>NC_090449.1:1027735001-1030430001 GCF_031143425.1 Pleurodeles waltl | reverse complement strand
TCTAGGTAAAATTTCCGTAGAATATTGTGCGTAATATGCCTTAACTGCATGATATGCAGCATCATTTGTCTCTTGTTGCAGCAAAATGTGCTTTTCCTTTCTGCATCATATGGCCATAATTTGCTTTCTATAGCGGGGATCTCCATTGTCAGTTGAGGAGGGCTGGATCCATTGAGTAAGGCGATTTCTTGAAGACTTCCTCATGGCCTCGCGCCTAGACGAGCGAGTTGTTTCCTTCCATTGAAACATGCGCCATTGAATGCCAGATATGAACTATCTAACAAAGTCACACACGGGGTAACTTCTGCCCAGCATCTCCTCACGGACGTCTGTAAATGTAGGAAGAGAGATAACCAAAGCTACTTTTCGCTTCTACAAGTTACAAGATGGAGTAGGAGAAGGTAGAGGCCTTATTCCGAAGAGTTACTCCAGCAAGAGTGGTGGGAAAAGGCAGCAGCCACACCACGCCCACTTCCTACTGGAAGGGGACATGGTGGGAAGTGGGAAAGAGGTTAAAGGGGTGACCTCTCACCTTTGCACCAGTATAAGAGAGGGGAGGGGCCCTTGCCTGCCCTCTGTTATTTACAGACTCTAATAACAGGTAAGAATAGTGTAGAAGCAACACCATACCAGCTATCCCTTGCAGCTTACCAAGGCAATTCTTAGAGGGGAGTGACCACATAATCCCTCTTTCCTTTCAGTCTACTGAGGCCAGTGTCAGACAAGAAAGTCCTGTGTACATTCGTTCCCCCACGCCGTGTTTCAAGGCACCAATCCCAGTGCACGTGCCACTTCATGGCCTTTTGGCTTGTCGCCACTAAGGCTTGAGCAAGAGCCACTCGACCACAGCTTCATGAGTGATAGGTTGCTTTCTAAGGCAAGTGTCAGATATGAGGGGTTGCTGTGTGACCTGCCCCCTTTGCAATATCCAAAGGAAAGTATTAGAGAAAACAGTCCACTGCATGACCTTTCTCCTCTGCAACCACCTAAGGTCAGAGGTGAGAGGTCATTGGGTGATCTGCCCCCTCTGCAACATCCATATGCAACTAGTAGAGAAAACAGGCCACTGCATGGCCTTTCTCCTCTGAATCCTTCTAAGGTCAGAGGTGAGAGGTCATTGGGTGATATACTCCCCTTTGCAACATTCAAAGGCAAGTGGCTAGGGAACACACATTGAACTTCACTCACAAATGTTTTTACACCCCTTGTGTCACTTAACTTCACAAAAATGGACTTTCAAACGTGCATTCTCACATGCTATTTCAGTTCAGATTCAATCATACATATCAAGTTGCTTGCAAGAGGATGCAGGGCAGAGGAGCCACAGCACGTGCACTGGTGCTGGGGATTAGTGATGTTGTGATGCAGTGATGCAGTGGAGCTGTGATGCATTGGTGTAGTGGAGCTGTGATGCAGTGGTGCTGTGGAGCAGTGATGCAGTGGTGTTGGGGAGCAGTGGTGCAGTGATGCGGTGGAGCAGTGGTAGCGTGATGCGGTGGTGCAGTGATGCGGTGGAGCAGTGGTAGCGTGATGCGGTGGGGCAGTGGTGCCGTGGTGCAGTGGAGCTGTGATGCACTGGTGCAGTGGGAGCAATGGTGCGGTGGGGGCAGTGGTGCTGTGGTGCAGTGGTGCAGTATCCGTACCTATGGATCTTCCCTCCGTAGAAAGGCTTGGTGTGGAAGGTCACAGCGGCCGAGTAGCCGCTCTTGGCACAGACGATGTTGACTTTGCCTCCAAGTTCGACCCAAGGAATGGTGAGGATGGAGCGTGCGTACGCACTAGGCAGCGTGAAGACGTAATCCTCCCCGTGCTCCATTAACTTCAGAACACCTGCAGGAAAGGAAAGGGGGAGTGAGCGGGTGCTATAATTACACACACACCTGCCGGTGATGGACAACTAGCTTCTACCACGAAGCGTGGTGAGGTCAGGCATGCGCATCCCACTGGGCCTTGGCTGATGACAAAACCGGCCTTGTGTAATTACATCTACAAAGCCATTAGCATGATGTCCCCAGAGAACACTCTAAAAGTAGGTTTAATCTTAGTTACTACCTTTCAAATTATACAATTACCTTTAGCTAAGCAAACAGAATAAAAAACACAGAATTAACCTGCCTGTTTTTGTATTCAGTCATCATCAAAAATGCTTTATTTCAGGTAAAAATCTTAAAAGCTATACAACATTTTAAACATCCGATGGTATACAATTTCATGTTTATGGTATTATCTAGATACGTCATAACACAAAGGGGTGGACCAAGGAAAAAAGGAACTTAAGAAGTTTGCAACAAAAACACAGTCCAGTGACAAAAACTTTAGCATTGGTCTCCTATGTCTACCCTAAATGCTTGAAAAAGGTCAGGTAGCGTATACCACCCTCCTGCCCTGTCATATGTTTGTTCTAACCAATCAGGGTTGAATATGTCAGGCTTTAAAAGCCACATATGAACATAAAATAGGAATGCATTTGCAACATAGAATAATATAGTCAGAACAAAAATCAATACAAAATACAATGGGTAAAAAACATCAATTAATTGACCTCAACATGTGTTAAGAATATTAAGCCTTTGCCTTTTCCTTTCTGAATAGCCACACTGTTTACAAGAATCTGCTCATGCCAAAGACTATAAGGGGCCAAGAAGTCTAAAGGAAGTCTAAGCGCTGGTTGGAAAGTGAGGAATCCCCAGTTAGGGCAGAGTGGTCTAATCCATTGATGTCTAGGTTTGGCATAAATTGCACAAAAACACAAGTCATGTTGGATGCTTTCTACTGCGCACTTGGTGCACAGATCATATAAGACCCCATTAACAGAGCCCTGTTTCCACTCAACAGTATGCTCACTGGTTTTAAATCCTCCAAATTGCCGCCTCATAAACAAAGACCTAGCCGAAGTCTACATATTCCTCTTACATGGGGAAGGACTTTTGAAGAATGAAACTTTTGCAAACTTGCCCAAGGAAGTGCATCTATGTGGGATTAGTTGGACATACTCCCAGAATGCGTCTGTAACAGCCCCTTTTAAACTGTGAGTAATTGTGCGGGAGTCGTTCCACAGTTCGTCTAATCCCAGGATCCGGGACCAGTGATGAAGATGTTGAAACCAGGAAAGACGTGTGGCACCAGCAAGAGACAGTAACTCCCTTAAGGTGTCCCTGTAAAAATACAGTTCCTCAGAGGCCCATGATCCTATTCAGAATAAAAGAGTCCAGTGAGCAACACAAACCCCAATAATTTTTAAGGTGAATGTTCTGAAATAAGGGAATTATTGGGGTTCTCTGGGAGAGATTACTTAGTGATCTTATAAAAATATTTTCTTGTAGTGTAAGATTTGGAGTATACCCTCCACATTTCCACCTCATTGAGAACTGCTGTTTGGCCTTTGGCCTTACATAGCTTGACAGCTGCTGAAATAGCCTTATTTTCCCACCCCACAGAACTCTCAGGAGTTAGTAAGTTCGCCACGACACCCGATTATTGGCAGCCCTAGCTGAGCAGACCCTCTCTTTACATGGATACCCTGGACCCTTGACCCACTCTGGCAACTACTGAAGTAGGGCGAAGTTCACAAGCATCACACTTCATGCTGTTAGCAAAGTTTTCAGAGTTTTCTAGTTTTGCCTCCAGAGTTTTTCCATGCTCATAACATTTTCAAAATAAATATGCCACTAAAATTGTTTTTGCACATTTGTGTCTCCTGCAAACATAGTCCTAATAGAAGGTTTTTCCTGCTGTTTGCTTTCTTATAACTTAATAAGCTTGGGTTTGTGGACATTACCCCATTTGAGAAAAAGAATCTTTGATAGACGTACAGTTTTTTTGCATATTGGCATACCTCTGCTCAGTGTTGTTTTCTAAAAGGGTTTATTCTTTAGTAGTTTTTAACAGAGCTGCCTTTGGAACAACATAAACATGCCAAATTTGAAACGGTCCCAAGACCCTTGCATCTTCTATCATTAGGATATTATAAATATAAATTATGTACCGACTGCAACATTAGGTCTCAGTCCCTTGACAATTCTGAAGAAAATAAGCTCAGTCACTACAAATCACTTCTATAGCACATACAATGGATCTCTTGAGATCTCCAGGTCACAAGATTGAACCCCGGCAGGTCGAACTCAGCTTTTGATCCTTCTGAGGCTGATAGATTGAGTAGTATAAGGAAATCCATATGTTGTACATCTTTCCTCTGAATTTTAAGTTTGTGTAACCAGCTTAGCTGCTATTTGGGGTCTTTGAAGTGACGAATTGTTAAAATAAAAACTCCCTACTGTGTGTGCCCTTCCCTAAAACATCGAACCATTTTTTACACTTAAATTTTATGTTGACTTTTTCCAAAGCCAGGTACAGTGAGTACAAGAAATATGAGATACTAAAGGTCACATTCCACACGTGTCTGAAGTGAAGATCTGCATCACTCACATGTGACTTGACCTTAAAGGCTCCCATACAGCTCTCCAGACTAGGCCTAGCGGTTAATAGTAAAAACTGAAGCATTGTTTACACACAAAATGCTAGATTTAACACAACATAGTTCAGCTTCAGCTGTCCCTTGTAAACGTTAGGCCCAGCCTCATGGTGCTTACATTTGAAGTGTCAGCAGGGCAGTGCTGGAAAGTAGGGGGGACTGCATTGGTTCCAGCAGCTACTTCTGGGTTGGATGTGGGATCTGACCGACCCAGGGAAACATGCTAAATGTGTCCTGGTGTCCTTTTCCAACACCGGGACATAATTCAGAAGTGCCTGCACATTGTCTGCGTTTCGTTCGGAGCAGCAGGCTGCAGAGGGCTTTCTTATTTGTACTTCCAGCCGGGCCCAAAACAAGGGCCTGATTTAAAGGACCATTAGCCCTTCTTTTCTTCAAATATCACCCTGGACAGGTACTTTTAAGAGCTTATTGCCTAGATGCAAATGCTATGAAAGGAAAGAAAGGCATATAACTTATATCTTCAGAAGTACTTTAGGGAAACTATGACTAGGAGGCAGGTTTTTGAGTTTGTTCAGCCCACCTTTGTAAGAGATGTGCATGCACTGTAAAAATGAAAGATGTGTGTATGACTAATTATACAAATGATTTAAATGTCATCTATTTTTTTTTCTTTCTTTTACAGCACTACTCATCCCAGTGTAGGGTGTCAGGGTGCTTTACATCACAAAGAGGCACAATAAATCATACAAATGTGTAAATCAATGAACAGGAATTATTACATGAGACAACGAGGGGTATAAGGTGTAGGAATCACATATGGTCTTGTTAAGACAGAATGGTCAGGAGAAACACTAACATTATGAACACAGCGGTAAACACCACCGTGTTCATGCTGGCGGTCTTTCCATAAACGGCCAGCCCCCTGAGACCCCACCAGCCGCATAAAGAACATTCTGCTGGGCCGGCGGGTGGAAACACTGTTTCCGCCCGCCGCCCAGCAGATTGCAGGGCCAGGACATTGCAAATGGCTCCACATGGAGCCGCCGTCAATGCCGCTGTGCGGTGGGTGCAGCAGCACCCGTCACACAGATCACTGCCCGTAAATCGGGCAGTGACCTGCGCGATGGGGCACTACATGGGGGCCCCTGCACTGCCCAGTGCATGGGCAGTGCAGGGGCCCCCGGGGGGCCCAGAGCACCCCTTCCGCCAGCATTTCCCTGGTGGGGAAACCTGCCAGGGAAAGGCTGGGGAAAACAGGGAACATTATTCAGAGGGCAGCGCTGCTTGCTGCGCTGCCCTGTCAGATAATGTAATCCGCCATCGTCGGGCTGCCTGTCGGCGGTAGCCTGGCGGTGGCGGAGGGCAGCCTCAGGCAGCCCACCCTGTGTTAATAATATGGCAGTCTTTTCCGCCGCTGCCGGCATGGCGGTCTGAACTGCCAAGTTCATAATGAGGGCCTAAGTCAGGATATAAAACATAACACAGGGATTGTGGTTGTCTGTAAAAACAATATTGTATTACTTCCCAAAGGAACCCTTCTTTGCAATCTTAGAATACCAACAGATTGAGAGAAAAAACAAAAAGGATCTAAACCCATGCCTTACAGTTAGCTTGCCACTCTTTGATGCAGGTAAATAGATCACTGTGTTTTATTAGAAGGATTGCAACTTATGAACTGGAAGTAACAAAATGATCTCAGTGTCAAAAGCAGTGACCCACTTACTTATCTACATAAAATACTAATTGGTGCTATGTATGTTACACCATGCTTTGCACCAGGCACATCAGCCATCTATCCTACTTTGGGAGTCAAAACTGTAACTGGACAAACCACAGACCTTGTTCAGTCCTCATGTCCCGTATGGCGGTTGCATTATTTCTTTTCACGTTGAGGCCAGCAATCAGAGTGTGTGCTCCCGCTGGAGTACGTGGGAGTTTTTCAATCCCACAGGTGGGAGGTGGCCAACGGGAAAAAAGCCCCCTCTGGAAATTGGATCACTCTATTATTTGAAGTTGCAGGACTCTCTAGTCAGCATCCCAAAAACCAAACCATTCAGATACAAAAGGTTTTGGACCTTAATTTCTCAAAAACTACTCAACAGATTTATGTCAAATCGCAAAAAGCATCCTTTCTGAACCAAGATCTAGCTTTCTGCCAGCTTTGGTATAATTCAATTCATCACTTTTTACTGTATCACTGTTAAATTTTCCTATAAAAAACTGCATGGGGAAATTGCATTTTGGGACCGCCTTTTTTTCTCTGCTGCCAGTTGACGAATTACCCCAAAACTTTACAGGAAGGAGCTGCAGTGAATTAACTTTTTCCGAACGTTTTGTGAAGATTTGTCAAATAGCCCCAAAGTTATTAGCAAACAAAAAAAACACTTTTCCAGTAGTAACTAGGTCCTTACTATAACTACACAGTGGCGACTACATCATATGCAAAACAGAGGTGGCAATAGTTATGTTTATGTCAGAGTTTCTCCATTTAAAAGAGATTTTTTTGTTTCCTGATAACTTTGGTGCCATTTAACAACTCTGGAGGAATCTTTCCATAAAAGGTAAACCCATTTGGGTTCTTCTTGGCAAGTTTCATGGCAAAAGTGACAATTTTCATTTTAATTGCCTTCGGATTACTTTCTCGTTGTAACAGAAAAAACAGCTGAACAGGTTTATAACAATCTTGGCTTACAACTCAAACGTTACTCAATGAAGTGCCTTGACTTTATTTTGTGTAAATCCTTGCACTAGTTTTGGAGAAATTAACATTTAAGTATTGTTCTGCACCGGGAATAAAGAGGTTAATTTTTATAACTATTTCAACCATTAATCCAATTTAAAAACGTAAAGGCACCTCATTGGACGAGAGAGCTTTTCTTACTGTTTCCCATTGTGAATCCAACTGTGGATTTATGAATCCCCATATCTCTGCCTGTCTGCTGTCACAGATATGTTCCTGTTGCAAACACCATTCCACAGCATGGTGCACTGAGCACCTTGTTGGGAAAATAAATTGAAAAATTGCATGGGGGGGTTAAACTACCATGGCTGAGGCCCATGTAGGGAGCTCCAAAGAGCTCCGTCTTGCATTACATAAATATAAAAAAGAAAGATTTTAATCACAGGATTTGTGAATCCTATGCCAGATTCCTGAATCCTGGAAAAAAACCTGAAAAAATGTGTTTAGAGCACTACAGATGCACTTGGCTAACAGCCTCTAAATGGGAGTTAGCTGTGCACAGCCGGTTGGGGGCAGGGCTGGGCTACATTTCCTGCTGCCAACCCCTGATGTCTATGACCAAAAGTCATGCACAGAAGAGGTTGGCAGAATGGGCCATGCACGCCAAACTCTGCTGTGCACAGCCAAATGGCCTATTCCAGTAGGGTTGGCCACACACTGCAGATGGGTGCTGGGCCTGACCACATGGAGTCAAACACCTATGTGCATGAACAAAGTTCTGATGCAAAGGAGCTTGACCTCCACAGAGGGTTTTGTGCTAAATCTAACCAAAGGCCAAGCGTTGCAGCCCCACCCCACTGTGGAGCTGGACCAGACACTTAGGGTTCAGTGCAGTGCCTGACTTCAGGCAGTCCCTGTGACCAACTCCAAACGTGCACAGCCAAAGGTCATGGGCAGTGGGGTCTAGCTGGCCATGGTTGATTGGGTGCATGGAACTGTTGCATGTGGGATATGAAAAAAGACAAAGAAATCCTGAAAAAACAACGGTTCAAGTGAAGTTAAGATTAGCTTTCATTATAACAAACACACAAAAGGTGATGGGAGGAATGCTTGCAAATAATCTAACCACTGACAATCACAGACCCAGTCATATGCAAATCTGCTTTGGTTCTGTTTCAATAGGAACAATTCAGCCCAAACTGCTGACAGATTCTCTATGAACCGGAACACAAGCTTGGTTTAAGCCTACATGGGCTTCGTCAGTCTGGTGCAGCTTGGCTTCAGAGGCACAGTGAGTACAGGACTCACGTCTGGGTATCCCCTTAGCCTGTTAGGGTGATACATCACACACACAAAAAGTAATAGGAGTAATGCTTTCAAATAGTCTCACCACTGACAATCACTTGGGCACCTCAGATTAGACCCAGCCATATGCAAATCAGCCTTAGTCCTGTTCCAATAGGAACAGTCAAGAATGAAGTGCAAGGCCATGTCCTCACTAAACAAGAACACAAGCATCCCAAGACCACTATTGGCCTATTTGGGCCTCTTCAGTCAGATGCACCTTGGGTCCAGTTGAACCGTGAGCAAGGGACCACGTCTGGGCATAGTCATGGCCTACTAAGGAATTACATCACATCCGAAATAAGCCAATCAATCTCTGAAGGTGCACAAATAGGACATTATGAGAATTGATTTTTGCCAAAGGGAGGAAGTGAAATCAGCATCTTATTGGCCACGTATATATTCTTAGATTTTAGTCTCAGGAAAGTCTGCTTCAGACAAAGGCAGAGGGCCTGATTTAGAGCTCGGCCGATGGGGTTACTCCCTCACAAACGTAACGGATATCCTGCGTGCGTATTACCATTCCATTATATCTAATGGAAACTGGAATACGGAGAACGGAATCTCCATCACGTTTGTGACGGAGTGACTTGTCCACCAACCTCTAAATCAGGCCCAGAGTTGGTGATAGAGAGATTTTCTAAAGGTTTATCATTCCCATGTGAGATCAGAATGTTTGTGACAGATTACTAAAAGCTTCCTTAGTTGCCTTTAGACATCCTTTCCAATCTGGAGATGTCCGTGCCCAGAACAGCAGCGAGGCAGAAAGTAATATTTATTGTCTCTAATGTCTGTCTTATCCCCTTGTCTTGCATCTCAGGTTGTGTCTGGTCAGCAGTGGCTGCGGTGAGGGCGGAAGACTCCACCATCCCAGGTGGAGCCTAGGAACAAGGGTAGCACTGCTTTCCGCTTTCCGCATTTGTGCCAACCAGTCTGTATTTTTCTGAATTACTTTCATAATTATGTTCATATTGTATTATATTCATAATTCTGCTTATCATGTATTTCTCCTTTAACTTCAGACACAATAGAATATTTCCAAATTATCTGAATGGTCTCATGTGCTGTGGTCAAACAACCTTAACTAGCTCCAGAACTGCGCACACACAGAACTACCTCCATAACTGCGCACACACAGAACTGGTTACATAACTGCGCACACACAGAACTAGTTACATAACTGCGCACACACAGAACTATCTCCATAACTGCGCACACACAGAACTAGTTACATAACTGCGCACAGACAGAACTAGTTACATAACTGCGCACACACAGAACTAGCTCCATAACTGCGCACACACAGAACTAGTTACATAACTGCGCACACACAGAACTAGTTACATAGCTGCGCACACACAGAACTAGCTCAATAACTGCGCACACATAGAACTAGTTACATAGCTGCGCACAGACAGAACCAGTTACATAACTGCGCACACACAGAACTAGTTACATAACTGCGCACACACAGAACAAGCTCCATAACTGCGCACACACAGAACTAGTTACATAACTGCACATACACAGAACGACCTCCATAACTGCGCACATACAGAACGACCTCCATAACTGCGCACACACAGAACTACCTCCATAACTGCACACACACAGAAGCGGCTCCATAACTGCGCACACACAGAACTAGTTACATAACTGCACATACACAGAACGACCTCCATAACTGCGCACACACAGAACTAGTTACATAACTGCGCACAGACAGAACTACCTCCATAACTGCGCACGCACATAACTAGTTACATAAATGCGCACACATAGAAGCGGCTCCATAACTGGGCACACACAGAACTAGTTACATAACTGCACATACAGAACGACCTCCATAACTGCGCACATACAGAACGACCTCCATAACTGCGCACACACAGAAGCGGCTCCATAACTGCGCACACACAGAACTAGTTACATAACTGCACAGAACGACCTCCATAACTGCGCACATACAGAACGACCTCCATAACTGCGCACACACAGAAGCGGCTCCATAACTGCGCACAAACAGATTTACCTTCATAACTGCGCACACACAGAACTAGTTACATAACTGCGCACACACAGAACTACCTCCATAACTGCGCACACACAGAACTGGCTACATAACTGCGCACAAACAGCTTTACCTTCATAACTGCGCACACACAGAACAAGCTCCATAACTGCGCACACGCAGAACTAGTTACATAACTGCGCACACACAGAACTAGTTACATAACTGTGCACACATAGAACTAGTTACACAACTGCGCACACACAGAACTAGTTACACAACTGCGCACACACAGAACTACCTCCATAACTGCACAGAACTAGTTACATAACTGGGCACACACAGAACTACCTCCATAACTGCACATACACAGAACAACCTCCATAACTGCGCACACACAGAACTACCTCCATAACTGCGCACACACAGAACTACCTCCATAACTGCGCAGAACTAGTTACATAACTGGGCACACACAGAACTACCTCCATAACTGCACATACACAGAACAACCTCCATAACTGCGCACACACAGAACTACCTCCATAACTGCGCACACGCAGAACTAGTTACACAACTGGGCACACACAGAACTAGTTACACAACTGGGCACACACAGAACTAGTTACACAACTGCGCACACACAGAACTACCTCCATAACTGCGCACACACAGAACTAGTTACACAACTGCGCACACACAGAACTACCTCCATAACTGCGCACACACAGAACTAGTTACACAACTGCGCACACACAGAACTAGCTCCATAACTGTGCACACACAGATTTACCTGCATAACTGCGCACACACAGAACTGGCTCCATAACTGTGCACACACAGAATTCCCTTCAAAACTACGCACACACAGAACTAGTTACATAACTGCGCACACACAGAACGACCTCCATAACTGCGCACATACAGAACGACCTCCATAACTGCGCACACACAGATTTACCTCCATAACTGCGCACACACAGAACCAGCTCCATAACTGCGCACACACAGAACTAGCTCAATAACTGCGCACAAACACAACTAGCTCCATAACTGCGCACAGAGAACTACCCCCATAACTGTGCACACACAGTACAAGCTCCATAACTGCGCACACACAGAACTACCTCCATAACTGCACACACAGAGAACTGGCTCCATAAATGCACACACACAGAACTACCTCCATAACAGCGCACACACAGAACTAGTTACATAACTGCACACACACAGAACTAGTTACATAACTGCACATACACAGAACTAGTTACATAACTGGGCACACACAGAACTAGCTACATAACTGCGCACACACAGAACTATCTACATAACTGCGCACGCACAGAACTAACTCTGTAACTGGGCACACACCGAACTAGCCCCGTAACTGCGCCCACACAGAACTACCTTCAGAACTGGGCACACACAGAACTAGCTACATAACTGTGCATACACAGAACTAGCTCCGTAACTGCGCCCACAAAAAACTATCTCCGTAACTGTGCACACACAGAACTAGCTCAATAACTGCGCACACTCAGAACAAGCTCCATAACTGCACACATACAGAACTAGCTCAATAACTGTGAACATACACAACTAGATCCACAAATGCGCACACACAGAACTACCTCAATAAATGCGCACACACAGAACTAGCTCCATAACTGCACACACACTGAACTAGTTCCATAACTGCGCACACACAGAACTGGCTACACAACTGTGCACACACAGAAGCACCTCCATAACTGCACACACAGAACTAGTTACATAACTGCGCGCACACAGAACTAGTTACATAACTGCGCGCACACAGAACTACCTTCATAACTGGGCACACACAGAACTACCTTCATAACTGGGCACACACAGAACTACCTCCATAACTTTGCACACACAGAAGTAACCCCACAACCATGCATACACAGAACCACCTTCACACCTATGCACACACAGAACTAGCTCCATAACTGTGCACACACAAAACTAGCTCCATAACTGTGCACACACAGAGCTAGCTCAATAACTGTGCACAAACAGAACTAGCTCCATAACTAAGCACACGCAGAACCAGCTCCATAACTGCGCACACACGGAACCAGCTCCATAACTGTGCACACACAGAACCAGCTCCATAACTGTGCACACACAAAACTAGCTCCATAACTGTGCACACACAGAGCTAGCTCCATAACTGTGCACACACAGAGCTAGCTCCATAACTGTGCACACACAGAGCTAGCTCCATAACTGTGCACACACAGAACCAGCTCAATAACTGCGCACACACCGAACTAGTTCCATAACTGTGTACACAAAGAACTAATCCTTAACTGCACACACACAGAACCACCTCCATAACTACGCACAGACAGAACCAGCTCCATAAGTGTGCACACACAGAACTGGCTCCATGATGTTATTCATCAACGTTTATCTCCAAAAATTTCCTCTGAATGAATTACCTTCATCATTCTGGCCATTATAAATTGCTTCCGTGATGATTTATCTTCATGATACTGCTATACCAAGCCCTCTTAATAATGCTGTCATACCCAGCCTCTTTCATAATGCTGCCATACCCAGCCCCTTTCATAATGCTGCCATATCCAGCCCCTTTCATAATGCTGCCATATCCAACCCCTTTCATAATGCTGCCACACCCACCCTCTTTCATAATGCTGCCATACCCAGCCCCTTTCATAATGCTGCCATATCCAGCCCCTTTCATAATGCTGCCATATCCAGCCCCTTTCATAATGCTGCCATATCCAACCCCTTTCATAATGCTGCCATACCCATCCCCTTTCATAATGCTGCCATATCCAACCCCTTTCATTATGCTGCTATACCCAGCCCCTTTCATAATGCTGCCATATCCAGCCCCTTTCATAATGCTGTCATACCCAGCCCCTTTCATAATGCTGTCATACCCAGCCCCTCTGATAATGCTGCCATATGCAGCCCCTTTCATAATTCTGCCATATCCAACCCCTTTCATAATGCTGCCATAGCTGCTGTATCCAGCCCCTTTCATAATGCTGTCATATCCAACCCCTTTCATAATGCTGCCATATCCAACCCCTTTCATAATGCTGCCATACCCAACCCCTTTCATAATGCTACCATATCCAGCCCTCTTCATAATGCTGCCATACCCAGTCCCTTTCATATTGCTGCCATATCCAACCCCTTTCATAATGCTGCCATACCCAGCCCCTTTCATAATGCTGCCATATCCAACCCCTTTCATTATGCTGCCATACCCAGCCCCTTTCATAATGCTGCCATATCCAGCACCTTTCATAATGCTGTCATACGCAGCCCCTTTCATAATGCTGCCATACCAAGTTCCTCTCATAATGCTGCCATATCCAGCCCCCTTCATAATGCTGCCACATCCAGCCCCTTTCATAATGCTGCCATACCCAGCCCCTCTCATAATGCTGCCATACCCAGCCCCCCTCATAATGCTGCCATATCCAGCCCCTTTCATAATGCTGCCATGCCAAGCCCCTTTCATAATGCTGCCATACCCAGCCCCTTTCATAATGCTGCCATACCCAGCCCCCCTCATAATGCTGCCATACCCAGCCCCCCTCATAATGCTGCCATATCCAGCCCCTTTCATAATGCTTCCATTGCAAGCCCCCTTCATAATGCTGCCTTACCCAGCCCTTTTCATAATGCTGCCATACCCAGCACTGAAAGACAATATTCATTGCAGAAGGTGGGCTCTTTAAATATGCCTAAGTTAACAAGAAGGACTAAGGATAACGAAGTTTACTGGTAAGTAACCGGGCACTACACCCTCACGCACAAAAGGGTTCAGAAAAAGAGAGAAATCACTAACATTGGGATATTTATCAAAGCAGCAGGCGCGTGCACAACACAACCTCAATGCTCGTGCACGATTATTTAATTTATGATCATTTGTTTATGAAATCTGCTCCAGCTGGCAGCATTCCGGCTGGCTGAAAATGTACTTTTACTGAACCAAAATAAAATAAATCCCAGGTCACACACGCATCATCCAGTCTTGCGTGATTTTGTGATTTTTTTTCTCAAAAAGAGATCACATGTACATCAGTTACAGGCAGCCTGGGGTAGCAGCCGACATGTAATCTCAAGGGTCATGAAGTCAGGAACATTAAGCGAGCAGGACACTGAGGCCCATATTTAAGAAAAAGGGGCCATTATATGTGATGCACCACTTTCCTTGCGCCCTTCCCCACCGGCACCTACAATACCATGGTTGTGCCGTATTTATAATATGGCGCACCATGGCGGTCGTCAGCACAATAGGGTAAAAAATGTTGTCACAATTGTAGCGCTTTGCTACACTACCGTCCACATTTTGACACTAGTGTAGAAAAGTGCAAAGAGGCCCTTAGGTTACTATGGGATCGTCATTTTAACACCTGCTCTGAGCAGGCGTTAAAAGTGACGCCAAAAATAGCGCAGTGAAATCTATTACATTTCAACTAGGCCATTTTTTTAGGCCTCCTAGCACCGGAACGCCCCCCTTGCATACATTGTGCCTGGCGCAGGCATAATGTAGCGCAAGGGGTTACAAAGTGGAGCAATGGACGCATTGTGCCACTTTGTAAATATGGCATGGCAGGAAAGCCACTTTAGCCCGCCTTAGCGTCAAAAACATGACACTAAGGCGGCACACAGGTGGCGCTAGGGGCTCTTAAGTATGCCCCTGAGTTTCTATTCCTTGTCCTTCCCAGATCCCTCAGTAACAAATGTTGATGAACAAGGGTGGTACAAGGGTTGCCACACCTCTAGTGCCCTAAGGTCTGAAGGTGTATAAAACATCTGTTGCCCATGGTATTTTGGTAAATCGAAGAGCCTACATTTACAAAAATCTCTGTACAAAATGCCAGCCGCGTGTCTCAATGAGTTAAATGTTTGCTGCTGACACATGTGATGTATCCTGGCAAGGCTGACTCAGCCCTGGGTGCTTCTGCAGTAGCTGAACTGAGTACCACTGAATAGGGCAATTGTAACCCCTCTTGTTTACAACACTTAGAAACAGCACAAGTGCTATACAAAAAGAGCGATACAAAAACAAATGTTACTCATAAAAATAGTCTTTTCAATTGCTTGAAAGTCTTTTCACATAAAAAAATTGTTACCAATTCATCCCCTTAAACAACTTTGTGGAGCTTTTCGGTTACAAAGTTGTGGTTATAAATTATGTGGGGAACTACGATCGGTTAAACATGAGTTTAAGTAGATGCGAATTAAAACATTTCAGAAAGTGCTTAATGCTGGTGGTCATTGGGCGGTACCGAAAATTTGTAAAGCGTTCCTAATTTTAGGAGCCAAAAGATCTAAAGTACTCTGAGATAAAGCACTTTGCCTAGGATCGCACAACTTAATCAAGCATGCGAGCTAAGATTACAATTGATGTATTCTGAGCACAAAATCAGCGGTATATCCACTGGAGGACATATCTTCTTTTTGATAGAGTGCATGTAAAGTTCTTGAAAAGATCAAGCTCTTTACAGAAAAATGGATAAACTATTTTGTCAAACCTACAGGCAAACACAGCTGTGAGCTAAAGCTTGTGTTTTTTATAGACTAGTAGTGAGGCCTTGAGGACACAGCAACAAGAAAGATTAAATATTGGTCCATCAATGCCACCAAATGTATTGTTTTGTAACATTTAAATACTGCTGAATACCCCCACATGGGGCGCTGAAGCGCTTTTCTGCATGGGTAGCATGCTATACCATGTAGGGTATTGTGAGTGGAAGGGTGTTGCCTTTGGTTTGACCCTACGTGGGAAGATATTTCATGTCATGCATGATGACTACCGAGGTGCTGTTATGTTATCATGTTATGTGAAGCAACTCCTAGCAATGTGATGGATGAAGAAGCGTGAGAGATATTTCTTCAGGGGCGGCTCCTTCGCAATGGCGAAGGAGCATCGCCCCCCTGGCTAAGCCAGCAGATGAAAGATAAAACGATATTTTATTATCGTTTTATCTTTCACCTGTTGGCTCAGCCAGAAGCATGTCCAGGGAGGGGCGGGCTGGGCCATAGGACTGGGGAGAGGGGAGGCGGGGGAGGAGAGAGTGCACCTAAGTGGGCATGTGTGTTTGGCCGGCCGTCTCAGGCCAGTCAAACACACATGCGCACTTAGGTTTCTCACACAGCTGGGCTGGAGATGTTGCCTGGATCAATAGCAGGTTTACCAGTGTCAGTGGCCTGTATCCCTGAAAAATTATGTTGATACCAGTAACCAGTTTAGTTGACTATGATTGCCGCAAATCTCAAGGGGGGGGTGGGAGGGAGGTGGGACAGGGGGGCTGGGGATTAAAAATTTACTTTTTGCTGATGCTGCCATCTCCTGCTGCGTTGCTCCTCTTCCCTCGATGTGGTGTCCCAGCATTCACTGGGACACCAGCACTTGCTCCCCAGCAATCCTGGTGCTGCTTTCATGCTAAAGCTAGCATGAAAGCAGTGCCAGGATTGGTTTGAGCCGCTCGGACTGCCCCCAAGACACAGCCCTGGAGTCTGTGCAATTTCTCCCCCCTTTAGTGAAGTAAAAGACAAGTCAGTTGTCACGTCCTCCCTATATGTGGTCTAGATTCTTAATGTACATGAATCAACATTGTGGTCTATTAAATCAAACACACAAGATGTTTTTGTGCAGCACACTTCTGAACTCACATCTCTCAAGATGCTCTCATATGCAATGAAATGGCATGGTGAAGTACAATATTTGCGCAGGGTGACACAATTTGGTTAAGCAAGGAAACCTGAACTGATCCCAGGTTTTCTGGTTTCACATTGTGCTTTTCAGGCACTAAATCAGTATCTCTTTCTCTCTCATTTATTTGCATCAAAGGTTAATGATTGGGTTTAATTCTTGTGGCATGAGGTTACATTGTGGGTGGCAGCAGAAAACACTTGAAGATTCTGCAGAGAACAGGAGACGTGCGCCCCTCAGGGCCTGTGAGCTCCCGGCTCAGTGAGCACAGACGGAGAGCTGGAGGAATCCATTCCTGCACTCAGGGCTGCGGCTGAAGAGCTGAACTCTCCTGTCTCGACGCCTAAAGGGCCCAAGAGGACCTCAACCTAGCGAGAGCCAGGCATCTGGCTCGAGCCTTTGGCGCCCAGTCTATATGTAAGTTTCAGTCACCACAGCTTATTTGATTATATCAGGCATAAACCGCAGAGGTATCGGGTGAAGCACTTGCCAACTGGCCAAGGGTTTGCACAGATGTGGGTCCCTCACTCAATGGCAATGGAACGAAGCTGCACCCGAATGATGAGCCCCAAGCAGGGCGAAATCAGGCTTGGGCTGCTTGTGTTCTGATTCAGAAAGGACCTGGGCTGTCTGTCTGTCCTGGCTCAACTGTTCCTATTGGAGCAGGGCAAAGACTGATCTGCATATGACTGGGTCTAATCTAAGGTGGCATGTTGAGCAAAAGACAATGGGTTGCAATGCTACTCCAAGTGATCTGCAGTGGTTAGGCTGATTGGGAGTATCCCTTTCATCATCTTTTTCTGGTGTTTGATATAACACCCTAAGTGACCAAGGGTATGGCCAGATGTGGGTCATTCGCTCACTGTGCCATTGGAATGAAGCTGCTCCCAAATGAAGAGCTCCAGCTGGGGTGAAACTGGTATTGTTTTGCTTCTTTTTCAGTTCAGGGAGGACCTGGCCTGGAAGTTCTGCGTGGACTGTTTCTAGTGGAGCATGGTCAAGACTGATCTGCACATATCCAACTCTAATCTGAGATGGCCTGGTGGGCAAAAGAACAATGGATTGGAATGCTACCCTAGCGATCAGTAGTGGTTAGACTTTTTGCAAGAATTCCTTCAATCGCCTTTTGAGTGTTTAACTTTAACATATGCACAATAATTTGGTGCATGCCATTTGAGCTATGATAGATAAGGCATTAGAGAGACGTGGCAAAATGCAAGAGATAACTTTTTTTAATACACTGATATTATTTTTTTTCACAACTTCACTGATTAATAAGAAAGATCACATGTATTCATGCTTTAAATTGTGGCATGTTCGTGGTAGTGAATGATTGGCACCAAATAACGAGGGAGAACCACCTGTGGTCAAACCCTTCCACCAACGCCTCAGCAGCAAACAGGAGGCTCAACAGGGGCTCAGAGCAGGCCAAGAAGTCACCACTTTGTGATGTCAGTGAGGGTCATGGCTTCATGATGTCACTTCCACTACCCCTGTCTGCAATGGCACTCTTTCGGTAGTCTGTCGGTGTCCCAGTGCATGTGATGCGGGGCTGAAAAGAGCCAGGGCAGGATTTCTGTTTGTCTTTTATACACTAATGGCGCCGAGACAGGAGAGTCCAGCTCTTCAGCCGCAGCCCTGAGCGCAGTAATGGATTCCTCCAGCTCTCCCCCCTGTGTTCACCGAGCCGGGAGCTCACAGGCCCTGAGGGGCACACGTCGCCTGCTCTCTGTGGTGAGTGAGGCAGTCGGAAAAAGTCCCTCGGGCACGTGTGACCCACGTTTCGCGCGCTCACGCCGATCAATGAAAGCTGCTCAGGGGAGCGGTAGACTGGAGTTTTGTTTTCTGTCACCAATGAATGAGGTGTTATTCGACTCAACACCATTTCCGTCACGTACTGCTAAGTAAAATACACAAACACAAGCTGCCTGTGGAGAACTTTGCTGAAAGAGAGGGAAGGAATCAAATCAGCTTCAATGGCACCCAATGGCGTCGGCTTTCTGTAATCCTCGACCACAGCTAGCTCCAGCGCCATTTTAAGGATTTTGTGGGCCCTGGGCAAGACATAGCTTAGGGCCCCCATACACAACAAATGTAACTTTTTTACCCACTCCCTGCTAAGTGAAGTCTCATGAGGCCACACAATGCTAATTATGTATTAAACTTTAACAGGGCGACATAAAAACAGTTTAAATGTATCTTGCCTGGGACCCCAAAAATCCTTAAGATGACACACGGTATAGAGACAGCGTCAATGGCAGGAGTAAGCAGAGAGGGACAGCTGTTTAAATAGAGAAGTGGACTAGACTTTCACGTGGTCACCAGACCTTGGCACAAGGTGGTTAATTTAGCGCCGTTTTTTGCAGCATGTGCATGACTCTTTATGTTGCCATAGATTGTTGGCTATGCAATGAAGATGATGCAGGGGAACAGTAACATAGCATTTACTGTGACCATTTTGATTTGTCTTTTTCTTCTCCTTCCATCTTTTTTTTGCAGGTTGGACATTAATATATGTCATCATTTTATGAGACTACAGGTATCGCCTTTAGGGAAATACCTTGACTACCCCAGAATTTTTAGGTGTTGTGGACACTCATATATATATATATATATACATACATATTTATATATATATGCTTGGTCCTAAAGTAGTGCTAGGGATCCTTTCCTTTTGGCCAATAGGCACGAAACATGTCCACCTAACACTACTCATAATTTAATTTAGGCTGCTTGGGCATTTTGCATCCCTATAGCAGCCCCAACTACCTATATGTTGTTTTAACCCCATCAAAAGAGCCACAATATTAAAGGATATAGGGGGTTTCTCTTAGACGGTTTTAACTACACTGTTATGTCCTTGTTCACATAGATTTCAGTTAGCCTTCCCATTACACGGCATCGACTAAAATATCTCCGCCAAAGTGACCCTTTAGGGGCCCATAGGGCATTGCAGCACCAGTCTTATGACGAGCATGCCCTATGATGAAGCATGGCATCCCTATGGCGTGTGTGAGGGTACCACAAAATAACCTATACGGTTCCCTTTTTAGGTTATGTCCTCTGTCCCACCTGCTGTCTTTTCTTCTATAGGAACAGAACCTTCCTTTTAAAAGTAAGTCATATCTCCCAGCTGCACAAAGATGTGCTTCATCCACCTGGGATTCTATGAAGTTGGTGCTATCAAGAAGGTCAAATATAAATGGATGAAGCACAAACTATGCTGGAATGGTGCTGTTGTAAGATTTATCATTCGGTGAGATGAAGAACAGCCTATCAACTCCTCCTTCCAAAAGGATATATTAAAGTGTGGTTGTTTCCCTCGGACTGCTTGACTCAGCTGAAGGAGGCACTTTTTTAATAGATGTCAATTTCTCATGTTGCTGCCTGCCAAAATAGACCATGGGATTCCCAAAGGACCAAAAGCTTGAGAATGATTTGTAGAGTTCAGAGAAAATAGCTATTTTCAATTGAATCATATTCTTTAAATTCTTATTTTAAGGTTTCTAACTGACTCCTAAAAAGAAAAAAATCAACAATTCTCCTAAAGTACATCAGTAGAGTAGACGAACAGATACTTTAAGGATGGGTAGTGTGTCCTCATTACAACCAAATTAGATGAGAGGAAAGTGAAATCAAAGGTCCATCGACTCAATGATGATATCACACGACCTTTCACCCAGATTACAGTGAAGGGTACTCTTTTAAAACAGTATTTTTAGGAAAAGCAAGACTGCAGCATGTCAGTAAACAGTGATTGCTAACAGAAGCTACAAAACAAGCATACATTACAGTGTACTTAATTTTTAATGTCCATCTTTGTATATCACAGAGGGTGTAAAGCAGTCCAGAGGGAGGTGAAAGCAACCACATATGGACAGCAAAGCATCAATACTGCCTTTTCGGATGCCAGGTCTTTTCTCGAACAGGTAGGTGGTCTGCACTCAAGAAGTTTTAGGCATAGGTAAACGGTGCAGGGCACATAGGCTGAAGAAAGTCAAAGAGCCAATTGCATTCTTCTACAATACTCAACAAACAATACCACTGAAAGAATCATAGCTTGTGAAACTCTTCTATAATATGAACAAACAATAACAGTGAAAGATCCATAGCTTGTGAAGTTCTTCTACAATGCTGAACACACAGAAACACCAAACGCACCATAGCTTATAAAAGTCTTCCACGGTACTGACCAAACACTAATACTGAGCACATCTCACCTTATAAAGCTCTTAAACAATGCTGAATGTACAGAATAAAAGAGTGCACAATAGCTTCTAAAGCTCTTCTATGATACGAACAAGTAATAATGCATAGCGCACCTTAGCTTTCTAAGCTCTTCTATGATACAAACAAACAACAATGGTGTGCACACACTAGCTTTTAAAGTTCTTCTATTGTACTAACAAACAATGCTGTGTGTACTTTAACTTTTAAAGCACTTCTATGAGACGCACAAACAATAATGCTGAGCACGTCTCAGCTTGCAAAGAAAGCTCTTCTATAATACAAACAAACAATAATGCTGAGAGTACGTTAGCTTGTAAAGCTCTTCTACATTATGTACAAACAATAATACTGAGAGGACCTTGGCTTGTGAATCTTTTCTATAATACATATAAGCAATAATACTGATACTACTGAAAGAACCATGAATTGTGAAGCTATTCTGTAATGCTGAACACAGAGAAACACTTAGCTTTTAATACTGTTCTGCAGGAAGGACTGAACAAACACTAATACTGAGCCCATCTTAGCTTGTAAAGCTCTTGAACAATAGTGAATATATGGAAAAACTGAGCGCACCATAGCGCCTAAAACTCTTCTGTAAAACAAACAAACAATAATGCTGAGCACACCTCAGCTTGTAAAGCCCTTCTTTAATAAACCTGAGCACACCTAAGCTTTAAAAGCTCTTCTATAATACTGGCAAGAAATAATGCTGAGCGCACCATAGCTTTTAAAGCTCTTCTAGATTATGAACAAACAATAATACTGCATACACCTTAGCTTGTAAAGCTCCTCTATAATATCTACAAACAGTAATACTGAGAGAGCCATAGTGTGTGAAGGTTTTCTATAATGCTCAACTCACAAAAGTAATGAATGTGCCCTAGCTTTTAAAACTCATTCACAGTGGGAGGTGCGTGAACCGCCAGACAAGATGGCCGCCTGAAATCAGAGCTACGCGCATCGGCGGACGGGTTTTTTCTGACCGGAACCGTTGTTATTGGTTTAATGGCGTTTTGATCATTTGCATGTTTGTTGGAAGACTTGGTGAGCAGTTTACTCTTTTGGAAGCCGTCTTGTTCCTTTTTTTTTTGTTTTAAAAATGCTTTTTACATTTTACCTCACAAGGCGGCCACCTTAAATCTCAACTGCTCATTATTATAGGTGTTCATCTGACTGGATTATGACTCTTTTTGTGAGCAAGTTCCTATTTCCTTTAATTAACGCTTCTTCTTTTTGCTATTCCATCAATATATATTTGGAGTTTTTTCCTTTTTGAAGACTTTTTACCTTAAATGGGCAAATTAAAGAAACTTAAATCTTTGTCACATCAGTCCTCTTCCACTGATAAACTCTCACAATTTTTAAAGCTGGCTACTTTTGTTACAGCATCTTCTTCTACTGCGCCAAAGATGTCTTTGTCATCTTCTTCTCCGTCTAAGGCTTCTCAGAGTACTTCTACAACTTCTCATAAGAGGATTAAACAGGATCCACCTTCACCAGTGAAATCTACTTCACCGATTTCTCTTGAACTTGAGCTTGAAGAAACCAACTCTCGGATGCAGAATTTAGATAATAAGTGGTCACAAATGGAAGTGAGAGTTTCTGATTTGGAGCAAAGAGTTAGTGATGTGCAGGACAAAACAAATAAAATTAAAATTTTGGAGAAGGAAGTAACAACATTAAAGTCACTTACTGCGGATTTGGAAAACAGAAATAGGTGAAAGAATCTTCGCCTTTATGGATTACCGGAAGGTCTTGAAGGAAGTGACCCGATTTCATTTTTTGCTTCATTCTTTCCACAGTAAGTAGATTTACCATCTACTACAGTTTTTAACATTCAGAGGGCACATCGTATAGGACATCAACCGCAGAACTCTCCTTTATTTAGACCAAGAGGAGTGATTATTTCCTTTCTTGAATTTACTGATCTCTTGAAAGTCCTTAATGCAGCAAAATCCAAAAAAACAACTTTCCTGTCATGGAAGTAAGATCTTCATTTCATAAGATGTGTCCAAAGTTACAGCAAATAGAAGAAAATAATTTTTGGATCTTTGTCCACAGCTTCGTGATTTGGAAGCTCGTTTTGGATTATTCCATCCTTGTTTCTTCAAAGTGACATATCAAAATAAGACAACTTCATACACATCTCCTGCAGCTCTTCGTGATTTTCTAAGATTACACTCTACAAACTCTATGGAAACAGCTGGGCCCTCTGGACGTTGATTATATGATTCTCTTAATTTACTAAGCTTTTGTTGCCGTTTATTGAGATGAAGCTGATGGTCCTTCATTTGGAGTTTATATATTATATATATATTGATATTATTATAAAAGTTTTATGTTTATGTTGTTAATATAATTGTTCTTTTTTACAGGTGCCTGGTGTTCTCTTTATTATTACTCTTGCACGTATCATTTGTCTGTTGATGCGTTCTGTTTCCTTGCTGTGCCGCCTTCAGTCTGTGCTGTCTCCACCCCTACCCTATTGTTCATTCATATCAGGTATGTTCTTACAGTTGTCTTTATTTGGCATGTACTGTCTTTTCTCTTTCTCTTGAATATTTTCCTTCCTTTTTCTTATTGTTTTCTCTTCACTCTTTCTTTCCTTTGTTATTCTTGTTTATCTATCCCTTATATATTTCTTCAGTTACTTATTTTACAAGACCATTAGTGTGTATATATAGTTATGTAATGTAAATTCAGAGTTGTTTCCTGGAGTGTTAAAGGTTTTGCTAATCTGATAAAAAGGCAGAGAATTTTATCCCATATAGCTAAATATAATCCAGACTTAGGGGGTCATTCTGACCCCGGCGATCTCTGCCGACAGGCCGGCGGTGCCCCGCAGGGCATTCTGATCGCGGCGGTTCGGCCGCAGTCAGATGCGGAAAACCGGCGGTCTCCCGCCGGTTTTCCGCTGCCCTTGTGAATCCTCCATGGCGGCGGAGCATGCTCCGCCGCCATGGGGATTCTGACAACCCCTACCGCCATCCTGTTCCTGGCGGGTCTCCCGCCAGGAACAGGATGGCGGTAGGGGGTGCCGCGGGGCCCCTGGGGGCCCCTGCAGTGCCCATGCCAATGGCATGGGCACTGCAGGGGCCCCCGTAAGAGGGCCCCACTTTGTATTTCAGTGTCGGCTATGCAGACACTGAAATACGCGACGGGTGCCACTGCACCCGTCGCACCTTCCCACTCCGCCGGCTCAATTCTGAGCCGGCGTCCTCGTGGGAAGGATGATTTGCCCTGGGCTGGCGGGCGGCCTTTTCGGCGGTCGCCCGCCAGCCCAGGGCAAATCCCAAAATACCCTCAGCGGTCTTTCGACCGCGGAGCGGTATTTTGGTGGGGGAAGTCTGGCGGGCGGCCTCCGCCGCCCGCCAGACTCAGAATCACCCCCTTAGTCCTTTTACAAGAGACCCATTTGACTGATCCTGAAGCGTTGAAACTTAAAAGAGGTTGTGTGGGTAATGTTTTTACTTCTCCTACATCCACAAAGAAAAATGGAGTAATTTTGCTTTGCCATAAAAAAATATCAGTCAATGTTCTTTCTCAGGACTCAGATTCAGATGGTAGATGTCTCTTTGTGAAACTAATTATTAATGGAATTACACTGACTATTGGCAACATTTATGGTCATACTCAGATTATATTTTTTGGCCTAGCGTTACTAAACAATGTATGCAATATAATGATGATTTTTTTCTACTTGGAGGGGATTGCAATCAAACTTTTGACCCTTTTATAGATAGGCAATCCACAGTCAAATTTTCTCCCCACAAAATGCATAAACAATTCAAGGCACTTCTATCACAATGCAATTTAGTTGATTCATGGAGAATATGGAATCCTGAAAGCAGGGATTATTCATTATATTCTCCACCACATGGCTCCTTATCTAGACTTGATCATATTTTTATTTCAAAATCACTTTCCTAAAACCTCATTAATTCCTCCATTGAACCCATGGTTATATCTGATCATGCTCCAGTCATTACGGATTTTGATTTACTCCCGGTACATCCCAAGTCCAATAGATGGAGATTTAATAATTCTTTGTTGCTTGATTCCAAATCTTCCATATCCTTGATTGCTTTTGCAGAGGAATTTTTTAGATTCAATGATGATTCTCATATCTCCCCATAATTGTTATGGGATTCCTTTAAGGCTGCAGCTCGTGGGCATATCATTAATTTTGTTTCTAATAAAAGGAAAGCTTTTAATGCACTACACCAATCTCTACTAAATTAAACATTTAGAACATCAATATTATTCCTCTTCCTCTCCCTTTAATTTGCGAGAACTTATTCAAGCAAAACTGCAATTTAATAAATTGTCCTTGGATAATGCCTCTTCCTTTCTTTTACGTAGTAGTGCCCGCTATTATGGAGGTTGAAATAGATCGAGAAAACGTATTGCTAATTATTTAAAAGCCCAGAACAACGCCACACAGTGAAGTTTATAACTACCGATACTGGTAAATCTCTCTTTAAGGATGATGCTATTTTAGCTGAATTTATCAATTATTATCAAACACTCTATACTCCTGAATCAGTCCTGTGTTCTTCACAGCTAGATGAGTATTTAAAGAAAATTCAAAATCCCATTATGACCTTATTTGATGTTTCTTCTCTTGAAGTAGATATTACTTTGCCAGAAATTCTTAATGCTCTTCATTCTCTTAAAAAAGGTAAGACTCCTGGCCCAGATGGCTTTATTGTGGAATTTTTCCTTCAATTTTCAGAATTTCTACTTCCCAAACTTTTATTGCTTTTCCAGTTTTACTCCGAATCAGGATTTACAGGGGGAACGTTTCAAGAAGCCACTATTTGTCTTATCCAAAAGGAGGGTAAGGATCATTCTTTTTGTAAAAATTATAGGCCAATTTCTCTACTTAATACAGATTATAAAGTTTTTACTAAATTGTTAGCCTTACGTCTTGATCCTCTTTTGCCTGCTATGATAGGGAAAGAAAAAACTGGATTTGTTAAAGGTAGACTTGCTTCTGATAATTCTAGAATATTTTTTAATGTACTTAGTAAAGCATCCACTCTTTCATGCTCCCTGGCAGCAATTTCCAAAGATGCTGAGAAAGCATTTGAACAAATAGACTGGTCTTTTCTATTAAAAGCCTTAGCTTGGCATGGCCTAGGGTCCCATTTTATTTCATTTATTTCTTTGCCCTATCACTCCCCAATGGCATTGGTTTTAGTTCATGGAAAATTGTCTAGATATTTTTCACTAAGTTGGGGGGTTCGTAAAGGTTGTCCGCTTTCTCCTCTCTTATTTATCTTAGCTCTAGAGCCATTTTTATCCTGTATTAGAAATAATATTAAAATTGAGGGCTTCCAATATGGTGAGAAACACTTAAAACTAACGGCATAAGCAAATGACATACTTCTATATATTTCAAACCCTGAAATCTCAATACCATTTCTACTCCAGGAGATAGAAGATTTTTCTTTGATTTCAGTTTATAAGGTAAATACGGATAAAACTGAAATCCTCCCTCTTACAAAATGTTGGTTTAAATTACCGTTTGCTATTACTGGCTTTCATTGGAATACGTCCAAGATTAAATATTTAGGTATTTGGTTTATCTCTTCCATTAAAAAGTCTATTGAAGTAAATATCTCTGATGCTTTAGAGAAAATAGACAGATCCCTTCTATTATGGAACCCTTTATTTTTATCTTGGTGGGGTCGTCTTGACTCAATCAAAATGATGATTTCTCCTATCATTTTATATATTATATCTATGATTCCGGTCCCTCTTCTTGCTACTTTTTTCAAACAACTTGATTCAAGATTGCCTAAATTTCTTTGGAATAATAAGAAATCTAGAATTTATTTTAGTCAACTTCGCCATCCTAAAC
This sequence comes from Pleurodeles waltl, assembly GCF_031143425.1. Classification (NCBI taxonomy): domain Eukaryota; kingdom Metazoa; phylum Chordata; class Amphibia; order Caudata; family Salamandridae; genus Pleurodeles; species Pleurodeles waltl. The sequence goes on along the minus strand of NC_090449.1, from coordinate 1,030,402,705 downwards.
AGGAAGGTGGAGCCAACTTTCCTGATTTTCGACATTACCATAAATCTTTTTGTTTGCGTCAAGCTTTGCCTTGTCAGGTTCTGTAGGAGGCTGGCCTGGTTTGTAGTGAGTACCAAGGGGTACTTACACTCTGCACAAGGTCCAGGTATCCCTTATTAGTGTAGAAGAGGTGTCTAGCAGCTTAGGCTGATAGAACAGGGTAGCTTAGCAGAGCAGCTTAGGCTGAACTAGGAGACATGCAAAGCTCCCACTATACCACTGGTGTCATATGCACAATATCATAAGAAAACACAAAACACAGATATACTAAAAATAAAGGTACTTTATTTTTATGACAATATGCCAAAAGTATCTCAGTGAGTACCCTCAGTATGAGGATAGCAAATATAAACAAGATATAAGTAAACAATATAAAAAATATGCAGTAATAGCAATAGAAAGCAATGCAAGCAATGTACAGTCACAATAGATTGCAATTAGAGCACATAGGTATAGGGGCAACACAAACCATATACTCCAAAAGTGGAATGCGAACCACGAATGGACCCCAAACCTAGGTGAGCTTGTAGAGGATCGCTGGGACTGTAAGAAAACAGTGAGGTTAGAAAAATAGCCCACCCCAAGACCCTGAAAAGTAGGTGTAAAGTGCACCTAAGTTCCCCAAAGAGCACAGAAGTCGTGATAGGGGAATTCTGCAAGGAAGACCAACACCAGCAATGCAACAAAGGTGGATTTCCAGACGAGAGTACCTGTGGAACAAGGGGACCAAGTCCAAGTGTCGCGACAAAGTTGAGATTGGGCAGATGCCCAGGAAATGCCAGCTGAGGGTGCAAAGAAGCTGCCACCGGATGGTAGAAGCTGTGGATTCTGCAAGAACGAAGAGGACTAGGAACTTCCCCTTTGGAGGATGGATGTCCCATGCCATGAAGAAGCTTGCAGAGGTGATCCCACGCAGAAAGACCGCAAACAAGCCTTGCTAGCTGCAAGGGTCGCGGTTAGGGTTTTTGGATGCTGCTGTGGCCCAGGAGGGACCAGGATGTCGCCAATTGCATGAGGAGACAGAGGGGGCGCCCAGCAAGATAGGGAGCCCTCACAGAAGCAGGCAGCACCCGCAGAAGTGCCGGAACAGGCACTACGTAGAGTGAACCGGAGCTCACCCGAAGTCACAAAAGGAGATCCCACGATGCCGGAGGACAACTCAGGAGGTTGTGCACTGCAGGTTAGAGTGTCAGGGACACAGGCTTGGCTGTGCACAAAGGAAATCCTGGAAGAGTGTACAGGAGCCGGAGCAGCTGCAAATCACGCGGTACCCAGCAATGCAGTCTAGTGTGGGGAGGCAAGGACTTACCTCCACCAAACTTGGACTGAAGAGTCACTGGACTGTGGGAGTCACTTGGACAGAGTTGCTGAGTTCCAGGGACCACGCTCGTCGTGCTGAGAGGGGACCCAGAGGACCGGTGATGCAGTCTTTTGTTGCCTGCCTTTGCAGGGGGAAGATTCCGTCGACCCACGGGAGATTTCTTCGGAGCTTCTAGTGCAGAGAGGAGGCAGACTACCCCCACAGCATGCACCACCAGGAAAACAGTCGAGAAGGCGACCGGATCAGCGATACAAGGTTGCAGTAGTCATCTTTGCTACTTTGTTGCAGGTTTTGCAGGCGTCCAGAGCAGTCAGCGGTCGATTCCTTGGCAGAAGGTGAAGAGAGAGATGCAGAGGAACTCTGATGAGCTCTTGCATTCGTTATCTAAAGAATTCCCCAAAGCAGAGACCCTAAATAGCCAGAAAAGGAGGTTTGGCTACCTAGGAAGGAGGATAGGCTAGCAACACAGGTAAGAGCCTATCAGAAGGAGTCTCTGACGTCACCTGCTGGCACTGGCCACTCAGAGCAGTCCAGTGTGCCAGCAGCACCTCTGTTTCCAAGATGGCAGAGGTCTGGAGCACACTGGAGGAGCTCTGGGCACCTCCCCTGGGAGGTGCAGGTCAGGGGAGTGGTCACTCCCCTTTCCTTTGTCCAGTTTCGCGCCAGAGCAGGGCTGGGGGATCCCTGAACCAGTGTAGACTGGCTTATGCAGAGATGGGCACCATCTGTGCCCATCAAAGCATTTCCAGAGGCTGGGGGAGGCTACTCCTTCCCAGCCCTGACACCTTTTTCCAAAGGGAGAGGGTGTAACACCCTCTCTCTGAGGAAGTCCTTTGTTCTGCCTTCTTGGGCCAAGCCTGGCTGGACCCCAGGAGGGCAGAAACCTGTCTGAAGGGTTGGCAGCAGCAGCAGCTGCAGTGAAACCCCGGGAAAGGTAGTTTGGCAGTACCGGGGTCTGTGCTAGAGACACGGGGATCATGGCATTGTCTCCCCAATGATAGAATGGCATTGGGGTGACAATTCCATGATCTTAGACATGTTACATGGCCATGTTCGGAGTTACCATTGTGACGCTATACATAGGTAGTGACCTATGTATAGTGCACGCGTGTAATGGTGTCCCCGCACTCACAAAGTCCGGGGAATTTGCCCTGAACAATGTGGGGGCACCTTGGCTAGTGCCAGGGTACCCACACACTAAGTAACTTAGCACCCAACCTTTACCAGGTAAAGGTTAGACATATAGGTGACTTATAAGTTACTTAAGTGCAGTGGTAAATGGCTGTGAAATAACGTGGACGTTATTTCACTCAGGCTGCAGTGGCAGGCCTGTGTAAGAATTGTCAGAGCTCCCTATGGGTGGCAAAAGAAATGCTGCAGCCCATAGGGATCTCCTGGAACCCCAATACCCTGGGTACCTCAGTACCATATACTAGGGAATTATAAGGGAGTTCCAGTATGCCAATGTGAATTGGTGAAATTGGTCACTAGCCTGTTAGTGACAATTTGGAAAGCAAAGAGAGAGCATAACCACTGAGGTTCTGGTTTAGCAGAGCCTCAGTGAGACAGTTAGTCATCACACAGGGAACACATACAGGGCACACTTATGAGCACTGGGGCCCTGGCTGGCAGGGTCCCAGTGACACATACAACTAAAACAACATATATACAGTGAAATATGGGGGTAACATGCCAGGCAAGATGGTACTTTCCTACAGGTTCTCCGTTTACCCCTTTATGGCTGGATAGTGAATGTTCTTTTATTTTCTTCTACCGATTTCTCCTCGTGAGGTGGTGTCCTTTTATATAATATTTCGCTTAGCTCCTCCCCGCTTCTTAAACATACTTGTGCTCTTCTACGCTCTCATTGTTGATCTCCATCTGTCACTTGTTCCTCTTTTTTAAACTCCCCTCTTTGGGATAATCACCTTTTAACTATCAATAAAAAACCTCTATTTTGGAAATCTTGGAGACAAAAACACATAGTTTGGGTCCAATGACACACCGCTTTTGTTCTGGCAATTCCAACTTCTTTTAAACTGTCCTAACTCCTTCATGCCTAAATATCTTCTTCTTATTAATATTATCCTTGATAATTTATTTTCATTGCAAAATTTCCCTTCTTCTGCGGAGTTGCCTTCTTCTTTGGCTTCTTTTCGTACCGCTTTTCCTAGGGCATAAAATATCTATACACTTTTTTATTCTCCTATTTTGACAAGACCTAAATCTAAAATTGAATCTCGGTGGGAATTGCATTTGAGATGTACATGGACTATTCCTTTCTGGAACAGGATATGGGATAGGTCATATAAAATATCTAGATCAGCTTCTACTGAACATTGTTTTTTCTTTATCACAGAATTTATTTTACCCCCTCCACCATTAGTACATTTTCCGTATCTTCAGCTTCACATTGTTGGTGATGTGACAACCAAAAGGGAGATCTTATGCACATCCTTTTTGAATGTCCACATACTAACTCTTTTTGGAGGAAAGTTTGGCATCAGCTCACCTCCATTTTTCATTTGCAAACCCAATTATCTCCCTCTGCGCTCTTCCTAGGCAGTTTATCTGATGATGTTGCTTCAGATGATGATAACCTACAGCTGTTAGATCTTATGCTAGCTTTAACTTTTCAGCAATTTTTCCCTTAATTGGAAAAATTCATCCAATATTTCCTATAAAGCTTGGTGGTTTAATGTGTGCCACTACCATAGGCTTGATACTGCATTTACCTCTTTATGCTGCCCCTCCACTAAGAGAGATCTGTATTGGTTACCTTTGACTACTTATCTTGATGCTTCTGCTTGCAAACCTACTAATTGTGCACTATCTGAACATTTTAGGCCACTGTAATTGGTTTGCTTTCTCCGTGATTGATTGATTTAAATTTTATTATTTGCTTTTAATTATAGCTAAAGCTCTCTAGTTTTTAATATACATTGTACCTCTTCTCTTTTTATTGGTCTTGTTCCTTTTATTTTTTCCACTCACCCTTCTTTCCCTGTTTATCACCCCTTACATTTAAAATGTTAAACAGCTTTTTACAATTACTTCCACATTATACTGTTATCTTTGAGATTGACATTTGGACTGTTACTATGCGATTAATATGTATTTGATTTCAATAAAGCTGATTTACCTTAAAAAACTCATCCACAGTACTGAAAAAACACTAATACTGAGCACATCTTAGCTATTGAAGCTCTTAAACAATGCTGAACATACAGAATAACTGAGCGCACATTAGCTAGTAAAGCTCTTCTAAGATACGAACAATTATAATGCTGAGCACAAATGAGCTGTTAAAGCTCTCCTATGATATGAACAAATATAATGCTGAGTGCATTTTAGCTTGTGAAGATCTTGAACAATGCTTAATGTACAGAAACACTGAGCACACCTTAGCTTGAAAAACTCTTCTATGATACGAACAAACAATAATGGTATACACACCTTAGCTATGAAAGCTCTTCAACTGTACAAACAAACAATAATGCTTAGCACACCTTAGCTTGTAAAGCTCTTCTATAATGCTTACAAGCAAAAATACTGAGAGAACCTTCGCTTGTAAAGCTTTTCTACAATGCATACAAGCAAAAATACTGAGAGAACCTTCGCTTGTAAAGCTCTTCTATAATGCTTACAAATAATAATACCGAGAGAACCATAGCTTGTAAAGCTCTTCTATAATGCTTACAAGCAATAATACCGCGAGAAACACAGCTTGTAAAGCTCTTCTATAATGCTTACAAGCAAAAATAGTGAGAGAACCTTCACTTGTAAAGCTCTTCTATAATGCTTACAAATAATAATACAGAGAGAACCATGGGTTGTATAGCTCTTCTGTAATACTTACAAACAATAATACTGAGAGAACCATAGCTTGTAAAGCTCTTCTGTAATACTTACAAACAATAATACTGAGAGCGCCATGGGTTGTAAAGCTCTTCTATAATACTTCCAAACAAAAATACTGAGAGAACCATAGCTTGCAATGCTAAACACACAGTAACACTGAAGGCACCATAGCTTTTAAAACTCTTGTACAGTACAGAACAAACACTAATACTGAACGCATCTCAGCTTGTTAAGCTCTTGAACAGTGCTGAATATACAGAAACACTGAGTGCATCTTAGCTTGTGCACCTCTTTCATGATACAATAATGCGAGCACACGTTAGCTTTTAATGCTCATCTATGACACAAACTAACAATAATGTGGAGTGCTAATTAGCTTGTAAAGCTTTTCTATAATATGAGCAAACATTAATGCTGAGCACACCTTACCGTCTAAAGCTCTTCTATGATATAAACACGTATTAATGCTGAGCACACCTTAGCTTTGAATGCTCTTCTATAATGCGAACAAGCAATAATGCTGCTAGCACCTTAGCTGGAAAAGCTTTTTCTTTATACCATACAAACAATAATTCTGAGAGTGCCGTGGGTTGTAAAGGTTTCTAAAGAACTGAACAAAAAATAATACTCAGAGCAGCTTAGCTTGTCTACAAAATAGAATGAACAAAATTAATGAGTGCACCTTCGCTTGTAAACCTCTACTTCAACAAAAAACAAAAAGTAATACTGAACGCTTGTTATATTTTAGAACTCTTTTACAGAACTGAACAAAAAATAATACTGAGCCCAACTCAGCTTCCAAAGCTCTACTACAATACTGAACAAAAAAGAATGAGAATCTTCAATTTGTAAAGTTCTAGTGCAATACTGAATGCACTGAAATACTGAGAAACACCTCAGCTTGTTAAGCTTGTGTACATTACTGAATATTTAGGCTGGGGTAGACCTCTCCTCTCAGGGCTAATCTCTTACACCACCTGGCCACTTTCCTGTATGGCTACCAGGAGTATTAATCCTTAAGGACTACTGTTATATGGTGAGAGAATGGTTGGTCAGTGGTAGCTATCAGCAAGGTTATGCAAACAACACGATGTTGATGCCCCTATTTGGCAGCCATGCAAAATTAATTGCTATATTGCCACAGACCTCTTTAGCATTCCCACATGCAGAGCAGGGACAGAATACATGAGATTCTTCAGGGTAAGACAACACAATTGTGCATGGAATTACATTCCCTGCAGGTGTGAAAATGAAATTCTCAGGATTCTGCTTCGGCCGAGAAGGGTTTTCACACCCAAGGGAAAGTAATTTTAAAGATGACCTGGGTGTCCCAGGGCGCGTAGGTGACTTGAGCTGTTTCGCCCCTCTCTGTACCTCAGGTAGTTCTTGGAATCCTGCCCTCAGCCTTATGAGCAGGCACAGCTGGCCTAGGAGAAAATCCTGGATACTTCCTGAGCACCAGGGGAGGTTTATGGGGGTCCTGCCATTTGAGAGCTTGGGGGCTTCGCCATCACCCCACTGCCACCCAGTCATTTTAGAACTGGACAAGTATTGCCACATGATGCTAAGTGTGTCATTCTGACCTCCCTATGTGATGGTCTAAATTGAGGCATGCAAGTTTCCATTCAACAGTCTATATATGATACATACAATAAACCTATGTTCCAGTCCCATACAGGAAGAGACTATATGAAACTTGGTAATTACAATATCACTACTGTAATAGAGCAAACTCTGCTAATCTTTTCATATGTATATAGCTGCTGTGCTAGTTAGGTTTATCCATCATCATGAACAGTAGTTTGAAAACTCTTTAGCTAGAAAGTATCCACTCGAGTTTAGAACCAGGAGCCATGGGAATCTTCTAAGGTGTTATTGTGAGGAGCAACCACTGGAGTAATAATAGAGAGGTAGGAGAAGAGGACCATGATCCAGAAGCATATTGTTGGTAACATGGAGATATACCTGGATTATTCATCTAGTGTTGAGCACAGACATACAATAAAAGTCTTAAACTAAAGGTTCCTTAATTTCTGGCCTTCCCTTACAATATGGAACAAACATTAGAGAAGGCAATATGACAACCAGCCAACTGAAGGGCTATGAAATAGCAGGATAACACTAGAGTGCAGAGCATCACTTGTGTCAAACATCATCTTCCCCATCTGGTCTTCACTTTTCATTGGTGGAGCAAGTGTTACTAGAGTGATGTGTCTAGACGATAAAGATGACTGATCAGTAGTGACTACTGCTTTAATTATTTGTTCCAATGTACGAGGAATTTATTAAAGGATAAACATAACAGAACTTCAGGGTTGAATAGGACCAGCCATTTGATTCTGTAGTGATTATATCACAGCAAGCAGTTTCGAAGGATAAGTTGCATAACTTCCTTCAGGACTAGAAGATTACATGTGCATCATTTGAGTATTCACTTGAAACCTTGATTTAAGGCTTAGATGAACTGTATATTCATACAAGAAATAATATTGGTTAAGGGTCCTGTGAGGAGAACTCAATTGTGGGATCACAGGAGACAGGAGGAAACTGTCTTCCACCAGAAGCATCAATGCCTGTAAACCTTCCTTGGTGCACACCATTCTAAATCCTTCCTCCAGATGATGCATTACATTTCTAATGAGCTTCATTAGCTCAAATAAGATGTTAGAAGCAGGCACTCTCTTCAGCTCTACCACCCTGAAAAAACAAGCTAAGGATATGTCTGATGGTCTGCAAGATATTGGAACTGTGTAAAGTGGGACACAAAAATCAGGGAGCTAATGGAATATCCACCAGCGGTGTTTCAACAACTATCTTTTGAGACTCATCTCTCAATACACCCTGAAACTCTGTTGTAATAGCATGAAATGGCCTTGGACAGATGAGGGCGTATACCCTAGAGGACTGCAATGAGTGTCTTGCTGGTTGTACTGAGAATGAGTTTATTGTCCACGAGTGTTAATGTAACTGTGGAATATCATGGAAACTGTTTTGAAATCACCATAACAGCTGAAGCCATATTAGTCGATTACTGCCATTTTGCCATTTGTATTGTGCCCAAGTTATACTCAGGCTGCCCTGTTCTCTTGTTTCTGATGTTTTCAGCCTCACTCTTATACTTGGCACTGCTAAGCAAGGATTCAGAAACGACTGGCTCTGTATCTGGATGATGTCTACCTTTCTTGCATCTTTTTCAATGTCCTTTTTGCTCTTCTCATGAGAAAATGGCGCACCGGTGTATGTTTCTGTCAGGTCTACTCTCACTTGAAGCAATACATGAAAATATCTATAAAAGTTACACTAACTTTTACTGGTTTGCGTAATAAACTTGTGCAGACCTTAGTAGGTGTGTGAGAAGTTTCACCATCTCTGATTAATATATATCTGATAATCCCTATGGAAAGGAATGGCAGAATGGAATGCTATTGGCTGGTACAGGATGAGGAAAAAGGAATCTAGTTGGAATGGCACTGAAATTAATGACCCTGAGCAAGCACTGAGGATCAGAGCTTATCAAATCAAATCAAATCAAATCATTAACATTTATAAAGCGCGCTACTCACCCGTGCGGGTCTCAAGGCGCTATGGGGGAAAGGGGGGGTTATCGCTGCTCGAACAGCCAAGTCTTTAGGAGTCTCCGGAAAGCGGAGTGGTCCTGGGTGGTCCTGAGGCTGGTGGGGAGGGAGTTCCAGGTCTTGGCCGCCAGGAAGGAGAAAGATCTCCCACCCGCCGTGGAGCGGCGGGTGCGAGGGACGGCAGCAAGTGCGAGGCCAGCGGAGCGGAGGGGGCGGGTGGGGACGTAGAAGCTGAGGCGTCTGTTGAGGTATTCCGGTCCCTAGTTGTGGAGGGCTTTGTGTGCGTGGGTGAGAAGACGGAAGGTGATCCTTTTGCTGACTGGGAGCCAATGCAGGTGTCTCAGGTGTGCGGAGATGTGGCTGTTGCGGGGTACGTCGAGGATGAGGCGGGCCGAGGCGTTTTGGATGCGTTGCAGGCGGTTTTGGAGTTTGGCTGTGGTCCCGGCGTAGAGGGTGTTGCCGTAGTCCAGGCGGCTCGTGACGAGGGCGTGGGTCACGGTTTTTCTGGTGTCGGCGGGGATCCAGCGGAAGATCTTGCGGAGCATGCGGAGAGTGAGGAAGCAGGCGGAGGACACGGCGTTGACTTGCTTGGTCATGGTGAGAAGAGGGTCCAAGATGAAGCCGAGGTTGCGGGCGTGGTCTGCGGGGGTCGGTGCGGTGCCGAGGGCCGTGGGCCACCAGGAGTCGTCCCAGGCGGACGGGGTGTTGCCGAGGATGAGGACTTCCGTTTTTTCAGAGTTCAGCTTTAGGCGGCTGAGCCTCATCCAATCTGCGACGTCCTTCATACCCTCTTGTAGGTTGGTCTTGGCGCTGGCGGGGTCCTTGGTGAGGGAGAGTACAAGTTGGGTGTCGTCGGCGTAGGAGGTGATGATGATGTCGTGCTTGCGTACGATGTCGGCGAGGGGGCTCATGTAGACATTGAAGAGTGTCGGGCTGAGCGATGAGCCTTGAGGTACGCCGCAGATGATCTTGGTGGGTTCTGAGCGAAACGGAGGGAGGTAAACTCTTTGGGAGCGGTTAGCGAGGAAGGAGGCGATCCAGTCCAGGGCCTGGCCTTGGATCCCGGTGGAGCGTAGGCGGGTGATTAGGGTGCGGTGACAGACGGTGTCAAAGGCAGCCGAGAGGTCGAGGAGAATGAGGGCGACTGTTTCACCGTTGTCCATCAGGGTTCTGATGTCGTCTGTGACTGAGATGAGGGCGGTTTCCGTGCTGTGGTTGGTTCGGAATCCGGTTTGTGAAGGGTCGAGCAGGTTGTTGTCTTCCAGGAAGGTGGTCAGCTGTTTGTTGACGGTCTTTTCTATTACCTTGGCTGGGAAAGGTAGAAGAGAGATGGGGCGGAAGTTTTTCAGGTCGCTTGGGTCAGCCGTAGGTTTCTTTAGTAGGGCGTTGACTTCAGCGTGCTTCCAGCATTCGGGGAAGGTAGCAGAAGAAAAAGAAGAGTTGATGACGGTCTGGAGGTGCGGGGCAATGATGTCGTCGGCTTTGTTAAAGATGAAGTGCGGGCAGGGGTCCGAAGGGGCGCCGGAGTGGATAGAGTTCATGATGGATTTGGTTTCTTCCGTGTTGATGTGGGTCCAGTTGTTGAGGGTGATGTCCGGGGAAGCGGGTTCAGTGGTGTATGGTTGGGTCTGGTGTCCGAAGCTGTCGTGGAGGTCGCTGATCTTGCGATGGAAGAAAGTGGCGAGGGATTCGCACAAATCCTGTGAGGGCGTGACGGCGTTGGCGCTGGCGCTGGGGTTGGAGAACTCTTTGACGATGCTGAAGAGTTCTCTGCTGTTGTGGCTGTTTTTGTCTAGTCTGTCGGTGAAAAAGTTCCTTTTGGCAGTGCGGATCAGGTGGTGGTGTTCGCGTGTAGCGTTCTTGAGGGCGGTCATGTTGTCAGCGGTGTGGTCCTTGCGCCAGGCCTTCTCAAGGGCACGACAAGTTTTCTTTGATTCTTTGAGGGTGTCAGAGAACCAGAGAGGTTTTTTGGTGTTGGTCTGTCGATGCGTGCGTTTGAGGGGAGCAAGGTTGTCAGCGCAGTTGGAGATCCAGTTTGTGAGGTTGAGAGCTGCGTCGTTGGGGTCGGTGGTGAGGGTGGGTTGGTTGGCGGCGAGAGCGGAGAAGAGTTGCTCTTCAGGGATCTTGTTCCACTGTCGATGAGGGATGGGTTGAGTGCGGAGGTGGGAGGTCTCGCGTCGGAATGTGAAGTGGACGCAGCTGTGGTCGGTCCAGTGTAGGGCAGAGGTGTGGCTGAAGAAGACGTGTTTGCTGGCGGAGAAGATAGGGTCGAGCGTGTGTCCGGCGATGTGGGTGGCGGTGTTCACCAGTTGTTTGAGGCCGAGGTTGGCGAGGTTGTCGAGCAGGGTGGTGGTGTTGGGGTCGTTGTTTTGTTCCAGATGGAAGTTGAGGTCGCCTAGGAGGATGTAGTCCGGTGAGGCGAGGGCGTGCGGGGAGATGAAGTCGGCGATGGCGTTGCTGAAAGAGGCGCGAGGTCCGGGAGGACGGTAGACGAGGGATCCTCTGAGGGTGGTCCTTGGGTCGGTGCGAATCTGAAAATGCAGGTGTTCAGCGGCGAGGGGGGGGTCTTCGGTGGAGGTGGTGACGCTGATGGAGTCTTTGAAGATGATGGCGACACCTCCTCCTACTTGGTTGGTGCGGTCTTTTCTGGAGATCTTGTAGCCTTCGGGGATGGCGGGTAGCGATGTCTGGAGCAGAGGAGGCGTTCATCCATGTCTCCGTGATGAAGGCGACGTCCGGGGCTGTGGAGTCCAGGAGGTCCCAAAGTTCAACGGCGTGCTTGTGGACGGAACGAGCGTTGATCAGGATGCACTTGAGGTGGTTGATGGCGCGTGGGCTTGTGGTCGTGGTAGTTGCGTGGTGGAAGATGCGTTTGCAGGAGTTGCAGGCGAAGGGTCCATGGGTGCGTTTGGGGTGAGCTAGGAAGCAGGTTTTGGAGCGCCCTGGGTTGAGGGCGTGGAGGGTGGTGGGGTCGTAGCGGATCAGCGGGGCTTGGGGGAGCTGGGGACCAGGGGTCGTGGCGCTGGGCGCGGGCCAGGCGCGGACGGGCGCAGACGGGCTTGCCTCTGGCGCGCCTCTGGCGCGCCAGCGGCGTGCCCGCTGCGCGCGCCCGCTGCGCAGTCGCGCAGCGGCCGCCATAAGAGGTAGGAGGGGGGGGGGGGAGGGGTCAGCTGGGGGCGAATGGGAGCTGGGGGGCGGGGGCGTGCAGGAGGTCGCGGCGGGAAAGCGCGAGGGAGGGGGGGGGACAGGTAGAGTGAGAGGAGCTGGGGGAGGGGGTTTAGGGTGGAGGAGGGTGAGTGTTAGGAGGTTTGGAGATTAGGGAGAGAGATAGGAGTAGGGTTGTGAAGATAGGGTAGGGGGGGTTGTAGAGGTGGGTGAGGGAGAGAGGTAGAGTGAGAGGATAGGGAGATAGGTAGTAGAGGGGGTGGCGGGAGGGGGGGAGAGATAGAGAAATAGATAGAGAAAATAGATAGAGAAGTCGATAGATAGGGAAATAGATAGATAGACAGATAGGTAGGTAGGAGGAGGTGGAGAGTGGGGGAGTTAGATAGTGAGATAGGGAGCTAGAGAGATAGGAAGATAGGAGGAGTGAGGGAGGTAGATAGCGAACGGGTTAGCTAGGGGTGAGAGAGGGGGAGGCGAGTGAGGGAGGGGGATGAGGAAGGAGCAGGAGGGCAGGCTCGGGGGAAGAAGACGGAGGAGGTAGAAGAGCCGAAGACAGGAGAACAGAAGACAGAAGAACAGAAGAACAGAAGACAGAAGAACAGAAGACAGAAGAACAGAAGACAGAAGCACAGAAGATCGGAAGAGCAGAAGAACAGAGAAGAACAGAGAAGAACAGAGAAGAACCGAGAAGAACCGAGAAGAAGAACACAGAAGCACCGAGAAGAACAGAGAAGAAGAACACAGAAGACCGGAAGAACACAGAAGAACAGAAGGGAAGAACAGAAGAACAGAAGAGAAGAACAGAAGAACACAGAAGAAGATTGCAGAGGGGGAGCGAGGAGGAAGAGACAGAGAGGAGGAAAAGAAGCAGGAGCAGGAGAGAAGGTGAGTGGCGCGGGGCAGGGCGAGGGGCTGGGAGGAGGGGGGTACTTACAGTTAGGTGGGTCTCAGGAACACAGGAACTCGGGAACTTGGAGGAGCTGCAGCGGCAGGGGGAGCGACCTACCCTTGGGTCAAGGGTCGCTACCACTTTCGCGCAGCGGCCGCCATAAGAGGTAGGAGGGGGGGGGAGGGGTCAGCTGGGGGCGAATGGGAGCTGGGGGGCGGGGGCGTGCAGGAGGTCGCGGCGGGAAAGCGCGAGGGAGGGGGGGGGACAGGTAGAGTGAGAGGAGCTGGGGGAGGGGGTTTAGGGTGGAGGAGGGTGAGTGTTAGGAGGTTTGGAGATTAGGGAGAGAGATAGGAGTAGGGTTGTGAAGATAGGGGAGGGGGGGTTGTAGAGGTGGGTGAGGGAGAGAGGTAGAGTGAGAGGATAGGGAGATAGGTAGTAGAGGGGGTGGCGGGAGGGGGGGAGAGATAGAGAAATAGATAGAGAAAATAGATAGAGAAGTCGATAGATAGGGAAATAGATAGATAGACAGATAGGTAGGTAGGAGGAGGTGGAGAGTGGGGGAGTTAGATAGTGAGATAGGGAGCTAGAGAGATAGGAAGATAGGAGGAGTGAGGGAGGTAGATAGCGAACGGGTTAGCTAGGGGTGAGAGAGGGGGAGGCGAGTGAGGGAGGGGGATGAGGAAGGAGCAGGAGGGCAGGCTCGGGGGAAGAAGACGGAGGAGGTAGAAGAGCCGAAGACAGGAGAACAGAAGACAGAAGAACAGAAGAACAGAAGACAGAAGAACAGAAGACAGAAGCACAGAAGATCGGAAGAGCAGAAGAACAGAGAAGAACAGAGAAGAACAGAGAAGAACCGAGAAGAACCGAGAAGAAGAACACAGAAGCACCGAGAAGAACAGAGAAGAAGAACACAGAAGACCGGAAGAACACAGAAGAACAGAAGGGAAGAACAGAAGAACAGAAGAGAAGAACAGAAGAACACAGAAGAAGATTGCAGAGGGGGAGCGAGGAGGAAGAGACAGAGAGGAGGAAAAGAAGCAGGAGCAGGAGAGAAGGTGAGTGGCGCGGGGCAGGGCGAGGGGCTGGGAGGAGGGGGGTACTTACAGTTAGGTGGGTCTCAGGAACACAGGAACTCGGGAACTTGGAGGAGCTGCAGCGGCAGGGGGAGCGACCTACCCTTGGCTTATGCGAAGCCACAGTGGAGAGACCGAGTACCAAGCAGACTTCAGCAGCATCCTTGAGAAGCTTAGCATCACAAGAACTTCTGGAAGTGTGTTACAGGAGGCCACAGGGCTCTCCACAGCACTGATGGCCCATAGGCACTTGACGCAGAGGTGCTGGGGGTGCTGCGGCAACCCCAGAAATAATCAGGCTGGAGTTCAGAAGGAGAATGAGCGATAAAGATTGCTTTAAATAGTGTGTGTATTTTGTACATGTGCTGCACATTCAAAGACAAGGGTCATATAGACGATATCATCTGACAAATTGCTGCTTATTGGAAACTGGAGTGTACTTTTATTGGTCTGAATGCAACGTGAGAGTATTTTGTAAAAATGATCTAGGTGATAATCTTGCTGGGGTACAGGAAACGAAAGGAAAGGCTTTTTCCTAACATACAACAAGATTTATATATAGGGAAATGAACTAAACACTTATTTCAAATCATATCAGCAACTGGGAAAGCACAAATGAAGCACTTTTTTGTAATTCTGAAGTATGATGGAAACAAAGATGTTAATAGGATCAAAACAAATCAAGACACTTTACTTGGTGATGTGTAAATGGTACATTTTCACTAAAATGCGATTTTCACAAATATTCATTTTTTGCGCTTTGTTATTTTTACCAGTAAAGTTGCCTGTCAATGCAAATATAGTGGCCATTTTGTCTGTAAATGACAGTGCACTACCTCACCAGTGCTACAAATGCACCAGCAGCTACATACCACACCCGTACCACTCTCCCCTGCTGAATGGAAGAGCCACATTTGCTACACTTCAACCTGACTTAAGCGTAAGCTAGAGTACACTACTTACCAGTTCTAAGCTGTTTCAACAGGACTGAGCAGGATTTTGCAACACCTATGCCAGTTACTAATGTTTTTGTTGTTGTTCTTGTTGGTGTTGGTACTATTAATATGTTTGCTTTTTCGAAGGTGCATTTAGAGTGAGAAGGTTTCCAATTACAGGTAAACAGATGAGTTTATTTTCATAATCCTAAATGAAGCTCAATACATTGCACTGTTTAAAGGAAACCATCCCATAGGAAACCCTGGCTAAATTCTCTCTACTGACAGGTCTTAAGCACCAAATGCAGTAGAGCAATAAAGAATCAGAGGGCATGCCCAGTAGTGTGTCACTGAAATCTACCCAAATGGAACAAAGGAACCTCTCCACAGAAACCACAATGAAGTGTTAGCATGACCTGCATGTCATCAGAATACGAGCCTTCGAAGGAACCCTCCGTTCCAGTGGCAGCTAATACAAGGCCCACAGTGTGGGAGAGAATTGACGGGTCCTTGGCAGACTGAGGTGAGTGTGGGCAGCTGCAGACTGAATTATCTGTCTTTTTTTACATTTCTGGCAGAAGTACCTTGGCCATCACCCAGCCTGGATATTACAAATGACAGAATTAGGGCCACACAATGAGGATGGTTTCAGTATGAACTGCACTGTATAAATAAAAGTTCTTTATTGAGGTAAACTGCTAGGTTTTCACTATACAAACCATAATATGTAGGAGGAGGAGGAGGAAAGAACAGCAGGCAAAAAATTCAGCTGAGTGTAAGTTAGCCAAAGGGCTAAAAGCGATAATATTAGCCGTATTATGGTTCACATTCTAATGACAGTCTGCCATCCATAAGAAATGTTTTAGGGACAATTTGCAAACTCAAACAGAGGCATAATTCCAAAAACCTAGACTCACACAATAACCTGGGTGTCATCACATTAGACTAACAAGGTCAGCTCATGGTCTGAATGACCAAAGCCAGTAGCAAGATGCAGATATTTAAGAACAGAAAAGGGGATTCACCCTTGAAGAAAACATCACCGGCATCACCAAGAAAGTGCAATCAAGACTACAAAAAATCCAGAAAGCAGCTGCCAGGCTCATCATGGACATCCCCTGACACAGCCACACCTCCTCCCACCTCAGAGACCTATACTGGCTCCCAGTCAACAAGCGCATCACAAACAAACTCCTGATCCACACCTACAAGGCACCTTCTACGTACCCAACAGACGTCTCCGTTCTTCCCAGCTTGCTCTCACAGCCGTTCCCAAGATCCAGAAAAGCACATCAGGAGGAAGGTCCTTTCCTACCTTGCAGCGCGGACATGGAACACGCTACCTCTCAAACTCAGGCAGACCACATCACTGAAGCAGTTCAGGGAGGACCTCAAGACCTGGCTCTTCGATTGAGAAGCACGCCCGCAAACAGCACCTTAAGACCATACGTGTGAATAGCTGCACTTTAGAAATCACTGATTGATTGATTGAATGCATCAGAATCTCAGACACAGAGGTAAAACATGGGAAGGGGACTGACTGGGAAGGTGGGAACACAGTAATGACGAGCATCATGCAGTCTGCAATGGTGTCAATTTGATACAATTGTACTAGGACCAAAAGGACCATGGCTCTGACACCATCAATATCCGCCTCCAACATGTCTCCATCTGTTGCACCTTCAAACTGGTTAGTGATAATGTGGGCTGCTGGGACGTATCAGTTATATATGGATTTCATCAAAATGGATCTTTTAGTAAAAACAAAAGAAGGAGAAAAGTTTGTCACACTGAGATTGAGAAGGCATAATACTTGATTGCTTGTCTTTTAGATTACGCAACACATACAGAATCTGTAAAACATTCTTTCTGAGGCGAGAAGACCTTGATATTGTTTACCTCTTATAGACAGAGCTGTGATTTATAGGCTAGCAGTAATTGTACTTTATTGTAGATGGTCTGACATCTAATATCATTTTTCAGAATAAAATTAGGCCTGTAATCCGTGTGTTACAGATGATTGCAAAACCTTACCCACTTTGGAGCAATGAACACAGAAATAAATACTTACATTTTACTCCAATAACAGTGAAGACAGCAACATTATGAAGCCCTAAGTGTTTTCTAAAGAAGTGTCACATGACTTTGGCTAATGCCATCACTTCAAAATTAAATACTTTTGAGGAAGGGCTTTTTCTCAA
The DNA here is from genome assembly GCF_031143425.1 of Pleurodeles waltl. Lineage (NCBI taxonomy): Eukaryota > Metazoa > Chordata > Amphibia > Caudata > Salamandridae > Pleurodeles > Pleurodeles waltl. Next base: position 1,030,385,646 of record NC_090449.1, on the reverse strand, counting down.
ACAACTATTTATTTATTTATTTAGTCATTAATTAATGTATTTATTTATTGTTGCAAAGAATGGACATCAAATCCCTTTTAAAAAATACCTCTAATTCCAATCCATCTCCTGATAACTTTCTCCTCATTGTCATACCCTCAATCACCAGTAAACCGCTTGAAACATTGGTCACTAGGTGAAAAACAGCTACACGTCAGAGATAAGCACAGGACAAAAACTTCCTTGGTGGGCATGACAGAAGGTCTCCTGAAATCAATGGACAAAGGAGGGAATGGGCTTGTGGCTCGTTTAGCTCTCTCAGCAGCCTTTAACACCATGATCCATGGTACTCTGACACATTGCGTGAAGGATAATGTGGGAGCCAGTTATATCTAGCTAGAAAGCTCTACTCAGCAGAAAATAAGTAATACAAATAGGAGTATCAGCCATGCGCTGCAATTTATGTTTTCTTGTAAGGAGGTCAGACAGTCCCTCGCAATCCTTGCTATTTATGTGCACATCAACCCTCTGATGATGGTGGTGACTCCATTTTACTTTCATAAGTTTAGATTGCCCAGTTGCTTGACCCTTATAGCCTATCTAGAAGATTAAGATCTATAAATCTCCACCTACTGTTGAATCGGCTACAAGAAATGTGGGTGAAGAATCCTCCGTGACATGGCTCGTCTCTGTAGAACTTGCTTCCAGTGCATCTAAAAATTAAAACTTATTTTCTCAGATTCAGAAGGTTGACAAAATCCACTCCTTTGGACAGTTGTGTGTTTTGCATATTTCTGTGTGGTTGCCATCGCTGCCCCCTTCACCAAACCCAGGACTGCCAGTTTGGAAGCCTAAAACAAGTTTGCTCACCACCTCGGACAATGCTTAGACCCAGACTGTATTGACTGTTTTAGCCTTGTACCATCTTGGTGTTAGCATACACAACTAAGCTGGTTCAAGGTGTAACTGTTCTCTAGATTCTGTTGCCAAAATGAGGTATCCTACCAAATCACTCCAGGCGCTTTACAAAAATACCAAATAAATACATACATTTACGTACCTTAATAAAATGTCACCTTGAAATCCAACTCTGGGTAAACAGCAGCCCTCTCCAGTTAAATAAGGGCAACAGAGAAATACCCTTTGAAGGAACTAGATCAGACCTGCCAACTTCTCCAACCTCACAGTGTGAGGAGTGGCAGGGCCTTGGAGGGGGCATGGCCTCGTGACGAGAAGCACCTAAGAGGCACTTTTGCCTCCAAACCGGCCCCAAACCCCCTCCTCAAGAAAAAAATTAAACAATAGTTTGCTGAGGCTGCTGCCGATGTCCTGGGGTTTTTCACACCCATTAATGGACATCGGCAGTTAAAAGCCTCTGAAAACGAGCTGAACACCACCGGTTACAGTTGTTTTAGCTTGTTTTCCCTGCCACTGTGTGATATTGGCTCCTCACCAGAAGACGGTGTGAGGTGAGACAATATTGTGTGTCATACTGTGGCACCATGTGAGTTGGCAGGTCTGCTAGATGGAGGTTAAAAAGTATGATCCTGTGTTAATGATTCTAAGACTTCTTAGCCAAACCATAACACCTTTAAGAAAAGTAAAAAAAGTTCTAGGGGACTGGCTTGATTACCAGTTGACAATGCAGGGCCAAGTCCAATAGGTGGTTCAGACTACTATATTTAATATTGTCTTAAAAATATGATACAACATATGCCGACTAAAATGGAGGTTATCCTCATGGTAATGTAAAAGCTAGATTAACTGAAGCTCTTTAGATAGGTCTCTCCAAAAAGGACTGGTGAAGTTACAAAATTTAGAAAACATGGGAGTAACACAGCAATATTACGTAACTTATATAACGAAGTTTCAGATACCAGAAGGGCTCTTCACTGGCTCCGATAGAGGTTAGAACCAGATTTAAGATGTTGCTCGTAATCCACAAATGCAGTTCAGGTGCAGCACCACATACCTGATAAATAAAATCAAGCCTCTAGCAAGAGTCTCTGCTGCTCATACAGAAATTACTTATCGTTCGAGGAATTTAAGCTTAGTAATGCTAAAACTAGAGCATCTTTGTGCCACTCTCTCCACCATAGCTCACGGCAGAAAAAAACTTCAACATATTCAAAGGAAGGTAAATTCTAAGGCCTTGTGAACTATTCCAGATAACCCTTCCTGAACTGCTGCTCAGAGACAGTCTAATTGAGTTAAGAGCCTCACAAATGCCCATAATAATATTGATAGTAATTACAGTACTTTTAATGATTACTGCTGTGGTGTAATTAATTATTTCTAGTAACTGTATTTTAGTAATTGATACATTATGCTGGATTTTAAGGAATTTTTCTAATGAGTTTATGGACATATTCTTATCTTTTGTATATCATTGTGTACTAATGTGATGTTACCCTGATTCACTGTACATTTTACTGTGTTTTAATGGACTGCTAACAATCAAACTTGATTTAATAGTATAGTAGTAGTAATAATAATAATAAAATTAAAAATTAAATAATAGAATAATTAATAATATATAATAATAATATAGTAATATAAATAGCAGCATAAACGTGATGGTGGTTTGTCTAAAGCTTTTCTAACTTCAAATCTTGTTTTTCATTGCACTATCCATTGGCCTTTTATTATCTATATTCTTACTGGAATGCCTACAAGGTTTTATGTAAAGAGGTGTCCAATCCCATTGCCAGTTTATGACAAGACTCTGTGTAGATCTTCTCTGTGGAGCACAACGGAGGAGCCAGAGGAACCAAATGCCTCTTTAGGGAGACGAGACAGTGTCCAACCATTTCTAAGGTCTTGTTGACACTTCGCAGACTGCTAGTGGGCACACTCGGAGGTTGGTATAGTTACTGCAAAAGGGATAGGTTGGAAATAAAACTGTGTTGATGTCTGTGTGTTAAAACCAGATTGACTTTATGTCTCCTTCTAGAGGAGGCCGGACAGCTTTGCAGTTATCTGTGCACCTCATTCAGATGATAAAATCACCTTCAGTAGTGAGTGATGTTACCTCCTTCATTTTCATCTAGAATTCACTGAGCTACCAACTCAGAGATTGTCCAAAGAAGTGGATTGAAAAGAAGGAAGTCTGAGAATCAGTAGGATGATTTACATAAATGAAAAAAAGATTAGCTTAGAATGAGGGGAGATTGAGCCTCATCAATTTTTCCGTATGGCGGATGAGAACTGTGGTCTTTCTTTGTGGAAATCTATAAGTCCACCCCTTCTCCCTGTGACTGGTTAAACAGGCAGATCTTGAACCCTCAGGAACCAAATTATATAATTTAGGCGGTGCTGTACTGAGTAATCCAGGTCTCACTCAAGAAGGGTTTCTGACACTGCGAGCTTTCAAGATTGTAATGGATGGAATATCTTCTGTTATCAATGACTAAATTCTTTACCACTACAAATTTGTTTAAGATAGCAATATACTACTTCAAATTACTCAAGTTCATTTTTCACTCTGTGGGTGACTATCCAAAGTGGCAGATTCTTAAGCCCTGCTAGGAGCCTTCTTCCTGTTTTCATCAGGGTGAGCCCACATAACCCTTTCAGTTAGGCATCACTCACCACCATCCTTCACTCTCCCTCCTCTCCCGTCCTCTCAGTTTCTGCAGCTGATTTAGACAAAAAAGTTACTCTGACCATGCCACAGAGTCATGAAACCGGCCATGTGCAGGAGTGCAACATCCTACTGAAGAATAATAAAAACAATGAGAGCGGCTCTTGTCTCAGTTCAGATGAAAACTAAGCTTCTAAAACCGTGAAGCTTGCATAAAGGATCAACAGAGAACACCTTTGAGAGGTGCAGTGCAAAATCAATATAAATATGCTTCTGGTGTCCATGATTGCCCGTGTCAACTGCTGTTTTCCAGCAAGCATAAATCGCACAAGTCACACAAAGATATTAATTACAATAAAGTATTTCCTTACCTTCACCCACCATGGAAACACCAATGGACATTCCTAGAAACTTGCTTTTGGTCCAGATGTGAGCATTAACACACATTTGCTTCTCCTTGCACTCGCAGTAAAAGCACGACACTGGTGGGTGATGGGACACCTGCTCAGCCACGAACCTCAGCTTGTAGTTCTCGGGTTCTTCCTTCCCCGACCCAGTGGCCTGGGGCATGGCTTGGTCCGAGGTGGTGGCAGAACCACTAGTAGTCCTAAATGGTTTCACTTTGGCCTTAGGCACATCCCAGGAGCAATGAAATGTCTCTCCAATGAGAGGGTTGTATGGCTTCTTGGCAATGGCACCTTTCCGGCCCTCGTGGAAGGCCGTCAGGTAGTATTCCACAAATCGGATGATTCTGTCCTCGGGCGTCACCCCTGCTGCAATGGACAGAAAGAGGTCTGGGTGGGCCATGAAATTTGCATACATCTCCAGCAGGGATCTTTTCTCCAGGATGAAAGTTGGAAGCACCACCTATGGTCAAAGTGGACAACATCATTCCCATTTCCTTTGCAATTGCAGAAGGCATGAGCAATCAAAATGTAAGGAATGTACATGATACATAACTTGTTTTTGCATGATTTGCTGAAATGTTCAAGAAGAGGCAAACCTTAAACATATTTACACGTGCTATTCTCAGCATGTATTTTATTAAAGTAAATGTATAAAATCATCATTGAAACTACAGAAGGTCAACGAGATGGCTTTTTGACTTAAAAACAATATCTAATATCTGCTGTGATCAAGAGGCCACTATTTTGAACCAAGACAGGTCCACCTTAATCTCTTATCCTTTCTACTGCTAAACTGGGTAATACAAAGACATAATTACAAAACTTTGAAAAAAAGCTAAACTACTGTATGTAACACTGTAGAAAAACAAGCATGCCATATTAAAACTACCAATTCCCCTCCACTTGTACACCAAAAGAGTGAACCAAAGTCAGAAAATTTGCTCTTCAGAAAAACTTTCTATTCTTCAAACCTAGAGAGCTGCCCCAGAAAGAGACACCCCTCACAAATTTGGCTCCAGTATATGTCAAGTAGCGAGAACAAAAAAAGGGGCAGAAAACCACCTCAGGAAATGGAATAGAGGTGCTGTATAGGTGTTTCGCAAGGCAATGCTTGTAGTAATACAAGAGAAATCAAGAGTAGAAATCCAGCACTACAGACCATAAAACCAGCCCAGAAACAGTCAAAAAAGCAGCTCATACACTGATCTCTCAGATCAGCCACTCAGGCACTGCCTGATTGCCCTGTAGCCAATGCGACTCTGGTCCGCTCGCAGAACAGAGTAGTGTACAGTAGACAGTGCACAAGGGAGGTCAGGTTTATCCTCCACTTGATTGTAACATTCAGAAATAATATTTGGGACTTGCTATGGGACATAGTAAATTGGATGTTGCGGTTTCTGGAGTTTTTACCAGCCCAAAATTGTGGCACATCAATGATTTATGTGCACCACTTGGCAATGCTGTGCAGGGATAGCTTAAGGATTTTGGGGCCCTGTGGCCAAAGGTATTTTGGGGGCCCTGTTGGGACCAGCCTTGATCAAATTTCATCTCTTTCATGCCATCTTTGATAAGATAACTGACAGTGCACAGGCACACTCCTCCAAATTCTAAATGTGTTTACATGTAACATTTAGGGATAGTGACATTTGTTTTAATATAGTAACACAGCAGCAGATCACTGTGACACCCTCCCAATTCTCAAATGTGAGGTCCTGTTTTGATCTTAGAGAAACTTTATTATGGGTATTGCATGAAACATAAGCACAATATTTTTCTGCAAAATGTCTGTGATAGACACTCACACATAACTCACATTAAACTAAAATTAAAGGAAAACAGTATTTCCAACAATCTGTTTAAGAAGTATCCAAGGTCATCAGGGCAAGACTCTCATCAGAACAAAGCTGGCTCTTTGGGGGGAGGGAGTGGCAGGGAGTGGGGGGGGGGAGGAGGGCTGAAAGGCCAAGGCCCTGGGCCAGAGCCTTCTTTGCCCAAGCCTTAAAACGTCACTGATGCTGTCTAGAAATGGACCACAAGACCCTCCTGTTGGAATACATTGACTGTGTGTCTAGGATTACAAGTACCCTTGTGTCATTATCAAAAGAAAAGTTCTCAACACACTTTATGATGACCATGCTGTCTCAAGTGTATGCCTCTTTAATGGCAAGAAAAGGTGGAATCAAAAAATCTGTATATTCACACAATGGGCTCCACAAGTCAGATATTATATGTCTCCCTGGATGTTTTTCCATTTTGTTTGTGTATTTTTGCGAGATTGCCTCTGGCCATTCTGGGCAACTTTTGGTTTAGCTAATCATATTTGTGTTGATTTATAAATCCACCCATCCACTCTTGAGTCAGTAATCTCTCTAATCATATCACTGATTTAATATGATCATGTCTTAGTTTAATGTAATGTTCTTGTATCGCTAATTATCCAATGATCTCAGAGTGTATTCATCCACATTTTGAATAGCAATCCTGCCTTCTGGTTTGTTCACAATATTGGCATTATTCTGTCAGGAGTTAAGGGATTTCAGCGATATTATGCTTGGGATATTGTTTCTATTCAATAACTTCATTAACATCTCTGAGAGCCACTTGTTCAAAAGTTAACATCTTTGTTGCCACTGTTTATGTGGGAGGAGTAAAAGATGGTAGCTCTAACTCAGTGGAACTGATTTTCATTTCAAATGGGTGTTTATTGAAATAGTATTCACTGAGTTTTCCCCACTCCGCGCGGAGTTCCGAAACACTCCGCAAAGTGACGCGGAGCAGAGTTTTTTCTCTTGCTCGCCAATGTTAAGTTGGTGAGCGCGAGCGAGAGAAATTGCTAAGTTGCCGAGCGTGAGCGAGATTTCTGAACGCAAGCGGTAGGCCGCACCCGCTCACTATGAGAAAGCTGTCGCTCGCGTTGCGGAAGCTGCTGTTCAAGTAGAAAATCTACTCAACCGGCAAAAAGAAGTTAGCGCCCTCTGGCGCTCCACGTGATGCCATTCGCACTGATTTTACAGCGCAGGAGAACCTCCTGCGCTGAAAATCAGTGCGAACAGCACGCCTTACCCAAACTCCACTGCTCACAGAACTCTGCGTAGTGCGGCCACGTTTTTTCTGCACTTCGCGGATTTTCACGTAGCAGAGCTCTGCATACTCCACCCAGGCCTAATTTTAATCGAACTTTGTGAAAAATATGTTGCAATTCCCAGGTTATGTTAAAGCCATTAAGTTTGATTGTAGGAACAAATTAGAGACCTTTGCGTAATACGAAAGTCTCAACTCCAGTAAGAGGTGTATTTTGAGAGGTTGAAGATGGTGGCCATGGAGAGGTGTATTTAGTATGGGAGTATGACATGGCCACAGTTTGATGAGAGTTTAAAAACTAACGAGCCATATGCCATCAGCGAGTTTCTTCCAGGACAACCGACATGGCTCAATCAGAACCCATGGCCACAGCTCTGCACAGGGCGATTGAGGAAAAATTCCACAGCATCAAATCTACAGCCATAGCAGATACCAAAGTAAAAAAGTCAAGCTAGTGTGAGGTTAAGCATTGCTTACCGCACCAGAGAAACTCGTGCCTAGTCTGAGATTTGTACTCGAGTTAAAATCCCAATGCAAACTTCAATGCAGGGACAAATACCCAAGGGTATTTCATTTACTATGTGCAATTCTGCACCAATCATATATCATATAAGTAGTAATATTATGCAATATTCTGGTTGCCTCTTGCTTACATCTGGTTTTCCTTTGTGGTAGAATTACACACAAACCCAGGTCAAGCTAATTTAGTTGATCTGTGTTTGCATGAAATCCTATGGCTGTGGTTCCTCCCTGCATAAATTACAGGGGGGGGGCTCGCGTTCCACAGCGCAAATGGATTTCTGCGCAGCACTTGCGTCAAAGTTCGACGAAAAAAGTTGTGCGCGAATGCAGATTGGTGCTGCTGTTTGCGCCCCTTTGTGGCGACGTCTCCCAGCAAACAGCTAGGAAATATGGGCCCAGGGCTATATGTGGGCTTTGCTCGTGAGTCACAACAGCAAAGCAGATGAAGCCAGAATAGAGATCTTCGAAAAACACGACTCTGGCCTCCCACACGCCGCCTCCGCATTTAACCCCAACGCTTTAGGTGTCTGGCTTTCTGGCTTTTTTTGATTTCTTTCCTGGCAATGAAACCTAATTAAAAGTGAAAAAAGCGGCGTTACGGCGATTCACTGTCAAATTAAACTTTCCTACTGCGCGCGAGGATAATAGGGAGCCCATGTTGCATTACTGCTCGATCCCCAGTAGCAGGGAGCCACCGTTAACAAGCGACCTTTGACCCCGTCCCGGGAGCCAACAGGTCTGCAGTTTGACCTCAACCCTTCCCTGAAACACAAGGATTTTATATTCTTTCCTTCTCTAGTGTTCTTGAAAAGAAAGAGCACTTAAACATTACATATATGTAGGGGCATTGCTTGGGGGGGGGGAGAGGGGTGCTTGCAATCGTTACACCCCCTAATAAATGTATTATCTGGTGAATAGTTGGGTACAGCCTGTGCACAGGGGCTTGCAGTTGGGGATGGTGAGGTGTCTGTCGGATTTCACCTGGAATTTTTGCATGCACACACTGACAAAAACACACACACACTCTCATGTCTGTTTTGAAAGCCCTAAAACGTTGATTATTTTACAAAACATTGGGGCATACTTACAAGGCCCTAGCGTCATTTTTTTTTTTACGCTAAGGCAAGCATTGCATCATGTTGCGCAGCATTATGCCTGCGCCAGGCATAATGTATGAAAGTGGGGGCGTTCTGACGCAGGGAGGCCCAGGGCGCAGTGAAATTTACATTTAATTGTGCCATTTTTTCCAGGTGTTAAAATGACGCATCCATTTTAATCAATGGGCCTCCCTGTGCTTTGCTGCACTAGCGTCACGTTTTTTGACGCTAGTGCAGCAAAGCGTCACAGTAGCGTAAAAAATGTTGACGCTATTGTCCTAACGACCGCAATGGTGCACCGTATTGTAAATATGGCGCAACCATGGTGTTGTTAGGTGGGGCAGGGGTGATGCAAGGAAAGTGGCGCATTGGGACCGATCCGCCACTTTCTTGTAAAGCAGTGGAAGTTTCTGCACGAGGGCGTCGGGGCTCCGCCCTCGTAACCGTAACAAAAAAAAAAAAAGTGAAAGAAACTCCCCTAACTCCCTCCTAAAACAAATGCACACACCTCTTTCTTTCTTGGGGCTGGGGCCTGGCTCGGGGCTACTGTGTCACGTGACATGAGACTGGCAGCATCAGGCCAGGCCCTCCCCTGACTGAGTCTATGTTTGCCGGGCTGACAAGCTCACAGCCTGAGGCCTGTGAGGTCATCAGCTCGGCAAAGACATAGCTCAGAGGACCAGTCTCCACCCCCTAATGACGTGTGGATAAAGTTAGCCCCGGGCGCTTCAGGTTGAAGCCCTGTAGCGCTAGGGGCTTCACGTCAGTCAGGATAGTGGAGGATGGTCATCCCACCCTTTCCCAATTCGTCACAGAGGGTGGGTCTAGCCCTGTGACAAGTTGGGAAATGGTGGGCGGGGCTGCAGGCAGCAAGCTCAAAATCGTGTCTGCGTAGTTTGCTAACAGTGCACAAACACAAGGTGTTAGCTTCCCGCGCTGTGGATGGGAGTCGGTCTCGGTCGGACAGTAGACTCCACTGAAATCTAAGGCAGAAGGTATGACATACATTTGTCTTGTACCACAATCCCTTGTCTGTGCCGGTGCGCCCATGCCATTTATTTAGACTACTCGGATGAACTACACACTCCTGATAAGACCCCTTTATCCTAACACGTTTTACTTTATGCCAACCCAGCAACAATGAAAAAGTTTCACTAAAGCACCAGTAGCCCTGTCTAGGCCAGGGCAACATTTAAATCATGCAACGTAATTTGCGTATTTTCACGAATTTTGCATTGCGATTGTCAAGCAAAAATCCCAGAAATTATGCCACATTATGTAATTATGAACCATTTCGGCAAAATGAGCACGCAGTATCAGTAAGTATGTTATGCTAATGTCCAGAATCATGCAAGCGGCTGTCGCTCACGCAACTTCGCACACCCCTTGCACTAACACGCAGCAGTACATGCTAACCTAGCACCCACTACTCATCTCAGCTACCCACCTCAAAATGCACCACTCCGTACTAAGCCCGTTGCCATTTCTGCTTACCTCAAAGTTGCAGCGCTTCATGCTAAACTATCACCTCTTTAATCAGCATAACCTAAGAATCACAACGGTAACTTGCAGTCCTCCCCAATAACCCTGCACCCAACAACTTTCTCGTCCAATTCAACATAAACTTAACTGGCATAATTCAACAGTAATCGCATACTGGCACAAAGATAAGTTAATACCCCATGCACCTCATTTGCAACCTTCCTTGCTAAACCAGCACCCATTATAATCCATGAGACAGATCGACCAATCACACAGTCAGTGTAATTTACTCTTGGCCTCTGAGCGTGATCTTCTAGAAGTGCCCCCCGCAGAGATCTGGCGGGGGCTCTGGGAAGAAACTGCTGCCAGGTCCAGAAGCAGGTCAACAGTGCCTGCCCGTGTCAGCCGAGTGCTGCTTATTGATTGCTTAGTAAAATGTAAAATCAAAAATATATTTCAAAACTTCCTTGGTTTTTATACGTAATTGTAAAATAGAGGCGCACGCAACAAACTGAAAAGAGGCCACGTTACACCACAACAGAGGATTACTGATTCGGTCACCCGGTGTTGACCTAGAAACTGACCTCAGGGGAAGGTCTTGCGCTTTCACTGTCCACCCCCAGGTTAGGGTCCTTGACACACATTCACTGACCCTGCACGTAGCACACACCACAAACGGACAAAAAACCTTGCACAAGAATTAAAGGTGCAAGTTTAACCAAGGGCGGACGCTTCCTATGTTATCGACCTCAGACGGATTAAACGCAAAGTCGGCCACTGCAGCATTTTAACTTGTCCGTGCGCTTTCATGCAGGAGTCCAGGCGCAGGTCTGTGCCCCGATATAAAGCACTTCCTTTCTGTTGATAGACATTGTTAAAGCCGTCCGTGTATACACAGATATTACTAGACAGCAAGGGATACCTTCATAGGTGTGAAGAAAGACCGGTGCACCTGCGGACAGGTATGTTGACTAAATGATTGGTTTCATGTGAAGGGTGCAGAATGACTCAATGATTAAACGTCGTAATGGGGCAGATTGACCTACACTGAGAGAAAATGTGAAAACAGGATGAGATCCTGAGAAATAGATTATTAGATAGACTGAAAGAAGATGGCTAGGTGGATTGGCACTAGGTGAGAATCCTGCATCTGGAGAGTGGCATCGACAGTAGCCCACATCATCATTCAGAGTTTCTCAGCTAACTCCTTAAGGGGCAGATTTAAGAGCACCTAGCACCTCCTTGCGCCCCATTATTGTATTTTTTTTTACGCTAATGTGGTCCAACAAGGCCAAAACCACCTCACCAAATTTACAAGGATCATCCAGGGAGGAGCCGCTATCACACGGTGTGCACACAATCAACCAGAAACAACTGCTGAGAGCAGGTTTCTAGTTAATTTAATGAGGCTTTTTGCAGCCCGTGCCCATTTTGATTGTGAAACCTCCTCCAGGTCTTCTGTGGCAGCTTCAGAAGCTTTTTTTGGGTTTGGGAGGCTATGAGCTGAAGTGCATCAAGTTGCGCTCCACATAAGGCCACACCCTCTCCTCGCACAGTAAAAATGTTTCACAGGTTGGCAGGTCTGCAGGTACTAGGTTTGGCACGTGGCACAAAGACGACAATAGAGTCAAGAAACTGCCATCCAGAAAAAAGTATTCGAACATCTGCAATTACACTTCCAATAATTGTGTCTTCGCTTTGGGTTCCAGTGGTAGTGAAGAAGGGTTGTCTGGTAGTCCTGGGTTGGAAGAGTAGAAAACTATGTTGCCTGCAATCTTGTTCAGCTTCTGCCAGGCCCATCCTACACATTCCACTTGATTTATACAATTAGAAGCCATACCCTTACCTCTCATGGTTCACATCTGAACTCAGGGAAACCTCGACTCGTCTGGCCGTCTGATGACCTCTATCCAATTTTGCATCAATGTGGTTACCGTTGGACTAGAGACCCGGCTTCTCCTAGGTAACAGATGTCCCCACTGGCAGTAACCCAAATGAGAGGAGGGTATGTAGAGCTCCACAACTAAGATCTCTGGCTTCATTCCCGTGCCTAGCGAGGGGAATGTGCATGGCTGTTCTACTCCTCTGTTGTCCTTGAGTGCCAGTTTCCTCCATCCAGTATCTGCCTCTGTGCATGCTGCACTGGAACGTTGGATAGCCTGGTGAGAACCACTTACTAATCTCACTCAGAAAGAGATTGGTCATCAGGGAATGCCAAACCCAGTATCATACAGGTATTGTTTGGAGGACTGTCACCTTTTTCAGTCTGCTGGGCCAGCTGCACTGCTTCGTTCTTGCATTCTCGCTCTCTGACACGCTTGCAACTCTCTCTTTTTGAGTTGTTAGCCTGCAAACTCCTTGATATCTGCCCCTAGCTACTGGCTGTCATCTATCATCTAGCTGGAATTCAGGCTGCCTTCTGATCACCAATGAATGCAACCACTGGCTTTTGCCCCAGCAGGTGCCTGAAGCTTTACACAGCTGCTCAGCTCCCAGGACACCAGCTATTTGACTAAGGACCCCAAAGCCACAAGAACAAGCCTGATCTTTAGCTATGAATGCACTCCTGGAGGCGGGGAAATTACTGACCTTGCAGACTTCAACACCAAACAGCGCTGTCATCCTGGAATTTATAGAAAACACCATAATGCTGTTGTTGGCAGTGGCTCAGTAGGCACAGCGATGTAGCCAGATCAGTATCTGCATAGCTTCACTACATGAAGCTCTAGAGCAGGCCAGGTCACAAATTGCTCCCTGACAATAACCCAACATGCAAAGCAGCATTAACAAGCCGGCATCTTCAATGCTCCTTCACGTAGGGCACCATTGATGGCCCATCCCCATTATACCCTGTATGTAAGGATGTGCACCCTGAATGTCAACCCCAGAATATCAGAGGGACACAATACTGAAGACAAATTATAAAAACATATAGGAGGTCTAGATTTTCTATCTCTAACTCCACATATAAATATATCTTCAAGGTACATAGATGTGGAGTTAGGAATAGTACATTTGTAATTCCCTATATGCACTTACTTTTCATACTTTGTCTCTCCATGTTCTGGTCTCCATATTCTTCCATCATGATACTGCCAGTCGATATTTAGATTCAGTAGTACCATCGTATGTAAGGGTTTGTGTAACTAATACCCCTAGGCCATTCCGCGGATGAGCGGCCTGTTGAGAACTGATCACTCCTTGGGTGCAGTCAGGATATGTCCCTGGACCAGGGTCTAATATGAGTGGGGCTGGGTGGACAGGAATGGAATAGTTTTTCTGGCCACAAGTAACTAAACACCGCAACTCAGCTCGAGGGAGTCGCAACCCCCGTGCGCCGGCAACTGTCATTTATTGTACGAACTCACAGGGGGCTGGGTGGTCACAAAAACTTGCATTCGTGTTCGAGGTGGGATAATGTGCGCCACAATCAAAAAATTCTGTTTCGTATTTGTACAGCGGCATGGTGCGGAAGGAGGTATTCAAAGGTGTAGTGTCAGTTGGATTGCTGAAGTCTCCTGCTCAAAAAAGTTATGTTTTTAGTTGGGCCTTTAAGTGTTGTAATATTGTTTCTTTGATAGGTGCTAGTGTGTTGAAGTTTCTAAATTATTTTGTATGACAAATATAGAGTCCTCATCATAGGCAGTACACCTTACATCACACCAAACTATGGGCGTTACAAATAATGTGGACGCTTGTGTGCATCGGGTTTCTTACAGTTACTGTTGTTACATAATAACGAAAAAACAGAATAAAAAATATTTTTAAAAAAATGCAGACCTAGAAGTTCCACGGGAACCAAAAAAAAAGCACGAACTGGATGAGCAACTTGCACCTGACAGCCTGTGTCCTCATGACAGGCCCTACTTTGTCTTCGGGGCTGCAGAATTCCTCGGCTGTGAATTGTTTTTAGTTATAATCCTCATTTTCCAACCCGCGGTCGGTGGCGCTTGATCTCCTCATATTTAAAGTGCACAGCCATGGCCTCTCTCCCTCAGCATTTTCTGTCCCTGCGTGCCTTGTGTTGTAAATGTCAGCACGTTTTCGAGTTGTTAAGGGTGAGCGCGGAAGGCAACAGGGCAGAAGTTTCTTTTTCTCTCTCAATAGCAACAAGTTTTGGTCTCGATTAGTGATTGCTCTGAATCAATCGACCTTTGTTATCTTTAAGTTTACAGGACTGCTTAGAAGCCTTTCCTTCTGTAGTGAGTTGGTAAGTTAAAGGTAGGTTTGTTTTTTTAGGGGAGTGCCTCCAAAGAGGAGTAACTGTGGAAGCCAAAATAATGACTGGGCCCTGGTTAAAAAAACATATGCATGAGTGAAAACAGCACCTTTTTTAACCCTTTTACTGTGGAGGGCAAGATGCAATGTTCACATTTTCCACAGTATCTCCCTAGTGCGCTGGACATGAAGTCTAGTCTTTCAATGATGGTGACAGAAAGGTCTGCACTTAGCTAGTAGATTAGGATGTGACTGCACTAATTAAGCACAAGCTTGCATTTAACAAACAGTACAGGTTGACACATTCAACAGAACTTTAACATGGATTTAAATTCTCCATGCCTTAAACTGCAGCCAGTCAGTTCTGGGAGACCTCAGAATTAAGACATGCACACTGTATGCAACATGTGATGTCAGGGTAACAGCACCACTATGGCCAACACAAATCTACCCAAAACACGCCACCCACAGTCCACACTAAAACCCAATATTCTCCTAACAATAGTGTAGCATGCCATTCATCCTGTAATGCTCTTTGCACCTCGTCAGTGGTATGAAGTGCTATAAAAATGCAACTGCAATACAATATGCTTGTTTCTGGTCCAGGGAGGACCTGGCCTGGCAGGGAGGACCTGGCCTGGCAGTTTGAGCTGGACTGCTCCCATGGGGAACAGGGTCAAGACTGATTTGCATATGGGTGGGTCCAAACTGGAATGGCATGGGAAGCAAAAAAAAATGATGGATTAAACCCAGATCTGTGACTGGGGGTGACTCTGCATTCCGTCCATCATCTGTTGTTTTTGCATTTGTCGCCCCAAGTGGGAAGGGTATGCCCAGACGTGGGTCCCGTGCTTGCTATGCCACCAGATTTAAGCTAGCCTGACTGATGAATGGTGATACTCTGAAACCGATCCCAGGATGCTTGTTACAGTGGCGGTTTCTGCATGAGGGTTGTCAGGGCTCCGCCCCCATTACAAAAGTGAAAACAAACTCTTAATCTGTAAAACAAAAATGCACACACCTCTTGCTTGGGGCTGGGGCCTGGCCCGGGGCTACTGTTGCTGTGATCGTAAGTCTCTTTGCACGCGACTCTCTGTATCCAATGGTCCATAGTCTCAAAGCTTATATCATATTTCAATTATTCACAGGCACCAGGGACGAGGTCAGCAGAGAGCTAAACCTCAAGCAGCAGAGAGGAAACCAGCAGAAAATCTTTCTCCAGGCACCAGAGAAAAGCAGCAGATAGGTTGACAAGTGCCAGGAAGGAAATTAGCAGATAGCCTATCAATTGGAACAAGAGAGGAACTCAGCAGAAAGTTGTCTCCAGATTCCTGAGGAACTCAGCAGATAGTTTATCAGGAGGCATGATTTACTAAATCAGCAGAAAGTTCATCACCTGTTGCTAAAAAGTAACTTGAAGTGCAGTTGCAAGTGGGTGAAGAATCTATAATCTAGTTTAGCCTTTCTTTGTTTTGTTCATTTAATTGTTTGCAAAAATGAATACAGTAGACAGTTTACTGACAAAACCATTTCTGGGAATGACACCCGAAGACAAACTTCGTGTTAAAGCACTAGGACCAGAGAAACCCGACATACACATTGAGTAGTCTGCAAAAGACCAGGGGAAAGGTTACACACGCAGGTTTGCACGAACATGGTTTGATAAAATGGAGTGGCTTACTGCCAGTTCTTCAAAGAATGCCTTGTTCTTTTTCCCCTGCTTGCTCTTTGGGGGTGAAGTTAGCTGGACTAGAACAGGAGTTACTGATCTTTAGCATCTGGCAGAAAAAATAAAGAGACACAACTCCAGTGAATCCCACTTGACCAATGTGTTAAAGTTATCTTTGTTTGGAAAATCAAATATTGCACTCCAGTTAAATGAAGCCTACCGCAAGGGAGTAATCAAACATAATGAGGAGGTTGATAAGAACCGTTATATATTATAAAAATTGATTGATTGTGTGAAATTTTGTGGAGCCTTTGAATTGGCGCTGCGAGGCCACGATGAAACAGAAGAGTCACTAAATCCCGGTGTCTTCAGAGGGCTGGTTGATTTTGTGTCCAGTATAGAAAGTGCAATGGAAGCACACTTGAAAAGTGCAACTGTATTTAAAGGCACTTCTAAGACAATCCAGAATGAGTTGCTTGACTGTATGCTGGAGGTAACAAGAGAAACCATTGTACAGCAATTAAGAAGCACTGATTACGTGGCTATCCAGGCCGATGATACAACTGATGTCTCTACCAAGACACAGTCAGTACTTGTTTTTCGCTACACTGATGGCAATTCCAAGGTGGTAGAAAGATTTTATTGCTTCTCGTATCTGAAAGATTCATCTGCCGATACAATTTCAGCAGCTATTCTTAATGAACTTAACCTTATATTACCAGAGCGGAGTAGTAAAGAGAAGTTAATTGCTCAGAGCTATGATGGTGCTAGTGTCATGCGTGGTGCCGCTGGTGGGGTTCAAAAAAAAAAAACAGAGATATATACCCTGATGCACATTATGTCCACTGCTACGCCCACCAACTAAATCTAATAATGGAACAGGCTGCATCAAAAATATCCAGAGTCTGAATTTTCTTTAAAGAGCTGCGCGGTATTACTGCATTTTTTTCCCGTTCTCCAAAACGGACTGAAGTTCTTGAACAGATCGTGGCAAGAAGAATACCGAGCGGGTCTGCAACTCGCTGGAACTTCAACATTCGAGCTATCAATATAATTCACGAACACAGAGAGGACCTTGTAGAATGCACGAAATCTATAACACAAAACACTACATTTGATTCCACTTCTTCATGTGAAGCAAAGGGCTTCACCAGAACTCTGGAAGACAAGGAGTTTCTTTTTCTTCTTCTGCTGTTCCACAGCATAATGCCTCATGTCAATATTTTATACAATCAGTTGCAAAAGCGAGACGTTGATACTTTATTTGTACAAAGGGCCTCTTCAGACTTTGTGATAAGCATCAACAAGGTACGGGAATCCATTGACAATTTGGACTCTGAATTGCCCCATGATTGTCAATTTACAAACCGCAAACTGCAGATTAGTACCTTGATACAGGAGGGAAAAGAAGTATGTGACATGATTGTGGTGCATGCCAGGGAGCGCTTTGCATTTACAAGGCATCTTGTCAGTGCAACACTACTGCATAGTGAGCTGTTTCAAAAACATGCCAAATGTTATCCTAGTGCAGCTCTCAATGAAACAGTTGAAGCATATCCAATGCTAACAAAGTCAAGACTACGCACTGAGCTATCAATCCTGTATGGAAGACAGGATTTTCATCAGGCTACAGGCGGTGCCATGTCTTTATATATATTTTTATGTCAAAATAACCTGCAGAAATCTTTTTCTGAGACTCTAAAGTTATTGAGAATTGTCATTACAACGCCCATGACAACATCTGAAGCTGAAAGATGTTTTTCTACACTGAAGAGAATAAAAACATTTTTAAGAAACACAATGACTCAAGCTCGACTAAATGCATTAGCCATGCTATCAATGGAAAAGGAACTAATAAATCAGATTCCAGAATTCAACAAAAGAACTATTGAAAGGTTTGCTCACATTAAAGAACGTCGTGCAAACTTTCTGTATAAATAGAAACCATGGCAATGCATGTAGTGTTGTAAAATATTGTTCCTAAGGAATACAGTTTTGGTTTAGTTTGTATTGTAAGTAACATTAAGAAATACGGTAGGTAGCTTGTATGCAAGAAAGTGCACCATGTATTTAATGTATGTTTCAGTATTTTGCATTGCCTGAGAGGAATTCAGACTTGCTTATCCTTACAAAGCCACATAGCTTGGTGTTGTTCAGGGAATTAGATAATATACCTTTCACTGTTTCTTTTTTTTTTTTTTTTTTAGTTCACCAGCAAATATGGCCCAGTTATGTAAATAAGCTAAACCCTGGAAAGCTTTGGACAAACTTACAAACCACAGCCAGACAGACCGACAATGTACCTTCCATGACATACATAATGATGGCGCATACTGACCAACAACCAGTCTTGTAAGAAGTAACAGGATTCTATTTATTGCTCTAATCTTTCCTGAGGGTATTATAGTCGTGGTTTGCAAACTCTAGCAGTACAGCAAGGGTTTTTTTAGGAGAAGGGATTTTCTGATGGCTACCCGGCTGATGAAGCATTAATTGTTTGCTCTTTTCCAAATTGCAAAATCATAAGCTGTAATGTTTGCTGTACTGTTAGAAGCCTGTAGAATGTTTACCATATATAGGGCTATGAGTACCACATGGACTGATAATGAGTGAATTTGTTGATTATATTTCTTGCTTTATAATGATAGACTTCCTTACTGAATCAATATGGCTTAATATCCTTTTCCACTGAAGAGCAGAGTGGATTATTTGACACCAGTGAATAGCTTTAGATCTACACATGGCGTGTTACGTCAAACTTGATTGCTCAATGCCAAAGTAAAAAGGTTCATAGTTCAAACAATTATATAAAGGTGGCACCACTTCATGTTGATCAAGTGTGTTTGTTTAGCAGAATCTGAGTCTAATCGCCATCTGCAGTGATGCAAATGCTATGAAGGTGCACTTACATTTTCATCAAAGTTGTCTGAATGCGGGCTCATTTTTGATTGATAAATGATGATATAACAATGTTTGTGTACATTGGCACATGTTGACTTATCTACGACTACTAGTAAGATTTTGTGATGGGGCATGGGTGTCAGATAATATATTTTATTTATAAATGGGTAAACCCATACATCTTGGAGACAGGTTTATTTCTTCTTTGAACCAATACATATTTAATTTAATTATATAAGTACTGGGTAACTAAAGTCCTTATCAGAGATGTACAAAGTATTTAATGTTAAAGTATAATGTTAAAGTGTGCAAATTTACTTTTTGAACTATTAAACCGTCCCTACACAAAGAGTTTTCGAAGATGGATATTTACTTTTTGTGTTTCAACTACCCTGGTCAAAATGTAGTTTACTTTCTATAAGACCAAATTATTATTTATTTATTCAAATAAATATTTCTTCTATCTGACTGTGGCCAATTATATTATATGAATATGTGTTTGAACTCCTGTGTGCTTGGCTTCGAACAGATGCTTCAGTAAAGAAACAGACACACACTAAAGGTAAGAAAAGCATTTTCTGTGTTGCATGTATATATTTTATCTCTCCATGTTTCTCTTTTTTTAGTGTATGTGAGTTGCCTTTATGCATGATCTTGAGTTTCAGTATGGGAAAACTAAACAATATATTATTGTATGTGGACTAAGAAGGCATTGACTTTGTTGGACCATCCTGAATGCCATTTTCTCTCTGGCCTTTACTGGCTCAATAGACAGCTCCAACCTTTTTATGCAACAGCAACATCATTAAAATGGTATTATTCTCTATATATCCGCCTGACATATTTACATGGAGAGGAGAACTCATTTCACAAACATGTTGTGAGTGAGATATCAGTCCCAAAACGTCTTGATGCTGTACACATTGCTAAAGAAGGAAGTCAGACTTGCCTACCAAGCCAGGCCAATGAAAGCTATTTTGTCCTTTTTATCTTTAAAAATGTATCTCTATTTTGTTAAATAGGATTTGCAGAAGAAAGGGAAATTGCTACCAACCTCCCGAAAAAATGCACACGCCCACCCCCCTCGACGCCAAGCCCAGCCCCACCACTCACAAACCTCACCAGCCGCCACTGTTGTAAAGTTGCCCCATTGTGATTCTGTTACTCGGTACTCCTACCAGACTGCTTACCTCTCCCTTTCCACCGCCTCTTAAGCCTCTCTCATGCACCCTGTTTGTCCTTTAATGTATTTTAACATTATATGCTAATTTGATTGTCAGAAAATCTGAAGGTCACCCCCCCAATCTTACTGACAAAGCTACGCATATATGAGACGTGATTCACAAACTATGTGGAAAGCTTTAAAGTACATGTACACTAGCCAGTACAACTGCAGTGCAGGCAATCTGCCTTGAAGTGTTTGTGGTGCAAAATGGGGCGGATGAAAGGGGCATTCCTAAGCCCGGGTGTGGACACACCTCTTTAAAGAGCACATTACATGCAGGGATGGACTGGGACAGAAAATAGGCCCAGGCACCAAATTCAAAGAGCTCCCCATAAGCTCAGATAGCTAAAAAAGTGCCCCACATTTGTAAATCAGGGCAGCTTTCTGGATAAGTGTTTTGCAAAGTATGTAAGACTGCAAGCGTTTGTGCATGCTGCAGGACATATTTGTGGTAATATCAGGGAAATAATTTACTTTTCCAAGCATTTTGGGGCTTAAGCGCCACTATTAAACTTCCCATAATTAAATGCTTTACACATATATAGACATTAACATGCACATGTACTGTAAGTGTATTTTTCCATGTTTAAACCGACTTTAGTTAATGTAGGCCTGTATTTTGAAATGGCTCATGTTATTTGTTACTTTGCTTTGTGAAACGTGAACATTAAGAATTACCAGTGAAAACATGTAATGCTTATTTTTCTCATTTCACATGTAGAAAATAATGTTTTATTCCTTAGGACTGTGAAGGAATTTCTTAATTGAATTCAGCTGCACTTGCAAGTGCAAGCAGCCCCAAGTCTTATCTGCTAGTTTGAAGCTCATTGAAGGAACCAGTCCAAGATTGCTTGTGACAAAATGTTAAACATTTTAATGAGACTGAAACTATATATTTTCTGTCTTCACTTGGTTGGTTAAGTGAGAAATTAATTATGTGATTCAGATTCCCTTTTTTCCTCCTTTAAAGGCGATGCTTGCTACAGTCTTTCAAAGGCTTCCTGTCAGAATTACGCTATATTGACTTTTTATTTCTCTGGCTTTCCCCTAGCTTCGCAGAGTAGAAGGCATTTCCCCTTCTGGGAGAATGGATTTGCTCCATTCTGTCTAAAACAACTTTTTAATAGTTTGACATTGCTCTTATGATTTTCAGTTGCTTTGCATATATTGACTAATGAATTCATGTATTGGCTATTGAATTTCAATAAATCGTGATTATTTGAGTTTTTAACTTTCCAAATTATTTTTATGGTTTTGAACATAAGCATTCTCTGTCTTCCTTGTGTGATCAAATATCACGTTATTGAAATGTATTGAGTTGGGTTTCATCCTCAGTCAGAACCAAAGATTCAGTGGAGGGCCCTTATTGAACTAGAATTTGCATCAGATTATGCAACAAGGTGCCCTAACAAAGAAACCTTGTTTCTGGCTACAAGCTTATGACAGAAAACAAAATGCTGTACACTTATGTTTGTAGGGCATGCTTCCCAAACTACAAATATTAGTCTAGTTAACACCTCTATATGCTGCACATGTGTTGTGTGTGCCCCCCCACACCGAAAAGGTTTTGTGATTTACACAATAAAAGTGCAACATGTACTTCTGCATCCTCTAGTAGCAAAGTGTGTGCTGATCAATCTAGCATGGAACCTGGGCCATTCTGAGAACACTAATGTGACTTCTTTTTTGTTGTTATTTAAATATCCACTGCAAAAACATGACTTTCTGCACTTTTCAAATGAGTGCTCGCAAGTTTGATGCTCATGGTGTGCTAAAAATCAGTGGTCAAATGATCCTACTTTTTTAGTGAATAAATGTCCCAGTGACACTCTCAGGCTGTATTATATGGCGTTATCTGTCTTTATACCCGTGTGCTACCTGGGTAGGTGAAATGCTCTTATCCACCTGTAGCGCCAACATGCAAACTCATGTGCTGCCAGGGTGGGTCCCCTTGCCAGCACCCAGGCGCACTTCACTTGAAACCCACAGGGGTCCTTACATTAGGCTTCTAAAAATGTGCTTCACAATTGTTTAGTAGTGTAACATGTTCATAAATTTATCCAATTTACACCACAGCACTCCGGCATGAGTATATAGAACGTGAATGATGGTTTTCCAAATATATGGTAATTTTGACCAGTCTTTAAAGAAAACAAAACAAAAATCTTCTCTAGTTTATTCACATCAGTGAAAATCCTTTATAATTTTGTTCATTCACATACAGCCATTAGCAATAATTCTTCGTAGTCAATCCATACAATAACAGCTAACACGTGTTTCGTCACGAACTGACTTTTTTAAGGCAGAGACGTTAAAGTGATGAGTCCTTTTTGAATGTAAATCAGTCATATCTGAGAAAGCTGTGCATATGATATAGACATCAGTCATTACACATGGTGCAAAGACTATCTCTTCTGTTGTGTCCCCAATATGGACGAGTTTCACACTCCAAAAGTATACAACAATAATAGCTGTTTACAGGACCATGATAAGTCCTACACCTGGTATAAGGCGACTGTAGTGTCAGCTCTCACCATTATAGGTAGTGAGTGTTCATAAATGTATTCAATAAAGTTTCAGGTGTTCTGCTTCATATGTAGGAGTCCAATTCTCCAGAACTACGAATATTCAATTTTAATGACTCCAAAGGCATGAAAATCCGAATCCACAACTATCACTCCCTTGCACCTTCCCAATGCATTTCGGATGTGGATCAAAACATGAATTGTCAATGGAGAACTAATTCCCTTCCAGAATACTACCGGGTGCACCCCTGGTGTGGAATTATGCTGAGCATAGAGGACCTCCACCTTGAATGATGAATGCACGTGGGTTACACCTTGTGTTATGTGGCCGACATGCTGCATCTATGGGATTGAACATGTGGTGAGTGCATCTAACCAAAAGAGATGATGGTGGGATATACAAACTAGACCTCCCGTGTTGGAACGTAAAAGAGTGAGATTTATCAAGCACAAACAAATAGGCTGATGAACCAATTGCGTGGTCACAAACTGCCCTTGTTGTCATCCGACAGACACTGAGCGTGCTCTCTAAATGGCACCGCGGACCGAAATATGGTGCACAAGCTACTAGCAAGTGTGAAAACTCTGTGCACCTACGTTGCTTGCAGCACTTAAGTGGTGATCTAGTGTCTCATGCTATGAATGCAGGATGGCAGCAGTGTCACTCCTTCCCTGCCATTTGGAATACCATCAAGTGCGTGAAAACATACTGTGTTAAATAGTGAACCCGGAAGTCTTTCCCTAACCTTCAACGCGTCCGTTGATCCAACCAATCAGAAACCCTCAAATAATCCAAGGTGTATTTACTTCACCGCGGGCTATGGATTAAAAGTACTACGGTCAACCAGAACGCAATTGTTTAAACAAAATGTGTGCTTCAAATCAAAAACTTGTGTATCGTGTTTTGTGAAAGAACCCAACAAAAATCAACATGGAACGTAAACAGTCCAGTGACAATTATGTCCAGAAAGCTTTTGGTGCAATATGTGAGCAGTTATATACAATACCTGGCAAGAAACATGTAGAGTGTAAGGATAAATAAACTATGGGAATATCTCTAATTACAGGAAACAAAAATATTCTAGCTTGTCACTCTTTCCAACTAGGTTGCAGAGAATCCAGTTTTTTTATCCAACAAAACTCAGTTTGAGAGACCCTTTTTTGATTGTCTCTATCAGGTCTGATAGGGACCTCTTCCAATATCTGAAATCTCACTTATGAGATATTATGACCAGCCTCCAACCAAAGCATGCTTACACTGGTCATTTTGATTTTATTTTGGATGTTGCTCTTGTGATGAGGATTTTTACTTTTCCTTCAGTTTTTCCCACATATAGTTTACAACATGGACATTTCAAGGCATACACAACATTTTTGTTATTGCATGTGGCCCCCTGGGAACTTTGTTATTTCAGAAGGAACTGCAGATGCTTGCAAGGCCTCTTCAATAAAACAGATCATATTTTCACACATGTAGTGCTGGTGTCAACTCAAGGCCCATTGGCCCCATGCAAATAAGGAAACATTATGCTTCTGTGCTTGTGCCATAATAAAGATGTGGGTGCAAAAGCAAAGCAGCTATCAGGTGGTGCACTCACTGTAGTGCCCCTTGGAGCGGGGGTAGAGGTCCTATCGACCCTGCCTGACATTCCCCTGCAGGCAGGTTCGGTCACCTATTGCATCCATTTGAAAATAAATCTCTTCTCCTCCTTTTAAGGTCAGTTCGGGTTGCCACCTGCACTATGACAAGAAGCCCAGCAGCTTCATACACTCACTAATGTGTCTCCCAGGGCATGCACAAGTTTGTTGCTGAGTTGGGAACAGCGCATTCATTGTGACAGATGCACTGAACCAGTCTGCACCCTGAGCCCTCGGATAAAGGCGCACCACCACGCACATCAAGGCAGGGCACCCTCTCTGTCATATGAGCCCAGATGCACTGCCCTCACTTTAGTTCCCGTTCAAAACATCTGTCCATTTCAGACCATACCTGGGCAGTGCAGGCAAGAGAGAGGAGCAGAGCCAATGAAATGTAGACCAGTTATACTAAAAAGAAAGTAAAAGTAAGGAACCTATTAGATTGGACTAAAAGGAGGAGAATAAAATAATGGGTAGAAATGGAGGTAAACAGAAAAGAGATTTGAGGGGTGGGTAAAGCTTGGAGCATGGGGGACGTGTTCAAAGAGACAGGTTTGTAAGGGAAGGTTTGGAGAAGCACAGAATAGAGGGAAGAAGAATGGGGTGAGCTGGGGTTCCACTTAAGAGAAAATTCATTTCTTTATGTGTTTCAGAATATTGCCCATCTCTTCGCTAGCGCTATGATGTGTGTGTTGCCCAGTGAGTGTGCCACCACAGGGAAGCCTGAAGGTACCAGTGCAGCTTTACATGTACCCTTGTAAGAATTACACGTTTTGGAATTCTCAGCAGAATTCACATGAATAAGCATTTATATACAAAATTTTACATTTTGTATATATAAATAATTTCTAAAGGTGCATTTAAGAAATTAAAAAAACATGAGTCAGTATCCAAAGCCAGGGAAGATCTCCACTAGCTCCCACTCCATAAACAAGTGGATTGTAAAACCCTCTGTATAGCCCACAAACTTCTCTATTCAGTTAGTCCATTTCCTTTGAAAAATAAAATTGTCTGGTATGTTACCACGAGGTCTCATAGATTTTCAAAGGCCAATTTGTTAGCTACTCCAAGTTTAAGTTTATACTTTATTGCGTAATCAATTAAAATCATTGCAATTACCATACAAAAGGAAAACGTTAGAATACCATAAAACATTCCGTACATTTTCCCATGCTGTTAATAGACCAAATAAACCCTACTCACTTGTTGATCGCCTTACGGTGTACAGCCATACATACCAGATCAACATTGAGCTACTGACCGATGTATTACACCTGTTCAAATGGCTCTGGGTGGTATACGTAAGAAACCGTTGCTGGGTTAATTATTCGTACAGAATTTTTAGAACTCTTAGAATGTAATTTGTCCAGTCCAAGGGTAGCGAATAAAGCGCAATTGGAGGAAATGCTGTGGCCATTGCTTGTATGTCCGGAGCTGACATTTATCATTTCTGATACGAGCTGGTGGCTTGGTCAATCGTCTTGGTTTTTTGTTGCCCGTTTTAAGAGGTATTCAGTTTTAAAAATAAATTTGGCCAAACAGGCCATGTATTGCGGAGTCAACCCTTTCAGAATAAACAGGATAGCCTGCCGGCATGATCTGATACCATTGGCATTGAAGATATTTTTTTGATAGAGCTTCCGCGAAGGTAGCAGAGCAGGGCATATACAAAGGATGTGTAGAAGGTCTTCCTGTGATGTGCCCAAAGTCTGCTTCTTCCGCTGTTTGCAGGTCTAAGCCATTTTGGAACAGCATCCAATGAAGGTAGTCGTACAAGTCTGGCTTGGACCACCTTTGTTTTTAGAAACGTTTTAAATATTTCTGCCATGTAAGGCTCTGCTGTCAGAGCCTTAAAAGAGTTAATTGTCATCCATGAGTGCGATCGCCTTCTGAACTTGTCTTTGTCCTTGCTCCATGAGAGCAGCTTGACTTGTTTGTTTAGGAATTGCTTGAAGTTTTTGTGGGTGAAGGACTTTTGCCATAGCTCTTCTGCCTGCAGATGCTTTATGGCTGAAGCTATTCTTTTTGGCTGTGGATTTGAGACTTCAGCCAAGTTTGTGCCAATTTCCTCCCAAATCAGTGCCTTTGGAGTGTTTAGTTGAGCCTGTCTTAACATGGAGGCATATTTAAGCAAAGCCCCGTCTTGTGCTAATGCTTGGTCTTGAAACCCGAATTCCAATCTAATCTGCGCTGGAGAGGAGCTGTGTGGAAGGCGCGGAGAAGGCGAAAGACTTTGCTCTGGTCAATGTTCATGAAGTTGTGTAGCTTACCAGGAAATATTTCCAGACCGTATGCCAGGGCAGGCAGGAATTTTGCCTTAATCACTGTAGGGAGTGGACACCAGTTTGGACTTTGTAGTTTCGAAGCCAGGGGTAAAAATGATGCAAGTAGGGATGCCATTTTAGCTTTCAGGGTGTTCAGGTGCAGGTGATGCGACCAGAGCTCCTGTAGCCAGACACCAAGATATTTATAGCTTCTGCTTCTTTCCACAAATTGATCCCCACAGAGACATATCTTTTTCTTGATTACCCACTTGCCAAAAATGACTACCTGTTTTTCTCCAGGTTTACCACCAGCTCATTAGTCTTGCAATACTGATTGAAGGTGTTTAGCACTTTTGGAGTCCTGTACCTGAAAGATGCAAAAGGTAAATGTCATCTGCATGTAGTAATGCTGCTAGAGGGTGGTTGCCCAGTTTGTGGGATGGGAGATGGTGGTGTTCAGTTGCATGCACAAATCTGCCAAGTAAATGTTGAAAAGCATCGGAGCCAGAAGACAGCCCTGCTTGACACCTCTGTCTATCAGAATTTGGGAAGACACTCTTCCATTATTGCCTACTTTCACCCTTGCCCAGTTTTCTGAGTACAGAAGAAGTATTCCTATTAGCAGTTCTGGTGCGATTTTGAGGTTTGCTAGCTTCCTCCACAGCCTGTTATGGTCCACTGAGTCAAAGGCTTTGCATAAGTCCACAAAGCAAGTGTATATGGCCATTTTCTTGTTTGTGTATTTTTCTGCAAGCGTGGCTAGAGCTATCAGGTTGTCAGCTACTCTAAGACTTTTCAAACCTTCATGGGGTGGCAGAAGTTTAACCTATTCTACAGCTCATCTGTGGAACTCCATGCCTGGTCACCGTAGATGTCAGCCTAGTTTGACAACCTTCAGAAAAATGCTAAAAACCTGGCTGTTTAGTCAGCCATAGTAGCTTCCGTTGGATTCATGAAGGGTGTTTTCTTTTTCTCCTTTCTTATTGTGGTCTATTTTCTACTTCTGTCTTTCTCCCCCTTTTTTCTCAGCTTTTTGCTACGTGGCAGAGCCTAGACACCTTTGGGCATTTGTTTGCGCTTTAGACATAAATAAACCCAAACCCAAACTCCAAGTATGCTAACGTCTGCTTTTCCTCCATGAGGAAAACATCCATCTAGAGAAATCCCCCTAGGCACCCACAGATTTTGAGGGGTTCTTTTTCATCCCCAGTTTGAAATTTATGCCTGATTTTGTCAGGGGTTAATCTCTGCTTATATCCAAGGTGGGAATGTGAGTTGCAAACGTATTAATACCCACAAAAATAACAGGTTTGTGGGTGCTCGCCAACTTTGCATGGCATGCATAACGCCTCTCTACCTATGGAATCAGATTTCCTCATACATATTATTACATGAATCTGTTGAAATATTATGCACAATTAAATTCATTTATGGCTGTAAATTCATATTTTGGGATTGGCACTTGAAAATCATGTATTTTTTTCACCAAAGCCCATTTGGCTTTGTGAATCGGTCATAGTGATTGCACGATATGCATGTGGATTGAAAGAAAATGAATAACTTATGTACATGCATAGAAACACATGGTGTATGCTGCACACATGTATTAGGAACCCTTCTAAAGCAGCTCATACATGCTTTACAGCATGTGATTTGCAGCTACAGAGCAGACAGGAACCAGGAATAAACCCAAGAGGCGCCTCATAGCAGACACACAGCACCTTCAGTAACCACAGCCTGCACCTTAGACGAAATACCAACCACTTGCAGTAAACACACCATTCACTTCAGAAGTGATCCTAGAGGAAACACCAAACATCTTCAGTAAACACATCCCTCATTTCAGCACCTGCAATAAACACACCTGAGGAGTCACCAAGCACTTTCAGCAAACACATCCTGCATCTCAGAGCAGACATCCCACACTAGCATTAACCACAACACACACGTCAGACACCAAGAACTCACTGGAAACACAGTGTGCACCCCAGAGTAGGCAGCAAGCACCTGCATTAACACTGAGCACCTCAGAGCAGGTACCAGTCACCTGCAGTAAACACAGTGTGCACCTCAGAGCAGCCACCAGTCACATGCAGTAGACAGTGTGCACCTCAGGGTAGGCAGCAAGTACCTGCATTAAACACACTGTGCACCTGAGAGAGTAGGCAGCAGTCACCTGCAGTAAACACTGTGTGCACCTCAGAGCAGGCACCAGTCACCTGCAGTAAACACACTGTGCACCTCAGAGCAGCCACCAGTCACATGCAGTAAACACAGTGTGCACCTCAGAGCAGCCACCAGTCCCCTGCAGTAAACACAGTGTGCACCAATGAGTTGGTAGCAAGCACCTCCATTAAACACACTGTGCACTTCAGAGCAGGCACCAGTCACCTGCAGTAGACACAGTGTGCACCTCGAGGTAGGCAGCAAGTACCTGAATTAAGAACACTGTGCACCTGAGAGAGCAGGCACCAGTCACCTGCAGTAATTGCACTACAGTACACTTTATTGGCATTCCCTAAATTTTGCCAAGTGAAATGGGAGTAACTAAATTATCACGTTCCCCCTCCTTCTTCATAGAGGATGATAAATGGTATATGATTATACGGACATAGAAGCAAATAAAGGTATATATTTATTAGACTCTTTTTCCTCACCATTACACAATGAGGGGTTATTCTGGGCTATAAGTAGTTTACGTTTGAAAGAAAAGAAATTTTAGACATAAATTGATCGAATGCCAACGAAAAAGAAATTCATTTACACTTGGGCTTGCATGTTGCATGGCTAACTATCGCTGTGGCTTCAACAGACCTATTCTTGGGGACATGGGAAATATATTGTTGGATACTTCAAATAAACACTTCACCACTGAGGTTGTGGTGGTGGTTTTCTTCCTTTTCTTTGAAGTTTCTTGTTTAACTTCAAACCAAGAGAAATAGTATAAATAATATGCATTTTTAAGAGCTTGTGTACTTAATTGACCAAAGAATTTATCAGTTTTTTGTATTTTGGAAAGGGAAAGGATAAAATATTGGATGTGTATTTATTGTAATATTTGTATATATTGTATATATATATTTGTTGTAATTGATTGTTATATGTTGTGATTCTCTCAGCCTTGAAGAAGTCCAGTCAGGACGAAACACGTGTCGGCTGATGGCTTTTCATTCTTTTTCTACATTTTGTGTATATATGTTTATATGTTTATGTGTAGGCTGATGGCTTTTCATTCTTTTTCTACATGTTGTGTATATATGTTTATATGTCTATGTGTATAATATGATATATTCTTTTGTATTAAAATTCTCTATTTGCATGGACATTTCTGTTTGGTTAGTTTTATATGAGTACATGGTTTTTCTCTTTGGTTAGTTATTGTTTTTTTCAGAAAAGGAAGATTTATCAATTAGCAATTTAGTTTGATCAGACTAGATTCTCTCATGTCATCTCATTTTGATAATATAATAGTTTAGACATTGATTGTTGATGTGCCCCACTGAATTGTTTGTTCATTATTAAAACGGGTCTACTATTGTAAACCCGGAAGTACATATCAAGGCAACGATGTGTGTCAGTGTATGAGCACTCAAAAGTTTTTTCCTATATGTTTAGAATGTGCATTTATTTCAAGTTATGAGTTGCCTTTTGTTGTTGATTGCAGTAAACACTGTGTGCACCTCAGAGCAGCCACCAGTCCCCTGCAGTAAACACTGTGCACCTCAGAGCAGCCACCAGCCCCCTGCAGTAAACACTGTGCACCAATGAGTAGGTAGCAAGCACCTCCATTAAACACACTGTGCACCTGAGAGAGCAGGCACCAGTCACCTGCACTAAACACACTGTGCACTTTAGAGCAGCACCAGCATTCAACAGATTGTGCATTTCATAGCAGGCACCAGTCACCTGCAGTAAACACACTGTGCACCTCAGAGCAGGCACCAGTCACCTGCAGTAAACACACTCTGCACCTCAGAGCAGGCACCAGTCACCTGCAGTAAACACACTCTGCACCTCAGAGCAGGCACCAGTCACCTGCAGTAAACACAGTGTGCACCAATGAGTAGGTAGCAAGCACCTCCATTAAACACACTGTGCACCTGAGAGAGCAGGCACCAGTCACCTGCACTAAACACACTGTGCACGTCAGAGCAGCACTAGTCACCAGCATTCAACAGATTATGCATTTCATAGCAGGCACCAGTCACCTGCAGTAAACACACTCTGCACCTCAGAGCAGCCACCAGTCACCTGCAGTAAACACAGTGTGCACCAATGAGTAGGTAGCAAGCACCTCCATTAAACACACTCTGCACCTCAGAGCAACCACCAGTCACCTGCAGTAAACAAACTCTGCACCTCAGAGCAGGCACCAGTCACCTGCAGTAAACACAGCGTGCACCAATGAGTAGGTAGCAAGCACCTCCATTAAACACAATATGCACCTCAGAGCAGCCACCAGTCACCTGCAGTAAACACACTCTGCACCTCAGAGCAGGCACCAGTCACCTGCAGTAAACACAGTGTGCACCAATGAGTAGGTAGCAAGCACCTCCATTAAACACACTGTGCACCTGAGAGAGCAGGCACCAGTCACCTGCACTAAACACACTGTGCACGTCAGAGCAGCACTAGTCACCAGCATTCAACAGATTATGCATTTCATAGCAGGCACCAGTCACCTGCAGTAAACACACTGTGCACCTCAGAGCAGGCACCAGTCACCTGCAGTAAACACACTGTGCACCTCAGAGCAGGCACCAGTCACCTGCAGTAAACACACTGTGCACCTCAGAGCAGGCACCAGTCCCCTGCAGTAGACACAGTGTGCACCTCGAGGTAGGCAGCAAGTACCTGAATTAAGCACACTGTGCACCTGAGAGAGCAGGCACCAGTCACCTGCAGTAAACACTGTGTGCACCTCAGAGCAGCCACCAGTCCCCTGCAGTAAACACTGTGCACCTCAGAGCAGCCACCAGCCCCCTGCAGTAAACACTGTGCACCAATGAGTAGGTAGCAAGCACCTCCATTAAACACACTGTGCACCTGAGAGAGCAGGCACCAGTCACCTGCACTAAACACACTGTGCACCTCAGAGCAGCACTAGTCACCAGCATTCAACAGATTGTGCATTTCATAGCAGGCACCAGTCACCTGCAGTAAACACACTGTGCACCTCAGAGCAGGCACCAGTCACCTGCAGTAAACACACTCTGCACCTCAGAGCAGGCACCAGTCACCTGCAGTAAACACACTCTGCACCTCAGAGCAGGCACCAGTCACCTGCAGTAAACACAGTGTGCACCAATGAGTAGGTAGCAAGCACCTCCATTAAACACACTGTGCACCTGAGAGAGCAGGCACCAGTCACCTGCACTAAACACACTGTGCACGTCAGAGCAGCACTAGTCACCAACATTCAACAGATTATGCATTTCATAGCAGGCACCAGTCACCTGCAGTAAACACACTCTGCACCTCAGAGCAGGCACCAGTCACCTGCAGTAAACACACTCTGCACCTCAGAGCAGGCACCAGTCACCTGCAGTAAACACAGTGTGCACCAATGAGTAGGTAGCAAGCACCTCCATTAAACACACTCTGCACCTCAGAGCAGCCACCAGTCACCTGCAGTAAACAAACTCTGCACCTCAGAGCAGGCACCAGTCACCTGCAGTAAACACAGTGTGCACCAATGAGTAGGTAGCAAGCACCTCCATTAAACACAATATGCACCTCAGAGCAGCCACCAGTCACCTGCAGTAAACACACTCTGCACCTCAGAGCAGGCACCAGTCACCTGCAGTAAACACAGTGTGCACCAATGAGTAGGTAGCAAGCACCTCCATTAAACACACTGTGCACCTGAGAGAGCAGGCACCAGTCACCTGCACTAAACACACTGTGCACGTCAGAGCAGCACTAGTCACCAGCATTCAACAGATTATGCATTTCATTGCAGGCACCAGTCACCTGCAGTAAACACACTGTGCACCTCAGAGCAGGCACCAGTCACCTGCAGTAAACACACTCTGCACCTCAGAGCAGGCACCAGTCACCTGCAGTAAACACACTCTGCACCTCAGAGCAGGCACCAGTCACCTGCAGTAAACACAGTGTGCACCAATGAGTAGGTAGCAAGCACCTCCATTAAACACACTCTGCACCTCAGAGCAGCCACCAGTCACCTGCAGTAAACAAACTCTGCACCTCAGAGCAGGCACCAGTCACCTGCAGTAAACACAGTGTGCACCAATGAGTAGGTAGCAAGCACCTCCATTAAACACAATATGCACCTCAGAGCAGCCACCAGTCACCTGCAGTAAACACACTCTGCACCTCAGAGCAGGCACCAGTCACCTGCAGTAAACACAGTGTGCACCAATGAGTAGGTAGCAAGCACCTCCATTAAACACACTGTGCACCTGAGAGAGCAGGCACCAGTCACCTGCACTAAACACACTGTGCACGTCAGAGCAGCACTAGTCACCAGCATTCAACAGATTATGCATTTCATAGCAGGCACCAGTCACCTGCAGTAAACACACTGTGCACCTCAGAGCAGGCACCAGTCACCTGCAGTAAACACACTCTGCACTTCAGAGCAGGCACCAGTCACCTGCAGTAAACACACTCTGCACCTCAGAGCAGGCACCAGTCACCTGCAGTAAACACAGTGTGCACCAATGAGTAGGTAGCAAGCACCTCCATTAAACACACTGTGCACCTGAGAGAGCAGGCACCAGTCACCTGCACTAAACACACTGTGCACGTCAGAGCAGCACTAGTCACCAGCATTCAACAGATTGTGCATTTCATAGCAGGCACCAGTCACCTGCAGTAAACACACTGTGCACCTCAGAGCAGGCACCAGTCACCTGCAGTAAACACACTCTGCACCTCAGAGCAGGCACCAGTCACCTGCAGTAAACACACTGTGCACCTCAGAGCAGGCACCAGTCACCTGCAGTAAACAGTGTGCACCAAAGAGTAGTCAGCAAACACCTGCAGCAAACGCACTGGGTGCTTCAAAGATGGCACCAGGCCCTCGCAGTGAACACGTCCACCTAAGAGCATGCACTAAGCAGCTACCACACACACACACCAGCCGCTCCAGCCGCTTCCCAGGCTTAAATACCACCCAGGGCAGCACGTGCGCTGTAAATCTTTCCATGGAAAATGAGGGCGATTAGCTGTTTTGCTGTAGTGGACATGGCAGATGTGCCTCGAGCTTAACAGCAGGAAGCAGATGTCAGGTGAGTGATGGAAAGAGCTCCCGCCTCAGCGCCTTCTGCACGGTCAGGCCCGGTTTGTGGAGTCCATGAATCAAGCAGCTACCAAGCAGCGCTCAGCAGAAAGCCAGGCCCTTGTGCAATGGCGCGCACCGCAGCCAGTCAAGATGCAGGACATAGGGCCTGATTACAACTTTGGAGGACGGTGTTATTTTGTCCCAAATGTGACGGATATACCACCTACTGTATTACGAGTCCATTATATCCTATGGAACTCGTAATACGGTAGGTGGTATATCCGTCACATTTGGGACGGATTAACACTGTCCTCCAAAGTTGTAATCAGGCCCATAGTGCTGTGTGCAGCTGTCCCTGAGACGCGAATCATTACAGCCCTGGCTTCCAGCTAGCAGGGGCGTAGCTTCCATTGGCACGGCAGGTGCAGTCGCACCAGGGCCTTGAGTGACCCACTGAACCATGATCTATGCTATATTTTATAATTCAAACAGGAGCCAGGTGGCCTGATTCCTCTGACTCCCCATACACAAAAGATGCCAAGTCAACATACTAAACTACAAAGCCTTTCACAACCCTGGACCAGCATACCTCAACTACCATCTGAAATCCCACCGCCCGCCCCACTCTGCCTCTCTCTGCCTCGCCTACACCCCCCACATCCACCACTCCAACAGCGGAGGCCGATCTTTCTAACTCACATCGAAAGCATGCAACAACCTCCCCATCCGCCTCAGGACTTCCCCATTCTCCAGGGCTTCAGAAGAACACTCAAGACCTGTCTCTTTGACTGATGCACCTAGCAGCTGTGCCAAGTGCCTAGATACCCTCACAGGGGATTAGCAGGCTCTACAAACCCGTTTTGATTTGATTTGATTCCTTACTTGCACTAAGGCCAATGGCACACTGGCTACCCCACTACAAGCTAGGGATTAAATTCCCATAATGTGCAAACAGAAGTTTAGAATTCTGAGTTGTGTGATAATTATAACACCTGGATGTTTACTGGGGAGAAAGCCAGCAAATTCATAGGGAGAGCGGGGCCAGAGCCGACTAAAACCCAAATCAGAAGTAGAGTCAGACAAAATTCAACATGCAAATGACATAGCAAAGGTCGTGAATGCTTGTGTTTCACTTTAGTACAGAGGGTTTTATCACTGCATTGGAATCTGAATTAATAGTTTGTAAATATGAATTTCTTCATTGATCTATGGGTGAACTTTGAGTGCCCTCTGTATTTGGCCTACATTGTTGCTATATATGGAACATTATTTTCTAGTAAACTATATACAAGTAATGTTTTGATATAGCAGACATCATTTCTTCAATTTGCTTTCAAACCTGGCAGTCATAATGAAGGACTGTTTCCTAAAGTGCTTCGCCAAGGATCACACATTTTGTTGTAGTAATGAAGCCGGAGTCCGAATCTCGGTTCCCTTTTGACATGTGCAATTCAGCCACTGGATGAATAAATCTTTGTCTCTCTCTTTTGGCATCAAAGGGCAATATTTGTGATAAATTATTTCAGGACCTAGATTAGCGCACTATGTTCAATAAATACACGTATTGAGAGGAGAGATTTATAAAACGTCAAAATGCTTTTTTGAT
Source organism: Pleurodeles waltl (assembly GCF_031143425.1). NCBI lineage: Eukaryota > Metazoa > Chordata > Amphibia > Caudata > Salamandridae > Pleurodeles > Pleurodeles waltl. Next base: position 1,030,350,200 of record NC_090449.1, on the reverse strand, counting down.
AAAAGTGCTAAGTTAAGCTTCAGACAGGAAACTATTTCTATGCTAATATCATTGCTATCCCCTTTCTTAAGAAGCAAAGGGAGAGGGTGAGTACCTTAATGAGAGCTTACACTGCTTATTTAAACAAGCATTTGCAATGCAACGGGTCTCGCGTTTGCTCGTGTTAGAACTGATAGCGTTGTAAACTCCTAACCCGACTTTTCACTGGTAATGAAACCTATCGGCGAAAGTGCATTTATGTACTAACCGGAAAAAGTGCAATTAACTGTGTAACAAGCGCTCGACTTCTCCCAAGCGAGATCGCGCTGGGAAAATAGAAAAAAAGTAGTCCACGAGCCGGACAGAAAACAGCGAGCCTCGCATGTTTTCTGTACTTGGTCGATGCGCTCGAGGAGGGCTATCCACCGGAAAAGGCATGACGTATGCATGCCTTCCACTAATGAAATCAAGCAGATTCTAATAAGCAAGCCCACAAGCCAATGACAGACACTGACGTGATGTGGACAGGGCTCCGAGCCCTTTTTAATTACTAAAGCGTCTCGCTTAGCGAAACGCATGCACAAGCGCATGCTACGCAGGCTCGAACCTAAAAAGGGGGGGGCTCTGACATACCTCAGAGTTTGATGCCAGTTACATGTCTTCAGTGACAAACATGTAACTTCATGCTCACCCGCTAACGGACACACATGTGGCAGAAAGGCAACCTTTCAGATGTCAGGCCCTCACCTCTCCTGTGTATCGACGGTTGCATCTTTTAAAAGTATGGGCCTGATTTAAATTTTGGCGGAACATATACTCTGTCGCAACAGCAGCGGGGTATACGTGCAGGTGACATGAAGGTCTGCCCGCCTGATTTAAATGAGGGCAGAACTTTGGCTTGGCTACAGCGTGACTGATCCGTTATCGCCGTAGCCAAACCTCTCCGGAGGCCAAATGTAGTAAGGGCCACCGGAGAAATGTCCTCCCGCTCAAAAAGGATAGGCAGACATGTAGCGATGTTTTCACTGTGCATCACCGCCAGGCAAACCCTGGTGGTGAGGGACAGTAAAAACTAAATAATTCCCCCCTCCCCCAGCCACCCCTACCATGGAAGAGGTCTCCCATGGTGACGGGAGCATTACTTTTTTTATTTTCATAAATAAAATCTCATTCTGGGATTTTCATTTTGAAAATAAAAACAGAATACTGTTAGGTGTAGGGTTGTGTCATGCTGATGCACCCCTGCACCACACAGCGAGATGGATTGACATGAACCGCCATGTTGGTGGTTCCTGCCAAAGCTTTATCAATGACTAACAGCTTGGCATTCATTTGTAAATTTCTCAGGCAGACCCTCCATCATGGGGGATGGAGTAATTTACTCTGTCCCCATGGCGGAACTGTAGTCCGTCTATCAATATCTAATTTGGGCCCAAATAAGGTAGAAAAAGAGGCAGTGAGTGGGATGCTTGGCTCAGTTCTGCATCAGCTCACCGGTCCATACGGGGCAAGGACCGAACATGAGCCAGACATTCGGCTCGAGGGAGGCTTAAACCCTACTTTGCTTGGTCTACAGATGAATTCCTCTGATAATTTTCGGTAGGTCACACTCCGAATTTTTTTGAGAAAGGACCTGTAAAACATGCAAAACCTGTGGAATTTGGTGTGGTAAATCCCAATATTGCTTGTTTTTTCTCATTTGTTTACCTTGGGGAGTAGTATTTATCAGCTGTAACCAACTTGGAATCAGAGACTTGGTCTATGCACTGCGGTCATACCCATACAATGTGGTCATACTCATGCATTTTTGTAGCACTGTATGTAATCCTCGCTTTTACTCAGTTCAGCTGTACTCATTTTACCAACCTGAAAAGGATAAGTAGATGTGGGCCTAGTGTGACTCAGTCTGTAACCTGCAGGCGCCACACAGATTTCTGCAACTGCACAGAGTGTTAAGCTATCCATTTCTATTTTTGAGGGGGTCACAGCACTTGAAATGCAAATCCTATACTGTGTCATGATGCCCCTCCCCTCCCCAGTGGCGTAACAAAACGTAAGGAGATTCCCCTGTAAAGTACATGGAGGGGACCCCCCTCCGAACTCACTCAGGAGCTCTCAGGACAGGGTACTGAGTTGAGGGCCCCCCCTCACTCCCCTCACCACTGGGGCTGCGGGGGCCTTTGTTAAGCCACTGTCCCACCCCCAACAACAGTTATAAATAACACATCAATCTTTGCAAATCTGCCTTAAAGGCGTATTCCAAGCTCTATTTTCAAACAGAGATTGTTTAACTAGAACCAGGACACAAGGGTCCAATCCCTGCAGTAAAATAAAAGCAGGTTGAATATGCTTTCTGGCTTAGAAAGTCATTGTAACATGCAGTCTGTCAGGTACCAGGAAGTGTTTTCTCACATTAGGGCGTGTTCTCGTGATAATATAGACACCTATCGTCAGATTATGAAAATAAGTGGGGAATTGAACATCAATTGGTACTGTTTTCCAGAATATCTTATTTGGCCACATTCATTTTCACTGGCACGGCAAATAAAGCGTATATACAGATGTGCAGAGTGTAATGTGCTATTTATTTCTATTGAGTGTGAGGAAAGGCCGTGACTCACAAGAGGTGAAGCATAGTATACGCTTTGCCTCTGCATGTTTGGTTTACATGGTTTATGCCATGATGATTTTTTTCATGTGTATTTATTTTTAACTAAAACTAGGGCACCAGGTGTTCAAATTGTGCACCAAGATAAATCACAGTGAGTTTGCATCCTGACTTATTGGTAGAGTTGCCTCCATGTGTGAAGTAATTGTAACACGCCATCTGTGAAGCAATAACTAGCATTATTTACATGGCAGTTTCTCTCTACTGTGATACTAAACTGGAATATCACCTTTGCGCTGCAGTAATAAATTTGTGACTTTGTGTTTATTAGTAAAGTTGCTCTAAATAACGTTATTGCGTAACATTTATTTTCATTGCTGTTTACATGTATAGGTGTATACTAGTGAAGGTTCCAGGTCACTTCCCTTTGGAAATTTTAAACTAATGGGTTAGCTATACACTCCAATTAATGTTGAATAGCTTCCTGAAATTTGCAAGCGTATTGACATGTTATAGACTTAATACATTAAAAGGTGGTTTGGAGTTAGTTCTTAGCTGCCACCAAACACATAACAGTAGAAAAGTTCACACTTCTCCACAACAAAGTGCACCAAATGTGACACACACATAGCTGTAGTGAGACTAAACCCTTCACTTTCAGAAAACAAATTCAGAACAACGTCTGCATTCTCCGGGCACCACCTCCTCCAAGGCATGTCTTTTATTTTAAATTCAGATCACAGCACCATGTCAGACATTATCCTCAAATTCATAAAGACATTTGAGGAAGTGCAATTACAAATGACTGATGTTCTGATTTTAGGCCGACAAGTTACTCCATCACAATGGTGCCAGATATCCTGCCCACCGAAATCTAAATCCCATTATATCCTGTGGGATTTAGACTTCGGCAGATGGGATATCCATCACCGTTGTGACGGATTAACTCGTCCATCAATATCTAAATCAGGCCCTGAGTATTTTTTGATCAGGTAGAATGCCATGAAGAATGGGAGGTCGGTCAGGCAGGTTTTAAGGTATGGGGAGGGAAGTTCGTGATTGACATTTCAACAAGCAAGTAGTATGATGAAAAAAACAAAAACAATATTTCTGGACCAAGTGAAGAAGCTGATAATAAGACTTATCACATAGCTCAGCATAGATAAACACCTATCCGGAACAAGAACCACACTGTGAATTTTGTAAGCAAGAATTAAGGGTGTGGGTTCTGAATATCGAGTAGGCAATATAAATTATACCTTAATTTAATAACCATAATATCGAGATCAGAAACACCAACAGGTGAGTGTGTGTAGATAATCTATATTTAACTTCACATCTACATATCTTGGTGTTATACATGCATAGGTACGTAAATTAGGGTAAGGAATGTTAAATCTATATTTACCTAAATGCACATCTATTTCGATATATTTGTCCCCAATATTTTGACTACCATATTAAGGTATAAATGATATTCGCTACTTACTATATCACACTACAACTAAATTAAGTGAACAGGGCTTGTAGGAACAACTGATTTTAGAGAGAAATATCAGACTTAAGGACGTGAGATCCATGACGCAGAATCTCAACCCCAGAGGACCTACTACCCAAACTCTTTTAAGCCAACCCGAAATCTGTTTTAATTCTGTTGCACAATCTAAATGACCAATGTTGGGGAAAAAAGTTTTCTGAAACAAGCAAAATCTGAGAAATTTCACGTAAGAGACGAATTTCATGCTTGTGCTGCTAAAGTTTTATGCCTCGTAAAAGTCCAGAGAAATTCACAGTTTGGACATTTGGGGGCACTTTAGTGAATTAATTAAATTTCATGTTTTGAGCCATTCAGCAATATTTATACCTGCAGCGCAGAACATGAAGGCATAATTCCACAAACTCTACCTGTTTCACTGCCACATTAGGCAAAAATAAATCGTCAAATCCTAATGATGATGCAAAGGGTATGCCCTATCGATGCCCCAGGTTTTTATAACTTCTCTGAAGCAAGTTGCTGTGTCATAGTGAACCCATTGTATGTATTGGGTAACCTATCAATAAAGCATCCTTCTGATTCATGCTAACCATAATTGACTTGTTAGATGTCGCTCTTAGGTACACTTTATGCGCCTGGTCACCCAGCATTTTGCACCTATAAGAATCACTTAGAGCAAGTTATGTGCAAACGTTAATTTGCAGCCACATATCGTTATTCAAAGATTCATGATTTGTGTATATTTCAGTCATCAAATGATAATTACGACTGGAGGAACATATAGCAAGCCTAATAAAACCAATTAAACAAGCCCTCAGATATACAAATTGATAAGCACATCAAAGGCTTGTAACCTGGTAATAGGAACTAGTTAGCCATAATATCCATAGAGGAATAATTAAATTCTATGCTAATATCTAAGCTCACCGTGTGTTTGACATATATCTTATAGGACATGTACCCCCCAGTTTTGAGGGAGTAATGGGGAGCCCTATACCTCTAGAACCATTCCCAATTGCAGACCACAGTAATTCTACTTATAAAACAATGAAAGTTTATTTTCAGCGAGGGAAGGATATGCATTGCTCCAATACTTTAGAGAGGTAATGAAATGGGGTTTCTCTCTTTGAAAAAAGATGAAAAAGTTACACGTGAGGAAAAATATAAGATGAAAAAGATGGCAGTATTCTTTTAACTCCTGAAACAAGTTGCGGGCAAGAGGAGCATGCACAAATCTGGGAAGTTTGGGTGTATTTTCATAGTTACTCTTAAGGATTATTCTGAATTCCCTAAAAACTGGAAGTCTCTGTGGCTGGGAGGAGAGATACTATAATGTACAGATTTCTAACAAACCAAATTCTAGTTCTCATGCCTCTCCTCTTTGCCTTAGTGATTGAGCCATTAGCCATCCAAGTTAGATGAGCACATGACATTGCAGGGATCCCCTTTGGGAGTTGTAAACGCAAACTCTTTGCAGATGATATTTTACTTACCATTGGCAAACCCCTCTAACTTCCTACCAGCCCTGCTCTCACTCTCGACTCTACAGTTCGAAACTGTATCAGGGTTCATAGTGAACACAGAAAAATAATGCATCCTCAACCTCACCCTACCAGTACAAGGCGTAACATCACTTAAACCACAAAACTCTTTCTGATGGGCAACTACCTCGATCCGCTACCTAGGCCTCAACATGACATCTAACAGACTGGACGAGACTTAACTGGAAGGAGTATCAGACAGCCATTCTGGAAGATCTCTGGAGATGCCCCCCCAGATAAGCATCTTGGTTAAGGGTGAACAGAATAATAAACATTTTACATCCTCCCAACCTCCTCTACCTCTTTCAATCTCTTCCAACAGCCATTCCCACGACTGGCACTTTACGACTCCAAACCCAAGTCTGAAACTTCATTTGAAAACATTCTCACATCTCACAAGAGCTTGTTACACTCCCAAGTGTAGGAGGTGGGCTAGAATTCTTTAACCTATTAGACTACTATTGAACTGCACGCCTATGTTTCATCTCCAAATGGACTGCGAGAGAATGAAGAAAGAAGGAAAATCATTGGTTTGACATGGACAGGGCCGTCACATGTCGGCTGATATGGGATCTAGCCAGGTTCCCCCTCACCGCTTGCCCCAAAAGCGCCTATGTAGCAACAGTTACCATAATGGGTCTTGACATTTGGGACGATCTCAACCCTCTAGAGGGAGTCTCATGACATTCTCCTCCCCCCCACACATTGACAGCCAGAAATCCAGACTTTACACCAAAATTAGACCCCAGAGCATTCTCAGATTGGTCTGAAGTGGACTGTAGAACCCGACTAGACCTATTCAGAGGGGACATTATCACATTTTTGACCAATGCAAGCTCAAAATCCATGTTTCAGAACAGGCCCGACTACAATACTGCCAGCTACGGCACTGGGCCCTACACCCATCTCACCTCCCAACCGCTATGAGAAGCTGACTCCCCCCACTTTGATAACCTGATCCGTACCTACTCAGACACAAAGAGCCTCAATTCTAGAACTTATATAGCTTTTCAGGATTTTAAGTCAGTCAGGACACATGCCTATCAAATCCAATGTGACTCTGATCTTCACCAGACTATCACAATTAGGGACTAGGAGCTACTCTGGCATGACATTCCCAAAACCCTACGTAGCGTACTACACAGGGGATCAACTCACAAAATATTGTACCAATTCTACTTCACCCCAGCTCGATTACACAAAATGTTTCCCAAGACTCATCACAATTTTAGAATTGCAACCAAACAGAAGGTTTATTCCTAAATAAATGGTGGTCCTTTGTTGTGATACAAAGCTTTGGAAAGAGAAGGGTGTGCTAGGATATCTGAGCCACCTTCTATTATCCTGGGCATTCAAACTCTGACTCTCCAAAACATGACAGGCTCTGAGAGTTTTCTCCTTCGGCACACGGTGGTGTATTGGAAACAGGGAACTACACCACACCCTCAAGATATGGAAGGTTCTGGCTATGGAACAAATCGCACACAATCACAATCTCAATTATAGTGAGAGCAAATTCAAATGCATCGGACAACCCCTGACTATATATCGAAACCAGACCCCACAATGCCCCTGAACTCTAGATCTTTTGGATTGAACGGAGCTAGGCAAGGTCACACAGTGAAAAACAACACTGCGACTCCATGCACCAAACATTCCACCAGCTCCCATAGAATCTGCAGCTTGTTGGACTCTACTATCCGAACACACTCAATTGCCACTTAAAACTCCTCACAAGGAACCACTTTGAACCTTTACTGCCAACTTTAGGCAGCATATAATCTATGGCCAACCACACCGCCCACTTTGGGGCCATACATTCGGGGAAGGCACCATCCCTGAACCCTCCTATCTGATCTCCTTTTCTCCACACTACTTGGCTTCCCTCCTTCACACCCCCCGTGTTACCCTACTTAATGTTTAGATATTCTCTTCTTTCCACAGTTGTGGACAGACGGACACCGCCATCTATAAATATAACACAGCAAACCTATACTGAGCTACTACCCTCTATGCAATTGCATTTTTAAATAAATAAAATACATACATAAAAAATCCAGTCGCTGAATCCCATATTGCATCTTACATGGAATGTCTTTGAATTATAGGAAAACAGATTTATATGGAAATGACTTAGGATGCAACCAGAAGGGGCTACTTTGTATTTCCAATTGCTTTTTTAATTTAAGCAGGTTGAAAACCAACATGACCTTTTGCAAGAGACGCATGGTCAAAAAAGGGAAAACATAAAAAAGGTATTGTAGAGAAAACAAAACAGTAAAATCTCAGATTGTTTATAAAAAATCGAGAGTAGGTAGACAAAATAAGCCTTTGTGTTTTTTACATTTTAAACTCGCAAAGAATGGTGGACGAAATGACAGACTCTGATGTCAGAGAGTTCTCAAGTCCAGGCTGAAAACCAAACTCAGCCCTGGCAAAAAGATTTAAACCAGCCCCACTCCGCAGGAGCTGCCTTCAGAATAGTGTCAAAGGGGCTTCCCAGGCGGGAGTCCCCTTATCTGCAGCCGCTCGGAGAATGGATATCCTAGCCACATATGCTCTTCATCTAAAACTTCTACTTGGTAGGATTTAATTATTCCTAGAAGGTTTGTACACTTTAAGATTTGGTGAACAACAGATTACCATTTTCATCAACTGCTTATGCCCTCTATGTTGTGGCTGTAGCTTATGAGCTCAAGTAGAAAGGCTCACAAAATCAATGAGCTTAACAACTTCAGGACCACCACAACTGTGGTTCACTCCAGGAAACATTTTTAGATACACCTCTTTAAAGAATACTACATCATGATGCAGCAGCAGTCCACGAACCAGCTAACTCTTAAATTACCAATTTACTACATCCTTGCTTTTGACACTAAAGAGCTATCTGCTGCCATTGGGGAGGTTTGTGTAATGCAAGTACCATATTCAGATGTACATTAATAAATAAAGACAGTGCCACTGAGCATACCCTCGTAAGGTCCATTCCCAGTTTCAGCTGTGAAATGAGATGAAGAATCACACTGCGTTGGTCGTCCATGACGCCCAGGTCTTCCTCTTCGTCGTCTTCTTGATCTGTCATCTCATCTCCAGCATTGATTTGCTCTGGCGGGCCGGACTGCGACAGCTGAAAAAGAAAAGTATTGTGGCATCACCATCTGAATGTGCACTGTGGTGTCTGGGAGTGCAATATGTATTGGTAGATGACGAGCTGCATCCAGAAATCCAAGAAAGCCTGTGTCCTATGGGATTAACATAGAGGACATTTGCAAGTGCGATACAATTGCAACTACACTATATCTGCAAATACTAAGAGGCAGATTTACTCATTTTTTACATAACGCTGCACAGTAACAGAATTTGTTGTGCTGCATTGTGCAAGGGGAAAAATAGCACAGAACCATTTAAATAAGGATACCTTACATGGGGCATCATCTTGCAAAGGTCAGTGCAATTTGTGCAGCATACCATTTGAATGGAAGCATTCAAATACAGTAAATATTCCTGTGCCTAGACAAACATAGAAGGATGCCAGGCACGGTGATACACTTCTGCACACATGCAATGTCTGGGTTTGTATGAGAAATTAAAACATTTCTTCTTGATATCACCTGATTCCAGGAGGCGTTACTTTTTTGATGCAAAGCCCAGTCTGGCTATCTTGGTCGATCGGGTTTTGTGTCAAATCTTATGAGCGGTGACACTGATCCACCCAAGCAACATCCAGAGCAAAAGACCTTTGCACTGGAAAGTAAATACCTAGGGGCTTATTTACAAGCCCCCTGTTCCACTGGTGCATCACGTTTTGTGACATACCGGTGGTGCATTGTGCAGGCCCACATCTACAAGGCCACGCAAAGCCACTTTGTGTAACGTTTCATATGCACATATGGTGTAAGGCAACGCAGCACATGTCGCTGCATTGCCTTATACTGCAAAAAGGAGGTGTACCATAGGCGTTGCGGAGGGTTTTCCCACACATCAACGTAAGTTTTGACGCATTCCCAGATTTACAAGAATCTGTGAACCTGGGAATACGTCAAAATCTTATGCCTCGCCAGGGGAGGTGTAGAGAGGAGAAGTGTCTTTATTTCTCCTTGTTTTTTCCTCTTTCTATGACCAAATGAGGAAATAGCCTCCATGCATTCTTTTTGTGCAGGAAGGTGTCCCTTCCTGCTCAGAAACAATCCTGACTGCAACACCGGCATCCTTGCACCATGGTGCAAGGGTGCTTGCATTGGCGACAGAAAAGTGCAATATCTTGTAACTAAAAGATACATTTTTTTTTTTAAATAATAAAAATATTTAGATAAAAAATTCAGTCGCTGAGTCCCATATTGCATATTATGTGGAATGTCTTTGAATTATAGGAAAACAGTTTTATATGGAAATGACTTAGGATGCAACCAGAAGGGACTGCAAGATACGGTGCATTTCTGTCCTCTCCCACTGTGCATTTCTGCCTTTTCCCTGTGGTACAGGGCAGCACGCCAAGGGCTTGTAAATAAACCCCCAAGTGCCCCTTGAGTCACTTCACTTCCCTCTGCGCTGGCGCAGTTCCCAAGTAAATCTGGGCATTTGTGTTTTCCACAGTAACATTTGAAAATAATGTTGTTTTTAACCAATACATGCAATGTCTGCATGTGTTGTCCATATGGAGGAGAAGAATATCTGCCAAAAAAGCAAAAATGGAAATATTGCAAACCATCGGTGTGAATGCTTGTAATGTCGTAAACTAATCATTTATATGGAAAATATTAAAAATTAAAAAATATTGGCAAATGCATATATTAATGCACGCATATGTTTATGTATTTATAGATCTGCATGCATAAATTATATTTTGTGGCGCCCAGAGACATGTTGGCATATGGAACCATCTTCAGGCCTCTCTGCCTTCCACGCATCCATATGCCTTGTGCCATCCATTGCATAATGTCTGCCCTGGTGCAGGATTGACTTTACAGAAGCAGAGCCACCCCATATCCATTCTCGGAGATGCATGGAGATATTTCTAATATATGGCACCCCACAAACAGCAGTGTAAACATTACATTTATAATACTTGTTGCACAAGGTGATCCAGTAAGTGCTAGGTACATGCAAGCCAATCCTGAGCACCAGTTAAAAGAAAACATGTTACCTAACTATAAATTGTGAATATATCTATATGATTTTAATGCTATAAAATAGCTGGAATGCACAAGGAAAGGGTGTTAGCAAGGGTCCTTGTATTGGGAGGGATAAAAGAAGGGAGGTATAATTTTCTCTTTAATATAATTCAGTTAAAATGATTGAAACCTAAAAATAAAGTCCCTTGTTGAATCAATCATATGTGTAAAGGAAACCGTCAACTAACAGTCTTTGCCTGCCATCTTTTTGGAAGCAATGTGGCATTTCAGCCTGGCTATTAGATTTACAGGCACCGCCGTCCTTGTGGATAATTTTCACGCCTGTGCACGAGGCTTCATGGCACTATATGTAAAGGTTATTGGACCAGTTTGCTCATTAGACACTCCATCAGAAGGATCACTCATGCAATATCAGTTTTATCCCTGGATATGAAATGGGGAAGTCCCATCTACTCCCTTCTTGTGCAACCACAAGTGCAATCTGGCGTGGCTGAGTGTGCACCATGAGCATGTGGGAGTTGGCACCATGAGAATTCTTGTGATATCCTGAGTGCCTCCTGGTACACCTGAGAAGACATAACAGGAAGCATCTTGTCCTGCCAAGAGTACATCCAGGTGCACCTGGGAGTCTGTTGTGAGTTCATCCTGGTATGTTTGTTTTAGAATCTGCACTGTGAAGCTGATTGTGCTAAAATAAGTGCATCTTTGCACAAGTGTGAGTTTGACCCATGAAGCTTCTAACACTACTTTGATTTCATACTGGTGCACTAGATGGTCTGCACCATAAAGGCTCTTGGGCACCAGTGGATCCTTTCTGGTACACCAGGAAGACCACCAGTTGTTGAATGAGTCTATATTTGTGTGTTGATGTTGTAAGGAAGCAGTTTCTACCCCATGGACCTATGTATCTTTGGCCCCTCTGTAGTCTGGGACCCCAAATGGAGTCTCATCAGCTGATCTTCAGTGGTGGAAAAACGCTCTCTACACATTGCTTCTAAAGGAATGCACAAACGTGTGCACATATGTATAGGCTGTCTGACTCAGCCAGTATCTGCACACAGGTAGCACTGATCCAGATGGGCCACAGACTAAACGTAATACTATGTGACTGAGGGCCAAAAGGGAAACTTTATTTTAATATCTTCAGATTGGCTCAGAGTTTGAAAGTCACTGTCTTCTACCAACATGAATAGGCCTGGGACTCAAAGATAAGTTCCTTTTAGACATATCTGGGTTATTCCACAAATGTAGTAATTTGGCATATTTCTCTGCATCTGGCTCGATGAGATTCATGTCTTGAGATGCCCTACTGGGAGAGTTAAGCTTTCTGCTGCCCCTGGAGGCAGATCAAAGCCACCTGAATACAATAAGCACATCCTAGAGAGATTAGGTTTCTCCTGGTAGAGGGAAGGGGTCGGGTGGAGAGTCTGAGACTGTTAGCAGCACCTCCCTGTTAAATGACTAGGAGAATGTTGGACAAAAGGGTGAAAGACAGACCTTTGCCCTGAGCCACCACAGGATGTTTCTTTGTAGTTTGAAAGGGAAGAAACTAGGCCTAAGTGGGCAAAGGCTGGCTCAGGAGAGAGCTGTGCTAAGTCTGAGAAAACTATGCAACACAAGGGTGGTACAGGCTGTATGCAGAGTCCTGTTAATGACATAAAGGGGTGAAAGAATGCTGTGGCACCACCAGGTTGGGTGGTTGCACCACCAATTGAAACTTTACTTCCCTTTGTAAACCCAAGCACAGCATCAGAGGGCAGAAAAGAGGATTACAAAAACAGTGGCATGGACAGTGTGAGCTGGGTCGCTCCTGCCACAGGGGAGATCTCTGTCTTGTACTCTTGACCTGTGTAGATGCTCTCCACAGCTAGTTGCCCTGGCTCCCCAAATTCCCTGTCAGGGCTAGTAGAAGGTGGACTTGATGGAAAATCCTGAAGTATGGAGTTCCTTGGAATTCTGTGGACTGGTCCAGTTGTGGAAGCTCCTAGAGAGGGCATTACAAGCTCTTGCTGGACACACTGACCTGAAAGTGACAGAAAGTATGGATGTCTGTGGAAGCAGGCAGGGATGGTGGTCTGTCATAGAGGACATTGGGGTGATGCTGCCAGGAAGATCCTAGGAGGAATGGTCAAGATGGCACACCCAGGCCACTCTGCTGCAGAATAGTAGAAAACAGTAATGCCAGAGGTAGCGGAAAGTTACCAGGAATTCTCTACAGAAACATCTTGAGCCTTGGGCCCTAGGTGGCCCTAGAAACATACATTTGGCGACTGCAGCACATCACCATGAGCAGAAATCAGCACACCTCACTGAAAGTGGCCCAAGGTGCCTGAGATTACGTAAAAATCTAGAACCACTCATGCATGAGCCATCCACTGCCACCAAGGGATCCCTAGTTGTCCCCCTGGGGAGCGCACAATGTGTTGGTTCCTCTGGGTACCTAAGTATGACCCCACGTTATTATAAAAATCATCCCCCATAGAGGTGGGGACCCACCAGTGACACTGCCTTGAGTCTCTGGGAAACTGCCAGAGCTGTGGGCCTGTGAGGTGGTGGGCCCACGGCCTTAAGAAGCCTCCATTTCAAAATGGAAAACTTTTTTTCCATACCTAGCCCTATTTCCTGGCAGCAAACAGTGCTGTTTTGAAAGAAAAAAAATGCTCCATTTTGAAAAAACTTCAGTGAAAACTGGAGGTGGTTCCCTGGACCGTCGCCTACTCCCCTGAAATTGCCGCTTTGGTACCTAAGAGGGAATGAGCTGTAAGGTTACCTTAACCCCATTTGCAACTGAGTTACCAATCCAATTTGGGAGTTGGTAACTGATCAATGGTTTGCAACCAGAATTACGGGTCGAAACCATTGATACACAGATTACCAATCCTCAATTTGGGAGAAAGGACCAAAACACTCCCCTTCCAAATTACGAATCGGTAATCATCTTTCAATCTATTTTGTCAGTCAGAAAAAGGTTTCCAAATCAGAAAACAGATATGAAACATGAGTGAAAGTGATTTCGGGATCACAGGCCCTGTAATTTAGAAACGTGCAGGGTTTCCGAACACTAAATCACTTAGAACATCTGGCCCTCTGTGAACTAACATCTAATCCCAGCTTTGCCACGTTAACAAATCATGCTGGCAATAAACATTGGATTAAAAAGGATTCTAAGGGTCGGAACACACAAACTGGATAATGTACATTGAAGAAACGTAAAATAATTTGTGCACACCACTCTATGGGCCAGTTATACGAGGCACTGGTTGCAAAATATTATTTGCAATTTGCGACCACTATTTTTGCAATCAGTGTGTTTTTTTGCGATCTGACCTTTATACAAGTAGATCAGTTGACAAAATGCCCAATTGTCGCGGGTCACAAGTCGACCTACCTCATGAATGTTAATCAGGTGGGTAACAAATTGCGACTCACTATGATTCAAACCCACATCACAGATATGGTAGCCCGCTGGGGTCAGCAGACTGCCATGTCTATGACTGCTTTTAAATAAAACAATCATTTTTTAAGTGTAGCCCATGATGGATTAAAAAATGAAACGTTTAAGTAACATTTTCAAGAGAAACTAGTGACCTACTGGGCCACTGCACTGCTCAAAAAATGCTTGGTGTGTAATTTACATACCAAATGTTTCAATGGTTCCGCTCATGCTGTGGCTCTTAAAGTCGAGTCAGACTCCTGATCGTCTCTCTCTTATCAATTTTCTGGGTTGCACCCCCTTACCTCAGTGTGCTGTCTAGCCCAGCCCGATTATATGCTCGCACCCCAAACCATCACACAGGGGTTCCTGTAATCTAATTTTAACTAGACTCCATAAACTCAAGCTTGAGGTGCTCCTGCTACAATAAAAATGTTCTCCATAAGGAACTGCCCAGCTCCTTGAAGCCAGGTCCTCTCTACATCAAATACCTAAAATAAAATAATACATATTCCAGGGCTTAACTTGGGCTGATCGTTTCCGGTGCTCGGCACCTGCAGTTCATTGTCGACACAGCGCTTATGAAAGTCTGCCACATGGGGGCGATTTCCGTCCAATTTAGAGATCAGCACAACATTGGTTTAATAGTTCAATATACATTAAAAATTACTAACACCTGCCCTCTTAGTGATTCGTATAGCTTAGTGGGCCTGGAATAGTCGGACTTGTACCAGTGCGACTGTTAGTCGTTGTGGTATTTCCATAGGCAGCACTGGCAGGGGCAATGGGCTGTGCAAACTAAGGTGGCCTCCTTAGGAGGGCCCTGGCACTTGTGTTTTTTACAAACAAGCACTGACACATTCATACCCAAATGGGTGATTTGGCAGTATCAGTTTAGTCAGGTTTTTTATATGTACTAGTATCTTCATGTGATCAATGGGCTGTATCACGTCACATTGCCCTCTTAACAAAGTCATTCCTTTACCAGTCAATGTTGCTGAGTAGCTCTACCCGTGTGGGCGAAGATCATGTCAATCATGCTCAATCCCGCCCAGCAATCGACCCAATCGGCTTATTTCTATCTTCCTCAGTCCTAACACATTGGCAGAGACAGTACAAGCAAAGAGAAGGCTGAAGTCAGCAGTACCTGTGCAGAAAACTCTTAAGGCACAAAGCAAACCTGTAAGAAGGTTTGTTCCCCTCTTTGACAACAAGTTTTGTACTGAGCATCACCGCAGGTGCATATGTCTTTCGTATGGGATTCATCGTAAATTCATTAAAGATAATTGTCAGATTTATACCAACACTTTAGTGCATTCAATCTGAGCACATTCCTTATAATCAAAACATAAAAACCGACAGATGTAAAAACATAGGCCTGTCTTTTTTTTTTATAGCAGGACAGATGGTGAGGGCCCTTCGTGGAAAAACCAACCGCTTAAAATAGACATGTGTCGGCTGCCAAGGAAACAGTGCATAGAAACACAGAATCTGACAATAGTTACCAATAATTACCCACTCTTACAAATACAAACCACATCTCATCCCAATCTCTCCCTTAGCTTTACCCCTTCTGCAGTGTCTACAGCAGTAGTTCTCAACTTGTGGTACCAGGACCCACTGGGGGTCTGCAAAGCCCTCGCAGGGAGTCCATGACTGCTTAGAAAATTAATTAATATTAACAGATGAATAAAGCGTATATAGATATAGTGGCTAATTATACAATTAAAAATGTTAAACATACTGTAAATGTCAAGGAATTTAAAATTGGAGGCTAAAAAATTTAATTAGTATCCCCAGATTGATTTGTTAGAACAGTGCAGGTGAAACAAACAGAATACAGTATGCATGATAAGTGGCTTCAATTGAATTTAGAAAAGCTCCAGCCTTCCTATTAAAATTACAATAATTTGTATTGCTTTTATTTTATTTGTTTGCAAATTAAATAAAACGTGTTATCATTTGTGTATGTGTTTTTGTAATGCTTGTTTATGTTTTTTGTGTGTATTGTTTTGCGGTTCAAATCAATGACAATGTTGAAGCCTGGGTCCCCGGCTTAAACGAATGACTCAGTGGGGGGTCCCCCGATTCCAATAAAGATTCACTGGGGGTCCATGGGTTACAGTAATGATAAAGTGAGGGTCCACAGAAGTTAAAAGGTTTGGAACCACTGGTCTACAGCACTTTTTGAGCAGTCACAAGGGGAGGGTGGATGGGGGTCTTTTCCCCAGTCTCCACTCATTTTGGAGCCCCGTTCTCCTGTTACATCAGGAGAAGGCCTGATTTATTCCTGCTTAAGTCAGCTAATGCAGCAGCACCACTAGGTGGCACCAAAAATTGTGTTTTCCCTAGAGAACATGTGTTTCCAATGACGAGCTGCTACGTGGATCAAAGTCCTAAGAGGGACCCCATAAAGGGTTTAGCCCCAGCAAAGCTTCAGATGTGCCTGAAAAAGTAAATCACTACAACATGCTGCCAAAGAACCGCAGCAAGGCATATCTATCAAGCATAAATGCCCTATCAAACTGTACTGCAGCATGTGTACAGCACGCTGCTGCCAATCGTGTGGCCCCCACACCAATAGCAGCTCCTCTGCTATGGCAGAGGAGCATAGTCTTACCGCCAGCAGCAGCAGCAGCAGCAGCTGCAAAACTAGAAAAATAAAACAACAATAAACTATGTTTATTAATGTTTTATTTTTCAAGGGGGCGAGGCCATGGGGGATTGGTGTGTACTCCCCCTCGGTGCGCATGTGTATTTGGCCAGCCATCTCAGGACGGCCAAACCCACATGCGCACTGAGCTCTCTCCATCCCGAGCTGTGTTGCCGTGTTGGAGACAGTATGCACAGGCTAGGCTCCCAGTCTGCCTGGGAGCGCAAAGCTACGAGGCTCAGGCCAATCCTAAAGCTGCTCTTATGCAGCCAGCAGCATGAGAGCACCATCAAGATTGGCCGAAGGGCAGGCTGGGAATCTGTGCCTGCAGTGAGTGGAGCGAGAAGAGTGGTGTGGCGGCGTCGATCTGGCAGGCTTCAGGTACGTTTTTTAAAATTATTTCTATTGTCTTTTCTTTGTGCCTACCACCCCGCCACCTTGCCCCGACAGCAGCCACTCCTGCCCTACGCTATGAAGAGTCCTTGTCCGGATTGCGGCATGTCCAGTATGCGTTGTTGGGAGAGAATACACGCAAGACTCAAACCTGCAGGGTCGGCCTGGGACAGAAAATAGGTCCGTGCAGCGAAATAAAAGTGGCGCGATTGGCGAATTAGCTAAAAGAAAGTGACCCATATTTACAAATTAGGGCAGTGCTGAACTTGTAAATAAACACTGCATGTGCTTAGCAAGGTATGGAAGACGGCACGCATTTGTACTTGCTGCAGGCAAGGTTTGTTTTAATAACAGGGAAATCAACAGTAAAACAGGCCCACAAACAACCAAACAACCGTCCCTCCCACTGACCTGCCAGCCCAGCCCGCTGATTGCCCTATAGGCAGTTCCGCTCTGCAAACCCAAGTGCGTCTCATATTTAGGATCAATACGTGAAAGGGAAAGCTGGAGAATCTAATTCGATCTGCCCAGAAAGACCCAGCTACTATGCGCATCAAGCACAACTCTAAAGCGCACAGACACAGGGCGCAGAAACGCCCGGCGCTATTTTGCAGAAGTTAATAGAGGCGGACGGCAGCCCGGGCATCGGACAGGGGAGGGGGCACCGAGAACTCACGGGAGAAGTCTGTCGGGCTGGTCTCAGCTTCCTCCGGACTGACCTCATGGAGCTGCTCCAGAAGTTGGGTTGTTGCTGCCGCTCTGGCCGCTGCTGCAGTCGCTGGTTAGATGGAATTAGCGATGCCATGGAGGAGGTAAAGCGCCCTCCCTCCCCTCCCTAGGACTCTCTCCTCCTCCCTCTCTCGCTCCCTCCCTCCCTCTATTAATTGGTGAAGTGGAGAAAGTGAGGTGAGCTCTCAGTGCCTTTGTAAAGCCCACCGCCCGCATGTTTGTGGGGCTCGTGACGGGGATCAGTCGGCTTAGCAGCAATTAAGCGCTTCTGTCGTCGCTAGTCAACCGGTTTTGAGCCGTGGTGGGCTCGGGCTGGCAGCCGACCATGGCACGGCTCAGAGACGGATGGAAAACTGAGAGAGAGCCCCGCAGGCTGGCAGGGAAAATGGGCCAAGGCGCGCGAATCTGGGCCCCTGCAGGGCAGACTCCATTGTGGGGCATCTAGTTAAAGGGCGACACTGCCCTCTGTGCCCAATCAGAAGGGGTCTACGATTTTACCTGCTCTTTACAGTATAGTGCCTTGAAGGCACCAGCCAGAGCAGCAGAGCTTTACCCAAACACATCATTATTACTATTAGGGTAAATGACCTTTCCGTTTCCTCCATGCGCTGTTTTTACAAATATTCCACGACATTGATAACGTGAACTTTGCTCTGCACATTGTCTAGCAGGCAAGGTGTCCTCACATTCGATTAGTGAGACAGACAAGGGCCCCCGAGTATTCACCTTGCTTGACTGACTAGCAACCTTTAGACGTCACCTTGTTCGACTCTCAACCTTTAACAATCACCTTGTCTGACCGACCAGCAACCTTTCTGACTGACTAGCTGCCTTTAACATTCACCTCCTTTGACTGACTAGCAACCTTCAAAGTTTACCTTATTTGACTGACTAGCAACCTTTAACACTCACCTCCTTTGACTGACTAGCATCCTTCAACGTTTACCTTCCTTGACTGACTAGCAACCTTTAACACTCACCTTGTTTGACAGACTAATATCCTGGAACATTCTTCTGGGTATCCTCAAACCTTTCCTCAGCCTGCCTCAATCAGACAGGTATCCTCGAACATTAATGTGGTTTACAAGGCTATTAGCCCCGATCATTCACCAAGGTGACCAGGCTAATATCGAAAAACATTCACCTACTTTCATAGACCAGTCTCCTTAAAAATCTCTGAGCTTACCTCCATAATCCTCAAACCTTCACCTAGTGTGACAGACAAGTGTCATTGAACATTTAACTATTTTACTATTCTCAACTCCTCGAACATTCACCTCGCCTGTCAGACTACTATTCTCAAGCATTCACATAATTTCCCAGACTAATATCCTTGAAGGTTGACCTAGTTTATGAGACTAATATCCTTGGATATTAACCTAATTTACCCTCCTAGTATCCTTGAATCTTCCTCGGTTTACCACTAGCAGACTAGTATCCTCGAACATGCACAATTTACAAGACTGGCATCCTCGAACATTCACTTACCAGAATAACATACTTCAATAATCTCATAATTTATGTGGCTAGTATCACTAAATCTTCGTTAAATATTCACCTCATTTACCAGACAAGTATCCTTGAACCTGCATCTAATTTGCGATACTAGTATCCTCAAAAATATGCTTAACTTATTAGACTAATATCCTCAAACACTCACTTAGTTTAAGTGCTGAGTATCCATACATTTCATTTCATTTAGGACAGAAGTGTGTTCAAACACTCTTCTAGGTTACTGGACTTGTATTCTCTAGTACTCATCCAGGCTAGGTGACAGGTATCCGTGAATGTTAACAAACATTAGCAGACAAGTATCGCAATCAGTCAGTGAGAATGCCAGACTAGTATTCTCAAACCTGCACTCAGTTCACCACTACCAGACCAGTATCCTTGAGCATACCCTCAGTTTACCACTACCCCACTAGAATAATTGAACATTCCCTCAGTTTACCATTACCTCGCCAGTATCCTTAAACATGCCCTCAGTTTGCCACTGGTGACTAGAATCCATGAACATTCCCTCAGCTTACCATCACCTCACTAGTATTCGTGAACATTCCCTCAGTTTACCACTACCTCACTTGTATCCTTGAACATTCCCTCAGTTTACCACTACCCCACTCGTATCATTGAACATTCCCCCAGTTTACCACTACCCCACTAGTAGCCTTGAACATTCCCTCAGTTTACCACTACCCCACCAGTAGCCTTGAACATTCCCTCAGTTTACCACCATCTCACTAGTATCCTTGAACATTCCCTCAGTTTACCACCACCTCACTAGTATTCATGAACATTCCCTCAGTTTACCACTACCTTACTAGTATCCTAGAACATTTCCTGTTTACGACTGCCTCACTAGTATCCTTGAACATTCCCTCAGTTTACCACTACCCCACTAGTATCCTTGAACATTCCCTCAGTTTACCACTACACCACTCGTATCATTGAAAATTCCCTCAGTTTACTACTCATATCATTGAACATTCCCTCAGTTTACCACTACCCCACTAGTATCCTTGAACATTCTCCCATTTTACCACTACCCCACTAGTAGCCTTGAACATTCCCTCAGTTTACCACTAGCCCACTAGTATCCTTGAACATCCATGTCGTTTACATGATTATTGTCCTCAAACATTCATTTTTAACATACCAAGCATACAGTTTCAAAAATTCATCTAGGTTAGTCAACTGCTATCCTCAAGTATTCAGCTAGTTTAGCAGCTAACTATCCTCGAACATTCACCTTCTTTATCAGACAAGTCTCCTCGAACATTCACTCAATTTATCAGACAAGTCTCCTCGGACATTCACGCATTTTATCAGACAAATGTCCTTGAACATTAACCTAGTTAAGAAGACAAACACCTCGATCTTTCACCTAGTTGAGCACACTAGAACATTCACTCAGGTTTGACGTCACTGGTTCTAAACACTCAGCACATGCTCTGGTGGTTTGTCCTTAAGCACATATAACACCATGGAGCATGCGCACAGGACACGGGGTTTGGTTCTGCACCTCATATCCGCAGGACAGGTCGGGTTTGACTCGGGGGCGTGTGCAAGCATGGAAAGCACGTGACCTGGTAGGTGAGTTGAACCTTCAGCTCATGTCCTCAGGTACAGGGGAGCGGCTTGGGGCCGGCCTTCATGTACAGACAAGAGCACTGGCTCAGCAACATGGATACGAGTGCCACATACACATTTCAGGGGATGGTTCTGAACTCGCGACAAAACTAGGGCGAGGAGGGGGTGGGGTTATATCCAGTGCCTTTTCATTCCACGGGTCACCTGGCTTCAGTTCTGTGAGCCCTCACCTCCCACAGCCCATTGTCTTGGCTGACTTTCCTCGTGGTGGCTGGTTGGATGCAGGCACCACCAAGGAGTTCATATTGCCGCCAGGGCTTACCTATGCTATCACTGAGGATCCGACTGTTATGTCGCTGGGCCGCTATGCGCCCGGACGATCGGCGGAGTGACGCTTGTGACTAAATGATCACACTGACACGGTGTTATAAGCTTCAGATGCCGCGTGGTCAAGTGCGGCCTGGGGGTCGCACGCGGAGCATCAAATCCTTCTGTGCTCTCCGCTTCGCTCCTTCAGTCCCGTCCCGACCACGCCTTCTTTATTTATAGCCTTGGGCCGACGGCCTCGGGGCAAAACACAAATTCCATAACCGGAGGGAGAATCCACATTGGACATCCGGGCATGTCCTTGGATTCTCTTCCCTTTGGACTACAGGTGTTGGCTGGCCAGTTACGTCACCGACCAGCGACACTACATTCCTCCAAAATTTTATAACAAACAGATAACATTTAACAAGATTGAGATGCCTCGTCCGTCGTACAAATGATCACGCAAATGCATGGAGGGACAGGGATTGTTGCGCAGATTGTACTTGGTAGCCTCTGATCGGCTTTGGGTGGAACCCAGCTCAGAGGGGGGGGGTTCAACCGGTCAGGAGGGGGTTGGTTTGATGGTTCATCATGCTGATCAACAGGAGAGGGGCTGTGGCCGCTGTCTTCGGGCGATAATGATGAAGGGTCTTCCTCCTCGTCACCGTGGTGCTCCGTCATGGAGTTGTCGCCTGAGAGATGACACCTTTTGAACAAGGAGATGTTGCGGGTGATGGTCTCATCCCCACGCTGAGCCACTACCGCTGACCCCTTCCGGTGAATGATCGTTCACGGGACGGTGCTGAATTGTGTGCGGAATTTGCTCCCCGACGAGACATGTTTCAGCAAAACCTGGTCCCCAAAGGCAAGATCAGACGGGGTCGCCTTTCTGCTCAGGCTGGCGCGTCGGTTGGAGGCCAGCCGCTTTTCTTGAGCTTGGTCACTAATCAAGGTTGGGGGCTCCACGAGGAGTGATGCGAAATGGTCTCCGTGGAGGCCCTCCCGAATGCAATGTGACTCGGTGCTCTGTTTGTGGTCGAGTGGGGCGTCTGTCTGTAATTGCGCAGGAGAGAGTAGATGGCATAATCGACTGCCTGGTCCCCCGCGAGGGCAATGCAAATCACTTTATTCAGCATCCTCATGAACCTCTCGACTTCGCCGTTGGCTTGAGGCCATCGTGGCGTGATTCGTTGATGACGAGTGCCAGTGGTGTTTAGGTATTCCGCCAGTTCACGGCTTTGGAACGGAGGTCCATTGTCTGTTTTTATCTCTGTTATCAGTCCATGAGTGGCCATCGCCTTTTCCAGACCTGAGATCACGACGTTGGCTGTGAGGGCGGGGATGATCTCCACCTCTGGGTACTTGGAAAAATCATCAATGATGACCATGGTGTGGCGACCATCGGGCAGACTTCCGAAGTCTAAGCTAGCCGACCTCCAGGGCTCTTCGGGTGCGGGTTCAGTCTCTATCGGGGTTGGCTTGCTCGGCTCTCCTGTGGCCCGGCACCATACACATGACATCACCATGTTCTCAACCAGTTCGTCCATGAGGGGAAACCACACTTTTGACCGTAGGCAGCTTTTTGTCTTTACCATGCCTTGGCGGCCATTGTGGGCTAGCTCGACTGCTCTAGTGGTGAGGGACGAAGGGATGACCAATCTATTCCCTCTCAGCATGCATCCGTCTGCATCACTTGTGAGCTCGTCTCTTACATTGTACAGACTCCCTATGACGCACTGGGACTCAGAGGTCAATAAAGGTAGTTGTTTCTTTAATATGTGCCATTGATTGTTTCGGACTGCTGCCTGAACCTTCTGTAAACACTCATCCGCCTTAGTGGCTTGCACAATTTCGTCCATCGACATAGGTATCCGTCTGGACTGGTCTGTGATGTACCTGACGTACTCTTCGGTCTCTTGTGCCTCACATACTTCCAAGTCTGAAGCTGCTCTTGGGTGTCTCAATAGGTAGTCTGCAGGATTCTCAGACCCTGGGCGGTATTCCAGTTGGCAACTATAGTCCTGCAATTGCAGCATCCACTTCTCGATTCACGGTGGAGGTTTTGAAGCAGTGCCATTGAAAAGGGGAAGTAAGGGCTTATGGTCGGTAGTCACCACGAACGGGCGACCATACACGTAGATGTGGTAGTGCTTGCAGCCCCAATGCACGGCCATGGCCTCCTTTTCTATCTGGGAATACCTCTGCTCAGTTTCTGTGAGTGACCTGCTGGCGTAGGCAACTGGGGACCACATACCTTCTGCCTGTTCCTGAAGTAATACAGCACCTAATCCTTTTGGTCCTGCATCGACAGCGATCTTCGTGTTTCGTTTGGGGTCAAAGTATCTTAGAGTGGTTTTGCTGGACAGCGCCTCTTTGATGGCTTCAAAGGCAGTTTGTTCCGCCGATCCCCAGTCCCATGGCTCAGATGCTTTGGTCAATCTCCGAAGGGGTTGGGTGAGGTTGGACAGGTCCTTGAGGAAGTGGCTGCAGTAGTTGACCATACCTAGGAAGCTTCGTACTTCCGTGGCAGTTGTGGGCGGGGTGGCATTCTTGATGTCGTCCACCTTGGCCGGATCTGGGGCAACGCCACTTGCTGAGAATGTGTAACCGAAGAATTGTATCCTGTCCTTTAGGAATTTGCATTTTCGATGGTATAGAGTGACCTCGGACTCCTGGATACGTTGTAGGACACTCTGGAGACGAGAGTGGTGCTCCGCGATGGTGGGTGCGTGGACAAGGATATCATCGCTGACGTTGATTGTCCCCGGGAGGTCAGTCAGCAGCTCCTGTATGACATTTTGGAATACCACTGCGGCACTGGATATTCCAAAGTTTAGTCGCTTGTACCTCCTTAGCCCGACATGTTTGGAGAATGTTGTGATGTAGCGTGAGTCTTTTGCTAGCACCAGTTGATGATATCCGGATCGGAGGTCTAGTTTTGAGAACCAGCGGGATTCGCTGAGTTCACCCAGATGTCATTGATTGTGGGCGTCAGATGCCTCTCCCTTTTGATAGCGGCGTTGGTGAGGCGCATGTCCACACATATGCGGAACTCCCCTGGTTGTTTGGGTTTGCACGCTACCACGATGGGGGAGACCCACAGTGTGGGCCCGGATACTTTCTCAATGATGCCTGCTTTTTTGAGGTGGTCAAGCTCCCTTTCCACTTGGGGTCGGAGGTGGAATGCGACTCGCCTGTGGAGGAGGGCTATTCGCTGTACTGTTTCGTCAATGTGGAGTTTGATCTCGCGGTCTCGTAGGCACCAGATCCCTTTGAACACTCCTTCATACCTAGCTAACAGGTCTGATACGAACTACTGATGAATGCTGAATGCGAACATAACTATTCCTAGTTCCTCTCCAGCTTTACAGCCCAGTAGCATTCCTTGTCCTTCCTCGGTTACATAGATCTTTGCCAGGACGGATTGCGATCCATGGGTGAGGTCGGTTTGAAATACACCCTTCAGGGCCAGTGGCGTATTTTGCCCATATGCGTAGACTTTCACATTCGCCCTTGTCAGAGCTGGGATTGGTACCATTCGGCGGTGTTCTTCTGCACCTAGGAGGTTAATGGATGCTCCTGTGTCCACCACTGCAACCGTCTCGTGTGTGCCTAGGTGGATCTGGCATTTCAGCAGCTTTGCTTGTCGAGGGTTGGTGTGTCTAACAGTGAAGAGGGAGTGAACCACGTGTACCATGGCTTCGTCATCGTCCATGTCACTCCCAAGTTCTGACTTGTTTGATGCAGTATTGACTGAGGCCTGTCCTGTTCTAGTTCTTTTAGACCTGCAGACTTTTGCGAAGTGATTTATCTTCCCGCAGCTGGAGCATGTTCTGCCTCTCGACGGGCACTCCGATGGTTTATGTGGGACCCCACCGCAGTATCCACATTGCCTTGCTTGCGACTTGTTCGGCCGTTGTCTGGGTCTGTTGGTGGGCACCGTGATTGCATTGGCCGTCTCTTCCTTTATGGGCCGCTGCAGGGCTGCCTCCATGTGGGGCGCGCGGGCCCTTGATAGTTC
This sequence comes from Pleurodeles waltl, assembly GCF_031143425.1. Taxonomy (NCBI): domain Eukaryota; kingdom Metazoa; phylum Chordata; class Amphibia; order Caudata; family Salamandridae; genus Pleurodeles; species Pleurodeles waltl. Next base: position 1,030,324,817 of record NC_090449.1, on the reverse strand, counting down.
TTTCGTGCGCCCCATTTGTAGGATGTCCGCTAGCGGCTTTCCGGATTCTTCTAAGATGCGCTCTCTGAGCTTCAGGAGGCACATCCTTGGATGAGTTGCCCTCTCACTTCCTCCGTGTCGTTATTGAACCGGCAGGTGCTCGCTAGTTCTCTCAGCCTCATGTGGAAGGCATCCAACGACTCCTCTGCCTGTTGTCTGGCCTGACTGAAGATGAACATCTCATAATCTATGCTGGCCATTGGTTCGAAGTGTCTGTTTAACGCCGCTATGAGCGTTGTGTGTGTTTTGGGGGTATTTTCTACCAGGTTTTTGGATATCTTATATATGTCTTTCCCCCCTAAATGGATGAGCATGGCACGCTTCAGGTCGTTCTCAACCTTGGTGGCCTCGAAGAAGAGGAGGACTCTCTCCACCCATTCCTTCCATTTTGGGGCCTGCGCGGAAGGTGCTCCGACGATGAAGGGCACTACTGGAGGTATGGCAGACATGGCTAGGGGCGTGACAGAGGTGTCGGGTTGGTGTTCCTCCTGCAGGTATTAGAGCATCTGTATGCGCGGAGCTGACCGGCGCACCAATAGTGGTACAGGGAGTGGAGGGCGTCTAGTACTCACTGTGGTTTAAATAGTTTCTGTACGGGAGATGTGGGCGTCGGCTTGGTGATGGCTAGCTGTGTAGTTGTGACCCTTCCGTCACGTGTGCACAGGGTTCATGAAACCGCCCTGTGCCAGCACTCCGATGCTTTGGGGCATTGGTGGTTGGGCCTGGAGGCGTTACCATTGGATCAGGACACATGCGGCACGAGCATCGCGTGGTTTGCGGCCGCCGCTTGGTCCTTGATCAGTGCAGCCGAGAACATGCACCCGCGGCACGAGCACCGCGTGGTTTGCGGCCACTGCGGGGCATGGAGCACAGCGTGGGGCCGCCTCCTTCGTCACCAATGTTATGTCACACCGACCAGCTAGAGGAGTGAGAGAGGTGACGCAGAGATGTTTCTGGGGACCTGTGTGGCAGCTGGGGGAAAACAGTGTGTTGCTTTCTTCTCTGCCTGTTTGCGGGCAGTGCCAAAGGGGGAGCCTGGTTCTGCAATGGTGGTGTTGTGGTATCAGTAGTTTTTTTAGGTCGAGCGCACAAGAGCTCTGACGTGTTGTAATCTCTGTGGGCTTTTAACCACGCCCACTGCACGCCCATCACTATCGCTCGTTCATGGGCTTGCCTTTCAAAAATCCTCTGTTATCATTGGTAAATGCTTTACGTTAGTCCCTCTTTGGTGCAGTTTTGTTACCTCCTTGGCCATAGACGCTGTTACATGGATAATTGCATGTTTGCCGATACCCTTGAGTAAAACTTCTTTTTCTTTTGTGTCTCTCCTCCGCGCTCATGGCAGCCATAGCGCTTTAAATTGGCTTGCTTATGTCATCTGTTATACTTTTCATTTTCAATTTATGTGGCAAGAAAAGTACAGTTAAGAATTTACAATGCTAATAGCTCTAACTTTAGCAAACGTGAGACTCATTGCATTGGAAGTGCTTGTTTTATTTGATCTGGAGGTGTGGATCCTTCACCGGTTCAAATCCCAGCACCAGAAATCAAATTTTTAAAAAGAGGCAGAGTTGCTCATGCCGAGGGTTAATATATTAGACTCTCAGTCTCAAGGTTAACAGTTCATATTGTCCTGTCTCCATGGTCATGTTTCTGGCTTGAGGGTTTCTTGGCCACATTAAAGATATTTGTTCCACAGGATTGCATTTTTGAGTCTTGGTGTCTCCATGGCCACGTCTGGCCTAATGCTCCAAGAGTGGAAATTCTGAAAAGGCAGTTTTGTTCAAACATTCTTTGACCTGCAGTTGTGAGAGGCTAATCTGCCCTACATAGGCCATCTCTGCGAGCAATCTATTTTGTATATTGTTTTTTAAAGAAGCTCTGATTTTTGCAAGCTATTGTCTATATCGCTTTAAGAAGCCTTAATCTGCACTGCAAATTGCCCTGGGGGACACTTTACCAGGGACTGTTTGCACTAGCAAGAACAAGATACTTCCAAGGCAAGTTAAAAAACAGAAGATGGGGGATGAGATTCAGGCTTGGTGGTGGTAATGGGATGCCTTGATTCCTTTGGGGAGCTCTCTACAAGTGCTTGATTTGTAAAAAAAAAAAAAGAAGTGCAAGGGCCCTTGTCAGGAGGCCAATGCAGCTTGTACCACCCTTTGCTCCCACTAGAGCTGGCAATGGGAGTACTATTACTCCTAGCCATCACACTCATACAAGTGTGACAATTTAGACTTAAAATACATTAAAATGACTAATATATGCTGCCCTGCTATTTTGTGTGGCAGCTATTATATTGATTTTAATGTGTATTTAATTATTAAACAACAGCTGTTGTGCTCCTAAAAAGAATAAGAAACAGTGCCACCATGTGGCAGGCTGTCATAAGAGCCAGGGTTAGCAAAGCGAGGGCCGAGCACTGGAAACCACTGGCTCAAATTAAGCACTGATCTCTGCTCTGCCCTCCCTCATAGATTGCCTGCTATAGCGGGGCCTGGCCTAACCTAAAGTCCATAAGTAGTCTAGAGCCAACACCCTGTAACACAGGGCTCCAGAGGAGGCATTTTTATCTGTGTCTGAGTGGGCAAAGCAGAGATCACCTGTGGGAGTGGGAGTGACGACAGCAAGCACCCGCACAGTGATATTCCATACCATTAGGCCACGGCATGACCTGACACCCCAGGATGAGGTCATCACAGTACAGGGGGCTGAGGCATGCTCTGTGCAATAGGTGGTCAATTGATCAATTGTATCAGGGGTTTTGCCAGTTACTAGTCTGTACTTCCATTGGATGAACTACTAGAATACCATCCGGCTAACAAAAGCTACCAATCACAATATTTTTGGGGATCAGACTGACATTCATATATGGTTTTGCAGTATGATGCTAAGGGAAAGTGAAGGCAATGGGCACTTAAGCTGCAGACGTGATGGGTGGGAACTAAAAAGTAACACGCAGAGCCTTCAACAAGAAAAACGGACCACAACCTCAGGGGCCCTCTAAGTTCAAACATAATTCTTTATTTTGTGTGACAGCAGGTCACCCAGATTTCAGACTTTTTAAGAAGTCTAGAGGAAAAAGGTATTCAGAAGTGAGCCCCGACCACTTCCACTTGGTAAAGTCCCAAGGCTCCCGTTTCCTTACTGGCATTGAACCCATAGTCAGGCTCACACCCATGCATTAGGTTGCTTGTCAACTCTACCTTGGCCTCCATTACAGTCTCAGACTGCCAGCACCATTTACCTTTGTCAGCTTCTTGCCTTAGGATGTCCAGCGTGTGCAGCATCCTGCAGCAAGAAACTATCACTTGCAATGGCGTTGGGCGAGCTAAAGTCCTCCTCAGGCGAAGTCAGGAAACTTCATCCACTTTTACAAGAGGGATAGCCTTATAATTTCACTCGACTTGTGGGCAGGATTCAGAACAAAATCTACATATATTCTTATCACTGTGATTGTTTCATGAGGAGGACACAGGCCCACAGAACAATCCTTGTCTAATGCATCAATTAGTGTCTCGTCAGAGCAGACACCTCTGCAGCTTAGAGTCATGCCTAGGGTGCCCCAGGCTCATCAGTGCCAGGGTCTTCTTAGCACCCATGGGAGGCATTTCACAGTCATCCTTACACACGTCCTGAGCTCTCATGGAGATTTCACCGTTAGATAAGAAAGGTCTTGTATGCCAAAGTGACACTAAGGCATGGAAGACATATATACCGCGCCCTACCCTACAGGTAAATGGAACACAAGACCCACGGATTATCCCAATGAGAATCCGCCCAATTTTATGAATGAACCCAAACCAGCAGACAACATTCTGCATCAAGGACACCAAACAGCGCCAAGAAACCACTGAGATAATTAACACTAAGCCACAGAAAACATGGCATGACATGGCGTATTCCTAAATGTAATCATGCTTACAGACAAGTATTCCTAAGCACTGACCTACAATAGCAGAGTATCTCTGATATTTACTTATGCTTACAGACAAGTATTCCTACACCTTGACCTACGATAGCAGAGAAGTATCTCTGGCATTTACTCATGTTTACGGGCAGGTATTCCTAAGCACCGACCTACAATAGCAGACAGGTACCTCTGACATTTACTCATGCTTAGAGACAAGTATTCCTAAATGTAATCATACTTAGAGGCAGGTATTCTTAAATTTACTCATGCATACAGAAAACAATTCCTAAGCACTGATCTGCGGTAGTAGACGGGTATTATTTACGCATGCTGACATTTAGCAAAGGATACCCACCCCATGATGCACTAGCTTTATGCAATGGTCAGATGTAGCGGTCATGCACCCCTTGATCCCAATGTCATCACAAATGGGACCCACTGCCCTATCTTCAGCCTTCTATTTATTTCTGAGAAGATAGGGGTCGAAGCTTCAAACAAGCATTTGCAATGCAATAGGTCTTGCGTTTGCTTGAGTTAGAGCAATTAAGCTGTAAATTCCTAACTGGACTTTTCTTGCTACTTAAATTGAAAATGAGAAGTAAAACAGTTGACATTAGCGAGTCGATTCAAAGCGCCATGGCCGCCATGAGCATGAGCGCGAAGGAGAGACAAAAAAAAAAAAAAGAAAAGTTTGCTCACAGTCAAATGTATCGTCAATCGTCCAATTATCCATGTAACAGGGGCAGTCTGCAAGGCAGTGACAAAACCTCCCCAAGGAGGGATAAATGTAAAGCATTTACCAATGATAACAAAGGATTTTTGAAAGGCAAGACCGGGAACGATTGAAAGTGATGGAGGTGAAGTGGGTGTGGTTAAAAGCCCACAATACTTTACAACAGGTCAAAGAGCTGGCACGTTCTACTTAAAAAGGGAAGATGGCCCTTGGAGCCTTGTTTACTTCCCTGTGGCTGCCTGCATGCCCCTTAAAACCAAGTTATCAACGGCGATGTCACGGGTACCAAAGCTGGAAGATAGAGCACCAGGAACCTGCAAACGTGTGACTTAAAGTCTCTTTAAAAGTCCTTAAAATCTGTTGAGCACACCGCACCTGGGCGCTATCAACAAGCAGACAAGAGCAAAAACTGAAAAGAGACTTTCTGAGGAAACCAGCACACCTTGACACCACATCCGGTGATTGCACTCTGGGAACTGCATTTCGGTAATGGCTGCTAAGGACATCATCAATGGATGTTAAGCACAATTTTAGGGTAATTAGGCGAGCTATCCGTCTACTGCCAGGCACTTTACGAGGTGTTAACTGGCACCGTGATTACATTTTAATCAGGCGTGGAAACAATTTACTGGGATGGGACTCCAGGGAGATGCTGGCCTATGTCAAAGGCTTCATCTGCTTGGAAACAAAAAAAACACATGAAAATCTCGGGCGGTGATACCAGGCAACATCTGAGTCTAGGATTATGAAAAAAGCGACGCGGGTCATAAGTGAGGCCACTTTACACCGCCACCTACCATGGCCACTGCCCTTTTACAGACCTTTCAACTTGTAGCAATATTGTACTATCTGTAAAAAACTAAAAACTGGGCTTTTTTTTATGTGTACCGTAGTATCTAGTAGTTTGTAAAGCATGGCAATTGTGCACTTGCTTCAAGTCGCTATAGAAACAAGTGCGCCAGAATAAAAAGGGTTGCAGATAGCTAAACAGTGGAAGGAAAAGGCCAAATGGAGGGGTTGTGGGGTGGGTAATTCCAGATTTAGGTGGTAGATACTTAAATCGTTCTCCTAGTCTCACCAGTTTGAAAGTGAGGACTGAACACTGTGCTTTCTCCTGCATGACATATGTTGCTGACACTCTGATTGTCATTTCTATCTCGCGTACCCAGGGTCGCTTCTCATACTGATGCTTGCCTTAGCGGAAGGGATGAACTCCAGCTTCCTGAAGCTTAACTCAGGGAAAACCAAAATTCTACTGTTCTTGTCCAACTCTTTCATTTGGTTCTCAAAATGGTGGCCTCAAGCCAGGCCAGGTTCCAGGAACTTATATCTGGATGGGCCAAGGGTGCGCTTGGGTGGGCCAATGTGTGCCCAATTTTCGACAATTCCGGAGGTAGCCTACAACCTGGGCTCTGGTGCCACTGCACATGCTGCATCATTGGTAGGTAAACCCCGTCTCCTCTTCCCCAACACTCACCTCCCCACTGTAGCCTGCCTCAGACATGAGCTAAGGTCGCCACCGGGATGTTTTCTTTTCACGGGCATGCCCAGAGATTTGTCTCAGACAGTAGAAAAATAGGGAAAATCATTTAAAGGTGGTATTTTTCTCCCTATCAGTACACAAGTAAAACAGCTATTATTAAAACAATGCACTATAAAATGTATTCTAGAGATTTCTCGTTGACCCCTTACTGATAATTAAAGTAAACAAAAGTGAGAAAAAAAAATATTGCTGACATGGAGTAGGCACTTAGGTGCTTGCTCTGTGGCCTCTTTTTCTGTTACTGGGAGGGCCAAAGGTCATGTTTGGGTGGGCCCGTCCCACCTGGCCCACCTGCTAGAACCAGGCCTGCCTAAAGATCTTAGGGCTCTTCCGTCTGGATGTCCTATTAAATTAGCATCCTTAGTCAGCACTCGTAACATCTGTAGTTTCCAGATGTTTCACGCAACTGCAAGCCCTTTGCAGCATCTTCCCTATCTGCTGGTGCCTGAATGGAAGGCTATCCATTGCCCAGGCTCTGCTAATGCTCTCTACTAAATGGGGGGGTGCGGCTCTTAGATCCCAGGGCCGCCGTGGCCTGAGCCCTACGCACTAGTCGTGTGTTGGCTGGCCTTGAGTACTTCTGCCCTCTCGCCTCACGAGGTGAGAGGGTCAAAGTGCTTACTGCAAAGGTTGCGCGGGCCACGTCGTTTGTGGATCCAGTCACTGGCGCTGCAGCCGTTGGGGGGTGCATAAGTGCCCCCCCAGAAAGGGCACGGCCTTTTCGTGGGTGCTGCGTCGGCGGTCTTGTGGGTACTGTGTAATGTTTAATTGAGAGTTAACTGCGTGTGCTTAATCACATTGTTGTAAATACATTTCTTCCAATGAAACAACACATTCTATGTCGGTCTGCATGTGGCGGGTGTTGGGGCAAGGGCCATCTGGTGGTCTCCGCGCTCTAAGGGCTGCCTGCCTGCCTTTTGGACAGACTACCATTTGTGCAGAATCCTGCTGCATACTTAATCCTCAATATCTCTCGTAGGACATCAGCTAAAACCTTACTCCCCACCCTTCACTGACTCCCCATTGATCAAAGATGAACCTTTAAAGCCCTCTGCCTGGTCTATAAAACCATCAAGCCTATTGACCCACTGTACAAATCCAGAAATGCTTATCTTAACTCTTTCATGCACTGGCACCACATTTTTGCAAGTGCCCAAACTGTGGCGCACCTGCATAGGAGTCTTTCTCCTATCACTCCACGTGGACCTCGTTATCGTCAACTTTAAGACACAGTGCTAACTACCCATCCTTCAGAAGGGCTCTTAAAATTTGGACTTTCTGTCAACTCTAACTGCTCCAATGGGATGACCAAAATGTTAGTGCCAGATCACCCCTTGTTGGGGTAACAGAGCACTTTATAAATATCATTCATTAATTCATTCATTCCAGAGCTGGTGTAATGTAACAGTTACAGAAAGACCAAGATACATGCTGGCTGCAGCATTCTGTACTAGTTGGCCTAGGAATTCCAGTTTTTCTGGAGTGGGGAGGGAGGGTAGTGCTTCACCGGCCCAAGCTGCAAAAAATGAAAGCATTGGTGAACGTGACCTGGTGGGGAAGTCTGAAATACTTTGTTATTATATTTATTTTCGTAGTTTTGCAAGGCACAGACCAAGTCTCATGGTTTTGCACTCCCAGGAATGGGCTAGGAAATAAACAAGAAACTGGACATTTAGGGGGTCATTATGAACCCGCCGGTTGGTGTTATAGTGGCAGTAGTACCGCCAACATGCTGGCGGTACATACCTCCATAGAATGACATTGGCGGTTAGGCAAAAGCCAAACCACCAATGTAACACATAGACCGCCATGGCGGTAATGACCGCCGGGCTGGAGACTACCATCTCCAACCCGGCAGCCGTCACTAGGCTGCCCACGGGAATATGACAGCGCCCACCGCCATGGTTTCCGTGGCCTTCTTACCGCCATGAAAACATGGCGGTAGGCACTATGAGTGCCGGGGAATTCCTTCCCTGCCACTGATAGGGGTCTCCCTGCCCCCTCTCCCCCTCCCAGAGTCCTCCCCCACCCTCCGCCTTCCGACACCCCCGACATACACACACCTACACGCACAGACATACACATGCATACACACACACATACCCACTTTCACCTACGCATGCATACATCCATGCACACACACATCCACACACACTGACATACTTACAAGCACACACGCATTCACACAACACAACATACACGCACTCACATCCATTCATGCACATGCGCATTCCACACGCCCCACACCCGCATGCACGCACACAGGAACATACACCCCCACACACACAACACCCCCCCTGTCGGAGCACCCGACCTACCTGCTTGCAGGGGTCCTCCGGCAGGAGACGGGACGGGGCGCTGCTGCCAGCAACAGCGTCCGCCAGCAGAACACCGCCAAGCCGTATCATGGATCATGATACGATCTGTGGCGGTCTACTGGCGTGGCGCTGCTGCTGGCAGCAGTGCCACCTTACCGCCGTCAGCCGCCATGACACTAGCTGGAATTCCGCCAGCCTTCTGGCGGAATTCCGGCTACGGTCATAATATGGCAGTTGGCTGGTAGCCACGGCGACAGTCTTTTGGCGGCCATCACCGTGGCGGTAGGTGGCCTTTACCACCTATATCATAATGAGGGCCTTAGTGTCTTGGTGTCCAGCGCGATGACTAACACACACGTAAAATTTGACAGCAAGGTGTATGGAAATTATCATGTCTGAGAATAATCATTTATTACATGTTTTGCCTGCCAAATGGGGTATAAGATATGGATTTTCGTGCTTGCAGCACAACAATATGCAGGCTCTGGTATTTTCTGTGTATATTTCCCCCTGTAAGTTTCAGCAGCTTCTGCCTTCTGAAATGTGTCCCGGAGATGTAGATTTTATCACACCTGCTATTTCCCGGGTGCGATACAATCTCCACAGTGCTTAATTTGAGCCAGTGGCCTCTGGTGCTCTGCACTGGCACTTAATTGTCAACACCTGCACCTATGACAGCCAGCCACATGGTGGTGCTTTTGCCTAATTTTGTGATGAAGATAACAACAGTTTTTAATAATTCTATATACATGAAAAACGACTAATACCGGCCACTCAAAGCACAAAGGGATAGCTTTGGCACAGGTGTTAGTCATTTTTAATGTATACAAAGTCTGAATTGTCATTGGCCCCGCTGACATTGTCAGTGGGTGGTGCAAGCAGCAGCGATGTCCTGACAAGGGCCATGGCACATATTTTTTTATTTTTTTACAAACTAAATACTGAATCTCCACAATTTATAATTCTAAAATGTGCAGGAGCATCTCACAGGACTGCGCCTTATGAACAGTAGGCAGGGAAAGAAACAGGACATGCAGTACCATCTACCATGATGGTGATTTTTGAGAAACAAAATAATAATTCACTTAAATATCAGGACGATCTTGACTCTCTATTGATGGCTCGTGCTGAAAGAGGAGCATATACAAGAGAAAAAAACACACATTTGTGAACCAATATCAGCACCATCACGGTGGTTCTCTAAACACGTTTTGGGGTGCATCGATATTCTGGAAGAGCCTTCTGTCTCATTCAGGCACAAAGAGGTGGTAGTCCACATGCAGTTTGGTCGAGTAAGTCATTCTGTGTGTCCACCTACTGCTGGCCAGTAAGGCTTACCCCTCTTTTTGTCTGCACCAGTAAAGAAAAATATAAATATTTAAATGCTATTCAAACAGGGTGGAAAAATGATTCCTTCTTTTTCAGCAAAATGTTTTATATCTCACTGTTTTCAAAGGCACTAGCTGAAATTGACTTTTTTCATGGAATGTTTTTAAACGTATCTGGAATACGTAAAAAAACGAGGTACACTTTTTATGATGAGAAGTGTATGTACAAAGGCTTATTTCCCTCTGAGAACAAAATGATATATGCTTAAGCCATTTATATCATTTATATTAATCCAGCATGTAGAAAGGGTTGTGTAATTTAAATGGTCGCCCTGTGCATGAATGTGACACAAAAGTAATCAAATCCAGATTTTAGGAAATCTCTTTGAGGCAAGAGTTTCACGGTAGCTTTTTGACCACCCAGATTCGGTGACAGCGCCTGCAGCTGTGGCACTCATGCCTCAGTGAGCTATTCCAGCCTGGACAACCACAATTCTGTTTTCATCTGTATCTTCCACCCCGACGCCCTTCTGTGCTCATGCATTTTCTTAAAAATAAATTAATAATTGTTTTATTGAAGACTCATCTATGGATCAATCTTTGTGGGATTTACATATGTACATATGTAATATATATCTTCCAGGTAGGTAGATGTGGAGTTGAGTGGTAAATCTATACTTACAGATCTATACTGCACTCCACAGCTTTTTGGATTTCAAAAGTTTTGTTACGGTTATCTCGGTAGCACAATATCTCTGCAGTCGATATTCTGAGCTGCTCAAGTAAACAAGTGCATTATTATTGTACAAGAGCAAATATATCTGCCATACTTCTGAAAATTGTGTCTGGAGAGCGACTGGAATTCGAGTGGCAAGAAATCAAGACATCTCTTTCTCAAACTGCTCAGAAAGCATTGTTAACAAATACATTTAGACCGCCAGAAAAGCAGAAATACTGAGAACCAAATGGAGGTGTCCACTTCTCAGCCATCAGGTACCTGAAATTGTGTTGTATTGGGAGAACATTGAGCCCAAACCTTCTCTCGGTGTAAACACACGTGGCTGAGCAGGTTGAGTGGCAGGGTGCTCATGGCAGGCTCCAGTTGCAAGAGGTAACCACAAGGGTGAAAGGTGGGGTGAAGACCCCTACCTTAGGCTAGCTAGGAGTAAAAGTGTAGGCTAGCTTGCCACAACCAGGTAGGGAAATAGACTTCTAGTGCCAGAAAATAACATACCATAGGGATCTCTGCTATCATATGCAACAATACTGCTATCATACGCAAGGGTAACGCCAACAGTTAAACACACATTAGTGCTGCTCAAATATTGCAGAGAACTGCCAATTCAGAGCTCTGCTCAAATATGTCTTGGGTTGCTGGTTTATGCAAATTAGCTATTCAAGTATTGAATGCACAAGTTAACTCTCTGGCCAATTTGTGCTTCATGGTGTTGCACTTTCAGAGGTGCACCCTGTTTCTTCCTACAGACCCATGCCACTGTTGTGGTCTTCTAAGTATTGTCTAAGTTTCATTATTGTAGAAGCCTTTATTAGGCTACTACAAAGAGTTCAAAACCTTGGAGTGAGGATTCTCATGCACCTGCACCTATTGGACCATGGGTCTGATGTACAAAACTATTTTGCTGTTGCAATGCCTTTGATTCACAAAGTCACAGACTTTGAGTGCAGATGAGGGAGTTGCAACTCACAAAGGATGCCTTGTATGTCAGAAATGTTTTTCCGAGTCACAATGTACACTTCGCAAATCAGTAGAGATTGGGTAGGTATTTTAGGGGCTTAACCTTGGTTCTAACAGTTCATAATAGAATGTATCAATGACTTCCAACTGCAATTGCTGTCATAACCACTGATGAGCAATCAACTAGGAAGAGGGGGTAGTGTCCATTTGGCGTCCTGAGGGAAGGCATCCAAATTGTGAATGTAGGCACTTGGCACTGCAGAGAGCGTACACCGGGTCACTGGACTTCAGCATGCTGCCCCCGCCACCAACCACTAACTAAATGGCAACTTTTTTATGCAATCCCTATCCATTTAAGTCTGCTCTCATTCGCACAGCTTCATGCCTACATCCACAGGGACTTGTAAATAGATGATGATTGGCCATTTTGTGCTGCAAATGCTAAGTATTTCAGCTGCAGTGCAAAAGAAGGTTGGCTCTTAAAGCAGGCACTGAGAAAAAAACCTAGACTGCTTTGCAATCGCATTCGAACATCGAGGGCAGCGTTCTCTGATGAGGTCTGCATTGGCATGCAATGGAACCAAGAGTTTTGTCTAAAGGTCCTACCTGCTGGGCAAACCTTTTTACAGGAGTAATGTTCCATGTCCATCTGAGTGCTTAGCTCTCTCCTCTCTGAGTCTCTCCTCTCTGAGAACCATTGTTTTCTCCAGTGACCAGATATTAAGAGGGGTCTGATGGACATTTTGCACTTTCTGCAGTGTAATCCCAATATTATTTGGTCTTCATGTTCAACCCTATTTTTGCTGGGTGTGCATTTTACTCCTGCTAACCAGAGGTAAATTGTTTTCACTCCTCCTTTCAGCATGATGAGATTGCAATACATCTAATTGGTATACTTAACTAACCTATACGTCCGTAGTATTTAGTACCAAGGTGTGCCCAGGGCCTGTAAGTTAAATGTTACTAGTGGGCTGACCACTCATTGTGCCACCCAGTGCAGTGAGAATACAAACAGGACTGCAGGCCTGACATCAGTAGCCTGGCTGTGCAGGTTTAAACAGGAAACCTGTCAAAATAACCCCTTTTGATAGGCCTAAAACCATCCTTTTAAATATGTGCTAGTCACCCCTAAGTAAATCTTACAGCCCTTTGAGGCAATGTGCATGGAATTTAAAAGTAGGACATGCCTTTACATTGACTAGCACTCCAAAGCTAAGTGTTGGCTGTCCCACAGGAAAGCACGAGATACAATACTAAGTTTAATAAATGTTATCCTCGCTTAAGAAACAGGTACAAATTTCATTTTTTGCCTTTTTGAAATATTTATTGCAAGCCTAATTCACTGCTGGATTCAGATTTCTAATAAATATTTCGGAAAGAAAACTTTTAGAAAGTCACCTTTGTCCTGCCTGAATTTCCTGGAAGCTAAATATGCATTTTGCTTTCTCCCTTCTGATAGCCAATAATTTGGATTTCAATGCTTATGAAAAGCAGACAGTGATTTGAGTGACGGGGCAGGCTAGGGGGGCCTCCGCACTGCCCATGCCAAGTGCATGGGCAGTGTGGGCCCCCGTCTCTGACGGCCTTTACATGGTGATGAAATCGCCATGTAAACGCCGGCGGAGAGAGGGGTCATAATACCCTGGGCAGCCTTCTTGCAGCACTGCCCTGGCGGATCGGGACTGCCGGCACTGCCAGGCAGCCGAAACGTGGTGGTAATATCGTGGACGGACCACCGCTTTGGCGGCGGTCCAATCGTGACCCTGCCAGTCTAGAGACCTCCAGGGTCATAATGAGGGCCTTAGACTCAAGCCATTCTGAAGTATGCTATGCTGCAATGATTGTGCCGAAGATTCACATTCCTATGGGGCTGACTCAGTCTTTTCCCTCTGTAAGAAGAGCAAATCAATTAGTATTTAATACAGTTCAGTTAGCGGTGTGAGCTCTGGGTATGCATGTGTGCAGTGTTATTACACAGTAGCAGTACAGGGAGGATACTGAGATACAGCGAAAAAAATAGTCAATGTGGGGTGGATGTTCATGGGGGGGACAGTAGGGGGAGGGGCTCAGCGACCATGGAGGGGGTTAGGGGTGAGTGCAGAGCTTGCTGCAGCCCAGGCCGTGTGGCCAAAAACCTATACCCCATGGTCAGAAAGCCTCAGAAAGTCTCTGAAAAGAACAACAGTTACAGTGACATTATAGTTAGTCCTTGTGATAATAAAGAAACCTTTGTTTTAACATGAAAAAACAGTGAAATTCACCAGTTACTAAGCCACTATAACTTGCACCCCAACCATGCACTGCTTAAAACCACACATATTACATCACTCATAACAATTAACATGACATCACTGATGACATCTCAAATTGTATCTAGCGAGGACGTTTATAAAGTGTGGGTCTATATGTCCACAACTTTGCTAAATATGTTGAGGCTTTGGAGACTGGTGAATAGTGTTGAGTGTAGGGGTTCCCGTTCGAGGTTGTTTATCTGACACTGATGTTGTGCATATAGCTCTAAGGTTGTATGCCACTGTGCCCATCTCATGAATGCGTCTTGTGTGTCTTAATACACTACAGAGGGTAGTCCATAGAGCCTGAAAGAAAGTATCTTTACAGTGGCAAATGTATAGCTGTCATCCTTTTGACTTAAAATTGCGGGTCAAGTGAAGAATTTAAGTGGGTGAAGGTGAACAGTGTGTTGAATTACTTCCAGGCCACAGACCCTATTGGATGGTGTCCAGTGCTTAATTTGTAAATAAAAACGTGCCGGTGCCCAAAGCCCTCCTCTTGAACACGCGGCTGCTGCATTTAAATGTGCGAGCAAGAAATACTGGGGCAGCGTAACCCTGAAGTCATCTCAGGCCTCTTCCATCCATTTAAAGCCACTCCCTGCCCCTTCAGCTGACTCTGGCAGCTTTCTGCTTTCTATCTTAGTGACGCTTTTTCCTTTTTCTCTTCCTCCGTCTTTCTCAAATGTGTCTTTTGCTCACAGCAATTGTTTGAGGCAGAAGAATAAGCCCCGGCCCTAAAAAATAAGTGCCGGTGCTCAGCACCGGAAACAACAAGCACAAATTAAGCACTGATGGTGTCACAATAATTGTAAGCTAAAGCATCAGTACTTTATATAACTTCGCTTTAAACTTCGTTTTTTCAGTGAGTTATAGGTAAAATAATCTATTAAAATCCACAATGGACAGAGTTTAGGAACGTCTAATAAACCAAAAGCACACATTGCAAGAGGGCTTTGAAAGCGCTTGCAGACCCACACAAAAAAAGTATAAAGAGTTAATCTACAGGCATGCTGGACGGCTTAGTGAGTTGAACGCTTGCCACTAAAAAGGGCAGTTGTAGGCACTTCACAAGTTCAAATCCTGGCAAGGGTTCTTTCTGGAGGAAAAGAACTGAGTACCATAAAGTAGGGCACAGTAATCTTATCTACAATGCTTAATAAAAGCAGATATGAGGTGTAAAGTCCCATATAAAATGCAATTTATAGTCCCACCTCAACAAGTTTAAAAGTGCTGATAGCAATTGTTACATTTACCCTAACCTTTGATAGCCATTTTACCTGCGACTTGCAGTCTGCGTGCAGTTCCATGCAGCATGCGCATTATCCCATCGATCTACGTCACCTGCTTTGGGTAGCAGTGGCTTGAAGTTATTTAACTTTAGAGTTTTCAAAAGATTGCTCTGCTGACCAACCTTTCCTAGTAAAAAGATCATAGAGCTGCATTTTTCAGTTTTATTTGCTGGTTTGGTGTGGTTATAGAAATTAACCCAGGACAGATGCTTTTACGAACTACATAGATCTAAGAAAGAAAAGGTTAGAGAAACAAAAAAGGAGACATAGCGTGCATTAAGAAATGTTCTATGTATCTGCAGCACAATAGGGCGGAAAAAAAAGTATTTCAGGAAGGAGTCGGTGGTATTTGCATTCATGAGCTCAGCCTCTTAGTCTGTCTTTGCTGCTCATTGTCAGAGGCCTATTCGCGCGTAGATAAAGCTGGAGATTTCCCAGAAGGCACAGGGCCACCAACACACTGATGGGGCAGTCAGCGGATGTCAGGAAATGCATGTATTTTGAATGTACAAGAGTCTGCTCTCTTTCCACACATTGTCTGGTCTATAGAACAGCTTCTGAAAGGAATCCCTAAGTACAGTGAAGATGCCCGCAGCAAGATAAAAGCCGCTTTTGAACCAAAGGCCATTATCCTCCGATGAATCCTAAAAGTCTGTCTAGGGGGCTTTACAAGGGAGGCTTTACCAACAATAATATTTGCGTGGGGCGTGACTTAAAAAGCGTAACTAACTCAAAGGATACGGCCTAAGCAACAAACTGCGGGACATATTTATGAGCCCCTAGCACCACTGGAGCGTCACTTTTTGTGATGCTCCGGTGGCGCTAAGCCCTGCACTGTATTTACAAGGTGGCTTCAAGCCACTTTTGGTGGCTTACCGCCACCTTGTAAATACGTCCCCTTCACACGCAACAATTTGTGTGGAAGGGGTGTTCAACAGTTGTTTGCTGTGGGTGTGCCTCAGCAACACCCATTGCATTTTGACGCTGCCTCAGATTTACGAGTTTTCGTAAATGTGAGGCAGTGTCAAAATCTAATGCCACCCCAGGGGTGGCATTAGCAAGATGCAATGTGGAGGAATAGTTTTATTCCTCCTCGTTTTTTTTTATTTTTATGTGTGCTACATTCTGCAGCACGCATAGAACGAGCAGAAGGAGAGAAATGATTGTTTATGTGGGGGAAGGTGTCTCTTCTTGCACATAAACAATCATTTGAAAATTACGCTTTGGCACTTCTGTGTGTGCAGCAATCTGTGTCAAATCGCCATTAGTGATTGTTTATGTGCGGGAAAGGACACCCTTCCGCACATAAACAATTACACCCCTCAACGCAGACATCCTTGCACGATGGTGCAAGGATGCCTGCGCTGGCAGCTAAATTTAGCACCAGCGCAGGGGACAGCACAGGGGTGCGTTGTATTCAATTAAATACGGCACACCCCTGCATTGTGGAAATGAAGGAGCACGGCGCTGCCAATTTTGGCGCAGCGTCTCTCTCGTCATTTTCCTATAAATATGGGCCTGAGTGGTTTAGTGTATCTTGTAACGAATATCTGATATATTTCTAAATAGAACCTTCATTTATAAACATAAAGACTGAAATCACAAAAATTAAAAAATATGTAACCAAGAGAGTTTATAGCACCTTCCCTCAGTACATTATCAATAAACAATTATTAAATTGAAAGGCCAGGTGGTGGTTCAGTCTTAAGTTTTCACTATAAAAATGGTTGCACCCTATAGTAAAAATATCCACAACGATGTAGCTCGAAGTATCTTTATTATTCTGAACAGCCAATCAGACGAGTATTTAGCATATAGCCTGTGACCTCAACACCACTTGCAACCAACCGGCTTTCTGTAACCTCCAAGTAATACCTCACAAAATGCATCACAGCCATAGAGCCAAGAGCATGGAACATTCCATAAAAAACATAGAAAACATACACACAAAAAACACAGAATGATAACCCAAGGAACAAATACAAGGACGTGATAGTTATTCAGACAATAAATTGGCTTTAAATATAATCATACAATTCCTTAATACCATAAAACACTCACTCTCCCATTTTCCATAGAGCAAAACCATATCTGTTTTCACTCACATCTGAACTCTTTGTGAGCCCACATGATTGGCTCAAGACAACAGAGCCATCACCATTCAGGTTAACTTCATATCCACATTATTAGTCAAACAACTGCTCCTGGAGGTAACCAAAGATGGTTTGAAATTATCACCCACACGTCCTTCTTCCCCAGAATATACATATCTCCATCCATCAGCCACCAGTAATAGCTCCGCGCACTTTAGTGACCAAGAGCGCGTTGAATACCATCTGCACAAGAAGGTTCGCCCCTCATAATTGCAACCCTAGTCATGTGCTGTAGACTGCCATCCTCCAGTAAGACCACATTGTTCATAACCTTAGCAATTTTTTTGGATCACTGAACACAATTTCCTCCTCGGAACTTCTCATAACCTTTTTTTAATAACTGGCACCCACTGACACACAAAGAGTGCCTCGTTCTACACACAATGCTAGTTATCATTTGACATTTAATATTTATTTTGTGATGCAGTAATCTGAGTTTTGACTTCCATGGGATTCCAATGGGCAGCTCTGCTTTTAACCATCCACCCATGATTACTCTTAGAAAATGGTGCATGTCCTTTCATGATTGCAAAAGGACTATTTTCCGGTGGAATCATGAGTTGTGACATGAGATGCCCACAATATCCTCATAAGGGCGTTCCAGCATCTTTTGTTGCTACCATTGCCCAGTTGTGGGGTGACCCTTAATGATTCCACAGCCCTGCACGAGAAGGTACAAAGCCGCACAGTTGGGCTTAATCCAGAGCATTTCACGAATTCAAGTAAAAGAATGGACTCGGGTATCCATTTCAATGGAAGCTGAAATACCTCTCTTTGAAAACCTGAAACTCAACAACATGTTTGATGTCTACCCTGCTCACAAATTTTTAATTCAATCCATTTGGAAAACAAATTCAACACGTTTATGATGTATTTGCTTTACACATCTTCCCACCACAATATCCCCCTTACCTACAATGAAACATTCAGCCAAGGTAAGTTAGGGTATTCTAGAGGACACAATGGTGGTCTCAACTTTTTTTGGTAATTTGAGTTGGTGGTTGCAGGTGGGGCACAGTGGCACGCCTTCACAGAGACCAGCATTTATTTTTCTCCAACAGACTTTAACCCCGAGCAAGAGAGAGAAGAACACAAACACTGAAAAGAAGGTGTAAGAGAAAGAGGGAAAGACAGTGACGAAGGGACAAAGCAGATATGAAAAATAACATTTAATAGAAAGAGGCAGGGAGTGTCTGGTGTTGAACTAAGGAGGCGTGGGTGGACTCAAGACAACGTAGCCTTGGTATTTGGTACCTCGACGTTCAATAGAGCTGGACGCGGGCTTCTGAGCAAACTTTGGCCTTAACATTTAATCTTTTGCAAATTAAGCACTGTTGTCACCCTTTCACAAACAATACAATTTCTAGAAGCTCTTCCCATATACAAATCAATCTTAGGGCACCAGTATAACTCTTTGGGCCACTTTTTGTTCTTGCAAACCCTATGTGCTCTTCAAGACAAAACTCAATAATCTTCTCTGACAAAGCCTTTTGCAGAATTACTCTTTCACCTCTCATCAAGAATTAAATAAACTCACACAGTTCATCCCTCACTTCCAAACAATCTCTTAGATCAACCTCACCACAGGTGCAACCTCAGCCCTTTCGAGTTCTCTCTTTCACCTTCTTAATAACAGCATCCTGCTCATCAGCAGCTGTCCATTCGTCCTTTATAAAAGTCTTCCTAATTACAAAACTTAAATGCAAGCAATGCTAAGCTCGTTCCTTGTACCACCATAATTTTCTTTCAGGGATAGGACCATCTTGCTAAGAATATCTACTGTTACCTATTTCCCTCCAGGGACATCTTGAATATTGTAGAAGAAGATCTTGCCGAAGCTCTGAGCAACCATCAGCGGTCAATCATTTTGTTAATGGCTTTTGATCACTTCGTGGACTGAATTTCTTCTCCCACACATACTTTAAAAAATGTTCAAGGCCCCACAGGGAAGCCTATGTATCTCATTCTATTACTGAAGACTTCTCCTCTGCAGAAGAAAGTGAATAAGCTATCACTACCTCCAATTTTGGTAAGAACAGGTCCTAGACCTTGACAAATAGTATCATTTGTTATCAGGGTTTTAGCTTCAGGCTCAACCCCCTGTGAATTAGGAACATTGCAAATTACTGAATTGATTTTATCAAAAGGGGACTGGCACACTTTTGACCATTCATTTTTTTATTTTACAAGAGTCCCACGTGATGAGTTTTTTTTTAAGTCTTCACAAATTTTGGAAAAAATTCTCCCATTCATGAAAATGACTTCAAGTTGTCCTTAGATTTGGGTGGCAGGACTCTCTTAATCACTTCCACAAGCCTTATTTAGGAATCACTAACCTTGTAACCCAACTATGTAATGAACTGCTCAGCAAATGTACATATGTTCACCTCAGCAGTCAAACCCTTCTTTTCCAAAACTTCCAACACTTTCTTCAAACAAACATCAAGTTCTTGTTTATTGCCACAAATGAATAGGACGCTACTCTGCAAACACACCACACCTGGCATGCCACCACACAACTCTGTCATAAGCCTCTGAAACACAGTAACTGCTGAAGATAATCCAAAAGGCATGTGACAGCATTGATAACACCGGAACAGCATGACAAAAGGCAGTCAAATGCCAACTCGTCTGGTGCCATGCTATTGGTGATATGCCAAGAACAGATCAAGGGTGGAGAACAATATCCCATATCTAACCAAGAAAAGCACAGTCTCCAGGATCATGTTTTCAAGCAGCCAATAGCATGGGTAACAAAGGGCTGCAGTACAAACTTCCATACCAATGTACTTCAAAGTGTCTTTGTTGTCCTGAAGAGTCATCAGACGAGCATATATCGTCCGACCGTAACACAACTTCTGACCAACCACCTTTCCTGAACCTTCAAGTAATAACACATTAGATACTTTAAAGACAGAAGTCAGAGCATGGAACATTAAAAAAAGAAACTATGCGACAGCCACAGAACAAACAACCCCCACAAAACACCCACAGCCGGCAAATTAGTTAAAATGCCTGCAAATTAGTTGCTAAAGTGCCCTTGCATCAGTAGAAAATGGTATCAGTCACCAGGAAATACACAAAAAACTAGCAGTGCCCATCAATGTGTCATAGTATGGTGGGCATGGAGGTCAGTGTTAACAGTCAGTGCCACGTAACGGTCGTTAAGTAGAAAGCACACAATTAGCAGAAATGCTTGATTTTATCTGAACCACTGATTTTATTCCATTCCAGTATTTTTTTTAGATCACCTGATTCATTGCAGGCAGAAAACAACTATGTGTACACCAGTCTTGGCACTGCTGCAAAAGGGACCATCTACTTAGCAAAATGCAACTGCATACACTTAGTTTTGTATTCACCCACTCAAAACTTGATGCCCCAAAGAAATGCTGCAAAATGACTACCCTAGGATGACTGTACAAGCTAAGTACGAATGTATGCTTGAACCTCTATAACATTTCACCCTACAAACATACCCTACATGCCGAGGAACAGCTTATCTAGGGATCCTTCTCTGTTCCTGCTCCCAAGATCTAGAACAGCATCTTTAGTTGATATCAGATCAGAACTGACTCTCCTATAATTAAAACAAACATCTGAAGACACCCCTTTTCAAGAAGCACTGCCCCCAACTCAACACTTAACCCTTGACCTCCTCTCAGTGTTTGTATCTTCTTGGGGGTCATGCCTGTGTTCAGCACTCCACTGCCATCGAACTAAGTTCACACACTATGAATATCAACACATACATTAACTACACAACCGTCCAGTGCAAAGGTTCAGCTCCACATCATTATTAGAAATTGTCTGATTCATTGCTAAGCTCCAGTTCTAAGTTAATTACTGATACTGTTTATCCAGGAGACACCATGGGATGCTACTTGTTAGGTGATCAGAACATTGGCAGTATCAATTTACCAACCTTGAAAGGATGGAAAGCTGGGTTTGCCTTGCTGGAGTTTAACTGGGGAACTGCCAATTACACAAGACGCCGGACTCGACTTGCTGAGGCTCTTTGGCTTATGGGTTCCTCTGGTCAGTGGCTTCCAGTTTTCAAGGATTTACAGAATTAAAAAGTGCACATCAGATTAATGGTGCCAAAAGTTCTGAGTTGCCAAACACTACTGCAAACTTGTCAGTAAAGCCCATTTTCACTCACAGTTCCAAGGGATAAGTGACAGCCCAGCCACAAGGATGCTTCTCCCCTCACTTCCGGGGAGGGTGTGTTACACTAACAAGGTTCCCAAGTAAACCCTTGACAACGCTGGTTTATGCTGTGTGTAAATCCACACGGGCCATGGATCTATGACCAGCTTCCAACTGTATCATGTGAGGGGCAACATGTGCAAACTGCGTCTCCACTGTGTTCAGTGCACAACAAATAATTTTACATGAACATCTGACTTGTCCTCGGTAAGTGAGGACTTGTGACATTTCAAAGTGATGGGACAAAAATCAGCTGCATCAATTGTACAATGTGAGTGACCTGCCCAAGGGCCCTTTAATCTGCCCTACCTCTCCAGAAGCTTGCAATAGACCATGGTGGTCCAGGATGAGCACGTATCTACTAATCAGACCTGTAACTCTGCTCTGCAGCATCCGCCAGGCAGCTGGACCACTCTACGTCTAGAAAAAGATGGGATCAGAATGTGAACCTAGGTCCGTGACCAGATTTTGAAAACCAAAAACCTGGAAAATCTATAAACTTAGAAACAAAACTATAACTTTGCGGCTGCTGCAGGGCAAAGAAACACTTAATTGACAGCGTTCACCGGGATGAAAGAAACAAAAGATTCAGTAAAGGTATTTAAATGCAATTTTACATATAGTATCATCTCTGCTAACTAGACTGCTTTCTAGTAAGAGCTGCTAACTAATCCCGCACTAGAGCATACTGCAAGCGTTGGCAAAGCCAATCGGTCTTGCCTTTCCATCATGGTCGATGGCAATCTTGACGCAGTCAATTAAAAAAATATGCGCGAATCCCATGAAATAGAAGGGACTGGCCCGGTAGCTGACAGGCCTTCCTAAAAAGATAATAGTATATGTTCACCATTTAAAAAAGGAATGTAAGGGTGGAGGGGTGGGGAGTAGTAGGGGAATGGGGGAAAAGGGTTTAAAAATGTTTAAAAATGCCAGTGAGGGAGCAAACAGAATAGCTGTGCGGGAGGGAGCACCCCAGGGATATTCGAGGGGGAAAGCAGTGCACGAATGAGGGGAGAGAGCAAGATAATACGTGCACTTCCAAAATAAAGTCCTAGAAGAGAAAGAAAAAAGTAGTTCCCTGAATGCAAGCTGTGGAAGGACAGAAATCAGCCAATCAGAACACAGAAAAGAAGAAATGCTCCACAGGCAGGACAAACAAAGTATAGAGAGGAAAATCATTGATGTAGAAACAGGGAAATGAGAGCTATAACACAGCCGTCCAATCAAGAGGCAGCAGCCAACCCATAGGCCACTCTAAGTATACATTTAAATGTACTAGAGACAATAGGTCTTTGACAACAAACAGCGAAACCTGTTTGTAACCGATACTAAAAAGCACCTTCTGCCCTGAAAAGTGCAACATAAGCCAAATTTACTAAATTCTAGTGGGGCAGATGGTGAAAAAACAGGACTATCTTGGCAATCCCAGACTGTTTTGATACTCGAGAGTCAGGAAACCCATCGCCAGTAGTTTGGTGCATGTGTATAGCACCTTGTGAAGCATCCGTGGCTTTTGCACATGCTACAGGGCCCTGGATGATAGTCACCCACTGCAGGGGCATAACACAGGCCCCTATGTGCAATGAGCTTAGCTGTCCAGTCCTCACCATGGGTAATCTTTAACTTCATTTCTATTCATTTCTGTGAGGCATGGTAGTCTTGGGCCCCATTCTGCAGGGTGGGCCCCATCATTTCATGTTAAGCCACTGCCTCGGAGATACTTACTCAGGGCTGTGAAATAAGCTTTGCAAGTTTCTTGTCATGCCCACATTTCTCTCTGTCAAGCAGGCACATCTGTCAGGCAGATTTAGGCAGTCAGAGAACATGCATCTACAGAATGACACACGGGCACATGCCTGTTCCATCACTGCTACTTACAGGGCTGAGGCTGATGGGTCTCTCTATGGCTGAGGGTGATGAGTCTCTCTATAGCTGAGGGTGATGAGTCTCTCTGTGCCCTTTCTTGCAAGTTGTGGCAAGACACTGGCCCTGATTACGAGTTGCACGGTACTGGCAAGCAGCGGTGGCTGCCGCTGATATCAAGGGGGGGCGGTGAGGAGGACGATGGGGGAGAGGGTGGGAGGGTTCATCGCCACC
Source organism: Pleurodeles waltl (assembly GCF_031143425.1). NCBI lineage: Eukaryota > Metazoa > Chordata > Amphibia > Caudata > Salamandridae > Pleurodeles > Pleurodeles waltl. The sequence goes on along the minus strand of NC_090449.1, from coordinate 1,030,301,205 downwards.
ACCATCCTCCCCTCACCTCGTTCGTCCTCCTTTCCTGTTCTCGTGTCCTAGCATGTGCTGGGACACCAGAAGAGACTCCCCAGCAATACTGGTGCTGCTTACATGCTAAACATAGCATGTAAGCTGCATCAGGATTGGTCTGAGTGGCAGTGACTGCCACTCAGACACAACCCTGGGGCCTGTGAACTTTCTCCAGCCCGGCTGTGTACACAGCCGGGCTGGAGAAACCTAAGTGTGCATGTGTGTTTGGACGGCCGTCTTAGGCTGTCCAAACACACATGCGCACTTAGTGCACACAAGTCCTCATCCTCCCTCCCACCTCCGGAGGCCCCGCCCCTCCCTGCACGTGGTGGCTGAGCCAGCAGCAGAAACCTAAAACAATATTCAAATATTATTTTATTTTTCTGTTGCTAGCCTTTAGCCAGTGAGGCAACGGTCCTCCGCCATTGTGGAGGAGCCTCCCCTCCTGGCGTGTGAATACTCTATACACACAGTTACCATTACCTTGCAGTAACTCCCCACCAGTACTGTGCAATTACGAGTAAAAGCCTTCAGAATGGGGACTAACTGTGCAGACACAGAATTACTGTATGGTAGTCCATGGGTAGTCCTCCTTGTGAGGGGTCTGACGCAGGGTGGCGAGGGGAACAAGACTACCGCGGGGATACCGCTCTGTCAGACACCTAACTCCATGAAGAACTCTATGGTCAAACCGCATTTTCTCTCACACGCCTCATCCTTGTAATTTGAAGTTGCACATCACCATTAGTCTGGCTGGGCACGAGCAAACAGCACTTCAAGGCAACACATGAAAACTGCACAGATTTACATGGTGACCAAATAAAACATATCTTGCCTCTTCTGCAAATTGTGTGCCTGTAAGTGTTCGTCAGCAAAATTAAAGCGCTTCGGCCGATAAAAAAAATAAACGAAGTTAGGCGAAGCGGTTGTTTAGTAGGTGGAAGCGGGAGCCTGACAAACTGAGTTCTACTTGAGTCCAAAAACACTGCAAATGGAAGATTTGCCTGTACCTACTTTCCATAAGTCATTCCTTCGTCGTGCTCGGAAAACATTTTACAAGTCCTTTTGCTGAAAATATTTTTCCTGGAAAGGGTGTTTGCATAAATCAAGTTTCTGTTTCGGTGTTTTACTAAACAATTTGCTACAGGCTCAGCTGCAGTATAGAAATCCAGTGCTTAATTTGTAAATGAAAACGTGCCGGTGCCCAAAGCTGTCATCTGAAACACGCGGCTGCTGCAATTAGATCAATTAAATCTGCGTGCACAGAATACTGAGGCAGTGTAATCCTGCAGCCACCTAGGGCCTCTTTAATCCATTTACAGCCACTCCCTGCCCCTTCAGCTCACTCTTGCAGCTTTCTGCTTTCTCCCTTTGTGACGCTTTTTCGTTTTTCTCTTCCTCCATCTTTCCCATATTTGTCTTTTGCGCACAGTAAATGCTTGAGGCAGAAAAATAAGTGCCGGCCCTAAAAAATAAGTGCCAGAGCCCCACGCCAGAAACCACCGGCTCAAATTAAGCACTGCAGAAATCTGAGCAGAAAATTTAGAGTATTGCCAGTGGATTATTGATGTGTTTTATTGTGAACAGTCCCAGCGTAAATGAAGAATATAATTGTGCATACTTTCTATGGCACCACAATTTTCTGTGGAGTTGGTTGTGACCTATACTGAGTGTCTGGCAAGAGCAAAACACAAGCACAATTTGTTCTATTCCAGGTAGAGAAGGACAGCATTTTACTAGCTTGTACACCTAAAGTATTTTTCTTGGCATTGTGTATGCTGAATTCATATTTTTGGTCGGCCGGATTATTAGCTCACCAAAGACTCAGCCAGAAAACAAACATTGGTCCAGGCAAGTTCGAGTGTTGTTTGTAAAATTATTTTTCTTGAGTCCGTATTTTCAGGTGTTACTAGAGTCCTAGGTGTGAACCAAATGTTCGCAGGCCTAGTACGTTTCACACATCATCTACGTAAAATGTAAAGAATTGGCATCTCCCCCTACTATGTAAAATTAGGGGTCTGCGTAATTTGCTTTTGAGTAATTACACAAAATTTCAGCAGAATTAAGTGGGATTGCACATAATTATGTGAATTGCAAAACTGGCCTTCTGTTTTAGCATTAAATGCATCCTCACACTGCTTTTGACGCAAGTTTGCATTTTGCACTTAAAAACAGTGCAAAGACACAAAAGCACAGTGAACAACGGTTGCTTGCTCTTTGTTAATTGTGTTGTTCTCATGCATTAGTGGTAAATGTTTACCACGAATGGCGCATTTATGGTAATTTTTTCAGCAAACTGCATAATGCAGCAAACCGGAGTAATAGCGCAATTTCCAACATTTCACAGAAAAAAGTATGTTAAGCTCCAGACATGTATATGTATAATTTCATAAGATGAGCTTTATTAAATAACACCAACCCACAGCAGGTGCATACACTTCCAACCCTCACCAACCGTCCAGTCCGTCTTCAGCTCCAGTGACCTCACCTGGAACTTAGGTGTGATGGAGATTCCAGGCTGTGCCCAACATTCCTAGGTAACCACAACACATCCCCCTTACATACACTAAACATATTACAAGGAAAAAAACGGAAAGATTAAAGAATGAAAGAGGATAAATAAATATTAACATGACATAAACTATGTGGTGAAAACCAATAATACCCACAATGCGTAGAAGCATATAATGTCTTGAATCTTGACCTACCCTTGGTTCTGAACCCGGGATCCTTAGCAACACCATGTCACCAACCCTCCATTTAACACTGGAAACACCACATTTAGAATCATACCACAATTTGTACTTGCGTTGATAACTCCTTCTACGATCAGACGCCTTACTAAGTTTCGCTTGATCAAGATCCTCTTGTCCAAACTTATTTCTAAACCAAGCAGGAGACATTTTAGTACAACCAGACCTCCCCCTCATATATTCAAAAGGGGCGATGCCAGTGATGCTATTGGGGGTATTACAATATGCCCACCACAGGTCCCTCAGGAGATCCGCCAGGGGAGCTCTGGTTTCAATTGCTTCCTGGACACAGGATTTTACCATTCTTTTCATGCGTTCGGCAAGATCATTGGCCTGAGGTAAATACAAAGCTGTTTTCAAATGCACAATGGCTAAGGAATCTAAAAAGAACTTAATATCCTGAGATGTTAACTGTACACCATTATCAGTGATTAAATGGCTGGGTACACCCTCCCGAGAGAGTTCTTCCTTTAAAAACTCAATCACAGTTCTGGTGTCTACAGAATTCAAACATTTAGTCACCACCCACTTTGAGGCATAATCCACTATGAGCATGACATAACGGTCATTTGCAGGTAGAAAATGGAAAGGACCCATAAAGTCAAGTCCTAATTTCACCCATGGTTTCTCAGGAATTGCAACTGGGGAAAGTGGAGATTTCACCATAACTTTGCTTTTATCATTGCGTGCACAGGTCAAACAATCTTTCACAACCGCTTCAACATCACAATCTAAACCTGGCCACCAGTATACTGTTCTTAACCTTCATTTGGTCATATTTCTGCCTAAGTGACCCTTGTGAGCCAAATTTATAATTTTACTCCTCAGACTAATAGGAGGTATGGATTTGGTACCTCGGAATAATTCACCCCCACTTAAAGACAGTTCATCTTTTACATTCCAATACCTCTTTAAAGAATCGGAAATGTCCTTGTATTCAGGCCAACCTCTCACAATGAACTCTGCAAGATCATGTCTGTCAGAATCCTGAATAGTTGCAGACTTCCATTCATCTTTACTTATGGCCATCTCCCTCACCCAGTTGACTACACACTCATCATCAGGCTCATCATCACCATCAACCGAAGTTCGGGACAAGGAATCTGCCACCGTATTCTTTGGCCCAGGCACATATTCAACAGAGAAATTATATTCCATTAATCCTTCGACCCACCTTTTTATCCTAGGCGTCAATTCTTCCCCTTTCTTAGAAGAGAAAATTTGAACGAGGGGTCTGTGGTCTGTACTCACAATAAAAGGTAAACCCCACAAGTAGAATCTGAAGTGCTTAACTGCCCACATGCATGCGAGTGCCTCGCTTTCTATAACGGAATACTGTTGTTCAGCTTCTTTGAGGGATCGGGACGCAAAGGCAATTACCTTCTCTTCCTGGTTAACTCTTTGGATTAAAACTGCTCCCAGTCCCTTAATACTGGCATCTGTGTACAAGAAGGTTTTGGCATGTGTATCGAAATGTCCCAAAGTGGGCATCTTCCCAATACAATCCTTCACAAAAGTGAAAGCAGCTGTACACTCATCTGTCCAAACAAATTCACACCTTTTCTTTAGGAGAGATCTCAAGGGTTGAGTCACGCTCGAAAAGTTGGCAATGAACTTAGAATAATACTCTGCTAGTCCTAGAAAAGATCTTACTCCATCCCTGTCTTTGGGTTCAGGTGCTCGGATAATGGAATAAACCAATTCTAACTTGGGTTTGATTCCCTCACTAGATAAAGTATGACCCATTAAGTTACCGAAGAGACCCTAAACTTGCACTTTTCTCTCTTCACAGTAAGACCTGAACGGGCCAGCTTACTTAACACTTCTCTAAGAATCTTGTCATGTTCATCCAAAGTACTACCATGAACCAAGATATCGTCTTGGAAAAATAAGACTCCGGAGACTTCCTCTAAGATCTTCTTCATGATCCGTTGGAAACAGGCAGCCGCGGAGGCTAGCCCAAAGGGCATTCTTAGAAATCGGTAGGCTCCCACTGGCGTCACAAATGATGTGAGATGCCTGGAATCAGGATGCAATACGATTTGGTGATTCTATCTCTTCAATTACGCCAGCGTTCAAGAGCTTATTCAGCTCTGCCCTGAGGGGTTCTAACATCAACTTTGGAACTCTCCTCACCTTGTGCACAGAAGGAACAGCACCTTTCTTCAGGATGATTTTGTGCTCAAAATTAGTTAGACATCCTAATTTGTCACTAAACACTCCAGGGAACTCCTTAAGAATCTCGAGGTTATTATTCTCATCATTCACCACCATAACCTGGCACTCAGAGTTGGGGTCTAACTTAATTCCCATATCACGCTGGTGACGCCAACCTAGCAGATTAGTTCCACGTTTCGCCACATAAACTTTCCCCACAGTGGCTTTGTTCTGGAATTGAATCCTCATGATCTTGTACCCAATCACTTCTATCTTGGTGCCACCATAACTGACAGGGTTGATATCAGGCTTAATTAGGGAGTGAAGGTCCTCCTCAAAAAATTCCTCGCCAATTCTTGTCCCCCACCATGGTGGAAGGGGATCCTGTGTCTGCTAAAACCATAACTGTTCTACCATCAAGCCTAATGGCACACTCAGGCATGACGACTGGCCCAACGTCTACCACTCCACCATTGTTCTCGATATGGTTAACATCAGGTTCAATACATAAAATAATTTTGTTGACATTATCAGTGACAGAATCTATGTTACATTTGTCACTATTGCAGACCCTAGCATAGTGGCCCTTTTTCCCGCACTTCCTACACAGAGAATTTCGTGCAAAAGAATTTGAGCTGTGTGCTGTGTGTCCAGAGTTGCCACAGCGATAACAACGATGATGTTTGGCTTCTCTTCTTTTTTCCAGAGTGGGTAGTGGTGTTTTGCTGTCATTGCTGACCCTCAAAACTTCTTCCCAAATCTGTGGTGCTTGTACCATGCACAACTTGTCCTCCTCATGGTCATTCATCTCCTTGATCCAGTTGTTGGTACTTTCCATTCCTTCAACAATTGCAATGGCTTCTTTCAAATCAGGGTTCTTCATCAACAACTTTTCTTGAACCCTCTGATTGTTTGTACAGCAGACTAATTGGTCACGAATGAGGGAATCCGTGATATTGCCACAGTCACATGTACGTGCTAATGTGCTTAATGCAGTGACAAAGTTTCCCACACTCTCTGATTTCCCTTGGGATCATGCAAAAATTGTGTGTCTTTCCAAAACGACATTGAGCTTGGATTCAAAATGTGTCGCTAGAATTGCTACTGACATTTCATAAATATCTCTGGGCTCCCCTTCCGCCCCTCCAATAGGTAGGGTTTCAAGGCTATCATAAATGTTCCTGCCCTCGATCCCCAAATTGTGCAATAGGACAGCCTGTTTTCTGGCTGGGGAGAATCCCCCTCACCCCGCCCATTGCTATTAGGTAGGAGTCAAAAAGGTTCTTCCAACGTTTCCAAGGAAGAATAGGGTCCCCTTTGTCTGATAAAAAGGAAGGTGGTTGAGTCATCGTGGGAGTAGCCATAATGAGTTCACTATAAAGCACCCAATAAACTTGTTGAGGAAACAACAAGGGTTTGTAATGTAGCACCTAGGACAGGTAGACAGGTGAGGGTACAGGAAATAAATGGAAGTGGACACTAGTCGAAATAGAGGTGAGCGTTCTAGTGCACTTAAATGCATTCAATACAGTCTGGAAAATCTCAATGTAGAACAAAAACTCCGTACTTGGAAGTAAACTGGAAATGGACACCAGTCGAAATGGAGGTGAGCGTCCTAGTGTTCATAAACGCCCTCAGTACAGTTTGGAAAACTTCAATGTGGAAATTCCGTACTTAAATCGCACACGGCATCATCGTTGGGGGAAGCAAAGTGCAGTCTGCGGTCTAGTGTTTAGTAGACGCACGACGCCAAGCCTATGCGCACGCGCCTCGCATTTTTCGAACGAGAGGAGGCACGTCGCTATGGCTGCGTGTGCTGCTCCTCGCACGTAGGGAGAAGCCATTGAAGGGCTCGCGCACTGGGAGTCAACAGGCAGCCAAAATTGGGCGAAAATCGGACCTTCGGATCCGAAATACCAGTCACCAAATTCAAAGATAACGCTGCACGCCTCCAGCGCAAGCCGCTAGGAGTCCAACTGCTGGGACTCCACTGCGTCAACCACCGCCGGGGGGCCACCGTCAAGTTACATCTGCTCCAGGTGGCGTATTCTGTCTCAGGATGCAGGGTCAGCGCCACCGGGACTCTACCGTTTCAACCCTCACCGGGACTTCTGAGCTGGGCACCTCCGGTCCGGCTGACCTCGACCAGGAGCAAAATAGCAGAAGTCAACAGGTAAGAAAAATGTGCGGGTTCTGGGTTGGTGGTGACGCCTCGTCGCCAGTGTTAAGCTCCAGACATGTATATGTATGATTTCATAAGATGAGCTTTATTAAATACCACCAACCCACAGCAGGTGCATACACTTCGAACCCTCACCAACTATTCATCCGCCTCCAGCTCCAGTGACCTCAAATGGAACTTAGGTGTGATGGAGATTCCAGGCTGTGCCCAACATTCCTAGGTAACCACAACAAAGTATCAGAAAATTACGAAATTAAGGGCCATATGTACAAAAGCTTTTTCCCATAGACACAGAATGGGTAAATTACTTTGGTACATCTGGCCCTAAGCTACTTAGGCCAGCCTAACTCAAATCTCACCCAGGCCCCAGTTAAAATGCAGAACTGGAATGGTTCAGGATACCAGATGCAGCGCACAGAAGACATCCAGAAGTCAGGAGGCATGTATTAGGATAATGGCAAGGTCTGGGAACTCAACATAGGGATTTCAATTGTACCCATTTTGAGAGAGGAAATCTGATCATGCAAGCGCTATAAGCCCTGCTCTGATGCCTGATGGAGTATAGCACTGAATCTTGCCGCCTGGAAGCATGCACCAAACTCAGGTGCATCTTTGTGGACTGTGCAGAAGGATTCAATTTCATGTCAGTAGACAGTGCACTGCTCCCTCCTACTCAGACCTGATAAGACCTGTGCACTGTGGTACACTCTGCAGCCTGAGGACCCTGTAAGTTTGAATGTCCAAGCATCGGGTGTTACCTTCATTTCACTTAGTGCATGTGTCAGTTCAGTTTGGAGAATTTTGGAAAATAAGACTGAATATTTCTAAGATTTTCATTTCATGAAGCATTGTAGCAATAGATGTTAGAAACTGGCGAAGAATCCAAAAAAGAAAAACACAATGACTTTTTTTTAAATTAAAGAACAATTACACGTATTTCTTGAACATATCAATCAGATCAATTCAATATTAACCTCATTAGTTCTTTATTTTCAGTGTGTAAGTTCGTATCTTTACATGCGTAACATTACTTCCAAAATTCAGTATTGCTTATTTAAATTTTATTGATCTAGTACAGACAAACAGTTTCAATAGGGTCAGTGTTATTATGTTGTTTCTGGGTTGGCTCTCCACCAATTTGTAACATTTATTGTTAAAGTGGTTTATGATATGTTGGCACTAGTTTTGTGTTTCCAGGGTTTTGTTAACCCAGTGTGTTGAGCCTAGCAGGACCCTGATTACCCAAATACCCCTTGGTATTCACATTTCCTTACATTTTAAGTTGGGAATACCATTATTTAACCACTATCTTTACATAGTCTATGAGTAAAAGGCGTTAGCCTAACGCAAGACAGGACAGAATGGGGAAGAGAGCCAGACATTCCAGCCAGAGACTTTAAAAACAACATCTTTTTCCCTAAATCCAATTGCATCCGGTTCACTGGCAGTTATAAGGAGATTTAGGTGCTGCATATCCTAAATGAGGTCTGGCACCAGGGAAGAAGAGGAAAGAACGGGGGAAGTTAGCATCTACATTTTTTTACCATAGTGGCTGCTGACAGATACACAGGTCTATAAGGGCCATATATACTAACACATTTTCCCATAGACAGGATGAGAAAAACACTTTGATACATCATGCCCTAAAACCAAGCAAGGTTGTCTCAAGACTTTCATCCTTTCCAGGTTGATACAACCACAAGTCCTAATCTTGACACGGGAAAAGTCCTAAACCTAATATTCAAACAAACTTTTAAGTGTTCAATCTTTCGCAATTCAGTCATTTATCAAGGCCATATAACAAGTGCATCATATTCAAAAGACTCGTGTTTAAATCTCTTCCAATATTTATGCTTAATTGCATTTTAGTTTTTGATTACAGTTTCCTGTAAAAACAGCTTCCTTGTGTTTTTCATCTTTTACTGTGTTTTCAACGCTTTCAAGACATAGTGGAGTGATCATCTGCCAAATGAATTCAACTTTGAACATTGTTTATGAAATAAAAGGTACTCTAGTAAATATGTGCCAACTGTCATCAAAAATGTTATAAAGTAGAAGAAAATAATACAATTAAAGAAGAACACTGGAAATGATTTATACTTGTTTGTGTTTTTGTGGTCTGGATTTCTGAATAAATTAGTACTGTTGAATTATGCAATATCAATACAGATAGCCCGTACGATTAATCATAGTTTCTATGTGATTCTGAGACCCTGCTATATGGGACCAGTGATTTTGCTTTACTGTAAGCACTTACTTCTCAAGGCCACACCCTCATCTCTCATTACTGCTCCCCAACTTGCTTCCACGACTCTATCAATCAATCAATCAATCATGGATTTGTAAAGCGCGGCTAATCACCCATAGGGTCTCAAGGCACTGCCATTAAAATTCATATATAAAAATACCTAGAATTCTCGTATTGTGCTGCTGGCTTTCTGGCCATTTAATCTAACAATTGAAAATGTGTAGCAAACTTCATTTTTCTTTTTGGTTGCAACGTACTTGTCGCACTTTTACCCCAATCTCTCGTCCCATCAATTTCACCCTTCCTCCCAAAGCCACCCCTTTTAAATGTCCTTGTCTGATGGCTCTTCTAATACCAAATGGGCAATGTACACATATCAAGAAATGTACACATATCACATTGAAAAGCTTCTAAGGATACATGTTGAATGTATTTGCGGGCCTCGGTCAACAAACTGAGGCAGGGGCCCTTCATAAGACATGGACCTGTTTCTAGGTTTTTAAAAATGTCCTGCAGGCAAAGAGAAACAGGACAGATCCAGCATTTGGAGCCATCTCGTTTGCTGCTTCTCATAAATAAATAGGTCAGAGTTGCTTTAAAATCTATTGAAAAATGTTGCAGCACCAGCAGAGGGCCATGGGCCTGCCTCAAGTTTTTTTTACATTCTTCAGTAAGAGTCATTATTGCCACACAAACTATTTTAACTTGCCTGTTCTGGTTTTTATTGTATTTTTTTTTTTTTTTACATTTCTAAAGCGCATTCCTAGCTGGCAAGTATCACACCACTGGACATAGGCCAAAATGAATTCACTCAACAAAGTCCCACATATATAGTACGTTCGGAAACATTACTGATTACGTCTACAACATGAATTTAAAAGCCTGCACCCATCTACATGACTTCCCTTTCCCTTGTTTTTCGCTCCCCTCCCTCTGTTGTCTCCTCACCTCACTGCCTTGTCAAAAACTGTAGGCCTTTCTGATTAGATCCGCTTAAGTTTTCCTATTTCAAGCTGACCTTTAATCCAGTAGCCTGTCATTGAGTTAGTGAACTGTTTCCTATTCGGGCCCAACTGGAATCTTGCAGCTCTGGAGGTTCTATTAGGTCTATGACATCTGGTCCATTGACAACAGCTCACTGTGGAACATCACTCCTATTAGAGTCACTTAAGAAATGCAGTAGTCTTGGTGACGTGTTAGTACCAGTGCTTAATTTGAACCAGTGGTTTCCGGTGCAGGACACCAGAACTTATTTTTGAGGACCGGCACTTATTTTTTTGCTTCCTGCAAGCAAAAGACACATGGGAAAGACGGAGGAAGAGAAAAATGAAAAAAGCCTCACAAAGGGAGAAAGCAGAAAGCTGCAAGAGTGAGCTGGATGGGCATGGAGTGGCTGTAAATGGATTAAAGAGGCCTGAGATGGCTTCAGGATTACGCTGCCTCAGCATTCTGTGCTCGCACATCTAATTGCAGTAGCCACATGTTTCAGAGGAGAGAGAGCTTTGGACACCAGCACGTGTTGATTTACAAATTAAGCACTGGCCAGTACAGAGGAACAGGGAAGAGATACAGATGTGTTAGCAGTGAACAACGGCAGAAAACAAAACCTCAGAGTAACCAATCACACAGAATGGAAAAGAACTATGAGTAAAATAGCCCTAAATATACATGATCAGACAAACCCTAACCTGGACATAGCAGAGAATATTGGGGGACGAGCAAAATAGTGAGGGAGACGCTTGTGAGTGGGAGCAGGACCGGTCTATTAGCTGTTTCCTCAAAGCGATGAAGGAGGCTTGGGATCTAATGCTGAGCAGAAGAGTGCTGAGCAGAAACTGTTGCTCCAGAAAAAGAACGATTTTGGACAAAAGAAGTTCTGAACCTAGATGCTTTGATTCAGAGAAAATTCTAAATTTGGACTCCAGAGACTGATAGCAGGACAAAGAAAATGAATGGGCTGCCTGGAGGTGTTGCTTTACAGGCAACTGAGATGATTTTGAACGTGATCCTTGTCTTAAAGTAGCCGGAGAAGCTCCCAGAAAATGGGGGAGATATAGTTGAATATTTTTCAAGATGTAACCACTCTTGCCGAATAAGGAATGACTTTGAACATTGCTAGGGAGGATTGCGGTGGACCCAATAGAGCAGAGTTACCAAGTGAGAGCCTGAACATCACCAGGGCATGAAGCCCTATTTTTTTAGTGCTCATTTGAAAAGGTGTTTTTTGAGAGAGTAAGGAAGCTACATTGTTGATATGTGGTGTTGGTGTCACAGATAAGTCCAGGGTGAAATGAGGGACATGACTGCTGTCTAGAGTGTGGGCGAAAAGCCATCAAATACCAAAGGCTCCAGGAATTTAGGATTTAACTTGTGTTTTTGTGAAAGACAGAAGAAGTGTAGCACCAAGACCTTTTTGGCCATCTGAAATAGGGTCAACATGTCCAGATTAGTCAATGTTTTCAGGTACTTTTATGTGTTATCAGTGCACTAATTGAAGGACACACCCAACTTCTCCAAAATAACACTTAGGGGTTCTTTGTACAACTCGAACAGATTAGATGTGAGGATCAGGTCTTGGGTATCTTCCCAACCTAAGAGATGTAGTTCCCATCCTTATCACTTGATGCCTGTTGGAAAGGAAGGATGATAACCAACTCAATACTATGCCTTTGTTGCTCATGCAACGGTACAATGAGTGAACGAGTCTGTTGTGCTCAACTCTATAAAAACTTCTGATAACTCCTAAAAGTTAAGGAGACACGAATCCCCTTTGTCCAAAACATGATGTGCATTGTCAAGGACCCTTAGAGTTGCAGTTTCAATGCTGTGATGTAGACAGGAGCCTAATTGGTGGCCATTTGGTGATGAAGTCATACAGTTGATTAGTAGCACAATATTCTTTTGCTTTTCTCAGGAAAGAAGTTTTGTGACTGGTGGTTGGACATGGGGTGATCTGAAAGAACTTCTGAGTCATGAAAGAGTTGTTTATTTCTTTTTTTAAATCGGTGCAATCTTTCCTGTATTTTTAAAGGATCATGGAAAACACCTTGCAAGAGGGATATATTACTAATAAGAATGTTTTTCTACCCACACAAAACATTTTTAGCAACATTAGGATAATGAAAGACTTCTGAAAAACTAAGTTCTAACCTATGCTATGCAGTTTGCATGCAGCTCATTCATGGTACTTCGCAGGCCTCTGTGCTACCTTAGGACTGTAACTAAAGAACTGCAAGTAACAAAAGGATCTGAGACAAAAGTAGTAACCCACTGAGCTATCCAGAGCGGAATTTGAGCCAGTGGGGGCCACTGGAACTTACTTTTGGGGACTCAGAGGAAAAACACACAGATCAGGAAGACTGAGGATGGGAGGGATGGCAAAACCATCATACTGTCCTGCAATAGTAAGAGAAGGGACCAGGGTGCGTCTGGTAGAGGATTAAAAAGGCAAGAGGTGGATACATACATGTGCAGTAGGCTCTGTCCAGCCCAGCAACACAGTTGCCGGGCTGGTGAGAGCTTACACAGGCTCCCAGTCTGCCTGGGAGTGCCCTGGCTGGATGCTCCCAGCCAATCCTGATGCTGCTTTGAGCAGCGTCAGGATTGGCCGCAGGGCAGGCTGGGAGCCGGTCCCTGCAGCCTGTCGGCAAAGAAGAGGAAAGGAGCAGGGCGGGCCTGACGGCAGCGGCAGCCAACAATTAAGGTAAGTAAAAAAAAATATATATTATTACACCCTCCAACCCCCTCCTCCCCCGTGCGCACCACCTCGCCCCCTGTCATCACCGCGACCCGCTCCTGGATATAGACCCTCTGTGCTACTTTATGATGAGTCAAAACTGCCACCAGATAAAACTCTCTCCAGTAGGAGCATTAATCACCTGAGTTATTGTGACATGTGTATTGTTGCCTGAAAACTGCTGCACACACAAGGAACTCTACAGCATGTGTTTTTAAATCCATAAGTTATAAACACAGCGCTTCCCACCGAAGCCAAAGCTCAGCACCAGTTGCGGCTGCACTAGCCGCACTACCCTAAAGGCAGCCCTGCTTCTGGAACACAGAGCACTTTTGCTATTGCACTCTACAAACATTACAACGCACTCCCTCCGGCTGCTCACTACGGCCTGTGAGCCCAGTCGTGGGACACCTCTGAGCTGCCTGATCCCCTAGCAGATCTGGCTGTAAACTTCGCACTTGTATAGCACACTACTCACCCGTTAGGCTGTACGCAGACCGCTGTGGAACCCCTCCTAGACAGCCCCAGGGTGAAGCCAGGCATCCAAGCACTGTGAGGGCCATTGTTGAGATTAAGCAAGCTATTGCCCAGAGTTACAGAGTGGGGCCCATTAATTAGATTAGGCACCGAGGCGAGAATTATCTGGTCCAAGGGAATGGAGCCCAAGACCCGCCGAGGTGGGAATTGAACCCTGGTCCCAGGCAGAATCTCTGCACCAGGGTCTGCCACTCTAACCATTGTGCCACACTTCTCCACATAAGCTCTTTGCTACTGGCCTGTCTGACTGGCTCATCGTGTGGCAGTATCTGAAGGGGCGGGACAGCGGTTGTGAAGAAATTAACCATAGTGTCCTTGTCCATTGACTCTAACTGTGGGGTGCCCAAGGTCCCAATCCCCTTTGACGATGAAGAACAATGCCAAAAAATACATACACATGGACATTTAATTTATGAATGAGATAATGTCACCATCCTTGTCCCACGTTCACCATCAAAAGCTGATCTATCAATTTAGAAACAGTGAGTACAAAGCGTCACTTCCTGCAGTAACAATCTGCCTTCTCCACTGATGTTGAATTTTCTTCTGCAGAAATGTTCAACTGCAGTGACGCAACTAATCAACCCCCAACCTTTCACGTCTGCGGGAATTGAGCGTATGGTTGGCTGCCCAAAGGCTGTTCCAGATCCTGTTGTCCTACTTATGTTGTGCTCACCACTAGACACTCTTAATCGGAGCACACTCGTTTATGTTCAAGGCTGGGCAGAAACATTTCTGAGATTGGATGATTCTTTTCCATTCTGTTTCCTAGTTGCTGAATGAGATTATCCATCTAGGAGATACACCAAGTTGCAAAGTACAAGAGGAGGAAGCAAATTCAACTGCAATTGACTTAGACTTGAACTCTGAGCATTTAGAGGCCGAAGGAATGGTGATTTTGCAGAACCAAATAGCTCTTGATTTTTTCCTGACTGCCAAAGTTGGAGTTCTTACAATGGTAGGCAGAGAACGGTGTATTTTTATCTGAATGTTTCTTTAGGCATACATCACCAAATTGGTCAAAGGCTTGAAACTTTAAGGGGATTGCACACTCTTGATGACACCACTGTCTTTGAAGGCAATTACTAATGATTAAAAAGCATTTTTGGAGATAACCCCCTCCATCTCAAGTCTTAGTAGAGACAAGGGTACACCCCCATCTTATCACGCTTTAAGAATGATAACGATGATGTGACGATGGGGAGCCTGAGTATGGTTCGTTGGAATGTTATGATGCAAATATGAAACTGCAACCAATCGATTATTCAGTTTTGTAATTTCCTAAAATTGTGCAGATAAATACCACAATATTGGAGGCAGGGGGTTGTGAAATAGAAAACACTGAATTAGTGCAACCATAACTTGCTTCAGCTACGTTCTTGTGCTCATGCTAATGATGCCCACAAGAAGTGCTCATATCTCATGTCAAACCGTGCCGATGTCCTGGATTCGAGGCGAGAAAATTAAGACTAGCTAGCTCGCCAAAACGTTTTTCATATTATTGCTACTATTTTGGTAACTGAAGGTCTTTTCACCTGCTCTCATGAACACAGCTCAAGTACCTGCTTGCATGTTTTTTAAGAATCAGTCACCTGACTATATTGGACACCCGCAAGTGCTGGTGTACAGATGTGTGCTCTGACATTGCCCTAGGTGCTTGTTCCATCTAGTTGTGCTAAGTGAAATTCTGACCTGCTAAGTCTGGGATCCACAGGCTGTTAATTATTTATTAACAAACCCTGTCAGACTTTGATTGGCATGTGAGAAGGTTTTCATGGACAGTGAGACCAGGGAACGTGTAAGCTGGAGAAGGTTAAATCTAGAAAGTAAAAAAAAAAGTAAAACTCTAGCAGTTGTCACTTAGTGCAGATCTTTGATGAAATACAATCATAGAAAAATCCACTCAATTTTTTTTAATATGGCAGGGGAGTGGAATTTGTTTTGAAAAATTGACAAGGAAAGCCAATAAAATTGGTGACACAGCATATTGTTTGAGCAATATGGTTGGCCGCTCTGTCAACTTGCTGTGGTAAACAACTAGAGACACGACACATTATAGCAAAGGACTAAAAGGAGTTCAAATGGTAGCTGGCAGGCAAAATTGTTCATCTGTGGCAAAATACTAGATACAGGGATGAATTTTGAAAACTGTATACAAAAGTGGTGGAAAGGGAAATTGTAGGAAACCAGCAACAAATGATGGCATAGTACTTTTGTAGCAAATTGTATCAAGGGACTTCAGGTAATGCATACTGTGGCAAACTGTAGCAAATTCCTGAGAACATTGTATTTAACTATTGCAAAGGAGTGGATATAGGGACAACTGTAGCAAACACTACCAAAGGGCTGCATCACATACAAACTCCTGAGCATCACATACAAACTCCTGATCCACACCTTCAAGGCACTGCACAACATAGGACCGGCAGACCTCAACCACCCCCTCACCTTCTACATACCCAACAGACGTCTGCGTTCCTCCCAGCTCGCCCTTGCAGCCATCCCCAAGATCCAGAAAAGCACAGCAGGAGGAAGATTCTTCTCCTACCTAGCAGCCCGGACATGGAACACACTACCCCTCAAGTTCAGGCAGACCACATCACTGAATCAGTTCAGATAGGACCTCAAGGTCTGGCTGTTTGACTGAGCAGCACACCCATATACAGCACCTTGAGACCCTGTGGGTGATTAACCACGCTTTACAAATCCATGATTGATTGATTGAAAGGGCTGAAGTTACCTATGCAAATGACTGAAGGCAGAGAAAAATTGTAGCAAATTTAAGAAAAGTAATGGAGGCCGGTTGAAGTGTAGCAAATTGTAGCAAAGCGATAGAGTTAGGACACATTGTAGCAAACTGGCAAAGGCCTGAAGGAAGAGCTAATTACAGCAAACTGTAGCCAAGAGCTAAACAAGATAGCTATAGGAATAGGCTACAAAACAGAGCGAACATAGAGACAGAATTACATAACAAGCATTGGCAAAGCCAATAGTTCTCACTTTTTATATACAAATACCAGTGAATTAGCTTCTCCAAAGCTTGTTTGCTTTGGCCTTATGTATGACCATCCGGTAGTGCAGACACACAGATTACCCAAGATTAAAAAACATAATTGCAAGACGCCTATCATGCATAAGCATCCATGCACATGAACTGATGTTAGTCCTGCAGTGATGTTTGTAATATCTTGGTTAAGGGAAAATTTCATCATGGATGTCTATGTATCTACACGCATGGGCAATCTTCATGGAATGTTTTGTATAAAACTATAACCAAAATCATTTCGAGGTAGCTGCCGGGGTGCCCCATAAATGCTCACACATAGTGGTCATTTTGAAATTATTTTTTGCTGTACTGCATACTTCATTTTTCATTCCAAGTGGGTCGACGGCCATTTAAAAAAAAAAGAATGAAAAAAACAAAGTATGAGCCAGTGGCGGTGTTTCCATGAAGGATCCAGGGCTTCGCCCACCTGTTTTATTACACGAAGAGTGACTAATAATCTTTTCTTCGCTCTTGTTATAAAAATAAAATGCTGTCCAATAGCTGCAGTCTTAGCTCTGCTAGTGAGAATGTCTGGCGCAGGCGCACAAAGGCACCTGCACCAGTCACCAGAGACCTTCCAGGGCTGGTGAAACCCCCAGTCCTGGCCTCAAACCTCTGGCACGCCTCGGTGCCTCCCAATCTCTGATATTGTGAAGCACACAGATAACGTTTACGGGCATTGCAGGCTTAAGCCCTGCAGTGCCCATGGCTACATGTCATTCAGCCAGTCAACCAGTGCTTAATTTGTGCTTGTTGTTTCCGGTGCTGAGCACCGGCACTTATTTTTGAGGGCCGGAGCTTAGTCTTCTGCCTCAAGTATTTGCTGCGAGCAAAAAAAAACGTTTGGGAAAGACGGAGGAAGAGAAAAACGAAAAAGCGTCACGATGAGGGAAATTGGAAAACTGCAGGTGTGAGCTGAAGGGGCAGGGAGTGGCTTTAAATGGATTGAAGCAATCAGAGATGGCATCGGGATTACGCTGCTTCAGTATTCTGTGTTTTCACATTTAATTGCAGCAGCCGTGTTTAAGAGGAGGGTTTTGAGCACCGGCACCTTTTTATTTACAAATTAGGCACTGCAGTCAACCCACCGTTTCCCAACTCCTCACAGAGTTGGGAAAGGTTGGGGTGAATGAGCATAGACTGAAAACTCAGATCTGCGACTAAGCAGGTTTGAGGTTTCAGTTTCAAGTGTTGGGAGCTGAGAAAGTTTAATTTCAAAGCTGAGAGTAGAAGCAGCAAACAGGACTTGCACAGAAAGCAAGGCAAGTAAAAGCTAATTTTCAAAACTGTGTATGTATGTGTGAGAGTGTGTGTGTCCGTGAGAGAGTGTGTGAGCATGTCTGTATGTCTGTGTGTATGTGTGAGTAAAGATGAGAGTGTCAGTGAAGGAGTGAGTCGAAGTGGGGACAATGAGTGATAAGAAGAGTGAGTACAAGTGAGAATGAATGAGGGAGAGAGAATGACGGAATGTAACTGAATGTTACTGTGTGTGAGACTGAGTGAGTCAAGTCTTAGTGAGTCAGAGAATGAGTGAAAGTGAGTCAGTGTAAGAGTGAGTCAGAGTAATTGATTCAGACTGAGTGGGAATGATTGTGTCTGAGTGAGTCTGAGTCAGAATGAGTGTGAATAAGTGTGTCTGAGTAAATCAGAGTGAATCAGTGAGATTGAGTGAGAAAGACTGAGGCTGACTATGAATGAGTAAGACTGAGTCACAGTGAGACTGAGTGAGTCAGAATGAGTAAGACTGAGTAGGACTGAGTGTGAATGAGTGAGACTGATTGTGCATGAGTGAGTTACAGTGAGATTGAATCTAAATGAGTAGGACTGTGTGAATCAGGGAGGATGAATGAATTAAGGGGAGAGTCATGGAAACTAGGTGAGAATGATTGAGACTGAGTGGTAATGAGTGAGTAAGAGTGGGACAGAGGTAAACTGGGGGAGTTTGAGTGACATTGTGAGAGTCAGAATGGGAGAGACTGAGTGAGAATGAGTGGGACTGATTGAGTATGAGTCACAGTGACATTGAGTGAATCAGAATCAGTGGGACTGAGTGAATCAGGAAGAACGAATGAGTCATGGGGAGACTCAGGGACACTATGTGATAATGAGTGAGACTGGGTGGGGATGAGTGAGTCAAAGTGAGACTGAGCGAGACTAAGTAAGACTGAGTCAGAGTGAGATTGAGTCAATCAGAATGACTATGAATGAGAGGGATTGAGTGGAGTAACTGACAACGAGTGAGACTGAGTGGGTCAGAGTGAGAATGAGTGAGACTGCTTGAGTCAGTGGAACTGAGTCAGAGTAAGTAAAAGTGATTGCAAGTGCGAATGAGAGTAAATGATTAAGCTCGAGTGAGATTAAGTGAGAGAATAAGACTGGCTGCAAGCGAGTGTGAGCGAACCACCCCACCAAAACCTCCAATTAAGTGAGTCTGTCCTGCTCGCTAGAATTCAAGCTGAGGATCGCGCCCCACCACTCCTAATGGTCACCAGCCGCCACTGGCATGAGTAGAATGCCAGTAGCAGAGTGAATGAGCGCATGTGAGCTGCCCAGTAGCGTGCAACTATCTGGCCCTCGCACTAGAACACACGTAAAAACAAATAACATGGAGATGGGCGTGGCCGAGGAGTTCAATAGCAGAAGAGCAAGTGGCCAGGAGCGAGCAGCACTAGCAGATTTCAGCTGCTGGGCCCTTGCAAACAGAATTTTAAATAAATAAAGAATAATCCAGGAGAAGGGAACAAGGAAGACAATGCACTCCCAAGGAGTGCTAAAAGACAAATAAAAAAGTTCCCCTTATGTCAGCAGTGGAAAGTGCAATATATCCCGTCAGAAACAAAGTTGAAAAAGAACATTCTCCAGAGGATGGACACACACGAAGAGGGAGGAAAACCATCTAATAAGGACGAAGGAACTGAGATAGACAAGAAAGCCATCCAGTCATTAGCCAAGGGCATGGCCCAAAGATCACTACGTATATTTTATTGTAGCCAATGGGTGTTCAGTAACAGACAGCAAAAGCTTCCTGTATGCGAGACCTAAAATACTGTCTGAAGACTGTGAGGTGAAGCCTCAGGACACACACACTATATAACAGGGATAGATGCACAGAGAAAAAAGTAAGACACTGTGAAGAACAAGACCAGGGTTGAACAGAAGAGAAGAAGGAAAAACAACTGGAAGCTGCAGGGAACTGAGCGTAAGGCTGAGCTGGAGACTAGAAGAGGGAGCAACAGCCAGGACACAACACAAGACCTGAGGCTACTGGCTAAAACCACAGAAGAGAGGGCTGGAGACTGTAAAAGCCCCCAAAGAGTAGGGAGCTTAAAGAGGTCAAGGCAAATAAAGTGGAAAACTACAACATTTGCTAACGCCAGGGAACACTGTAGATGGGAACACTGTGAGCAGTAATGTTTCACTTATTTGTTTTTTTTAGCCAGGGCGGGCTAGCGCTTTATTACAGTTGGTGACTGTATATAGCTGCCTTACCGAAAAAATGTGCTAGAACAGTGGTCCCCAACCTTTTGACTTCAGTGGACCCCCACTTTACCATTACTGGATCCCAGGGACCCCCATTGAATCATTATTGGAATCCGGGGATCCCCCTCCCCTACTGAGTCAGTACTGAAAGCTGGGGACTTAATCTGTTAATATTTAATTTTCTAAGCAGTCGCGGACCCCCTGAGGAGGCTTTGCGGATCCCCAGCGGTCCCCGGACCACAGGTTGGGAACCACTGTGCTAGAAGACAACAGGTGGAATGTTGTTATGGGGTGTGGAGCACCCAAGAGGCAAAATTTGAATTTTACCTAGGGGTTTGAAAATCCTTGCATGGAAGAGGTCATCATTTGCTCAGTGTAACAAAATCAATTCACCTGTGTTTATTTACTGACCCTACTAACACATCAAGACAGCCGAAAGCTTTCAAACTCTGCTGGGCGCTCTCTGTGAGTAGCAGTAAAGGGGGGGGGGGGGGTGACTGTGATTAATATGTTGTCAATCTCTCCAAATGTTCCAATGGCCCCTGTCAGCGAGAAGCACTGTACATTGTAAACACAATGCGGCATGTGTCTCTGCTATCATCTTCAAGGCACAAACTTGTCTAGTCTAAGTGACAGAACGCCAAAATTTCACCTGAGCTGAGATTGATTTGACAAATACCGTTCCCTTTGTGTTTAAAGGGACTGAGGAAGGATCTGTCAGTCAGGGGCATACAACATAAATAAGCATGATTATGCCTCATTAACTACCAGCAGACTGTTAGTGCCTATAAATAGGCTTTCATACAATGATAGAGACAATATAAAGTGTCTGTGTTGTAAGCTCGAGTCCTCGGTTCATTCTGCAGACAGAGATGGATCTCATTGTCACTGCACACCTTTCTCTCTGCAGCTGGAGTTCTTCATTGAGTTGAGGCAGTGGGCACGTATGTGTTGAAAACTAAAAGATAAAAGACTGAGCCCTGATGGACACTGCAAGACACTTTCCTACTCATTGGCTCACCAGACCCTGTTATGATAATCACAGAAAAGAGCAATCACAGCTAGCATGCTGTAGACCAGTGGTTCCCAACCTTTTGAATTCTGTGGACCCCCATTTTATCAATCCTGGAGCTCAGGGACCCCCACTGAATCCTTATTGGAACCCGGGGACCCCCACTAATCAGCTACCTGATAGCCTGGACCTAATATTATTAATTTTTTTAAGCAGTCGCGGACCCCCTGAGGAGGCTTCGCGGACCCCCAGGGGTCCCCGGCCCACAGGTTGGGAACCACTGCTGTAGACCAGTGTTTCTTCACCTCTTGACTTATGGGAACCCCCACTTTATCTTTAATGGAAACCGGGGACTCCCGCTGAATATTATTGGAATTGGGGACCTCCACTGAGTTATTACTGGAAGCCGGGGAACCTGCCCTAAGCATTTTTGATGATCTGAACTGCTGAAAGACATAAACAATACGGAAACAAACATTCATCAAACAACTAAACAAATGATGAAATAATGCATTCAATTCAGAATCAAATATAACAAAAGTCAAAACTGTAATTTTAATAGAAGGGTTGGAGCATTTCTAAATTCCACTGAGGGCACGGATCATCCACGCTCTATTCTGTATGACGCATTGCCGTCATAAATCAATCTGAGGATACTTAGGGCCTCATTTCGAATTTGGCGGTTGAACCACCTGAACTCCAATACAGCAGCTTCACCACCGTCGTATTACAATGTTTCCAGCGGGCTGATCGACAGAAACAGTGCAGCTTCATTGGCCTCGGCTCCGATGCTGTCGCGCACAGCACTCTATAGCAGACAGTGCGCATTCCAGGGTGCTAACAGGAGGGCCCCAGCACTGCCCCCTGTGGCTCCAACGCTGCCTTTCCGCCAGCCTTTTCATGGCAGGGACCCCGCCATAAAAAGGCTGGCAGAAAGGAAAGTCGTGGTCAGCACAACAGTGCCGAATTTGGCACCGCCGTGGCTGACCATGACTTTCACAGCTGCCGAGCAGTCAGGATCCCTGATCCTGGCGGAGGCAGCGGTCTTCTGGTGGTCCAACCACCAGGATCGTAATCTGGCGGTTGCACCGCCAGGATTGCGACGATCGGACAGCCACCACGAGTTTGGCAGTCTTAGGACCGTTAAACTCGTAATCAGGCCCTTAATTGTTAGCCTCCAATTTCGAGTTTTTTCACAATTATAGAACATTTTAAACTTTGAAATTGTACATTAAGGTTCTTTATTTATATATACTTTCATAATCAGTTAATATTATTTAATTTTCTAAGTAATTGCGGACCCCCTGAGTAGGCTTTGTGGACCACCAGGGGTACCATTGACTACAGGCTGGGAATCACTACTCTTGGCTAATAAGGAGAGGAACCAAAAAAAGGAATTTGCGTGTGATGTGTAGGAGGTGGGGGTGTAGGTTTACTAAACCTGGTTCCTTGATGATACAGTGGATGAGCAATGAGAACATCCCTGACACCAGTTAAGGCGTAAGAGTGGTGAAAGAGGGGGCGATGTGGTGAATAGGTGAGTGAATGAGTCGTTGTGACTGAATGAGCGTTTCAGTGAGTGGGACCACCACACTGTGGATCAAACCACCTCCTGGCAATGCTGAAATGAATGCAGGATTTTCACAGTGAACTTACCACTAAAGCATCCCTCAGTCCTTGGTCATCCTGGAGTGCAGTTGGTACGGCGGCCCATGTCATGTTGGCACTGGTGGTAGATGGCAAGGTGGTGAGTCCTCCATTCCTCACATGCTCAGATGACTGCGACTTTGGCCATCCTAGAATGGTTTCTGTAAGAAACACATGGGCTTTTTGCATTATTGAAACTTCTACTTAGGTGCAATGATGTTCTGTATTGTTGTGTGTGAACACATTATTTTTCATATTGGTGCTTCTCTGATTTAAGGACCTGACTAATCACTGCTATTGCTCATCACTCTATGGAATTACACAGATAACTATAGGCCAGATGTACGACCGTCAGAGTTTGCGACTCGCAATTTGTGATTTTTAGCGAATGCCAAATTGCGAGTCGCAAACCTTGATGTACAACAGTGTCTGAGACATTGTTTGTGATTCCCAAATGGGTCCCAAAGGACCTGCCTCATTAGTATTCATGAGGCAGGTCGCAATTTGCGACCCATTGGGAATGGCAGACACTCTCAGGGATGGTGGTCTGTTGGGATCAGCAGACCACCATGTCTGTGACTGCTTTTTACATAATGGAGTTTTCCTTAACTGCAGCCCATTTTCCTTAAAGGTAAACAGGCTGCATTTCAAAAATAAAAATGAAAAGTATTTTTTTCATTTTTTTTTAGAGTGGGCAGTGATCCGTGGGACCACTGTCTACTCAGAAAAAATGTTGGCACCCCCATTCACAAAGTGGAAGGGGTTCCTTAAGGACCCCTTCCCGTTTGCAAATGGCTTACCACCAATTTGAAATTGGTGGTAATCTACAAAACCGCAATCCTGGTTGCAAAAAATTCACACATACCAGGGCGACCCACTATTTGGAAGGGACACCCTTTACACACCCCTTCCTAATAGTGACTCGCAAACCCTATTTTGGTAGTCGGTAATACGTTACTGATTCGCAAAATAGGGTTGGTACATATGAGAATGCAATTTACCGGTCGCAAATGGGCCGATGGGCCGTTTGTGACCGGTAAAATGCGTCGTACATCTGGCTCTATATCACAATGTGAACCTTCTGTTTCATTCATTTATTCGTGCCTGACATTTTAGGTAAGTTTTTTTTTAGGTTTAGTGCACTTTCATATGCATATTGTCATATAAGACTGTAAGAGTTCACATCTTTACATGCTGTGTCACACTAGGACACCACATGGTTCTTCTCCAAAACAATACAAAAAGGGACGCCTTGAGCTCTCTGGGAAAGAGGAGCACATGCTTGAAGCAACTAAGGTTTTATTTCCAAGGGCACTGGCTGATGACGTAGATAGGCTCTCAAAGACAGGGCTTGGCAGTGCGAGCTGAGGGTAGCCTGCCCTTTCCAGAACAGTATGTTATGTTGCAATCCACCTTCATGATAGCTGACTTTTTAAGTGTTCATATGTATTAGCATAGACTCAGTAGCAAAGGGAATTATCAAAACATCATATGATCTAGTTTTTTAATTTAGGTTCTGCATTTGATTTCTCTATTGGCACTGTAACTGAGATGTGTTAATGTAACATTTCACATATTCTGCATTAGCTTGGCTTCTAATAAAAGCCTCTAATAGTCCAGATGTTGTGTGTGTAACCTAGATCTAGGTAAATTCTAGGGGGAACCCCACAAACATATACCTGTTGTCTCTGACAGTTTTATCTGATCCTGGAGTAAATCCTTTTCCTGGTAAGTTTGGGAGAGGTTCATTGGTCATCTGTCCAGATGTTAAGCTGGTGTGATCAAGAAACAATGGCACTCAGTCTACACCTCCGGCGGTATGGTCAGCCTGATTTCACTTTTCAGAATGTTCATCATACACAGGTGGAGATTCTGTGGCTCTGCCAATGGGTCGGCAAAAGGTTGGAGGTAAATTACTCCAGTCTTTGGCCCTTTCAACTGGTAGGGAAGTGCTACATAAATGCCAACACAAGACAATTAGTGGTGGATCTGCCCCATGATCTGATGTACCACTGTGTATAGTGGAGTTACATCCATGTAAGCCCATCTTGGAATATTTGCAAACTTTCTTTAAAATGTCAATGTAAGGTCAGGAAACACAATCCAACAAGCTATAGAGACAATATACAAAGGCACTACAATTTACCACTGCTTTACAGGTACATTTTGATGCCCACATTTGGTGACAGATATTCTACTTTCCAAGACAGCGGCAGGCTGATTTTCTACCAAGTCCCCCCCCCCTTCCATGTAAGTACTTCCATGGCAGATGACGTCAATTTGGTAGAGGAACCTATGTCACCTTTTGTCCTGTATAAGAGTGGGCCAATATGGGGTGAACTATTTTACTGCATCCATTACATAGCATTACCCCAGGGCGAGGTATTTACCTGGAGTGGTGAATACCACCTGTTTCACGTTTTTCACTTGAAAACATGGTATAACATTTGAAATCGGTATTTAACGTGCCAAATTCTGTGCCTTTTGTTTTTTCCTGGGCCTTTTCTCCCAATACATCTCAGAAAGTTTGACCAGACAAAATATGGAAAAAAGACCAGAATCTTATAAGTATGGCACAATTCAGAGTCATAATTATGATGCCTTTGCAAACTCTTGTTTGCTCGGGGTTTGGGGTTTATCTACCAGCCATAATCAGGACCTAAGCAGAGAAATCAAAAATAGGAGAATTGTGATCCACTGACTTCGAATGGGTCAGAAATCCACCGAAACAGCTGTAAACCAGACCTTTATTGAGGGTATCAGGGGAGCTGGGTGTTCTCTAAATAGAGAATTGTTGTTTTTCCACTTTCACCTTCATCAAAAATGATGCAACGTGGTCTGGAGTCAATAGGAGGTCTCAGATAAGTCACTGCGGCATCTCCTTCCAGTAAAGTTGCCACTAGTGGCATGAAAAGCATCCCTCCCTTCTCCTGGGCAACGTAGGGGTGGGTGAGCCACTTAACACTGCAGACAGGTTCCTCACACAGGAGATGGACACACACCATTGAGAAGCTGGAGCTATGGAGCCAGGGCTAAGCTCTCCTCCGCAGTCTCACCTCACGCGCTCACATAGCAGAGTGATAGTGCACCCCGCCACCTCACTCCACGTGATCACAGACTTGCTTTTCTCTGGATAATCCTTGCAGTCATTTGTGTTATTCTCATTAGTTGAAAGGAAGCAAATCAAGACTACACATAGAGAAGGCAATATGTTGTGACGTGAGAGACCGGTCCTGGAGAATTGTCTGTGATGTTACGAAGCGTGATGGCCACCCTAGACCTGGGAGATTGAGATGCATGATTGTTCCATGGATGCCGAACACCACACCATGCATCTAGATCAGAGCTTTACTTTGTAAAATCATTCTTAACAGGTGTGCTGGTTCAATTGGTTCAACACAAGCAACACAGCTCCCAGAATGCACTGATTCTCTGAATTACAGCCGAAGACTGGAAACATGGTGTTCGGAGCAATCTGGTAAGGATAGCTACCCGGGCCTGGGAAGTTTAGCCTTATCCTCCTCTGGGCAGTATAGAAAGGGTACTGGCCCAAGCCCTGGGCATTCTCAACTAATCCCCATTGTGGTCCCATTCTCTTGTGAGGGTCTCCATAGAGCGAGCCCCATGACCAGGCATGAAAGCAAGAGAGGTCAGTGCGCGAGTCTTGTGAAAGCAGGCATGGCTTTCTGGCACAGGCAAGCTGACCTTAAACAAGCTGTCAACCTTTGCAAGAGGAAAAGACAAAAGTTAGCACTTTGGGGAATTTTTTCTGTAATACTACCCTTTTAATGGAACTTTAAGATCCTTCTTAGCAGTGAAGGCGAGAGGGAAACCTCCAGAGAACCAGAAAGTGTGTACCCCGCCACCCAGGGGACCATATCCATGGAGCGGTACTTTCCCACCTCTCCAACTCCCTTTACTACCAGGCAGTACCCACGAAGAAGGCAATCCTAGGACAGCCAATGTGGTTGCATTTGCCTTAAAGGAAGGCAACTGTCCTCACCCCAATATGCTTATAGTTGGTGTAAAGGGTGTAAGGGTTAACCTCCAAGTCCACTGTGCATTGCCGCACCTTACTACAGTACCTGTCCACCAGAGCTGCTTCTATCTCTGGGTGGGAGAAGCGATGGGTTTTGCACTGAATGAAGAAGTTTGCAGGCTCATTAGTGCCAGAGAGCTACCTTTCATTCAACACAAGGAATATCACATACCATTAAAATAGAAGGGTAAAAGGAATAGTGTATGAGTGCGTCCTCAGAGACAAACATGCTATGGTCTTGACATCCCTCCCCTACCAGATATAACGAGGACAGGGCTTTTTGGAGGATAAGGATATTCATTGCACAAAGCCCCTCACTCTCTGATAAGGGACGGGATGAAGCCACAGCTGGTTGAGAGCGAGTATGCCTTCCCCTGCTCAATAAAATAGTAAGAAAAAAAGAGATATAAATCACCTAATTTGGGAAACGCAAATGTCAATGAATTAAAGATCTTTTGGCTAGAGTTATGTTGGGCATATTACATAGTTCAGCAAAAACCTAAATAAAAAGATGATTTTAGAAGCCAAATAAGGAGTTATAGGCTAATTTGTTAGGGATGTGTAATGCGCAATATTTGGAGTGCCTCCCTTGTAATTTGTTACATTCAGTCTCTGCAGTTTCCAGCATGGGACATGCTTTTGGAAGGCCAAGGAAGCCTTGTTTCCTCTGATTGAATGTACAACAACATCCTACAGGAGTATGTCTTTCAAGTCATAGCAATAGGTAATACATTGTCAACCGGGAGCCTTGAGCAACTCCCGCATAAGGGTTTTCCACCACACAATTCCAACAACAGACGAGTTCTGAGGAACTGCTTGTTTCAGTCAATGTGATATTTGGAGCCTCCACAGAAAGGGATTCTTGTGGGATACGTCAATCTAAAATTACTTTGGGGTGGAGATTTGATAGGTACAGAGCACTATCTTGAACCTCTGCTTGAGCAAATATAGCTTATGCTGGCCAGCGGTATACCTGTAAGGACAACTGCTCCTCTGGTATGGAACTTCAGTCCATAGGATGACAAAGATCTGACTGAAACTGAACAACCTGTCAGGGAAATGTTCAGATCTCTGAGTGGGTGAGTCCCTTAGAAGGAACAAATATATACCGAGAAGTTCTCCAATGCTAACTGAATAATGGTTTAACGCAGGAACATGAGGTATAAGATTATACCTCAATAGTTGCAAGAAAGCTTTACAGTGGTCCACTTATCACACCTATAAGAGCCAGGTGAAGAGTAAATGAGAAGTCAGAGTCAACCCAAGAGCTGAGAGATTTTCCTTTCTTCTCCAGTCTGGAAAAGGGCCACTGACTCTTGCAATGTGATTTACTAGAGACCTCTGGCTTCCTCCAGTGCCTCTGTTCTGGAACCATCAAACGTCTTGATTCTCCGGGAAACAGGGCTTCAAGTTGAGAAAAATATTCCTTCCTTGATTCACAGACATGACTAAAGGTTGACAATTCTTTTCCTGGCCAGAGGCAGAACTTTCATAACAAGGCTGAAACTATATACTTTCTGCGAAATCCTAGCAAATGAGATTATATTGGATTAATCTTGCAAATTGGTGTCAAAGAAGAAATGTTCATAGAAACCTGATAAATCACTGAAGAGGCAAGGAATTAGAAGCAATGCAGTCCCAATGAGGTTAACAGAGCCTTTCACTGCAATGGAAGAAGAGCATGAGGTGTCTTGTGGCACACCACTGGCTCGCAGACCTCAACAGACTGCCTGTAAAGAGGATGGGAGAAGCTGCTATTTAGGGAC
This sequence comes from Pleurodeles waltl, assembly GCF_031143425.1. Lineage (NCBI taxonomy): Eukaryota > Metazoa > Chordata > Amphibia > Caudata > Salamandridae > Pleurodeles > Pleurodeles waltl. The sequence goes on along the minus strand of NC_090449.1, from coordinate 1,030,272,581 downwards.
CTCAGTCTCACCAGTGCTTCACTTGTAAACCGTGGGGCACATTATGAGATGTCTAGCAGCATTGGCAATGCCAATAGATCTGGCTTTATTTTGCTTCACCCTGGAATCACCCAAGCACACTACCCATCCTGCATGCACACCTCTCATCCTGCAGTCATGGAAGCCCACCTCTCGTCCTGCACGAACACAGATCACCGCTCACTCTGCGCTCCACAAAGGCCCATCCTAAAGGCACACCAGCACAAGTCTTCCTAGACTCAAAAGACATACCATTCAAGCCTGAAAAATAAAATAGTTGTTCTCACAAATCTGTAGTTCCCTGTGCAAAGCAGCACAATTTTCTGGACTGGAGATACTCAATTCCTCTGGGCTACACTGGACATTATTTGAAAAAAGATTGGTTGGTGTAAAGTGGTTCTGCACCACTTGCCCTGCAAGCATGGGCAGTGGGTGAAAACATGAAAAAAGAATGTGAGATTAGGGATTGTAGGTTTGGCAACAGAGGCAGTGTATTCAGTTCTTCATGTCATGCCGTCTACTGGGCTACACTGCTAGAATAGCTGGAGGAGTAGCAGAAAGGTGGGTTGGTGAAGGGATGGATAAATGCATGGAAAGTGGTAGCATGAAAAGACAGATACATGGCAAGTTTGAATAATTAATCTATCAATAATAAGTGAATGTGTGAATGAACAGACATGTATGGGTTGTGTGGAAAGAGGAATGTATGTATGGATGGATGGACAGATGGCTGAATTGAATTTGAGTGTGTGAACGGATGGATGAATTTACACATGAATGCAAGGAGCTTGTGTGAGTGAACAGATGAATGGTTACATGGTTACCCGGCTTAATCTTCGACGCCTTTATAGAGTGCTCCACCTGATGGAGGTACAGTCGGAGAGTTAGGTGGTCTTAATGGCGCTCGATGCAAGGATGGCATTTGATTCTGTTGAGTGGAATTATATATTTACTGTGTGGCTTTGAACCAAAGTTCTGTGCATGGGTTGGGTTGCTCTACTGGGTCGCCTTGGCCAGGGTGCAGGTGAATGGTGCGATGTCTCATAGTTTTGTGTTGTGAAGGCGCACTCGAAAGGGGTGCCCTCTCTCCTACATGATATTCGCGCTGGTGCTCGAGCCACTAGTGGCCTGGATCCACCAGGATCCTTTGTTGGAGGGGATCTGGGTGCCTGGGGGTTGGGAGGAGAGGATTTCACTCTACGCAGATGACGTCCTACTTTACCTGACGCAGCCCCTTTCTTTCATAGACAGGATTATGTGGGTGTTTTAGAGGTTTGGGGATCATTCGGGCTATAAGATTTACTGGTCCAAGTTGGTGGTGTATCCACTTTCAGGGTAGCCCCCACCTGCCTAGAGAATGCCAAGCCCCGACTGTCCTGGAGGGGTTCCGGTATCTTGGGCTATATGTCACTAGGGATCCTCAGGAGTTCATTTGTCAGAATATATCCCCTCAATTGGAGAGACTCTGGGGTGATGTGACACACTGGAGCAACATCCCATTGACATTGATGGGTAGAACGGCCCTTTACAAAATGATGAGCCTACAGGGATTCTTATATGCTATGTAGAATACGCCTTATAGGCTCCCTCGGGATGTCTTTAAGAAAATAAATGTGGAAGTTCGTTGACTGTTGTGGCAGGGGGGATCCCATAGAATTGCTTTAACCAAACTGCAAAGAGGGGTTTATGATGGAGGGCGGAGATTCCAGACATCCTGAAATACTATCAGCACCTTGTGATCAACGAATGGATCTTTGCAGATCCACATGACCCGGCAGACAGGGTAGATGTAGAGGCTACGAGCCAGGGGGGACGAAAGGGTCTTCTGTATGGTGGGAAGAGGGACAGTGTTCTGCTGCAGCACACACAAAAGGTGGTCAGAGTAAGGAGAGACGCCACAAGATTTCTGGGATGGAATGGAAAGCTTGCCGGGTTGACACCGCTTTGCCACAGTCACTTATTGTCCGTGGTGGGTGGGTTACCGGGATTCTCGAAGTGGAAGCTCATCAGCATAGAACATCTTGGAGACATTTGGAGGGGCCAAGCTATCACTGGATTCAAGGACCTCCGTGGGGAGTATGCCCCGGTGGAGACTGAGAGATTTCGATATTTACAGTTGAGGCATGCCTTGCGTTGCCATATACAAGAAGGTAAGCAGATTGCTAAGGCCTCTCCATTAGAGGACCGAATACTCACTGAGGCACTATCGGAGAAGGGGGTGTCAATGATCTATAAGAAATTGGTCAACAACTCCCCGGGCCCAGTGGGCCCATTAACGTTAGTGTGAGATGGTGATTTGGGGGACTTCGATGATGAGGATTGGAGTTAGGCTCTCCAGAGCCCACGAGAAATTGCCATTCATGCCTGATTTCGATTGGTCCAACTTAAAATACTGCAGAGGTCCTACTACTCACAGACACTACAACACAAAATAGGTAGGGGCAGAGGCTCCGCTGTGCCGGAGGGCCTTTGGGAGTGAGGGATCCTTCTTTCACATGTTTTAGGAATGCCCACTCAAACAGAACTATTGGGAAAGAGTGAGGGAAAGAATGGCCCGAGTTCTGTCACTGGAGATCCTACTAGATGCAAAATGGCTGCTCCTGGGCATTGTCGGGGAAAAGAGGTGGCCCAGATACAATGAGATTTGGCTGTGGTTGGCGGTAGTGGTCGCCAAGCGTAATATAGCAAGAGCATGGGGTGCTGCGGCTCCCCCAGAAATAGCTGCACGGGAATTGGACTTGGAGGCCAGAGGGCAGAACAGGTAGTCTATAGAGCAAGAGGCTGTCCCAGGAAATGGAAGAAATTATGAGAGGCTTGGCAAGTGTATAGGGGGCAGGGCAATGAAGTAGAATAGAAATGGATCAGCCTGGTGGATGGGGAAGATTAGTTAAGGGTCACAATTGTTTGTTGGCTATAAGAGATTGGGTCGCAAAAGTGCAATTTTTTACCTATTGGGGAACACCCACTCAGCTGTATTACGACTCAGGAATATGTTAAAGATGTATGACGGTTAACGTTCTCTCCATCACATGCTGTATGTTGCTTAGCTGTCAATAAAAAGATATATATATTTTTTTTAAAAGATAGATGTCTAAACTTGAGAAAAGAGCCTGACCTTTTGTGGTGTTAGCTGTACAAGGGTACACCTACTAATATTATAAGCACATGGACTGAGGAATGGATGGGTGAATGGCTGGATGTATGAATAGACTGATATTGCTTTCTGAGTGGTACAGATGGGTAATATGATAGAGTGGAAATGGTGTGTGAAGTGGTGTTGCAGGTGAATGGTGGTAATACCACGGCGTGAGCGGATAGTGTGGTGCTGGGAATGACAGTGCAGTTCTGGAGTGGTTGTCTGGCGCCAGGGATGCTTAAACTAGAGTGGAGTTTAGTAGTGTGGTGGTGTGGGTGATAAGTCGGCATCAGCAGTGTGCTACCTGCATGTGAAGCTATTGTGCTGGAGTGGTGGTAGTGTGCTTTTGGGAAATACTAGTGATGTATCACTGTGTGGCAGTGTGGTGCTGAGGTTTGAGAGCAATGCTGGAAAAGGTATTGTGGAGCATGACCACCCTGGTAGTGTGGTGTGTAGAAAAGTATTGTAATACTGGCAGAGGTAATGCAGTACCGTGATGCTATAGTGCAGCAGAGCAGTGCACGGGCAGGTAGTATTCTGAGGCAGTAGTGCAGGATAAAGAGGTAATGCACTGCAGTAATGAGGCAGCACTGTAGCAGTGTGGGTGGGCCAATGTTCAGAGTAATATTGTGGTCTTTGTAATGCAGCAAGAGTGGTGGCAGAAGGATGATGGCAGTTTAATTGATGTGCTTGGGAAACTAGTGTTAAGGATGTATGTGCATTTATATTTTTGTGCATCATTAACAACATGCAGAATGTAGTTTTACTCTCAGTTGCACATGCACACATTGATATTGTTCTATTATCTTTTAAAACAATGTTAAAACAATGTTCTTATCACATATAGAGGTGTATTTTCTGGATCATTGTTAACTAGGCATCTATTTAAGCTTGACAGCCATCTTTTTCAAAATGGATGTCTTCCCACTGCACATTTCACCGTTTGTTATTCAGGCAGCACATAGTCAAGCAGAGTCATGTTTCTTTTTAATTCCACTAGCATTCTTCTTGCTGTTCTCGAAGCATTCCTCCTAGCCTGGTCACAAAATTGTATCTTTTGTCAAGGTCCTTCTGTTAACCCAGTGTACCCTAACCATTCATAATAGCTTGCTGGTGTTCATGTATCTAGTTTGTTTTACCATCACCTCCGGATGACATTAGCATAGAAAGGCCAGACTCAACATCCAAGTAGTGGGATAGTGTTTTGGTGCCAGGGCAATATGATGTTTGATAAAACTGTGTTCTGATTTGCTAATAAACTGATACATTTGTTCACACCATGATGATTTTACAGTTTGTGTTCCATGGGGAGCTTTTCTATATAAACCCTTAGTTTTGGGGGTGAACTAGAAGACTTTCCGATTCTACTGGGGATGCTTTGTAATGCTTTGTTTTATTATGTTTTATTCTATACCACAACTCTTACATTTTGTAATAAAACCTTGATATTTATTCAACTGATCTAGAACTCAGTCGAGTGATCCTTTTACATAGTTTACTGTATTACGGGTATTTTAATGTGTTGGGAGGTGCCTTACCTTGGGGACACATTGCCTCATGAAATTAGGGTTTTACACTGCCTACTACTGATCAATCTATGGGCGTTCTGTCGAGGTAAATTTTTGGGGTGCAAAAACTGCAAGGGAGGGGGAGGGTGGTGCCAATAGTACTTATCACAAGTACGTGTGGGGGTCAGGCATGTGTATCAATCGCAGCAATGTTTGTTAAACTTCTATTGACCCGTGTCTGCCACCACATAATTAATGCCCTGAAGAAGAACATTTATTTGTACTTCATACGAATCAGACAAAATTGTATTCTGCGTGTGCCATAATTATCTAATTATCTAACAGACTTGATTAACAGTCTCACAGTGGCATGTGTGAGACCTAAATACCAAGCTCCATCCCACAGTAACACAACAGCTGATGTTAATGAACCTTCTACAGCCAGCCATACTGCTGTTGGCTCACACAACTTAATAAATAAATGATCACAGTTGCTTGGAGAGGAAGCACTATTTCGGTGGAAGCCAACAGGTTTTGCCAAATCAAAAGGTTTACTCAAGTGAACCAACATCTAGGTGCAGCCACAGTCCCTCTCTCTGTAGTACTCCCAAAAGCTCTTTGTTCTAATGATCACATGAGGTAAGTAGCAGCTGTGCTGTCAAGCCAGACCTAAAAAGGTGGGTTTCACTTATGAAGAGGAGAAACCTAGATCAGAACTTTAGTTTGTCATGCTTCTGGAATTGTGAGGTGGAGGCTCCTGCCTGAGGGGGCATAGGAAGCAGATCCCAGGTCACCCTCACTCTCAGAAACACTGGTGGTCCAGAACATCAGACAGTACCAAACACAGACATAGCCACTTCTATGCTACATAACAAGTCAGTGCAAACTAAAGTCTTCTAAGCTGGTGACTTGGATCTATTAGCTTTTTCTGATTTCAAAAATCACACTTGATACTGAGTTTGAAAGTCACATAAAAAATGTGCACTACTTGATTTTAAACGCCATCTGGATATACAGCACAAACTCACAGAAGCAGAATTTGCAGTTCAAGCGAACAACCTTTACAGGCTGCCCTTAGAAGTCTTTTAGCTGGTTATGACTTTTTCAACACTTATGCTAAAAGGTGAGAGATTTCTACATGCAAACTAGCTGTAAGCATCCTCCTTGAGGCAGATTTCAAAGGAGTTTGTAGGTCAGGTAATATATTCTGGGGCCTTTTTGTTGGAAATCCAGAATTAAGTAATACAATTTAAGCATTCGAGATTAGGATATATTGTTTCATTAAAGTATCACTGATGTCAATAAACTCTACATGTTGAAGAATGAACAGTGATTTGTTGGATGAAAGTATCCTCTATTTTTCACTATAAAAATTGTACTCCCTCTTTCTGAGGAAAAATTATTTTAAGTGATGCTTTATATTTTGCATACATTTTGGTGTGTTATGTGCGTTGGTTAAGCAAGGTTTTACTATGTCAAATACAATTCAAATATAATGGTTTCTTGCTTTCAAACAAGATATTATTAATTCAATTAAAATAACTTTGACTCTTAGTCAAGACTGGGGGCATCTTCTCCAGGAGGCGTGGTCCTTACCCGATGCTGCATTCTTGTTCTGTTGTCCCACCTGGTACATGCTCTGCTGTAGGAGGTTTAGGCATTCTCCCAGGCAGCTGAGGGTAGCAGCAGAGGTAGCTTTGAGGAGCAGTAAGTCCTGGTCCAAAGCAGAGAGTGGACCAGAGCCAGGGAGAGATTCAATGGCATGCACAAGGGTTTTCTGCTGTCCTTCCACTTGGCTCATGACCTGCAAAGAGAAGGAAACAAAAAAGAAAGACAAAAGGTTACTAGGTTGGGCATCATCATTAATGTGACCTTTAACAAAGACAGAAAGGTAAGATCTCATAGTGCAAGGCCCCGCTATGGGCAGGGTTCAATTGCACCCGACCCACAAGCCTCAGTTTGTGTCTCAAAGGGTGATGCCCTCAACAACATCAGTCAACAGGCCATGTGATACTCAAGTTTAGTCATAATTCAATTTCCCCTCCATTTAGTCACCTATGGTATGATAATTAACTGAGGTCATAGGCCAATGTACAACATCTGTATTATCCACCCTACCTTAGGATGCTGTAGTGAGGCCACAGGTCAGCTGCAATCAGCAGTCTAATCGGTTAGTGTCCCTCAATTGTGATATCCACCCCAGTGGAAGATACTGCAGAGAGGTGGTAAGTCACTTCCCTTCAAATGCATTATTCGCCCTAACATATGATGCTGATGTAAGAACAAAGGCCAGTTTCCCTCAAGTGCATTATCCTCCTTGCAGTATGATGCTGAAGCGAGGAAATGAGATCATAGGTCAGTTTCTTTTATTTTGATTATCCAGCCTGATCTATGGATTTGGAGTGGGGTCATAGGTCATTTTTTTTAATGATATTAGCCACCATTTGTATGAAGCTTAAATAGTGCCAAAGGGGCACGTTCGCAAAATTACACCATTTGGTCCATAGTATTTAATGACTATGTAGCAATCAATATTCTTTAGTGACACCACTGACACTAACATCACATGTGGAGTTCCCTACCAGAGATCATATAACTAATTTTATCAAGTTAAATTGTTGCCACAGAGGGAGGTTTTTCTCAGTGACATCATTCACCATACTTATAATCACAAACTGATGACCTAGTTCAAATTCCCTAGATTTCATCATTCACAGTATTTTATAAGAGTGTAATGATCCTCCATCGATGAGTATTGTTAAATGGCATCATTACCCCTCTTACATAATCACAAAATCATATCACATACTTCAATTTCCCTTTATTATGACATTCATCATGTCTTACAAGAATGAAATGGTGTCCTGTGTGTTGGTATCCTAACATTAAATCACTCTACTATATTTTATCATGCTGAATTGTCGTATAGACATGTTTTCATACTTTACAGCATTCATACTATCTTATACAAACAGAGCAATGACCCAAGAAATTGCTTTCTATGCATGAGAGTCACTGACAAAGAAAAAGAGATGCAATCTGAGACTATTGGAAGCACAAAATCACTTTCCTATACCCATTAAGAGGTAATAAGAAATCAAAAAAATGCATTCTTTGTGGCCAGACTGAGCATCAAAAGATATGATATTAGCACTTTACACGCACTGAAAAAACTGCTACAGAAAAAGATGGTATTTTACCTAGGCCAGTCAGTCAGATTCAATAATTTTTATCCTGCATATGCCATAAAAAAAAAAAATAATAATAATATATACAGTACATAAAGTATGAGCATTGAACATTTAAAAATATTTGAAAAATGAGTTATCATGGATTTGTAGGGTCCATTCCATCAGGTTCAGGGCAAAATATCAAGCTAGGATTAAATGCATAAATCTTCATATGGGTTTTCGATTACTTAAGCCGCTCTTATATAGCCTTAGAACCCGCCGTAGCGGGCTCTACCGGCTATTAAAGGCCCGCTCCCCGTGTTAAATGCCCGAGCCGAAGGCGAGGGCATTTAACAAGGGAGAGGGACTTTAATAGCCGGTAGAGCCCGCTACGGCGGGTTCTAAGGCTATTAGAACATTCTGCCACTCAGGGCAGAATGTTCTATTAAAATAAAAAATGTTCACGGAATCCCCTCGGGCTCCGTGAGGCTTTGTTCACAGCTGTTGCTGTGAACAAAGCGAACATTGGAATGTTGGCGCTGCGGGCTTTTACCGGCCAGTAAAAGCCTGCAGCACTCCATTGTTTTCAATATAGCCCCCAGCATTCCAATGTTCTAATAACATGTATAACAGCATAGCAAATACATACTGAGCAAAGTTGCTGCAGAAACACCAGGCCTTCCTTGTATTGTTCAAGGTTAGCACTGCGTACGATAGGAACCAAAAAGAGGAGGGATAAAGGAAAGTCTACCCTAAAGTGCACTGCACATAAACTAAAAAGAGTAACAATATGTGGGATTCACCATCCACTCTAAATAAAGGTCTATGCCACTTGTGGTTCACACAAAGGACTACACTTCACCTAGGTCTTTAAATCACAGAATACAACATTATGGAGGGGATTACTCCATCACAAACGTGACGATACCCCGCTCGCCGTTTTACAAGTTCCATAGGAAGTAATTGAACTTGTAATATTGAGGACGGGATATCTGTTACGTTTGTTATGGAGTAATCCCCTCCGCCAGAGTCGTTATCAGGCCCTCAGTTAAGTGTGGCAAACCGGGAGCCCATGTCATATCACTGGGGTGTTTACCTTTTGGAAAAGTTGGCCAATAGACGCGGAAGACGAGAGAGTGCGATAAAGAGTGAAGACCAAGAAAAAGAGGAAAAACCACAGCAGGAAGATTTTTGCGTGGCAAAAAGAAGAAAAAAACTGAAAACATGTACAGGAATAAAGAATTTGTGTGTTAATAGTTCCACGCAATGAGCACAATTGCCACAAAAGATGTGATTGTGTGTGAATGAATGCGTGTTTAAGTTTGTAAGAAAGTGAATTTGTATCAATGTTATCTCACAAAGGGAACTCTGGGACTATATATGATAAATCATTGTACCATTGCTGTCTATTATCTTCAATGAATCCTGATAAAAGGCATCACAATCTAGGGTAATTTATAAGAAAAAGACAAATGGAAAGAATCCGAACACAAAAGGAATGAAAAATGGTTATTTGGCTAGCCCAGACTTTAAGACGGGGAGAGGAGTGTCTATGTCAAAAAGCAAAAGAGACAGGGTGAGAGGAAGGTTGAGTGAGGTAGGAAAAAGGAAAGAGAGAGTCTGAGAGAAAAGGAACTATTCAGAATGAAACGCGTGTGAGAGAGGATGCTATCGAGGACAGGCAGAGAGCACCAGTAGGAATTTCTGGGGGAGAAAAAGAAAGAAATAGGATCAAAGAAACAAAAAAAATGGGATGGCCAGAGAAAGAGTGGAAATGAAGTTTGTATGCGGTGAACTTGGCCAGAACTTTCACTGCATCTTTAAGAAAGACTATGCGCAAACATGCCTTTAATTTGTTATCTTGCCAGCAAAGTAAAACAAATGAATGCACAGTGTCTTAAAGACAGAGCATGGCATCCACTTCATCAGCACAAAAGCCATGAATCAGCAATTGCAATGTCATCTTGTCAGCAAAGTGAATGCATCAAAGAAACCCCACTGGTTCTCAATTACAAGCTACACATCATGTCATCACTATTCTAACTAAGAAATGTTGTTTGGAATAATTTTAAGACCTGTATATATTTCAGGATACTGGGGGGCCTTTTCTCAGGTTATGACTGGGACCTGCGTAGCGCCTCTGACAGCCTTAACAGCTCTTTTGACAATCAGCCCATGGCCCGTGGAGAATAGTTCATGCTGACCCTCTGATCAGCCCTCTGTGAACAGTTCTTCAATCAATCAATCAATCAGTCTTTGTAAAGCACGGCTACTCGCCCGTGAGGGTCTGAAGGCGCTGGGGGGCAAAAAGGTGGAGCCTCATCCGAAGAGCCACTTCTTGAGGTTCTTCCTGAAGATGGTGAGCGATGGGCTTTGTCTGAGGTGCAGGGGGAGGTTGTTGCAGCTCTTAGCTGCGTTGTAGGTGAAAGATCGTCCTCCGGCGGTGGTTTTTCAAATGCAAGTGTTAGTGGCCAGAGCCAGTTGTGCGGAGTGGAGGGATCTGGCGGGGGTGTGAAACGAGACGCAGTGGTTCAGGTAGGCTGGTCCGACGTTGTGTATGGCTTTGTACGTGTGGGGAGAGCATGAGCTGTGGAAGAAGGGGGCATAGCTTCCATTGGTGCAGCATGTGCAGTAATACCATGACCCAGAGGCCTGACAGGACCACTGAGCCCTGATTATTGCTGTATTTCACAGTTCAAACAGAAGTCAGAGGGACAATTTCCTTTCTTGTACCGGGGCTCATGACACACTTGATATGCCACAGGTGGGAAGAGAGTCAGGCAGGGCTAGTCAGGCTGTGGGCAGCTAAGGATGAAATTGGATTTTACAAGGAAACATGCAGAAGGAACTGCTGATGAGTTACAGAGTTAACAATACTATACAACAGAGAGCGAATCAACTTGCAAGGCGATATTGAGAACCAGTGGTAAGAGCAGAGAGAAAGTGAACTGTTCCAGTGACAGTGATGTACCACAGGTAAAAGTAGAGCGAAAACAAAAGGTTGAAGGGATATTTATGTACAGGGGTAACAGGCATCTTTACTTCAATGTTAAGATGTTTACAAAGTGGAAAAGAAGCACACAAGATGTGCAAAAAAAGAAGCCACATGGAATTATAGCATTTTGATGCTGCTGGGCCTTCATACACCTAAATAAATAAGAATAATGTGGCATGTGGAGCAGAAAGAGGAGCAAGACACTGTGGGGAGCATTGAGGTAGGATCGCGTGAAAACAAAGTGTGGGAGGTGTGCTAGGCAGACGGAAAGACAGGGGAAGGAAGGAAAGAAACACATGCACTCCCATAGAATGCTAAATGCAAAGGAACTAAGTGATCCCCCTCCAGCATGACGTGGAAGGATACAACTCATCCAGTCAGAACACTGTGTAACCGCGATGCTAGTGGGTGGGACAACACAGGAATAGGAAGCAGAGCCACTGAATCAAAAGCAGACAACTGAGATAGACAATAAAAGCATCCAATCAGGAGCCAGTGGCTGATCCAAAGCACTTTCTAAGTATGTGCTTTTCACTGGAAACAATAGGTCTACTTATGGACAGATAAAGCTGTCTGTAGCTGAGACCTGAAAAGAACCTTTGAGCCAGGAAGGTCTGGTGTGACCTCTTCTTGTCATCACCAATATTCATCCACATTTCAACTCTGAGCTGCGGTTGAACAAAACACAGAAGCACCTGGAAGCTCAAGGGAGTGAGACAAGGTGTATGCAGTGTGCAGACTCCAACTGAGGATCACGTCCAGTACATGTATTTGGTAAAATACGTCTGAAAAGTTCATTTGTAGATCATTTAATTTGCTGTGTTGCAATGAAAACAAAATATATAATTTAACCAACCTCAATAAAGAAAGCATTTAAAGTTGCCCTTCCCAGCCCTCCTGAAATAGATCATATGAAACAAAGTTCAATATCATCTTGGCACAGGCCAGTAGTTAAGTCAGATTTTGTAGACAATGTGCCTTCATTCGTGCTAAGTTTATTGCAAAGAAAATACACATATGTGGGTTTTCAATAATGATAATGAATGTGTGTCTTAATGTCTTCTATCTTTCTTTCACCATATTTCACGTTTCTACATTTACTTTGTTGTTCCATTACTTCATTCACCAGTCCAGGCCATTGCAATGACCTTTAATCCATCCCAGTCATTAACACTAAACCTTACCATGAATGTAAGCTTTGACTTGAATCTACATATATTGCCATGCAATTACATACATTCCACTGCTGCTAGCTCCAAACTGAATTGAAGTGCATTATTTAAACTAGCACTAACAATTCTAACCTTAAACGGCATTACATTAATTAAAATATTTATTTATGATAAATGAATACCAATTTTTAAGCCTAACCCTATTTTAATCTTTTCAATGAAAGTGAAACATTTAATAAAGTTAATTTAGCCATAATAAAAATAATTTCCCTATACTTAATTCAATTCAAATAATGTAAACCAAGTTACGCTTAGATTGCACTATTTTAATTCTTACACTAACCCTACATTAAATACAAATATTGTAAACCTAGTACTTAACCTAACCTTGTATTTTAGCAACTACATTTATTTCTAATCAATTTGTTTCCAATATATTTGATACAAACCCTAATCTTAGCGGTAAATGCTATTCATTGATGTTAAACTAAGCGTGATTAAACTAATAAGTAATGTTAATCAAACAGTGACTTTAATTGGTTTGCATTTCATTGCGTTTTCAATTAATTCCTCTAATACTAGCCATAACTCTGAATTATACAAAAGCACTTTGTTATAAATTATTTACTAATAATGTGCTGATGTTTTAGTTCATATAATAAAATATTTACTTTGCAGGTTGTTTTCCTGATGCATTAGGTGAAGTGAAGGGGTATATGCAGTGCCTAATTTATATTTAAAAAAAAAAAAAGGTACCAGGTATTGCTAATGTTGCAACTGCTGCTTGCACCACCCACTGCCCCTGCCAGACTGCAAAATGTCACTATCAAGGGACAGTGAATGCACTGCTATTTCTATTTGTGGTGCCTACTGTATTGCTAAACTGATGAGATCTGCTAAAAACAGGCAGACAGCACCACCATGTGGTGGACTGCCATATAAAAGTGCCAGTGTCAAGAAATTCAGCGCCAGTGGATAGCATCAGCAAACACTGGCACAAATTAAGCACGGTTTATCTGCAACCAAAGAAAGTGTAGGTGCTATGGAAGTCATTGCAAGGAAGAAAATGCCAGATAAAGTAAAGGAAGCTAAGAAGAGGTTGGCATTCTACCTCACAAAATACTGGGCCAAGGATTTTCAGGCTTAGACAATATCGCCAAAGATACCTGTCTAGCAGAATATTGGTAATTCCATAAAACTTGAAAAAACTTTTTATAAACCATATGATGATTATTTACTGCCAGAAGAAAGAACAGGTCTTAAATCCAAGTCTGCATTTGGGATGCCATGAATATGAACTTCATGCTTTAAAAATATTTACTAAGGAAGGCGTCCCTTTCAATCACTGACTACCTTCTTTCCTACATGCATTTACCTTTAATGAGGAGAATCCATCCTTAATTGAAACAGCATTTCTCTTATAACAGGTGGGACTGGAAGTCATTATTGGTACATTTTTGGTACATTTTGGAATGTGTGCAAATAGTTACCAGTTGTGTACTATTTCATAAAATATCTACTTGTCCACAGGACGGGTCGTTTCATATATTTATCTTCCCTGAATAAAAATTCAATTGTCCCATTCAGTGCCATGCACAGAGGTAAGAAATGATGCCAATGTTCTCATATCAAAGTTCTGAAAATATCTTCTTTGGTTATCGCCCTGGTTTTCATTATGTTATGTGACATCTACCTATGCTTTGATAGTGCCACATTTCTAATTTGACCACGCACTGATCATACCAGTGTTGTATTTTTGTTGAATACTTGAAAATTCACAGGCCCTGCTTATGAATGGCCTCCATTACTGGCAGAAGGGCTCTGAAAATGAAACACTTTTGTTAGGCTGGATTTAGGATTATAGCAGAGTTCAGGATAAACCCTTCTAAATGTACCATCGCGACCTTTCCTAATTTGGATTCCGAGGGAGCATCTAGTGAAATCCTTTGGAAAATGTACTTTTAAGCTTTTGGTTTCACAAAACATTACTGTGAATAAACCTAGATTATATTTACGAGACAGAGTTTAGGTTGACATCCAAGGATCAGTCTGACATTCTCAACTCTAGCACATTCTGTAATTCTAAGAAACGTCACTTCTTTTCGCAGAGCCTCTGTGACCGTGTTTTATATAATCGTAAGCATCTTCCATGCACTAGACTAATGGATGGTTTACATTTTGAAAGTAGATGAAGTCGGCAGGTCTTGCCGGAGTCAAATTAATAAGGACCTAGGGCTACATAGCATTTTGCACATCGCAAACAGCGAATCGGGCCGTTTGCGACATGCAAAATGGACTTTGGCATGTACAAACCCATTTTTGGTGATTCGGTAAACTATTTACCGAATCGCAAAAAGGGATTGCGAGTCGCAATTAGGAAGGGGGGGTTCCCTTCCTAATTGAAAGTCGCAGCCCATGTATGATTGTTTTGTGACCACAAAGTCGCAAAACAATCGCAGTAGCCCAGTGTCACACTGGAGCTAACCCATTCGCAAACGTGAAGGGGTCCCCATGGAACCCTTTCCCCTTTGTTTAATGGCAGTAAAAACATTTTTTCAGAGCAGGCAGTGGTCCTACGGAAAAATGAAACAAAAACGTTTCATTTTTTGTTTTTGAAATGCATCTCGTTTTCCTTTGAGGAAAACGGGCCGCATAAAAAAAATAAAAAAAATGCTTTATTTAAAAGCAGTCACAGACATGGTGGTCTGCTGTCTCCAGCAGGCCACCATCCCTGTGAGGGCGGCCATTTCCAAGGGGGTCGCAAATTGTGACCTACCTCATGAATATTCATGAGGTGGGCATTTGCGAGTCCCTTGCGAATCGTAAATAGTGTCATTGACACTATGCAACATAAGGTCTTGCGACTCACAAATTGTGAGTCGTTCTGACTCGCAATTTGTGAGTCGCAAAACCAAACTTTCGTACATGTAGCCCCTAATTCTTAAAGCTATATAAACGTGTAAACAAAGATACACACATGTAAAGGTTAGTTTTGCACTCATATAAGGAATTACTCACATGAAGATTTTTGTGGAATTCCTTCCTGCAAAAAAACAAACCAAAGAGGCATATTCCTCCTATGTGTGCTGCATTCTGTAGCACACATGGAAAGAGGCTTCAACGATGAGGAATTAAGATATTTCTCCTTGTTGCACCTCTATATGGTAGGCCCACCATTTTGGTGCACATTCAGGTTTACAAGACTTTGTAAATCTGGGGTTGCATCTAAATACATGGGTGGGTGTATCGGAACGCTCATGCTCCACCCATGTGACGCCTACCCATCCCAAAAGCAATGCAAGCTAGCGTCATGCACTGCCTTGCATTAACTTGTATTTACTAACCCAAGCAAAGTGGCTTAGCGTGGCTTACCAAATGCTAACAGTGATTTTGAGCTGAGCTGCACTGCAAAATCATAGTAAATCTGGGCAGAGGTCTTCATCTGAAAATATTTACGGTGTTGTCACAGATATTCTGGAGCAATCTTTGAATTCATAGTAAATTAGGAAAAAGAAATTAGAACCAAATAAAAGAACAAACTTGTGCAAACATATTTCTGACTTTTCTTCTCAAACTTTTGATAACTAGGCCCATGCACATTAGGGCAGGTTTTCAATTAAAAAAAAATCACACTAAAAAAAACTTCCAGGAAACTCTTACTGAGGATGTCTATTTCATCACAGCTGGAGGATAGGACTAAAATTGATTTGTTGTTCCAAGTTCAAGACACTGAAGCTTGCCATGGCAACTTTTCTGCCCAGTTCAAGTCCACCAGCAACTTGCAGATTCCATACAGGCAGAAAAAGTTCCTTCCAACACAAGACATCTGAGTTTCTGCCATTCTCCACAACACTTTCCAATAGCTGTTAAATGATGATTCCATCATCTAATGACACTCCACAAGAGCATGACTGGAAATACATCTGTAACAAAACGAAAAGCTTCATGAAGCAGTTAAAGGCCAATTGACTGGAAAGGCTCCATCCCTCCTGATCTGTCAACCCTCCCCTCTTCCTGGACAAACCAAACTGAAGCCTTCTCAAACCTCCCATCCCTTGAGCAGGATGTCAAATGCAACCTGTACAAAGATACGGTACTGCACCAAACACGGTCTGACTCTTAATTGTAGACTGTACACCACCAAACCCGACAACACCTCAAAGCCACCCAAAGCAACCAATCCTGCTAACACGAAAACACACATTGCACTTAAAAAGACCAATGCTTGTTTAAAATAATTGATGCACAACTGGTTGTAAAACAGTAGACAATAAAGAGTGAGTAAGAGGAGTCTAAGTGAAAGATGAAGAAGGAAGTAGGAAGAGAGAGGGAGAGAGGACATCTCGGTACCGCTCCACATAGGTGACACTTTGGCGCAGATGTCTGATGCGTCACGTCAAGAAAGCATGTCGAAGAAAATTGTCCAGATAATAAGCATGAGGAAAGATGAAAGCAAAGTATGAAACGCGGTAAGGGAAATGATGAAAGGACAGAAATTATGGCGCTGTGACAGAGTACAAAGAGAGACGACAAGAGAAAATGCACCCCCTGTCTGTCATCAGTTTCAGTGAATAAGGGAACTTCCAAGCTGAGAGGCCTCATGCAAGTTCCTACTTCAACTTAACCCTTTCTTAGAAGCCCTTCAGCACATGATATGCTGCATCTATGGTCCAGTCGAGAAGCCCTGCTCCTGACTTCAGATTTCCGGGCTGAATCACTTCTTGTCACAGCTCTATACTCCAGCTGAGATGCATCACTAGATTTTCCAGCTCTGTGCTCCAGCCAAAAGGCCTTGCATCTCTCTGAATTCCAGATCTATACTCCAGATAACTTAATATTCTGGATCTATGCTCTACCCAAGAAGTGCAGCATCATTTCCCATTCCAGATCTATGCTCCAGACAAGAAACCCTGGGTCACTTTCCATTTCAAAGATGTCTTGTATCACTTCATATTCTAGATCTATGACCTAGCTGAGAGGCCTGACATAATATCCCATTCAAGATCCATGCCCCAGCCAGGAATCCCAGCATCACTTCCCATAATAAAGAAGTCCTGTATCACTTCATATTTCAGGACTATGCTATCCATTCCAAAGAAGTCCTGTGTCTCTGCATCACTTCTAGTTCTAGAGATGTCTTGTATCACTCCATTTTCTAGACTTATGCTCCAGTCGAGAAGCCTGGCATCACCTCTCATTCTAAAAATGTCTTGTATCACTTTATACTCAAGATCGATTCTCCAGCCTAGAGGTCTGCCATCATTTCCTTTTCCAGATCCACGCTCTAGCCAACAAAGGGCAGCATCACTTCCCATTCCAAAGATGTCCTCTGCCACTACATCACTTCCCATTCCAAAGATGTCCTGTGCCACTGCATCACTTTCCCATTCCAAAGATGTCCTGTGCCACTGCATCACTTCCCATTCCAAAGATGTCCTGTGCCACTGCATCACTTCCCATTCCAAAGATGTCCTGTGCCACTACATCACTTCCCATTTCAAAGATGTCCTGTGCCACTGCATCACTTCCCATTCCAAAGATGTCCTGTGCTACTACATCACTTCCCATTGCAAAGATGCACATTCCTTCTGGTGGCTACACGACTTGTAAGTGAAGTATATTAGATTAAATGCACACATTTCAGGATGGATGTTCTTACTGAAGTATTTACAAAGTATTGTACTAGGATGAAGATGAGTCCAGGGACGGTGACAGCTTCAAACTGAGGCCAAGTACAGAGGTACTGTAAATGAGATCCAGGCGTCGAGAGAGTGTCTGTCCCCAGGGTTCTGCAAAGTCGGTCCAGGAGAGCCGGGTCCATGCCAGGTTTTTAGCATATCCACATTTAGAAAAAAGATGTTTCAGAAATCTACATTTTCTCAGTGCCAGAGACCAGTTTTGATGACGTGGCTGCCAAACAACCCAAAAGACAGTAATAAGGAGAGGATTTTTTTTTAGTTCAAGCCAGTTCTTTAAATGGGCAGGTACTGTCGGGTAATTTGAAAGCAAGAGTATAAGCACTTCTCAGCAGGAGGACATTGCAATTCATAAGAGAGTGCCGCCAAGTCTCACTAGCAAACAAGTACTCCAGGTAATTTAGCGTGCCACTTTTATATTTCCATTTCACGCACTGGTCCAGCTAAAACAGAATTTTATGTCGAGACAGGAGGCTAGCATTATGCATACGCCTTTTATTTACCACTTCTGTGCAGCATCTTTAAAGATACATAGAAGCAAATGAAGTCACAAGAACATTAGAACCAAAACAGTGCATAAAACTCCATGACAACAGCCTTCTTCCTCTTTTGTTTGCTGCTTCTGTGCAGATAAGTATACTTTATGTATAATCTAAATTAATGAAATGTATTTAATAGTAGATAGATTATACTGTGTTGATAGTGGTTAACCTTTACATTTTATGAGGGGACTGGTGTTTTTAAACCCAATTTTTGGGTAAACGCCATAAATTTAGTTAGTAGTTAACTTTCTTTTATTCATTAGATACGTTCTTTAAGCAGTGTAAGTTGGGTGTTCATTTAATTTGGAGAAAAGAGTGCAGAGTTATTTATATTACTGTTTTTCTCTCTAAACAATATTTGGAAATGTTACCCTTTGAATGATGATTTGTTGTTTAGTCTTCTACAATAATTCAAATCTCCACTGGGTGGCACTCTTAGGCACATCAAGGAATCACCACCCCTGTAGGACAAGATGTAGTAGTTTTTTTGCGCAGTTATTCTTGACCCTTCACTCTCCGGTGTAGCATTCCACTTGCTAACTCAATATCACCACCCTAGGCCATCTCTATTACCCAGCTGAGGGACCCGGAATTGTTTTTTAGCCTAGTCTGATTCCCGTCGAGAGGCCCTAGTTTACTTCCAGCTGAGAGACTCATTGCTAGTTCCAGCTGAGATGCCAACATCATTCCCATTGAGGCCCTGCCTCTATTCCCATTCCAACTCTATGTCCATCCTAAAACCCTAATGTATTAATCTTCACGCAGGGCTCAGTAAAATTATATAAGGTTCATTTCGGTTAAACACGACACGTCTTACTCCCGTCAATCCATCCTCCGAATGCCTATGAAAACCCCTGTTCTTTCCCCCCGGCATTCTAGATTCCCACACAATAGTTCCTTAAAGAAGACTTCCAACAATAAACTACCCAAATACAACACATTTCCCTCCTTAAATAAAATAAAAAATAAAAAATAAAAATAATTAAAAGAAAACATCCGAAAGTTCTAATTCTAGTGATCAAGAAAATGTGTGCATTAATCTACACATTCACACATAGTTTGCTAATCGAGAAGACATTTGTCTTGATCGACCCTCAAACTTCACTCTCGAGGCTATGGAATCTTCCTTCAAACTCTCATCCATACTACTCTCCTCATCACTCTCCCAACGATCAACGTACTCAGGAATCTCACTCCCATCAACCCTACTTCTTGCACCCTCCACTCTTACGTCCTCACAAACAGGTTCCACTCATCTCTCGTACATCATAGGTCCAGAAACAGCAAGATCTCCATTTAGTGCATCACCATGTTTAGGAGTACACTTAGCCAGTCTGTTCACATTCCAAACTCTGCCATCTTGTGTGACTACCTTCTTTTTAAATACTTTTACCACCTTCATGGCTTTACCAAACTTAGGCATACCTTTCCTTATCAGACCTGGTTTCCTCCCCTGGACCCAATCTCCTACAACAAATGTTGGCTCTTTCACTCTCCACTTCCTATCATACGCCTCCTTATTCTTCTCCTGCTTCACCTTCACATAATCTCTTACCTTTTCCACATCAACTCCATCAGGCCCTCTACTTTGTTTTTTTTAAACCACCAGGGACAAAGTTTGGAAACGGGATCTCTACCACTTAATAACTTAAATGGGCTGACACCCGTGGTGCTGTGGGGAGTGATACGGTAATACCATAATTTTTTCCTCACTTTCTCCTTCCACGATCCTCCAAAACCCTGTGCCCAACAAATGCATTCTTTAAGAACTCGATTAAACCTCTCTATCTGTCCATTCTCTTGTGGTTCATATAATGAGGTGGTTATATGTCTAATGTTGCAATACTTGAGGAATCTTTGCATCTCCTTTGACACCAATTGAACACCGTTGTCCAACACCAGAATCTCTGGATAGCCCTCTTTGGCAAACACCTCTTTAAAAAACTCAATGACAACGGCCGACGTGACCTGAGGTACCAGTTTCACTTCTGGCCATTTAGAATGATAGTCCACTAATACCAAAGCAAACCGGGCTTCATAAGGCAAAAATGGGAACGGAACAGAAATATCAAACCCCAATTTTTGCCATGGAGAATCGGGCCATTGAACCAAACGTAATGGAGCTGGCACCGTCCTCAACATCTTCTCAGCATTCACACACACACCACACTCCCTGACAGTCCTCTCTGCCATCTTATCCATGCCTGGCCACCAAAAGGAAGTTTGTATCAACCTTTTCTTGGATGACATTCCAGGATGCCCTGCATGTGCCAACTTCAAAAGGATTGTTTGCATGCCTTAAGTGGAACACATTTTCACCCTTTGAATACAAGATCATTTTCAATCTCCAAATCATCTTTTACCTTAAAGAAAGGCACAATTTCTTCTAAAATCCTTTCTTTCCTTGGCCAACCAAACCTCACACAACTCCTGACTTCTTGTAGAGTCAAATCTTCCTGATCTTTTTCAAACAATTATCTTTCCTCAATAGCCCTGAATTCTTCAGAAATAAATTCAGATACAACAGACACAATGTCCAAATTACCAGAAACACATGCATCCAAATTATCTTAATCTTTCTGAGGAAGCCGCGATAGACAATCAGCCACAGAATTACTTTTTTCTGGCACATACTCAACTTGAAAAGAATATTCCTGCAATCTTGAGACTAATCTTGCAATACAGGCTGTCGCATTCCAACCACCACCCGGAGATAGAATGCCCACCAAAGGTTTGTGATCTGTCTGAAGAACAAACCGTGAACCCCAAATGTAATTTTGAAAATGCTCAATAGCCCAAACACAAGCCACTAGCTCCTTCTCAATAACAGCATACCTCCTTTCTGCGTCATTTAAGGTATGTAAAGTGAACGTAACATTCCATACATCTTTGCCACATCTTTGAGACAGTACACCCCCAACACCATACATACTTGCGTAAACCGTCACTATACACTGCGCCTTAACGTTAAACGGTTTGAGAGTAGTCCACAAGCAATTTCTCTTTTAATAGTTTCAAATGCACTCTCCTGCCTTTCAGACCACTCATACTCCACATTTTTCTGGGTCAATTCTCTCAAAGGCTCCATCTTTGTTGCAAATTTTTCAATTAACTTTCCATAGTATTCACACAATCCTGCAAAGGACAAAAGTTTTTCATGATTATCTGGTGTAGGTGCATCAATAATGGCTTTGACAAGTGAACGCTTAGGCACCACTCCATCCCCAGAAACAGTATGTCCCAAATAATCAACAGATTGGCAAAGAAATGACATTTCTTGAATTTCAAAGTTAACCCATTCATGTTGAACACGTCACACACTTTAACTAAGTGATCTTTATGTTCTTCTTCGTCTTTAGAACAGACCAACACATCATCTTGAAAGCACTTTACAAATTTGTCCATATCTTTGAACAAAATAAACATTGCCCTCTGAAACACTGACACCGCAGACGCCAACCCAAAGGGCATACACTTAAATTGGAATAGCCCCTGTGGAGTGATGAACTCAGTGAGATGTCTGGAATCTTCAGTGAGTCCAATTTGATGATATGCCGATCTCAAATCTAACGTAGAGAAAATTTTGTCCCATCCAGCATGCTAACAACTTCATTTATATTAGGTAAAGGGTGACAGTTGATTATAATGTTCGCATTCAATGCCCTCAAATCTACACACAGCCTCAAAGAATTATCAGGTTTCCGAGCTAAAACAATGGGTGAAACCCACTCAGAGGATTCCACTTCTTCAATAACTCCCTCTTTAACCATCTCTAACAAAATATGTTTCGATTCCTCACGCACACCAATAGGAATGTTCCTTAACTTTTGCACATCCGGTTCAGCATCCCCTTTCAGTCTAATCTTATGACTCTAATTTCTTAACTTACCCAAAGCTTCAGAAAACACATGTGGACATTTAGAGACAATCCAATTACTCTTTTCACCCTCTCCAATCAACATCACGGATTCACAAGACCTAGGATTCAAAATTATCCCCAGCTCTGCTGGGTCTCTCCACCCCAATACATTAACTCCTTTCTCGGCCACATACATTTTGATTTCTGAGGAACACTCTTTCAAACATATAATAGTTTTTATATATCCCATGATACTGATTGCAGTGCCATCAAAGCTTTCTGCAACAATATCAGAGCATGCTAAGTCGGACACTTTCCAAACCACATTAAATTTCTGAACAAAATAATCATAGGTGATAATTGTCCAAGGAGCTCCTGAGTCAGACATGAGTTCCAGTTCCTGACCCTCAATAAAAACTGTACATCTAGGTTGCTTCACTTCTCTCCCACTTTTGTTGACAGAGTCATTCTTGATAAACAACACAACCCCTTTCTCTCTCTCCTCATACACATATGAGACTTTCCCTTTACCACCGCCATCACCCCTTTTAACATCCTTACAAACTCTCGCAAAATGTCCCAATTTTCCAAATTTTTTACATTCTTTTCCAATTGCAGGACACTGTGGAGAATTAGCAAGGTGACAAACTCCCACATCGATAGCATGACATTCTATCAATTTTCCTATTTTTCTCATCTTTCTTGTTCCATGTAGTATTTCTGGAAGTAACATTGTTGCTAATTCCACTACCCCAACTGCTCCAACAACTTCCAAATCCAACATCTTATTTTTCTAAGTGTCTTGCACTGTCTTCATCCATTTTTCTGATTGTTCCAAAGCCTTTGCTTTATTTATCACATCCTATAATTTTGGATCACCCATCACCCACAATTGTTCCTGAATTCTTCTGCTCCTCACATGGACAATAATTTGATCCCTGATCATCTCGTCTGTAATAGGTCCGAAATTGCAGTGCATGGACAAACTTCGTAATCCAGTCAAAAACTCATCAAACATTTCATCTTCATGTTGGACTCTAGTATAAAATTTGGACCTGTTCAAAGCTATACTCGTAGTCGGTTTGAATCTAGTTTCCAGTTTACTCAGGGCATCATTAAAGACATCAATTTCTTCATCTTGAATGGTTCCTTGTGGTAGTGTCCTAAAAATGAGTTGCCCTTCAGAGCCCAAGCAATGTAACAAAATATTCTTCTTCCTTTCCTGTGACATTCCACCTTCACCAATAGCCTTCAAATAAGTTAAAAATGCTTCCTTCCACCTAGACCATGGTATAGGCGGGTCCCCTTTGAGTTGTAAAAATTTTGCAGGAGACTTAAACTGCATTTCTTTTTTTAAATATTATTATTATTATTATTGTGGATAATAAAATAACCTTCCTTTTATTTTGAATAAGTGTAAAGGGGGAAAAAAAGCTACAATTGCAATGAAGGAAAGACTAACAATAATCTTTTCTTTCCTGTGAAACAGGAAGTAAGCAGGGAGAACAGGAAAAAGAGAAAGAAGAAAAAAACACTTGACTGGCGATATGCTGCGTCTAGTTCGGTAAGAATGTCTTTAATAAATCATGCGCGTAGGTTTCATTGTGCATAAATCACTTTCAAGATATGAGGAGCGCGATAGAGCCGCTTAATACAGTGAGTGTTTTTCAAAATGTGCTCGCGAACAGTGGACCGTGAAGTTGATGTTGCTACGCAACAGTAACAGGCGCGTTAAAAACGTATGTCAACAAAGAAACGCGTAGAAAATTAACTGGGCAATATGCCAATACTTGCCTGGATGATTTCCTCAGTTCCGCAGCTTCAATATCAGATTGTTGTCGGGCCACTGCTTCCCGCTGCAAGTGAAGGCAGCCTACGAACAGGATTCAAAATCCTGTTCCGACAACGGATGCTGTTCCGATCACGACGAAAACAATTCAGTTGGTCCTCCAACGCAGGCCGACACGTGGGAATCGTTTTCCCAAAAGCTCGTCGCCAAATTTGTAGTAATCTTCACACAGGGCTCAGTAAAATTATATGAGATTTATTACAGTTAAACACAACACGTCTTACTCCCGTCAATCCATCCACCAAATGCCCATGAAAACCCCCGTTCTTTACCCTCGCCATTCTAGATTTCCACACAATAGTTCCTTAAAGAATACTTCCAACAATAAACTACCCAAATACAACACCTAACTCTGTATGTGGAAGTCAATTCTGCCACATAATAATGGCACTATCCCCCCGCACAATGGTGAAAAACCATCGGGAGCCATTATGGAATATTCCAGTACAACTATGCTTATTATGCCACACAATAATGAACATATCTAGGGCAGTGGTTCCCAACCTTTTGACTTCTGTGGAACCCCACTTTATCATTACTGGAACCCGGGGACCCCCACTGAATTATTATTGGAATCCGGGCCCCCCCCACCCCCCACTGAGCCATTACTGAAAGATGGGGTCCTAATCTGTTGATATTATTTAATTTTCCAAGCAGACGCTGACCCCCTGGGGAGGCTTTGCTGACCCCGAGGGGTCCCTGGACCACATTTTGGGAACCACTGGTTTAGTGCAGTGGTTCCCAACCTTTTGACTTCTGTGGACCCCCACGTTATCATTACTGGATCCTGGGGCCCCCCACTGAATCATTATTGGAATCCAGGGACCCCCTACTGAGTCAGTACTGAAAGCTGGGGATCTAATCTGTTAATCTTATTGAATTTTCTAAGCAGTCACGGACCCCCTAAGGAGGCTTCGAGGACCCCCAGGGGTCCCCGGACCACAAGTTGGGAGCCACTGGTCTAGGGCATTCTATATTATAATGGTGTCTTTCTCATATAACTAGGAGAAACGTGTTCCACAGTCTAAGGCGTATTCTGCCACACTACGATGGCCCTATTCTTTTACACAACACTCAATGTCTCTGGTACAACTATGGGCATATCGTGCCACACATTGATGTCCAGATTCTTATACCACATAATTTCACATGGCTATCAGTGCTCAGAGCATTCTACTCTGAAGCCCAGTATTTCTTTTGCAAGGGCATCGTGAGAGACATTGCTTCGGGTGACCACATGTCTGATTACCGCATGCTGGTACAAAAGTACCATTGCACCTAGATCGCAGAGGAGGCGGAAGTGACATCACACAAGACAGAAAGTGAATCACATGACCTTGAACCTCCAATGACTGACTTTTATACTTGTTATCGGTAAATGCTGGGAACTTATGGCTCCCCAGGATCTTGGAGCAGAGCATTTCTCTTGACTCAGCTGGATTATTTTAATGAAGTATTATGCCTCAAATCTTTATGACTCTTTCAGAAACAAAGGTTGCTAAAGTCTTCATGGCGTTAAGCAATATTCTTACGTGAAATAGGTATTTCTACATAAGAAGTCTGCTGTCATGTTTTTATTTTTATTTTAGAGCATTATTACTATTAACTTCGTTCTCCTCATGTTTCTTGTTCTAAACTCGTTCCAAGAAATAATTATTTTAAAATTAATAGCTAATGAGATTTATGGCTGGTTATCTAATTTGATTTTTCTTTGAATGTTTATTTTCAAAGGATTATAAATTCATTTTAAAATGTAGCTTGTTAATAAACAGTGCTTGACGGCAGAAGCAAACAAATTATCAAAAGCAAATGCCACAATTTACTTTTGAAAAATGAACACAGATCAAATCATGCTGGCCTCAAGGCTGATCAGAGAGGTTGTGAACAGCACCTTAGGGATATCAACTCTTGTTTTTATTTAATGCTTCCTAACTGGTTAGTCTGGTCACCTTTTATGCAAGACAGAACAGGACTAATTCAATTGTAAGTTCTAAGTAAATTCTATTTTCTTCTTATTTTCACTCTCTTTGTAAGGGAGAAATGCAAAAAGAGTGAAAATTAATATTAATATATTAATTCAATCAGTCTATGCCTGTTTATTGAATGCCTATGAAATCTAGAGCTGACAAAACTATAACGTGATGTCAAAACTCCATGCCCCTCACCTCCCAAGCTCTCCCAGGAAGCCAACATTCACCCATTGGATCCCAACAAATCAGGGGCGGCTCCTTCGCAATGGCGATGGAGCGTTGCCCACCTGGCTAAGAGCCAGGAAATGAAAATTAAAACAATAGTCAACTATTGTTTTATTTTTCAGCTGCTCCCTCCGCCAGCTTGTGAAGGGAGGGGGTGGTGGGGCTGGGCCATGGACGGGGGTAGGAGGAGTAGAGTGAGGGCGCATGTCAGTTTGGCCGTCCAAACTGACATGTGCACTTAGGTTTCTCCAACCCGGCTGTGTCACACAGCCGGGTTGGAGAAACTGCACAGGCTCCCATGCAGTGTCTGAGCAGCAGACCAAGCCGCTCAGACCAATCCTGACACTTATTTTGTTTACATCATAAAGAAAGTTCTGTCTGAAAAGTTTGCAGATACAAAGACTAACACAAGTCAACAGTCAACGATTGCTGCAGGAGTCACAGATCAATTTATTTTCTTCATTCAAGTCATTTTGCACTTGTGCTTAAATAACACTTTAATCAAAAAGAGCTTATGATTTGTTGGAATGGAACAATCTCTGGGGTCCATCCAAATTCCTTTCGTAGCTCAGTTTCTAACTCAATGAAGCACATATTCTGCTTATGTTTCCCTATACCAATCTGCCTCTAATGCTTTTGGGTTCTGGAGTAGCGTGCTACTTGCTGAAAAGAGCTTTGACACCTCGTCGGGGGTAGTAAGCGCTATATAAATAGAATTACAATTAAAATATTGATATACTCCAGTGTCTAGTACAAGAACGGGTCACAGAACCTGAATGTTTTATTCATGTAGCTGTTTACCTATACTAATCCGCCTTTAATGCTTTTGGGTTCTGGAGTAGCGTGCTACTTGCTGAAAAGAGCTTTGATGCCTCATCAGGGGTAGTAAGCGCTATATATGAATAGAATTACAACTAAAATATTGATATACTCCAGTGTCCAGTACAAGAGCGGGTCACAGAACCTGAATGTTTTATTCATGTAGCTGTTTACCTAGACGTTTTGTAAAAGCTCCGATCACATCGAGGCTGAGGTACCATAGCACTGTAGAGCACACATGTGGTATACAGAGCTGCAGTGAACTCTTCTACAGGGCTCAGCATCCTTCCCTTCCAAGGTGGCTCATGCCCTTTAGGACAGTTTTTAGGCATGTGATGAGTGTGTCCTCCAGCACCCTGGTCTGTGCTGTGGCACACCTTTTCCATGGTGCTTCAGGCACAGGCCAGGTCGCTGTGCCCTAGTACAGTGAATGAAATGCCCCCAGCACAGACACAAAGTCACGCCTTCAAGTAGCACATTTATTGACAGGTGAACAGCCTGTTTGAAGGCTTCAGTCCATCTTTCACTGTGACCCTTGACCTGTTTTCGGTTGGAATCGCTCCCCATGCTGCACAGCTCCACCTGACTGTGCCCGTGTCCACCTCCCCGCCCTTGCTGCTGCTGCGAGTTCAAGGCCCTCCTCCACCCGCAGGCTCCCGCCTGCGCCTCATCCCTGGTGGCCAGTGGTGAGCCTATAAGTATTCTGTGTCTGCTGTTGTAATATTTTTCTGCCTTTTTACTGTTTTTTAACTGTTTTTCTGCTTCTGCCCTTCACGGTTCTCTCTCTGTGTCTCTTTCCTGCCACTGCGTCCACTGTGGCCCCTCCCTCTCGCGCGCTCATTCGTGCTCCACTCCCGCCTTCCAGCTGCTCCTCCCTCCCACCTCTCCTTCTTAATGGCAGCCGCTGTGAGGCCGCGCGCAGTGGGCCCGCCAGAGGCAAGCCCGTCAGCGCCTGGACCGCGCCCAGCGACAGACCTCCTGGCCCCCGAGACCGCCACGTAGCCCGACGCTGCTACGACGCCAACACCCTCCACGCCCTCAACGCCGGCCGATCAGCCACCTGCTTCCAGGCCACCCCGAAGCACATCCACGGACCCTTCTCCTGGCGGAGCTGCAACTTCACCAACCCCTGAGCCGCCGCCCCGCCCTCCAGAGCCAGACGCAACCACTTTAGAGGCATCCTTCTCAACACCCGCTCAGTTCACAAGCACGCCATCGAACTCTGGGACCTTCACATCTCTTCCTCCCCGGACGTCACCTTCCTGACAGAGACCTGGATGAACCCATCCTCGGCACTCGACATCGCCGTAGCCATCCCGGACGGATACAAGATCACCAACAGAGACCGCACCAACAGACCGGGAGGAGGGATCACCATCATCCACAGGAACACCATCAGAATCTCGATCAACACCGAAGACACCCTCAGCACCGCCAAACACCTGCAATTCCAGATCCACATCGATCCCAAGAGCACCCTCAGAGGAACCCTCATCTACAGACCCCCCCGGACCTCAGTCGCAGTTCAGCGACTCCATCACTGACGTAGTCAGCACGCAAGCCTTGCTTCTACAGACTACGTCCTCCTCGGAGACCTGAACTTCCACCTCGAAAACACCAATGACTGCAACTCCACCGCCCTGCTCGACAACCTCACCAACCTTGGACTCAAACAGCTTGTCACGTCACCCACCCACTCCGCCGGACACACGCTCGACCCCATCTTCTCCGCTAGCAGCCACGTCACCTGTCTTCCTCGCCACTGTTCCATGCATCCACAGGTCAACAGCCGGCAGCAGATCCTTCTCCCACCTCGCCGCCAAGACCTGGAACACCCTCCCCATCCACCTGCGGCTGACCAAGGAACTGCTGACCTTCAGGTGACACCTCAAGACCTGGTTGTTCGAGCAGTAGCAGCTCCTCCTCCACCCCTCCTCAGCGCCTTGAGACACTCGTGGGTGAGTAGCGTGCTCTACAAATGTACGGATTGATTGATTGATACTTCTGATGCTTCTAGGAGCTGTAAATGACAGATGTAAAATGTCAAACTAACTGGCGTATCACAGGTGGTGCCCTCCCTAGTTAACTATCTGGCCTGACTGTGCATATGACCACATGCATCATTGAATTCATTTTTTTACCATAACCTATTGCCTATCCCACATTTCTTTTAAAAACGTATTTTGTTTGCATCATAAAGAAAGTTCTGTCTGAAAACTTTGCAGATACAAAGACTAACACAAATCAAGAGTCAACGATTGCTGCAGGAGTCACAGACCAATTAAATTCCTTCATTCATGTAATTTTGCACTTGGTGCTTAAATAACACTTTAATCAAAAAGAGCTTATGGATTGTTGGAATGAAACAGTCTCTGGGGTCCATCCAAATTCCTTTCGTAGCTCAGTTTCTAACTCAATGAAACACATATTCTGCTTATGTTTCCCTATTCTAATCCACCTTTAATGCTTTTGGGTTCCGGAGTAGCGTGCTACTTGCTGAAAAGAGCTTTGACGCCTCGTCAGGGGTAGTAAGCGCTATATAAATACAATTACAATTAAAATATTGATATACTCCAGTGTCTAGTACAAGAGCGGGTCACAGAACCTGAATGTTTTATTCATGCAGCTGTTTACCTAGACGTTTTGTAAAAGCTCCGATCACATCGAGGCTGAGGTACCATAGCACTGTAGAGCACACATGTGGCATACAGAGCTGCAGTGAACTCTTCTACAGGGCTCAGCATCCTTCCCTTCCAAGGTGGCTCCTGCCCTTTAGGACAGTTTTTAGGCATGTGATGAGTGTCTCCTCCAGCACCCTGGTCTGTGCTGTGGCACACCTTTTCCATGGTGCTTCAGGCACAGGCCAGGTCAGTGTGCCCTAGTACAGTGAATTAAATGCCCCCAGCACAGACGCAAAGTTGCGCCTCCAAGTAGCATATTTATTGACAGGTGGACGGCCTGCTTGAAGGCTTCAGTCCATCTTTCGTGGCGCATGCAACAAGGCGGCCTGCAATTCAAAGGGGGCCGAAATCACATGGAAGGCGGGAGCAGTGAGTGGCTCAACCCACCTGCCGGGGGATGTCTGGAAGGGCCCACTGGGCCCACTTTGCCCCCTTTCAGCGGCCAACCTTAGGGGGAGCGCTAACTATATGGCACCCAATTGTGGGGCATAGTCAGTGAGTCCCTTGACAGCTGCTTTGCCTCTGCACCAGTGTTAGTAATACACCACAGGCCACGAGGCAAATTGCTTCCTCAATTCCACAGGGCCACGCCCCAAGCAAATAAGGGGTCACAGTGGTGTATATTAAGTGCCACTGCAATCTGTATTACAGAATGGGTTGCACATACACCTACGGCCATTTCTGCAATACCAAAGTGCCCTGGGACACAAAAAGAAGGCACACACACCTGCTGTGCCCCTGGGGTACTTTTAATATTATGGTCCCCAATGTCGGTGTTTGTTTTCAAAACATCGGTGGGATGAGTACTCTTAAAAAGTGGAAAAACTCCTAGTCTTCAGAGCACCCCACTGCACAAGATTGCATGGGTCGGTGGGGTCAGCAATCCACCCAAGAACTTATGGGTCACAGCTTGGAATCAAGTTTAGCTTTTATAGGTGGAATGCCAAGAACCTTTGCAGAAACTGATCTTTGAAATGGGAGGGGCATTGGCTTTCAGGAAGTTTCCCTCCAAAAGCATTTCTGAAAAACTGGACCAAATAGTTTTTTATTTGCTAGCACTTATGAAATAATTTCACGGCAGTAAGTCATGGCCAACGTTACACCAGGGTGGCACCTTCACCCTAAGATGTCTGTAATATGCCAAGGATCACCACCTTTACCCAAAGGGTTGTTTCCCTCATGCCACTGAAACCAAGAAGAAAACAGGGCTGGGCGGGTCTATGTGAAGGGTGAACATATTTATGTTGTGGTTGCATTAAAAATACCAACAATAAGCAGCATAATGCCACCTTTAAGCTAGAGGCTTGTAGCATCTCTCAAGTCATGCACATGCGCACAATACACGTGTGAACTCACACACACACACACACACAGGGACAAATACACTTGACACTATGGTTTTTTAATGTCACAGTGAGGCACGGGGCCAAAACTATCTGCGGCCTCTGGGCGCTTTTTCCATTCTTGGCAAGTGTCATCAGGACCTGTTTCCAAGTGTCAGTAAAGAGACAAGAAGGCATTAGGTGCCATCTAGCGATGGGGCCACGAAAGCTGCCTCATTAATAATGAAGACAACAGGCTTGCCTACATTAAAAAAAATCGATAAATTTACTGAAAACTTATTGCAGTTTTATTTCTGCTTTTTTCCATTGGGAAGAAACCCTTCCTCTAGAGCAGTGGTTCCTAACCATTTAACTTCTGTGGACCCCCACATTATCATTACTGGAGCCCGGGGACTCCCATTGAATCTTTACTGGATCCTGGGGACCCCCTCCCAAGAGTAATTACTGAAAGCTGGGGATCTAATCTGTTAATATCATTTAATTTTCTAAACAGTCGCGGACCCCCAGGGTCCCCGGGCCACAGGTTGGAAACCACTGCTCTAAAGCCCCACTGCTTTTGAAGCGATCCCTTTCAGAGCCTACTCTGCTAATAAACCTATAATAACGTTTTCAAGGGGGGATATTTACAGGTGTTTTTTGAAAGGTACAAAAGTACCTGAATTGAATTGAACGTTCATTTGTGAATCGCACAAAGTTTCAAGTGTGTGAGAGTGTTAATGTTTTGCGTGGCCAATCCGACGTTTTCCACCAGTTTACGTTTTTTTAGTCCCCCCCTTCCATATTGTCATTCAAATGGAGAAGCCCTCCTGGAAGTCAGTTTTTGACTTTGGAGTAAGTGGGTGTGTTCAGAAAAATCAAGATTCTGGACATCAGTATTTCCATTTTAAAAGCAGAGATCCCTTTATTCAGTAAGGGCTGTGCTGGAAAATATTTATGGACTAAACTATGTGTTAAGGGAAGACAATTGTGCGGAAGAGAAAAGCAATTTGTACTGCATATTATGCAATCAAAGGAAATTTATGTGGCAAATTCTGTGGTATTACTATCCAGCTATTTGGACACTCCACAGCAAACTACTACAAAAGAAATCCTGCTGCAACTGAAAATGCACAGGCGTCTGTAAAAATATACAGATTATTCAGACCCAAGTACACTTTCACTGATGCGAAAGCATTTTCCTATATAGGCTTTTGTACACTAGGTAGAATTACGGATGCCAGACTGCCTTCTCGGGGGGAGCACTCCTGGAAATCTGTGACTATCTCAGAGTTTTCTAGAGTAGCCTTTCTGAATTTAAAAAAGTCTTAAATCAGCATCCATGCAAGATAGTAAATCCACAGATGCCTTTGAAGAATCAAGACTTATGAGACATCTGGGTAGGGGCAAAAGCGGACCCCAGACAGGCGTTTGGGGGGGTGGGGGAGAGATATTGGGCGAGAGGGGTCGTTCCAGCCTGCAATGGGCTCCTGCCTGGCATGCAGCCTTCTTAGAGCTGTGATGTGTTCTGAAACAGAGATTTTTAAGGGCACCTCATCAAATGTCGCAGTTGTGGCTTCATCATGGGTTACGCGACTGATCTGGGTGGCTTTCATCAGTGACTGAAAGGCAAGTTCCTTCCCTCCCATACCACCTCAAAATATTGGAAGACAGAAATGAAACATGAGCTTGGAAAAAATTGGAGCGTGTGTGAGGTTGGTGGGAGACAGTGCTTAATTTGTGCTTGTTGATTCCGGTGCGGAGCACCAGCACTTATTTGGTGGGGCCGGCACTTAGTTTTCTGCCTCAAGCATTTACTGCGAGCGAAAGACTCATATGTAATGCGGGAGGAAGAGAAAAAACGAAAAAGCCCCACTAAGGGAGAAAGCAGCAAGAGTGAGATGAAGGGGTAGGGAGTGGCCGTAAATGGATTAAAGAGGCCAGAGACTGCTTCAGGATTATGCTGCCTCAGTATTCTGTGCGCACTCATTTAATTGCATCAGCCACTTGTTTCAGAGGAGGGCTTTCGGTACCGGCACGTTTTTATTTACAAATTAAGCACTGGTGGGAGAAGACAGAAAAGGTCCCAATTTCAAGTAAAGAACATTACACCATTACAGCAGATAGCGTCAATGGCACAGTATTGTGGTCCATGAGAATGAGGTCAAAGGAAAGGTCAAACAGTAGCACTATAAATACATGGCTCTTAGCTCCTGTCTTCAAAGCCTGCCTGAGGCATCCCTTATATCTGGATATCCATCACGCGAACCTCTGTAAGATGGGGGGATATAACATTCACTTATGTGAACCTAGCAGAGAAG
This sequence comes from Pleurodeles waltl, assembly GCF_031143425.1. Lineage (NCBI taxonomy): Eukaryota > Metazoa > Chordata > Amphibia > Caudata > Salamandridae > Pleurodeles > Pleurodeles waltl. The sequence continues at coordinate 1,030,239,301 of NC_090449.1, read as the reverse complement.
TGTCTTCATGTGGGACTGACAATTAGGGCCTGATTTTAATTTCTGTGGATGGGTTACTCCGTCACAACAGTGATGGATATCCCGCTCGCCGAAATAAAAAAATCCTATAGGATTTAATGGGATTTATATTTCAGTGGATGGGATATCCGTCACCGGAATATGTGACAGAACAACTAGGTCCTAAACAACTATAGCCTAAACCACTACTGCTAAACAACTAAAAAGTCTCTACAACTAAGTACTGAACAACTACTGTCTAAACAACAATTGTGCCTGAATAACAATTACCTGAACAACTAATATATATATATATATATATATTCTAAACAACTAATAAACCATAAAAAACAAAAAGAAAACCTTACCTTAAAATGAGTTGCTCAGCCAATTGTTATTCAGGCACAATTGTTGTTTAGACAGTAGTTGTTCAGTAGAGACTTTTTAGTTGTTTAGCAGTAGTGGTTCAGGCAAGTAGTGGTTTAGACCTAGTTGTTCAGGATGTTTCCCCCGTCACCATCGTGAAATCTAAATCAGGCCCTGTCACTACCTCCTCCGGCATGTTAGTGGACACTCTGGTTCTCCTCTTGTGCACTATGATGAATCCTCCTTGGGTGGCATTCCTTCGTGTGGGCCTGTTTGCCACTAACCTGTATAGATGTTGGCCTGGATTTGCCTTTCCGTTCTTATTCCTGGGACGCATTTCTGAATTACATGTTCAAATGCAAAATTATACAAGTACACATAAGTACATATTTTTCATGAGAAAAAAGTTAGAGAAAGTGCAGTCAATAACTTTTTTCACAGCAGGGATTTTTTTCCATAGAGAAATACAGTATCCTACACCCCAACAATTGTTGGGGTGTTTCTTTCCCCTTCCTATACTGGAAAGAGATTTAGGGCCTGATTTAGAGTTCAGTAAGGTTACTTCGTCAAAAACGTGACAGATATCCCATCCGCCATATTACAAGTGCACTTTTACTACAGTGCAAGTACAAGTGCAATTGTACTACGGAGAACGGGGTATCTGTCACGTTTGTGATGGAGTAACCCATCCGCTGAAGTCTAACTCAGGCTCAGACTTATCCAGGGTGGAAAGAAGCGGGAGTAGGGTTCAATGCTTAAAATGCCCTTCTAATTCTACTACAGCCCTAATACTGCCAAAACAGAATTAAAAGTAATCCAGCCCAGCCTTGGAGTAAGGGTCTGATTTAGAGTTTAGAGTGACAGATATACCGTCCACTATCTTACGACTGCATTATATCAAATGGCACTTGTAATACGGAGGATGGGATATCTGCTACGTTTGTGATGAAGTAACCCATCCACTGAAGTCTAACTCAAGCCCTTCGACTTCTCCTTCGTGAGATTAAATGTCCGAACTTTTCCAGGGTGTAAAGAAGAGTGAATAGAGCTTAATACCCAGAACCAGGTAAGTTTGTGGGAGTTCACAAATGCACAGGTCACTTCTTTCCAGGGACTTCTCCTCCATTAGGGCAGAGAAGCGTCTCCCCCACCACCCCCCGCCAGCAGCAGAAGGAGCTGCAACCTTTAGAAACAAAACAACAATAAACGCTGCTTATTGTTGTTTTGTTTCTGAAGGGGCGGGCCATGGGGGGGGATGAGCGTGAGGGGAGAGCACAGAACACTCCCCTCAGTGCGCATGTATGTTTGGCCGGCCGTAATTTTTTATTCTTTATATATATATATATAGATAGATATATATACACACACACACATTTGTTTGCCCCCCCACCATGCCACCATGCTGAGTCGCCAGCCGCAACTGCTCCTTTCCTGAAACGTTCACTCTCCGTCTCCTCCCCACCCCTGACCATAAATGCACATCCATTTATGTGCGCTTAAATAGCTTTGCGGATTTGGCCCCATATGTCGGTGCCTGGAAGGAGAAAATGTCTCAGTATGATAGTCAAAGGCCAAAAGATTCACTTCAATTGCTGTAGGGGTCAATGGCAAAAAATGTTAAAGAAAAATAATGCACATCAGCTGCTTTTTGTCCTACCGTAGAACTATCTTTTGGTACTTGAAGTCACCACCAGTAGAGGGGGGTAACTGTGCTTTGTTGATCTTGTTTTGCCCTCTCCTGACTCCCATGGTAAGCACTGAGATGCACTGTGAGCAGCCTTCAGGTGAGCAGACACCTGCTCATAGGGCGCGAGACACAATGCATTCCATTCATTTACATATCCAGCAGCAAGCAAAAGAACCAGACTGATTTCAGGAAGAAATTTACCTTTAAGAAAGAGGCCTTTAATGGATACTGTTGAATGCTGGCATTGTGCAAGTCCTACTGGGCATGCGACTCAAGGAAGGCCGGGAGCCAATCCACAGAAACCGCAGGTGGAGCCCAGTGGAGGTAGAGGCCGGCTTCTGAACCTGGCAACCAGCAGTGGAGTGAAGAATGAGACATCAGACAGCATAACTTGGTGGAATTTACCAGGCAAACAGGCATTATGTTATTTACAGTGCGTCGTGTGCAAGCGGCAATACGGTCAACGTGAGAGGACAGGATCCTGGTATATCTTTTGTGGAAATTTCTTCTTGATGAGGACGAGGTGGTAGAAGCATTTTGGGTTTCTCTTCTGGAAGTTCTCTTACTACCCCAGATCAAGCTCGGTTTTGGGAGACATGCTTGGGGTACCTACCACCTGACTTCATTAAATTCCCAACTTTGATAACAGGCATTCATAGTGGTTTCAATAAACATCTAACTTCGGTGACCATGTTTCACTCTGAATCAACGGCTTCCTCACTTCTTCATCCTGATATTATTGTGCCCATTGTGGTAAGGTGGTCAGGTGTATCTCCCTGCGGCGTAACAAAGGCCCCTGCGGTGCAGGGGGGGGCTGAGCTCCAGTGGGCCCCCTCAGCACAGTACACTGTGTACGGTCGTGGAGGGGCGGCCCCTACAGGTACTTTTCAGGCCCCCCCACCCCGAAGTTTTGTTACGCTACTGGTAACTCCCCATTTCAACCTGATATCACAAGGAAAGACAAAGGTCGAGTACCAGAAGGTCCTTATTCCTCCTTTCTTATTTTCTCTTTTTGCCGAGTAGGGCGCTTATGTAGTGACATGCTTTGAAAACTTGCCCCGGGCCTGCCCCATTACTCGGATTGGTCTGACAGCTTCAGCCCTCAAATCACAGCAATACTGATTGGCCATGGGAAAGATCAGGTTTCGCCAAAACCCCTCCTTTATCCGTTTAAGGCCAAAAGAGATAAGATATACAGACACAAACAGTGCTCAGATTGGATTAGTACTCCAAGTGTCCATGCATATAGCATCTCTGAAGACCTGGGATGGGTCGGCATTAAGGCCGTGGGTGACGCCGGCAACAAGTGGGACTGGAGGCCACCATCTTTGCCAGGGGAAACAGAAAGCAAGCTAGACATGTTGCAAGACCATGAAAGGCAGAGCAGGACAGACAGGGTGTGACACAGGAAAATATTATCATAAACTGCAAAAGTACCAGAAGCTCCTGGTTTACAGAATGCTGCAGCACAGGGGGTCAGGATGGAAGAAGTTCTAGGATTGCATGGTGTGAAGGGATGTCAATAAAATAGGGCACTGCAATATCAGGGAAGGGGAAATGCCAGGATTACATGGCACAGGGGTGTCAATGAATAGCGCACAAAACCACCAGAGTGGGGGAAGAGTCAGGACTGCAAGGCTTAGGCGTGTGAAGGATTTAGGGCACAGGAGCCTCAGAGTGGGGAAGTGCCAGGATTGCAGGGCCTAGGTGTGTCAAGGATTTATCGCACAGGAGCCTCAGAGTGGGGAAGTGCAAAGATTGCAGGGCCTAGGTGTGTCAAGGATTTGGGGCACAGGAGCCTCAGAGTGGGGAAGTGCCAAGATTGCAGGGCCTAGGTGTGTGAAGGATTTAGGGCACAGGAGCCTCAGAGTGGGGAAGTGCAAAGATTGCAGGGCCTAGGTGTGTGAAGGATTTAGGGTACATGAGCCTCAGAGTGGGGAAGTTCCAGGACTGCAGGGCCTAGGTGTGTCAAGGATTTATCGCACAGGAGCCTCAGAGTGGGAAAGTGCAAAGATTGCAGGGCCTAGGTGTGTGAAGGATTTAGGGCACAGGAGCCTCAGAGTGGGGAAGTGCACAAATTGCAGGGCCTAGGTGTGTGAAGGATTTAGGGTACATGAGCCTCAGAGTGGGGAAGTGCCAGGATTGCAGGGCCTAGGTCTGTGAAGGATTTAGGGTACATGAGCCTCAGAGTGGGGAAGTGCCAGGATTGCAGGGCCTAGGTGTGTCAAGGATTTGGGGCACAGGAGCCTCAGAGTGGGGAAGTGCCAGGATTGCCTGGTGCAGGGTCGTAAAGGTGGTAGGACACAAGCACCAGCATTAAACGTTGCGGGGTGCCAGGCCTACATGAGGTCATCAAAGCACTAGGCAGGCACAATATGGGACAATTATCAACAGAAACAAGATTTAAATAATTTTTCAAGTGAAAGGCAATGCTTGCAGCTCCTGAAAGATAGGGCTTCAAACATTGGAGTTCCTGGTTTATTTAAACCACCTTTTGTGCTTTGGGGGTTCTTGAATGTGGCACTGTGAGCAGATGAGGCATGAATTGTCACGTGACCTTTGGTGCTCTGGTCACCCGTGTGGCTTTCACCTGGATAGATGGTATTGTGTAAAAGGCTTTATTGACCTTCTTTGCTATTAAAAAAATGAATCTAACATTTGATGGCAGCCAAAGGTGTCCTTTAGGGGCGGGAGGTATGTGTTGTATTCTTGATAATTTGGTGTCCATGCTACATTTATGTGGAGTTAGGTACAGAAAATCTATACATACTCAATATGTTTGTCCTTGATGTTATGGCTACCATATTAAGGTCTAACAATATTCCCTACTGGATATTCAGGACGCACACCAGCATTCCTGATTCTCACTCTCCTTAGAGGCATGGTATATAAGCATTCCTCTGCTCATCCAACAACTTACAGTGTTATACATCCCTTCTACCATACATTGGTCCTGGCGTAGCACAGAGTTGGCCATTGACCTATCACAGCCATGCTGGCATATCCCATGCACCAATAGCGTAACAAGGATGCCTCGGGCTCTTGTGCAAGCAAGCAAAATGGCCCCTTCGACTGCTACTGAAGGTCGTGAAATACAGCAATTGTCAGGGTTCAATGGCCCCTCAGGGCTCTGGTCCCAGTGCCACTGCGCCTGGTGCACCAGCGGTACCCACGCCTCTCGCCCCACACACTACAGCATCCGTGTTACCACCCAAAAAAGCAGAAAGAAAACACCTCAACGTCCATTATCGCTAAAGCGCAAGAATATTGGCTGATGACACTATTAAGGACCTGTGATACTAAATCCTCAGCTATCCACACAGGCGGATAAGGTATTGACTCTCGGATCGAAGACCCTTTGCAAAGCTGCTGCTGTGATGGTTTCTTTGTATGAGCTGCCATAAGATGGCGGGTTGTTTGGAGGGCGGCAGCCCTATTAGATGGTAAAAGTGAAATTATCAGTAGATTTCAAGTGTTTCGTCAATACCAGCCGCGGGCAATTATAGTAGCTGCTGCATTTCAAAAACCATTTCTTCCTTGGGATGCATCTTGACCTATAAATGATCATTTTTGCTGCAGGAATGGGCTGTCAGTCGTAGCACGCTAAAACTACCGGAAACAGGGAAGAATATACAGTAAAGGTTTCCCTATGTGAGTTTAGATAATCCCTGCATTTATGGACGCTTGCAGGATGCACGCTGGTTGGGTACATCTGCATCACAATGTTGGCGTACAACTGCCCAGCTCCTGGTCTCTGAGTCCTCTCTCTGAGGGCCTGAGCGGTGCCCGCTTCTAGCACATAACTGCAGCTTCAGGGTGGATCACTGTGCCAGGATCCCTGACCGGCGCCTACATATCCTGACCTGCCTCGCCAGAGTAAGACCAGAGTAAGACCTTCATGCACAGACCTCAACGTGGGCCGAAACAGGGTGATAGCTCCATGGCCCCAGCTGACTCAAGGCCCATACATAGATGAGGAGTAAGCTGCCTAATTTTTGTAACACCCCTTGGGTGATATGAGTATAAAATGGCCGACTTTAAGCAATGCAGCTACATCAGTGTAACTTTATAATACGTATAGGAGCTGACAATCATGCTTTGTGGATTTTTATTTAGAAAAGAATGACATTGCAATGCTATGTTAATTCAGTAAAAAAGTAGCTCTACACCAAAGTTTCTCTATGCACAGGGTGTACTTGGTCAGTAAGATTGGGGGTGGGGGTAAGTTCAGATTTCCCAACAACCACACTGGCATATCTTGTTAACATACATTATCTGAGAAGCAGGACATGAGGGGACTTTAGAGGCAGCTGAAAGAGAGAGGAGTGCGGATTGTTAGCAGTACTTAAAACAATATTTCATAAAATAACCAACATTTATTAAGAACTTCAACACAGAGAGGGGAGACAGAGAGGGGAGAAAAAAGGAGAGGGGGAGACGAGACAGAGAGAGGGGAGGGAGAGGTGGGAGAGGGAGAGAGAGAGAGCAAGAGAGAGAGAGATTTAGCCTGTGTGTGTGTATGTAAAATCCTGGATGAAATCCAAAAGACTCCTCACCAAACCTAACTTAAAGCATCTGCTCCAAACTATTTACTACTGCATACATTTATAAGGGGGGGTGTAACACCCCAAACAACCCACATGAAGCTCAAACCCCTGAGGGCTACCAATTGCCATGGGTCACCATGAACAAAATTGCCGCTCCCGAAAGCCACGGGTTCACGCAAGCCCCTCCCACCGCAGCGGCCTCTTTCACACATGCACCAACTCAAGGCAAATCACATTGTGACTGAGCCAAAACAGTTGTCTGATTTTTAATGTTAGTAGCCATAATAGCCCATTTTATCGGTAGGAGGCTGAAATGGAGCACCCAAACACGTTTCACATATTTACAAGGGACAATCAACGGTGGGTGAACTAGAATGAAATGCCCATAACTTTGTTCCAGTTGAACACACCAGCATCCCCAGGTTGGGAACAGGTCCCAAGTGAGTATAAGGGTAGTGTCACCATGGGTGACCTGCTACCATCATCTTCCATTTAAATGTCCTAGCAACGCTGCAGAGCACAAACCAAAATCTAAACATTATTTCCTGTAGTGGTGAGGAAGTCAACCCAAAAACATTCTACGAGGCGCGAGCACCCACTGCCATTGCTGCAGTGCTTGGACCTGGCATTCAGATCAGTGGTGTATGTGGATAATAACTATATTGACCAAACATGTCAATCTTGGGTCAAGCATATTTTTATGTTACTTGGTAGTTGAAGCCTTCAACAGGGTAGTGTGGGACCTGTTAGCCACCAGTATCTTGATGAAGTGTATTACACTACGTTTTGGTTCATTTAGTTTTCGTGACTAGTTCATCATCTTTGATTTCTCTTTTAGATGTTTTTATTGTACGGAGTGAATTATCTTTTGTACTTTCAAACTGATGAACTTACACGCGATGTGTGCTTTTGATGTTTCTAGTCCACATGACTGAGTGTGTGTTAAACCAGTGTATCATCTCACCCTGATTCGTCAATATGTAAAGCTGGCAAGAGCATTGCCGTGTGCTATTGCTGAGCTTAAATATCATATGTGGGCACTGATGAAAAAAGAAGAAAAAGAAGGCAGGAATACAATGAGAGAACCATAGTTAATTTAGGGAAGTCAATTTTCCAGATGCTTTTATCCAAACTCTTGCTCTTCTAAAGCAAGAGAACTGATTTCCAAGCAGAGAATAATGAGAACAAGAAAAACAAGCATTTGCTATGCAACGGGTCTCCCGTTTGCTCGCGTTAGAGCTATTAGCGTTGTAAACTCCAAACCAGACTTTTCTTGCCACATAAACTAATAATGAAAAGTAAAACAGTTTCACATAAGTAAGCTGACAGCCGCCTTGAGCATGAAGGAGAGGCACAAAAGGGAAACAGAAGTTCGCTCGCAGTGAAATTTATCAGCAAAAATGCAGTTATCCATGTTACCGACAAAAGCGCAATTATCCATGTAACAGGGTCGATGTCATGCAAAGAACTCGACTTCTGCCCAGCGAGATCGCGCTGCGCAGGGAATGAAAAGATAAAGTAGTCCAGAAACTAGCTGAAACATGGAGTCTTGTATGTTTTCAGTAGTTTACCGGTGCTCTCGAGGAGGGCTAAACACCAGAAAAGGCATGACATATGCATGCCTTTCACAAATGGAATCAATCTATTTTTAAAAGGCAAGCCCACGAACTAATGAAAGTGACAGGCGTGACATGGGCGTGGTTAGAAGCCCACAGAGAGATTACAACATGGTCCGGAGCGCTTGCGCGCACTCGACCATAAAAATCTATCTGAGAGCAAATTAACTTATTGTGATATGATACTCACACAAAGTAAGCATTTCCTATCCATCTTGGATACAAGTTTTCGCATAAAGCGTGGCACCCATGTGGCTCCTCTATATAATACAGAAACAGGGACATACTTCTAGACAGTCACAAAAAGCTTTGTTTGCTTTGGAGCTGTCGGGATGAACCCCATCAGTAAAGAAAGCCACCTGTATTTTTTACCGAAATGATACAAGAAATAAATGCAATAAGAATGATGGCTTGAAACTGTTGTTAAACTCATGCATTACATTAGTTTCGCATTGCAGAAACCTGTAATCCCCTTGGTACATTTACTGTAGAATCTAAAAACTCGACTAGACCTTAGTCATGAAAACAGAGAAATAAATCACTTGATTGTGATGAAAGTCTGAAAACGAAGAATAGGCTGATGTGACTAACCACCTTGTCTGAGAAAAAAAAAAGAAACACTTCTGAAGAGGACAAAAACTCACTATGAAGTCGAATATGCCCAATCACAGGAAATTGTAGGTCTAACTAAAATGTTGCCAATATGGCGACACTGTATTCATATATCAGTTGAGTTCGTATTATGAGTGTCCCAGAAGGCTATTCGATATTTGTCCTACAAAATAAAAACTGTTTGGAATTTGTAGGATGAGAACAATAGCACCTGTTAATTGTTTTGCCCTAAAAATATGGCATAATAAAAACAGGTCAAAAGCAGGTCCTAAGAATTACCGGGCTTTTTCTCCCCGGGTAAATTCTGACAGGTTTTACGAGCTGATACTTAACAGGGTCTGCGTTTTTATTGCACCTGCTAATTACTAATTACTGAGTAACAAAGCCTGCACAACTTGTACTTACACAGGTGTACACAAAACAATCAGTAAATACAGAGGCACTCGTGTTTGAGGTCTTATAAAGCGGATTTATTACAGAGGAAAAATTGTGAGATATCCTTCAAAATGTCTCCTGTTTCACGGCCAAGGACAGAGCACTAGGGGTTTGTGAAATTTGCGTAATTTGCTTTTGTGTAATTACGCGAAAATACGGCAAAATTTTATGAAATGCGAATCCATCATTTTGCGCTGTATTTTAGCGCGACATGGATCCTTGCATCAATATTTGCCATAAGAACGAATTTAACAAAGGCACGTAAACAACACCCGTTTGCCTTCTGTAGTTCCAGTGCGTTCCTCAAATTGCACATTTCTCAGTATATCTGAATAGCACGTAATGAGGTGATATGACATAATTTTGGGAATTTCACGAAATAAGAGTAAAGTGAAATTCCCAAAATTACACGAATTGTGCTAGCGTAATTTAAATTTCACCCAGGCCTTCAAAGAATAAGGCCGACCGGCACCTGTAGGTGGCAGAAGTTGCTAAATACTTTTTTTAATGTGTCAGCCCCAAATTGGCTTGACTACAGGAAATCAAGCAAGCATTCATTGTTGCAGGGGACGCTCTTATAGGTCAACAGAAAACGCCAGCGCGTGTTTCTTCTCAGGGCTGATGAAAGTCTTTCTTCTTGAACCTTTTGCCTCTGAGCTCGCAGCTCTGTTGCTGAGGTAAGTACAGCTGCTTGAAGTGCATCCATCACACCTCTTAGATTAGATTCACCACAAGCCCTCTCTGCTGTTCCTCACGTTGCTTCGCTGATGTTTGGGATGGGAACTGAGGTTGCCAAACCTGGGTACCGAAGACCTCCTGTGCGTTCCATCCCCAGCTTCCCTTACAATGTGCCATATCCTTCACCCTTGACCCAAAGCACCCATCACTGTGCCCCAGTACCAGTCCTGCAAGCTGCTGATCCTACTGACATCCCAACTAACAGCTATACCCCCCCAGTGTTGATTTCTGAAATTGTAAAGGATGCTGTGAACTTCAAAGGAGAAAAGTTACTCCTTGCAAGTCTGGAAGGACAGGACAACTTCTGGAGGTTCTGAAGTATCAGGAACAACCTTTCACTCTTAAGGTATGATTAAAGGAGTTCTGTTGTCTGCTTTCTTTTTCTCCTAAAAATAGATTAGTGGAGGTTTCAACCAAATATTCTTTATCATGGTGCAGCTTTGACATGTATTATAAAAAAGATGTTAAAAACTGCCTGCTACAGGAACTATTGTTTTCTAATTTTGAAATCCTGTATCTTTCTAAAACTTATCCCACACATGGTCATAGATATTCTGACATTTATGAATTTCACAAGTTACAGTTTTCTTGGCCTCTCTCCACTTGATCATTGTGGAATTAATAGCATGGCCAAAGCTCGGTGACATTTCCCAGTTTATGCGATTTAAGCAAGATAATGACTGTGGTCAGAGATTGAAAGAGAGTTTTCAGAGACTGGTGGGCTGTGGCTTTAGCTACATTTGAAGACGTCAGACACACAGCATACTAGTTCTAGCAGCTTCACCTACACAGAAGTTACACAGAATGCTCCACTGGCCCAATGTTGTAGTTTAAGCTACATCAAGTAATACCTGTCGATTGAGGCTTGAGTTCAAGCCATTCTGGCAATATGTAGTTCACTGCAAATTAGGAAGTAACAAGTGTGCAAAGTTCTATGTTAAAGCCGGGAGTAAGTTCTGTGTCTGTTGAGTCTCACATCAGGACATAACAATTTGCTGAGGTTTGAGCTCCAGGCTCTTGCTGTGGGAGGTTGAACATGTATAATTAAGGAGTACCTTGCCCATGATATGGCTGCTTGAGAAGGCCACCTCGGTGGTCTGCTTCTCTTCCATGGCCTTTTCCATAGATACTTTAACAGTGATTATCTTAGAATCAAGATGATGGGCTGTATGAATGAGCCCACTCTAAAATCTCTTGGGATGGGTAGGTCATGCTACCTGCACGAAGTGTTTATACATTCCCAAACACAATATGGCCACTGAAAGTCACTAACTCTGGAACGAGTTCCATGCTGTGAACAATAGATGCAAAAAAACATGGACGGAATGTGGAACAAATCAAACATTCACCCCCAGTCACAGATCTGGGTTTAATTAATCAGTTTGTTTGATCAAAATGCCATTCCAGTTTGGACCTAGCCACATGGAAATCAGTTTTGACCCTGTTCCCTGTGTTCCTGTGGGAACAGTCGAACCCAAAACTGCCAAGCCAAGTCCTCCCTGGACCAGAAAGAAGCATCCTAGGACTAGTTTGTGGGTATCACCCCTCATCAGCCAGGCTAGTTGAATCTGGAGGCATAGCGAGCATAGGACCCATGTCGGGGCACACCCATCCCACTCAGGGCGACAAATGCTAAAAGAGCAGATGATGAACGGAATGCAGAACAATTCAAACATTCACCCCAGTCACAGATCTGGGTTTAATCCATCAGCTTTTTTGCTCACCATGCCATTCCAGTTTGGACCCAGCCATACGCAAATCAGCTCTGATCCTACTCCCCATGGGAACAGTCCAGCCCGAACTGCCAGGCCAGGTCCTCTCAGGAGCAGAAACAAGCATCCTGGGACTGGTCCTTGCTGCTTTGTGTATCTCAAGCTGGGTCTCGTAAATGAAGTGCATCTTTTGACACTGAAACAATACCTTCTCCAGTCTTGCTTGCCACAACTTTGTCCATAGATAACCTTCTTTTGACTGTCTAGTCTTGCATGGATACCCCTATCATGACTACAACAACATTCAATCAATCAAAAGGTTTGAAATGCTGCCACTGATTTCTTTTGTTTGAATGCTAAGTCCAGTTAAGTCTAAAAGAGGGGCAAGAAGAGGACATGACCAATTGGAGTACCTGTCTGCCTAAAAGAGGTGGGATTGTGAGGTTGGGTGCAAGAAGCCATTTTGATACATACTTCTCAAGATATTGCACTTTGAGTTAGTTCAAGTTTTTAGATGCAGCTATTTGGTTAGGTGGATATTCCCATAAGGGCGGAGTACTAGTGTACATGGAAGTGAGATACAGGCACCTTCATTATTCAAGCGGGTATGACAAACAATGGTTGGTACAGTCCACTTGTTATGCAGTAACTGGCGGTAAGCGGGTGAAGGCTCCTGGGAGTGGTACATTCTAGATAGCTGGGAGCAAATGCCCATTACCACTAGCTGGTGTCTTGTTTACATGGGTTCTACCAAAATACTAAATCATCTCCGTTTGGACCTTAAAGCCAAGAACAAATATCTACTTCCTGCATCAGTGGCACGAAATGTGTTGAAAGACCAGCGAGGGGTGACCCCCTACTTCATCCTCATGCTTTAGCACTAGAGTGGCAGCAGCAGGCAGTCAGTGCTCATTCATCTCTTTGAAGGGTTTGCAGGGTGTGTGATGTCTGACAATCATACAGGTCGGGTTTGATGTTAAAACCGTGGCTCTAATGTCACGTCAGGAGATGGGTCTGTTGCAGGCTGCCATACCAGAGGCAGGTACTTTGATACCACCTTTCTATAAACTTGGTGTTATGCAAATTTAGAGCCCACACACCTACAATGGCCTAAATTATGTGATTTATATGGAGGAACAGTGACAGGTGGTAGAGGTTGGAACAATGTAGGATGCAGTTTCTTCTTTTTAGAGGAAGGATGCTCTTCCCCTCTCAGACAATTCCAAAGTTTACAGCAGATCATTTACATTGGGAGCTTCAAAATTTGGTCCTGGACTAGGGTGACCTTCTGAATCTAACAGTGGAGCATTCCACAAACATAAAAGTAGGCCCACAATTTTGCACGACTGAGGGGCACAGGAACGCTTAACTGACAGTGTTCAACATAGAAAACACATAAAAAGTAGGCACTGGGGAAAATGAAAGGCAACTTTTACACACAGTTTTATCTGTGGTAACTAAGTTGCCATCTGATGAAGGCTGTTAACTAATCCTGCACTGGAACACATAAAAACTTGCCACCTGTTCAGTCAACCCTCTCTGAAAATCGAGTCATGTTCAAAAAGCAGTTGAAATCTGCAACACAGTTGAAAAAAATGGAACAGTCCAGGCAAGTTCACAACACCTGTTAACCCTTTTCGGAAGGGCTGGATCTTTGCCAAAGTTTATGAATAAGCAGCCAACTGTGTACAAGATCCTTAGTTTGATTACTAGTGTGTACATGTATCAGAAGTGGGTATCCTGTAATTCTGGCATGCATGTACCTAATCCTCGTGGATCCATGCAGGACACCCCTGGACACAATCTTAGACCAGGCTGAAATACCCAACTTTGCATTTATCTTCTTTATTTGCCAATGATTTTCTTACCGTTCCCACCCAATTTGCTGAAAAATAATGGATGAAGCTGCCCTCAAGTCGCTGCTGTTCATTTAACCAATTCTCTGCCTTTTACTTCACAAATATGAGACCACGCAGTGAATCCAGGGATGATTTCACAGTTTTTATGTCATATAAAATGGCAGCCAAGTCTTCCGCACAAGTCTGAACAAGAAAAAAAACTCAAAAAAAAGTTACAAAGATATAACTAGTTCACAAAGGTATGTGGTAGCAGTGAATACGCGCAGCAGGACTTTGCGGGAGCCCATGGAAGCGGCGATGCGATCCGATGCTTTCATGCCACAAATTGCAAAAAAGTACAGCTTTGAATTTGATGCGACGTAGGGCACAAAGCCGTGCTCCTATTTGCAACAAGATGAAAGAATGGTATTACAGAGTGTGGTGAACAATACGTTCCATCGCTCCCCTCTTGGTCACGCTTTGATCTTCTGAAGATGATATTTGTGCATAGAATATGAGTCACCGCGCGGTGAACGAAGGCGGACCCAACATCAGACAATGGCTTTGATATAAGGAGGATGTAAGCCAGGCTTTTGTCCATCTCTTGCAACTTTAGGAGATCAATACAGTCTATGAAGATATTGACTTTAAAAGAATACACAGGAAGGACAATGCAACGCTGTCCACCATCTTTCAGTCTCTTTCAGCATCTCCCTCAGGTATTAGAACAAACAAAAAGTTGATATTTTTAGGCCGGTTCCTTGTCATGATATCTATGATCAATTTTTTCAGCCACCTCTGGGAACAACGGAGAGCTATTAGCTGCTATTCAATTGATAATAGACAGCAAATATCATCAATTGTTTGGAAAATTGCATAGACATTGGTAGAGGCGTGCAGTAGGAGCCGCAACACCCCACTGGAGCAGCAGAACTGGGAGCGCTCCCAAGACAAACACCACAGGCAAAACATTGCCTTCTGGGAGCGGGAGCCAGGCCTCCACTGATAGGATTCTGTCCTAGAGGGGGTGGGGCATTGCAGCTAATCTTTTTTCCTGGAAACTATCACTATTACTATTCTGGAAATCTTTGAAAAATGTACTATTCCTCCACTGTAATCCGTAGGTTTTCTTTGTGTTGTGCTATTTATCAATCTCTTTAGAGCCAGAATACTTAGGTGAAAATCATTTTGTAATGATGAAACAGAACGTAGCATAACATAACATAGAATTACATACACAAGGTCTCGAACCTTTTCTGTAATAAGAGCTACTTATGAGCAATAAAACCCATCGAGAGCTACTAATATTATTAGTGTTGTAATAGTGACCACGTAAGACAATATTACATTAGTGGGCACCATATTCAAGATTACCAGTGATGACCTTAGTGCATCAGATGAGGTTGCCAGCAGTAATATATCAAAGGTTTTGTTACTATGCAATACCTCTACATGAGTAATACATAACACTCATAGCAGCAATGCTTCTGGTACCAAGGTAGTAACATTTGTAAAACGTCTCCCCACTGCCACATGGTTTTTCACTCAAATGTGAGATTTAAGTATATTTTAGATATTCAGCCATTTTTCAGCAAATATCACCATATGAGTTCTGAAAAAAGCATATTTTCTCAAATATTTTCTCTCCATTTTGGCATACGTATATTAATTTAACAAAAGAACAGCTTGTAAGTTAGTAGGATGGGTTGCACACAGGAGTGCTACCTAGGTAGTGCAGAGCTACCAGTAGCTCATGAGCTACTTGTTGCCAATGGCGGAGGAGCATCGCCCCACTGGCTCAGAGCCAGGAGCTGAAAACTAAAACAATATTTTATTATTGTTTTATTTTTCAGCTGTTGACTGAGCCAGCATGTGCAGGGAGGGGCGGGGCTAGACCATGGAAGGAGGGAGGAGGAGTGGAGTGCATTTAAGTGCGCATGTCAGTTTGCCCGGCCTTTGAGGCCGACAAAACAGACATGCGCAGTTAGGTTTCTCCAACCCAGCTGTATTGCACAGCCGGGTTGGAGAAACAGCACAGGCTCCCTGAACATGAGTGAGCAGCAAGCCAGCCCACTTAGGCCAATTCCTGCACTGCTCTCATGGTTGGTAATAGCATGAGAACAGTGTGGGGATTGCTCAGGGAGTCTCTGGTGCTGTGCTCCAGGACTGCTGGGACCAGGCAGCAGAGGAACAGGAGACGGCTGGCAGCACCAGGTAAGTGTATTATTAAAACCCCCACCCCCGTGCTCAGTCTGTTCCCCTCTCCACCCACCCCACCACTTTTAATTTGTGTCGGCCGCCACTGCTCGTTGGAGAGGCCTATAAAGTGTAGCGTAACACAACAGTACAACATAACATACCTTCCTATCTTGAACCAGCTGTCCTTCCATGCCATACAGCCAACAATAAGACTTATTGACACATTTTTTATGCATTTGTGAATGCATGTGATGATATGCGACTTAGAACAAAGAATTATCATGTACTGGATGTCTGTGCACAATTTGACAAGTGATTTTCATATGCAAAAGTGATTCCTGTGAACCAGAATATCAAATTTTTTATAGAAAGAAAAGCAGAATGTGGGTGGGTGGGGGGGCTGGAAGGGAAATGTTTGTCAGTCTGCCGTGTCACAGGTAGGCATTAACTCAGCAGTAGTGTTAAAGTTTTCACAATGCAGGGTTTCGGGGTACATTCTGGATTACAGCGGCTTCCTTGGGACTGGCCTCTGTTGCATTGCTTCCTTAGGTCGAGCATAGCAGCGCGCAATCGCTGCTTTTCCGATGTGTTGGTATCTATATAGGCTTTTATCCACACCCACGTCACGCCCATCACTTTCACTCGTTCCTGGGGTTGCCTCTAAAAATCCTTAGTTATCATTTGTAAATGCTTTACGTTTGTCCCTCCTGGGGGCAGTTTTGTTACCGCCTTGCAGACTGGCCCCGTTACGTGGAGAATTGCACGATTGCAATCCGAACGAAATCCTTTTTCCTTTTGTGTCTCTCCTTTGCGCTCATCGCGGCCGTGGTGCTTTGAATCGGCTCACTTATGTCAATGTTTTACTTTTCATTCTCAATTTATGTGGCAAGAAAAGTGGAGTTAGGAATTTAAAACGCTAATAGCTCTAACTCGAGCAAACGCGAGACCCATTGCATTGCAAATGCTTGTTTTTCAGGGCATGTGTGCAAGGTACAACACCTTGATTGAAAACACTGCTGCTTGTAGTCATGTCCAAGGCCCAGCAAGGGTGTTGAGGTATCATGGTGTAGAGGAGTCCTGTACACACCTGCATACATCACAGATAGATTGTGTGTCCTAAATGGGGGGATGCACAGTATCCATTCCTTGGCATACGTGTCCAGCATCGTTGGTTTGGGAGAGACCAGTGAATACATGAGTGCACAGCATTCATTGGCCTCACTTGCAGAAAAAAAACACATACTTTTCCAGGACTTTAATGTACAAACGGAAGCTTAGGTGATAGAAAGTTTAGCACCTTTTGTGCAACCAAGCAAAAGGAAACATGCCAACCATCGATTACGTTTTATGGCCAAGAAAGGATAATTGTTCATTAAGAAAGTGTTTTTAAGTTTTTCTTTTAGACAGCCTTATTTAGATTTTAATTGGCACAAGACAGAAGAAACAGAAACAATACCCTTTATACATCGAACGAGCTCACGTCAGGTCGGGTCTACGTGGCTTTGAATGTCGGTGACGTCATACACCTACATCAATAAAAGTCTGTGCTGAGGTTTTTAATGCACACGTGTAAATATAGCGTAAAGGGCTATGCATTTAAGAGTGGCTCCCACAAGAAGTAAAATATTAAGAATGTCTGAGTTGTCAAATATACACATGGGTTCTCTAATGTAGCATCACAGCTCTCGGCTGAGGACTAAATGTTGTTAAAGACCCTCTTCCTGAGCTATATGGTCATCCTAGAGGTACCATCGCAAACCCCAATAGCCCCTCCCTTTAAGCATGTATCATATCCTATATGCTCCATCGGGTACGTAAAGTCTGCGTTGTCTCAATTACCACCCACTGTCATGACTACCTTTGTAGTTCACTCACAATTATGTGCAATGACATTTTCATGTATAGTCAAAATAAAACTAGGACACCAAGGAGTTGCAGGAGACTGCCAAACCTACCTGGCACTGAAATATAATGAAAATAAAAAATGTTAAGTCAACATTTCACCAGTATCGGCAGAAGACAGTGAAACTGTCTTTAAAGTTAAGTTAAATAGACCGCTATCCCATGCATATCTGCATGACTTTTAAAAATGTTTCACCCTGCACTCACTACTATCAATGCCTCAATGATAAATCCTTCATTTAATCTTTCTCAGAACATTAAAACGTGGGGTCACTAAACCATTTTCTAAATATTTGATATTAAATCCAGCTGGCGCAAACAACTATCGCCCCAAACAGGGTTACTTATCATCAGTAAAGTCCTGGAAGGGAGCCCACAATCCAAGGTTAGTCCTTTATAAAGACACAGTGTATGTGTGTGTGTGTGTATATATGTATGTATATGTTGTTGCTGTGCTTGGCATGTTCGTGGATCATTGCATGGCTCCTGGGTGGGTTGTTATATACTAGATATCTATGAATTCCTGCTCTCATCTTATCACACTTATCTACTCATCATCATATGTCATGTCTCTATCAAACTATCCTCCATTCTCACTCTGACTCATCCCAAATCCTTTCTACTACTTTCATCTCCTAAATAACTCTGCCTAAACTCTTCCCTCCGCTTCCACATCTAACTCACCAAACCTCACTCTACTACTGTGACCTCCCACACAACCCTACTAAATTCTCCCGCATTTATCTCACCCTGCTACTATGCTGTGGGTGAAGGATGGACCGGATTTGTTGAACCTCTCTGAAGATAATATAATGGAAACCATGGAAACCATAGATGCTAGTAGACCAGTCACTACATGGCTAGCTCTTCTTTCCTATCAAAGAGGAATCAAGTGACACACAGGAAACATATGCTTCCTCCCATTCATGCTCCAGTGCAGAATATTATAAGGGTCCATATTGTTCATTTGCTTTTATAATCTATATCTTAAACCATGTATACATATCATCACAGACTTCCACTTGCCAAACCTATGTGGTTCATACTCAGGTTGTGGTAAGAGCCAAAGGAGATACATTTAACATATCTACACTAATACAATGAACACAAGAAATCCAGTGGTGGATGAATAATATTTATTTTCTGTTGAAAAGGAGTATAAGAGAGATTCTTCTGGTAGACACCAGATGAAAGTGAAAGTACATTGACCAATAGGGTTATCTCCAAGAGTCTTCAATCTCGCTGTTACCCCGTGGTAAAACCTGGGGGTTTGGCTAGATGTGCATCGGTCTGTATATGATTTTAATCTCCCTGAAAATAAAATATACACTATCTGTAGTATAAACTAACACTGCCTGTTGGGATGAGAAGCCCCCTGGATAATGATATAGTAAGTTCAAAAACTTACTACGACAGGGCGGGACTGGGCATAGCAGGCATCGGTCGTTTCCCCGAGAGGCTGGAAGGGTGGGAGCTGCTTTTGGAGGGGTGGAGGCCAGTTTTGTTACTGGGGGCCAAAATCCAATATATTGCCATTTCTGAGACTAGCATTGCTACAAAGCACACAAAATATGTGAGTATGACTGTTAAGAGGTCTCAAAAGAAGAGGTAATGACTCCAAAACCAGAGAAGGTCTGTACCAGATACAGATAAAGATAAAAATTATATTTTAATGCCTGTCCTAACACCATAAATGCTGTATAGGCATAAAACCAACATATTCACCCCAGGGATCGTCCCTCAGCCCGACCCTCTTTAACGTCTACATGGCTCTGCTCACAAACATTGCCCGATCCTACAACCTCAACATCTTCTCATATGCCGATGACACCCAGCTGATCCTCTCCCTCACCAAGGACCCCACCATCGCCAAAACCATCTTCCACGAAGGAATGAAGGCCATCACCGAATGGATGAAGAACAGCTGCCTGAAACTGAATTCCAACAAAACTGAGGTCCTCATCTTCGGCTCCACCCCCTCCGCATGGGATGACTCCTGGTGGCCTGCCACACTGGGAACCGCACCGACACCCACCAACCACGCACGCAACCTGGGATTCATCCTGGACTCATCACTATCAATGACCCAGCAAGTCAACGCCATCTTTTCCTCCTGCTTTAACACCCTCTGCATGCTTCGGAAGATCTACAAATGGATCCCCACTGAAACCAAAAGGACGGTCACCCAGGCCCTTGTAAGCAGCAAACTGGACTACGGCAATGCCCTCTACGCAGAAACCCCTGCCAAGCTCCAGAAAAGACTGCTACACATACAGAATGCCTCCGCACGCCTCATCCTGGACATCCCCCGCCACATCACAGCCCACCTGAGAGACCTACACTGGCTCCCCGTCAATAAGAGAATCACGTTCAAACTCCCCACGCTCACAAGGCACTGCACAACACCGGACCAGAATACCTCAACAGACAGCTCTCGTTCTACACCCCGAACCGACAGCTTCGCTCCACCGACCTTACCCTCTCCACCGTCCCATGCAACCACAGAACGAACGCCTGTGGCAGATCATTCTCCTACCTCGTCGCCAAGATGTGGAACACTCTTCCCGCCTGCCTGACACAGACGCAGGACCTACTTACCTTCAGGAGACACCTCAAGACATGGCTATTCGAGCAGTAGCAGTCCCCCCACCTCAGCGCCTTGAGACCCTCATGGGTGAGTAGTGCGCTTTACAAATACTCTGATTGATTGATTGATTGATTGATTCAAACAAGCATTTGCAATGCAATGGGTCTCGCATTTTCTCAACTTAGAGCTATTAGCGTTTTAAAGTCCTAACCAGACTTTTATTGCCACATAAATTGTAAAATGAAAAGTAATACAGTTTTACATAAGCGAGCCGATTTGAAGCACCACGCCATGAGCATGAAGGAATACACAAAAGGAAACAGAAGTTCGCTCGCAGTCAAACGTATCAGCAAATGTGCAATTATCCATGTAACAGGGTCAATGGCATTCAAAGCGCTCGACTACTGTCCAGCGAGATCGCAGTGCGTAGAAATTTTTTAAAACAGTAGTCCAGAAGCCATATGGAAAACATGGAGCCTCGTATGTTTTCAGTAGTTGGTCTGTGCGCTCGAGGCGGGCTAAACACCGGAAAAGGCATGACATATGCATGCCTTTCAAAAATGAAAGCAAGCGATTTTAAAAGGCAAGCCGACAAACCAACAAAACTGATGGGCGTGGTTAAAAGCCCACAGTGAGATTACAGCAGGCTAGAGCGCTTACGCGCGTGACCCTAAAAACCAAGCCATACACCTTCAATAGGACTATTGACACCTCAGACAAGCTCCTTAACTGTAGAAGCCTTTAAGCTTATGAATGTAGGGGGTCATAGGGCCCACCACTGCAAGCACATCCCGCTGGAAAGACAACACGGAAATGACTTTAACAGATTTTAATTAAAACAAGAAACTATACTGCTCTGAGCCTCTTCACGAAGTTTTTTCAGACATTTAGAAAAATGTATTTCTGCAAGCATTTTACAAATGTCAATAATAGTATTAAAAATATTACTACTACCAACAATAATAGTAAAAAGGCAGCCGCTGAGTAATTTTGCTTAAGTATTGTGTATGTTCAGCATTTCTATTCAGAATGTTGATGCTCCGCTCCTTTAATAGACTTTAAATAAAGCCTTACTAGTGAACCAATAATGTCCAAGCTCTAAACAAAACCGCCCCATGTGAAAACACAGACAGCAAAAAGATCTTTTGCAAAAACACAGAATCAAGAAAATAATTCACCTTACATAAATATCTCTCTCTCGAACAATATTCAACCTGTATTAAAATCAAATTTTCTATCACACACACTTCTCACATATACTGCAGCGCTTAATTTGAGCCGGTGTGTGCCACCGGCACTTATTTTGGGGCACCAGCACTTATTGTTTCACTTCAGTCATTTCCTGAGAGCTGGAGAGGGAAAAACACACGAAATAGAAAGATGGAGGAAAAGAACACAATCCGTCAAGAAGGGAGAAAGGAGAAACATGTAAGAGTGAGATAGGGAGCATCTGACAGCCAACTGAGGAGGCCGGAAGTGGAATCACCCCCGGTATTCACCCCCCTTGGTATTCGGCGCGCTGATATTTTATAGCGCTGGCCGCTGGTGTCTGAACAGCGTTCTGGGCACCGGCAATTATTATTTTACAAATAAAGCACTGAGTGATGGGCACATATAAGAAACGGATCTAAAAACAAGCTCAGTGCACTCTGTGCCCCACAAGACAATTTATCATGTGTTATACGAGTCACAGTATAAAGGACATGGATGTACATGAAATAATCTTTTAAAATTCGGAACTTCGCTGAACTTCCCTGTAATTAGGTTCTCTGGCAGCGTGTGTGAGAGAAATATGTTTCTAATTTAGCTTTCTCTGACGTAGACATGAAAAGCGGAACATGTACCACAACTGGTACTTTTATTGAAATATTGTCCTCTGTGATATTATTAATACTTTATTATCAACCGAAATACTTGATTTGTCAGCATATGTACAATAGCAGGACTGTCTGCTTTTGGCAAGACATCTGGAAAAAAAAACATTTACTTCGTGAAAAAAGATATGCGGCAAAGAAAAGTAATACATGTCTCACCTGGGGAAGTAATTTCTGTATTCAGTCAAGAGTTGGAACACTGCCACCTTGTGGGTGGGAATAGAAGTGGTGCCAAAGCTAATGTGATATTAAAGGCCAAGGATCATGCACAGTTCTCCTTTGCACTATCCTTCCCATTCCCGAGGACCCTGTTCCTCCCTTACCCCTGTGGAAACTCAGGTAGTACTCCTGCATTTATCCATGAACTCTGTAGATTGGTCGAAGGTTGCAAAGCAGGAAACAAGCTCGAAGACATGATTAGCTGGACTGAAACATGCTCCAAGCATAACTGATAATACTGTGCCCTCGCAGTGAGAATATCAGTAGTTCTACCAGGCAAGGTTTTTTCACCCATGATTGAGGTGAAACTGTGGGAAACTGCTGGGGGTGGCTCACCCATCGCCCCACTCCAAGCATGTCAATCTCCTGTACTAAAAGCAGTGACTTATTCGGAGATCACCGAAAGGGTCTTAGGTAAAAAGAGTATCATCTTTGCAATCTTGGGGCTGGGGTACCTCAGTCCTGCCAGCTCGTTGGTTCTAGCGAGCAATAGTGTGATCTCCTCTCCTGCCTAGCGTGTGGTTCAAACCTAAAAGGAGGGTCACCCACGGTTTCCTGGCCCCTGTGTTTTGAGTGGGAGGATCATACTTTTCTCTCAGCCCTGGTCCCCCTAACTCTAGAAAGAAACATCACAACCACCCTTAGCATCCATCCTTTTTGAAGGATGATAGTACCGCATCCTGGCCTGAGGGCTGATCAGTGGTACTTCTGTCTAGCCAATAGGGTCAAAGATGCTGGCTGGCTTCCCCGATATGCACAATCTGGTCCATGGCGGTCTCTTCTGAGGTCTAGTTGGTGAAGTGGGTCTTGACTTCTAAATGTGAAGGGAACATAGAGGGGAGACTGGCCATGTGGCTGATATGAAAGAATGAAAGTACCTTGGTGACACATCTTCACTAGCCTCTGTTACTTTACCCTACAGAGGAACAGTGGCTGCCATGCAATGAACCTTCATAATGAAGGCTAGAAGGCATCTCTGAAATGAATTCCCCCCTTTGTGTCACGGTCAGGAAAGTGAACTACTAATTTACTACACCAAAACAGAGTGTAGTTTCCATTAGCACCAGCCTAAAAAGAACATCTGGTTCCATTTGAAGAACATGGTGCAGAGGCTGAAATAGTTTCTTGAGGGATGATATTGGGAGCTGAACCAAATCACAAAGGAGATAGTTTGATATACCCCCCAAAGGTGGAAGAGAAATTTATGTTTTGGAGAAAAGGACAGAAACGTGCTGAGGATAAACACAATCCCAGCCCCGCTGAGGCTAGTCCAGCCCTGACAGTAAAGCGAAAGCAGACACAGAACAGAGGGTTACCCACAGCAAGTGGATGTGCTGTTGGCAAGGAAACCTAACAAGACGGGACCATCCAGGCAGTCAATTTCCATGCATCTATGATTTCCTGGAAGGTGTATTTTAGGTACAGCACGCAAGCGCTCTAGCCTGTTGTAATCTATCTGTGGGCTTTTAACCACGTCCACCGCACGCCCATCACTATCCCTCGTTTATGGGCTTTCCTTTAAAAAGTCCTTTGTTATCATTGGTAAATGCTTTACGTTTGTCCCTCTGTGGGGTAGTTTTGTTACCGCCTTGGACAATGACCTTGTTACATGGTTAATTGCACTTTTGCTGACACGTTTGACTGCGAGAAAACTTATTTTTCCTTTTGTGTCTCTCCTTCTCGCTCATGGAGGCCGTGGCGCTTTCAATCGGCTCACTTATGTCAACTGTGTGGGTGGAGTGTACGTGGGGGGGTGTATGTTTTGGTATGCGTGCATGCGGGTGTGAGTCGCGTTGGATGCATGCGTGAATGAGTGATTGTGAGTGTTGTGTGTTGTAAATGCATGTGTGTGACACGGTATGTTGGTGGATGTTGCAGTCTGTGGGTATGTATGTGTGCATGTGTGTTTATGGGTGCGCGTGTGGGTGTGTATATGTGCGGGGGCAGGAGAGGGAGGGGGAGGGTGAGGGTGAGGGAGGACTCTGGTGAGGGGGGGGGGGGCGGGGGAGTCCATTCCCTGGCACTGATAGTGCCTCACGCCATGGTTTTTGTGGTGGTCAGTTTGGCACGAAAACCATGGCGGTAGGCCGGGTCGTAATCCCGAGGGTGGGATTGTGGTGGCCGCCGGGCTGGAGACCGAAGTCTCCAGCCCATCGCCTGTTACCGCCCAGCCACAGACAACAAATATACAAACATACATAGAGGTGCCATGCACACGACCGTACACACACGTACAGGTGTCATGCACACAAGGGTAAGCATCCGTACAGGTGCAATGCACACAAGGGTAAACATACGTACAGGTGCAATGCACACGAGAGCACACACATGTACAGGTGCCATGCACACAAGAGCACACACACGTACGGGTGTCATGCATACGAGAGCACACACACGTATAGGTACCATGCACACGAGGGTACACACATATACAGGTGGCAGACACACGAGGGTAGACGCGCATGTAGGTGGTAGGCACACAAGGGTACACACAAGTACAGACGCAATGCACACGAGGGTACACACGTACAGATGTAATGCCCACGAGAGAATACACTTGTACAGGTGTCATGCACACAAGAGCAGACACACATACAGTTGCCTTGTACAAGTGAGCACATATAGGTGCAATGCACACGAGGGTACACACACACAAGTGCCATGCACACAAGGGTACACATGCATACAGGTGCAATGCACTCGAGGGTAAGCACACAGCACACAAGGGTACACAAGCGTACAGGTGCAATGCACACAAGGGTACCCACACGTGCAGGTGCAATGCAGATGACAGCATACACACGTACAGGTCCCATGCATACAAAGCACACACATGTACAGTTGCCATGCATCCCAGAGCACACACACGTACAGGTGGCAAGCACACAAGACAATGCACTTACATACAAAGCCATGCATCCGAATGTACACACAGATAGAGGCACCATGCACACGAAAGTACACACACAAAGAGGTGCCAGGTACACAAAAATACACTCACCATGCACACGAAAGTAAACACACACACACTAACATACACACACATACAGGTGCCATGCTTACAAGAGTATACACACATACAGGCGCCATGCACAAGAAACTACACACACATGCAAGAAAGCATAGAGACAGGCAACCAGCACAGACACCAATGCACACTGCTGGATTCACATGCAGGCAGGTGTACACACACAGTGAACACGCACGTGCACCCGTACAGAAAACAGGCATCACAAGTGCACACACAGGAAATACGCATACAGGCACACACGCGCGCAATCAGCACACATATGCAGGCAACCCATACATGCAAGAGCGGATGCAGACATAGGCACCACTCATGCAGACTCTGATGGCGATAAAAGGCACTCTTACACACCCTGACACACACAGGCACCAATCTAGATAAAGGCAGCACACACAAACGTGCACTTATGGAGACACAGGCCTCAGTTATCAAGGCCCATGCCCACCCCCCACTAGCAGTATAGATAGGTCCACCTAAAGGCAGCCAGTCCTGTAATGGCCTTACCAGGCAGTTTGTTAGTCGGTACAGACAATAATGTCCCCATGCACGCACCGTACGTATGTACCACCCAGACCCCCCTCACTGACAAAACAGAAGCCGCAAGTACCAGTGTGAGTAAATGTCATCCCTCGGCGCACTGTGTTCTCTTATGCACACTGTCAGATGCCTAAGTGACGAACTGGCTTGGCCCTCAGAAGCCGGGGTGATCTATACACAGCGTTGGTCCCCATGACCTCCTCCTCGGATGCCCTCCAACCATCCAGCAAAGGTGCCCCTCATCTCTCCATACCCCCCTTCCACATACATTTCATTTGCTTGATTTCAAATGCTGGTAAAGGCAGGCTTTAGTAATCCACTCAGCTATACGCATAGAATAAAGATCTGTTCTTTGCAGCCTGAAAGCTGGGCGCATAAGGAACTCTTCAACAGTTGCTTTTAAGTCGTAAGTTATTTCCAAACACAGTGCCCTCCCCCCCCTCCCCCCAGGTCAGTGCCCCCACTTCAGGTCAGTGCCCAGTGCGGCTGCACCGGTTGCACCACCCTAAAGCCGACCCTGCCAATGCATCTCTGGAGAAGTAACATTAGCGAGGACAAGCGACTTTCAATAACTCACTTAAACTACCGTCTAAAAGGTACTTTTTAAATTCACATAACACTGGCCCCTGTTCAGATGAACATCAAAAGCTTTACATTGTTCACACATCTTTTCATAGGCCAGACTTAGACAATGGCCTTGTCTGCTGTGAAGTTATCAAAGCACTCTCCCAGCCACAATATATTTAACAAGCATTTGCAATGCAATGGGTCTCGCATTTGCTCGAGTTAGAGCTATTAGCGTTGTAAATTCCTAACCGGACTTTTCTTGCCACATAAATTGAAAATAAAAAGTAAAACAGTTGACATAAATGAGCCAATTCAAAGCGCCGCGGTCGCCATGAGCATGAAGGAAAGACACAAATGGAAAAAGAAGTTTGCTCGCAGTCAAACATAACAGGGAACCTGCAATCACCCATGTAACAGGGTTGATGGCCAAGGCGGTAAAAAAACTGCCCCAAGGATGGACAAACGTAAAGCATTTACCTAAAAATACACACATGTTTCTTTGGCATATACTCAATTTTGATATACTTATATTAAGTCAATCATGCAAAACCTTCTAATTCAGTAGGGTTGGCTGCACGCAGGAGAGCTGGATAACCAACAGTGGCTCACAAGCCTCGTGTTGGATAAGGCTGTCCTCAGCAATAAGCACACAGCACATCACCTTACCTGTTAGAGATGCATTTTCTTGTACTTTTGCCCTGTCTATATTTCGACATCTAGGCACCTCCTTCACACACTTTCACAATTGCAATTGGCACATATGACCACTGATCGGTGACAGCCACAGAGCGGCCAAAGATTGAATGAGCATGTGATCAAAAATGTGTATGAAAGGCACTGTGAGAAACTCGCACTGCCTTCAGCCTCAACTCCAGCGGTATCAGTTGTGGGCGTTATAAACACCCACCCACATCCTGAGCTCACAAAGAAATCTAGAGGCAGCTCAGTTCACAATACAAGAATAGTGCAGTGCATGAAGAAAAATTACTTAAACACAACATCCTGGTAAAAGCAAACACTCTTATGGAATACAAACATGAAATGTAAACAGAGATCACGGTCGGCTCCTCTGCTATGGCAGAGGAGTGTTGCCCAGCTGCTAAAAGCAGAAAAATAAAGTGATAATAAATGTATTTTATCATCACTTTATTTTTCTGCTTTCTTAGGGCGGGGCTAGCATCCTTCACGTCAGTAGGTGGAGGAGTGGCGGAGCGCTTCTAAGTGCGCATGTCAGTTTGGCCGTCCAATCTGACATGTGCACTTAGAACTCTCCACCCGGCTGTGTTGCACAGCCGGATGGAGACCAAGCGCAGTGTCTCACTCCCTCCCTGAGCAGTATTTGTGCCCACTCAGGCCAATCTCTGAGCTTCTCTCATGCTGTTAACAGTATGAGAGAAGTGTTAGGACTGGGTGGGAAGGGACGAAGAAGACAAGAGGAACCGAGGCAGCTGGAGTGGCGGAACACGGAGGCGGCAGGTAAGCTTATTATTTTTTTTATTGCTCCTCCACACCCCCGCTCCTTGTGCTGCCCACCGCATCCTGTGCTCTGCGTGCTGCCCCACGCTCAGCATGCTGCCCACCGCCCCCACCCCTTCCTGGCAACAGCCGCCACTGAGAGAGACTAGATTATGGATTATTTTAATATTTTTATATCCATTGTTCAGAAATCAATCAGTGTTATGCCACTATTTTTAAGGAGCTGAAAATAGGGCCTAATAGGGACCAAATTCAATATTTTATTTACTGTCAAGTCAGGGGCCCGGAGAGACCCGATCCACTTAAAGCCCTGTCAGAAAGTAGCAATGGTATTTCCAGAAAATGTGGGAAATATATAGCAATTCACGGTCACCATAGACTGCCACACTGGCATCAGCAGGACTTTGTTTAGACCCTGTGTTATTACAGAGAATTTCTCGGCCGTTAGTCATTTGGTTTCAGCACCGCCATGTTTTAGTCAGGCACTGTTGTGTTTTTGCATAGTAAGCAAGTTACAACAGTGATGACTGTCCTACACCAATGAAAGAAGTAGATGCTAATGGTCTACATCACTAATTTGTGCATGTCTTCCAAAAGCACCAATAATAAAGCTTAAAAAGCCTGATCGTAACGTCTAGTTATCCTAGGGAAGCTGGTATTTATAAACTTTTAGGAACGTCTGTTACACCTAGACTCAAAACACGTTTTGGGACATTGTGGGAATTAGATCTTGGTGTTTGGCCAACTTTTTATGGGATAGAATGTGGTACAAGATACATTCCACTGCACGCAGTGCAAGCCTCACGCAGACCCTATATCTGTTTTATAATAGACTTTTGTACACTCCTGTATGCCTTTACAAACTCATACTTACATAAAATGACAATTGTTGGTGCTGCCACACTCAATAGGGTACTGTCTTTCACATGTTTTTTTCGTGTCCATTCCTACCTACTTTTTGTTCCTCAATATGGTCTTGCATTTCAGTAATAGCTCAGATCTCCTTGCCAATGTCATATGAATTACTGTTTTTGGATGGCATGCACGAAGTTTGGAGTTCATTCAAGCCCCTTGGAAAACTGGTGGACCTCTTGTCTTCTATTGCAATTTCTATTATTACTTCTAACTGGGATCCTTCAGAGAACATTACTCTCACACAATGGTGGAATTCTGTATGTTATCATCATAGACTTGGCAGCTACAAGCTTGATTCAACAGGAACTTTCTTCAAACGTCATCAGCTATGGCTGCCATTAAGTAACTATCTCTCACGCACTGTGAAGGAAATAGATTTTTCTCCTCTTTTTTTAAATGTCAACTATATTTCCTGTTTTTCTTCTTATATATACTTCTTTCATCTTATAGGCGCTATAACTATTGTCTATTACCTTTTTCTTCACATGGCTATCACTTGATTCCCTTTTACAGTATATCCCTAAAGCTCTTCTCCCTCTCCCTTTCTGTTTCTTCTTTATTTATTCAAACTTGGAGTCTTTGATACTATATTGCGTATATGCCTAATTCATTTACATGTTTAATATGCATTTTTAAGTACAATATTCTTTATTCATATATATCCACAACTGCATATCTCTGCTTTGGGAATGTTAAGTTAATGGTCTTGAATTTGACTCAATAAAAAACGTCTTTTAAAAAAAAAGGCTTAAAAAGTGCATAGCATACCTTTATATGCCTTCCCCTGCAAAGATTATAGAAGTGATAGACGCTCTCTTGGTAGATCTAATGACAATGACAGGAAGTCTTGTTGACGAAACACGTGTTGGCTGTTATTTCTCTTGATGTATGATGGATACTACCTTATTGAATAATTTTGGATGAACAATAAATGTAACTACACAGCATTTTCGAACTGGAATCTTCATTGATACATACGGGAACAATTTGGATGTACATGGTGAGCACTGGTACCTCCCCTGTGTGTCACGGCTCCCTGTCTCGGTGTATATCACTGCTGCCCAGGGGTCCTGTGATGCAGGGACAAAGATCACGGCAAAGATGCGGGAAAGTGGCAGCCTACGTAGAGTCCACTGGTACACTAGGGACCTGTCGAGCATTGTACTAGGATAGGATTCTTGAGCCTGAGGAAATGTACATGCTCCATAGCTCCCCCGGCAGGGGTCTTGTGATGCAGGAGTAGAGTGCCTGGCACAGATACAGGGAAGTGGCAGCCTAGCTAGGGCCACTGGAACACTAGTGCCCTGTTAAGCATGGTACTAGTGTTCTTGAGCCTAAGTCAAGGTGCATGCCACTTTTCTTCTTCTTGGTCTCTGGTACCGGCCTCGTGGCCTAGTGGTTAACGGTCAGCTACTATGCTTCCAGGTTTAGGGCTCAAGCGCTGCTGTGACCTTTGTCCTTTTCTTCACTTATCCTTGCACTACAGTTCCTGCACCTCCTTCCCTGCTCCACTTGCCCATTTTCCAAATTGGAATATACACCTCTTCGCTCAATAGGGGTCACTTCCTTCCTGCTGCCTCTCTCTGGTACCCGCAGAATGGAATGCGGCCCAGGGCTATCACCGGGTGGCCGAGATTATTCAAGCCTCCACCCATCACTTTCTTTTGGCTAGTACCTGTTAACGAGGTCATTCCAGACCTTGACTCCAAGAGATTGAATGTTATTGCCCTTACTGGGACATGGTGCAGTGAGTAGAGATGTTGCATTTAGATAGGATAGAGGGTAATCCAGGTCCTGGGAACCAATAGAGAAACAAAGGCCAGTGTAGAGATGGCCAACAGGAAGTCATTCACCTTGGGATAATATGTAGGCCATCTTCACACAGGAAGCAGCTGCTTGAAGACTCATTTTAAGTAATTAATAAGATATCAGATTGGAGCTTATATTTAAGGAAGGTGTGAGGTTTATTGCCACCAAAGTCATACACTTATACCCAGTTAGCACTTCGCCTGCTTCAGAAAAAGAGCTGGATTTGACCATCTCAGCTGTAAAACTGCTCTTTTTTCTGCTCCCTGTTGGTGGCGCCATGAGGCCTTACCTAGTCTTATGGAGGCACTCACCCCTGTGCTATAGATGAGAGGCTTCAATTATATAGATGTGAGGTGAAGCTTCTCAGCGGCTTCTGTAATAAAAGGATTGGCAAAGCCAATAGGTCGTGCCTTTATGTGAGTGCTAAGCTACTGACTTTGCCAATGCTTGTTTGCAAAGCATTGGTTAAAAATGTAAAATAAAACAATTTGAAAATACTGGATGGAAGCAAACACATATCTTAAGGTATCTTGAAACTGGCCATTAATTTCAATATTTTAATTTTTTTCTAGAAACTCATAATTTCAAAAGGCTGTTGCCACATTAAAAGTAAATGAAATACTTGAAGCAACATTACTTTTGCCTGTAGAAGTGCCAGAATTAAAAGGAGACCATTCACCACTTACTTTCCACAAGACTGAACTAGGGCAAATGCTCAAGCCATGTGCTCTCTGCAGCAGCCCAGGGAGCAGATTTATGGGTCTGCATGAGAAGAGGTATCTGCCAGGGACTCACTCTAAGTAAACATTCTGCCACAGATGCAGGCTGAATGAGTGCAGCAGCCCACCCTCCCCAATGGCTGTAACTATTACCCTCAAGTGCCCAAACCAGGGCTTTCATGCAACGTGCGGAAGGCAGGGGATAAAAGAACACCAGCCCATAAGGCTTGCTTCTTATTTAAAGATTGAAAACTATGCACGTTGCTCTGCTTTTATGTATGACCTGAGGTGGGTAGGGAGCAACATAGAGAGCATGAGGGACAAGGCTGAGATGGCGGAAGGAGCACATGGGGGAAAGAGCAAGAAAATACGAGCACTCCCGTGAAGTGCCCAAAGAAAAAGAAAAAAAATAGTTGGCTAATGTGAGCCCTGGAAGAACGCAAGCCATTCAATCAAAAGGATGGTAAAGAAGCTAGGGTACAGGGGAGGGACAAACACAAGAAGACAAAAGAAAACCATTGGATGGGAAACAAGCAAATGAGTGTCAAGATAGCCAAACAATGGTAAGCAATAAGCTGGGCCCAAGCCTACAGTAAGTGTTGGCATAATACACAGACAACAGAACACACTGACAACAGGAACCAAAAAGCTGTCTGTATGCAATTCCAAAAAAAGCAGTGATGACAGCCTAGATTCCCCAGAGGTGGAGATCCCACTTGCACTGGAGCATTTTAAGCACTGGTTCGTACAAATGTTGAATCTTTTACAGAAATTCAAGTGAGGGTTCACCAGGCGTTTAATGACCACCAAACATAGGCCCTCATTATGACATTGGTGGTATTTTCACATACCGCTGATGCCACGGGTGCCAGAAGACCGCAGTGCTAGCGGTCTTCCGCCCACCATATTATGGGTACTGCCGGATTTCTGCCATGATCAGGGCAGAAATCTGTCAGTAGCCATGCTGGCGGGCGGTTGTACACTGTTGTTGCTACCACATGCACCGCCCCGCCAGTAGGACACCGCCTGCCATATTATGGCCCATAATATGGCCTGGCTGTATCCTGCTGGCGGGGTGCTGCCGGCTTCCCATTCCCTGCCAGATGACCTCCTCACTGGACAAGGTAAGTCGGGCGCCCGACAGGAGAGGAGGAAGGGAGGGTGTTGTGTGTGTGTGTCTGTGTGTGTATGAATGTACGTATGCGTGTGTGAATCCGTGTTTGGATGTCTGTGTGTATGCATGCCTGAATGCGTGTGAGTATGTGTGAGTGAATGCATGTATGGATGTTGAAGTGAGTGCGTGTCTGGATGTCTGTTTGTATTCGTGCCTGAGTGCATGTATGGCTGTGGGGTGTAGGGGGTGATGTGTGGTGGGTGCATGTCTGCGTGTGTATGTATGGGTGTTGTGTGTGAGTGTGTGTGTCTGCGGGTCTGTGCATGGATTGGGGTGGGTGGGTTAGTGCATGGATGTGGGTAGGGGGGCTAGTGTTTGTATGGGGGGTGGGGGAATAGTGTTTGTATGGGGGGAGCCGCCTACCGGTGACAGGCTAGGAATTCCCTGTCACTGATAGCCCTACCGCCATTGTTTTCGTGGCGGTGCTACCACAGCGAAAACCATGGTGGTAGGCCGGGTCACAATGACGCTGGCAGTCATCTGTGGCCCGCCGGGTCAGAGATGAACATCTCGGGCCCAGCGGTTCATACTGCCCTGGCGGTATGAGTGGAGATGTGGCAGGTTGCCAGCGGCAAACCCACCACACTCATAATGTGGTGGTATACACCGCCAGCCTGTTGGTGGTGATACCGCCACATTAATGAGGGCCATAGTATTTAGCTATAAGAACAATAGCAGAGTCAACACACACTGGAGGAAATGCCAAGGAATCCAGCAGAGCCAAAGTTTCAAGATGGGAGGCTTATTTATTTCAAGGGAAAATAGGCAATGCTCACTTCTGAGATGTAGTCAGTTCTTGTATGAGGACACATCACATAAGTTCTGTTTCTCACCCTGGGCCTGTGCAATGTTAGGGCTACCAGCCACCTTCCTGCAGCACCACAAATGACCAGAGGAGGGCGCCAAATTGTAACACGTGATCACAAATATGGCTTTGCTGTTAGAGAAAAGTTAGCACCCAACCCTTCTCATATAAGGGTTTCTTCCCTTGCTCTGCTTAACATCTGCACCCATCTCACACGCCTTAAATTTATAAGCCAAGGGAAAGCCTGATGTCCCCAATTAGATGGTCTCCCATAATAATTTTTTTTATATTCTTTTTTTTTTTATTTTATTTTTTATATTCTTTCTTTATATTCATTTCTATAACTATTTTTATTCTACTTCTCTGGTACTGCACTTCTTTCGCACTTGCCACGTGTGATGTGTGATTACTTACCAATTTTACTACACTCAATATTGTCAGTCCTTCTGACGTTCTATGTTGTTTATGTTTTGTTTTTTAGGGTGACCAGACTAGGTGATTACTATGTAAGTGACCGTCTCACCTCAGAATCCTAGATATAGACCCCATTTTGTTTATATTGGTTTTTGGAGAAGATTATTCATTTTTGTTCCTGATGAAGCGTCTATGGATCCATAGGGACCGTAAGGACGCGAAACATGTTGGCCTTGCCTGATAGAGGAGCCATGTAAATTTTGCATCTCCCCTTTGGTTTGCTTTGGAGAGTCATTCGAGCATTGTACTCCTTTTTTGACCCTCATATTTTCGCTTTTAATCTAGGTCTTCATCAATGCTGCATCGATTAAAGTATTTCTGTTTAGGTATGATGAATAACCAATTTTAATCTATCACTTGTTCTCTCCAGTATTCTATTCCTAGCGTAACTACCTCGCTTACTCTAGTTGAACAATACGGCATAAGAGCCCCCTCCGGGGAGCCCACCAAGCATTGCAGTGCCGGCTTGGTGAGAAGCACTGCCTGATGATGATGCTCGTCATCCATTGTGATGCATGAGGGCTCTTGCTCCTGACAATTCAGGTCGCCTTTCAAAACCAAGTGTAGTTTTGGAACAGTGTACATTGATTTATAGCTCCCATAATAATAGCCTGATATCTCCTCTACAGGCCCACAGGCACCCTTCAAACCTGTGGTTCCGGGTGTCCATCGGCTGTATTCACACCAGTCTTCCTGTGTAGCACCCCAGCTCTTCTTCAGACACATGGGAGAAGCACATGCATCTCCGTGGTCCAGCGCCCCTTTGGGGCTCCTCAGGTCACACTGCCTATCTTTTCAGGTGCTCCATCACCAGCCCTAACTTCAGCAGCCTCACCTCAATTTGCAGGTACCAGTAAGAAAAGGCAGAGCAAAAGTACATCTCTTCTTGCTTAAACATGGACTGTGTTTCATCCACATTTGCTGTGACATCCGATGGTGTTCTGCCATCTGCTTTATTGGACAACAATTTCCTTGAGGTTTCTCCAGAAACATTTAATATAACTGGCGGGTCAGCAGACTGCTTCATTCTTTCACACTTGAGGCAGGTCGCCTGGACACTGACATATTGCCGTCATGGCTGAATACCGTGTGATACACATGCTGAACAGCATTTAACTTGTGTGAAATCAACTGGGTGACGATATCTCCAGAAATAAAGCATTTTTGGAGAGACTTTTTCCAGCTAGTTAAATGAACTGTGGTTACTTTTATCAGCTAGCAGGTTCCAGATAAACAGGCAGAGTGGTCTGTATGGCTGTCTACCTTAATATCACAGTTTGTCATCATCTCAGCAGTGCCTCTACCTGAGCAGGGTATCATTAAGGTTGTCAGATAAAGGACAGAGGACACAGCTGCAAACTGCCCCACCTTAAGTGGCATGCCATCTGATGTGAACAATAGCGCCTCCAATGACGCCGAGGCGCGCGGGGTTGGATGTTAGCGTGGTGGTGGTTGCAGTGGAACAGGCTGCTGTTGCTGCAGGATCACAGAGGTAGGATTGCTTGCTGATGGATGCATGACTGTGAAAGCATGGATCTTTCATATGATTAATTAAAGTAATTAGTGACCGAGGTTAACACAATGCCAACACTAATGCATTACTGTCCACACAATCAATTCATTGTAATAATATTGTACAAGGTGAAGAGTGAGGAAAGAATAACAGAATAAAATGTTAAATTACAAGTCAATATCTAATGCACAAATTAAGTGATTGAAGGATATTGGGATCAGACTTTGTAGCAGAATTTACATTTCACGTAGGCGACTGGTGCCATGCAGTCAGGTGGCAGCTCTGTGGAGGCTCCGTAAGCGTAGAAAACAGCCAGGCCTGGTGTGGGTGTTCTAAGGGCAGCATGAGTGAGCAGTGATGGTGTCCATGATGGGAGCAGTGATGACTGACACAACATCAGCAACAGAGCTTTCTCAAGAAGACTTTCTCATGGGCTGGAAGAAGGCAACCTAGGAGCACAAATGAGGTAACAGCCACTGTGTGCCCACACAATATCGGGCTCATCTCACCGCAAGTTCTGTTTCGGTTGGGGAAAAGGCCAGAAAAGCAAGATCAACCAAAGAGGGAATCGCAGGGACGTTCCTACCACTGGTTAGGTCCCAGGTGACGAGATAAATGCCCGTGTCCCTCACTGGCTGGAAACAGACACCTATGAGTTCTCTCAAAGTCAGTGGTGGCATGCGGTGGACCGCGGATGAAGCAGGTTCAGAAAACCTGTGGGCCTGGAATGCTCTCATCAAATCAGATGCATTTCAGTCAATTACAGCAAGCTGGGTTGCAGGGTCCTTGATCCCCCTGAGTGGCTTACTCCCTTGAGGTAACTTCTACGCAGGCTTCAGCCAGCTGGATTTTGCTCTCTACCCCACTGTTTAAGGGCCCTGAAAATGCTCCTCCTCTTCCAAGGCAGGACAAGGTAGCAGGTCTTCTCTAGTTCCTAGACGTGCTCCTGGCCTTGGAATGTGTCCCAGATACATCTCTCTTTGGGCTGCTGCATTCAGTCTTGTTCCGAAGCCTAGTTAAGCTACAACTCCAGCCTAGATGAGCCAGTATTTATCCGGCTTTGAGGACGGTCTGTACCGGGAACTTAGAGGAACACAAAACCTGGTGGTTCCTAAAATGTTTCCCCTTACAATGTTTACCAGGTTTTCTGCAAAGGCCACCCAGGGGACTCTGGGCAACTAGTCAAACTACACTTTCCCAAACACGGTTTCCTTGTTGCTAGAGGTGCTGATCACAACACAGATGGGGAAACAGAAATCAGACCCCAAGACAGATGGAGACTGGTCGACCAGCAGGGAAGCAGATGTATGTTCTCCCCAAAAACATACAAACAAAAGGTCCTTCTGGCAGATCCCATGATGTGACATCAAGCAGAGTGCCATGGTGACAACAAAGGACAATGGGCCAGATGTACAAAGCCATTTTGCATTTCTTAACGGTCCGAATCCTAATAGGAAATTGCTATTTGGGAGATAGAAAACTGGCACGTTGTCACAAATGGCATGGGATTTCTTATTTGCGATTTCCTAATAGGGATTCCTACTTATATAGTGATTCCTACTTTGTAGGTATCGCTGTTAGGAAATCAGTATCTTTGTACATAGCCTTTTACATTTCCTAAATAGCGATTTCTATAAAGTAGCTATTTAGGAAATGCTAAATTGCATCTACATACATCTGGCCCAACGACACCCAAAGGGGAAACACCACTTAGTGCAAGTACCCACACTGTCATCAGTAAGAAACCTATCTGTGTGTTCCCTCTACGAATACATGAAACATGTCAGGCACACACAGTAGACACACATACACATGGAGAAAGGCACGGATCCAATGATCATGGACTGCATTCATGTTACAGGGTATGATCATATATTGCCTGCCCTCGATGAATACAGGAGAAAGACCTATATCATGAATTATAGTTGCTGTCACCAGCAATCAGTGTCCCACAGCCTGGTATGAGAGGCAGTGGCATCCCTTAGCTTAGGGTGGGTTTGGGAAGCTAAGCCCCCAGGTTGCACCATTGCAGAAAGTCCTGCAGCATCTCCAGTGGGCTCAGATTGTCAAGTTCGCTAGTGGAAAAACTCAGTATACACAGTGCCTAATTTGTAAATAAAAATGTGCCGGTGCCCAAAGCCCTCCTCTTAAACTTGCGGCTGCTGCAATTTAATGTGCGAACACGGAATACCAAGGCAGCGTAATCCTGAGGCCATCTCGGGCCCCTTTAATCCGTTCACAGCCACTCCCTACCCCTGCAGCTCACTCTTGCAGCTTTCTGCCTTTCCCCTTTCTGACGCTTTTTTCCTTTTTTTTCTCTTCCTCCGTCTTTCTCATGTGTCTCTTTTGCTCATAGTAAATGCTTGAAGCAGAAAAATAAGTGCCTGCCCTCAAAAATAAGTGCTGGTGCTCCGCACCGGAAACACTAAGCACAAATTAAGCACTGAGTACACATCAGATCATATAGATCTGGAGCAATGTGGTACAGCTTTCCTATTCATGCAAGGGCTTTCGTCCCCCTACCGACCAGCTAAGACTAGTTTTTAAAAAACCTGTAAAACTCATCCTTTCAATATTTTGGAATGTGTTTGCATGCACCTTGATTTCGGTAGGGAATGTATTTTCTCCAGTGCCATTATGAAGCGTATCATTGGAAACTTCGTAAAACACCACACACCAAGCTTTTGCTATTGCCTATTAATTACATCAGATTGGTAGTAAAATCAGACTATTGAACGTGTTGCAATAATTGTTTCTTGACACATATAACCCGTGATTGGATTAATTTTACCACAAATCGAAACACACATTTCAGAAGGAGGGTTCTATGCACTGTGTTTCCTCTCCAGAACACTGGGGATCTCTGATGTTTTACAGCCTCAATTTCCATCGTTCTTAAAGCAGTTCAATCAAATGGAAATGATGAACTATAAACAAGACAAAGCATGTCAGTGATTGTTAAACGTCCTTGAGACATGTCAGTTTTTTGACTACAGGGTCACCTTCAAAGTGAAACTGTTTTCAGATTATGAAATTATTAAGAATATTTACCTTTAAACGAAGAAGCAAAGAGTGGGTAATTCCCAGTCGGCAAAAATGCACCTACAGTGTATCACTGATAATTCATGGGTTACTTACATCGCTAAAGTGTTACAGCGTCCTGAAAACTCATCCTTCCTGCAGCAGAAATGCAAATAAGAAGGGCCATGGGTGGACTGCAAAGTCCATGGAAGATGCCTAGCCTGGTTCACAAGGGCTAATGTGTATAGAATAGAAGAAGCCCTTGTAAATAATATTTTATTTAAATTGTTCTGTAGTGAGCCTCACGCTGTGGTGTTTTCGGTTTGGCACAAACACACCAGCAGGCAGTACAAGGGCAGGTTAAATACATTGCTCAAGTTAGCTGGTTAGCCGGAATGGTTTGAAAAAAAATGTGAGAAAGTGACAAATGAGGCACACATTGAACTACTAAGATACACACCGTTGTATTGCAGCGTTATAGGTGAGATAAAACTTGTTTTTGTTTCAGGATAACTTTCAAGCTATCAGTACAAAATCCGTTTAACTCTGGTTCTCCAGGCCGAATTCCGCACAAGTTTCGTCAAGGAAAGTCACTTTTGGGCTGTGCACATAAAATCCCAATTTATATTGTTGGTTTCCCCCTACAACTCAAAGCAGGGGCCTGTCATGATCAGACATGGCATGCAGGCAGAACTCATGCGAGAACAGGACTTTTGATGGAAATCTGTACAGGTTTATTGAGATATTTGCAGTGCTTTAAATGTGCAGGTACTATCCGGTACCGAGTACCTGCACTTCTTTAATTTTAAAGGGAAAGTACCTGCACTTCTCAGAACTGCTGCAATACATGTAATAGGAGAGCACCGGCACTTCTCAGAACTGCTGCAATACATGTAATAGGAGAGTACTGGCACTTCTCAGGAGCAAACAGGTACTCTAAATAGTGAGTACCTGCACTTTTACATTTTAATTTAAAGCACTGGATATTTGCATTTAAAAGTGTAAACCGTACTAAAAAATGTTGATATTAAGTATAGCTCGGTTCGTGCACCAGTTCAGAAAACTTGGTTTGAGCAAAAAATTATTTTGACTTGAATGGCTGAGAGAGTTTCAGGTTCATGAACAATGAGATCTCATCTGACAGGATGAGGAAAAAGGACATTTTATTAGGGTCGAGCCTGCGAGTGCATCCGCTAGGACATGCGTCTCAATTGCGAGGCGCTGTAAAGGGCTTGGAGCCCGCCTGTCGCTTACCATTTGTTGTTTTGCCCGGCACTCTTCTTTACAGCTTCATAATTCACTGCTGCAGGCCTGGCATCATTTCTCTGTGTGGAGCAGGGATCAAGCACTAATTGATTCAACTTAATTAGTTCCCGTCCACTGCTCCCAACATCATCGAGGTACTATTTGTTCTTTTAAACTTCTAGTGCCCCGCAAACAGAAGGCATGTGACTAGCAAAAACGTGCCTAGCAGGACAAACAAAATGGCAAAGTTTTATTTTTAAAGCTAACTTTCTTTTATTTTGCCAAGTCGTCTTTTCTCAGTTTCTACTCATGTTTTCTTTTATTTTTGCTTGTGGGCGCTGACGTCAAAAGATGACAATTAACTTGTTTGAAATACTGCAAAGCAACAGTGTTTCCTTATTATGTGTAATCTCTGAAATGATGCTTTAACACATATTCGTGCACCCCGATTCACCCCACTCAAATCCACCCCACTACTATCCACCCAACTCTACACCAATCCACTCCACCCCAATCTAGTTCACTCCAGCCCACCCCACTCAAATCCTCCCAACCCACTCCAATCTAATCTGCTCCACTCCAATTCACCCCACTAATCAAAAACAATCTGCCACACCACAAAACAATCTACCCAACTCCAATCAAAACAATCTGCCCCACTCGAACCAAAACAATAAGTCCCACTCCCATCTGCCCCACTTCAATCCAAAACAATCTGTCCCACTCAAATCCACCTCACTCCAATCTCCCCCACTCCAATCTCCCCCACTCCAATCCAAAATAATCTGCCACACTCCAAAGCACCACACTCTAGCCTGCCCCACTCCAATCAAAAACAATCTGCCACACTCTAATCCAATGCACCTCAGCCCACCCCACTCACATCCAATCAACCCCACAACAACACAATCCACCCGACTCCAATCCACTATAATATAATCTGCCCCACTCCAATCCAAAACATTCTGCCCACTCCAATCCAAAACAATTTGGCCCACTCCAATCCAAAACAATCTGGCCCACTCCAATTCAGCCTTTTCCAATCTGCACCATTCCAATCCAAAACAATTTGCCCTATTCCAATCTGTCCCACTCCAATCTGCCCACAGTCCAATCCAAAATAATCTGCCACACTCCAATCCAAAACAATCTATCCCACTACAATCTGCCCCAATCCAAAACAATCTGCCCCACTTCAGTTCAAAACAATCTACCCCATTCCAATCAAATTCACCCTGCCTCGGGCCGGCTTTAGCACCGGTGGCACCCTGTGCGACAATCAATTTTGGTACCGCCCGTGAACTCCTCTTCAGATTTCCACACTATCACCCAGCAAAAGTGCCCCTCATCTCTCCACAGTCCTCTCTCACATACATTTCTTTTGTTTTAAAGCTACGGTAAAGGCTAGTTTTACTATCCCCCCTCAGCTATTCGCATATAATACAGATGTGCTCTTTGCAGCAGGCATATTAACCCTCTGCATGACTTATAACGGGTCAAAACTGCCACTGGTCTGATCTGTCTCTGTCAGGAACATAAATCACAAGAGTTGTTTTGACATTTTTATTGTTGCCTGACTTCTGGTGTACATGGAACTTTCCCCGGGTGCTTTTACAGTGTAAGTTATTGCTAGACACAGCACCCGTCCCCTGAGGTCAGCGCCCCCCCTCCAGGTCAGCACCCACTGCGGCCGCACCAGTCACACACCCCTAAAGCTGGCCCTGGACCTGCCTTGCTCCAATCTGCCCCACTCTAACCTGCCCCACTACAATGCCAAACAATCCACTCCAATCAAAACAATCTGCCCCACTCCAATCCAATCCACCTCACCCCACACTAACCCACTCCACCCTAAGTTTCTCTAGGTAGGGGCAAGTTGGTCACCAATGGGCCCCAGGAGGAGAATGACACACACACACTAACTGTGGAAAAGTCCCTTATTTTCCTGGAAAAGCAAGCTAGGAAATGGTGCAGCATTCATAAACCAGAGCTGATGATCTACTAGTGAGGCAAAATCAGTTTATGAACCATGGCTCGAAGAAGATGTGGTTGATGAAGTTAGTGAACCACAGTGTGACCACTCTCACCAACATATACACCTTGTTCACGACAAGTAATGGTGCTGAAAATGCTTCTGCAGTGCAGATCAGAATTTTGCAGATATAATCTGAATTGTTTCAATATCTGTTCAGAGTAAGGTATCAGCATTCAAAGTGCAATTACCCTTTTCTGATTGCAGAATTTGCAGTTTTATCCAGGATATCTGTAGCAGGCTTAGCACAATAGCACACAAATAAATATCAGAGCCATAGCAGCAAGCAATTAGGCAGCTCTCCCAAGATAGCTTCCACATAGTAAAAGTAAATGCAAATGCTTTTAATATGCACCAGCAGCATGTTCAGTTAATTTGTGATTTCTTTTACATCCTCTAACATGTTTTGTCTCACTATGTATGCTTTTTCAAGGCTAATATGCAGAAACAATGATACAAGAAAGTTTCTATTTTGAAATAATACATGGGCAGATAAACATTGCCATGACATTGAAATATTAAAAACAGTTTCATATACTGCTTATCTCCCAATTCCATTTGAGGGTAGGGGTTTCTAACAGAAAATTGAGGTTTTAATATTCACTTTGAAAAACATAATTGCCAAAATATCAACTCCCACAATATGGTGGTCAATAAATGTAAATTTGCTATACTCAAGGGACATATACGTAGAGTTATGAATAGTAAATGTATACTTGCCTATATACTGACTTTCATGATAGGGAGGTAAATGATATTTTGAATATTATATTTTAATAGGCCATTAGTTCTTGAGGTCTGAAAGCTTTCAATCCAGCTTACTCGAGAATACTTTGCATTGGTGGAATGTTAAATGTATATTATTTGCAAAGATAGTAGTTACATGCTTTACTGAAATTACATTTCTGTGCAGTATCCCTTAATAAGGCATGGCCATTTCCTGGTGAAGGCTACTTACTTGCAATGTGATTGGTGTTGCATAAAGCTGGTTTTCAATGAACCCTACTGTGCAATTTTCTATTTTTTTATTTAGATTTACGTGTTTAAGAAACCAATATGTTCTCGGCTCTAATTCATTGTTAAGGATTTGTAAAGATGCAGATCTGCTATTGACCCTTTTCGGGTGGGAATTTTATTGTCTATAAATCTAACTCACAAAACAATTTCAGTTTTTAGTTCCTCCTTAATAACCACCCAAGCATGCTCCATCTAATACTAAGCACTAACTAGTTTGGCATAAAAGAAAGCAAAAGGAGTACCTATTGTAGTAAAACATTTCTGAATATGAAGATAACAAATGTACAAGATGGTTAATAAATCACAAATATATTATGTATATCCACATTTCAGTAGGCTTGGTCTAGCTTACTTAGAGTGGGCTAGGGCTTCTCTATAAACTCTTAATGAAAGAATAATCTGTTTTACAAGGTCAATAAAAAAGTATATTTCAAACATGTTGTGTGTCTCTGATGTAGCTTGAACTTGTATAATGCGTAATGCGAAAATACTCAAAATATCAAGATACAGTTATTGTGACTGAGGTGATGCCAAAAACAAATGGTCCAATTAGAGGAAAGCTGTCCTATTTGTGGAATTTCAAGAGCAGATCCATTATGGCTGTATTGTTCTATAGTACTTAGGTTTCTCTGTGTGTACCATGTCATGCTAGTGCCACTCACAATAATGCTAATTGGCAATATTATTAACATAAAAAGGAGGTTCAATATGTTATGAAAGCATTTTGGATCATTTAAGTATTGAGGATTTAATCCAATAATCTTGCATATTCATCACTACAGTCCTGTCCCCCTTTTCACGCTTTCATATAATAATAGGGCGGTGCCTTTTTAAAGTGTGGAAGGCCTTAGTTCATAACCACCCGGGATTTTGGAGGGATTTATGCTCATTCTCTTTTGTTTCAAGGACTTGGAAGTCTTTGTAATTGCTTCATAACGTAAATGTATGCCATATATTGATATGTTGGGTGTAAACTGATTAAAGTATAATGTAAAGTTCCTGGTCTAACTATAAAAGAGTGCAATCAGATCATAGTTTGTAAGATTTGTTTGCAGTCCCATCATTTGTAACTCAGAGCCTCTTATTTATAGGGCGACAAGGTGATGGGTCACATTGCTGGTTTGTCCTGTATGCTTCTCCAAAAAGGTTCACACATTGCCACATCACCCAACAATGACATGAGTTCTTGTTCTAGTTGCTAGTCTTTTTTCAAAGTCATAGCATTTCTGTGTATGTATACAAAAGTATTATAGATATCTTTCTACTGAGTCTTGGTCCAAATGAAAATGGTGGGACTATACTTTGCTACCTTAAGGTATTGCCACCTGTCACTGCAATGATATTTCATTTATTATTAATTTGAATATTAATTTGCAAATCCTTATGCTTTAAATATAATTTCCTAACTAGCTTTTTAGAGAAAGTAAAATACACTACTTCGAGTTCCATACATAGTATATGAAATTAGTTTGCCATTCCAGTGTCACAATGTTGTTAATCTGCACATGAATCATCATTTCAAACCAGTACCTAGTTTCCTTAACCTTGAAAAACACACACACATGAACTGGCAACACATGGCAAATGGAACATTGAAAATTCACAAGCAAATTGTCAAGACTGTTTATTCGTTAGTTAAACATGTGGGCCCACATCAGTTTGTTATAGTTTCTAAAATATCAGTATTGAACTTTCATCCCAGAT
The DNA here is from genome assembly GCF_031143425.1 of Pleurodeles waltl. Lineage (NCBI taxonomy): Eukaryota > Metazoa > Chordata > Amphibia > Caudata > Salamandridae > Pleurodeles > Pleurodeles waltl. The sequence continues at coordinate 1,030,194,936 of NC_090449.1, read as the reverse complement.
TCATATTTCTGTACTGCTGTAAATAAGGGGGGCTTTGAGTTTTCCCAACTCACTCAATGAAAATGATAAAGAACATAAACATAGGAAAATAACAAAATGATAGTCTAAACATCAACCTGAGCATAAACTCGAGGTCAGAAGGCACAACTAGGCTCTGAACTCCAATGTATGTCAACCACTAAAAAAAGTAACATCTACATGCAACTACTGACTACATGGTGTCGCTTTGAGTGAGCGTGACTTCACTCCTTTTCACTGGTGCCCTGTCTTTAAGGCCAGTCTAATTTCCAGCAAGAATCAAGAGAGCAGTAATACTTTCCTTCCATTGCTAATATATGTAACCATCAGAAAATCCCCTGATTTATCCAAATTATCAAGAAAGGGCAGAGATCTCAGAAGGACAGCTTTTTGCACAGGAAGATGGCACACGATAAATTGGACTCGCCATTTAAATCAATTTAAGAAAGGATAGAGAAGCAATTTATAAGAAAAGGAAGCAGAGCTTGGGTCAAGAAGACAAGTGCTGAAGGGAGGCCAAGAAAGAGACATTTGCGTTTCAGGAAGGGTTTTGATTGAATTTTTGATTGAACTGGGGACAGGGTGCCCGCAGTGAAGAGAGATGAGTCTCCTACCTCTTTGACTTGATGGAGTCGGTCAGGATACGGGCTCTTGGCTCTCCGGGCAGCAGCGGGTGATTTATGATGGGTGATGGTGACAACGCTCGCCCCGCTGGGAGCCTGGTGTCTCTGGCTACCGGGAGATGCAGATATGGGTGTCCCATGAGGAAGCAAAGAGAAACTTCGGGTTCTTGAGGACGTCGAGCTCTAGAACAAGCAACAAAGTATTACCGTCTACCCCTGGGCTACATGGCTACGATTAACACCTCTTCTTCTAATAAGGGTCTGATCTCTCTCTCACCCATAACCCTGCAGCAATTCATAGTGCATGATGCTGCTACACTCTATACTACAGCCCACAGCTTACGGCTTCTAAAAACATCTATATTAACTGTAGCACCCATCATTTGTTTTGTTTTCCTATTTAGTACTTTGGAGCCTGTATTAGAACATATTAGCATCTGAGGGACAGAGCAGAATGTGGAAGATATAAACACATATGGAACACTAGCTAGTCTGTTTCTAGAAGTAGTTCTGTAAGAGAAATCTACTTAGTCCTGCAGGTGTCCTACAGGAGAGGACACCAAAGGATCAGAGTCCGAGGCTCATGTTGATGTATGGTCCTAAGGTTGATGTAAGTTTAACTGCCTATTGAATCACATAACACAAAAATGGGAGAGGAAAGACTGGCGATATGGTTCAGAAGCACAAACCTGAAGCCTAGGTACACAAAACAAAATATTTATTGATTCAACCAATACCTCTTCCCTGCTCCGCAACCTCCGTGGAATCATTTTGCAAAGAAAAACTGAAGGTAAAGTACAAAGAAAAACTGAAGGTAAAGTAAGCGCGTCACCTTCTTCCTTGGAGCTGAGAGAGGACTTAGCACTTTGGCAGGCCTCGAAAAATCATAACAATGTTACTAGACCTGCAGGTTGAGTAACTTGAATAATCTGTGCAACCATAACTGTAACGTACTTGACCAGTAAACAAGTCTCAAATTGTGTGATCCTAGTTAAATATTTTAGTTTAAAGGGTCAATGTTTTCTTCATTGTCACATGTGAGTGTACCTTCAACTATGTGAGCTTAGCATTTCTGCTGTACAAAAAAATCTTTTAGTTTGAATAAATACACTAGATGTTTGCTCCATGTATAAAAACAATCTAGCCCACATATAGGGAACACCTGCTCCATTACTTGCCACTTAGTTTACCAATAGCATTGCATCAGGGCAGGAGTGTTTCTCAGTTTATGTTTAAACACTCACTTTTAATAAATATATTTCTAAAGCATGTTGTGGTTACACACTGTCATTTACAGACAGAACATTTCGAAGAAATGCTCAAAAACCTTCCCACTAACTTGCAGCTTTATTAATAAAACTATATTATGTATTAACAATTTGTGAAAATTGGGTTTCAGAAAACATATTTATTCTTTGCACATAACCAAGTAAAGTGTTCTGATTTGTTTTCATCCTTTTACATTTTGTTTCATCACATAGAAGTACAAACAATGGGCTTTCACAACTACTGAAATATATTTTGGAAATGTTTGTGCAGTTGACTTAGCAATGTAAGTGTTGTGTTTTAGGAAAAACCTGACAAAATCCTGGATCTCTGCAATGAGAAGGAAAATTATTTTAAGACAACTGCTTTTTGACCTCTGTCTCTGAACACAGAGCAAATGTGACAAAACCAAGATTTAAAGGCATCTTCATTGCTCCTCCACTTTCTGACTGAACAGAACACCTGTACTTTGTCAATTTGTCAGAAGGGGAGAGTAGGTCCTAAAAATAGCTCGACCTGATAAAATAAGACTCGCCATGGCGAGTGGGTAAATAGATTTTTTTAAGCCTGTTTGGGAAGTATGTCTTCACTATTCACACTCTACCCTTCTCCTCACTGCATAATATGCCTTGATTCCATCTATGTTAGTATGTGACTCGATACAGCACTAAATAAAAAAACGGAGAAGTAGACAAAAGGAAGATTAAGCAAACATATGCTCCTCAAAGTGAGGATGATAGCTGTTGGAAATGTGCCTTCTCTACAGGGTCGCCCCCCTGTGCCTCTAGTGGTACCAAGGTGTAGCTAGGGCTTGTACATTAAGTGTTACAAGAGGACCTTAGCATCCATTGTACCATCCAGTACAGTGACAATGTAAACATGACTGCAGCCTTGCCACCAGTAGTATGGATGTGCACGTTTTAACTGAAAATTATGACTTGTCAAAATACCCTCTTTTGACAGGCCTAAACTTTCCTTTTCAAATATTTATAAGTCATCCCTAAGTAGGCTCTATTGCCCACAATGCAGGATGAATGGCATTTAAGGGGACTTGTAAAAGTTTTATGTTAAACATTTCCTTTCAGTGACTAACACCACAAAGGTATTTGCAATGTAGTAGGGTTGGCTGTTCCACAGGAAAGGACTGGAATATAATATAAGGTTTAATAAATGTTATCTCTGCCAAGGAAATGTATACAAATTTAATTTGGGGACTTTTATAAACATTTCTTACAACCCTAGTTCAATAGTGAAGACAGATTTGTAATAAATATTTTGGAAACATGAATTTTAGAAAGTTACATTTGCCCTGCCTGAGGTCCCTGGAAGCTAAACTTGCATTTTGCTCTCTCTCCTCTCGCAGCCCGTAGTAGCATATGAAATGTGTGAATGAGATGTAAACTCACTTCCAGGACAGGGACAAAAGGCCTTGTGTGTGGGGCCATGTTATTGTGCCCTTGACAGGGTGGACTCTGGGTTTTTGTCATTTTGTTTATTAATGTGTGACCTATTGTTCTAATTCATATTGGGATTTTTTATGGTTTTGCATTTCAACTTTATTTTGGTTATGCAGAAATAATTTACCAGTTGCCACTGAGTTAGGCCTGTGTGCTCTGAGCAATAACTACCAGGGGGGTGTCCTTAGATTTATTTAATGCCTTTAGTGGTTCTCCCTGACACAGACTGTGATTATTACTGAGGTGAGTGCTTAGTCCCCTTAACCAACAATCAGTTTTCTTACAGGATCATATACGCCAAAGCAGATGCTACACATGAGACAGCGGGGTCAAAGTTAAGTGGCCTGTGCCTTACAGGGGCAGGGGAAAATAAAGGTTTGTTACTTTCTAGTTAGGGAATTTCAAGTTCTGCCAAGCTCCAGAATCTGTCTCTCAAAATGGATTCCTTTTGGAAAAAAAGAGACAATCTCTGATGTTAGCAGCCATTTTGCACAGCCCTGGCAATTAGCACAAACGCTGTAGAAATTCCCGAAGCCGCCTCTTTAAACCCTCCTACCTTCAACAAACACACTTTTCAATTTCAGTCTGTGGGTGAGTAAAGTAAGCTGTTCTGCAAACAGGGATGAGTCAGTTAGTCTGGACTGAACCACCACATATTCATGCCTAGAGGCAAATGAGATTGCTGTTTCAACCTTCAGCCATTAGAACTGGTGCCTCGAGAACCTACATGGTTTGAGGTTTGTTATGTCCAGTCAAGAACATCATTTGAAGCTAAGAAGCTCTTCCCTCTCTGCAGCAGGATGGAGAACTTCTGCAGTGATGGGTAGCCCCACTACGCACCAGGTTAAGCTCCTGTCTGGTCTGCTTCATGGCGAGGCCTCAGAAAGGCCTAGTTGTGTAACAGTGCACCTTTATTGTTTACAAATAGAGGACATGTACTGGGGTCCTATTGGTTCCCATGGTCATGTGGTGTAGGTGACATCACTGTGACAGTCCAAGAAAGACAATGGTGTACCTGGGGTAATTACAGAGACCACAAGATGGCACTTTCTTCCCCTTCAGGGACCGGTTAGTCAGGATTGACTGAACATATACAAGCCTTCTGACAGTAGTCTGGGATTTTCTGAGAAGACATGCAGAGAGGGAAGACACGCTGCTGGTGTTTTTCTAGACAGACATAGGTTCTACTTGAGGTGCTGCTACATTGCTGGAGAGCATGAGGGAAGGATAGAACCTTACCACCCTGAAGTGATGCTTCTCCACCTGTAGACCCTCCAGTATAGGGGCCTCTGACTGGGCTGCCTCCCTCCTCCAGGATGAACGACCACTGCCTGCTTGTCCAGTGATTGCCAACTTGCCAACAGTTTCAGCTTAGACAAACTGTGTGCTAATAAAACACATTTCTACCTCTACAAGCCAGAAAATGTCTGCTGGAAAGATGGTAGGTGAGCTTCGCCAGGGCTATGGGCTATTTTGGGACTAGATCAGTCAATCAATCACATTAATACAGTGCTGCAAATCACCTGTGAGAGTCTTGAGGCGCTTACCAGGTGTTAGTGCCCAGTATGAGTTGTTAAGCTTGTTTTTGTTAATTGGTTTCTCTCTGGATAATCGCTGTATGTTGCTATTGGAACTGTTAAAGTCCCTGGTTTGGCCAACAGTACTAAGCCATCGCAATGGCTTTGTGTCAGTCATTAATAACTTCAAGTCAGCCAGTCAGCCTTGAAGCAAATTTTAGTGATACCACCAAGTCTGTCCCATCTGTGACCTAATTCATCTGCACTAGAATCCTGTACGTGGTAAATTCCTAGGCATAACCTTTCTCTGCACAAAAAGTAACTGAAATAAAGGGACAACAATACATCAAATTTCTCTGTTGTGGCAGATCATTAACTTTACAGGACATATGGCCCAAAAGACCATCTTGCCACGTGCTCCCGTATGGTACAGAGACCTCTAGTACCACGATTCTTCCTTACCAGTGTGAGTACTGTACAATCAAACAACACGTTGCTTTTAACAGGACCCAGCATCTGTGGGATTTCCACAGCACTCTCTATCCGTGGGTATGTGTAAACTTAACAGCAATAGCAATTTAATGGCCCAAACTCCATGTTGGCTGACAGACAAGGTAAATTTATAAATCTGTAAATATGCTACCTAACTCCATCCTCCAACCTGAGTAATAAATGATTGCTTTTTATGTTTACTGCTGGGAGTGTTGATTTGCAGGAATAGTGTTTGATGTTCTTCCATGCTTAGTTGTGCTGGTTATTTATAGTACTGGGTAACAGGAGTTGCAGATTCCCTGTTCAGAGCTCTTCCCCACTGTCTTGTCCCCTCTACAGGTGACCTATTGGTGGGGCAAATACACTCAATAACAAATATCAAAGGTGGGGAATCCCTATTTCTAAACACTCCCCTGTAGCTTCTTAATTGTATGCACCAGTTTCATAACCAGGATTCAAGACACTTTGGTAGCCATGTAGAGTTTGGCAGAGCCCCCGCTTCACTAAACTTCTGGTTCCCCTGCTGCATTCAGAGACGGGGAAGCACTGGCGGTCAGATGTATCAAAGGATTTTACCTGTTCTGTGTCTATAAGAAAACATCTTCGTACATGTGGCCGTAGGTTTCCAATGGGGAAGCCTCAGCTGGTCCTGCACTCAGAAATGAATCATGCAGTGGTTCATCCATCACAGGACTGTCAAGCAATCACAACTGATTTTCCCTGCCCAGTTCACCACTCAAGGCAAAGTGGACAAAGGCAGTGAAAACAAGCAATGGCCCTGACACCCTCTTGAAGAAAACTTCCTGCACATGTAGGTCATTGTTATTTTGTTTCTCAGAAACAAATCCCCATTATGGGGGTAGTTTTGAAAAGCAAAATGAATTGATCAACAGGTAGAAAAAACATGGTGGTTGCTTGGTGTTTGAGCTGTGCATATGTTTCATTAACAACACCTGCTGGTCCACTCTAGGCACAAAGACCTCAAAATATAGCAGGAGGTCCTCCAACAGAGAGGTTAAAGCCTGGGCCTCTGCTGACGTGGATGGCTGGATGACCAACAACCAGAAGATATGTGAGCCCATTTGTCCTTTCTGGGTTTATTTCTAGTAAAGTGGATTGGACTTGTGGGTGACCGCCACTTGTGGAACCACCAATCAACCCACTACAGATCCCTTATAAGAGACGTGGTCTTAGTAAAAAAGGACATGACCTAATACACATACAGTACAATCCTGTGCTTGATGAAGTTCTAAGCATAGTCTCCCTTTTAGAGAAAATAACAGAAACCAGAAGGCAACGAGATACTGATGCAAAAATTCCATTACTATATTCTTAAACTATCCATCCTCCTGTGATATCTCCATAGCTGCTGTATTTTAAAGCTTAGATATGAACATTTTGGAAAACAAAGCTGGACATTATCAGACTTTTATTTTAATACACTCCAATGTCAAGACACTTGTTCACCATCCTTCCTCCCACCACTTCCACTGGGCCCTGACTCAGCAGGAACCTGCTTTTCAGCATGTGCTTTTGACGTTGCTGAGTTCTTCCTTTATCTCCACTTGATACCTCTGCTTGATGATGGGCAACTCTACAGCCCACAAAGAGAGGCTCCTGCTTGGACCAAGCTCATTACCTCTGCTCGGTCTACTGTTGAGGGGTATTGGACCAGGGCTTAATTTGAGCCAGTGGTTTCCAGGGCTCAGCACTGTTACTTAATTGTCAACACAGAGACTTATGACAGTCTGCCACAGTGTGGCGCTGTCTATCTGATTTACATATGAGCACAACAACAGGTGTTTACTAATTCAAAATATTTTTAAAAGGACTCATATCTGCCACCCAAGTCAGTCTTATAGCTTTGGGGTCCTGGAGTAGCCTGAAGTGTCACACTTGTAAGAGTGTGACAGTTAGTAATTGGTGCTGTCATTGGTAGCACTGGCATAATTATCGTTGGTGCTAGCTGCAGAGCCCCCCTGGAGAGGGCCCTGGCACTTATTTATTTTTTACAAATTAAGCACTGCATTGGACCACTTATATTCCCATCACCATTGTGATACTGAACCTGCCTTTTGGCCTCTTTTTCTGCCCATCATTTGTAAGGTTGCTTAAAATAATCGCTGTTCTATAAAACAAAATAAATAAAGCTATTTACCAATAAACTACAATTCACGTGCCAACGTGCTGGCAAGGATTGCACAAAGGGATGCAGAATTTGTCTTCCCACATCCTTTGATGACTTAGTGGGTCAACAAATTGAGACCAGTGGCTAGTTCTGCACTCTTCACTTAAAAACAAAGCTGTTTCTGCAAGGGCCTGGAAAGAAAAAGGCTATATTAGGCAGGGGGCTGCAGCCATCTGTTTATCCATGAAATTAACTTCCGGCTACAATTATGGAAACATTAAAGTTATGACAGTTTAATCACATCGTCATCAGAGTGACTGCAGAGATCTCAGGGGGGGCCTTTCTTCATCTAGGTGGGTGGGGGTGTCACATCCCCTAAGAAGAGCATTCCCCCCATTATTAGATGCATCAAAGTGGTCAGAGTCACGTGATGCAGTGTCTATGCTTGGGGTTCATCCAGGAGCAACTGGAGGTGCATGCCCCCCTCAACCAATGATGCCTCGTTTAAACCAACTCCTTCACCCCCCTCAACCAATGATGCCTCGTTTAAACCAACTCCTTCACCCCCTTCAACCAATGATGCCTCGTTTAAACCAACTCCTTCACCCCCTTCAACCAATGATGCCTCGTTTAAACCAACTCCTTCACCCCCCTCAACCAATGATGCCTCGTTTAAACCAACTCCTTCACCCCCTCCCACACGCCACAGGGAAGGGGAAAGGAAGGCCTGGATCATCATCAGCTGCTGTGGAGAAACCTCATGTTTATCATCAAGTCTGCTGAGAGAGAAGAAGTTTTCACTTGTTTTATTTTTTGATCAGCTATTTTGAAGGTCACAGACACAAAATGTCAAAATATCTTAGCTGAGATGGGAACAGGAGGGTTGGATAACTACCAACGTTGCTCTGCTTGGCAACTCTTCTGCTTTATGGAAGGCGGTGGCGTGGGAGAACACGACAAAGTACACAGCATCTTCACTTGTCTTTTTATGTTTTTATAAGGAGGAACAAGGAATGTACGAAGAGCTTCCCAGATATATGTGCATTCTTCAAATGTCCATCTTTGAGAAAACAATCTTCTGTACTTGGCTTTGCTTTCTACCTCCCAGCCAGAGAAACAGCTTTTACAATTCTCATATTCAAATGTGCTAATTTTGAACTTGGAAGCTCAGATCTTGGTTTTAATTATAAGGTCACATAATCAACATACACTATGATTATGAGCACATCAATGTATCTTCTTTTGAGCCAAATTGTAAATAGGTACAATGAAAACAACTTGCATTGTACAAAGACTAAGGGGGCTGCCTGGCCCACTGAGAAATGCCCAGCTGCCTGGTGGGGATAGCTGTGATGAAAGTGCACCCATCCTACTTGTGATTTACATTTGGCACAGAATACCGAGCGGGTCGACCGTAAAATGTTTAAAGTATCCACAGTGTGATCCTTTATCAGAAATAAGCAGGAGAAATTATGCGGCTCTCTTGGCATTCTCTTGCTGGGATCATTGCTTCTGTGGTGTCTTCTGATAACTACTTCCAGCTTTTGGTAAGTGTTTTTCTTTACAACCCACAGATACCTTAATGTTGCTTACACGTGGAGGTCTTCAAAAATAAATATTTTCAGAATATTAACTTACTTTCATTCTGACTGTCATTCTCAAAAACAACCCACCGCTTCAGTCACACCATCTTCTTAAATCTGGTACAGCACCGTAAGTGTCAGGAAACCTCATGCCCACCCCATCCTTTTCAGTACCAGACCTGATAACTTTGAAAAAGTTGACACCTGGTGAGTGAGGAGGCGGGTTTCATAGGGGATGATGGGCCCTGAAATAGGATAGGGCGCGCAGAATGTCGTAGGCATTGAGCGACATTGAAGAAGGCGGGACATGGTCAGGGAGGTGGGGTTTTATGCACAACCTTACCCAAGCAAATACTCATACCCTGCCCAAATAAACAACAAACACAAAGACCCTGAAACAGTCTGCCATGTCTCAGGGATGCTGCAAGAATACCTGATCTGTAAATGTGCACCTATAGAGTCTCCAAACCTACTTAGTGTAGAGCAGTGCTTTAAATGGGCTGGTACTCACCGGTACGGAGTACCGGCACTTTTTTATTTTCTCTCCTTGAGTACCGGAACTTTTCCCCTGAGAAGGAGAGTACCGGTACTCATGGGGATCCTGGCATTGAGGCAAGTGGTGCTGCTCATGAATTCCTGCCTCGGCAGCAGTTTCAGTTTCAAATGGCTCTCAGAGAGTGGAAGCCGGGGATGAGTTGCTGTAAGAGCGCCGGAGCAGCAGCTCTTGTTTGTAGGCCTCGGTGAGCTATCTGAGCTGCATTGGAAGTTACAAGGGGAGGGGAAGGGTGTGGCTGCAGGGCGCTATCTTTAGCTTAAAAGGGATTGTGAAACCTAATGGGCAGGAGTGTGGGAAGCATTGTTCACGGCAGGGCAGCTTGTTTAGTAAGCCTGTTGTTTAAAATGCCTGCACATATTCACCCATCGGCGTTTTTTAATGTGAAGGTGTTTGCGTGAAAGAAAATCCCTGCCCTCTCCACCATCTTTGCTGATTAACCTCAAAGAAAAACTACATTAGAGGCAAAATAAATGATTTTTTTTATCGTTCTACAAGTATCAACCTCTTTCTTTAGATGGAAAACCAGATCCAAACCAATTGTTACATGGAAGATGTTCCATGGAAGATGTGACATTTTCATACATTTTTGAATTTTAGAGGCCAAACCTGTGCATTCTGGGATTTATAGTTCTTTTTTCATTCTACGCAAGAGATTAACCAAATCTCAGCAATAAAGCATGTATTGTAAAAATCAGGGATGGATTTAAAATGTTACATAGGAGGTCACTTGGAACTACCAGCCCCTGCTCACATATTTTGTGGGAGTCCACACACATTATGCATAAAACCAAGATCATCAATGACCATTTTTTGGTATTTTTTATGGTGAATACTGAATACTTCAGGGCACTGCTTCTGGTGCAAGATCTACAACATTTTTGAGAGCTGCCCCTGTCCGGCAGTGTATGTGTAAAGAGACAACATGTGAGCAGTGCTTAATTTGAGCCAGTGGTTTCTTCTCCGGTGCTGAGCACCAGCACTTATTTTTGAGGGGCGCCACTTATTTTTCTGCCTCAAGAATTTACTGCAAGCAAAAGACACATGGAAAACTCGGAGGAAGATAAAAACGAAAATGCTTCACAATGGGAGAAAGCAGAAAGCATGTGAGAGATGGAAATTAAAAGCCAAAAGTGTGCGAGTTTGCAAGCACAGTTATGCCTGTGAGAATGAAATGTGGAACTTGTGTTTGTGTGAAACTGAATGTGATTCAGATTATGAAATGGATGTTTAAGTCAGGGTTTTCGTGGCCCTTGGCCAAACGTATTTAAGGTGCCCCTGTTTGGAACAGCTTTGAATTTATGATCCAGTTTCAGCTCTTTTGTGCCCTCTTTAGCCAGGACACTGTCAGTGCACAGACACACTCGGCGAAATTCTAAATGTGTTTACATCTAGTATTCTGGGAAAGTGACGTGATTTTAACTTTGTAACACAGCATCAGCTCACTATTACTATAAATAATCTCTGTGACACCCTCCCTTTTCTCATGTGTGAGGTACTGTTTTGAGATACAATAAACTTTTTTATGGAGGTTGCATTAAAGATAAACACAACATTTGCCTGTAAAATGCAAACATCACCTACATTAAAAATATATTAAAGGAAAACACTATTTAAAACAATCTGTTAAAGAATTAGTCAAGGTCATCAGGGCGAGACTCTCTCCAGAACAGAGCTGGCTCTATCAGAGGCCCCCCTGGAAGGCTGGATCAACGTGTCTGCCATAATGCGCAGAATGAAACATGAGATCACGGATTTGTTCATGTAGGTAGCTCAGTTCGTTATTGTTTTTGCTGCAGAGATCCTTGTGTTACCTGTCGTTAAAATGCTTGGGATATAGCTTAATGATTCATGAACCTGCATCAAGGAAATACATGAAAACAGCAAGGCATACATTGGGAATGTTGCTGTTTTTTCCTCAATACATTGTTATTCTAAGATTGCTAAAGAAGGATTACTTTGGTTAATAATCACCACTTCTTATATAAGTACTATATAAATGGCCATTAGTGTAATAACTCATGGACAGATATATCGTTCATTCTTACAGTGCATGCAGATTTCTGGCATACAAAGCTTAGAATGTCCAAAAACCTAGCTCCACCCCTTGCCCCGCCCTTAGACCCACCCTTATGCCCACCCCAAACTCCACCCCAGTCCACCACTCTTTTTGGTGAGTACCTGCACTTATTTTTTTTCCATTTAAAGCACTGGTGTAGAGGATTCCGGTGTACACTGTGATCAGTGCGGCACTGACTCTCCACTACCCGATTGTGGGATGCCAGCCTGTGTTGTGAGGCACACAGTGGCACTCTGCAGGTTGGTAGGTCGGCAATATTATTACTAAGACACGTCCCGTCTACTCATCTGCCACCTGGGGTCTTGTTTAGCGCTTTAAGAGAAACATGACGTGAACATAGCACAAGTGATATCATATGAAATCAACAGAAACAAGATTATGTGCATTTCCAATTGTGTCAAATCCCCCTCTCATCATCGACACAAGGAGACCAGCCGACAGATGCGCCATACCCATTGTAACCTTCAGTCCAACAACTGCCAGTAAAACTCATTGGAGCAAGGCAATTGTTTGATATGTTGATGCTGCGGGTCCTTCAATGCGCTACCACCTCTGCTGAGCACGCATTGCATCCATGCAGCCATGTTTGTACTCTTCCGGCTCGGCAAGGCCATGCGAAAAGAACACTTTCACCAAACAATAGAAGACCCGAGTCGGATATTAGGGCGCATTTTTTCTGAATTCCTCCACCTCCTCCGTTTGAAGGAGGCTTGGTTATACAGGTGAGCTTAAATGGTGAGAACAGTGGCCTTCAAAGTTTTTAATGCCGCACGCCCACCCTCCTGTAAAAAAAAAACTGTACTGCACCTTCCCAAAATGGCAAACCTGGATTTTCACAATTGTTCTTCACAATTGCCAGCTCTAAACATATTTATTAATTCAAACATGGCAGTAATATTCAGTTATCTGTTATAAAATGCGAGCAAACACATGCTTGCCAACAAGCTACGGAGAGCCTGGTCTCCATAAAATGTCTTAGTATTCACAGTGTGATCCTTTATTAGAAATAAGGCGAAGGGATTTTGAGGATTATTTGAACGCTTTTTTCCTTGACACCTACTCCCAGCCAGGACATGAGTGTCCAAAGATGCCCATTACCGAAGGTCTCACTACCACTCTGTCGTTTCAATAAAAACACAGCAATGCTACCAGCATGATGCGGCTCCCGGCGCCCCCACCCTGACGAGATCAATTCCACTCGCCTCCCCCACAGCCCCACCGGGGAGCCCGCACCCCTAGTTGGAAGACCTCTGGATTAGTACACCTGCGATTTAAAAAATAAATAAAAGTTAATATTGTGAGTCTCAATCATCAGAATGAGAATGTTGCAAATAAAACCCACATCGCTTCTGCTAGAAAAGGGAGGGACACGTGAAGCAGAGCCCTGTTGTCAGATCAGAGCTTTATTTACTGGGATGCAGGCCCACGGCCTGTTTGTGAACACATCTAGTGTACCAGCCTCCCAATCAGCAGGTCCCAAGGGGCGGCCTCTGCGCATGCGCGCGCTCTCCCGGCTCTGATCAATGCCACGCTCCGCCATCACTGAGTCACGGCTGCCACTTTAATTAAAGGGCAGCCCGTCCACGGCTGCCCATTGTAATTTACAATTAGCAAAGAGGACTCGCGTAATTAAAGGCTGGCGAGCGAACCAGAAATATATGTTGCTGTCAAGTTACTTTAACTCCTACCCTTCCAGTAAACCAACAACAGTGATCATTTGATTACAGTTTGAAAGAAAATATTGGCCTTCTTTTTAGTGCGAGTCGTGCTTCAGTATTGTATCGTAGCATTTGCCTAGCGTTTACCACTCCTATGCGGGGCACTGAAACGCTTACCCAGATGGGTAGGAAACTACACCCCGAGGGTTGTGGTTGGGAGTGTTCTTTTTGAGTCGGTGTCAGACGTGGTTTCATTGTGTGCTTGAGATCATTCAAATTCACTCGAGACCACCGGAAAAATGTGATTGTGTGGGAATAGCGATTTACGCATAATTCTAGATTTGCCGCATTATCCATCTCTGCCGCATAATCTGCAGATTATAACCAGATTTTTTTTTTCTAGATCAAACGGCTCAAAAGTTACAAAAAAAAGCATTGACACGGTTTGCCTTCCAGTCGAAGGGCCTTTTCAAAACTAGACTGTCACCTTCTGCGGCTTGTTGCTATATTTGGGTACTGAACTGGTACTAACGAGGTGCAACCAATGGCCAGACAGTGCTAACAAGTTTAAAAAGCATTTGCAATGCAACGGGTCTCGCATTTCTCCGAGTTAGAGCTATTAGCGGTTGTAAACTCCCAACCGGACTTTTCTTGCCCCCCTCAGTAAATGGAAAAAAAGAGTGCGCGATCGCGCTGCTAAAAAATGGAAATGGACATAGAAACGGTCTCAGAGTCGATGTCATGCAAAGCGCTCGACTCTGCCAAGCCAGATCGCGCTGCGAAAAAAGAGAAAATGTAGTCCACAAACTGGACAGAAAACAGCGAGCCTCGTATGTTTTCAGTACTTGGTTGCTGCACTCGAGGAGGGCTAGCCACCAGAAAAGGCATGACGTATGCATGCCTTCCACTAATGAAAGCAAGCAGATTTTAAAAGGCAAGCCCACGAACCAATGAAAGACACTGACGTGACATGGGCGGGGTTCCGAGCCCTTTACTAACTACTACAATGTCTCGCAAGCGATACGCATGCGCTAGCGCATGCTATGCAGGTTCAACCGTTAAAATGATGAAATAGTTGAGTAATGTTCTTACAAAATGTACAGCATTATACCGCATAATTTGCCTTTTCTTGCGGCATAATTTACTCAACCCTGCCGCATAATTTGGCCCTTTACTGCCACATAATTTTAGTAGCCCTGGTTATGGGTTGCAGCACCTAGTGGTGTGGTGGCCATTTGGTCCGGAGAGATAGACAAACACACTGGCCCTCATTACAACCTTGGCGGCCTTTTGAAAAGACCGCTGAGGCTGCGGGAGCCAGAATACCGCCAGTGCCAGTGGTATTTCTGGCTCCCTATTATGACTTTTCCTCTGGGCCAGCGGACGGTAACAGTGTTACTGTCCGCTGGCCCAACGGAAAACTCAGATCAACATTGCAGCCGGCTCATATTAGAGCCGGCGGCAATGCTGATGTGCAGCAGATGCAGTAGCACCCGTTGCGCATTTCACTGCCCGAAATTCGGGCAGTGAAATGCGCGACAGGGCTATGCCTGGGGGCCCCTGCACTGCCCACGCCAAGTGCATGGGTAGTGCAGGGGCCCCCAGGGGCACCCCAAGTCCCCCTTACCGCCAGCCTTTCCATAGCAGTGTTTACCGCCGTGGCCAGGCTGGCAGTCGGGGACTCATAATCCCCAGGGCAGTGGAGCTTGCACCGCTGCCCTGGGGATTATGACCACCAGGCGAAAGCCTGGGCGTATAGTGGAGGGGCCGGCGGTATGGCCGTGGCTATTGCGCCACAGTCATAATAGCTGGTGGAACACCGCCAGCCTGTTGGCGGTGTTACAGCCAACTCACCGCCGGCCACCAGGGTCATAATGATGCCCATTGTATTTATAATAAGGACTTAAACATAGAGGCTGCTACACAACACCACACTATCAGAATAAGAGAGCTAGAGGAACTCAGACACTAACATACGTTCTCCAAAACCACAACAAATACACATCAAAAGTATGGTAGTAGAAATAGCACTGAATCACCTCGACGAGATGCCAATAAGACCATTTTCAGAAAAGTGGACGAAAAAATCTCACCCACTTTATTGTTGCATGACTCATCATAGGTGACGGGTAGGAAGCTATCACCAATGCGTTCTTGGCCTCAAGATGAGGGAGAACCAAGTAATCCGTGTTCCAAAGGTGAGGGATCCAGATAGTGCAAAAAAATTACCTCGGTGTAAACCCAAAATACCTCTTTATTTAGAGGGTATGCAAAGCAGGATTAAAAAATCAAGTGAATGTGCCTAGAAATATCATGTCTTGCTCACCCTTCCTATCAAGTACCATCTAAATAAAGAGATACCTTTGGTCTACACCAGGGTAGTGCTGCTGCACTATCTGGACTCCTCGCCAATCCAGCACAGATAATTTAAAAATAAAACTCCATACTGAGGTCATGGATGGTCAAACAGTAATGAAAGTCAGACATGTCATTTAATACTCTCCAATTAGAGAGTAAAACACTGACAATGTAAGGAAGGTGAGACTTCTAGAAATGACAACTGATTCCCAATGTACCTAATCAGTCGTCAATTTTCTGGCATCCTTTCATACGCTGGAGCTCATACAAAATAATGATCCACAATGAAAGGCTTTTGCTGAGAGGATGTCAGGTCATGCTAACCACAGTGCATTTTTTTGTGAGTAACTAAGGCCCTTATTTAGAGTTTGGAAGATGGGATACTCTGTCACAATTGGATGTTCGTCCGTGGTATTACAAGTGCATTACAGCCTACAGAACTTGTAAGACAAGGGACAGGAGATCTGTCATGTTTTGATGGAGTTCACTTCCAACAAACTCTACACAAGGCCTTAAGAAAATACATCACAGTGCTCGATGTGTTTTTGAAAGGCAGCAAATTCACTGGCTCTGGTCTATAGAGAGACTAGTGAGCTGAGTGGCTCTGATGTCCAGTAAATGCACAGAACTGAGAACGCATGACTAATCCCAATTAGCAATAATTACCACTAACAATGGGTTCCGGAGTAGAGTGCTACTTGCCATAAGGCACATCAATGCCTCACCAGGGGTAGCAAGCCCTATATAAATACAATTACTATACAATACACAGGATGAAGTTCAACCGCAGCGCATGTTGTGAATGGTGAGTGCTACAAGGCCTGTACTAAGGTCTATCATTAGCTGCAACATCTCAAGGGCCGTGGAAGTGGAGATATTTTTTGAGTAGCATTGTAATCTGTGGTGTGTCTAGGGTATCAGGCTTGTACCTTTACTCAGGAGTGAAACAGACACAACATCATTCCCACCTTCTATGTGAATTAAACTGATTCCTGAGAAGTCATGCCTGACCCACCGGGATGAAGGGAAGAACCTAGACCAGGACCGAACCTGATTTCCACCCTGCAATGTCAATTGTTTTTTCAGTCTATGAAAATATAAGAACAATCTTTAGTACTTATGACTCACACAATGATTCCTTCCCAATTTATATAACCCACATTTGATTACCTAATGCCCCTTCTCCCTTTTTTAGGTGCAGGTTCCTGTAGACTGAAATTCCCTATGCAATAATTCTAGAAGACAAACTTAAGACCATTAATTCCATAGGTAATAGTCACACATATATGTAGAACTATCACAGTTCACTCTAACACCTACCTAAGTGTACAGGCTTTATGAATCTAGATAATTAAACATCAGTCATTTTAACAGTGAATCAGGGTTCAAATAATGGTTCTAAGGCTTAATCACCTTTCATCTCCTGAAATCATAAATGCACATCATTATCATTGCTCAAGATGAGTCACTTTGCATTGTATTAATATAACAACCTTAGTATGAGTCTTTGATCAAATTTGAGCAAAAAACACTGCTGAAAAGCAAACAGATGTCTTTTCTTTCCTCTTAATAGAATAACAACAAAAATGTTTGACTTCACCAGTCCTTTCAACAGGATTCCATCAGATAAGTATTTCTTTCTTGTCTTTAGTACAATTTGTAAATGTTACCAGAATGTATACATTGCTGCTTGAAAAATATCTTTTGATTGCCTTTTGGAGGTTGTCAGCATATACCAAGAAATGCAGCAGGGAAACAGGAGACCTGACGGGAAAGAGAGACCCACCGCACGAGGACGCTGAGCGCTTGGGAAGAACACGAAGGAGACGAGGATGGAGCCTCGCACACCGGTGAGTACAGAACGGGGAGGGAAACTGATGACGAGCAGTCGTCATGGTGCAACGCATAGCCCTAAAGGCTAAACGCTCCACCCTTAAAGGGGCCGCCAACCGATATGTGTGTGGCAAGCCTGACATATGGTAGCCAGGCATCCTTGACAAACCCCTGCTTTTCACTATCCGCCTTAGCAAATTTCAGTATAATTAGCACACGGCCCAGTTTTCAGACAGAGTCAACAATACAGAGGGGATTAAGATTTCATGTGTTGTAGTGCACAATTAGTTAGGGGCCCTAACATAAAGCAATAAATTAACACAGATTATGTCCCTTGTAAATTGAAGGGATTCTCAAACTTGTAAATTATTTAAAAGGTTTATTCTTCAGTGGTTAAATCAATTGATTAGGAATACATTAAAGTGTGTTTTTGTTGTGTACCGCTGGAAAGAGCTAAAGCAGAATCTATTTTAAGGAGCAAAAGGCATGATTGTGCTGTGAGATTTTTACTTTTTACACCAATTTAACCTTTTCTGCTCAGGTTGTACTACTTAATGAGCATTCCGATGATCTACACTGCAAGTGGATTTAACATGCGGTGAGAAGCTTTCCAAAAATGGACCAGAGTTAAAAAGTGCTGTTATCTGGGAGTCTGTTCTCGTAAGCCTTGAAGTGGAATGCAACCTACCACGCAGTAACGTAAAGTTCAAAATACTTGTGGGTGGACTGGACGGGCTAAACCTGCTGTATAGTTCCTGCTAAGTAACAGTTTCTTCAGGGACCAACAAAGTATGGCCAGTCCAGTCTTGACCTGGGTTGTCCTTTTGGCAGTGGCCACTGCTCTTATCTATACTCTGTGACCAACCTTTCTTTCCTGCTGGCTGGTCACCAGGGCTTTTCCGGCTTCAACGTTTCCCCATTTTGCAAGTCAATATGCAAAATTAGCTAAAATGCTAACTAAGCTTTTTGAAAGGATGCACTTTTTGGGTTTATCTACATATCTTCTCCTAGTTCCTCCGATGCTATGTGCTAATCTTAACAAGGCAAACCGATCTGGCCAGTATTTTGAGTGTTTTCACTATGTGACTGTTTCCACTATGTACTGATTCCACTGCCTAACTATTTTTCATGCTGTCAGCGAGTAAAGGTCTGGGATTTATATAAAATCTGTAAATACATTTAAAAAATGAAGGGCGGGTAGGCAAGAGAAGAGCTGTGAACTCAAGCACCAACGGCAGCAGACAAAACCAGTTATCAGTCTGTTCTGAGATGTTCCCAGGAACAGAGTGTCCTTTTGTGGTCCAAGTTTATTAGCATCACGATGCCCTATTGGATGATTGTGTGCTCTATAAACCCTTTCGTTCATTTGGGCAAAATTAGCACCCTCATACATTAAGATATGTACAGCAAACCGCAATATGAATGTTGTGCCCCCTGAATATTGAAACCACAGTATCGATGGGACACAATATTGAGAGTAGAATATTGAAAATAAAATATTGACAGGTTAGTCAGGCTAGATTTTCTATACCTACCATCGCATATATCTACATACGTGATACATATATCTTTAATGTACATGAATGTGGAGTTAGGAATAGTAAATCTATACTTCCCTACATGCACTCATCTTTTGATATTTTGTCACTCAGTATTCTGTCCCCTAAATTCTTGCACAACAATATTGTTGTACAATCCAGTATGAACCTATGTCAATCTAAGCCCCCACGCATGATAAAACGTTCTACTTAATGCAACAAGATAACCATGAAACTACGGGCCTCATTACGTGTGGCGGTTGTTTGACCGCCACACTCGCAGTGGCTGTTGGACCGCCGTGGTTGTGGCGGTTCGACTTCCACATTATGAGGTTGGCGGGCAGCCCCGATCCCGAGAGGCTGACAGTGGCGGAGGTCGCCGCAGCCCTGCTGATTACGACCTGGTTCCCCGCCTCCCTTTTCATGGCGGTTCCACCGCGATGAAAAGGCTGGTGGAGAACAAATGCAGGGAGCCACAGGGAGGCCCATGCACTTGGCATCGGCAGTGCAGCGGTCCCCTGTCCAGCACCCTGCGGCCGGCAGCATTGCCACCGGCTCTATTACAAGCCGGTGACCATGCTGCTGTCGTTTTCCCGCTGGGCTAATGGGCGGAAACCCTGGTTTCTGTATGTCAGCCCAGTGGGAAAGTCATAATGGGTCTGGCAGGAAGGTAGCCAGTATGGCGGCAGCCTCCCCGTCGGAAGCTCGGCAGATGGGTCATCCCGTCCGTAGACATCGTAATCAGGCTTAAAATGTCCTTTGTTAATAAGGTGAGATCAAGAGGAATGCAGCCTTTATAAACTTGGGATCCATCTTAACTATTTTGTTCATCCACTAACACAATTTGCTCTGTCAGGGCAGTGCTATATGGCAACCACTGTCTATCCCCAACGTGGGATTCACATATTCATTCATTTATTAAACACATTTAGCCTACATTTTGGTAGTGTTTCCTATTACACAAGATGTTTCAATTAATTTTCATTCTCAGACAGTTTCACTGTAAGGGATATGCTGGTTCGTCCTTTAGGTTTATGGTTTGGCAGGGCCTATGCATCAACCTTCCCTCCCCAGATTAAACTGCATCCCCCCACACAAATGGATTTCTGTAGAGTAGCCTCCTGAGTAGCTCTTGTGAAGTGCAGTTTCTGGGAGGGTTTATGGAAGCTGAGCTAGAAGCTTAAATGAGAACACATTTTCTATAGGTCCACACTATCTTCCTCAGGAATATGAGAATAAAGCCAGATATTCTGAGTAATGTACTCCCAACAGCAGCCGAAGCCTGTCAGGTGATTTCCAAGTGCTGTATTGCAGTTTCCCACAGCAAACAGTGACAGTGATACCTTTCGGCATTTTCGACCAATGTGTGGCATACTTAAAGCCATCTTGATGGGATTAAAGCAGTCTCATCAAAGAAATAAACAAAATGGATGTATTCTTTTTGTCATATAAAATTATGGTTAGTGATCTACAGAGCTAAACTAGAGACATATTTTCTATGAGTTCTTAAATATCTATCTCATCAATTTCAGTAAATCATTCTGGAATGTAGACAAAAACATATTTCTAACACCCGCAGTAGTCTGTTAGTTAACTCCCCAGTAATCAACGGCAGCATCACCACAGAGTCCTAATGAACAACTTGAGAGCTAACAAGTTTTATTCACAACAAAAATAAGGCACTTCTAAACGTAACTTCATTGGAACAGGAGCTGTTGAATTTTAAAGCCTTTCCTGAAGAGTAGTTTAACATACATGAGCATTGAGATGTCAGTGCAGACATGAAGCCATAGGGTTACAAAAGTGAGGGGCAGTGTGGTTATTTAGTAACTTGAGGCACAGAATATTTTTAAAGGGGCTAAAAGCAGTTAAAGAGAGAAATGTCTGAGTAAGAACAACTTCCGTTTTCCACATCCTTTAACTCAGCCTACCCATCTTCTAAGGCGCTCCCTAATTTTAAAATAGTACCATAGTAATATATATACATATATTGTCAGTAAGAAAATCTTTATTCGGATCTTTGATAGACATCTATAAAAGAGCATATTGTCAAAGTTAATTGATAGGTTAAAAAGATAGAGAGAAAAAAAATCATCAATAAATAGCAGTAGAATATCTGAACATAAGGTGATCAGTACACTAATTGGAGCCTCTAAAAATTTGCATATCTGAACAAATAGTCATTTGGTCAACTTAAAATATTATTTGCAGAACTGTACATCATGAAATAGCAAATGGGATATATGTACATAAGAAGATCATTACAATAATTGGAACCTCTTAAGATTTGCAAACCTGATCAGATAGTTATTTGGTCATCTAAAATATTGTTTGATGAGCTGTGCAAATTTGTAGCAGGGTGCTGAGCAGTTAGAATCAAGATATTTCTTTTCTTTTATCGCTGCAGCAATAAAGCAATAAATAGCTGTACAGATCATGTCAGACTGGAGTAACTACAGATGAAAAATAGCTTCCTTACACCTTCTGATATTTAGTGATTTAAAAAGTGGCATTTAAAAAACCTTCCTCTGCTCTTTGTAGAGCGTACAAAATAAAAACATATGCATTTGCGATTCTTCTGAACGCATATCACATGGACAGGGTATTAGGCCCCTATTGCGGTGCACCTTAGGGGGATAAGCCACTAAAAAGTGGGCCAGGCCCAGACGAAACCTTGTCAAGAAAAATCTATGGTGCTGCGGGACAGTTAAAAGATAATGTTCGATTTTAGATGTAGTACACAAGGGTAGATAAGCTGCCACCATGCCTTTCCCCAGATCGTGCCTCTCTCTATCAGTACTCAATTTCTCTTGGAATTCATTTTTTACTACTAGGATGTCCTGCTTGCCTATGGCCCCAGGGTTAAAGAATAAGTCTGATCTGTTAAGGCTGCTCAGGGACTCTTTATTGTGCATAACCCAGGCACATCTCTTTACTCCATCCAGCCTCATGCAGTCCATAAGCAGTGTCTGAGTGAGAGCTACTTCCAGCCTAGTCCAAACAGACATCCAGAGGGCTAAAGGGGCTAACGTAATCAAGTCCTCCAGGAAAGGGAGACCTAATTCTGCATGTGGAATTATAGCGGGAACGCTCTGTGAGAGTGAGAGTAGACTTCTCAGAAATGTATTTTCTCTTATTTGCAGAGATGATGCGCCCATATAGCTCCATACCCAGCTCCATATCTGACAATCGATGTAGGCCTTGCCTTATAGACGGTGGTAATGGGCTTTATTGGTGCGCAGCCAAGTTTGATGATGAATTTGCACAGAGCTGACACTGCTTGGTTGTATTGTGTGACCCTGATTTCTCTGAGGTGCTTCCAGTTAGACCCATTGTCAAAGGGAATCCCCAAATACGTGAAGGTATTCACACTGCTCAGTTGGATACCTTCAATATAAAACTGAGGGGCTCTAGTTCTTGGGCGGCCACAAATCATAGTGTATGATTTTGTTTTATTTGTGGACAATCCCACGCCATCCTGAAATCCACAAATTTGCTTAAGAGATTTTGGAGGCCCCTCCCAGCCCGTGCCATCAGAACACAATCATCGGCGTACATTAATACCGGTTGTGGTCTGTCGGCGATCTTCGGGGGATATGTCTTTTCGTCAATCAGAGCTCCCTCTAGACCATTGGTATAAAACGTAAAAAGGAAGGGTGCAAGAACACAACCCTATCTTACCCCTTTCCTAACATTAAAGGGGCTGGTACATTGCCCTTCATGCCCAAATCTGACCTTAGCTTTCACATCATTGTGGAGCTGGGCCAACAGGGACAATATCTTTGGATTAGCACCTTCATCCGTTAGAGACTTGGAGATAATGTTATTGTCTAGAGCCCAGGCTTCCAAATGGTCCAGGAGGATTCTCCCAAAAATGTTTGCGGTGGCGTCAATCAGAGAAATTGGACGATAACAAGCAGGGTCACTCCGGTCTCCCTTCTTTAAGATCAGTACAACAATGGCACTAGACCATGATGGAGGGAGGACAGAGGTTGATGCAGCTCTGAAAATGTTTACTAAAATTTGTGCCCAAAGATCAATGTTGTACTTAAAGAGATCAGCTGGGACCCCATCTGGCCCTGGGGCCTTATCTGGTAATGAGCCCTTACTAACTAGTATGATATCGTTCAGGTGAATGTCCAGTTCCTCAATGCCAGGCATTTACGACGGTCATTTCGCAGTTATCCGAATGACCTCCATACAGCTTTGTAAAATGACTGACCCATCTCTGCTCTGGGATCTGTGTATATATATATATATATATATATATATATATATATTCATTGAAAAAAATAGATGGCTAAAGTGACGTTACAGTTAGGAGCTAAGACCTTAACTTTTGTGTAAAAAATAAATAAAAAAATCACTGTAAAAACAACAGTTATATTGAAGTTATAGTTATGTGTTGTAAGGGGATATAAACTAACATTAAAAGCATTAAAAGACCCACAAAACACTGAAATACACGAATTATAGTATGCTGAACTTATTATAATGTTTGCCCCCATCAGCACTGCTTATGACCTCACATATTACATTACTCATCACATGTTAAACAACATCATTGATGACAATAGGTCATAGTCTCTGGCCTGACCCTACATCCAATCCGAATCAGTACTTGAACTGAATGTCTAGGCTCTGGAAGGCCCTGCACCCAACCCTCCTCAAGCATAAAAACGTCCACTGCGCATGAGCTTCAGCCAGGACAGTTGTGACACAGGGCTTAGCCCTTGACCAGGGTCTGCACCCACTCCTCCACAAGTGTCCAACCTGACATATGCACATACTTTGGACATACAAAGTGGAGGTTGTCTGTAGGTAATGGGGTCACACCACATCCTGCATCCACCAGACAGTAGGTCAGGCGGTGGGCTTTCCCTATGGCAAAACCGTGCTCACAACCCCTCCACTTATGTCCAACACCACCTGCACATAGCCTTTAACCATGGGGGATAGCTGCAGGTCCTTGCCTCTTGCCAGTCCCTGTGCCCACCCATCCATGCCATAACCACCTAACACCCTACTTCCTCAGCCTTCAGAGCAATGGTTGACCTAAGGGTCTATTGTTCAATGATATTCAGCAGCCTGATTCTCGCAACTGCACCCACACTTTGAGTGAATACAAGAAATAAGGCAATTACATCCATCAAAACTGCATCACTACAGAAATGTGCAATTTCGTTTGCATCTTTTGTATGCTTACAGAGAGGTACATAAGGCTCCAAGCCTCTATTTAGGCTGTTGTATTACTCCTTGTTCACAAATCCTATAGCACACCGCAGAATCATTGGTTGATCTAATTTAAAGAACTAGAAATATCAGATCTCTTAAGTGGTTATAGTTTGAATCAGTTTTATTTTTACCAAGGCCGTGTGAACATGATTCGGTTAACATATGGACATTTTCAAACATTAGTTGTTCACAACAGGTTTTTCTTTGTATTGCATCTTAAATTGTCTCCTACTGATTCTGTTTTGCCCTCTTTCTTTAAACCTGGCTCCATTCTTCTAATCTATGTGCACTGCAGATTTATTTTATGAAGTTTCAATATCTGATGTTCCATTTTCATACACGTTTAACTTAATTTTGCTTCCCTTATCCTCTGTATGTCTACTTATCTTAAAATAATCCTTAAGCTTCAATCAATCAAACTGGACTTACATAGAGCTGCTCATCACCCAATAGGGTTTCAAGGTGCTCGCAAGCCTCAGGGGCTCATTCGAACAGCCAGGTCTTGTGTGCTCTTCGGAAGTCTGGGAGAGGAGATAGCTTGAAGCTGTGTGGAGAGGCTGTTCCAGATCTTTGCTGCAATGTAAGAGAAAGAGTGCCCTCTGCTTCTGCTTTGGTGGATGCAGTGCATGTGGGGAAGTGCCGGGGAGTCTGATCATATATTTCTTGACTACTGGTGGAATTTCAGGCGATGGTTGATGTAGGCGGGTCCTTGGTTGTGTAGGGCTTTGTGTGCATGGGTCAGCTTCTTGAATTGGCAGCTCTTCTTTACAGGGA
Organism: Pleurodeles waltl; assembly: GCF_031143425.1. Lineage (NCBI taxonomy): Eukaryota > Metazoa > Chordata > Amphibia > Caudata > Salamandridae > Pleurodeles > Pleurodeles waltl. The sequence continues at coordinate 1,030,169,823 of NC_090449.1, read as the reverse complement.
GCCAGTGTAGTTGCCGGAGGTGGAGGTGATCTGGATTCATCACCGTGGCAGGTCAAGGATGAGACTGGCTGCCATGTTCTGTATACTTGCCCCCACTATCATGAAATGATAACAGTTGGATGATTTTTAGAGGATCCTTTCCCTTATCTAAGTTATTCTAAGCCAGAACTATGGGCCTAGTGTTATGTTCTCCTACCGAAGGAGGCAGAAAAGCTCACAAATGATGACTCAGTATCTGGAATCAGAGAAAGCCTGCACTAATGAAATACACTGATACTCTGCAAAAAGCAAATAATGTTTAATGGATGTAGTGAGGGTGACTTAAAAGTTGGAGTAAGTAATCTTTCTCACATTTCATAACAGGTTGCCAAAAGAAGTTGCACCTCTTTGAACAACTGGGTGAAATAAAAGATTGGGAAAATGTCCCCCTTAATAAAAAAATACACCTTCTATTATTAATACCAATTGCAACATTGGCCTTTGGGTAAAATCATGGAGTTTAAAAATATTCAGATGCAAACATACTGGGACAAAAACAAAAAACAGCCAAACTAGAGAACAATTAAAACAAAAATAGTTTTTAATAATATTTTTAATAAGCCTCAAACAATAAGGACAGCTCACATTTTTAATATCTTTAAATACTAAGTAAAATATGTTGTAAATACTTTACCTTTAAGAATTGAATATCATTATTAAATATGTGCAAAGGCTCACCCTTATGTCTGCGCTTTCTGTCATGCTGTTTAAAAACTCTGTTAAAAGGGATGAAACAAGGGGAGGGGAATTTGTGGGGTAATATTTCTGAGGGTCTATTAAAAGACAATTAGTAAAAAACAATTGGAATATTAAAATCAGATGATAAAAAGTATAGTCACAGAATACTACAAGATAGTAAGCAAAATACAATTTAGTGCAAATTCAGAGTTAAACTGTAATTAAAAGTTCTTTTGGCAGTACATATTGTTACCAAACTACAGTTGTTAAAAACTCCTAAAGGGTTATTTCAGATATGGAGAGGTCTCAGATTAGTACCTTTTACTCCTTAATAATAACATTCATTGTAGGTGTTATTTTAGTGAATGTCTTGGTTTCCTCATTTATTTGTAACCCAACACTTTAGAATTGAATACTATATCCTAGATCAATAGGTTAGTTTGTACTGGTGAAAAACATGGCTCATATAGCTTATATACTTAGCAATCAGTGGCCCAGATGGGCCACTTGCTTATAATTCCAGGACTTCAAATGAATGTCTTTCTAGTGTTGTATTTCTGGTTGTTTACGTTTATTGTAGAGCAAGAGGTGTATTTTATTTAATTGTTTTGAATGGTATTGCTGCAATGAAGGTAGTGGGAGCAGGTGTCCAGCATCATCTTCCATAATAGCTCAGTCAAGTGTCCCTCGCACTCTGCTGACAAACAATTATGCTGACTGAGTCACAGCAATGCAGCATTGTGATATATTTAAAGTCTGGAATTTCTAATGCTCACTCCTGAGTCCATTGTCAGAGCCAGTGTGGAGGTAAATAGATTTTGCCGCAACCACCCCACAAGAATATCCTCTATGCTTTGTTTGAAGTTGCAAAGAATGTATTTTCTATCCAAAGGCAGATTCATCAGAAAAGGTATCAGATGTTGGGGTCTGTGGGAACTTCATCCTTTTTTCCCTGCTCACCCCCCAAGGTGGTTACTGACTCTGACTGTGCCCTGGGCACTGCTATCCAGTCCCAGGGCCAGTACTCTGTGTAAAATGGTGTATGCAAATGAGACCTAATAATGATTTGCTCTGACAATCTACCTGTAAGTCCTAAGTATATGGTATGACATGTAGATTTAGGGAATCCAGTATAGATAGTGCACTGATAGTGCATCAGTGTCAGTGTGGGCCAGTGTTATTTTGAAGGCAGGCCTGCAGTGCTGGCTGCTTTCAGGTTAAAGTTACCCCTAAGTTCAACTTTGGAATTAAAAGTACTTCCAAAGTCCTAAACTAATTTATTTTAACATATACGTCACCCCTAAGGTCTGCCCTAAATGCCCCCAGGGTTGGGTGCAGTGTGCATATAAGCAGGGACTTTACAAAATATGTTTTATAAGCCCTGGTAAGGGAAAGACAGCCAAATTTGTTTTTCCATATTGTAGTCAAAGGGCCCCACAGGCTAACATGAAGAGTCTTTATTTAAAAATAAAAAAAGTCTTATTTCCCATAGACATAGAGAATAGCTAAATATAGCACATCTGGTACCAAATTAAATGTTATAATAAATCCAACAACTTGTCATTGTTGAATTTAATATAACTAACCCAGGTAAAGAGTTTTAAAACTCTTTCTGAAAGTTACCAAATTCAGCCCTGTAGTTCCCTTTCCTGATTGGTCAGCCTCTGGCAGCCTGAGCCAGGCTACCTTAATGAGGTGTGAAGTGGCCTGGGCTGAAACAAAGGAAGCATCTGGTGGGCCGAGAACTGCTACAGCACATGGCAGAGCAGGATGGAGGAAGAGTAGCAAAACTGATCTTCAAAGGAGGGAAAGTCACTTGGGACAGAAACTGGACCTACCCATTTCCTGCATCCCCAGACAGCTAGGAGCCCCACTGATTAGATTAGGAAAGGTGATGGAGGGGGTGTGTTAAGAGGAACTTAGCCACACCAGTGGGTGGACTCAGCCAGATCTAAACTCTAAGGGTGAATTTTTGTCATCTTGGATTTTGGGAAATGTTGCTCCCTGGGATTGATTTTAGTCAGACTTCACAGGAAGTGGTGAAGCCAGACGGTGGTGGCCTGCTCTCTATCGGACAGGAGCACCCCCCTGCTTCTCACCCCCAAGAGCAAGGATAAATATGGCAGTGTTGCCCCACAATTCAGATCCCTGCTGGAAGAAGATACTGGAAGAAGAAGGACTGCTCTGCTGAACCCTGGCCTTCAACTGGACACTGCACTCACATGGACTGCACCAGCTGCACACTTTGGGTTCAACAAGAAAAGGACGTTGCCTCACTTCTGCAACTCCAGGAGTGGACTCCCTGTAAGCAACATGTACAAAGGAGCTGACCAGAGTCCCCTGCATCAAGTCCTGCAAGAAGAGCCCAGCTGACCAGCGTCAAGTAGCCGTTTGAGAATTCTGACCAGGTGCACTCTGGGAACTGTAGTCCCAACTTCCAAGGAGCAACTCAGAGTTTCTGGAACCTTGGTTCAAGTTTGTGGACACTTCAAGGACCCAAAAAGGACTTCTGGAAGAAAATCCAGAAGTTTCGAGAAGTTTGGAGCAACTTTGTAAAAAAAAGCTCCATAAGTGGACCGACCTGACATCGAGAGTCAAGCTGGGTACCTTCAACCGTGACCCGGCCTGAATTTCAGGATTGTCAGGCTGAAAAGCTCCAGGACTCCAGACTTCCAGGATTTGACCTGAGAGCTCCCAGAAAGGCAATCCGTCGACGCCGCATCGAAATCGGCTTGCTGAGGAGGACCGCATGACATCGAGGGAGAAAAGCTCCAAAAAACGGACTATGTCGGAAGGTAACATTTTGACCGAGCCTCCCGCTCAGTATAGTCGAGCAGGGTTCCATTGTGGGTGGCCTTAACTTGCGACTTTGCCCCGGTCAAGTGCGACCGGATGTCCCCAGTTGGTGCGTTTGTTTTTTAGGTGCTAGAAAACATTTTTTTTAATTAATCTTTAGAAATTCATAATTCAGGTTCCCTACATCGGATTTTTGTCATTTTGGTATTCTTTTAAAGATAAAAATGTTTCCTATTTTTATAAATTGGTATTGGATTTTTATTGTGTGCTGTGTTTTGCTTATTTACTGTTTTGTTGATATTAAATGCTTTGCACACCTGTCTCCTAAGTTAAGCCTGACTGCTCATAGGCCAAGCTACCAAGGGTTGAGCAAGGAAAAATTGACTGAGAAATTGACTAGACCTAGTGGGGGGGGGGGTTTGTGGCATATTGCTAACTGTAGGTACCTATATGCCTTTACCAATAATCCACTTTACAAGTAAGCCATATTCAAAGTAATGATATTTCTTTTCTCCCAGGAGGGCATTTACATATTCTTACTTCATAAAAATGCAAACAGTGGTAAAAGAAGGTTTTACATGGCTCATGCTCTGCACGCATCAGCTAAATTTTTAAAAATAGCTTGTTTGCAGAAGCTGAAACGAGATCTAAAGTGGGATTCAGCTAGGAAGTACTTGCACTCCAAATGGACTTACTTGATGAATACAGACGCATAGTTTCTGAATAAGTAAATAAACCCAAACCACAAAAGAAAACAGAAAAGCAATTGATGCACATAATGGTATTTTGAAGGTGTAATGTGCACAATAAATACATAACTTACTCACATGTAAACATAATAGTGGGTATAAAAATTATCTCATTCTACCAATATTGATCAGTGAGCTCTGACAATAGTACAACCACTCATTATGCAAAAAAATGATTTGTAGATCATTTTTGTAAATATTTCTCAGATGAATGGCCTCACTAACTCAGCTATCTTGAGCTATCATAGCTCCATGTTTGAAACCCCTAGCCTCCCTCCCCCAATCTACACCCATAATGGAGTAAACTAACATTTAAAAGAAGTACATGACTTACTCCTTATTTTTGTTTTCTTCAAGTGTAAACAATATTCTGATTTCATGGTGATCATAACTCTAACATCAACAATGATTAGTCGAGGCCCCTTGACCTGTCCTCACAGTTTCCTCACTGGACCCTTAAAAGTTCTGAGGCAACTTCCCTGACTTATGGCTAAAACAGCCCCCAAAGAGCTCTCTTACATTTGTTTTCTAAGATGGTATAAGGCTGCCTCAACTGCTGGAGCTCCCAAAGACCACCCACAAGTTTGTCTATAAAATGAGGCGCCACCCTCTGGCCACTAGTGGAAAGTCTCGGATACCCACTCTGTGGCTGGAAAAGAGTCAGTTTCAAAGGCAGACCCTTACTATTCCTGCCCACCCTTTGTGTGTGTCAAATTGTCTCAACTTTCCTCTCTCCTTATTATATCTAACAGACAAGAGCAGACAGATGGTTTGTGTGTGTGTGTGGACCAATAAATGTATTTGCCGTGTTCTTCTAATAGGTATTGCCTGGCAGGGCAGCTGTCCCAGAAGGAGGCTTTATTATCCAGAGAAAGCCTGATGAGAGCTGTTCTCACATTTCCCATTAAGAAGGAGAAACATAATTACAGACACTGCAGGAGCTCCAAGCCTGACACATCCAGTGTGGGGGTTGCCTCGGCTTGGACACTGATAAACAAAAATCATATTTTATTACATTTATAGTACAATTCTATGTCCACCAATTTGATATTACCTAGAAACATGCCATGAGGATGGCTTTAATAGCTTATTCCTGGGTAAAAAACTGTGGCTTCTATACACGAAAATGCCTTTGGAAATGGAAAAGATCCTTCAGCCTATGCAGTAAGTAGAGCTTTTGAATTCTGTTAACAGTACTTAATTTGAGCCGGTGGTTTCCGGTGCAGAGCACCAGCACTTATTTTTGAGGGCCAGCACCTATTTTTCTGCCTCAACCGTGAGCAAAAGACACAAATGGGAAAGACGGAGAAAGAGGAAAACGAAAAAGCGCCACGATGGAAAGCTGCAAGAGTGAGCTGACGGGGCAGGGAGTGTCTGTAAATGGATTGAAGAGGCCCAAGATGGCCTTAATATTACGTATCCCGTGCTCCCACATTTATTTGCAGTAGCCGCGTGTATGAGAGGAGGTCTTTGGGCACCGGCACATAGAGCTCTGCCAGCTCCGTACTCATTTCTAAACATATACACCAAGGTCCTGTCGGCTTTAAGGAACATGTTAGAGGTGATTTAATTATTATTTCTAGTAGGCTCTTAAACATATTAAAAGATGTATACATGCTTGCCATGGCTTGGCGTACCGCAGCGCAGCGCTCCTAGGGTAGCCCTGATTCTATGGTTTCTAATCTCAGATGTTGGCGATGCAAAACAACACTGCATCCCATGGGCAACATTTGGCTTTAATGCCACTTGTTCACCTTTGTGCATTTATACTGTGGCCTTACCAAAACGTCAGATTAACTAATTGAGGTTTACCAATTATTCTGTGTATTCTAGGGGTCAGAACAGATTCACTGGGGGGGGGGGGAAGGGGGGAATTTCGCATCATCACAGGGCTCAGAACTCTAAAGAGCAAATCTGTCCAAAACTAAAATAATCAGCAGAGACCAGGAGAAAGGGTGAATTGTCTTATATTTACCCATTGGCTAAAATATCAAATATGCTTGCAATAAGGGAACTCAAAGCTGCCTGAACCTTTGTCACTTAATTCCTAGGTCTCTACCATATACCAATGATTAATTAAACAAAAAGGCAAAATATTAATGGATATCAGTTATTGGTGCTTTCAGAATGCAATTATGCAACAAATAAGGGTGCGTAAAAAACGAACTGTGTTTTTTTTTTTTAAAGAGGTAGTGGGTAAAACATTGACGGGCTGTGCTTGTATTGTAGGAGGAAATATGCCCCAGGGTTCTGGACTGAGACCCTGGATGGTCTTAGTATTGCAATGTCAACTTTTAAGGAGAGGATCATTAGTGATATTAAGAGTGATGCAGAAATACCTAGACAAATGGTAAAATGATGGAATTGTTAGACAGTTTCATGGAGGGAAGGGGGCACTGGACAGCCAGAGGTGGGCTTACTATGTGTGCAAGAACATTGCTTCTGTCTGTTGTAACAGCTTGCTTGTCGGCCTCCGTCAATGGCCGCTCTATTGGATAAAGCATCATTTTCGCCACTTGGGCTTTATTCGACTTTCAATAACACACACCAACCACTGGACGGTCACATAATCTGCAGACACTTGGATTTAAAGCGACCTGGCTGATACTGACACAATAGTCCCCCACCAAGAATCTTTGATGTCCAAGCCTGAGTCTCCTAGCAACACCCGACTCTTAGGATGCATCGACCAGGTTCTGATGTCTCCATCTGCTGGGTTCCCGTCCTTGGATTCCCTGTCTCCTGGCATGCTCTCCTCTGAGTGAGTTTAAATGGGTCCTGATGATGCACCTAATGTGATTTGAGAAGAAGAACAACTAATTCCATAATGGTATGCAGACTGTTCATCATCTGTGCTTTTGTCTACTGTTTGGTAATTTGCTGTCCGCTCATCACAATGTAGCTCATTTGTACTATAAGCTTGTTTTCCATTCTTGTTTTAGGTCACTAATCATATTTCACCCTCATGCTTTGTACAGACATTCCTCTCTTCTACAACGTGTCTGCTCAAAATGTTCATCTTGATTTCACCAATAGTAAAAAATATACAGAACACAGAATCAATAGGTGCAGGATTGAATAAGGACTGGTAAGCCCAGGATGATTACCCAGTAGCAAGGAGGGGGCTGAGAGAGGAAAGATGATATATGGGTCATGGTTAGTAAGATAGGCAGCTCAAATGTAGAGCCTAGAATCCCTCATATGTGCCTGCATAAGATGTTTGATGTTTTAGCTCTTTGGTTAGTACAGATGTGCAAGGCAATGCAGCCAGGTGGCAGCTACTGAGTGAGCTCAGACCTGTCACAGTAAAGCAGCCTTTTGCGTACCACACTTGCATCTGTTGTCAATAGAGCTATTATGGCCAATGGAGGCCCAGGAGGACGAGGGCAGCAATCTATCCCCGTCAACGGCAAACTAGGGAAAAGTGGCTGATTGCAGAACCCCAGACACCCTCCCTGCCGTGCAGATTTGGATGTGCCGTACCGGCAAGAAAAAAGTGGCAGTCCAACTGCCATGTTTGAGTTAGTGGATTGTGGGAAGGGGGGTGAAAACTCACCTTTTTCCACCTTCCACCCCCGTCTTTGACTGGACAACACCTGCCATTGCTGCTGCCACCGACCCACCGAGAAAACATGACCCTCCCATCACCAGACTCGAAGGTAGGGATGCTGCATTGCCAAGGTACACTGGGTGGGCACTGCAGAGGAGGTTGGAGCTTCTGCAGACATGTCACAGTTTAAAAAAAAAATTCTGTGACATGCATATGTGGGGTACACAATGGTGTCACGCATGGCTGGGGACTCACTGTCACAACAGACATATCCCACATATACACAACTGTCATTGTGGTTTCATCATTCAGAGCAAAATGAATGCTGGCACCACATTGATGATACACTCACACTGGATAACAGTGTCCATGTGTGTGCGTTGCAAGCGGACCTTTACAGGTAGGTTTGTGATATCAGATGTGTGTGTGTGTGTGTGTGGATTGGTGGTTTGAGGTAGAGGGAGCTGGAGTGGGTGGTATAGTTGTGTCTGTATGTGTGTCACTTGCATGTGAGACCAATGTTGTGTATGTTGTGTTGCCGTGTGACACATTCAGGTGAGCGTTGTTATGTGACAGACGTTGTTGAGCTGTGAGTGGTTGTGCTTGTGTGTGTGTCAATAGCGTTTGTGTGTTGTATCATGGATGTATGTCAATGTGTAATTCCCGCATGTATGGGTTGTGTTGTGTTGGAAGGGCAAAGGTTTATTGTGTGTATGTGGGGTGTTGTGTAGTGCAGAGGCAGACTCTGCCATTGTACAAAGTCCATTGGGATCCACCGCCATCTCCCTCATCTGTAATCTGTCATCATTCACTCTGCTTTCAGAACTGTAACATTTAAATAAGGTGTAATGAACACAATTGGCTTGACGGTCTTTTCGGATCCGCCGTTGGCATGGCTGGGCGGTGTGACCGCCAAGATCTAAAATAGGCCCTTCGTTAGTTTTGGTTGATACAGGAGTGCTGACTATAGTTACACAAGCCGTGGACAGTGGGAGCAATGAGTAGACAGGTCTGGACGGGATAGGCGAGTCAGTGGGTCTAAGACGGCAAGGTGGTCCTGTAGGTTTAAGATGCTAAGGTAGACTGGTAGGTCTAGGTTGTGAACTAAAGTGTGGGAGGGCAATGATCCGAGGCATCTCACTCCCAAACATCACCAATGATGACCACAGGGATAAGCACAGTTGCTTTCCAATTAGGGTCAACTTACAGAGAGAGTGCCTCTGCAAGTACACTGGAGAGGGTACATTAGTGGGTTCATATACCTGAGCACTGGGACTGAGTTCTGGTGCACTGTAGTTTGGCCTCTTGTAGATAATCCTATGCCTTAAACAAAGATGCTCCGAATATGTCAGTGCCTCCACCTTGTTTAGAGTAGAACAAATAACTAAGAAGCCAATAAAACTCAGGCCATTGTCTTGTATATCGCTGAAAGGATTTATTGGCAAGTATAAAACTTGGCCTCACAACAGGCATGATAGTCAGAGGGCCTGATTTAGAGTTTGGCAAAGGGGGTTATTCCATCACAAACGTGGCAGATATCCCGTCTGCCATATTACGATCCCATTATAGCCTATGGAGATCGTAATACAGTGAACGGGATATCGGTCACATTTGTGACGGAGTAAACCGTGCACCAAACTCCTTCCCCGGCAATCCTTCCCATGCAAACAAGACCCAGTCAAGATCCTATGGACAGGCCATAGTTTCCTACTAGGGAACACAGTGTCCCCCACAATCACATAGGGTACTTCCTCACTCAATCAATCAATATATGTATTTGTATAGCGCACTAATCATCGGTGAGGGTATCCAGGCGCTGTGATAGCTGCGTCTATCTCAGTCGAACAGCCAAGTCTTGAGAGTTCTTCTGAATTTCTGGATGGAGGGGGCTGCCCTTAGGAAGGGGGAGGCTGTTCCAGGCCTTAGCAGCTAGGTATGTGAATGAGCGACTGCCTTAAGCGTTGCAGCAAATTCGTAGAGTAGTTGCGAGGGCGAGCAATGCAAAGCGAAGGAGTCTGGAGGGGGTGAAAGTCCAAGCGATGGTTGAGGCCTGCTGGTACTTGGTTGTGGTGGGATTTGTAAGCGAACGTCAGGAGCTTGAATTGGCAGCATTTGTGTGCGGGAAGCCAGTGGAGGTTTCTGAAATGCTCACCTCCTATTAAGCGCGATAAAGATGGGGCATATCACACATAGGGTGATGTGAAGCGCTCAGGCTCTGAGACTAGATTATCACAAACCCTAGGAATGCAACTAGAGGACTCGGGCCACCCTAGGGACTATGAAACAGCAACAGAAGCAAAGTGACAAGAACTTCCAAGCACCTTGGAAGTCAATCCCTCATTCCTTTCTGGGGTGAATGTGTTTGGATTGCCATGATGACCAGCATTCTGAAGAATTCAAGAAATTAGGAAGTGGGGCTACCTAACTCTAAGATTATCTCCCGCCACATCTGGCGACCACAGTAAAGACATCTGGAAGAGTGCACGCGACACAGAGGTGCAGCATTGCCAGACTAGAACCCAGACAAATGTTGGATAGAGACAACACAACACCAGGCATTCTCCTAAATTGCTCCCATGGCCTAGAGCACCACATAAATCAGATTCATCAGCATCTATAGCGTCTCCTCTTCTTTACAGAACTGAAAACACATCTCTCCAACAACATGTCATTCATGTAACCATGCGGAATCCGGATCTCCCATGAGCACCTCTTCCCGACCCCCCGCAAGTCACCACCAGGAAGGAGACATTCCTTCCCTTTCTGGGGCAGACAAACACCCTCCCTTGTGCTACACAGTTCCTCAAGTGCTTGTGGGTAAACAGAGCTATGTTGATGTGTAACTAGCAGTACTCAACAGAAGTAACACACATACACACATTATGTACCACACTGAGCACAGGTGTGCACACTGAATGGGCCTGACTGTATTTACCCAGGTGAGTGCATGTGCGAGCATCCAGGGAGGTATGGCTGGAAGCTTGTTGATGGGTCATGTCAACGAGCATCACACCCAGCATCCTAACCATCTACATGAGATACCTTTTGTGTCCTCCGCCCACAGAACCTATTCACAGCAATAGAAGATCTAGTGCTGCATGCACCCATCGTCCTTGGGCAACAGAAATCAAAGATGAACTCTTGTGCCTGAGGGACATCCCATCATTATTTGATCTCATTAGGAAAGTAAGCAGTAGTTGCTAGGCATTGCAGTGCTGTCACTTGTGATCATAATGATCAAAGCAGAGAGGAAGGAGTGTGCAGAACCTTATCTCCGACTGTACTCCTTGGTCTGCCTTCGCATTGGGATTTGCATTCCTAGATGTTACTTTAATAACTAAACGAAATAAATCTCTTTGACGTGCTCTAGCTCAAAGACAAAAGTCCGTGTGAAAACAGTAATGTCACAAGGGTGCCATGGGCCTTAATGTAAGCAAGAGAAACGTGTCTCCCTGCCCCCATTATACTGTAAGGCACAGTGCTTAATTTGTAAATAAAGACGTGCCGGTGCCCAGAGCCCACCTCTTAAACACGTGGCTGCTGCAATTAAATGTGTGAACACGGAATACTGAGGCAGCGGAATCCTGAAGCCATCGCGAGCCTCTTCAATCCATAAAAAAACACTCCCTGCCCTTCAGCTCACTCTAGCAACTTTCTACTTTCTCTCTTTGCGACGCTTTTTCGTTTTTCCTTTCCTCCGCCTTTCCTATATATGTCTTTTGCTCATAGCAAATGCTTGAGGCAGAAGAATAAGCCCCGGCCCTCAAAAATAAGTGCCGGTGCTCAGCACCGGAAACAACAAGCACAAATTAAGCACTGGTAAGGCATCCATAACTGGGGTGCAGCGGGCTCCTCACATCTCTTGAGTCCGGTGCTGCTGCACCTGCAGCACTAATGATAGCTACACCCCTTAAGTGACGCAAGGCACTGCACAAGGAGGGGAGTCTCCCCAATATCGAGCAGGGAGTATCGTGGGTCCTTAACATCGCAGGCAGAATATGGAGGGACAAAATACTGAGAGGGAAATATGTAGAGATTTTTCTATACTTAACTCCACATATTTGTTCCTTGACCATATATATATATATATATATATATATATATATATATATATATATATATATATATATATATATATATATATCTTCAAGGCACGCAGATGTGGAGTTAAGACCTATAAATCTACACTTTCTACTTTTTATACACTTATCTTTCGATATTTTGCCCCTTGATACTGTATGTGTTATGATATCGCGATATCCTTTGCTCGATATTTCGTGATGCAGTCGTACCGTGACAAGGACATATGCCAGATGCAGAAAGGCCACTTCCCTCCCACTCTGTAACATGGTTTCTTACAGACAGATACTTGGACCCTTCTGTGCTGCTCTTTCTCTATTCTTCATGTTTGACTGTGGAAAGGAGTGGAGGGGAAGTGATAAGATTGAGGTGAACAAGCGGGTTGCTGTCAAGTAATCAATAACTATCTAGGTGATGGTATATAACAACTTTGAAATATATGTTGGAACCAAAATATGCTGAACTTTGGCGCACAGGGGCCATTCTAGAGCAAGTCCTAATAGTTTGCTAGAAAAATTGTTAGGCCTTTTCCCAAACGTGTCGGAAACAAACATGACCTCCTTTCCATAATCGAGGTAAAAAGCATTATTTGTAATTTACTTGGATTGTGCACGTGTTTTGCTTTTATGTAATTTACACTATGTCCTTGGTAAACAAATTCACTGATGACATAAGAAAGCTCCAGACAGTAGCGTTCTAGATTGCAAACACTGACTGATAAGGTCTCCCTAGACTAAAGTGATAGCATCAATTTCCTCACAATTCCTTCCTTCCAACTTGATGTTGCTGTAGCTGTTAGTAACAGCCAGGGACAGCATTAAGGCAGTGCGATGGGTGCAGTTGCACCAGGCGCTGACCTGGATGAGGGACACTGACCTCAGGTGGGGCGATGTGTTTAGCAATAACTAAAATAAAAGCACCTGCTGCAGAGTTCCTTGTGGGTCCAGCTTTCAGGCAGCAACGGAAATGTCAAGATAACTTATGATTAATGTTCCTGCTAGAGAGAGAGAGATGGAGTTTTGTTAAATGGCAGTTTTGAATCGCCTCAAACTAGCGCAGAGGGTTAATACGCCCGCTGCAAAAAACAGATCTGTATTTTATGTGGATAGCTGAGTGGATTAGCCTTCACCAGCACTTTAAAACAAATGAAATGTATGTGAGAGAGGTTTTATGGAGTGATGAGGGACCTTTTTGCCAGACGGTTGTGAGGGAATCCTAGATGGAGCTCATGGGAGGGGGACACCAAAAAAGATGGCCTGAAGGGCATTCAGATATGTTTTGCACCACCCCTGGTGGGGCCTGTTAATGCTAAGTCAGCTTCTTTCTTCCTGCCATGGTTGCTGCCTTTACAGAATAATTGCACACGGCGGGTCCACGCGTGTGATGTCATTCACTTTCAGCCGCTGTTTGAGAGGGGAGGTGGAGCAAGGTACAGGGGACACGAGGATGTAGTGCACACATAGCTTTCGATGAAGGCTGAGCCTGCTGCAGATGACTGACAGCTACAGAAACCTCTGTGTGGCTCCTATTCCACCACTCATTCAGTGAAAGCAGCCAACAGGACAACAAGCATTTGCAAAGCCAATAGGTTTAGCCTATGAAAGATCTATTGGGCTTGTGAATATTGCTTTACTTTCCAAGGCTGATACAAACTATGTACTACTGATGGTCACACGTTTGTTGCAGGGGGATTTGCACGAGTGCACAACCTAATTTTTAAGTCTACCGACTGATGTTATTCATGATGAAATCTTTTAGACAAACACGGATGGGGAGAGGATGTCGAGCCTTTGAAGCTGGGGAACTGTGCTTGAGTCTCAGCAGGAGGCTCAACATCCTCTTATTCTGGGCAAATCACTTAATCTCTCTGTTCCTGAAAATTAACATGTCAGTCTGTAATACAACTGGTGCTCATGTAACGCACTCCGATACCTTCGGGTCGAGCTTGCCTTATCTAAAATTGAAAGAAAAAAAAAAGAGAGACGAACAGCATGAGAGGGGGTAAACAAACACGAAGGATGTGTGGGAAGCAACAGCAGGAGGGGGACATGATAGGGAGCACAAACAATGGGCAGTGAGAAGGATAAAGCAGCATGAGGGAGCCGGAGGAGGGCAGGAAGAGTGCAAGCCAAAAAAATAACAAATAGCAATTCTGTGCAGGAAGGTGACAGAACACATGCACCTGCATGGATTGCAAGGAAGACATTTTTTTTTTTTAAAGTACCTCGGAGTGGCACAGACAGTGGAAGGACACTGGCTGCCAGCCAGAAATGGTACGTGGTCCAAGCTCCAGGAACAGCCAGGAAAGAGAGGAAGTAAAACCTGATGACGTGAGAAACTGCTGACCAGTGAGAAGTAAGAAAATGAGAGTGACTGCAAAGCCCATGAATGGTAAGTAATGGACCGGCTGTAAGCTCCTTTTAAGATTTTTTGTATTATAATAAGAGATTCTGCAAGCACAGCAAAAGCGCTGTGCAGACTAAACCTATAAAGCAAGGACACAACATTCTTGTAGGCAACCTCTGAGCTGGCTGTATTAGCATTATAGATTGGTACAGTGGTAATTAATGTGCAGGTAATTGCCTGTTAGGCTTGTCAGATTTTGGGCAAGTTTCCCATGATAATACTCCCTGTACTGTAGGTATCCAAGGACTGCAGCCTTCACTGATAACTAAGAAACATTAAAGAAAGAGTGCCAGGGAGCAAATGGGGTGTGATTAAGCATATTCTTTGCAAAACCACAGTACCTCTGCTGTACCACTCAACCGCCCTTACTGTATTGGCTTCAAGAGGGTTATTGCTCAGAGCGTCCATGCACAGTGTCATGGAGCCACAGAAGCAAAACGTCATTCACGGTAAGCACTCACTAGTCTTGAATGATGTTAGCAGAAGATTTGTGATTATCCACTATCAAGGCTATCACCACTAGCGAGAAGAGACACAGTGAGGGGGCCAGAGAATCATGTAGATCATGCATTTCTGCAAATATGCCCTGAAGCAAGTAAAGTTAGGGCTGGTACGATTACATCAAGGTTCATCAACATCTATCGATGTGCGATGACACACAAGCAACAATATTCAATGTCGCAAAACCTTCCTCAAACTTATCCAGAACTGGATTTCAAGTACCAAACTTGCATTTCTGCAAATACCACTTGAATCAAGTAAAGTTAGTGCCGGTATTACCTCAACAACCATCAACATCCATCAATATGCAGATGACACACAACCAACAACATTCAATGACTCAAAACCCTTCTTAGACCTTCAACCAGACAAGGTGTTAATTCTCTTGCCAAGGCGCTTCGAACAACCACAGATTCAAACCTGGCTCACAGCAAACCTCGTTGACTGTACTCTTCACAGCTGACAGACAAAGCAAAATCCCTTGGATTCACTGTCAAAAGAGGCAACACTCTGCTTATTGGTCTTCCAAATTTCCCCCCCCCCCCTGAAATGTGCCAAACGTGCTGTGGACTATCTTGTCAATTACTTGAAGAAATTCATCGTTATCACTCTACAATGCAGGAACTATACTGACTTCCCCTCCAGACCAATATCATCTTCAAGAACAGCGATATCACTTACGAGGCTACCAGAAACGATAGCCTGATGTACCTGACCAAAACACGATCTACCTCCAGGCGACAAGGTCACACCTGGAGCCATGAAATCATTGCCAGGAGACAAAGAGGCGTGGGGCAGAAAATATCATAAGGCAGGCCTCCTTCATCCTGGAAACCAGGATCTGGAACAATAAGCCCATTGACATCAGGACTGGCCGGACCTCTCACAATTTAGAAAGAAAATTAAGACACGTGTCTTGAAGCAGAACGTCCTAGCGCCTGAACTTGCCTGTTGCCTACATCAGTGCCAGCTCTTGTTCGACACTCTGTTGCCTGGCTACACAAGCACAGCTTCACACGCACATTAAGGCCACTGCAAAGGCACCTCCACAACAAGGCACAAGAAGGCACCAGACTGCAACAAATGGCTAAAATAAATGGGTGGCCAAATGGCAAACCATCCTTTTGGCTGAGTTTCCAAACATCATTGCACTGGGTCTGACTAGTGCAGAACAGAGAAATTTTAAGGCATGGGCAAAGTGGGCTCTGGCCCAGGGCCCCAGCCTTCCAGCGGGCCCCTGATGGACCGGGCTCTGGTCTGCGGAGTCTTGCGCTGATGACCTTGATTAATTCTCAAACTGTTTCAAATACTGTTTTCCTTTCATTTATTTTTAATGTGGGTGATGTGTGAGAGTTTTTTACAGCCATTTTGTAGAGAAATGTAGTGTTTATGTTTCATGCAACATCCATAAAAAAAGTTTATTTTATATCAAAACAGGACCTCCCCGCATATGATAAATGGGAGGGTGTCACAGTGATTATTTGTAATAATATTAGTGAACCGCTGCTGTGTTACAATATTAAAACACGTCACTATCTCTGAATATTAGATGTAAACACATTTAGAATTTGGACGAGTGTGTCTGTGCACTGTCAGATCTGATCCAAAAAAACAGGAAAGAGCTGGAAATGGATGATACTTTCAAAGGTGTTCCCAAGGGCCCCCAAAATAAGTTTGGCCCATGGCCCCCAAAATCCTTAAGATGTCCCTGGTGCAGACCCGCTGTACTGATGAAGAACAACGAACACGCAGCTTGAAGCAAAACTAGAAAGGATGGGATGGCACAGTGAGTTAAGACGCTCACCGCTGACATCCGCTGTGGTCGCCAGGTCAGAAGTTGACATCATGGGTCCCTCAGGTTTGTAGTCTCCAGAGATTGATTTTAGTAACATCTGCGCTTATAAAAGGTAATAACTGCAGCATTATGCACTAAATGGAGACAAGCTAATTTACAATCGGTCTCACAAAAAATTTTAGGGCCGACTACGCTCTTCGGAGAAATTAGGACAGGAAAAAATAGTGCTTTTCCTTATTGATATGATACCGTGAGATTTAGCTGTGTTGACACCTTTCTTATCGTTTTATAAGAAGATAAGACACGGAGGCCTCCACCTTTGTGCATCATAGGCGCACACGAGTCAGTGGTGTGCTCCGTGAAAGATGTATCTCTTCCCCGAGGGCAACCCCAAGTTTTCCTCAGTTTGTTTGCTTTCCTGTTCTATGGTGTCCTGGATTGTCCTTAATATGCACTCAAAGATCAGCAAGTCCCCCAGCACGCGCTACCAGGCTCAGACCGGCCTTCTGATCCCTAGACTGTGCCAGGGGTGGCTCCTCCGTCTTGAGCTGGCCAAACACACATGTGCACAGGGCTCTTTCCAGCCAGCAACACAGTTCCTGGGCTAGAGAGAGGCTCCTCTGGTTCCCAGCCTGCCTGGGAGGGCCCTGGCTGGGCGTTCCCAGCCAATCCTGACGCTGCTCTGAGCAGCGTCAGGATTGGCTGCAGGGCAGGCTGGATGCCTGTGCCTGCAGCGACTATGGAAAGAAGAGCGGCGCGGGTCGGCGGATTATGTACATTTTTATTTTTTTAAATTAATAATAATAATAATAATCATTTTTAATATTAAAATGTGCTCTGCACCCACCCCACCCCTTTTTAGCACTGCGAGCCGCGACTGCTAGCCACACAGGTTGTCTTGTGTGACCCTTAACAAACCCTTCCCTGAGTGAACCGCAACAAGCCCAACCAGATTATCAGCATCCAAAGAGTGGCGTCCTACTGATCTATCATCTGCCTCAGAGCTAGAACATGGCCTTAGCTGTCGACGGGTTCCATGTGATGACCTGAGATCCCGACAGCAAGTCCTTGTTTTTTAAAGAACAGAATGTTTCCTTCTGATGCCAGGCCCAGGGTGTCATCTATACCATGGCCAACTGGCAACTAATCACAAGTTATTACCTATAGCCATAGCAGTCTTCTCCAGGCTAACTATGAAGCAATGGCATACCAGGCCTATGGCTGTTTGTCATGAGCATTAATGCTGCTCTTTCAGCCTACACCACATACCTGCATGGACTTGCAGTTTTTCTTTCCTCATTTTAAGAAGAGGTGGGCAGAACTCGCGGAGGTTCACTCCGCGGAGTTACATAACAACTATGCAAAATTCTGTGGAGTTTTGCGAGCAGGTGGAATTCAGGCATGTCACCCTGCTCATGCCGATTCTTTGCACCAGAAGCTTGTTTTGTGCTGTAAAATCAGTGTGAATCGCACCATGCAGCGCACCAAAGGGCACTGCTTCTTTCTGCCACTCCAGCAAACTTCCTCAACGCAAACAGTCGCGACCTGCCGTGACCATTCGCATTGAGAAATCTCACCGGGAGGCGTTCTAGCGCCCGAAAATCGCATTAGAGGATGCAAATTTTCGCTCGCGCTGACCCAATTTAGCCTTAGTGAGCAGCACGTGAGAAAAAACTCTTCCACGCAGCGGTTTGCGGAGTTTTGCTGGAACTCTGTGCTCCAGGTGGAATGCTGAGTGGGCAAAGCTCCGCGAACTCCACCGGCAGAGCGTAATGTTTCACCCACCCCTAGTTTTAAGATTACCAGATGATGCCAAATCCCCAAAGACAGTGGTTTTGTTCTGGGCTAGTGTTTAACACCTACTGTATGAATCTGGGCTTGTAGTCCCAGTTTACTTCAACTGATCCAGTTGAATTGACACACCTAGAAAAGACTGTTTATTAAAGAAAAGTCCAGGACTGGAGCACTGTGCCCTGGTGACCCGCACTCATCGAGTGACCATAGCCATATTAGCGGGGTCATTTAGCTACTTGGGCTTAATCGGCCCATTTACTTTAGCACAGAGTATCCTCTGAGTATTTCTGCCCGCTTTACGGACATGTGTAAAAAATAGGGAATAACCTGCGTGAATGCCAGTTCCGCCTGTTTTATGCCCATAGTCTCACACTCAGTGCCCAGAAAGGGGGAGACCTTGCAGCTCATCTCCAGTGCCATGTATAAAGAAGCCACTCATGACCAGGGTTACTGGGGACCACCATGGGCATAGAGGTGATGAAAATATCCAAGATGGCAGCTGACGCTGCAGAACCTCTTTGTTGGAGCGAAACGTGCGAATGGCAGCAGCATGTCATACCACCTTTACTAACCTCTCGCGCACCTTCTGGATTGTCCCCACTTCATTTGTCGCCAGAGCCGGACTGGCCACCATAAGCAGCCCTGGCTCCTTTCCTTTCTTTCTTTCCATTAATTCTCTTTCTTCCATTCTACTATTATCCCACCTGCCACCCGCTGCCCTAAACCTAGAGTTGGAAGAGCCAAGATTTTAACAGGGAGAGTGAGCCAAGGCAGAGGCAAGGGATTGGGTTGGCCCTAAGAGCATGCGCACAAACAATTAGAATATTTGGTACATAAACCGTGCAACAAACATCATGTAAAACTATGATAAAGTCTCTTCAAATTAAAAATATATACATTTTTTTTTTAACACAGAAGCTTTTCACCTTATTACTTCAGAGTATATCACTGCATTTTGAGGCATTTATTAAAAAATATAGTTTTTAAATATGAACTTATAAACATGCATCTTCCACCATGACAACAATGCAATTAACGCACTAAGAGGCGAATCAGTGTGTCATGTGTGCCTTATATGTGGCTTACATCATTCTTATAGATGGTGCAACACTATAATTTGTTAAATGAAACACAAGAGTTTTTTGCCAGTGCACATCATGAACTCAGGTATTTGAAGGTGCTCACATTTCTAATAATGAAGATGAAGGATGCTCAGCGAAATAAAATATTTGCCTAGGACCAAACAACTTGGACAGTCGAAAAAGTTAAAATTGATCCCAGGTAACCTGGTTTCCCCTTGAGCAAGTCAACCCCTGGAGGGTATGGCTCTCTCACGCCCTCTTGTTTTACATCAAAGGTTAATGCTTTGTCTTCAATTCTTGGTGCACAAGCTTAGAACATCGGGGGCAGATAGAAGCCACATCAAAGATCAGTTAATTTTGGGCTGAAGAGTCTGAGAGGTACTTGAGCTGAGCCAGAGTCAGGCATTTGGTTTGAGCTTTCAGTGTCTTGGTCATCTCTACATAAACCCCGGGAAGCTGGAGACCCAAGCAGGAGTCTACGCCTTTCAGAACTGGCCTCAAACAGTTCCAGCTCACCCGTAGAAATGTCCAATAGGGTAGATTGCCAGCCTGGCCCTGCCCTGGGTCATATTATACTGGTTCTCACTCAAGTTCTGAACGCTGGTTACACCCCTGCATTAACCAACAAATACATATGAGATGAGGGGGAAACTAGATTTGTCAAGCCAAGATGTTTGAAGAACACAGAGCAAGAGGGAGAGTTTACAGAATAAAAGATGTTCACCTTTTATTCAAGGATGAATGCTGCAGTGCAGACCTTCCAACTAAGGGGGTGAGGAGGAGATGTGGTCTTGGAAGGGGCGGGACATGTGCCAAGAAGTACCTAAGAGGCAGTTTGGGCTCCTCACACCCACCAAACCTCCTCCTACAAAACAGAAAGCTTGCCAAGGCTGGTGCCGATGTTCTGGGGTCTTTTCACTTGGTGTTAGCTACTCGTTTTCCTGCCTCCGTGTGATATCGTCTCCTGCAGGGAGCTGATATCGTGTGACACACGGTGGCACCGTGTGAGTTAGCAGGTTTGGCAGTGGCCTATAGGAAGTCAATATTAACATCAATTGGTATTTTAAAACTACCAACTATATGTTTCAAAAGTATTTTTAGAGCTATGGGGTTGGATGACTGGACTGTTGAACACCTCCCCACCACTGTACCCCCTTACCTTCAAGCAAGATACAGCAGCCCTGGCTCCCCAGGGCACTCACCTTGGAGTTCTCGGTGTGGAACTTGGCACAGGCTTGCAGCTGGGCCATCCAGAACTGCCTCTCCTTAGCATCGGCCGCTGGAAGAGAGATAAGCGCCATTTAGAAAGCTATCATTTTATGTGAATAGGGGACAGGGAATCACTTTCCTGCTCTCAGCCTGATATCAGGGTGAAATGCTGCACAAAGGCAATTTACAGCAATAATACGAGGCACATCACTCATCACTGCCAGCCACGGGGGACTGGCATGCGAGTTCATGTTCTGGCAATATTGTAGATAAATGTCTCTGCCTTGTGAATGGAGACAACACCGATGGTACAAAGAGGAAGGTTGTGCAGAGAATAAAAAGTATCATAAATATTGCAAGTCACCTAGGTGGAAATTCCACTTGACCAGTTACAGTTGGTATCAACTGGTCAATTAAGTTTTTTCAGTCATATGGGATTTTGAACACAGGACTATGGGCCTCATTCGACTTCGGTGGTCCTTTAACAGGACCCCCGAAGCCGTTGCAGGCAAAAGACTGCCAGTACTGGAGGTCTTTTGCCCGCCATATTAGAAGTGTTTCGCTGGGCCAGCGGAACACTCACCACAACATTGACCCCGGCTCGCAAATGATCAGGCAGCAATGTTGTGGTGCGTCGGGTGCGACAGCACCCGTCGCACATTTCACGGCCCGTAATTCGGGCAGTGAAATGCACGATGGGGCTGTACATGGTGGCCCCTGCCCTGCCCAGGCCAAGTGCATGGGCAGTGCAGGGGCCCCTAGGGGCCCCCCGACACCCCATTCCGTCAGCCTTTCCATGGCGGATTTACCGCCATGGAAAGGCTGGCGGATGGGGACTCATAATACACAGGGCAGCGCTGCCCTGGTGGATTACAATCACCGGGACCGCCAGGCTGCAGGCTGACTGCAGCCTGGTGGTGTTGGAGGTCGGACCGTGGCTGATCCGTCACGGTCATAATGGCGCAGTCAGACCGCCCTGGCTGCGGTGGTTCGACCGTCATCAAGAGGCTCGCGGTCCTAAGACCGCCAGCCTCATAATGAGGCCCTATATGTACAAAAATAAACAGAAACAAAAACAGTTGATCAATTACAAAGGATTTTTACTAGCCAACGCTAACTGCTGGTGTACGGGGATTTGGACACCAGTCTGTAGAATAAAAAAACAGAAACAAACAAACAAGGAAGGCATTAAGGGAAAAAAAACCACAGAGGACACATTGCTCCACACCTCACGGAACTCCACTGGGGGAACTTCACTGACTCCTGATACACAAAGGCGCTTAATTCAAACTCATTACCCACACATTCATTGCACTGGTCTACACGGACCTAGCCTACATGAACAATTACATCTCCTTTCAACAACCAGACAGACTCCTCTGCTCAGCCAGACTCCCACTCACACTTCCCATTTATTCACAGAAACAAAGCTGGAAGTCAAGGCAGCTCCTAAAGCGTGGAACGACCTCACACTTCACATCAGAGCCTACTCCTTACTTCTTGAGTTCCACAAGAAGCTGAAGAGCCTGGACCAGGCTCTTTGACTAACCTCTTCCTTGCATTTGAGGGGAGGCTCTCATCTGCTCAGCCCCACGATTCCCTAAAGAGTGATAGTGCACTCTAAAAATACATATGTACGGAATGTGTACTGTACATTAATACATAATGTTAGACCTGTCAGCCTTAGGGTGGTGTTTCCCCAAATTCTTTGATTCATCCTCCATTTTTGCTGATCTCGTTCTTCCTGGCCTTAAGACTCTGCACACTTTACCACTGTTATTCAGGGTTAAAGTGCCTGTGCTCTCTACTCTAAAAATGATAACAATCACTTATAACCAATTGGCATATTTAATTTACTTGTACATCCCTAGTAAAGTGGCACTGCCTGTGCCCACGGCCTGTAAATTAAATGCTACTAGAGGACATGCAGCACCAATCCTGTCACCCACGTAATTAGCATTTGAAACATGTCATAAGCCTGCCACTGCAGCATGTGTGGGCAGTTCAAACTGCTATGTCGACCTGGCAGAACAAACCTTTTGCCAGGCCCAAACCTTCCCTTTTTGTAGATATAAGAGACCTCTGGGGTAGGTCTTGGACAACCCAGAGGGCAGGGTGCAATGTATTTAAAAGATAGGACATATACGTTTAGGCTTTGCATGTCCCGGTAGTGTAAAACTCTTACATTTATTTTTCACTACTGCAAGGCCTACCTTTCCCAAAGATTAACATTAGAGTTACCTTATTATATTTTATAAGTGTAAATTCCAAATGCGAGTTCATGTTTGGTGTCTCTGGGATCCTTATTTAAAATCCTACCTCATAATAAAGTCGAATCTTAAATTGCAGTTCAGAAAATACCACTTTTAGAAATTTGACATTTTCCTGCCTTAGCCATTTAGTGCCTGTACCCTGTCTCTGGTCACATGACTGGGTGTAGCTGGCAGTCAAGCTTTGTGTGTTCCTCCTAGACAGCCACACACAATGGGGGGCTTAGGTGTGCCTTAGGGCCATCACTGGCAGGGTGAAAGGGAAGAGCTGGGCACAGCCCTACGCACACCTTAATAGGCTGTGTTCTGCCTCCACACAGATGGCTGCATACCCCCTGTAGTTAGTCTGGAGCCAGGGCAGGAATGGCAGGATGCCAGGGGACTTCAAAGGCAAACCTCTAGAAGCTTCTCCCCCACTTCAAATCCTGGACCTCATACTCAACCAATTCAGTACACATCTTGAGCTGTCGATACTCTGCGAGGAAGAAGGACTGCTGTGCTGCTGAAGAACTGCCATTCTGTTGGACCTATCTCTGCTGGAATCCTGATTTGCTGTGTGACCTGCTGCCCTTCTGACTGGGTGAGAAGGACTGTACCTTCATCTCTTGAACCCAGAACCCCAGAGTGACTCCGTGGGCTAGTTGGCTGGACTCCTGACTTGAGCCTCAGGAACAGAAGGCTCCAACAACCTTGCATCTGCTCATGGACCCTACCAACTGTGAGTCTACCCTGCCAGGTGGTCCTACTCCACTCCTGGACCCTTGGAAGAGGGCTTACAATGCTCTCCCAGCTTATGTGTAGTCAGCGGTACCAACGCATCTCCTCTGCAGCATGATGTATTGTTGAGCACAGCTGATGCCTCATCACACTGCGTTGATTGGAACCACCACAAAGATCACCATCGCAGCCCTCCCAACTCAACACCGTATCAAAACTGCCACTGCACAACATATCCATGGTGCAGTCCTCCACATCCATTATCAGCAGCAGCCTCAATTACGATGCCTGTCTCCGTATCGCAACTTTGAAGCTCCTCAGAACTGATGCATCACCTTGACTGCACGACGCATCCCTGCCTCTGGACTTTGCATCGCAAGCCTTCATCGATGAGTCTGCAATGCTTCCAGACTGGATGGCTCCATGATGTCACCTAAGTGTGGCACATACATCATACATACATAAACACCCAAATAAAATGCAACAAGAAACCAACCAAAATGCTATCTCACGTTTACTTCCAGGGACTTCACTACCTCTACCTCTTGCAAGCATCACCCGTGCCCATGGAATCAACACTCATACTCCCTGTCTCCAACAAGGAGAGAAACACCTAGACCAATTACTCTGCTTGCATTACCTAAGTTGCCAAGTGGATGAAAAACAACTGTCTTAAGCTCAACACAGATAAGGCAAGTAGTAATATTCGGCAAAGACACCTTGCTTAGGGACTCCGCCTAGAGGCCTGCCAAACACGGACCCCTACCCATCCCAGCAATCCACGCAAAGAACCTCAAAATACTAATCAACAACCAACTCAGCATGTCCAGCAAAAAAAATATGGTTTCTGTCTCCTGCTTACACACACTAGAGAGGCTCAAGAAGATTTTCAAATGACTTCTCACCACCACTCATAGAACCGTCCCTCCAAGCCCTCATCACCAGCAAGTTGGACTACAGAAATGCACTCTATCGGTGACATTAACATGAAGACTCCAGACCATACAAAACACTGCATCCCAGTTCACCCTCTACCTCCCACCTAGCACTCACATCACCCCGCACCTCAAAGAGCTTCACTGGCTCCCAACCCACAAACCAGCACTCTTCAAAATCCTCAAGCATACATATAAAGCCTTTCGCAGCATTGGCCCCACAGACCTCAACAACTGCGTAAACCTACCAGACACCTCAGCCAGTCTTCAACTCTTACACACCCTGCATACGCAGAACCAGATCCGGCGGTCATGCCATCTCCTACCTAGCCCCAAAGGCCTGAAACGACCTGCCCCTGCACTTTCTCTCTGAGTTGCACAATGAACTGAAGACATGGCACTTCACCAAGCCCTGACCCTGGCTCCGCACATACAGCTCCTGTATCAGCACATGCAGACCCTCCCAGATGAGTTGTGCACTATACACATACCGTAACCTTCTAATTATGCCTTGTGTCGCTGTAGGTGGCATGTGGGGCCAACCCGAGGCTGGGCACGCTTAACATTGTAGATAGTCTAATAGGTGTCCATACTAAGACCCCTTCTTTATCACTCTCTCTCTCCAACAAGGAGAGAAACACCTAGACCAATTTCTCTGCCTGCATTACCAAAGTCGCCAAGTGGATGAAAAACAACTGTCTCAAGCTCAACACAGATAAGGCAAGAAGTAATACTAGGTGTGTGACCCTAGTGTGATCATATCCACCTGGCTCCAATTTCCTTAACAAGAGATCAGTTTTGGGTAGCAGAGACACTCAGAACTGATGGCAGAAGGACTCAGGCAAGATTCAGACACCATCTGATGATGAAAGAGAGCAGAGTGCAACAGATCCTCAGCATGTTCCTGCAGTGCTTCCATGTAGAGGTGACATGGAGGGTGTAGATTTGGGTGTTATTGTGATGTCTATGCTGTATGATGATGAAAGTGTCACTGGGAGAAAGCTGATCACAGGACATCACAGATCACATTAGAACACGCTGCACATCCCGAACAACATAATGATGGCGTAAATTGGGATCTTCATTCCAGGTAGCTCAGACTCAAGGGACGTAGGTGCTGAGATGTCATGAGATGAGATCATGGCACCAAGGTGTGAGTGCTGGCAACCAAAACATGGAAGAAAAGTAGGCATAGCTAGCTGTTAGTTCTTAAGCTTTGCATTCTTATAGACTTCAGATAAGATGGAGTTTGTTCTCCAAAACATTAGGTAAAACATTACTCATGTCACTGTAGATGGGGTGGAAATGCCCACACAGTCTTTAGCAGAACTAGCACAGCACTGCAGAGAACCCAGTGGCAGAGAAAGGGATGTCTCCACCGAATGAAAGTCTGCTATTGATTGTACTCACAATAAGGCTGTTTGACATACTTTGGCAGATATTTTGGTACTGTCTTCTTCTAAATCATGCCAACGGTCCTCGATTTAATCTGGGGATTTCTAGGGAATCAACTCCTCATTGCATGTTTAGTTGATTTGATCTATGCCTATATTTGACGAAGGGTCACTCTAAGATAACCACTCTTTAAGACCTGTCTGTTATCAATACAGAGTAATGCTGAAGATAAAGTCTTTCAAGTGCATTAAGATGTTGAAGGGATAATTAGATATAGTTAGAGGTAATAAGCCTAAAGTGGCATTGTGGATGCTTGAATCTGAATTTATATAGGGCTAACACATTTGGACATCTAAGAAAACCCTGATTTGATTTTATTGGTGCTTTCATAAATATGATGTGTTCTTGACGGAGCATCAATATAGGATTTCAGTGGTCCTTCTAATCCATCAAACTACCTACTGAGGCAGAAAACAGGAAAAATCCATCTGAATAGTGACCCTAGAATATCAATTGGGCACAATATCGAGAGCAAAATATCAACAGGTAAATAGGTCTAGATTTTCTGTACCTACCTCCACATTTATGTTCCTATGAGGTACATATATCTTCAATGTGGATGTGGAGTTACAAATAGTACTTCTATACTTCCCACTATGCACTTGCCTTTCAATATTTTGTCCCTGGATATTCTTGTGTCACATCTGGGAGCCCATATGCAGTAGTACAATTATTTATCACTTGTCGAGCACTTTGGGTTTGATTTAGATATTGTCGGAGGGGTTACTCCATCAAACCGGTGACTGATATCCCGTCCACCAAAATCTAGATCCCATTATATCCAATAGGATTTAGATTTCGGCGAACAGGAAATCCGTCACTGTTGATAGGGTCTAACCCCTCCGCCGAGTTCTAAATCAGGCCCATAGTGTGAGTGTGAGTTGCTGAAGGGTGACTAAGGAGACACATATCCTGTAATTTCTTGCACACATCGAGGGGCCTCAGAATGCACCTGAGTGGCAGAAATCAGGACATCAATTCCATACATAGGAGACAGTAAGCATGCTTGCACTTAGTTCATGTTAGCTGCCATTGAAAATATTCATGAACCCATAAGAGCAGCCTGCGACAGCACATTTAGTAAAGAAAAGCACAGGGGGAAACAGTGAGTCACCACTGAGACAGATTTGAAGATCGCTTTATGGTGCTTTAAGAGCCACCTGGTTTCCCTAAAGTTTACAGTCAGAAGGAAACCTGGGGTATTTTGGACAGAGGCATGTTTTTCCTGTATTTCAACGCAAAATTATTTCTCTCGCCAACGCCGCTGCCCTTCTGCAGTTCACGTCAAATTTACTAGCTCCTTATAGTGTGTCAAGGTCAGCATGGCTTGCTTTTGTCCTCCTGCTGCTAATCTCCTGAGGAAGAGCATGGCCAGTGCAGAAAGGATGAGTCATATTAGATCTTGGACCGCAACTGCAGAAAGGCAGAGTTCACTGGACCAAGTCAGTCCATTCAGGGATGGTGATGTCAAAGTGAGGTGGAGAGCGCCATTCACCCAGTGATAAAAGAAGATCCACCCTTTTCTCACCTGGAAGATGCTGTTTGGGGAACTAGTGGAGACAGAGATGAACAAAGTCAGAAGCTCGGCTTGGTGATCAAGGATGCTGGTCTACCATCAGCATCGCTATAGAAAGCAGGCCACACAATGCTCCAAAAAGCTGAGGCCGCGCACCCTCAAATAAAACCTCAGGACCAGAACTCGCTCAATGACTGGGGGCCAAACGTCTCTAATGAGTGTGAGACCATACAGCTTCCCAAGACATCCTTGAGCTCTGTACTCGCTCCAAGAAAATGGTGGCACATTGATGATACACCAGTTAGACTGGTGGCTTAGTTAATTTCTGACATTATGAATCAACAAGAGCTTTGGCCCCCATCCCCTGTCGTAAACATCTTCTGCCTTACACAAAGCAGTTAACTATTCAGATAGTTCCTTATCAATTAATAAGTAAATTGTCAAACTAATTTCACATTAAAGGAGGCAAAAAAGACGTAGGGATATTAAACATTAAAACATCAATGACCAGTGTTTTCAGAGGGGTGTTACCATAGGGCAATTCTGACGTCACAAATAGATAAACAACAGTTACCTGATATCAGAGCCAGAGTATAATAAAGTATCTGATGGAAGACCATACCTCTGAGCTTGTACATCTCTCCATTGGCAGACGACACCACCAGCATGTTGGGCACTTCATCGCCAGTGGCTATTAAAGATCCGGCTAGGGGTAGGCTTCCGCGCGGCTTCTGGCTTTTACTTGCTTCCGTCACAAAGTACTGCAGCACCCCAGACTCAAAATCCAGCAAAAAGTACCTGTCAACAGAGACCAGAGGTAAAAACTTGTGTAGAGTTTCAACAAAGAAAAAAACATAAGCAATTTAAAATGTCACAACTGGATCATAACTGTCACAACAAAGTATCTTCTCCTTAGAATTTAGGAAAAATAGGGGTACAGCAAACTCACTTTCAGAAAGATGCATTTTCTCCTCATTTTTTAAGGCATCATCCAAAGTCTAATATCATCGATTTAACCTTACCATAGGAATAGAATATATTTTGGCAAACGTAGTTGTGATGATTTTTGCACATTGGTGCGCGCAGCCATTTCAGGTCAGTGGCTCACTTAGCTCATAAAACTAGTGATCACCACATGCATCTCAGAATGTTGTTTCCACCAAGGGTGTGACGTGCATAGAAACGTATATAGGTTGGGTTTTAACATAATGTGAATTAACTCCTGAGCCCATCGTGTTAGGTTTAATTTTATCAACACTTTTTTGCCATTTCTGCTCTCCAACCCAGTTATCGTCCCAAACTTTAAGAAAGGGTTTCTGATACTAATTTAGAAGATAGCACAGACTGCAGTGGAGTGAAAGATACTGCCAGCTCAAGGTCATCACAGGGTCACATTTACAATCTAGAAGGGACAGTGGTGGTTACCTGTTCAGGAGGCCCAGCCACCTCAACCACTGATTTACGGAGCCTTGAGGCATTTTTTTCCATACTACTGTTCCATATAAGCAGTGACATCTTAAGGATATGTGGGGCCTGTGTCAAACTTATTTATCCAGTGTTAGCTCTTTCACGCCCTCTTTGGCCAGTTCATGGCAGTGCAGAGGCACACTGGTCCAGATTCTAAATGTGTTTGCATCTAATATTCAGGGATAGCGCTGTGTGTTTTCAATATTGTAACACAGAAGTAGATCACTAGCATTACTGAAAATAATCAATGGGACAGCTCCAATTTCTCATATGTGAGGTGCTGTTTTGATCTAAAAGAAACTTTTGTATGGATGTTGCATGAAACAGACATTTTTTTATGCAAAAGGTCTGTAATCGACTCTCACACATCACCCACATTAAAAATAGTGAAAGGAAATACAAATGTGGTGGTTGTGTGGTGGGTGAGGGGATTCTGGGAGGAAGTGATGAAGGCGCTTGAGGAATTGAGAGACTTATCACTGAGGCCAACAATCCACCTTTGTCTACTGGACCTAGTGAAACGGGCGAAACACACTAAACATGCGGAAACAATACTGGAACTGGGATTAGCTGTGGGAAAAGAAATGCATAGCTGTAGGATGGATAGCACCCGACTGCCCACATGTAAACAGTGGCTGTGGGAATTTGGGAAGTGGGTACGCGCCGAATGCAGGGTGTGGCCTAGATTGGTTTACACTGGCACAGGACAAGGAGGCAGGATGGTGTGGGACGTGGCAGAGGTTAGTTTGATGGTGTGGGATGTGGGAGAGGTTGGTTTACCTTGGCACAGGACAAGGAGGTAGGATGGTGGGGGACGTGGTGGAGGTTGGTTTACACTGGCACAGGACAATGAGGCAGGGTGGTGTGGGATGTGGGGGAGGTTAGTTTGATGGTGTGGGATGTGGGGGAGGTTGGTTTGATGGGCGGGGGACGTGGTGGAGGTTGGTTTACACTGGCACAGGACAATGAAGCAGGGGGGTGTGGGATGTGGGGGAGGTTGGTTTACACTGCCACAGGACAAGGAGGTAGGATAGTGTGGGACGTGGTGGAGGATGGTTTACACTGGCACAGGGCAAGGAGGTAGGATGGTGTGGGATGTTGCGGAGGTTGGTTTACACTGGCACAGAACAAGGAGGCAGGATGGTGTGGGATGAGGGGGAGCTTGGTTTAAACTGGCACAGGACAAGGAGGGAGGATGGTGTGGGAGGTGGCGGAGGTTGGTTTACACTGGCACAGGACAAGGTGGGATGGTGTGGGACGTCGGAGAGGTTGGTTTACACTGGCACAGGACGAGGAGTTGGTTTACACTGGCACAGGACAAGGAGGCAGGATGGTGTGGGACGTGGGGGAGGTTGGTTTACACTGGACCAGGACAAGGAGTTGGTTTACACTGGCACAGGACAAGGAGGCAGGATGGTGTGGGATGTGGGGGAGGTTGGTTTGATGGTGTGGGATGTGGGGGTTGTTGGTTTACACTGGTACAGGACAAGGAGGCAGGATGGTGTGGGATGTGGGGGAGGTTGGTTTGATGGTGTGGGATGTGGGGGATGTTGGTTTACACTGGCACAGGACAAGCAGGATGGATGGTGTGGAATGTGGGGGAGGTTGGTTTGATGGTGTGGGATGTGGGGAGGTTGGCTTGATGGTGTGGGGTGGGGGGGATGTTGGTTTACACTGGCACAGGACAAGGAGGCAGGATGGTGGGGGACATGGGGGAAGGTTGGTTTACACTGGCACAGGACAAGAAGTTGATTTACACTGGCACAGGACAAGGAGGCAGGATGGTGTGGGACATGGGGGAGGTTGGTTTACACTGGCACAGGACAAGGAGTTGATTTACACTGGCACAGGACAAGGAGGCAGGATGGTGTGGGGGAGGTTGGTTTGATGGTGTAGGATGTGGCGGATGTTGGTTTACACTTGCACAGGACAAGCAGGATGGATGGTGTGGAATGTGGGGGAGGTTGGTTTGATGGTGTGGGATGTGGGGAGGTTCGTTTGATGGTGTGGGATGTGGGGGATGTTGGTTTACACTGGCACAGGACAAGGAGGCAGGATGGTGTGGGATGTGGGGGAGGTTGGTTTGATGTGTGGGACGTGGGGGATGTTGGTTTACACTGGCAGAGGACAAGCAGGATGGATGGTGTGGGATGTGGCGAAGGTTCGCTTACAGCAGGAAATGGAGGATGATGCAGCGGAACAAACTGGCGGACTATGGACCCTCCCTGTCCTTTCACTTTGTCTCTCTGTCCACTTCGTGCTCCATCCCAAAAGCAACCCGCAAGGAGGCCGCAAACCAATGACCCCATTGTGTGAAAGCCAGCCTGACCCTTCTGGTTCTAATTAGCCCGAACAACTAACCTGTCCCATCCTTAAAAGTGGCGTGTTTATTACAGGCTCATCGGGTGGAGAAAGGGAGGGGGCAAACTTTAAGTCAGACTCTTGCTCTCCATCACCTACGGTAGTCACTTTCCACTAACTCAAGATATAAAATATTCTGTTTAGAACCATTGTAGCTTGGAAAAAGTTCAGACTTGTCCCTTTAATCAGACTATACCACTAGAGAAGTATATCAGGGGGAACAGGGCTAGTGCATGGATATAAGCTCCCTAGGCGATAAGCATTTTACCACAGCATTCCAGGCAAATTTTGGTCTCCCCCATGGCTCAGTCTTAGGGTGCCTTAATTTCACGCTTCACACAATCTCTGTCTCTAAAATCACCTCTTCTTTAAGCTTTTCCAATCACCTCTCCATCATCAACACCCACATTTTCTTCTCTTTCTCAAATTTCACGCCACAGTTCCAGTCTGGCCAGTGGCTGCCATTGGATATTAGATGACTCTGAGATGCATCAGGATTCACTCCTTCAGAAAAGACAACCTACTTCCTGCTACACATGCCCACACATCTCTGCCCGCTCCCATGCTCTGTTATCCAGACCTTTCACCCTCCCCAGAAATTTCCGCGTCAGTACTGTATCGCCTTGCGAGTTTTATGAAGGAACCTTTTTGGCTCTGAACAGACACCGTAGCAGTGTGACGTAGCTCTTGGAGCAGATTGCAATGAAAGCTTGGTTGAGAATGTTGAGTTCACAGTAACACGCAGAAGAAAAGAGGTGTAACATTCAGCTCTGTGTGTGGCGTAGTCAATGGTGGGTACCCAGGCTGGGTAGGACACTACAAGTACCAACCCTGCTGGCAGGTTTCAGCCACTGACAGCCAGAGCAGGGTAGTCAAAGAGCAGTGTGTGATGGGTCCTCCATAGAAGGAGGTGTTCAGGGATAAGAGAAACCAGCGGTGGTTTCAGAGGAAGGTGAGTTGTGACGCAGTAAAGAAGTGGGTCACTTCCCAACAGGTTTCGTTATGGCCTTGTCTGAAGTTCAATTAACGCGTAGTCCGAGGTATAAAAATAATTCTTTATTTGCTTGAGTATTGAATGTTGAAGCCCCATCCAGTCAGCAGATACAATTCCATCTCCAAGTAACTCCAGAAACCAACTGCCCCTCACACATTCCACGTGATGACATTCCATGTGATGATATATTTCATATTCCATGAATACATCATCACATAGTTACCAAGTTCCCATGAACACAGAAAACTCGGGTTACCACAGCCTGTGTTTGTCTGGATTTAATTCCGAGATATTATTTAGTTTCCTTTGCTTTTGTTAATTAAGGGGGATATAAAGGTTATTTGATGTGCGTGCTGTCCGTGTTTGTTTTTGTGCTTGTTTTTTTACTTGTTAAGTTTGTGTGAAATAGAAACGATTTGTGATATTCTCACTTGTGGATGTTATCCTTACAGTTCTGTAACCTTGGAAACAAATGTTAGAATAGAGGTTTTTTTTTTTTATGTGTTCTATTTTTGGCAGGTGAAAGTTCTCATGAGTTCATCTAAGCTGAGCTCCTGCTGTTGGATGGTGGGTTGTCCAAGTTATAGTTTATGGATTCTCAGCGCCAGGACAGCCATGGGTATTCACACGCCTTATAACCCAAATCACAAATCTCACATAAGAATTTCCACCCAGCCATATCCAACCTTCCACACCACACCCCCCATTCGCACAGCACCTACATGCTGGACATTAGTTAGCTCAGCACAGAACTCCTTTCTCTTGTAATCAGTGGTCCATAGTATGAATATTAATCAATCAATCAAACAGGATTTATATAGCACGACTAATCACCCACGACAGTATACAGGCACTGAGGTCCAAGCTGCTAGGGTTATCAGTTGAATAGCAAGGTCTTGAGTCCCCTTCTGAACTCCTGAAGAGAGGGTGAGGTCCGAATATGGAGGGAGAGGCTGTTCCACGACTTTGAGGCGAGGTAGGTGATGCAGCGTCCTCACTGCTACAGCAGATGCGGGGGTGGAGAGAGGGAGAGGGAGGTGGATTGCAGGAGCCTGGAGGGTTGGTGGAAGCTCAGGCAGTGGTTGATGTATGCTGGTCCTTTGTTGTTCAGAACTTTGTAGACATGAATCAGAATCTTGAATTGGCATCTCTTGTGTACGGGGAGGCAGTGGAAAAACCTCAACAACCCCACACTTCTCTCAGTCGTCCAAGCGATGCAGGTGTAAGAAAACTGCACTGGCCCCTAAACACTCTACATGGAACCTTCCGCCCGCTTGTCCCTTATACAGGAATCTCCCACCCCGCCGAGCTACAGGTCACCTCCACCTTCCCAGCATGCCGTAATGCACTCAAAGCCCCTCTTCTCCTGTTCCTCTCCCAACACAACCGATCCTCTTCCTTGAAAACCACCAGCAACGCAGAAACAGTGCGAGAGTTTGCAGCTCGGCAAGCAAAGTAGCGCTCCCTACACACTGAGTAAAAGCACCTCCGTGCAGTTGTGTTGTGCTAGCACTATGAACAGGGCCACTTCAATGCTGTAGCAGGGTTTGGCCAAACTATGTGGCAAAGTTGGTTAAATTATGTGACAAGAATTTTGACATAGTATTACTTTACTTTTTTGTCACTTTGATACATTTTAACAGCTGGGAAAACGTTTTCACCTAATTATTAGTAATTCAATACACAAATACAGCAATAAGCAACTGAGAAGTGACCAGTCAACCGTTGCAAAGGTCCTTCCATTGCGCTGCAATAGATGTTGCAGCAGTTTTAGTAACTTTTGATCTGTCTGAGTTAGAAACAACATTTGATGTGTCAAATGCAGCACATATACAGTTATACCGAACAGGGGCCGCAGAATTGTATAATGTCAGTGATCTTGACTATGAAGCACCCTATAGCTTCCCAAGATTGTTTCCTTATCTGGCTATATCATATATAGGCCTGTGCACAGTTTTTGTTACACTAGCCTAATCCCATGTAGTTCCTCCATTTTGCATTACAAGAAATTAGGAAAATGTTTGCCACTTTGCATAAATCAAAATTGTACCTGCGGGAGACTGGTTTAAGTAGAAAATGTGTTGCAGAGAGAAATTTTCAATCACTGACAAGTGATCCACCTCATGTACCGTAGATTGTACACTCTATACAAGGCAACTGTCAATCACAACAGTAGCCACTATTATGCACAAGTCACAAAGCTTCTTTCCGAGTATTTGTGTAGTTTCTCTGAGTAACTGTGTTTGACTCCTTACTTAGGTATGACCACCTGAATTTCCAAGAGTAAAGCACACTTGCTCACTGAAACAGAATTTAGCCAAGATCTCCATAGCTGCTAGTGGTGTGAAATGTCAGTATATAACATAAGGCAGAACAACGACTTATATATATATATATTTGAGGTGTGCTCCAAAAGGCAAAATTATAGTTTGCATGGATTTCTGGAAATGCTTTCAGGATTCTAGGAGGAGGATAATGGGAGGAACGAGAAGGACATTTAAATGCCTCATGATTACAAATACAATGGAGCAGAGTCTGGAAATAAAAGTGTTGCTCAAAAACAAGAGGTCAAAACAAAAGAGGGAGGCTAGGAGTAACATATGGAGGTTCTGTATAAAAAAATAAGTGCACGATTTCAAAAGGGCACGGCACAGACAGAGAGGTGTGATGACAGAGAAGAAGCAAAAACAGAGGTGGAGACTGAGTAAAATCCAGTGTTGCACCAAGCAGGGCAATGGGCATGTTGGATTGGTTTGGATCCAGTATCTGCCTTTGTTTCACTCTAGCTATTCAGAGAGAGGTTTGGGGTACCAAACCTCTAAGAGGTGTCAGATGCTTTCTGGTCACTAGTGTTCTTCACCAGGTCTGAACTTGGAGGCATGCTGTGTGCATGGTCATTTGGTCTGTCCAGGACAGTTACTCGAGCTCTGGGCACTGACAGACGAGCCCCCATATCAGTGCATAATTTGTAGAAATATAAATGCCAGTGCCCAAGGTATTTTTCAGGAGGCCACTGTGGTTGCCACTACCCACAGCCTCTGCCAGTACTATCAAATGCTAAGAATCATCTGATACAGTTATGATGTGCTGGACTATACCAGGTCACCAGAAGCTGAAAGGATGGCCTGGAGCCACTAGTTTTATTATTTTATAATGTGTTAAACTATTTGCTGATAAGCACTTTTCAAACATAGACAAACAGCACCACCATGTGGTAGACTGTCTTAAAGAAGTGCCAGTGTTTAGGAATATGTGCTGGTGCCATCATCGGCAAACAGCAGCACAAATTAAGCATTGCTCTATATACATCCACTGCTGTCTGCATGGCTCTCTTTAATCACACAACTCTCCCGAGCTCTATTAATAATACAAATCAGCTTTTTCAGTAGCCGCAGAAGCACAGCCCGAAGAGAGGACACGGGAAGTGCATCTGCAGTCCCTGGTCGAGTGCACATTACTTTTCTTAACATAGCATGCTGTATGTGCTCTCGAGGATGGCTTTTTCTAGTACACTATAATAAAGATAACTACAGTGCACTGAATAATTAGTGTGACTAATACTAGAGGTTTGCAAACTTTGTATCATACTAATTACCTGTAATTATCTCTTTAGTTGGTTGCACTGCATTTATAACATACATTGACAAAGCCAATAGGTCTTGCCTGTTTTTTTTTTTTAGCCCAGCTGCACAGCATCCCTGACACTGTGCAGCAGGAAAAAGCTTTTTGACATGGCCAGTCATGTTATTTTGCAGGCACAAGCACTATGCATAAACACACCTACAAAATGACTGTCATTTTGTTTTTTCTTAAAAAGGGGTCAGAAACAACATGGGGGGGCGTGAGTAGGGAGGGGCAAAGCCATCTAGGTACAGGGGCAGAAGCACCTCAGTGAGTACAGGTTGAGGGAAAGCAAACAACAGAGAGACAGCAAAGTTAAACGCTGGAAGGGGGCCAAACGGGTGAAACAGCAGTGTGGAGTGGGCAGAAAGAAATACACTGGCCAGAAAACTAAAGAAGTAAAACAGAAATAGAGGGGCAGAAGGCACGGGAGAGAAGTACACAAGGTTAATAGCTGGAAAACACATGCATTCTTGGAGAGTGCTTAAACAAAAAGAAAAAAGTAGCAACTAAAAAAGTGAGCAGTGGAAGCACACAGTGATGCATCCATGCTCCAGGGGAGTGACAAAATAAAGGAAGAAGAAGGAACGCCCATATAAACGATGAATAAGAAGCAAGCAAATGAGAGTAACAATGGAGCCAACCAATGGTAAGCAATGGACAGGCTCTAAGCCCACTGTAAGCTAACAATATGTCTCATAACAGACAAGCATGCACTGTCCTAGGTGAAACCTAGAAATTATTAAACTCTCCAGATGCATATATGGCTTTTATGGAAAGATGTGCTTATATTAAACAAATCAATATTTCAAAAAGTCACCAGTATGATGACCACTCTGACAAGGGACAGTACCTGCCCTAGAGTCAGGCATAATGCTCTAGAGCTCCAACGTGAGAGAGATTCTGAATGTTAGTGCCTGGCATCCCAGCTGCAGCATTTACCAAGATGGCTAGATGAAAAACCTTACTGGGCAAAATTACAATTTGCAGTTTGCCACTCAGACATTGATTTGGACCTTTCCTTTATGCTTTTAAAACTAACAGACCAAGGCATCCCCACTTTATTGCATTAACCTCTTGGCAGCCCTACTCAAGAATAAAGACATCATGAAAGGGCATCTGTAGGACGCCCTTATGACATATACGCCAAGGGCAGTCAAATGAGTCCTGGACCTCAAAATCTGCCTTTTTTATTTTCTAAATTGAGCACCAGCCACCACCACCCAATGGGGGACAAACTCCTTTTGGTCCTGGGTTTCTAGAAAAGGACTTTGTTGGTTTATGATATTTTCTGGACACTGGCAATCTCCCAATGGGAGGGGATGAGGGTAGCTATTACTGCCCTCTACTGCAGCTATTGCTGCTATCAATTCCCTAGCCATGCCACCAGCCAAGTATTCAAACAGGGAGTGACTCCATTCTGGGACACAGACATATAGTTTTGCACTCCAGCAAGGAGCCAGAGAGTGTTTTTTCTCATCCTAAGGAAAAAGAACAGTACCTGGCTCATTTATGGGGGTGAGGACACACACACTTCTGCCCCAGACATGAGCTGCAAAACTGTTTGGGTTTGTCCTTAACCGTGGGAAAAAGTCTAATATCACTTGTTTCTTGCTGGGAAGAGGAGACACGTCTATGCCTCAGAGAGAAGCCTGGATGCTGCTTGGATAATTTGTTTGAGCCTGTGAATAGATCCTGCACTTGCTGGAGTGCAGACTCAAAATCTACGCAACAGTGGCCCAAATGCTGTTTGGATCGTGTCTTTTCCTCAAAATATCCAAACAGCACCCCATGTCTTGCTGGTTTGCAGATACACGCATGTCTGTGATGCTGTGAGGAGCTCAAATGGTGTTTGGTTTTTTTCTTATATGGAGACAAAAAGCCAAACAGCATAGAAACCTACATCTGCAATCATTTGCCGTCCAGGGACACCGACCAAACCCACACATTTCTGAATACTACAGGGAGTGCAGAATTATTAGGCAAATGAGTATTTTGACCACATCATCCTCTTTATGCATGTTGTCTTACTCCAAGCTGTATAGGCTCGAAAGCCTACTACCAATTAAGCATATTAGGTGATGTGCATCTCTGTAATGAGAAGGGGTGTGGTCTAATGACATCAACACCCTATATCAGGTGTGCATAATTATTAGGCAACTTCCTTTCCTTTGGCAAAATGGGTCAAAAGAAGGACTTGACAGGCTCAGAAAAGTCAAAAATAGTGAGATATCTTGCAGAGGGATGCAGCACTCTTAAAATTGCAAAGCTTCTGAAGCGTGATCATCGAACAATCAAGCGTTTCATTCAAAATAGTCAACAGGGTCGCAAGAAGCGTGTGGAAAAACCAAGGCGCAAAATAACTGCCCATGAACTGAGAAAAGTCAAGCGTGCAGCTGCCACGATGCCACTTGCCACCAGTTTGGCCATATTTCAGAGCTGCAACATCACTGGAGTGCCCAAAAGCACAAGGTGTGCAATACTCAGAGACATGGCCAAGGTAAGAAAGGCTGAAAGACGACCACCACTGAACAAGACACACAAGCAGAAACGTCAAGACTGGGCCAAGAAATATCTCAAGACTGATTTTTCTAAGGTTTTATGGACTGATGAAATGAGAGTGAGTCTTGATGGGCCAGATGGATGGGCCCGTGGCTTGATTGGTAAAGGGCAGAGAGCTCCAGTCCGACTCAGACGCCAGCAAGGTGGAGGTGGAGTACTGGTTTGGGCTGGTATCATCAAAGATGAGCTTGTGGGGCCTTTTCGGGTTGAGGATGGAGTCAAGCTCAACTCCCAGTCCTACTGCCAGTTCCTGGAAGACACCTTCTTCAAGCAATGGTACAGGAAGAAGTCTGCATCCTTCAAGAAAAACATGATTTTCATGCAGGACAATGCTCCATCACACGCGTCCAAGTACTCCACAGCGTGGCTGGCAAGAAAGGGTATAAAAGAAGGAAATCTAATGACATGGCCTCCTTGTTCACCTGATCTGAACCCCATTGAGAACCTGTGGTCCATCATCAAATGTGAGATTTACAAGGAGGGAAAACAGTACACCTCTCTGAACAGTGTCTGGGAGGCTGTGGTTGCTGCTGCACGCAATGTTGATAGTGAACAGATCAAAACACTGACAGAATCCATGGATGGCAGGCTTTTGAGTGTCCTTGCAAAGAAAGGTGGCTATATTGGTCACTGATTTGTTTTTGTTTTGTTTTTGAATGTCAGAAATGTATATTTGTGAATGTTGAGATGTTATATTGGTTTCACTGGTAATAATAAATAATTGAAATGGGTATCTATTTTTT
This sequence comes from Pleurodeles waltl, assembly GCF_031143425.1. Classification (NCBI taxonomy): domain Eukaryota; kingdom Metazoa; phylum Chordata; class Amphibia; order Caudata; family Salamandridae; genus Pleurodeles; species Pleurodeles waltl. The sequence continues at coordinate 1,030,130,503 of NC_090449.1, read as the reverse complement.
TGTTGTTAAGTTGCCTAATAATTATGCACAGTGATAGTCACCTGCACACACAGATATCCCCCTAACATAGCTAAAACTAAAAACAAACTAAAAACTACTTCCAAAAATATTCAGCTTTGATATTAATGAGTTTTTTGGGTTCATTGAGAACATGGTTGTTGTTCAATAATAAAATTAATCCTCAAAAATACAACTTGCCTAATAATTCTGCACTCCCTGCAGACACCTGAAGGTGTACTGGTTGGGGTGGTTTGCAAGGATGCTGCCTCTTTTTCATACCCAGAATTCAATGTTTAGGTCAAGCATTGGTTAACAATAGGATTACCTTAAATTTTTATGATGGAAAGGTCCAGAATGTATAGGTCACAACAAAGCTCCCAACATACAATGTTCCAACACATGTGCCAATATGAACAGTACCTCACGTGTGTGTGGGCCTATTGTAACTGTGTGACAGTGTGAAGCCAATGGAGTGTCAATGTGGTCTTCACTTGGTCATCACTTTGGCACATTCCCGCACCGTGCAATAAGCCCTCGCACACATATTGGGCATTTTTTATTGGGTGAAGTGTAGGAGTACTGGATGGTAGGATATTTACTGTCTGCCTGAAGGTCTGCTGTTTTCTGTCACAAGAATAAATTAATTTCTGATTTGTGTACCTTCTTTTATATTTGCAAGTTATTCTGGATAAGAAAACCTTTTGAGATTTATTAAACCCACATCGCCATTGATTACTTTGTGCCTCTAGTTTTCAGAAATGTCTGGGGTTGGGAGGTTACACTGGGTGCTGATTGACCCTGCACCCAAATTGGACATTGCTTGCTGTCTAATGTATAGATCCTTGCTAAAGCTCATGGAAAACCCACCTATGTCTGATACCCCTACACTCGGAAGACTTAGGCTTGTACACAGATTTGCGTCAAGGCTTGGGAGGGATGTGTTCCAGTGAGAGGGAGAACGAAGGAAACAATGTTATGGGGGAAAAGACTGTTGACAATTTGTAGGAAAGTACCATCTTGCCTGGCATGTTACCCCCATATTTCACTGTATATATGTTGTTTTAGTCTATGTGTCACTGGCTCATAAGTATGTGCCCTGTATGTGTTCCCTGTGTGATGCCTAACTGTCTCACTGAGGCTCTGCTAACCAGAACCTCAGTGGTTATGCTCTCTCTGCTTTCCAAATTTGTCACTAACAGGCTAGTGACTAAATTTACCAATTCACATTGGCATACTGGTATACCCATATAATTCCCTTGTATATGGTACTGAGGTACCCAGGGTATTGGGGTTCCAGGAGATCACTATGGGCTGCAGCATTTCTTTTGCCACCCATAGGGAGCTCTGGCAATTCTTACATAGGCCTGCCACTGCAGCCTGCGTGAAATAACATCCACGTTATTTCACAGCCATTTACCACTGCACTTAAGTAACTTATAAGTCACCTATATGTCTAACCTTCACCTGGTGAAGGTTGGGTGCAAAGTTACTTAGTGTGTGGGCACCCTGGCACTAGTCAAGGTGCCCCCACATCGTTCAGGGCAAATTCCCTGGACTTTGTGAGTGCGGGGACACCATTACACGCGTGCACTATACATAGGTCACTACCTATGTATAGCGTCACAATGGTAACTCCGAACATGGCCATGTAACATGTCTAAGATCATGGAATTGTCACCCCAAAACCATTCTGGTATTGGGAGGACATTTCCATGATCCCCCGGGTCTCTAGCACAGTACCCGGGTACTGCCAAACTGCCTTTCCGAGGTCTCCACTGCAGCTGCTGCTGCTGCCAACCCCTCAGACAGGTTTCTGCCCTCCTGGGGTCCAGGCAGCCCTGGCCCAGGAAGGCAGAACAAAGGATTTCCTCTGAGAGAGGGTATTACACCCTCTCCCTTTGGAAATAGGTGTGAAGGGCTGGGGAGGAGTAGCCTCCCCCAGCCTCTGGAAATGCTTTGATGTGCACAGATGATGCCCATCTCTGCATAAGCCAGTCTACACCGGTTCAGGGATCCCCCAGCCCTGCTCTGGCGTGAAACTGGACAAAGGAAAGGGGAGTGACCACTCCCCTGACCAGTACCTCCCAGGGGAGGTGCCCAGAGCTCCTCCAGTGTGTCACAGACCTCTGCCATCTTGGAAACAGAGGTGTTGGGGGAACACTGGACTGCTCTGAGTGGCCAGTGCCAGCAGGTGACATCAGAGGCTCCTTCTGATAGGCTCTTGCCTCTCTTGGTAGCCAATCCTCCTTCCTTGGTAGCCAAACCTCCTTTTCTGGCTATTTAGGGTCTCTGCTTTGGGGAATTCTTTAGATAACGAATGCAAGAGCTCATCAGAGTTCCTCTGCATCTCCCTCTTCACCTTCTACCAAAGGATCGACCGCTGACTGCTCAGGACGCCTGCAAAACTGCAACAAAGTAGCAAGACGACTACCAGCAACATTGTAGGGCCTAATCCTGCTGGCTTTCTCGACTGTTTCCAGGTGGTGCATGCTCTGGGGGTAGCCTGCCTTCACCCTGCACCAGAAGCTCTGAAGAAATCTCCTGTGGGTCGACGGAATCTTCCCCCTGCTAACGCAGGCACCAAAAGACTGCAACACTGGTCCTCTGGGTCCCCTCTCATCCTGACGAGTGTGATCCCTGGAACACAGCAACTCTGTCCAAGTGACTCCCACAGTCCAGTGACTCTTCAGTCCAAGTTTGGTGGAGGTAAGCCCTTGCCTCCCCACGCTAGACTGCAAAGCTGTATACCGCGTGATTTGCAGCTGCTCCGGCTCCTGTGCACTCTTCCAGGATTTCCTCCGTGCACAGCCAAGCCTGGGTCCTGACACTCCTTCCTGCAGTGCACAACCTTCTGAGTTGTCCTCCGGCGTCGTGGGACTCCCTTTTGTGACTTCGCGTGGACTCCAGTTCACTCTTCTTCTAAGTGCCTGTTCAGGTACTTCTGCGGGTGCTTCCTGCTTCTGTGAGGGCTCCCTGAGTTGCTGGGCGCCCCCTCTGTCTCCTCCTCCAAGTGGCGGCATCCTGGTCCCTCCTGGGCCACAGCAGCACCCAAAAACCTCTACCGCGACCCTTGCAGCTAGCAAGGCTTGTTGGAAGTCTTTCTGCGTGGGAACACCTCTGCAAGCTTCATCCCGACGTGGGACATCCGTCTTCCAATGGAGAAGTTCCTAGTCCGTTTCCTTCTTGCAGAACTCCAAGCTTCTTCCAACTGGTGGCAGCTTCCTTGCACCTTCAGCTGGCATTTCCTGGGCTCCTGCCCACTCTCGACACTGTCGCGACTATTGGACTTGGTCCCCTTGTCTTACAGGTACTCAGGTCCGGAAATCCACTGTTGTTGCATTGCTGGTGTTTGTTCTTCCTGCAGAATCCCCCTATCATGACTTCTGTGCTCTCTGGGGGTAGTAGGTGCACTTTATACCTACCTTTCAGGGTCTTGGGGTGGGGTATTTTTCTAACCCTCACTGTTTTCTTACAGTCCCAGTGACCCTCTATAAGCTCACATAGGTCTGGGGTCCATTTGTGGTTCGCTTTCCACTTTTGGAGTATATGGTTTGTGTTGCCCCTATACCTATGTGCTCCTATTGCAACCTATTGTGATTCTACACTGTTTGCATTACTTTTCTTGCTATTACTTACCTAATTTTGGTTTGTGTACATATAACTTGTGTATATATCTTATCCTCTTACTGAGGGTACTCGCTGAGATACTTTTGGCATATTGTCATAAAAATAAAGTACCGTTAACTCTGTGAATTGTGTTTTCTTATGATATTGTGCATATGATATAAGTGGTATAGTAGGAGCTTTACATGTCTCCTAGTTCAGCGTAAGCTGCTTTGCCATAGCTACCTTCTATCAGTCTAAGCTGCTAGAAACACCTCTTCTACACTAATAAGGGATAACTGGACCTGGCACAACGTGTAAGTACCTTTGGTACCCACTACAAGCCAGGCCAGCCTCCTACACAATTCAACAAACGTCTCGTTCAGCACTTTGTCGCAGCTCGCTAATTAGGGTGCAGGTGGTCTGGCACCCAGCAATAGGAACATTAAGATGTGTCGACGTTACAAATATATGGTTGTAGTGTGCTTACATGCAGTCCAGGAGTGACACTTGTGCCAAAGGACAGGTACCCTAAACCAGTGTTTTGCTTATAAATGCTTTCTAAATTTCCAAAATGCATTAGCACCCAGTTGATCGATGTGGGCACCCTGAGCCATTAGAAAACCCCTTCGTGCCTGGCACCCTGATTCTCTTGAGACACAGAAGAATAAGGCTGGGGGGCACGTTTTGGGTGCGGCATGTTCCTCGAGGGAGACTAGAGGAAATTATCATGTTTATAAATAGGCATCATATCATGGTCAGCCAATCAAGATGAAGGAGGTCTGGCACGGACCAATAGAAACCATGGGATGTGTGGGGGTTAAAATATATGGATGTGGTGTATTTCCACACAGCAGGGGGTGATATTTGTGACCAAAAGACTGGAACACTCAACCAGGTCTTTCCTTGGGCTGCTCTCAAACTTTCCAAAATGCCCTACACTCTGAACCCACAGAAAATCTATACATGTCTGGTACCCAGAAGAACAAATTTCAAGGCAGGAGTATGGTAAAAACAGAAGCTGACAACAGCATGTTCAGCACAATTTCACATTCAGCCAATCCAGCGAGGGAGGCGTGGCACTAGGGATTGAAACTTTAGGATGCACAGATATTAAAAGTACACAGTTGTGACCATGTGTAATATTTGTGAGCAAAAGACAATAACCCTAAACTGGCATGGTCCCCCCAGTTTATTGCAGGTGGGCATCCTGAACACTCAAAAGCTTGATGCTGTGCAGACCCAGACGAACAAAGCTGGGGGCCACGTCTTGACAGGAATATATTCCTGTGTGAGGGAGACTGGAGGGAAGTACCATGTTTTGGAAAACAACTCTACCAAATCCCATATTCAAACTGTTGTATTAGCTGGGCAGCCAAGGAAAGGGAGGTCTGGCTTGTACCAATAGGTTACTTAGGTCAAACAGAATGAGAAAACATATCGTTTTTATGATTTCCAGAAAGTTCTGAGTTTGATAGATATCATCAAACGAACAGTACATCATAAACAGTGATTGTGCCACAATTTTGTGTTCAGTGTTAATACTGGATAATTGATTATACAGATAACATTCGCTGGGAATCCCTACACACATCTGGTACACATCAGGTATTGCCAGATTCCGGGACAACATTGCCTTGGTTAGCATTTCAGGATTTATGTCTGTCTATTTAAGAGATGCAACAAAATACTGAGCAAATTTGTTTAAAAATGAAACTACTGAAAGATATGAATGCAGGTTTTGCACCAATGCCTAACCCTGGATGTGCCGTAATAATAGTTTGCATGGGTGCACTTAGAGATCAAACTGTTACACTAGCCAGAACAACCTAATGCGCATTATCTCAAAAGCTCCAGCACAGAGCTGAGCTTGGAAGAGAACAGTAATGTTCTTGGTCTGGATTAGGCAGTACAAGCAATCCAGAAAAGAGAACCTGTTCCTGGCAGGTGCCCGACTAGAGTCTGAGGACTCCATACATTTCTTCATGAAGCAGGTGCGGATGAATGAATATAAGGGATGTTAAGGAGTGAAAGACCTGTACGAAGGGGACAGGGTCCTGACATTTGAGTAAGCTAGATATATCAGTTTGGGAAGAAAGGGTTAGTTCTGTCCCTTTGAGAGAATTACAGAGGCCGCCACCGAGCTTGGGAAATATTTCATGTGTGCAGCCTGCCTGCCGCTCACACTGGCAGCTATGACTGAACTTACACTGGGTGATAAACCTAGGTTTACACGCCAGCAACCAACCATTCACGATCACCCAATGGCATCGCTATCTTCCAGTGCGAAATGGTAAAAGGATCCAAGAGTAAAACTAATGAATAATGAATGAAAAGCAGACTTGTTTGCCACAAAATGGCAACAGATAATGCAAGGTTCCATCTCACTCAATTCAAGTTAATTCATAGACCTTACCTTTCCTCAGCAATACTAGGTAAAATCTATCCAGCAAGGTTGTATAACTTCCCCAGATGCCAATGGGAAAGAGCTGACATTTCCCATTTGATATGGTGACGTTCAACAGTCCTAGTAACTGGTACTGAACCCCTGAGGAGTGCAGTGGAACCACTGTAGCTTAGGACCTTCAATCTTGCATCTTGGGGCTCCACTCCAAGCCCTAGATATCCAATTTAATTTTGGGGCCTTCCTTTGCTGCTGGCTAGGATGCTGATACATTGGCTGCAACAGTTTTGCCCTCTCGTTATCTCATGGAATAAGGTGAGAGGAGATGATAGATTCCAGTAACACCTCAGAGATTGCCATGAAATGTTGACTACGCTGAATTAATACATGGTAGAGACATAGTTGGCACTGGAAAAGCTACGTGGGAATTTGGATGTTTTAAAATGGTGTAATATCCTGTGTCGCTCCTCCACGTACTTACTGTAACTAAGAACTGAATACTAAAGTGCATCAATGGTGCATATGTACATTGATATTCCTCTCATCCTTCAAATGTGCACAGGGTGTGTGTAGTCATTTAAAGTGAAGGGAGGCAATACGTATAGCATGCTTCTCCATTGCCCCATGCTGCGGTGGGCAGAAGAAAAATGTGAGTGACAGTTTAACCAACCAATGGATGCATTCCACTGACCAAAACCCACTCACTGTATGTACATTATGTATGAATTTGTTTGGAGATACAACAGTCTGGTCGGATAGCTTAAGTTGTCTCAAAGGCAGACCTAAACAACCATTTGCAATGCAATGGGTCTTGCGTTTGCTCGAGTTACAGCTGTTAAAGTTGTACATTTCTAACTGGACTTTTCTTGCCACTTAAATTGAAAATGAAAAGTAAAACTGTTCACATAAGCGAGACGATTCAAAGCGCCATGAATGCCATGAGCAGGAAGGAGACACAAGAGGAAAAAGAAGTTTGCTCCCAGTCAAACATATTGGCAATCGTGCAATTATCCATGTAACAGGGTCGATGCCCAAGGCAGTAACAAAATTGCCCCAAGGAGGGACAAACCTAAAGCATTTACCAATGATAACAAAGGAATTTTGAAAGGCAAGCCCATGAACGAGTGATAGTGATGGGTGTGCCGTGGGTGTGGTTAAAAGCCCACATAGATACCAAAAGCAGCGCCTGCGTGCTGCTTTGATTAACCTAAGAAAGTGTTTATATTTTTTTTGGAAGGACATATGGGCGAGTCGATGTGGTAGCACAGAGGGTGCACATACGGGGAAGCAACATGGGAGGTGGGTAGGAGAAGCAAGGGATGACAAAAGGAGGGTGAGGGTGGGGTGAAGCAACATGAAGGGCTGGGTGACAGAAACAACACAAGAGGATTGGGTAAGGAGAGAAGAAGCAGGGGTCAAGCAAGCAATGTGGAGGGTGTGTGGGAAAACGCAGGTGAAAGAACAGTAGTGAGTGCAACATGGAGGAGGGAGGGAGAAGCACACAGGTGATGGAGAGCTACACAGAGTACAGGTGGAGAGAGGTACTTGAGGTAGACAGCTGGAAAACACAAACACTCTTGGAGTTGTGCTTGAAAAGCAAGCATTGGGGGGGCATAAAAGCCAATCAAAAGAGATGGCAAAGAATCTACGGTTCACGGGAGGGACAAAGACAAAATTTACAAGCTGAGAGACAAACAAGAAGCGGGCAAATGAGAGTGACAGGAAAGCCAACAAATGGTGAGCAATGGGCGGGTTCCAAGCCCTTGTATGTTTATGGTAAATTCACAATAAGACTTTCACAACCAGACAGCCATGATTTCTGGTAGGCTCGACCCAAAACGCGAGTAACATTGCAAAAAAATAAAAACTAAGCAGGTATTCAACATAAATGCAATATAAGAGGTGGGAGGCTGCACCATGCCGGCCTCTCATTTGCAAGCAATGGCACGATGGGGAAAATGCGGTTGGGTTTTGACATCCCAGGTGCTTAGCAAAATACCAAGCAGCCAGGAAATGTAGAACCATTTAAATTATTTAGCGCTCACAAATAAAAAAGCTGAGTAACACACAGAAAAACTGAACTTTGCCTGCCTCTGCTCTGTTGTCACAGAACTTACGGAAAGTCAGAAGGTACACATGATTAATGGAAATGGAGTACTGAGAGCTAGTGAGGTCCTTCTCCACATAGATATGAAAGTGAAGAACGACAGAGAGAGAAGGCAGTTGGTGAAGGAGGAGAGAGCTAGGGCAGACAAGAGGAATGGAAAGAGATGGGGCACAAGGGAAAAGGAAGGAGCAGATTATTAAACAGTGAAAGTAGAAAGAGAACAAGCATTTGCAATGCAACGGGTCTCGCATTTCTCCTAGTTATAGCTATTAGCAGTTGTAAACGCCCAACCGGACTTTTCTTGCCTCATTAAATGAAAATAAAATCTAGATGCGATCGCGCTGCTAAACAAGTGAGATCGCGCTGCGAAAAAAGAGAAAAAGTAGTCCACAAACCGGACGGAAAACATCGAGCCTCGCATGTTTTCAGTACTTGGTCGCTGCGCTCGAGGAGGGCTAACCACCGGAAAAGGCATGACGTATTCATGCCTTCCACTAATGAAAGCAAGCAGATTTTAAAAGGCAAGCCCACGAACCAATGAAAGACACGGACGTGACATGGGTGGGGCTCTAAGCCTTTTTCTAACTACTTCAGCATCTTGCAAGCGATACGCATGCGCAAGCGCATGCTACCCAGGCTCGACCCTAAAAATATTGTGAAGGAAGAAATTAAGTTATAATAAAAATAAGGTTTAAAGTTTATTAATCAGATGCCATAAGAATGTAAAAATGTAACTATGGATGATGAGCTCAGCTGAGTCATTAGATGAGTGCAAATGAGCAACAGAAACACAAAAAAACAGAATATGTCTCCAACCTTCCCACATCGTGCTAGCTCACAAAGATCGCACTGCCCTTAATCTCAACCCCCCAGGGCCTCCCCCATGTGGTGTGAAGCTTTATTGAGCACTGAAGCAAACTCTTACCAACCATAGGAATTCATTTGTATTTTATAATTAGATTTTCCGTTCAAACTCTGACCTGGCAATTGTATAGTCAGTCTGGATTAAATATGAAACTTTTAGCCTCCTAAAACTGTATTTCCAATAAAATTATTATAACTTTGAGTTTGTGTTATATTTAATCCCAAACCAATATTGCCTCCAACAATGACGTCTGCGTTTGATTTGTTTAAAAAATGAGCATCTAGTAAGCGTATTCTTTTAGGAGAGAGGTTCTGCTGCGAGAGCAAAAAGTCATATGCAGAGGAAATATCAGTGCATGGGGAAAACTATGGCAATTACTCTCCAGTTTCATAACACAGATGTGCATTGATTCAATTCACCCTGTTCAGGTTATTATTATTTCACACACACAAGTGACAGCCTGGTGGCATGCCCGGTGTCATGCCTGTCTCATTTTATTAGTATCTACACTGGAAAGGAGGGCTAAACAATTTTAAATTAAAATACGATATATAAGACATATTTGGTGTGCATTGGACTCTCAAAGAACTCTAAATCCGTTGGTTCAAAAAGCAGAAATCTGGATGTGTACCAGGGCAGAGGAAAATTCTCACACTGGGAAAATAATACATGGAAATCTTTAATCTCTGTATAAAAACCTGTCGCTAATTTCCTTATTACAGTAGAGTTGTGACATCTCTAGAATGACACAGATGCTCAACTGTAATAACTTATTACAGCTGAATTAAAACATAATAATACCTTCTGCCTCAACCAGCAGTCAAGGTGAAAGATCGGGCATGGGCATTATTACAGCTGCAATTTAAACAACAAAATCAAAAACTAGTTTTTAATTCGTAGGATCTCTTTTTCTAAAATGAACATTGATCTGCAGAAGTGAAATCTTAATGGCAGCATGATTATTTTCTCCACACTGTAGTTAGGAAATCTCTCGGCATGCACCTATTCATTCTGAGCTAGCCCCTTTTTTAAATCCAAGATTAAACTTAATTTTTTATATTTTGCAACAAATTACCAACTGCTTTTTGTTGTGTTTCATGTCACACTACAGATTGCACTTTTATTTTTCATACCTGCAACCTTACTATCTCTTTCATATCAAGGAGCAAGACACCAAGGATTAAAGCTTTTTGTGAGAAGCGTTATAGAAGAATCATGTATTATAGGGAATACAACACCCCCTGTTGTACATTAAAAGTATTGCATGTCAAATGGAGTTCCATGAAATTATAAAAGAATGCAGTCTTTGGCCTCTTTTGCTCTATGGTCACTGAACTTCTTGGTGACTCCAATATCCATATAATATATGGCAGAGGGTGCTTTATCCAATATATGTCTCTGTGCCACCGTTCCTTAGCATCCTTTTGTGCTTATTTTGTGCGATGGTTGCAGGTGAGGGGCACAGTCACTCAGGACTCGAGGCCTGATCTAGAATTTGGTGGACGGTACTCCATCTGTCAGGGTGGCAGTGGACATTACATCCTCCGCCCTGCCAGTTTACCATCTGCCAAATTTAGATATCACCACTGGCCCAACCGTGATCTCTGTACCTCAGCAGGAACACCATCATGGCAGTTCCTCTCAAGATATAAAAAGTTCGGTGAACAGTGGCCATCAATATTGGCTGATGTCCACCAAACTTTAAAAACATTTAAAAAAAAAAATACCAAAGTGGGCGTTTGTTCTTGAAAAACAAAAAAAGTAATGGACCCCACACCCAGGGACTTTTACCCTGACTGAAAGGGGGGGAAAGGGGCCATTTTTTTTCCATCCTTCATTCGCAGGCAGTGACGGACAGAAAAAAGGGACATCACACCATGCACCCAGTGTAATTCCTTCCTCTCGTAGCTCCTATGCCCTAGGGCCTCAGAGGACACTTTCCATCGATGGATGCAAAGCTGGCTCCATTGACAGAAATCTGATGGTCCTCCAAACCTATATTGGGTAGGTGGACTGGGTAATCAATTACGTTTGCAATGAAGTGCCTTGTTAGTCAAGCTCTAAATCACTCCCTTATTTTTCGTCAGACTCTGGCCCAGATATAGAGAAAGAAGGGTAGAGAAGAGAGAAAGAAGGAGGAGAAGAAAAAAGAAAAACAGACGCAAAAGGGAAAAAAGGGATGAGAAAGACCATCCAAGAGTGAGATAAAGCGAAAGGAACTGTTTAGTGTTGGAAAAGAGCGTCACGAGATGGAATCAAGACTAGGTAGCCTTGGTACTTTGCAATCTCGGCATCTAGTTGCAGGTTTCTAAGAAAATCTTTGGGCCCTGCAGTTATTTGTTGTACAGATTTAGCACTGGCCTTCATGTAAAATATGAATTGAAAAAGTAGTTGGGAGGGTGTTTACTACTTTCTGCAGGGATAGGTGGGGTTACATCCCTGTCCAGTCAAGCTTCATATCTGCTTGGCCAAAGCTCTCCTGCCAGGAATCTCGCTCAAGCGGCATCATGTGTTCTAAATGAGGCCATTTAAATAGGGACTTTCTTATCTTCTTGTTTTATAGCCTCACAAGGATGAAAGTCTGAGGTGGCCTGAGTATACTTAGGGCCATATGTACGAACACTTTTTCTCATAGACACAGAATGGGTAAAAACCTTTGCCACATCTGGCCCTTAGTTCTGTGTAGTGGGCGTGCAAAGAAGGAGCTACCTCTTCAGCTGGCTGGTGACAGGCAGGCGCTAATGCTGATCACTGCAAAGCAAACACTGACACATGGAAAGAAACCTAATCCTGTTTCCTCCCTGTGCCGAGATGACTCATCTTCAGACCATATCTTGGCAGGTTTATAAAGCTCCTGTCACCTATAAAATTGCGTTTTTTTTAATCTTAGTGACTGATTCTGATCTTTGCCCTACAGCCCGGGTACAGTGCTGCATATTTATTAAAGCAATATTGCCGTACCGGAAATATGGAATACAAAGGTGGCGGCGAGGATTCTGTGACGCACGGAGCGTGGCTCGCGCGCCGGCAGACATTTTGACTTTTGCTGATAAAGACTTCCTGGGGAAGAGGAGAAGATCCCTGGACCCGCACGACCACAATTAAGTGCTGGGGATGCGAACATGGGTCACGTGCTGTTTGCTGCTGGTGCAGACATGATCCATGCTGAGCTCAGCAAAAAGGAGCACACATAAGTAACTTGACCGGGCTGCCTGCTGTGTCTAATAATATTATCCAGCCTTTTCCTGCCAGGCTCCTGACAAATAGATGGCAGTGAGGGAAGTAAGAGCAGAGACCTAAAGAGAGGGTAGAGCTGGGCCGCCGGGGCCTATGGGTGTCAGTGACCCTCTGGCAGAGGCGTAATTCAAGCCCCTGCAGGGCAAATGGGCCACCAACTCTTCTGGGCCCACAAACCCTTCAAAGGGGCCCCATTCTGCCAAGGCCAATGAACATCTGTGAGTCTCATGTTCTTGCGGGCCCCCAAACCCTTCAAAGGGGCCCCTTTCTGCCAAGGCCAATGAATATCTGTGAGTCTCATGTTCTTTCGGGCCCCCAAACCCTTCAAAGGTACCCCATTCTGCCAAGGCCAATGAATATCTGTGAGACTCCTGGGCCCTCTCAAAATTCTGCGGGGGCCCTATCATTTTGGATTACATCACTGACCACTTCTCCCCTTACCCTACATTCTCTCTTTCGCTAACTATTTAAGGTTAAGTGGGATATTTTCTTTGATTCCATCATGTTCATGGCGCCCGTGTGAAGTTACTGACAGCAGTCAATAGGAGAAATGTTCACTTTGGTGTCTACAAACCAGTGGGGTTGGAAAGACCATAACGTTAGACCATGTGACTGCATCAAACCCACATCTGCGTCCTCCCAAGAAGGTATCCCAATGGCGTTATTGATAGGGCCACTGGAGTTCTACAGCTGCACCTCTTTCCACATAATTCTGGATGTGCAACACTTTCCATAATCCATATTCTGCTCCATGACTTGCAGATTTCAACCAAGAAATTGTTTTGTAGCTGAAAAGAACAAAAGTTCTTAAAAAGTACATCATGTGGTGCCATACATGCCCTGATTTTCCACTTGCTCTGTGCAGGTGGTAAATGGAGGCAGAGGTTTCTGTACAGGGCAGGAGAAAAGGGAGATGGGAGCAATAAGTGTCCTAACAGGGGAAAGCACTGCATGCTCCCTCCTTGCCAGGAAAGGAGGTCGGTGAGACCGAGGGATGAGGGCTGGCTGCTGTCGCAGGCGAAGGCTAAATTGATCGTACCAGTCTATTTTTCTGGCTTGTAGACGTGGGTACGGTGAGCAGGTGCACAAACACTAGGCTGCTCGTAATCGACCCGAGCGGACTTCCATACACAAATTCCACCAGACTCGTAGTGAGGAACACAGAGGCCGGACCTTTATAACTGGTCCCTTTTTAGGTGCAGTGTTCAAACGTTAAACTGGTACTAATGAGGTGAAACCTTTGCCTAGATAGTATTATTGTGTCTTAAAATGCCAAGATCGTGCAACAATCCTGCATAGAATGTGCCCCATCACCACGCATAATTTGCCTTTTCTTGCCACATAATTTAGTTGACCCTGTGCGATAATGTGGTCCTCCATTGCCACATAATTCCTGTGGCCCTGGTTATAGCCCACTCTGCTCTCTCTATGAGGGATACCATTGGAATACAGGAGGTGGTTGCAGGTCCAACAGTTTAAATGAGCAAGTTTATATCCAATGAGTATCTGTGCCCGATGTGTTTCGTCCAAAATATAGAGAATTTTCATCAAGGCAATAGCACAGAGACTACTCAATAGTAAGTGAATATCTGCGTCCCGTGCTCGGCTTTGCGTTACTTTGTTTTACTTTAGTAACTCATGACTAAAAGGCTTGACCCTCTTGTGAAGTCCTTTCTGTCAACTATTCTCATTGTTCGAATTAAGGCAAACGGCACAGGGTACCTTCTGTCTGATGCTGGAGTAGAATATGTATCAGGGAGTGAGCGAGCAAGTCAATGCATTCAAAGAATCAAAGCTTTTGACCGACTTGAGCTCAAAAAGCTAAGTTCCCCAATCTTGACTAAGCCAGACATCTTCTTTGGGTGCTTAGATGCTGTTGTCTTTGACTCAAGATACAACTGACCTTCTAAGAGATAGGGCTTGGTTTTAATACCTGAATTAAGTGGTGAGGGTGCCCAGCCGTCTGCACATATGACTCACGACCTATGACTCACATGCCAAAGAAAGCATCATACTGAGTCAAGTGGGTGCTTCTACATGCACGTCTGGCTCTATCATGAAAACGTGCGCTTATCCACAAGAGCAGTTGTCTGGGTTTCGGCCAATGCTAGCAGCCCAGCTTTTCACTTAGAAACAAATGCATTCTGGGAAATGTAGTCTCAAGCAATAATGCAATACAGGAAATATGGAATACAAATAAACTGGCGGCGAGGATTCTGTACGCGGGTGACGCACGGAGCTTTGTGCGGCCCACTGTCACTCGTTTTTGGGGACTGCATATATTTTTCCTCATAGGATATTTACCAAGAGCAGGAGAGGGAAAAACACACAAAATGGAATGAAAGAGGAAAAAGATGAAAACACTCTCACAAAAGAAGAAAGGAGGCACCTGCAAGAAAGTGAGATAAAGGGGCAGGGAGTGCCTGGGCGTGGATTAAAGAGGCATGAGGTGGATTCAAGGCTACCGGCCTTGGTATTCGGCAAGCAGACATCTTATAGTACCGGCTGTGGGCTTCTGAGCAGAGCTTTGGGGACCAGCACTCCAACACGAACTAAGCACTGGTCTTTAGATGGATAAACGATCTGGGCCAAAGTACCACACTACAGTGTTTGTCAAAATAAGTTCAGGACTGAAAAGCAGGTGCCTCTTGTCACATGAAGTAACATGATCCAACCATCCGCTTCTCCAGTACCCATAACAGTTTCCAGTGCTTAGTTTGTAAAAAAAATAAGTGCCACTGCCCTCATCATCAGGCCACTACAGTTGCATCACCCAGTGTCCCTCCCAGTGCTGCCAATGACAGTGTCAACACAACTACTAACCATCACAATCCGACAGGTGTGGACATTGAGATAATTCTAGGCCCCCAAAGCTATAAGAATGGTGTGGGCAGCAGGTATTAGTCATTTCAATGTATAATGAATCAATAAACAACTGTTGTTGTGCTCATCTATAAATCAGACAAACAGCGCCACCATGTGACAAATAATCAAAAGTGCTGTTGTTGACAAAGTGCTGGGGCTGACCATCGGAAATTAAGCACTGGTGGTTTCACTATATCTTTTCAGTGGGTTGCTTCAAGGCATGCGCATTCCTACCTAGATTTAATACTATTATTTCAAATGCAAGGGGTGGACAGAGTCTTGCAAAGCTTGCAAGCTTTGCACAGTCGCAAAGGCTACCACAGTGTCCAACTTTGTTTGCATAGAAGGATTCCTCTCAACGAACCTTACCACACCAAAAAAAAGGTAAGATCAGTTTTGCTCAAAAACATTTCTTTTGCTGAAATCTTCTACTAAAAACCTACTTTTACCTGAAGATTTTTTCACTTGTAGCTTTTCAAACTTTGTGGGGTATATAATGTTTAAAAAATACTTCAGATTGTTGTGGAGGAAAAACCTTTACAACTTCACACACCTAACTAAGCAATAGCGCTAATATTTTTTAAGGCCTGATTATAATTCAGGCACAACTGTGGGCACAAAAAGCATGCCAGCATACTTGATAATTATTATTCTTTGGGGTGCCCTAATGGGTGCGCAGTTTATACCCAATCTCAATTTGACAATTCGGAATGTTCTAATTACTTACCAGTAATCTTCATTACCGTCATTACTTGTCCTTGTCCCTGTACTTCTATTAATGTGTGACATTGCTACTTCTATACCGGCTCCTCCTAATTTAGGAAAAGAAAGTGATAAGCAAACCAGTTACACATTTCACCCAAAGTTTCAAAGTTGAAGGGGGGTGGGGCTTCTGTCCTTCTTTAAACAAACCGACTGGAGGGAGAAGATTCTTCCTGTGGCCCTTATAGTAGGAGGGGGCTTGGGCGAGTTCGGGAGAGGGGGTAGAGTAGGACTGGGGAAAAAAGGTTTTCCTTTTATTTTACTAAATTATAAGGTGCCTGTACATGCCTCATTCATGTATTGACTTGGACAAGGCGGGTTAAGGAGGTAATGGGTAACTATGCACAAAGTCTATGTAAATTCACCCATGCTACGATTGTCAGCAATTCCTTTTGCCCAGGCGACACATTGGCAGCTGTCTCACAAATTACAGACTATCACTCACATGCGAGTTCTCTTCACTCAAACCACACTGACTGTCCACAAGCTTACAGCTAGCTCCTGAAACATGAATGTTCAGCATCAGTGGTGCAGGCTGACCAGATAGTTCAAATGTGACATAAGGTGATGCCAATGGGCCATTTTTGGCATTCAATACAGCCTGACTTATTGCTAAGGCCACCAAACACTGGGGTTGTCCCTTCCCACTATGGACCTCCTGGAGAGCCTGCACCTTGTGTGCGGACACACAAACATTTCCACATATACAACCGAGAAGCGAACTTCAGATTAAGATAAGCAGGCCCTGTAGGCCATGATTCCTACATGGTACCCCACATTACATTCTCAAAATCTGCCTTTTTTTGTGAATATGGAACTTGCACATGTTGCGGTTCTTTTCAGTTCCAGGTAACCTGTGCTCAGATTGTGGCAGTAGTTGCAGGCCACCTGCTGGCATTTATTTTTGGGGACCGGGACTTATTTTTCATCATCAGACTTTGACAGAGACAGCAAGGAAGAAAAGGGAGTAAGGAAGAAAAAGTTAGGAGAACAGCAACACAACGAGTAAGAATGGCTGAAAAAGAACATGCGTGAGTGAGATAAAGAGACATGAATATTTGGAGGGTGGAAGAACGAGCTGAGAGGTGAAATCAAAACTAGGCACCCTTGGTATTCTTTAATCACTGCATGTAACACACACACTTGTCCTGTCCAAAAAAATCCTCTTTGTTACTGCTGGATTATATACTAACATTTTTAGCAACTAATAAATCACTAAAACAAAGAGAAAGCCACAAGAGAGTTTAAAAAATAGCTTACAATGCTTGTAGTTGACATTGGGTTTTTAAAGAAAAAAATCATACAATTATGCAAGTCTATTTGACCATGAGTTGCAAAATTTTGTAAAGTATAGGATTACAATGTTGCAAACTTAACAAACACTTAAACAGTGTATGAAGCTGTATTTCTTTTTTCGGCTTGGAACATAGTGGCATTGAAACCATACTTTTGTGTAATGTTTGCAACGTTGTACCTGGAAATGAATGTAAACATCATGTTTGCAAATTGTTTACAACACTGTTGTAAACTGTAGTAAATGTTGTTGTTATTATTCTTTACAAAACTTTGGCAACCCTTTCAAACCATGCATTTGTTTTGATATGATTTACAAAGGTTCACAACTTTATGAGCAACAGCTTTGGATATAGCTTCAATCTTTGTAAACCTTTAACATACCCAATAAAATGTGTGTACACCATGTGAACATTACGTTTGCAAAGCATTTGCTACATCTTTTTAAACTCTTTCAAATATAAGAATTTGCAAAGGCTTACAAGTGTAAAAACATTTGTTAACTGTCATTTTCATGTAGTATCATCACAAGTGAGACATGAAGCCCAGCAGGGGGTGCAGGTCTGGTGCAATGATTTATAGAGCCTTTACAACACCATCCCTTCCAAAGAGGTCATGCTTGATGTTTCTGTAGGATGCCCAGATCTTCAATCCTGACAGTGGTGCCAGGTGGTGGGCATGAGCATTCATTAGTGTTGAGCGCGCAAGCGCTCTTCCCCCTGTTGTAATCTCTCTGTGGGCTTTTAACCCCGTCCATGTCACGCCCATCAGTTTGGTTGGTTTGTGGGCTTGCCTTTTAAAATTTGCTTGATTTCATTAGTGAAAGTCATGCGTACGTCATGCCTTTTCTGGAGTTTAGCCCTCATCGAGAGCACCTCTATGCAGCGCGATCTCACTGGGCAGTAGTCGAGCGCTTTGCACGATATCGACCCTGATACATGGATAATTGCACTTTTGCTGACACGTTTGACTGCGAGCAAACTTCTCTTTCCTTTTGTGTGTCTCTTTCACATTCATAGCTGCTGTCGGCTCGCTTATGTGAAACTGTTTTACTTTTTATTTTCAGTTTATGCGGCAAGAAAAGTCCGGGTAGGAGTTTACAATGCTACTAGCTCTAACTCAAGCAAATGCCAGATCCCATTGCATTGCAAATGCTTGTTTTTATTTTGAGACCGGAACTTATATTTTTCATCATCTGACTTTGACCCTGAACATGAGAGAGAAAGGCAGAAGGGAAATGAAGATAACAAAACAGTGACAAAGGAAGAACGCAGGGGTGAAAAAGAACTTGCAAGAGTGAGATAAAGAGACAGAAAGTGTAGGGAGGAACCACAAAAAGGCAGCTTTGGTATTCAGCAGTTCTGGCTTTCAGCAGTACCAGCAGCAACTCTTAAAAAAAAAAACTTTTAGCACGTGCACTTTTTTGTTTTTATTTCTAAACAAATTACGTAATTCCCATGAAGCTCAGTAAAAGAATCTCAATGCTCTCAAAGGACCATCTTCACAGATAGCTCTGTAACTAGTAGATGCAGTCCTTTTAGAAGCAGTCTTTGAAAAGCTCACATAAGCCTGGTAATATTGAGAACCAGGGCAGAGCTGGGTACCAAAAGCAGCCCTGGCAACATTGCTCACACACCTTGTTTCCTTTTCGCCTCCCCACACCCTTTCTCTCTCTCTCTCTTTCTCTCTCTATCCATCCATTCCATCTTTCCTTCTCTATTTTTTCTTCTTCCACCCTCTGCTTTCAGATCATCCTCCCTTTCTACTTCACCCCTCTCTTTGCTTCTGCCCTCACTACAGGGAGTGCAGAATTATTAGGCAAGTTGTATTTTTGAGGATTAATTTTATTATTGAACAACAACCATGTTCTCAATGAACCCAAAAAACTCATTAATATCAAAGCTGAATATTTTTGGAAGTAGTTTTTAGTTTGTTTTTAGTTTTAGCTATGTTAGGGGGATATCTGTGTGTGCAGGTGACTATTACTGTGCATAATTATTAGGCAACTTAACAAAAACAAATATATACCCATTTCAATTATTTATTATTACCAGTGAAACCAATATAACATCTCAACATTCACAAATATACATTTCTGACATTCAAAAACAAAACAAAAACAAATCAGTGACCAATATAGCCACCTTTCTTTGCAAGGACACTCAAAAGCCTGCCATCCATGGATTCTGTCAGTGTTTTGATCTGTTCACCATCAACATTGCGTGCAGCAACAACCACAGCCTCCCAGACACTGTTCAGAGAGGTGTACTGTTTTCCCTCCTTGTAAATCTCACATTTGATGATGGACCACAGGTTCTCAATGGGGTTCAGATCAGGTGAACAAGGAGGCCATGTCATTAGATTTCCTTCTTTTATACCCTTTCTTGCCAGCCACGCTGTGGAGTACTTGGACGCGTCTGATGGAGCATTGTCCTGCATGAAAATCATGCTTTTCTTGAAGGATGCAGACTTCTTCCTGTACCACTGCTTGAAGAAGGTGTCTTCCAGGAACTGGCAGTAGGACTGGGAGTTGAGCTTGACTCCATCCTCAACCCGAAAAGGCCCCACAAACTCATCTTTGATGATACCAGCCCAAACCAGTACTCCACCTCCACCTTGCTGGCGTCTGAGTCGGACTGGAGCTCTCTGCCCTTTACCAATCCAGCCACGGGCCCATCCATCTGGCCCATCAAGACTCACTCTCATTTCATCAGTCCATAAAACCTTAGAAAAATCAGTCTTGAGATATTTCTTGGCCCAGTCTTGACGTTTCAGCTTGTGTGTCTTGTTCAGTGGTGGTCGTCTTTCAGCCTTTCTTACCTTGGCTATGTCTCTGAGTTTTGCACACCTTGTGCTTTTGGGCACTCCAGTGATGTTGCAGCTCTGAAATATGGCCAAACTGGTGGCAAGTGGCATCGTGGCAGCTGCACGCTTGACTTTTCTCAGTTCATGGGCAGTTATTTTGCGCCTTGGTTTTTCCACACGCTTCTTGCGACCCTGTTGACTATTTTGAATGAAACGCTTGATTGTTCGATGATCACGCTTCAAAAGCTTTGCAATTTTAAGAGTGCTGCATCCCTCTGCAAGATATCTCACTATTTTTGACTTTTCTGAGCCTGTCAAGTCCTTCTTTTGACCCATTTTGCCAAAGGAAAGGAAGTTGCCTAATAATTATGCACACCTGATATAGGGTGTTGATGTCATTAGACCACACCCCTTCTCATTACAGAGATGCACATCACCTAATATGCTTAATTGGTAGTAGGCTTTCGAGCCTATACAGCTTGGAGTAAGACAACATGCATAAAGAGGATGATGTGGTCAAAATACTCATTTGCCTAATAATTCTGCACTCCCTGTATACCTGTTGCAATAAACTCCAATGAGCTGAAGAGAGTGACAGATGCTCCAGAAGGTCACTGGACCTTCAAAACCAGCCACCCATAGATCCAGCCCCATTGCAGAAATGCCAGATGAGATAATGGACCAGTCTGGTCCTGGTGACAACATTCCCAAGAAATGTGAGTTGTTCCTGCTAAACCATAAACGAGGTTAATTCCCGACTGGCTTTGGAAGGTCTCACTAGGCCCATGGATGTCAGTTCTCCTAAAGTCCCAGGGGTAATAGAAGTGACAGCATCAGTCCCCGTTTGACCCACCCATTGGTTGTTCAGGGCTGAGCCGATGTCCCTTCCCTAAGCTCTTAGTAGCCTCAACTATTTACTGCAGAGGAAGCAGGGGAAGGAAAACAATGGAAATGATAGTATCGTTGCTCCATGAGCTCTGTTTACTTCATTTTCATGTCGCTGCCTTCATGACCCCTGCAAACTCTGATAGCAGAGGCAGCATCACGTGCACCAGAGGACAAGCCAATTGGCTACCTTAATCACTGTTCAAGTTTTGGTTTTCTTCTAATGACGGACTTCCAGGAAGCTACTTACAAATTACATCACTAGCTATATAGAAGTCAGCTACAGCATAGACTGGCTTCAAATTAAGATATGTCACCGTGCCAGACAGATTAGGTTTTGTGAAATCATAAAATATGCTGTTATACTGGTAGGACATTTCAGCACAGGGAGAGTTTCTGAAGTGCATTCATCACCTTGAAAGATTAGATATTTTTAATATCCAGAAACACACTGACTCATCATGCCCACCTTCACAAGGAAGAGCAGTTTCTTTCCCCTGCAGGCATCCAATATCTGCTAAGTGCTATTGACATTAAACCTCTCAGCTTCACCCTCTGCAGACACTCATCTCCTGTAATGTGAGTTGAATATCACTTCCTTGAATCATAACAAGCATTAATACTCTTCCCCAGGACACCCCTGGTCTGTGCATTTGCTGAAGGGGCTGCCATCTTAATTGATGAAGAGCAAGCCCTTAAAGGCAAATGCCACCATTTATTCAAAGGTCTGGCTAGAAGGAGTGTTAGCTTCTCTACAGTGTCTGCGGTGCAGTGATAACAAGACGGGCATTGACCAGGAGGGCACTAGGTCACATATGACAAAGTCCACAGTGGTGTAATTTCTCATAACATAAGTATATAACAAAGTGATGGACAGAACGCTTGAAATAATGTCTGCCACTGGTAATCATTCGGGGTTGCATCCCAATCCATCATTATTTCGCACACCATGCCACTTCAGTATGGATCCAGAAATATGCAAATCAATCTTGACCCTGCTCCAGGGGGAACAGTTCAGCCCGAACTGCCAACTCAGGTCCTCCCTGAGCCGGAACACAAGCAACCCAGGACCGCTTTCACCCTATTTATGGACTCATCAGCCAGGAAAAACTTGGTTCCAGTGACACAGTGCGCATGGGACCCACATCTAGGCATACCCCTCCCACTTAGGGCAACAGAATAAGTACATAAAACAGTGGTGACATTTCGCACAACATAAGTATATAAAACAGTGATGGATGGAATGCTTGAATTAATCTCAGCCACTGGTAATCACTCGGACCACATCCCATTCCATTGTTATTTTGTATACTATGCAACCTCAGTTTGAACCCACCTATATGCAAATTAGTATTGACCCTGGTCCAATAGGTACAGCCCAGCCCAAACTACCAAGCCAGCTTTTCCCTAAATTGGAACACAACCCAGAACAGGTTTCATAATTACCAGTTGCTGAGATTAGTTCAAGCATTCAATCCATCACTTTCTTGTATACTTTAGTATTTCTCGTAACAATACATGCATGGATGTGGTACGTCTTAGCATCTGTACAACTGTTGCACAATGGACATGATACAAACAAGGCTATTTGAATGCCTAAGACATAATGAAAAAGAAGAGATGATGGATGGAATGCAGAACAAATCAAACATTCACCCCAGTCACAGATCTGGGTTTATTCCATCGTTTTTTAGCTCACTGTGCCATTCCAGTTAGGACTCACCCCTTTGCAAATCAGCCTTGACCCTAATCCCCATCGGAGCAGTCCAGCCCAAATTTCCAGGCCAAGTCCTCCCTGTACCAGAAACAAGCATCCTGGGACCAGGTTGAGGATATCACCTCTCATCAGCCAGGCTAGCTAGAAACTGGTGACAGAGCAAGTACGGGACCCACGTCTGGACATACCCTTCCCACTTAGGGCGACAAATGCAAAAAGAACAGATGATGGATGGAACATAGAAAAATCATACATTTACTCCCAGATCTGGGTTTATTCCATAATTTTTTTGCTTGGTAAGGCATTTCCATTTGAGACCCAGCCAAATGCAAATCAGTCTTGACCCTCCTCCCTATGGGAACAGACCAGCCCGAAATGCCAGGTCAGGTCCTCCCTGGACCAGAAACAACCATGCTGGGACCGGTATTGGGGTATCACTCCTCATCAGCCAGGCTACCTTGAATCTGGTGGCATAGCTAGCATGGGACCCACGTCTGGGCATATCCCTCCCATTTAGGGTGACAAATGCAAAAATAACAGATGATGGACGGAATGCGGAACAAATCAAATATTCACCCCCCAGTAACCCTACCCACCCAAATTGGGACTCTGAAATTGCTCCTTAGCTTTCCCTGGACAATGCAGCATTGTTGGGTGTGAGTAACTTTACTACATGTGATCCATCTGCCCCTTGATGTCAAATATTCTGTGTGACTCAGGATCCCACAGTCAGAATTATGGAGACATAGGCCCTCATTACAACCCTGGCGGTCCAAGACCGCCAGGGCTGTTGTGGCTGAAGCACCGCCAACAGGCTGGCGGTGCTTCAGAGGGGATTACGTCTGTGGCGGTAGCGCCGCGGTCGCACCGCCAGGGCCGGCGGTTTCCCGCCACATTTGCCCCGGCGGTGATAATCCGCAAGCAGCGCTGCCCAGGGGATTACGAGTCCCCCTACCGCCAGCCTTTTCCTGGCGGTTTGAACCGCCAGGAAAAGGCTGGCGGTATGGGGAGTTGCGGGGCCCCTGGGGGCCCCTGCAGTGCCCATGCCACTGGCATGGGCAGTGCAGGGGCCCCCAGACAGGACCCTGTGCAGCTTTTCACTGTCTGCATAGCAGACAGTGAAAAGCGCGACGGGTGCAACTGCACCCGTCGCACGGGCGCAACACCGACGGCTCCATTTGGAGCCAGCTCCCATGTTGCGGCCCACATCCCCGCTGGGCGGGCGGAAACTCTGTTTCCGCCCGCCGTCCCAGCGGGGATGTCATTATGGGCACCGCGGGAGTGCGGACGCATTGGCGGCAGCACAGCGGTTACAACTTGGCGGGCAAATGTTGTAATGACCCCCATAATTTTGAAAATTGTTTCCAAACAATATTGCAACCAGAATATACTCTTGAAGATTTAAAAATTGTCTTTAACCCACCACTTCTTTAATAATGCTATGATAGGTAGGTGTATTTTAAAGTCGCTTTTTCACTGGCGGTCATCGCCTTTTAGCTTTTTAATATAAAGGGGCTAGTGTCTTTTAGGATACATACAACATTTTTGCTAAATAAAATCTTAAAGATAAGTAGTCATAGTAGTAAAGATGATTCCCGTACCAAGGTGGTTGATAAAACAGGTTTGTGTTATAAACATGGAAGTGTCAGTGATTTGGCAGCATCCAGGCTATGCCCTGCACTTGGCCATTTAAAAAACTATTTAAAAATTGCAGTAAAAAAGGCATTTAATTCTTCTATGCAGAGAAGAGAAAAGGAAAGATGAGTGTGTGGCTGAAGGTGAGAAAGACTGATGCTACATGACTGAGAGTTAGTTTGACTGGTAGTCTAAGGGTGTCATCCTAACAGGGTCATAAAAGGGAAAGACTATTAAGCAGTAGTGAAATGACCACTTATGTGTCTAGCAACAGTGTTGGGTAAGCACATTACATGAATGAATAAATTTGGGCCCCCCACTGACTATCATCTCTATGAATTGTTTCAGGTGAAATTTGGGAATTTCATAAGAATAGACAAATGAAAACAATCAGAAATTGATTTTGGAGTCTTCGATGGGTGCAACATTAACTTGTTTTTTTTGGCATGATGAACCTTACACTCAAGGATAGGAATTCCTATATTAAATTGTATCTAGCAGTCAAAGGAGTGAATGTTTTGGGTTGGAAGGATCAGTGAAAGTTAGCTGTACCCCATCTTCTCCGCCAGCAACCACGTATCCTTCAGCCACTCCTCCGTAATACACTGGACTGACCACAGATGTGTCCACTTCACCTTCAGACGCAAGACTCTCCACCTTCACACACAACCCATCTCACGCAGACATTGGAACAAAATCTCCACTGAACAGCTACTCTCCACTCTCAGCCACAAGCAACCTACCATCACCACCGATGCCAACATCGCAGCCCTCAGCCTCACACAATGGATCACCAACTGCGCTGACAACCTCGCACCCCTCAGACGCCTCCCAAGACAGACCAACACCAGGAAACCTCAATGGTTCACTGACGCCCTCGAGGAATCCAAAAAAAACTGCCGTACCCTCGAGAAAACCTGGCGTAAAGACCACACCGTAGAAAACATGTCTGCCCTCAAAATCGCCACCCGCGAACACCAACAGCTGATCCGCGCCACCAAAAGAACATCCTTCAAAGACAGACTGGACAAGAACACTCACAACAGCAAAGAACTCTTCAACATCGTCAAAGAGCTCTCCAAACCCAACGCCAGCTCCAACTCCATCACGCCCTCACAAGAACTCTGCAACTCCCTCGCTACCTTCTTCCATCGAAAGATCACCGACCTACACGACAGCTTCGGTCCACAGATCCCGCCGACCACCACAGAACCCACAGCCCCAGCCATCACCCTCAACACCTGGACACACATCAGCGCGGAAGAGACCAAAACTACCATGAACACCATCCACTCCGGTGCCCCCCCGGGCCCTTGCCCCCATTTCATCTTCAACAAAGCTGACGACATCATCGCCCCCCATCTCCAGACCATCATCAACAGCTCGTTTGCATCTGCCACCTTCCCCGAGAGCTGGAAACACGCGGAAGTCAACGCTCTCCTGAAGAAACCTACGGGGGACCCCAGCGACCTGAAGAACTTCCGCCCCATCTCGCTCCTCCCCTTCCCAGCCAAAGTCATCGAGAAGACCGTCAACAAGCAACTGACCAAATTCCTCGAAGACAACAACCTGCTTGACCCCTCCCAGTCCGGATTCCGAGCCAACCACAGCACAGAAACCGCCCTCATCGCAGTCACCGATGACATCAGAACTCTGCTGGACAACGGAGAAACAGCCGCCCTCATCCTCCTCGACCTCTTGGCTGCCTTCGACACTGTCTGCCACCGCACCTTAATATCCCGCCTCCGCTCCACCGGTATCCAAGGACAGGCCCAGGACTGAATCGCCTCTTTTCTCTCTAACCGCTCCCAAAGAGTCTACCTCCCACCGTTCCACTCGGATCCCACCGAGATCATCTGCGGCGTCCCACAGGGCTCCTCGCTCAGCCCGACTCTCTTCAATGTCTACATGAGCCCCCTTGCCGACATCGCACGCAAACACAACATCAACATCATCTCCTAGGCCGACGACACCCAGCTGATACTTTCCCTAACCAAGGACCCTACCACCGCCAAGACCAACCTGCAGGACGGAATGAAAGACGTCGCAGAATGGATGAAACTCAGCCGCCTGAAGCTGAACTCAGACAAAACGGAAGTCCTTATCCTCGGGAACACCCCGTCCGCCTGGGACAATTCTTGGTGGCCCACGGCCCTGGGTACCGCACCAACCCCCTCAGACCACGCACGCAACCTCGGATTCATCCTGGACCCGCTTCTCACCATGACCAAACATGGTCAACGCCGTCTCGTCTTCCTGCTTCCTCACTCTCCGCATGCTCCGAAAGATCTTCCGCTGGATCCCCGCTGACACCAGAAAAACTGTGACCCACGCCCTCGTCACAAGCCGCCTGTACTACGGAAACACCCTATACGCAGGAACCAACGCAAAACTCCAGAAACGTCTTCAGCTAATACAAAACGCCTCCGCATGCCTCATCCTCGACATACCCCATCACAGCCACATCTCCGCCCACCTGAGACACCTGCACTGGCTACCCGTCAACAAAAGGATCACCTTCATGCTCCTCACCCACGCACACAAAGCCCTCCACAACAAGGGACCCGAATACCTCAACGTCGCCTCAGTTTCTACACGCCCACCCGTCAACTTCGCTCCAGCAGCCTTACACTCGCCGCCGTCCCTCGCATCCGCCGCACCACGGCAGGTGGGAAATCCTTCTCCTACCTGGCGGCCAAGACATGGAACTCCCTCCCCGCCAACCTCAGGACCACCCAGGACCACCTCGCCTTCCGGAGGCAGCTCAAGACCTGGCTCTTCGAGCAGCAGTAAACCCCCACCCCCTAGCGCCTTGAGACCCTCACGGGTGAGTAGCGCGCTTTATAAATATTATTGATTGATTGATGGTAATACTAGACCTTCCTAGTAGAGATCAGTATCAGAGGTGAAGGAATCTATATGTTGCAAGTGGACCGGAAGTAAATTCCCAGAAGATTTTTTCAGTGAATTTAGGATTGCTCAAGGCTTTCACTCGTAAGATCAAGTTGAGGAGGGGAGCCATTCATGCCAGACACAAATTGAGAATGCAACTGACAAATGTGAACACAAAGCAGAAGGAAATGCTAGAGAGATTGATTAAAAGAGGTTTTTTATCAAGAAGTAGAGTTATCAGATTGGGTGTTGCCAGTAACTGTTTCCAGTAAGGAATACAAAAATTGAAGACTCTGTATGAATTTGAAGGAACTTTGTGGTAATGTAGGGGTGGATATTCACCCGTTACCAAACATTAATTAACTTGCGGCCACTCTGGAGGATGTTACTGTGCTTACTACATTAGACCTGTGGTCCACATTTCATCAGATTGTGCTACAACATAGACTGCAAACTCCTGATTTCCTTCCCTACACCACAAGGATTGAACCAGTTTGGTAGGGTATTTTTGGACTGGCCTCTTTGGCTTAGTTTTTCCAGCATGTTATTCATCCCGTTTTTAAAGATTAGGAAAACTTTGTCAGGTGTTTCCAAGATAACATCTTAATTTACTTGTAGGATGAATATGATCACATGGAGCACATCGATGAAGCCTGTAGGAGGATGGTTGAGTTTGGTCTAATGCAGTAGGGGACGGGGAAGTATACGCTTTTCTCTAGTTGAGATTATCCAGAAGGTTTTTGCCTCTGATAAAAGGGAGAAATTGTTGTTCTTTGCAGGGCTCTGCAAATATTATAGCAATTAAAAAAAAAATTGCAGGAATGATGGACCCCTCAAGGAACGACATGAAAAAAATATTTAATAAGTTCGAAATTGTCTGCGCACCCACCTACAAACCATTCTGCATGGGTAAAAGTTGCATTGTGACTGTGGATGCTAGCATGTATGGTGTAGGAGCTGAATTATGACAGAGGGCACACAAAGAGGAATTGAGGATATCCATTTCATTAAGGACATTAAATACCACAGAGAAGAATTTTACAATGATGTGAAGAAGTTGCTAGCTTGCCTGTGGACCACTGAACAATTTAGAAGTTACATTTGGGGACGTCAGCTTGCCCATGCATCGAAACATACATTGCTTGTAAGGATGTTTGTCTCCTGGCAGAGGGAGGAGCTAAACTGCATGCATTGTCAGATTAACTTCAATGCTGCAAGACTTTAACTTCAGGGTGGAGTATGTATTGGGCAAGAAAAATGAAATGGACAATTGCTTGTCAAGACTTTCTACAATTTAATAGAGGGTGATGGGGAGATGAACAGTGACTTGGGTGTGGCAGCCAAAATAAGAGAAGTTTTTTAGGTTGAGCGTGCAAGCCCTTTGACCTATTTTAACCATGCCCACCTCACGTCCATCACTTTCACTTGTTCCTGGGCTTGCCTTTAAAAAATCCTTTGTTATTATTGGTAAATACTTTACGTTTGTCCCTCCTTGGGGTGGTTTTGTTACCGCCCTGGACACCGACCTTGTTACATGGATAATTGCAAGTTTGCCGATATGTTTGACTTTGAACTTCTTTTTCTTCTTGTCTCTCACCTTCACGCTCATGCTCATGGCGGCCATGGTGCTTTGAATCAGCTTGCTTATGTCAACTGTTTTACTTTTTATTTTCAATATAAATGGCAAGAAAAGTCCAGTTAGGAATTTACAATGCAAATAGCTCTAACTTGAGCAAATGCGAGACCCATAGCATTGCAAATGCTTGTCTTAGAAATTCTGGTTATTGGAGTGTATGAATGGAATGTGGTGGATGTGAAAAATGAGTTGCTCAAGTTTGTCAAGAGATGGCTCCTGGAGGGTTGGCCGAATCACAAAATTTTGTGGCCAGACACCCTTACATATTGGAATGTCTCCAATGACTTAGAAGTCAAAACTGGACTTTTATTGAAATGAGAGAAGTGTATAGAAGACAGAGTTTTAGGGATAGTCCATGAAGGACACCCAATCATGCTTTCCATGAAGACTTGAAGAACATTTTTGGTGGCCTAGAATGGACCATGTTTGCAACAGCTGGTTTAGGAAATGTGTGGAAAGTAGTAGCAGTGAGAGGGTGTTAGAGGTGGAGTCTGAACCTCTCTCTCCTGTGGGTTAGCCTAAGTAACTGTGGAGAAGGTTGTGTTTGATATCTCTGGACCTTTACATAATAAAATTTATGAATCACTTTAAACTTAGTGTTAATGGATTACCATTGTAAGTGGCCCAAGGTCAAGTCATGGTACTACCAGTGTGGAAACTGAATTTTTTAGCACTCCTAAAGACAGTATTGTTTGGGTTTTGGGTTGAATTGAAATGAGTTCCTTCAGGTGAAACTGTGGTTATATATTCAAGTTACTCAAGGGCAGTGATCCGGCATCTAAGCTCTGCCCAAGAGTGCAGTAAAGAACCCGCATTACCAGCTTGAGCAGGGGTGTCAGATGGATAGATGAACTTGGATTTTATTACCTTTAACTTTAAAATGTGACTCCAAGGCACAAGACAGACACAGGAGCTAGTAAATAATGAAAGATGAAGGCATAACATTGTTGTGAGGTGGCACCAAACGGTGGCAAAGGAACCAAACATGGTTTAAGGGAGAAAGGGAATGATGAAGAGTCCAAAGAAAATAAGTGGATTGAGGGTCTGAAAGAAGGTAGGAAGAAAGAATGCAAAGCAGGAAAGAAGTGGAAGGAAAAAGAAAGCAGTAGGAGGACATAGTTTGTAACTAATGAAAGAAGAATGGAAAAAGTTAAGAAAAATGGAAAGGATTGAAAAAGGAAATTAAGTACAATTTAGATGAGAAGGACAATTCATGAAGATGTTCCTTAAATGGTTGGGATCAGAGGCTTCCTTCACTCACTCAGTGACCACCAAATAATTTTCAGTGGAGGGGTATTTTATCCTGACTTCTTCCTTAGCGCTGCCATTGGGGGTTTGCATTCCTGACTTCAAGGAAGGTAAGCAGGTCAGGTTCTCGAGCCTGGTCACATAATTAAGGGTTGTCCCAACAATGGGAACCTGATACGAGCTGTGAAAGTAAATTCCTGCATTGTGGTGACCCAGGGTGGACGTGTTCAACAGTGAGAATCATGAATTATCTGTGGAGGTATTTTTGGTGAAAAATGGATACTAAATTACAAACAACACAAGATTCACATGTGGTGAGGAGGAAGCAAGCCTTTGATAGTTATAAGGTGGATTGTGATGTGTGAGAGTGCAAGCATGCAGCTTACAGTGTAGATTTAACAGCTCTGTTGGTCACACAGGAGGAATAGCCCTCCATCTGCTAGGCTCAAGGTTTGCATGTAATGGGACCATCTTCCAGGAATATTATCATTGTTTCTTTTTACAGTAGTACTTCCCTATGTTTTCCTTTTTCTATGTTTCCCCTTTTTAATGTGAAGCTGTATTGCAGTCTCCTTTTTCCTCTTCAATGTGTGTGTTCTCCTTTCTCTGTTTTTCCACTATTTTGCATTAGATTATTTCTATTTGGGTATCTTCAAGAGGGGCCTACATTCTATTATTGATTGTTGATTATTCTGGTGGCCCATTGCTGGAAGTGAAGACACTAAACTTAACTTCTCTTAACCGCTTTGTATGTTATTGGCTGAGGTAGACATGGGACCTTCTCTGTACTGGGCAGTGGTCGGGTGTTCTGGCAGACAGTTCACTGTTGCAATGCTGCTGTCAGCTAAAGAAGCCCAGTGTTTGACTTGTAAAAAATAAGTGTAAGGTCCCAAGGTTTTAGTTAGGAGCCTGCTGCAGATACTGCCCAAAGCAAAGGTTGCTGAACACTAATGCTGCCCAGTCTTCACTCTACCTCCTGTTCTTTCGTTCAACGCTACACCCTTCCTTTCTCTTTAGCTCACTCTTGCAGGTTCTCTTTGACTCCCACCATCTTTTTTGCCACTGTTTCCATTCTTTCACTTAGTCCTTTCTCCCTTTTCTGAGTTTCTCTCTCTTGCTCTGGATCAAAGTCTGATGATGAAGAAATGATTCCTGGTCTCCAGATATAAACGCAGTTGCCCATCTCTTGCAACCACCCGCACAGGTTAAGCCCTACCGATCCTGCTCTTCATTCTGGTCTACTGAAAGAAAAAGGGGGTGCAGCACTTCATGAAGCAGCTAGTGCTGTACCTGGGCCCATTCCACCTCTAGGCTCTGTGTCCGGGACACTCTTCCAGTTTATGAAAGGCATATGAAGATTATGGTGCAGGAGTCCAATCATGAGAGGATCACCACTCTTGCTTGGTCCACCTGGTGGCTGGAAGCTAGTAGCAGACACACAATCATTAGCACATTCAGTTAGGGGGTTGCACCCTTGATCACCCCAATAACTTATGGTCTTATTAACTTTTCTATGCTCTTCTCTACTGGGGAAGAAGAGTTTGCTGAAGCTTAGTGGCCAACCTGCAGAGACCATACACTTGTTATTGCTTTTTGTGAAGACTGTTTATGGGCAGAAAGCCTTAAAAAAAACTACCTCCTTTCCCATAACATTTGTTGCTCCTAAATCTATCCTGTAAGTACAAAGGAAGTGAGGTCCATTTACATAGTGGTCTTTTCCCATGAAGTTGACTAGGCTTGCCTAAGTCCAGCAGTGAGAACCCAGACCATGAAGATCCACCTACCACAGGCGGCCTCAGTACATGCATGCACATGAGTAGATAGAGCAGACCAGTGCTTAATTTGTAAAAAAAAAAAAAAAATACAAATGAGAGCCAGGCCTTTGCTAGGAGGCCACTGCAGCCTGCACCACACATTGCCTCTGCCATGCTACCAATAATTGCAACAACACAACTTCACTCCTACAAGTGAGACAATTTGGACATTCCAGGCCCCCAAAGTTATCAGATTGACTTGGGCAGCAGGTAATAGTAATTCTTAAGGTATATTAAAATAATACTTAACTGTTGTTGTGGTAATCTTTAAAATAGCTAGACAGCGCCACCTTGTGGCAGACTATCACATGCGCCAGTGTTGACAATTAAGTGTCGGTCCTGAGCACCGGAAACCACTGGCTCAAATTAGGCGCTGGAGCAGATACTAATCCCTAATTTGTTTTTTCCCCACCCCATTTTCTTAGGTTTATTGATCCTACTGTAGTTCATCTTTAGTTATGAAATACTCCTCAATTATCCATCTTACTCCTTTACTGGTTTGGCCTCAACGTTCGCTGATGCCATCTAACCTGTTTTAGGTGGTGTTTGATCATCCAGGTCTATGACAGCAGACAATGCATGTATTCTACACACGGGCTTTCAGGCTCTCTTGTATACATTGTTTTTCTGATTTAACTCATTAAGGATTCCTAAATTAGTGCCAACTGTTTCTCTTAAATAAGCTACCAAAGAAATTCAACCCAGGTCACTGGGGGTGGGGCAGTGGCACAGGGCAGTGGTCCTGTCCAGAGTGGTAAAGGAGCATCTGGAATACCATCAGCTCTTTGGCTTGTCAACGACAAATCATATTGAATATGACAATCCCACAACCTTCTCGTGTAGAGATAAGTGTGTCGTGCAGCTCTATGAGTGGAACGCTCTGCTCCTAGGCCATGCAGCAACTGCACGCAGCACATCTGTCGCTGAGATTTTGGCACGCTCACATGTTCCTAAGAATAACAGCTTCTCTTCAACACAATGGCCTATCACAAAAGTAGCCCTTGGCACAATCCCATTTTTGGAACACATTTGCATTTTTATTACCTTCCATGGCCTTCGACCCAAGTTGTTCTTGTTCCAAAGTGTCATTTTATCTACTGAAACCCAGATTTAATCAAACTTGCACTGGTGTCATCGCCCACAGCACGACTTTCTTCTACACTGGGGTTATAAATTTCTAAGTTCTGTGCAGGATTGTTTGATGCCAGTGTGCCAAGCCATTCATGGTCTATGAAAGGTTCATGGCACTGGGGGAGAATAGGAAATTGGTTTATGGAGTGAGCAAAGACAGGCTTTTTGTTGACGCAGTTTAGAGGCTGAAGGAAACTCACCAGCTGAAACATTGGCGGGTGCCTTTTGGAAGCCAGGAGAAGTTCTCGGAGTAAATGGAGTTGTTGGAGAGAATCAGTGAGTGTGATCATGAAACCTAGGAGACTTGCACTTTCCAGATCCACTTAACACAGGCAAAATAAAAACAGTTGGAAATTTCCTGCACAAAGTATACCCCTAGGTTTGGAGTGTATCTTCCAAATCCTAAGGGATTCACAAAGACTCAGTACTATGTCGCCCGCCTGAGATTTCATGGAGTTCACTAAAGTGTCAAACTTGTGCATGGCATATTTTAAGCAGAAGGAAAATTCTGCATATGTGAATGTGAAGGAAATGTGCATGTACATATTTTTTTCCTGATGGAGAAATCCCTTCCCCAACTCTCACATGTTTCTTAATTTAAGGGACAAATGTGT
This sequence comes from Pleurodeles waltl, assembly GCF_031143425.1. Taxonomy (NCBI): domain Eukaryota; kingdom Metazoa; phylum Chordata; class Amphibia; order Caudata; family Salamandridae; genus Pleurodeles; species Pleurodeles waltl. The sequence goes on along the minus strand of NC_090449.1, from coordinate 1,030,096,990 downwards.
TGAGTTTCCAGGGTGTGCCAGTACCTAAAAGCAATCAGTGACAAGTTTGTGGGTGTTTGCCTACTTTTCCTGTTGCTCCACGAAGAAGCAAGAGAGTAGCCCTAGAAGTAACAACATAAAATGATACCAATCCCATTTCTGATAATAAGGGTTGACATTTTGGTTCATAAAATGTGTATATCATGCACCTAGGTTGAACTTAGGTTTGTAAAACGTTCTGTCAATAGGGCCCAGTAGTTTTAGGCCCTACAACCTCTTCCTGAGAAAGGGATAGATGGCTTTTGTTGATATTGAAAATAGAGAGTTCTTTGATCATCTTAAGGTATGCAGTTCTTGGGAGGAAGAAAAGCCAAAAATATTGGCCTGTCCCGTCCGAAGTTACATTGATATGCAAGCGAGAGGGTAAGACATCATACACACATCACCACACAAACATACTATTTTTAATGTATGATTCTTCTGGAGTAGGGAAGTCAAGAGCACATATGGCTCTATCTCCTATTTGTGGCCTGAACATCCTTTTAAAACCAAATTCAAAGAACATATTTTGGATGGTTTTCTAGAAGCCCTACATTGCACATCAGAGACACCTGGACTAGATGGACCGTCGGTGATGGCCTCAAAAGAAAAAAGTCCAGATTTACAATGTCCAAAGCAAATATGTGCAAATGGCAGTGTAGGTCACATTTCTCATACAAAATATACTTTGTGCTGAAATGCTAAAGTGATTGCAACTCCCAATGGCCTTATGTCATTCAGCACCAACCCCCTGATAATGAACGCATATGCAGTTTAAAAGCACTGGAACAGCTTCTCCATAGTCCATGATGCACATCTGTAGACTGTGTTCACATGAAGGTCTTGAATTTTAGTGCCCAGGACAAAGAATGTAAATATGCTGATCTAAGGGAGGCTGGAAACATCGGAATATGCTCGGATGGCAGTAAGCTATTATAAGGCATCGCACACACCAATTTTTGTACGAGGACTGGAATGAGCAGGAGACAATGATATGATCATATATCAATTATATGGACATATAATAGCATTTCCCTAGTATTGAAGCAGGCTTGTCTAAAAGGTAAGTTTTAAGGTTTTTCATGAACTTTAGTAAAGGGTCTTGGAAAAGGATAGTGATTTTCAGAGGCCTGACCCTTGTATATGGAAGGGTCTTCCAACATTTTTTAAAACGTAAGTTCCAGCAGCAATTTGCTAATCTAGCTAACAGCAGATTTTGCAGAATTGTCTATTACCTTGTTTTTCACAACTTTTATCTAGCACCTATTGGCCACCTCAAGGTGCATTCACTCATCAAGTTCCTTGGCTGCTCAAAGCTCCACTTGTCGGATGCCATGAAGATCAATCAGCTTGGGTGAGGGTTGGAGATCCTGCTAGGGGGCGGGCCTCAGTGTCTGATTGTGCTTTTGGTGCATGCGCACAAGTGGGGCGCGTTTTCTCTTCAGCTGTTGATTTACAAATCATTCTCTCTGGTGGGTCTTCCCGACTGTAACCGATACACGTGACAGGAACGTAAGACGCTCACCTTGGACTTCTTGGCACTAACTGCTAGTTGGCATGACTTAAATCTGTTTCAAATCCTGTATTGACACAATGACGCACTTGCACTGTTAATCTCCCGGCTTAGTATAAAAGATATGCCTGGTACCTAATTGCTAACGATATCACTGTTTCCAGCTATCAATTTTGAAAAACAGTGATGTCACCACCAGGTACTGCCTAATCTGAAGCTTTCTTAGTGTGTGGGTGATTCAGTGTCACGAGCCATGGACGGACTAAGTTTTCCAAAATTCAAACTTCACTTTGAAAACAGGAAAACAATATGACGTAGGCATAGAAGTTAAAATGAATGTGTAGGTTATGTTAGGTTATGTTATTATAGAGATTTTAGTAGCGCTATCATGATACTAGTATGGACTCACAGCGCTGTCATGAGTTCCAGTATCTTTGAAGGCTCTTTCCAGAAAGATAAATTAATTGTCCCTTATATCATAGATAAAGGAAATAGTGTTTAAACACTTCTAAGTTGTAAGTGAACAAAAATCAAAGGAAACAAGCATTTGCAATGCAATATGTGTTGCAGTTGTGAGAGTTAGAGCTATTGACGTTGTAAATGACAGTGTCTCTTTCCTATGTGTTTTGGTTTGGCGTGTAGTGGATGTATGCCAGGCGCACAGCAACCCTCCCAGGCCTGTCGCTGCCGGAGAGAGGACACAACAAGAGTAAGGAGCAAAGAAAAGGGGGCAGCCATATATTTCTGTGTGTTAAACTTTTAAAGGAATTATTCATCTACATTGGTAATACCAGCTTAACGTTTAAAAACATTGACTGTATACAAAGAGAATAACAGAAGAGGCAGCTTAACTGCATCAGCCCAACATCCTCTGATTCTGGGCAAATCACTCCTTGCTACCAAAAATAAATGTGTAATGTAACTGGTGCTCATGTAAAGCGGTGTAATACCTTTGTATCGAGTTCGCACTAACTGAACTCTATTTGAAGAGGCCCAATCTATATCCAAAGGCTAGATGGTTTTGCTATCAAGCTCGAGGCCGTGAAAAACTTGGGTCTGGAGTCACGACTCCTTTTCCACCATTTTGGAGACAACACCTTTCGCCAAATTCTTGCCTAGAATGAACCTATGTGCTTGGTTGGTGACCCTCCGGAGGTTATCAACAGCACTTGCTATCGCCTAGTGTTAAGGTCTACTCAAGTCAGTTGATTAATGCACTCATTGCAGAGATCTTGACAGAACAAGAATGTCACAGATTACAATCCAGACATAGCTTTTTCAACTCTTCATCTCTGCAAGGTTGATCCAAATGAATTCTAGCGATTTTGTTAAGAATGGCACCTGCTTTGCGGCACTATGAAATGGCAGAAAAACTGTATTACCAAGCTCTATATAAACAAACAAGTTATTCCCAGACTGCCCCAACATGCACCAGACAAAGAACCCTAGGGGAGAGGATGTGGCGTAAGGGCCAGAGCTGCTGACTTTGGAGCTGGGGAACACAGTTCGAGTCTCGGCGCTGGCTCAACATCCTGTGATTGTGGGCAAGTCACGTAATCTCCCCTCGCTACAAAAAATGAATGTGTTCTTGTGTAATGTTACCGGTGCTCATGTAAAGTGCTGTAATACCTTTGTACCAAGTTGGCACTGTATAAAACTGCAAAAAAAATCAATAAATAAAGCGCTCCAATACCTTCATGTTGAGTTCGCGCTACATAAAACTGCAAAAAAAAATAATAATAATCCTGTCATAGATTTTTCACCTCTGCAAGGTCAAATCAAATGAATTATAGCGATTTTGTTAAGAATTGCACCTGCTTTGCGGCACTATAAAATGGCAGACCTGTATTACCAAGCGCTATATAAAAAAAAAAGGTTATTCCCAGACTACCCCAACACGCACCAGACAAAGAACCCTAAGGGAGAGGATGTGGCATAAGGACCAGAGCTGCTGACTTTGGAGCTGGAGAGCACGGTTCGAGTCTCAGCACCGGCTCGCTATCCTGTGAATCTGGGCAAATCACTAAATCTCCTTTTGCTACCAAAAATGAATGTGTTCCTGTGTAATGTAACCGGTGCTCATTTAAAGCACTGTAACACCTTTGTATAGAGTTTGCACTATATAAAACTGCCCAAAAAAAAATAAGTGGTCCAATATGTTCATGTCGAGACCGCGCTACATACAACTGCAAACAAATCAAGAAATAAAAAAGCACCCGCAGACATCGCAAAGAAACATCAAGTTTCCCAAAACCAAGGAAGACGAAGAAACAACATACCGCCATGAGCGAAGCGGCAAGGCAAAAGAAAAAATAGTGTACTGACATGAAGCTATCTGGGCGATAGTGCAATAATTCTCGTAACAGGGTCAGTCTCCAAGGCGGTAACAAAACAGCCTCAAGGTGGGACAAACGTAAAGCATTTCCCAATGACATCAAGGGATATTTGAAAGGCAGGCCCAGGAACAAATTAAACTGATGGGTGTGGCTAAAGCCCTCAGAATAGATTGTCGAGAAGAGCAGCGCAGTAAATTAAATTTGAGGTTAGAACTTTAAAACACAAGGGCGTGGCCATGGGCGTCAAGATGGCGGTCGCACTCTAAGTGTGCTCCAGACCCCTCCGTCATCCGCCCAAACCCACTACCGCATACGATCCTGCTTCTGTCCCAACCAGGACTCGGAGGGTGCCTCGGTGCCCTCTGATGCCGGAAGCTCGAAAACCGGAGCTCGGGGGTGCCTGTAGCTGTCGTGGGGTGGCGCCGACCCGAGGACCGGACCGCGCCCGAGGAGGGGGCCGCCCTGTGGCCAGTGCCTTCGACCAAGCAAGCAGCGAATCAATCCCGACCGGCGGAGCCGCACCCGGAAGTGCCGCACCTTCTGCTGTGGCCGGGAAGAAGCCTGGCAGACGACAGCACGAGTGGTCGGCGGGGCCGAGAGTGGACGTCCTCAGAGCCGACGGGCTCCAGAATTGATTGAAGCCCCGTGACCCGCGGGACTGGACACCGGGAGCCCGACTGTCTGTTGGCCGACATGAGGCAGCGCGACCCCAGAAGGTAGGAGGCACAGAGGGTCGAGCGCTGGAAATCTGCGCCCTCTGAAGCCCCGGGAGACAGCACTATGCGCCGCCGCGTGGCGGGCGACTGGGCCTGGGGTTCGGCCCGGGGCCCTGCCGGGCCATAACCGCAGACAGGGGGTGGCCCCTCCTTCGGAGGACCATCCACCGACTGCGCCCAGGAGCTGGGGAGCGCCGAAACCGCGCCTGCTCCGGCGCGGGGAGCGAGAACGGAGGAGCAGGGCAGGGGTGACGAGGAGGAGCGACGAGGGCCCTGGCCCATGTGGACCCCCATATTGAAATCCCAAATTCGGTGGCCGGAGGGGGAAATCGGCCCACTGAGGGGTGGCACCTAACTGACACAGCAACTCTGCGGGGAGCACAGCAGAAGCCAAAGAACCCCCCCTTCGCCCGGGGACCGCGGAGACTCATGCCCCCAGAGGAGATCGCCCTCGGAGTGGCCCCGGATCTCCGGTGATCCTCGCCGGGGGGCAGCGAATGCCACGGGCACACCGAGGGGACCCAACAGTCGGTTCACCCGATGGAAGACCACCACCCCGGAGGAACCCGATGACCGAACATTTCCATGCCCCGGACCTGTCGAGGGGCGAGTCCCTTTCTCTACTGACCGAATCCTTGGGCATATCGTGAAGGGGAGGGGCGCCCCCCCCATGGATCTGGTGAAAGAACTGGTACCCTCGCCTCTGGCCATTGCACACCCTCCGATCGCCCCCTGACTGGAGCCCCCCACCAGGGGTGAATACCCCGAATCAGGCCCAACCGGACAAGAGACGCAGGACCCTTGTCATGGATATGCGCTGTTCCCAATAGACCATATCTGCACTGACTTGACCCATCGGACAACATGGGTAAAGACAGAGCCTCCAGACAGGCGCAGCCATCCCAGCAGAGGATTGACCAATTTACCACGCCAACGGTCCACCGAACCGGAGGCGACGCTCCACCTAATGAACAGGCCACAGACGGGGTCAATACTATCCTTCTTGCAATTCAAACCTCGCAACGGGCAGTGGAAACAAAGATTGGAGAGGTGAGAGAAGAGATGGGCCTCGTGAGACAGGACCTCAGAAATGCAGTGGGCCGTATTACGGAGGTGGAAAACCGTGTCTCGCAGACAGAGAGCGACTTGACCGACCTCAGAGCCAAGGTGGCTCAGCTACAAACTCGGACCGGCGAACTCCACCGCAGGACGGAAGACGCGGAGAACCACTCCAGACGCAACAACCTACGATTCGTTGGCGTCCCGGAGGGAGCGGAAGATGGCAAAGCTACCGAATTCCTAGAGAACTGGATTAAATCCTGGATGCTTGAGAACTATCTTTCGCCATGGTTCGCGATAGAACGAGCACATAGAGCCCTGGCCCCACGGCCCCCCAAGGGCGGCCCCCGAAGACCTATGATAGCGCGCTTCTTCAATTTTAAAGACCGTGATGCGATCCTCAGAGAAGCCAGGCGCTCCCCTGACCTCCTTTGGGACAATCAGAAAATATTGGTTTTTCCAGACTACACTCGAGAAGTCCAAACCAAGCGCTGATCGTATGAACAGGTGAAACAGAAACTGAGAGCGATGCAACTTTCATACATGCTCCTTTTCCCAGCGCGCCTGAAGGTAATACTTGCTGGCAAGGCGCACTTCTTTGAATCACCCGATGAGGCGTGGGATTGGCTGATGGAGGAAGGTATCGGAAACCGAAAGGGTCCAGCCGATCCGTCTGGGGGACCCCGGGAATCACGCCCAGGCACACAAGCAACCATGCGGAGAGGTCGAAAGCGCACCAGATCCAGGAGGGGAAGGCCGAGGAACTCCAATGCCCAAACAGACGAGGACGCCCATTCGGTCCTGGTCCCCCCGTCGGGGGAGGTGCCGGGGGCTCACTCCGGGGACTGGACCTCGAAAGAAGAGTGAGAAATAGACCGTTTGAACCAGTCCCCCGAACTTGGTTGACACTGGTCCTACGGGTACTGAGCTCCTGTACACTGGGCTGCACCGGCGGAACCGAGTGGCATCTCGTGTGACGGGTGCAGGGGCGCACCCGCGATGGCACCACCCCGAGCAACCCAGTGACTTTACTATGGATAGGGTTTTTTCGTTAATTAACTGCAACTGATCCGACACACAGGAGGGGTCCACCACTCCACTCGATGGCAGTCTACATGGCTGTGTTGCCCCCGTTGGGCATTAGGGCGACAGATGCTTCAGAGGTAGAGAAGTATGGGGTGGTGGGGAGTTGGGAGTTTAAAGCTCACGTTAGGGCTTAGTGAAGTGTTTGTGACAAGTTACCATAGCAATACCCACACCTGCCGTACAGATCCCTTCCAATCAATAGGCCTGTCTCTGAGCCCCCGGTCAGATCCCCGAGTTCCCGTAATGCAATCATGGCACATGCAGCCCCCGCACTGACAAAGATTCTCTCATGGAACGTCAACGGCCTCCTAGATAAAATTAAAAGAACCGCAGTGTTTAGCACCCTGCAGGAGACCCACCTACTTGGAACCAATTGCCCTATCCTAGCACGGGGAGGCTTTGACAAAGCTTTCCACGCGGGCTTCTCGAGGGGCTCCATGGGGGTGGCCATCTTGTTTCATCGCTCACTGCCCATAGTGGTTACGGCCACACAGTCAGACCCACAGGGTAGATTTGTTACGGTGACCGGCATACTACACGGGTCGCCAGTTAATTTCGTATGCGTGTACGCTCCCCCAGCTGGCTTTGATACCTTCTTACTAACTCTCCGCCGGATGATTATAAACCTCCCGCAGGGACTCACGCTTATTGGAGGTGACTTTAACTCGGTCCTAGACCCTAAAATAGATGTATCCAGACCCATTTCATCCACCCGAGTTGGGAGAGCAACCAAATTAAATGGTTGGACAGCAAGCCTAAGCCTGTGTGAGGTATGGAGGACATGGCACCCCAGAACGCGGCAATACACACACACCTCAGCGGCCCATAACTCCCAAGCAAGAATTGACCTTGTGCTCATGCCCGCCTTAGACATCCCTAGAATCACTGGCGCTGAGATATTACCCAGAGGAGTCTCGGACCATTCCCCGGTGCGTATCCGAGTAGGAGGCATACCCCTAAATCAACGTCCCATGTGGCGCATGAGCGCATGGTACCTACAAAATAATGATTTCACTCTTGATATAAGGGACCACCTTAACCAGTATTTTGATCAAAATCTGGGATCCGTACAATCCCCGGGTACACTCTGGGTGGCATGTAAAGCCACACTCAGAGGCTATGCCAGGTACCGTGTGCGCGCCCGTGAACGGGCACGAGACTTACAGGTGACAACCCTCGAAGCCAGAGCCCTGGCCCTGGAGCAGTCTGAGACTCCCGCGGCATCAGCATCTGCTTTGAGGCGTCTAACAGTGATTAGAGAGGAAATAAGACAGTTAGTGTTTGAGGCTGCAAAGCACACATGGAGAGTGTCAGTGGCTCGTGTGTATGGATGAGGTGATAAAAATGGCAAACTCCTGCATTGGTTGGCCTCGCGCCACCTAGCCGACAGAGTTATCCCGGAGATCGCGGACGAAGCAGGCTCAATCGCGCAGACCCCCAGTGCATCATACTACGCTCAGCTATACGCTGTGCGCCCCCGCCCACGAATTGAAAGGGAATCCCTCCTTCTGGATGACATAATCCTTCCTAAAATCTCGCAGGCGACAAGGGAGACCCTGGAGGAATCCATAACCCTGGCCGCAATAACAATGGCCATATCCGGACTAGCATCAGGCAAAACACCTGGACCGGACGGCCTCCCATCTGAGCTCTACGGCAGATGCGGGGACATTCTAAGCCCCCATCTGCTCAATATGTTTAACAAAGCAATGAAGATAGGCCGCTTCCCCACCGGAATAGATCAAGCCACAATAGTGGTGATTCCGAAGACCCGCCCGCCATCGCGTGACCGCTCAGCCTATAGACCCATCTCCCTGTTGAACGCTGAGATTAAAGTGCTCTCAACATTACTTGCTGCCAGGCTGAAGGTTGTGCTTCCCTCGCTGGTACACCCAGACCAATGCGGCTTCATGCCCTCACGTAGCACCAGATACTGCATTAGGAGACTGCATAATGCTCTGGCTCACCGTGGCACCTTGACCGGGTCCCCTCTTGCCCTCCTTCTAATAGACTTTGAAAAAGCATTTGATACTGTGGATTGGTCATACCTAGAACAAGTTCTAAGGAAGAGCGGATTTGGACCCAAATTCAGAAGACTAGTAAAATTGCTCTACTCCAACCCGACAGCTCATATTCAGGTAAACGGAGTGACATCCGATCTATTCCCCATCCGACGCGGGACCCGACAGGGATGCCCGCTATCGCCGCTACTCTTTGTCCTGGCAATTGAGCCACTAGCAAAGCTACTGAGAGAAGACCCACTAATAACAGGCTGGGCATGGCCAGTGGGGCCGGAGGACCGGGTAGCACTGTACGCTGACGACCTCCTCCTTTACCTCTCTAACCCGGCAATGAGTGGCCCGCGAGTCCTAGAGCTTCTGGAGCTCTTCTCACAAGCCTTGGGGCTTACCCTGAACTCTAGCAAATCCCTACTGATCCCACTACATCCCTCGAGAGACTGTATAAGCTGGCAGAAAAACATCCCAATCCGCCACAATAGTTTTAAATATCTGGGGGTTCACATCACTCTACTCCCCGAGCTTGCGTGGGAACTAAATATTACACCGCTCTTTAAGAACTCCAAAAAAGACCTTCAACGCTGGCGGAATCTACCACTCAACACACTGGGGAGAATAGCCCTATACAAAATGATGGTGCTCCCCAGATTCCTATACCAACTGCAGAACTTCCCACACCTCATCCCCCGGAAATGGTTTAACGAAGTCGAGACTATGGCACGCCAATTTCTGTGGCACGGTTCCCGCCCCAAGCTAGCCCTTGTTACATGTCAAAGAGACATCTACGATGGGGGACTGGGAATGTCTAACATTCATTTTTACTACCTAGCCATGCGCCTACTGGTGATCAACGACTGGCTATCGGGAGGCTGGACTGACCCCGCGTACGGACTGGAACTTCAGGAGATGGGCTACAACGGGGTTTTCAACGCCCTGTATGGAGGCGCGATCCCGCAGTCCATCCCGGAGGTGACCAGACTGGTTTTTACAGGATGGAGGGCAGCACAGAGGGCCACGGGGTGGTGGTCTTGTCTAACTCATCAGACACCTCTCTGGCAGGGGAAATGGCTAAAGGAAGTCTCCACGCTAGAGGGCTTTCGGAAGTGGGACATTATTGGGATAACGACGCTTGGTAACATCTGGGACGACACACACATTCGGCCCTTTGAGGAGCTTCAGAAAACATACTCTTTAAATAACACCCAGTTTCACAAATATCTACAGCTCAGGCATGCCCTACTGGTACACGTACGGCCTGGGGACAACATCCCAGAATATAGTCCGCTAGAAGCGAAAATTATGATGGGGCACTTAAACAAAAGGGGAATTTCCCAAATATACCGCTCCATCCTCACCAACACATGAAGAGGAACTTCGCCGGAAATGGGAGGGCTGGGTGGGCCCCATGGATGATTTAGACTGGAGAGAGGCTCTAATGGCCCCCCGAACATTGGCCATATCCACACGGTTTCAGTTGCTACAGACCCTCTACCTACACGCAGCCTACCTTACCCCTAAGAGGCTCCACCGGGCGGGTCTACGGCCCACGGACGAGTGCCCCCGGTGCTCTCAAATGGGGGCAGACTTCTTCCACATGGTCTGGGCCTGCCCGGTTATAGAGTCATATTGGAGGTCAGTTACGGGGGAGGTCTCCGAAGTACTGCAGTCAACAGTGGAGATATCCCCGACGCCACTTTTACTGGGGGCAATGGGCGAGACAGGGCTAAGCAGATCGAGTCATACATTCCTGGGAGTAGCCTGCTTAGTGGCAAAAAGAGACGTTATGTCGGAATGGAAGGCTGTAAAAGCGCCGTCCCTTAACAAATGGAGATGAGGAGTGGATTGGTGTGCAGGATGTGAAAAAATGGTATACGAGGCGAGAGGTTGCCCTGAAAAATACAATAGAGTATTGGGGAGTTGGGTGGGGCTGCTGGCTGATTGATCAACCTAGGATAGCAGAAATTCCATGCGGCTCCCCCAAAGCAAAAGTAACCCAGGGACCAAGGGGCAATTACAACGACAACCCTCGCTCTGGGTGTGAGAGGGGCTGACCTAGGGCCACACGAGGTGGAGAGCAAGCCGATCCCCCTCAGACATGACATCAATAAGGGTCACCACTTTACTCTAATACTATAATGGCGGGGCCAAAACTCAAAAACTCGAAAAAAACAAAACTTACTCCAGTCTATAGGGAGGCCACGGGGCCTATTAGGACCCTGGGACCCACAGGACGAGTAAGACGTAAGTGGCAGATGTCACATCGTGACGAGGGTGTTATGGTATTGATATCTGTATATTTCATTTATTGTTACAATGTATTATCGTTGAGTTTTTTCCTTTTGTTTTTCTTCAAAATAAAAAAAATCTTGATAAAAAAAAAAAGAACTTTAAAACACAGACATATGTTTAGGTGCAGCAGACACATACACCTGTGCCCTTGCTCTACCTTCTGATATTGTACTTAAAGTATGGGTGGTAGAGATTTAGCATGTGTTTATCCCAGCAGAGCTCTGCAAATCAGCAGCAATTGCACTAATTACCTCAGAATTGGATTACTGAAATGATTTATACCTCAACATCAACCCCTTCTCTCTGAACAAATTGCAGATGGTGCAAAATGTGACAGCGCGTCTATCGGTCAAGGAGTGCCTTCGAAACCTCCACTGGCTACTAGTTGGGAAACGGGTGATCTTTTAGGCGCTCAGCACAGTTTTTCTGGTCTTTCATCAAAGGGGTTCTCTGGCCATCAGGTCATCCTTTAGGTGGTACATGCCTAGTAGACATCTAAGATCAGCATCCAGCAGAAAGGCGGATGTCCTGAGGATTCGAAAGGCCAGATAGGGCGATCTCACCTTTACCATTGCCGCTACCAAGTTATAGAACACCCTTCCTACCTACACTGCAGAAATCAATTAATTTTCTTCTTTCAGAAAACATCTTAAAACTTGGCTGTTTTCTTCTGCCATCTGTAGCTATTGTTGAGGGTAGGCTCTTACTTCTACATTTTTGTGCCTTAGTCTACTGTTTTGTGTAGCTTTCTTTCAGCCATGCTTCTTCCAATGGGCACCTGTCTCATAAGTGGCTCAGCATCGTGATACCATTGGGTTTACTGCTCTCAATAAATCTAATTTCATCTGCTGTATACTGAAGGCCGGTCACATCCAACTTCACCCAATGCTGGGTCAACCCGACAGGTCCACTCTAACTATCTCCCCTGGATTCCATTGATCGCGAGGTTTCAGCCGAAGGCACTTTTCTAAGCAGAGGCACATTGTCCTTCCCCCTCAAGAATCATTCTGCATTCAGTATATGATAGCTCCAACATAGGTTCTTGTACCTTCTGTCCCCTCATTTGAGAAAAGACCATGACTGCCTACAACAGACAGGTCTCCAGGCCTGTAAACAAGAGGATATGCTACATCCCCTGTTGGCATGATCAAAGGTAACTAACATTCAGACCCCTCAAAGGGTCTCCTTCCAATACTGAAGTCACTCAGGAGTCTGGGTACCACTGAGACAATTATCCGGACAATAATCTGAACAATAAAAAACCCGCTCTCATACCCTGTATTTGCTACTTAGAATTTTACACTGTACACCACTTATAAAAATACATTTAAGATTAACTCAACAGTCAATTGCACTAGCAGAATTACTACTACTGCTACAATAATAATAAGTTGAATTTTACATTTACATAGCTTATCACACTGCACTTCTGCTGTTTCTAAATGCTGTAAATTACAAGTGTTATTATCACCCATTCTAATGGTACCCATTTCCCCCAGTTCAGAATGATGGTAGGTCAAAATAATGCATCCTTAAGTAGTTTATTGGTTTGTTGAGAGATTTCCTTCATGTACATGTTAAACCTGTCGACGTACACCCTCAACCACCCTCACCATCCCACATATTACATCAGTCCTAACATTTTCTATAATATCATTGATAATATCACTGCAACATTTGCAATAACGTTATTGACGAGAAAACTGTGCATGACCCGGACATGAATTATTGTTACCTTGGGGCACTAGTTATAGTTTCTCATGATAATTATAGCTATAACTGCTGAATTTTTGGTGTGTTTACTTCCCTCTACAGATTCTGCTTTTATTCTTCTTGACCTCAATGAACATGAAAGTGTAAGGCACCAATGATTGAAGTGGTTTGTGGGAAGGTTGCTCCACAATCATATGTTAAAAGGAATGAAATACTCTCTTCCATACATTAAAAGGACATTGCAAGCTACTTCATAGTTTTAGGACCTTACCAAGAATCTCAACCTTCAGTCTTGTTTCTTTATATGGTTATGGAACTCCTTGGTGACTTGCAATATCCTTATTAAGTAGGGAACAGGGGTCTTTCCAACCATATATATTATAAAGAACAAGCCATAATTAAAGAGACACTCTTGCTGCCTCAGTAAAATGCATATATAACCATAATTACAGTGGTGCGATCAGTTTCCCTGCCTCTTTAATGAACAGTTGTCTGGATAGTTATTTGAAAAGTTTATTTATTCATGTGTGTTTGTAGACATGCAGACAGTTAAACACCCACGCACATAAATAAATCACTCCTTGCTCTCCATTAAAGAAAACACAGACAAACTGTGTACATACAGCATACTAAGGTACCTGCAGAAGCAAGTTTATAGGTTTTACTTATTCATGGCATGTCCCTTTATGATTGCTGATCCATCTTTGGTACATCTGAGAGCATCCATTATAGATAATAGGAAGAACTGCTTGTCTGGTGCGTAAAAAGACACAAGAGTGCTGTCATTATACATAGATGCACTCTCCTCGCTATAAAAAGATGCCGACAATGTTAATGGATCAGGTGCTTCCTAGGTGTGCTTCGGTACGTAACGTCAATTTTGCACCGGTGCACTGTTTCAGGAACAGTGATTCCCTAGATGGGTAGTCAGGCTCATTGTAGACCATTTTATGTGTTGCTCTTAATACTGAGAGCCAGCCTGATTTTAGGCTCCTCTAAACCATGCACATAAAGGGGAGGAAACTCAAAAAGATAACATGATAATCACACACTCTGGAAGAGTGGGGAAGTCTGGATTAGAATTATTGTCTTCTGGTTTCACCTTTCTCCACTTGGCTATTAGGACACATCTCCTCCAACTTCATGTGGTCCCTTCTCATTAATCGCCCCTAACATTTTCTTCAAAGCTGTGAACAGGTTACTGCTGCAGGTTCCCAGGCAATGGGATGGGAAGCGATGGTCATCCAGGAAGCTGTTGAACAGGAAATCATTTACTCTTTCTAGTCACTAACTCTTTCCTAAATGAAGAAAGAACCTACTGATTATCCTGTGCCTGGTGCTAAAGGCTACCGGAACCAGGTCTTACAGGACCATTACTCTCCCATGTGCTTAAGATCAGCCACTAAAATCCTACTCACCTCCTGAACAGCTACATGCAAAGAATTTGGCCATAGGTCACTACCTGCCAAGGATCGATATGCTGGAGTACCATAGATTCCCATCTCAGACTTCGAAGAAATCACCTGAAGATCCAGCGTGGCCTAAATAACTTGCTTTTGCTTCCTATGTAGTCATAGAGTTGTACTTGGCCCACCTCACATGCCCCACCCCCTACACAATGTCCTCTCTATGATTTGCCACCTGTTCCTCGCTAGACGCCTAAGACCAATTCTTGCTGCCCACAACCAGGTGGGTATCATTGGGGCTAACGAGGCTGGCAGTATCACAACTTCAGTTGCTTGTCTGCTTTGACACCCTCCCGTCTGATACATGGTGACACTTCAGATGCTTAAACGCTGGTATCAGTGCATAATTTGTAAAAAAAAAAAAAAAACATAACTTCCAGGTGTTTTTTTTTACTTTATTTTTGTGAGTACTAGATTCAGCTTTTGACTGCCTCAGCACCCTCTTCAAATGGAGGGAAAAAGATACATGTATTTATGTTCATGTCTGCTGCAGGATACAATGAATAGATGTCTTAGGAAAACCTTATCTGAAGATATAGTAACATCAGTCAGTGCTTAGTTTTAGCTGGTGGTTTCTGGTGCTCAGCACTGGCACTTAATTGTCAACACTTGCTCTTATAACATTTTGACAAACGGTGGTGCTGTCTGTCTAATTTAGAAATGAGCACAACAGTAGTGTATAAATTCAATATACATTATAAAGGGCTAATACCGACCCCACCAACCGATTCCTATAGTGTTGGGTGCCTGGAATAGCCTGAATTGTCACACTCATAGGAGTGTGCTGAGTATTAGTTGTGTTGGTACTGTCATTGGCACCACTGGCAGGGGCAATGTGTGTTGTAAGCTGCAGTGGCCTGCTGACAAGGCTCCTGGCACTTGTTTTTGTTTTATTTATTTATTTATTTATTCTCTTTTACAAACTAAGCACTAGGTACAGCTATAAGTTGGTTAATGCTTTGGCTAATGGCTCGTACTAGTCACATCTTGCCCGCTGACCCCGTCCCTGTTGTCATGTCCTCTTCGCCCCAGCGGCTTTGCATCCTACATCACACTTCTTAAAGTTATTTTGTGCTTGGCCCATTGGTCCGCAAGTTAAGCACTGGTTCTCGAGGAGATCTCATTCCAAGCAGACAATTAAATGAGACTAGCTTTGAAAGAGGTCAACCACTAACTACCAATTCAAAACTCATCCAAGAATAAATAAACAATGCTGTGATTACTGACCTTGAGATAATGAATTGAGGGTGGGGATAAGCAAAGCCTTTCAGTTCTGCTGACAAAAACAAAATTACCTGACCATAGAATCAAGCATGTCAGCTGAGTGTCAGAAACAAAATTACCTGGCCATAGAATCACGCAAGTCAGCTGAGTGGCAACAGTCACTGGTTCCAGTCTGACCCTGGCACATGGAGGGTGCCAGTCTACACTGAGCATGGAGTTACTGCGCAGGACTCAAGAGGCCAGGATCCTCCTTCCAGTTACTGCAGGATGGTAAGGATGATAATGAAAAAGTCAGCTGGCTGAGATCATTACTTTTTGATCTGTGAGATTTTTCCAATGTGATTCAGGAATGACTGCATTGCCTCAAAATTCAGTTGCAGGTCTGGGTTTGAAGAGATGTGATCTGGCCGTCTTCTGAACAACATGTTGGTTGAATCAGCTCTCAGGTCTGGGTTTGAAGACGTCTGGATTCATCTGTTGTCTGCACCACATTTACTTTTGTTTACCTCTCAGGTGGGTTGGGTTTGATGAGTTCTGGATCCATCTGTTTTCTGCACCATGGGTGGGTTGAATCAGCATTCATGTTAGGTTTGAAGAGTTCTGGATTCTGCTGTCTTCTGAATCATACGTAGTTTGATTCAGCTCTCACCTCTGAGGAGCTCTAGATTCATCTGTTTTCTGAAGCACACGTAGGTTGATTCAGCTCTCAGGTCTGGGTTTGAAGAGGTCTGGATTCATCTGTTTTCTGCACCACATTTACTTCTGTTTATCTCTCAGGTGGGTTGGGTTTGAAGAGTTCTGGATTCATCTGTTTTCTGCACCACGAGTAGGTTGAATCAGCGTTCATGTTGGGTTTGAAGAGTTCTGGATTCTGCTGTCTTTTGAACCATATATAGGTTGTTTTAGCTCGCAGGGCAGAATTTGAATTGTTCTGGTTCAGCTGTCTTCTGAACCATACGTAGTTTGATTCCGCTCTCAGCTCTGAGGAGCTCTGGATTCATCTGTTTTCTGAAGCACACGTAGGTTGATTCAGCTCTCAGGTGTGCGTTTGAGTTGTTCTGGATTCAGCTGCCTTCTGAACCACATGTAGGTTGTTTTACCTTTCAGGTCTGGGTTGAAAGAGGTCCAGGGGACACAGCACTCCTGGGGATCTGTCTCTTTGTTTGAATCCTTTTAAGATAGGTAGTACAGTAGGAAGGCTGATACTTGGTGAGTAGATGGGTGGTAGCGAGTGAAGGTATTTTTGCCTTTCCCTGGGTGGCTTTGTGGACAGTACAGATGCCTTGAATTTAATCCTTGGTTCCACGGGGAGCCCTTGGGGCACCTTAAGTGATAGTTGAATGTGGTTATGTTTGCAAAGGTTCAAGCATATTCTAGCTACTTGAGTTTGCAACTGGTGCAGACTCTCATTGACTGTCAATCTTTATGAGTAGATGACGATGGAGTAGTCAACATTGACCAAGGATGATGCTGGTTTTGGAAGTGTTTTAAGGCAATATTGGCCAAGAAACATAAGGGATCACAATGCCCAAAAGTGGCCTTTCCATGCCACTGCCTCGCACTATTTTCTGACACATGTTTCGCTGTGCCTCACACTATAAGTCTCTTTCCTTGTAAATGAGCTTTGCTAATTTACCGCTGTGGCTAAGTCAGCACTATTTCAATATCTTTAATACATACATAACTTGCTACATGAAATTCACATCAGATAAAGGTATTGTTCAATCAATACACAGAGGTACACAGTTAGGGAAACAGTGAGTTCCTACTGGGAGCTCTAGGTTAGATCCAGGTCAGTGTAGGCGCTTCTATACATAGAAGCAAGGGGCCTCACACACCCAATTGGGTGTCGGGCAGACCTCCATTAAGATACCTGCCGGTACGATTATCTTTCAGGAGTCAAAGTCCGTACTCCTCCGGAACTTTGTTCCACAATGGGGGAGTCCTTGGGTCAATTAGCGGGGGCTAAGCGGACCACTGTGGTCACTCACAATTATCTGTCCATAACCATGCAGTGTCCTGAGTAGGCTAAGTGGACTGTTTTGTTCGCTGTCCACTGACTTTACCCTAGAGTATTGAGTGTCTACCAATCTGAGACACTGGTGGAAGCTGTCGTCCCTTGGCCACATGATTTTGGGAATGGCGCAAACTACTATTTATGTGACCCATCACACTTTACATCGTTAGCAGGGTACACCACACAGCTGTTGGGTGTTTGGCCATCTGATATTATGACATTGGCACGAGCTGTCACACAGTTACATTATGGGTTCCTTACGTTGTCACACTAAGCTTTTTACAAAAACCACGAAGTAATTTGAGGGGGCTAAGCGAACTACACTGCTCGACGTACTCCAAACAGTCATGAAGTATGAAGTGTTTAGTACAATGAGACGCTTGGTGGGAGCTGTCATCTCGTGGCCACATATGTAATTTGAGACTTTGTTGGTACAGCGCGGGCTACTGTGTTCTCATCCCATCACACTTTGCGGGAACTCTCATCCAGGTAAACCATGGCCCCACGATGGGCTGCCATATGACGCCTTCTAATTCCTCTTGAACCTGCACTCATGGTTCCTGATTTTTTACATAGACAAATTGTCCTACTTTGATTCATGTATAAATGTCAAGGAACTTTGTCCTTGCTCCCACGGGTCCCTGATGGGAGCTGTCATTTTGTGAATTCACTTTATGTTATGATTGCCTTTTGACCCTTTAACGTTACACTATATGCCACCATACAGATGTAATCCCCCACATTGGATGAGAGTGCAGTTTTGAAGTACTACTACATAACAAATAAATGAAGTTGGCGGATATGTGTTCTTTTCCAATTAAATATGACAAACCTTACTTTTTGAGTTCTGTTTGTTATAGTTTTGAAGCAGTACAACAGTTCGCTTTTCCCGAAAGAACCCTGTCCTTAATTTAGGAGGGGAAGACTACAGTTGTTTCTATGTGTGACAACCCAAGCCCTAGAATGAGTTTCTGCATGAGATTGTTGGCAGGAACATCACATGCTCATAAGAAGTGTGTGTGTATGTAACCACTATGTGCCCACACCACCACAATTTTGTATTAATATATGTTCTTGTTTCATAATATGTTTTCTTTTTTAGGTCCACCTTCAATTAGGGTATCTAGGCTCATAAATAAGTCTTTTTTCTCATTTTTCCACATTGTAGACACACTCAGGGTCTTTTCAGTAAGTACTAGGCTTTTCTTTATGGTCCTAAAGAAACGCCAGTTGATCCGTAGAGACTATTATATGCGTGAAACATGTTGACCTACATACGGTGGTAGTAGACATTTTCCTTTCCCCTTTCTCTTACTTTCATTTCACTTCACTTTGTAGGGAGTGCAGGAACATTATTTCCATTGACACTCCTATTTTTGTTTTTAACCTTGACATAGACCCGCGAGGTATCAAATAAATACGTAGATTTGAGAGCCTATAGTCAATTGTAATATTCATCTTCCAGTTCTTCACATTTTTCACCCATAGGGCCAGTATATCCCTGCACTTTATGAGACGGCATTGATTAAAAAATCTCCAGCAAAGAGCCCCCTTGTGGGTCCCGTCGGGCATTGCAGTGCCGGTCCGACAAAGAGCAGGCCCAAGGTTGAAGCATGACACGCAATTGCTTCTATGGATAGATGCGCCTAGACTGATCTGGATCTAACCTAGAAGTCCCAGTAGGAACTCCCTTTTCCCAGAAGGGTGTACCTCTATGTATTGCTTATACTTATCAGGGGACTGTACACCTGAGAGATAAAATCCCCCTTTCCCCTTTTTGTTTGAGGTATTGTTCAAGTACCAGATTGCTGAAAAACAGTGGGTCACACCTGCCCTCTGCCTCCTGGAACTGTCTGTGTATTACAATTTTGGATGCGAGTCTTTCCATGGTGACCTTTCATAATTCTTAGACTGTTGGAAATACCATTTTCCTTTCATTTATTTTAGGTGATGTCCGAGAGTCTATTACAGATATTTTGTTGAGAAACGTTGTGTTTATTTTGCATGCAACATCCATTAAAAATAAGTTTCCTTTAGATCAAAAGATGGGACCACACATTTGAGTAATGGGAGGGTGTCACAGAGATTATTTGCAGTAATATTATGAGCTGCTGCTGTATTAACAATATTGAAAACGCTCATCACTATCCATGAATATTAGTTGTAAACACATTTACAATTTGAACCTGCTCGATGTCAGTGACCTGGCCCAAGAGGGCATGAAATACCTGCAAATGGATCATAAATTCAAAAGTGTTCCGAACAGGGGCCCCAAAATACGTTTGCCACGGGGCCCCAAAAATCCCTGAGGTGTCCCTGATCATGACGCAAGACTAGGTAAGGAAAACTGCTTTTTCCCCTCCAGTGCGTGACCCTTTAATAAATGTCATCATTTCATTTGGACGTGATTTTTCATGTGAATGGTTCAAAAGCGATTGGATAATTTGTCGAGAACATGCAAATTTGTAACCATACGAGCACTTGAGTTGCAACATTTCATCGCCTTCCGCATATTCAGGGGGGCGCTGGCAGCCCCCTAATTGCGCCATCGGTCTCCGGGATAGGCTGACGCAACGAGGCTCGCGCTGAATGGGAAGATTTAGGGCCGCGCGCCTGCACGTGCAGCTTTACATAAATGTCATCGCGCCACAGAACGCAGATCATGCGGGCTCTTTGGGCAGCTTCATAAATCACGCGCAAGCGAGGGGCGCGTGAATTCCCTTCCAGATGGATGGAGCCACCGAGCGCGCAGCGAAGAATGAGCGCGCGCTGTTAGAAGATGTGGGAATTGAGACATATATTAATGTTTTATATGCCCCACTGACATCTTATCGGAGACATCATTGTGCTAAAAGTGCCAGCTATCAATATAGCAATAGTGTTCATGCCATGCCAGTGAAAATAAATGTGGCCCAAAAATGTTATTTAATGCAAAAATACTAAAACACATTTATTACTGTAGTCAAAGGTCAAATTCGGGTTTATTACCACAGTACAGTAAAAGGGACATAAAAAACACTTTTTTATTGCCTCATTGAATGAACTTAATTATTGCTGCGAGCAGGGAGGGCATCATGACTCACCCAAGGCTTTACCTCTGTGATTCATGGCCCATCCTCACATGCAGCAATTGTGGTAAAACGCATATTACGCCGTGTGGTGGTGAACAGCTGCTGTTTACTGGACAGAACACTAGCGTTCAGAAAGATGTTAAATAAATGTGCAAACAGGCTAACTGAAATAAGAAACAAGAAGCAAAGAAAGGAGTACCCTCATTTTTAAAGACATTGTTGAACAAGTGTGTAGAAATAAGACAAAGGGCCTGGTTTAGGGTTTGGAGGAGGTGGTTACTCCTGTCACAAATGTGAAGGCTCTCCCGTCCGCCCTATTACGATCCCATAATAGCCTATGGAGATCATAAATTGATGGACGCATTGTCCGTCACATTTGTGACGGATTTACCCATCAAACTCTAAATCAGTCCCAAAGTCTCTTCAAAAATTCAAAAAAGAGCATTTCATTAACATGCAGAAACGTTTCTCCTTAGAATATCGGGTTATATCAGTCGAAAAGTATTTTTCAAAAGTGATAGTTAAAAAAATGAAACAGAAACATTCATGCTCCCCCTCTACCCTGACAACAGTGCCAATAATGAACTAAGAGGCAAGTCAGTTGTCACATGGACTCCTCTCAGTGGCATGGGTTGGTATGATATACAGATAAAATCATAGTTCATTAAATCAAACACGAGAGCGCACATCCCAAACTGGTATTTCAAGGTGCTCTTATATGTGATTTTGAAGAATAAGGAGGCAAAGTGAAATAAAACAGTTGCCTAGGATTACACAATTTGGTCCAGTGGTTAAGCCGGGATTGAACCCAGGTTTTCTGATTTCAAATTGTGCAATTCCGTTTCCTTCCTGTTCAATAATTAAGTTACTTCCTTTGTACAACGGACTTTCCCCAGGTAGCGGTAGCAGGCAGAGAAGCCTTACCCCCATGCGTGGTAGATGGATATCATTCTGATACAGCGTAACACTGCAGTGTCAAATCTATGAGTCTTCTAGAGCCCATGGACTTAATTTAGAGGGCAGTATGGAATGAAATCCTCAAAATACTTTGTGACTCATTCTTCATGTCCCCTCCTACCCCTCAAAGTCTCACTCCCCTCAAACTCTCACTCCCAACCTGCTGTCACAAGTGCTGACTGTCGATGGACCACACTTTTTGGCCACCTTGGAAAATGACTGTGAGTACCCATGGTGTGTACAGCTGTAAGCAGTACATGGCTGGGGCACAATTTATAGTTCATTTACCTAACAATAATTGGTCAATTTCAGGGGCTGTTAGGATTTGTTTTGTAACCACATTTGCACTTTAACTTTTCATGTTTGAAAAGTAAGTTTTCTAACCAAATCTAATCACAAATTCACTTTAACCCCTGTGCTTTTTCTAGTGGATAAATCTGTGTGTGTGTTTGTGTGTGTACTTGTGCGTGTGCATGTGTGTGAGTGTATGTGTGTGTGTGTTTGTGTGCACACACTTATATCCTTCTCACAGACCTATATTGTTTAGTTAGCAGTTAGTTTTATTTAATTCATTGGATAATTAAATGTCCCACGGGGGTCTCCACAAATGTTGTACATTAATTCATTCTCACAGACACTAAAGTTGATGGCAGGCTACCCACTCTTCCAGCATCACTCTCCTTTGTAAATTACACATCTTTAGCAAGGACCTAGACCTGAATTGCGGCAAACCACTTTACACTGAACAATATGGGGTATGGTCTATTATTTCTAGAGCGTAATGGACGCGTGAGCTTCTTCATGCTGAAATAATGCACTGTTCAAGACAGAAAAGATTAAAAATTAAACAAGTAAGCCTTTAGAGATTTCTGGAATTGCAGCATTACAGATACATGAAGCTTCTGTGGTAACAGGAGCTCGCTACCACTCTTCTCGCCAGTGAGTGCAAGAGACATTCAGCAGTCTGAGTTTAAAAGGAATGATTTACCTCTCTGCACTGATGTAGATGGGAGTCCTACTCACCCCTGAATGGTGTGAGATGTCTTGGCAGGCTTGATCCACCACAGTACAAGTCTGTGGAAATTTTGGGAGTGCCGCCACCCCACCTGGAATATAAGTGAATACAAGGGAATGCAGCAAATCCTTCAACTGAGGAGATAACAGAACAGCAGGGGATATGCAAACAATGCAAGACTCAGGCTTGATTTCAAATGAGAAGGAAATATGTGCAGAAACACCAGGTGGCCAAGATTTTTATTACTGACCGGTATCTTCACACATAAATCCTCCTGTAAGTTAAAACCCTGTAGAATGGGGGATAACGTTATAAAGCCAGATATACTGTGTACACGTCTGCATGCAATTGCCAGTTCCATGGGGTTTACTGCAGATATTTACCACAAGCTGCAAGCAGGTGGTAAATGTCTGTCAAGTGAAGGCAAGGGGTGGGGGAATGAATGAGGAAAGGGGAGGATGTTTCTTGCATTGGTGGAGGGTGGGACAGGGGCCAGGGGCTAGGATGCACTCCCAGAGCAATGTTACTGGCTGGAATTTCTGGCTGGTAAAATTGGTCCCATTTATAAGAGTGCAGAGCAGAACTGCACATGGGAATTACACTTCACACAAGTTGTAAACAGAGCCTTAGTGAGAGCAACACGTGGATTTCACTTCAATGGGAATTCGATTGCAGGCACTATATATAGCATTCGATGTATACATGTATGTACTCATATTTGCATGGAGCAAATATAGCTTGAGAGGAATCAAGAACTGTACATCTACTGGGGGCATGTGAGACGGTTCGAGATTGCATGCATCAGTGCAGCTTTACTTGATTGCATTACACTGCTTTTATATTACACTAACAGATTACACAAATTTATAGTTTGAAACACAGGTAAATTAAGTGATTTAACTAGAATCATACAATGTTTTTGTCAAGTGTCTAAACTAGGATGAGAACCAAGGTCTCTAGCTTCAAAAATTAGCAACCGAGAACCTTAATTAAAAATAGTAACGTCCTCTTGCAACTGAGTTTGAATAAAAACCGAGTTACAAACATAAACACCACTGTTTAGGAACAGGTCTTGAAGAAAAAGCAGTCCCCACCTATTGAAACAATGAATCTCAGATCAAATTGCCATTTCTGGGCCCTTATCAGCCTAAAGGAAAGGCTTACTCGCTTTACCAGTCTTATTTATGCCATCATGAAGGGACTTCCTTGGAGATGGTAATGCAGAGAAAGGGGTCCCATGGAGCACCACCGCGATGCTATGTGTTTTTGTTATGTGTATTTCTGAAGTGCACTGTCACCTGTGAGGGTATCCTGTCACTGAGCAGGGGTGTACCTCGCCTGCCTATGGTAGGTTGGGTAACTGAAAAGCCGGTCTTCAGCTTCTTGTGGAATTCAAAAAGAGAGGAGGCGGCTCTGATGTGGAGCAGAAGGTTGTTCCACGTTTTACTAGTGAAGTAAGTGAGTGGCCTTCCATTTGATCTGGTTCTGGGTTTGCGTGGGATCTTTGTAAGTAGGAGTCCTGCGGAGCGGAGATGTCTCTGTGGTTGGTGGAAGGAAATGTGACTGTTCACAAAAATGGGGCCTAAGTTGTGTAGTGCCTACAATGTGTATGTAGGGAGTTTGAAATGAGCTAGGCTGTGAATTAGAAGCTAGTGGTGCTCCCTTATGTGTGGTGTGATGTGATTTTTGTGTGGGAGGTTGAGAGAAAGTGTTACTGCAGAGTTCTGGATGGTTGGTAGTCTTCTGGTACGTTCCTCGGTGATCACAGCATAGAGGGTGTTCCCGTAGTGCAACTTGCTCATGATGGGGGTGTGAGGTGTGGTGGTGGGGAGGAGGAGAGAAGAGGGGGAGGGGGTAGAGAGAGCGAGAGAGAGTCCATGTCCAGTTTTGTCTGGCCATCAGTTGGAGTTCCATGGCAAGGTGTTATTGCGTACCCTAGATACAAAATAAAGAGATCAAGGCACATTCTGTAGCAACTCCGGAGGAAGGACACTGGTTGCCACTGGTGCCTTGAGCAGGTGGAGTGACTAGATGGCTGCCACTACTAGGCTGCATTAAACAACAGCTGGATTAAAAGGCCTCAGCAGGATGTCAAAACTGGTATAAATGGAGGTACACTTGCTGCCCAGGGTAACTGAACCGCCTCTCCCCAAAAGGAGACAGACAAATGTTGTGAGAGTGGACTACTATGCCAAAGATCGCATAGATTGTGAAGTATACTTAAGCAAGCACGATAGCTGGCCTATCCGACGGAGAAACAGGCAGCCTGATGCCACCGCACAACAAAGCACTCAGGGTCATAGACCACGATGAGTCCTTGTCTTATCCTTCCTGGCTGAGCCCCATCACAGTAAGGTTCCTAAATTCTTGTTGGGCTGTGCCATCAAGGAGTGGTTGGGCACAAACAACCCGCATATATGTAGGGCATCAAGCTGAGCAGGCAGTGCTGTATCTGCAGAGGATAAAGACAACTAAGGCCAACAGCCTTGAAGTGAACACATATGGGGGGTGAATTGGTGCATCAGTAGGAAGTGCTTAATTTGTAAAAAGGTAAGTGCCAGGGCCCTTCTTATGAGACCACTGCATCTTGTGCCACCCATTGCCCCTGCCAATGACAGCACCAATACAACTACTAAACACCACACTGCAACAAGTGTGACAATTCAGACTATTCCAGCAACCAGGAACGGTGTGGGCAGCAGGTATTATTCATTTTTAGTGTATGTTGAACGATTAACAACTGTTGCTTGTGCTCATCTCAAAATCAGACAAACAGTGCCACCATGTGGCTGACTGTCATCAGAGCCATTGCTGAGAATTAAGTGCCGGTGTCGAGCACCAGAAACCACCGGCTCAAATTAAGCACTAGAAACACTGCCCCTCTGCTCTGCAGCCACAACCCATGCTCATCTAGGAAGTGGGGAGTTGTACAGTTACCTAGCAGCCTTGCAAGACAACACTGCCAGGAAGCATGAATAGATGGGGTATGAGCGGATCTGATTCCTTCACTTCTAGGGAGCAATTGACAGAATTTGTCTATGCTGTCATCCATGAGGGGGGGCCTGTCGGCATTCCAGACTCTCTAATCCAGGAGCTGCCAGTTGGTTCCCCCCTGTGGAAGCCAAAAGACCATCAACTGAAAGGAGGTTCTGTCATTCATCTCTTCTACTCCTATGTATATCTCAGGGCAAAAGATCCCAGTTAGAGCAGCAGCCATGCTGGTGTGATGTCAACAACTTAGCGATACACAGCATATTTACTGTAAAGAACGAGAAGCACCAGACATCACACATTTCACCAATAAATAATGGGCTTATTGTAGTAGCCAGTGGAAGACACATACCAATTCAAGTTGGAATGTACAAACACAATATTTTACATCATTCCAGGGGCAAGTTCTCCAGAGATACACAGCACTGACTGCATCAATAATGGCAAAGACTTAAAAAAGGGTGGCAAAAGGGCCTGTTATCATGTGCTGCAATTACCTTAATGTGTCTGGGAGATAATGTGTGCAGATATGCCAGACCCCTCAGCTCTCTAACCAGCAGCAATATGCCTGTTGGAAATGTGTGTTTTACTTTTTTCCCCACAATGACACTTTTCTATGGGAGAAACCCTTCATTTAATGTTATAAGAGTTTTCCCTGAATTTTGCATGGCCACCACTCCAATAGCCCCTCCCCTCGCTTCACCACAAGTATAACCATGTCCCAGAGTGGTCATATAGTGCAGAGCTAATCTGTGGGTAAAAATGTCTGCAGAGCCAGATTCTCAGAATCAGAGACAAGGGTTTTACCCCCCCCCCTCACAACACACTGTAATTACCAAATGAATTCCCTCACAAAAGCAATATTGAACTCTATGGGAACAATGTATTGATTTGGGAATGATTAGATTTAAAAATGCATTGGCTAAAATTTTAGCATCCAACAAGGTTGCTAAAGTGCTGATCCAAGGGGAAGTTTTGAATATTGTAGGCCAGGGAAGCCCAGCATACACTCAGGGTCCTGAATCCATGACAGAGCTGGAACAATGGTATAAGTGAAATGCATATATAATGAATGTAAATGAAACTCATTTACATAGTTAGAGATTTGGTTATCTGAAATAATTCTGGCCCTTCTATACCTAAATTGGACACTGTTGTAGATTGTGATAAAGTCTTGTGCAAAAATTATGAGTAAGAGAAGGCCTTGAAGACCAGACAGGTATCTTCATCAGATACCAACTAGCTTCCTTCAGGTCATATGTCTAGTGCAAAGTTCGTATCACTGATGATGCTGCTACAATCATAATTCATAAGTCTCTTCACATCAAGCAATCTTCTGTGTATGTGGCCACCACAGAAGGCCCGGGACAGCTAGCACAGCAGACATGTGCCCTACCCATGCAATGGTGCAAGATGAGGCATGACTCATTACACTAATGTCCTAGTACACGTATCTACTCTGAAAAAGTGTGCCGTGCAGCCACGCACGTTTTGTGTGATCATTGCACACTTACCTAAAACAACGCTTCTTTGGAGTGCTTCACTTTTAAAAGAATAAGTGGTGGGACCAAAGTTTTGTTCAGAAGCTGGCAGCTGGCATTATCCACCTCACGCCTCTTTAACCCACCTCCAGACTGTTCTTGCCCCTTTAACTCACTCCTGCGGATGCTTTTTCATCTCTGCTTTCTCCTTTGTAACTGTTCTTCCTTCCTTCTCTTCCTCCTTTGTTCCTCCTTCATTCCCCCTTTTCTGCTTTTCTCTATCTTGAGCAAAGTTTGTTGAGGAAAAATAAATGCTGGTCCCCAAAAATGAGTGCTTGCAGCCACACCAGAAACCACCAGCATAAATAAGGCACTGCTTCTTCAACATAGGGATAACATCGGCGACTCCTCCGTTAGGGCGGAGGAGTGTCACTTTACTGATTAAAGTGCCTCAGATGAAAAATAAAATGGCAGTAAACATTATTACCATTTTATTTTTCATTAACTCAGCAAACCTGCGTCCTGAGCCAAGTATCAGGACAGGCGGACTGATGTTGAGTGGCAGCAGCAGAGCGGAGTGGTGGGCTGGGCACTTTAGGTTTAAAGTGCACATGTCTCTTTGGCCACCTGTCTTGCGATGGCCAGCCAGACATGCCCACTTTAAACCTCTCAACCCAGATGTCTTGGACAGCTGGGTTGAGAGCAAGCACAGGCCTCCAGTGCCCTTTGGAGCACTGAGAGAGTGCGCTTCATCCAATCCTGGTGCTTCTCTTGTGCTGGTTAGCAGGATTGGTTAGGGAAGTTGGCTGGGCCCACGCTGGAGGAGAGAAGAACACCGGGACTGGAGCGAGGACGTGCAGCAAGGTAAGTTACTTTTATTTATTTTTTTAATGTATTTTATGTCTGTATGTATGCCCTATGCCGCTGACATTTCTGTTTAAAAGTTAAATGTTTTGACTTTAAAATGATAATTTAATGCATGTCAGCATGAATTTAGTTAATATAATTTTGCCCATGCATGCATCCACCACCCATTTGCCTGCCCCACCACTCTCCATAGTTGGCAGCCACCACTGCGGGACATGTACAGCCAAGCCATCCAAAATTTGTTTTGTAAAACCCAGAGAGATTTTCTTAGGTAGACAGCCTGTGGCTAACTGGTCACCATCAATATGCCATAATTCTGCCTAACACAAGGAGTGTTAGCTAGGTAGCAAGTGATGAGAAGGTGTGCAGCTAAAATGGGAAAACATGCAGAAATTGTTCTTTTCTGGCTAGTGAATCCCACAATTAACTAAAAGTCAGCTACCCAGATTGTAATATCATTGAAACAAAGTTCCAACACGAAAACTAAAACATCAAGGCCAAGTATTAAAGGTGTGCACCCTGAATATTGAAAAATAGTATGGGCGGTAAGTAAGTCTAAATTTTCTATACCTAGCCCTACATAAGTAGGTGGTACATAGTTCTTCAAGGTATGTAGCTGTGGAGTTAGGAATAGTAAATCCATGCATCCCTAATGCTTCTTCAAAGTGCATCGTTTCTTTATTGTCAGCTTTCTCCAATAAAAAAAAAAATTCTCCATGTTTTCGGTGACTAGTTGTATCAAAACAATTCATTTGCTATTGCTCAGCATTGTTTTGCGGTAACTGTGTCACATTATTTCCCTACAGATCTCGTTAAAAGCCCCACCTGTGTTTGTTTCTGCACCATAACTAACATCTTTGTCTTTTGCGGACAGAACAAAGTAAAGAGATTCCTATATTGTCGTCAGTCTAGCTTTACATGAAGTGGGTTTCTGTACATGTCCAAATACTAACTGTAGGTGAACACCAAGGTCCTCGAGCGGTCTCATGTCACGTGTGCAAAAGTATGTTTTTAATGGAGTGTGGCCACGTGATTCTCTTCTTTCACATTAAAGCAAGCATTTGGGGTGCTGTTAAGCCAGTGAGTTCCACCTTGTTGGGTGCACATGTCCCATGGGTTACTTTCCTCTTCCACCAGGATTTTCTAGGCTGTGGATTGCACTTTTGTGTTGTAGTTGCATTTATATAGCGCTTCATACCCCTCTTGAGGTTTCAAAGTATGTGGATGGATGGGCAGCAACGCAGTACCAAGGTCTGCTTGGGTGGAAGGGTTTAGTTTGTCTTCTGGGTGATGTGGGAAGTGATCTGGCTTCTGTGTGTGGTGACCAGAGTGATGCCTTTACCGTGCCATCCACTGTAGAAGAGGAGGACATAGAATGCTTTGGTAAAATGGGTCAAACCTTGGACATATTAACACAGTCAAAGGCTGAGCGGAGATCCATGAAAGCCAAGTCCAGAGATTCCCAAGGACAGACACAGATGTACTAATAACATACATTATATCGCCTTTCGAAAGCACATGTTCACAGCTGTGAACATGAATAAAAACAGCACTACCTCCTGGCCGATGCAAAACATTACAACCAAACTTACTAACAGTTTGCTGCATACAATTAGACAATACTCATAAAAAAAGCTTGACGGCTTACTTTATTTTTGTTTAATTGCCTGCAGTCGGGGGAAGGTTGTAAAGCCGAGGAAGTCCTTGTTTCTATCCCTCTACGTTTTACAACACAGGGCTTAAAAGCAAAAAATAAACCAAAGAAAGGGACCTTTTTTACAGCTACATTAGAGAGAAGATTGAATGCAGACTTGTGCAATGTAAATTCCTGGAGTCCTCTTTGTTTTTATAGCTCTCATAAAGCATTATAATTAAAATACTTTCACGCAGAGCCTGGAATAAGATTAAAAACATGTGCTTTCTAGGCCTCCTTGAAGCTGAGAGCAGATCAGCTCATTAATGCACAGCGGTACATTCAGAATTAGCAAGAGTTTGTCAATGGAGCACTGCATGTACCGTAGAAGACACTCGTTACATGAGAATAGCTCAATAAAGAATGCCTTCCTTTGGAATTCATGGTTAAAAAAGGATCAGAAAAATAGTCCATCAAACACAAGTCTTGTTCAATCCAATACTAGGATACACTGCAGGGAAAAACATCACTCAACATCAGTTGAACTCCAGTGATTGAATGGCTGTCCAGTGGGCCGGCCTACAAGCGGGCTGGCACTGCCACCAAAACTAATGGAGAAAAGTGGCCGACCCAATCCCCAACTCTAGGTGTGTTCATCTATGAACCAGGATACATGACCCGTGTGATTGTCCTCTTAAACATCAATACTGTTCCTTCACGGGGATTTTGAGTGGAACTCATACTCGCATTATTAAGAGTGCAGGTAATCATAACCCACTCCTAAGAGTCCACGTAAATATGCAAAGAATCATTCAAAAGTTTGTTTTCAACCACATGTGGCTTTGATATATTTCTGTGTAAACCAAACCGTTCTTACAACAATCATTTGGGAAGCAAGATGTTTTGGACACTGAAAGCCGATAGGTAGCACGCGCCAGGTAGCAGAAACATTGTGGCACAATTTCCTAGTAAAGGCCACCCTGAACCAGAGGACACTTATACCTGAAGATCCAAGAGTCTGTAGACAAGAGAGAGTTTGTGGCCAGCTGCGAACTGTAGTTCACTGCCAAAGAAATGCTAGCATATTACCTCACATCACCCCCTGCATGCATGCACAGCCTGAGTACAGTCAGCACCATCCCTCTGTGATTACTACCAGCTTTTCTTCATTGAGTAGCAGACAGTCTGAGTGGCTTCAAATCACCAATTGCTTGCACACGGACCATACTAAACTGTAAGCAGTACCTCCAGTCCCACATCGTGATGCTTACATTAGGACTGTACGGTCCTCTGAGCAAATGCTATCCCACGTTTCTCCGGCTCCCTTGTCTCCTGGCCAGGACCAGTAACTGTCCATGACTGGTGGTCCTGGTAGCCCTCTTTGTGAGGTGAAGAAGGGTTCAACACCATCCTGGAGCTTACCTTGGACATACAAATCCAATTCTTTCCTGGTGGGCAATTCCAGGGATTTCCACCGCCTGGTCCTGTTGAGTTATTAAACGTTGAATGTCTGGTGGATTTGTCTCTTCCTGGCTTAAGCAGAGCTTTTTGGCAGTGGAGATACCTAAACCTCGGGATCCCTGAGGAAATATTCATCCGCTATGGGATGCTGGTTTCACTGGTGTATGGTGAGCAGTCTGGATCCCCTTTAAGCTTTTCTAGTGCATGGCCAACTTTCTGCCTATTCGATTTCCGGAATTGGGAGACTATTGCAAGATCAACATTCATAGATTATTTCCACTGGCCATCTAACAGCCATCTAACAGCCAGGGAGACACAGTACTACATACAGCTTGATCTGTGGCCTTTTTAAAATTATCCACCTACGGGGGCCTCCTTCTCTACTGTCTACATCCCTCTAGGTTGGCATATGGTCCTTTCTCAAGTGGGCGGGCTCGCATTCTAACAATTTCTTGGATTTGCAGAGGGTTTCCTTGGAACTGACTACCCTGGAATGTGCCTCGTAGAATGATGAAATATGCCTTTTGTTATACAATTATGCACACAAAATTAAGGTTCAGCCCACTAGTAGGTCACAGCTCAGACCAATCCTTAAATATTGTGCCAGAGACAGAACAATCACAGCTTTTACTATTATTCTGACCTTGGGATGCCTAGAAAAGAATGTTTTGCCTTTCCACT
Organism: Pleurodeles waltl; assembly: GCF_031143425.1. NCBI lineage: Eukaryota > Metazoa > Chordata > Amphibia > Caudata > Salamandridae > Pleurodeles > Pleurodeles waltl. Next base: position 1,030,065,378 of record NC_090449.1, on the reverse strand, counting down.
GACTAAAATCCCTATTTCACGAAATGATACATTTTCTCACTAATTACCTAAAATAATTAAGGATTGTGACATCACTAGTTGTGATGTCAGATTTGGAGATGATTGCTGTATGAGATGGTAAAGTGAGTGGCCCTGGATGAAACAAATTGTGGTACCGACAGGATCTTGAACTTGTGACCTTTGCTCTCAGGGTCAGCAGATGCACCCGGTCCACCAGTGTTTGCCGTCTCCTCAGACCGGCGCCCCTCCCTCAGATATCAGATGCCCTGCGCCAGGTGATCCCCATGGTATATGGTGTGTGGTTTAGACAGCGGTGCTCCCTCAGCTATGGTGGAGGAGTGTCACCCTCCCATCCCCCGCCAGCAGCAGCAGCAGCTGCAAACCTTTAACAATAAAATGATAATAAACTATGTTTGCTATTGTTTTATTGTTAAAGGGGCAGGGACACAGACGTGACAGGGACAAAGGGGGAGTGCACTCCTCTCGGAGCGCATGTGTGTGTGGCCGGCCATCTCGGGTCAGCCAAAAACACATGTGCACTGGGCTTTCTCCAACCTGGCACTGTGTTGGAGACAGCAGGCAGAGGCTCCCAGTCTGCCTCAGAGTACCAAGCCAGGGCGCTCCAGCCAATTCTAACACTGCTTTTAGGCTGCCAGCAGGATTTGCTGCAGGGCAGGCTGGGAGCCTGTGCCTGCAAGTGGAGCAAGCTGAGCGGCGTGGTGGCTCACAGTAAGGTACGTTTTTTGTTTTGATATCAAAATTTAATGTTTTCCCATTTGTTTTGTGTTTCCTCTCCTCCCCCATCACGCACCTTTGCCGCAACACAAGCCGCGACTGGGTTCAGTGATTTTTTTTTATAATTCTGCCCCAGATTAAATGTCACCTCACTAGACAGATGTTACAGCTGTCCTCTCCATGAAAGAAAATTAATTCAAAGCAGTGTCCTCAAGGAGAAAACAAATGAACCCCTTGGGGCAGACTTGTTGTTGAATTCTGTTCATTAAAAGTCAGGACAAACGTTAACGATGGGGCAATAAAGACTTCGCTGGTTGCATGCCTCATGGCCCCCTTGTATTTGTCTACAGCCAGTGCTTTAAATGGGGCGGTACTGTCCGGTACTGAGTACCGGCACTTTTTTATTTTGAGAGGGAGAGTTCCGGCACATCTCAAGAAAAACGCAAAACTTTTAATAGGAGAGTACAAGCACTTCTCAGAAGCAAGCAGGTACTGTGGTACACAGTACCTACACTTCTATTTTTCCATTTCAAGCACTGTCTACAGTGTAGCGTGAGGTGTTCACCTACACCTCTGGAATGACGCTGCGCTACAGAAAACTCGGACTCCGTATTATGCTTCAACTCGGGTGTCAAAAGAACCATGAGGGTCCCGCCCACCTTTATAATATACCCCTCACTCCGGACACCGTACCGCATCACGGAGCAGGGCAATAAAACAGAGAACAGCCCGATTGGCTCTCTACATCCCCCCCAGGATTTAGTATAACATTACCAACTTCTTAACAGGCAAAGAAAAAACACCCCAGCTGAAACCAAGACAAAAACAGAAGGGCAGAGAATGAAGGGAAAAGACAGAGAAAAACATAGAGAGGAAATATGAGAGAGAGAGAGAGAGAGAGAGAGAGAGATTTAATTGATGCATCAGTTCCTTTCCATTAGCACAGGAAGTCCTTAAGCCGCTGGCTAGGATTCGGGTTGGGCCGTAAGTGTTACCGGATATGCCCACCTCGGAGTTCAGACCCACTTGATGGCCTCAGGTCGGTGAAGCTGGCCCCCTCTGGATCCTGGTCATGTCCAACTCCGTCACTTCTTGAATCTTCATGCGGCGAGCCGAGTTGCGAGGCACCCCCCATCTCCAGCGCTCCGACTTCGTCATCCGTGCTTCCCACATCAGCAATATCCTCGCCAGGCACCACCTTCCTGAACCATGAGACGTTCTGCGTCTCCTGCCATCCCCCTCTCATGGCGGTCACCATGGTCCCTTCTACTTTCCCCACTCTCCAGACGTCCGGTTCAAAGAGGGTACGGAATTTCAAGCCAGGATGACGATCCTTCAGGATGACTGTCTACCCCATCTGCAAATTGGGGTGTTTCACCCTCTGTCTCTCGCTGGTCTTCACATTGGTCAGTGTTCTCTTTTCCTGTGTCTTTGTCACATCTAGGTCCACTGGCTGCCAGCAGCAATCCGCCGGTATTTAGTCTCTGGCTGAAGAGCTAAATATTAATGCCGCTGGGGCACATCCAGTGGTGTTGTGCGGAGTCTGCCAGTAGGCCCCCAAAAAGGTGTGGAGACAGAGCTCAGCATCCTCTTGCTGACTCATCCCAATGCATAGGTCGCGATTTAATGTCCTCATGAATCGTTCCACGTCCCCGTTTGCCTGGGGACATTGAGGGGTGATCCTTCGATGTGTAATGGCCAGCGAGCATAAATAGTCGTGGAACTCCTCGCTGTGGAATGGGGGTCCGTTGTCAGTCCGTATTTCATCTGGCAGACCCAGAAGGGCAAATGTCTTTTCATGAACTGGACGGACATGCTCAAACGCCGTGGACACCACCAGTTCCACTACTGGAAACCGAGTGCATGAGTCAACCATGACGGCCGTCAGCCAACCATCCTGAAAACTGCCGAAGTCTAAGCTGATCTGACACCAAGGTGTAGTGCTGAGTAACTCCGTCACAACCGGAGCAGGGACAGGATCCTGAGCGGTGATGGTGCACGGATGGCATCTGCGTATCAGGTCGTCCACCATAATGTCCATCCCCGGGAACCAAACTTTCCCTCTCAGGCAGGCCTTCGTCTTCGCAGTTCCTTGATGACCTTCCACTCTGCTCTGCAGGCTCTTGGGTATCACCAAACATTGTCCCCTTAAAAGGAGGCCCTCAGGCTCACTGAGAGCTCCAACCTAACTTTCCATATCTGTTGCATCACACAACGCTCCTTGGGGTCTGACACAGATGTTTTGTCGAGAAAACGCTTCCAGGATCAATGGTGTAGCACCTCCTTCGCTCTGCCTATGAGGGCATCTCGGCCTGAGGCCTCAGCGATCTCGTCCACCGTGACAGCCGTGGGGCACGCCATGCCTACGATCATGCTTACAAAGCATTCCATTTGCCCATCCTCCTCTTCTGCTTCCTCCTCAGAGCGTGACTGCAAAGGATGGCGTGACAGATAATCCGCTGGATTGTTGACTCCTGGACGGTACCACACTTGAAATCGATAGGGCTGAAGGAGTACGGCCCACCTTTCAATTCTTGGGAAAGCAAGCCTGGCAGAGCCTGTGAAGAGGGACACCGACGGCTTGTGATCCATAACCATCGTGAACTCATTTCCACATTTATATAAGTGGAAGTGCTGACACACTCACCTGATGGCTAGCGCCTCCCTTTCAACTTGTGCGTACCGGGCCTCAGTGGCTGAGAGAGCTCGTCTGGCGTAGGCCACAGGCATCCACTGCTGGTGACTTTGCTCTTGCAGGAGCACCGCTCCGAGCCCGACAGGGCTGGCGTCGACCACCACCTCAGTTCTCTTCCCTGGGTGGAAGCAAGCCATGACTGCTGTGTCCAATAGGGCTGTTTTCAAGGCCGGGAATGCTTTGTCCTCCTCCGGGCCTCACTCCCACGGGGTACTGGCTTTTGTGAGTCACCTGAGAGGATTGGCGAGAGTGGCTAGCCTGGTGGATAAACCTCCCGCAATACGTCATCATCCCCAGGAAACTCCTGACCTCTGTGGCATTGCAGGGTATTGATGCACCCTTGATGGCTTCCACTTTCTTCGGGTCAACTGTCAGTCCTTCCCTTGAAAAAATGTAGCCAAAGAACTCTATTGAGTTGCTGTAGAATGCACACTTCTTCTGGTGGAGCGTTAGTCCTGCGTCTGACAGCTGCTGTAGAGTGTCTCTCTGGTGCTTGTGGTGTTCTTACAGAGTGTCTGAAAATATCAAAATGTCATCACTTAGATCGATGACACCAGCCAAACCGGATAGTGTCTCTCATATTGCATTTTGGAAAATTTCCGCCGCCGAGGAGACGCCAAAGCTTAGCTGTTTGTATCGACGCAGCCCCATGTGCGTAGAAAAGGTGGTGACGTTGCGGCTCTCGGGGGTTAGCTCTAGCTGATGGTATCCCGAGTTCAGATCTAGCTTTGAGAACCATTGAGCCCCGTTCAGGTCTGCGATGATATCGTCCATAGTGGGTGTGATATGGCACTCCCGTTTGATGGCACTGATGGGGAGGCGCATATCCACACATAGGTGAATAGCTCCAGGCTGTTTGGGCTTTGGGGCAATGACCAAAGGCGAAACCCAAGGTGTTGGTCCAGTCACTTTCTCTATGACCCCCTGCTCTTCAAGGGTCCTTAGTTCTTGTTCCACCTGAGGCCTCAGGTGGAATGGCACCCTCCAATGTCTCAGCGCAGTCGGGTGTACAGTAGGGTCGACGTGTAAATGAAATTGTTTTCCTTTGAGCTTTCCCAGTCCGCGGAAGAGCTCCAGGAACTCCTCCAACACCATTTCGGCATGGGAATCATGCACCATGTCGGGCAAAGAATACCAGTTCCAGGTCTTCTGCCATATGACACCCTAGGAGCGTTACTTTCTTCCCTTCTGCTGCGTGGAACTTTGCACGTGTAGAGTGTCGCCCGCTGCCCATTGTAACCTATATTGCCCCTCTAAGGGGAAGCAGTTCTACGCCACCACATACATATGTTTTGGTGTGGCATGGCTTGAGTTCTGGTGGGGGAGATAGCTTGTTGACCGATGCCCCTGTGTCATTGAGCGCCAATACTGGCGTGTCGTTGATCGTTATGGTGCATATGGGAGGAGGTTGCCGCCTTTGATCTCGTCTGTCAGCGAATGAGACAATGAATAATTCTTCCTCTTTGTCGTTGTTGTATTGATGCGGGCCTACTGCGGCTGCTCCTGCTTCCTCGTCTAGCGTCATCTGTTTCAGCACTGCTCTTCTTACAGAAGTTGTTCTAGTTCAAGGCTGCCCCCCTCGGCAGACCCTGACGAAGTGGTTGGGTTTGCCGCATCTGGAGCAGCTCTTGCCTTTCGCGGGGCACACGCCAGGTACGCCGTGATCACTGCCACAGTTTCCACATCTCTTTTCCTCCACTCTGGCAGGCTGAGCCGTTCAGGGCGAGTTCTGACGGCGGTAGATAGCATCAACTAGTTCCTCCTTCACAGGGTTCGGCTTCGTTGGACCTGGTGCAATGGACGTTCGCGCAAGGGCGTTAGCCATGTCCTCAGCGCGGCTGTTGGACAGCTCATGTGACCTCGCTAGGATGAGGATGTCGTCAAGCGAAATGCTTAGTTGCCTTAGAATTAGCTTGCGCAGCACTGTAAAGTGGCATCCCTGAATTATTTACGTCCTAATCTCGTCGTGGTGATTAATGCCTGTGCAGGTGCTTGCTAGCTTGCGCAGGCGCGCGTAGAACATGTCCACCGACTCAGTGTCGGTTTGCTGGGCCTGTCGCAGTTTGAACTTCTCATAATCAGGGTTTAGCTGCGGGTCGAAATACCTGTTGAGGGCCTCCACTGCAGCATTAAAGTCATTAAACAGGTCGTAGAGCTCGTCGCCCCCAAAATGTGGCATAAGCGACCTCTGCACCGCACCGTCTGTCTCTTGGGTGGCCCAGAAGTAGTGTCTCAGCTGTCCGAGCCAGTGGCGCCACCACGGCGCAGGTGTGGCAGGATCCGCAAACTGGCTGAATGGGGGCAGCGTGGTGACAGACGAATGTGACCCATGATGGTGGGTTGGGCGTTGGCGGGCGGCATCCGGCAAAGCGCTCATTGTCCTACCTGGGACCTGACTACCTCCTCTCTGCATAGATTGCTGTTTTCAAAACACCACGGATGTCTCTCCGGTTTGCTGGGAGTGTATGTGTCAAAACGTATGTCTATGCCCTCAGTGTTGAGAGGGTTGGGTGTGGCAGGAGGAACAAGCACACCAAAGGAGGAAAAAAAAAACAGAAGAAACCCAGTGACGATGGCGGGCTGTGGAAAGGATGGTGCTTCCACTCAAATTCCCCTGTCTTGGGTCTTGGAGGGGAAGAGAATAAATGTTTTTTTTTTTTTTTAAAGCACCAGGCCATGCTCCTCAGCGCTGGCCTCACGGAGACCCACCTGACAGGGCCTCTGCAATATCACCCAAAAAAAAAACAAGGGGACCTCGTGCTTCACCGGGCGTCTAATTCAGGCCCCTATTCCCAGAGGGGCGCTGATGTGAGCGCTTCTACTGTGGGCCGGTCAAACACTGGAGCGCTGCCGATGCGAGCGCTGCTGCCACAGGCCACACAGGAGTTGGAGCGCATCCGTCCTTCTCCTGAAGGCGCGCTGGAGTAAGGAGATGGGCTCACGCTGGAGCCGGACGGACCTGCGACCTCTGGCGAAAAACGGGAGGCCCGTCGTACACCAGTGAAGAGCCGAGCGCCGACGGCAGAGATCCGCAGCAGGAGTGCCAGATAAGGCAGGTGTGGTTGGCAGCACGTGGGCACCGCCTCGTCGCCAATTGTAGCGTGGGTTGTTCACCTACATCCCTGGGATGACGCAGCACTACAGAAAACCCGGACTCAGTAGTATGCTTCAACTCAGGCGCCAAAAGAACCACAAGGCTCCCCCCCACCTTTAATATATACCCCTCACTCCGGACACCGTACCACGTCATGGAGCAGGGCAACAACACACAGAAGAGCCCGATTGGCTCTCTATCATTCACCAGTTTTAACAGGAAGTGATGGTCTTTGAGCAGACAGGTGCCAGGCTAGGGCCTACATGCAGCGCTTCCTATGGCAAAAGCAGCGCAGGGCATTCATAACTCACTATAGAGCCATAATGGACCTGAGCCATCCCTGATCAGGCTTCTTATCAACAAAAGACACACTTATTTCCCAAGCGAGACTCGCGCCTTCAATTCATGTCTTTGTGGGCATCATTTTATCCCTTAAATTACAGACATTCGTCCTGTGCTGACAGGTCTGGCTGCGGGTCAGGACTGAAACGGCGCCCTGTCATCCTCTTTATCATATTGGGGTGTGTTGATAACAGGGCTCGCGCCGTGATGACACGTCACTCCGTCTAGCGCCGCGGACGTGACTCAGGAAGAGGTGAGTGTTGAAAACCCCAGGGCTGATTTCACCTTGGGACTGCGGACATGCGCAATGTGATGTTACACTGACCTTCACACAGCACTTCTAAACTGAAAACTGGACAAACTCTCTGATGGCTTCAGACGGCCAAACAGCGACAAACAACAGACAAGAATGGCTCTGAAGTCCATCCAGACCGAGAAAGCGTTGGGAAGACCAAAGAATTGTGCCAAGCGCTATACAAATGGCCATAAACTTCACATCCTGAAAAATGTCAACACAAGCTGCTTCTGTACCAGAAAAGACAAGGGAAACAGGCAGGGCCCAGCAGTGAAATAAACAGGAAAGAAATGCAGATAGCTCAGTATTTTCAGCGGATTGTTTGGCGAGGGAGCAGCTGTCGAGTTGCCTGATTTCTGCCAGCCACGCAGGTGTGTGTGTGTAGAGATTTGTCAAAACAAATGCAAAAAAAAAACTACCTGAAGGATAATTATATTCTATGAATTATTAATGACTGCCAAGACGGTAGAATAGCATCAAAAACAGCACGAGGTAAAAAGACTGCCCAGCTCTTTTTATAGAACGACTGACAGGTTTCACTTTGCCTCATCTCAGGAGTTGTTAGTTATTTTATTTAGTTATAATACACTGGTACCTGCAATCCCTGTATAATAGCCACTCTGTAAATTCCTTATTACTGTCGGTAGTGATATCTTTAGTCACCTGTAATAACAAAATAATGTAGCTGCTCAACTGTAATTCATTATTACAGTTGAGCTGTAATATCAAAATGCCTCCTGCCAGAGTCAGCAGCCAAGGTGGAAAGCAAATCACCCACATAATTGCAACTGCAGTTTAAACAATGAAATTAAGACCTGACTTTCCTTTCTTCTAATCTGGTTTTCTAAAATGAACAGTGATCAGGAGAAAGGACATATTAAAGGCAGGATGAATATTTTTGGACACAATAAGTCATTATAGGAAAGATAGAATCTCTCTGCATGTTTCTGCAAATTCTGACCAACAGCATTTTTAAATCTGATTTACAGTAAAATTATTTAAATATTTTTCAAACAAATCACTAAATGCATTTTAGTGTGTTTAATTTCACATTACGTTTTTTCCTTTCATTCTTCATATGTGTTGCTATACTGCTTGTTTCATATGAAAGAGCAAGGTACCAAGGATATAAGCGGCTGTGGGAAGGGTAATGATGTGACCATGTATTACAAGGAATAAAATACCAAATGTGAAAAGAATATACCAAGTGACATCAGAGTTCCACAACCTTATAAGGGAGCTAAACCTTCAGCCTCTTTCCTCTATATCGTCACAGAGCTCCTCAGCGACTTACAATATCCTAATAAAAATATAGCAGGGGGTACTTTTTCCCATATATAATGAAGTTTAAAACATCAGAGGGCTGTCACAAGCAGTGCTTAATTTGAGCCGGTGGTTGCCGGTGGGGGGGGGGCCACTGGCACTTATTTTTCCATATCAGATAATTACCCAGTGCAAGAGAACCAAAAAACGGAAGAAAAAAAAAAAGAAGACAAACATTTCATAAACAGAGCAGGAACCTGCAAGACTGAGACAAAGGGTGCAGGAAGTGTCTGGCAGTGAACTAAAGGCTATCTATCGCCCGCTGGTTCTGAGCAGAGCTTCGGGCACCAGCACTCTTACTTTCACAAATTAAGCACTGGCCACATGGCTGTGGAGGAGGGCATTATGCTCAGGCCCTGTGCTTTCCAGGGCCACAGTACCCTTCAGAAACATTCATTTATGAATGTTTTATTGCAATCAAACCTGCCGTCAGCATTAATAATTGGCCAGCTTGTGTGGCCACACCACTAAGTGGTGCCAAACACCACATTTTCTCATTCCCTGAACTGCACCTGCCACAGCAAAAGAATTGCATCCAAGGGCCCAAGATTAAGCTGTGGCCCCGGGTGTCACACTATCTTTGGAGAAGCCTGGGCTCCAGTCCTGATTTTTTCCTAGCATTCTGGAACTTGTAGTTGCTTCCACATTATACATACAGGGCTACTAACCCCGAATAAAAGGAAAAACAGGCCTGAATGAGCTTCTTGCTCCAGTCATGGGTAATTTGATCTCTCTAGATGTGCTTTGGAGATTCTGGCGCTAAACGCATGTTCTAGGTTTAAGATTCATCAGCATCACTTCCCCTCACAGGCTGTGTAGTAGATGTCCTTCTTCCTGCTTTGGTTCTCAGTCTCAATCGTTCATTTTTGATTCTCATTGATTGGGTTCATATTGTTAAAATAGCATTTAACAAATTATAGCCCCTAATTGTACAGTTTTACTTCAGAATAAAAGGTGCACGCCGTTTATTCCGAACATGCATGCAAGCGTATACACCCACCCACCTGTCAATCGCCTCCTCAAACTATTCTTTGAGTGTTTAGTGTGTAGTTGCACTTTGAATGCTTGCATAAGCATATTTTCCACCATCAGATTATGGCCCTTTAGTCCTACTTCCCAACAGAAAAACACAGGACAAAAGCAAGAGTGAGTTGGATTCCTGTCCTGTAATGCATTCTGGGTGTTGTAGTCTTGATTTGCTTCCATTGGACCAAATGACCCCGATAATATTCAGCCCATGTCTAGAAACAGGGTGCCCAAAGGGCATGAGATGAGAATCCTAGTGTGGTACAAGCCTTCAGAGTGCAAAGCATTCTGTAACTCCTCTGCCATTTAGGGTAGTGTATCAAAAATCATTGCAAATATATCAGGCATAGTGGGAAGTGCACTCATGGCACATGGTATGCCCCTTAATGCAGTAATCATGCCTTCCTCAACCACCCCAGGAAGAAATGGCCAATCTGCCCCACAATTACCTCCCTGGCCTTAAAGGCCCATATGCCAGTCTCACAGTCACCGCCATGTAGGGTTTAGGGTGGATCCCAGAACCGATACTGTGGCAAGAAAATTAGCGAATCCTTTGCAGTTTCCCAAATGCACCGCTAGAAAAGATTATAAGCATGGCGTGTACGGCATGATAAAATATACTAACTCAGCATTATTGCCCTCTGTTCAAGGCGTTAACCGGTGGTCAACTTTCCCCTATGTGGGCTTTCACCAATGGTAACTGCCTGCCCCACAATGCGTTTACTGCTGTTAATTGCTTGTCCTACAATTATTGGCCCAAGCCAAAGGAGAGAGAATATAATGAGAGGGAAAATCAGTTAACAGCTCTTAATGCCCAACAGCATGTGCACAACAAACTCCAGACTTATATGCAGCTTTTTCTGTTAGCAAGTGCCTTCCTATTCTCACAGAAAGCACATAAATAGAACAAGTGTCCATTTCTGATCTATGCCACTCTTCACACATTCAACTTACAACGGAGGCAAACATCAGAAGTCAGTGCCAGCATTCTAAGCCCTGTGATTGGCAGAGACAAACTTTGCATTCCAACATGGTACTAATAGGCATTTGTAAACACCACTCATGTTTCAATTATAGACCATTGCAGAACATCTAACCCAGGCTGGATCTGGAGACCTGCCCACAGCCTGTATGGACAAGATGTCTTCAGCTGTCTCCTCAAACAGTTGGGCTTCCACTAACCAACCAGACACCTGCAATCCACCTTCCTTAATCCTCACAAACACCCCCCAGATCCGCTGAACCAACAGCAGAGGACGCTTTTTCTCTCAACTGGCGGCCAAAGCCTGGAACGACTTTCTCTTGCACCTAAGGAATGCCGCATCGCTGTGGGACTTCAGAAAATGACTTAAAACAGCGCTGTTCCAATGAACAGTGCACCGCAAAGTAGCTACCAACTCCAACGCCTTAAAACTCTCACAGGTGAATTGCTGCGCTTTATAAATCCTGGTTGATTGATTTCCTCAGTTCTAGTGTAGCAGATAGTTTTTAAAAGAGCTTGGTCTCCAGTATTCAATCAATCAAGGATTTGTAAAGCGCGGCTAATCACCCATAGGGTCTCAAGGCGCTCCCAATGTCACACCACCAATTTTTACCGGTCTCAATACAGACATCTAGATTTTTGAGTCAGGATAACTAGAAGTATACTTTGATTCCTAGGCTACCAATGTATGGCCTTCTCTGCGCTCCATAGTCTGGGGTGCCTTTAGGCGCTAGGATAAACTGAAGAGCATCTTCCTGGGTGGACACCATAGGACCTACTTGTCTGTAATGAACGGTGACCCTCCCTTAGGGAACTTGCAGGATATAAGACTGCATTGACTCTGAAAGCAGAATCCTATTCTGGAGCAGTCAGTAGGGCAGGGGCTGGCACTTACAACACTTAGGTAATGTGATGCTCAGTGCCAAGACTATATCAACATACAGAGCAGGGTCTGGTGGCTCATTGCAACAATGCATCCTCTACATGGATTTGTGTTTGTCTTCATGGTCACACATTCCAATCCACAAAGCCTTTCATCCTTCGAAGGTCAAAGGTGGCCCATGAGGTGCGCCTATGCTTTCCAAATACACGTTATATTGGGTATCCCAGCATGTTAGCATTATAGGGTGGGCAGAACTCGCAGATTTTCACTCTGCCGAATTATGTGAAGTTACATGAAATCTCTGTGAGATGCTGCGGGGTTCTGTTAGCAAGCGGAAATTGGTATGCCTCGCTGCTCACACTGATTTTTTAAGGTTTCGGGAGCTCATTCTGCGCTGAAAAAACTGCGAGAACAGCACCATGCGGAATGCCAGAGGGCACTGCTTCTTGAGTTGGTTTAGCTGCAGATCAAGTCGATTTTCTACTTGAGCGACAGCTTTCTCAATGCGAATAGTCACACCACCTGCATTTGGAAAATCTCCCCAGATGCCTCCCTTGCATCTGAAATTCACGGTAGGCAACGCCAATTCATGCTCGCGCTCGCCAACTTACCGTTGGTGAGCTGCGTGTGACAAAAAACTCTGCCTCGCACCAGTTGGCGGAATTTGGCCAGAACTCTATGTTACAAGCATAACACGGACTGGCCAAAATTCTGCCAACTCTGCCAGCGGAGTACAATTTATTGATTTTTTTGCACATTCTGAGGTAGTTTTCAATGTAAAGAACACTGCATCACAACAAAGTAACAGTTTGCTTCCGCTCTCAGAAAACAGTTTCTTCTCTGATTAAACACTGGCTGTATCTTAGACTTTGTCCTAAATTTGTAAAAGCAAAAAGTGCCTGGGCCCAGTGTTTTGCTTGGAAGCCCACGGCTGGTGTTACAGAATGACAAGGGTGCCGAATACCAAGTCTGCGTAGTCTTGATTACAACTTGTGCCTTTTTAATCCACCACCAGACATTCTCTGCTATTATCGCGTTCTGTAGTTTCTTTCGCATCCCTTTCTCCCTCCGTCACTGTTTTCTGTGTTTCTTTTCCTCCTTTTGTGTTTTTTTCCTCTCTTGCTCTTGATCAAAGTTGAGGAAAAATAAGCGCTGGTCCCCAAAAATCAGTGCTGGTAGGCCCCACCTGCAACCACCCTCACAAATTAAGCACAGGCTGTGCTGGCTTTGGGCTAGGTTCACACTACAGAAGTACCACATACATATACTGCCAGAAAATATTTGTACTTATCACACTCAGTTATGACATAAAATGTATTCTTTTCACTTTGCCAACCCTTTATTAGTCTTTAGTACACTCCCTTCATTGAAATCCACAATTATCCAGCTGGAAATTGAATGAATGAAGGAATGAATGAATATAGTGGATTGCACAATTAATAAAAGCCATTGCCATTTTTTTAAAATGTAATTTTCTAAAAGTTATAACGTTTAAAAACAGCACAGACCTAGCTGAAGTTTTAACGGCGCAACATGTCTTTACATTTAAATGTCATATATGTCGACTTCCTTGCAGAGGAGCAAGTTGAAAGCAAACATGCTTCAGCTAACATATGATGATGCATGCTGGCCTTAAGTACAAAATCTAAAAATATATCAATCAATCATGCATACATCTTATTGGAAAAATCAGATCTTTTTATATGGATATGGGTTTTCATAAATAACGACTTCCCGCCTTATCAAGCATAAGCTGCACATTTATGATTGCTTATGTGAGCCAGAAAATGTTAATTTCAGCAAACATTGTATCTGTTTATTATTTGAGCCTCAAACCAACACAACACGTTTTGGGAAGAATACTGTCCCTTCATTAGGATTTCGCAGGAGGTTAGGCAGTGCTTAATTTGTAAATAAAAAGGTGCCGGTGCCCAAAGCCCTCCTCTCCAACATTCTGCTGGTGCAATTAAATGTGTGAACACAGAATACTGAGGTGGCGTAATCCTGAAGCCATCTCGGGCCTCTTCAATCCATATAAAGCCACTCCTTGTCCCTTCAGCTCACTCTAGCAGTTTTCTACTTTCTCCCTTTGTGACGTTTTTTCGTTTTTCACTTCCTATGTCTTTCCCATATGTGTCTTTTGCTCGCAGATAATGCTGGAGACCGAAGAATAAGCCCCGGCCCTCAAAAATAAGTGCCGGTGCTCAGCACCGGAAACAACAAGCACAAATTAAGCACTGAGGTTAGGGTTGAGGTAGGACAATGGATTTCTTGTGTTTTAACTGTCTCCCCAAATAGTCCTTTTCATCAATAGAATAATTTTCAGCAATTCACATAGCTTAACATAACCATGATGATATCCTTTACCTTTAAGTATTTTCTTAATTCTTAAGTCCTTATCCTGTATGATATAACATTTCTGTAAACGTTTTTCTGCAATTTAACTTGTGCAGTGTTTGTTCCTCCACCAAGGGCATTCATTCTCCTAATTAGGCCACACATGCCTGTGTCCTAGTCACTGCACTGTCCAGCCCATTCACTCTCAAGGGTCAGAAACCTACAGTGAGGCAGGATGAATTAAAGAAGAGCTACACCTGTGAGGGTGAAACAGACAGACTGAGAGGGAGAGGACAGAAACCTACCAAGTAAACAGTTTATGAACTTATATCTATTTAGAGCAGCACTCTGCATCCTGAACCTGCTGAATAAATCTGTCTGTAACCTACAAGGCCAACTGAGCCTTCAACTTTCGAGGATGATGAAGTAAGGACCATTCTGCAGGATGTTAATAACACCAATGAGACAATCTAGTTGTGGGATGAGCCAGGGCCGGCTTTAGCGCTAGTGGCGCCAGCTGTGACACTCTTTTTTGGCGTTCCCCCATATGACCTTCTCCACAAATTCTCTCTCTACCACCCTTCAGCAGTGATCCACAATTCTCCATAGCTCCTCTCTGACATACTTTTCATTTTTTTATAGCGCCACTCATAGTTCACTCACACACCTGTGATCACCTGGTACACTTTCTTTGCAGCAGGCACATTAACCCTCCGTGCTACTTTATGATGAGTCAAAACCGCCACTAGGCAACATTCTATCTCTCACCAGCAGGAACAATAATCACCAGAGTTATCCTGACATTTTTATTGTTGCCTGAAAACTGCTGGAGGCACAAAGAAGTGCATGTGCTTTTAAACCAATAGTTAGTTTTAAAGACAGGGCACCCCCCACAGTCAGTGCCAGGTGGGGCTGCACCGGTCGCACCGCCCTAAAGCTGGCCCTGGTGTTAGCTCATGTTTCATAAAGTGAAAAAAAGTGCCTTCCACCTGAAATGTGCATAGAATGCCCCTACTGTGCTACAGTAAGTGGGAGGTGGGGGCAGAAGTGCCAGCTGCAGAGACTGGGTGAAGAAACCATGTCCTCAGACCCATTTCAAGGCAGTGTCAAAATGGGCAACTGCCCTGGGTCCCCACCGCTCCCCCAGGTAAAGTGATCTTTTTGTTCCCATGTCACCTCTGTCTCAATCTTTCTTCCTCCCTCTGCCTATCTCTACCCCAGCAGCCTCTTCCTGTATGCCTTTTGTTATCTCTCTTATACTTCATCCTCTCTCCTCCTCCCAGAACTCAGCCCTCTTTACCTTACTCTCTAGTTCTCTGCCTGCTTTCCTCTAATCCATTATTCACCTCCCCTCCCCTCTGTCTACATTGACTTTCCCCTCCCCACCTTACATTTCTTTACTTCAAATTTATTTCTCTGCATTTCTGTTTTGTTGTGCCTCATCTCTTTCTACTTCAAAAAACATTACTTCCCCCTTCACTTTACCCTATTGCTCTTAGATCCTCTCCAGTTACCTCAAAGTCACTTCTCTGTGCCAAGTACTTCTTCATTGTTTTCTGCCTCACTAATCACTCTCTCACGTCCCTTTCCTCACTTCATCTCACCTCCTCTGCCCGACCTTTCTTTCTATCCCCCTCTCATCTCATCTTTGATCTTTGTGTGTGTATTTTCTTTATTGTAACACTCTCTGTCGTGCCATTCACTCAGATACCCCTCTTCTGCCTCACCATTCTCTCTCACAACCTCACCCATCTCTCTACCACTCTTGACGTCTACCTAAGCCCCTTTCGTTTGTCCCTTTGCTCTCTGCATTACCCTTGTCTGGGAACCTCACCCATTTCTTCCATCTCTCCTTCCTGTGTTTATCTTCCAACTTCCATCCACTTTACTCATACCTCATCTGTACCTCTGTTTACCTGATCTTTCTATCTCTCACTCCATCTTTCTATACCTCAATTTGCTCAACCTGTCACCCCTCTCTCTACCTCTCCACTCCTTCTCAACCTTCTCTCTACACTATATCTCTTACTCACACCTCATGCACTTCTTCATGTCTTTCTACCTACCCTCCCTCACACACACGCACCCTCTATTGGTACATCTCCCTACCTAACATCTCAGTTTACCTAACATCTCAATTTGCCTAACCCCTCAATTTACCTAACATCTTAATTTACCTAATCTCTCAATTTACCTAACCTTTCAATTTACCTAACATCTCAGTTTACCTAACATCTCAATTTGCCTAACCCCTCAATTTACCTAACCCCTCAATTTACCTAATCTCTCAATTTACCTAATCTCTCAATTTACCTAACCTCTCAATTTACCTAACCTTTCAATTTACCTAACCTCTCAGTTTACCTAATCTCTCAGTTTACCTAACATCTAAATTTATCTAACCTCTCAATTTACCTAACCTCTTAATTTACCTAACTTCTCTTAATTTACCTAACCTCTTAGTTTACCTAACCTCTCAATTTACCAAACCTCTCAATTTACCTAACCTCTTAATTTACCTAACCTCTCAATTTCCCTAAAGTCTCTTAATTTACCTAACCTCTTAGTTTACCTAACCTTTCAATTTATGTAACCTCTCAATTTACCTAACTTCTTAATTAACCTCTCCATTTGTTCGCTTCCTAACTTTTCCACCTTCCTTCTCTTTCTCCCTCTGCTGCTTTGACCTTCCTGTTTCACTAATTTATTCCATTCGCGCTGTCTCTTTCTGTACCTCTACCCCTTTTTTCTATTCCTCCTTCTATATTTGAACTCATTTCAAGTCACCCTCTTCACACCCGCTCTGTCTTCACACTTCTTTCGACTGAACTTCTTTCTCTGTACTAAACACTCTTTCTCTCTATCGATCTAACTCCCTTGTCTAACTGAACTGGAATGAATTAAGTTGAAGGACTGGTCACTGTGATGAACACGCTGCACTTTTAGTAAAACGTTTTTTGCACTAGTGATCTGGATACTGCTCCATGGTAGGTTTATCATATTAATCTCCGCTTGCGAGGCACATTGAAAATTCTTTTTCCTCCTGTCCTTTTTCTTTTTTTTTCTTTTCTCCATCTATAGCTTATTTTCTCACTTTTATCCTTCTTTTTGGTTCTTCCTTTCTTATATTTTAGTAACATTTGGTATTGATGCATGTATTGCAACCAGCATGTGTATATTTCTACGGATTTATGTTGGACGTGCACGTCATTGAATTTGCTGATATTTCTTGTTTGGTACTTAAATTATACCAATAAAATAGTTGATACTCAAAAAAAGAAAATTTCTTTCAAGTACGAAGATGTTACTGTATAGATTTTATTTTACTGATCATATTTTCTTTTTCCATCGAATGCTTCTTGTATGCAATATGTTATTGTGAAGATTTTAATTAATCATAAAATAAATTTACTTATCTAACTGAACTCTCTCCTTCTCTGTTTTCTGTATACAGTTCACCTCAAACTCTCCCTTTTACCCCTTTCGCTCTACCTTTCTGATTTGCTACTCTTTACCTGACATGTCTCTTTGCACTAGACTTCTCATTTTGCCCCTTCTCCCACGTCTCTCACTCC
Source organism: Pleurodeles waltl (assembly GCF_031143425.1). NCBI lineage: Eukaryota > Metazoa > Chordata > Amphibia > Caudata > Salamandridae > Pleurodeles > Pleurodeles waltl. The sequence goes on along the minus strand of NC_090449.1, from coordinate 1,030,048,091 downwards.
CTCATTTCTACCTCTCCTTGTCTCTAGCTTTCTCGAACTCACCTCTTATTCTACCTTAATCTCTCACTACCTCACCCCTCTGTGTATCCTTTTCCCCCCTCTACACTTACTTTTCCCATCTCATTCTCTCTCCCTCAATATAAAACCTTCACTACTGCCCTAACTCTCTTCACCTACCTCCTCTTTCTACCTCTCGGCATCTTTCATTCTGGCTACTTCACCCTGCTTCCTTTTTTTAGATCTCTCCATTCATATTTATCTCTCTACTTCATCTCTACCTTTTCTTCTTCACCTCTCTTACTGTGTCATTTTCATTGTCTTTCTATCCTCCCATTTTATGCCTCTTTTCTTTTCTCTTACTCAGCAGAAGTCACTGTCTAGTCACCAAAGTGTACACAAGGGAGAGGGCGTGGCGTAAAGGCCTGAGGTGCCGACTTCGGTTCTGGAGGAACAAGCTTCAAGTCTCGGCGTCGGCTCAACATCCTGTGATTCTGGGAAAATGTCTTAATCCCCGTGCCTACATTTCAGCACCTTGATACTCTCATGGGTGATTTGACATGCTTAACAAATCCTTGAATTATTTATTTATTCATTTATAGAAAGAGAAGTGAAGGGGCATAACAGGAAGAGAATTCATGAAAAAAATATCAGATTTCACCCAATGTATCCTGAAAACCCGCAAAGCGTTGCATTGACTTTTAGTGTTACAACCCAAATGCCCTTTGTGAACAGAGATTTATTTGCGATTGTTCATGTCTGTCAATTAAGGTTATAATTTCAAACTCTATTTTAATATTATGCACCCGTCCACTAAACATAATCTTAGTCAACCTTACTGTGTTCTCTGAAAAAAAGAGAGGCACAGGCTAGTTAGAAAATGAATTCCAAATGTAACCTGGTTGCAAAATAAAGAAATCTTTATTAAAGTGCAAACATAAAATACTTCTTGCCAATTCTTCCTATGCAACTATTTGACTGGTGGGCCCTGGACATCCCTAACATTCAGCTTTTTATGTGCTCCCCCTTTTCTGAAACTTAATATATAATTCCAATATTGATGGGTATTATGTTGGCTTGAATTAGCAAGCAACGGGTAATAAATGCAAAGTTTTCTAAACAGCGTACCCCAAAATATATGGATCACTGACAGAATATTGAAACCAAAAATACTGTGTGGACTGAATACTGTGTGAGAAACAAAATATCAAGAAGATAAGTGCAAATATATAAGTATAGAGTTACTATTCTTAATTTCACATCTATGTGGAGTTATATGTAGTGAAACTTTACTTATCCATACAAATTTAACTTCACAATATTTCTTGACACCATATTTTGTCCCATGATATTTTCGGTTCCAATATTCTGTGTAAACATGAAATATGTCTTGCCCCTAAAATCCTTAAGAGGACCCTGAAGGCCCACACGTCCAATGCGCTAACATTTGGCACAGCTTCCAGAAGGGCCAGCTTGCATGGGCCCTTCAGTGGAGCAACACTTAGAGCAGTGCTGCAACAGAGGCCTGACCCTCTCATCCCCGCTATGTTGGTGGAACATTGGCCCTGACCACAGAGAGTTCTGCTGCTGTCATTCTATGCACAAGAGACAGGACAGAGACTGGCACACAAGGGTTGCAGCACTGCAACAGCATGTACCAAATGCCTCGGCTTTACAGCTGCATCTCCCTCATGCTACTGGCATTTACAAATATACTTTTGGGGTTTGAGAACAAGCATTGGCAAAGCCAATAGGTCTTGAATTTGCAACATATTGGCTTTGCCAATGTTTTTTTAGCCATGCTGGACAGCATGCGTAATGCCACGCAGCCTCTCTAAAGTTTAAAAAAAGCCATTGATGAAACTGCCAACATCATATTTTAGGCACTTGCACCGTGCAGCTGGATCTGTAACAAAACGGGGAGGGAGAGGAGTAATACTGAAGCAACACGGAAGGGGATGCAAAAGCAACAGGGTGGAGAGCTGAGGTGGGCACAAAAGCAATGGGTGGAGGCTAGGAGTTGGAGGAAAGCAACACGGAGGACACGGATGGGAGAAGCAACGGCTAGAAGCACACCGGCGGATGTAAGAGGTAAGGAGGTGGGGAGAAGCAGTCAGGCCACAGAAGGCAACATGAGGTGCAGGGGGAAAGAAGTACATGAGGGAGATGGCTTGAAAGGACTCTTATGGAATGCTTACACAAAAGAAGAAAGTAGTGCTTGAAAATCAAGACGTGGAAGCAGCAAAGCCAACCAATCAAACGAATAGCCATGGGATGAACACTAGACTGACAAACTGGGACACCAATAAGAAGCAGGCAAATGATAATGACAAGGAGAGCCAACCAATAGTAAGCGATGAAGGGGTTCCAATCCCCCCTACGATCTTGGTAAGCCATAGTATGCCCTGTAACAGACAGTGCATGTGCTGCCTGGTAGGCTTGACCTAAAAGCCATCCCTGTTTCAGCACTGAGACGGCTGCATTTTATGACTCTTTTTAACAACTAATGAACCTTGAAATCTGTGAATACAACATACTGTGGCCTCTAGAATAAAGAGGTACTTTACAAGCCAGTATGTATGCATCCACTCTCTGGATTAAATAATCATTCAATTGACAATCGGACGTGGTGTTACTGATACGTATCTCCATGCTTCACTTAGGATGAATGGTTGAATCAAGCCTGTTACCTTCAGGTAACATGCAGACCACTGTACCAGTAGCAGTGTGCACTGTTCTGTACTCTGTTGTCTTCACCAGGGTCGTCACAACGAACATTATCAAGAAATCAAAAGACATTAACACACTCTGGAAATAAGTGTTCAGGACCACATTCTATGCTTTAGGACGAGACTACCCCTTTGATAACCAACATATTTTGTGCACTGAGATAGCTTTTTTCAGGACACTTAGAGAATTCAAGCCAGGCTAGTCTCTGAATGGTGTGTGAAGCACACCTAATGCACTAGTAAGATAGCACCCCCTGCTGGTGGTAGCCTAGGTGACAGCGTGGCCTTGCCTAGAACCTGCCCTGTACGTACAATTAGGGGAAACAGCTGCCTACATTCTGGAGGTTTGTATGGCATCCAAGGCTGGACAGAGCAGCCCACCTTCTAATTCACTTTCATTAAATGCATTTATTTATATTTTCCTGCGGGAATTTGCTTATTTCAGAGTGATTTGAATTACTCTAAGCCTGCAGAGATGCAAACAGTAACAGAGCAATATAAAAGCCATTAAATTGTTGCAAGCAGACTATGGGGGTGATTCTGATTCTGGCGGGCGGCGGAGGCCGCCCGCCAGAATTCCGCCCCCATTATACCGCTCCGCGGTCAGAAGACCGCGGAGGGTATTATGAGTTTTTCCCTGGGCTGGCGGGCGGTCTCCAAAAGACCGCCCGCCAGCCCAGGGAAAAACTCCCTTCCCACGAGGATGCCGGCTCGTAATCGAGCCGGCGGAGTAGGAAGGTGCGACGGGTGCAGTGGCACCCGTCGCGTATTTCAGTGTCTGCAAGGCAGACACTGAAATACTTTGCGGGGCCCTCTTACGGGGGCCCCTGCCGTGCCCATGCCATTGGCATGGGCACGGCAGGGGCCCCCAGGGGCCCCCATGGGCCCCGCGACCCCCCCTACCGCCATCCTGTTCATGGCGGCTTTCCCGCCATGAACAGGATGGCGGTAGGGGGGGTCAGCCGCAGCCATGGAGGATTCAAACGAGCAGCGGAAAGTCAGCGGGAGACCGCTGACTTTCCGCTTCTGACCGCGGCTGAACCGCCGCGGTCAGAATGCTCGTTGGAGCACCGCCAGCCTGTTGGCGGTGCTCCCGTGGTCGGTGGCGGCCGCCAGGGTCAGAATGACCCCCTATGTCCTTCTCTTTTGTGGGACTTCATCAAAGGTTTTCTGTGCTGCCAGCACCTTCACAAAGACTGTAATCCCTATTTATCTGCCTGTATTTACTATTGCTATTCATACACAAGTCACAAGGGCACTGGAGGCGGCCTATTTGCAACAAAACAGACTAATAGCAGTTTGTCCAGTAAAACAGCTTGTAACAAGGATGGAAACTATGGGCCTCATGGGCATCTGCCAGGATGGTGGTGGTCATTACTTCCACCGCCCCACCAGACTACCACTCACCGAACTTAGAGGACTTCTCCATCCTGGGGGAGACCCCTCTGACCTCAGAGGAGCTGCCGCCATGACGGCTCCTCTGAAAGCACTGGAAGCTGGCTGAACGGCTGCTATGTCTCATGCAGCCGCTCAGCAAACTTTTTTTTTGTTCTACAAAAACAAACTCCTAAAGCGGGAGTTTGTTTTTGTAAAACAAAATGCTAATAACCCTGACCCCTTAGGAGTTCTCAACCATGGTGTTGGGTGTTTATTTTGTCTTTTTCTCTGTTTAGAGCCGCCAAGTTTTTCCAAGCAGTCCAGAAGACAAAAAAAGTACTTTGACCATATGCTCTAAATAGGGTGGGTGGTCTGATGTACTTACACTGATGGCCCCAAGTCTGTAGGGCCGTCGGTTGTAGGGTTTCCACTAGCAGAGGCAGCAGGGGCGCTGCGAGCAGTAACATGGCGGTCCACCTGTCTCTAAATACAGAGGCGGACCTTCAATTTAGCAGACAGGGTACTTAGTCTGTGAATTGTTTTTAAAGGTGTAGACTGTGCTCCCTCACCCATGTCTCCCCACTGTCAAGCAGGAATGTGCACCCCACCCGCACACACCAGGGAGCTCCAGTATATCCCACCACTTGTAGCCAGTCACACATTGGACCCTATTCAAAAAGGCATTTTGGAATATGGGGTGGTTCTCCTGTAGTACTCATTTAAATACTCTTACATGCCTTTGTGAATTGACCTTAAAACATCTGAAATGGGACTATTCAGGGACTATTCATGTACACTAAGCACAAACAGAAAGAACTGTGGCTTCTTTGCACTTATACTAATTAAAAGTTGGACGTTTCGAAGGCAGGTAACTACTGACAAGAGTACTCATGAAGCACTTTGTCTTTGGTCACAAATGCTTTCCTGAATAGGCAACTTGTTCTTTATCCGTCTGTTCCCTTGGTGACCATCACTTCTCCTAGAAGAGTTCATGGGAAGCATGCATTCACAGTTAACCCGCTTTATTTTGCGCCTCACTTGCGCTATAAATATTATTAATTTTAAGAACACTAGTAACATACTATACTACATAAGCACAAAAATTACAGTTAACAACATAGATACACATTTCATATTACAGCATGAAGTTCTAGAAACACATTAAGAAAATAATATAACAACGAAACCTGTTATTGGATGCCCCTTTATCAAGGAATGAGCATAAAATGTATGAATTATAAAACTGAATCAAATTATTTAAGTACATAGAAGAAAAGATGGCATATTGAAAGAAAGCAATATAAATTATCCTACATGAATCTGGTTCTTGCCTTATGTTCTTTCTAAGGTCTGCTAGACCTTGGCACTGAATCCCTCACGGTAGTTCCCTGGTCCTAAGAATCACCACGGCACGCCCTCCCTATCCTAGTCGCTTACACGTGTGAGCTGAAGGATGCTGGCTTGGCTTGATTGTTATGCTGGGAGTACTGCTAAGGTGTACCATAATGACAAAGGTGGTGGAGAGTGTTGGGGTGCAGAAGGCTTAAGTAACACTTGAAGCATAAGAGCATCACTGGTGGCCACAGCCTGCAATTCCCAAATGCAACTCACAGCAGCAAAGGGAGCAGTGTATATCAGTGAACATGACTGAGCCTGGGGTCCGGTGGCTCAGTGGACCAATGGGGTCACTGCAGGAAGTTGTGTTTGACCACATGAGTGCTCTTTTGAATCCCCTTGGATCTGCTCTGCCTTTCATTCTCCTGAGGTCAATAAAAAGAAGTAACAATGAACCAGATTGTAATGCATATCTGTTATTCAATACATAGATATCACTTGGGGTGAATGTGTTCCTGACAAATACATATTTTGTTATGCATGGGATTATAGGTCACAGTCCTTACTGGCCCTTCCTCGATCCTTTTGACATGTACAAGGAATCATGTCATGAACATAAAATGTAAAACACAGACAGTGGGTCTTGGGTTCATCCTCCTTTGGCCACTAGTTGCTTCTGGCCAGCTCCCTTCAGCTTTGGGTCAGCCTCCTTTCGGCCATTGCTTGTTCTGAAATCAGGCAGATTTTTTTGGGAACTAGTTAGCAGGTCACACTGTTATTATTATACAAATCTTTGTATTTTTTTTTCTATTCTCGTTTTTTGGAGGGTGGGCGCTGGGTGGTCTGATGAATCCTGTGGCCATTAGTGATGTATTTTAGATTCTTATGTTTTGAAACAAACTGATGACATGTTTTTCTTATTAACTTATTTATATTAATAAATTATGTATAGATTAAAATGTGTATACTTATTGTACCTGCATTTAAAATATGCATGGGCATATTTTTGTATTTGCTGTTATAGATACGGGCATGATTCTCGCATGTTTTAAAGGTTGCATGTTTTATTGTGGTTTTATGAATTACCATTTTTGACTCACTGACTTTGTGGATCTAATGGTACTTTGCTGCGACTTTGTAGAAGGTTGTTGAGATTTCTTTCTGGAGACCTTGAGACCGAAGAACTTCATTGGGACCAGGGGCATTCCTATGATTCCATAGGATTTCACGTTATAGCCTAAGTAGGGTTTTGAGAGGTCCTGGTCATTCAAGAGATATTTATTTAACCACAGTTTACAGATATTCGTCTAAAGTTGATATCTCAAAACTAAATCTTAATGCTCCCCTCACTGACTGTGAATTGATCGCCCCACACTTCTGGCACCCCAATTAGATCCAGTTTTGTTTTAGGGTGGTGGCGTGCTCACTAGAGATTTTCAGTGTCATGTCTGCAAACCTCAAACATAGCTTCGCCTGACAAGATCTAACGCCCTAGATGTGACCCCACTTCAGAAAACTGGGGCGTTCTACTTCTGATCCTGCGCGGCTCGCCTTCCAGCCACAGAAATTGCCTCTTACATCACTTTTTGGTTCAGTAGATGAGAAACCTAAGGCCAATGGATGTAAACTGATTTGCCCCGGGTCTTAAAATGTTGGTTAAGCGGGGATTCCACAACTGGAAGTCCAGTTTCATGGTTCTGTACCCAACGAGCTACTTAATTAGACAGCATCCACTCATTGTGCGGTGGTAGCAAGAACCCCATCCATAAAACACGTGGCTTACCACTGGTGATAATGATGGGGGTGATTTGGCAAGAAAAAGCAAACAAACAAGCTATCTCAGAAGCCTCTATTAAAGTTACATTTTTCCAAGTCATATAGAAATGCACAACAAAGCAGCAAAATTGAGGTTCTCCCTCTCCATATCTGCCTTTATCTCTTTGGCTATCAATTGTTCTCTTTTGATAATGATCATCCCCGTTTAATATGTATTATTCCGGTTAGCGCTCTGTTGTCCTTGTTTGCTTGTTTTTTTCTGTACGGTTCCTCTTTGTTATCTAATATTCTCATTTATTCTGTATTGTCCTCTTTCACTCTTTACTATCTTCTTTTTCTTTCAAGAGTCCTTTTAATTATCAAGTATACTCTTATTTCCAATTGTCTTCTGTTGCTGCCTATTAGCCGCTTTTGCTACCTATTGGCCTCTTTTACTTTCCATTGTCTTCGTTTGTTCCACAGTGTCCTTACTTTCTATTGGTCAGTTTTGCTGTCTCTTGTTCTAATATGTTATATGATGCCTGTGTACGCTGCTTATTATCCTTTTTGCTCTCTATTTTCTTTTCCTAGCTATCTTTTGGACGTATGTGCTCTGTTGTCCTCTTTTGTTCTCTACTGTCCTCTTTTGATATCTATTATCTTATTTTGCATTCTGTTGTCCTTTCTTTCTCCTGTAGGCTCTTTCTCCATTCCTCCTACTCGTTCTTCCACTTACACCAACTCATTATTATCCTTTTTCACTTCCAGTAAAATGCATGGAGTAACCCATCCTTTTTCCGTCTTCCCGCATGTTAATTAGTATAAATGTATTCCTTCTCTTCCTCCGCAAAATGGAAATCCATACAATGATAAGTGTTCCTGCATATGCAGCATGGTTAAACTGCTATAAATTGGACTGTAGTGCTTTGGTCTGATGATGGCAATACCATCAGCCTAGGCCACCATGTTGTGCTGCTGTCACTTGTCCTTTCCCAAGGATACTGAAACTTTGTGTAGCTAGATGGAGTCACATATTTGGGTTACAATTAATCGGTTCCTATACTGGCCTATTATATAAATGTATGTATTACTGGTCTAGCTTATTTTGCATGTTTTGAAGCGGACTGTATTAGTAAGGCCCTTAAACACACTAAGCCTCTAATTACAACCCTGGCGGTCTTCTGATCGTGAGGGCCATGGTGGTGGTCTGACTGCCGCCAAATCGGCGGTCCGACCGATTTGGCAGTGGTCAGTCCGCCACATTAACACCGTGGAGGTTCGGCCACGGTTGGACCGCCAGTTTCCCTCCACTGGAGAGACTGGCGGTGCTGGCGGTCCTAATCCCCCAGGGCAGAGCTGCATGCAGCGCCACACTGGGGATTACGAGCCCCCTCTCCGCCAGCTTTTACATGGCAGTTGCACCGCCATATAAAATCTGGCGGAGACAGGGTGCAGGGGACCCCAGGGGGGAGCCCCATTGCGCTTTTCACTGTCTGCTATGCTATGCAGACAGTGAAAAGCACGAAGGGTGCTGTTGCACCCTATGCACCGCAACATTGCCGCCGGCTGAATTATGAGCCGGCGTCAATGTTGTGGGCTGTTCCTTGCTGGGCCAGCGGAGAACTTGTAATGGGGTCGCGGGAAGGCCAAACTCAAAATGACCCCATATGTCCTGACATTCCTTCATATGGCATACTCACCTGTATTTTTTCTTTTGCACTACCACATACCAACGATTAGTAGCTGAGGGCAAGTTTTGCACTCTTTTTGCACTTACTCTTACCACTGGCTTAGAGTGGCCACCTCCAATGCTGAAATTTTCATCTACAAATTACTGATTTCAGGTGTGTTAGTCTAAAAAGTTCAATACAAGCAAATGAAAACTAAAACTTTCAGAATCCATTTGGATTTGGACAAAAGTCCAAGACTGGAAATACTGTCCTTAATGACCTGGGGGGAGGTGGTCACCCTGCACTGGGTTTGGGTTCTAACATTGTACATTTATTTACATACTTAAATAGAAGGATGATTTGGCTATTTTCGATTCCTTTATGTTACTTTTTTCCACTTTGCTGCATATGCTCAACACTTATACTTAGCACTAGTAACTGGACTTCTCTTGGCATGTAAATTACATCAACTCAATGGCACTCATTTAAATCACTTTCAAAGGGTGATTGCCTGTCAGATATTTTGGAACTGAAACTGTAGGCTGCATATTTTACTCAGATCTCCACAGCAGGTGCTCAACCCTCTGAGATGTTTTAGCAGCTAACAAAGAAGATTGGCCAAGAAGGGGCCTGTCAACTTCTGACTCTGCTGATCTCACAGACACGGAAGCAGCAACATAGACAGTTCCTGCTGCAATGGATTCTTGAAAGGGGGATGAGAACATGAGAAATAAATCTTCATATTTTTGTGGAGGTTGTTATTCCTACATATTGGCAATTCAGCAGCCTTGTTTTGTCAGGATGGCAGGGCTCTCAGGTTTCCAAGGTTCATCTGTGAGTAGCTCATCCAGTCCAGGTTTTTGCTTTGCATCCTGAAACTTGAGCACCTTGAGACCCTATCGGGTGAGTAGCACGCTTAATAAATGTGATTGATTGATTGATTGAAACTTGTAGTCCTGTTTTTCTGCAATAAAATAAGGACCACAAGTGCTGGGCTTGTGTTCTCCATTTTTAGAATTTGCCAGATTAAGGTAGATCCAGGGAATATACACCTGCTTGACATAGATTTCGTTTGGCTCAGCGATCCCTGCTGAAGTAACAGGATGGGAGAGTGAGTCATCACCAGCCCATCACCGGCACCACTGTACGCCTGTTGGTGCAATCCCATCTTTAGCTCAGTTGTGACAGCAATGCTGCAGACTCCATTAGCCCACAACATTCCCACGGGTGGTGTTCATTAATAAATAATGCCTTCTACAGTTTAGCTGCATCCTGGTGGAGAGGGGGCGGCGGGCAGAGAGCAAGCCTTTTATTTGAGAGTGATTTCAAACGCAAGCATCTGTTCATAAATTGTGTATTGTGGTTGCTGATTTAGCACCTTATGAAGCCTAGACCACCTGAAAGCGCAGAGAAGCCATTATGTTCACATACATGCCAACATTTTCAAATAGGAAAGCGGAAGATTTCACACAAAAAATGGTGAATCTGTTATCCCCAATGACTCCTACTGAAACATAGACAATTTTAGAGGGGAGACAGCTAAAGGGGGGGACAGCTAAAATAAGGCCATTTTTGGCTTTAAAAATCGTGAGTTTCCCACCTGAATCGTGTCTATTGGCATGTGTGGGTTTACAGTCAGCATTGATTACAAATTACGTTCACCATCTGGCCATTTCTACCCATTTTTCTGTTCTCTTACAGGAACTTTGAGCCTGGACTACTGTCTGGGCACTAGTTGGCAGCACGAACAGGCAGGGGCGGCTCCTCCATTAGGGCGGTGAAGCGTTGCTCCCCACCAGCAGCGGCAGCTGTAAAAACTTTGCCAGAAAATGATAATAAACTGAGTTTATTATCATTTTCTGGTAATGGGGCAGGGCCACAGGGGTGACGAGCAGTGAGGGGGGTGCACAGCACTCCCCCTCACTGCGCATGTAAGTTTTGGTCGGCCATCTCGGGCTGGCCAAACACACATGCTCAGTAGGCTCTTTCCAGCTCAGCAACACAGTTGACTACAGAAACAACACGGCCAATCTGTCACGCGCAGTTCTGGCTTCCATAATCAACGCTACATGGGAGCTAATGACAGCCCCAGTCAACCCATCCCATATTGATCCATAACCCGCCCCTACCCTACACGAATGAAATGCATCATTATGTGGAGTCTGTCAGGGGTGTAATGTGTCACAGTAGGGGTCAACACCCCCACAGTACTAGAGATGAGCCACCCCTGTACAAAGATATCCCCCTTGCCGGGCCTCTCTGATATATAAAGAGGATGCAGCCAGTGGGAAGGAGGGGTTAAAACACCTTAAATGTAGGTTACACACACAGTGTTGCAAATGCAAGTGGCTGTGGTGCAGGAGCACGGCACAAGTGAGTGAAGCATCCCGAGTAAAAGGAATGGACTCTAAAAATATTGGGTGGACTCCATACATCCGTGCCCATTTGCAACTCATGGACTGGATACTGGATTGTCAATCCCATGCCTCATAATGCATCCCAAGTTGTGTAATAGGAATCTTCTTTGTCCCGGGCACATACCTGCCCCACTCCAAGGTGTGCATTTACACTTTCCCCACAATCAGGGGCTGAGAAAGCCACTTTCTTTGATGTTTAGGTCTAGGCCGGTCGGTATGGTTTTGTACCTGTGGCTCTGTTAGATACTTATGTCTTTCTCTCCTCCCTTCACCTACCACTCATTACCACCCACATTACCAGAGCCCATAATCAATCAATCAATCAATCAATAATTTATAAAGCGCGCTATGTACCCGTTAGGGTTTCGAGGCGCTGGGGGGGGGGGTGCTGCTATTGTTCGAAGAGCCATGTCTTGAGGAGTCTCCTGAAGGTGAGGAGGTCCTGGGTCTGGCGTAGTGAGGTTGGGAGTGAGTTCCAGGTTTTGGCGGCGAGGTAGGAGAAGGATCTGCCGCCAGAGGTCTTGCGCTGGATTCGGGGGACGATGGCGAGGGCAAGGTTGGCAGAGCGTAGTTGTCGTGAGGGAATGTAGAAGTTGAGTTTGGTGTTCAGGTAGGCGGGTCCGGTGTCGTGTAGAGCCTTGTGTGCGTGGGTGAGGACCACCACCTACATCCGGAGGCCTAGATCATGATCTGCCATTTTAGGAATACTTTTCCTTTCCAGAGTACCGCATCTCCATTCGTTTATCTCATGTCAGGCTATGGTGGTCCACTTTTCTCCACACCCCTGGGCATCAATTGAGGATAGTAGGTGTTACCGCAGACTTACTCTGTGGTACGTCTTGCACTGCTCTTGCTACCCTTGGTCTCAGGGGCCATGAAGACAGCACTGAGTCAAAAAGTTAACAGAGCATTGTTTGCTCTGTTATCTTTCTGCACATTCCATCCATGTCTTTCCCCTGTCACCTCAGCAGCGGGTGGACGCTGATTGGGGCAAAGTGTGGGAGAAGTGCTCAAAGCTGTGAAGTCATTGGGGGTCAGAGGGTGTATAGTATCACTTCTGCTATCAAAGGCACTTTGGTGAACCTGTGCACTGAGGCCTGTCAGTTTGATACAGATCGGGTTCAGGGTCTGGAAAAAGTACCATTTGATCCTGGCACTGAGCCAATTATGTGTCAATGTGGACCAACCCACCACCCAAACCTGACCTCTCTTTTCCGCTACCCCTGATATCAGACCCACAAAGCAAGCACCTTCTAGGCATTCAAGCGAGTCACCCTCCCTGCCTTTCAGCTCTCGGCCAAAAATTGACATGGGGCAGCTCCCAGCCAACTACTAAAGGCAAGCAAGGGAAAGAACACTGGCCGAGTGGAGGGGTGCACGGGCCAAAGAGATGACAGCAGTGGATAGGCAAGGCACTGTGCTTAAAAGTCAGGAGGCACAAGTTGGTGGGAGAACCAGTGCTTAATTTGTAAAATAAATAAAATAAGTTCCAGGGCCCTCATAAGGAGGGCCCTGGAACTACCCATTGCACTACCACAGTATCACTGCACTACCCATTGCCCCTGCCAGCACCGCCAATGACAGAACCAAGACAACTACTAACCATCAGACCCTAGAAGTGTGACAATTCAGACTGTTCCAGGCTCACAAAGTTATAAGAATAGCTTGGGCTGCAGGTGTTCATCATTTTTTAATGTATATTGAATAAATGAACAACTGTTGTTGTGTTAATCTCTAATTTATGCAAACAGTGCCACCATGTGGCAAACTGTCATAAGTGCCTGTATTGACAATTAAAGTCCAGTGCCACACCCGGGAAACCACCAGCTCAAATTAAGCACTGGGGAGAACAAGCTCAGGGCAAAGCTAATGTTGTAAGAGACACATGGAACACCGGAGCTCCCCCCTCCCCATTTCCCCTCCCCTCAACCCAGACCCCTTTTCATTTGCCACCTCTACTGTTTCTTCCATACAGCCCCAACATCTCATAGATAAGTTCCAGTAGATCACCATATAATTAGTGAGACTATGCATCCTTTTCAGTGGGATTCCCACATCAAATGCCTCACTGCTTAGCTTCACCCGCCAACACAAGTCCATCGAGAACATGCTGTCACTTAGAGCTAGCAGGTCAGCCGGTGAGAGCACTTACACTTCCCTGAGGCTACTCTTTTATATAACATTACTGTACTGGGGCCCGTACTGTACCTCGATCATATCTCGATTGTCATGTTATGGCCTCATATTGTTTGTAACTTGAAAACTCAATAAATTTACTTTTTTGAAGAAAGAGAGTGAAACACAGACACAGGAAAAAGGTGGTTAAAATTGACAGGGAGCCTCAACCATTCACCTCTGTACGTCCAGCGCCCGCAATTCATGTTCAGCATTCCCCAAAGGAATCTGAACAACATAAATAAACAGGCCTTGCAAAGTGAGTGGAACTCTGTCTAGCATATGTGGTCTTCAGCTGTGGGTTTAGATACAAGGGAATGATCTTGGAAGGAAGAGGATGGTAAAGTCTCTCTGGTGGAGGGGGGTACAGCCAATAAAAATGGGCATGAAGGCAGCAGTGGTGACACTTTCATCGACAACAGAGTGGAAGGATGTACAGATGAGCCGGTCACAAGCTATGCTTGCTTTGTGGTGTTCTCAATTCCTGATTCACTATGGGTCAAGAGTTGCAGGTGAGGGCGATGTTGAGCTGGGGGATCAGAAGAGCATGAAGTTCTCCTACTGCTTCCTTCCTCTTTGACTCCACTTTGGAAAGTGTAGATAATATTCGAGCAAAGAAAAGGGCTGATGAGTATTATGGGCTACCGGAACCATCAGGTCAATGAGATGGTAAGAGTTGGGTTTGGGAAAACATGGGGCGTCGGTTGACACATTTCATAACTGGAGGCCAAACTTGACTGCTCTCAAGGGTGTGAAGTCACGGGAGCTAGGACCCTTTCTTTTAGGTCTGGCCAGTTGAAGGCAACGATAGGTGCATCTTGGTACTATGCTGAATGTGGATGGAAAGCGTGGTCAACATTGTTTCTGAGTGCTGAATGTTTATGCAACACAGGTTAAAAAACTGGGTGCTTTATGACAAAGCCAAAGCTAAAAACCCATCTCACCAACCCGTAACAGCCTGGGAGATCCCCTATTTATGCATGTGATCTTTATGTATTTATTCACTGAGCACCTAAAGCCACTAAACCACCATACTACAGAGAGGCTGCATCAAAGGTTATGGAATGGCCACAGTAGTGCGCTCAGGCAAAGGACCTACTTTTAAAGGGCTTTTTCCTATCACCTGCACTAAAAACCACACGCAAACATAAGCAAACTACGCCAACGAGGTTCCAATGTAGCAGCTCACAAATGTATAAAGCCCTTAGTTCCATAAGCTTACGGGGGCTCATTGCTTCATTTTCATTTCAGCCGCAGGGTGGCATCACATAGGTATGGGCTTTCACTCTTTAAAAATTAATGTACGGGATTTCCCTTTGAGGTGTAGGTTGTGATACCCGCAGACTTTAAAATAAAGTCTTTATTTGTAATAAAGAAGGATGCCAGCCAGGAGCCCGGTTCACCACCACACATCGGCTGAATACAATGCAAAGTCAAAGAAAATTCAAGCAGTTCAACCGGGGAGGAGCAACCACAATGGTGTGTTGGGCTTCCAACCAAACATTTTAGGACCCGTCGGGATGTTAATGGACTGGGCATAAAGATAAAGTCAATGGCTACTCAGAATGGAAGCTACAATTTGAAACAATAACAACTGCAACAATAGGAGCCGCAGCCAAGGACGTAGGAGGGATTGGTTCCCCATGACGTCGGTTTCGGGAAACCACGCCTAGGTTAGATGAGCGTAGCGGCCATTTGTGGTGACAGCGGCCTGCATCGGTCTTTGAGTAGCACCAGCCCTGAACAAGTGTTGGATTGCAGGAAGCAGGCCATTGTTTCTGATGATACGGGTGTACTCGCCACCGTTAAAGTGGTGCTTTACTGAATTGAGGAGGATTTAGAATTCTTGAATCAGTCACACACAGCACCCCACTGTCAGGCCAGGCTGGGATATCTAGTGAACACACTGGAAGGAAAACCTGCGTCA
Source organism: Pleurodeles waltl (assembly GCF_031143425.1). Taxonomy (NCBI): domain Eukaryota; kingdom Metazoa; phylum Chordata; class Amphibia; order Caudata; family Salamandridae; genus Pleurodeles; species Pleurodeles waltl. The sequence continues at coordinate 1,030,032,709 of NC_090449.1, read as the reverse complement.
CATATGAGAAAGTGTCGGAAGAGAACAAGAGGGCTTTGACACTGTCTTGACATATCATATGTTTGCAATCCTTTGAAAACCTTAGAGCAGTGGTTCCCAACCTTTTGACTTCTGTGGACCCCCACTTTATCATTACTGGAACCCGGGGACCCCATTCAATCTTTATTGGAATCTGGGGAACCCACAATTAGTCATTACTGAAAGCTGGGCACCTAATCTGTTAATATTATATCATTTTATAAACAGTCGCGGACCCCCTGAGGAGGCTTCGCGGACCCCCATGGGTCCCCGGACCACAGGGTGGGAACCACTGCCTTAGAGGATATAGGGTGGTTAGGTTTGGCTTCAAGCACATGCCAATTCCAAGACTGCAAGTGTTTATTAGCAAAATAAAAATTAGTCTGTTAATCACAGAGTCAGTCAAAAAGGGGTTCCCCTGCATCCCATGAGCAAAAAAGCTATCCAAACTGAGACAAGACACAAATGTACATGTTTACATACACAGGCCGCAGTGGAGATCATAGGTTGAGCCAGAAGCAAAGATGTTACACACCTACAGGATCTGAAACTCAAGGAAGAGTGTAAAAATAGCTTCCAGATGATACAGAACTGTACATTTTCCACGCTGAGCTAGTTATTAAATAATTTCACCCATACATTGCCAGGCACAAGAATGAGGCTTTAAATGTCAGACAGGGATAGAAACTTGGTAGCATTGGTTAGCATTGAGTAGAAAGATGGCTGCCACGGATACACTTATGCTAAGGCAATTAAACACTGAGTTATAGGCATGGAGAGTGACGCCATAGGAAGTACGGTATCATTTGATATGTAATAAACCATGAAAACTCGTTTACATGCATAACTGCATGAGTTATTGGTGTATTTTAGAAGCGTTCAAAACAATTACACAACAAAATACAACATTCCAAAAGTCATCATGTGCTATTAAAAATAAAAGATGTGTCATCTGAAGTTCGTTCTACAAGCTGTATTTTTCCCAAAATCTGGTTAAGGTTGGAGCAGGAATATTCAATTCATTGAAAATTCACTGCCTGTAAATTTGATTCACATGAATGTAGCATTTTAGTTGTTTAACCTATCCCGTCCTAAACTAACAAACAAAATGAACTCTAATGAGGCCCTACTGGTTATTCATTTATTTGACCATGTTCTACATATATTAATAATATGCAGTGAGCCATTCCAGTAATAATATTCTTTAATGTTAGCGACTTGAATTCACCAGATCTGGTTGTCAGTGAATTAATGCATCTACTCAATGGATTTGTATTTGACCTCATGGTTTTAATCCTGGCAGGTCCATTTAGCCTTTCATCCCTCTAAGGTCAATAAAAATAATACTATTTAGTAGGGTACTAATAAAGTTATTGACCACCACAATTCCCCAGGGTGAAGGAGTTTGTGTCACAATTACACGTTATTTTATGGTGAAGTGTTGTGCTCCATCAGTGCCAGCCAGCCCACATCTATGGTATATCTGTAAGTATCGGTAAGGCCAAATGTCCCTGAGATACTGTACAACTGTGCCTCTGCATATATAGCAAGAATCCTGCAGTGCATTCTGGGTAGGTGACCTTTGAAACCTCCTCTCACAGGAATCACTCAACCTGGTAGGCTGATTATCTGAACTTGTGAGATACACCGATTAGTAGTTGGGCCTCTGCCCAGCAGCCTGCATTGAGCAATATAAGCTGGAACTGCTGTCCAGCTCACTTATCTTCTGGGCTGTGACTTTCAAGGACCCCACATTAATGTGTGGTGCACCCACAGTCTGGAGCTACCATCTGCCCACCCCCTCCTGCCTGAAACTAAGCTTGAAGGTTCTGCTGGACTGCCCTGCTAGGATCTCATGAGGACACTGGAGGTGGACTCCGGAAGAGATGTGCAAGATGGCAACTGATGTTTGTGAACCTCCGCAGAACGCTTTAAACTCCTTGCTGGAGACAGAGGTGGGCTGCCACAGAGATTAGCTATCATAAGTGCAGGCAGTGCCTAATTTGTAAATAAACATTTCATAATTTGTGTATTTTTTTGATGTATACTTTTTTCTGTGTTTTTGAACTGCATCGGGCTCTAAATCACAGAACTTGCTTAGGCCAAGGTCCTCGTTTTCCAGTAGTGATTCAATGGCGTTCCACAGAAGTCAAAAAGTTACAACTTGCACCGGATCACTCTCAATATCAGACCTGAAGGTCACCTTCGTTCCATTCCCAGTGTTACACCAACAAACCACATCCTTGGTACACTACAGAGGAGCTTGGCGAGGACATACACCCGTGCCAAACCACAACCAACCGCCTCCACTCATGAAATGTGTCAACAAGCTGGTGGCAAATTTGCAAAGTCATGCTACTTTTTTGGACAGAAACAGAAGAGTTGTGGTTTCAGCGTGTGCAGAGAGAATACTGAAGGCAGAGGACCACGCTGAGTAGATGTAGGGTTCTCTAAAGAAGTACCTACAGGGGGGTTGTGTTTTTCTGTACGAGTTGTCTATGGTTAAAAGTGCATGCTTGTGCGAAGGTCTGAGGTGGTAAAGTGGACAGTGGACACATCACTGCTGCGGGAGATAGCCTGATGTTTGCACACAACTGGTCCATTCATTCCCAGCCGTAGGGCCGACTGTTGGGTCATCGCAGTCCTGAAAGCGAGAACGTGGGACCGTCCAGAGAGGCCATAGAAGGACATTGTCAAACAGGGCTGGTCTCAAACCTGAGACTTTCTAGGTTGTTCTCCCCAGTCCTGGTACAGAGGGAATGTGAACAAAGAATATAAAGGCCCTTGCCAAGGTGTGGCCAAAGTGTTCACAAATGATTTGGTGTCAGTCATTAGACACAACAAAATCCAGAAAGTGGTCCAGACTGTCTTTTCTGCAGGAGCACACTCTGTGAAGACACCCATGCCCTCCAACAAATAGATTAATTTGGCTAAAAAACAAAAAATGCAGGTACTTAAAATTGTTTCATGGAGCTCATCTCATGCCTCCTTCTTGCACTGCCCTACACTTCCTGCTCCTGTATCCATTCTCACAGACTTTTTCAATCCTTCTTTCTCCATCTGTTGCTGTTTTTCTATCAACTTCTTCCCCATTTTTTCTCCTTTCACTGCCTTTATCTCTCTATTTGAGTTAAAAGCCTGAGTATAAAAAAAAAATAGTCTGGGACCCAGGAGAGGCTTGTGGTTCAAGGCGGGGTGGGGAAGAAAAATTAATAAAAAAAAAAAAAAACCACCTGATTGCCCGTCACCGCCACCACCGCCACCGCGGTATGTGGGTGAGATCACCATTTCTGCTATCTCTTCCCCTTATATTCGAATCTCAAAGGGTCTCCCAGGCTATGGATTCTGCTCTTAAGGAATGTTATATTTGGAGATAGTGAACTCCTGCGAGGGATGGAGATCATATTCTGCCTACAGATCATCATAGGTCAGGGGTCTTCAAACAAGGGGGGTGGGCCCCCCTAGGGTGGGGCTTCAAGTGATCCCAGGGGGGGCGGCAGGCTCAGGCCAAAAAAAGTATTATGCAGATAAATGTGCTTTGTTGTAAGCAGAAAACAATTTCTTGCATTTTTAAAAAGGTAACATAACTTAACTGCAATGTTTAAACAAGTCTAGACATGTTCAAACAATGCCATCTTAATAGAATAATTGTGAAAAATTCTGAGGGGGAGCCGATTAATTTTATTTTTTCACTGAGGGGGGCGCCGCATTAAAAGGTTTGAAAACCACTGTCATAGGTTAATATGCCATCTCTACCCACCATGTCTCCCAGTGTGGAGGTACCTGTGGAATTCCCTTTCGTATGCCCAGCTAATTTCCTCACCTCTCTCAAAGAGTCTGCCACCTAGAAGGAAGTGGCCCTTGGCAGTCTATCCTTCTATGCCACGTAGTTCGTCACCTTGTCCCACGCCATCAAGGATGTAGTGGTAGGCCCTAGGAGTGTGTGTCTGGGTGTTTGCTGTATGTATAGTGCAAGTGGGTGCTTGTCCCTGGGGAGAGAAACAGTTTGTTTATGTGGTGCAGCTGGTGTGCCCAGTAGTAGACTTTAAAATTCCCCCATTGTATGGGTTGTGCTGCAAGGTGTGCAAAGCTATACGCGGGGTACCTCTATACCAAAGAAGCGTGCCTAGTGTGGCATCACTTTGTCAAAGAAGGTGCTGGACTTGGATCAGGGGGCATTTTGGAGTATATACAGGAATTTTGGTAGGGTAATCATCTTGAATAGGAAGGTCCTGCCCATGAGTGAGAGAGGTAGATGTTGCTGTAAGTCGATGTCAGATTGAATCCCGCAGAAGAGCACCACCACATGTTTCTGCAGGAACTGGGGACCCCTGCATACTATTTGAGCCCTAAGTAATGGAACCCTTCATTCATGCCTTTCATTTTGGGTGGGATCAAGATCATTTTGTTCCACTATCCCTTGCAGTATAGGATCAATTTGTCCCAGTAAAGTTTATAACCCACATAACTTTCAAACACAGATAGCTAGAACCCCCTGAAATTACATTGTGGGGTCGAACAAATATAGCAGTATGTAGTCTGCATACAGTGACACTTTCTGTGGTCCTCTCACCACTTCTGGGAAACCCACAATATCACACCTCACACACACCCAGGACATCAAGGGCACCATTTAAAGTGCGAACAACCCTACGGACAGGGGGCATCCCTGCTGGTTCCCCCTTTCTAAAATGAATGCCTTGGACAATGTACCTTTCACCTTCCCCCTTGCAATTGGATTTTTGTAAAGTAACTCCACCTAGCGACATTACCCTAGGACAAATTCCAGGCTTCGCAGTACTTGGAAAAGGAACACCAAGTCCAAGGAGTCAAACTCCTTTTCTGTGTCTAAGGCCAGGAGAGTCCTCGGCTCCCATCTTTCCCTCGTATTGTCCAGCCGGTTATTTAGACTACAGATATTTTGTCTTATCGCCCAGTGGTGCATAAACCCACTTTGGTCCATGTGGAACAGGGGGGTAAGGACTCAATAGGGAGAGTGGCAAGACTTTCACCAAGATCATAACCTCTGTGTTTGGTAGGTAGATGGGCATGTAGGTGGTGCATGTGGTACCATGTTTTCCTGGTTTTGGAATTACTATTGTTGCGTGTCTCAAGCCTGGTGGTGGCTCGCCCACAGTTTGTGCCTCATTTAACATGGCCAACAAGTGGGGACCTAGGGTATAAAGGGTGTGTTTATAGAATTCTACCGGTATCTGTTGGGGCTGAGGGACTTACCGGGTTGCATCAGCTCCACCAATTCTGAAATCTTCTGAAGGGAGAGCTTTTGATCGCAGTGGAAGCCCCTCCGCTAGTGCGGAGGAGCGTTGCCTCCCGGCCAGCAGCAACCACTGCAAATCCTTTCACAAGGAAAGGATAATAAACCGGGGCCTTGTGGGATGACCTGGACGAGGGGAGTGCACTGTGCACTCCCCTCAGAGCGCATGTGTGTGTGGCCAGCCATCTCGGGCCGGCCAAACATGTGCAATAGGCTGTCTCCAGACCAGCAACTGTGTTGCTGGGCTGGAAAGAGCCTGCACAGGCTCCTAGTGTGCCCTTTAAGGCAATCTGTCCACTGATCTATCCATCACCTCATTAAAGTCTCCCCTCCTGTGTATGTCAGCTTCTGCCTCTAGGAAGAGAGGCCTGTGGCCTCCAGGACTGGTAGTTGGAGCAAAGGGGGTGCATATATGGGGGTTTGCCCTCTGGTGCCCTGAACTCCTACGTATCATTCCTGTGGGTCAAGTCTTGCCTATTTGGAAGGGAGGGTTCTTTGTCACAAGGAGGGTGATTTAGATTTGAAAAGCAGGTGATAGCATTAAGAGCATAAGTCTTTGAAGGCATGTTGTTTGTCAGGCAGGTGAACAAACGTAAAAGAGCGAATAACACCTGTTGAATGCCAATGAGTTGAGAGTTATGGGTACCATTAGACTGAAGCTTGTTTTCCAGTTTTTCAATCTTCTTAGCACCTTAGCAGTTACTGCTAAATAGAGAATTATGAGTGATGCAGGAGAACCCTAGTCCTGATTCCTCCCACCCAACCCACTCCACCAGGAAAACACTTATGAAATGTTCTGATGGCCTAAAAAGTAGGAAGCACCATGGCAACACTGGTGCAAAACACCCATTCCCACTGTCAGTCTATTTCTCATTGGGCATTCAGGGTTCAATTTGGAATAGCAGGTCAATCCTATACACGGACGTACCTGCAATATCAGTAATTGTCCTGCATGAATACCACAAGCATGAAGGAATGAATTCACCCATGCATGAATGAATTCAATGAGTGTGGTATTCATGCATGAATACCACATGCATGAATCCCCCATCCAATGCTAATTAGAATAAAAACTAGTAGCAATAAAAAAAACAAAATGTTGCATATGAAGGCAATGGTGGGCAGATCACTTTAAAAACAAACTAGAGTCCCATTTGACAAAGTCCATCCATGGGTGTATCGTATGCTATGGACAGGCTGTGTTCTCAGATGGTTGATGCAGTGCGCCCAGATGGACAGAATGAGCTCTGTCTGGGAGGTCCCCAGGGGCTCTTTCTGTTTTTGCTGCCTTTCAGTGGAATTGATCCTTAACTGCAGTCTTTTCAATCCGAAAATAGAAACCTAAGCACTTGTTGTCTCATGGGAAGCACATGCACTAGGCTGTCACGTGGCTCCATGTCATATGTGACACATTCACCCAGTGCCAGATTTGTAGCTAGTAGCACATGGCAATCTTTATTGCTTTTGCTTTTCCTGTAATTCTTGTGAGCGTACAGGAATCAGCCGCAGCAAGCATGCCATGATTTTTTTTTACCAGTTTTATATAGCACGAACATGACCCAAAGGTATTGGAGCGATTTACATGAGCACCAGTTATGTTACACAAGGACACATTCATTTTTTGGTGGGCACGGGGAGATTAAGTGATTTGCCCAGAATCACAGGATGTGGAGCCGAGGCTGGTTCCCCAGCTCCAAAGTCGGCAGCTCTGGCCGTTACGCCACATCCTCTCCCCTTGAATGTGAACAAAAGCAGCTCCATTCCTCTTCAGAAGGGACATGGCCTGGCAATCTCAGCTGGACTACCCCTACTGCAGGACAAAGGCTGACTTGCATATGGATGGTCTACATTGATGCAGCAAGCAAAATATAGATGGACGGAAATGCGGCCAGAGTAAATACCAGTGGCTGAAATTAACTCAAGCAATCCACCGATCACCCTTGCGTTTTCCTCAGTGAGACATCATGGGACAGATGTACCAAAGGATTTTACCCATTCTGTGTCTATGGGAAAAAGCTTTCATACATATGGCCCCATATGTGTGAATAGTATTCCAATACGTGGGTTCCTAGATGCCATCAAACTGCACCTCATTGATTACACCCAAAGCTGAAACCAATCTGAGGTTACACATGTTCCAGTGTATTTGGGTGTGATTCTGCCTAGCAGAGCAAGACTATTCCTATTGGTTCAGGGCAAAAGCTGATTTGCATATGTTTGGACCTGCTCTTTAATGGAGCAGGGACAAAAATATAGATGAACTGAAAAGCAGCCCAGGGTAGCTACCAGTGGCTCAAATTAAATCAAGCATGCAACTCCTCATTTTGATTTCGCAGTGAAACATTTGGTTAGTAGTCATGTCTTTTGGACTCGGTATACCCCAAAAATAAAAAATGTGCCTGCAAAAACAATTTAAACAATGGCTACACGCAAACAGGATTGCATCAAGTTATTTGGTTAAACTATTACTCAATACATTGAAACTCATGTTTTACATCAGGAAATGACAAACATCTGTGGAGTTGTACTTTGGCTGTTGAAAAAGAAACACCCGTTTGAATAAAAACAGATGCTGAACTCTTTTTTCAAGGCTAAAATACCAGAGTTCTGATAGCAGACAGTCAACGAGGAGGGGCCCAACAAGGGATGGATAGATAGATAGATAGATAGATAGATAGATAGATAGATAGATAGATAGATAGATAGATAGATAGATAGATAGATAGATATACAGACGATGGTGGGGCAACTGTGGAACCCTCGTTGTAAGTGAATTGTTCCATTTCAGAGATTTTCAGAGGCTCAGACAAAATATTTATTTACCACAGGAGGGGTCTATCTCCAATAGCAATAAGGCCTTTTGTGGTATTCCTGCATCCTCTTGTGGCGATTTGTGGGACTGACATAAGGAAGCTGTCTGTACTGGCCTTAATGTATCACAATAGTGTTGCAGTTTTAGTTCTGTGGTAGAAGGGCGGGAACGTGAGTACCCTTGAAAAAATCATATTTAACTCTAGTACTAGTGAGGGGCAGAAATATTAAATTTCACTCAGGGGAGCAGCCATCCTTGCACTTGTCCTGAAGCAGAGCTAAAAGAAACTCTTTCTGGTGTACAAAGACAGGCCCTGTAGCTTGGAGATGCAGCCGCAGGAATCCCCGAAACCTCTTTTCTAACTTTAAAGGATGGGTTTGGGCAGCTAAAAGCCAGGTGTAGATTGGGGATTATAAACATCAGCAGAATGGAAGGAACTACAAATATCAGTGAGCATGTTTTGGGGGAGAAAAGGCCCGGGCAATACAGTGGCTATGCGCATCACAGATGCACTGCTACCAATTATGGTTGTCCTTTACTACCCAACAGGGGGTATTTGAAAGCTTAAATTAGGGCAAATAGCAACCTTGCTGCACCAGTGAGAGAAGCAGTCTAGCCTAGGTACCATGGGCCAGGGCAGGGAATCTGCTAGACAAAGTTTTGAAACTGAAGTCATTAAAATAAGAGGCCTTGTCTGGCTGGGGATTAAGTTGGATGGGTTTCATTGCTGGTATGTATAGAAGGAGAGGCCATGCCCGTAGACATGGGGGTGGAGGTAAGCTGGCGCAGGAGAGAGATGGCCCAGAGAGGGGCAACTGCAGAGCATCCAGAATAGGTAGCGTATGCAGAAACCCTGATTTGAAGCCTATTATTATCCTGCAGGGCAAAAATGTGATTAACTGAAGGATCCTGTTTTCAGTGTAAATGTGACAATGTTATAAACAAACACTGGCAAAGCCAACGCTTCTGGCCTGCACTGTGTGAGGAGTTGTGTTCAGCTGGAGTGGGCTAGTTGAGGGCAGCCAGTGGGACTGTGAGATTCAGGTGGGAAGCCCCTGCCAGAGCTGTGTGTGCAACAGGGAACTACTTTTCTGCATCACCAAAGCCATAGTGTAAAGTCAATGACAGAACTGCATCTGTTCTGTGGCTCCAAATTCAAAAGTAAACCATTCAGCCAAATAAAGCACTATTCTGGCGTGGACACCGAGGCAGCAGAGGCTCGACAATGGACGTTGAACCTTTGGGTTCATGTTATGACTTTTTCCAAGCTTACTGGAGGCTCCAGTTGGGAGCACAGTGTAAAGAAGAAGATCTAAAGCACTTGAAAAACAGAAAAATCTGAGGTTAGAAGCAGTGTTGATTTAACAAAACAAATCGAATGGAGATAACTGGAGCAGAGAGAGAGCGGGAAGGAAGAGGAGGAGGCCTAGTGCGTCATATAATGTCATGGGAAACAGAAAAAGGTTTCCACGGAACAAAATAGAGGCGTACAGAAGAACCACAGACTTCTGAGGCGTAGAGTAAAATGTGATATTTTACTTAATTTGCCATTGTGGCAACAAACTCATTCTTTGACATTTGTCTGCATAGAGAAAATTGAAATTGCAGCAATGTGCTTTAGTGATCACCACAAAAACAAATTACGCTAACAGACACCACGACAGTATGCAATATGATGCTAAATATAAACACAGCGCAAAATAGCACCATCTGGCCACTTTATGCAATCCAGCCCCCTTGGTGTGCTGATCACCTAATTGTAAATTGGGTATAATATTTTACTCGTGCAGCGTGGTCGACGTGTGATGTTTTAATTAACAAGCTTCTTACTAATCAAACTGCCCGGCTTCTAAGGCCTGCTTGTCCCCATCCTGCTGAGGACACCAGTTCAGTCTCTGGAGCTCATAGCTTCACTTACCTGAGTTGCAGGCTTGGCAACTGGACAACCCAACAGGACTACCCCAATATAGGATCCCATCCATTTCCTTCAGTCCACATTGCCCACAACTCATCTCTGACCTCTAGGCAGGTCATGAGACCCTCAGTCCTTAGCCAATCAAGTCACAGTGGTGATAAATGCAGCAGGTCAGGATGTTTGATTAATCCACATTGCCAGTGTCAGCTACACCTTCATAACTTAACCCATGATGATTACACTAGACTGACTGACGGTGACCCATGAGCTACCTCAACTGTGCCAGCCCGCGAAGCTACTCAGTCATCTACTCTACCACCACCAACAACATCCATGAGCACTAACAGGAGATTGAAACTTGTAACACTGTAAATATCCAGGATCCTGTGTAAGTGTCACTGAAGACAATTACACAACCATGAAAACTGGTAGAACTGAACATACCTCACGTTCATCAGGAAAAACTGAGAGGCGGAGAAAGAGACAGTCCTATCAAAAGCGAGGCATGTCTAAGAACAGGGCGATCCAAGAGGGTCTCAAATTTCAAACAGAAAGTAATGCCTGACACAAAAGAAAATACACCCAGCATATATAATATCATGGCACCGGCGATAGCCCCTTAAGGTGTGTTTAAAAAGCTCAGAATTTAAAAAAAAAACAGTTAAAGTACAGTTATGGTTGGGAAAAAAAATCAAACACTAATATTCAGAAGTTATGGTTAGCCACTCTATTCCTAACCCACACAACAGCTGTGCAAGACATTACCCAAACACCAAATTTGAGGCCTGATTCACAAAGGTAAACTTTGACCAAAAGTCTACATTTAGACAAAAAGTCTGAGTTTAGACCTAAAGTCTATAACTTTACTCATAGTAAAGTTAGACTTTTGAAATAAGATTAGACTTTTGATCTAAACTTACACCAAAAGTCTAAACTTAGACCAAAAGTCTAATTTTACTCAGCGTAAAATTAGACTTTAGATCTAAACTTGAACTTTTGGTCTAAACTTAGACTTTTGGTCTAAGCTTACCTTTATGAATCGGGCCCGTAATGTTTATTGTTTGGTAGCGATGTGTTGTCTTTTGTGCTGCTGTATCACTGCGCTGCAATACTTTATTGTGTGAATATCCTGTTTTTCTGTGGTTGCTGTGTTGTGTTCCATTTTCAATGTTTTGTTGTGCTTTGTCATTTAATGTTTTACTTTGCTGTTAACTTGCTGTGTTGTGTTATTGTGTGTTCTGCAATCACTTCAGAGATGTCAATAGATGTTTTAATCAGTTACTGGTAGTTCCAGTACTCAGAGCCCATTCTGCCTCGCTTCTGTCACTGTTATTATTAGGAGGCTCTACGTCCTGAGACAGATACTACTTTGTCCAACTTTTCTTGCACTACTTGGAAGTGAGGAGAGCCATTCTGATGTTTTTGTGTGAGTGGCTTCTTGGAAACAGGTGGATTCGTTGTTTCTAAAGGGAAAAAGCCTTAACAACGCGGCTCGCGTCACGCTGTGTCTTTACAACGCGGGCTGAACCACAAATGCGTCTTTACAACGCATTCCTTTACCACTCAAGTCATTACAATGCCCATTACTTAATGCAGGCGCACTAAAGACTTGTGTTGTTCCGACACACAGCCGTTTCTAAACTTTGGTCTAGCCATAAACATGCTTAAGTGTTTCAGTACCACGATGTGTCTGTGGCTAATTCCACTATTTCAACAGCCTACGCTGAGAATCTCATTCCTTGTCCTGGTGGGATTCAGGCAAATTCACTAGGGGCATGACTGCTCCTCTGACAGAGGCTGAGGTGGCATCTATTGCAGAGGCCTGTCAGGCACCTACTTGGGCAGCCTCTCCCACTTTTGTTAAACCATTATCATATTTTTGGGACGATAAAGGTGACAGAATTCTTTTAGTTCTGCAATGTCTTTGCACATTACTGGGGTAAACTCTTTCACAGGTGTTGCATCATTAATTGTGCATAGACATGTTTTTTTGGCATAGGTTCCGATTTATTTGGCACAAGTTAGTCTGCATTGGCATTTCTCGCGAGAGCAGTGACTGGAATGAGGAAGTGACGAGGAAGTACAACTTCAATTACTTTCAATTCCAGGTTTTTGGAGCCACCTGTTCACTCTTTGGATTTGCAGTTGTGGGCCATTTTGAGGAGGGAAGCTTGGACACAGTACAGGGTGTCTTCAGGTTGGGAGTTCTTTGTTCACTTATGGTGTGCTGGGGAGGAGTATTTTTCTTTCAGAAAAAGGTAAGAAGGGCAACAGTTTGTCTAAGACAGAGGGTCTTCTTTGGGAAAGTAAGAGCTTGAGGAAGTGGAGGAGGAGGCAATGCTGCTAAATCTGGTGCCAAAAGCACCACAAACCTTTAACGTTCCAGTGACAACCATTTACTACTATCTAAGGTGGTAAACAAGGAACTGCTCCAGTTCTTCAACCATTTAAGACATGAGTCAGCCCAACACTGGGACAGAGATCTTTCTAAAACTACCATTGGTCGTGCTCGGTTTATGATGTGCGACCTCGTGGGATCTCTTCGCCTTGCAGAATGGGGTTTGCAGCATCAGAGAGCCTGCTTCTCCAGTTGTTTTTTTCGAACAAAAAACCTTTTAAAGCAGCACCTGTTCCTTAAAGGAACATCAGTTCCTTTAAAAAACATTTTCCATTTGGATATGCAAACAAAGGATGGTGATCTACTGTCCCTACCGGGCTACCATCCCTGTGATTGTAGCCAATCCCAGCTGGTAATAAACTGTGCCTTTCTTAATTAATATTCATTAAGCAGGTCGTTCTGTGAACCCTTGCAAATGGTGGTTTTGCAAACCAACCTAACACTGGCTGGTGTGCAATTTTGGGCCACTTTTAGCGATCAGACCCTTTGTTCATATAGGGCCAGATCTACGACCCCGAGTTTTGCGACTCGCAATTTGCAATCGCAGTCACAAAACAATCATATGTCGGACTGCGACTCGCAATTAGGAAGGGAACTCCCCTTCCTAATTGTGACTCGCACACCCTTTTTGCGATGCAGTAAATAGATTACCAAATCGCAAAAATGGGTCTGTGCATAACAAAATGTTTTTTATCCGTCGCAAACGGCCCGATTCTGTGAATCGGGCCGTTTGCGACAAAAAAAAAAAAAAAAAGGTACGTACATGTGGCCCCTAGTGTCTTATCCTTCAATAGCTTGGTTTTTCCTTCAGATGTTAGAGATAAACCAGACTGCTGGCCCTGCTACAGTGGATCTCTCTCTATGAATTTGCTGGTTAACCAATCTCCAAATGTGGTACAGTTCTTGCTCTTTTTAGTATTAATCAGTGCATAATATCGGATGAGAAACCATAGGTTTCTTTTTTTTTTTTTTTAAACAGATGCTTCATTGGCCTTCAAGTGCAACCTTAAGGTTCATTAGGCAAAAAACATATTCAAGGTTTATGCTCTTTTCCTGCACCTTTGCAAGCCCTCCTGGCTTCACTGGACCACTGACTTCCAGATGTGTAAGGGTTTAATTGGTAATGCAGCTAGAAAACAGTATCAAGCAAGGAAAAACAGAGAGCTAGCATTCCGCGTGGTACGCCAGGCGTGGGTGGATGTGCAACCACTACAACTGGACTCAAGGTGCAGAAAGCTCGAGAAATGTGCATTAATTACGAATAAATTGCCTCTAGTCACAGATCTTTTTGCTTTGCTTTTGCTTTCCTATATCCCCACCTGTCCCACCCACTCAAACATTAGTTGAGTTGCTAAATCACTAAAACTTTTTTCCCAAAACGTTTTTATTTCTGGGAAACGATTATAAATGTGCATATGTAAGTGACATTTACATAGGGTTAATTTTTGCAAATGTCGATTACAAAAGATTTACAGTAATCATTAAGCCACCGTTTGTTTCTTGAGGAATTGTAAGTAAGGCTACCAGATGACTACTCATCAGGGACACCATGTTCCATCTATTTAACAACCCCATTGCATTTTGGGAATTGTAGTTCAAATTCACCTCAATAATATTACAGTCCCAAATCACAATGACTCCCAGGAAGGGCACCTGGCTATCATTCTTCGCCACTGTTCCCCCAGCCTATGATGATCTCAGGAGCCAGTGAGGAGAGTGCAGTGGAGGGGCACATAAACAAGACGCCAAGGGTAAGCCCAACAATAAAGAAATTCAAAGAGGGGCCTGGTAAGGATAAGGGTGGAAGTCACCTATATTGGCTAGAACAGGCCATCTGGTCTTTCTGTGTTGCCTGTGGGGTTTAACAAATGTGTCCATATAATCAAGCACCACTGTTGATGACCAAAATTTAAAGCATGTTAATAATAATGTATGGAAAAGGATATTGATTTCTGTGAGCAGATTGTGACTGTAGAATATTGGCCAAGTGGAGATGGGCAGGGAAAATCCTGACTCTCCCAGCAACGGTAGAGATTTATTTAACCCATGCTGCACTTGTAAAACAAGCTCCTGTGCATCTTCTTAGAAATCTGCAAATGCTGTCAATGAGAAGTCATCCTCAGGGGAAAAATCCTTATGTCCCCCACAAAATAAGAATAATATGGAGGGCAAGGGGGTCTGCGTGCAGGTAAATCTAGATGCCAGGGGATAAAGGGCCACAAACTTGGGGGAAAAGATGAAGACGTAGGAGGGGAAGAACAAGGCCACGGGTGACATAACCAGTCAACTGGAAGAAGCGAGGAGAGAATTCTGTGTTCCAAAACTGCCCCACTCAGTCCATGAAAAGAAAAGGGTTGTGTAGGTAAAAAAATATCAATAGGCGACCACTATTCAGATAGAAAGAGGTTTACAAACTGAGGTGAGAGCCTCCAATCCCAGATCCTTAAATCAAGCCAAGAAAGACAGCATTAGACTATAAACTTCCCTACACTAGGGAAAGAGGCTGAACCCTCAGTAAGGAAGTGTCCTGATGGTACTCAGAGATCCCATGAAGAGAATGAAACTTGGAGGGCAGCAGACATTGATGACGATAAGATGTGACAACCAAATGAAACTTTTCCCAATCTTATTCCCTTCCCTGTAGATCCAAAGTACATGTATTTCTTTTCCTCAAAAGTGGATGCTGCCCTTAACTTCATAGCGGTGATCAGGATTCAGAGAAAACCACAGTGACTTTATTGTTTAGGGGTGCCCGTAATCTCCAATCATATCAGTAGTCCTGCTTTGTTTTCTGTGTTTGTAGGAGCTCCACGCTGAGCATTGATTGGGTCGCCAGATGTAATCTAATCTATTTTGAGGTTGCTCGAGTGTGTAACACGAAGTCAATAGCAGACTCCAGGATTATACTGATGATGAAGGGCTGTGTTAAATGTAATTCTGGTGAAGAGTTGCACCTCCTGAAGGCTGTCTTACGCGTCTACCTCCATTACGACCAATCCACAGTGATGCAGAATGTATGGTGTTAACATACATGTTGATTGGGAATTACTATTAAAGCATACTCACCGTACAGAAGAAAGTGCAAGGTGAGTAAAATAATCTGTGATGAGTAGGTTTTTGTAATATTGAAAGTCACCGTAAAATGACCAGTGAAAATCCATGTACTGAGGACATTTATAACTTCATATGGGAATGTAGGAGGGTAAACTGGTCATATCTTCTCACACTCATACTAACATTCCTTCTTTCGGTCCATTGAATCACTGGTCATAAGTGCAAGAGACCGCCGTCCCCTTTATATCCTACTCTCTGTTCCTCCCTAGCGGTCTAGCGTAAAGCAGTGAAACTGTTGTAAATGTAGACGGTAAACACAAAAAAGGTGCAATAGTTATGAGCTGCATTAGAACATAACCTGTTAAAAAGATCTGCAAGGTTCAGCATCTATGCTGATAGGGAATTGAAAAATGTTTTAATGTATGAGATGGATATGTATGGCATGGATTATCAGGCTGCAAACAATGACACCCTTTGCCTTCTGACCAAGGGAAAAGCACCAGTGAAGAGAAGAAAAATAACCCTCCATTTTAAAATACTGGAGCCAGTACTCCTTGCCTTTTGGCTTTACCAACGCCCGGGACATCCTGTTTGGGGTCAAGGGCAACAAGTTTTTATGTTTACTTTGTCCTTGGGACAAGTAGGCCCAACCCTCTGCAGCACAAACCCTTTGGCTGCCTGTTTACAGAGAGTGGAACTCTCTGCAGTTGAGGTAATGTGTTTCCAAAAGATAATGCTGTTGGAACTTGTATTTATGGTTCATTATTTGAAAGCCTTCATTATTAGGGTGAGTGCTGTAAATAAATGTTTTAAGGTCACACTTCACTACTGACGTTGGTTCCAGTACAAAAAAAAAAAAACGTGTATACACATGTTTGAAAACTTTAGGCTATGAGGCTAAGTATAATGCTCCCAGAATGCTCTCTGATTAGATGCAAATGAAGTGTCATTTAGTAAAATGTGTTGATGCATGCTAGTATTTCCCAAAAATATTTCTAATGGAAAATCAGTGTAACCATTTTCAACACGAATATGGGAAGCATGAAAATAAACAAACACTGACAAAGCCAACTGATCTGACATATTTTTATAAGTCTTTTAGTTTCATCAATGCGTGTCTTGTTTTGACATGGCTTTTGTAACACTTTATTGTTGTGGGAGCTACCAGGCCCTCAACATTGTAACAAACACTGGCAAAAAAAAACCCACATTTTTTTGAACTCTAAAAGCACACGTTGCCACCAGTGGCATAACAAAGGCCCCGCAGCCGCCCTCCAGGGGGCCCCTTCAGCACAGCACCTGCCCTGAGTGAGTCTGGAGAGGGGGCTCCTCCATGTTCTTTGCAAAGGGGCACCCTCCAGTTTCGTTACGTCACTGATTGCCACTGTAGTTCCTGACACTGAACAAAACTACTTTGTATGCCAATACGCTCCTTGTGGAAGAGCAGAATGCAATCACTCACAGTAAAGCCAGCCAAAAGAGAGAGAAATAGAAGTTTTTATTAAACAAAATGTCTTTGTTAACACCAGACCTAATTAGGGACCAAGACCCACATGTAGGTAGCTTTTTCCATGTCACAAACAGCGACTTTCGCTGTTTGCGACGTGCAAAAAGCACATTGCGATGCACAAACCCAGTTTTGCGATTCAGTAACCTGGTTACCGAATCGCAAAACGGGTTTGCGACTCGCAATTAGGAAGGGGTGTTCCCTTCCTAATTGCGACTCGCAGTGCTATGTAGGATTGTTTTGTGACTGCGAACGCGGGCGCAAACCAATCACAGTTTGCACCCATTTCAAATAGGTGGTAACACTTTCGCAAAAGGGAAGGGGTCCCCAGGGGACCCCTTCCCCATTGTGAATGTCACTGTAAACATTTTTTCAGAGCAGTCAGTGGTCCTGCGGACCTCTGCCTGCTCTGAAAAAATGAAGCGAAAATGTTTTCATTTTTCGTTTTTGTAATGCATCTCGTTTTCCTTTAAGAAAGCAGTCACAGACATGGTGGTCTGCTGTCTCCAGCAGGCCACCATCCCTGTGAGGGCCGCTATTCGCAAGGGGGTCGCAAATTGCGACCCACCTAATGATTATTCACTAGGGGGGCATTTGCGAAGCCCTTGCGAATCACAGATGGTGTCAGGGACACCATCCTACATTCGGATTTGCGACTCGCAAATTGCGAGTCGCTCTGACTCGCAATTTGCGGGTCGCAAATCTGAACCTACCTACATGTGGCCCCAAATTCTTAAAGAAAGTCACAAAAGTGCACCCATGGTATATGTCGTACCCCTATAAAATATTTGTGAACTGTATTTTAGCATGGGTAAATACACATGTGTAGATTTGCTCATGTGAAAATCTATTGAGCATCTGCAAGTACATTTTCCATCCGCCCACTTTCTTCCCAACCCTGGAAGAAGTTCTAATTCTGCCACTGTCAGGAGTAAATGTCCAACCTTTCTTATTATGGGAAAATATTAGAGAGAAGCTGGTGAAAATCTTTAAAACATGCAGGTTAGTAGGCTTGCAGACTCAAAGGCATTCCAGCCCTGGAACTATTGCTTACTGCTTCCTCCAGCCCCAGTATGCAGATCTGCAGAAAGGTGGCAAAATAAGGAAATTGCTACAGTAGGGATTGAAACTGCGAGTATTCAAGCCCTATTATAGTAGTAGCCCTGGCATAATCAGAGAGGCTATTATCAGAGCTCTTACATAATGAGATTGCTGCCATAATTTGTCGCCACACTATATGGCACCAAAGGGACAACTAGATCTTTTTACAGGACAAGTAGATTTGAGAAGCAATCTGTCCCCTGGACAAGTAGATATTTTAATAAATTCCACACCCCTGCTGACTGTCAATGTTTTTTACTGCTGTTGTTCAGCATTGGCAAAAAATTAAAACACTATGGTGATTACAGATGTTGAACAGCACCAGCATAGAAAACCATGGTGATGTATATGTGTGCAAGTTTTTGGTGCTAAAGGCCATAGTGGAATTGGTGTAGGTGGTTTCAGTGGTGGCATTTGTGGTGTGTGGTACCGGCAGTACTGATTGTTGTGTTGGTTGTGGTGGTTTCGGTGATTGTGTGGTTTTCCTGGTGGCATGATATTAGTGGTGGTGCGATATTGGTGGATGTCGTATTGGTGTGGTGCAATACAAAATAATAAGCAATTGGGAGGCCCTGTTAGGGTCAGGCTTGCACTAAAGCCATGTCAAAAACATTAAAATAATGTACCTGCTGCAGTAAAAAAGGACTACTTTCTGCATACAATTATGCATCAGATACAGGACTGACTCTGAGAAAAATGGGTCAGTGTACTTTGTATATGTGAAATAGTAGCTCATGCACTGCTATTCATGCCATAGGAAGGATACTCAAAATAGTCAGTACCATGATGGTGAAAGCAAAGTATTCCTATGAGCTTTGCTAGCTTGTGATTGACAACGCCACAAGCCAATGACTGAAAGAGGTTGATGCAAATAAGCCATCGATTGAAGGGGCTCACCCAAAGCCTACTCTATGTGTATTGTAAGCAAAATGTCTTGCAGATGCCTATGCAATTAACTCAGATCTAATTATGTACCAGAAGTTAGTTTACTGGGGCCTGCGATATGAGGCTGACTACAACACAAGGTCATCCAGGGACGCCTGTGCTGGCAAACATATAGAGTCCAGAAACTGTTTCTCTCTTTTTTTCTTAATTTGTGTTTAAACACACCCAAACCTTCATGGAACAGGTCGAAACTTAATAACGTGCTAAAAAAGGAATGAATTAAAATAGCTGAAAATGTTTCAGACTATGAACAGACAGCGACAGATGTGCACATTCAGAATAACAACAGGCATCAGCATTGCAGATGCAACCCACTTTAGGAAACTACTGAAAACCTGGCTGTTTGTGTAATTAGGACTTAATGAGCGCTGAATCTACACTGAGAGTGGGGAGGCCATTTTGGGTAGCCATGTGCTGTACAAGAACTAATAGACTGAATTGAAATCCAACTACTCCTGGTATAGGGCGCAACAGACCTGCACCCCCTCTAACACTTATGTCAGCAAAAATAACATTAGTACTAACAGGAGATCAGCGGTCACACATTCAGAAGAAGATAGAAATATCAGGACCTCCCAGAAATCATGGGCTGTGATCATCCTCTATCGCTTGGACTGATTTTTCGGTCCCATCAGTTCATGTTTTTCAAGCCTACCAGGCAAAATCGTTCTAAGTACACCAACTCTTGGTCCCGGGAATCTGTGATTGCATACCTAGGAGTAGGGCTTTTTCAGTGCTGGCTACTCACCTCTGGAATAGTCTCCACATATCATTGAAAATACAGGAAGATCATTTGTCCTTCAAACACAGCCTAAAAACCTTTCAAATATGCATATTATTAACAGCTACGATCAGGATGTCATCGCTGCATTACGGCTGTAGGTTCAGATGTACACATCTGTGCCTGTGTATTAGGGGGTATATTCTGCTCCTTGAAAATGCGCGACTACAAGGCCCACAGCTCTAATTCATGATCATGGTTGGGGATCGCACCTGGATGCTACTTTTGCCTTTGCAGCCTGGCCATGCCCAAGCAGCGTGCGACCGCTGGTCTGTTATGCATCGCCTCCCATGAGTCTCAGGGGCATGGTGACGGGGGCTTGCTGATGTCAGCAGGCTCCCGCCTCCATAATCATGTTATCCATTGATGTGTGCTAGCTTTGCACAGCTGCAGACTAGGTGTGGGACACTTCTGGGATTACTGCTTCTGGGAGGGTGGCGGGGGCCACTGCTTGTGGTAGGGCATAATAAAACCTTCTTTATAGAGGGCCAGAGGACCCTAGTTCACAGTTATGTTTGCCCTGGTTCAATAGGGAGATTGTATAAGGAAATTGTTCAGAATGTGGCACCAGACATGTATAGCTGGGCTATCTTCACCAAAGTTGAGGTGACGTGGAAACATTTGCTAGACCTGCTGATGAGGACAGAAATACTACAGATATTTATGTATAATAGCACATGGACACACTGTTTCAAGGTAGGAGCCTTCTTCTGTACGACCACTGGAATTATGAAATTTTGAGGCATTCTCAACATAATTCTGGATTTATTGCACTTGCCACATAAGGCACTGTTTGCTGCACAAATTGCCAATTAAAAAAAAAAGTATTTAGCTCAAACAGATCAAAAGTTACTTTAAACAAGCATTTGCAATGCAATGGGTCTCACGTTTGCTCAGGTTACAGCTAGTAGCGTTGTAAATTCCAAATTGGACTTTTCTTACCACATACATTGAAAATGAAAAGTAAAACAGTGGACATAAGCAAGCCGATTCAAAGTGCCATGGCCGCCATGAGCGCAAAGGAGGGACACAAAAGGGAAAAGAAGTTTGCTCACAGTCAAATGTATTGGCAAACGTGCAATTATCCATGTAACAGGGTCGATGGCAAAGATGGTAACAAAACTGCCCCAAGGAGGGACAAACGTAAAGCATTTACCAATAACAAAGGATTTTTGAAAGACAAGCCCATGAACGAGTGATAGTGATAGACTTGCGGTGGGTGTGGTTAAAAGCCCACAGATAGATTACAACAGGCTAGAGCGCTTGCAGGCTCAACCTAAAAAGGCACAACATTGTGTTGTGAAATGGCAGACCTTTTGCAAAGATTAACTGGTCACAGTTGCTGATTGTTGTATTCAGGTCTATTACCAGTGGATGAAACTTTAACCAATACAGTATGGATGTGTGTTAAAATGGCAAAGTAACAGAATAGTAAAGAATAAAATTTGCTGCATTAAGCTGAGTAATTTGCCTTTTCTTGACACAATCTAGTCAACTGCCTGCATGATTTGGTTCTCCATTGCTACGTAATGCCAGTAACCCTGTGTACAGATTAGCACCCTAAAACTGCCTAGTTACTGTAGCGTCCTCCCCAGCCTAGGTGCCTGCTAATGAATACGCCACATACGGAGCTATGTATTACACGTCTTTATTCTTCAGCGTGTAACCGCAAACTCACCATCCTAAACTCGCCTTCACTGTATCTCGTTCTAACACTTGCATCATCATGCTACGGAGCCTTTCAGGATCCAAAAAGGTTCCATCATTCATACCCACAAGACACGACAGCTACCACTAACCTAGTTTTAGCAAATGGAACCCAACAGTTATCAGATGAACATTTTGTTAAAGGCTTTTGAAGAAATAGTGCCTTTTTTAAAAGCAGTATCTGAGAGGAAAACCCAACAAAGCATTAATTCACTATACAACAAATCATTGGAGTAAGTGCATGCAATGGTTTCCTTCGGAGCATAAGATTAATCCCAATTACCGACAATAAAAAATAACTACTGAAATGATCATTTACCGTGGGTTCTGGGGTAGCATGTTACTAGCCTTAAAGTGCTTCAACGCTTTGTTAGGAGTATTAAGCGCTGAGTAAATGCAATCAGAACACACTAGAGAGCTGTTTGCCTGCAAGCAGCACGCGCGCCTCCTGTGTTTACTTGCCGCGCGCCCATTTTCTGCAGTCAGCCAGGAAGGTGGTGGGCGGGCAGACGAGGCCCTTACTCGATTTAACAACATGGCCTCGTCTCGTTATTTCAATTCCAATCTTCTGTAATAATGATAGGCGTTAAATCTGTTTATCTCATTTCAGGCTTGGAAGAACCGCAGCCCTTTATGAGTCTGCATCTCAATCGGTTGTTGCAGTGCGTTCAGGTGCGCTCGCTGCTGTGGCGGGGCCTGCTGAGTTTATACTTTATTTTTATGTGATTTGGGACTGCTCATGGCAAGCTCTGTGTGAAAGGGTCTGGAAAAGCAAGCCCCTGTACATCACTTACCCTTTGACCCCTCATGACTTCACAGGGTTGACCCCTTGTACTACCGTGATCCCCTCAACAGCTCCTATTGGCTGCTGAGGAGGGAGGTGAATTGCAAGAAATTGTAACTACTTTCTGTTCTTGATGCTGCTATTATGACCCTTGAGGCCACACGTACAGTGAAGCATGCCAAGTTTATCTATTTGCTACCCTTCATTTCATGCCATGGCCTGCAAGTGTCAGCTCCCTCAACCTGCCTACCAGTAACCGTGCTGTTGCAGAACTGCCATGGACACTATGCCCATTCCATCACTGGCCTCTCTGCTGATTAATACATGCTCAGTGTTGTAACAGTATTAGTCACCATCTGCATTCTAAAGACACAACTATTTGATTTTGTGCAGGCCCAACCTATGAGTGGGTGCATTAGACTAGAGGTGGGCGAGCCACTGAAAGCTCGAGTCTGAAGCCAGGATGTGCCTCAGCTCAAGGCCCTATTGGAGCCTGAGGCCCATAACGAGCCGAGCTTTCATGTGGCTTCTGCCTTTCTCCCTCTATACAGGATGAGGTGTTAGAGTCAGAGCTGCCGACTGGGGAACTGGCTTCTGGTCTCAGCATCAGATCAACATTCTGCGATTCTGGCAAAATCAACCTAATGTCCCCATGCTTCTGAACAATGCATGTGACATTGTGTAATGAAACAGGTGCTCATGTAAAGCGCTCCAATGTTTGAGTCTGGGCTATATTTAAAAAAAATGCCCTAAGCAAACAAAAAACAAGCCGTACAATAAGGAAAGACAAAAACATACATATTTATTGGCTGATTTGTACAAAATGAAACCAGAAAAACCTGGACAAATCACAGCTTCCCTGCTTAAATTGTGTTATCTTACGCAAGTGTTTTATTTCACTAAAACTAATTTTTCTTCATAAATGTGTATGTATGAAAACACTTTCAAATATGTGCGTTGGACTTCCAGTTATACAAATATAGCACATTTAATGAGTACTTTCCAATCCAGTGCTATAATGTGCCCTACTAGAGTCAAAGCACCCACATTTAAAAACAAGCATTGGTAAATGCATTAGGTTTCGCCTATAAGCGGATACAGTGTATGAACTTGAAAATACTTTGGCAGGAGTAGGATGGTTGGGGCAGGACATGAAAGAGTGCACCTAGGTACCAGACCAGACTCACATGCATAGTAGGGGGCAAGGAACACAGCAGAGCTCACAGTGTAACGAAACGTGGGGGTGCGGATAGTTTTGCAATGGGTAGTACAGGGTGTGCTAATGGCAGATTCTGTGGAAAAGTGGAATATGGTGGAGTGAACATTTGCCAGGTAAACATTGCACCTAAAAAGACAAGGGACACAACAGCACATACTTGCATGGTGAGGCAAGCCCGTATCCCCATAATGAGGTCAGAGCATCAGGTGAACTGATCTGGTTGGTTGCAGAAAAGAGGGTTTAGTTTAGTTTAAGAAATGTATAGAGCGCATGGCTACCAGAAGGCCTCCCAGCGCTAAAAGGTAGGTTAAAGCCCAGAGCAAAACCCAGTAGTGCAAGGCAGTTCATCCAATTTGAATTCCTTGACTCTGCTTCGCACCAACAATCTTTCGTCAGGGTGCCAGTCTATCCCATCAACCTCTCCCAAGCCCAACACAAACGATTACCATGCCCTGATGCAGGAATTCAGGGTGAAACAATTAAAACTGAACTGCACATGGCAGTCTAGGAGAAGATCAGAGATGGGTGAGAGGCCAGGTAATGAAGACTTGAAAGCACAGGTCAGTGCAGGACAGCACTGGGCAGGGAGCAGGCACCAGCACAATGGAAACAACGAGAAAGCACGTGGCGGGACTGAGTGGCAGAAGGAATACTGGGGTAGAAAATATAGGCATAAAGTGCCTACCTGCATCTTGTTCTCCCAAATAATAAACTTGAACAGTGTCTCTAAAACCCCATAAGTCACTTCTAAGTGTGAGTTCATCCACCTCACCGATCAGTAAAAATCACTTCTACTCTACTTTTCTAAATTTGTTTGGAACTTTTATTGTGTTACTCCTTTACTTTAAACTTGAAGGTTCTGCTTAATTTTAACAGACATTTGTCTGGGGGATAAACTGCTGACGTACCACTGCTGCGGTACAAGGGGTTTGAAAGAGTTACTTTTAGACCTGTGCTGAGATCCAACCAGAGTGTGTTTATTAAGCTGGGAGGGAGCCCCTTCCCAAAGAACCATCTTTCCGATAGTGGGGGTAGCTGTGGGGCCATGACCAAACATGTGGCATCCCCCATTGTAGGCTAGATCCTTCTCGTTACCCCTGGGAGGGCCAGTGCCTGAGGGCGTCCAATTGCAACGTGTGGCCCCCTGACTTGATTTAAATTTGACCCTAGGGAGGGCGGGTGCCAAGGTGGAGGAGGAGAGGGGTGTTTGGGGGGGGTGGGGGTGAGCATTTCATTGGAGCATGCATCTCTTCCACAACCCTGCTCAATGATGCCCTGAACCTCTGTTCCCCATGTCCGGGGGAGTGGAGCTGAGGGAGAGGTCAGTCCTTCGTGTCCGCATCAGAAGTGTGCATGTGGGCAAGAAGATAGAGAAATCCAGCTCCCATGCCACCAGGGCAGTGCCAGGCCAGCAATGAACCATCCAAGCCATGCAGGATTGGGCCCCTGTGCAGTGGCTTTGCCCAGCATTTGCATTTGTCCCAGAAGCATACATGCCAGTAGGCCCGAATCAGGCAAGAGGCTCCCTCCTGGTGCTATATGATGGATTGTTTTTACTGGAAAGTATGTTTTCTCTGTTCAAAACAACTATAACCCACTACGAAGAAAAGTAGGCGGACGTCCAGCATAAAGAGCTTTAACAAAATAACCTTCTCCTCTGTCAGGCGTTCAGCCACTAGTTTTTTTTACCAACTACATTCTGATTTTTCCAGTATTGCTATTTGCACTTTAGACATAGAACTACAGGGCCGCAGATGCAAAAAAGGAGAAGAGGGGATCTCAGTCAGTGCACCACTTTACCTGTTAAGCTCCTTGCATTAACTGACACGCTTGAGCCATGTAAATATCACCCAAATGCACAGAGATAACACAGAAATCATGCCACACGCATGCAGGCTTAAAAACTGCTCGCAAGTCACCTGGGTGATGGCAGGTCTACTTAATTTCGCTACCGGAGTCCTTTCTTTACTTAAGTTGTGCAATGTGACAGCAAACATATGCGGATGGCAGTCTTGTCGGATCTCAAAATCCTTCGGTGTTATCAGCAAAGAAGACAAAATAGACTACATTTCCCACAGTGCAATGCTTGATTGAAATCCTTTCTTATTTCCGGCAACAAAGCCAATCGTAAGTGAAGAATTCAGTGGTGACGTTGCTGTGATTTATTTTGAAGTAATTTTATTGTTCTTACTTCGGCGAAATCATAACTCTATGGAAACCATTTTTTTTATCTGAATTGTCATTTGTGGACATTTCAAGCTCTGCAGTGCATGTGTGAATCTCACCTCGTGTTCATTGTGGCCTGTACGAAAAAAGGAGAGCTGGTTCAAAAAGCCGAACATACCAACGTGTTGTAATATCAAACTTGAGTACTGACATTCTTAACTATTCAAACAAGCGCTGGCCTCTGCAACAAAAGGGAGCACTAGAGTGGATTGGTGAGTGCACGTTGCCCTCAGGAGGGTTGTTAGTACTGTTGCGATGGGAGCAGTGGCTTTGCACAAAGCACACAGAACTGGATAACAAGGTCTCCACTGAGACCAGCACAACGTGCTGAGCCCACGGCACTCGGGCATCGCTGTTACTTCAAAGCAAGGATCTTGTGGTGTTAGCAGGGGTGCTGACAGCTTAAAAGAAGTTCCAGCAAAGTGGATGAAAACAGTACTTGGGCCTCGGGAAACTGATAAGAGCAAACACAGGAGAAAAAAAATGCTACAGCCAATAGAAACAGAGGAAAAGTAAGTGGCAAGCACATGAACCAATGAAAAGCTAGGAAAGTAAGGGGGTGGGATGTGAGCCCCTTTTAAGTTTTATATTAAATACAATAGATTTCACAAGCACAGCACAAGGGCTGTGCATGCGAAACCTAAAGTTGCACTTATTTTTTTTTTAAACAGACTTTATAATATTTTACATCATGTTAATTATATGGCATATAGCAAATAGTTTCAGGGCTCGGCTCGTGCACAGGCTCTAAGATCCAAGCCAGACCCCTGGGTGGGCTATGGCTCTCCCTGTTATTTTGTTGGCTCCCCCTCCTTTATCTTAGACTACCAAATAAACCCACCAGTCCCTTTACTTGTCCCACAGTCCCACGCCACACAACCAAGTCCTAGACTCCTCCATTTTAATCCATGATGTCAGCTTGGGCACAGCTGAGTCAACAGATAACGTCTTGTCGTCCCACTCTGGGCTTTTGCCACCAAGGCATCATGGGTGTTGTAGTCTTTGTTTATTTCAACTGAACTAATGCACCGACTGATAAGGAGAGGCCGAGACTGGAATCATGTTGTGCCAAAATTGATCTCTTTGGCAGATATAAATTTGGGAAATGTGTATCCTCGCAGCTACAGAAAGGTACTCAAGATTAAAGAATTTAGGAACCCTATTCCCGGCACCACCACTGACAATCTGCGTTCCAACGTGAGTCTCTATTTACTCGCTGTAATCGGCCGATTACAAATGCCGGACAAAGTCCATGCTGCTCTTCTGATTTGTACACAATGCAGGCAATATTGGAAGTAAACAAACGGTGTGCTGCTGAGCATCCTGTACTCACCTGCCAGGGCAAGGCCTGGCTGGCGCGACTCTTGGTCCAAGGTTACCTGGCAGGCCTTCAGCTCAATAAATATGAACACAGTTGAGCTTGTTAATTCTCTGTACAAAGCACTGCCTTTTTTCACTTTCATAAAACACAACAACCCAAATTAAGTAAGAAACAGTCCAAACTTTTTAGTGGAGAAAATCGACTGCGTTTTACCTATGGTTCTCTGTATCGTACACTAGACCCTGTGCAGCTCCCACCTCAGTGTAGAAGGATCTAGGAAGCCGCAGTAACTGTGCTATCAAAACAAAAAGCGGAATCCATGGGCCCTGTTCACAAAGGCATGTTGCAATGGCCAGAACAGAGTTATTTTTATCAATGCACCGCCTTCTGGCAGGGTTTGAATCCTTTTGTGCCACTAGAAGTTCTACCATCAATGTTGGAAAGACCAAGTATATGATTCTCAACCAAAAATCTAAACTGAGATCCACTTTTAGGATTCATAATAAGCCGCTGGATCCTGCAACCACTTTTGACTATCCGGGAATCTGTCTGAAAAGCACATTTTTTAAGGCCCCCAGCTGTCCAAGAGGAACACTGCTCTGGCCCAAACTCATGACAAAAGTGCTCAATAGGCTCAGCTTTGCTGGCATTTCAAATGAGAGCTAGGGCACCACTATATATGACTCAGAGATTTGGGGGTACAGAAAAACGTCATCCCGCCAAATTACAGAGAACTACTTTTTATGAAGGTTACTGCACTTTGGCCAGGGAATGTCGATGGACGCCCTGAGAGCAGACTTAGCTATGGAAAAAATCGAGGATTAAATTGCCTTAGTACCAGTCAAGTACTGGATCCGTATTTGGTCCAAAGAGGAACTTGCTTCGAATAGATGCACATTATCGGACATTACGAAGAACCAAAATTACTGCTCATTTCCATGGTTTGTCTATATATCAAATGTTCTCTAGAACAGTGGTTCCCAACCTGTGGTCCGGGGACCCCTGGAGGTCCGTGAAGTATCCTCAGGGGGTCCGCGACTGCTTAAAAAATTAAAGAATATTAACAGATTAGGTCCCCAGCTTTCAGCAATGACTTAGTAGGGGGTCCCCGGACTCCAATAATGATTCAGTGGGGGTCCCCGGGTTCAGTAATTATAAAGTGGGGATCAACAGAAGTCAAAAGTTTGGGAACCGCTGCTCTAGAATATTGGACTGCAAGATCTCTGACTCTATCCAGAACAAATCAGAACGGCCAGCCTTGATTGGGTTATAAAGTCATAATAGTTCCAGGTGAATCAATTGAAGATAAGTCAAGCAAATCCTCTGCTAAAACATTATGTGGCATTTTGAATCCTTTTTAGAAGGAATCTTCCCATTGGAAAAGAGAACTATTTTCCTAAAATTTCGATTGGGCATTCTGCCTGTACCTTCAGTAAACCAAAAGGTGGTCAACAAAGTCCAACAATGGTGTAGACCTGTGCAATTGTTTCTTGGGAGGTTCAGAAACACGCATTTTCTCCTGTTGTGCCATTAAATGCTAAGTAGTCAGAAATACTATTTATGACCGCTTTCTCTTAAATATAACACCAGGAAGTGTAATGAAGCCCTAGAATCTTGTATGAGATCAGATGATGAACAAATATAGTTCCGGCTGTTTCATCTTATATCCTTGCTGCACGGGAGTCAAGAGTATGATCTCAGAGAACCTTGTCTACACTCTCAAAACCACATTGAGACCTAAATGCATAGATGAACACAATATCTGAGGGTCTCTCCTGGTCCAGAACGAGCGTTTTTCAAAGCTTTTATAACACCCAATGCAAGAAACTATGTATTGAACAAACCTACACCCAGTCCAACGTTCCAACAACTTATAATGTGCTTTATTGAGACAATCCATTGGAGAAAGTATCAGGGGCGGCTTGTAACATATAACATTTGTGGGCACAGCACAATGCCGAAAAACTCACCGAAATACCAAAGGCACTGTGTCCGTGTCTTTCCTCTCCTCTCCCGGGATAAACAAGCAGGAAAGGGAAGGAAGGTGGATGACTTCCTGCACGCGAATCCAACCAATCCTGGAGCTGTTCTCATGTTGTTTTCAGCATGAGCGCAGCTCCAGATTGGTTGGAGCAGGCTAACTCAGTGCTCATTTTGAGGCTAGGGCCTGAGCCTGCAATTCCCTGGCTGTTTTGCAGCGCTGGTATTGCTGTGTCTGAAGTGCATGTGTCAGGTAGGCAGGCTGTAGACAGCCGGCCAATCTGACATGCGCACTGAGGGCTGGCAGTGGCAGCAGTCATCCTGCAATCTGCAGGAATCCGCCCCGGCCCCCACGCTCACCCTCACACTTCAACAGCGCGGGCCAGTGGCACTCAGGATAGTAAAATGGTAATGACCACTTTATTAATCCGTGTTTAGCGCTGCTGTCACAGCAGGTGGGGCGATGCTCCTCCGCCCTTTGGGAGGAACCGCCACTAGGAAGTCCTGTTCCCTTGTTGCTATTTAGCGCAATATTATGCTATTCGTTTGAGGGTTTAATACGGAGGGCAGGATTAGAGTGCTTGCACTTTACGTTGAGAAGTCTCTGGGATGCATTAATTAAGCAACTGTTACGATCTCAATTAATTCCTTCCCAGGCCCATGTTGCAAGCTGCCTCTCCTACTGCTGTCTAGTGCATTAATATGTTGGCTCCCGAGGGGTTAGTTCTGGGGGCATGACTAGATCTATTTAGTGCTCTTGTGAAGTCTGTTTGAGGAGCCATTATCGAGGGAAGCATTAACACACTTGCACTTTAATTTGAGATATTAAAAAACGTCGCATTTGTGAAAGCCCTATTCCTTGTTGTTACAGAGTGCAATAATATGCTGAGGGACTGAGGAGCTAACTCTGACAGGGATAATTCTGAGGGCAGGTTTAACTGCACCTGCACTTTAAGTCTATCAGTGTTTAGAATGTTTTAAGCACACAACGGCTCTGAACTTAAGTTTCTCTTAGATTAATGCTGCAAAAATATAGAAAATGGTTGGAAAAAGTATTTCCTGCTGCTAATTTAGTGCAATATCATTCTGATCGTTTGAGGGTTAATACTGAGGCAATCGTTATGTACATGCACTTTATGCTTAGGACACCACCAGCACTTAAATATCTTTCACCCCTATTAATACACTGCTTGCTGTACAGTGTACCGTAATTGGCTGGATTACTGTTTAGCTGAAGCTCTCTTAATATGAAAACGCAGAAAGATATCCCTTGGCTAGGTAATAATGTATAATTGTTAAACCACTGAGCCTAAAAGATTATTTGCATTTTTACTATTTGTGATCTTAGAGACAACCTTGAATTTTAATGTAAAAGTTTCGTTTTAAACTGTGTTAATAATTGTTTTGTACGATTATGGCTGAAAACAATAAAGATTTGAGACACAAACGCATGTTGGAGTATGTAAAGTACAACTCCAGTGGTATACTCAGGGCCACCAGATTTATGTGGCAGGGGAGGGTCAGATTATGCATCAGGGTTGAGCAGATTATGTGGCAAGAAAAGGTAAATCTAGCAGCGTAATGCGGCACATTTTTTGACAGTATTACTTCATTGAATTGTACTTTTAGGGTCGAGCCTGCGTTGCATGCGCTCGCGCATGCGTTTCGCAGGGAGACTCTTTTGTATTTAGAAAAGGGCTCCGAGCCCTGCGAGGCTAGCTGTTTTCCATCGGGCTCGTGGACTTTTTTTTCTCTAATTTACGAGCCCGATCTCGCTTGGCAGAAGTCGAGCGCTTTACATACTTGATTTCACTTTTTCAGGTTATGTACATAAATGCACTTTTGCCCGATAGGTGAAAAGTCGGGTTAGGACTTTACAACGCGATTAACTCTAACATGAGCAAACACGAGACCCGATGCATTGTAAATGCTTGTTACACTTGTTAACACTGTCTGGGCTTTGGGTGCGCCTCAGTAGTACCCGTTTAATACTCAAACATAGTAATAAGCAACAGGAAGGTGACCACTCAACCTTTGCAAAAGGCCTTCCACTGAGCGGCAATATGTGTCGCTCCATTTTTAGTAACGTTTGACCCGTTGGAGCTAGAAACACTTTTTTTTTAGCTAAAATCTGCAGATTATGCAGCAGATGATGGTTTACATGGCAAAAATGTGGCAAATCTATAACTATGCGAAAATCAACATACAATTGCATAATTCCAGTGGCCCTGAGTATACTTCTATGTACTCCTATTGGCCACCAAACATCTAAAATAGAACGAAAATTGATATATTCAGGGACTTTCATATACAGTGAGTGCACATTGAAAGGACTGTGCTCTTTTTACACTTTTATTAATAGGGAGTTTAACATTTTAGGCTGATTAAAAAAGGAATGCTGAAGTACGTAAAAGATTACTCCTCTAGTACTACTTCTCATAGCTAAAAATGCTTTTGTGAATCGGCCCCCATGCATTCACACTCCCTCCAATGCAGGGGCACTGAACATGATTCCACAGGGCAACCTCACACCTAAGCACCAGGTGCCTAATGTAAACAAACTTACTTGCAGTCCAGGAAGTGCAGTATGCATGCACATCAATTGGTCTGCAAATGGATGTGCAATTTGCAATACGACGTATGTACTTATAGGTCACATCACACATTGTACATTCACTGGAGTCCCAAAATGACCTGCCTAATGGATAGTAACTGGGCTGGTTGCAATGTGGGACCCCGTGTGAATGGCTGTAAATGCAGGGATGAAGGCCTGCAAGGGACAACGAAGCATCAGCCTTATATCTGCATACACAAGAAACATTAAATGACCAAGTACCAGTGCTTAATTTGTGCTTGTTGTTTCCGGTGTGGAGCACCTGTACTAATTTTTAAGGGCTGGCACTTATTTTTCTGCCTCAAGCATTTACTGCGACCAAAAGCCACATATGGGAAAGGCAGAGGAAGAGAAAAATAAATAAAAGCTTCACAAAGGGAGAATGTAGAAAGCCGCAAGAGTGAGCTGAAGGGGCAGGGAGTGGCTGTAAATGGACTGAAGAGGCCCAAGATGGCTTCAGGGTTACGCTGCCTCAGTATTCCGTGCTCGCACATTTAATTGCAGCAGCTGCTTGTTTAAGAGGAGAGCTTTGGGCACCGGTTTTAATTTACAAATTAATCACTGCCAAGTACTGGTTTAAAAAAGCATGTTTCCCATTTGGGAACACAGTGGGTGTGGGGTGCAGACAGTGTTCTCCTGGACCACTGTCTGTGCAGCTGTCCTATTCAGTTCCTGAAAGAAACACTTTCTATTGGGACAGCTTCCCCTTTGTGAATCAGATATCACCCCCTTCAAGGTGTCATTCCCTGAGCAATGGGTTGCAACCACAAATGCAAACACAAACCGTTGATACATTCCATGACGACTCCGAAAAAGGTGTTTCGTCTTTAAAGTCTCCTCCTGTTCACGTCCATTGAAACAACTTTGGGTCTCCACTTCCAACATCTTAGAAATGATTCTTGATCTAAAAAATGGGTCGAGGTGCATCTCAAGAGCAGATGCTCTTCTGCTGGTGGCTCCACTTAGCTCTTCCTGCCAAGTACAAGCTCTAATAGGGGTCCTAGAGCAAGATGATTCTGTGACCTGAGGAAACATGAGTTGCTAATAGATGATGTACGCATACGTTCACCCCCCCCCCCGGGGAATCTTATAGCTGAACAGCAAAAATGTGATGTTACCCCCCTCAGTGGTACTCATTTTATTGACCTGTGAAGGCTAAAAAGCCGAGTGAACCTGTCGGCGTTCAAACCTGTAACCATGAGGTCAAACACAGAACCCTGATGGGGTGCATTAGTCTACTGAGCCACAGGCCTGACTCCCACAAAACCTTCATATAGATGATGGTGCATGCTCTCTGCACTCTGCTCGAATCCTGATTGGGCAGAGATTGAGCAATGCTATTTTTGCTTACTTGCCTCTGACCATAACAAGTTTAAAGGGCATCTCCTCATTAGGGTTAAATTGTGACTGTGTATGTAATGATGTCAGTCAGTGAACATTGTGACATTGCGATGGCCTCCTAGAACTTTAGGCAGAACTATAACTTTGCACATGGTTTCAGTGCTGGTACGATGTATCACTAGTATTGTGGTCTGATTATGTTCTCAGCTACGTGGCTATGTCTTATTCCTTGATGTGGTAATCTTTGATGAATCCCTCCAAAGAAGACATCTTGCAGGTAAGTCCTGGGCAGGATGTTTACAGTGACGTAATCCAAAAAAAAAAAAAAAAAAATCCCTGCAGAATGTGAAGAGGGGCCCCTGAATTACCCATAATTCAAAGATATTTATCGGCCTTCGGCTGGATGGGCCCCCTGAAGCTTTGGGGGCATGCATAGGGTTGGGGCCATGCACCACAGGGGCTGCAGAGGCCTGCGTTACCTTCCTGAATGTTTATTGCACCTCATCCAAGACTGCTGTCCCATTTCTGACCCGAATAAAGCATAAACATTCTAGCTCTACAGTCTGAAGTGGGAGCAGGATGGCACGGCTTGAATGCACCAAGGCCTATATACACTTGGGCTGTGAGAGTATGATTTGGTGAATAAAAGTTAAGGGGAGAAAGCATGACCAATTGTTTGTGCATGTCATGGGTCAGTGCACATACCCATTTCCGCACATCATAGCCACATAATGGCAAACATGCCTTCTAATAGTGGATCTCCAACGCTTATAGGCATCTTCTCCTTCAAATGTCTAAAAGGGGCACATAAATACACCTTCTTTAATATGAACACCAAGGTCTGCGGCCTTTGCCTGGATCGCAAATGAATTTTTATGCTGTGATAGGTCCCCCTCAACAACTAGGGACCCAGGCAGCCTCCATAGTCCTCATGGAATTCAGCTTGAAACCATAGTTTGGTCAAAGGAGAACACATTTTGGAATCAGACATCTCTCAAAGGGCAAAACAGACACTGCTGAGAATATAGACAATTGCAATGGTAGTACTAAGGAACACACATATTTGAAAGCCACTGAAGGTCACCAATAAGCCAAAGACTGCAGACCTCAGGACAAAGTTGAAAACACTTCAATGAATCATTGACCCAAAGAAAGATCTGGGTTTCCATCAGTGTAATCAAAGCACTTGGGTTCTGAGTATGTCCATGAGGAGTTTGAGGAATATATTAAACGATAGATGAACCATGTAGTACCCTGACGGACACCATAGTCAACTGTTTCAGAGGCAAACGTGAGGAAACACATCCTTATCACCTCGGATGGAATAACTGATGCAGCCTCATGGGCCCTTCAAATCCTCAGCCAAAGCAGCGAAACAGCTGAGCAGAAGGATATGATCCAGCTGTAGATAAATCCACTGAGAACATGACTGGTCACAGTAAGGATATCATCTCATGGACACTAGAATGGTTTCAGACCCTTGTCTAGGACGAAACCCTGATTTTTGTGTCACGTTGAGATTTTTCCTCTACATATACAGTATATATTATTCAGTGCTTAACATGTTCATTGCATAGTTTCTATATAAGCTGTTTTGATTAGATGCTTATGAGCCTGTCATGTTTATCTACCACAAAAGATAAATATTATCTTAACTATTTATCTACAAGCATTTCACCATTGAAATATTGAGGAAAAGATAATTTTTAAAAAAAGTAAACAAATTACCTTCAAATACTTTAAATCTCAATATATTATCTTCCTTATACATATATTGCCTTTCTATATAATCATGTGTCACATATTTACCACTTCAGTCCTATTGTACAAGAGGAAAAAAATAACTCCTCTCTCCAAAGCACTAGTCTATCTCACCCTAAACCTCTCTCAGTCTATCCCTATCTCCACTCTCCGACTCATCCCAAACCAATTCTACTACTATGATCTTCAAAATAACCCTTTCTAGATTCTTCCCTCCTCTACCCCTCCTGGCTAACCACCAAACCTCGGTTTACTACTATGGTCTCCCAAAAAACCCTACTAAATTTTCCTTGGTATATCTCTCCTTTTTCTCATCCCAAACCTCACCTTACTACTGTGATCTCCCAATTAACACTTTCCGGACTCTTCCCTCTTCTATCCCTCCTTTAGTCTGTTCAATCCAACTAAAAGACTTGCATGTCCACCACTCAAATAAACTCATATTTCCCTGTACTTAAACTAATACTGTACTTATATTTCCCTATACTAATCCACCACTGAACCTCTTGGGTTCCTGAGTAGCATGCTACTCGCCAAAAAGCGCTTTGACGCCTCGTCAGGGGTAGTAAGCACTATGTGATACAATTAGAAACAGGCTGTGCTGCAAGTGGGGCACGCACTTTGTAATAACCACAAAATGTAAGATTATCTACTTCAGAGTTCGGGGATTATCATTGTGCTACTTATTTGAATAGCTTTGAAAAAAATTCTGAACAAATTAGTTAATGCAACATATTGCCTAGCACAGAGTTTAATTTGGGAGGCAAGAAGGTAGGCTTTAGGGCACAGGGCCAAGTAAGTGAACAATTATCTTAGTTTTTCTAGTGCCATGTGAATTTTACCAACTATTAAGTCCTTTTTTGGATAAAACCGCTTTCCTAAGATTTCTAGAGTAATCAAATCCTCTGTGGGTTTTACATTTTATTCAAGAGTTTCCAGGCAGCGACAAGAGCTCTTTAGGCTTTTGAGGCTAGTATAATCCACGGAGAGTTCCAGGACCAAACCCTCGCATCACTACAGAGACTGGATGGGATCTGTGGCAGGTGCACATCCGGATTATTAAGTAATCTTTAAGGAGAACCTCAATTGACATTATAAGAGTGCCCTTTGCAGGTCATTTATGCCTTTTCCAGTGACTACTGACAGTAGCTGCTAAGAGAACCCTAGATTCAGAAAACACTTTAGATTGCTATGTGTTTCTGAGTCACATACATGATGTCCATTGTAGTTGCTTACCTCCATTAGGAAGGCCACAGTGGAGAGCAGAAGCTTATTTGACTTATGCTTCCCTCTTAATCTGGCTAGTTTGCACTTGGTTGCCTGTATAGATTGAGCTTTGAAGTTGAAACAGTCCTAAATGTTCTGTATGTCAATGCTTGGCACCTGCGTAGGTCATCTGGATCCATAAGCATGTGTGGTTTTGTATCCTACTGTAAAGGAAGGAGGTATTTTAAAGCCCACTAATTCTATAAGGAGGCTACCGAAGGTTAGTCAACCCTAATGCACCATGCAATCCCTTGGTTGGAATTTCCAAATGTTTTAACATGACAAGTCAAATCACATATTTACCTCAGGTTTTGTCAGGTTACCATATTAATCCATTTCATTTTAGTTGTGATCGTGAATTTCATGCAGGCGAAAGGTCAAAAACACAATAAAACAATGGCCCTCCAATGTTTACTGTCTTGAATCCATTGTGAACTCTCTTTTGAATTAAGGCCAGACTGACCTGTAGGCAATCAGGCAGAGCGCGAAGGGCTGCTCTGACAGGTCAGTGTGTAGGCCGCTTTATTGGCTGTTTGTGGGCCTGCTTTATGGTCTGCTTGGCCGGTGTTCACTGTTGATTTTCCTGATATTAAAATAAACATTGCCTGCAGCAAGCTGAAATCAATGCATTCTTCCATACCTTGCAAAACCCCAGCAGAGCCTATCTTTACAAGTTCAGAACTGCCCCAATTCACAAACATGGGCCACTTGTTTAGTTATCTATTTCACCAATGGGGCCACTTTTATTTTGGGGCCCGGGCCCATTGTCTATCCCAGTCCGACCCTGCTCTCCATCACTGTGACAGCCTCTTTGGTGGTCATTCAAAGCCTTGATTACTCATCTGCAGTTGGGCTGAGAAATAAGGAGCAATTCTCTGATCTA
Organism: Pleurodeles waltl; assembly: GCF_031143425.1. NCBI lineage: Eukaryota > Metazoa > Chordata > Amphibia > Caudata > Salamandridae > Pleurodeles > Pleurodeles waltl. The sequence goes on along the minus strand of NC_090449.1, from coordinate 1,029,995,801 downwards.
TGCAAGCCCCTCTATTGATTCCATGCCAAGGAACTGATCACATTTATGAACATTTAAAGGTCAAACAGATCATGCTCAGACTATCTGGGTACCAAGTACTCCCCAGGAACGACCCTCAGGTCTGATTTTTTTTTTATTTACTCTCTGTATGAACAATCCACAGTTGGAATGGGAGATTTGAGGATTCAAACTCCACTGCTCCGGGACTACCTTGTTCTTCCCCTCGGTGGCCAATCTAATATCCTCCAAACCAGGAAGAAGTTTATTTTCCAAAAAACTCTTCTCCGCTGGGGCTCACTGTATATTCGTGACACCTCCACGTCTTCTTCAAGACACTTACCGGCACCTCCAGATATCTTGGTCTGTTAGAAAGCCCTTCATAAACGATCTGCACTTGCTCACAACCATGTGACGATGGGCAACCAGGAGTATGTTAATAAAAATAGAAAGAAAGAATAGTCCACAAAAAGCACAGGGCTGTGTGTGAATCATCCACTTATTTTCATGCACGTGGCTGGTTGCTGAGCGCTCGCATCACCATCTTGATTTTCTGTCACAGTGGGACAGGTCTCTTTGTTAAAAGGCAGCTACACTTAATGAATTGATTCTTAATTTAACCTACAGAGAGAAGGCTTTCTCCCCCAGGAGTTTAGTGACTAATAATTGAGTTTGTGATAATTAAGTAATGGAAAGGGCACCTTAATGTTTACTGAGAAATGGAAAATAAGACAGGAAATTAAAAAGAAAAACGTTACCATCAGAATGAGTTCTGCCTATTGTAAAGGGAACAATATACACTTATAGGCTGCTAGGCATTTGTTTCATGCACTCTGTAAAATAATGGAACATATATGTCTCAAAAGGCCATTTAAACATGTCTATTAAAGGTTAAAAGCATGTGCGAATATCTGCACCCTCTTTAAAACAAAACAAAGGGTACACCCCGTTTTCCTACGTCATTATTCATATATGGGCCAGACACAAATAACACCTAATGGCTGATGCAAATTGTATTTGCTCCGTGTTACTTGTGCAAACAATATGCACAAAAGTGTACATGCATTTCTTAGAATCTAAATTGTTTCATACATGTATTGTATGTATACCCTTTCAGCGAACATGTTATTTTGAAATGCTAATCCTGAATCTCTGCAAGTTTTAGGATGGTGACCTCCAGTTTCCGGATTAGTTTCAGATAGTTTAAGTGGAGGATGTTTGTCCCATTTTGAATTTAAATTAACCATTCAGTTCACCTTTTCCCCCAAACTTTTGTATTGTATTCATGACCCCTGTTTTTAATTTATCTCTTTACCCGATCAGTCCAGGTCATCTTGGACACCGTATTCCAGAGCAAATTCCCTACCTATTTAATCTTGAATTTTAATCCAATTATTTAATCTGGCGCTACACTACTCTGTTTGCAGTGGGTAGGTAAATAAAAGACCACCCAGGACTGATGACGTGGAGTAATTTGACATCTGGTAGCCATGGGTGTCCACAGAAACGTTTTCAGGTGGGGCGGGCGCCCGCTGTGACCGGTCTGCGGCGTCCCGGACTGCTTTTGGCGGGGGCCGCGACTGTACTAGTGCAGGCAGCGTAATACTGCAGCAACCGTAGTGTTACGCTGCACTTTGAGCCTGCACACCAGGCTAACCTAAATCAGTAACTCCATGCAGACGCCCATGCTGGGAGCCCTACGCTGGTAGCCCCTCTCTTGGCTGCTTCCACTTGACATTTAGGCTTGTGGAAAAGTGTGGCAGGTGGATCAGTGCACAAAGACAAACCAAGCACAGTTGTCAAGTGACCCTGTCGGATGTGTGACGCCATCATTCAGACCGGACTTTTTAACTAACAGGGCAGAATGGTGATTTTTTAGTTCTTTTAATGAATTCCCTATTACCTCTCTAGCATTTTTCCCTCGTTTGCGATTAACGCTGAGTGCCACATTGCCCCTGGATGACCAATTTGAGAGCACCCTGAAGTAGGTTATTTAAAGGTATGTGCTGTTCAGTCACTCCCGTACAGTTTAATACACAATGTTGCTTGGTATTCTGCAACAACATAGTGCACATGACAAACTGATATCTATCTTGCCTTCCTCAAATCACAACTATTTAAAGAGCTCTTGTTATATTTTTACATGATGTTTGTTGCGTCATTTAAATGCCAAATCATGCAATGGCTCGGCTGCTGCTTAGATTCTTAAAGCCAAGACAGACCCATGGCTGGGCTCTGGCCTGATTCATGCTCTGAATCAATCACTCGGGATTTATAAAGCACAGCAAAGTACCCATGAGGTCTGAAGGCACTGGCATTGCTAGCTGCTTCGTGGCGCTCTGTTCGTTTGAATAGCCATGCATTGAGTCCTTTCAAGAATTCCCGGAGCCATGCGGCATTCCTGAAGCACTGGGAGTGATCGTTCCAAGCTTTGGTCACCAGGTGAGAGAAGGAGCGTCCTCCGCTGTTGGATCAGCAGATCTGGAGGGTGGGTGTCTGCGAGGAGAAGGGAGGCAGATCGCATGTGTTGGTTCGGTTGGCGATTCTTAGGATCAAACCAGACCTCTGGCTCGGTTCTGGGCTGGCTTGTGCTCTGACTTTAAGAGTCAAGCGAGAGAGACCCTGGATCAGTTCTGTCTCCTCTTCGGCTCTGACTCTTTGGTTAAAGCCAAACCCCTAGCGCAGCTCTGGCTCAGCTCATGCTCTGACTTTTAGGGCGCCGGAATCGAGACAGCACAGTGCGCATGTGTGTTTGGCCGGCCTTAGACAGGTGGCCAAACAAACATGTGCCCTGAGGGGGAATGTTGTGCACTCCCCCTTTGTCCCTGTCAGCCCCCATGGCCCTGTCCCTTTAACAATAAAATTATTATAATAAACACAGTTTATTATTGTTATATTTTTAAAGGTTTACAGTGGCTGCTGCTGGCGGGGAGCAACGCTCCTCCACCGTAGCTGCTCTCACTTTTATATTCAAGCCGGGCCCCTGGCCTGGCTCGTCCCTGGCCTCCTGGGTTCAAGCCAGGTCCCCTGGTTCTGTTCCTGCTTGGACATTTAAATTCAAGCCTGGTTCAGCTCTGGCTCGGCCTGTGCACGGACTCTTAGGTTCAAACTGTACCCCTGGCTCGGCTCATGCATGGACTCTCAGGTTCAATCTAGATCCCTGGATCGGCTTGTGCATGGACTCCTAGCTTCAGGCCTGACCCAAGGTTCCGCTTGTGCTCAGAACCTTAGATTCAAGTCTGGTTCGGCTCTGGCTTGGCTCGTGCACAGACTCTTAGGTTCAAACTGGACCCCTGGCTCGGCTCATGCATGGACTCTCAGGTTCAATCCAGATCCCTGGATCGGCTTGTGCATGGACTCTCAGGTTCAATCCAGATCCCTGGATCGGCTTGTGCACGGACTCCTAGCTTCAGGCCAGACCCAAGGTTCCGCTCGCGCTCAGCCCCTTAGATTCAAGCCCGGATCAGCTCTGGTTCGGATCTCTCAATGAAGCTGCTGGCTTGAGCACCTCTAGGTAAACCGCATGTCCGCGCAGTGGGTGCCTCTCTTGAGATGAGAGGTGCGTTCATTGAGCAATTCATGTGGCCGGAGCACAGATTATGAATGGTTAGCACTTGATGAAGTGGCGGGGGAAGAGGGAGGGAGCAAGGAGCCCTCCTCTCATCAAGCTAATTGAGTGCTTGAGATGGACGAGTGTGCTCAGAGCTCATCAGCACTAATGAATGCTGCAGAATATATACATATATTTTTTAACTAAAGCTTTGTCCCCGCCCCCGCTTAATTGAGCACCACGGTTCCCATACTTTTTTTAATGCACTTGGACTGCTGCCCCAGTTGGGTGGGGCATGGAAATCAGGACTCGATCCTTAAACTGGCTTCGAAGGACACCGACAAGATATAATTCTGTTCCCTTCCACTCATAACTGTCCGGCATTATGCGGTGGACGTGCTGCATGGCCTGGCCTGCGGCTCCCCACAAACAGCTTTTAACTAACGACATTGAGTGGTTCTTGCGCACTGAGGTCACAGCCCAGAATTATGCCTTCAGTCTCAACCGATTAGTGGTACGTGCTTCGGGGGACCTATAAGTAAATTATTTAATTCCAGACACTGCCACAAAAACAGGAATATGTCCTTGGTTAATTGTTGTCCGCCACACTCTAGCCGGACCAAAGAAATGGAGGTGTTAATGCAAATTCTAACAAGCAACGACAAAGGCAATAGGTCTCAGCTCTAAGAGGGCGAGTTATTAGTTTTGTCAATGGATTTTTAATAGTAAATGAAAAATAAAAGAACGTGAAGACATCTGTGTATACCAGTCCAAAATAAAAGGCATCTTGGTAGCAGTTTACAGCTGCTGGGTCCTTGTAAAAAAAAAAAAAAAAAACTGCAAGTGGTATATGGAGCGGGTGAGTAAATATGAAGTTCATAGATCTGGTAGCAGTTCGCAGCTGCAAGACCCTTGTTTAACACCAAATATAAAAGTTGAAATAGGGAGTGGGCGACCTAAAAGAGAGCTCACCAAGGCATGCGCGCCCACAAACTGCTGACAAACGTAGAAAGTAAGTAGGAAAGATAGTAAAGAAAAAAACATGCACTGCCTAGTAGTACTGCTAGATAAAAAAAATAAAAAAACAGTACCGTCAAAGCAGGATTGGGAGGATCCAACTCGTCCATTCAGAAAACTTGGAGACCAAAGCGCTTCTAGGCGGGACATCCACAAGATTAGGGAGAAATGCCATTGAATAAAGAACAGGCACCTGAGATGGACAACAAAGCTGTCCAATCATGAGCAACGGCCTGACTCAAAGCCCACTCTCGTTTATGTATGCATGGGAAACACTAGTTCCTAAAACCAAAGCTAAAACAGCCTTTTGCCAAGACCTTAAAAGGAGCCTATCAGAACTCAGCCCCCAGAAAACCAAATGTATGACTGCTTTGGAACCTCCCGGGTCCTAGAATCAGCCACAAACTCTTGTTTGGAACTCAATATTTACACTGATTTCTGTTTGCAAATCTTCCTGTCCAATTTGGTAATTAGACACACTCCTTGCATCAATCCTGTCTATAACCATTGTAATATAGTGTTTGTAAAAACTACACGACCCAGCAATTTGCTCCCTTAATGTGGGCCTCTTGGTATAGCTGGAAGATGGTTCCATTACTTCAGCACTGGCTGAGGAGGTGATAACTTAAGACATCTGAACACCAGCAAAACTCAGAGGCTGGCATTAGGAAAGAACACACAAACTATCTCTCTGCTCTTACATCTACCTTTCTGAAGTGTTCCTGGATCATATTTACTTGCTGAATTCACGCCTGGGCAATCCTATTTGTGCTTAACCAGGCTCAGACTTTGCTGAAGCCTCTGCTGAGCTTGCAAAGTACTTCCACGTCCCCCATATTACCTCATCTTTTCTCTCCTTGATTCTAACTTGCTTCATATCACCGTTGTGTCACTCTCTTTTTAGGTCTGGCGTTTGACAGAGTTGTGCCACACTGACCTACTGCTAACAATACATAGAGTGGACTTTGCATCCACCTCTCTCAGCCATTGGCCTTCATCAGCCAAGTTCCTTCAAACATTGCCTTGAGGCTTTGACAATAACATCTTAGCCCAGTCCAGTACAATCCTAATGCTATTAGCTGTTTGGCTGTAGGCTTCCACTACCACTCCAGTGCTTGTACTAAAGTGCATGAAGGGCTACTTTACAACAATAACCTCCTCTGTCTGCTCCTGCGGACTCCCTTTGAGTGTCTCACTGTAATGTGCTACTGCTGCATGCATAAGCACTTTAAACCCAGGCCTATTGGCTTTGTCAATGGTTGTTGTTTTCTTGTTACTCTTACCTGTCCTGACAGCTGCTCGTTATGTAAACAATATTTGTAAAGCAGATGTTGACCATCATTTCTTGCGACGGTTGCACCCAACATCACATTCTGAAGAAGCTTATGTTAAAGAAAAGCTGTTGAGATTAAAAGGTGATTAACCTGATTTACAGATTTTTTTTGTACATTTTACCAAGAAGGATTCAGTTCTAAAGATGCTGGCACAGAGTTCCAACACTTCACAGAAGAGACCAAGAAAGCCTCCTTCCATGTCGGGCAATCTGAAACTGGGGAAGGAAATCTAAGCTTGAATTGTTGAATGCGGGTTGTAGCATGAGGCACCGCACTGAAGGTCTCCACTATGACATCAGGAGATTTTTGATACAGGGCTTTACGAGTAGGAGTCATGGTCTAAAGATGGCTCTGGGCTGATGCTGGCATAACCCTTTTCAAAACTATCAGCTGTTGATGGAATCACATGCGAGTCACCTTTACCACTTGAGTTTCAAGAGACACACTGCTCTCTCTGTAGAGTCCAAGGGTCGGACAGATGTCAGGGTGAGTGGCCAGAGGTATTTCACCCCATTAAGTAAATCATTTTATTATGTAAGAAGAGCACCACCATCTTGGACGACTATAAGTCAGGAAAGTGAGTGAAAATCTTCCAACACGTGAGTGTCAGCCATTTTGTCAGTGGGGAAGGGGCTGACGCGGAGGTTGGTGGCACTTCTCGTGTACCCGCTGAAGCAGATTGAGAAAGTCCAAAAATGAGCTAGGTGCCCCCTGCGTACATGTAACAGAGACCCTTTGCCTGCTGCAGCGGTTCAGCTGGGGAATGCATGTGATATTAAGTAAGGAGGTCACTAAATTGGATCTTTACCATAGTCCATAAGTAAGGCCTGATACCTACCTCAGAAACTATCTTGTTTTTATGCCAGCATTCAGTGTATCTACTGGCCTGTTGTTTCACCCCCTAGCCAGCCTTGTTTATGACAGCACATCTATTCTGACCTGTGCTGTATTCTAGTTGTTTCCCACTGATGTAAGGCGTCTATTTACAAGCATTTCTATGCCTGAGATGGCAACGCATTAGCAATTCGTGTATGCTGGGTCCTGTCTGTTTTTGCCAATTCTCTTGGCTATGTTTTTGCTATTTTGGCAGCAGCCTCCATGTATAGTTCCTAAGCTGGGGCTGATTTCTTTCTGTGTAGGAGTTGTGTTGTGCATGCTTTCTTTTTTCCTAGTTTTAGTTCTGCACTTCTGCTCTAGGCTGTCTGTTCATCGTTCCTCTGATTTTCTGTCCAGAGTTTCTGCATTGCTTTCTCTGATTTTTTGGCTCTGTTCTAATGGGAGCCAGGACTTCACACAATAAGCAAAACCTTAAGGTATTGGGAGCCTCCAGATTATTATGGCAAGAACTGCAGTGTTAGCCCAGTCCTTGATGTATACTTTAATCTTATTGTCTTGTTTACTCAGTTCAGTTACAACAAAGAGACTCCCATTCAGGGCCAGGCTGGCCAGTCCACCACCTGGGCATTTTCCAGATGGGATTTAGCCTAGTCAAATCAGCAGAGCATGCCAGGACCCAGCCACTCCTCGTGGCCTCGGAGCTGGTGTCTACATTTTTACAGCTACTGACAACATCCTCCTTTCTAGGACACCCTGGGTGCCCCTCTGCAACTGCAAATAGTGTGGTGAGTCCGTGAACTTTGACACCATCACAAAGCACGCCTTTTATTTCCTCAAATAACTTCTGTCCTTGTTTTTTTTGTTTGAGTTTTACAGATATCCTGGTTGTCCTTGACATTTCATTTTACTCTGTTTTGATATTCGAATCAAGCTTGGTCTGCCTATTGCTCTTTGAAATGCTGTTTAGAACCCCCCCCACCCCCCAATAAAAGGCCATGCACTTGACTAGCAGTTCACACACAAAATACAAAGTAAGACTCATTTACCAACTTGACAAGACTTGGCAATGCTAATAGGTCTGGCCATTTCATAAGCAAAGTTCTTTGTCAATGGCAATGTGTAGATAAGTCCACACCCATAAAGAATGAATAGATTTTTGTAGAACATTCCAAATCCTACACTTCCCATTTACCCTAATAGAAGTGATTCATTGATAAACACTGAAGTGCAGGGGGAGGTTTCATTGGGACCCTAATACATGCTGGGTTGCTGAACACTAAGACTGCCGGGCTTGATCCCATATCACGCGTCTTCCTTCCACCACCGTACACTTCCCGCCTCTTTGTCTCTCAGTGCACATTATCTTTCATCCATGCTTTCCTCCTTTCTGTTTCCCCCTTTTTCTCTTCCACCGTCTTTCTCCCTGGTCCATCGTCCTTTCGTTTGCTCTGGGTCGAAGGCTGATGATGAAAAAATGAGTCTTGGTCCTGAAAAATGGGTGCCATTGCCCACTACCTGCAGCCACCAGCACAGGAGGGTGCCAGTGCCCACATCTGACTCACCGGCACACATTAAGTACTGTAAACCATTTTGAGAGCCTCTGAAGTAGATGTTTGCTGTGGAATTTGTCCGCTAACTGCTGTCCCAGTTCAGATTTGCTGTTTCCTCTTCAGGGATGTCACTCTGGATGAAGCAATGTCCAGCCGAAGACATGATGTGGAGAAATATGTGCCTGGGAGAACATTTTGCTTCCAGTGAGTGTTTCTAATCTACAAGACAAACAGTGGCTAGGAGGGGGGTGGGGGGGGGGGGGTGCCTCCAAGCTGCAACTGTATTTTTCCCTCAGACTCAAATAGCAGGAGGGAAACAAGGAGGTGAGGGGTTTATGGGACTTTCTTTTGAATGAAGCCAGGAGCCTGTACAAAATCAAGATGGGCTGTAGGGTGAGGGGACTTGTCCGCAATGACTCCTTTCCAGAGACGTCATCGATTGAAATTTATAACTACGGGACCTTACCTACAGGACCAGGCCACACTTACGGAGAAGGGGAGAAGTGATGCCCAATAGGTGAGACCTTCTTAACCACAACATAATCTTGGAGGAGCACCTGAATACAGCAGAGCTTAAGTGCTATAAAACAACAACGCCAAAACACAAGGTTCATTGAACTAAATGCTCAACTCGCTTTTAAATTTGAATCCCATGATTTTGCCTTGTGTTACAAAATGTATGCCTTACCTCTTTTAGAAGCAGTGGAATATTACAGCTAATTACTGCTTTGCTGATATTTCTCCATTTAGGTAAGTGTTGCTGCATGGCTTTATGATGTAAAATGTATTAATTTATTTAAAATAAATTCTAGCATTTTTAAGATATAGATGAATTTCTATACTTTTTTTCTTTGAACTGTGTTTTTTTCCTGGTCGGCAGGATAACCCTTTGTTCCCCATGGCTTCTATAGGTTTTGCATACAGACCACTATAACTGTCTGTTATTGAAGACCTATTGTCTCCAGTAGATGGAAATATATACATATAGTGGGCTTTGGATCAGCCCATTGCCTATCAATTGCTGTCTTTCTGGTCAATCTCATTTATCTGCTTCAATGGCATTCCTTCCTCTACATTTCTCTATATCATTGGTTCCCAACCTTTTGACTTCTGTGGACCCCCAAGTTATCATTACTGGAACCCGTGGACCCCCACTGACTCTTTATTGGAATACATAGACCCCCCACCGACCCATTACTGAAAGCTGGGGACCTAATCTATTAATATTATTTAATTTTTTAAGCAGCCACGGACCCCCTGAGGAGGCTTCGTGGACCCCCAGGGGTCCCCAGACCACAGGTTGGGAACCACTGCTCTATATTTTGTCTCTTGCTGTTAGCAGTCTACGGGAGTCCATGTGTTTTCTTGCTCTCTCCCTCATGTGCTGCTTACTCCATCAAACCCCCCTTGCTCACCGTGTTGATCCCTTATCCCCCAGCTGTTCCACTGCGTATCCCACCACTCCCCGTTTGTTTTTTGTTTTTTTTTAAAACAAAAACTTTCAACCACCCTTCTCCTCTGTTGCTCTCCTGAACTCCCCGCTGCTCCCGCCATTCAGTGGTGTTGGTTTCCTCACCCCCACCCACTCCTCTGCTGTGTCCCCCCCTCCTCATTTCATTCTTTAAAATATATATATATATATATATATATATATATATATATATATATATATATATATGTTTTCTTTTTGGGGGGCATGGCAGCTGCAATTTGCCACCAAACCACTCCTTTCTCTTCTTTGCGCTTTCACACATTTTTTTTTATTTACTGCTTATGGTACAAGAGGAGTTAGCATAGAAATCTGGAAGGCTGCAATTGGTCCTATAGAAAATAAAATGTCAATAAACAAATAAAAATGTCATGCTTGATATTCTCGAGACTATTTGTGATATCAGGAAAAAGTGAGTTGGGAAATGACGACTGCCCCCGCCCCGCTGTTAGTTTTGGGTATCATTCACTTCAGTTACATTTTAGCAGGTTCAGTGAACAAAGTACAACTCACAGAAAGAGCCTCGTTCCACTTTGCTCACTTCCGGGTACCAATTTCCGAGAGACAGCAGTAGAATCCTCTACCCCTGGAAGCTGGTTGCAGGTGGTTGGCATCAGCACTCATTTGTGGGGACTGAGACTTATTTTTCATCATCAGACTTTGACCCAGAGCAGGAGGTAGAAGGGTTCAAAAGGGAGGAAGATATGAAAACAATGAATTGAGTCAAAGGAATGAAAGTAACCAGCAAGAGTACAATAAAGAGACTGGAAGTGTAGGGTGGAGGAAGAAAGACAAAAGTTGGAATCAAGTCTAGGCACTCTTGGTGTTCACCAGCCCCAGTGGGGGCTCCTAAGAAAACCCTTGGACCCATGTACTTATTGTATTTGTTTTTTTAATTAGACACTGCCTTCTGCCTCTCAGGGCAGGTACAGCATCACAGCTACAGACAGAGGTGCACACACAACAAACTTACAGAGCACTCATACATACACACAGCAAAAGACAAAACACCCTCTTATTAACCCAAAGCACTAACCAGGAGTATTCATACCGTGAGTCCTGCTCAAGCACTACACCGCAAGGGACCTCTCAGCTGTATGTGCCAGATACTCGCCTCATCGGTCACTGTTCCTTCAACAGTGGTCTGCTCTGTGACGACATCCCTTGTTCAATTTACCTTCCTAAATCTTTCACTGGACATAGATAAAGTGCCTTTTCTACTATATTTAGATGTAATGTTGTGTTTTCCTTTGCTTTGCTAAGTTTAATAAAACTCATCCCTGCAGGAGGAGGCTGCCTGGGGTAAGTGGTGCATAGCAGATGTCACCATAGCAGGCCTGATGATGCATCTTCCCAGAATATCTTTTCAAGCTGGTGCGGCAAAGCTATCCACAGAAACAGATTTCAGACCTCAAGCAGAACCTAAGCTGAAAGTCCATTTTCACGAAATGGCACATCTGTCCCTTCAGGTAACTCGTCAGGAAAAGCACATTTTTGAGATAAAAAATTACACAATGTCAAATTTCAAGCAGGTATTTTTATTATTACTGAAATACTTTTCTTTTTTTATATAAATGATCTACTTTGGTCAGCTTTTTTAAAGCCACTTCAGGGTGCTGCCTTCTTCCTCATGTATGCTTGCTGTATATATAAAATCCATTTATTTTTTGTACAGGCGTTTAATAAATGTTTTCACATGTATGTCTTTTACACCAGCACCGCTCCCAGCATCCTTTCCAGCCCTAGAACAACCACTAATTGTTCTCTTTTTGTTACATTTTGATCTGGATGAGAAGTTGGAAATCAGAGAGGGGGGCAAACAGTGCAAGCATTAAGCCTCGAGGGTCAATAGAAAAAAAGTCTAACCTCAAACCTGATTATTTAATTTATTCCATTATTATTGATGTAAATCTCGCTGGAGGAACTCCGTTCATCCACTTCCCTTTTTTAGGTCATGGTTTTGACAGCACATCTGCCAAATAGTCCTATCACTAACAATACACACAGGGCGGGCTTTTGATCCCTCCCTTTCAACCATTGCATTTCATAGACAAGCCGCTTTCAGCCATTGGCTTGGACCTTTGTCGTTCACTTCTTAGCTCAGCCCAGTGGAGCATTCATCTGTCGCCTAATGCTACTGGATATCTGGGTGTATCCTGCTGCCTGAACTCAAGTGTCTGTGCTGGGCTGCATGTGGGACTATTTTACAACCATTTCCCTCTATGTCCATTTCTGTGGCTCTCTTCTCTGTCTCCCTCCAAGAAGATAATGCTGACGGTGTTAGCACATTAAACCCGGACCTTTTGGCTTTTCTGATGCTTGTTACCTACAAGGGAATAATTGAAGCAATACGTCCTTTTGCATTGTCTTCTTCTCAATCTCATAGAAATTGCTATTAAGGGTCTCCCTCGCCACATCTTCATGCCTGGATATTCTAAGTTGCAGAATCGCAATGCCATCTTCCACTCTCAGCTTATTCATCTGGTTTTGCGTGGCTTCCATAGCAAACTTCTATTATTTATAGTGGATTCTAAATCTGCTAGTTCACTGCTGTGAGGTAGCAACAGTTGATAACAAACTCGTTACCCTTCCAGGCCGGGCTGACAGGCCTCACTGAGAGTCTATCAATGCAGCACAGCTTGTCTGCTTAGGCTGAAAGCAGAAAGCACAGCTGAAGGAGGGGGAAAGCAGGCGGCGAAGGTGATGGGGGTTGGTTACAGATGACAGGTAACATTTTTTCACCTACAGACGGCTTCTCCATACTCCTTTACCTCAGCCTAGCAGTTATAAACATGGGCAGATTATTTTGGGGGCTACATAGAACACCAAATTATAGATGGGTAACTAAGTTAACGGGGATGCTTTTCACCTCAAATTTACAAGTGACTTTGCTCTTATTGCTTTTCCGATGTCACTCAGTTCACCTCGGCGAAAAACATCTAATTAACTCACTGTTAACCATCTATAATTCTATTTGTTACTTGTACACTCAAGAAGCATTTATGCACATTCACAAAAACCATGCTTCGACTCCTGGCAATAACCAATAGGAGGATGGGGATGTCAGGAAGAATATGGATATATTCTTCCCAAATAAAATTTTAACATCAAAATATTGTGTGTGTAGATTTTTTAACAAATACTGCAAAATAAAAGTTACCATTTCTATCCAAAGTCCGACTAAAACTTACTTTAAGTAATTTTTTGAGTTGATGAGGAACTTACCAACTAGAGTCCCTGCTTGGAGTAAGCACTTGTAGTGTGTACATGTATTTCTATATTTGGCTTAAATGCACTGCAGGAAGGAAAGAATAAAGAGCAAGGAAACTGGATAAGGTATTTGTGCTGAGTAAAGGGGAAGGCACAGGGAGAGACAAAATTAGGTTATGCTTTCATCTCCCATTTACCACAACAGCTGAAAACTAGTCCTGCCCCTTCTTAACCAGTACAGGAGCTTACATTATCAGCAACTTCACAAAATAAGCAAAAGCAATGTCCCCCATAAAATAATCAAGCTGTTGCAAACGGTGTGGTTCTGGCCAACAGCAGCATCTACAGGATTGGTTCTAGTTGAAAAACAGGGCAGTAAAGTAAATATAATCACTGGTCTTCAATGTCATCGCTAAAACGCTGCATTGATTGCAAATGCTGGCTATTATTGCATAAGCATTCTCAGAAAGTGCAGCTCCGGAGAGCATCCGTGCACTCAAGCTTGGCAGAGACCCAGTGGAGGCACATCAGGAATCCCCTGGGTCCTAGCGCCTGCCAAAGCATTAGGCCTGTAACTGGACTGAAATTACATAGATACAAACTACAGTGTACACATTGCCATGGCCAGGACCACTGGAATTACAAAGGAAGAAACAATTATATAGCAAAAGTTGACTAAATTATGTAGCAAAAAAGGCAAACTGTGAGGCCTCAAATAGCTCATTCTGAGTCTGTTATTCTTCTATTTAGTCATTTTAACACATATTAATACTCTATGTGAAAGTGCTACCTCATTACTACATGTCTATCCCTGGAATACCACATTTGGCAAATGAAGGACGATCAGTTTCCCATCACAAAGTGTCTGCCACTGAGCGGCACCACGTGTGGCTTTGTTTAAAAAAAAATATTGACCCTTTTCACCTAGAAACATTTTTTGGGTGAAGTCTACAAATTATGAAGTTGACTGTTGATTATGTGTCAAGTGTGGGCAATCCATATCTAAGCTGAAGACGTAGCCACCGTAGAACTGTATAATTCTCTGATCATGGTTCAACAAAATATATGTGCTCAAAAGTAGCAAGGATCCCAGTTTAGTATGTTTGTCATTTGTGCCATCAAACAGTCTTTTAAAGAAATGAAAATGGAAATAATTGGTATCATACAGGTAATACTTTTTGAATGGTCTCCATAATATTACCCCGGGTAGAGGTATACTGTGGCAGGTTGTCTCCACCAATCAGTGAAGAGGAATCACAAGACTGTACAGATGAACAAGAGGGCGTCACTGCATGAATGCAGAATACTAAGCGATTACCCAATTTTTGGAGAAAACACACAGCACATCTGCTCTGTTGTCCTTGGCAAACACACTTGAAGGTGGCAATACAAAGACATTCAGGCACTTGGCTGCTACCTTTGTTAGAGTAAAATACCAGCCATATTTTCATGTTTTGGGAGTCTGGAAGGGCCAGGAGAAGCTACATAAAGGATAATTTTTGCAAAATCATTTGGATTATTTTTTGATGTAGCATTTCTGCATCTGTTTGCTTTATAAATCATTTAGGAATGAGGCAGCTTCAAAACTTTGCAACTGATTTGTTATACGTTGTTTTAAGTTTATATTTAAAATTGGAAAAAATTGGCTTTTTGCTGATTTTTCACATTTTATTGGCAGAAAAGTACTGACAGATTGGTAAAATACAGACCAGGTGAGAATCCGGTTCAGACAGTGTCCCCTTCTGTACGTTTTGTGCAATCTGTGACTCATGGCCCTATACTGTTCTAGAGGAAAGAAGGAATCAACCTGTGGATTCCACTGTAATTAAGTAAAGGTTTGAATTATGCGGCATGAAGCATTCCAGCATCCGATATTCCCAGGTGTGGTAATCTTGCTTTTTTTTTACTGAGGACAAATTCTCTAGGTCTTAGGAGCACTGGAAAAAGGGGGGGAAAGAGAGCTAACTGAGGTCATTAATGCATATGAGCATAAACTCTTAAATTAGTTTTTCACTCCTGCAAGGCCTATTTCTCCCGTTGATTAAAATAGGAATTGCCTTATTACATTTTATAAGTGTAATTCCAAATTGGGATCAGATAAATATTTCGAGTTTGGTGTCTCTGGACTCACAATTTAAAATCGCAACTTATTGTAAAGTTGGATATAAGTTGCAGGTCTAAAAATGCCACTTTTAGAAAGCTGGCATTTTCTTACTTTCTATGCCTTCTAGGCATTCTATGCCTCTGCCTGTCTGAATACATGTCTTAGTGGGTGACAGCTGGGCTCTTGTGTATTCCCTCTAGACAGCCACACACAAAGGAAACTTAGGTGTGCCTGATGGGCCATTAACATCTTGATGGGTCTTCCTGGGTAGGATGGGAAGGAGAAGCTGACACGTGATTTGGCTGGGTTCTGAGTGCTCACAAAGGGCTGCAAAACCCCCTGTAGTGTGTCTGGAGCCAGGGTAGGGAGGGCAGGGTCTGTGTGCACTTCAAATGCCTTTCTTTGAAGTCTCCCCCACTTAGAAGGCACAACTGGGTATAAGTACTGGACCTCAGATACCACTAAACCAGTACACTTCTGGACCTGGGGACATTCTGCCAGGATGAAGGACTGCTGTGCTGTCACTCTGCTGGACTTTGCTGGACTCCTGCTTTGCTGTGCCTGCCCTGCTGCCTGCTTGTCTGGAATTGAGAAGGACTCGACCTGCATCTCTACATCTCCAGAACCAAAGTGACCCCAAGGGCTTGCTGGCTTGCCTCCTGTTCTGAAGTCTCAGGGACATCAAATACTTCACTCACCCCTGCTATAGCTGCTGGACTCTGCCAACTGTGAGTCCTGTCCTGCCAAGTGGTGCCAGTCCAGTCCTGGGCCCTCGGAAGTGGGTTCTGCAGCTGTTTTATACACAAATCCACAAATCGTCATCACTGCGTTGCTCTGAACTGTCTTGAAACAGGCGCATTGCCCACAACCCCGATGTATCGCCTTCGCATCACCGGCTGCGCAGCTCAATGACGATGCAATACCTTCACCGCAAAGGCTTCGACGCCACAGCACTGCTCGAGGATCGACAATTGCGTGGCCCGACGACACTGCATCCCAAGGCTGCCCAGATCGGAACCAATGCATCGCACCCACATCGTCTACTTTGCTCCTCGCATCGGATCTTCAACATTGACGCAACCCTCCATACAAGGCACTCTTTCAGGGGGACAAGGTTGGTCCCTATAGCTGGCCCACGCTCCATCGCAGTCGGCTTAAACTTTGGATTTACCGTGGTCTACCGCGACCAGACAGCCCCGGTTGGTGCTTTAAGCTTTTAAGCACTACATTTACAACTATTCTTTAAAAATTAATATCTCGACTTCTGATTATTGGATTTCTGTTGTTTTGGTCTTGTTTCATTCATTAAATTAAGCTCTATGTTTCTAACCTGGTTTGGATTATTCTTATGTGGTGTTTTCCCTGTTGTACTGTTTTAAGTGTTGCACAAATACTTTACACATTGCCTCTTAAGTTAACCCTGCCTGCTCTATGCCAAGCTACCAGAGGGTGAGCACAGGTTGATTTATCGTATGTAACTGACTTCCTCTGACTAGGATTTTGGTTCCTGCTTGGACAGGGTGTATACATCTGCCATCCAGAAACCTAATTTATAACAGGTTGTCTGGTCTAAACTGGGATCTATGACGTGATCCAAGATGGAACTCAGTGACTATATGATGATTGCAGTGACAGGATGGGAGGGTATTTAAATTTAAAGAGCATTCTCCTCCCACAGTACAATCCAGAGGTGGCATTTTGATGTTAATCCAGGGGAGACTGTATACAGTTTGCTTACTTCTACACTCTCAAAGCGGACCTAAGTGTCAACGTAGGTTTCTGAAGGACTGCAGGCAGGTTTCTAATTTCCCACCCTGCAGTGACAGGGATATTGTGGGTAAATCATGAGTACTATACAGAACCATGTTGTGTATGTGTTTCTTTGGAAGATACACAGAGGCATTCTGTATGGGTGTGCAGTCAAGAACGAAGGTATCTTGATTTAAAACTATTATATGGCAAGCCCATATATTATGTTAACACACAGATCAGAAAGTGTGCCATCTCCTACACAAACAGTGCCAAACATTATTCAGAACCATGCAGGGGAGTCCCACACATGGAGGTCTTAAAGCGCACTTAATGGGAAAAATAGGTTCTTCCCAGTGCCAACACAGAGTTGAATATTCCAAAGAGAATGGCAAACTCACCATTCCCATAGAAGAGAGCGCCAAGGCTTGTATCACTTTGCAGAGCCGCGTAGGTGGAATCAGGGTTTGGAACTGGAAGGATGAGGTTTTGGTGAGTTTGACTATATGGGAGAGTAATCAATGAACAGTGAATCTTAGAACAGGAAGCCTGGGGCTGGTTATAGGTTTTAAGTTATGTTTTGGATGAAGTGCTATAAAATATTGCAGCCTAAATATCAGCAAATAAAATATTGTGTCAATAAGTATATAAAATTATGTATATATTTACTATTCCTAACTCCATATCATGTTCTATATTCTCAAGGTGAACATGTGTGCAGTTACGCAGAGTAAATCTATAGTTGATTATGTTTTTTAACCTTCACAATATTTTTGTAGTCAATCTTTAGGCTATAATATTTTGGGTGCACAATATTTAAAACTCAGTATTCAGGCAGTTGCCAGGTAAGGCAGTAGAGTGAGAGGAGTCATATTAATATCTAGCTTTACACATTTATAACTTTTTAAATCGCTCTGAACATTTACTACGTACCGTAGTTTAAGCAAAGACCTCCTCAGGAGGCCGTGTTTTGTTTAATTCTGAATTTGGAGTTTTATCAGTGTTGCCTTTTACATCTACTAATGGGCTCATGTATTGTCTTCTGACCAGAGACTCTCCTGGGAATTTGTGATTCACACTTTGAAATGTGAGCAGGATTTAAACTCATGGTATGGTATGGCCGAAGTAAATTTAATAAGATTTGCATATTCTCTGTCCTCTGGGGATCATAGTAAAATATCTCAGTTGCACTGGAAGGAGATACAAAATAGTGGAATCCGATAGATTATATTAGTCTTAAAACAAATAAACTATTTTAAAGGTTTCCACATCTCCCTAGGATCATGTCGGAGAAGGGACCCTTTTCCATGTAAGCAGATATTGACGCAATCTGCAATAAAGAAATCAAATAAAAGAGATCTTGAGTATTTAAAGTTGAAAGCTCCCATCCCTCTTAAAATAAACTAATTGTGTGATGTGAAGGTTCTACGTCACATTACTCAACTGTCTGACCATGGAAGGAGGACCGGAGTATTTTAAATTCAGATTTCGTCTGAGTCCCCTGCTTTCAGTCCTGTGTGTGGCGGCAAATGATTTTTTTGCTTTAAATTACAGATGTATTGCTTCTCATATTGTGTTGGATTGTTTTATGTTTCTATCGCTTCACTTGATTTTAAAACTCTTCTCCATAACGTAGGGTCTAAAGTCGTGGTATTCTGAAATGGCACTTATAGTCAACATGTGCTATAAAGGATGTTGCAATTGGGTGAGCAGGCTCTTTAAAACCTGTAAAAAAAACTTTTTTTACATGATTTTATACTTTGCTTGTAAGTATGCATTATGGAAATTGATGGAAATAATTGTTTAATAGACCACTGTCTTAATGAACTTAAGCTGAATCGAACATTGATATTCATGCAGTATACCCCGGTGTTTAACAAGACATTAAGGGCTGGAAGTCCCCTTTAAACTATGTTTCCTCAGCTGTAATAAAATAAATGTACGGCACTGAGCTGCAAGATACAGATCTGCACATCCTGGTTCCCAAAGAGTCCTCTTTACTGGCCTGGCAGAGATAAAGGCAGAGAATCCGAGTGGGAATTGAGGAATCAGTGGGTTAAAGTGAGAACAGTGAAGAGCAGGCGCTGTCAGGGAAGGGCAGGCTGACTTTGAGCGGATTCACTTGAAGGAATTGGGTTTGAAAATGAAGTCTGAACCGAAGGAGACCATCTGGAAATTGAAGGCGTGCAGAGAGATGGGTAATTCTATTTCTGCGCCTGGGTGCTAATTTATTGGCGGAGGATGATGTGTGAAAGGATAAAGCAGAAGGATCTTAGGTCTGGCTGGTTTGTAGGTCTAGCACAGAGTACTAGAGCATTGCTACTATGTTGCAAAGACCAGCAATGCAATGTCACTGTGTTGCAGAGGACACAAATGCAGCAGCACTGTGTAGCACAGATCAATGACAAAATGACACTGGATTGCACAGACCAGTGAGGTCATGCCTCTATGTAGCACACACCATCATCAAAATGGCTCAGTGTTCCAGAGACCAATGAGGCAAAGCCACTGTGTTGCACAAAACAACAACACAACACTTCTTTATTGCACAGATAACACGATACCGAATCATTGCATAGACCAACTATGCAATGCCGCCTTGTTGCAGACGCCAACCGTGCAATGTCAGTGTGTGACACTGACCAACAACAGAATGTGGCCAAGTTGCACAGAATCATGTCGCATCCTGGAAGGCGTGGCCAAGAGGGAACTCTTAAACTGTGTGGTTCACCTCAAACCCGTAAGTAATATTTGACAGATTTGGGTGGAGACTTGCTTTAGTGGTTAATCTGCAGACCGCGCCATCAGGACACCCTAGTTCTAATCTAAAACTCTGTAGTCAACCCAGATTGTGTCCTAGCAGAAAATGTGTTTTAACTCGCTGAACATCCTTCACTTTTCATCAGAATTGCTTTGAAGCAAGGTTAGCGTTAAGGACTATACAAAACCCTGTGAGCCGGACTCCAAAAAGGCATTTTCATCTGTACATTTCTTTTTTTACCTCTATTTACACCCATCAAGGATCCGCAAACAGATTCCTGGTAGGAGTCAATGGATTCACAACTCCTGTTTTCGCCACATTAGTAAATTCCACACGAGGTTCGAAATTGTGGTTTGTCTTGAAAGTTTGCGAACACCCACAAACCTAGGGTATCCACTAACTGAGATCATACCCTTTGCCCTCTTGAAAATGGCTGGAGGTTTCCGCCAACCAAAGGCTGGATAAAACCCTCTGCACCACTTTCAGGATGGGAAGGCCAATAGATCACCCCCTGAATTAAAGGGGGTGTAGGGTAAGGGTTCTCTCAAGAGGAAAAAATATTTTCAGGCACAGAAAAACAAATGTCCATTAGCACAGTTGACTGGCCTTCCACTTTGTGGAATTGCACACTGCATAAAACTAGCAGGGGGAATAAACAGCCTTAAAAAGGACACATCACTGATGCAAGAGGGTGTCTGGAGACCTGGGGCCAGATGTAGCAAAGGGTTTTACCCATTCTGTGTCTATGGGAAAATGTGTTCGTACATATGGCCCCTGGCGCCTGATGCAGCCTTCATGCATACTACTAATGAGAGAAGCTGCACAATGCTGTGTCCCTGGGATGCCGCAAGGCAGGGCACTGAGGAGCAGGCGAGTGGTCAGTAAAAGGGGTCAGCACAGGGCAGACACAGCACTTGCAGCCCGGGAGCCTAGGCGGCATAGGTGTTAGGTGCCTTCAAAAAAGGGAGGCTATCGCTCAAGGCGCTGTCAGAGGGTACTGTCATGGCAAAGGACTAAAACAAAACCTAGTTTTAAACAATATCAACTATGCATGAAGTTTGCTGTGAACATGGACTTCTTCTTGTTGATACTTGATTTGTGAAAAACTGCGGCTGTTTTGCACCAACTATGTCTATTGTGTTTAAACAAAAAAGGGGTTAAGTGCATGCAACAGCAGCCGGGGGCTTGCGAGGGGCGACAGATTTCGGCACCGGCACGTTTTTGTTTACAAATTAAGCACTGTATGAAACTAGCAGCGCCTGAGACTCCTAAGGTCAAAAGAAAGGACACAACTTGCTGCAGGAAGATGCAACAGAAAATCGATTCTAATTCCAGAGAGAGGAATGCTCGCACAGGACCTCAGCGTCAGGGTTTGGGCAAGGAGCCCTGCACAAATAAGCAAGACACTGTTCCACTGAGCGCCCTTGGATGCATTTAGTGGGGGGACTGCCAGGCCCTGATGCAACTCATCCAAAAATAGCCACTTGTTCTTGTGGGGTGCACTTTTAGAAAATAAGTTCATATCAAATATTTGTGCCTTCTCTGATGTGACAGTAAAAAACGCAGCTCCTCAAAATATGCCATTGAGGTAAGTGAGTTAAGAGAAGCCAAAAACTAAAATTAACCTAGATGTTATAAACAGAACTGTGCCATGTACCGGCCTCTCTATGCACTGTCAAAGAGGGAGGGAAAAGAAGAAAGTGCGAGGGAGGGCGGGAGGAGGAAGAGCGAAAGAGAGCGCAGAAGTGCGGATAAGAGTCACCTTATGCAGAAAATTACAGTACACTGGCTGCAACCTCAGCAGAGAGGCCAGGGACTGAATGGTCGTAGAAGCTAAACTCAGCCATCAGCATTTAGAGCAGGTCTGGTGCACATAGGAGGGCAGTGTGGGGAGAGCTCACTGGTGGGTAGCATGAGCAGCTGGAAATGGTGGGCAGAATGAGGAATCACACTGCCTGTGCTGGGCAGTATCCAGGCAGGCGCTGCTATGTAGCGCTAGAACACGGCGCTGGAGGGCAGTATAAAGAGACAGCGCTAGAGGGCAGGGTGAGTAGAGGGCACTAATGGAGAATCTAAAGTGCGGAATAAGGGGTTGGTGATGGAGTGAAGTTTGGGAAATAGGCACTCATGGTTGCAGTAAGGCTTTGTCTCTTTCTGGCACTGTCAGAGCTGACTGTTGTGGTCAGTGTGAGGAAACTGTCACGAGTGGACAAAGAGCGGTCTGCAGAGGTGAGTTGTGTGGGGCTGGCACTACAGAGCGAGTTGCTGGCACTGGCAGGTGCGTATAAGCTGATACCGATGATCAGTGTGTGTGTGTATTGTGGAGCTGTCACTGGTGGTCGTTTGAGATGCTGCCACTAGTGGACAGTGTGTGGAGCTGTGTTTGTGGTAGTGTGAGAAGCTGTCACTAGTGGACAGAGTGTGGAGCCGGCACTGGTGGTAGTGTGAGAAGCTGTCACTAGTGGACAGTGTGTGGAGCTGTGTTTCTGGTAGTGTGAGAAGCTGCCACTAGTGGACAGTGTGTGGCGCTGTGTTTGTGGTAGTGTGAGAAGCTGTCACTAGTGGACAGAGTGTGGAGCTGGCCCTGGTGGTAGTGTGAGAAGCTGTCACTAGTGGACAGAGTGTGGCGCTGTGTTTGTGGTAGTGTGAGAAGCTGTCACTAGTGGACAGAGTGTGGAGCTGGCCCAGGTGGTCGTGCGAGAAGCTGTCACTACTGGACAGAGTGTGGAGCTGGCCCTGGTGGTCATGTGAGAAGCTGTCACTAGTGGACAGAGTGTGGAGCCGGCACTGGTGGTAGTGTGAGAAGCTGTCACTAGTGGACAGAGTGTGGAGCTGGCCCTGGTGGTCATGCGAGAAGCTGTCACTAATGGACAGAGTGTGGAGCTGGCCCTGCTGGTCGTGTGAGAAGCTGTCACTAGTGGACAGTGTGTGGAGCCGGCACTGGTGCTAGTGTGAGAAGCTGTCCCTAGTGGACAGAGTGTGATGCTGTGTTTGTGGTAGTGTGAGAAACTGTCACTAGTGGACAGAGTGTGGCGCTGTGTTTGTGGTAGTGTGAGAAGCTGTCACTAATGTACAGAGTGTGGAGCCGGCACTGGTGGTAGTGTGAGAAGCTGTCACTAGTGGACAGAGTGTGGAGCCGGCCCAGGTGGTAGTGTGAGAAGCTGCCACTAGTGGACAGAGTGTGGTGGGTGTTTGTGGTGTGTGAGAAGCTGTCACTAATGCACAGAGTGTGGAGCCGACACTGTTGGTAGTGTGAGAAGCTGCCACTAGTGGACAGAGTGTGGTGGGTGTTTGTGGTGTGTGAGAAGCTGTCACTAATGTACAGAGTGTGGAGCCGGCACTGGTGGTAGTGTGAGAAGCTGTCACTAGTGGACAGAGTGTGGAGCCGGCCCAGGTGGTAGTGTGAGAAGCTGTCACTAGTGGACAGAGTGTGTAGCTGTGCTGATGGTAGTGTGAGAAGGAGTCACTAATGGACAGAGTGTGGTGCTGTGTTTGTGGTAGTGTGAGAAGATGTCACTAGTGGACAGAGTGTGGAGCCGGCCCAGGTGGTAGTGTGAGAAGCTGTCACCAATGGACAGAGTGTGGCGCTGGCCCTGGTGGTAGTGTGTGAAGCTGTCACTAGTGGACAGAGTGTGGTGGGTGTTTGTGGTGTGTGAGAAGCTGTCACTAAAGGACAGAGTGTGGCGCTGGCCCTGGTGGTAGTGTGTGAAGCTGTCACTAGTGGACAGAGTGTGGAGCCGGCCCAGGTGGTAGTGTGAGAAGCTATCACCAATGGACAGAGTGTGGCGCTGGCCCTGGTGGTAGTGTGTGAAGCTGTCACTAGTGGACAGAGTGTGGTGGGTGTTTGTGGTGTATGAGAAGCTGTCACTAAAGGACAGAGTGTGGCGCTGGCCCTGGTGGTAGTGTGTGAAGCGGTCACTAGTGGACAGAGTGTGGAGCCGGCCCAGGTGGTAGTGTGAGAAGCTGTCACCAATGGACAGAGTGTGGCGCTGGCCCTGGTGGTAGTGTGAGAAGCTGTCACTAGTGACAGAGTGTGGAGCTGGCCCTGGTGGTCATGTGAGAAGCTGTCACTAGTGGACAGTGTGTGGAGCTGGCCCTGGTGGTCGTGTGAGAAGCTGTCACTAGTGGACAGAGTGTGGAGCCAGCCCAGGTGGTAGTGTGAGAAGCTGTCACTAGTGGACAGAGTGTGGCGCTGTGTTTGTGGTAGTGTGAGAAGCTGTCACTAGTGGACAGAGTGTGAAGCTGGCCCTGGTGGTCGTGTGAGAAGCTGTCACTAGTGGACAGAGTGTGGAGCCGGCCCAGTTGGTAGTGTGAGAAGTTGTCACTAGTGGACAGAGTGTGGAGCCGGCACTGGTGGTCGTGTGAGAAGCTGTCACTAGTGGACAGTGTGTGGAGCCGGTACTGGTGCTAGTGTGAGAAGCTGTCACTAGTGGACAGAGTGTGATGCTGTGTTTGTGGTAGTGTGAGAAGCTGTCACTAGTGGACAGAGTGTGGCGCTGTGTTTGTGGTAGTGTGAGAAGCTGTCACTAGTGGACACAGTGTGGCGCTGCGTTTGTGGTAGTGTGAGAAGCTGTCACTAATGGACAGAGTGTGGCGCTGGCCCTGGTGGTAATGTGAGAAGCTGTCAAGAGTGGACAGAGTGTGGAGCTGGCCCTGGTGGTAATGTGAGAAGCTGTCACTAGTGGACAGAGTGTGGAGCCGGCCCAGTTGGTAGTGTGAGAAGTTGTCACTAGTGGACAGAGTGTGGAGCCGGCACTGGTGGTCGTGTGAGAAGCTGTCACTAGTGGACAGTGTGTGGAGCCGGTACTGGTGCTAGTGTGAGAAGCTGTCACTAGTGGACAGAGTGTGATGCTGTGTTTGTGGTAGTGTGAGAAGCTGTCACTAGTGGACAGAGTGTGGCGCTGTGTTTGTGGTAGTGTGAGAAGCTGTCACTAGTGGACAGAGTGTGGCGCTGCGTTTGTGGTAGTGTGAGAAGCTGTCACTAATGGACAGAGTGTGGCGCTGGCCCTGGTGGTAATGTGAGAAGCTGTCAAGAGTGGACAGAGTGTGGAGCTGGCCCTGGTGGTAATGTGAGAAGCTGTCAAGAGTGGACAGAGTGTGGAGCTGGCCCTGGTGGTCGTGTGAGAAGCTGTCACTAGTGGACAGAATGTGGAGCCGGCCCTGGAGTGATCTCTTGGAATGGCCCTTGTGCACTGTAAGGAGTCTTTACTGTTGGGACAAAGTGTGGACTCGTAGTGATGGGCAGTGAACAGCTGGTACCGGTAAGCAGTGAGTACCTGGGGCAGGTGGACTGGGTGCGGTATTCACACCGTTGACAATTCTACGGACAAAGAATTATTCTAAACAAAAATCATTAACTGAGGTAACTGAATACCAATTGAGTGCAAGAAGGGAATTTCCCTGCTTAGGTGGATTGAGAATTCAAGAGTATAAGTTTCTCCAATTAGAAATAGATCCTTCACTAGTAGTTTTCCTCGGTGATTGCAAAAAAAAAAAGCAAGTTCCAAGACTTCTATAAGCAAGAAATAACAGGCGACAACAACACACAAAAATAATAGCAACAGTAAAAAAAAACTGAGCCAGTAAAAACATGTCTTAGAATAAACCCTGAAGACTCACATTTTATCCAGGAGTGGGGCTACTGGACTAAACAAAATAATGAGTAAGTTAACTGATGCAGATGAAGCTATTTTCATACAAACAAGCTCTGGCTGCAGCAACAAAGGACTGGTACGAGGCGCAGGAGAGGATGAGTTAAAACATGCACACGACCGATGTGCGAAAACCCTTGGAGGAATTAATTTTGGAAACGTATTAAGGGAGTGAAAACAACACATAATGAAATTCAGGCCCTTTTTTTTTTTTTTAACCAAAACGTCCATTGCTATTGATGACGCAGAAATGAAGGTTTTACATTTATTAGCGCATAAACGTAGTGCTGCAATAATCAAGTGTGACTTTGACCGAACTAGTAAAGATTGTACGGGGACAAATGTGCCCTCAGAGTAGTTTGCCAACATTTATAAGCGTGCTTTATATAATGTGATGTATTAGAATTGCACTAATTTGACATAATCGTAAACGTGTGCTATGATTTGCTTGTTTGAAATGTTTTAGCTTAGCATAACTTTAGTGGAGGCTTTGGTCTAGTTGCCTTGTCTCACGGTTTAGATGCTCGTATTTTTCCAATGTGCTAATAAAACATGTATTCTTGCTTGAAGCTGTACTTTTCCAGTGAGATCGTTCACATGCTTATCTTTAAGGTTTGTGCCAGCCTGGCATCTTCTTCTTTGCTCCAAGGTCAATCTGCAGGTGCAGACAATGGACGCTCTGAAAGTGAGTTAATTGGTAAAATATGTTGCAACTTACGTTCCCGACTTCAAGGATAATGTATGCCTAGGTAGAAGCTTGAGAACTGTTGTTTTTGATTGGACAATTTGAAGCCAACCTATGAACCCTCCAATGGAAGACCCTACTGGATTTGAACTGTTGTTTATTTAAACCCGGTGCACAAGAAGAAAGCAGCCATTTTAGCCATTACAGCCATTTTATAGCCATTTTTGCTATTACAGCCATTACCCGGACATCATTGCCATTACTCGCCTTTACCCGCCATTTAGCAGGACATTGGCCATTATGGCCCATCTTGCTGACATCGTTATTTTGCCGTCTTCTAGAGACTTTTAAGTAATTCTCGCCCTAGAGACTTTAACTTTGATTTACCCTTTGCATGAAGTAGTAGTTTTATCTTGCCGCCGTGAGGCAATTGCCCCCGTCCACCCTGCCCCTTTGCCCCGTCCCATGCTGATCGAAACCGGTACCTGTGAGACGAAGACTTCCTTGAATGCTGATTGGATTTGGTAAATATGAAAGGAAAATGTACAATTGCATTGTGTTTTCTTTTTAGGTAACCAACTGCTGATTTTTGATAAGAGCCCTAGTTAGGAGTTTTCTAAATTAATGTTGCTAAATTGTTTTTGCATGAAGTCCCACATGCAGATGCTAATTTGAGGTTAGATGAGGATTCATTCGAAGCACGATGCAATTTGAGACCTTGTTATGCTGACTAAATGTATGCAATTAGCTCATTACAGATTATAGTTTTAGTGGTTTGTGTTGCTATTATTGAAGGCATTATTATTCAAATGCTGCATAGATTGCATCTGTTTCGCCGTTATGGACAGCTATTAATGTTCATCTACATATATCATTTGGTGTTGAGACACATTTATATTGTGCTAGCTTTGTTAATATAGGGAAATAAATGCATTAACCTTGAATAAACTGGTGTGGTTATTCATGACCGAAAGGTCATGGTTTCGCCGAAATGTTTTCTGGATTGATTGTTAAGTGTTATGTTGATCAGGGTATTGCTTATGTTCGTTATTGATTATTGATTGTTGAGTTGATTGATTACTCTCGGGTGAAGAGTGCCCACTTGGTCAAAAGATTCATCGACCTAAGAGCGTCCAGATACAGGTAAATTATTGGGTTGGAACGCTCTATCACTATCCAGGGTAAACACACTGGACAAAGGGACCAAACATGGCTGCCAATACCACCACAAGTATTTAAGTATGAAATTTACAACCCTTAGAAATCAAGCCCTTTTCCTAACCATCATTAGGACTAGTTATTTCATCTCATATCTGAGTGTGCTTCTACACTTGGAGATGCAGTTAAAATCCACACTGAAAAAATATTAACAGCCTTAAAATCGAATTTGGAACACTGACACGAAGTTAAGTTTTAGTGTAAAATCAACAGTATGTAAATAAACATTATTCCAATGAGTATCTACATATTTCAAAATATGTGGACATCAGTAAAATCGCTTTGTACCTCACACTCGAAAGTCTAACTCATCTTATTTGGAGTCAAAACAGGATTTCTTTCATGTACTTATCCACGCTTGAAATTCCATTTAAAAAGGTTACTTTGGGTTTCCCAGTAAAGACGGGACCGATTCGCCTTCTCTTTTTCTCAGATGAGACATTGGTTTAAACTTAATACTACAGAATGCGTTCACACTGAGCAATGGGCATTTGAAGACCTCTTTTCGGTCATTTTGATTTGAAAAATCCAGACAGATATCCGGTCTTACACATGGATAATGCAATTTTTGCCTAAACTGCTTTTATATTAACAGTGCATTATTTGGGTATTAATAATG
Organism: Pleurodeles waltl; assembly: GCF_031143425.1. Lineage (NCBI taxonomy): Eukaryota > Metazoa > Chordata > Amphibia > Caudata > Salamandridae > Pleurodeles > Pleurodeles waltl. The sequence goes on along the minus strand of NC_090449.1, from coordinate 1,029,968,030 downwards.
TCAAATTACCAGTGACTCTCACTTGCAGCAATCCAACTATTTGTCATGATCTGCGGCCTGCACTTAAAAAGCGCATAGGTGCAATACTCCAAGTTTCCTGCCAGTGTAAGCATTTATAGGGAGAGAAGGTTTGCTCTGCGCATAGACAGGTGGCCCCTCTTGGAGACCGACTTTGTGTCTTCAATGGACGCACTACACGAGAAGCCACGAGAACTACATGTCCCATGATGCTGTGTGACTGCTACAAGATTTGCATGGACTGCCAGACATGTTGCTGCCAGAGACAATAGGTTCCTCGTGGTCCAGAGCATCTTTGCTAGGCATACAAGATACAAAGACGTCGCAGCCAGGACCTTGTTACCAGAGTCAAGTACACCTTGAAAACTTGTTGTGATAATCTTCGATTCAATGGACGTTCGGACAGGAAACAGAGAAGTGTTCTTAGGAATTCATTTGTATTTGCGATCATACACACTAACTATTGTTTGAAGAATTATCCTTTCAAGATTATGAAATTATATTTTTGCACACCTTGTTATCTTTCCAGATAAATTACCTAGTGACTGCTGAGTTTCCCAGGGTTCTTGGCAACCACCACCGCTTGCCAATAGCTATGTACGTGCCCTAGAAAAGGAAATATAAGATCATCCGGGCTAAAGATAACTATCATATGCCAATGATACACAATTAACCATCAGACTCAACCAACTAGTCCCCAATTCCGCTCTACCTGTGAGGGATGTATTGGTGGGAATCTAGAAGTTGACTTCTTAAAACTCAATGCAAATAATACTATCTCTCTTGTTGGATTACATCCTGTGGTCCTCAAAACCAGGGAATCTTCAATCTACTGATCAGAACAAAGCCAGAGTTCCTCGTCATTACGATCAATTCCGCCTCTTCCCTTTCTACACAAATTAATAGGGTTAGATATTCCGGTTTTCTGATATTGCAGATTTTCAGTTTTTTACGTGGTAACAAACACTCAACAGTTGCCATAACACGATCACACTTAGTTTATTGTAAAAGGATATTCCTGGTTCTCCAGCGTTATCACCTGGGAAAACTACAGCTTATCAAAAACTTTATGATCCGTACGGTGTGTAAGCTCTTCAAATCTGATCCCATAATGGATGCTTGCTGTTCCCTGCACTGGTTCCCAATAGAGAAACATATACAGGTTAAGACACTCTATTATACCCACTGGGTATTTTATGACCTCGAAACATTTGTATTCAATAAACAAATTGATGACCCCTTCGCCAACGGCTCCCTTCACTCTGCCCTCTTTGTGTTATTGGCCAATCCTTCCATCACTTATCCCTCAAGCTCTGGAACTCATTATGGCTGAATATTAGAGCAATACAGGACATGTCCTGAAAAACCTATTTACTATGCTAATCCTACCAGGTGCCCTTCAGCTCACTGTTAGTTCCTTAGCAGCAGGACACCTCCAGGTGTCATAAATTAATAATATCATGATGAGCTGAAATAATCCTCATCCCTTCAAAGACTTTGATATTTTTTTCTTTTGATGCATATAACATATAAAGATAGTCAGATAGTTTGGAAAAGTGATTAGTGTTATCAGGTGAACCTTATGATTCTACTCTGTGTTTTTTATTTGGACTTTATAAAAAAACATCACCATTGTGCTTTGATTCTGAGAGCGTGCTTTTAAAAGACAGAAGGTATTAGTCTGTACTGATAGAAACATAAGAGTACTGTGTACTCTAGACATCAATTTCATAGATAAAATTATTTGTGTTTCAGCCCTCGGAAAAGTCAGAGAATCAGAAACAGAGATATTGTGAAGGTGAGTGTAGGATATACAATATTAGCTACTGCTACAAGGCTGATAAGAAATTAAGGCCCTTCTTGCAAGTGGCCCAATTAATTCTGATATATGCAGTAACTCTTGTTAGCAAACATATTGCAATTGGGAGTTTGGTGGCTAACACTGCACTAATGCAATTTTAGCCTAATAAATTTCAGCAGGTCAATCCTGATGAAATTTATTTTGGGTAAAAATGCCTGAAAGTTAGCAGGACACATGGAATTTAGTGCATAGAGCACCAAAATCTGCATGTTATTCCCCATTTTCAGGAACAACCTCGTAATTTGGAGTTAGTTATCGACTAAAGAGTCAGTTTTTTATTGGGTCTGGTACATATCGGCCCAAACGCTGCACAGCTCGTAATGAGAGACTAAAGGTTTCTTTATTTTTAGATGTTAGCGCTGATCCAGCTGAAGCTGCGCAGTGTCAAGTAAGAGTTGTGATATCCTGTGTCTCTGTTCTGGCTCTTATCCACTACCCTTTCTCCTGGTTCACTGTTAACCAATATGTTATTGTCAGAGAGCGCTAAACTTGTATTCGAGATCCAACCAGAAGGATGCACTCTTCCATCTCTCACCACATCCACCAATGCCCACACACGTAACAGATACACATACATGCTGTAGCAGCAGCTCCTATGAAAGCACAGGGACTACCGCTGGGTCAGTGGGGATTCCAGATATGGTGGGCAGTAGCCTGTGACGGATGTAATGTCCTCCACCACCCTCACGGACGGGGGGGCCACACTCCAATCTTTAAATCAGGTCTTTACAAAAGATCACAACATGACTTGACTAACAGAACACAACTTTGTATCCCCAATGACGCAACGGTTCTGTACAACTGAAATCCCAGACCCATGTAGTAAGGTCCTGGTTGCAGCAACACAATATCACAATTGCTTAGCAAACACGCTGTGGGCCACGAGAAAATGTATGCCCAGAATCCAACACTGCTGCGGTTTTTCCAACCTACACAAGAGTAAATGGCCTGTTGATAAATCTAATTTATCACTGGGGCGCTATTGGGTAGTGTGCTTTCCACGCACACAAATACTTTCCCCATAAGGCACCAATACTCTGGAAGGACCACCAGCCTTTCCTTCCCTACGTTTGGAGTAACTCTCCCCTGCGCATGCTGAGTCTTAGGCTGGAAGCCATGTCTCCAGTCATAGTTCCGAACTATGATTCCATGTATGGTTGACAGTGGATTCAGAGATGGGTAGAAACATACATTGTTGTTGTTAGAGCTGGACTGCACATTTAGTGCTTTCCGTCATTACTCTGCAAAGCGAAGCCCTTTATTGGAATGATGGATAGACTGACATACAATCACAATGCAGCAAATACGTTCCCGGGTAACAAAACTATTTAATTCCAAGAACACAGAGCTAAACACAGTCTTCTACTTGAAGAGTTTTTGAACTATCTCAATCTCTGACAAAGTTTCATGATGTGGACTGAGGATGTTTACTAACTTGATGTGATAGGCAGTTTAAGACTACCAGCTCTATCCCTACAATGGTGTGAGACTATTAAAGCTACATTGAGTTCAAACTTATAATAAAGGAAATAAAATATAATTGCTTGAAAAAAATAAGCAAGCTAGAAAGATAGAATTAAGTTATGACATCTCAAAGAAAGACAGGTGTACGTATTCAAATAGCATTTCAAACTCAAGTGTTAATTTTCCAACAGCTTTGTTAAAAAAAATAGTACAGCAAGTACAGTTGATTGAAGGAAAAATAGGAAAACTTTATTGGCTAAACTCTGGGAAATATTGGAAATATCAAACCACTAAAGCAAATATTACTCGTATGTTTCTCTACTGCCTATTAATGAGAAAGAAATTAACATTAAAATAAGTTGGATTTTAAGAAGAGATAACTCTGCAAAAGAATGCAACTCTACTGTTAAACAAATGGTTGCTCCTCGGACAGAGCAAATAACTTTGGCTAAAAAGAGCTCTGAGTGGCAAAAAGAGTTATTTTGAAAAACCTGAAGCCTACCAGATAAAGAAAAAAGATGAACCCAAACTCATAGGCTAGTGGCTATTATTCAATGTAATTTAGGTAGATGTTCTACATCTATATTATTATTATCAATGTACTGCCTAATTGTTTATAGAATTCATCCTTGATACATATTCTTAACCCTACATGGCTTCTTACAGTAAATGGATTATATCAAGTGGATATTTAGGTAATATTAGTATCTTATAGAGTGGTATTCCTATAAGAGAGTTTCTAAGTGATTTCCTGTCTTTGTATAATTTTCTTTAATTCTAGTATATATTCAATATTGTTCTCATCATTTTATTGTTTATACTTGCTATCTAGTCTGTAAGAATGGGGGCAATGCAAAGCCAATTTTAATATTCCATATGCAGTCAGTCAGTCAGTCAGTCAGTCAATGAACTTTATTCGGCAATTGCCATAAAAGTGCATACAAAGACACATATTACAAATCTATAAATAGTATAAAACACAATTAAAAACTGTAAAAACTATTTCTAAAAACAACATGTAAGCATCCGATCTAAAACCCCTTGACATGTAACAAATAAATATACTAAAACATGATTAAGAATCTCAAAAACACAAAATTTACAGATGTTATCTCAGAATAGAAATCTCTCACAAACATATAGAGATTAAAATAGAGTAGACCTTTTCCTAATACTTAAAGAAGATGTAACAAAATTTAGTACGTGATTACAAGTTTGGATATCTGGCAGTGTCTGAAAATATAATAGAGCTTCCTTATAGTGGATAGGTCTAAGATGACATAAAATGGGTAAAATAAAAGCCTTTCTAGGAGCAGCATATAGAGGACAAAAGAGAAAGAAATGTGAGGTGCTCTGTTTTGATTTGGAATCACAGGGGCAGGGTGGTAAATCCTTTTCCCAAAAACATGGTTTGGGAAAGGCTACCTTAAAATGAATCATATTAAATCTAAAAAATGTTAAAAGAGAGGTTTTTTTAGAACTTGAAAACCAGATCAAATAAGGTTCAAGACATGGGACAGTTACAATCCGGATATAGGGATCGAAAGATTTCAGTTTCAGGGAGCTATAACATCTCAGCTCTGATATGTGCTCAAAATAAGTTGACTGCAAGACAGGCCTAGAGTTTGTGGTTAACAATTGGGGTTCTTCAAACATGTACCTAAGACCTAGCTTCTCAAAGGAGTTTCGCAGGAGCACAAGCCAGGGAATCCTATTTGAGTTGTCCAATTGTAAGCAATCAGAAATGCAGTCTTGAACAAGTGTTGCCGCAGGGTTCAGCCAGCATCTAATGCAGAGCAGTAAAGGAGCGATAGAGACCCTGTCCTCCAAAAAACGTTGACCAATTTCCTCATGGCTGATGATGTTTGCTATACATTTTGGAACCGTCAGTAGTCTACGCAGGAATTTATTTTCAGCACTTTGGAGAGAGGGTATTTTGTTATAGCCCCAAACTCCTGCCCCATATCGGACTGCTGCAGCGCACTTGGAGTTATAAAGTGTTTTCATCTGTGCAAGGGGTCTGTGACCTAATTTACTAGTAAAGCGAAAAATCGCTTCATTATTCCTTGTCAACTGTTGGAACTTGAAATTAATGTGTGTCTTCCAGGACAAAGAGGAACTCATATACATACCTAAATAAAAAAAATGTTTTACCTTGTTTAAAATATGTCCTCCCATCATAAATTCTTTAGACTTTGTATTACGTGGGCCACATGTCATAACAAAAGTCTTAGGGTAGTTTACTTTCAGATCAAGGTTCAACATAAAATTATAAAATAGGTCCAAGAGTCCCTGTAAACCATTTGCGGTACGAGCAATTAAAGCTGCATCATCAGCATATAATAAAACTGGAAGTGGTCTCTGGCCCATCTTTGGTACATCCTTTCCATGTTTTGCCAACGAATCGTAAAGCCCATTTATATATATCAAGAAAAGAAAAGGCGCTAAGATACATCCCTGTCTTACGTCCCTTGTTGATATGCATTCAATTTTGTTCCTGAAATATTATGCATACTACAAAAATAACCGAACAATCTTTTTAATTTATTTACCAAAAATTTAATCTCAACACAATACTTACACCAATGTACAGTGCAACCTCATACATAATAAAGAAAATGCTATTTGGCAGAGTAAGGATATGTAAAGCTTCCTTCAAAATAAGTTTACTCTATGGTTATTGCACTGCAATATGATATTTTTCCCAATCTTTTAAATCAAGAAATAGCTGTAATACAAAAGTCACAGACCTATATCATGACTCTATCTTTCTTCTCTAAACCAAACTCCTAATCCTCCTTCATTTATCCCACTTACCAATCCCCCTTCATTTAAACCTATTAATCAATTAGGAATGCCCATTAGGATCCTCGAACACAGCAACTCAACCTTGTATGGTTAAGGGGGCACGAGAAGTGTTGTTTATTACAATTATAAATTTGATTCTGTCGAGGTGCATTACTCACATTATTTACTGCTATGCAACAACTGCCAACCTGCTCATATGGAAGCGGAGACTTTCCCTACTCCAAGACTTGCCGTTAACTCCTGTTAAGACTTACATACTTTACACTTAACTGAAACTTACACCCTACTACTATTATTTTACCTTTGTCTTTTACGCGGTGAATTGTAAATCAATAGCACTGCCTATGAGTCTGTATCACTCAAATCACCTGTATGTAAACTTTGGAAAGAAGTAGAAAAATGCAATAAACAGATAAACAAAAAAAACGGGGGCACGGAGCAGGTGATGAGAAAGCAAAGCTATTGGGAGGGGGGAGGGACAGGTAGGTGGGAGAAGAAATTAGAGAATGATTCAAAAGTCCAGATTCAAAAGTCCAAATAAGTATTTTTTCATAACCTTTTGCTCGCTTTGCTCTTACAAACCGGCCTCTTTTTTTGTGCACTGGGATCCCCCCTTTACATTGCCGCTGAAGCCATTCAAAGTCACACCACTAAGCGCACCTGTTTGGTCGGTCCACTGCGCATCAAAGTGAGCCTGAGAGGTTTTGAAGTTGCAGGCTGGCTTTTTCATACCAGTAAGCAGCCTTTGATGTGTTCACTGCGTTCGGCCGGCAAATAAGCCACGCCACCTGAGAATATAATCATTTTGTTACCATACCAGTTATGATTCAGGGGAGTTTAAAAGTCTTTGATAGACTGGAAGTTACCAGAGGAATCATCTCAGGAGACCAAAATGTATCAGGGCTTCTATCGAACTTGAGTGGGTTGAGGCTGATTTTTATTCAACGCGCTTGAAACCACAGCATTATCATAGAGAGTGTCCAATTAAACGTCACACCAAAGAGACTACGAATTTAAAAGGACTGATGCAAAAAAAGAATTGACAATCTCAATAGATCTTGAATTTTTGATTTTTCAAAATCCTAGTCGGGCATTCTCAGTGCAGTCATCTGCAAAGATAAACTGCAAATGAGGCAGTATTTCATGTAAATGGTGTTGGCAGACATACAAGCAGACTGGGAAGAGTGAGGCATCCAAGGACTTCCTGTTAATGAAAGATCACCTTTCAGCACTTCCCGCCACGGTGCATTACACAACCCACCCCAGCAACACCTCTGTAGACCAGGTCACACATCTGCAAACATCTCCTTGCCTCCTCCACTAGGTCCATCCTTCTGAGATGATTATTTCCTTTACATAACACAAATCCCCCTCCTCTTCTACTCAGTCTTCCGCTATGTGAGGGTGTAACATGCAGCACTCAACAATTACTCTGCCTTTTAGCGTCTAGTGTAGACTTTGCATCATCTCCATATCTGGCTCAAGCAGTGGTCTTCAGAACTTGACAGAATACAACAAGTTCATGTTCTAAAGGCAAGCAAGTAAATACGTTTGCTGGAGAGTGATATAAATGTAGTATACCAATAGGTAGCTTCTAATGCTTTCAGTTTTCTCCTATGTGATATCACAAATAATTCATGGTCCTTAGTGGAAGCTCCTATTACATGTCTGTGGAAGACCTTTTCGAAAGTGTGCTCACAGAATGAAATGAGACAAGCAGAGATGAATAACAATGCTGTACTTTTGAGGTATGGGTGTTAATTCACCGGACTACCAGTAATTAGGAATTACTTTCCATGCCCTTTGACCTCCCAGTGACATCACAGGAAGTGACACCCACATAGGTGGAGAAGGTAGACTGGCAATAAGCGTCTAAACCCATTTGCTAACTGTTGGACTTTTGCTTTTGCAGGGTCATCCCCAGACTTTTTTGCCTCCTGCCTCCTATATTTTTCTGACATGTTGCTGTTGGCTTTTCAACTCTGAGCACTTTACCACTGCTAACCAGTGCTAAAATGCATATGCTCTCCTGTTTAAATTGTATGTAAGTGGTTTATCCATGATTGGCATATTTGATTTACTAGTAAGTCCCTAGTAAGGTGCACTAGAGGTACCAGGGCCTGTAAATCAAATGCTACTAGTGGGCCTGCAGCACTGGTTGTGCCACCCACATAAGTAGCTCTGTAATCATGTCTCAGACCTGCCACTGCAGTGTCTGTGTGTGTATTCTTACACTGTAAATTCAACTTGGCAAGTGTACCCACTTGCCAAGCCTAAACCTTCCCTTTTCTTACATGTAAGGCACCCCTAAGGTAGGCCCTAGGTAGCCCCAAGGGCAGGGTGCAGTGTATGGATAAGGTAGGACATATAGTAATGTGGTTTATATGTCCTGACAGTGAAATACTGCCAATTTCGTTTTCACTGTTGCAAGGTCTGTCTCTCTCTCATAGGATAATATGGGGGCTACCTTTAAATATGATTAAAGTGTAGATTCCCCTAGAGAGTAGATGGACAGGTGGAGTTTGGGATCCCTGAACTCACAATTTAAAAATGCATCTTTTAGTAAAGTTGATTTTGAGATTGTGAGTTTGGAAATGCCACTTTTAGAAAGTGAGCATTTTCTTGCTTAAACCATTCTGTGACTCTGCCTTGTTTGTGGATTCCCTGTCTGGGTCAGTTGACAGTTGGGTTGTTTTTCACCTCACACCAGACAGTGACACAAAGGGAGCTGGGGTGTGATCTGCATTCCTGATTAGCCATCTCTGCTAGGAGGGAGGGGTGGAGTGGTCACTCTCATCTGAAAGGACTGTGCCTGCCTCTGACAATGCTGTCTCCAGCCCCCTGGTGTGTGTCTGAGGCCTTGCCTGGGCAAGGCAGGATTTCACAAGAAGGTGTGAGTCCCCTTTGAAGGAAGGTGACTTCAAAGACTAAAATGGGTATAAGAAGGGCATCCAAACTTACAAACTTTAGAAACACTTCTGGAATCAAGAGGAACCTCTGCCTGGAGAAGAGCTGATCGCTGAGGAACAAGTGCTGCCCTGCCTGTGACTGTGCTTTGTGGAGCTTTCCTGCAGTGCTGCTTCTGCCAGAGTAAGAGGGCAAAGACTGGACTTTGTGTGCCTTCCATCTTGAAGAAGAAATCTCCAAGGGCTTGATGTAGAGCTTGCCTCCTGTTATTGAAGTCTCAGGGATAGCAAAGACTTCTTCCTGCCAGCACCTGGAGTCTCTGGAGAGACCCCTACTCTGCTCTGTGGTGCCCTTCCAGTTCCTGGGACCCTGAAAGGAGAGGCTGGCAGCCTAAGGACAAAAATACACGCACCGAGCACCGTGCGGAGAAAAGATCGACGCGAATCCGATCGCGGCTGAGAAAACGACGCGACGCCGGCTCCGCAGCTGAGAAACGACGCCGCTGGAAACGCGACCGGAGAATCGACGCCCGGAGCAGGAGAAACGACGCGCAGCATCGCTGACGAAGGCTGAGAGATCGCAACCAGCGCCGCGGGACTTCGGACCGTCGCGTGGCTGGCTTTTTCGACGCGCCTCGCCGAGCCGAGCTGTTTTCGACGCATAAACCCGTGCTGGGTTATTTTCGACGCACACCGCCCGTGCGGGGGTATTTTTGCCGCAAACCAGGTACATTTTCACGCTAGCAGCGCTAGTGTGGTGTTACAACTACCTAAAGACTCTTTTTATTTTAAACCTTTTAAAAATCATAACTTGACTTGTGTATGTTGGATTTTTGTCGTTTTGGTCTTGTTTTGTTTAGATAAATATTTCCTATTTTTCTAAACTGGTGTTGTGTCATTTTGTAGTGTTTTCATTAAGTTACTGTGTGTGTTGGTACAAATACTTTACGCCCAGCACTCTGAGGTTAAGCCTACTGCTCTGCCAAGCTACCAAGGGGGTAAGCAGGGGTTAGCTGAGGGTGATTCTCTTTTATCCTAACTAGAGTGAGGGTCCTTGCTTGAACAGGGGGTAACCTGACTGTCAACCAAAGACCCCATTTCTAACATTGGTGGCAGCGGTGGGATTGGACTTGTATTTGTACTTGACATACAGTAATTAAGTGTACACTACTGTTTTGATCTCAGACCACTACGTGACCACATACTACTTGTCTTGTGATTCTGCTTTTTGTTCTCTGATGTTTGTGGTTCTTTAAATTCCTGCAAAAATAATATCTTGCTGCTGGGATTTCCAGTTCAGTTTGAAACATCCAAACTTACAATTTCCAAAGATATACCTTTTGAAGGCTGTGACTTTGTAATCTGTAAAACCAATACTTGATGTGTAAAATAAATAAATAGGAATATAAAGTGCATGGGCACAAAGTTTCTATTAGGAACCCAGAGCAGGTACTGCCAAACACCAAAGGTACCTGTCGTGATTTGATTCCCCTCATGCCACGTTCTTCCACCTCCCTATGCTTCCGGGCTGCTTATCTCAACTCTTGCAGGTTCTTATTTTCATCCCTTTCTTTGCATCACTGTTTTCCTCTTCTCTTCCTTCTTTCCCTTTTTTACCTTTCTCGCTCTTGCTCTGTGTCCAAGTTTGATGATGAAAAATATGAAACGCTTGCCAAAAAGAGTACCAGTGGCCACCATCTGCAAACCCCGCCACAAATTAAGCAAATTACATGAGGTGTACAGTCACTCTGGCTTCAGCCCACACTTTTCAATAAATTCTTCAAACGCTGCTAGTAAACTGGTTTTTCAGGCAAATAAATTCTTAGTTCTTTTAATCACAGGCTACAGACAACCTAGTGGCAGCACCCACTCTTCCCCCATTTTCAGAAGGCAGTAGGGTAATCGACATCATTCCATCCATTGTAGTACAGATAAAACTAACAGGCCCCAGCAGAGGCTAGGAGTCTCTTCTTCTTGTTTACAAATCACCCGTTTAAAATATCCTTTTTTAAATTGCTTAGAAAATGTTAGCTTTGACCACAGCTTAATACCGCTCTGCAGGTCCCTTGATGATGAGGTTACCTGATAACCATATGTATAGCGACTGTGAAAACACATTTGTCCCATGTGATCAATAATCAAAAGACAATTAAAATGCATCAGTAAAAATCAATGAAGGTTCTGCTTTAGTTTAACGTTCTACCTTAGTATATTGGCTTTTTAGTCTGTCTGCAAGGTGACTTAAACAAAATGAAAAGTGCAATGATTTAATCTTGTCTTATGTGCTACCATCTGCTTTCCAGATTCTAACTCGAGTAAAGTACATTATAATTTTGCAAACTTATCTCCATGTCTGATCTTGCCTAAGGTCTGGAGTAAACCACAAGTGTTTTGTGAATTAGGGCCATATGTAGGAACACATTTTCCCAGTGACACAGAATGGGAAAACCCTTTACTACATCTGGCCCTAGACTCGGATATCCAGGTCTAATTCACATACAAGACTCAAGTAAGTGCTCATAGAAAGCTTTTCTGAATCAGAAGCCAAGGTTCACTGTTCTGTCTCACTCTAATCTCCAAAGGGAGAGATACACCTGACTGACACATTATAAATATTCTCAGTTTTGCATGTATACATGCAATAAAGCACAACTGTTACATTTATAATTCAGGCAGTGCTTAATTTGTGCTTGTTGTTTCCGGTGCGGAGCACCAGCACTTATTTGTGAGGGCCGGGGCTTATTCTTATGCCTCAAGCATTTGCTGCGAGCAAAAGACACACATGGGAAAGTCGGAAAAAGGAAAAAACTAAAAAGCGTCATAAAGGGAGAAAGTAGAAAGTTGCAGGATGAGCTGAAGGGGCAGGGGGTGGCCATAAATGGATTGAAGAGGCCCGAGATGGCTTCAGGATTACGCTGCCTCAGTATTCAGTGCTGGCAGATTTAACTACAGCAGCCTCGTGTTTAAGAGAAGGGCTTTGAGCACCGGCACCTCTTTATTTACAAATTAAGCACTGAATTCAGGTTTTGCAATAGGACCTTGCCTGTAGAGGGTGAAATGTGCTGTGTTCTCCTGTATGGAAGTGGTTTGTTTGCAAATGTCTGCACCCTGCATGGATACATTAAGGATTGCATTATTTATCACTTGCGCTAGACTAGAGTCTTAATACAAGGGAGTTGAGTCATATCAAAAAGTGGGTCACACAGCAGAGCCTACTGGGTCCTCCTGAAGAGAGGAGGAAAGCAAATGAAAAGAGATGCAGGAAAATGGATAACTAAGACAATTCAGACTACTCAAGCAACATTGTTGTGAGAAAGAGGGGATATAAATGTTGGAAGGAATAACAACAACAAACATTGGATTTTTGTAGTGTCAGGAAAGCTTGAGATGAGGATGACCTTGTTTGGTGTTTAGCTATGTTAAGATTTAAATAGAAAAATGAGTAGCATACTTGTTCTGAGAGTGATAATTGGCTGTTTTTTTCTATGCATCCATTTGGAGGAAGTTGGCTTCTGTGACTTTGAAGATGTTTTGGGTGTGACTTCAATGTGAGTCACAGTACCTTAGATTGCCCAAAGCGTAGAATAGCTTGTCCTTTTTCCAGTGATTTGTTAGCTTTAAAATTTGAATACGTGGGAGTTAATATCATAAGAGTGTTTCTTCTACTTTATTTGGATATGTGTACCTTGGGCCAACAGGGCTGAGGATTTTATTGAATTGTGCCACAAAATGCAGTTTATGTTTGTCAGATGAGTGGGTGAGGATGGGAGTGAAAGTAACTTTCTGTTCTTTCGTCTTTATTTGCACAATAAAAACTGGGCAGATTATGTTTTGCTGTGAGATCTTGTGCTGAAAAGATTTTGGGCTGTGGTAATTAAATGTAGCTGTGAAATGTATTCTTCTATTTTTGATATATATAATGAATCAAATAATTTTGAACGCATTAAATGGTTATTTTACTCTTTTTTCCACATCAGAAGAGTAGAGTTCTAAAGTTAGAGTAGTCAATAGTCTTGGAAAATCTATTTACATTTCTGACACTTGGCAAGCTCTGTACCAGCTACTGATCAAACAAAGGACACAGTTTAATCTCCTGTACATTGCTCATACAGTTTTTTAAACAAGTAGAAATCTCCAAGGTATCAAGACCCTACAGCCCAGCCTATTATTTGCATTCTGAAAACACGCCAGTGTTGACAGTCAACCATGTCAAGAAGGCGCGCATAGGAGAATGCTCTTTCTACTTATTCGGTCCCAGCCTCTGGAACACTTCCTGCGTGGCTAAGAACACAGAAAAACCATCTACTGTTCCCTAGGGGCTAACATCTCATTGTTTCCACCAGCAAGCTAATAAACATGCAGGTGGGTGTGGCTATCTCATGTTTAAAATGTGTGGCCATCTCTGTTGTCCTTCGATGTCTCCTCTTTCCCTAGTGCCATGAAGCTGTATAGTGTCTGTGCTGCATAAACAAATGAAACAATAAAATCTTGCAAAAGTAATGTTAAACAGTAGAGTAGCAAGGCAGTCAAAGGAGAGCAGGTATGAAAAGAGAAGATGTGTGCCTCCTCAGAATGTAGATGGTAGGAGAAACCAAAGCAGGAGAGGATGTCACCAGGTGAGGTGGGGCAGAAAGAGTACAGGAGTGTGCTTACATACCTTGGGAGACCTCAACTGGTAGAGAGGTCAATCAATCAAGAGGTATTTGCAGAGCGCTGCTTATCACCCAAGTGGGTATGCAGGCGCTTGCTGCCATTGATAGTCAAAAAGTCATGCCTTGAGTCCCTTCCTGAAGTTGGTCAATGATGTTGCAGTGCGAAGGTGAAGAGGAGGGCGTTACAGGTTTGGCGGCGAGGTGGGAGAAGGAGCATCTTCCCGAGCAGCATCGTCGAATGCGTGGGATTCAGGCAGGGGCATGGTGTGCGGAGCAAAGGTTCCTGGGAGGTTGAGGGAAGTGTAGACGTGGTTGAGGTAGGCGGGACATGGTCATGGAGGTCCTTGTAGGCGTGAGTTAGGTGTTTGAAGTAACATCGTTCCTGGATCGGGAGCCAGTGGAGGTCCCTCAGGTTCCGGGTGATGGGAGTTCTCTTGGGTAGGTTGGGTTGAGGATCAACCTTGCGGCTGCATTCTAGATCACCTGGAGTCTGCACTCGAATTTGGTGGTGGTGCCTAAGTAGAGTGTCTTGCCGTAGTCTAGTCGGCTAGTGATGAGGGCCTAGGTCACTGTCTTTCTGGTGCAGACAGGGAGCCATTTGAAGACTTTGTGAAGCCTGCGGAGTGTGTGGAAGTAGGCTGAGGAGATGGCATTTACCTGACGTCTCATATAGAGCTTACTGTGGAAGATGATGCAGAGGTTGCATGCGTGGTCCTTAGGATTGGGTCTGGGTTCCAATGGCCATCTGGAGTGGTTCCAGAGGGAGGTGTGTCTGAGGGAGGTGTGTCTGCCGAAGATCAGAACTTCAGTCTTGCCTGTGTTGAGATTCAAGCAGTTGTCCTTTATCCAGGTGGATACATTATTCATGCAGTTGTGAAGTTGTTTTTTGTTCAGGTGGGGTCTTCTGAGAATGAGAGGACGAGCTGAGATTCATCGACGTATGAGATATTGATGTCCTGTGATCTATGTTGGCAAGAGGTGTCATGTAGATATTGAAGAGGTATGTGCTGAAAGATGAGCCTTGGGAACGCTGCAGATGGTGGGCTTGGCTTGCAAAGTGAAGGGGGAAAAGGGGACACTCTGGGTGCGTCCTGTGAGAAAGGATGCCATCCATCCGAGTGCGTCGCTTGTGATTCCTATCTGGTGTAGTCGGTCGATGAGTGTGTGGTGTGAGATGGTGTTGAAGACTGCAGAAAGGTCCAGCAGGATCAGGGCAGCTGAATGTGTTCTGTCAATGCTGTGGATGTCATCTGGTGCGGCGATGAGGGCTGTCTCAGTGCTGTGGTTATCTCCGAAGCCTGATTGGGATGGGTCTAGAATAGTTCCTCTGCAGGTCCTCTGTAAGTTGCAGGATGATGGCCCTTTCCAGGGTTTTGGTGGGAAAAGGGAGCAGAGATGTAGGGCAGTAGTTCTGGAGCTCGCTGGGGTCTGCGGAGGGTTTCTTTAGGAGGGGTCTGATCTCAATGTGTTTCCAGGTTTCGGGGAAGGTGACTGTAGCTAGTGAGGTGTTGAGGATGGTGGCAAGTTGGTGTCTGATCTCATCTCTCCCAGGTTGAAAAGTCGGTGGGGGCAGGGGTCGGTGGGTGCTCCAGAGTGGATGGAGTTCATGATTGAAGTTAAGGTTAAGGTGGACCTTTTAGAGTCCCAAGCACCTAAAGTTCCAAGCACCTGAGAAGATGTGGCCAACTGAACATGAGGAGAACCATTACAAAGCCTTAATGCCAGTAGTTTGGAGGTGTTACATCTATGCTGAGAGCTTACCAGAGGGTGCAAGAGTTCAGGAGAAAACAATGTGCTCTCCGCATAACCAGGCAGCATGTTGCTGAATATCATGACACCATATGAGTATGTGTCATTGCCACCAAGACTACACTATCATTCCTGCAATCACAGTCATCCGATGGACTGTTCTGACTGATATCAAATCTGTGGAATTCAGCACTGGTCAAGGAGTATCAAACCTGGACTTCTTGGTATGCCAAACTGACACCATGAGTTTCAGCAATGGTGAGTGGACAAGCCATTTAAACTGCTCTTTCCAAGATGGTGGTCTGTCCAGAGAATTCTATCTGAGGTTCCAAATCCAAGTTGAAGTAGAGTCTTTTGCTGTGATGCGAGTTCCTGTTTAAATCGTGTATAAGTAGGAATTTACAAGTGACGGTTGCATCGCATTGCATTTGCTCCCTTATTTTTCATTGTGTTCTTTACTCGCTTGCTTCTATTTTTGTCCCTGATTTTTGCATCTCGAAGTTGCAACTTCAAGAAACATCATGTGTTCGTTCTACCAACTGCTATGAGAAAGTTGTGAATTTCGCTGCATTGGTGGACAGGGATGCCTCTTGAATCTTCACTGATCAGGAATGGTCCACTAAGAATAATGTCAATTGAAAGTGGCATCATATTGAAATGTTATCTTTTGACATTTTTGCCCCTGTCCAATTATGCTGTCATTTTTGGAATTCCTTGTGTATAGAGTCGTAATCCATTTGTGAGTTGGTCCACTCAAAGCAATATCTTTGCTATCACAGTTTTGTTGTGGTCATTGTTATACTTCAAGAACTTATTGGTTACCTACTGACGAGATACAGGATTTCACTTCCAATTTAACAGTGGGTAATCGTTTTTTTCAATCCTATGGAATACCATGCTTTCCTCAAGTTTTTGCTCATATTGAAGTCTGTTCACTTCCCCCTAGTTGGGAATTTGATTGCACCATGACAATCGAACCTGGTACTATTGTTCATTTCGGACATATTTAATCCTTCAGAGAGAAACAGAAAGTGACATTGAAGGCTTATTTGTAGGCAAATTTGCAAACCAGTTTAAATGCACCATCTTGATAATCTGCTGAGGCACCTTGATTTTTGTTCCAAAGAAAGATCAAGATAATTTACTTTCTTTACAACGGATTACAATAAAGGACATTCAGAAGTCAGTTCATGGAGCACATGTCTTACTGAACTAGATTTGATTTATGATTTTATATATATATATATATATATATATATATATATATATATATATATATATATATATATATATATATATATATATAGTATTGCTTTGGTTGCTTTGGCTTCTACTGGGTGCTCCCTTGCGTCTGGACAAAGCTAAACCTCTCTGAAGAGCTAGAATGATAAAGAAACACGTGTTGGGGGTTGCTTTTGCTCATTCCAGGTTGGCTTGGGTGGTATTTCACCAATCCAAAGCTGTAATACTGTGCCTGGACTGGTGAAAGGCTTTTGCCATTTTACAGCTTAGAATGAATGGCACTGTGCTAATCCTACGCTAAAAGACTTTGCCGTATGAATGGCAAAATACTTTGTCCCTTTTTAGCTTCCATGGATGGCTCTGTGCCAATCCTATGAATATATATCTATTTATATATATCTATATCTATATATATACATATATATATATATAGATATAGATATATATATATCAAGAGGAAAACAGAGTTCTGCACTCAAATGGCTTTTGAGCTGTACATAGCTCCTGCTTTAGTGTTTAATGGATTCAATATTCGTGGTCTTGAATCACCTTATATTGCTCTCTCTGGATGAAATGTTGTTGTTTTCAAAGACACTTCTGAAACATCAATAACATGTGAGATTGGGGTTATAAAGACTTCAGCAACAACATCTGACTTGCAAACCCCAGAAGTGTGAGCCTGAGAAGGAAGAAATTAAGGGCCAGATGCATCATCATCCCGGTTTGCATTTCCTAAATAGCCATTTTTAAGAAATCGCTATTTAAGTAATGCAAAATGGGATGTATGAAAATTGCTATTCGGTAATAGCGATTTCTTAAAAATCGCAATCGCTATTACTGAGTCGCAATTAGGGAATGAGACTTCATTCATCCCTATGGGCCTGTAGGCCCATAGGTGCGAATGGTTTTGCATTACCTAATTTGCGAATTCCTTTTAGGAATTCTCAAATTAGGTAATGCAAACCCCAGGGTGCTGGGGGCCTAAGGCCTCCTTTGATGCACGCCAACAAAATATTTGTGGACATGTGAAGCGCACACATGCCCTTTGGGCATGTGTGCGCTTCATGTCATTTCATGTCATTTTTCAAAATGCATTTATAATGCATTTCTTAAAAATTGCACATGCTTACCACCAAATTGGATTTGGTGGTAATTGCATTTCCTAAATGCCCAATTCGCATTTAGGAAATGCATGATACATGTGCTTTGGAAATCCCAAATAGGAATTCCCTATTTGCGATTTCCTATTTAGAGAATTCCCTAAATGGAGTCGCAATTTCAGGGAATCGCTATTTTAGCGATTCCTTCAAATTGCACTGCGAATGCTTTTCATAAATCTTGAAAGGCATTTTTGCATTCGCAAACGGCCGAAATTTGCGATTCACACCGTTTGCGAATGCAAAAGTTTTGATACATCGGGCCCTAAGTATGTTAGATTCAGATATTTCTTGCCTGTCTAGAAACCCACAGAAGGTTTCACCTATTTTGAATTGTTGTCACCTACTGTTAGATAATGAACGTTTCCTTGAATTTGTGAATTTTTATTGTTAAGTTAACATGAATTTTGCAGAGATAACCGGTAGCATCGCCCATATTTGAAAAAAGTAAATATAAAAACAGCTTTTGCTGGGAAGATGAAGCTGAAAAAGCTCTTAGTACACTCCAGCAGAGGTTTACTTAAGCAGCGGTTTTATGTAAACCACAGTTGTGAACTGACTGATGATAGAGGCTATACTGTCTGAATAAAAGATATTCTATTTTAATAATGAAGATTGCTTTGGTTATGATGCAAATGTTACGATTCTTAACTTTTATAAATATTTGCACTTTATTGAGCGGTTTGTGCATTGGATTAGTATTGCTCAGCATCTCCTTTGTTTTGATTAAATACTAGTGATCTTATTTTATCCTGTTTTAACAAGAACATGAGAGAGCATGGATTCATAATCTAGCCAAGTCGTTAAATTCCAACACAAACAATTTTGAATACGGTGAGAAAATGTGTATCTGGCTTTTTTTGTACATGCGTTTTCTCTTGATATATAATGTTTTTTTAATGTATAATTTAACTTAATATTACAAATGTATTGTTTTGTGTTTTAAATTGTCAGGCAAACTGATTGCTGAAACAATAAATATTATATTATGTCATCTTGATACTTGTAAGAAGTTTATTGTGAAAATTGATGCCTTTTAAAGTGCAGTTAAAGTGCAGTTAATAACTATTGTTGCAAGAAGACGATGGGCAAGAAAAACAAAAAACACATCTTATGGTTATCTCATGTTTTGTCAGAGTCTGAAAGGAACTTTTCAGATGTTCAAAGAGAACTTTTAGCCATGAATACAGCTTGGCCTGAATAGATGTTTTTGATGGGCACCGGAGAACCATTTAATATTCAAACTGACAACTGGAATTTGCAGTGGTTGAAAACATTCAATGTAGGAACTGGTGCAAAAATAGACATACATTCTTCTTTAGACAGAACAATTTCACCATAGCTTACATTCCTGGTTGAGAAAATGTATCTCGTTGTTATCCTGAGTCATCACTTATCTATTATAAGCCTGCATTTCTCTCTCAATGGTTGAATTAGTTTAGCCTTTCTTATGCAAAGTTGAGATGGATCAAGAACATATGGATCCAAAGGAATTAGAAGCTTATCATCTAAAGACTATTTAGTTTGACAAAATTAATTGTATGTTGGTAGCACTCTACATCTGTGCCAACTAAAGAGTTACAGTTGAATGTAATGAGAATGTATCAGGGCTCTGTCCTCTCTAATCACAAAGGACTGAAGAGTACATTGGATTTTGGTTGATGATCTTTTTGGTGTCCACCTGTTCATTCTGATATTCAGGAACATGCTCTTGTGTTCTTATTTGTGCCTTACATACATTATTACACTCTCAGCTGTGTGGATTTTTACAGCCGTTCCCAGTTGCTCCTAAACCTTGCCATACGAGTTCTACAGATTGTATGATGGATCTTCTATTTTTGAAGGCAATTATTTGATAATCTCTATAGTAGACAGTTTTTTCAAAGATACTACCAGGGGAAGAAATTGACCAATGTTTTTTCAGTGTTATTTTTCATCTTGACCTGGATTACCGCATATTATAATTTCTGTTAGATGTATTCAATAGCTTTCATGTTTTGGGAGCTCTATGTAAGGCATTCAGAGTTGAACAGGCTCTTTCTTATGGTTTTCATTTGTAATCAAAAGTGTAAACGAATCAAAGTTTAGAGCACTCTTTACGATGCTACTGTAGAGCAAGTCAAGAATGCAGGCCTACTGTGAACCAACTGTGGAATTTTCTTATGCTAATGCAACTCATAACGCTACAGAGGTTTTGACATTTTCCTATGTGATCATTTGGGCAGACACCTACTGATTATCTGAATCAGTTATAGAATAATATGCAACTTGCTTTGAAAGTTTACACCATTTTAAGGAAACAATGAAGTAATATGCTGATAAATCTAAATCCGGTTATTTTCCTTTGTCTCTCTGAGAGAATGTTTGACTTTCTTCTTATTTGCTCCCTTATTATACACTGCCAGTTACATTTCAACCAGAATTTTCTGTTTTTCTTTCATCAAAACATAAGCCATTTGATTCTGATCCTTATCGTCGGCTGAAGTGTGAACCTCTGCCATTCACGGTACATGCGCAACTAGAATATGAGGCTCAAGAAATGTATGATTTGAGGTTGTCTTCAATTTCTGATCCACTGGAAAGTTTATCCTTCTAGAGAGCATTCTTCAGACGATGCGTTTGTTGTAGGCAGGACAGTGTTAGCTCTAACTGCATGTCTAAAGGAGGGCT
Organism: Pleurodeles waltl; assembly: GCF_031143425.1. NCBI lineage: Eukaryota > Metazoa > Chordata > Amphibia > Caudata > Salamandridae > Pleurodeles > Pleurodeles waltl. Next base: position 1,029,947,503 of record NC_090449.1, on the reverse strand, counting down.
CTGTTGAATCTATTTGACGCCCCACATTTTTGCCATTCACAATGGTGGTGGCTTTGTATGAGGACTGCCCAGATGCCTGTTCACTTGAGAGCCCACGCCCTTACATTCCTATCCTGCATGTCCCCTATTGTAGCTGTGGTTGGGGGAGACTGCCCTTTTATGCTTTGAAATACCCACAATGCTTCAGCCAGTGTGTTATTACCAAAGAAAAACCTTCCTGCAAGGATTTGTATATCTCTGGAGAATCTGGTCCCATCTTTCCCTTTATTAACTACTTTCAAGAATTGTGTTTGTATTTCCCTGGAAGCGGTCAGCACATCTATTCATGGTAGAATTGATTAGACAATTTTAGAATAATTAAATCCCCCATAAATTAAATATTACAGAAGTCAGAGGGGAAAAGTGGGTTGGAAACTGTTGTGAGGGAGTTGGGGTTGAGATGAAGGTGGGAGGTGGAGCTGTAAGTAAAGTTGTGAAGGAGTTCATACTAGTAGTGGTCTTGGAGGAAAAGTATGATTCAAAATCCCTGGATGAGAGTGAAGAGTGAGGGATGACTTGCATGATAGAGAGATTAAGGGCCTCATTACGAGGCTGGCAGTCACAAGACCGCCAGCCTCGCGGTGGCAGTCGGACTACGGCGGCTGGGACGGTCCGACTATCACATTATGAGTTAGGTGGGGTGACCCACCAAAAGACCGCCATACCCACCAGGATCACAAATCCTGATGGGGTGACTGCGGTCTTGGTTGTAGTCAGCCACAGCCTGGCTTATTACAACCTTGTTCTCTGCCAGCCTTTTCATGGCAGGGACCCCACCATGAAAAGGCTGGCGGAGAACAAGTGCTGGGGGCCACAGAGGGCTTCTGCACTGCCCATGGGATGGGCAGTGCAGGGGCCTCTCTGCCCAGCACCATCAGAAAGCGTATTGTCTCCTTTGCAGACAGTGGGCATTCCAAGGGTGCTGGTTGCCCCCCTCTGTGCTACAAGAAAGCACTCAGCTCTATTTCCAGGTCTGCACTGGTCAGACCAGTGGAAACCCTGTAATAGGGCGGGAGGGGTGTCACTGCCGTGGTGGTGGCATCCTTCCCGCGAGTTTGGTGGTCTTGTGGTGGGACCGCCAAACTCCTAATGAGGCCCTAAGTTACTGACAGCCCATGCAAGACATTGGGTATGGGACTTTAGAGAGGAGATTACGTTTTCAAAGTAGGGAAAGTGTGTTCATGGCTCGGGTGATAGGAAGAATCTTTCAACCATGTGAAAAAACACAATCGCACTAGCTTTGAAAAAGCTCTAGGCAGGACTATTAGAGGGAAACATGTCAGCTATATGTCAACTGCTCATTAACTGGCCATTCAAGAGCCTTATTCACAAGAGCCTATACACCCCACTGGAGTCCTATGATTCCCTAAAATCCAACCCCGTTGTTGTACCCCTGTACTTTAAGTAACGTAGGTACAATGAAAGAAATTACAGCTTGGATACAATTTTAATCTGTCTTTCAACTATGAAAGCATAAGACCCCTAAACTAGTCTGTGTAGACTAGACTAGTATGGGTAGACCAATATTTAGTGCAGGTGCTGTATCAGTGTAATCTCATTTCATCAGTGACAAATAAGGGACATATATTAAGATAGTGAGCTCATCCATTCACTCAGATGGGTATGTGACAGCGCTCTCCAGTCACCAATCAAAACACAAGGAAGTAGGCTAAACATTTCATCCTTCCTTAGGGGTGTCTGTTTCTTTACCCAGGCACCTTTTGGGTTTTCACTCACATAACTAGCTGTAAAAAGTGCAGTTTATTCCGGTTAGAATTTTTTTGCTCTTAATGCATACCTGCTTAAATTATTTTTTTGCTACATTCCCAGTGTTTTTGTTTTCTTGAAGCAGTATTTGCAAAGCACATGCTATTTTTCTGCACCATTTGGATCTTGGTGAAGAGCTTTGGACATCTCACCACCAAACCAATTGGTCATTTAAAAAACAAAAATCCTAGAGAGGCGCACACAAAGATATAAAGGGTAAAAAGGGGCTTTAGGGTGATTATTTAAAAAAAATGTAACATTTAATATTTAGAAGAACACAAAACAATTTACAGTGTGAAAACAACTAATTTTAGGCAAAATAATATTATAGGTACTTGCCAGGTCAAAATTCTAAGTATTCCGAATATAGAGATCGGAAGTACGAAATTATGTGGATCGAAATTGTAAAATCCAACCACTAGCATACTGTGTGCGTGCAAAGCCATGTGCACACTGACTCCAGCACGTATCACGGAACACAGGAATGGAGTCACACCGGAAATACCTGGGATGGGTCAAAACGGTGGCTTGTTCTTCCTGCTGGCAGAACTGCCGCCTCGGGCAAATAACCGAGCACAATTAAATCACGACAGCAGCTTATTTCTCCTCCCCACACCTCTAATAATGATTGCATACTACTTATTTACATAATGCACTAGACAACTGGAATTTGTGTTTACACATTGTTTAACCCTGTGACTAGGCATGTTTTAGACACTTTCATATCTTGACAAATGAAGCACAGGGCCTGCAGAGTAATAATGGCTTGGTGAAGCCAGGTGGCACACTGTAAGCAGGTAAAAAAAAAATCAGGCAGAGAGGTTTTAAGCAGTGCTTAATTTGTAAATAAAAAGGTACCGGTGCCCAAAGCCCTCTTCAAACAGGCAGCTGCTGCAATTAAATGTGTGAACTCGGAATAGTCAAGCAGCGTAATCCTGAAGCCATCTCGGGCCTCTTCAATCCATATAAAGCCACTCCCTGCCCCTTCAGCTCACTCTTGCAGCTGTCTTCTTTCTCTCTTTGTGACGCTTTTTCGTTTTTCCCTTCATCCGTCTTTCCTATATGTGTCTTTTGTTCGCAGCAAATGCTTGAGGCAGAATAATAAGCGCAGACCCTCAAAAATAAGCGACGGACTGGTGCTCAGCACCGGAAATAACAAGCACAAATTAAGCTGGTTTTAAGGCATGGGCAAAGTGAACTTTGGCCCAGGGGCCACAACCTTTCATGGGGCCCCTGATGGAGCCAGTTCAGTTCTGCAGAGAATCTTCCATGGTGTCCTTGAATTCTTTAAACAGATTTTTCAAAATACCGTTTTCCTTTAATTTATTTTTAATGTGGTTGATGTGAGAGTCTATTACAGACATTTTGCTGAGAAATGTGTTTGTTTCATTCAACAGGCATGAAAAGTTTCTTTCAGATCAAAACATGGCCTCACATATGAAACTGGGAGGGTGTCACAGAGATTATTTGCAGTAATATTAGTGAGCTGCTGCTGTGTTACAATATTGGAAACACATCACTGTCCATGAATATTAGATGTAAACACCTTTAGCATTTGGAGGAATGTGTCTGTGCACTGACAGTGACCTGGCCAAAGAGGGCAGGGTGGGCTTTAGGGCGGTGCGAGTGGTGCAGCCGCACTGGGTGCTGACCTCAGGGAGGCGCTGTGTTTAGCAATGACTTATGAAACAAGCGATTTAAAAGCACCTGCAGAAAAGTTCCTTGTGCGTCCAGCCTTCAGAAAACAATCAAACTGTCAAGATACCTCTTGTGATTACTGTTCCTGCCAGGGAGAGAGATGGGAGTTTTGTCTAGCCGCAGCTTTGACTCACCATACAGTAGCGTAGAGGGTTAATATGCCTGCTGCAAAGAACAGAACTATATTTTATGTGGATACTTGGGTGGATTAGTGAAGGCAGCCTTTACGAGCGCTTTAAAACAAATGAATGTATGTGAAAGGGGGGGCTATGGAGAGGTGAGGGGCATATTTGCTGGGTGGTAGTGTGGGAATCCAAAGAGGAGGTCACATGGGGGGGGTGCCAAAAAAGACTGTCACACAGGGTGCCAACAGCACTACAGCCGGCCCTAAAAGAGGGCATGAAAGAGCTTAAACTGGATCATGACTTCAGTACTATTCTGAACAGGGGCCCCTAAAATACACTTGTTCCAGGGTCCCAAAAATCCCTAAAATGACTCTGGAGTCAGGATTAAAACTTCAGTGACCGTGGTCTACATGGACAGTGGGACAGCAGGATTTCCTTCAGATGTTCTGATGTCTCATCCTTAAAGCGCCTCGCCCATGCCTCAGTGATGCCATTCTCCCAAATGTCTAGCCCACTCTAAAACAAGCACTTGGGGTCTTTGGGTGAAAATTGGGGTTTAAGTGAGTCTCTGCAACAGATGTATTAGCCCACTGAGCAATCTCACCAGAATTAGAACGTGTCACCTAAAAGTCCCACGAAGGCTTCCGCAGCAGGCGCATTAACTGACTAAGCCTTAGCATCAGGTTTTGCATGCATATGTTGTGCTCCTGATTTACACGCCTGCTAATGAGAAGGGTGAAAGGAGTTTCAACAGCAGCAGAATATACTTTATTTACATAACAATTGTTAAGAGATAGTACTCTGCGTTGTGAAACACAGAATCTTTCTGGTGTAGGGGCACAGTTCATATAGTTTATTCACACACCTAGATTTCTCATGTGCACTCTGTACCCGGAAACAATGAGAATATATCTCCCTGGATCCAAAAGACAAAGTGAGACAGGAGGTGACGTGGCACAAATGACGCAACCACTACTCAATTCATCGCTAAAGAATGTTGCAAATCAGGATGACAGTATTACCAGTAGTTTGTAGTTCAGTGAATTGAACTCAATGTACTGAGATTTGTGCCAAACCACCAGGATGCATATTCAATTCCAGACAAGCCCCAGGTTAACTTTTTTGCAGGGAGATGTTTAATTTAGGGTCAAAGGGCCATATGTAGGAAGCCTTTTGCGCGTTGCAAGCTGCGAAAAACGCAGTTTGCGATGCGCAAAAGGCTTAACGCGATGCACAACCTCAAATTGCGAGTCGGTACCGACTCGCAATTTGAGGATGCGACTCGCAAATAGGAAGGGGTGTTCCCTTCCTATTTGCGACCGCATCGCCATGCTGAGTTGGTGTGTGACCGCGAATGCGGTCGCAAACAAACTCGCAGTTACCATCTACTTGAAGTGGATGGTAACACATTCGCAAAAGGGAAGGGGTCCCCATGGGACCCCTTCCCCTTTGTAAATGTCGACATAAATATTTTTTCAGAGCAGGCAGTGGTCCTATGGACCACTGCCTACTCTGAAAAAAACGAAACCAAATGGTTTCGGATGTTTTTCTTTTTGCAGCTCGTTTTCCTTTAAGGAAAACGGGCTGCAAAAAGAAAAAAAAACTGCTTTATATAAAAAGCAGTCACAGACATGGTGGTCTGCTGTCTCCAGCAGGCCACCATCCCTGTGAGTGCAGGGACTCGCTATGGGGTCGCAAGCTGCGACCCACATCATTAATATTCATGAGGTGGGTCTTTGCGACCCCGTAGCGAGTCGCAGAAGGTGTCTGAGACACCTTTCGGCATAATATTTTGCGAGTTGCAAATTGCGAGTCGCTATGACTCGCAATTTGCAAGTCGCAAAATATTTTTTTGCTACATCTGGCCCAAAATGTTAGGAGTTTAAATTTTGGGATCTATTCGCAAAGGTAAATTTGTATGTGAGTAAATCTCAAAGGGTGAATTTACTCTGATGCTTTGTAGTGAATTTCCTACCTTTGCTAATGCAGCATGTCAGAACATAAATTTACTACAAAGTGTACAATTACATATCTTCCCCCAATGAAACAGCAAGTGGAGTCAAAATTACCAGTGTAGAGTTGCTAATAATTAACTTTTTGTATATAAGCAAAAGTCTCTGCCATCAAAGCAGAGATCTTCCCATGGCAAAGTATAGGGAAACTTTAAAACGTTTTTTTGAAAATTGAAAAAAGTCAATAAAAACATATTCATGTTAAAAATTAATGTAAATTATTTTTATAGATTTATTTTAAATGAAGACATAATCAAACTAAATGCTACAGCACTATTAACATAATTTTGAAGTAAATATTTAATTTAAATATAATAAATTAAAATAATTTTTTAACAATTTATTTTAAATAATCCCACCTAATGTGGAATGTTTATATTTATTTATTAGGTATTAAAAACTGACTAAACATTATGTATCGAATTAATTAAAATATATTTAATAATGTTTTTAAACAAATAAAGTTACTTTATTTTTTACTTTAAAAAAGGTTATTAAAATAAATATTTTATAATAAAATTTATGTTTGATGTAGATATAATTTTAAAGATGAAATTACGTTTATATATATGTATTTTTTAAAGTTTAAATAAATTAATTTATTTTAACATTATTTCCTATGAGAAGTTATTTTAAGTTCCTGCCACCATTATTTTCTAAGGAAGCTGTGTTGCAGTATGTGTGAGTGGACATGTGGTTTGCTGGACTTACTCCAACACTGGCTTGGAGTACATTTACAACTGTTTTGTAGCTTTCTGGGGTGTCGCAACTTTAGAAGGATAGTGAGTGAATAGCAATAGGCTTAACTCTTTTGTGGGCGGGTGTTTGTATTAGCATGTCTCTCCTAAATTATTTCTTACCCCTCATCCAACTCCTCATTACTCCTTGCTAAAATCCTCCCATTTTGTAACAGATAGTCCCCATTTTTCCGCCACTCCCGAGACCCGTTCCACATTTACTACTAAGTATTAAACTTACATGTGTCAAGATCTTTGCACAGAAAGGATAGGAGAGGTGGAGGTGAAGATTGACACATGTAGGTTTCAGCAGTGGGTGCCGAAAATCTCAAGGGGAAAGGTGGGAGGAGGGGGGCATGGCGGCAAATAAAATATATATATTTTTTAAACGTACCTGTTTCGGAGCCGGAACCGCCTCGATCCTCTTCCCTCGATGGTGCTGGTGTTCCAGCAGTCCCTGGAACACCAGCACAGGCTCCCCATCAATCCTGGTGCTGCTCTCATGCTATACCTAACATGAAAGCAGCATCAGGATTGGTTTGAGCGGTTTGGTCTGCCGCTCAGACAGTGCACTGGGGTTTGTGCAGTTTTGCCACGTTGGAGAAACCTAAGTGCACATGTCAGTTTGACCAGCCTTAGACAGCCGGCCAAACTGACATGCGCACTTAGTGCACTGACTCCACTCCCCCTCCTCCCCCCTCCCATGGACCAGCCCTGCCCCTCCCTGCACCTGCTGAAAAATAAAACAATCTTAAGATATTGCTTTATTTTTCAGCTGCTGGCTCAGCCAGTGGGGTGACACTCCTTCACCATTGCAAAGGTGCTGCCCCTGGTGGGTTTGTTAATTGCATTTAGTAGTAAGTAGTATCACTGAAGGACAACAAAAGGCTGTTTGTGAATCGGTCCCTATGTTTTTACATTGCTGTTTTAGCTTTGCATGTTTTCACATGGAACAATCCTTTTAACCCCTTGGGTGCCCTGGACGTAATGGTTACGTCCTCGGCTGCAGCGCTGCTGTGCCAAGAACGTAACCATTACGTCCTGTACCCAGCCCACGGGGGAAGCGCTAGCACTCCCCCCGTGGACCTCCCAACCCCCTCCCCTGGGCAGGGATGGCAGGGGAAGCGCTTCCCCTGCCACCCCGACCCTCCCTCAGTGACGTCTGATGACATCAGCAAGTGATTGCACGCGGACCCCATGAGAGGTCGCCCCATCGTCCTGGAAGCTCAGCTTCCAGCGCGATCGGAAGGGAAATGCTTTTGTTTCTCTTCCGATCGGGGGTGGGGGAGATCGGAGAGGTATGAAAGGAAAGGACAGGCTTTTCCTTTCCTTTCATGTCCCTTTGAGCTTTTCTGCAGCACGATCGCATAGCAATCATGCTGCAAAAATGCCCACTAGTCACTATTGAGTTTGTTTACTTTTAGTAAATTAACAAGGGGAGCGGCACCTTGGGCAAGGGTCACTCTCCAAGAGGGATTCTTTTTATAAGGCCATTTGTGCCCCCCTTGGGGACAGATCGGCCTATTTTAATTACGCAGATCAGCCCACAAGGGGAGCAAAGGAAACTAGACACCAGGGATAAAAAAAAAAAAAGTTTTTTTTTTTTTTTTTTTACGGGGTGGGAGCGGCCCCTTAGGAAAGGGTCGCTCCCCAAGGGGGTCAATTTATTTTAGGCCAGATCAGCCTATTTTTTTTAGGCCAATCTGCCCCTAAGTGGACAGAAACCACTAGACACCAGGGATTTTTTTATTTTTTTTACATAAGGGGAGCAACCCCTTAGTGAAGGGTCGCTCCCCGGGGTGGTGGGCATATTATATTAGGCCATTTCTGCCCCATCGGCCTATTTCTATTAGGCGGGCAGGGATTGTTGTGTGTGTGTTTTTTTGTTTGGAGGGGCAGCCCCTTAGGCAAGAATCGCTCCCCATTTCTCCCCCCCCCCTCCTTAGGGACAGATCGGCCTATTTTTATTAGGCCCTTCTGCCCCCAAGGGGGACAGAAAGCCCACTAGACACCAGAAAAGATTTTTTTTTCAAAAAAAGAGGGTGGGGTATGGACATACCCGCACCCAAAATAAATGGGGACAGAGTTGTTCTGCCCTCTGGTGGGCAGATGGGGCAATTACCCCCTGAGAGGGCAGAAAGCTTACTAGATGCCAGGGATTTAAAAAAAAAAAAATAGAGGGTTGGGAGCTACCAACCAGTCTGGGCATGGTTATGCCCCCCAGCCCAACTGAAGGAGGTAACAGTCTTTCAGCCCCACCCCCTGCAAACTAAAGGATCTTATCCCAATGGCAAGCAAGAGGACATGTGATTATTTTGGGTTTTGATTTTACATTTGGGTCAAGGGAGCATGGCTAACTCTCAATATCGTCCCACTTGGAACGGTGAGCAGCTGCACTTTTTGGACTTTGGGACACTGCCACCAAGAAAAATCTACTAGATCTCCATACATCTGAAAACTAAACATCTGGGTGAGTCCAGGGTGGTGTGCTTCACATACACCCCACACCATTTTCTTACCCACAATGCCCTACACACCCCCAACTTTGCTTGAAATCATGCATTTTCCCTACATTTTTGTGTTGGAACCTTCCAAAATCTGCAGGAATCCACAATATTCCTACCACCCAGCATAGTCGCATCTATACTGATAAAAATTCTGCCCCACTTGTCAGCCTAAAAAACATTTTTTTTCAAACTGCCCCTTTGGACCCGCTTTGGTTACCTCTCAATTTCAACATGTTTTTGGCCCTTCCCTGTCACAGGCACTTGGCCCACCTACACAAGTGAGGTAGCATTCTTATCAGGAGACTGAGTAGAACATTGGGTTGTAGGAAATTTTTGCTGGTGCGGTGATCCCACACAGAAATGTGGGGAAAATGTGTTATTTTTGCTAAATTTGAGGCTTACTGAGGATTCTGGGTAAGAAAACACTGGGGGGGCCACACAAGTCACACTCCCCTGGACTTCCTCGGGTGTCTTGTTTTCAGAAATGTCTGGGTTTGGTAGGTTTCCCTAGATGGCTGCTGAACCCAGGACTAAAGACGCAGGTGCCCCCTTGCAAAAAAGATAGTTTTGTAATAGCTAATTTTGATGTGTCCATTTTGTGTTTTGGGGCGTTTCCTGTCGCGGGCGGGAGGTACCATTTTTTATCAGGAGACTTGGGGGAATCCTGGGTGGAAGGAAGTTTGTGGCTCTCCTCAGATTTCAGAACTTTCACAGAAATGTGAGGAAAAAGTGGGTTTTTGCCAAATGTTGAGATTTACAAAGGATTCTGGGTAACAGAACCTGGTGAGAGCCCCACACATCCTGGATTCCCCTAGGTATCTAGTTTGCAAAAATGCACACGTTTGCTAGGTTTCCCTAGGTGCCGGCGGAGCTAGAGGCCAAAATCCACAGCTAGGCTCTTTCCAAAAAACACATCAGATTTCAATCTAAAAATGTGATGTGTCCATGTTGCGTTTCCTGTCGCGGGCGCTAGGCCTATCCACACAAGTGAGGTACCATTTTTATCAAAAGACTGGGGGAAACACAGAATAGAAGAATAAGTGGTATTGCCCCTTGTCTTTCTCTGCATTTTCCTTCCAAATGTAAGACAGTGTGCAAAAAAGAAGTCTATTTGAGAAATGCCCTGTAATTCACATGCTAGTATGGGCACCCCGGAATTCAGAGATGCGCAAATAACCACTGCTTCTCAACACCTTATCTTGTGCCAATTTTGGAAATACAAAGGTTTCTTTGATACCTATTTTTCACTCTTTATATTTCAGCAAATGAATTGCTGCATACCCAGTATATAATAAAACACTATTGCAAGGTGCAGTTCATATATTGGCTCTGGGTACCTAGGATTCTTTATGAAACTACAAGCCCTATATATCCCCACAACCAGAAGAGTCCAGCAGACGTATCAGTATATTGCTTTAAAAAATATGCCCTAGCTGGAAAAGGTATAGAAGAAAACGTGGGCAGAAATGGCTCTTTTTCTCACCTCAATTTCTATATTTTCTTATTTTAGCTGTTACTTTCTGTAGGAAAACCTTGAAGGATCTACACAAATGACCCCTTTAGAATTCAGAATGATGGCTACTTTTCAGAAATGTTTAGCTGTCTGGAATCCAGCATTGATTTCAAACCCATTCCTGTCACTAACTGGAGGGAGGCTGAAAGTACAAAAAATAGTAAAAATGGGGTATTTACCAGTAAAATGCCACAATTGTACTGAAAACTGGTTTTCTGATTCAAGTTTGCCTATTCCTAAAATCTGGGAAGATTGTGATTTTTAGCACCACAACCCTATTGTTGATGCCATTCTCAGGGAAAAAAACACATGCTTTCTTCTGCAGCACTTTTTTCCCAGGTTTTGTGAAAAAAATGAAGTTTTAGCTGTATTTTGGCTAATTTCTTGGTCTCCTCCAGGGGAACCTACAAACTCTGGGTACCTTTAGAATCCCTAGGATGTTGGAAAAAAAGGATGCAAATTCGGCGTGGATAGCTTATGTGGACAAAACGTTATGAGGGCATAAGCGCAAACTACCCCAAATAGCCAAAAAAAGGCTCGGCACCTGAGGGGGAAAAGGCCTGGCAGCGAAGGGGTTAAAAAGAAATGAGATAATTTCGTATGTGGTGTGCACTGTTTGGGTCAACGAGCAAGCAATATCAGGAGGATTAAAACACCTTTTTAAGGTGCAAGTGGATAAAAATGCTATTTTTCTGCTGAGGCGGAACAAGATGGCAAAGGATGCTCGCTTTTAGTAACAGATTAAGGTTTCAGGAGAGGCAAACCCTCTCTGTCAAACAACTGCATTAGTGTATAAATTTGTCGACATAAATATCCGTCAAGCTGGGCAGTGTGAGGCTGCGGGCATGCGCGCTGCCTGCCGCGTACACAAGCTACTTCACTCAGCACTGCACATCTCTCCATGGGAAGGGGAGGATGTGGCGTAAGGGCTTGATCTGCCGACTTCGAAGTCTTCTGACATCGGTTTGAGTCTCAGTGTTGGCTCAACATCCTGTGATTCAGAGCGAATCACTTAATCTCCCTATGCCTATAATTCAGGGCCTTAAAACCCTCGCAGGTGACTTGCTGCCCTTTACAAATGGTGGATTCATTCATTCAGGAATGCACAGTGCGTGGCAGGATATCATTCACGTGCAGCGAGGTGTTGGGGGGAAGGCAGCAGGAATACAACATAAAACAGCACAACCATTGCAAAACATTGGACAAAACACACAATCATAACCAACTGCATCTACACAGGAGTGTAGCTTTATGGGGTGAGTGGGGTGTTACGCCCCTCCCTAATAAATGTACTTTCAGGTAAAAAGTTTGGTACAGGTGCTTTCAGTCGTGGTTGGTGGGATGTCACCAGGAATATTTACATCTTCACAGACAAAAACGCATACACGCACACCCTCTTCCTCTCTGTTTTGAAAATGCTCAAACGCTGGTTATTTTACAAAATATAGGGCTGTATAACGACCCTGGCGGTCATGCGGCAGTCCAACCGCCACATTACGACCCCGGCGGTAGCGCCGCAGTCGGACCACCTGCACCGCCAGTTTTTCTCTCCACGACGGTCAGGTGGTGCTGGCGGTCCTAATCCGCCAGGGCAGCGCAGCAAGCAGCACCACCCTGGGGGATTACGAACCCCTTCTCCGACAGCAGTTTCATGGCAGTAACCCGGCCATGAAAAGGCTGGCGGAGACGGGGTGCAGGGTGTCCCAGGGAGGCCCCTGCACTGCTCATGCACTTGACATGGGCAGTGCAGACCCCCCCGGCCTGCCCTGTCGCAGTGTTCACTGTCTGCCTAGCAGACAGTGAACACTGCGACGTGTGCCGGTGCACCCAACGCACTACAGCATTGACGCCAGCTCTATTATGAGGCGGAGACAATGCTGTAGGCTGTTTCCTGCTGGGCCAGCGGGCAGAAACCGAGTTTCCGTCCATGGACCCAGCGGGAAAATCGTAATGTCCCCGGCGGGGAGGCAGCCACAATGGCACCAACCTCCCAATCGGAACTTTGGCGGACGGGTTTTTCTGTCCGCCGAAGTCTTAATGAGAGTCGTTATGGGGGTTATTACAACTTTGGAGGAGGTGTTAATCCGTCCTAAAAGTGACGGGTATACCACCAGCCGTATTACGAGTTCCATAGGATATAATGGACTCGTAATACGGCTGGTGGTATATCCGTCACTTTTAGGACGGATTAACACCTCCTCCAAAGTTGTAATAACCCCCATAGTCTTTTTCTCTCAGTATTCCTAACACTCCGCATCTGTCTCCCTTTCCACTGCCCCCTAGGCCCCTCTCATGTGTCCTGCTTGTCCTATAATGTATTTAAACATTATATACCAGGCTGATTGTCGGAAAATCTGAAGCTCACCCCCCACCACCGCGCCAACCCCCAATCCTATCAACCAAACTACACCATCACTTCAGGGAGTGTGTGCTGAGAACAGGGAGCTCATCAGGCTATTCACAGGTACGAATTTAAAATCAACTTATCAAACAAAGACAATGTAAAACGAAACACAACATAACGAACATATTGCATCACAACATGATAAAATGTGACAACACGATACACAATAACACAATGTAGCATGCGGTCCATGGCACGAAATGGCTGCAAAGCACAACACATTACAGAAGGCCACAATGAACTATTTTGCATGCATAACACAAAGTAACAGAACACAGTGCAGCACCACAACATCACGCATCACAGCAGAACACAACATTGGGCAATACTGTACATTATAACACCTGTCACAAAATAGCTACATTTAACACATCATTGCACAACTCAATGTATTGCAATATCTAGTGTACCATAACACAGGACATAAGACAACATAACAAACCGCAGCATGTCACAGCGCAATAAAACACAGCAAAGTACAACAAACCACAATTGCAGGGAATCTAATGGGCGCTACACGAACCACAGGAGTGAACTCATTCCGAGACACAACCTCGCTCATTCCTGCCAGGTGGCCTGTAGGGTCGTAATGCAGGACCCTGTGCCCTGTGTTGGGTGGGCACTCTTCAAGGGCCACATTCAGCCTACAACCTATGAATATTTGGGGTCACCGGACTCCCCGGGGCTCTTTACCACAATCCGTACGGGGGGCAGCATCCCGAGTCAAGCCACTTTTGGCACGAGTTATAGGAGACTCAGGGCCCCTTGCTACATTCTGCCAGGGGGGGCACCATCTGCAGTTAAGCCACTGGTGGCACAGGCACTCAGGCTGGGCCCCCAAGAAGAATTCATCTAGTGCTGTGTTTGGCCAATGAAACCCGCAGTAAGATTAAAAATGTAAACCCCAGCCCACCTAACAAGAAGCATTTCTAAGGAGACACGTTACAACATGCTGCGGTGTCAGCTTTAGTGACCCAACTTTAGGCCAGATGAGAAGTGTGGGGGTCCTCTAATGCCAGACAGAGGACTGGGGCCTGTCTTTAGGTCACATATTCCAGAACTATCCAACCCCTCCAGGCTTTAGGAATCTAAGGTTTAGAGATAAGCCTCCAGGATGACGGAATTCCTTACAACATAGCATAGCAACACAAATCTAACATAGCAGAATGTACCGTGTCAGAAAACATATCAGAAAACAGCACCACACAACATCACAGTACACGACACGGCACAACATAACAAAGCCCATCACAAGACACAGCCTAGCAGATTATGCGCAATATTACACATCATAAAGCAAATACAAATAACGTCACAATACCCCTTACAGCGGTGGTCCCCACCCTTTTGACTTCTGAGGACCCCCACTTTATCATTACTCGAATCCGGGGACCTCCCACTTAATAATTATTGGTATCTGGGGACCCCTTCCCCCAATGAGTCATTACTGAAACCTGGGGACCTAATATGTTATTATTTAATTTTCTAAGCGTTCGCGGACCCCCTGAGGAGGCTTTGCGGACCCCCAGGGGTCCCCGGACCACAGGTTGGGAACCACTGCCTTACAGCGTAACAACACAGCTGTAACATAACTGAAACACAAAACAACATAACAAACCATTGCCCATCATTTATTAGTATGGAACATCACATCCTCTCAGCCTGGTCCTATAATTATTGGCAACCCTCCATCGTTCACCTGCACTCCCCCCACCCCCCCACCCCCTCTTCTGAGTCTGGGCTGTTCCTCAGATGCAACACATCTTTCTCATTTCCAGAAAATTGCAATCATTCAATTTAGATTCTAAAACTCGCACAATAAAAGCAAATTATAATAAATTACTTTAGAACACTGGAGTGTTGTGAGCTCCACTTAAGGCAATGGAGCGCTCTCGGTTCTAATGGCTGGTAAAAGCCCAGAGCTCCAGCGTTTGTCACACAGCAACAGCTGTGAACAAAGGTCTCACGGAGCCCTAGGGGCATTTTAACGCCCTCTGCTCTGTGAGACATTTGTTTTAGTCATTAGCACATTGTGCACTCTAGTGGCGGAATGTTCTAATAGCCTTATAGCCCGCCGTCCTGGGCTATACCGGCCATTAAAGGCCCGCTCCAACGTTAAGGGGCTTGGGCCTTTAACAATGGAACAGGCCTTTAATGGCCGGTATAGCCTGCTACGGGAAGCTATAAGGCTGTAACAAAAGCCTGCATAAGGAATCCCCTTTCAGTTGCTACTATAATTTAGCATTTAAAAAGCGCTCTTAAAGACTCTGATTTTTGGCGTCTCAAGTGCAACAAGTGTTTCCAACTGCATCACCCTACTTTACTCACTCATAAATCTGGGTTTTGCCAAGGCTTGTCAACGCTTTGAGTTCAATGCAATTCTTACCTGGAATGCTGCCTGCTTACATCATATGCTCGCTCCATGTTCTTAGTACTAAGTTTCTATATTTACTTACATTTGTACGTTGTGAATGATGTCACAATAAATCCTAAAACCCAGGTGACATCAACAAAACAACACTCTAATAGGCCTATAATTGGTGATTGTTAGCAAAGCAGGATTGGGCATAGGGAACTGTTTCTATCTGTACAATAGTTGGACACTTTATAGGGGCCACCCCAGTGAATGATGTCACAACAGGTCTCAAAGACCTACCTGACATCATCAAATAAAAGAACATTCTAGAATTCCTATTCTTGGTGATTGTTAGAAAGCAGGATTGGGTATATAGAACTGTTTTTATCTGTACAGTATATGGTCACTTGCCATACCGTGAATGACGTCACAATAGGTCTCAAAGCCCAACCTGACGTCATCAATGAAAGAACATTCTAGAATTCCTATTGATGGTGACTGTTAGCAAAGCAGGATTGGGTATAGAGAACTGTTTTATCTGTACAGTATGTGGTCACTTTATAGAGGACACCCAGTGAATGATGTCACAATAAGTCTCAAAGCCCAAACTTACATCATCAAATAAAAGAAAAATCTAGAATTCCTATTGTTGGTGATTGTTAGCAAAGCAGGATTGGGGATAGAGAACTGTTTTTATCTGTACAGTATATGGTCACTTTATAGAGGACACCCAGTGAATGATGTCACAATAGGTCTTAAAGACCAAACTTACGTACTCAAATAAATAATAATTCTAGAATTCCTATTGTTGGTGATTGTTAGCAAAGCAGGATTAGGGATAGAGAACTGTTTTTATCTGTACAGTATATGGTCACTTTATAAGGGCCATCCAGTGAATGATGTCACAATCAGTGCTTAATTTGTGCTTGTTGTTTCCGGTGCTGAGCACCGGCACTTATTTTTGAGGGCCGGGGCTTATTCTTCTGCCTCAAGCATTTGCTGCGAGCAAAAGACACATATGGGAAAGACGGAGGAAGAGAAAAACGAAAAAGCGTAAAAAAGGGAGAAATTAGAAAGCTGCAAGAGTGAGCTAAAGGGGCAGAGAGTGGCTTTATAAGGATTGAAGAGGCCTGAGATGGTTTCAGGATTACAGCTCCACAGTGTTCGGTGTTCACCCATTTAATTGCAGCAGCCGCGTGTTTAAGAGAAGGGCTTCGGGCACCAGCACCTTTTTATTTACAAATTTAGCACTGGTCACAATAAGTCTAAAAGTCCAACCTGACATCGTCAAATAAAAGAACATTCTAGAATGCCTATTGTTGGCATTTTTTAGCAATGCCGGACGGACTTAAGAGAACTGTTTTTTTCTCTATGCTTTGTGACCCTTGTAAGTTAATGTCCCCCAAATAAAATACTCTCTGCCCAAAATAAGAGACCCCCCAAAACTCTCAGGGAGCCTTTCTCTGTTATGCATAGTAAGTGAGGTGTGTCACCTAAGCTACTGAGCATTTTGGTGTCATTAACAGAGTGCATTTCTAATAACAACACACAGCAATGAGTATTAACTAAAGCTCTAATGACATCAAAATGTGGTACGAGATGATTTACTGATGCATGGATGGCTTGAATGGCATTTAACTATCCTAAAAGCTTCAATACTTTACATAGAATGGTGTATGCTTAAATCATGTTCAGGCTTGACGTACATTGGACTATACCAACCCATAACCTTAAAGGCATTGCCAACATAAGGCATTTTAAGAGAATAATAGGGCGCTGACTGATGGGTTTCACTTTGCATATACACATTTCCAAAACAGCCTTCACCAGACTCACTCTCAGAGGACCTGCTGCAGATATGTATATTTTATGCAGTGCCACCCTCAGATTTTTTGTGATTTGGGGCCAGATGTACCAAAGGGTTTTTCCCATTCTGTGTCAATGGTAAAATGTGTTTGTACATATGGTCCCAGGTTTCAGAATGTTTTATGCTAAAGCACTCAAAACCTTATTTATCAAATGTGCACGGTCTACTTTTAAACCTAAAACCCCAAATCCTTCTCGGAGTGCTCCTGAACCTCTTCCGGCACTGTAGTGTGTCTCTTGGCACAAACTTCACCCGGAAGCTCACATTTGTCCACCCCGGCAGTGCTCCCATTAGAATCATCTTTAACCAATGTCTCCTTTCCTCAGCTACAAAGCCACTGATCTGGCATGTCATGCCATTTCATCCTGCAAACCACAAGCATTTCCTTCCCAGCCAGCAGTATTCATCTATATTGTTGATTTACAGTGTACATCTTTTCCTGTACAGCTGTTATTGCTTCTCAAAATATATATATGGAACTTCTTTAACTGGAATAGAATTGTCAAACTTAGACGTGTGCATCCTGCACCTTTCAGCAACAATGCTTTTGACACACACACAACACTTTTTTAATAAGATACATACAGCAAAAAATACTGATGTCCGTTAACATGCTTTGAATTGGTATCTCAAATAGGTGCCCCATAGGAGCAATATTAATGTTCAGCTTGAAGCCTTGTAACAACATCTTTCTGTGTGTGTGTTCTTGTTTCCTAAACGTTTCTCTCCAGCACCCTTTCAGAGGCAACAGTTCCCTCAAAATTTGCCACGTGCTCACATAACTTTAAAAAATACCTCAATTGACTTTCGTCTTTGGAACAGGGAGCTTGTTTCGTTGCTTCTACCAAGTGTCTGCTGGGTTTTTACATTTGTACAAAACTCCTCCATCTGAGATGCTCCCATCATCGTACGAACATTTGCATTTTTTTCTTATACATTAAACCTCTATCAAACAAAACCAATTTCACAGTATGATTTCGATTATTTTTTCTTTCACAATTACCAAAATGTAATCTTCAAAAAACACAACATTAGCCAACACTTTAAACATGACACAGATCAACCTTTGGGAGAGATATACATTGCCCGGGTCAAATCATAGTCTTGCCTCGTAAGCTCAAATGATCCTTCTGGTATACCTAAAAAAGTCAGATTCCTGCAACCTGGATATAGTCCACCTGGTGGAACTAAATTTTAAATTAAACTCAGTGAACCACTTAGCCTTCTTCAATGTATACACAATCTAGTATATGTCGGTAGCATAAAAAAATCAACACTGGTGCTACCACTCATGGTGCACAAATCAACACATATCCGTACGCCCTTTTGTTGTGCTCAGGACTATCGGAGACAACCTCTCCGGAAAAGAAATTGATTCATTCATCTTATCCTCACTGTTTCCTTTTACATCCTCTTCACATTTTCCCACAAAGTTATTAGCACTTGTTTTACATTATGAATAACCAAGATAGTTTAATCCTTCACCTTAAATTACAAAGGAAAGCCTTCAAATTACCATGCGGATTCCTTAAACAAGGTTGCATTTCTCCAAACCCTCGTCCCAACTTTGTTTGCCAACTTAAACTTTGCTCTGTTCTTCAGGAGTCCAATTAAAGAAATTCTGGTGTGCTTAACACAAAAAGGCACTCATTATTTTGCTGCACAAAAGTTACTCTAGTGCATAATCTTTTGCAAACTTATCTTGGTACAAACATATTCTATTAACTACTTTCAATGCTCTTTTGTGCTCTCTCACTGGCAACAGATTATTGTTCTCACCATTTAATAGACCCTTCTTCAGGCTCTCTGGTATAATTGAGTATGGTGACATTTATTCTGCTGAGATATTCAAGGGAAGGCCATTTACTAAAATTTCTCAAACACATTACCTGAACAACACTTCTTCTCTTTAATTCATCAAACAACAAAAAGCAAATTATAGCCTGCCTCATATCACTCTTCAAATGACGTGTCCTGCTGTTCCATATATCCCTTGCAGCCTTAATAAACGGGTCTCTTTTTGTCGATTTGATTTGATTTTTTTACTATACATTTAAACCTCACAGAAAAATTTACACGATAAAACTCAATTTCTTTCATCAAGCACAGTCTATGCTATGAAAACATCCAAGGAAGGAGGGTACAATGGCAAGGTCTCTTTGCGCCTTACTGGGAGGAAATTTACCACACATTCCTTTAAAGATGTATTTCTTTGTCGTTGGTTACTAAATCGTTCAAGCCCTCCTAATTTTGCTGTTTGCAGGACTCAGGTGTGTTAAAGTGTGGAGGATTTAGAGCAAAGAGGGCAAGAGGAAGGTCAGCTAGTGTGTTAGCTTGAGATGTTCCAGTTTCATCTTGAGGTGCGCAGGACTATGTCCCCTATCCTGCAAAGTTTACACTTTTGATTGACCTTAACTCCCCCAATACAGAGAAATCTCTTTTGGTAATTTTCCCCTGCCCTAGTTTGTTACAACTGGGCTCACCGGGTGAGGCGTTCCTACTCTTTCAGCCCGTCCCTAGAGTATGTGATCCTATGGTCAGGGACTTGGTTCAGTTCCTAAATTAGCAATTTTTCCCCCGCTAATTCTCAAGGTGGAGACAGCTTTTTTTCCTAAATCCTAGTCAATTTAACACATGTGGACAACCTTTACAATAAAAACATAATGGCCACTACTGGCCTGGAACCCCTCACCCCACCCCACCCCCACATTCATTGTGCAGAACTTAACACCAGCTTCCAGTTTTCAATTGAAATCAATTTCTCTGCCCTTTATTTCTTTGCTTTCATCTTATTTTATTCTCAGTCTACACACTTCACAATTGCTGAATATTGTCCCCTATACTTCAGTGACTTTAATATTGCGATAGCCTGGTGTTTCAGATGTTTTTGCAGGGCCTGGGTCCACAACATCAAGAGGGCCTCCTATAGGACAAGCACCTGTTTCTAGATTTAGCAAAAGATGTCCTGCAGGGAAAGATAATGCTCAGTAGACTCAGCATGTGGTGCCTTCCAGTGATATTAGCTGCTTGTCCTTATTAAACAGGGCTGTCTTTGATTTACCATTTATAAATAAAGGTTGCAGCATGAGAGCGGCCCTGAAAAGTGCGAGTCTTCGGGAATAAGGCACTGCTACATCTCTCTCTCTTCTGGCCCTGGCAACAGCCCATGAAATGGGTGATCTGTGAGTTATTCACGTTTTCTCCTGTATATTTTTGTTGCTATAGTTTGCAGTTAGTGGATCCATAATCCACTTTCCACAAATTTGCTAAATATAGTTCTGTCCCAGGAGTTTCTTAATATTGTGTATAAAATGTGGATCCCTTTATGGCAATGTTCGGGTTGCTAACGTTTTGACTCACTCAATAGTCAAAAAGTAGGGAAGCCATCCAACAAAGGCGGTCAGTAGCCAGAGTGGAGCGTTACTTAAATGTGAGAGACAGGAGGACAACCGCTCAAAAGAGCGAACAGGAAGTCATCGAAGCATATAGAGGAAGTTGTGCAAGTCAAAGAAAGGATTTGTCCAAAAGTGAGAGTGGGGAAGGCGAGTCGCCCGTACCAACAGCAGGAAACGTCCCAGTAGATAGTTTCGAGAACTCCCCCTTTACGGTGAGCATTAAGTCACCCAATCGCGGAAGCTCAAACAGAAAGCACCCAAAACTGACTGAAGGATGTCACCAAACAGCAGGAGAGTGGGGAACTCACCCCCTAGAGTGAACCTGAAGAGGTCTAAAAATGTGGATCCAAAAGTGATAATGGTCAACAGGGATTTGTGGTAAGCCTAAATCCATCCAAATGCAAGAGTAGGGAGTTGCACCATAAGAAGCACAAGGAATTTGCCCAGTCATAGGAGTGGAAAGTCAACACAGGGCAAGATGGAGGAAGTCAACCTAAATAGTGAGCATGCAGAGGAAACCTTGAGATGCGATTAGGTTACTATAGGTTTAGTAATAATATAGTTATGTTAAAGGATTACTTCCCGGCGACTGGCCTCGATCAGAGCACTCGTGGACCAGATCCTAGAAATGCTGATAGGGAGTGAACCAAATCTAGACAAGACAGGGTTTAAGTGCTTTGCTGAAATCCTGTGGGTGGATGGAACATCAGATTTCTGAGATGAAAAAGCAAGATGTTCCACAGTCGTGCAGCTGTCGCACAGACAGCCAGGCAGCCACTGGTCACTGCAGTATTACTGACCAGCAGTAAACTCACAGTGACAGTTCAACAAAGTGAGAAGCACAAGAAACACTGCTGAAGGACAACCAAAACCTGCAGGAGCATGGCTCTGAGACAACAACGCATAGTCAATGGGGCATCATCTACCAAGGGATCAGAAACAACCTAATATTGCTTATTTCAAACAATCCCACATCCTCTAAAATGAGAAGGAAGACCCACCCCACTCCTTAAAGGGACGGGGCCAGTACTGCTGATGCCTCGTTGGTACACCTGAGGACAGATTCAGCTCAGCATCGCCAATGCCAGCCGCCCTTTAAAAAAAAATCACATCTCCATTTATTTTAATGGTGTTTCTTCTGAGTGAGGGCTTTAATGCCCTGTTGATTTTGAAGTGCTACATAAAAGTGCTGCTAATGATGATGACAGGCACAGAGTTCTCTGCTGCATGAAATGATCACATACTGTGAAAAACCTCTGGCGATGCTGTGAACTCTTTCGGAGAAGGACCACTCTGGGCGTTTTTTGCTTCTGTGCAAAAGGCCTTAATGGAAGCCAGCAGAGATCACAATTACTGACAATCCATCAGCTTTAGCCACACACACTAAGTGCCCCGGAACAATGGTCCAACAATCAATTCAAGCCCATCTTCTACCCCTAAGCATTACCAACCTGTTAAGTATCTTACACCCACTACCCCTTTTAATGCCTAACACGTCAACATGTTTACTTATTAACTCCTTAAATCATGTTCCCTCCTCCTGAATCCCAATCAACTTCCTTTTCTGCCTTTTCTGCCTGCCCTTGCTAGTCCGTGGCTGCATCCAGCGGTCCCCTCCTTGATTAGATATTTCCCTAAACATCTCTTCGTTTAACCTTCTTAAGTCTCTCCCTGCTTTACCTTCGTTGTCTTTCCACCACCAGAAAATCTCCTTCCCTGGTGAATATTTTTTTCCCAAAAACATCACAACACCTTTCTCCCCATCAATCAACCACAACCTCCATCAGCTTCACGAAGTATCCCCTTTCCCAGCAAGCGGAAACAAAACTATTCATGCCCTAAGAGTACATGTGGAACATAACCCATGTCAACTTGGCCAGGAATCCTGATGTCACCCAACAAGCGAAACCAGTCACCCCCGATAGCAAGCATGTTAGTCCTCCTAAAGGCTTCCAGTTTGTGCACCCCCTGCCAAACCCACCTGGGCAGAAGTCTAAGGACAAATGCCATCTCAGTTGCATCACCTTAAATCATTCTACCTCTGTTACCACCACTCTAATCCTGTAACCTGCACAGGACATTCACCCACTAGTGAACCGTGGCCCTATCCTACTAGGCCTGGTCCTGCAGCAACTGTTCCCCCAGCTTATGTCACCAGAACCATTGTTACCCCACAGTTGGTACACCCTCTGCCAACCCCAGCCAGTACATCAGCTAGGTGCTCTTCTACAACACTAGTGTCACCTCGTCTCCTTACACATCGGGACCATCCTGCTTATACTCACAACAAATCCTAGCCCCATCCCTGGTGCCTGAAAGCATCTCGCCTTTCCGCACTCACAAATGTATGCTATATCCTTTCCACTTACCCTGAATTCCCCCCAAAAAATAATACCGAAGCAGCTGAAACTAATGACATGCCTGGTGCATCCACCGAAGGATCTCGCCTCTCAGCCATACCCCGGCCATCTGTGCTTTAAGGCATGTCTCTCGAGACTTTACTGCATTTCTATCTAGCCCGCATGCCCAGAATTTGCAACCAAATGTTTCCCCATAATTTTTGCACCCCCAAAAGTATTAGCTATAGCCAGCCACACATACTCAACAATGGCAGCCACCTTCTCACCAACACCATTACCACATGCACCACATCTCCACTGTATATGTTCAACTTGCTGCAATCCCAGCCCCATCACTCCCCCTACTCTGTGCACCGCACCAAACCAATTTCATCCAGGCTTGTTTGCCAGCACCACTTACCCACTGTTCATCAAACCTCGCCTACTGTGGTGCCCATATCACCAGCACCCAACAGATTCCATTACCCACCCCACCTGGCCCTTTTCCATTACCAATCCCAAAATCTCAGCAACTAAACAAACCTTTACAATGTTCCACTCCCAACCTGGTATGTGCCTGGTACAGAACCACGTGCTCTGTCTTAAACCCATCATTGCCAGCAAACACATGTGCTTTACCAGACGTCAATAACAAATTCTTCCATTGCTCTCACAAACCCCGTTATCCACCACAATAATCTATGCCCAACCTCATCTAGTCGATGCCAAAACTACTGGTCAAAAATTCAAAAAGGCATCACCGTGCCAGTGTCTCTGCAAGACATCCAGTTATCCTAGACCACACACTCCTCCCTGGTCACAGGGACACGGTCAACCACACATACAGCTCTTCCCCATTGTCATAATTTGAAGCCTCAAAGCATCATCACTGCCTCCTCCCACAAGGCTTCCAAGGGTCCACGCATCACCTCTACACTCTCCATGGTTCCACAATGGAACCAGCTCTCTGCCCCCCTCCCCAAAACAAATCCATCACAGCTGCCTTGATGATATCTGGACGTTCAAGCTGCTGTCCACTGCCCTGTGCCAGTGTCCAAAAAACTCTCTTTGCAAAAATACCCACACCATCGACAGTGATTACCACTGGCCAGTGCTCGAGGTCTCTTGGAGAGATCTCGTTCCACCATCTTCTACCTCTGTCACAATTCAGCCTCACTCCTCAGCCACATGCCCATAGCCCAGAGGTCTTCAAACTGGGGGGCGGGCTCCCCTAGGGGGGCCTGAAGTGATCCCGGGGGGGGGCGCCAGACACTGGCCAAAAGAAGCATTTTATAGATAACATGCCTTTGTTTTACGCAGAAACATGTTATTGCATTTTAAAAAAAGGTAACAGTACTTACATGCAATGTTTAAATAGGTCTAGACATATTTAAACATTGCCATTTTTATAAAACAATTGTGAAAAATTCTGAGGGGGGGCCCCCAATGATTTTTATTTTTCAACTGGGGGGGCGCGGCATTAAAAAGTTTGGAGACCACTGCCCATAGCCTTTCCTTCTTGAGCTCCATACATAGCCCTCTGTTGTGGCTGCTTAAGAATGTTGGGTACAGTCTGCAATCTCTGTCATTGAGATTCTAACTGAGGGGTCTCGAGGACGGTCTGCGGAGTGGAGAGATACTGGACGGTTGAGGAAATGGGAGCTGACGCTGCTGTTGGGTTGGTGGTTTTTTAATAAAGCTCTTTACTCTAAACTACCGTGTCAGAGCTTAACACTGGCGACGAGGTGACCACCAACCCAGAACCCACGGATTTCTACTCTTCTGTCGCGACGCCATTTCCCCAGGGACTTGCTGCGCTTTTCCTACCTGATCGAACGAAAGTGCCTGTTTTCCTGGTTGAACGGATGGTCTTCTCCTTGTTGTTGGCAGAGTGGGCGTCTCCGGTGACCTCCGTCAAATTTTCCCTGTGTCAGCGGCAGCGTGGACGTTTTTCGCGGTCTCCACTAGGTGGGGGTGAGAACACGTTCCAGGAACGATTTCTGTCTGCTCTGGACAGTGGATTTGTTTGTGTTTTTGGTCCTTTCTTGCCAGCTACAGTTTTTTTCAGTTCAGCGCGAGCCTCCAACGGATCCAGCGCGCTCGAGTGGGCACGCTCATTTGTTGCTACAGGAGCCTAGCAACGCGGCCCTGGCAACGAGAAGTATACGGAAGGCCTAATAACGCGAGCCTGCATTGCGTGCGCAGCCATAGCAACGCTGCCTAGCAACGCGCTTGCGTCTCAATCGTCCA
Source organism: Pleurodeles waltl (assembly GCF_031143425.1). Taxonomy (NCBI): domain Eukaryota; kingdom Metazoa; phylum Chordata; class Amphibia; order Caudata; family Salamandridae; genus Pleurodeles; species Pleurodeles waltl. The sequence continues at coordinate 1,029,922,494 of NC_090449.1, read as the reverse complement.
AGCCAGATTTATATATATATTTTTTTTCTTTTTCTCCTCTTCGTTGTGCAGTGCTACATTGTGGAACAGTTTAAAGGGATTTTCTTCTACAGTGGACTTAAGACGCGTTACAAGTTATGGCTACTCCTACAATGTCTCAGCCTCCTCCTTTTCTAACGGATAAAGGCGACCCGATTCTTCTGTGGAAGCGTTGGAAGAATCTTTTTGATTCCTATTTAATAGCGATAGGTGGGGAAAAGTTCTCTCCTGCAAGGAAACAAGCAGTCTTGTTGCACAATTTAGGAATTGAGGGCAGGAATATCTATGATAGTCTAGAGACCTTGTCCTTTGGAGGGGCAGAAGGTGAACCCAGAGACTGTTATGAGATGTCTGTGGCCATTTTAGCAGCACACTTTGAATCCAAACTCAATGTTGTTCTTGAGAGACACAAGTTTTTTGCACGCTCACAAGGGAAGTCTGAAAGTGTGGGTAATTACATTGCTGTTTTGCGCACGCTAGCACGCACTTGTGATTTTGGTGACATCACGGATTCCTTAATCCGTGACCAACTCGTCCGATGTACTAACAACAAGAGAGTTCAGGAGAAGCTACTGACGAAAAACCCAGGCTTAAGAGAGGCCATTGCAATTGTTGAAGGGATGGAGAGCACCAATAGTTGGATTAAGGAGATGAGTGGAGACAATGATTTGTGCATGGTTCAAGCACCGCATTTTCGCGAGGAGGTCTTGAGGGTTAGCTGTGACGGTGACAGTAAAACCCCAGGATTTACCCAAGAGAGGAAGAGAGAGCCTAGACTTCAGCGTTGTTTCCGTTGTGGTAATACAGGACATGCTGCGAACAGCCCTAATTGTTTCGCACGGAATTCTCAGTGTAGGAAGTGTGGGAAAAAAGGGCACTATGCTAGAGTCTGCAATAGTGACAAGAACAATATAGATGCTGTCACTGAGAATGTTAACAAGATGATCCTATGCATTGATTCGGATTCCGGCAACATTGTGAATGAGTCTGGAATGGTAGATGTAGGACCTGTAACCATGCCTGAGTGTGCTATTGAGCTTGATGGAAAAATAGTAACAGTATTAGCTGATTCGGGTTCTCCTTATACTATGGTGGGTGACAAGAATTACCGGGCAATTTTTGGGGAGGATTTCCATTCGTTAACAGCACCTGATATCAACCCTGTCAGTTATGGGGGGTCTAAAATAGAAGTGATAGGCTATAAGATCATGCGTATTCAATTCCAAAGTAAGGCCACTGTAGGGAAAGTTTATGTAGCAAAACGTGGGAACAATCTACTAGGTTGGCGTCACCAACGTGATATGGGGATTAAATTGGACCCCAATGCCAAGAGTCAGGTTATGGTAGTGAATGATAGCAACTTGGATCTTGATATTCTGAAGGATTTCCCTACTGTGTTCAGAGAAGAATTAGGTTGTCTGTCCAATTTTGAACACAGAATTATTCTTAAGAAGAATGCCACTCCTTCTGTGCATAAAGTGAGAGGAGTTCCAAAATTAATGTTAGAACCTCTCAAAGTGGAGCTTAACAAGCTTTTGGATGCTGGTGTGATTGAGGAGATAGAGTCCTCTGAATGGTTGGCTCCCATTGTTCTAGCGCCGAAGGACAATGGGAGACGAATTCGCATGTGTGTGGACCTCAGAGACCTTAATAAGCATATTTGGGTTGATCGCCAACCCCTGCCCAATATTTCTGAGGAATTGTCAGGGCTTGGTGGTTCAAAAGTATTTAGTGTACTAGATTTGTCGTCAGCATATCACCAGGTTGTTTTACACCCAGACTCTAGACACCTCACGTCATTTGTAACTCCGCTAGGAGCTTATCAATTTCGTAGAATGCCTTTCGGGCTAGCCTCCGCTGCTGCCTGTTTTCAACGTATTATGAGGAAAGTTCTGGAGGGGGTTTTGGGTGTCCTAATCTTTCAAGACGACATTTTGGTTCATGGCAAAACGTTAGAGGAACATGATGAAATCCTTAGAGAAGTATTGTGTAGACTGGTTGGTTCTGGCCTCACGGTTAAGAAGGAAAAATGCAAGTTTAGAGTTTCTTCTGTGACCTACCTTGGTCATACTATTTCCAGTGAAGGGATTAAACCCAAGCTTGAGTTGGTTGATTCTATTGTCAGCGCCCCTGAACCCAAAGACAAGGAGGGTGTGAGATCCTTTTTAGGGCTGGCAGAGTATTATTCTAAATTTGTTGCCAACTTTGCGAGCGTGACACAACCTTTGAGATCCCTGTTGAAAAAGGGAAACACATTTGCATGGTCTAGAGACTGTGCAGCTGCTTTCACTTTTGTGAAAGACTGTATTGGGAAAATGCCCACATTAGGCCATTTCGACACACACGCTAAAACCTTCTTGTACACTGATGCTAGTGTAACTGGATTGGGGGCAGTGTTGATCCAAAGAGAAAATCAAGAGGAGAAGGTCATTGCCTTTGCTTCCCGTTCCCTGAAGGGGTCAGAGCAACAGTATTCCGTTATTGAGAGGGAGGCTCTTGCGTGCTCATGGGCAGTCAAGCATTTCAGATTCTATCTGTGGGGTTTACCCTTTGTTGTGAGAACTGATCACAGACCCCTCGTACAAATTTTTTCTTCAAAGAAAAGTGAGGGATTGACACCTAGAATAAAGAGGTGGGTTGAAGGGTTAATGGAGTATAATTTTTCTGTTGAGTATGTGCCCGGGCCGAAGAATACGGTAGCTGATTTCTTGTCTAGGAGTTCGATTGATAGTCATGACGAAAGCGAGGATGAGGGTGTCATTAGTTGGGTGAATGAGTTGGCTATAAGTGAAGATGAGTGGAAGACTGCTGTGGATCAAGATTCCATTAGACATGATCTTGCTGGTTACATTGTAAGAGGGTGGCCGGATTACAAGGACATTCCTGAACCTTTGAAGAGTTACTGGAACATTAGGGATGAACTGTCTTTAAGTGGTCGTGAGGTATTAAGGGGTACTAAATGCATACCTCCCACTGGTTTAAGAAATAAGATCATCAATTTGGCTCATGAGGGTCATTTGGGCAGGAATCTCACCAAATCAAGGTTGAGATTGATATATTGGTGGCCAGGGTTGGATCGTGAGGTCGAAGCGACCGTTAAAGATTGTGTGACATGTGCACGAAGTGACAAGAGTAAAGTGGTATCGAAACCCCCACTTTCCCCAGTTGCTGTGCCAGAAAGGCCCTGGGTGAAGCTAGGTCTAGATTTCATGGGCCCTTTCCATCTTCTCCCTGCTAGTGAACGGTATGTCATTCTCATGGTGGACTATACTTCAAGATGGGTAGTGACCAAGTGTGTTAACTCCCTAGATACCAGGACGGTGATTGAGTTTTTAATGGAGGAGTTCTCACGAGAGGGTGTACCCAGCCATTTGGTTACAGATAACGGGGTACAGTTGACATCCGTGGAGATGAAGTCCTTCTTGGACTCTTTAGCTATTGTGCATTTGAGAACTGCCTTGTACTTACCCCAGGCCAATGGTCTTGCAGAACGTATGAATAGGATGGTGAAGTACTGTGTCCAGGAAGCAGTTGAGACGCGAGTTTCTCTTGGGAGTCTCCTGAGAGACCAATGGTGGGCATATCGTAATACTCCCAATAGCGTTACGGGAATCGCCCCTTTTGAGTACATGAGGGGAAGGTTGGGTTGTAACAAGATGTTCCCAGCATGGTTCAGAGATAAGTTGGGATCATGTATTTCAGAGAAACTTGACCAGGAGAAACTTGGTAAAGCGTCCATGCGTAGGAGCGTTCATCAACAAAAGTACAAATTGCGGTATGATTTCAAATCTTGTGTGTCCGATGTTGCATGGAAGGTTGATGACTTGGTATGGTTGAAAGACCCTAATTACAAAACTAAAGGGAGGTCAAGTTTCAAAGGCCCTTTCCGTATTAAGGAGGTGAGGGAAAATGTGGTTGTGCTGGATAATGGTGAAGTGTGGAGTATGTCCAGAATTGCAAAATGGAACTGTCCCAGGATTGATTCCGATAATCTGTCTGACCGAGGAGCGAACCACACCGCAAGGACAGAGTCCAAGGTAACACCATGCAAGACAACTCCTGTCAGACTCCGTTCTAAACCAGTGTGGTGGAAGGACTATGTTTCTTGAATTCTGATGTTTTTCCTGCATACTTCTGTGCAATTTAAATATTCTGTATTATCCTGTTATTCCGGCCATTACATTGTCATATTGTTGCTTATTTGTTTTATCCACACAGATATGTTATATTTTCTTTTTTTTTTTTTCTTTTTTTTTTTTGTTGTTCCTTTTATGTATTCCATCTCTAGTGTAATAAGGGGGATGTGTTGTGGCTGCTTAAGAATGTTGGGTACAGTCTGGAATCTCTGTCATTGAGATTCTAACTGAGGGGTCTCGAGGACGGTCTGCGGAGTGGAGAGATACTGGACGGTTGAGGAAATGGGAGCTGACGCTGCTGTTGGGTTGGTGGTTTTTGAATAAAGCTCTTTACTCTAAACTACCGTGTCAGAGCTTAACACCCTCCTTTTGGATGTACCACCTTCGTTGCATGTGTCCGCCACCCTGTCACTAATAATTAAAACATAATAATAAAAGAACTTCTAAAGCGCCTTGCTACCTCAAATCGATGTGTCCCAGCGCTAGACTCCAGGCTCCCTTGGGATAAGCACTCACAACAACTGCAGATAAATTCTGTCTAAACAGTCAAGTCTTCAATCTCTTGTAAAAAGGAGTTCCAGAGAGGCCTGTCTAACAGACACAGGCAGCGGGCTCCAAAGTTTTGGCTCTAAAAACCTAAAGGAGTTGCCACCCAGGAGCACTCTTCCCACTCTCGGATACCCACCCTGTTCGCCCCGAGGATGGAAGATTCCTCAGAGGAGTATCGGGTTGGATGAAAGGCCGTGTATACCGAGGGCTACTGTCTGACGGAGGTTTATAATCATAGCCCTGTGCCTTAAAGAAGATCCTCCGCACAGGGAGCCAATGTAACTCGGACAGTGAGGATGCCATGGAGACTCGCTTCGGAAGGTTAAACAGCAGACGAGCGCTGCATTCTGCACTCGCTGAAGACGCATCATGCGAGACTGTGACACCCCTAGATATGACTCGCGCCAGCACCCCTCATGCTCACATATGATACTAATTCCCTGGGTTTCTGGGCTCTCTTGGTCCAGTTGCCCAACAGCTCTGCCCCCTGAAAGCTTGCACGCGAGACTGTGACACCCCTAGATATGACGTGCCAGCACCCCTCATGTTCCCATATGTTACTAATTCCCAGATACGCGCCTGCACCCCTCATGCTCACATATGCAACTAATTCCCTGGGTTTCTGGGCTCTCTTGGTCCAGTTGCCCAGTATCTCTGCCCCCTGGAAGCTTGCACGCGAGACCGTGACACCCCTAGATATGACACGCGCCAGCACCCCTCATGTTCACATATGTTACTAATTCCCTGGGCTCTCTTGGTCTAGTTGCCCAGCTGGAAGTTTTCCGCAGGCATGTGACATCCCTCCCTATCATGGCGGCCTCGGTCTGGACTTCCCCCTCTGTCATTGGGTGCCTTCAGCACACTTCCTAGTCTTCCTCTAGGGCACCGTCATCCTTCCCCCTTCACCTTAGCAGATGCAATTCACTGCCTGCACACCGCAGCCGCCTGCCACTGGGTGATAATCCACCCAGCCCTCCCATCATTTCCTACCACTCACCAAGCGCTCTTCTGTAAATCCGCATTACTCTTTGATGTGGAATTACCAATAATTACACAATTACTCCTGCTCCCATAATTTGGGAGGAAAACAATCCGCTTGCACTTGCGTTTCATGTTCAGCTGCAATCAGGGCCATAGCTTTGTGCAAAAATTGCATCCTCACATACATTTTGGATGCAAAGGTGCATTTGCACTAAGAAAACAGCTCTAACGGTGGGGAATAAGTTGGGGGGAAATCCTACCCCAAGCGCACGTTTAACGAGCAGCTGCTCGCGCTTGTTATTCATGTTCCGTTGCATTTACCCATACTCTTCTTCCGCCGCGCAATCTAGCAGAATATTTGGGTAATCCAGAGTGGTCTACGACTTGGCCATTGGTACCCCACCCACCATGCCAGCCTAGCCTAACATCCTTTCTGGGCCCCAAACTCTATAGGACTCTCGAGCGTTCCACACAAGGTTTTCAGGCCACTGGCCCTCCATTCTCCACCCTCTCTGTGCCTGATGGGGCTGTTGAACCTTGCGGCCACCAGTCTCCAAGCTGGGAGTGGATGCTCTTGTGCGCCTAATCCACCTCACCAGGTTTTAAAACCTAGACGGGGTGTTCTCCCTGCAAGAGGGGCCCACCCCTCTCTCACCTATAGTCCCTTCATAACTGGGCCCAGTCACATCTCCAGTTGACCTCCAACATGACATCACAGACATGACGTGACAAGGTCTATGGTGCCTTCCTGGGGGCTCGTCCCCGCGCACTCCATACTTAGGGGTGGCAGCTTGGAAACCTGGCTCTCATCTCCCCAGGACTGGCTCCTACCTTGTGCTTTGCTTGTGTTCACTAAGCGCCAGGGTACCTTTTACATACCACAGCATTACAGAAATATTTTTACTTTACAACTGACACAAACATCAGGACCCAGCCATATGCAAGGGTACGTGAACAGGGTCAAGACTGATTTGCATATGGCAGGGTCCAAACTCGGGTGGCATGGTGAGCAAAAGAAGGATGGATTAAACCCAGATCTGTGACTGGGGGGGGAGTATTTGCATTGTTCAGCACTCCGTCCATCATCCTTTTGTGTTGCTAAAGTTGCCCTGAAAGTGGGAAGGGTATGCCCAGACGTAGGTCCCTTGCTCACTGTGCCACTGGATTCAAGCTAGCCTGGCTGATGAAGGGTGAAACCCTGAAACCGGTCCCAGGATGCTTGTTTCCAGTCCAGTGAGGACCTGGCTTGGCAGTTCAGGCTGGACTGTTCCCATCAGGAACAGGGTCAGGATTGATTTGCATATGGCTGGGTCCAAACTGGGGTGGCATGGTGAGCAAAAGAACAATGGATTAAACCCAGATCTCTGACTGGGGGTGAGTGTTTGCATTGTTCAGCACTCCGTCCATCATCCTTTTGTGTTGCTAGAGTTCCCCCAAGTGGGAAGGGTATTCAAAGACGTGGGTCCCTTGCTCACTGTGCCACTGGATTCAAGCTAGCGTGGCTGATGAAGGGTGAAACCCTGAAACCGGTCCCAGGATGCTTGTTTCCAGTCCAGTGAGGACCTGGCTTGGCAGTTCGGGCTGGACTGTTCCCATGAGGAACAGGGTCAAGACTGATTTGCATATGGCTGGGTCCAAACTGGGGTGGCGTGGTGAGCAAAAGAAGGATGGATTAAACCCAGATCTGTGACTGGGGGTGAGTGTTTGCATTGTTCAGCACTCCGTCCATCATCCTTTAGTGTTGCTACTGTAACATGCACCACAGCTAATGTAACACACAGCACAACTATTCTAACATGCAACATGACTACTCTAGTACACACAAGTGCAGTACCACGTACCATGGCTACTCTAACACCAATCACAACTTCTGTAATATGCAACACGAATACTGTAACATACAACCAGAGAGGTTTAAAGGCATGGACAAAGAGGGCTCTGGCCCTGGCCCCAGCCTTTCTGGGGGCCCCTGCTACAGCCAGCCCTGTTCTGAGAGTCTTGCGCTGGTGACCTTTAATAATTCTTAAATAGAGTGTCTTAAATACATTTTCCTTTCATTTAGTTTTAATGTGGGTGTTGTGTGAGAGTCTGTTACAGACATTTTGCAGAGAAGGGTGTGTTTATGTTTCATGCAATGTCCATAAAAAAACGTTCTTTTAGATCAAAAAAGGACCTCACATATGAAAAATGTGAGGTTGTCACAGAGATTATTTGCACCAAAACTGGTGGGTAGCTGTTATGTTACAATATTGAAAACAAACATCTCTATCTCTCAAAATTAGATGTGAACACATTTAGAATTTGGAGGAGTGTGTCGGTGCACTATCAGTGACCTGTTCTGAACAGGGGCCCCCAAAATACATTCGGCCCAGATCCCCAAAATCCTTAAGATGTCCCTGCATTCAACACAACTCCTGAAACACACACGACGACTATTCAACATTCAACATAACTACTCTAAGCTAACAAGCACCACAACTACTGTATCACACACCATGACCACTGTAACACCAACTACAACTTCTCCAATATGTAGCACGATTACTGTAACCTACAATACATACTCCTGTAACACACACAACTATTCTAACATGCAAACTAACTACTGTTAACCATGACTTCTCTAGAATGTGCTACTACTACTACTGTCTCACACACCATGACTACTGTATCACACACAACTACTGTAACACACACCATGGCTACTTTAACACACACCATGACTACTGTATCACACATGACTACTGTAACACCCACTATGGCTACTGTATCACACATGACTACTGTAACACACACCATGGCTACTTTAACACACACCATGGCTACTTTAACACACATGACTACTGTAACACACACCAGGCCTACTTTAACACACACCATGACTACTGTATCACACATGACTACTGTAACACCCACTATGGCTACTGTAACACACACCATGGCTACTTTAACACACATGACTACTGTAACACACACCATGGCTACTTTAACACACACCATGGCTACTGTATCACACATGACTACTGTAACACACACCATGGTGACTTTAACACACACCATGACTACTGTATCACACATGACTATTGTAACACACACCATGGCTACTGTAACACACACACCATGACTACTGTATCACACATGACTACAGTAACACACACCATGCCTACTTTAACACACACCATGACTACTGTATCACACATGACTACTGTAACACACACCATGACTACTGTACCACACATGACTACTGTAACACACACCATGGCTACTTTAACACACACCATGACTACTGTATCACACACCATGACTACTGTATCACACACCATGGCTACTGTAACACACACCATGGCTACTGTAACACACATGACTACTGTAACACACACCATGGTGACTTTAACACACACCATGACTACTGTATCACACATGACTATTGTAACACACACCATGGCTACTGGAACACACACCATGGCTACTGTATCACACATGACTACTGTAACACACACCATGGCTACTTTATCACACACCATGACTACTGTATCACACATGACTACTGTAACACACACCATGACTACTGTAACACACATGACTACTGTAACACACACCATGGCTACTGTAACACACACCATGGCTACTGTAACACACATGACTACTGTAACACACACCATGGCTACTGTACCACACACCACGACTACTGTGCCACACACCATGACTACTGTAACACACCATGACTACTGTAACACACCATGACTACTCTAGAATGCACCACTACTGCTGTACCATACATGACTACTGTTACACGCATGACTACTGTACGTACCACACATGACTACTGTAACACACGCCATGACTATTCTAGCGTGCACCACTACTACTGTACCACACGACTGCTGTAACACACACCACAACTCCTGTACCACATACCATGACTACTCTAGCGTGCACCACTCCTACTGGATCACACATCACCACTGTATCATACACCATGACTACTCTAGCATGCACCACTCCTACTGTACCACACATGACTACTGTAACACACACCATGACTACTCTAGCGTGTATCACTTCTACTGTACCACACATGACTACTGTATCACACCATGACTACTCTAGCGTGCACCACTACTACTGTACTACCCACCATGACTATTGTAACACACACCATGACTACTCTAGCGTGTATCACTTCTACTGTAACACGCATGACTACTGTACGTACCACACATGACTACTGTAACACACAATATGACTACTCTAGCGTGCTCCACTGCCACTGTACCACACACCACGACTACTGTACCACACACCATTACTACTGTAACACACACCATTACTACTGTAACACACAATATGACTACTCTAGCGTGCTCCACTGCCACTGTACCACACACCATTACTACTGTACCACACACCATGACTACTCTAGCGTGCACCACTCCTGCTGCAGGTGGGAGACACAAAGAAGGATGGAGCGATGCTGGTGTAAATGGAGAGATACAGGGCACAGTGAGAGGTTCAGGCGAGAACGGAGGCACAAGGTAGAGCAGAGAGTGAATGCATCGAGGGGTTCAGGGAAGAATGGGGAGAGAGGGGGTGATGATAGAGAGGTGCGAGAGAGAATAGAGGGATTCAGGAGAGAGAAAATGAAAGAGTGGAGAGAGTCAGGTAGTAAGAAATGAGAGCTGCGAAGAGACATACAGGAAGGAAATGAAGCGTGGAGAGAAGTGGAGGTGAAGTGATGAGCTGCTGGAGGAAGAACAGAGAGACAAAGGTAAAGGGGAAAAGTAGAAAGCAGTGAAGATAAAGGGGGCGGGGTACAGAAATACAAGGAATATGTTGAGATATTGAGTGAATGGTATGAGTGGAACAAGAACCTAGAAATGCAGGGAGTGGAGATTGTGGTAGCTGGATAGAGATGGATGCAAAGACGGGGGAGAACACTGCTTAATTTGAGGCAGTGGTTTCCGGTGCTTAGCATAGTTGTCAACACAGGGACTTATGACAGTCTGCCACATGGTGGCGCTGTCTGCTTTACAGATGAGCAAAATAACAGGTGTTTACTAATTCAATATACTTTAAAAATGACTAATACCTGCCACCGAAGCCATTCTTATAGCGCTGGGGTCCTGGAATAGTCTGAAGTGTGTGATGGTTAGTAATTGGGTAGTAATTGGTGCTGTCCCTGGCAGCGCTGGCAAGACTATGGTTGGTGCAAGCTGCAGTGGCCTCCTGACAAGGGCCACATCACTTATTTATTATTTTTATTTTTTACAAATAAAGCACTGGGAGAGAATGAGAGGAACTAGGACAGAGTGAAAGAAGAGAGGAAGAAGAGGGAACAAAAGGGACTAGAGTGCTACCAGAGGAAAAAGTAAGAGCTGTGTAGAGTGCAGCCTGGAACCATCCGTGGAGAATGGGGAGAAGGGGTGGAAACTGGAGCTACAGATGGGAAGTAGCGAGATACAGAGGAAGGGAGAGGAGCCAAGAGGGGAGACATACAAAGAATGATGCAGAAGTTCTGGAAGAGGAGGGGAGAGTGGAGTGATACAGGGCACAGAGCGGAGAGTGGGAGGGACAGAGCAACACAGGAAGAAAGGGAGAGATGGAGAAGGAAACATCAGAGTGAAATAGAGAGGGGGGGATAACTGGAGAGATAACAAGGGAATGAGGGGCGAGTGACAGGGTTGTGGTATGATAAGGAGGTAAGGGGGAGATGAAGGGTAGGGCTGTGTGAAGGGATACAGGGAGCACCGACACGGCTGTCATTAGTGGATCCGGAGAAGTGGCACCAGGGCCCGGGGCAGTGAGGGGTCCACTGCACCCCAGTTAGGTCTGTGTTTTAACTCCGTAACCGTCCCAACCATGGTAAGGGGACTATTTTTATCATCTGAATTATAGCCTACATGACCTTCGCAACAACACTGCTCTAACATGGAACACGACTACTTTAACACGCATCACGACTACGCTAACATGCAAACCAACTAATCTAACATGGATCACGACTAATCTAACCCACGCTATGAATATTGTCATACAACATGTGACTACTGTAACACAACACTACTGCTCTGACACATGCCACAACTACCTTAACATGGAACATGACTACTCTAACACGCATCACGACTAGGCTAACATGCAAACCAGCTAGTCTAACATGGACCACGACTAATCTAACCCACGCTATGAATACTGTCATACAACATATGACTACTATAACACACAACGCTACTGCTCTGACACATGCCACGACTACCCTAACATGGGACATGACTACTCTAGCATGCATCATGACTACGCTAACTGGCAAACCAACTAGTCTAATATGGACCACGACTAATCTAATCCATGCTACAACTACTGTTTTTCACCGTGTGATTACTATAATACACAAAACTATTGTTCTGACACATGCCACGACTACCCTAACATGGAACATGACTACTGTAACACGCATCACGGCTACGCTGACATGCAAACCAGCTAGTCTAACATGGACCACGACTAATCTAACCCACGCTATGAACATACATACAACATGTGACTACTATAACCCACAACACTACTGCTCTGACACATGCCATGACTACCCTAACATGGAACATGACTACTCTAGCATGCATCATGACTACGCAAACATGCAAACCAACCAGTCTAACATGGACCACGACTAATCTAACCCACGCTACGACTTCTGTGTTACACCATGTAATTACTCGAACACACACCACTACTACTCTGACACATGCCACGACTTTCTTAACATGGAACACTACTACTCTAACATGTCACGACTACTCTAACATGACTATGCTAACACACATCACAGTACTCTAATGCACAAATCTACTCTGTCATGTACCACGACCACTCTAACATACACCGCAACTGTCTACACAGGTAACTCAACTTTTTTAAGATGCACCACAACTACTCTAGCATGCACCACGACTGATCTGACATACAGCACGCCTGCTCTAAGATGCACAATTACTTTAACAAACACCATGGCTGCTCTAGCATGACATGAGCCATGACTACTCTAACATGCACCACAACTGTTTGAACATGTAACACAACTTCATTAACATGCAACACAACTACTCTAGCATGCACCACGACTGCTCAGACATGCAGCACGCCTACTCTAACATGTACAATTACTGTAGCACACACCATGATTTCTATAGCATGACATGAATCACAACAACACTGACCTGCATCACGATTACTCTAACATGTAGGACTACTACTGTAACATGGATGACTACACTAGCACGGCAACTTATCTAGCCTGACATTCACCACATCTAATTGAACAAGCATGACTACTTTAACATGCCTCATGACTTTACTACCATGCACCAACTACTCTGACATGTACCACCATTACTTTTACACCGATTGCTCCTGTACCATGCACGGCCACTCTAACACACACCAGGACACACCTAGCATGGCATGCATGAAGATTACTGATACATGCATGACTGTTCTAACATGCACCACTCTCCTGTCACACCACAACTTCTCTAACATGAAGTGCAACACTACTACTATGACAATCAGCACTACTAAAGATACTCCACAACTACCCTAAAATGCACCCTGAGTAATCTGACACACAACACACACAAAACAAGCTCCAAGGGCTCTAGGGTGTGGCTCGAGTGCCGTCCAGCAAGACTCACAGGTGGACAGACAGCCCTGCCACACTGGACACGTGTGGGGCACAGTGGCTTAGGCTCAGGGGGGTGTTACACCCCGCCAATAAATGTATTTTATGATAAATATTTCAGTGCATGTGCTTTAAGCCGGACATGGTGAGGAGTCCGTCGGATTTAACCAGGAATGTTTACACACAGAGAGACAAAAACGCACACACGCTCTCCCTCCCTCCGTTTTGAAAGTCCTAAAAATATTAGCTATTTTACCAACTATTATGTTTTCTCTCACTTAGTAATTCTATCAATCCCCAGTCTGCCCCCTAGCACTGCCCAGTAGCCCTCCCCCATGCACCCAGCTTGTCGCATAATGTATGTTAACAGTATCTGCCAGCGAGATTGTTGTGAAATCTGATGCCCCCCTCCCCAAGGTACGCCCCTGGTGGGGCAGAGGGTGGAAAGACCCTACTCCCCTCTCCCTCCCGGACCCTCAGACACACCCCGGTGAAGGCTGCCCCAGGTGCACTATCATGTCATGGGAAGAGGGGCTTTCAGGGTGATGCTCATTTGTATCCACGTGAAAAGGAGAAATTGGGGAGGGAGATGCGGCAGGGGAGTTTGTCCAGTTGTGGGTGATACATGGATGGAACAGCCCCCCTTTGGTGCAACAGGAGCAAAATGAGTCACAGAATTCAGAACACAAACTCCCAGAAGACACCGCGCAGGAGTCACGGGGTAAGAGGAAAGCCTGAGCTGGAGACCACGGGGAGTGTAAGGTGCTGCAGCAGACATGGATACCGAGCTGACGTCATACTATCTGACATCAACATCTCCTGACCATGTACTCTTTATACAGGGTGACTGGCTCCCTGCCCATACCTTGCAGGGGAAGGTCGGGGGAGGGAGGTGGGTGATGCTCCTGCGGGTGGGCACTACTCCTGCGGTGGGTACCCGACCCCAACGAATTCCCCTTCTTAGCTGAGCAGTTCACGTTCAGGCACAAGTGTCTCTATTTCACATGAAATATGTGTTATGTAGCGCTACAGCTCTGCTGAGGCATTGAAGCGCTTTGCAGATCGGTACACGCTACTCCAGGGAGCCCAGAATTCCTTTCCACTGCTCCTTTTAGGTCAACAGGTCGCCTATTGAGCCACCTATTATAAATTGCTAGCCCGGTTACTTGTATGACGTTTATGGGCCGCTGTATGTGACTCTGTGATAGATGACCTCTGACCCCCAGTAAACTGAGGAAGCCCCTGACACCAGGAGGTGCCAGTCTTTAGATCGGCATTAGCCCCTTTGCTGGGGCGACATTGTGCAGCCTGTGGCCAGGAGAAGTTGTGTTGTCAGTGGTCCAGGAGTGTCAGCAATAGGCTTTGGTCATTGGCCAGCAGCTCGCAGTGGAGGTCGCTGCCCATCTGGGGTCTCTGACACCGGTCACCCTTTTGTGTGATTAGAAAAACTGAGTGACTGACACAAAAACAGAGTGATTTGCCGAGGAGCACACGGTAAACTTAATCCAGTGTGAGCATCTCTGTTTGACCCAATGGGGAGGTTCTGGTCCTACCGGGTCTACTGATATTTACATCCTCATTAGGTCGAAAAATGAGTATGACTGAGCGGGGTAACAATAATCATCAGTTGTTTTGCTTCAAGACACCCACGGGTGAAATTATAGGTCAGACCGATGTTCTTTCGTGTCATGTTATGTGTATTTGTAGAGCTCGTGGCCCCGAAGTGTATCCTGGCGCTGACGCAGGAGCAGTCCGGGCCAGGCCTGGCCTCCTAGATGAGCCACATCTTCAGCTTTTCCTAGAATTCAAGCACATAGAAGGGGCCTCATGTGCAGGGGCAGGTCCTTCCAGGCTTTAGGAGCGAGGCTCGAGAAGGCACCACCGCCAGTTCCGGTCTGGGTACGTGCGGGATGTGCGTGAGTAAGGAGTCCGGCGGCGCGGAGGGGTCCGGTGGGTCTATGGTAGGTGATGCGGCTATTGAGGTACCCGGGTCCAATGTTCAGTGGCTGAACACAAAATACCATCCCCCACCCCATAATGTGATGAGGGGGCTTTAGTCCCGCATATTTTATAGATATTAATTGGCCTTGGACTGAATGGGGGCCCCTGAAGGGTTAGGGGCCCGCCTGCGCTGAAGAGGCCGCGCTGCCCCTGCCAGGGCTGTGTAAGGCTCTGAAGTGCGCTTGAGCAGTTTGAAGAGTGCTGTTTGTATACACAGATGTGGCTGCAACGCCTGTGATAGCAGAACAGCACAGAGCGCCCAACACAGGGCGCCGTGAAGCCCTGCGGGTCAGTCTATGTGCAGAGGACGGGGGTCTCTAGTCACGTGTAGCAGGGTCCCAGGCATTGTGGCCATCACTGTACTTAGATGTGTGTCAGTCTCGCGTTATCTGTGTGCACAGTCAGCGGCAGCCCAGAGGAGACATCCAGATATCAACACTCTCTGGCCAGCTGCAGCGCTGCTTCTCCGCGCTGCAGCATCCGGACTGCACCCAGCAGCGTTCATTCTATTAAGCATCCCTCTCACCACCAATGCATTGACGTGCAGCCTGCCTCGAGCCAGCTGAAGTCGGCGCGGCTGCGACCGTGCTGGTGTGAAGAGAACTGGTGAGACAACTCAGATGGTTAATGCTCCTCTTGCAGAGAGCTGCGTGCAAACACATCCCAGTGGGAAAACTCAGCATGTCATCCTTCTGAGGTCGATAAATACGTATTGTTGCACGGTGTCTGCCGCTGCTACTACATAGCGTACACGGCTTAGGGAGTGTTATATATTTATATATATGCCTTAAGATTTAATACGCCAAACACGTTTTAGTATTCACAGAATTGTGCCAGTTCCTGCCCTGGGGGGGGGGTGGGGAGTTGTGCATTTCATAGAGAAGTACTTCGGGGGACTTGCTTCACCACCCAGCGGGGTCCCTGCATTTCAAGGGCCTGGGGTCAGGTTCATGCCCCCTCCTCCCTCCCCCGGGGGCAGGTGTCATCTCTTACCTGTTCTGCCAGCCCTGCAGGAGGTTGGTGTACTTGCTCAGCACGCCCTCCAGCGCCTGCTGGTGCTCCCTGGTCCCCGAGGCGCTATCTCCAGCCCCGGCTCCGTTCAGCCTCCCCACCACGGCCTGCAGCCGGCCGGCCCCGGACACCCTGCGGCTCCCTCCGCCGCCGGAGGAGGAGGGCGACGAGCCGGCCGAGGTGGCCCTGCTGCTGCTCCGGCTGCTGCTGCCGCTGCCCGGGCTGGACTGGGGCTTCTCCATGGGGGGCTCCCGGCCTCCTCCTAGGACGGGGGCGACCGCGGGGGGCTCTCTGTGGCCGAAGAACGCATAGATGGGGGCCGTGGAGACCAAGGCTCCCCCGCTGCCGGCCCTGGGGCTTTTCAGAGAGAAATACCCCCGTCCGGCCCCTCTCCGCCCCCCAAGGGGGCTTCAGAGCAGGTCCCGGTTCAGGCGCAACAACTCCCTGCGCTGATGTTCCTGCGGCTCTCCCTTCGCGCTGCAAAAAGCATTCAAAGTGACTTCCTGCAGCTCTGCTCTGCCCACTTCCCGCAGGTGGCCTCCCTGAGCTCCACTTCCTGCCGCTGTCGATAGTCCCTGCAGCTCTCCCTTCGTGCGTTTAGGTATAATCAGTGTCAGTTCCTGCAGCTCTGCCCCGGTCAGTTCCTGGACTCTGAGCCGGACAACAGTTCCTGCAGCTGTTCTCTGATCCCTGACAGCAGTTCCTGCAGTGCTCCGCTTCAACAGCTGGAGATATTCAGAGCCAACAGCGGTGGTTCCTGCAGTTCTGCTGCTGTCCCTTCATGAAGGTCTTCTTCGTGTCGGACAGCAGTTGTAGCAGCGGTGCACTGGTCTGGGCGGCTGTCCCTGCAGCTCTCTCTTCCTGCTGCTTGATATATTCAGTCCCTGCAGTCCTGCCGTGGCTCGCTCCCGCAGATCTTTGAGATGGACAGTAGTTCCTGCAGTAGTTTCGTCTGTTCCTGCAGGTGCACTGACATCCGTTCCTGCAGCTCGGTTCCCTGCGCCACGTCACTGCTGCTTGGAAGCCTCAACGTCGCCCTGAAACTTATCCGGGTTGACAGTCGCCAAGTCAGGGACAGTCCCTGCCGCCTCCCGTCTGTGGCGGGCACACTGGAGCTCCAGGCCCCGCAGCCCCCTGTGCCCGGGCGGTCCCCAGAGACGGTTCCTGCGGGTCTTCTGACTCACAGACCACCACAGGAGAGACAGTCCCTGCGGCTCCTCGTGTGTGCCGTGAGCCTGCACACTCTCCCGTGTGACTGTAAACACCCTCTTATGTGCTGCGGGCACCCCGAGACTTCCGCGCACCCCTGGGGTGCTCTGATGAAACCTCGAGGCGCTTGTGTGCTGGGACCCCCCCGGGACCTGCTCCTGCAGCCGCCCTCTGCCCGCTGAGAGGATTTTTAAGCTGTGATGCCCGATGCCAAACACTCTCGTGCTTGGTTCCCAGCTCCTTTCACTCACTGGCTTGGCACATAGCGCCTCTTCACTCACAGGCTTCGCTCCTGGCTCCTGTCACTCACAGGCTTGGCTCCTGGCTCGGTTCCTCTCACTCACAGGATCGGCTCGTGTCTCGTTTCACTCACAGGCTTGGCTCCTGTCAAGCTTGGCTCGGCTCCTTTCACTCCCGTACTTGGCTCCTTTCACTCATAGGCTCGGCTCCTGGCAGGCTCGGTTCCTGGCTCTGATCCTTTCACTCACAGGCTCAGCTGCAGGCAGGCTCCTTTAACTCACAGGCTCGGCTCCTGTCAGGCTTGGCTCCTGGCTCGGTTCCTTTCACTCACAGGCTCGGCTCCTGTCAGGCTTGGCTCCTGGCTCGGTTCCTTTCACTCACAGGCTCGGCTCCTGGCTCCTGTCACTCACAGGCTTGGCTCCCGTCAGGCTCGGCTCCTGTCACTCACAGGCTCGGCTCCTGGCTCCTGTCACTCACAGGCTCGGCTCCTGGCTCGGTTCCTTTCACTCACAGGCTCGGCTCCTGGCTCCTGTCACTCACAGGCTTGGCTCCCGTCAGGCTCGGCTCCTGTCACTCACAGGCTCGGTTCCTTTAACTCACGGGCTCGGCTCCTGTCAGGCTTGGCTCCTGGCTCGGCTCCTGTCACTCACAGGCTCGGATCCTGGCTCCTAGCTCCGGTTCACTCCCCAGCCTCGGCCGAGCGCACACTTTCACTCCCTCCCCGCGGTGGGGGTGTTTGTGTATGTGGTGACTCTTCCTGTAGCGCCGAGGGAGGCCGTCCTCCGCCTCAGCGCGCACACCCCCTCACACAGACGCACTTTCACTCCGGCGCCTGCGAGTGGCCGGCACCCAGGCATGCCAGGGGAGCTCCCTGGGAGGGAGCTCTCCGCAGCCCTCCCCTTCCTCCCCTCATGCCGGCCTCTTCCAGCCCACGGCCGTGGAGCTGCAGCTGGGGATGGGGAAATCTCCGGGCTGTCACTCACGACCGGCCCTCCTCCCTCCGGCCTGAAAGTCAGGTGCCTCTCCGTCACCACCGACGCAGTCCCTCCTTCCCTCCTCCACGGTGGGGTTCACAGCGCGCCTTCTCCCAACCCTTCCACCTCACATGCCTTAACGTGCTTCCGGTGCATATATGTGCACATACAACTGCTTGCTCCATGACCCCTCACGGTCCCCATCCAAGCCCCCTCCACCTACCCCTGTCTCTCCTCCTCTCACAGGCCACCAGTTAGCTCGCCCCCCACCTCTCCTCTGCGCCTCCATCTTTCATCTTTGGTTGCCCCACATTTCCCACATCACCCACCACTTGTCTCCAGGGTCTCTACTCTCTCTACCCTTGGTCCCCTGGCTCGGTCTTCTCTCAATGTAGCCAGGCTCACAGTTTATCACCTCCACAGTATATTTCTCCCTATTTTATCCCCTCAGTCGGCATCTTTAAAATTTTCTACAACAGATGTGATTATTAGTTATCACAACCCTTGTCAGGGTGACCCCTCAAAATCTCCAAATTAACCTGCGCTCAACCCCTGCAGCTATGGCAGACAGCAGACTGGCTTAACTAGAGCAACGTGTAAAGTCTTTATGCAGAACCAAAACAGTAATAAAATGCAAAACAATAAATGTCCAGAACCGAATTAGAAAACTTGCGTAAACTTTAAAAAACAAAATGACAAAAACCCAGTAAGGGGAACCAGACATATGATTTTTTAAAGTTTTAATTAGAAACACTGCCAAAAAGCACTTAGCACCAATGTTAGTCAGTGGTTTGAGTTTGACCAGAATAGGGTGGAATTTGAGGGTGGCCATGATGGAGCGTGGGTCGGGTACTGAACCAGGCTCGTGCTGGTCATAGATTTTATCTCTCAGTGTAGTCTTTTATGTCTCAATCCACCGGAGGAGTACACTTCTAAACTCCCCCCCAAAGTGTCAGGAGAGGCACTCTCAGGGTGCCAGACAGGGGCCAAAAGCAAGGTTCAGTCCAGTTGCCACTGGCCAGCTGGCTACTCCCGGAAAAAAGGCATCTTACAGCTTGTTGTATACTTGTAGCCACACAGGAGGTCAGGCAGCTGACCTGTGGAGTCCACTTCTTTGTGCTAGGTACAAGAGGGAGCAGGTCCAATCCTTCAGGGCTGGGAGGTGTGAGTGGGGAGGGCAATCTTTGTGCCCTCCAACATCTAACACTGAAATCTAGTTTGCAACAGGCACAGTTCCCATAAAAAGCCCAGAGACAGGTCTTGTAGGAGAAAAGCAGGGTCCTCCAGGTACCAGACATGCAATACACAAGCATTGTTTTGGTATCCTGTTCTTTTCCTTTCAAGTGTGCCTTAAGAGTTACAGATGCTTCAGTAGACCTGACAAACAGGATTTGACATTGTTGTCAAAAGGAGGCCCACAGCCCCTGCCCTATATATTCCGCTGAACTCAAAGGAGTTATCTCTGCCTGTTAAGATCAGCCTGTGTTTGCTCCTGGGAGGCATTGCACACTCCTATTCAAGGCTAATCAGTGCCTGGGAGTAGCTGGAGAGCCAATTAAAATTAGCTTTAAGGAACCTCAGGCAGAGAAAAGGTTATGTTCTAAAAGTTACTTTTCCTTAATATGTATTAAAACCTGGCATCATCATTGAATTCGATTTTTTTAATAACTAAAAAACATAGTTGTTTAATTATTTTTCTAGCTGGGCTCATTCCTGGAATACAGCATTAGTATTTAACATTACATTCCAGTGTTTCTATATGGGTGAAATAGCTTTTGGGTGCTGGCCAAAGTAAGGACATGTTAGCATTACATTTCTACAAATCCTACTTTTAAATACACCCTGCTTTGTGGGAAAAAGTCCTACATGGGGTGACCTATTTGGAGCGGCTCCTTCGTAACAGCGAAGGAGTGTCGCCGCAGTGGCTGAGCCAGCAGCAGAAAAACAGGTGCAGGGAGGGGCGGGATGTTCCATGGGAGGGGGGAGCAGGAGGAGTGGAGTCAGTGTCACTAAGTGCGCGTGTCAGTTTGGCCGGCCGTCTTAGGCTGGCCAAACTGACAAGCGCACTTAGGTTTCTTCAATCTGGCTGTGTTACAGCCAGGTTGGCGAAACTGCACAGACCCCAGGGCACAGTCTGAGCAGTAGAATATGCCATTCCGGCCAATCCTGATGCTGCTCTCATGCTAGGTATAGCATAAGAGCAGCACCAGGATTGCTAGGAAGCCTTTTCTGGTGTCCCAGGGACTGCTGGGATACCAGCACAATCGCAGGAAGAGGATCGAGGAAGTCAATGGTGGCGGCGGCAGCGGCAGCAGGTACTTAAAAAAAAAATATATATTTTATTTCCTCCCTGGAAAGAAAGAAATGTCTCAAAGATTCAGCTTCCCAGAAATATATAAGATATAAAAAACTTCACTGCTCAATGTCTGAAACCCATGCAGAACCCAGGTGACCCTTACCCTGATGACACCACCTCTAAACATCCAGAATTACTTGTTTCCGCCATAAATGTATTAATAAACAGAAGACTAGAAGGTGATGAAATTCATCTATTTTAATATACTCTGTTGTGACCAGTCTTACAAAACAGTCCAAACCCTGCTGATCTGAAAAACTACCACCCCATTGCAGGCCTTCCATGAATTTCCAAAACTATGGAGAAAGCGTTCGCCTCTCAGCTTCATTCTCACCTCAGGTCTAACAGCGTATTGGACTCCATCCAATCTGGAATCCACCCAAAAATTGTGGCCCAAAGAAGGCCTTTGAAATGTCTTGGACAATACACTAGAAGTGAATGACCAGAGATCACTATGCATGCTGATCCTCCTCGACATGTCCACGGTTATTGATTCAGTGGACCACAACACTGTTCTGCAAAGACTTCACTAGTGCGCATGTCACAGACAGATTACTTGAATGGTTCAATACTGTCCTCAAATTCAGGCCACAATAAATTAGACTGGAGAGTATACCTTCCCTGCAGGCCCAGTGACCTGCAGAGTGCCTCATGGTCCCCCATCATGTTTATTCCTCATCATTTATGTAAAGCCTCTAATTGATCTCTTTTGATCCCCACAATGTATTCCACTCCTATGCAGATGATATAAAATATAACTGTGAGTAAGAGGCTCTGAGAACCAATTCATAGATGTCTAAACTGGGCTGGCCAGTTGAAATGTGGACAAATCAGAACAACCTAAAACTCAACTGTGCTAAATGAAAATCATAAAGAAAAAGATGATGGATGGAATGCTGAACAATGGAAACATTCACCCCCAGTCACAGAGATCTGGGATTAATCCATTTTTTTTTGCCCAACTTGCCACTCCAGTTTGGACCCAGTCATAAGCAAATCAGTTTTGACCCTGCTCCCCATGGGAACAGTCCAGACCGGACTGCCAGGCCAGGTCCTCCCTTGACTGGAAACAAGCATCCTAGGACAGTTTTCAGGGTATCACCCTTCATCAGCCAGGCTAGTTTCAATCCAGTGGCCAAAGTGAGCACAAGACCCACGTCTGGCCATACATTTCCCACTTAGGGCTGAACTGCTACCATGGGGAGCAGGGTCAAGCCTGATTTGCATGTGGCCGGGTCTACACTGGAATGCTTTGGGCAGCAAAAAAACGATGGATTTAGGCCCAGATTTCTGTACTGAGGGTGAGTGTTTGACATTGTTCAACATTCCATCCATCACTTGTTATTTATGCATAATGAACATCATAGCACTAGTTCCCACCACCTCAAGAAGAGAAGACACCATCTGCCGCCTCTGGTACTCCTCATAAAAATTGTGCCTGTCAAAACTAACGCTAAAAGTCAGTGAATCATACTGGACATTGACTCAAGCTTTGACTCCCAAATTAGAGCAGTAATCAAATCCTCCTTTCACTAACTAACAAAGAACAACACACCTTGATAGTCAGAGCTCTAGTAAACTGCTGTTTAGACTACTGCAACCCTTCCTTTCTTTGGCATTGTCCTGTCTTTCTACCAAATTAACAGATTTCAGAAGGCTCAAAACATTGCCATACACCTTATTAATGACTTGGGCAAAATAAAACACAACACCCAGCAACATATAAACAATAAGGGGAACCAGAGGTATGCATTTCTAAAGTTTTATGTAGAAATAGTGCCATAAGGCACTTAGCGCCAATGATGGTTAGTGGTTTGAGTTTGACCAGAATATAGGTGCAATTTGAGGATGGCTATGATGGCGCATGGGTCGGATATACTGACCAGGCACATCCTGGTCATAGATTTTATCTCCTTGCTTAGTCTTTTATGTCTCAACCCACCACAGGAGTACATTTCTAAAGCTCCCCACAACTTCAGGAGAAGCACTAACAGGGTGTCAGATAGGGTCCAAAATAGTGGGTGGCTATACAGCCCTGGGACCCCTTCAAGCCACTCGCTCAGCACCTAAATGCATACAGACGGCAATTAGGCAATACACCCAGCCTAGACCACTCCATTCGAACAATGTCAACCTCCTTGTGGTCTCTAAAAGGCACGCAAGTTTTGCACAGAGAGGGCTCCCTAGTATTTGAACCTTGCTTGTGTTAAAGCATTCCTCAATGCCTATGTAACTCCAACAACTTCTTGACATTTGGGACACAATTGAAAACCTTTCTCTTCTACCCTGTGACCACTTTTGGTGTAATTCGTCCCTCACTCTCTCTCCAGCACCTAAAAGTGATTCAGTTATGCAGTGTGCGCTATACAAAATGTATAAATAAACACACTTTAATCTTTTACATATGAAAGATGAGACATTCACATCCTTCACGCTACTTGGAATTGTGGGATTCAACTCCAATGTGCCCCACTCCAGGGCTCACAAATCTCACCAGCATGAGGATTTTTTAAAAAAAAGAATGGGTTGGCTAGCTCACCCAGGCCTCAAGCCTTATACATACCCACACAGGCCTCATCCGTATTTCTGACCCCTATTTTGGGTATACTTGGGGGCTTACCTGCAATCTGCCCATCCCAGGGTAAAATGGGTGGGACAGCAAGCCAATTAGTGCCAGGGATTTAAAGAAAATGGGTGGGGTGGCCTATCCTGGCATCTGGCCTTACCCCACCCCAAAAAAGGTTTGCAGTCTTTCAGCCCCCCTGTGGTGCAGACAGGTGGTCTTACTCCAAACTGCCCTCCCTGGGCGTAAAGGGGCGTGGAGGAAAATTCAATAGCGCCAATAATTATTTTTTTAAAAAGAATGGTGTGGGGGTAGCCCCTCCATGCTTCAGGCCTTTCCATTACCTAACAGTCTTTGCCCACCAAGGAGCAGTCTGGGTGACTTAACTCCAATTTGCCCTCCCAAGGATGCAGAAAGTGTACTAGAAACAGTGGGTTATTGTTTTCAAAATAAATAAGGGGTGCGGGCAGCCCAATCATACACTGAACTGGGCCCCCATCCCTATAGGACAGTCTTTCTGCCCCCTATGGGGCAGATTGGGGGCTATCCTGAATCTTCTTCCCAGAGGGACAGAAATCCCACTAGAAACTAGGCAGTATTTATTTATTTTAGGAAAATAATTGTTGTGAGGGGGAGGCAACTGCCCAACCACCCAGGGCTTACCTGCACCCATAAAGGTATAATGGGAATACTTGGGTGTAGGAATTTTGTCAACCCCCCCCCCCCAACAAGTTCTAGAACTTTCCTTCACAGAAATGTGGTGGCAACATTTATTCGTAATAAGACTAGCTGGAGTTCAGCCTCGGCCTTTCTTAACTATCTTAATTGACTCCAGTGCCTAATTTGTAAATAAAGAGGTGCTGGTGCTCAAAGACCTTCTCTTAAACACGAGACTGCTGTAATTAAATCTGCCAGCACTGAATACTGAGGCAGCGTAATCCTGAAGCCATCTCAGGCCTCTTCAATCCCTTTACGGCCACTCCCTGCCCCTTCAGCTCATCCTACAACTTTCTACTTTCTCCCTTTATGACGCTTTTTAGTTTTTCCTTCTTCCGTATTTCCTATATGTATCTTTTGCTCGCAGCAAATGCTTGAGGCAGAAGAATAAGCCCCGGGCCTCACAAATAAGTGCCGGTGCTCAGCACCGGAAACAACAAGCACAAATTAAGCACTGATTGACTACCAGCTTGTAAAAGAGCTGTTTTCAAACTAATGTGCCTGTAGCCGGGCGATCCCGGCTACAAGCAAGGCAGATGACGTATCGGCCGAGGCCGATACGTCATTTCCGCGTCTTCCCGTTGCCGGGGAGACGCGTCCCGAGAGCGGCAGGCAGGACCGCGTTGCCCGGGAAACGACGTCGGTTTCCCGGGCTGGAGCCGCACAAGAAGGGGACGCGCTGAAAGCGGAGGGGGAGAGGAACGCGGAGGAGGAGAGGAACGCGGAGGAGGAGAGAAACGCAGAGGGAGAGAGGAACGCGGAGAGAGCGAGGCAAGAGAAGCGTGAGGAAGAACAGAGGACCAGGATAGAAGCAGACGAGGAACTGGAGGAGGGAGAGAGAGAAGAAGAGCTCCAGAACCTGGAAACAGGAGACCAGCAGGAGGAACACTACCAAGCCAGCCACGACCCTGGAGGGTCGTGGCTAAACAAGGTACGGTCCTTTTGGACAAGAAGAATGGAAATTGGGGAGAAGGGACTGGGGAGGGGTCATAGAGGAGGGTTGGAAAGGGAGGTAGAGGGAAGGGCACTATAACTTAACTCACCAGTGTCACTTATTCCTACACTAAGAATAGATGTGTTCACACTATTCCCTAAAACACTCCTCACTGGCACCAACCCCCTCCTTTTGTGTGTACCGCCTCCCAGTCCAGAGATAAGAGAAAGGGAAGAACCCCAATTAAACATCAATACTTACCTTAGCGTTTTCCCTTCTATTTCCGGCACCACCCTGGACTCCGACGAGCGAGCAAGGCAGCTGGGTCACCTGTAAAATAAGAAGCAAGAACATACAATCACGAACCTGGGGAAAAGATACAAAAGAAGAACAAAGCGACTAAGAAAGACGATAACACTTGTGATTTTGTTAAACATACCCTACTTCCCATATAACTAAAATAAAACCACTTACCACTAACTAAAATAACGCCTCAGTGGTCCTCATACTGTTCGACCTGCGACAGTGGTGTCAGAAGTGGGATCTACCTGTGTAGACTCCTCGCAGTAATCGAACAGTATAACCATGAGTGACCAACCCTCATTGGAGGACATGATAAAGCAATTGGCCGAGGGCCAACGTCATCTCCAACTGGTGTGGGAGGCCCACCAGCGAGAGGCCAAAGAGGACAGGGAAGCGTTACAGTCGGCTTTGAAAAGTCAGGCGACCATCCTTGCGAATAATCAACTGGTCCATGAAACGGGCATGAAAAAATTGACTGAGACCATTGCTAGTAGTAAGGTGCATCCCAATGTCCCAAGTTCCGTGTTGCAGAAATATCAAGACGGAGAAGACCCCGAAGCCTTTTTTACTAATTTTGAGAGAGTGGCATCATCCGCCCAATGGCCTGAGGATAGATGGGGTCAGTATGTCGCCCCCTTACTTACAGGGATCTTACAAGCAGCATATCAAGCGGCAAACCCGGGTGGAACCACGCCATACCGAGAGATAAAGACTAGTATATTAGAACGTGTGGGACATGACACGGAATACTATAGGGTTAAATTTAGAAAAATTAAATGGGGACCGAATGAAGATCCCCGAACCTTTTATTATCGGGTAAAGGATTTGGCCTTAAAATGGTTGGGTTCTTCCGGAAATAGTAGGGAGGAAGTGATCCAAACAATTGTCCTTGAACAATATTTAGAGTCCCTACCTACCACCACTAAGCACTGGATCCGTCAACATCCAAAGGTGACTACTGAGATGGCAATTGATCTAGCGTGTGCTTATCATCGCTCCACCGATGTGAGAAATATGTCCACCCGACCCAGCCTAAAGCCAGGACCTCCCAATCCTAAAATTACGCCAAGACCCTTTTCGGAGGAACCAGTACCTCACCGATTTCCTAACCCTCCACCGGTAGCAGGACCCCAATGTTACAGCTGTGGGGAATGGGGCCACATTGCCCGAATGTGCCCCAGAAAACAGGATAGTAGTGAGCCAATGGAAATCGGAGTTACTAGGCGACGGGTACTGTGTACCGGAAGAGGTAACCAGAAGTTTAAACAGCTTCTGAAAGTCAACGGGAAAACACTATGGGCCCTTATTGACTCAGGGTGTAGTCAGTCGGTGTTAAGAAAAGACATAGGCCCTCATTCTGACCCTGGCGGTCGGTGATAAAGCGGCGGCCAACCCGCCAACAGGCCGGCGGTCCAAAATATGCAATTCTGACCCTGGCGGGAACCGCCAACACAGCCCGCCGCATTAACACTCCGCCCGCCACGACGGAACAAACAAACAGCGCGGCGGTCCCCGCCAACAGCCAGGCGGCAGACAATGTACCGCCCACCCTATCACGACCCACCAATCCGCCACCTTTTCCGGGGCGGGAGCACCGCCGATAAAAACACGGCGGAAACAGACTACGAACGGGAAAACGCTCACCTCCACATACTCCACGCGAGATTCCGGCAGTATGGAACCCGAGTTGCAGGTCATCCCCGCACTCCTATACCTGCTCCTGTACCAGGAGCACGCCCGGCGGCGCGGAAGACATCGGTGAGTACTGCACCTACGACACAGGGGAGGGAAAAGATTACCGGCACACACCCACCCACCCACACCCACTACAACACACACATCAATGCATTCCCACAGATCACTGTCACAACCCACAAACCCCCCCCTTCCGAAATAATGCAAAGACCAAAAGAAGAGATCTCAAACGGGCAGATATATTGAAAAATGGACAGCAGTAATCCAAATAAATAAATAAACTATGTACAAAATATATACAGCTACTAAATGTAGTCCAACCACTGTCCGTGGACCACAGGGGTCCTGAGCAAAGGGGCAAGGCCCAGTCCCACGACAAGAACTCCACGGAGAGAACACTGCAGGGGCATCAGAAAGAAAAAAGGACAGGCACCTCAGGGGGAAGGGAAGGGGGGGCACCTCAGCCACTTGAGTACACGACGCCAGATCCACGAGGGGACTCCATGACCATTGGCCATCCTGGGGAGAGCAAAGCCACAGTCCAAACAGTCCATACAGTGGGTGGCCTGCCCACTGGGCCATCCTGGGGAGAGCAAAGCCACAGTCCAAACAGTCCATACAGTGGGTGGCCTGCCCACTGGGCCATCCTGGGGAGAGCAAAGCCACAGTCCAAACAGTCCATACAGTGGGTGGCCTGCCCACTGGGCCATCCTGGGGAGTGCAAAGCCACAGTCCAAACAGTCCATACAGTGGGTGGCCTGCCCACTGGGCCATCCTGGGGAGAGCAAAGCCACAGTCCATACAGTCCATACAGTGGGTGGCCTGCCCACTGGGCCATCCTGGGGAGAGCAAAGCCACAGTCCAAACAGTCCATACAGTGGGTGGCCTGCCCACTGGGCCATCCTGGGGAGAGCAAAGCCACAGTCCAAACAGTCCATACAGTGGGTGGCCTGCCCACTGGGCCATCCTGGGGAGAGCAAAGCCACAGTCCAAACAGTCCATAACAGACTCCACTGCCACTGGAGGAGGCATGTTGGCCAGAGGACATCCTGCAGCCCTGCCCGAGACAGATCCTGCCCTGCCACGTCTGCCAAAGGGCCAGCGGTTCCTGCCTTGAAGGGCCCAGTTCAGCGGTTCTTGCCTTGAAGGGCCCAGTTCAGCGGTTCTTGCCTTTTTGGGCCCAGTTCAGCGGTTCTTGAGACGGCGGTCCCCAGCGGAGCGGTGCTGGAGACGGCGGGGCCCAGTTCAGCGGTTCTTGCCTTGAAGGGCCCAGTTCAGCGGTTCTTGCCTTGAAGGGCCCAGTTCAGCGGTACTTGCCTTGAAGGGCCCAGTTCAGCGGTTCTTGAGACGGCGGTCCCCAGCGGAGCGGTGCTGGAGACGGCGGGGCCCAGTTCAGCGGTTCTTGCCTTGAAGGGCCCAGTTCAGCGGTTCTTGAGACGGCGGTCCCCAGCGGAGCGGTGCTGGAGACGGCGGGGCCCAGTTCAGCGGTTCTTGCCTTGAAGGGCCCAGTTCAGCGGTTCTTGCCTTGAAGGGCCCAGTTCAGCGGTTCTTGCCTTGAAGGGCCCAGTTCAGCGGTTCTTGAGACAGTGGTCCCCAGCGGAGTGGTGCTGGAGACGGCGGGGCCCAGTTCAGCGGTTCTTGCCTTGAAGGGCCCAGTTCAGCGGTTCTTGAGACGGCGGTCCCCAGCGGAGCGGTGCTGGAGACGGCGGCCATTCTATGGCCAACTGCTCATTGCCTGGTGGTGCCCTCCTGGGCAGCGGGGATGGTGCTCCTTAAATGCCCACCTGGGCTGTGGGTGGTGGGGCCCTCCTGGCCAGCTGGGCTGGGTCCTCCCTGGGCAGCGGCTATGGGGGTGGTGGGCTCTCCCGGGGCAGCTGTGCCGGTTCCTCCCGGGGCAGCGGCTATGGGGGTTGCGGGCTCCTCCTGGGCAGCTGTGACGGGTCCTCCATGGGCAGCAGGCCTGCTGCCTGACTTCTCCGCCTTGCTGCCCTTGCCCTCCTTAGTCGGGAGTCTGTGGCCCTTTCCTCCCTTTGGAGCTGTGGCTGTTGACGGTGGCTGGCTAGTGTCCTGGGGGGATATCGAATCCGGGCTCCGGCGGCGGCCCTTCCGCCTTCTGCTCCTCTTCCCAGGGGGTGGGCTGGCTGTCCCCTTGCTGCTGGGCGAAGATCCAGACCTGCGGGCTGGTGGGCTCCAATACCCCTGCACCCTTGTCAAGGGGGCTGCAGGGCTGGTGGTGGCTGAGGTGCTCTTTTTACCCCGACGAGAAGGAGGGGGGGGCTCAGGGTCAGGAAAGAAGGTAGCAGTAGAGAGATAGATTTTCTTGGGACAATGGAGAGTGGTAGGTACAGTGGGTATGGGAGTGGAGGGAGAGGATGTGGTTGTAGGCGAGACAAGTTTGCTGTCTTTGCGTGCAGGTGCAGGAGCGGGAGGCTGTCGTGAGGTGGATGGCTGTTGGGTGGGTGGGTGGCTGCGTTTGTGTGGTGTGGAAGAGGGGGTGACAGACACAGTGGGAGAGGACACAGGGGACGTGTAAATGGCAGTGGGGGTGGTGACTGCACGTGTGCGGACTGGAGTGGAGGGTATGCTGGTGATGGAAACACTGGCTGATGGTGAGGTGAATGAAGGTGTGAGTGTAGACGTCACAGGGAGGGAGGAGGGAGACGAGGAGGTGGGGGTCACAGAGGTGGTAGTGACTGTTGGCATGTCTGCATCGGAATGTTGCTTGTGTGAATGTCTGCGTGATCTGTGGTGCTTATGTTTGGATGAGCTGCTCTTGGGTGTTGAGGTGTGTGCAGGCTGGTCTGATGGTGTGGGTGGGACAGGCAGAGGAACAGGAGACTGGGAGGAGGGAGTTAGTAGAGGGAGGCAGGAGACAGGGACAATGGCTGCCGTCAGTGCTGAGGCCAGAGCCTGGAACGATCGCTGATGGGCAGCCTGACCCGAATGAATGCCCTCCAGGTACGCATTGCTGCGATGAACCTCCCTCTCCACCCCCTGGATGGCATTCAAAAGGGTAGTCTGCCCAACAATGAGCGTTCGGAGGAGGTCAATGACCTCCTCACTGAGGGCAGCGGGGGTAACAGGGGCAGGGCCTGAGGTGCCTGGGGCGAAGGAGATGCCCGGCTTCCTGGCAGAGCGGGCACGGGGCGAACGCTGAGGGGCTGCTGGGAGGGCGGAGATGGTGCGCTGGGTGGCGGCTGTACCTGTAATGGCGGGGGGCACGGATGGTGCCACCCCCGCAAGGGAGCTCCCTTCCGAGGACGTGTCCGTGTCGCTGCAGGGTCCAGTCGTCCCCGTTGTGGAGCTCCCCTCGCCCTCCGTCTCACTGGTCCAGTCAGACTCTGTGGCATGGCCCTCCTGGGCCATGTGAGATGCAGCTCCCTCCTGCCCTGATGCCAATTCTCCTCCGCCTGATGATGCTGATGCACACAAGCACAGAAAGACAAACAAAAAGGGGGGGGGAGAGAGAAATAAAGAGATTTTGAGTACATGGATCACCGGTACAGTTAGCGGACATGACAGACACAGATGCCCCCTGCACTAAGTTGCGCACTTGGGGTCCGCTACGCATTCCATGGAACATGCCCTACACGCCTAGAGTTGACAACTGCACCCATGGATGACACGGCCCAGGGATGGCTGTACTGACACACTACTGAGGGTGGTGGCTGGGGACACAGGGGCTTACGGGGGTGCCCAGCCTACAGATATCGTCCTGGCCTAGGGGGACCCACAGCCCTCCTCCCCCACCCAGACACCTCCACTGCGCGACAACAGAGTAGATAATGCTTGTACTCACCCCCTTGTGTCTGCTGTGCTGCCCTCACGCGCCCATCCAAATCAGGGTAGGCCACCGCCAGGATCCGGAACATCAGGGGGGTCAGTTGACGGCAGGCACCCCGCCTACGTTGGGAGGCCATCCCCAGCAGAGACTCGGCGGTCTTCTTGGTCCCGCGGCGGATGTCCTCCCACCTCTTGCGGCAGTGGGTGCCCCGTCGATGGTGGACCCCCAGGGTCCGGACTTCCTTGGCGATGGCACGCCAAATCCCGATCTTCTCATGGGCGCGGACCTATGTGACACGTACAGGGAGGGAGAAATACCACGTTCAAGTTTGTCTGCATTTTTGTTGCCAGTGGCCCAACGCCCCCCATCCCCGCCAGGCCCCCCGCCAGGCCCCCCGCCAGGCCCAACATGCCCCCCATCCCCGCCAGGCCCCCCGCCAGGCCCAACATGCCCCCCATCCCCGCCAGGCCCCCCGCCAGGCCCCCCGCCAGGCCCAACATGCCCCCCATCCCCGCCAGGCCCCCCGCCAGGCCCCCCGCCAGGCCCAACATGCCCCCCATCCCCGCCAGGCCCCCCGCCAGGCCCCCCGCCAGGCCCAACATGCCCCCCATCCCCGCCAGGCCCCCCGCCAGGCCCCCCGCCAGGCCCCCAAGCCAGCCAGTGGCCCCAAATCCATATTGAATTAAACTCACTTGTTGGTCTGGAGGACCGTAGAGTAGCGCATACTGGGGGAGGACCCCATCCACAAGTTTCTCCAACTCTTCTCCAGTGAAGGCAGGGGCCCTTTCCCCAGGCGCAGCAGCCATTGTCCCTTCCAGACCGAGGTCACAGCAACACTTGCAGTATAGGTCCTCTCCTGTGAAAGTTCAAGTCGCGAGTGAATAAGTAGATAGGAAATGGCGGTCACGCCCGCGGCGGTGCGTACCGCGGCGGTGCGTACCGCCACCGCCGGCGCCCTTCGCCATTGGCTCCTGAAACCCATAGGCTTCAATGTTAACCAATGCGGCTTCGCGCCGCGGTCTTCGACCGCCGACCGCCGCGGTGTGCCACGCCAGCGCATTGACCTCACATCCCATTGTCACACTTCACAGGTCAGACAGCCGCCATTTCGAGGGTCCACATGGCTCAATTTCAACTGCGTCACACAGGCCTAGGCCTTGCATAGCCACTCAGACACGCCATTCACTGCATAGAGAATCGTTTACTGTGCAAGCTGTGAGTACGTACCTGTGGGTTGCTTGACTCTGTGCTCCATGTTGTCCTTCCTAGGCACCGTCCGCTGGGTTTGGCGAGGAGACGGATGAATCCTCGCGTGTACCAACCGCTGGTGGACCTGTCGACAATGGAAGAACGCCACATTATCCTGACCTACCGGCTTGACCGTGCCACTATACATGAACTGTGTGCCCAGCTGGAGCCCGACCTGATGTCCCCCATCCGCCAACCCACATGGATTCCCCCTCTGGTGCAGGTCCTGTCAGTACTCCATTTCTTGGCAAGTGGGTCATTTCAGACAACAGTGGGAATTGCTTCTGGGATGTCTCAGCCCATGTTTTCGAAGGTGTTATCCAGAGTGTTGTCTGCCCTGATGAAATACGTGAGGAGCTACATCATTTTCCCTGAGGTGGGCGAATTGGCTACAGTGAAGGGTGATTTCTACGCCCTTGGACATATTCCCAACGTCATTGGTGCCATTGATGGGACCCATGTGGCTTTGGTTCCCCCAAGAGACAGGGAGCAGGTGTACAGGAACAGAAAAAGTTACCATTCCATGAACATCCAGGTGGTGTGTTTGGCTGACCAGTACATCTCGCATGTAAATGCCAAATTCCCTGGGTCAGTGCATGACGCCTACATCCTGAGGAATAGCAGCATCCCTTACGTGATGGAACAGCTAGAGAGACACCGTGTATGGCTATTGGGGGACTCTGGGTACCCCAACCTGTCGTGGCTACTGACCCCAGTAAGGAATCCCCGGACCAGGGCAGAGGAACGGTACAATGAGGCCCATGGGCGTACTAGGAGGGTGATCGAACGCACCTTTGGCCTCCTAAAGGCCAGGTTTCGGTGCCTGCATATGACAGGGGGATCCCTAATGTACTCACCTAAGAAGGTGTGTCACATCATCGTGGCCTGCTGCATGCTTCACAACCTGGCTTTGCGCCGCCAGGTGCCTTTCCTGCAGGAGGATGGTCGAGACGGTGGTGTTGTGGCAGCTGTGGAACCTGTGGAGAGTGACGAGGAGGAAGACGACGGTGCTGAAACAGACAACAGGGACAGAATCATTGAACAGTACTTCCAATAGGACACAGGTAACAATTCAAACATAATTTAGTAAATGTGAACTACTCTCCTGCATCTCTGCTGCCTGTCTATTTGCCCCAGTGTATGATGACTGAGTTGTGGCTTTTCCCTCCCTATTTCAGATCTGGGGTCCCCACTACGAGTCCTGTGCTTCGTTTCCCCA
Organism: Pleurodeles waltl; assembly: GCF_031143425.1. NCBI lineage: Eukaryota > Metazoa > Chordata > Amphibia > Caudata > Salamandridae > Pleurodeles > Pleurodeles waltl. The sequence continues at coordinate 1,029,888,878 of NC_090449.1, read as the reverse complement.
TGGACTACAGCTTTGTGGCAGCTGTTTGTTGACTTCACTATGTACAAGGACATATTTGCAATGTCATGTCAATTACAATATTTTGAAATCACAGCCAGACTCCAGATAGTTTTGTGCAAAATAGGTGTTTATTTCAGTGCTCAAAATGGGATGGGTGGTTTCAAGTGGGTGGGGGCTATGGTGAAGGAATGTCCATGGCAGAGTCCAGAGTAACAGTCACACAGGTGCATTGTCCAGAGGCCTGTGGAGAGATGGAGCATGGGCAGTTCAAGGATGGACAGGGTGACAATGTGGGACAGTGGGCTGACATCAGGTGGTATCCTTTGCTGGCGGGGGTCTTGACATCCTACTCTGTCTTCTTGCGAGATCTCAGGGCCCTCTTGCGGGGTGGTTCTTCTCCTGCAGGAGGTGGGGGTCTGGTGGGCTGCTGTTGTGCGGGGGCCTCCTGTCCACTAGCGCCGGCGGAGGTGGTTGGCTGTTCTTGGGCCAGGCTAGTGGCAGGGGCCCTTTGTTGTTGTTGAGTGTCCGTCCTGGTGTTGATGAGGTCCTGCAGCAGCCCTACCATGGTAACCAGGGTGGAGGTGAGGGCTCTGATGTCCTCCCTGTACCCCCGATAGTGTTCCTCCTGCAGTACCTGGATCTCCTGGAACCGGGCCAGTACCGTCGCCATCGTCTCCTGGGAGCGGTTGTATGCTCCCATGATGGTGGTGAGGGCCTCGTGGAGAGTGGGTTCCCTGGGCCCGTCCCCCCCCTGTCGCACAGCTGCCCTCCGAGTTGCCCTGTTTCCCTGGGCCTCTGCCCCCTGGCCGGTGTGCCCACTACCACTGCCCCTAGGTCCCTGTTGTTGTTGGGGTGGTGGGTTATCCTGGGTGCCCTGTAGTGGTAGACACACCGCAGATTGACGCGCCCTGGAGACAGAGGCATGGGCCCGCTGGGTGGGAGCTGTGCCGGTGTTCCCAGAGGGGTTTGGGTCTGTAGTGGCCTGTGCCTGTGTGAGGGGAACCGACTGTCCAGAGGTCCCCGATGGTCCGGGCTGGTCATCAGTGTCCAGGTCGACAGAGCTGCTGTCATCGCTGACGGCCTCTTGGGTGGGGGGTGTGGAGAATTCTGGGCCCTCCGTGGCGGTGTGTTGACGGTCGGGTCCTGCAGGGGTATAGAGGTATGGTTATAGTTTCAATGTGTGGCATATGGGTGTATCTGTGGGTTCCCGTGTCCCCAAGTGCTGGCATTCGTGTGTGGGGGCTTTGGTGAGGGTGGCTTGTGGGGGGGATGTGTATATGCATTGGGCATGCTTTGGTGATGGGTGTCCATGCTTAGTGGACGCATGCAGGACTAGGTTTTGGGATGTGTGGGTTGTGATGGTGAGACATTGGCAGGGAATAGGTGTGCTGGGGGTGGGGGTGAGGATGGTGGTGGGGGTGAGGATGGTGGTGGGGGTGAAGGTGGGGGTGAGGATGGGGGTGGGGGTGAGGGTGGGGTTCGAGGATGGGGGTGAGGGTTGGGGTATGATTTGGCATGCAGGTGGGGGGGAAGCAGTATTGAAGCTTCAACTTACCAGTATCCATTCCTCCGCCGACTCCTGCGAGGCCGTCAGGATGCAGGATGTTCAAGACTTCCTCCTCCCATGTTGTAAATTGTGGGGGTTGAGGTGGGGGTCCTCCGCCAGTCTTCTGCACGGCGATGTTGTGCCTGGATACCATGGAACGCACCTTCCCCCGTAGGTCGTTCCATCGCTTCCTGATGTCTTCCCGGTTTCTGGGGTGCTGTCCCACAGCGTTGACCCTGTCGACAATCCTCTGCCATAGCTCCGTCCTCCGGGCAATGCTGGTGTATTGGACCTGTGTGCCGAAGAGCTGGGGCTCTACCCGAACGATTTCCTCCACCATGACCCTGAGTTCTTCGTCTGAGAAGCGGGGGTGTCTTTGGGGTGCCATGGAGTGGTGTGTATGATGTGTGGGGTGGAGTATGTGTAGTTAAGTGTGTTGAGAGTGGTGGTGTGTGTTGTTTTGTGTGTGGATATTGTGTGGGTGATGGTGTAGTGTGCCTCTGTGTGATGGTATTCTGTGATCGCTGATGTGTCTCTCAGTGCTTCTTTCTGAATTTTTGGTCGTAGGGGTTTGTGGGTGATGTGGGTGTGTGTTTTATATTGTATTGTGTGTGTGGGAGTGGTGTGTGTATGTGTATCAGGTGTGTGGAATTCAAATCGGCCAATGTGGCTGAGTTTTGTTCGTTTGTGTGTATTCTGACCGCGGCGGTGTGTCCCGCCAATGGAAAACCGCGTTTGAAAGACCGCCGCGTGGATTCGTGGGTCGTAATGGCATGGGCGTATTTCTGTTGGCGTGACGGTGGAGGTTTGGTCACCTCCACTTTTCCGCCGACCGCTGGTCTGGCGGTCTGTTGTGGCTGTCGGATTTTCGGAGGTTTGGCTGCTGCGGGTCAGAATGACCGTGGCGGGTTACCGCGACCGCGGCGGAATTATGAGGATTTCTGACCGGCGGTAGGCGCCTTTTACCGCCGAGGTCAGAATGACCCCCATAGTCCCCATAGTAGAGGAAAGAACAGAACAATGGGTGAATATATGTTGCATACATGGAGATAAGGAACAATACCCTTTATATGACGTCACAGTAGAATGGGGAAAACACCGGGATGCCTTACCGATGGGTATAATGTCCAATCTGATTGAGGAGTGTATCATTGGAACTGATTACGAACATTTCCAAGAAATACTGGATTATGTTCGACAACCCAAACTGACACAGGATTGGTGGAGAGACGCTCCTTTTTCCGATAGCAGTATAGAAAGCCCCACAATCCGGAGGAAATTATCTCGCAGAGAGAAACTAATAGAAAAATTGAATTACTTGGGAAAGGAGAGATCAGGACCGAACACAGACATTATTGCAGAAACCCATGAAGTCCCTGTCAGTTTTCCCCATCAGCAAAGAGTAGATCCTTCTCTCGCCCACGCCTGGAAATCGGCCAGAGAAGAAGAAACCGAAGAGGTGGGTCCCTACTTCCTCATTAAGAAAAACCTCTTATATCGGATAACCACTACCGGTACCGGAGAACATAAACAACAATTAGTGGTACCCGATTATTATAGAAATCAGGTCCTAACGATGGCACATTGTCAACCGGGGGGAGGTCATTATGGGAGGGAAAAAACAGAAGAATATCTTCTTAGACGGTTCTATTGGCCGGGAGTGTTTGCTCACATACGTAAATATTGTTCCCAATGTCCCAGATGCCAACTCACTGAACCCGGCAGACCTAAGAAAGCACCTCTAATGCCCCTACCCATTATAGACATCCCCTTCAGTAGAATAGGAATGGACCTAATTGGACCTGTAGTACCATCCACAAAGGGTCACACGTATATCCTAGTCATGGTTGACTATGCCACACGATACCCCGAGGCCGTTCCCTTAAAAAGTATGACAACTAAGACGGTGGCGCAGGCAATGATAAACATTTTTTCCCGAGTCGGGTTCCCGCGTGAAATACTTACCGACCAGGGGACTCCTTTTAGGTCCACTCTTATGAAGCAAGTATGTAAAACCTTAGGTATTTCCCAAATCCGTACCTCGGTATATCATCCACAGACGGATGGACTAGTGGAACGATATAACCGAACAATAAAAACCTTATTGAAAAAAATGATGGAAGAGTCAGGGAGAGACTGGGATCAAAAATTACCCTTAGTGTTATACGCTATTCGAACACATGAACAGTCCTCTACAGGACACAGCCCATTCGAGCTGGTGTTCGGAAGACAGCCGAGATCTCTTCTTGACATGGCCATAGAAACATGGGAGGAAGAGGCAGAAGAAGGGGGAAGGCCCCTTCTAGAATATGCCCACAATTTAAGGTCACAGCTACAAAGTCTATGGGACACGGTCAAAGTGAATATGGAACAAGCTCAAAACATTCAAAAACAATACTATGACAGAGGGAGCAAGTTACAGGTTTTACAACCAGGAGATCAGGTTTTAATTATGCGTCCCACCTCAGAACAAAAACTAATCGCCAAATGGCAGGGCCCCTATAAGATAATAAGAGCAGTATCTCCGGTTACCTACCTGGTTGAATTATCAAACACTCCCCAGAAATCACAGATTTATCACATAAATCTCCTTAAAAAATGGGAAGAACCAGACCCCACGAACACTGCCAGCGTGTTGGCAGGATTCCTATGTCCACCTAATAAGTTAAGTATTGAGTTCTGTCCAACCGACCACAGCAACGGGAAAGATCTACCCCCAGTAAATGAGACCTTAACAAGAGCAGACAAGGAACAGGTATACAGCTTACTAGAACACTTCCGGGATTTTTTTTCGGCATTACCCGGTAGAACCACCTTGATAACCCATAAAATAAGAACCATACCAGGGAAAATTGTGAGGTTACGGCCATATCGTATTCCTGAGGCGAGGAAGCAGATTATGGAGGCTGAAATACAGAAAATGTTAGAACAAGGGGTGATTGAACCGTCAAATAGTCCCTGGTGCTCCCCGGTTGTTTTAGTGCCAAAACCGGATGGTACTATTAGTTTCTGTATTGATTTCAGGAAGCTTAACGAGAACTCCATGTTTGACACATATCCTATACCCAGAGTTGATGATGTATTAGAGAAACTAGGAAAAGCCAAATATATGACTACCTTAGATTTGACAAAAGGGTATTGGCAGATTCCCTTAGCCACAGAGGATAAGGAGAAAACAGCGTTCGCAACCCAGTCCGGTCTTTATCAGTTCACTGTGCTACCCTTTGGTCTCCATGGAGCACCAGCTACATTCCAGCGGTTAATGGATAAACTCTTAAATCCCTTCCAGTCTTTTGCAGCAGCCTACCTAGACGATGTAGGGATTTTCAGTGAAACCTGGAATGATCATCTAAAACATTTACACCAAGTTTTCCACACTCTTGTCACCGCTGGATTAACTGCCAATCCTAAAAAGTGCGTCATAGGAACACCCGACATATCATACTTGGGCTACAAAATTAGTCAAGGGAACCTAAAACCTCAAAAAAAAAAGTAGAGGCCATTCTAAATGCACCTAAACCGACAACAAAGAAAGAGTTACGATCCTTCTTAGGGTTAGTAGGCTATTATAGAAGATTCATACCTGATTATTCTACATTGGCCGCCCCTCTCACGGACCTTCTGTCTAAATCCCATCCTAATAGGCTAGCACCCTTTTCGGATCAACAGACAACCAGCTTTGAACAACTAAAATCCTTCCTAACCAAAGACCCGATACTCCGATGCCCGGATTTCTCGAAACCTTTCCATCTTTATACTGATGCCTCCGATGTGGGTTTAGGGGTTGTATTGGCCCAACCCGACGGGGAAGGTAGAGATCATCCGGTAGTATATGTCAGTAGGAAGCTGTATCCCCGGGAACAACACTATCCGACCATTGAAAAAGAATGTCTGGCCATAAAATGGGCCGTGGATACATTACAATATTACCTTCTAGGCCGACCCTTCATACTTTTTACGGATCATGCTCCCCTCACATGGTTGTCTGCCCATAAGGATACCAATTCTCGGATTTTACGATGGTTCCTTGAACTGCAACCATTTTCCTTTCAGGTTCGTCACATCCCCGGTCACCTACAGGCCCCAGCTGACTATTTATCTCAATTCCCAGACGCAGCTACGGTCCTCGAGCAGGACCTTTCATGGGGAGAGGTATGTAGCCGGGCGATCCCGGCTACAAGCAAGGCAGATGACGTATCGGCCGAGGCCGATACGTCATTTCCGCGTCTTCCCGTTGCCGGGGAGACGCGGCCCGAGAGCGGCAGGCAGGACGGCGTTGCCCGGGAAACGACGTCGGTTTCCCGGGCTGGAGCCGCACAAGAAGGGGACGCGCTGAAAGCGGAGGGGGAGAGGAACGCGGAGGAGGAGAGGAACGCGGAGGAGGAGAGAAACGCGGAGGGAGAGAGGAACGCGGAGAGAGCGAGGCAAGAGAAGCGTGAGGAAGAACAGAGGACCAGGATAGAAGCAGACGAGGAACTGGAGGAGGGAGAGAGAGAAGAAGAGCTCCAGAACCTGGAAACAGGAGACCAGCAGGAGGAACACTACCAAGCCAGCCACGACCCTGGAGGGTCGTGGCTAAACAAGGTACGGTCCTTTTGGACAAGAAGAAGGGAAATTGGGGAGAAGGGATTGGGGAGGGGTCATAGAGGAGGGTTGGAAAGGGAGGTAGAGGGAAGGGCACTATAACTTAACTCACCAGTGTCACTTATTCCTACACTAAGAATAGATGTGTTCACACTATTCCCTAAAACACTCCTCACTGGCACCAACCCCCTCCTTTTGTGTGTACCGCCTCCCAGTCCAGAGATAAGAGAAAGGGAAGAACCCCAATTAAACATCAATACTTACCTTAGCGTTTTCCCTTCTATTTCCGGCACCACCCTGGACTCCGACGAGCGATCAAGGCAGCTGGGTCACCTGTAAAATAAGAAGCAAGAACATACAATCACGAACCTGGGGAAAAGATACAAAAGAAGAACAAAGCGACTCAGAAAGACGATAACACTTGTGATTTTGTTAAACATACCCTACTTCCCATATAACTAAAATAAAACCACTTACCACTAACTAAAATAACGCCTCAGTGGTCCTCATACTGTTCGACCTGCGGCAGTGCCATAGGCACAGAATACTTTATGAGAAGGGCCCTACAGTGTTACAGAACAGAGTTTCTTTTCACAAACCCATATGGAATCTTCAACCAGCCAACCAAGCTTTACTACCTTCCAGAAGAATTAAGAAATCTAGAATGGGTGGCCATTCTTTTAATTTCTTGGCACAACCCACTGGAATAAGCTTCCTCATAATTTAAATGTTGTGCTAGATTTGTAGGTATTTCGGAAGAAACTGAAGAACTGATTCAATCCGCTTCAGGGTTTTGATTGATCGGACATGGTAGAACATAACGTCTAGTGCAGGGATATTGCTTTGGGGATGATAGTGCACTTTATAAGTGCAAAATAGAAATACAAATACAGGAATATGCAGAATATGCATGATTTTAGTCAAAGTTTGCGGTTTGCAGGGCCGCCTAGTTAAGAAAACATAGTGGGATCCATTAAAGCAACACCACAAAATAAAATGATGGACAGAGTGTTGAAACTTTTCAAACACTCACCCCCAGTCACCAATTTGTGTTTAATTAATTGTTATTTTGCTTACCAAGTCACCCAGTTTTGGACCCCACCAGGTAACTCATTTTCAGAAATGCCTGGTTTTAGGAGGTTTTCTTGGGTAGCGGTTGACCTCGGAACTAATACCGCAGCTAACCACAAACCCAGAATGGATCAATTTTCCAGGCAAAATCTTGATGCCTCCGTGTTGCATTTTGGGGGTTTGCATTCACGGGCAAAAGGCAATATGCCCAGCCACACAAGCCTGATACCATATTATCAGCAGAAGTGTGGGAATGCTGGGTGGTAGAAATTTTGTGGACCCCTCAAGATTTAGTAACTTTCACTCACAGAACGGTGAGTAAAGTGCATGAATTTTGCTAACGTTTGCAGGACATTCTGGGTAAGAAAGCATAGCAGGATCTAAGCAAGTTACACCATCCTCAACTCTCCTGGGTGACTCATTTTCAGAAATGTCTGGGTTTGGCAAGTTGTTTTGTGTGGTGGCAAGCCCGACCCCAAATATAGCAGCTACCAGAATTGGTCAGTTTTCAAGGCAAAATTCCGATATCTCCATGTTGCGTTTTGGGGCCTTTCTTGTCTCAGGCAATGGGCGAAGCTACAAATCAGGTACTGTTTTATCGGGAGAAGTGCGGGAACACTGGGTGATATGAATTTTGTGAATCCATGCAAATCAATGCAAGATAAACCACCACTCTGAACCCCCACCGGTGTCTAGTTTTCCAAAATGTCTGGGTTTGGTATATTTCTCTGGGTGGCGGCCAAGCCTGGGTCCAGATATTGCAACTACCCACATCACCATAATCGGTCAATTTTCAAGGTGAAATCTTCATGTCTCCATATTGTATTTTGGGGCCCACCCTATCACCAGTTTAGGCCCAGTCATGTAAGTGAGGCACCATTTTTATCGAGAGGAATGTGGGAATACAGAATAGTGGACTATTTGTTATTAGGTGAAGCCTGTCTGCAATAAGGAACATATTTTGCAAAATGCCCTCTGAACCACACGATAGAATGGATGACCCCAAATACAAACCTCCCACGTACAAATGATCTCTCTACTCTTTAGCAAAATAGATTTATTTCATACCCATTCTTCATTCATTTGATTTTACAACATAAATTGCTGCATAGACAGCAAACAATAAAAATCCTTATAAGCTGCATCTCACTTGTTGGCTTTGGGTATTACATTTGTTTGGACAACGAAGAAATATTACATAACTCTGCTGTTCCTAACAGCTGGCAAAAGGATGATCTTAGCACAGCAAACCTTTCATTGATGCTATTTTTAGGAACAAAAAAATATGCTTTGTTGCACAACACCCTTTTCCTATTTTTCTTTTAAAAAACATAATTTTACTGTAACGTGACTACTTCCTTGGTTCCCTCTAGGGGACTCCACAAACTCTAGGTACTTTTTGAATGCTCAACATGTGGGGAAAAAAGATGTCAATTTGTTCTGTTTGTGGAAAGAGAAATGCTATGAAGGCTAAAGAGCGAAGTGCCCCAAACATAAAGAAAGGCTCAGCACACAGGGGTTTGGGATCCTCTGCATTTAAATGGTTAATTAATAGAAGTGATTCAATGTCCCATTAGAATATGCCTCCTTGTGGCTCCCTGGCATTATTCAAAATAGGACCTCTACATAATGAATGACTGATGCATTTATTGTTTGGAATATGGCTTCATAACACCAACCTTTAAAATCACTTCTGGAGGTTTTTAAACACTTTCTATTAATCAAGGGTTTTCTCACTAACAATAAATGGCCATATAACGAATAGATGACAACTCTGCCTCGAAGCACTGCATCCAAAAGTACAATACAATGCATCTATCTTAGTGTAAATTGAAAGATGACACGAATTACTTCTCTAATTTGGTACAATACACTTCCCATTAACAAACATGGTGAATTTCACAGCGACAAATTAATGTAATAAAATTGTTTGTTATGTTTCAAACTGTTCTCTGATTCCACTGTAGTCACCCAGTAAGATGCTGATGCCTTACATAAACACACACTTATACTCAGGACAAGGAAATACGACATATTGAGGGACCCTTAGCATTCATGGACCTGTAAAGCTAGAGTTAAAAGTTAAAAATGAAACAAATATAACTGTTTGCTCACTATATGATCACTAAGTACTATTGGTTGAGGACAGTCTTTCAGAGATCTAGCTTCTTACTCAAAAATGTTGCTCTCAACTCTTGCCTTAAAGGCCGAATGGTAAGGTATCTTCCTTTCTAGTCCATCACTTGTCTTAGGCCAGGGTTCTGCAAAGTTGGTCCTGGAGAGCCGGGTCCATGTCAGATTTCTAGCATATCCACATTTAGAAAAATGTAGATTTCTGAAACATCTTGTTTCTAAATGTGGATATGCAAAAAATCTGGCATGGACCAGGCTCTCCAGGACTGACTTTGAAGAACCCTGTCCTAGGCTATAGGTAGGTCCAGGGATGTTCCTCCAGTAAGTGATTACTGTCTATAACTGCCAGATATACATTGTTTTTATTTTGTGTGAAATATTTTCAGAGATGTTCTCCGTGAAGGTCTAGAGCGTACCCTAAATCTATCTCTACAAAGATGATTTAAAAAACACCAGAAAACAATGCATGTATTGAAGTTCAATATGAAAAACATGCTTATAGTTCTTAACTGAATGGGCATGCCACTGGGTGTCAAGAATTCCATGCAATTTCTTTGCACTTGTCCAAACCCCATTAGTCAGATAGGCTTATCGATACAATTTAATTTTCACTCCAGTAAAAGTATTTGTTATTGGTTAAAAGCTACATTAGGAAATACTACCTGTATGCATGTCACTTTGACTACAGTCTGATTTCCATCACTAGTAATTTCTCAAAACTAGATTGGTAGACCCCACCATGGCGTCTATTGGGACTTTTTTAGAGTGTTGGTGCTTTGCATCAAAAGTGAGATACTTTGACGTATGCACCAGATGTTAGGGCTTTATTCTCTAAAGAAGTTATGTTGAGGCAGGAGGTATTTTTTAAAATTGCTAATTTCCCCATAGTTATCCTTTGACACTAATGTCTCTCTCTCTCTTTTGCTTTTCAGAAGGGCCCAAATATAGGCCCTCATTATGACGATGGTGGTAAATCCCGCTGACGGCTGCCAACTTACCACCGCGGCGGCAGATATCCGTTCACCGTATTATGACACATGCACCAATCTGACAGAATTCAGCTACACACACAAATCCGCCAGATTAAAGGTCAGTGATAAAGTGGCGGTCCCAAAACCCACACCATTCCGCCAACAGAACAGCGCCATCACATTATGACCCACAAATCACCACGGCGGACATTCATCAGCGGTAAACCATTGGCGGTACATACAACCACGCTCGCAATGGACACCCACATACAAAACAACACCAGATTGGACAATTCAAACAACACACACCTGACACCCATACGCACACCACACCCACACACCCCCACCACTATAAAACACACACCCACATTACCCACAACCCTTTATGAATACAAAGCATTTTCACCAGAGAGACACCAAGACCACTGACACAACTAGAGCCATACACTACTCACACCTATACACCACTCACGCACTCCACATCACACACACCAACACATTACCCAACACACCCTCACCAGCACACCTCACATAACACCCATGGCACCACAAAGACACACCCATTTCATAGAAGAGGAGCTAAGGGTCATGGTGGAGGAAATAGTCAGGGTAGAGCCACAGCTGTTTGGAGCACAGGTGCAGCAGATATCTATAGCTATGAAGATGGAGCTATGGCAGAGAATCGTGGACAGGGCCAACGCCGTGGGACAGCACCCCAGAACAAGGGATGACATCAGGAAGAGGTGGAACGACCTACGGGGGAAGGTATGTTCCATTGCAGCAAGACACCAGCTCGCTATCCAGAGGACTGGCTGTGCAACCCCACAACTCACCGCATGGGGGGAGCAAGTCTTGGCAATACTGCATCCTGAGAGCCTGGCCGCAGGAGGAGTAGGACTGGACTCTGGTAAGTCAACTCTCTACTATTATCACCCCCCTACCTGCATGCCATCACATACCCTCACCCTCCCTCCCATCACTCCACCACATTCCACACACTCCACCATCACATCTCACTCATCCCAATACCAAGCCCTGCATGCTGTACCAATGCATGGACACCGTTCACAGCCCTGCATGGACACTCATCACTAAAGCATGCACACCATAGAGAACTAACAATCCCACCATACACTAACATACACAAGTGAAAGCTGGTAGGGCAAATCCAACCATAGAGGGGAAGCCTCAGATGTACACTATGTCAGACACATAAACCATAACACATCATTTACATCCCCATAGGTACCCCAGCCAATGTCAGCGGAGAGGAGGTGCCAGCAATATCCAGTCCCCCAACAGAAGAGGCCCACAGTGATGACAGTAACTCTGGTCTTCAGGATCTGGACGACCTACCTGGCCCAACAGGGACCACTGGACAGCCGGTTACCCAAGCCCTGTCACACACCACCACAGAGCCTCCCCCATCAGGATCCAACACCACAACACCCACCAAGCATAACCACACCTCTGTCCCCAGGACACGTCAATCAGCAGTGTGTCCTCCTCAACAGGTACCCAGGCCATATCTCACAACCAAGACAATCAGGGACCTGGGATCAGTGGCAGTGGGCACACGGTTCAGGGGACAGAGGTACAGGCCAACAGGGAAACTGGGAGGAGTGCTGTGCGCCAGGAGGAGGACAGGCCCAGGGAACCGACTCTCCATGAGGCGCTCTCCAAAATCCTGGGAGCCTACCAACGTTCCCAGGACACGATGGGCCAAATCCTGGACAACGAGCAGGAGAACAGGCGGCTGCTGGAGGGACAGTACCAGGGGATCAGAGAAGACTTGCAGGCCATTAACAACACCCTGATCTCCATAGCAGGGGTGCTGGCAGACATGGCCAACATTATGAGGGAGGCAGTCTAACACCAGCGGGCCCCTGCTACTAGCCAGTCATCTGAACAGCCTTCCACTTCCACTGCTGCTAGTGGCCAGGAGGCCCTACCACAGGACCAACACGTCACCCAGTAACCCTCCCCCTGCAGAAGGTGAACCACCCTGCAAATGTTCCCTGTGATCCAGACAGAAGCAAGAGACACTTGCCAAGATCCCCACCAGGCAATGAGACTCTCCTGATTGTCACCCTAGTGCCCCACTCAGTCACCCTGTCCACCTTGAACTGCCATTGCTCCCCTTCCTACGTCCCCTTGGACAATGCACCTGTGCTACAAATAGACTGGAACAGTACACTGGACTTTCCTCCATCATCACCCCTTCCCATTGCACTTGCCCCTATATGTTAGCACTTCAATAAACACCCTTTGAAAAAAATCATTTTGGAGTATGTCATGTATATCAAATATGTATTATTTGAAACAGGTACAAACATTGCAAATTAACTGTACATAGAATGAGCATAGATTAATGACCTGTAGCTGGCTGTAGTGATCACACCAGGAGTATATGTCAAGTCACCAACATCTGGAAAATGATTTGCCAGAGGGAACAGTAAGTGGACATAGAAGTGGGAAATATCAGCATGCAATTGCCACACAGATTACAACCAAAGTAATTGAAATTTAAAGTTACACTGTCCTACCTGTGTGTCATTGGAGGTATTGTTGTATAACTGATGTTCTGTTGTCCACATTCTCATCCTCTGCCTCCTCATCCTCACTGTCCTCAGGGTCTACTGCTGCCACAGGGGCATCTCCAGTCTCCTTCTCCTGCAGAAAAGCGACATGGCGTCTGAGGGCCAGGTTGTGCAACATGCAGCATGCCACTACTATCTGGCAGACCTTCTTGGGTGAGTAGCGCAGGGATCCACTTGTTAGAAGGAGGCACCAGAAGCTGGCTTTCAGGAGGCTAAAGGTCCTTTCAATGATCCTTCTGGTTTGCCCATGTGCCTCATTATAATGTTCTTCTGCCCTTGTCCTGGCATTCCTCACAGGGGTCAGCAGCCATGATAGGTTTGGGTAAACAGAGTTACCTGCAAATACTGAGGGACAACATTTAGCCACATACTATCCTATATGGCCCACACCATACCCATACACCAACATATACTGGGTGGGAACCAGGGCTCACCTATTAGCCACACCCTGTGCCTCTGTAGTTGGCCCATCACATTTGGAATGCTGCTATTCCTCAGGACAAAGGCATAATGCATCAACCCAGGATACGTAGCATTGACGTGGGAGATGTACTGGTCCGCCAAGCCTACCATATGAATATTCATGGAGTGAAAACTGTTATGATTCTTGAACACCTGTTTGTTCTGCCGGGGGTGTGGAGGGGGACAAATGCAATATGTGTACCATCAATTGCACTAATTATGTTGGGGATATGTCCCATTGCATAAAACTCGGCCTTCAATGTGGCCAAATACTCAACCTGGGGGAAAACAATGTAGCTGCACATGTGTTTCATCAGGGCAGACAACACTCTGGTCAGCACATTTGAGAATATAGGCTGTGACATCCCTGCTGCCAAAGCCACTGTCACTTGGAAAGAACCAGTTGCCAGGAAATGGAGTACAGATAGCACTTGCACAAGGGTGGGGATCCCAGTGGGGTGACGGAGAGCAGATATCAGGTCAGGCTCCAATTGGGTACACAGCTCTGTGATTGTGGCCCTGTCAAGTCTATAGGTGAGGATAATGTGCCTGTCCTCCAGTGTTGCCAGGTCCACCAGGGGTCTGTACACGGGGTTATGTCTCCATCTCCTATTCATCCACAGTGGTAGGTATCTATGGGACACAAGAGTGAGGAGGCTGTCACAAACTGAACATTGGAGCCACAACAGGAGTTTGCAATCTGTAAACTTGTAATGGGTCAGTGTGATTTGTCCAGTATGTGCCTATTTCTCCTGTGACGCGGCATTGATCCATAGGGCTGCACCCACCTACCCCCGTGAAATGTCGTCTTATTGTTCTGTGTGGCGGGACAGGTGGAAGTGAGGTAATTCCGCTGACGTTGTGTGCCGTGGCAGGAGGTGGTCGGGAACTGTCGTGCAACTCCTCATTGGGCCCTATGAGGTACATTGGCCAATGGTGATCTACGCCGGCGGTGACGGTATGCACCGCCGCGGACGTGACCGCTATTTTCTATCTGATTCATTACTTGCTACCTGACCTTCCTTAGGAGAGGACCTACACTGCATGTTCTGCTGTGACCTGTGTCTGGAACCTACCATGGCCCGTGTGACTGGGGAAAGGGCCCCCGCCTTCACTTCGGAGGGGTTGGCGAGACTGGCACCTCAGGCCCTGCCCCAGTTAGCCCTGTTGCACTGAGTGAGGAGGCTATTGACCTCCTGAGATCCATCTCTGAAGAGCAGTCAACCATTGTGAATGCCATCCAGGGGCTGGCAGCCCAGATGCTACAATCTAATGCATTCCTGGAGGGCATTCACACTGGATTGGCGGCCCAACAGCTATCGATCCAGGCTCTGGCTTCCTCTCTGATGGTAGCTATTGTCCCTGTTTTTACCATCCCCCCTCCATTTTCCTCTTCCTAGTCCCATTCTCCTCTACCCTAACCCATCTCAAGCACACAGCCAGACGAGCATGCACACAGGACAACACCCAAGAGTGTCACAGGCAAACACAAGCACCACACTTCATCCCACAAGCACTCATGCAAACACCATACAGTTACAGACACTACAACATTCACTGCCTCCACTGTCCCCCCTCCTACCCCCCCACCACCTCCCTCACAGTCATGTCCACACTCACACCTGCATGCACTACATCAGCATTCACTACCACCATCATCACCACACTAAGCAGAACACACACCTCACTGGCAGACACCTCCACAACATCCATGCACCTGTCCCCTGTGTCCTCTCCCACTGCATCTGTCCCCCTCCCTCCTAAAGTACACAAACGCAAGCACTCAGACACCCATCAGCCATCCACCTCACAACAGCATACAACCCATGCACCTGCACCCAAATCCAGCAAACAGACACCTCCAACAACCACTCCCTCATCCTCCACTCCCATTCCTTCTCCCTTTTCCCGCCCCTGTGTCCCTAAGAAACATTTCCTATCCACCATTGACCTCTTCCCTAACCCTCCCCCGTCTCGCATGTATGGCCAGGCTATCACAAACCCAGCCAAGCACTTCAGCCACACAGTCCATGGGCCCAGTTCCATCCACACCTACTCATGGTGGAAAGGATTCCATGCCACATATACTGAAGGGGAAGGACCCTGCACCTGCCACCCGAAGGGGCAAGGAGCCTGCCCCAGCAGGCAAGAAGGGCAAGGAACCTATACCAGCAGGCAAGAAGGGCAAGGAGCCTGCACCAGCAGCTGCCACAGAGCCCCCACCACCAAGCATGGTTGTGCATCCATCCAAGGGTGCTGGGCCTGTGCAGGAGCCTCCCACCACCACCACCACCACCAGCACCACAGTGCATCCATCCGAGGGTGTAGAGGATGTACAGGAGCCTCCCACCACCACCCCCAGCACAGCAGTGCATCCATCCGAGGGTGCAGGGGATGTGCAGGAGCCTCCCACCACCAGCACAGCAGTGCATCCACCCAAGGGTGCAGGGGATGTGCTGGAGCCTCCCACCATCACCACTACCAGCATCACCACAGTGCATCCATCTGAGGGTGCTGGGCCTGTGCAGGAGCCTCCCACCACCACCACCACCAGCACCACCACAGTGCAGCCGTCACCGCCGGCAGACGCAATGTGATCCAGCCTCCATGGCTGCTGTGTGGCCTGTCCCCTCCAGATGCAGTGGGGAAGACACACACTGGAGAGACTGTGGCCTTGCACTCCCTAGGACCAAGCGCAGGGCATGTTACCCCCTCCAAAACCAGTGGGCAAGACACCCACTCTGGAGACTGTGGCCCATCACTCCCCAGGACCAAGCACAGGGCATGATGCCCCCTCCAGAACCAGTTGTCAAGACACCCACTCGAGAGACTGTGGCCCATCACTCCCCAGGACCAAGCACAGGGCATGTTGCCCCCTCCAGAACCAGTGGGCAAGACACCCACTCAAGAGACTGTGGCCCATCACTCTCCAGGACCAAGCACAGGGCATGTTGCCCCTCCAGAACAAGTGAGCGAGACACCCACTCGAGAGACTGTGGCCCATCACTCCCCAGGACCTACCACAGGGCATGTTGCCCCCTCTAGAACCAGTGGGCAAGACACCCACTCGAGAGACTGTGGCCCATCACTCCCCAGGACCAAGCACAGAGCATGTTGCCCCTCCAGAACAAGTGGGCAAGACACCCACTCGAGAGACTGTGGCCCATCACTCTCCAGGACCAAGCACAGGGCATGTTGCCCCTCCAGAACAAGTGAGCGAGACACCCACTCGAGAGACTGTGGCCCATCACTCCCCAGGACCTACCACAGGGCATGTTGCTCCCTCTAGAACCAGTGGGCAAGACACCCACTCGAGAGACTGTGGCCCATCACTCCCCAGGACCAAGCACAGAGCATGTTGCCCCTCCAGAACAAGTGGGCAAGACACCCACTCGAGAGACTGTGGCCCATCACTCCCCAGGACCAAACACAGGGCATGTTGCCACTCCAGAACCAGTGGTCTTGTTTCCGCATCTGGCTGAGGTGCCCCACACACCCCCTGAGGTGCCTGCCTATTTGCCAACTGATGCTTCCGCTGTGTTCTCTCTGTATTGATGCAGGTGACAAGTGGGGCCTTGGTCTTTGTCCTGTGGCCATGTGGCCCACGCGAACTGAGGACTGGGCAGTGTCCCTTTTTCTGTACATTTGTAGATATCTGTAACATTGACTGAGTTATTTTTATACTGTGTTGATATTATTACACTCACTTTAGTAAATTTGTTTTGTCCTTGCATTATTCAGCCGATTTAGGGGGATTAACTTGCTTTCTTGTGCATCTCGTTGTGTGTATGGGGTGTGTGTTGTGCGTGTGTGTGTCACTCTCGTTTTCCTCCCCCCTCCCTTGTGTGCTAGGCAGCTGTACTCACTGTCGTCGTCTTCACCGGAGTTGGGTGTTCGTGGTGGAACAGAACATAGAATATCATCGAAAAATACATGCATTTCAGGTTTGATGGCAGCGTGGTTGTTCCCTGTGTCTCCAATGGTGAGTCCTTTCACTTCTGAGCTCTGTTTTCATCATGCTTTTGATGTCATTGGTACCGCCCCGGAAAAGGTGGTGGTTTGCAGGGTCTAAATTTGGTGGGTGGAACTTTGACTTCCGTCTGGCTGTTAGTTGCTACCACTGTGGTGCCTGTTGTTTCCACCCTGGCGGTCGGTGTGGTACATTGGCGGTCTTTCGGAGATCTTTCCGCCATGGTCATAATTCGGCGGTAATTACCGCCGCCCTCTTGGCGGTATTACTGCCACTTTATCACCGACCGCCAGGGTCGTAATGAGGGCCATAGTATTTCTTCCCAGAATGTATAATATCCTCACTCGTATAATTTGCTTCTATCACTTCAAGTAGCTTCATGCAGATAGGACTGGTGCTAGCTTATTGTTTTTGCCCCCACTTCCCTATTACAATTTGAGCAGATCACAGGGTGATTAAGATACACACACTGTCAGCACAGATCACATATTAGAGTCTAGGAGGCTTTTTGGCTTGGAGCATTCAGCACTTCCTTAGAACAACTGCATTTTGTTGGGTTTCTCTCTTCTATTGGCACAGAGACAGGTAGTATCACAGCTTAGTTGTTGACTCCACTTCCTTGGACATCTTTTGAATTACTTTAACCACTAGTCAGGACTTTTTATTCATGATAAATAGTCTTTGTTTTTTGCTGCAACGTTAACCCTAAGGATACTGCTATATAACATTACACATTTCCTGGTCTGTTAAAGCATGCTATTACATTTTTCATAGTGCTACATATGTAAAATGTATATACTTATACACTCCTCTTTTGAACTTGCAAGTAGTGATGCCTGGCTTACAGCAGAAGAACATGGCACATGTCAGTAAAAAGTCTTTGGATTCCTCTTCGGATCAGCAGCAAAAACATTGTCTGTGTTTGGAATTCTTTTAGCAACTGAGACACTGTCTGTCATCTTGGTGCCCAATATTAGTTGCTTAGTCACACAATCCATATTTAAATTTAAACTTCTTTGTCGCACTATAAAATGTGTGCAAGGTCCCTAACTATGTGTAACAAGGAGGTATAGGCCAATGTCCCTTTCCCTGGGTCAATGTCTCTCCCTACAGCTTACTTTATGTGAATTTGTAATGCACACAGAGGTTTCTTCTCTTAACTTAAAGCAATTTCAATGGGTACTTTTATTCCAGACTGAGATTAAATGGATTTACACTTTGGGGTAAAAACTTCTCCTCATTGCAGGCCATACAATTCAGAAATGACAATCAAAGGCTTTGTCCTTCCCCAGACATCAAAGTATAAAGCCAACAAAGTCAAGACTATCTAAGCCTAAAGTGTTACCTGAGAGTAGTGTGTTTTAAGCGGTAAGCCATTTTGCACTATTCCATTAAGAAACTCATCAAGATATACAGTACTTACCTTCATTCATGAACCAACTTGATTATTACTTTAGTTTTTTTCCCTAGATGGTTAATAGAGAAATTATAGTATGGATCTCAACAATGGCTGCATGGCCATAAAGGGAGACTTACGTCAATATTCATAATTATATGCCACAGTCCAGACCTCTCTTGTGCGTAGATGGTAAGAATGTCAGTTGTGGCTGGGATAGAAATTGTGTACCTCTTCCCCATAATATTTACAGGAGCAGCTTTTTCTTTTTTTTTCATCCGAAAATTATAATTTACAGTTTTCTATATCATGCAACATTTCATCTACCCCAAACTACACCTATCTACCTGATTTGTTTGAAAATATTCAACAATGTATGGATTTAGAATGCATCCCTACCTGTTGCAAGTTTATCCAGCTATCTAACTACTTTTTGCATCCCTCAAACCTTTATGGAGGGCACTCTGAGTGACATCTTTTCAGCGTTTCAATGTGCTTCCATTTCTACTTGGACTTCTTGCCTCTTTTCGTGAAGATCTTGTACACTACAGCAGAGATTTTATTAATGATGGAAAACACCTCTAACATTAGTGAGAACACGCTCCCTTCTGGGAACTCTCCTATTTTGTAGCGATAGAGAATCTATTCCTGAGTACCAGCTATGGTGCTAAAGTGAGAATATTTTACATCTTACATTTAGAGGGAGGAAGTATTTGTTTTGGAGAGGAAAAAAGTAATTCAATTTCCTCATGAGAAATATTTAAGTGGTTAAAATATTAAAAATATAATGTTACATATTGGGTATTTTTGTAATGCAACTCGTGTTTTCTTGCGGTTGAATATTCATAATGTATGTGAATGAAAATATCTTTTTTTTATCTTAAAGGATCTCTTCAGATCATCAGCAATAATAAAGTGCCTTCTTGTGCAAAGGCAGAGGGAACGTATCTCATATGAACATGTAAATAACCTTTGTCCAGAAGATGGTGAAAAGGTTAGATTTACAAGGTTGTTGATGTTTTGGCTCAAACTAGCATGCTGTATGGACTCTTTTCAGTTGTAACTCATAGCTCTGGGCTTTTAGCTGGGTAATATCATTGTGCACAAATCTACAATCAGTGACCTTGATCATGCTTTGAAACCTATAATGTGCAGCCATAAGAACATCCTGATATGTAGCATCAGCTTTGCAACTTGGCTGCATCGAGGTCTAATGTTCTTATCAGAGTAGGTTATTAGCTACTCAGCTACCCACACATTTTCAACACTAGCTAGTCAGTGTCTTTGAAAAAAAGTCAACAAGCATCCATTCACAGATATTTTAACAAATTACCTATAAGTGCCCACCATGTCTGCATTGTGAACAGAATATTACCAACAGCTGCCAGATCCATCTTTTGATAGTGATGGGTGGCATTGAGCTTGGCGGTATAGAACCAGAATATCGTTAGTAAAATAGCTTCAGAGAGAAATATTAGATTGTTATTATTCTTTACAAAAATATTGTCCCATTGGAGTTAATAATAGAAACTCTACCACCTGTAGGACAAAGGTTTTGTAAATGATATTTAGAACATAATATTTCTCTCAGGGTGGATAATCACTACAAAGTCCAGATTTTTCTTGGATTTCCCATGTGTAAATGTTGATGTGGCAATGGGCCAACTTTTAACAAATGAGTTGGAATGATTACAGTGCATAATTCAATAGTTTTGCAAGGACTGTCAGAGACTTTGAGGTGTTTCTATAATAATTTTACCCTGGATAAATCTGAGAATTGCTGGTACAGTAACCAACAGGACATTATCTGAAGGACTGAAACACTCTTCAACACAGAATAGATCCTTGAAATTTTGATAAATGTTTTTATTAAGTTTCTGAGACAGAACCACTGTCAGACATGTATTAGAGTGTCCTGTTAGTAGGAATGCATATTTACCCCTCTATGTACAAGAAAATGAAGGAGCATCTAATAGACGTCTGTGTCCAATTTGAATCCTTTTGCTAGTAGTTTAAGAACTCGTATAACTGTAATTGAACGATGCCTCTACTTTTTTCTTCAGGCAAGTACACATATCTGGAGTAATCCTGTGATCTAAGAAATGAACTGTAGTGTGAAAATATACATCTTTTTAGAGGATCTATTTAGCACCTTCTTCACAAAGCTGGGCGAGCGACGGGTGGAGCTCCACAAGGTGCTCAGCAACTGTAGGACATTTAATCAGCACATAGTCCACAATGGTGATATTTCCTAATCCATCAGAATCTAGTATGGTTTTGAGAAGGAAGATGATATACTAATTTCCAAATTCAATTCTGGAAAGAGTTCAGGTCCATGCATACTGTTGTTTGCTACAAGTCAACTTACGAATATTGTGATTATATTGTAAAGCTGCCGTCCGTTAGTAATGAGAAATCAAACCGTGGCAGGTGAAGATCTGTGTGAGACTCCCATTGTTGTACAGCAGTGCCAACTTTACACACTGCATGTATTTATGCTATGCTTTATGTGTGTACTTCTTAGTACAGCAGAGGAGGAGGGTCTTATTTGGGTTGTGTAAAAAGTGGTAAGAAATTGGATTCTGCTTCTGCTGGAAGCCTTGAGATTTTGAGAGAGATACTCAGGGTGTTGAGATGAAATGCTTTTTACGCAATGCATACAATTTTGTTAACGATGCGGGGTTCAAAGTATGGATATCATGCATTTAACACATTTTTGTATTGGAGACAATACATACTGCTGCACAAAGAGCCACTTTTAAAAGCGCTGTGCATAATTTGGGTAGGCATGTCAAAAGTGCATTATAATAGGCAATGTGTTATATGACTAAGGCTTGAGCAGCCATCTTGAAATCTTGTTTGTGGAGGAAGGACTTGTGGTTTCAGAGCACTTTAATATGAAATTAGGTAACTTTAGCGACTTTCCTTGACATGAAGGTCAAGGAGGTATACTTTGTCAAGCATGAAACAAAGGAATTTCCCAGAGGTGACTATCCTGTGTGCGAATCCCATATCTTTAAGTTAAGCAGCTCCTGGCTTCTTTGTTAGGGGACTGCAGGAGGTATTCTTTCTTGAGTGGGCTAGTTTAGGCTTTATAGTTGTTATCCATGTTTGGACTTCCATAAGAAAGGCAGTTATAGACTCTAAGCTGTTTGAACAGACAATCTCTTAACACAGAATTTCCTTTCCATTTTCTGTAAAAGGTCTCCTTACCACCCCAACTTGCATATGTTAGTTCAGAGACACTTTGAAATTAATTAAATTAAGAAACTCTATGGCACCTCTTTTTTCCTACCCAGCTTTCCAATAGCTAATGTTCAATAAACACCAGTAAATCAACGAGTACAGAAAATGAAGGACAAGTTTGCAAACTAACCAAGCCCCTTACTTCAAGACTTGTCAAAAGAGTATTTTGAGCAATTTTAACCACTGCCGTCTCAGCTGCTAATTGGCAAAATGTGGTAACAAAGGTCAAAACATACATTCCACCTTGATGATTATCACACTATGCTTTCATTAATGGTATGCTCAAAATCAGGCCATTCAAACATTTTCTTAAATAGAAGTAAAAAGCATTATAAATCTCCAAACATGCATCAAAGGTCATTACTGTAGGGATTGCGTATGCCAAAAATTCAGTGAACATCAAAGGATCCCCAGAAAAATGTGGGGGCACTTGAAGGATATCCGGAGACCTCAATAATAAGGTCCACCTAAATGCTGAACTTTCAAGAGGTCCATAACATAAGTAAACCTATAGAGTCATTGCATCACATTCTGTCAAGGACTCAACACAGTGAAGGTCTGTCAAGTTTCTCCTTGGTTGTCTGAGAAAAATACAACTTCTGCCAGCAGCCATGGTGCCACCATGCACTTAGTAGAACATGTGAAAGGTATCAGGTATCTCCTTAAGAGGATCCCGGTTAGGAGGAGAGAGCTACGAGTACTGCAAAAGTTGGAGAACAAGGCACAATACTCACCAAGACATCAAGGCAGAGAAAATAGTCAAACCAGGGCATCCAACAGGAGAACCAAAAGTAATTCTGACTGCAAGTAGCAAAACATCAGAAACAAAATAGTAGGAATGAAAAATAAGAAAACAAACATGCTGAAATGCACCTAAAATCATTAATGCCTCCTTTATACTTGGTTCAAACAGGAACTGACATTACAGAAAAATATACAACTTCATCTTGGACTGGGATTCTCACACAGTACTTCTTGGATGGACTACCAACTTGGAAAGGGCATTTGACAAGGCTTGCCCTCAAGCCTTTCTTCTACACAAGGAGTTGATAAGGCCCTCCAAGTGACCAGGACTTTGGAAATACCAGTGCAGTTTAGGCTGCAAGGACACCAACTCACACACTGAGCACAGAGCCTACGATATACTTCCTGGCAGCGTATCCAATCTCAGATGTTCACCAACTCAGGTAAGCTCACAACATGGATGAATCAGTCCTTTCCCGAAACAGAATTCAAGGGATTGGTAAGGGAAACCCCAGATATTGGCTCAACAATTATTCATTGTTCTTTGTTGTATTTTCATTGTTTTATCACACATTAACCATTGAGTGATACAGAGGGCCAGAAGTGCTGGAAGAAGGGAAGAAGAAACTTCAGGCAGGTTGAGTAGCCAGTTAGGGCCAAAAACATGGCAGAAGAGACGGATCTTCAGTCATAAGTGAAATAATCTGATGTAAGTCACAAGGAGAAGAGGCAATGGAAGAGAATTTCACAAAGTAGAGCAATGACGGTGCAAAGGCCTGCACCTTTCCATGTATGTCTCAGCAGAAGCACAGCGAGACAGTGTTGGGGGATCGGATGTTGGTTCCTGGTTGGGTCAAGGATGGTATGTTCTTCTTCATGTCACTCCAAGGAAAAGCCTACAATGACATTAGAAACAAAATAACTCACTAATTATATAATAACCTCCAGCTTTTTTTCCTTATGAAAGGGACTTCCCAGCTATCCAGTGATCCCTTGGAGAAGGATGTCTAACATATGCTTCTGCAGAGGGTATCATTCAGCATGTCTTTTACAGTGAAGACTTGATGGATGCTATAGATCAATAGCAGAATAAACCACACAGGCCTTGTTGTGCAAAGTCCTCTGATCACTCTATTTTGTGCACGCTAGAAATATAAGAAAATACCTGCAACATTAGTAGTCATAAGCAGCCCATACATCCTAAACTCTAGTAGAAAAATCCCATCAGATTTCCCTTCTGGTGAAAATCTAAGGACAAGTTCTTATAGTTCTCTTGTAACAGCCCGCCATAAATATATGGTCTCATTAGCATCTGGGGAGCCACAATCCATCAACAAAATCTGATAACTGCTCTTCTGAAGTAAAGGTGCTTTCCTTATGAGGTGGGTGTACAAACTCCATCATTCCTGTATATTTTCCCTGAATTTTTGTCTTTTTGCTGCATCCTATTGTTCCTGGCTCTAAAACCCTTTCACTTTACCCCTGTAACCAGTAGTACAGTGCCTTTGCTCCCCTTTTTAACATGGTTAAATTGGCATATTTATCTTACCTGTAAGCCCCTAGCATAAGGCACTCAGTGCCTGTAACTTAAACATCTTTTTCTCTCTCCTCCATCTCTCCGTTCTCCCTCCGTTGCTCAGCTAAGTTCCTTCTCTGTGATGCACTCAAGAATCTATTAAGTGCATCACAGTTAAAGGGACATTACAACAAGGTGTTTCTGTTTTACTGGCAGGATGACCATTAGGGCTGTGCCCAGCAAGTAAATTAACTGCAAATGGCCTCCCTATCACAGAGAGATATCAGGTGACACCTTACTCCTTTGTTCCCGCAGCGAGAAGGCTCCAATTCCAGTGGGTCAGGAGCTGCCCCTAGAAATGGTTTGAAGTGACCATGGATGAGGGGTTGCTATTTTTTTCTGGCTATACTTCTGGATGGGCACATAGGCTCTGCACAAGGAGAGAAGGGTTTCACCATTGTGGCTTTAGGCAGAGAGGGGGCACTCTGGAGTTTTTTGCAGTACGGCACACAGGAAATGGGTACCCTTAAAGTGGGTAGGGTAACCTCTGGTAACATTGGTTAGGAAGGAACCAGGAGTCGCCCCCATCCACAAGCTGGTGCCAGGCATAAATGTGGCATCCCCAGTATTGTCCTCGGAACACTATTGAAGCTGAGTAAGATCAGAAGAGGGCTGAATTAGCTGTCTGTAACCTGATAAGAGCCTTGAAGGGCTGGACCTCCCCCCTCTCTCTTGTGCCCAGGACAAAGAAATGGACTCTAAGGGTCACAAGGATGATCTTTTGTGCCAGCTAGAGGGACACTACAAGCTACAAGTGGCCTTTCCTGCAACTGCCCAGCTAACTGGACCTGCCCTGGGCCTTGCTGTTTGCCTCTGCTGGAGTGATTCCTGGCCCTTATGGTCCTGGAACCCTTTGCTGTATCTGGCTGTACTTCTCCTACCACCCCTTTGAACCTGGAACTTAGAAACGTTTTGGCTTCAAAGACCTCCAGAGGACAGGGGCAATTTTACCAAACCGTTCCGACCGGGGTACTTGACCGCTGGGCTAAAGATTCAGGTTTCTCTCGCTCAGAGCTCCTCTGCAGCAGCAAATCTGATTCTGTGGAACCTGGCGGGAGGATAGATGGCCTTGTGGTTCCCTAGTCGGCCACAGCGTGCAGACTTACACTGCTGGAGAAATCCTAGCTCTAAGTACGAATTAAGAAATCTTGACTGGGTGAAAGCGATAAAAGTATCTGAAAAGAAGCACACTCCTCTTTCTTCCTTATTTTCCAGCTTTATTTTTCTTGAAGGAAAAAGACATCTCAACCCTGGCAAGTCACAGCAGCAACTGCCTTACAGACTATTCACAATCTAGAATTCCAACACTGTTACCTGGCAACCTCCCAGCCTTCTTCATGTATACATTCAAGATACAACAGTATCCACCCAGCTAGCGGCCTTCCTTGGGTTCAAAATTAAAATTTCTCATGCTCTGAGTTTTCCCGCCTCAAAAAACTTCTTCACTGCGACTTCATCCCCAACTGCGTAGTGTCTATATGGTAAAGTATAGGAAACATTTTAAAAAATGTATTTAACTCGAAAATAAATATTAAACATATTTTTATTATCAATATTAATGCAAATTCGTTTTTACATATTTACTTTAAATTTAGAACAAAACAAAAAACGTTACAGCAACATTACATTAAATGGGAATTAAAACTTGAATTAATGTAAATATATTCAATTACATTTAAAAGACTTTTATGAAGCTTAAATTAAAAATAAATTCCCACTTAAAGAAAAAAATATTTTCAATGTGAATTTATCGTTATTAAAAGTGATGTGTAGAATTAATGAACATGAATTTAATTATTTTTTACAACATTCATTGTTACATTATTTTTTTGTTCAAAATAGTGATTGGTCATGTGTACTGCCGGACTTTCCTCTGTATTTTTTTTAGTAGTGACTTACACTCAGAGTTTCTGAAAACCGAAAAGCAGTAAACTCACTCAAAAGTGTAAGCTACTTTTGTGAATTAAGCCCAATGCTTTTATTTATAGAAATTACTATTAAAATAGACAGGCATTAGCACAATAAGAAACAGATGATCCTAGCACCTTCTAACAAAATATATGACCTCCAAGCGTTATTATTGTTACAATTCAAAATAATGCTGGTGCCTAAGGACAATGTTATTCTCTAGCGCTAGATTGTCTGTTCCTGGCTTTCGTCAGGATTTTTTGGCTCTTAAGTATTTTACGAGGGCCGCCTTCAACAGTCCATGGTCAAGAAAGCAAAGGCCCCATATATAATATGCTAATATTGTCTATTATACCGCTGCCCTCTGCCCCCCGTTGAAAAGAACTACCCTAGGTGCAATCATGTCCCGCTGATCTTCTTCCTCCCAACTGTCAGCTTCCTGGTCCCGCCCCTTCTAGTTCTGCTCAGTCCATTGTCCATTGTGTAGGATGGACCATTCCAAATCACAAGAAGGGGTGGATAATGACTAATACATATCATTGACTATGTGGCATTCACTAATATACCGGTACTGCTTTATATTGAATCCACAAACAGTTAACCGTGGAATATATTTCCATATGTTGTGATTATAAGTTGTCATCCTGTCACCCATCCTCCCCCAATTGACCTACCCTTCAGGAAGAGCACTGAGTCTGCTTGTATATTTTTTCTCTCTCCTTCCCTTTTTTAAAATCATGCTTGATGGCACAGCTGTCTTCACAACATTTTGCTACCAATACATTAAAATAAAGATAGAGTAAACTTTGGCTCAGCCCTCTCACTTACCTGATTCTATTGGCTGTTTTGTGTTTTATTCTGCCTCTTTTGGATGACTTGCATTGCAATGTGGGAGGGGCTATTTTACAGCCTGAAAGTACACTGAAACATCTCACATGAAATTATTTGTCTCAATACAATTTTTTTGTTTTGGCTTTCACTTCAGCAAGCTTATTGTAATGTTTTAGTCAGGACTCAAAAGGCAAGCCAGATCTTTTGGCTTTGTCAGTGCTTTTTAGGCCTGGACTTTGACAGTGCAGATGCTAAAGACACTGGTTGTTTACAAAATATATATAGGGGACTTTGGGTCGGCCCTTTTGAGCATTTGCTTTCTGCAACAAGTCTCTTTTAGCCATTGGCTTGAGACTTTGTCAATCACTTCTTGGCGTGGAGGACTCATCTGTCAAATAATGCCATGGGCTGTTTGAGTGTATAATATTTCCATATCCATTCAAGTGCTTACATTGAACTGCATGAAAAGCTACTTTTCACTGTCTGCTACTGCTGGCTGCCTTTTGTGTTTCTTGCTGTATTGTGCTAATGCTAATGAGTTAGAAATTAAACCCAGACCTATGGGCCTTGCCAATGTGTGTTTCCCTCTTGAGTTTGGTCTCAATTCCTGTTGACACTCAGGGCCCTATTCACAAATGTAAATACACATGTGTACGTCCTCTCACATATTTACTACTACACCTAATAGTAACTTTACATTTATTTGATATTCACCATGTCCAAGTGTAAAGTTACACCAAGCTGTAGACTTGCATATCATAACTTTTCACTTATAGGTGGAGACCTCCGCAACCATGGCAGAGGTATCACTATTTAAGAGCACAGGGGAACTTAAACAATTCTATTAAATATCTAAGTTTAAAAAAATATATATTTTAATGAAAAATATTAATGTAAAATATGTTAAAACATTTACTTTAAACCTAGAGTTAATAAAATAAAATATTATAACAGTATACCTTAATGTGTATGAAATAAATAAGGAAAATATTTAATTAATTTATAAATAATACTCAATTAAAATACATTTTAAAAAATCCCAACAGTAAAATGTTAAGGTCTTATTTACTATGTATTAAAATTGACTAAAGTTATATATACAATTAATTTAATTATTTTTGAGTTTAAAGTTAAAAAGTGTAATTTAATTTCAAATATAAAATATGTTTATTATTATATTTCACTTTATTGTAGTGATTGTTTATTAATATATATCTTTTTTACCATTAAACACAATATATATATTTAAAAAGTTGGAAAATGT
Organism: Pleurodeles waltl; assembly: GCF_031143425.1. Taxonomy (NCBI): domain Eukaryota; kingdom Metazoa; phylum Chordata; class Amphibia; order Caudata; family Salamandridae; genus Pleurodeles; species Pleurodeles waltl. The sequence continues at coordinate 1,029,860,576 of NC_090449.1, read as the reverse complement.
TATCTAGTTAACAATATTTCCTCTGGGGTATATTTTAATTCTATGCCTCCATTATTTTTTAGGGGAGTGTGTACAGTACCTCTGAGCGGCCATGTGTTGCTGGACCTGTTCTAAGGCTGAGCTGGAGGACATTTTCTACTGTTTTGGGAATCTTTTGGCTATGGTAACTTTTGAAGTGCAGTTTGTGAATGGCAATGGGTTTACTCTTTTCTGGATTGGTGTTTGTAATTGCACAACCCATCCCACCAACCTCCCAACCCCCCAAACCCTTCCAGGCTCCTCCCTAAGCCCCTATCATTTAGGTATAAATATCGCCCATTTTCCAGCCACTCCCCAGTTTCTCCTACATTTACTAATAAAACGAAGACCTATGTGTGCGGAGATGTCCGCACACTTGGCAGAGATCTATGCTCAAAAAACACAGGAGTGGGAGATGCAGAAACCTTTGCATGTAGGTTGGTAAATACAGTTTTGTAGTACATTAGTACTTCACATGCTACAAAATCTAGTTGGTGAATAGTCCCCTCAAGAAGCAGAAGCAGTTTAGGTAGAGCGAGAGGAACTGGCAGGTTGGACTGTGAAATTTGCATAAGAGCAGCAAAGGTCACTGAATTGGCCTAAAACTGTTGTTTAGTCCCTTATCCACCTCACTTTCTAATAAAGGATTCTCAATGCAAACTCAAAACAAATAGAGACGTCTGTCCTGCAATGATAGATCTACACGAAGGCCCTCATTACGAGGCTGGTGGCCCAAGACCGCCAGCCCTGCTGTGAAGGTCGGACCGCCGCACTCCAGGTGGTCCATCCGCCACATTACGACCCTGGTGGTCAGACTTCCATGGGACTGCCGTCAGTGCCGGGAACAAGGTGGGCGGGCGGACTCGTGCCAGCCATGGCCATGCTGAACTCAGCGCCCCCGTGCTGATCACGAGTCGTGTTTCTGCCAGCCTTTCCATGGCAGGGACCTGGCCATGGAAAGGCTGGCGGAAACACAGTGCAGGGGGCTACAGGGGCCCCTGCTCTACCCATAGACATGGCATGGGCAGTACAGCCCCCCCGCCCAACACTACGGCATTGGCCTCGACTCCCTCAAGGGAGCCGAGGCCAATACCGTAGCACTGATCCCGCCGGGGAGACCAGGGGGAATGTCGTAGTATGATTCCCCATCGGACAGCCCGGCGGGAACATCATAATACGACCGGGGGGAGGCAGCCAGTATGACAGCTGCCTTCTCTCTGCAGCTTTTGCGGTCAGAGTATTCTGAGGCCCTAAGTCTTAAAGAGCTGTATTAAAATGATGTCTCCAATATTATTTGAGAATCCACATAAGCTGAAAACAATTCACAAATCGCCCACCCACATATGAACCCACTTGGAATTTGAAGGGGCATGTGAAAGGTAAAAAATGTAAACGTCTCAAGTGAGCAAATGATCCACTTTTAAGTGCTTTCAATGAAGTATGGGAACTAAGGCACAGGGAAATAGAGTGATTTGTCCAGAATGACACAATCACTTAAATAGTGAAGCTGGTATTCACATCTCCAGCTGCTAAAGTTTGCACTCTTAATCTTTACATCACACTAGATCCCTAGGCATTGTTTTTCTTACAAAAATGTTTATGTCTGCAAAGCATTTTTAATATAACCCATTTGTTTCTGTCAGACTTAGTTAACTAAATGTCCTTCTTAGTGCACCTAAATAATTATTAAAACGATGTTTTATTCACAATTATAGCTGGCAAATGTGCTTAAGAATGAACCATTTAAGACTGACCCTATTTTAAAATGAAGATTTTGTAGGCGAACCCCTCCCTGTCCCAAATCGCCTCGTGAAAAGGGGGGGCCTCACACAGAATACTGCGTTCACTCACTCGGTGACTTAGGGCCTCATTACGAGTCTAGCGGTCGGACGAGTCGACCGTCAGCCTCGCAGGGAGGAGACTCCCCACCAGCCCCATTACAAGGCTTCCACTGGGCTGACCTGTGGAAACCAACGGTCCGCTGCTCAGCCAAGTGGGAGCTGTGCAGTGGCATTGGTGTGCGCCACATGGAGAGGAAGCCAATGCCTTTGCACGGGAGCGCCCCGGTACCCTCGAAATGCACATGGTCGGCAAAGCAGACATTGAGCATTCCGACGGTGCTGGGCAGGGGGGCTCCTGCACTGCCCATGCCACAGGCAGTGCAGGAGCCCCCCTGTGACCCTCAGCACTGGCTTACCGCCAGCCTTTCCATGGCCGTCAGACCACCATGGAAAGGCTGGCGGTAAATAGAGTTGTAATCAGCCAGGCGGAGCTGAACTCAGCACCCCCCGGCTGAGTACAACTCAGACTGCCGTCAGTCTGTCAGAAACCATGTTCCCAGCGGGGACGGTGGTCTCCTGGTGGTCCGACCGCCAGGGTCATAATGTCGTAATGTTGGACTGACACAGTTGTGGCTGTCTGACTGTCACCATGAGGCTGATGGTCCTTGGACTGCCAGCCTCGTAATGAGGTCCTTATAGCATGATTTAGATGTTGGCGGACGGGTTACTCCGTCACAACATTGACGGATAGCCCGTCCACCGAAATATAAATCCCATAGGATGTAAAGGGATTTATAATTCAGCAGACGGGATATCCGTCACCGTCCCTCCGTCAAACTCTAAATCAGGCCGTAAGTGTCTGAGAGTATCCAAGATTTGCCTGATAAAAATATGGTACCCATGCTGCAGTGCTACTGCCATTTGAGATAAGCCTGATTATTTCTAAACCGGGTCACGTCAGACTCCTGCACAAAATACCACGTACTGAACTGATGGCACTGAAGCTAGAAATACTTTTCACAACAAATGAAGTATCACAAACTAAAGATATACAATGGTGAATCCTTTGAAGGAGACCAATTCACAGCTGTTTCTGAAGCTGGATACTGGACCACTGGAAGCCCACCCCTTTATAAGAAATATGTAAGAAATACAGTAAGAAAAGAAAGTTAGTCAGCCAAGATTTCAGTTTATTAGGACCATAGTCCCTTAAAATACTGCAAATCATGCTAAATAAAAAAATGACCCCCCCTTATTTGCTAAAAATGATTAAACATTATCACATATTTGTCTCTCAATTTAACTACAATACAAATCACACATACGATTCTAGAAATCCACATCTATGCAAATCTTCATATTCAATCAGAGTTCTATCTTAAATTATAAACTCTAGCTAAAAAGGATCTTGTTCCCTTGTATCATCTGTAAAAAGTTCCCAACCACACTCAATGCATAGCAAAACAAAATTGTCACTGTCCTCTGGCATGAATGAAACGATGGATTAAACCCAGATCTGTGACTGGGGGTGAGTGCTTGAAAAGTTTCAACACTCCGTCCATCATTTTATTTTGTTATGTTGCTTTGTGTGCCCTAAGTGGCAGGGGAATGCCCAGACGTGGGTCCCTTGCTCGCTGCGCCACTGGATTCAAGCTAGCCTGGCTGATGAAGGGTGATACCCTGAAACCGGTCCCAGGATGCTTGTTTCCTGTCCAGGGAGGACCTGGCCTAGCAGTTCGGGCTGGACTGTTCCCATGGGGAACAAGGTCAAGACTGATTTGCATATATCTGGGTCTAAACTGGGGTGATGTGGCGAGCAAAATAACGATGGATTAAACCCAGATCTGTGACTGGGGGTGAGTGCTTGAAAAGTTTCAACACTCCGTCCATCATTTTATTTTGTTTTGTTATGTTGCTATGAATTTATGTCATTCAGAGTCAACATTGCTTTTAAAATCCTACACCTTTCTACTTTATAAAACTGACAATCCAATAAAATATGTTCATTTATACATTTTTCCTTTAAACCACATTTAAAAGAAAGAAGGTGGTGAGGATCTGACAAAACAACAAAGTTAATGCTGAATGGACCATATACAACTTTCTGAGAAACACACTGTGCCACAAGGTAGACTGAAGCATGAATGATATTTGGTCTGGCTCCTGTGGGATGAGCAGTGGGCCAGGGAGGTGCAGCTGGACCAGTGTGGGGCCCGCATTGAACGTCTACCGAGGGCGGGAACCCTGGAGGCGGGAAGACCGCCAAGCCCCGAAAGCAAACGCTGGGATTAGCTGGCGTCGTTTAAATGGCCCAATCGCAAGGATGGCCTTTTTGGACTTTGGGGATAAAGGGATGAGTGGCGGCATGGTCCCGCACTGTGCTGTGTGCCCCGCAGAATGCCAGACTGGACTCCTCCGTCCTCTGCAGCAGCTGAGAGTTAAACCTGCTGTCGCATTGCAGAAGACGGTGTCAGGTGAGGTGCTAACCCTCTACCATTGGAGTGACACACCAGCATGACAAAGCACCAGCCTACTACACAGTGCCATTGTCAGCTTTTACACTACACCAGGTGGTGACCACATGCAGGAGCATCAGGTGACAATTCACCTAGGGGCTCTAACCATTGTGTACTCTGAACATCAACAGCAGTAGATTCTGAGGAGAATCTTGAGGGGACAGAGGAAGCAAAGACAGAGAGACACCATTGCAGATTCAGACTGAGACCCCGACCGCAACCGTCTGAGAGACTTATTTGCTGTGAGCTATGCTGACCCAGGGCTGTGAGTCCTGTTTTACTCATTTTATTACTTTTTTTATTTCAGTTGGAGAGTGATGTATCTAACAAGGGGTACTGAGATCTTGTATATGCATGTGTGCAAATAGACCTAATTCAGGTGGGAGACTCCCGATTTTAGAAGCCAAACATGGCTTTATTTTGGCGGTCTCCTACCAGAAGTTGCCTCTGCTTCAATAGAAGCCAATGGGAGAAATACATTCTCACAATTCATTTTTTTTTTAAATCTCCCTCTTTCCTCTTCTCAAATATTGGCATGTATGCATATGAACCCGCTTGTACACACAGACACATACAGGCAGGGGAGTAACGAGCACTACCATAGCTGCAGCCGTGCAGCCCCCCTTAGTCTTCTATACATGAGGGGGACCCCCTCAGCTAGTTACCCGGATACATGTGTGTGCCCCTCTAAGGCGGCTGCAGTGTACAGCATGTTCCATGCTGCCACTGCAATGACCCACGACTAAAGAAAAACAAGCATTTGCAATGTAATAGGTCTCGCGTTTGTTTGAGTTAGAGCTATTGGCGTTGTAAATGCATAACTGGAATTTTCTTGACACATAAATTGGTCAAACCTGCCACATAATTTGGTCCTCTCTACCGCATAATTCCAGAGGCCCTGCCTATAACCAAAGCACTTCCATTTGCCTTCTTCCTCTATCTGCAGCAAAAAATGAAAATATGCCATTATTTACTATATTTTTCTATATTATAATTTTGGGGTTCCCCAACCTACTATGAGTACCCAGAGATGGCCTAGAGAGGAAGAGCACATCGTGGGGTGAGTCTGGGCAAAAATGTTTTGTAAAAGGAATGCCCCGCATTATGGGGCAAGTTTCCGAGTGCAGAGAATATTGTAGTATCTTGACTGTAAAGCTGAGAACAGCCCCTAGAGATCATCCATAATACAATTTGCATTTTTCGTTTTGCTTTCAACCATGCTGCATGGCAGCTACATTGCCGTACAACATGGCTAAAAAACAAAAATTCAATAGATCTTGTGTAGGCGAGACCTATTGGCTTTGTCCATGCTTGTTTCCTCTTTCTATGTGTGCTGCAGAAGGAAAACGCCTTCATTGATTGTTTTTGTGCAGGAAGGTGTCCCTTCTGCTAAAAAAGAAACACTCCTACAGCTCAGACACCCTTGCACCATGGTGCAAAGGTGCTGGCGTTGGTGCATGGCAGTCACTTATGTGCCAGCGCAGTGGAAGAGGACAGGAATGCGCCATATCTTATATACACAGGGCATTCCTTCCCTTTTCTTTTGATATAGGGCAGCGCCGAAAGAAACCTTGTGGAGCTGCCCTTTGCCAACATATTGTAAATATGCCCCTAGGCTTCAAAGGTATTGCTTTGTCCTTCATCAAACTACAGACAGATTCCTTGGATTACTGGACCGTGCATCAGACTACTGACGTGTTCTAGGCCTCTTTTGTGGATAGGAATGTTCGCCCAGTCCAGGCTCCTGAGGCTGCCCTCGCCAGCCAGCAGCAGAGGTCCTAACCTTTCTAACTGCACAATAGGACATTTTATGGCACCCGTGGACAGGTGAGGAGTGGCTAGCCAGTGTGCCAAGGGCCCCTGTGCGGGGAAGGAAATGGGCCTTCGGGCTGCTCTTTAAATTGTGAAATACAGCAATAATCGCAGTTAAATTTGACCCTCAGGCCTACGATCCCGGGTGCCACTGCACCTGCTGCGCCTATGAGAGCTACGCCCCTACCAACAGGAGCTCTTTAAAGCCAAGACAAGTGTTACTGTATACAAACCGAACGAAAGTGAGCACAAAAGCGATAAAACAGACATGGCTGCAGGAGGATGTCAGACTAATAAGGAGGTGAGGGTTTGATCATGTTTGCGGAATCCACACGGGAATGGGGTAAATGGTCCCAAGTAGACAATCGCGCTGTGCGGGGCCCGAGCGCCGAGATCAGCTCCCTTGCAGGGCTGGCTCTGCCTTTTATATTTCAGAAGCACAAACAATGGAGCACTGAAAGCAGAGATCTAGAGAAGAGCGGGTGGCGCCCACAACCAGGAGAGAGAGGAGGTGATTAAAGATGACATCGGTAGTTCTTAATTTGTGTTGGTGGTTTCCGGTGCTGGGCACCACACGTATTTTTCTGCCTCAAGCATTTACTGTGAGCATAAGTCAAATATGGGAAAGACGGGGGAAGAGAAAAACGAAAAAGCGTCACAAACGGAGACAGCAGTGAGCTGAAGGGGCAGGGAGTGGCTGTACATGGATTGAAGAGGCCCGAGAGGGCTTCAGGATTAGCTGCCTCGGCATTCCGTGTTCGCACATTTAATTGCAGCATCCGTGTGTTTCAGTGTTGAGCTTTGGGCACCTGCACGTTTTTATTTACAAATTAAGCACTGGACATTGGTACTACAGAGCCTGTGGGGGGGACTGTGTGGGGCCACAGCGGTGGTGGTCGCGGCGCTCAGAACCAGGTCCCCTATGGTGGCTTGGTCTAGTGCTGGGAAAACATGTCTGCCCCTTTAGGCAGGTCGACCTGCAGTCAGACAATCTCGCATCCGTCCAGCTGGTGGTAGGTGTCGAAACTGATAAAGTCGCGGCGTTCATATAACAAACACGGACCACCTTCTGAAGACAATTTGATTAAATTAAATTATTTTTTTCATAAATATCACGAGCTTGCTTCCTTTACTTTCTTCGAGGGGTATAAAAAACACCTCGCGCGACCCAGGTGGGACTTGAACCCACAATCCCCAGCTCCGGAGGCTGATGCCTTATCCAGTAGGCCACTGGGCCAATTGTGAAACAAGTCAGTGCAGGAAGTTCCATGTCAGGGGTCATCAGAGGCAGAATGACCAGTCACAGAGGCACCCCTTCTGGACTTTGTCTGTACATATCATACTTATCGGATATGTTGGTCCAGTTTGTCTAACCACGAACATGACTGCAACTCCCAGAATGCACTGCGTTAAATCAAAACCAAGCTGTGTCCCTGTGACATGGAGCATCTGGTCATTGTAAGCCAACGCTTTTGAATGAGGCAGTGAGATGATGCTACCAGTGACCGAGTCCTATGGGAACCTGAAGTAGGTAGATGTATGCATGGATGTCCTATTGCACAAGCTCTGGCACCTCTTTTTGGACGGGTGTTTTCATGTGATCATAAAAAATGTCCCACTAACCCTTAAAGGGGGCCAATGCCTGAAGAGCGCCACCTATTGATCCATGTGGTGGGAGGGAGTCAATTGTGAAAGGCAGCTGAACATGCAAATGGATAAGAGGGCTGACACAAAGCCAGTCTACCTATATATCTATGCATTTTTTATTTTTTTTAAAAGGCCTACTGGCAGCTTTACCTGCCTCATAATCCGAATGCAATAAAAAATAAAAATCACCATTAAAAATACTCACATATATGCGGAGTGGCTTTATGGTATGCGTGACACCTGCAACAAGGTCTGGCGCTTATTCCAATAGCCCTTTGCATGATTTCAATATTAAAAGTGAAACTGCAGTTCCCAGAACACTCTTTACTATGTGCTAACAAGGCAGGGCTGGCTGAAGATCGCATAAATGACAATGCTTCTACTGGCAGACATGAAGATGCCCAGTACTTAATTTGTAAATAAAAACGTGCCGGCGCAAAAAGCTCTTCTCTGAATCACGCGGCTGCTGCAATTAAATGTGAGAGCACAGGATACTGACGCAGCGTAATCCTGAAGCCATCTCGGCCCTCTTTAATCCGTTTACAGCCTCTCCCTGCCCCTTCAGCTCACTCTTGCAGCTTTCTCCCATTGTGACGCTTTTTCGTTTTTCTTTTCCTCCGTCTTTCCCATAGGTGTCTTTTGCTCACAGTAAATACTTGAGGCAGAAAAATAAGTGCAGGCCCTCAAAAATAAGTGCTGGTGTCCCGCACTGGAAACAACAAGCACACATTAAGCACTGATGCTGGGTGATAAAAGCACCCCCTAGGTGATGCCAACAGGGATAAGCCATGCAAATTTATAATGAGATAAACACAGCCAAAGTAACCAGAAAGAAAACAAACCAAAAAAAACAGAGTTCCTTAATAGAAAATTGAAACTTCCCGGGGCAGAGAGCATGAAGCACAAGGGAAGAAAAGAGTGTTGAGGCATTAATTTCTTTAAAACATTAACACTAAATAACAAACTCCTCTTTCCGTTCAGTGCACTTTTGTTCTCTCCTTCTTCTCTTCCATTGCATCTACTGCTGCAAGCGCATGCGCAGTAGCACGACTGTCTTCCACTCACCAACCGATGGGTAACCAAGGATGACTATTTTACAGAATTTCGGCATACTGCGAGCTGAGCAAGGCGTTCAGAAGTATTCATGATGCCAAGTGACTAGCCGAACTACAGCAGGAGTGTATGGAGTGTATGGGTGGTGGCTGAGATAGCGACTAGTACCACCATCACTCGCGCTTCTAATTCATAGACGGACGAATCCCAAAGACCAAGCACTCCTGCTACATCCTTTCCAATTCCAGCCCGCCATAAAGAACACCCACCAGCTGCCCCTCGGCTGTACATTCCGGTGTCCCTTTGTCTGGAGGAAAGGGACAAGAGATGAACTGAACATGTGCAGTACGGCACGTGCCGATTGCTCATTCAAGAATGTTTTGGGCGCCGCCTATGCTGGCCAGGGGGCAGTTCATCGGCCAAGTGATTGGCAGTTAACACCCTAGTCGTGCACATAGTTGGCGGGCAGCGGCTGCTCTGTACTGTTTGCAAACAAAGCCATGTGAGATGGGTTAGGGTGGATGTCCATGCTCGCTTGTCTCGTCAAACGAGGCAGAGTAGACTGGAGTCAGGCCTCAGGGATGGCGTTTCATCTCTCAAGCAGGAGCATGTGAAAGGACACCAGCGGCCGATAGAACACATCATGAAATAAAAACAAGTAATTAAATAAATAAATAAAAAATGGAGGTGGGCGAGCCATGCCGAACAAAGGAAAGACCGCTATGTGTAAACAGAAAGCCCATCGCTGCACTAATTAAAGGAACTGGAATGCCTCATGCACGCCACAAAAAGATGGTACAACAGGGAGAAGATGCAGTGCAACAACTAGAGCTGCGGGCTTTGAAACCGAGGACATGGGGTTGAGTCACGGCTTCAGCTAAACAGCACTTAATCTCCCCGTGCCTTCATAAAATGAATGTGTCCTTCTGTAATGAAGCGGGTAGTCATGTAAAGCCTCCAATATCTTCCCAAAGTTAAAACAAGTAATTTAAAAAACAAATAATTAACTAAAAGAAACAATAGATCCTCTGCCCTTGCTTGGCAGGCACACTTGGTAAAGAAAATCAACCAGGCAGCTGAGGGATGGCGCAGAGAACCCACAAAGACCGAATGTGACAAAGATAACAGACTTGTTTACAGCTAAGCTAAACTGAGAGCAAAAATACTCTGAGAAGCTTCCCTGAACACGAGCAGGAAACAAAGAAAAAAAATAGTCCCCTAAAGACCAGATAAACAGGACAAAGTGTTATCATACAGTAGTTAGTCCCTGCTCCCAAAGAGAAAAAGGAGGGACTAACAGACATGACCGACCACTAGCAAGGAAGGATTTTTAAATGTCACTGAAACAAGCAAATTAAATCGCTTTAAGCTCAAGCATGAGTAAACTAAAATATACAAGAGAACGTAAGTTTATGCTCGACCTAAGAAACTGACCTATTTGTTTCTTATTCAGTCAGAGCGTGCAAGGCCACTTTACCAGTGTGCATAGAGCCTCTCAGAGAATCTAAAAAACATACAGCCGTCCTCCATGAGACAATGAACTAGTTTTAAACTGACAACTTAACTCTTGACAGTGTACTAGGCCTCAGGCATTAGTGACTGAATGCAGTAATTTTAAGCACCTTTTTTAAATAAACATCTTCATCACACCATAGTTAATATATGTGAGGCCTTTTTCAGCACGCAGGCCATTGCATACCTAAGCGCTAGAAAAAAAGTCGATTACTGCAGGATCAGGACCAAGGGCAAACGGTTTTCAAAAATACTTGTCAGAGTGGAAATCTCATTATTCATTCATTGCCTCTTTTATCAATTCTGTTTTGTTTGGTGTTTTTTACATGTGAGAACAGCTTTGGTTCTGGGAATTTTTTAGCACAGCTGTTTCCAGTGGTCACATTCTAGGCTCTTACACTGTGAAAAAAATCCCAACCACACTCATACATCTTGTGTATATTAGGTGGGTAAGTACATTTTCCTGAAAACAAACCACACATTAGCATCATGACTGATGTAGACCTCTAGAACTGGCTTAGGGAGTTTCTCTGCCTTGATAGTGTCTTTCTGTTACATAGTTTTTAGTATAGCACTGGGTCATCAATTCCTTGGACTCTTGGCGCTGTGGCAAGGAGCCGGATGCAGACGTCATTAGCAGATTGTGGAGTTTGCTAATGGACGTGGTCCAGCATGACTATCAGTATAGCCAAGATTAGTTGGCTTGTAGGTAGTGGATAGCCTCAAATGAGGGTCCTCTGAAGTATGTGTCTGAGACTGTGTCTGTGAGGGCGCATGCCATTGTGTGAGAGATCCCAGTCACCATGTGGCTAGTGGCCTACCCTAACCTGTGATTTACCAGACTAGCATAATTACCATTTAATAATGAGGAACAGAAAGGAGCAGCCCCTGTTATTATCTTCATCGGAAGTGCCAGCAGAAGTACTTCCTCCAGAAAGACATTTCTTGGGCTTTCCAGGCTCAGTCCTATTTCTGGCTCACTGTCAGTATTAGGATGGACAGCAACACATGAGTGCACGGGCACCTGGAGCTGTGGTGTCACATACAGGGGCCCAGGTTTACTAATATTTGATGTCAATGTGGTACAGCAGTGAAGTTACTGCGCTGCCTTGCATCAAAAGGAGAGAGCAAAAATGTGCCATTTCTACTACAATACAGAGCATTTTTTCTCCCCCTCAGTGCTGGCATATTTCTGGCTATCAGACACCAACTAACACACTCTTGTGTCATACCACCAAGGTGTGTGCATTCTCTAAAGCATAGGTTGTGAACTGCAAAGTAATTCTTTCAGTACAAAAACTGTCCTTTAAGACCTTTTGCTACTTTGTACGTGTGCTGTACAATGCCATCAACATCTAAAGTTGGAAATATAAGGAGAAATGAAAACATTCTAGTTACAGCTGTCTCAAGGAGGCACAACGTTTTGGTGAATATCCCGGTCTACGAATGTTAGTAGATGGGATTTGTGTCAAAACCCATGAGTGGCTGCACAGAAAGGCCTATGTACTGCCCACCGAGTGCCCCTTGACACAAAGTAAAACAAATCAGCAAAACTTTGCATTACTGTAGGGCACTTTCCAAAGCAATGTTTGGTGCACTTTGGATAGCAATTCCTATCTCAGCACTTTCCAAAGCAAATTTTGGTTTACTTTGGATAGCAATTCCCATCTCAGCACTTTGTGCTGTGTTTGCGTCACTTTTGTGATGCATACCCAGAACCAACCATTAATAACCCTGGGCTAGGATCTCTTTATGTGTCTTTGTTCAGGTGTTCATACTGACTTTGCATTTCCAACTGGTTATACATAAGCACCATTAAATATTTCACATATCTCACAGTACCTGTTGAGTATGGGTTAGATACAACTACATTTTTGTTCAATAAAAGCCCCAAAACATGACCTTGTTATCTCATGACCTTTCCTTGCTGCCCTGATTATAATACTGAGAGAAAATAGTGTAGTCTCATCAGCCAGATCCTGATGATCCTCCTGGGCTCATCATGGGTCCGCCCAATCGTTGGGGGACCCTATAAACTTCCAGGAATCAGAACTGTCACTCCATGCTGGGGTGCGTCTGAGATCTAAGACAGATTGACCCTATTAGACACCGAAGTAAAGTCTCTTTTTTTTAAATAATATTTGTATTCAGTACCCAAGAAAAGACATATATAATTCATCCCCCAAAAAAAGAAAGAAACATGTAGCCAAGAATACAATCCCGCCAAAGTCATTACCTATTAGCTAACCATTTGCCTAATACCCCCCATATTTCTTGCCCTTTGCGTCTCCCTTTTTTCCCTTTTCGATCATACAGGGCTTGTTCCAACTGATATATTGCAAGAAGACGATTTCACCAATTTTGACATGTGGGGGGCATTTGATCCAGCCATGCAGAAGAAATACACAATCGATACACTGACATAGCTATAAAGAGAAACTTACTGGCGAATGACTCACTTAACTCCGAAACCCCGAATATGACCACCCTTGGTGATAAATCAATGTCTAATTTTGCTACATCTTTAATAAACTGCCCCACTTTAATGCACAAGTTCACCAACTTCGTACAGGTGGCAAACATATGTATTACATCCACTCCATGTAACTGACATCTTGGACAGTGCACTCCTTGTACCCGACCCCATTGAGCTAATTTCCCGGGCGTGATATACAGATCAAAGATTGTTTTATAATGTTGTGCCTGAAGGGATGCTGAGATCAAGGAAGTCCGGCCTAGCTCGAGAGATTCATAAAAAACCTCCTCTTCCACATTCAGCTTATTGCACCACTTCTTGCTATACTTCGCTAAATCGTCTGGTAAATTATCAGACAGTCTAGCATATATTGATCGTATCATAATCTTATCAGAGGAGATCATCATCTATAATAAAGAATTCTTTACAAACCCTGCTGGACCGCCGGTTTCCCGATGAATAAAATTCCTGACTTGTGGGCTAATCCAAATTTCCCATGAAGATTTTCAAATGTAGTGACTGTAGAGCCCTCGATAAAATCACCTAATCTTTGCATTCCCTGTTGATTCTACCTTTCCATGATATTATCCCGGAAAATCTCAGGAAGGAAAGTATTATCCTTAATCAAAGTATAGTAGTTGTATCTTCCAAGCCCACATTTCTTTCGCCACGAACCCCAGACTTTGAAAGCAGCATTTAGGACTTTGAACCGAGCCTTCTTAAAATAGCTGGGCTCCAAAAGTGTGAGCAGTGCCCCATTTGCCGTAGGGCCAATTAATACTTCATAAATACTCTGGACATATTCCCCATCGCTTACCAAACATCCATTTTTGAACAGCGGTTGCATATTCTGCATTGCAGCTGCCGTCTGATACAATTTAAAGTTAGGAAGGGACCATCCGCCCTTTTCCCTTGGTAATATCATATATTTACTAGCTCTACGTATCTTACCATATGACCAGACAAACCGCATTATCAGCTGATCCAATTTCCTGAAAAAATATTTTTCAAATTCTAATGGAATCGCCCAAAATAGATATAACACCTTAGGAAGGAACATCATTTTTATCATATTGCACCGCCCCATGATTGTCATATGTAGATTATTCCATCTGCTAAAATTATACCTAGCATTATCTATAATAGGCCAAAGGTTAGTCCGGACAATCTCCTCTACCTGGGGTCTGATATCAATCCCTAAATAGACCGCATGTTCTACTTTTCGTGTATCCGACGACCTACGGTGTTCATTCAAAACTATCTGAGTCTTATCTTTGTTAAGAAGATAGCCCGAGACTGCCCCAAAATTCTCTGCAGTGCCCTCGATTTCTTTAAGGGCAAGATCAGGGTTGGCGGTTATAATTGCAACATCATCTGCGTAAGCCAGGATTTTGGTCGCCCATCCATAGCGAATGACTGGCTGAACGTTAACATTCATTTCCAAGAAACGCAGAAAGGGATCTAAGTATAATGTGAATAGTAGGTGTGAGCATGGACATCCTTGCCGTGTACCCCGTTTAATCCTAAAGGGATGCAAATATTCTCCCCCGATCTGTATTCTAGCACTTGATTCCTTATATAGAGCTTTGACAGCTGTGATGAATCTTTCTCCTAGCCCATATGTCTTTAAAGTGTCCCACAGATACTCCCAGTTGACTCTGTTGAATGCTTTTTCGGCATCCAACAGAATCATAGCCATGGGCTTTGCTGCTAACAGCGCTATCACCCTTCTAATATGATCGGTTGTGTCCCTACCATGGACAAATCCATGTTGGTTACAACTGACCAATTCGCTAATACACACAATCGAGTCGCAAATATTTTAGAGTAAACTTTCGCATCACTATTGATGAGGGTGATCGAACGGTACAGGCTTAGACTAGTCGGATTCCTGCCTTTCTTTAAAAATACTACAATGCTAGCAGAGTCCCAAGACGGAGGAGGGGTTGCCCCCATGCTGTACATGGATCACCAGTTTCAACAACACGGGTAAGAGCATCCTCTTAAAGCATTTATATAGCTCTAAGGGAATGCCATTCGGCCCCACAGCCTTCCCATTTGGAAGCGCCTCAAGCGCATCTGATAGTTCTTCCATTGTCACCTCCTGCCCCAATGTTATTTGATCCTCTGTGGTAATTCGACCACCCCGAGTCAGTGTCAGCCAGTGACTATCAGTATGCTCCAGACCAGTGTTGACGGCACCATATAATTCTATGTAGTATTCTCGAAAAGCTTCCCTGATGGCCTTGGATCCCGTAACTACCAACCCTACTTTGTTTTGCACTTTAAAAATTGAACCTGAAGAAGCCCTCTGACGAATCCGCATTGCTAAAATATGTCCTGCTCTCTCGCTAAATTCATAACATTCCCTTCGTTTTGTTAAAAAAAAATCAGCTGTCCTCTCAATTGAGTGTTTTCCTACTATCATTTTAGCAATTGATACCTGATGAAGAGCGTCCTCAACCCCAACATCAATCTTGATCGCCAAAATAAGCTGCTCTTCAGCTACCTGTAATTTTCCCATGAGTACATGAAGCTGGGCTGCTGCTTGTTTTTGTCGCCTTACGCTGAAGCCGAAAGTATCCCCCCTTATAACTGCCTTTAGTATGTCCCAGACTATCCCACATTAAAATCCAAAAATTCTTTCAACCGCATTTTCATATGCTGTATGCTGTGCTGTATGGGGTCATTCAGCAAAGCCCTCTCAAAGGTCCAGTTCTTCCTAAATCTCTGCCAATCTCTAACCCTGACCTCTAATACTAATGGATTATGATCTTCCATAACTCAAGGTTATAGCTTAATCTCCGATTCATCCAGAAATATAGGAGAAACCAGAAAATAATCTAATCGAGCAAATTTCCTGTGAGGTGCAGAAAAATAAGTGTACCCCGGATTTGGACTCTCCAAAGCCGGCCAAACGTCTATTAACCCCACTTCCCTTTGCATATTCTTAAGGGCCTGAAAAACTCTAGGCTTCCGCCCTGGGTATCTATCCCTCCTAATATCTATTAAGTTCTGTACTCCGTCCCACAACCCATTAAAGTTCAAATCCCCACATACAATATGCGTTGTGGGCCACAGAGCTAATTCTGCAGATATAAAATCAAATAAGGAGGGATCATCATCCACTGAGCCATATAATGAACATAGCGTGAATCTGATATTGCCGAATGAACACTCCGCTAATACCCATCTCCCAATTGCATCTACTTTCTTCCGAGTAACGGTACAGCTAGTATTACCTGTCAAGATAGCGACCCCCTTTGTTTTAGACATCTGTTCGGTACACCCTAACAAACGCAGACCCAAAGTCTCAAACAATTTCCTATCTGCCTTTTCTATATGCGTCTCTTGCAAACAATAAATATCCGCTTTCAATATCCTCAGGTCATCTGCAATTTACTTCCTCTTGCGGGTACTATTTAGACCACATACATTAATGGTTGCTATCCGGATTGTCGACAAATATATAGGTTTGAATAATTTTGCTTAACTAACTCACCCATCCCAATGTCAACCTTACAATTTACGCAAACATGCTTGATTCTACATCCTCACCCCTTCGTTACCAACTCCATAGCACGAGTTCCTAAAAACTAGGCGGTTTGTGCTTGCCTATCATATCTTAGACTGAATTTCTTTGGGTATGAATTTCCCCCTTTTATTCCCCCCTGTGATGACTTGCCCCCACCCATCCCCCCGCCCCCTCACCTCTGCCCCCCCACCTCTGCCCCCCCAAGCACCTCTTCCCCACCTTCCGCAGCACCCCACCTTGATGACCTTTCCCCCCCACTCCGACCCCCTCTCCCTCCCCCGCCCCCTCACCCCCCCCACACTTAAAGGCAATCAGACCAACAATGGCCTGAATGTTAGTGACGCCTAGGTGCCTAAGTGCAGACCGCCACCCCACCCCAGACTATCCGGCCACCTAAACTTGCTTCCTCGAGAGCACCAAAACGTTTTTAAACCGTATCCCCTTTGAAATCCTTGCATTATGTTGTCTTAAGCGCAAGTAAATATGTCTTAGCTTGAACCTCTGTATTAAACAGTCTAACTTTCCCATTGATCACAGTCTTTAGACAAGCGGGTGCAAGTAAATACGCCTCTCCACCTTTGCCCTGAAAGGGTTTGATCAGCTGCCACAACCGCCACCTTCGCTCTACAGTGACATGGCAATAATCAGGTCGAGTGAAGAAGGTTACCACCACCCCCACTACGCGGGGCGTCGGGACGGGCTTTTTCAAATATAGCCTGTCTCAGGAGATAATTCCCAAAATAAACCAATATAGCTCTGGGGTGTTTAGCCTCTTCTTTGCGACCCTCTGGAAGTACTACTGGGTACTGATGTGCCCGTTGGACCTCAGACTCCCAGTCCCAGTTAGTGAGTTCTGGAAATGCATCTTGCAACATTTTTATCATATATGCCCTGATGTTGTTGCCTTCTTCTCCTTCCTTAATGCCTAAGAAGCGTAGATTGTTCCTCCTCTGCCGATTCTCCTGATCTTCCAGCTTCCACATAATGTCAGTTAATTGTCCATCATGTGTTGCAGTCTGTACTCTTAGAGCCTCAATATCTGATTCTACTGCCATCGTCCTCTCCTCCATTGTACTTAGTTTCCCTTCAATTTCTGCACATGATTTTACCACCTTGCGGACCGTTCCTTGTAGATGTTTTGTAGCCATCCTTGCCCATCGGCTTTCTGCTCTTTTCTCAGTTTGTAGCTCCTTAATCGAGTCATATATAGACTGTAACATTTCTGAGTCTGTATGCCTAGCACCGTGTGACAGATCGAACAGTATAAATGCAACGGAGAGGTGGTGGTATTGCTTAGGTAAGTGGTTTATTCAAATTAAATGGTGAAAAAAAAAGAAATGTTTATAACAAAGGTGGGGATGGTTTTTCCCGAAATTATGGCCTTGTTCGTCTTTTCCCGGATTGGTGATTTCCTCTGTTTCTCTTGTTTTCTCTTTCAGGTGGAATTACTGGCTTGTTCTCTCAGGTGGATCCAGGACGGTACCGGAAACAGAAGGACAGAAAACGCTAGGGTAAGTATGGGGTTTATAACCGGGTTTTCACTCTCTCTCCTCTCACTGACTGGGGAAAAGGTGAGAACAAAAGGATGGGGTTGGTGCCAGTGAGGAGTTGGGGAATGACCTGACCATAGTCTAAGATTGGTAAGGGAAAAAAGTGTCTCACATGTGGTGGTCACGGTGCCCCTTTTTATTCCTCCCTTTTCACCCCTCCTTGATCCCCTCCCCAGTCCCCTTTAGATTTGTGCCCTTTTCTGTGTCCAAAAGGACCGTACCTTGTTTAGCCACGACCCTCCAGGGTCGTGGCTGGCGTTGTGGCGGTCCTCCTGTTGATCTCTCCTTCCAGGGTTATCCAGCTCGGGTTCCTCGTTATCTCCAGGATCTCCTCGTCCTTCCGTCCTCGTCGGTCCTTCTTTAGGGTTCTCCTCCTCCTTGGGTATCTCCTCCGGGCTCCTATTCTCCTCACGCTCCACGGGTCACTCTTCCTGTTGCGGCGCGTTTCTCTTTTCTATCCTGCCGTGCCGGAAAACCACACTGGTTTCCCTGGCAACGTCCTCCCGCCAGCCTCGCTCTCGTCGCGTTTCCCCGACAACGGGGAGATGCGGAAGTGACGTATCGGAACCCTCCGATACGTCACCGGTAGTACTCTGTGCCGGGACCGCCCGGTCACACACCTCTCCCCATGAACGGTCCTGTTCGAGGACCGTAGTAGAGTCCGGGAACCGAGACAAATAATCAGCCGGAGCCTGTTGGGGTCTAGGTATGTGACGGACCTGAAAGGAAAATGGTTGTAGTTCAAGGAACCATCTCAAAATCCGGGAATTTGTATCTTTATGAGCAGACAACCAGGTGAGGGGAGAATGATCCGTAAAAAGAATAAAAGGTCGACCTAAAAGGTAATACTGTAAAGTGTCCACGGCCCATTTAATGGCCAAACATTCCCTTTCGATGGTAGGATAGTGACGTTCCCGGGGAAACAGCTTTCTACTGACATATACTACCGGGTGATCCCTACCTTCGGCGTCGGCTTGGGCCAGTACCCCACCCAACCCTACATCAGAGGCATCTGTGTATAGATGGAAGGGTTTCGAGAAATCCGGGCATTGCAGTATTGGGTCTCTGGTCAGATAGGACTTCAGTTGCTCAAAGCTAGCCTTCTGGTGATCCGAAAAAGGGGCTAACCGATTAGGATGGGATTTAGACAAAAGATCTGTGAGGGGGGCGGCAAGGGTGGAATATTCGGGTATGAACCTTCGATTGTAGCCTACTAAACCTAGGAACGAGCGTAAATCTTTTTTTGTTTTAGGGTTAGGTGCATTCAGAATGGCGTCTACTTTCTTAGTTTGAGGTTGCAGAGTCCCTTGCCCGATTTTGTATCCTAAGTATGATATGTCGGGTTTTCCTATCACGCACTTTTTAGGGTTGGCAGTTAAACCAGCGTTTGCGAGAGTATGGAATATCGGTTGTAAATGGATGAGATGATCATCCCAGGATTCACTAAAGATAACTACGTCATCTAGGTAAGCTGCTGCAAAATTTTGAAATGGTTTTAAGAGTCTATCCATTAACCGTTGGAACGTAGCTGGTGCTCCATGAAGTCCGAATGGTAGCACGGTGAAATGATAAAGACCGGACTGAGTGGCAAAAGCCGTTTTCTCTTTATCCTCTGGGGCTAAGGGAATCTGCCAATACCCTTTAGTCAAATCTAATGTGGACATATATTTTGCCTTTCCCGGTTTTTCCAGGACGTCATCCACTCTAGGTATTGGATATGTGTCAAACATTGAATTTTCGTTAAGCTTCCGGAAGTCAATACAGAATCTGATAGTACCGTCAGGCTTTGGCACCAGGACGACTGGGGAGCACCAGGGACTAGTCGAAGGCTCTATCACTCCTAGTTCTAGCATTTTCTGTATTTCGTCCTCCATAATCTGTTTCCGTGCCTCGGGGATACGATACGGCCGTAACCTAACAATTTTACCCGGTGTAGTCCTTATTGTATGGGTTATCAAGGTGGTTTTACCTGGCACTACTGAAAAGAACTTTCAGAAGTGCTCTAGTAGGCTATATACCTGTTCCTTTTCTGGTATCGTTAATGTTTCATTTACTGCGGGTAGCCTCTCCCCCTCGTTGTGTTCGGTTGGACAAAACTCGATATGCAAGTTTTTGCTAGGACATAGGAATCGGCCCATTTCTCCGGAAGTGTCGGAGTTGTCTGGTTCTTCCCATTTTTTAAAGAGATTTATATGATAAATCTGGGTTTTCTGAGGATTGTTCGAGATTTCAATCAGATAGGTGATAGGAGAAACGGCTCGTAGGACCCTATAGGGACCCTGCCATTTTGCAATCAGTTTTTGTTCAGACGTGGGACGCATTATTAGAACCTGATCTCCTGGTTGTAGAACCCTTAACTTACTCCCTCTGTCATAATACTGTTTTGGGGTTTGTTGAGCTCGTTCCATATTTACTCTAACCGTTTCCCATAAACTTTGTAGCTGAGACCATAAGTTGTGGGCATATTCTAATAAGGGTCTTCCCCCTTCTTCCGCCTCTTCTTCCCATGTTTCAATGGCCATGTCTAAAAGGGAACGAGGCTGTCTTCCGAACACGAGCTCAAAAGGGCTATGGCCTGTTGAGGCCTGTTCATGGGTTCTTATAGCGTATAATACTAATGGTAATTTCTGATCCCAGTCTCTCCCTGAGTCCTGTACTACTTTCCTCAATAGGGTTTTTATTGTTCGGTTGTACCGTTCCACCAATCCATCCGTCTGTGGATGATACACCGAAGTTCGGATTTGGGAAATACCTAACGTCTTACACACCTGCTTCATGAATGTAGACATAAAGGGGGTCCCCTGGTCGGTGAGTATTTCATGCGGAAACCCAACTCGAGAGAAGACGTTTATCATTGCTTGGTCAACAGTTTTGGTTGTCATACTTTTCAGAGGAACAGCCTCGGGGTATCGGGTGGCATAATCAACCATAACTAGGATATACATATGACCTTTCGTTGAGGGTACTACAGGTCCAATCAGATCCATCCCCATCCTACTAAAAGGGATGTCTATGATGGGTAAGGGCATTAGAGGGGCTTTCTTAGGTCTACCCGGTTCAGTAAGTTGGCACCTGGGACATTGGGAACAATATTTGCGTATGTGGGCGAAAACCCCTGGCCAATAAAACCGCCTAAGGAGGTACTCTTCGGTTTTTTCCCTCCCATAATGACCCCCACCTGGTTGACTATGAGCCAGAGTTAGGACGTGATCTCTATAATGCTCGGGTACCAATAGTTGTTGTTTATGTTCCCCTGTACGAGTAGTGGTTATCCTGTATAAGAGGTTTTTCTTAATTAGGAAGTAGGGACCCACCTCCTCGGTTTCTTCTGATTTTGCAGACTTCCAAGCTTGCGCGAGAGAAGGATCTTCTCTCTGTTGCTGGGGAAAACTGACAGGTGCCTCATGTGTTTCGGCTATAAGGCCTGGGCTTTGTCCTGGTGCCTCTTTTCCCCGGTGATTCGCTTTTTCTGCCCGTTTTTCTCTACGTGACAATTTCCTACGGGTTATAGGGCATTCAATAACACTGTCAGAAAAGGGAGCTTCCCTCCACCAGTCCTTTTCTAACATGATCCAGGATCTCTTGAAAATGTTCATAATCAGTCCCGATGATACATTCCTCAATCAGTTCTGTCATTATTCCCATAGGTAGGATATCCCGGTAATTTCCCCACTCTACTGTTAGTTTATGTAAGGGGTATTGCTCTTTGTCTCCGTGAATACAGCAAATATTCACCCATCGTTCTACTTCCTGGTCTGCTAGGTTTACTATATCTTTCCTCACTACGGATTGGCTACAACCCGAATCAATAAGAGCCCATACCGCTCGTCCATTGATGCTCAGGGTCTGTTTAAACTTCAGGTTACCTCTTCCTGTACACAGTACCCTTCGCTGAGTTACTCCGATCTCCATTGGCTCACTACTATCTTGTTTCCTCGGACACATGCGGGCGATGTGTCCCCATTCCCCACAGTTGTAACATTGGGGTCCTGGTACCAGTGAATGGTCGATCAGTCTGCGGGGAACTGGCTCGTCGGGAAGGGCTCTGGGAGCGCTTTTGGGGTTGGATAGCCCCGGTTTTATGCTGGATCGGGGTGGTACACTCCTTATATCCACCGAGCGATGATAGGCACCTGCTAAATCGATAGCCATGTCAGTATTCACTTTTGGATGTTGGCG
The DNA here is from genome assembly GCF_031143425.1 of Pleurodeles waltl. NCBI lineage: Eukaryota > Metazoa > Chordata > Amphibia > Caudata > Salamandridae > Pleurodeles > Pleurodeles waltl. Next base: position 1,029,838,497 of record NC_090449.1, on the reverse strand, counting down.
GATCCAGTGTTTTGTAGCCGTAGGCAAGGCGTCTAAATATTGTTCGAGAACAATCGTCTGGATCACTTCCTCCCTGCTATTCCCGGAAGGACCCAACCATTTCAAAGCCAAATCCTTTACACGATAATAAAAGGTTCGGGGGTCCTCATTCGGTCCCCATTTGATTTTCCGGAATTTGACCCTATAGTATTCGGTGTCATGTCCCACACGTTCTAAGATACTAGTTTTTATCTCTTGGTATGGTGTGGTTCCCCCCGGGTTTGCTGCTTGATATGCTGCTTGTAATATCCCCGTAAGTAGGGGTGCGACATACTGACCCCATCTATCCTCCGGCCACTGGGCTGACGAAGCCACTCTCTCAAAGTTAGTGAAAAAGGATTCGGGTCTTCACCTTCTTGATATTTCTGCAACACAGAACTTGGGACATTGGGGTGAACCTTACTGACAGCAATAGTCTCGGTTAATTTCTTCATGGCCGTCTCGTGGACCAGTTGATTATTTGCGAGGATTGTTGCCTGGCTTTTCAAAGCCGACTGTTAGGCTTCCCTGTCCTCTTTTGCTTCTCGTTGGTGTGCCTCCCACACCAACTGCAGATGTCGCTGGCCTTCGGCCAGTTGTTTTATCATATCCTCCAACGAGGGGGTGTCACTCATTATGTATACTGTTCGGTTGTCTGGGAGGGGTCCCCTGATCCCACTTCTGACACCACTGTGACAGATCGAACAGTATAAATGCAACGGAGTGGTGGTGGTATTGCTTAGGTAAGTGGTTTATTCAAATTAAATGGTGAAAAAAAAAGAAATGTTTATAACAAAGGTGGGGATGGTTTTTCCTGAAATTATGGCCTTGTTCGTCTTTTCCCGGATTGGTGATTTCCCCTGTTTCTCTTGTTTTCTCTTTCAGGTGGAATTACTGGCTTGTTCTCTCAGGTGGATCCAGGACGGTACCGGAAACAGAAGGACAGAAAACGCAAGGGTAAGTATGGGGTTTATAACCGGGTTTTCACTCTCTCTACTCTCACTGACTGGGGAAAAGGTGAGAACAAAAGGATGGGGTTGGTGCCAGTGAGGAGTTGGGGAATGACCTGACCATAGTCTAAGATTGGTGAGGGAAAAAAAGTGTCTCACATGTGGTGGTCACGGTGCCCCTTTTTATTCCTCCCTTTTCACCCCTCCTTTATCCCCTCCCCAGTCCCCTTTAGATTTGTGCCCTTTTCTGTGTCCAAAAGGACCGTACTTTGTTTAGCCACGACCCTCCAGGGTCGTGGCTGGCGTTGTGGCGGTCCTCCTGTTGATCTCTCCTTCCAGGGTTATCCAGCTCGGGTTCCTCGTTATCTCCAGGATCTCCTCGTCCTCCCGTCCTCGTCGGTCCTTCTTTAGGGTTCTCCTCCTCCTTGGGTATCTCCTCCGGGCTCCTATTCTCCTCACGCTCCACGGGTCTCTCTTCCTGTTGCGGCGCGTTTCTCTTTTCTATCCTGCCGTGCCGGAAAACCACACTGGTTTCCCTGGCAACGTCCTCCCGCCAGCCTCGCTCTCGTCGCGTTTCCCCGACAACGGGGAGACGCGGAAGTGACGTATCGGAACCCTCCGATACGTCACCGGTAGTACTCTGTGCCGGGACCGCCCGGTCACACACCGGTGCTGGGAACCGAGCTACATACCAATGCATCACCTCCCTTCTCCACGTTGGCCTGGGCCTCGAGGGTATGCACCACCGCTGTTCTCACCAGATTCGTTCCTGAGTAGTCCCATTTAAGTGCTTTCCTGGTCTGGGTGGAGGGCCTGCCCCTCGCTTTTTCGTTGTTGCTGTCGTACAGTGGTCTCTGCAAGAGATAAGAAGCTTGCAGATTCAGAGGATATACTAGCTCCGGTTTCACTTGAACCTTGATCACTGTTGGTGAAGTCTGAATCTTCTGTTAAGGAATAAAATGTATCACCTCCATCTTTAGGCCAGTCAGGCCCCTTTTCCTTTGCCCCAGTTGCTTCAAGTCCTGCGCCAAGTGTTTGGGCCGTATGAGTTAAGTTCCCAGCATCGCCCATCAATGGGCTGGTGAATCTCCCTTGGTTAATTTGAGAGGAGACGTAGATTTATTGCTCCTCAAATCTTGATTGGACATTTCCCCCGGGAGTGTATGTATTTCCGCATACTCTAATGACCTAGAAGGATCCTCTACCCCCTCAGGCAGCTCGATCTCAGGAGCATCCAAAACTTCAGAAGCTTGAGGCCAGTTCAAGAGGGAGTCTTTCTCTTTGCTTACATCATCAGGGTGCGTTGAAACGCGTTGGAGTTTTTGCTGTTTGCTTAATTAAAACTGGATTTCTATATTTCGGAGGTGTCCTGGTTCTCCTTGTATCGGAAGGGAGTGTTTGGCATAAATATATATATATATATATATATAGATATATATATATATATGTATATATATATATAGATATACATATATATGTATATCTATATATATATATATATACACATGTATATATATATATATATATATATATATATATCCTCCAATCTCCTCTTTTCAAAATGACTACCAGGAACCCCGTGAATGTGCAAATCAATTTGTTTATTGCAACGATGGGAAACAGGAATGCGTTTCGGCGACCTTAGGTTCTAGGAAGCACTCCTAAATACTGCATCTGTTTGCAGGCTGTCTATTTCCGTTCCGCTCCCACTCCTCTTTCAAACATACTCCACCATGGTAGAGAAAGTTTATTAGCTTGCACATGTTTATTATACTTTTACCAAAGTTGCTGTGTTTTGTTATATGGCGGACATGTCTTTCTGTGTTGCCTTTGCACCCTCCCTTCCACCCGCCTTTCCTTTATCTGTGCTGCCATTGTCCACTCCCTCTTGTTTTAGAAAATGTACAAAATAAGTGCATTACCATGAACATTAATGTGAAAACACTGTGCAGCATCCATCACCAATAGAGGCCAAACTGCTGTTCACAATCAAAAAACAGTTTAGACCAAGCCCCCACACTGACAAGAGTAAGAAGAAAGGTTCATGCAAAGATGGAGCAGAATAAAGAACATGAAAGGGTTATCTGTTAAAGGCCAACTCATGTCTGAGCATCCTGCAGGTATTTACGACATAAGCACATGCGTACCCGGCACACTCTCTGTGCCTACAAACAAGATTGCGGACAGATTAGACACTGTACTCATAATTGAATTAGCCCAAAGCACACAGATGCACAACTTTTAATTGATAAAGGAAAGAGACCAAATGTTGAGCACCCGGGAGTTTCAGACACACAATGCCGTCAGCACAGACTTCAACAAATTAGATTCACAAAAGAGCAAATATGCATTCATAGATCAAAGAATTCTCCATCATAAACCTTTGTCGAAGGTATAATAAAAAGTGCGAGTAATGTCTTAACCTAGAAATTGCGGGTTATGGGGTCACATGCTTTCAATAGTTTTCAATTTTAATCAGTAACTTGCAAGTTATCTATTGTTAACCACGTGTAATAAAGTATTGTACAGATTTGTAAAAAAGGGCCTGTCTGTGAACAGATGAGCGAGAAAAACTGTCGAGGCAGGTTGTGCAGGGCTGATGTGCAGTCCGCAGTGTTTTTCTTCCTGTCGCGACAGTTAGTAATTACTGTCTTTGAAACTGCCAAGAGGAGTCTGATTGGTCATTTTTGAGTCGTGAGAGCGTATTCGTTCACCCCGTAACACTCTCATCCTCCTTTCCTCCATCCATGTTACCCTTGCGCACTCTTTCCCATCCTCTGTCCGTGTGGCTTCAAATCCCTCTCTCAGTATCGCCATAATTGTTACAGCTTCAAACACGTTACACCATAGTTCATTTTCGGAGCACACATTACACTTACATTTTTCTGTCTTTTTTATTTCAGTTGTATTGCAGAAATGATCTTCCTTTCCATTGCCATCTCCCATTCCATTGATGTTGCATTTACTTGCTCCCTTCCTCCATGTGCCTTTGCCCCCCTCCGTTCCCTTGGATTTTGACCCCTTTCTCTCCATTACCATATGATACCATGCCAAACTATAGTATCACAGGTCATACCATATCATACAATACAAACCATACTGTACCATACAATGACAGTGCATACCATAACGTACGACAGGCCTTATCAGATCATATCATACTATAACCATACCTTACCGTACCATACCATTCTAGACAGTTAGAGGCCAAACCATACCATACCACACTATACAAAGACAGGCCAAACCATACAAACACCATACCATATTACACTATTCAATGAAAAGCCACACCATACTATACAATGATATACCGTAACATATCATCATATATAGTTAGAGGCCATACCATACTATACTATCTCATACCACACTATATAATGAGAGGTCATCTCATCTGACATTATACAAAGGCTGGTTGTACCATACCATAGCATCCCATATCATACCATCCATTACTATAAAATGACAGGCCATATCATGCAAAATCATAAAATGACAGGTCACACCATAACATACCATTTAATAAGATCACAGGCCAAACCATATGTTGCAATTGGGTTCCACCCATTCAGATTTTTTTTTCTTTTTGGATCACCCTGTTTTGGACTTTCTCCCAATCTGTTAATTGTGCGTTTACTTGCCCCCTCCCTTCAAGTGCCTTTCCCTGCCTCCATTTCCTTGGCTTTTGAGCCCTCTCTCTCCATGACCATACGATGCCATACCACACTAGAGTATCACAGTTCATGCCATACCATATCATACTAAACTACACCACCATATCATACTAAACTACACCATGCCATACAATGACAGTGCATACCATAATATACAAAGACAGACCATATCAGATCATACCATACTATACAATGACAGGGCATGCCATACAATACCATACCTTACTGTAGCATACCATACTAGATAGTCACAGGATAAACCATACCACACTATACAAAGACAGGTTAAACCATACAATATCATATCATATCATAAACTATACTATACATTGAAAGAGCATACCACACAATGCTATACAATGATATACCATAACATACCATACTATACAGTTAGAGGCCATACCATACAATTCTATACCATACTATATATTGACAGGCCATACCATACGACATTTTACAAAGGCAGGCTGTAGCATACCATACCATATCATCAGGGGTGTGGAATTTAAGAAAATATCTACTTGTCCATGGGACAGGTTGTTTCTTAAATCTACTTGTCCTGTAAAAAAATCAACTTGTCCCTCTGGTGCCATGTAGTGCGGCAACAAATTATGGCAGCAATCTTATTCTGTAAGAGCTCTAATAATAGCCACTCTGGTCATGCCAGGGCAAATACTATAGTAGTGCTTGAAAACTTGCAATGTCAATCCCTACCATAGCAATTTCTTTATTTTGCTACCTTTCCGCAGATCTAAGTACCGGGGCTGGAGGAAGCAGTAGGCAATAGTTTGAGAGCTAGAATGCCTTTGAGTCTGCAAACCTACTCACTTGAATGTTTCAAGGATGTTTAGTAGCTCTTCTCTAATCTTTCCCCATACTGAGAAAGGTTGGAAATGTACTCCTGACAATGGCAGAAGTAGAAGTTCTTCCAGGATTGGGAAGAAGGTGGTTGGAGTCAACATGAACTTGAAGACGTACAATAGATTTTCACATGAGCAAATCTACACATTGCTTGTGCAAAAATACAGTTCACAAATATTTTCTTGGAGTACGATTTCCTGGTCTACTTCTGTAAGTTCTTGTGAATTAATGAAAGCCACTAATATAATCACATGTAGCATGGGTGCACTTTTGTGACTGGGGGAATTTTGTTACACCACTGATGGCAATGTGTGCTTTTTGCGACCAAAGAGTTTTTGTTTGCTTTTTGCCAGTGTTTGTTACAATGGTGAGGGCCTGCCAGCTCCCACAACAATAAAGCATTACAAAAGCCATGTAAAAACAAGACATGCATTGACGAAACCAAAAGACTCACAACAAATGTAGGATCAGTTGGCTTTGCCAGTGCTTGCTTCTTTTCATGTTTTCCATAATCTTGTTGAAAATGTTACACTAATTTTCCATTAGGAGTATTTTTGGGAAATACTAGCATGTATCAACACATTTTACTAAATGACGCTTCTAAGAAATATCACCTAAAATTTCATAGTACCGAAACTTTTTTTTTTTCCTACATGCATTTTTTTCGGAACATTTTATTTTGAAAGCAAAGAATCATCACTCTTGCTTACAAGCTTCTGGAAACATTTGCATATGATCAGAGAGCATTCTGTGAGCATTAAACTTAGCCTCATATTGTTAAGCTTGTCTTTTGTGTGTACACTTTTTTTTTTTTACCGGACCCACTGTCAGTAGTGACTTACATATTTACAATGCTTTTGGTTGCAGGCTAGGACCTCATTGCACTTTGAATACAACATTCACCTATTCACCACTGCACCAAACAGGACTTGATTCTGTTTCTCCACACACACACACCTGCAGTGATTACATTACTTACTTAAGGATTTATAATGCAAACCAGTATATTTTACATCAATGTTAAGTTATGTGGAATTACCTTAGCATATGATATACATTTGGAAATTAATTGTTTTATATATTAAAGAAGAACAAAGCATTATTCCTCATTGTGCCAGCCAGGATTCAATTCTGTTTCTTTATGGTTAGGTGCACCGCATCCGCAGTGATTGTATTAATTAATGAGGCTTTAAAATGTAAAAATATGCACTTCTCACCACTCATAACGTTACTTGTGTTTATCATTCATTTCAACTCAGTGCTCTGCTGTCGGATTGATTTACACACACTAACTAGAGGTGACTCTCTAGCCAGGCTGATTCAGCAGAGGTGAAGATATGCATAATCTTCGCCTCCGGTCCTGACATAGAATATATTCTCCTGATTATTTCTTTAAAAGCTCCCACTTCCCTTTTGTAAAATGTTGGCATGCAAGGTCTAACCCCCGAAGCGTGGCACCTGGCAGGGCTGCTATACAATACACAGAAGCCATGCCTATGTACATGGTTAAAAAAAGACACTGAAAAAGTCAATAGCCGGCATTACATACGTGATACCTACTGGCTTTGACAATGTGTTTTCCTATTGAGGCGGGCCCTCTAGGCAGCACGTTAGCACTTGCACGGTTACCCATTGCCTTTAGCCGTACCCCTTGTTAGCACGTAACATTATCCGTGTTGCTTTTCGTCAACGCTCTCAGTGGTGTCATCTGTCCCAAACTAAAACACTCACTGTGCCTAATTATAAAATCATAGCAGGCCGAGAAAATTCGCCGTACTTAGATGGCCGCCAGATTTACGTCGCGCTGTGTGTAAATTAGCGCTCCAGATTCTCTGGGAGTAGTCCGGAAGTAATTTTACTTCGAACTACAATGTCCATCAGGCCTCGGGGCTCTGCGTCGCGTCGTTATGATGCCCTTACAGCGTGTTTTATACTGGGTCTGTTATTCCAGCCCAGCAAGTCTAGTTTATGTGCTTGTCCCTTGAAACAGCAGAGCTGGGAAAGACCTTCAGTAGGTACTCGCTGCTGCTGTGCACTGTACACTCCACACCATGTCTGCTCCCTTGAAGGTCTGCATCGTGGGCTCGGGAAACTGGTGAGTGATGGTGGAGCAAACTAGCCCCAGCGTTGGGTGCAGTGCTAGTAGTACATACAACTCTGATGATAACCTTTGGAGCATTAAACATAATGGCCAGGCCCCACCTACTTTTTATGCATTCTTAAGCAATTCAGATTAATATCCTTTTGTTAAATAAATATTAGTGACTGCCTGCCAAACACATTTAGCCTTTGAGTTTTTTTTGCTTTTTCTTTACCTTTTTAAATTTTTAATCGAAAAACCAGACCCTGTGGAATTTTTAATACTGCAGCGTAATTCGATTTATACGAATTTGCCAAGATTATGCCTTTTTGGCACTTCCTGAGTGGTGTGCTACTTGCCGCAAAGTGCTTCAACTCCTCTCCAGGGCTAGTAAATGCTATATAAATACAATTTACAATTCTGTTGTGTAATTTTGGAGAGTCATTTTAACATGAGCTATACCATTAGGGTAATATTTGAACACAAGTGGTATTTGATATATATTTTTTACCCAAGCAGACCGTTTGGGTAGTTTTTGAGTGTGTTGCTACAAACCCAAACTTGAACTACAGTGTTTTGAACCTTAACAGCAGTTCCTTTAACATGGGTTTCCAGGAACATTTCGGGTAGATATTTTATCTGAGGCACCTTTCAGATAATATTTGATTGCAGAACTACAAATCAGAATATGAGTGACTGGAAACCAACTTGAAATTATATTTTACAAATTGAAGTTTTAGTCTATTGGACTGTTCAGGTACTTTTTTTGAGTGCGAGATGCATTTTGTGTATTGACGCTATAGCACATTATGCAAGTTTTTCAAGGCCCTAGGTAAAACTTGTTTACGCAGAAACTTCATCGTACCATCTATAGGTGAGCTGCCCCCAAAGGGCCCCCTACAAGATGTAAAGTGACATCTACGAAAGCACAGGAGCCATGCCTCAGAGTTCCAAGGGTAAAAAAAAAAAAAAAACAGAGACCCCTACAGAGCATTGTTGCCATTTGTAAAACCTGTCACCACCAACAAGTTTTGCTGCAAGCAGCGAGGTTACAAAAACATCTTCAAACTGTTAAAAATAATCATCTTTACCGCGACTAGACAGGCCTTGAGAAAAGCTAAAAACCCATCTGCTGCACCACCGTGCAACAGAAGGTTAGAGTCTTTGCACTGTTTGGATAGCTGTGTTATTAGCACAGTTAGAAATAAAACTTGACTTCACTCTTTTCAAAAATCAATTATTTGAGGAAGAAGACGTAGAAAATGTAATTCCCCCATAGCATAAGCATTCTAAGTACCTACATACTACATTGATTCCAACATCTTTTTGAGCCTACTATACATTGCATTGTGCTGGTGTTTGAGTGCACTGAGGCATGTTTGAAGCAGCGGATCCCAGCTCCTTTAAAGTTTTGATAAAAGGCAGCTACCACTGCAGCCTGTCTCCCTTCAGGCATTAGAGATAGGGGTTCTAGGATAGAGAATACTATCTTCTGTATCTCATGTTTTGAGTTGTCGCTTCACAGTGTTGTGTGGTGAATTAAGGTAAGTCGGTTGTATCCTGGTGTGCCTGTAGAGTGAGCGATGAGCCTTGTATACTAAGGCAGTGAAATGCTTCTTAGTAATCTTCATTACGCCAAGTTCAATTGTTACTCTTCATAGTCCTTACTCAAGAGTGAGCCTGGAAATGTGATGTGCATAAATATTTTGTGTGCAAGCAGTGGCTGTGCTGGGATGCTGCCTCCTTCTGGTGATTCAGGGCATTACCATGGATTTATACCCCTGTGACTGTACACCTGTGCTTTGAGCCTACAATAAAGCAGTCTACAGTAGAGAGACTTTATATTCTGTATGGGTTCCTCCTCCATGATGCCTGCTATCGAACTCAATAACCAGTTTGTGTATTGGGTTGTGTGTTGTTCTTTGTTCTTGCAGGTTTGTTATGCATGCAGCAGACCCATAGAGCGACTAAGTGATGAATAAAGAGATTGCTTGGATACACAAATAGCCTACACACTTATATAACCATTATAGCAAGAGCCACTTACAGGTATGGGATTTACTGAAACACAGATCCACGTGTAAATGCACAAAGCTTAAATGCTCCATGAACTAATTATTTTTGTCCGGTAAGCAACAGTTACGCCTTTTACGTTGATTAGGTTACCTGGAGAGCTTTGTGACTGTCCAGGTTGATTCACCGAGCAATCATTGGTCTCTGCGAAAGTGTTACCAATCAGAGGCAGGAAGTATGTCAACTATAGCAGTCCCAGAGAGCTAAAGGGATTGGCGAGATTGGAGAGATGAGGGCAAAAGGAAGACCTGAAGGATTTGGGCTTCCAAAGAAGTTGAGCATCGTGACCTTTTGCGTTTCAAAAATATTTTTTGTGCGTAAAAGCATAAGTGTTTTTCTCTATTTTAGCTAATTTGTAGTGATTTCTGTTAATTGGAAGAGGCCAAGTAGTGCTTCGGAGAGGCGAATATAGGTGGAACATTTTCCAGCTCCAGGATATTAAAATCATTTCTGGTAATTAGTGCAGGTGGAACTTGTAAAACCACAGCTCTCCCGGCAATCAGTGGAAACGTCTCTTGCAGTCAGTGAAGGCTCGCTGGGACCCTCAGATATGTTCTGAATTTTGAAGGAATGGCTGCTGGTAATGTTGATATCGACCGATATATTTCTGCAGTTGTTTTGTGAAGTATTCTTTACCGTATCCTACACCGCTTGAGTGAGATGGCTGGGGAACAAGATAGCAAATGTGATTAATAACTGTTTTAGCCCCACGTTGTTGCTACTGATCAGGGTTTAACAATTTCTGAATATTTGGGGATATATATGCCTGATCTTTTGAATAAGGAATCTTCCCTTTGTTTACTCATGATTTAGCTTCTGTGGTCGATGTGATGCATTACCTTCGAGTGTTCAGGACCATTAAAACACCTTGCCTGGCCTGGTCCAGTCACCGACTTGTAGTGAATAAAACACTATCTTTCAGACAATGGCAGAGACCTGAAGACATGGTCATTACCAGCTGGCGATAACGTTTATTGAAAGGTTGTGTTTTTTTTACCTCTTCATTGTCCCAAGTGGTGAGTAAATATTTTTGCTAGAGGTAATGTTCTTTTGAACTTTTATAAATTCTGGAACTGGCCTGGATCCTTTAAGAGCCTCTTTGGGTGACCTGGTTCTTATCTCTTTTGTGTGTGCGTGTGTTTCATGTGCTGAGAAGTGATCTAATGACCCAATGGATGGAAGAGTCCCCAATGCAATGATTAGAGTTGTCATTTTCTTATAATTTTAGCAATCCATTCATTTATATAAGTTATACTTGCCTGATTTAATTTGGTAATAATAATGTGGAGTTTATTGCATGTGTGCCTGTATCTTTCAAACCGGCCTTTAGCGGATTGCTAACTTGGGATACTAGTCATTTTGTACTTTTGATTAGTGGTCTCGTTCAACTTCTAGTTTATTAGCAAAGAGCACTTGACATGCAGATATTTTGGAGACAGGTCTTATAACGAAAAATAGCAAAACTGCAGACCATGGAGGCAAAGAGATGCTGGCTAAAAGTGTCACACTTGTCATGAGGCAATTTGCACAAACTGCAGCCATCTAAATAGTCGACTGCAAAAGGGCCAGTAGGGCTGCATAAGAGTTAGTCACTTGGCAGAGTTTCCTTTCAAAGGATTGTAGAGCTCATTCGGTTTCAGTCTTATTGTGGACAAGTAAGTGACTGATTAGTAGTGGCCAGCAGTCGGTGACGTCCGAAATGGATCTGAAAGACAGGCTTGGCTGTTGAACAATCATTTGTATGTCGTTCTCACACCTAAGAGTGCCATAGAATTGGGAAGGAGACATCCACGTTCCATGCACCCCCTGCATCTAACAGCCCCTCCACCACTGCATCACATGTTATCAAGTTAAACATAAAAAAACAGAGCAGGAGTATTCGTAGAGCTTTTATTCACCCTCCCTTGTGCTACTGACGGAGATTTGTATCCTAACTCTGGGCCTCATTACAAAGTCTTTGTATCATAACCCAAATTCTCTTTCAAACCCCTTGCCCCGAGTTACTGTTATCGGGGTAATCTGCAACTCAGTGGTTGTGGTGGTGGAGTTAACGAATATTATGTGTGGGATCCTGAAGGCATAGAAATGAGGAATTACCTGGTGAATCAGTAATTCTATTTATTCTTCTGTCATCCATTCCTGGCTATATTCTCCTTCAAGGATGAACACATGCATGACTTCATTCTTCTTTCAAGCTGTTTTATCCTGACCTGCAGTGGCGCTGTTGCTTGCCTGTCTCTGGCATTGCAGTCCTTACTTTTGGCCTGTTTTGATGTTAGAAGAACAGTGCACATATTTAGATGTTGCTGTGGCTACACATTTTGTCCCTGGTGTACTTGGAGCTTTAGCCGTACTTTGGTGACTATTCTGTGACTGTTAATATCATCACCATCTGGCGGTCATGAGCTTTGTGATGTTAAAAACACAATAAAATAGTATTTTCTATTTTTTTTGCAAACATAGGGCATCTGCATGTGCCATGTGATTTGTTTGGACAGGAAGGACCCCTGCTTGGCGTATACGTGTGTTCCTTTGCCCTGAGTGCCAAGCTGCTTGTATATCTGAATTTCCCCAGAATTTTTATTTTTTCCCTCACAATCTCATCCTTTTAAATGTGTATGCTGAAGCCTGTCTCTGACCATTGTTAGCCTGGATGGGTGCTTAAAGTGTGTTTCAGTACTGTCAGTGGACTACTGTCTCTGTCATGGTGAATAGTGCGTAGAGATGGTGTGGCTGCTTAGCACTGTTGAGATATCTGTAGTGTGACCACGCCTTTTTATTTGGGTTACTTTGGTTGAGGCCTAATGGCCTACCTGTGTAAAGTTCCACTCCTATCTGTGTTTCCAAGCTCATGCGCTGACATCTATGGTGCATCTCTTTCTGTAGCGAGTGTAGAACATGCTTGGTGTGTGTGTGCCAGAGTATTAAAGGTCAGTGGGATCATGCTGCATTCCCCTGGTCTGTCCTAACACAAGATGTAGGCTGATGACTTTGCTCCCAGACAGTGGAAGTATTTTGCATTCCCATAGCTGGAGGGAGGGGCCCCAAACACTGAAATGAAGGAATGGATAAATGGCTCCCTTTAGAAATTCTCTGACGCTTTTTTTGTTGCGAGGACCTGCTGATTAGTCTTCCTGGGCACTGCCAGTTGGTGGACAGTAGGGGCGAGGAGTAGGACTGCAGACTCTTTTGTGAAAGTCGAGGAAGTTGTTAGGTAAGCCAGACCCTTTTGCCTTACCCTGATTACCTCTTCAGTTGGACTGATGCTAGCCAAGTGCAGAAACCTCACACCTTTATATGCCTTGGCTGTGTTTGTTAAATGATAGAGACAGATCCCATGTTACCTGCTGTGAGAAGCATCACACAAAGGCTGTGTCCGGAGAACAGTCTGAAGAACACACTTGAAAGAAGAACCACCTCAAACCAGTTACACAGTTTGAGACAGTTGATGGACCATTCTCCGTCTGGTTGCTGTGTATAAAAGTGGAACCCAAACTACCCCACTTTGGTCTAGTTCCATGTACTTTCTTACCAAGGAAGACAGAGCTCTGCAAAATACTGAAACAACTGTGGTGCCACCAAGGCTGATGTTTGCTTAATAGCCTGTGTCGCTGAGCTGAGTATTTGTTGATGAGTCCTGAAGTGCCTAGAAGGCTATCTTCCTCCTGGGCCTGCAGGAAGAGAGAAACTCAAGGAGGAGCAAGGCCCAGTGCATTCTCATATTGCTTATACCCACCACTTCCCGGTTTCTGCCTGGAACCTTCCTATCGCCGATGCCCGGGACATCTTGTTTGGGGTCAAGGGCAACAAGTTGTATGTTTACTTTGTCCTTGGGACAAGTAGGCCCAACCCTCTGCAGCACAAACCCTTTGGCTGCCTGTTTACAGAGAGTGGAACTCTCTACAGTTGAGGTAATGTGTTTCCAAAAGATAATGCTGTTCGAACTTGTATTTATGGTTCATTATTTGAAAACCTTCATTATTAGGGTGAGTGCTGTAAATAAATGTTTTAAGGTCACACTTCACTACTGACGTTGGTTCCAGTACAAATAAAAAAAACGTGTATACACATGTTTGAAAAGTTTAGGCTATGAGGCTAAGTATAATGCTCCCAGAATGCTCTCTGATTAGATGCAAATGAGGTGTCATTTAGTAAAATGTTTTGATGCATGCTAGTATTTCCCAAAAATATTTCTAATGGAAAATCAGTGTAACCATTTTCAACACGATTATGGGAAGCATGAAAATAAACAAACACTGACAAAGCCAACTGATCTGACATATTTTTATAAGTCTTTTAGTTTCATCAATGCGTGTCTTGTTTTGACATGGCTTTTGTAACACTTTATTGTTGTGGGAGCTACCAGGCCCTCAACATTGTAACAAACACTGGCAAAAAAAAAAAAAAGTTTTTGAACTCTAAAAGCACACGTTGCCACCAGTGGCATAACAAAGGCCCCGCAGCCGCCATCCAGGGGGCCCCTTCAGCACAGCACCTGCCCTGAGTGAGTCTGGAGAGGGGGCTCCTCCATGTTCTTTGCAAAGGGGCACCCTCCAGTTTCGTTACGTCACTGATTGCCACTGTAGTTCCTGACACTGAACAAAACTACTTTGTGTGCCAATATGCTCCTTGTGGAAGAGAAGAATGCGATCACTCACAGTAAAGCCAGCCGAAAGAGAGAGAAATAGAAGTTTAATAAAAACAAAATGTCTTTAACACCAGACCTAATTAGGGACCAAGACCCACATGTAGGTAGCTTTTTGCATGTCGCAAACAGCGACTTTCGCTGTTTGCGACATGCAAAAAGCACATTGCGATGCACAAACCCAGTTTTGCGATTCGGTAACCTGGTTACCGAATCGCAAAACGGGTTTGCGACTCGCAATTAGGAAGGGGTGTTCCCTTCCTAATTGCAACTCGCAGTGCAATGTAGGATTGTTTTGCGAACGCGGGCGCAAACCAATCGCAGTTTGCACCTTTTTCAAATGGGTGCTAACACTTTCACAAAAGGGAAGGGGTCCCCCTGGGACCCCTTCCCCATTGTGAATGTCACTGTAAACGGACCACTACCTGCTCTGAAAAAATGAAACGAAAACGTTTCATTTTTCGTTTTTGTAATGCATCTCGTTTTCCTTTAAGGAAAACGGGCTGCATTACAAAAAAAAAAAAACTGCTTTATTGAAAAGCAGTCACAGACATGGTGGTCTGCTGTCTCCAGCAGGCCACCATCCCTGTGAGGCCGCCATTCGCATGGGGGTCGCAAATTGCGACCCACCTCATGATTATTCATGAGGTGTGCATTTGCGACGCCCTTGCCAATCACAGATTGTGTCACGGACACCATCCTACATTCGGATTTGCGACTCGCAATTTGCGGGTCGGCGTCGCAAATCTGAACCTACCTACATGTGGCCCCAAATTCTTAAAGAAAGTCACAAAAGTGCACCCATGGTATATGTCGCACCCCTATAAAATATTTGTGAACTGTATTTTAGCATGGGTAAATACGCATGTGTAGATTTGCTCATGTGAAAATCTATTGAGCATTTGCAAGTTCATTTTCCCTCCAGCCACTTTCTTCCCAACCCTGGAAGAAGTTCTAATTCTGCCATTGTCAGGAGTAAATGTCCAACCTTTCTTATTATGGGAAAATATTAGAGAGAAGCTGGTGAAGATCTTTAAAACATGCAGGTTAGTAGGTTTGCAGACTCAAAGGCATTCCAGCCCTGGAACTATTGCTTACTGCTTCCTCCAGCCCCAGTATGCAGATCTGCAGAAAGGTGGAAAAATAAGGAAATTGCTACAGTAGGGATTGAAACTGCAAGTATTCAAGCCCTACTATGGTAGTAGCCCTGGCATAATCAGAGAGGCTATTATCAGAGCTCTTACATAATGAGATTGCTGCCATAATTTGGCGCCACACTACATGGCACCAAAGGGACAAGTAGATCTTTTTACAGGACAAGTAGATTTGAGAAGCAACCTGTCCCGTGGACAAGTAGATATTTTAATAAATTCCACACCCCTGCCATGCATGACTCCTGGCGGCCCGGGCTCGCACTGTATCTCCCCGAGTGCTGTAGGCCTTTACAGTGGAGGGGGCAACTGCATGATTGCCATCAGCCCACCCCCATAGTTGAGGCCCAGTAGCCTCTGATATATATATATATATATATATATACACACACACCACCCCCCCAAAAACTCAGCAATGTTCTTGTTCTGCTTTTTTGTGGAAAATTCAAAATCAAGTTTTTAGTTTTCCAAGGTATCCTTTAAAGAAGTGTGAATCTAGTGATGGGTGAAACTGGGCTATTTCCTCCTATGTAGATATGATGTGGAAATCTGAAGGTCACTATGTTATCCTCATGGTTTGTTGCCCCTCCATTCCCAGACTAGATCCATGCTTCTTGTTGTGCTTTATAGCTCATTTTACTTGGGCCTTTCAGGCTCTCAGCGGTTTAATTCTTTGCTTCTGATCCCGTGGAGCGTTTTGTTTGTGACAGTTTAGTCATCGATTCTAATATCTACATTAGATCCATTTTCTGTGATGTATTCCATCCCCACTTTTTAGTCTTCCTGCTCTGAGATGACGGTCCCTCTCCACCAATCTTCTGCAGGTGTCATCAGCACTTGAGAGGCTGTCACAGGTAGTTTTAAGCGCATATGTTGTCTGCAAAATGAACCTGCTTGAGGTTGGCTCTCACCTACTTCAGACTGGGAGAGTTGATATGCCTGATGCTCAGACAGTGGTATGGTCCGTCTCCTGATCCTTCCCTGTGTTGCAAGTTGACATTGTTGCCTTTCATCTCTACTCCACGCAGCTTCTGGGATAAAATGACCACCTTTCACTGAGTCAAATTTTAGGACCAGTGACAGTTTCACAGACAAACGTGAACCATACAATAAATCGTGCAAGCTCTTGGTTACAAGCTGACATTGACACGCGTGTTAAAAATGTGTCTATGTTCTATCTATGCATCTCTGGCTTTTGAAACACAAGATAACTGTAGTGCCTTTTTGAGAATAGAACTTTGTCACCTCTCCACCCCTCCCGGCCATATCAGAGAGAGTACACCCTGTTTATGACCATCCAACCAGGATTTTTTTTTTTTTTTTAATCAAAGCAACTTTTTGAAATAAGTTCTGACAAGGAACTAATGAAAGATTTGAATACTTTTTTTTTCATGGCTCTTTATTTGGTTTTACATTTTGGCTGTACAAGAGTACACTTCAGATAATTGCGGAAGAAACCGCGAGCTAATTACAGTAGGGTGTTATTCGTTGTAAACCCCCATCCCCATGACACAGCCAACCTCTTCCCACAGTAACATCGACATCTTGTTAGGGAGCAGGAAATATAGAGCAATTAACTGATAACAGAACTGTATACTAGTAAAACGAGAAACAAAAGCATAGACCCCACGACCTTTAACGTTAGCATGTTTTATCATCTCAGGACCTATCCACGCGTTGCTCCTGCTGTGCTCACCCTCCAGTCTACTGCCTGTTAAGGTAAACTATCAACTTGGTCCCCTAAGTGCCTCCTTATCATTGGGCCTTCCCACCTATGTCTGCCATCACCTTTCGAGTCCCCCCCACTCTTCCCTGTGGATCAGTCCCTTCAGGGATCTAATGGAACCCCATCACAACTGATTTGCATATGGCTGGTTCCAAACTGGGGTGGAATGGTGAGCAAAAGAACGATGGGTTAAACCCGGATCTGTGACTGGGGGTGAATGTTTGAAAAGTTTCAACACTCTGTCCTTCATCCTTTTGTGTTGCTAAAGTTCCCCTTCGCAATAGGCCATGTTCGTGACTGGCACCA
Source organism: Pleurodeles waltl (assembly GCF_031143425.1). NCBI lineage: Eukaryota > Metazoa > Chordata > Amphibia > Caudata > Salamandridae > Pleurodeles > Pleurodeles waltl. Next base: position 1,029,821,010 of record NC_090449.1, on the reverse strand, counting down.
GTCAAGGCGGCCTTCTGTCCAGTCAAACCTCTAGTTTGATGATATATGCTTCCCTTGTTGTAAAGCCCTGCAGTGTCCAAGACCTTCAACACGTTGAATACATGGCTGTCTGTTTCACCGTGGCCATCTTCTGGAGGTCTGTGAGCCACAGCGATGTTTGCGGGAGAGGCTCAGAAGCCTTCCAGGTCATGGCAGTGCAGCGCTTATATAGCGTTGATGCTAGATTGATCATGTGGCACACTAATATATTCTTTCTGTTCATAGTCATACAGCCGAATAGGCAGAAGTCCGGGTTAGGATTCAAATCCCTGCCCTCCAGATCCAACACATGGGTCAGAACGCTAGCCCAAGCTTTTCAAATATCCAGGCATTCCCATACCATGTGACAAAAGAACACCTCTGGTGCATTAGCCGAGATCATACAGAGAGTGAGGCTGAGAACATGCAGCTGATGCGCCTCGAAGAAAGGCAAGATTGGTGCAAGTAGTTAAATTGCAGCACCTTGAGTATTGAATTATGCTCAACTAGTTTGGTGTACCTTTTGGCATCTGTCCACTGCTTGGCCGTGATATCCGTCTGCAAGCACTGGGCCATCCTGTTCTTATATTGTCACACGGTTTCGCTATCTGTTCTTGCAGTGCGGTAACAAAATTGCCACAGCCCGGTGCCCTTCCACGTGTGTTAGTAGGCAGCGTAGTATTGTGTTCCTCCACAGCTCCGCCTGGCCCCAGGTGTCAGCCAGCACATACGCCAACGTTCTGTATGTCAGAAAAAGACCCAGTCTGAGTCTGTGGGTGTCCATCATTTGTGAAAGCGTGTCCATTTTGCCTTGTTTATATAGGTCCCCTGCCTTTGTGACGGCGACTGTGGCCCATGGGTGTGTGTCAAGAATGCATGCAATGTCTTTTGTGCGGGAGCTATGGAGAGTATGGGATAAGGCCACCTCTAGCATGAAATAATTTAATCCAACAGGCTAACGCCACTATATAAATTCTGGACAGCTGTGGCCCAGTGGGCTCGCTGGTAAAGAACCATTCCACCAGTCTGCTGTGCCCTCTCTCTTGCTCAAGTGAAATACGTTCTGGGTTGGCAGATGTGTGAATACAGCGCCGCAGCCGCTGCAGTTGTACTGCCGCATTCATAGTTGAGAACCCATAGCGCTCCCTCCACGAATGGGAGTTCTGTCTTATAGAGTGGTTTTTTTTTTGTGCCTCCCTCCAGATTAAGTCCAACAGCCTTGTGTGGTGGTCTAAAGAGAAGGTGCGCCGCAGTAGAAGCGCGTCCTCAGCGAACCTGTACAGTAACTGCGGTAGGATGAGAATTTTGGCGATAGCCGTGCAGCCCACCAGCGACAAAGGTAACATACACTAGAATGGCAAGGAGTATTTAGAAGTCACCCTGATCCTGCCTGGATTGAACACCACCACGTCATTGTCATCGTGATACACTTGGACCCCGGCTATTTAAATGTGTTGGGTGCCAACAAGTCTAGTGTCTGGGATCACGATCCCGTCGTATGATAGCTGCTTCCTAAGAGGGAAATTGCAGGACTTAGTACAAATCACTTTGAGTCCCGATTGTTTCTGAAAGATATCTAGGGTTGCCATTAATCCTGACAGTGCATCCCCAGGCATGCGTGGATACATCAGCATGGTATCTGCATGGCTGATTATGGAGTCTCCCGACGGCGCCAGCTCCTTTGTGGCCACAGGTGAGTGTTCTGAGTAGGCTTAGTTTTATTCTTTCCCATGGCATCAGTGAGAGACCCTACAGACACAAAGAACTGAGGGGGCAAGCGGGGTCTGCAGTTATTCCCTATCAGCATAAATCAGAAACTCTGAGCTCGTCTCGAGTAGTTGATCTTTGTAAGGCCCCGTGACTCTTCTCCTATTCACAATCTCCTAGGTCCCCCACCTCGCTTCTCATGAGTATCCAGTCGCACCTCCAGTTGTGTGGCAGATCCTGTGCCATGAGCTCTTGGACTTGGTTGTGTGTTCTTCACAGGCCCTGCATCTTCTGGGGCTTGCTCGGGGCGGTAGTCCGAGCACAGATCAGCTTATAGGTCTTTGCTTGGTCACAGTGCAGGCCTCTTGGGACTCAGGTACAGCAGGGTGGATGGGTCACCCCAGCCAGGTGCTTCACACAGCCCGAGCCTGACAGTAGGGCCTTGATGCAAGCCCGCCTGCAGCTCCTGGCCACTCCCCACCCCACCAGGAGCCCCTCAGCTGCTCCACACTGACTTTCGGCAGCAGAGATGACACCAGACAGCCCACTCCCACAAGCTGTGTAGGCCAACTCAATTGGGCTCTCCCTTCTGACCCACCAGCGCCCGCTATGCGGAAAGTGCCGAGACCTGGTGATTGTGCCCTGTGCAGCCTCCCTCACAGTTGCAGTACTCTTTGTGGTTTCACACCCACCTTGGGCCAGAGAGAGTCATTCACCACCTCCACTACTGTTGGCCTGCTGTGCCCACAGCAGGCGGCTGTATGAACAAACTGCACTGGCTTATGCTTGGCATGGCACATCTGCTCTTGACGCCATCTTGCCATGCCCCAAATAGTTTAGTATTTATGCCTCTGGCATGCTTAGGTAGTACACAGGAGTACTAGTTCTCCTAGAAAGCCAATGTGTGCTCATTAGAAAACTCTGTGCTTGATAGAAACACAGGAAACACCACAGGCAAATGCTTGTGAAACATCACAAAAGCATTGCCTGGAAACTTGTGTCAACGAATCGCTAGAAACAACTCCTGCTCCTAATTTACATACAGTAGAAAGGATACCAGGCTTGCCATTTGCCAAGAGATGGAAGGTACATCATTGTGCCAATGTCCGTCTATAGGCTGCCTAAATGTTTGCACCAGGAAATGCATCTCTTCAGAGCGTATGCCCTTTTGGTGTTTTTCAGACCGAAAATTTGTTTACATTGGAAATATGTCTCGCTTGCCCAGCCCGAAGATCTGTCCAATTCATCTCATGAGCTGTGAACATTCCCAAATATACATTATTCACTTGCGGTTCAACTTGCCACACCAAAGCGTGTCCTTCATGCTGAAGAAAGTTCTAAAAGGCAGAGTCAAGCCTCGCAAACAGCAGGAAGAATTTGCAGCCATTGGAGGATTGGTGGTTTGACCTAGTGATATTGGTGAAGATGGGTGTTCTAATATTATATGGAGAAATGTGGATGTCCCCTATCGACTAGTCCTGATGAAGACCCAGTGTGGAGCCGGGAGTTGGCCCAATAGCGAGAGAGGGTCGAAACGTCGACGATGATGCTTTAGCCTGAATTTGGTTTATCTTTCAGAAGGACTCAAGCTGTGGATTTAATTCCGCTTGGGAAATAATAGTTTGATTCAATGTGGCAAAAGGAATAACCAACAGGCTGTTCTATATCTTTTTTGAGGGATTTTCTTTGATTTGTTGTATGGGAAACTAATTAGTTTCTGTTTCTCTTTGAATCACGAGCACTTGATCTATATGGACTCTGTTCTGTCCTTCTTTTTCTTTTGTTTTGATGATATGATGGGGGATTGTATATTTTGTATAGAATTGAAGTAGGAGTGTATTATGTACATGTAATAAAGGATGTTCTCCGTAATCGGTGAAGGGTAATGCTGGATATTTTGGTATGAGTTTAAGATGTTTGGGATTATAATTGTTTCCAAGGGGGTTCATGTTGTTTTGTGAGAAGAAAGTTCAAGGCACAGAGGCAAGTGTAGAACATGGAGTGCCACTGTGCACAAAGTGAATTCACTGCCAAGCCACATTGCAGGCAAGTGGCTTAAGGTGGAACATTGGAAATCTTATAATCAATAAAATGCCAATAATACATAATCATAATGCCAATCTGATGTAACTATGAAAGATAAGAGCTAAATATCAGAGGAAGGAGGAATACTTTGCAGTAGTATTAGTATTTTTGCAATAGGTGCACATTGCAACAATGAGTGCTTTTGTGTACCTTGACAATCCTGGCTGAATCTCTACAATCTTTCATTTTGGCAGCACTTATGAAATGAATATCAGGTGTGTGTTATGCTACTAGCACAGGAACACTTTTTCATAGTTAAATACGCTGAGATACATCCATATTTTGGAAGCAAACATGTCATTTAGGAGTAGCACTTGCTGCTGCAAAGATGCTGATGGCGCCTTATCTGACCTAGGTTACAAGCCACGTGACCCGTCAAACTTCCTTTTTTAAAAGTAAGTATCCTGTATAACCTTGAAGTTTTAAGATCTGTTTTCTGTGCTCACCTGAGACAGTTTTCAAACTGCCCTGCCTATTAAACATCCATTACCCATCAGTTCCCAGAGTTCTCTCTGTATTCTCATCCTTACAGATAACTCTTAATGTGCTGTGGTACCAGTGCTGTGTAGCACATTTCACGACACACGGCATCTAAATCTTAACAAGTGTCACAAATGAATTGTTACTGGTATTGTCTGCATAAGAGTGTCAGAAGTGCCAAAATGTCACAAACTTTACATCAGCTCAGAAGGTACAGGCATGATGAAGCACTCAAGTAGCTGCAGTCTTGGGAAGAGATGCACATATGAGTATATGTTGCAATTATTTTAAGGACTTTGTTGTCACTCAAACGTGTGTATATTTGACGACTAAAGAGGACTATCGAGAGAATTGTGAATGCAGGACCTGCGGGAGGAGAGCTGCGGTGTCTTTAAGGAGAATCAGTGTTGTGTTATGAGGGTGTTATGGTGGCTTTATGAAACTTTTTGTGCAGAGGCCCCTGGAATCACTCATTCAGGAAACCGAAATAGACACCATGCATCCACCACATGCATATCCTTTACGCTTGCCTTTTAAAAGCAGAGTTTTCCGGAATGAGGGGAAGGCCAGTATTCTAGTAAAATACAAAAATGTTGGATGCTTCTTCAAAGCCGTGTATTCTCACTGGACAAAATAGTTCTAGCTTCCCCCAACGTTACTTCTCCAATCTGTGGAAATCGTCCTAACACGACAAATGTTGAGTTCTTTGTCCTCCAATGTGCATGCACCCTCAAGCGCTCCAAAGGGCTGGAACCAAACCCTGCTCCAATCATCTCCTGCGGCACATGGATGACTGGTGTAAGGGAATATTTTCTGGATAGCCTTAGGTGGCTGTTCGAGGGAACCAAGGCTTCAGATTGCTCACAGGTTGTGAAACACAGCACATGAGTGCAAGGCGGGTATTAGCGTACTTGATGACATCACAGAACATGAGGTCACTCAACCTTTGACACCACAAAAAGTAACATTAGTGGAATGATTAAACACACAATTACTAGAAATACATCAAAACCTCAATAAATTCAAGACAAAGCTTACAGAAGCATCTGAGTAGTACTGTGTGTCCAAAGTGGTCCCTCCCACCCATGCATTCCCCCTGTGGTGGGAATGCATCCTGAGCCCTTCGCTTTATTGGGATCCGCTATGCACAGTGCCACATATACAAGTAAGTTTCTAGTCCTTATAATATTGTGCAACATTCAGCTATCTATAAGGGCCAACCTCCAGATGTGGGAATCTCACCCGTGGTGATTGAAACAGGAGGTCAGTGGTGTAGCATCATATCAGGTTCCTTTCCCCAGAGCCAATAAACAACTAACAAAAGTTCCCCTGACCAGTTCCTACCCAGTACACCTTTCCTACTACTAATAGTGTGCTTCTTTCTCTCTGACTGGATGTGAGCATTTGGGTGCAAGTCTCTGGGTCTGCCTCACAGAATTAACCTAATTGTCTGTTAAAGTAGCAGAGATATAAAAAATGCCTCCATTAATGGATGGCCCTTGAAAATGCCAGACACCTGGTCCCTTCCAGCTGATGAACCAAGCACATCTTCAGACCTCTGTTTTTCTTTATTGCCCTCAGTGCTTCAGAGTTTCATATGTTTTTGATGTTTCCCCACATTTACTCTTCATGGCGGATTGCAGTGCATATAGTGGCATGGGAGTCCAGCATCATCACCCTGTATTTGCTTCTCGGTGTGTTGCATCCAGACCCCATCCCACTTCAACATTCCTTTATCAATAAAATAAAGTTTGCACATTGGGTGTTAAAAGCCATTATGACGTTTCATGTTTGCATCTTTCAGGTGGTCACCACCTACCCAGTCAACTCAGCCTTCACCCTCACTGTTCTCACCTTATAGTTATAACTTCTGATCATCTAACCTGTCAGCAGTTCTTCTGCAGCAGCAAATTCATCTGTGTGTGTAAATGTCAACAAATCTGATTCTCTGAATTAGGATCTATATGTTTGTACTCGCAATTTGTGACTTGGGCGGAAGGGTTTTTAGATAAGTCCCCCCCCACCCCCCAGCAAATGAATATTAAAATAGGTTGTTCTTCAGCAAGTTCTTGCAAGACACAACACCTTTCCTATTTGATATGTGTGATGTATTCTATACATCACCTCATCCCTGTAAGAGCCCCGCTGCCAGCCCTGAGATCCTGTTGCAAGTACTTAAAGCTCTGACAGGACTGGCACCATCAGAGGTAGCCCTGGACCCGTTGCAAGGGACGCGTACGTTTAGCACTGGAATCACAGATCCCAGAACTGGTAGCCCTACCCCAGGTGATCCCTTTGATACTGTTCAGGGGTCACTCATGTTTAAAGTTTTTGTCAATCACAACCCACAGGCCCAATTGTTCATCCTTCTAATTACAAATAAGGTCCTGAACAATTGGAAGAGGGATGTAACACTTAAAACCTGCATGTTGTTTGAGGCAGTCTCCTGATCCTGAGGTCTACCTCCTTATTGAGATTACTGGGGCTTGTTTAGAAGAAGGGGGTTTGAATACGTTTGGCAATATTTGGAATTCGCTACTAATGGTGCCCATTACTGGATGGATCAAAACTGAACAAACACCACTCGATATTTATTGTATTTCCCCCAGTTTAGAGTAAATTAGGTGAAGTCACCCGCCGTAATGACAAAGAACTAATGTGTCCCTTGGCCCTGCAATTCATGGCACTTTTGTTTGGCTGCGTTTTCCCCACCAACCGACTGAAATCACTCCAGTAGACAAAACTGATGTTTCTGTTGGCAGTATACAACATCCATGTGTGGGAGAGTGATGAGGGTGTGTAGTGAAAGTATTTGACTTACTTGGAAAATGACCTCTATTTCTTTAGAACTAGGAACCAATGGAGGGGGGTATGAGTTCCTTAACCAGATTTTTCAGGTGCCATTGAATTTACCCACCACCCACAGTTTAACTGTTTTTTTATGTTAGTTGGAGACTCGACTATTGTTTTTATTTTACGTAAATGTAGACTGGTCTACACTTTTATAAATACAATTGCACATGTCAAGTAAATTATCCAGAGCAATCTCATAGCTGTAGTGGCAGCAAATACATGTATATCTTTTCTGGCACCCTTTACCTGTCTGCATGACATTTTTGTGCAGAGTCTCTAAAAAGGTCAGTGTGCGATGTACATATTTCTAGGGTGCCTCGCCATTGGTGTGCTCTAATTTGTCTAATTATTTTTCCATTTTTTTTGTAGGGGCTCCGCTGTTGCCAAAATAATCGGCAACAATGTGAAATCCCTGAAAAAGTTTGCTTCTACGGTGAATATGTGGGTCTTCGAGGAGCAGGTTGATGGTAGGAAACTGACAGAAATCATCAACAGTGACCATGAGAATGTGAAGTACCTCCCGGGACATAAGCTGCCTGAAAATGTGGTAAGACCTTATAGAAGCGTTTTTGAATGGCTTTGAAGTGGCGCATTAAAATCTGCCAATCTAACGATTTCGTTCAATATACAAGCATCACTCGTTTTAAATATTAAAACAACATTACAAGTATCTGCAGCTAAGACGTTTCCCAATAAACCTAAACGAGAAGAAGGGTCAAAGACTGCATTAGTTGACATATTGACTTCAGATGGATCAGGGAGTACAGCAGATATGATGACAGCTTCAGAAGGGACATGAGTAAATAAGAGGATCCTGCCATCAGAATAGTCAGATAATGCAGTAGGTTTGATAATGCTGTAATAAGGTTGGGGTAATGATCAAACAAGATCCAGCTGTCATAATGGCTGCCAAATGCAGCCGATAGAAAAATTATGGCTTTAGAGGGTTACGCTAATGCAGCAGATAAGATAGTGACATCGGGAGGGACAGATAATGCGGCAGATATGATGATGACCTCAGCAGAGTAAGGTAATGCAGTAGATGTGAGCAGGACATCTTGCTGGACAGACACTGCTGTAGAGTAGATAAAGGCAAAAGAAAGAAAAGCAGTGAAACCATATCCCTCTAAAGCAAGAGGGATGCTAAAAGGAGAGGTTAAGAGATCAGAAATGACAGCTGGTTGGTCACTATCTAGGGCCTGTTTTGTCACCTTCCCCTCATATCTGCTGAAGGTTTAGAAGAACAGTAGTACTTATTAAATGTAACTTATTTTCTGTCCACCTGTTTTTGGTTCTAATATAAAGCGATATGGTTGTACATTTGAGCCTTCATATGGATTTCTCTTGCCCACCTCCCATTTTTCACTCAAAAACTATGAAAAATATACAAAGACCTATATGTCTTTGGCTTTCATGTGAAAGTTTGACCTTTCTTAAGCTTTTGTATACAAGTGTTCAGTCACTTAAAAGGAACAGCAGGGAATGCACTCATTCAGAGTGCTTGAGTCGAATTGTCTCAACAGAGTTCAGAGCACTCTTGCAAGAAAACTGTGAGAGGAAAGCTATGTAGGGACATACAAAGGAGAAGCAAGAAACTGTGAACTACGCAAAGTCCAATAATTGGGAATGTCACAAAAATGTATTAGAGTAATGAAAACTTAACAGACCATTCACCTCTATTGCCCACTCCCGCGTCGAAAATTGGCCAAATCCCGGATGGTTGAAGGCATCCCAGACATTTTTGTTGAATTTGTAAATTAACCAGTAAAACCCCACCTCTTTGTACCTAGGTACATGTGCAGTACACTATCCTCTCAGTGGAAAACAACTTTGCACTTCTGCCTTCAGTGCTGATGTACCATGTGTTTACCTTCCTTTCTCCTTCCACAATCTTCTAGCCGCCGCCTCCTCTCCTAGGTCTCAAACACCCAAAGATAGTATTGGGCTGGACTGTGCTTGCTTCTGCATACGGTCTGTAAGACCAAGCCAGGTTTTGGTCTTTCTCCCTCCTTACAGTGGCATTGGGTATTTCAGTTGTGTTGATGGAGATGAAAAAGAAAAAGAAACCAGATTAATTAATTGTTCTATATGATTCCTTGAAGCCTCTCCATTCCCTTGAAATTGCCGGCCCACCTTACATCACAGGTGTGTCAGGGATATCCTATCCTGTCACCCTCTGACCCCCTCCATGGAAAACGTCCCTGCTATTGTTGAGCCTTTCACCGTTCCCTGCAGGACACAGGATAGGATCATGACCATTCCAAAAGGACCTTTTTCCTTTTGATGACTGGCCATCACAAGCCAGATCCCCCAATTGAAATGTGGTTAGGCAGTTTTAGTAGATGTGGAGGGTGTGCATTTGTAATCCCTAATCAGGTGTCTTTAAGTCAAACTAAAAAGCCAAAACACCAAAGAGCAGTGTGGCAAGATTGGAAAACTACCAGCATCTGACCATGGACGTCTTAAGTTAACCCACTAATTAACAGACTATGCTAAAATGCAAATCCTAGGTAAATGTAGCAGTCATACTCTGTTTAAAGGGAGATGGTTTAAACTCGATTTGTTTTCTACATACAGAGAAACAATAAATGTGATTAAAAATACAAGATGAAATCAGAGTATATGTTGCAGCATCCCCCAGCACTCCTAATCCCTGGTGTCTGTGGACACCAGGACAGCTGCTTTTGTTTGTTAGCGTCCTTCCATTTGAAAGAAGAGTAGGCTGATAGCAGACGGTCCTCCATCAGCTCAGAGGCCCACTAATCACCCTGCCTCTAGTGATATCACCCTAGTCATATGAAAATGGGAGTAAGAGCCAAATCCAGCTTACAAAGGTTGGATCAGAAAACTCATACAGGTGCTGAAACTTTGGCAGAATGACGATGAAAAGAATCCATGCAAAGAAACTGGTTTGGAGGCTGTGCTCTTAGAAGAGTGTGCTTTCGCTTAAGCATTCATAACTTGGTTTTCAGCATTGATCCGAGTACGTGCATGCTTTTGGTGAACAGTAATAACTCAAGTCACACTTTCGTCTATTGAAATTACACTTTGAATGATAATCGTCACATTTTTTGCTGACCGCTCTACAGTCTTGCACTGTAAGTAAATAATTTCCTCCTTTGCTTTCCTTCTACATAGTTCATCAGTGGTAGTGAATCCATGAGGCCACCAAGGACTAGCTCTTGCTTTCCACACCAGCATAGTTCTACATTCATCTTCATTTGAGGAATACAGAGTGTGCTCTTGTATAGTTCTTAGGAAGCTGGCCACATCCACATCCAGTCTATAGATAACCTATAATTGGTGGCAACCATGTTTAATGCTCAAGTAACAGCCTTCTATATGTCCTTGTTTTAAGAGGAAGTCTGCTAACTCCCCTATATTAAAGTGTACATTTGTCCTGTAGCATAACACTTTATTCCCCAGAGTGTGTGCCCCCATTGTATATTTAAGTTTGGAGTATTGCACTGCTCAAGGTTTCGGTGTGCGTGTGCATTAAATGTGGTCCGTATGTGGTGGGAGCTTTTTGTGCAGCACTTGGTACATGGTTTAGGCACAAGCAGTGTGTGTGATAGAGGCTTCCTAAAAGACCTCAGATGAATGGATTGGGCTGGTTCCCACACAAAAGGATCTATTCCTGCAAACATGACCCAGTGCCATGACTGGATGACCACTGAAACTTAAAGAACGGCTTGTGTGTAGAGTTGGACCTCTGACCCGCTATTGGACTTTGTATAAATACTGGGCCCTTTCACCGATGACTTAAAATCTCCCTGAACTCAAGAAAGAATCTGTCATTCAGGTTGTAAATAAGACCTGCATTCTAGGACCGGGAATGAGGACCAGGAATGTTTTGCTGTTCTGCTCTAGTAGCAAGGAAGTGTCTTGCTAAACAACTGGAACTTGTCTGGACTCTACACCCTGCTTCTGATGAACAATTTATTTACTCGCTTCCTCTAGGACATTCTTTGTAAGTTATCGGGTGGGACATTTGGAAGATGTTGACCTGTTAGATGGTGGCCCAGATAAGTTCAGAATAACCTCTTCGAATATTGTTGGACTTCCCAGCAAAAATATTGTATGGGGTTTAGTTGAACTATTTTTCATGTTGTGAGAACTATTGCCTCCAGGCTGAGATGGGTCTGCTCACCCTCAGCCGAGAAAGGCCCAAAAGGAAGAGACAAAGTTGGTTCATAAGTTGGAGGCAAAATAAATCTTCCAATATTGATCAGAGGCCTAGAATTGTAAAAGTATCTAGTATATATTGAATTGAATGAGAAAGGAAGTTATGTCTTGAATATGTCTACACCCTATCCCTGGAGCTCAGTGGAAATCAGAGCACACTTGATAACTTAAGTGTATTCATTTTGTTACATGGTGATGCACAATGTAAGTATTGTGTTACCAGTGGGAATTTTAATAGCTATATGATGAGATCTGTGATGGAGAAGAAATTGCACTATGACAAATGATGCAAGTTATCCCAGGAAAGCTCTCCGCACAGAAAAACAAAATAAAGTAGAAGACCCTTCAATTACCCTTATAGATTCTCCTGGTCTTCTATTAAATGGGTGGTTATCGTGCAATTACCCAGCTCAGCCGTCATTCAACATTGGGAGTTACGTTATCAGAATTGATGAAAAGGCTACTAACATGGAGGAATGGCATAGAATTGTCAACTTTACTGTCTCCCCATGTGTACATAATGGCCACGACCCCCTTTATGAGCCTTTTGCTTTGATTATGTGATGCAACACGCATGCAATATCGCTTACATACGATCTTTGCCATAGGATTAAAGTATGGCTATAATTAGTTTAATATTTTATGCACACAAAACTATAGAAATTCAGCAGTTATAGTTATATTTATCTGAAGAAACTATAACTTGTACCACAAAGTAACTTTAGATCACAAGTTACAGCTTCTTAACATAAGTATAACTGCTGAATTTCTATGGTCTTGTGTGGGTAAAATGTGAACCTAAGTATAAGATCTCTGTAGTAATGTTTGATTTTTTTTTTCTTTTCTGTGAGTGTATCTATATATATATATATATATATATATATATATATATATCTTTTTTCACTGAAAAACTAAAGGTTATAGTGACGTGACAGGTAAAATGCAATGTTTTAAACTTGCACCTCTCCATGCACTTCTTATGACCTCGCATACTACATTACTCATGACTTAATATGACCTCATTGATAATATCCTTGATGACATCTGAAATTACATTTATAATAGCATTGTGCATGGCTGTGGCATGAGTTATAGTTACCTCAGTTAACAGTAACTGGTAAATCTCATTGGTTTTTAGTGTTTACAACATTTAATTTCACCTAACTGTAATGTCACGTTAACCTCTGTTTTTCTTTTTATTAGTGAATGTTTTTTTTTTTTTTTGGGGGGGGGGGGGTGGGGGGAAGTAAGATGTCCATCGCCTGGCATGCGGTTGGGTGCCCAACCCATTGCCACGCACGGCCAACTATGTCATTTAAAAGTATAAAATATGTCATTTTTAGTAAGGCAGACACACTGGCTTTGTTAAAGGGTTAGAAGACAAAAAAATATAAGAAGCGGGCCCTATTGACTTTATCAAGGGGTCTGTACATTAACATACGTAAGGCAGACTTATTGGCTTTGTCAGTAAACACAATTTATCATTAATTATAATGCAATGTATTTCCATGTATATAAGTTGAAATCATTAGTAATAATCACTGTCCCATAAATATTTTATACAAATATTTTTTTCTTCAAAACAGTCATAATCCTGCGTTGAGCCTTTTTTTAACATTCTGCAAAAAAGGAGCCATCGAACGAACCAGAAGGGGCCCAGCACCCCAGGTGAGGAGCACACAGCTCCGGCTCGGAGCGCTTTAAAAATATTGAAAGCTCCCCCGGAGTCTTGGATTCAGTGACCCAGGAGGCTTACTGTAGCCTTTCTAAAATGTTCCTAGATGGGCTGCTGCGCTGCCACCCACAGCATTTAAAAAAAAAATAATAATAATAAAAAAAAAACTTGGTGGTTCCCCTGCCCCGTGTAAGAGCACCACAAGTATCAAAAGCTTTAAAAATAAGCCCTTGCGGGGCATCATGAGTCACTCCCCAGTTGGAACAGTGAACGCGTAATGAGGCCCCTCTCCTCGAGCCATATAAAAGCCCCGGGGACCTCATCCCCCGCAGCTGGATGGGGGTAGTGTTCTGGGGACCCCATCATCTGGGACACTGAGTTGTTCTCTGCCCAGGAGAGCGTGGACAGGAACCCTAAACCCAACTCTTTCCTGCACTGCCCCCTGCAGGGAGCATAGGTCTGTTTCCACCTGGCTGTCACAGAAGTTAGAGCTGCTTCCGCTGGGCAGGAGTAAACCAGTGCAGCCGGCTCCTGCCACACCAGGGGTATGTTCAGGCAGGGGAGCGGGCAGGCCAGGCGGGGGTCATCAGCCTCCTCCCGAGGCCTTCAATTGCCGGGGCACTGACAGGACATTTGTTATTTATTTAGGCCCCTCTCCTAAAATACAACTGCGGTGATCCTGGCCAACCCAGCCGGGATTAAAAGTGTACAGAGTAGAAGCCTACTTATTTTTTTATTTATTTTATTTTATGGAACCACAGTCATGTTAAGGGTTAAAAAAAGGAAAAATCTGGTTTTGGGCCCCTGTGGGGGGAGGGCGCACTTTGGGATCACCTCTACCAGGCAAAGGAGGTCAGTGTAACGCTAAATCCCAAAGTCCTAAAAATGGCTGCCGCAACATCTCTGATGTTGTGACAGCTAATCTGATGTTATATTTTGATCTGTCGGGTCTGCGGATCCTCTGCAGCATGAAATAATAGATACATTTTGAACCTTCGTTTATCAAAAACTACTAAATGGATTTACTCCAGATCAGCTTTCTGGATCAAGATGTAGCTTTCTGCTGAATTTGGTGTTCTGTTCAGCCGTTTTTCTGTGTTGCTGCTCAATTTTCCTTAGAAAAGTGCGCGAGAAATGCACATTTTGAGACCCTCCATCCCCTTTTCTCGGCACTGCTTGCTGGATTATTCTGAAGCCTTCATTGTAAATTTTTGAGAAGATTCATCAAACAGCACCAATGTTATTAACAAACCAAAAAAATACATTTTCTTTTGAAACCTGGTCCTAACTAGAATAATCCAGTGACAACAGAGTAATATAGATGTGTGCATGTATGTACATATGCTGTGTTGATGTTGCAAACTTGCTTTGAATTAAATAAGTGTATGTAGGGGAACATTGATTACCTCTTAAACACGGGATAGCCTAATTTAGATAAAGTTTAACAGCTACGATAGTGGCAGGAGCAGAATTAAAGTTCTGTGGAGAAATGGAAAGTTATTTTTATTATGCCACAATCTGTGTCTAGACTCCTCCAAACTGATGAAAACTAAGTGTGCGGCTAAACACTTCTGCGTGCCCTTTCTCGTCCATAACCCATGCGGTCAACTTCTAGTTGGACCGTAAAAAAAACATTGGTTGGTGCAGGAAGAAGTTCTGGCGAGGGGAGAGGAAATTGCATGTAACAGGTGAGAAGCAATGGGCTAATGGTAAAGAAGTGATACTACTATTTGTCCAGATTTTTCCAGTCCCTGTCCGTTGAGGACAGATAAGGCGAAGGAACCCCTCTGCTTTGCAGTACCTTTATATTTCATCAGTCATGAGCAGTGTGCATTTGGTGGTGATCAATGCAAAAGTAGACATTTGTACACCGGATTTGTATGATGTTTGTTTCTGTATGTTTAAAATGTACACATTGTTGTTCTTAGCCTGCATACCATTTGGTGTGTGATTGTTATGTGTTTAATTCGAGGTCTCTCTGGTTCCAGAGAAGACAATTAAACAATCAATTATTTATTATGCAGGTTGCTGTTCCAAACCTGTCAGATGCAGTGCAAGGAGCCGACCTCCTGGTCTTTGTCATTCCTCACCAGTTTATTCATAAAATCTGTGATGAGATCAAAGGGAAGGTGGCCCAGGAAGCTCTTGGGATAACACTTATCAAGGTACAGTGGAAGGGGCATTGTTTTCAACCAGGGAGGGAGGAGAAAGTCCTAAAGGTTTATGTATATGGTATATCTTACAGTTTGATTAGCCCAGTCCTTTGCAGCTGACAAACCCAACATGCTGATCCAATTATCACTGGGTTGTATGGTGTACCAGTTTAAAACTGTATGACCATTGTGGTACCTTGCTTTCAAAATATTTACCAAAAAGCCCACACTTGCTTGAGGCATCTTTACTTTGCTAGAATAGGGTTTCAAACAAGGATGTGCAGAATTGTTTCATGATGGATGGATCCATTCCAGGCTTATAGGTTGGCCACTGACCTTGTAGATTTACAATATAGATTGTTGTTCCAGTTTCTACCACACAACCTAAACCGAGTTCTGGCATTCACCAACCAACATTGAACATCCTTGTTGTAGGTGTTCGCATGGGCACCTTTGATTGTTTGTATTGCTTTTTTCACTTTCTACTTGAATTTAACACTTGGTGTTGCAGCATTTCGAAGCAGAATCCTGCTTAGACCACTCAACTCCTATTCTAAATCAGAAGGGTTTGAAAGCTTCTCGATTTTGGTTATCGCCGACCCTCCCCGTGGTGAAGTACAGCATAATATTGTTCTGGATTTTGGTAATAGGACATGTCCTGGCTAGGATGTAGCAGTCAAGGAAACATTATTCAATGAGCAACTACAGCTCCCAGAATATCTTTAGGGATGGAGCCTCCCTTGTTATCAGTTTTCTCCCACTGGGATTTATTTTTAAGACCACGGGGGAGCTTAATTCACATTTGATGAAGTTGAATCACTTCAGGTAGTCAAGGCCATCTTTGCATATTTGGGACCTTCTGTTACGAGTCATCATATCATCACAGTCAAGGTTTCCACACGATCAGCTGGCCCTTCGCATTGCACTCAAGTACGTGGGCTGGGCTAAGGGTTTCAACCCTGCACTACCACATTATATTTTGTGAAAACATCAAGTCTCGCCTTAATGCGCATGTCAACCTGTGTTGTTAATCATCTGGCAATGTTTACATTTGTTACTTTCCCTTCCATGCACCAGTGTTGACTCTTTGGGGTTCTTTTGCCATCATGCTAGTTACAGAAGGATTAGTGTTTTGTATACTGAATCTTTTCAGTTAAAAGCATTTGCTACCATTAGAAAGGTCACATATTTGCTGTTACACCATATCTTGTCCATTTATAAGGGACCGTTTTAATGGATTGTCATATTAATTATTGATTAAAGGTGTGTTTGAATGTGTTGGCATGTCCAACGTTGATTTTATTGTTCAATGAAGAGTACAAATACTTGATCTCTTCCATGCCGCGGTTTCTTCTGCATGTACTGAAGGGGACATCTCATATAAGCGAGTAATTAACTCAGATCGCCCTTTTAGGTCTTGCCTACTGATAGCGTTAGCTATTGTGGTCAATGCCCTTTTGTCTACAATACAGCAAACCATAGAGTGCTCTTTAGGTAAGCCTCTTGTTCTATCAGGTCCTCTGGTGTTTATTTCCTGGCTTCTCTGCCCGCTTTATTTCTTATTTAGTAACTTTTTATATATTTTCTTTTTGCAAGGGCCTAGCAAGCTGGACACTGTTTTTCGCTTTTCGTCATTTACTCTTACCGCTCCACTTTTTTTTGTACCCTTTTTTTCCAAATTATTTTTGCAAGGGCTCAACTGTTGCACACTGTTACAGGTCACTAGCTTCTCCCTATTTGCACAGCATATCCCAAACATATATATAACTGTCTGCTGCCATCTTGGAACAATAGATAAGGAAAAAGGATATTAAAAACTTTTCTTATGCTGGCCACCAAGTTTGTGTGGCAGACACAGTGGGCTTCTTTAGAGGACTTTGGTCGTGCAGGAGATGACAAGCATTGCAAAGCCAATAGGTTTCATGGGTGATACCTATTGGCTTTGCCAAGGTTTGTTTTTATTATGAACAAAGTTTTCATTGGTGGAGGTCTCTACAAGAGAACACTACTTATTTTCTGAAAATTAGCAGCTCATTTCTGTTAGTGTTATACCTGTGCTGTTTACTGTGTTTAAAAAAGAAACAATGTATCTGAAAATCGAGGCAATTGATACAATGTTTGTGTAGGAGAAACCACTGTTTCCTTGTGGGCTACATTCATTGGTAGTGAAGCTATGCCCCCGGGCATCAAGCTGGGTGTTTAATGCAACAATTGATACCTTGAAGTATCATCTTTAGTAGTCCCAGTCAGAAGTTAGCACTGCTGAGTTGTTAGCGCATAGCCCTGTACACACCAATGAGGTTACTAGCCTTTCCATAGTAAAAAACAGTAATGTGGGTTTTTTACTGTCAAGACATGTAAATACACATGTCCTACTTTTTAATATACAACACCCTGTCTAAGGTCTCTGTAGGCCAGCCTTATGGGTGTGTTTGATATATATACATATATATATACATATATGTATGTACATATATATATATGAGAGAGGGATAGGGATTACATTAAATGGCTAAGTCGAGTTAGCATTTCAGAAACTGCTCTGCGAGCCTGCAAAACTGGGTAACCTTGATACATTTTACTAGGGACTTATAAGTAATTTAACCTATGCCAATTGGGTATAAGCCAGGTAAAGATATATTTTTAAAGAGACAGAGCACTGGCACTGAGGCCAGTTTGGCAGGACTCTATGAACTTACTCAAAACACCAGCAGCATCAGTTCAGTTACCAAAAAGGAGGACAAAAAGTGACGTGAAGGTGAACCCTCCAAAAAGCCATTTCTTTACACTTATAAAACCGGAATTCACTTCCCCATGCCAGAAAGACTTGCCTTAATAAACCCATCACCGTCCTGCTTGATGTGTTGAGATATTACTGCAGTAGACCTTTCCTTCCAGGGTCTGTGTTGATGTGTCCTAAGTCGAGAGGTAGCTTACTCCTATTAAAAAGAAAAAGTATCTACTTAATGGTTATGATGTCAGCCTGTGCTATGTAAAAAACCATTATGACCTTATAAGCCCTGCAGCTGAAAACTCAAAGCTCCCTTGATTTCTCAAAAGGCCTTAATCTCTAAATGTGCAGGAATGGGCAGCGAGCGACTGTAGTGCTGTTTACAGTGACTGGACGCAGAGGTAGTTGTGGCCGTGTATACAGATGAAAGCCTGGTTGGCCTCGCTGAAAGCAGAAATGCCACATTGTGTGCAAGGGGAGGCAACAAACCTGTGGCAATCGGATTGGTACTATTAACCTTATTGATGCTTCCATCTGTATCAACGCTCATTTTAGGCATTATGTTTTTCAGACCACCCTCCCTGAAAAGCAGATTTATTTCGCACTTTGAAATTGCTGTTTAGTTATCTGAAAACCTTCATCGTTTGGATGTGTTCAGGATTCATCATTTTTATTAAGCAGTTCACTCCAGGCGAGCAGCCCGCGGGTTCTCTCTGTGAATTGCATTCTCTCTGTGAATTGCTTTTTGAGCAAAGTACACAGGCTAGTTTATTGACTTCACACCAAATTGCCCTTGGCACAGAACGACTGATATTCGTACCTTGCCGGGTGATTTCTATTTTTTAATCACTTTTTTTTAACATGCCTATAGACGGTCTTGAATGGTACTGCCATATGGATCTTTCATCACTGAATGGAAATTGGATTTGCTGGGGAACTGGATTCTCATGCTTTGTTTTTTGTTTTGTAATTTATTATTATGTCTTTCTGTCCCCATTCAGAGACTGAACCTAAGAAGATATTAATGGCACTGATCAATTATGTTTCTCCTCCTAATGTCTCTTAAACGCTTGCTGCAGGGAATAGACGAAGGCCCAGAGGGTCTCAAGCTGATATCGGACATCATCCGCGAGAAGATGGGAATAGACATTAGTGTCCTGATGGGCGCCAACATTGCCAACGAGGTGGCAGCTGAGAAGTTCTGTGAAACCACCATAGGTAAGGTACTGCTTCATTAACTGTAGGAATGCAGGCTAGACAAGTCTATTAAATTGTCAACAACCTCATCCGTGCCTGAGGTTCCATTTGTGGTGGTGTTAATCCAGGTTTTCAGGGCTGTGTTGATTTCAACCACTGCCAAACTGAATCTGTCCTGATGTGAGCTTTTGGCGCTGCACCTTACTTGAGAACATCCATATTCACCAAACAGTCGTCTTTATCACGGAGGTTGACGGTCAAGTCTCAAGACCGTCAACCCTAGAGAACATCTGCAGAAGAAACTTGTGTACAGGAGAGTGTGCCTCTGCTGAGGACCTCTGAAAGAAAACCTGTCCCACTACGGAAGCCCTCTCAAGTGGCTATGATACAGCATTTTTTCATTTGACAAACTTCTAAAATACGTTCTTCATGGAAATGAGGGTTCGCATGTTGCTGTTTGTTTGCAGTGAACAGGCAGAAACACAATATCTTGAAACATTGTAAACTTATTTTTGGGTTCCACCAGTGAAGTATGTTAAAATTGTTGTGTTGGATAATTTGCATAGTTTGAGTTGTGCAGGCTAATTTTGCAGATTTTACTTTTGTTTTATGAGATAAGGCTTTGGAATCTGTACTGAAGTTTTTGTAAATATGTGCCAGGTAGCCATTTAATGTGTAACACTTATGGGGACTCCATCTCGTATTCTCACTTTTGCAGACTTTTGTTTGGCAGTGCATCCATAATTCAGCGTTCTTCAAGAGTCTAATCATGTCCAGCCTCCCTTTTCGCATTCATCACCTACAGTTTGTACATGCTACCTTGCTCCCAGCCCTCATTTTCCTCAGAAACCCCTGCATTTCAATTATCATTGTAATGTAAGTGATAACTGAACTCTCACCATACTCTGATCAAGGATAAGCCATACTTTCCTCGAAGGATATCCAACATTCACCTTTGGTAGTAAGTCTGAATACTTCTGAGATACAAAAAGGATGTGTGTTATGCAGCACAACCAGTATTGCAGTACCTGCTTCTCTACTACTTAGTGTATTTTTTGGTTATTATAGAAAAACAATAAAAATATGATAATGAGAAACACAATAACGCAGTTAAAAACTAAGGGCCTGGCAGAGGGAATACTCGGTCACAAACGCAGCGGATATCCCGTCCGCCTTATTACGATCTCCTGGAATCGTAATACGGGGTAGCCATCACGTTTGCGGTGCAGTTTTCCCCTCTGCCAAGATCTAAATCGGGCCTTAAGTGCGATAACTAAAAACATTCAAATGTCTTATTTGAAGGAACACAAATAAATAAAATCTGATAAGGGTTCAAAAGTTATTAAAGAAAGTTAGTAACTTACATGATAACGCAGAGATGATTACTATTTTAAAGTCAGTTATAAAAGGTAAAAGATCCTAACAAATTAGTGCCCTTGTGTGACTTTACAGGAACAGAGGTTCGACTTGTACCAACCCCCAGGGTATAATTAAAGCTGTTGCTAGGGCAGGTCGAGGATTTTACCTTCTGACTTATTGTAGTGGAAGATTTTCTGGAGTATAATGAGGATAAGGCATTTGTAAAATTAAGTGATGTACATAGTAAGAAAGTGGAAGCTGAGATCATGGGAGAGGTTGCATAGATGACATTGATGAAACAACGACAGGACATTATGTTACGTATTTATGGTACAAACACAGGCACACACACAAACATCTTTAACAGCATACACGCAAAGTTTCAGGAATAGAGAGACCATGAATTTACAGAGAACTAAACATTGTTTGGACAAGTGCCCTAAGCCAGGATTCATAGCCAAGTCTCGGGTCCCAAGATCAGCAGCAAAGCCATCAAAGCACATTTGCTCCCCTACAGTGTGTCAGCATTAGAAGTATCTTAACCAGCTTTACAAAAAGTGTGGCTGTAGCAGTAGTACCCGTGCTCACTGTGCTCTGGAACCAAGCTACACATGACTGATGAGCCCCAATCAGGGTGAAACCGATCTTGGGTTGCTTGTGTTCCGGTTCAGGGAGGACTTGGTCTGGCAGTTCTGGCTGGGCTTGTTTCTATTGGAGCAGGGTAAATATTTATTTGCATATCTGTGGGTAGAAACTGAGGTGGCAAGATAGATGAAATACTAAGAACTGGGATGCGGCCCGAGCAATTGCCAGTGTTTGTTATTAGTTCACATATTCCCTACATCACCTTTTTGTTGTTGTAATTGACGCTGTAAGTGCAATGGGTATGCCCAGATGTGGGTCCTATGCTTACTGTGTAAATAGGAATCATGTTATACCCAACTGATAAGCCATAGTCAGGGTGAAACCCGAATTTGATTGCTTGTGTTCCAGTTCTGGGAGGACCTGGTGTGGTTGTTCGGGCTGGACTGTTCCTGATGGAGCAGCGCAAAACTGATTCGCACATTGCTAAGTCCGAACTGAGGTAGCGCAGTGGGCAAAATAATGATGGGTTGGAATTCTACTGCAAGCCACTGTTAGTGGGTAGACAAGTTGAAAACATGCCTTCCATTACCTTTTTCGTTTGATGTAGCAGTAGTACTAGCATGAGGCTTCTATAAATCATGACAGCCCCATCACTTCCTTCGCCAGGTCGAGAGCAAACATTGAGGCAGTACAACCTACTGAGAGTAGCAGTACTGCCTGCATGAGTTGTACAGACTAGTATGATCAGAGCAGTACCTATTCTCCAAGTGCACCACAAAATGTGGAATCACCCTTACTACATGCAAAGACCCTGCCGCACTGACCTTGCTGCTCTCACCGGGAGGACAGAAAGAGTTGGACTTGTGTGAGGCATGCACCAACAGTGTAACAGTAGCGGAGTTGCATGCAGCAGGCGTGCCTAAATGCACAATGTGTGCAACAACAAATAATGAAAGTAAAAAAGTAAGGTCCATTGTGACATTGCTTGTGGACACTGTTATCTAAAAAGAGTAACCGTTTTCTTTCGCCTCTTTTCGTCCATGCCTCGATGCACTTTGCGTTTTTCCAGATGATGTATATTGGAGGAATAAAATCAGAGCACAGCGTATTTTTCCCACAGCACCAGTGTGTAAAAGTGCTCTCATCCAACAGCCATTGCCATTTTTTTGTGATTTGCTGACATTCTTTGCGTTGGATTAGCAAATCATTGGGAATTGGTTTTCCAAAGAACTTCAGTTCAAGTCAATGGAGCCCAGATAGATCTAACAAAAGTCCACCCTCCAATTGTGGAAAGCCATTACCACCCCCCCCTAGCAGTGCAATGTTGTATTAGAATCACCCCTGTATTAATGCAAGGGGACCTTAGTTCTTTGGCAGTTTCTGTTCCACCTCCCACTGGTAAGTGTTGGGACGTAACATTTTGTGACCATCATAGAACTTTGTGCAGGTGCCTTGAAAGGCCAGATGTGCACCTCTTGCCTGGAGCAGCCCCTGAAAACCCAAGCGGGGAAAAACATTTGTCAGCGAAGGTTATTCTTTATTTAGAACGGTATGTATTTGTGTCTCTTTAGGGACCACAATGACATTTTAAGTCTGGCTTTTCAACCAGAACTTTGGAAAGGAAAACATTGCCCATTTTTTATATTAACAGGCCTAGATCCCCACGTAAACATATTTTTGGAGCCTGCATCACTGGATATGTGCACTAGCACCAACAAAGAAAAGTTCAGCATTGAGGCTGAATCGGTGCAGGATTAACACACTGGAAAAAGTAATGACAAACTGCACCAGGGGCTCCTAACGTTTACTCACCAAGGTCCGTTTTCAAAGGCGGACTTCTAGATCATCTGAACTGGGCAGGATGACTCTTAAATGTTCACAAGTGATGAGTGGATATTCTTAAGGAAGGTAGACATCCACTGACTCATACTTGTTAAATGGCTCAATGGAAACAGTTTCTCTCATGGTGTCTTCAAGAATACTAAGCACCATTTCCCTTCTTCAGTACCAGGCATACTTCAACATTTGCTTCATCCAGTCGATAGTCGTTTAGTTTACACCTACATTAGATGTGTATCGGATATGTCGGCCTATATTGAAACTAAAGGCACTCTGATTACATATGGCAGTCATGGATGATGTGTTTTTGGGAGAAACTAAATAGACTCTAAAGCACCGCTCCACCAACATCAACCTGGAATTGAGTGCTGACCTTCCTAACGCAGAACGAAGTAATGCGATGGATGGGATCTTTAGATTAATTTCAGCCTCCGGTAACTTATCGGAACCGTATTCAAAGTCCAGGTTTTTTAACTGTACCACTAAAGAAAGGAACAGCAATTAGTGTTGGCCAGCCACCAAACGGACAGTCAGGTGTGAACTGCTAGGCCACACCCCCCTGCCAGGAAAACAACTGTCCGAGGTGTGTTTTTGCTTTCTTCAAAAATTTGAGGGTTTTTCAGGAATCTTTCAGGATGGCAACTAACATTGCCCACTCCTTACATTCTGCCTCTAAGCATGCATCAGTTTAAAGATACACCACTGAAATAGGGGAACACAGGCGGATCAATGAAATTCACCATGGATTTGTTATTTTTATTGCTTTTTTTAATTTAATTTCCATAGTTTTAATTTGCATCCATGTTATGAGATATATTTTTCGTTTGTCATATTTCTACATTTTAACGCGACCTTCTAAAATACATTAGAGTCTCCTGCTATTCTTACATTGGAATACAAATTCATTATCATTCAGATCACTGGAATAAAAATTCATTATCATTCAGTGCAAGTATAAATCAATGACCTGGTCAAGTTTGTGCCCTTCAGTCTAACTTGTCTACCTCTGCATTCAGTTCGATCCATTATGTAGGTTAATTTGCTTTTGTAGATGAATTTGCCACGTGTGTGTGCTCTTTGTATCTGGATTCGTGATTCTCGGATGACCCCTTTCTTCTCTTATTCGTCTGTCTGCCTTCCTGCTTTTTTTGCTCGATCTGCCTCTTTTGTGCTCCCTCTCTCTTTAAAGCATTATCTTGGTCAGCCCCTGAATCTTTAAACCCTGAACTGCCTGTGGTATGGTTCCCCTGCACCCCCAACTAATTGCCTGCTTTTCTTCTCCTCAAGGTGTTTCATGGGTGCCTAGCACTACATTATCTTTTTAGTGGGACTTCCATCTTTTACTCTCCTTGTAGGCTGCATTATGTAATCCTGCTACTCTGTAAGCCCTATAAAATGAATGAATGAATTAATTAATTAAATGAAATTGAGTGGTCGTATCAGACGTTCAAATGTACACCTCACAGATAATGCACTGTCAGTGAAAATAGCATTTGAGGATGGCAGCTATCTTGTTGGGAATGTTATGGGCTTCTAATCCACATCCTCATACTGACTGCACTTGCAGCTGACACCCAGGAACATCTTTTAGAAAAACAAGCATTTGCAAAGCAATAGGTCTCGCATTTGCTTGAGTTAGAGCTATTGGCATTGCAAATTCATAACTGAACGTTTCTTGCCACATAAATTGGTCAACCCTGCCTGATAATTCCGTCTCTTCCTGCCATATAATTCAAGTGGCCCTGCATATAACTAAAGCACTTCCATTTTGCCACCTTCTTCTATCTGCAGCAAAACATGAAAATGTTGCCATTTAGCATTCTAATTTAAAACTCTGATGCTATTTCCAATAGAATACCACTTTCACCACCCCATCATCAGAGTTGCTGGCTGGCTAACACAATCCCCCCAAAAAAGACACAAGACAACCACAGAGGAGAAATAAACTAGAGGGGTCACTCAGACATATCAAGAGTGTTCAAACAGTCAAAGTGTAATAAGAATGTTAAGTTGGAATGAATTATGGTCATAATTGTAATAAGGAGAGATTATTAAAACATATACACATATCATATAAACCTTCATCAGAAATAAACGTTTGCCTTTGGACTGTAATGCTCCCAACAGCCCCTAGAGGGCACCATAACAAAAATATATTTTGTAAGATACAGCCATGTAACCATATTGTTAGCCCGTAGAGAGAATAACCCCATGAAAAGAAAACTGGAGAAAGTAATGCAGTGTAACCATATACGTCTCCCTTAGAGGGCGTTTTTAGAGTTAGCAGGCCTACTGCAATGATATTATAAACAAGGCCTTTAAAACACAACTTCTCCCAGCTGTAAAACAAAAGTTCCAGGCATGATAAAGCTTAAAAGACGCTGAATGGTGGGAAGGGTTATTATTTTGGGGTCCCCTCTAACCTAGTGTGGGGACCCAGAGATGATATAGACAGAACGTTTTGAAATTGGTCCCATTGTCCTAGGACCACCGCATGTTGAGTTATGAGCAATTATGGGGCAAGTTTTCACACCGCAAATATTCTAGTATGTTGACTGCAATACTCAGAACAGCCCCTAGAGGACACCACAATACAAAAAGCATTCAGAAAAACATGGTCATGTAACCATACAGTCATCTCTTAGAAAGCATAACCACATGAAAAGTGAATGGGAGAAAGTAATGCATTGTAACCATGTATTTAGTCCCTAAAGAACATAGTGCATTATGCATTTTCGAGGCTAGCAGGAATACTGCAATGATATTACTAACGAGGCCTATACAACATAACTTTCTCCAACTGTAAAACAAAAGTTCCAGCCATGAGAAAACATATAAAAAGATAAATGGTGGTAGGGGCTATTATTCTGGAGTCCCAACTAACCTAGTGTGGGGACCCAGAGATAATGTAGACAAAGAGAGCACATTGTGGTCCATGTTTTGAGGGTGGCCCCATTGTCCTAGGACCACCACAGGCTGAGTTATGAGTACAAATGTTTTGTAAACGTAATGCCCTGCAAAACATTATGGGACATGTTTCCATGCCATGAATATTTTATTATGTTGATATGACTTGTAATGCTTAGAACCGCCCTAGAGGACACCACAGTGAAAATAGCATTTGTAAGAAACATGGTCATGTAACTATATAGATAGCCTCTAGAGTGCATAACCACACAAAAAGAAAATGGCAATAAGTAATGCAGTGTAAACATATATTTACCACCTAAGGGGCATAGTGCATTTTATATATATATATATATATATATATATATATATATATATATATATTCAGGGGTAGCAGGCCTTATAACAATGATATTGCAAACAAGGCCCTTAAAACACAAGCTATTCCCAGCTGTTAAAAAAAAAAAAAAAAAAAAAAGTCCCAGCCATGAGAAAGCTTAAACAGACACTGAATGTTGGGAGGGGTTATTATTTTGGGGTCTTCTCTAACCTAGTGTGGGGACCCAAAGATGATGTAGACAGAGCATGTTGCCTTAAATGTTTTGGTGGTGGTGGTCCTAGAACAGTGATACTCAAAGTACGGCCCTCCTGCCATTTACATGCGGCCCCCAGGTCAACAGCAGCACTGTACTGCTGTTTATTCGACTTGGCACCAGCACAAAACATTGTTAACTAAACGGGCAAGTATTTAATTGGAGGCTAATTGAAAAGGGAGTAACTACGGTGTCCTGGAACTCAACTTCAGATACACCTTCATTATTAAAGACATCCTGCAGCAAAAATATAAAAGTATGATCTGTTTGAAATTCAAAAAGTGCATTTCTTTAGCCTGCAGAACCGTTTCACCTTAATACACACAATGATACCACTGCATTGAGATGTATTTTTAGAGTGATAGTTTTCAAACATAAATTAAGAACCTTTCATCCACCTTTCCCCCACACCCTGACAACAATGTGAACTGTGAACTAATTGTCAAGCCAGCTGTTATGTTAACTCTTTGGGAGGACTGGGTTTCTATTGTACATGAACAACATTATGGGGGTTATTACAACTTTGGAGGAGGTGTTAATCCGTCCCAAAAGTGACGGTAAAGTGACGGATATACCACCAGCCGTATTACGAGTTCCATAGGATATAATGGACTTGTAATACGGCTGGTGGTATATCTGTCACTTTACCGTCACTTTTGGGATGGATTAACACCTCCTCCAAAGTTGCAATAACCCCCTATATTTTATTAAATCAGACACAGAAGTTATTATGCAGCATACTTCTTGAAGATGTATTTCAAGGTTCTTATATGTGATGATGAAGAAAAGGGAGGAAAGGTGAAGTCAAACATTTGCCTAGGATCACACAATTTGGTTAAGTGGAGAAGCCGGATTGATACCCAAGTTTCTGGTTTCACATTGCGCAAATCAGACTCTAGATGTATACGCTTCACTTACCCTACAACCACTTTATCACTACCCCTCCCCACCTTCGCCCTGCTGGCATCAATGCGGACCTCAGTCACATCACAGACCAAACAGTGCGGCCCCTGGGAAAATGTTTGTGAGTACCCATGTCCTAGGACAACCACAAGCTGAGTTATGAGCAAAAATATTTTGTGAAAGTAATGCCCTGCAAAGCATTATGGGTCGAGTTTTCCCAAGTGCAGTGAATATTGTAGTATCCGCTCTCCTGCTGTGCCAGAAGAGCTGCGCAAACTTTGAGGATTTCTGTTTTACGTAAAGCATTCACCGATTTCAAGTGTTTTAAGAAGGGAGCCACAAGAAATGTCTCTGATTAGGTAACTGTGAACAATGTGACCAGCGCTCCGATATCGTGTATCGAGTTCACGCTGTTCTAACCGTGAGTGCTGTGAGCACCATGGCCGCCATGCAGCACGAAGGGGAGAGACAAAAGAAATAGTTCGCCCAAACTGAAGTATATCAGCAATTTTGCAATAATCCATGTAACAGGGACAGTCTGCAAGGGATGACAAAAACAGCCTCAAGGCAAGACAAACATAAAACATTTACCGCTGACAAAAATTGTTTTTTGAAAGGCAGGTCCACGAACGAGTGAAAGTGATGGGCGTGACATGGGTGTAGTTAAAAGCCCACAATACTTACAACAGGTCAAATCGCTTGCACGCTCAACCTAACAAGGTGCTTTTTTTTTTTAGCCCACACACTAGATAGCAGAAGGAAGCAGAACATGTGAATGTGGACTGAGGTCTTCTCAAAAGTATTTAACTAACTGGCTGGGCAGCAGAGAAAAGGAGTGACAGGAAGTGTTACATAGGTAGGAGGTGACTACCTGTTTGTGAAGTTATCCCAGCCTTTAAAGCTCATAGACATTCTCATTGTTCATGCCTTTTTTAAGTCTCTTTATGTAAAAATGTTTAACCTTTATTTAACTGTGGACTCTTGAGAAGTGAATAAGCTCACCTATCCTGCTATTTCATTGCAGGCTTTCATCTTGTTCTTTCTGATAATTTTTTATTTATTGGATAATCCAATTCTAATTCTCAGAGGTTGCATCAGTGTTGTTTGTTTCAAATGCACACTGTCCAAGTAGTGTTAATGGCTCTATTTTCTTTCCAACAGGCAGTAAGAACCTAGAACATGGCCTGCTGTTCAAAGAGCTCCTGCAGACACCAAATTTTCGAATCACTGTGGTGGATGATGCAGATACCGTAGAGCTTTGTGGTGCTCTTAAGGTAATGCGCTAATGTGTAGACCGAAGGCGAGCCCAATGCCATCCCTTCCAAAACATTTTACCATCTCTAGTCTAGAACAGTGGTTCCCAACCTTTTGCCTTCTGTGGACCCCCACTTTATCATTACTGGAACCCGGGAACCCCCACTGAATCATTATTGGAATCCTGGGACCCCCCCCCATTAAGTTATTACTGAAAGCTGGGGACCTAATCTATTAATATTATTTAATTTTCTAAGCAGTCGCGGACCCTCTGAGGAGGCTTCGCGGACCCCCAGGGGTCCCCGGACCACAGGTTGGGAACCACTGGTTTAGAACAAGAATTCTGGCATTTGCATTCTGCACAACCTCCACAAGTATAAGCAGTGGTTGGAGAGGTGTGTGCTTGTTTTATGTGCTTCATGGGAAGATTTTGGCGGTGCATGCGATTCTGGCACATCCAGTCTTTGCAGTGAACCTAATGCTGCAGTATTATTGATACATTTATAGAGGTTTGGGAGATGATTGGGGTGCGTTTTATTCAGCACTTCTGCAACATACCTGATTAAACGGGATATCACTTGGTTGGTGGAGTAAGCCTGGGCACGTGGCTTTTGTTAGAATATTGCAGTTTTTATATGAATCTTTAAAACATTGAATATGTCAGTCTCTGTGCCTTGGTCATGCACAGATTCAAATATTTTGTAGCTATAATTGAAGCTGTGTTTCATTATGAGTGTCAATTCCGCAAACTCAGTTCCATTTCTAGATGGAATTTTAAGGATCCTGATTAAGCGGGACTTCAGCAGCGTCAATAGCGTATGAGAGCTGCCTTCTTAGCCAACAGTTGGTTCTGGAGTTTGTATTCCAGTGTAAGATGATGCGGAGTAGTTGACATAGGCAATTTCCACAAGAAACAGTTTCACCTGCCTAACGCAGTGTTCGGTCAGTTGCCTAGCATTAGCAGAAAAGCTTCAGACCCGTGTGTAAGGGTGGCTAGAAACTTTGCTCTTATTACTTCCAAGAGAGGGAGGAGTGATAAATCAGAAAGGTTGGAAGCTTGTCCTTTGAGAGCATATAACATAGGAGGGAGTTTGGACGCCATTGGTGCAAGGTGTGCTTTAGGATGCGTCTTCTTGAACGTTCGCTCCTATATCCTGGAAAAAGAACCTCCTTGAGCTTGACTCCATTTAGTCTCCAAACTAATTTCTTTTTAGATGACGAGACGAACGGTATGATTTTTGTCTGTGTTGTTAATTTCCAGTCTATTGTTCAAGCAGTATAAATGTAGTTGATCTATTGAATATTGGAGACCCCTTTGCGTTTGGTTAAGCAGCACTGTCCCATCAGCATATTGCATCACAGGAAGAGGATTATTATTGAACTTTGGTGTACTTGTCCACTGTTTTCCAAGGGCTTTTCCTGTGTCAGCAGGGTACAAATTAAAAAGCAGATGTGTGCGAAGGGACCCTTGCTTCAGGCCTTTGTTTACGCAAACCTTGTCAGAAATAGTTGCCTTGTTCCATGATTTAATTTGAATCCAGTTGTCTGTGTATAATGATTGATTGGCTCTGAATAGTTGGCTTGGAATGCCCATTTGTTCAGTCCTAAGCCAGAGCAGGAGTTTGCCGATTGAATCGAAGTCCTTGCGGAAATCGATGAAACATGGAAAAAGATTTTGCTTCACTCTGATGCCTCTTTGGATTAATGCTGATAATGCTGCAATATTATCTATTGGTGCGTTGCATGCCGAAAACCCCATTTGAAACCATGGAATATGTTTTTTTTTCGCCCATATGCTCAGATCTTTTGGTAGTGCTTCTGCGTAGTATTTGACATCTGCATCGAGAAAACCATTTAGTCTGTAGTAGTCCGGTTCCCCTTTTCGGCCCTTTTTTCTTAATTGGATACAAGATTGAACCCTTCGAGGAGGCTGGATTGAGGCCTTTCTTGCAGGAACTCTTGAATAATTTCCCAATGCCTCGGCCTAGTATGTCAAGGTTTACATGAAAATTGCTGGAGGCAGACCACTGGGGCCCGGAGCGCAATCATTTCTGTTTGCCTTGATGATGTTGATTACTTCCTTCAGTTATGATTGCTCGCTGATGCCTGTTTTGTCCTTCAGTTTCATCAGTTACAAAGAAGGTTGGGGCTGTGTATAGTGAGCGAATGTACTGCGTTCATACTAATGTATTCATTTTATTACTTGTCGATAGCTGATGGGAGCCTTCGGCAGCTCAAACTAAGTTTCAGAATTGTTTTGATGATCAGGGTATCTCTGCCTCGTGAAGTGCCTGACAATGCTTAACTCGGTTTCATT
Organism: Pleurodeles waltl; assembly: GCF_031143425.1. NCBI lineage: Eukaryota > Metazoa > Chordata > Amphibia > Caudata > Salamandridae > Pleurodeles > Pleurodeles waltl. The sequence continues at coordinate 1,029,790,169 of NC_090449.1, read as the reverse complement.
TTTGCTATCCCTATTGCTTTTTTATCATCTTTCCTGGTCAGTTGTGCATTTTTCACTTCATTAAACGTCTCCTTTTGCTTGCTTTTATCAAGTTCCTATTTAGGTCTGTTTTTTGTCCAGTTACATTTAAAGGAATGATGAACATTTAATTCTTGAGTGAGTCGTCACATTCTCCTGTTAATCCAGCTGCTGCAAGGATTGTTGTTGCATATTCATTTATCCTTAGTGTGCAGATCTGAGGAAAGTGATTGTTTTCGGTCTGTTGTATTGTTTTGAAGTCTGTGAAGCAGTTCACTAGCTCGTTGGGTAAAATTGTGTAGTCCAAAACTGTTGTTTGAGTTGTTCCTATTTTAGTAGGTCATATATGGTAGTCGCTTGGATAGAGGCCATTCACGGTTCGTAGCCATGAGTCCAAGAATTGTTCAACAAACTCTACTGGATGGATCAACAGATTGGGCAGAGATCGAGGGTTCTGGTGCATTCCAATAATTGTCCCTCATTTCATGCCAGATAAATTTTGCACAATGGTCCTAGGGATTCAGATTGAAGTTACCTGTCACAATTAATATTGCTACTTGAACAAAGGGCTGTAAAGTCTTGTATGCTAGCTAATTCTGAAGTATTAGATTTCGTAATGGTTGTTGAAGGATGAATCCATATGGTGAGTATAAAATCCTGTAGTAAGTGAGATAATTTTGATTTCAATTTAACAGACATCCTCTGCAGCCGGAAACTATTAATATTCACCTCTGTCCATCCAAGGTGAAGGTGTGTTGCCGCAAGAATAGTTAATCCTCCTGTGGGTCTTCCTCTTGTCAAGGACCTTTTGGCTGCAAAAGTGAAGCTTTCATAGCTGCCACCATCAATGTTCCTGTAGCTTCAGGTCTCCTGGAGGCAGATGGTGTCAAATTTAGAAAGGAATTCAATACCATCTTGATGCTTCTGCTGGAGTACTTCCCAACCCAATTGCAGGAGCAGAGTTTCATTCCGTTTCCTGTGTTCAGCCCAAACATGGAAGATGCCATACCAAGATACCCTTAACCTACCCGTAGCTCTCCACGACAGGGGAAGTGGATGCCCCCTGAGGTGTGGGGGGGCTTCAGTAGGACAGCCTAGGTGGTTGGAGGCGGGAGCATATGGTCACCTGGCCAACCGTTGACCCTACGGGCACTTTGGAGCATGAAGGTGTCGGCAGAGGAAGTGATTGGCCCTGCAAAACGATACTCTCTAAACCGGAAATTCCCAAGAGGAAGCCCTAACAATAAGGCGGTACATCCGATCCCAGTTTGTGCTTGTTCCATTGACAGTTCATACAGATATTATCTCTGAGTGTTCAGAAGAGAAATTTCTTTTCAATTTTGCAGTTACAGACCAATTTTGATATTTATTGTGGGTCAAACTGAGGTCCACTTTTTTACCAAATGTGTGCCAATGAGTCAAGACCCTGAATACTTACGGAGGAGCAGATTTGCCCTCACTGCCCGCACCTTGAGTCCACTGTTGGAAGATTCACAGTTACAGGAGTATGTAGGGAAAGGTGGGTGAGGGTATGTGGAATCAGTTGTCAGGGGAGAGAAGATAGGCCGGTCACTGAAGGTGATCTTCCTAGTCTAATTACTGTGCAGTTCTTGATATTAATGGGTACATGTCTCCTACATGTTAAGCACTTCTTGCTCTGCCTTACTTGAGAGAAACCGTAATCATCCAATGTGTTCCTTGGAGGGAATGTAGGAAATACATTATCGTAATGAGGCTGTACTACCTGTCAAGACAACACACTGATTAACAAGTATTCATTGCTAGACACGCATCCCCTCCTCCGAGTTCAACCATCACTTGCACTTGTCCTTGTAATACACACCTCGGCGAGCAGGGTGTGGGCTGATTAGCAGAGTCCTTCCTCTGGAGGCTTCTTTCAAACCTCAGATACTCTGAAGAGGGCAAGAGTTCTTTTAAATTGAATTTTCCCAAATGCCCCTCTGGTAGTCCGCTATGCAGGTTCTCAACTTAGTCAAAAGTTCCTCCCTAATCTCAAGTTTTACAATGAGCGCCCTTTCAAACAAATTCTACAAACATTGCTCAGTGGCCAGGGTACAATAATTGCAATTCTCTCCCTTTTTCCTTGGTCCTTGTACCAGATTATGCAAGTGTATCTCTTTCTTTACAACCAATAATTGCCCCCTTTCAGTTTGTCAAAAGCTCTCTCTCTTTTTTTTTTTTTGTTTTTTTTTTAAATCCCTCATCTTTTGAACTGTTTCAGGGGCCAAGAGATCTCATGATGCTATCTCTGCATCCCACCGTGATTTGAAAGAAAAGCCGAGCTATTCAGGAGCAAAGTGCTCAATGTGTTCTTGTGATATTTGCTTGGCGGGCCCCTTGAATACTTGAACCCCACCCACGATTGCTGAGAGATCCCGCAACAAGCGTGTCATTCTACACGATCTCACATCCATCTTGTAACATGTGGGGCAAGTCCTACGCAGCCTTATTCCCCTTCGAAAGAAATGTCACAAAGCACCCGGTGACCGACCGCAGCCCCGCCTGCACCGAGCAGCCAGGATTTGATGACTGGTTTTAGTCTGCAGGTTTGGTCACTTTATAGGGCCCCCTGGGAGAAAGGGCATTAGGGGAGTGCAGCGATCGTGATAGTAGGTATGTTGCATACAATATTTTCTTGTATTAGAAAGTAGGTCGCTCCCCTGCCGCTGCAGCTCCTCCAGCTCCTCCAGGTTCCTGAGTTCCTGAGACCCACCTCACAGTAAGTACCCCCCACCTCCCAGCCCCTCGCCCTGCCCAGCGCTACTCACCCTCTCTCCTGCTCCTGCTTCTTTTCTTCTTTTCCTCTTCTCTGTTCTTCCTCCTCACTCCTCGTCTGTAATCTTCTTCTGTACTCTTCTTCTCCCCGACTTCTCTCTTCTTCTGTGTGCTTCTCTGCCTCTCCTGTCGCCTCTCTTCTTCTTCATCTTCTTCTGAGGTCTTCTGCCTTCTGTTCCTCGTCTTCCGTATCTTCATCTGTGATCTTCTGCTCTTCTGTGATCCTCTGCTCTTCTGGGATCTTCTGGTCTCCTGTTCCTCGGTTCTTCTATCTTCTTCTATCTTCTTCTATCTTCGGCTCTTCTGCCTCCTCCGTCTTCTTCTCCCCGCGCCTGCCCTCCTGCTCCTGCCTCATCCCCCTCCCTCACTCGCCTCCCCCTCTCTATCACCCCTATTTAAACCCGTTCGCTATCTACCTCCCTCACTCCTCCTATCTACCTGTCTCTCTGTCTCTCTATCCCACTATCTAACTCCCTCACTCTCCACCTCCTCCTATCTACCTATCTCTCTATCTATCTATTTCTCTATCGTTTTCTCTATCTATCTATTTTTCTCCATCTATTTCTCTATCTCTCCCCCCTTTCCGCCACCCCCTCTATACCTATCTTCCTATTCTCTCACTCTACCTCTCACCCACCTCTACAACCCCCCCTCCCCTATCTTCACAACCCTACTCCTATCTCTCTCCCTAATCTCCTAAACCTCCTAACACTCACCCCCTCCACCCATAAACCCCCCCCCAGCTCTTCTCACTCTACCTGTCCCCCCCCCCTCGCGCTTTCCCGCCGCGACCTCCTGCACGCCCCCGCCCCCCAGCTCCCATTCGCCCCCAGCTGACCCCTCCCCCCCCTCCTAACTCATATGGCGGCCGCTGCGCGACAGCGGTAGCGACCCTTGACCCAAGGGTAGGTCGCTCCCCCTGCCGCTGCAGCTCCTCCAGGTTCCTGAGACCCACCTCACAGTAAGTACCCCCCACCTCCCAGCCCCTCGCCCTGCCCCGCGCTACTCACCCTCTCTCCTGCTCCTGCTTCTTTTCTTCTTTTCCTCTTCTCTGTTCTTCCTCCTCGTCTGTAATCTTCTTCTGTACTCTTCTTCTCCCCGTCTTCTCTCTTCTTCTGTGTGCTTCTCTGCCTCTCCTGTCGCCTCTCTTCTTCTTCATCTTTTTCTGAGGTCTTCTGCCTTCTGTTCCTCGTCTTCTGTGATCTTCTGCTCTTCTGTGATCTTCTGCTCTTCTGTAATCTTCTGCTCTTCTGTAATCTTCTGCTCTTCTGTGATCTTCTGCTCTTCTGTGATCTTCTGCTCTTCTGTGATCTTCTGCTCTTCTGTGATCTTCTGCTCTTCTGTGATCTTCTGCTCTTCTGTGATCTTCTGCTCTTCTGTGATCTTCTGTGATCTTCTGCTCTTCTGTCTTCTATCTTCTCCCTTCGGCTCTTCTGCCTCCTCCGTCGTCTTCTTCTCCCCGCGCCTGCCCTCCTGCTCCTGCCTCATCCCCCTCCCTCACTCGCCTCCCCCTCTCTGTCACCCCTATCTAACCCGTTCGCTATCTACCTCCCTCACTCCTCCTATCTACCTGTCTCTCTGTCTCTCTATCCCACTATCTAACTCCCTCACTCTCCACCTCCTCCTATCTTCCTATCTCTTTATCTATCTATTTCTCTATCTATCGTTTTCTCTATCTATTTTTCTCCATCTATTTCTCTATCTCTCCCCCCCTTCCCGCCAGCCCCTCTATTACCTATCTTCCTATCCTCTCACTCTACCTCTCACCCTCACCCACCTCTACAACCCCCCCTCCCCTATCTTCACAACCCTACTTCTATCTCTCTCCCTAATCTCCTAAACCTCCTAACACTCACCCCCCTCCACCCTTAAACCTCCCTCCCCCAGCTCTTCTCACTCTACCTGTCCCCCCCTCCCTCGCGCTTTCCCGCCGCGACCTCCTGCACGCCCCCGCCCCCCAGCTCCCATTCGCCCCCAGCTGACCCCTCCCCCCCCTCCTACCTCATATGGCTGCCGCTGCACGACTGCGCAGCGGGCGCGCCAGAGGCAAGCCCGTCTGCACCCGGCCCGCGCCCAGCGCCACGACCCCTGATCCCCAGCTCTCCCAAGCCCCGCTGATCCGCTACGACCCCACCACCCTCCACGCCCTCAACCCAGGGCGCTCAAACACCTGCTTCCAAGCTCACCCCAAACACACCCATGGACCCTTCGCCTGCAACTCCTGCAAACGCATCTTCCACCACGCAACTACCACGACCACAAGCCCACGCGCCATCAACCACCTCAAGTGCATCCTGGTCAACGCTCGCTCCGTCCACAAGCACGCCGTTGAACTCTCGGACCTCCTGGACTCCACAGCACCGGACGTCGCCTTCATCACGGAGACCTGGATGAACGCCTCCTCTGCTCCAGACATCGCCACCGCCATCCCCGAAGGCTACAAGATCTCCAGAAAAGACCGCACCAACAAAGTTGGAGGAGGTATCGCCATCGTCTTCAAAGACTCCATCAGCGTCACCACCTCCACCGAAGACACCCCTCTCGCCGCTAAACACCTGCATTTTCAGATTCGCACCGACCCGAGGACCACCCTCGGAGGATCCCTCGTCTACCGTCCTCCCGGACCACGCGCCCCTTTCAGCGACGCCATCGCCGACTTCATCTCCCCGCACGCCCTCGCCTCACCGGACTACATCCTCCTAGGCGACCTCAACTTTCATCTGGAACAAAACAACGACCCCAACACCACCACCCTGCTTGACAACCTCGCCAACCTCGGCCTCAAACAACTGGTGAACACCGCCACACACATAGCCGGACACACGCTCGACCCTATCTTCTCCGCCAGCAAACACATCTTCTTCAGCCACACCTCCGCTCTACACTGGACCGACCACAGCTGTGTCCACTTCACATTCCGACGCGAGACCCGCCACCTCCGCACTCAACCCATCCCTCGTCGACAGTGGAACAAGATCCCCGAAGAGCAACTCTTCTCCGCACTCGCCGCCAACCAACCCACCCTCACCACCGACCCCAACGACGCAGCCCTCAGCCTCACAAACTGGATCTCCAACTGCGCAGACAACCTTGCTCCCCTCAAACGCACGCATCGACAGACCAACACCAAAAAACCTCTCTGGTTCTCTGACACCCTCAAAGAATCAAAGAAAACCTGTTGCGCCCTCGAAGGCCTGGCGCAAGGACCACACCGCTGACAACATGACGGCCCTCAAGAACGCTACCCGCGAACACCACCACCTGATCCGCGCAGCTAAAAGGAACTTTTTCACCGACAGACTGGACAAAAACAGCCACAACAGCAGAGAACTCTTCAGCATCGTCAAGGAGTTCTCCAACCCCAACGCCGTCACGCCCTCACAGGATTTGTGCGAATCCCTCGCCACCTTCTTCCATCGCAAGATCAGCGACCTCCACGACAGCTTCGGACACCAGACCCAAGCTAACACCACCGAACCCGCACCCCCGGCCATCACTCTCAACAACTGGACCCACATCAACACTGAAGAAACCAAATCCACCATGAACTCTATCCACTCCGGCGCCCCTTCGGATCCCTGCCCTCACTTCATCTTTAACAAAGCCGACGACATCATCGCCCCGCACCTCCAGGCCGTCATCAACTCTTCTTTTTCTTCTGCTACCTTCCCCGAATGCTGGAAACACGCCGAAGTCAACGCCCTACTAAAGAAACCTACGGCTGACCCGAGCGACCTGAAAAACTTCCGCCCCATCTCTCTCCTGCCTTTCCCAGCCAAGGTAATAGAGAAGACCGTCAACAAACAGCTGACCACCTTCCTGGAAAACAACAACCTGCTCGACCCTTCACAAACCGGATTACGAACCAACCACAGCACGGAAACCGCCCTCATCTCAGTCACAGACGACATCAGATCCCTGATGGACAACAGTGAAACAGTCGCCCTCATTCTCCTCGACCTCTCGGCTGCCTTCAATACCGTCTGTCACCGCACCCTAATCACCCACCTCCGCTCCATCGGGATCCAAGGCCAGGCCCTGGACTGGATCGCCTCCTTCCTTTCAAACCGTTCCCAAAGAGTTTACCTCCCTCCGTTTCGCTCAGAACCCACCGAGATCATCTGCGGCATACCTCAAGGCTCATCACTCAGCCCGACACTCTTCAATGTCTACATGAGCCCCCTCGCCAACATCGTACGCAAGCACGACATCATCATCACCTCCTACGCCGACGACACCCAACTTATACTCTCCCTCACCAAGGACCCCGCCAGCGCCAAGACCAACCTACAAGAGGGTATGAAGGACGTCGCAGATTGGATGAGGCTCAGCCGCCTAAAGCTGAACTCTGAAAAAACGGAAGTCCTCATCCTCGGCAACACCCCGTCCGCCTGGGACGACTCCTGGTGGCCCACGGCCCTCGGCACCGCACCGACCACCCACAGACCACGCCCGCAACCTCGGCTTCATCTTGGACCCTCTTCTCACCATGACCAAGCAAGTCAACGCCGTGTCCTCCGCCTGCTTCCTCACCCTCCGCATGCTCCGCAAGATCTTCCGCTGGATCCCCGCCGACACTAGAAAAACCGTGACCCACGCCCTCGTCACGAGCCGCCTGGACTACGGCAACACACTCTACGCTGGGACCACAGCCAAACTCCAAAATCGCCTGCAACGCATTCAAAACGCCTCGGCCCGCCTCATCCTCGACGTACCCCGCAACAGCCACATCTCCGCACACCTGAGACACCTGCATTTGCTCCCAGTCAGCAAAAGGATCACCTTTCGACTTCTCACCCACGCACACAAAGCCCTCCACAACAAGGGACCACCCAGGACCACTCCGCTTTCCGGAGACTCCTAAAAACCTGGCTTTTCGAGCAGCAGTAACCCCCTCTTTCCCCTAGCGCCTTGAGACCCGCACAGGTGAGTAGCGCGCTTTATAAATGTTAATGATTTGATTTGATTTGAATATTTTCTTCACACAACTTTCATTGCAGTGTGGTTTATGGCTAGAAGCACCATCGTAGAATTGCAGTACATTGGGTCTTTAGATTTCTATACTCTGATCCAGTTTAGGAGTGGGGCCAACTTTGCAGGGGTTCTAATGCATTGAAAAGTTAGTGCTGACTTAAGGAACAGAAATAACTGCAAGATATTTCTCCTTCTTGAGCTACAAACCTGTTAAAATTTAAAAGCCCCTACAATACTGCACGATATAGGACACTGGCAGCAGATTTAGTGGAACATTCTTCAACAGCACTGCACATTTCCCACATTTACTTTTGAAATTCCGAAGACTAGCACATGAAGAGGGCAGGTTGAGTGCATACTTTGTCTTCGTCTCGTATCAAGATCCCGACGATTAAATTAGCCATCCTAGAAATCAAAAATATTGACTTGTTCCAATCTAAATCCATTGAAACAAAGTCTATTTTTCTTGGTTTTCACCATGACCAGGATCATGCCTTGACGTTTCGGACAGTGTTCATGAGCTTCTCAGCACAAAAAGCCTTGATCCACCAACAGCTAGAGCAAACTATTTATTGTCAGTGCACACGTCACTGCATAACTCGCTTACAGTAGTGGGGTGGGCAGATCTCCAGTAACCTCTGTCAGGTTCTCTAGTTTTGTAGAAAATCCAAATGATAAAAATGTTGAAACAAGGTAGAGGCAAGGGCCATCTTTCTCATGCTTTTTCTGGTCATCTTTTTATCTGTCAGAGCTCCATCAAGACCTTTCCCTGGCATTGGTTCGTACTTGCAGGTCTGTTTTCATTAGTTTAGTGGTCATTGAAGTTAATCATCTCCTGAAAGAAGAGCCCTACCTAGTTTGCCAAAGGCCCTTTTCAGGTCCAGTAAACCCAGGTGAACATGAGTGGTTTAAGTGCACATATGTCTTCATAGACCTGTAGCTTTAACTGTGGTCTGATCTGTGGTGCCGCCTCCTGTCTGTAACCCTGCTTGCACACTTTTCACAGGCCTGGTTATGACAAGCCAATCCTTGTGCCTAATTAGGATAAATTTAGGAAATACCCTCCAGTTGTGCTCAGTGTTTCATTCATCATCCATCTTATTTCCCTGTATTGTATCCAATACTCTCCTGGAAGTGCTGCCGTTCCCTGCCGTCCAAAATGTAATCTTTTTAAACCACAGCCTATTGCGCACCGCGGCCTTCTTTCATCAAGCGAAGCGTGTGCTCGTGTCAACAAAGAAGCAGCAGACCCAGTACCTTGATATTGTGATCTTCAACAAGTTGATGCTTATGGAAGGCCACCAAGGAACCAGAGGTGATGTAGAGGCTGGAGAGCCAGTGTGTTAGATCAGTGCACGGCATGCATAGCGCATGCTTTTATGTTGCTTAAACCATTGGGAACCAAGGAGCAATCATGAAGGTTCGGTCCTCTGGAAGGTATCGTGCAGCGTGCTTTTTTTTTTTTTTTTTTTTTTTTTTTAGATTTGCATTAGTTCCTGTAAAAACAGGTATGAAGAGTGTTCTTCCACATCTAAGCAGAAGGGACTAGCTCGATTGCTTGGAATATTTAATATTGTCACACAGAGGTCTTCCCCGAGAAGACAAAAAGGATCCAGGATCATAGCCACAGCCATGGTTATGTGTTTTCTCCCCCTGCCCCTTTTTGGGAAAGAAGAAGGCAATATTTTGGTCCATAACAGAAATTAGAGACAGTAACTTAAATTTCAATGTTGCTATTTCTGGCTAGTGACTCAGCAGCTGTTGGCGATTTCCCATTTTTTTACTTTTGTGCTGTTTTGCTGTCAGGAGTAATTACCAATTACCTTCAGTAGTTTTGATAACCTGCTTTCCCTATAGAGTCTAAAGATGTTTGTCTTCTTGGACCCCCCGCTCCAAAAAAACACATACTTTAAAAGCAAAGATCCAAAAACACAGACTGCCAAAATCTCTACCTTTCACAAATTACTTAGGACAAAAAGGTCAGTCCTGTGTTTTTAACGGCTTAGTCTGGATAAAGATTCTCCCATCTAAACTGGGACCGGGCTAATTTACAGTTCTGACTGGAGCCCTCTAGTATTAGGAGGCAAAGCATTCAATAATGGGATTAAGTGCCAAATCTATTTTTTGTTGATAAGTAGTTAGTTAAGGTTGTGGTTTTTGGGGTCGATATTTGGAGTTTGCATTTATATATAAAGTTTTTGCAGTGTCTTTTCACTTGCAGCACACATGCATGCCAGCTAATTTAAGTGGATTTGAAATAGTTGGATTAGTTGCTTTAAGATTATTTTAGCTGAGTCCTTAAGCCCACAAAAGAGAATTTGAGTGCATGGTCAGGAGAGGCAGCTGTTTTTGCCGCTGGTCTTCCAGAAGCAAGATAAAGGCGCTGTGCTTTTCATGAAGTATAAAATCATTTTACTTTTTTTTTTTTTTTTTTTTAAATGTTTTATCGCAAAATGGAATTATTGTACAGACTTGAAAAGGGTGGAGATTTTACGGTCACTGCTAATTTCCCCTAATTGGTGGAGATTGTCTCACAGCCCATACAACTATTTAAATACATTAATGACATACCTTGTAAAGGGTAGACCTTCTGGTCGGTGTCTGCTGCCCTTCCCAGCTCCTCTGGCTGCTGCTGCCTCTGCCTCTTGCCTGGGACGAACTTTGAGTCTCCTCGACCCTCAGACTCATCCCTGCGCCTCATCCCTGGTGGTCTAGTGGCCATCACAAGTAAGTATTTTCCTTTTCTTTTCTTCTCTTTGTCGCTCTTTCACTCTTGCATTTTCTGCCTTTTTCTTCTATCATTTGCCGTTTCTTTTCTTCTCTGTAGCTCTGTCACTCTTGCATTTTCTTTTCTTCTATCATCCCTTGTTTTTCCCTAGTTCTTTTTCCTTTCTCCCCTCTTCCTCTGCCCCCTTCCCCCCGCGAAGAACCTTTCCCGCCCTCCCGCTTCCCAGCTGACTGGTCCCACCACCCTTCTCACCTTCTCAATGGCAGCCACGCGCAGTGGACAAGCCCGCCTGCACCCGACCGCGCCCAGCGCCAGGAACCCTGGTGGCTTCGGTTGAGGTCAGCCCCAGCGCCTTGAGACCCTCACGGGTGAGTAGCCACGCTTTTTAAGCATTGATTGATAGACATGTGCCTCGCATAAACTTAGTAATATGAGGCGAAATATCGAAATGTTGCAGTAAAAACCGAGATATTCTCTGTCAGTAAATGACGCCATGTAGTAATTACTGGAATCAATTTGATTGCATTGTAACATTTATATGGCACTTACCTCTCCGATGTGAGGCGTTGAAGAGCTTGCGTACATGAATAATAGTCTACTCTACACCTCGTAGTACGCGTGGTTGGAAGGGTGTTGTCTCTGTTTTCATCCTGTGTGGGGAAAGATTCCATGTTGTGCGTGATGACCACCGAGGAGCAGTTGTGTGATGGGTGGAGGAGAGGCACCCATTTTATGGTTAGAAATAAGCTGATGATGTCAGTAACAAATCCCATTTGTTGATATGAGCTTGATCTCTGCTCTTCCTTTATACGAGGATATTCTCTTGTGTAGGAAGCACTGGAATTCACCAGTTATGTTTGTGAGCGCACTTACTATATGACAGCTCATGGTCCTACCCGTGTTGTTCTCCAGTTAACTGTTTGTGTATTGGCACCATGGACAAATATGTATTTTGTGCATGGCCGATGACGGAGTTATGTTGTGTTTTGAGTGTGCTCGCTAACACTGGATAATGTCAGTGATTTTATGCATTTCAGACATGAGCATAACACTGTTTTTAACTTTTTTTCAGGGAATTTCAAGAGAAGTTTTTTTTTTTTTTTTTTTTTTTTTTTAAAGACATCTTCCTTAGTTTTCATCCCCTACTGTGCATTGCCTTAGCAGGAGTTGAGCACATGACGTAGCCTGTGGCCTACTCCTGCCTTCCAAGCAATTCATGTGTATGGATTGGCACATACTTTTTTTTGCCTGTACGAAACTCGCGAGTCTGCTCTGACTTGCGAGTCGGGGAGAAAATGGTGTTCGAGTCTGGTACTTCAAGTGGTCATTTGCAAGCTACCACGTCTGCTCCAAATTGTGTGGCAAAAATGGAAATTTTTTTTCCCCAGGAGAGCCTTATCTTTTTTTTTTGGTGCACTTCACCATTGCCCGAAGCATGGTCATCTTTGGGTTTGGCCCACATAGCTTGGATTTTTTTTTTCACAGCACAAAACTAGTGACCCAACACTGACTCATAAATTTCCAAATATCCAAATAAATAAATAAATAAACCCGTAACCCTGCCCATCATGTTGTGTAAAAAAAATAATGTGAGAGACATGATTTGCGAGTCATGAGTTGTGATTTTTGAAACAGCTAAGATATACAAAAGTGCTAACACTTTAAATACCACCGCCACCTTTTTTAAATAAGGACACCTCAAACTACAAAATTTATTTACACCAAATCATAAAAAACACACCTTCTGAATAAAGTTCTACTTTCATTCCAAGTATGGTGTGTATCCGTAGGGCGTTTTTGACTATGTTTCAGCTAAATTTTGTACGGGAGCTAAAGTGCAAAATTATGAATTTTGCAGATTCCTCTCATTCCGCTCCTCCTCCTCCTTATCCTCCCAGCTGCAAGGGCAAAAGTTGTAGGCAAATCAGTAAACGCCTTTTCATTTGAAATTCAGTTTCCAATATAAGTGCACAGTGGCCACAGCACCTTGTAAGACACACAGGGCCTTGCAGTTGCCCTCTTCATGCATTCAGCTGCTGTTTTCACAGTTTTGCTGTCGGCCACCCCATAGTACAGCATGGGGCGCAGATTAAGTAAGCCGACTCAGCCATTCGCTAGCTTGACTGTGATTGACAGCCGCCTGCTCTTGCACAATGTCCACGCAATAAGTGGTTGCTTTCAGTACCAGGGACTACCAGTGCAGTGTGTGCTTTGACCTAAAAATATACATGTATAATTTGGCTTTTACACAGTGCTTGTTTTCATACGATGTATGTTGTCATACAAAAACAATTCGCAAACAAATTGAGCATTGGCAAAGCCAAAATGTCATCCGCCAGTTCTCGCCCTAGTGACTTGGCCAATAGTTGTTTGCCCTTGCCACTCTAAACTCAGCCTTTCACTCACCGAATAATGGGGCCTGGGAAGTGGGGTTAGGTGAACACAGGACAGATTTGTTTTTTTGGCTCAGAAGTCTCACTTTCAGCTCATTACTCCTCTAAAACAAATACTGTCCTTTCCTCTCTCTGACCATTAAATAGTATTTAAGAAAGCCTCTTCATCAACAACGCTCACGGTCTACAGCTTCTTAAATTCTAAAGTCCCAATGTGTATTTACCTAAGACATTCTGCACAAGGTTCTCTGCCCTCTGGATGCTGTTAAATATACAAGGCCATTGCTGCGGGAGCTCTCAAGGGTGCTCTAATAACTCGGAATGTTAAGTGGCAGAGAGAGTTAAGGAATGTAAGTACCTATACCCCTGATTGCAATTAGAAAAGACACTTGTGAAAGCTCTGTGGGGCATACCAAGCACTATGTCTCGAGGTGGGCTGTCACTGCGTCACCCGGCTCCTAAAATATCCAGTAAAAAAGTATGTTCCTATTCATTCTCTTAACAGGACACATGATACTGCCGGGTCACAAGGGCTGATTAAAAAATCATGGAGCTTTTGGGAGATATGATGGGTGATGGCTTTGGATCTGGCATTAAATATATTAATGTTGACGACCCATGTATGGAACATTTAACAATTGTTCAAATCTTCTGAAGTTCAAGCCTAGCATTTTCTGATCTTCCATAATAAAGATACTGACAAATTGGTTCGGTCGGATAAGATACTTCTGCAGAGATCTATGCAGAATTCACCCAAACTTCGATCCTTGAAAGGCAGTGCCATAAAATGGTGACTATTGCAAATACTACTAATGCATTTCTACGGATAAATGTATGTTTTACGATGTCCTGTATTAAGATTGCAATTTTAGAAGTTTAAAACCTCCAGTGGAAGGTCTAGGATTTGGAGTATTTCGATTTTAGAAATCGCAAAAGACTAAAAGAAGAGGGGAAATCCAGCAACTCTGCGAAAGGCAGTCAAATGATGCTCTGCATACTCTCGTTTGCTGGGTTATCTGAAAGGTGAGAGGTGACGCTTAAGCTTTTCGAGTGGGCAGGCCATGCTGGTAATGGTTATTTACTTTTCGTTACTTGGGTGATAGCTGGCAGGGGGCAGGTATATTCTAAAGACCCCAGTCCAATTGTAGTTTCTCTTTTTTCTGAATATGTTACTGTCTTTCTGCCACTAATACCCTCTCTTCCTGTAAATGGATGTGTAAAAAGGAGACTCAATCAATCAATTTATAAAGCGTGCTACTCACCCGTCAGGGTCTCAAGGTGCTGGGGGATGGGGAGCTATTGGTCGAATAGCCATGTCTTGAGGCGTTTTCTGAAGGCCAGGAGGTCTTGGATCTGGCGTAGTTGGAGCGATAGGGAGTTTCAGGTCTTGGCGGCGAGGTGAGAGAAGGATCTTCCTCCGGTGGTGGTGCGGCGGATACGGGGGACGGATGCGAGGGCGAGGCTGGTGGACGGGGGTGTGGAAGGTGAGTCTGTCGTTGAGGTAGGCTGGACCCTGTGTTGTGGAGGGCTTTGTGTGCGTGGCTCAGTGGTTTGAAGGTAATCCTCTTCGATATGGGTAGCCAGTGTAGGTTTCTGAGGTGGGCAGAGATGTGGTTGCGGCGCAGGACGTCAAGGATGAGTCGGGCGGAGGCGTTTTGGATACGTTGCATTTTCTTTTGTAGTTTGGTTGTGGTTCCTGCGTAGAGTGCGTTGCCGAAGTCCAGTCGGCTGCTGACTAGGGCGTGGGTGACAGTTTTTCTGGTTTCGACGGGACTCTGACCTGTGGCTCAATGATGTGTAAGTCGAGCGGAGTGAGTTCAGGTGTTCTGTTCGCTTCGGCTCTACAATCCTTCCTTTATCTCCCTGTCCTCTCGGTAGGTTGCCTTGCACCGGTTGGTGCAGACTCGGTTACGTGCACCTTACATCGATAATGCCAAAGGCATTTCACTACTCTTCTGACCTTTGTAATGGACTTTTGGGTCCAGAGAAGTTCTGCTTGTGATGAAACTTACCTTTGTGACCACCTTGCTCACAAAGGTGTTCTGCTGATGACTCCAGTGTTGTGCACCTTCTCACTCCCCAGACAGACGTCGCCTAAGATTTTTTTTTATCATGGTCTCCATCACTGTGTTCTAGCCAGGGTACCCTAGGTGACACTAGAGCATATGCCTCACATAGCTTTCCAGAGAGCCATTTGTTTACATACCTGTGGAGAGCCATGTTGACCTGGAATTTTGCAATGGAGAACCGGTCTTCTGCCTGATGTGACAGAATCTCCCAACATCTCTTTTTCGAACCCATGCTAATAATTTATTTATTTAGTGAAACCCAGGACCCATGCATCTTGTCAGGAATGTCTCAAGTAACCAGCCCTTAGTGTCCCAAAGGGGGCCTCGCCTGCTAGTTCGGACAGTTCCCATCAGAAGCAGGACCACTACTGATTTGCATAACGCAGTCGTCTAAAGTGGCACAGTTGGGGGGAGGGCACGACGGTTGGCATGCTACTCAGAGAAGCTGCCAGTGGTTTAGTCACCTTTCTGTGTTTAGCATCTAATGTGCCTTGCACCTGAGCCATAATTGATGAAGAGCTCTCTGTTCCTATAGGAGAGGAGATTGTCCAAGGGACATGACACATTCACTAGCGCATGCTCTCCCAGGCTCGACCTAAAAGCAGTGACATCCTAGCCCAGAGAGACAGAGCTTTGCATCATTAAGCAATTGAGCATCCAATGCTAATCCCTCCTGAAATGTCCCTAATAATTATCAATTTTTTGTTTATTCTTATGGACACAGCACTTGAAACTGCATACGCGTGAAACTTCAGATAACGGTACTAACAAGTGCCTGGTTTTCTTATGAGAAATGCATAAAAGGACCTTGAGAAAAGATACAACTGGGAGACCGGTGCACATCAGCGGCGAGAGAACCACGCATATTAATATAACGTGTACATGCAAAATGGCGGCGGCTTAATCAACACGGCGAATGCAATACTGATGTATTCTAAAACAGCAAAAACACACCCACAAGGTGTTTGGTTAATCACCAACCCCCTCAGGACTCCACCTTGGAAGTGTTGTATGACTGGCCAACTGTTCCATTGTCCCTGATTAGAATATTCATTATGAGATCTATCCAAAGGTTTACCCAAACGCTTCTCCAGCGGTGCGTTGGTTACATAGGTAGCGTTCCTAAATGTATGCCGCCACATTCTGCAACATGTATTTATATTGTAATACAACAAAGTAGCTTTAGAGATACTGTATCATTATTTTGTATAAGCAACTCTGGTCTCTTCTGCTTCGTCGTGTGATTATGACCCAATAAACTTGCATTGCTGTGGACCACTGCCTTCGGAACTTGTCTAACATTTCCAATTTCTGTAGGTGTGGCCACCAATCCTATGGCTCCATCCCTGTTTTCTCTCTTTGTAATCCGGTTTATCTAGAAAGGAAGCATCTTCAGTGCAATTTGCGCCGTAACTAATGAGGAATTACTCTAAAATACCTTGATTGACTTCTTGGTAAGGAACTGACTGTCTCCTAGCCTGCCTCTCCAAAGTTTTGTCTGAAATACTCATTGACTGTCCGATTTGGGGCAATGCCTGCTCCACTGCCCCCGCACCCATAAATAGTTTTTTTGCAGTTTGTAGAGTCTTGTGCCGTAGACTGGAACTAGCGCACCCAACAGGTCCAATAAGCCAGCAGGATGAGGATGCTCATCTGAGGATTCTGGAACAAGATGGCACCAGCTGAATCCATCACAAGTGGGTGGGTTGCAGGTGCCTCTTGACTTCCTAGAGCTTGGAGATCGGAATAGCTCACTCTTTGGTCTTATAAAAATTGGTACTTAGCTTTG
Organism: Pleurodeles waltl; assembly: GCF_031143425.1. Classification (NCBI taxonomy): domain Eukaryota; kingdom Metazoa; phylum Chordata; class Amphibia; order Caudata; family Salamandridae; genus Pleurodeles; species Pleurodeles waltl. The sequence continues at coordinate 1,029,773,402 of NC_090449.1, read as the reverse complement.
TAGTGTACGTGCTTCGTCGGGGTCCGAGTCGCGCACATCGGCACCAAAGAAGCATCATTGTAACGACCCAGATCTGCCTACATTTTCTTATTTGAGGCTGAAACAATGTAACGGCTGTTCAAATCTGCAGCACTGAATATTGTGTGGAAAACACATTTCTCAATTTCCAACATCTTTAGGGCATTTTGAAAATTCCCCCCAGATTTTGCCTTAGCTTGAATTGCTAGGTCAAGAGCACAAGGGCAGAAACAGGAGAGGAACAACAGGAGTTGTAAGTGAGTTAATTACACTCTTGAAGAGTCGAGAAATGTCTTCTAACAAATAACTTATTTGTGCCACCGTGAAGACAAACACGCTAGGAAAACAAGGCAGGCAGAAGGATGCAACTCAATTCATACAAGCAATTCTCAACCTGAACATGCTTGTAAAGTCCAGGGCTCCAGCCACCTGGAAGGATAAAAAACTTACATTGACATGAACAAAACAGATGATCAAGAGCTGCAGTGAATAATATATTTTTTTTTAAAGCCAGGAGCACTGCTAACACCGAGGTCATACTTACTGTATTCTTGCCACAGATCACACGCAAGCATAGCTGAGCAATAGTGAGTCTTTGCAGTTAAGTTGTCCAACTTCATCCATTCTCTCCAGACTCTCTCTCCAGGCTGAAAGCAACACAATATTGTGTGTCTTTAGGGGCATAAACGCTCAAAGGAAGGCCCAGACCAGGTATTTTACAATTCGAAGATTTGCTCTTCAAACATACGGCAGCTAGACTCTCTCGTTAACCTCAACACGCCTGCCAATCAGGTAAGTCTGGATCTATTTATTATAGTTTGGAACTTGGATCCCAACAGATCGTATCAGGATTCTTCCAATCCCACCTCTCCACTGCCACCACCGTGGCGAACATTGAACCCGAGGACCATGGCTGATGGGTTTGGTGGGGACAGAGACCTTGACTTCAGGAGATGGAGATGGGATGTGAAGGGAATGCTGGACTGAGCAGAGATGCACACAAGCTTGGACGATATTTTGAAAGGTTGGAGAATTGTGAAAAGGAGGCCCTTCATATGTCAGTTGACTGGATTATCAATCTGCTTGTTTCATTATTAGTGGCATTACATTGCAAAACATCATATGCACTGGGGAATTTGTTTTTTCCGTATTTTTCTCCGCAAAAATGAAAAAAACACAGATTTTCCCGTGTTCCTGTAGATTGGAAATGCCTTTACCAGTAATCCACCCCACATTCCATTTTACAATCTGCATCTCAACCTGGGCCTGTGTTTTTTTAATATTGGCGGCAAAGGAGACCTTGCCTTGCACAGGCTGTGTAATGTTTCTGGAACTATTATGCCAAATCTAAACATGGTCCCAGCCCCATCAATGAACATGTAAACATTTCCGAATGGGGCAGGCGAAGAAACACGTGAGTATATGCAGGTTGGGAAATTCTAAATGCAATATAAAAATTCTGAAATAGTAGCGCCTTGAAGCTGTGGGTGGCAGCCAGGTTCTATGCTATTCCAGGCACGCAGCTGCCACTGAACTGCTCTCACAGTCTGCCTGCAAAGGCGCTCGTTGACACGTATCCGCTGTGAGATGCGCCGCAGTCAGTCTGCAGAAGAGACGAACGTCCCTTCCGTTGTCTGCTTTCACTCGTGGAGCAGAAATGATTCACAATCAGGACCAGGGGAGAGAAGCCAAAGGCAGTAAATTAGATGAATGCGTTTATTTGTAGCTCACTCGCAGCCTGTAACAAGCACAAAGACACAGCTGCACCCCTCCGGAATTACAGAAAATTGAAGTAATTACCTCCATTTTGAGAAGATGCCATTTAAATTTTTGCCACATGAGCAAGGCTTGTGCATTTCTTTATCTGTGGTTTATATAGCTCTGTCTAGCTGCCAGGGTGTCAGAGGGCTTTACCGCGAGGAAGCAACACATGCCAAGTACAAATCAGTAAGAACGAAGTGCAATATATTTATTTCTTTTAACAAGGATGTAAGAGCATTTATTCAAAAAAAAAAATCAAAGCACTTAGACATTTATAGAAGGATGCGCGTAGTTATACTGGGATGCAGATTTTCTATAGGCATCAGTTTATTTTCTAGATTTAGTATTATTGTGTCGGGCGTGACATTGAGAGATTGATCTTTAAAGGAATTTCAGAAGCACGCCCTATCTAGATGTGCAGTGACTTGTGTGATTTTAAGTCAATGACTATTAGTCTAGAAGTTGTTCTGGAGTGTCCTTTGAATTCTTTTAATAACGTGTTGGAATTGAGTTTCGGATACTTAGGGGCATTCAAAGCAGGACTTGATTGGCAACTTTCTAGAAAAGTTTCCCATCCCAAGAAGTGATTTTTCTTCTGTAGGTTCTCACCCTCCAGATCTAATTATTTTACTGTTTAAGTGTTCTGCGGTGCCCAGGTGTAGTGGCTGAAGGGTGATACTTGCTGCCTCCTTTGTGATGCCAACCTCTGGGGGAAGCCGCGTCCAGCTTGTGAGCACCAGAGCGATGTGGGGAAAGTCTTCATTGCTGAGAGTAGTCCGGCAGCTTAGCGTACTGCGTTGAGTCGTCTTTCTCCAGCCAGCTGATGTTTCCTCAATCCTCCTAAGGCTGAGCGGACCAGGAGGTTGTAATGGGCAGCGTTCGGTCTCTGGGAAGACGTTCAGGGATAGTTTGAGCAAAAGGTTGTCCTTTCTTTTGTAAACTTCGCACTTGTATAGCGCACTACTCACCCGTTCGGGTCTCAAGGCGCTGGACATACTGCTGTGGAACCCCTCCTGGCTTTTCCCTGTGAGGCACCCACTCCTGGACAGCCCCATGGTGAAACCAGGCATCCAAGGCTGTGAGGGCCTTTGTGGAGATTAAGCAAGCTATTGCCCAGGGTTAAGTGGGACCCATTAATTAGATTAGGCACCAAGGCGCAAATTATCTGGTCCAAGGGAATTGAGCCCAAGACCCGCCGAGGTAGGAATTGAACCCTGGTCCCGGGCCATATCTCTACATCAGGATCTGCCCCTCTAACCATTGTGCCACTCGTCTTCTGATATAAGATGAGAGACAGAATGGAATGGGACAGAGGCTGAAAATTCCTCCCATCTCTGGGCTGAAAGGGAGCCACTGTTGCCTTTGCTTGTTCCATCAGAGTGATTTCAGAGTGAGCTGCTGCTCAACACTAAAGGGTATCTCTGATCCTAGGCATGGCCCACTTTGTTGTACCAGCTGAACTGTTGCTACAGAGTTAGTACAAACCATCTTACATCCTGAAAGGCGTTGGAGATCTGTGGCACCCATCAAACCGCCCGTCTGCCGAGTGCTGTCCAATCCCAGGGTGAATCACCACTACAGACCTGCTGTCCATATTCTCTGCACACAAACACAGCAAATTCTCTTTCAATCTCATATACATAACATCAGTATCCAGAACAAATGTCACCTCTTAAGATCCAAGACTAAAAACAAGTTTGTCTCCTTCCGAGTTTTTATATATCCTTGTCGCGGGGACACTGACTCTTACAAACTGACCACTTTCTTGGATCTCATTCTCACCTGCTGCGCAGGATGCAGTGTAATCCATCACTTGTATGGAAGGTGTTGCTGTACAATTGCTCCAGACTGCAGTAATCAGCTGCTTTGATTCACACTGTCAGCGAAGATGGACGACCCCCAGTGGGGTGGAGACACCGAGCCCGGGGTGATTTAACAACATTTGTAGGCAGTGGAACCTGAACATGATTAAGTGGATCACTTACGAAGGCAGGGATGTGTATAAAACATTTCTTGGAAACATTTCCCAGAGCAATCTATGGCTGTTCACAGTACTTTGTGGTAAAGCTAAATTGTTGAAATCCACAGTCTACATGTGTACTCGAGGTGAGAGGTTGGACAGGACAAGAACGTCATTGTGTCAGTCTCCTTTTACAATAGCTGTGTGTGCTTGCCAGACTCAGCATCCACACCTGCCCATCGAAGGTTGTCTTTGTGGTTGAACTGTTGGGGATCAGGGAGCACAGAGCAGGGGTGCCTTTGGAGATTTTACATGCTTCCTCAAATGCACATAATTCTGAGTCTGGGTCTCTCTCTCCTTTCGTTCTTTCGTTCTTTGTTTCTTTCTTTTTTTCTCTCTTTTTCTCTTTCTTTCTCTTTCTTTCTTTCTCTTTCTTTTCCTTCTTTCTCTTTCTTTTCCTTCTTTCTCTTTCTTTTCTTTCTTTCTCTTTCTTTTCTTTCTTTCTCTTTTTTCTTTCTTTCTTTCTCTTTTTCTTTCTCTTTTTCTTTCTTTCTTTCTTTCTTTCTCTTTCTTTCTTTCTTTCTTTCTTTCTTTCTTTCTTTCTTTCTTTCTTTCCTTCTTTCTTTCTTTCTCTTTTTTCTTTCTTTCTTTTTTCTTTTCTCTCTTTTTTCTTTCGTTCTTTCTCTTTCTTTTTTCTTTCTTTCTTTCTTTCTTTTTTCTTTCTCTTTCTTTTTTCTTTCGCTTTCTTTCTCTTTCTTTTTTCTTTCTTTCTTTCTCTTTCTTTCTTTCTTTCCTTCTCTTTCTTTCTCTTTCTTTCTTTCTCTTTCTTTTATTTCTTTTCTTTCTTTTATTTCTTTTCTTTCTTTCTCTTTTTTCTTGCTTTCTTTCTTTCTCTTTCTTTCTCTTTCTTTTTTCTTTCTCTTTCTTTCTTTTCTCTTTCTTTCTTTTCTCTTTCTTTCTTTTCTCTTTCTTTCTTTTCTCTTTCTTTCTTTCTTTCCTTCTCTTTCTTTCTCTTTCTTTCTTTCTCTTTCTTTCTCTTTCTTTTCTTTCTTTCTTTCTCTTTCTTTCTTTCTTTCTTTCTTTCTTTCTTTCCTTCTTTCTTTCCTTCTTTCTTTCTTTTCTTTCTTTCTTTCTTTCTTTCTTTCTTTCTTTCTTTCTCTTTCTTTCTTTCTCTTTCTTTTTTTCTTTCTTTCTTTCTTTTTTTCTTTCTTTCTTTTTTCTTTCTTTCTTTCTTTTTTCTTTCTCTTTTTTCTTTCTTTCTCTTTTTTCTTTCTTTTTTCTTTCTCTTTTTTCTTTCTTTCTCTTTTTTCTTTCTCTTTTTTCTTTCTTTCTCTTTTTCTTTCTTTTTCTTTCTTTCTTTCTCTTTTTTCTTTCTTTCTCTTTTTCTTTCTTTTTCTTTCTTTCTTTTTTCTTTCTTTCTCTCTTTTTTCTTTCTTTCTTTCTCTTTCTTTTTTCTCTCTTTCCTTCTCTTTCTTTCTTTCCTTCTCTTTCTTTTTTCTCTCTTTCCTTCTCTTTCTTTCTTTCCTTCTCTTTCTTTCTTTCCTTCTCTTTCTTTCTTTCCTTCTCTTTCTTTCCTTCTCTTTCTTTCCTTCTCTTTCTTTCCTTCTCTTTCTTTCCTTCTCTTTTCTTTCCTTCTCTTTCCTTCTCTTTTCTTTCCTTCTCTTTTCTTTCCTTCTCTTTCCTTCTCTTTCTTTCCTTCTCTTTTCTTTTTTTCTTTCTTTTTTTCTTCTTTTTTTTCTTCTTTTTTCTATTCTATTTTTTCTCGTTTTCTTTCCCTTTCTCTTTTTCTCTTCTCTTTTCTTTTCGTTTTTCTTTCTTTCTCTCTTTGTGTTTCTCTTTTTTGCTCTTTTTTTTCTTTCGAACTGATTTATTGCAGCATGGGCACTTCCATTGTGAGGCGCTGCACCTGGAGCATTGTGGTTTTTAAGGCAGAATATAGAATCAAGGATATAGTGGGTGAGGGCAAATAAGGGCCAATTCACAAAACACTTGTGTGTTAAGTAGTACTCCTGCAGCATCCCTCCACATACTCTTAAATCCCTTTGTGAATGAGCCTTAAAATTACCAGAATAGATGTCACCCTAAATTGTTTGCATATTACGCGCACAAAGTGTGCTAAGCGTGGCCACATACCCACAGGCATTCTTTTCAAGGTGTGTGTTCTGTCTTAATGTCTAATGCTAGCCCCATGCAATCCGTGTAACTTCTATTCAGTTACAAAGAGAATATAAACATGCTTTGGCAAAGGCAGAGTATGGCTTATAAATGCAAGTCCTCTTCAGCCGCTGATGGGTGGAGTCACTCATTGAGTCATACTACCACACACACACACACACACACACACACACTACCACACATCCTTGTGCTCATGCATCCACTCCTCTACCCACTTATTCATTCTTGCATTCACCCACTTACACAACCACAGCCAAACAACATGTACAGGGTAAATTAAAACAATAAATAATAAAACATGCTGCCACTAAAACACGGCAGGCATAAAGTTAACCATGATAACGAGTGGCTGTCTTCCTGTGATGTTGAACATAGTTTTCATTGATTAAAGTTCCATCCTGGTCGCTACGTTTGAAAGGAACGGGTTGGCCATCTTGGAATGGTAAAACAACAATACATTATGGGAAGTACCTTTCCATTATGGTTGCCTGGTTGGGAACCAGTAACCGCACGGGGTGAGGCACACAGCATATGAAGTGAGCAGCATGCAAGTGGCCTGTTTGCATTGTCTGGGTGCAGTGATATATTCTAAAAAATTAAAATAAAAAGTGGAAGGAATTAAATAAAAGGAGGCCTATAAAAGTGGTACACTCAACGCGTCACCCCAGGAGTGAAATCCAGAAAAGAAAGGAAGTGATTTGATCTTTAAATGTACCGAAACATTATCTGGGCACTGTGATCATTACAAAAGAGTCACAGCTGATTTGTAGCACAATCAAACCATGAATGGAGGTCATGGTTTAATCTTGATGTAGATGACGGTGTTATTATTTTGTGTTTTACTTCTGATTCTGTGAAGTACATGACTAATGGAGGGTGTTCCGGTGACCGGACATTGTCCTAATGCAATTGATTTGTCAATGAACAATTTTAAGAGTTAATATTTATGATATGTCTGTGATTCTTACATGAATAGCATAATTGGGCTTGTGTGATGTTGCTCATTTAATCAAACAATCTGCTTTTGTTGTGGTTGTAATGTGTAAAGTGGGTAATTATTAACTTTAATGATATCCAGGAGGTCACTGTAGAGGTTTTTTGACCCTTTAAGTTTGGTCTGGTAAAAGGCCGGTTTGCAGCTTCTTGCTTATGGTCAGAGTATGCACTTCAATGAATGGCGGTAACTTTTACTGTATGTAGAGAAGGAATAGATGATTATTTAATAATATCATCCATGCAGCTGCACAGTCTTGACAACGTCTGTTGCGTTTAAGGTCGAAGCACATTCAAGAAGCACTGAAAATGAATATCGACCTGAGAGATGATGAACAGGAGTTATGGTCACCTACAAGCTATTTTTTTTAAATGTTTTTTTTAAAAAAATTTATACGAATTGGGATGTGCAATTGGTGTTCTTGTTAAACTTTTCTGTATAAACTGCATCCAAAGTGCTGTTGGTGGACTCTCAGGGTACTTACTACCTTGAGGCTCAGCCAAGCTATTGATGGCCTTCCTGCTCACTTCTAGGTCCTGAAGCAGCACATCCAGGTCCTGTTAACACTAAAATCCAGCTCTCTTCAGTAGCAGTTGAGACCCCTCTTTTGAGCTGCACCCCAGCACATTAACACGGCTCAGCACCCTCTCCCTTTCTCTGTTACCATTGTCCATCCTGAGATGACGTGTTGCGCTGTGCACGTCTGCACGCTCAGAGCTTTGTCTTCGTCTCTCGTCCTCAGAACATTGTGGCAGTGGCAGCGGGGTTCTGCGACGGCCTGAGCTGCGGAGACAACACCAAGGCAGCAGTGATCCGCCTCGGCCTCATGGAGATGATCGCTTTCGCCAAGATCTTCTGCAAGGGCCCGGTGTCTACTGCAACCTTCCTGGAGAGCTGTGGCGTTGCCGACCTCGTTACCACCTGCTACGGCGGTCGCAACCGCAAGGTGTCGGAAGCATTTGTGAAAACTGGAAAGGTATTTGAATTTTAAAATGCAGTTGTTTTTTGTGCCACCCAACAAATACTACACTGGAGCTCACATTCCTTCTCATGTTTAATAGATTTTTCTCTAACTTTTTTCCGTATTTTTTTTGCAACTTTTTAAAACGTTGTTTACGATCAATGGGCAATCCTGGTCAGTTGTTGCAGAACACCTCAAACCCCAACCAGACATCGCACAAAGGGACATTCTAGGATGCTTATTGCTGTTCTTTGATAGTGACGTAAGAGTGGGTAAAGAGTTTTTTTTTTTTTCTCTTCAGTAGTTCGACTTCTTTAAGGTGAATTCATTTTTTTACATCATTTTAGTGCTTTTTTTACATCTATACATGCCTTGAAATAAAATTAAAATATGTTGCATTCTGCACACACAGTACATTTGAATAAATGCCTCCATTTGTGCTCTCTGTTTTGTGGTTTATGCTCTGTTTATTATTGTGCTTTAGACAGATCCTCACAGTTTTCTCATGAAGACTGCCACAGCCTCTGGGTTATGCAGGCGTGCAGCACAGTCCTCTGTAAATTTTAGGGAATCGTAAAAAACAGTAAGGTACACGAAAAACAAGTCTTTTAGGAGAAAAAGTGAACAAGTTACCGTTTGCTGACTCAGCATTCAGTTAAATTAGTGTGCCCAGCGCTAGTGTGGATGTTTATATTTAGAGGGAATAGCGAACTTTCAGGTGGCAGCACCTGTGTGCCCAACCCAAAAATGAGAGGAGAAAGGGTTGAAGTGAAAGAGGAACCACAGTCACAAGAAAATATGTAAGGTTCCTGCAGGAGGGATGAGCTCAGATGAGAAGTGTGATGATGTGAACAAGAAGTCATTGAGTAAGCTTGGAGGGCTGGAGAGGGCGCTGCCCTTCTTTCTTGTGACTTTATATGAGGGCTAATGAATGTCTCTTTTGTTGGCTAGCAATTGTAACTTAATGCGTTGGGTTCTTTGAGTAGTAGCACTGAAGAATGTTGCATGACCAGTTCATAATAAAGACTGTAACAAAAGTATTTTGAGGCTGTAGGATTCCTGAACATTCACAATCCGAAGTCATGGATTTCCCTCTGCAGGTTATTACAGCTTCATGTAGAATTATGGAAAGAGTATCGTATTCTGATTGTATCCAAAGCCTGTCTGCTTTGTTAGTGCAAATAATGAAGCTGTTTCCAGCCCCCTACCTTCTGGGTTTCTCCTAATGTTGCTGAGTGCCCACAAATCCACTGGAAATTCTCTATTCTGTGTTAGTTTGATAAAAAGTTAATCAAGGTGTACAGAACTGTGCAAGGAAAGCTATCCTAGAGCATGTTGACTTTAAAGAGTAGTAAACATTGTAATGAAATGCTTTATTTGCAAATTTTGATTACTTTTAGGCCATTCTTTTAATCTTTAATAACTGATAAAAACCCAATTAAAAGGAAACAGCCCTCCTCGGTGTAAACATATAAACACCTGCACAGCCATAAACTAAAATGTCAATCAAAGAAAGTAAGGGAAGAGAGGAGTCCTTTTTATTTCTTCCTGAAAGGGCCAACACAATGTTACTTTGTATGGTTGCATCAAAAAAGCTGATCATAGATTAGTCTGCTTGAGTTTTGTTGTCTAAGAGTGACACAAAAATATTGTTTCTTCTTCCTTTTGTTTCCTCCACTATTGTGCTTCGATTAAAGGTGCAATGATTCGAAGCAGGTTTCAAGGTCTCATGTAATTATTTTATACACTATAGAGAAGCTAGGAACACTAAAATCATAGCCAAACTTTCAGCAGTGAATAATTCTTTCACTGATTGGTGAAATGGCTGGCTCATAGGAATCTTGGCCAATACGTAGTATCACATGCACCCAAAGGTACAGAATGGATAAAAGCCTTTGACACATCATACCTAATTTCAACAAGCTAATATTGATAACAGATCAGTTGCCAAACACCTTAGGCTTTAAACATTCAATGCAAGTTGTAGTGACAGGTACTTGTGAACAGTGTTTCCATGCACAAGGGATAGTGGTGAAAACATGGCACAACACTTTTTACAAGACAATTCATAGCTGCAAAGTTTCCCGTTGTTATATGTGATACCTTTGGCTAATCTTGCCTTTCTACCCAGCCTGCTGGGGTTTTTGATCCCATAGATGAAATATTAATAGCAAATGTCCCACAATATGATGTGATGTCTCTTAAAAGGTCAGGGTTGACTTAAAGTGAGACATTTGCAATGGGGACATTTGGCAGCTATAAATGTCTGCACAATAGCAAGACTATCTTATTGTAGTCAGGCAAAGAGTGCAGAAAAAACATTGGCAAGCATCCTTACAGCGTCAAGTTTAAGGTGCATAAGAATGCAGGGCTACACATTAATCTGGTTTAATTCAAAACTTAAAAGGTTTCACAAGGTACTTTGCTGTCGGCCACCACTACAATGTCATAATATTCAGCAAGGAGTATGTGAACGATCCCCAACTGTGTCCAAGAATTTGTATATTATAACATTTAAAAATCGCACCCTTACTTTGTTAATACATCTGTAGTCCTGTAAACTACTCAAGAGTCCTGACAGAGGGAGTGTGAGAGCTAATGAGTTGTGAGAGAGGGTAATGAGATTTGAGCAAGATTGCAGTATAGACGTTCTATGATTTAAACCGTCTACATGCTGTCCATGGGAAGAAACTAAATAGCCTGAATTACTTCTATTTTAAATTAAATATGTGTTTTATCAAAATCACTGCAAAACCAGTATGTTTTTATAAACATTGGAAAAACCCAGTTTTGTCCTTTTTGGAGGTTAGACAGCTGAATAAACACTGATGAGCGCTGATTGCAAAAAGTGTCAAAAACACTGAGAAACACCACTGAATTTTACAAAAATTAAAATGAAAACCTGACAGCCTAATTATATTGCATTTTTTTTCAAGAGCATTGAAGAACTGGAGCAGGAGATGCTCAATGGTCAAAAGCTGCAAGGGCCACAGACATCAGCAGAAGTTTACCGTATCCTTCAGCAGAGGGGCCTGATAGAGAAGTAAGTGCAGTCAGTTCCTTTGAATTCAGTTCCAAAATGTCCCTTTGCTCGTGTTGGTGCACATTTTCAGAATCTTTGATGTGAATTTGTCTTGAGCAAATCGTCCAGCTCTGCTGCAGAGTTTGTCTTCATATTCACACCCATCAAAACTGGTGCAAGAACCAGGGGCAAAGATACTCTTAAACCTCTGCTCAGTTGGCTCCACTTGTCTAAACCTTCCCCGTACAGCCTTATGTGCCCCTCATGCATTGAGTGGTTTGTGTGTGACAAGGAAAGATAAGGCGGTGTTCCACTTGTTTTCTAGCAGTTCCTAGGCGTAAACCTTTTGCCTTGGCACATTGTAGTCCAAATAATGCAAGAACGGTGGGGAGCTTCTACATATTGGAAACTTAACCAAAAGATAAATGCCTCACACTTGTCCCCTCAAAAGAACGGAATGGAGAGCATGCATCAATAATGACTACAGCAAGAAGACATTTAATTTACGCCCCAACTGATCTAGTAAGACTTATTTGGGGAGGAGGGAGGATGTAAATACAAAACACATGTCTCTACAACCCCACAAACATTACCTGAACATCTCAAAGTTAGTGACTCGTGTAGATTTACCACTGTTCTGTCCAGCCATCCAGCACATACCACCCTCCCCAAGGGAGAAATAAAAAACTGCAACATCACAGTCCTCAAACAAAGACTCTTAAGTTTTGAGAACGGGCCGTTCACTACCTTTTGCCTTAACACAATCCAAAAAGTCCCAGGCAGCTTTTACTCTGAGAAACAGATGAATATACTGTAAGACTTGTAGGGATACATCACTTCCAGGCTCAATTGCACAAAGTCCCACCCCCTCTTTGAATTATTCTCTCTTTCTTTCTGCTCGGATCTGGAAAACTGAGACCTTTGGTCCCCATAAACAAGATGTTTTTATAAGAAACATAGGGTCTGATTTAGAGTTGGCAGACGGGTATCCCGTGTTAGACCTGGCATCCTTGGTGTGGTCTCTCCTGTCTTGTTGCCTCTGCTTCCTATGTTCTGACTGTGTGCTGGACTTATGTTTTTGTTGGTTTTGGTACTATGGGCACTTTACCACTGCTGACCAGTGCTAAAGCGTAAGTGCTCCTTGTGTAAATTGTAGGTATGATTGGCTTTTCCTTGATTGGCCAATTTGATTTACTAGTACGTCTCCAGTAAAGTGCACTAGAGGTGCCCAGGGCCTGTAAATCAAATGCTTCTAGTGGGCCTGCAGCACTGGTTGTGCCACCCACATGAGTAGCCCTGTAAACATGGCTCAGACCTGCCACTGCAGTGTCTGTGTGTGCAGTTTTAAACTACCAGTTCGACCTGGCAAGTGTACCCACTTGCCAGGCCCAAACCTTCCCTTTTGGTACATGTAAGGCACCCCTAAGGTAGGCCCTAGGGAGCCCCATGGACGGGATGCAGTGTATGTTAAAGGTGGGACATGTACTGATGTGTTTTACATGTCTTAACAGTGAAATACTGCCAAATTCGTTTTTTCACTATTACAAGGCCTATCTCTCTCATAGGTTAACATTGGGGCTGCCTTTAAATAGCTTTTAAGTGCAGTTGCCCTTTGGGAGCAGATGGAGATCTGGAGTTTGGTGTCTCTGAACTCACAATTTTAAAATTCAACCTTTGGTAAAGTTGGTTTTTAAATTGTCAGTTTGAAAATGCCACTTTTAGAAATTGGCTTTTTCTTGCTTAAACCATTCTGTGACTCTGCCTGCTTGTGTATTTCCTGTTTGGGTCAGACTGACAGTTGGGCTGTTTGTGATTCTCTACTAGACAGTGATGCAAAGGGAGCTGGGGTGTAGCCTGCATATCCTGATGGTCCATCTGAGCTAGAGTGGAGGGAGGAGTGGTCACTTACACCTGAATAGGCTATGCCTGCCCTCGCACAATGTAGCCTTCAACACCTGGGTGCGAGTCTGGAGCCATGCCTGGCAAGGCAGGGTCTTGTGAACAACAGAGACTCTCCTTTGAAGTTTGCCAACTTCAAAGGCAGAAAGGGATATAAGTAGTGGACCCAAAACCCCAGATTTTTAGATTGCTTTTGGACTCGAGAGGACCTTCTGCCAAGGAGAAGAACTCAAGAGCTGGAGGAGGAGTATTGGCTCTTTGCCTGTGACTGTGCTTTGTTGGGTTGGCCTGCAGTTGCTGCTTCTGCCTGAAAGAGGTCAAAGACTTGACTTTGTGGTATATTCCTGCTTATGAAGTGTCTCCAGGTGCTTGGGCTGAGCTAGCCTCCTGTTTTGAAGTCTCAGGGCCATCAGAATTCCCTCTGCCAGCACCTGGACTCCCTGCTGAGACTCCTACCCTGCCAAGTGGTTCCCTCTCCAGTCCCTGGGCCCTTGAAAGGTGAAGCTAGTAGAACCAGGACTGAAATCCATGCACAGGAGCCATGCAGGGCAAATTTTTATGCATCACCTGCAACGCAGCTGTAAACCTGATGCACCTCCTGCTTCACAGCTGAAAAATAGATGCATCACCTGCATCGCGGCTGGAGAAATGACACCCGCTTGCGGCAGCTGAAAACGACGCATACCCCATGCAGCTTGGATTTTCGTCATCGTGCGGCCTTATTTCGCACGCTACATCGCTGGGTGCCAAAATCAACGTGAGCCTGCGCTGACCCGAGGTACCCATCCAGAAATCGACGCATCACTCTTTTGCGGGAGAGAAAAACTACACATCACCTACCCAACCGGAGAAGAAACTCCTCACTGCCTCACTTACGAGTAAGGATTCGACACATCACTGACTCTTCCGATGCACGCGCGCCCTTGTGGCTTTATTTTCAATGCAAACCAAGTACTTTGCCTAACAACAACGTTTTATGGAATAAGGTTCTACTATTTAAAAAAATCATAACTTGTGTATGTTGGATTTTTGTTGTTTTGGGCTTGTTCGATTCAGATACATATTGGCTATTTCTTTTTTTTTTTTTTTACTGGTGTGGTGTCCATTTTGTAGTGTTCTCACTGTATTACTCTGTGTGTTGGTACAAATACTTTACAAATTGCCTTTGAGATAAGCCTGACTGCTTGTGCCAAGCTACTGAGGGGCTGAACAGGGTTTATCTTAAGTGTGTATCTCCTTTGCCCTGACTAGAGTGAGGGTCCCTGCTTGGACAGAGTGCAAACTGACTGTCAACCAGAGGCCCCATTTCTAACATCCCATCCGCCGAATTCGGATGTCCATAGGATATAACTGAAACGTGATGCAGTGGACGGGATATCCGTCTTGTGTGTAATGGAGTAACTTCATATGCCAAGCTCTAAATCAGGCCCATTGTCTTGATGACCATTTATGTCTCGTCACCCATACTGAGTCTGCAATAAACTACCCTTATGGAGGTGCCATATGGCCCAGGTCGGAACCAGAATATTCTCTATAGTATTAAGGTGTCTGTCAGTCAAGAAAGCACTTCAGAATGCAAAGACTTGTTAATCGGTTCAGCTAGGTTTTTACTACCCTTTGGAGCAGGGGGACTCAAAATTGTTAGGTAGGCTGAGTAAACCTTCTTCTCAAGGCACTCCAAAATCGTCTTTGTTGTAGAAAGGAATGTACTGCACATGCCTGGAAATCCGCACACTCTTCACACTCCTGCAAAGCAGAAACCCCAGTCTCAGTTTCCCCACTTTCTGGAGAATTGGGTAATCCCCATTCCAAACTCTCCAAACTGCTTTGTATCTTCTGCAACTGCCCTGCCTGAGATGGTTCTTCCCCCTGTGTGGTTGCTGAGAAGCTCATCTATGGCGGTTATAAAAAGGGATTCTACTTGAAATAGGCACGCTTCATGCCTATCTTTTTTGTTGCAAGAAAGCCTCTTACGACCAGCAGAGCCTTTAGGAGTTGAAGCCATTTCTTTTCCTTCCTCCCTTTTATTTTTTGCCTCCTTAGGCACATGATGTGCATTGGTGATCTTTCTGTCTTAGCAGACCCCATGTTTGTGTTGGTGTGTTTAATTCACTACTTCATTATCAATATCTGTGAGTGTTTGCTGCACTAATTTCTCAGAGAAGCTTTCAGGCCTCTGAAAGGGCAGCTGTTTCTGTGCATCGTCCGTGGAATACATGGACATGTTCATATGCGCGTGCTGCGGCAGTGCTTTCAACCTCCTCCGATCACCCCCATTGAATCAGGACCAGCATATTCCGCTGGCATCTCAGGGCCGATCACAAACCCAATCCGTTTTCTCCAAGTCCACGTCGATGGATCGGGCTGGTTGGCTGGTGTAATTTCTACCAGTCATGGGGGCCAGAAGGCATCTCGTGTGCTGCTAGGTGGGTAGCAATAGTTCCTCTGCTCCAGTAAATAAATAGACCTTGAACTTCCTCCTCTTGAAGTCCTGTCTGTTATGGTTGTCCAAACCGCCCAGAACTAATGTGTGTGCTTTTCATTCTACTTGGGACTCATCTTTTCAGAGTCTTGGGTGCCTTGAAAATTTAGTGTAATTTTGTGCACATTTCATGATCAAAGTATTTGCTTTGCGTGACTAAGATCGAAATAAAAACGTAAAATGTCAAAAGACACTATGGTGATGGTCATCCTCCTAGTCCTTCAGTTTTTTCTCCCCGCAAAATTGTCTCTCCTCTGGATGCAGTGTGAGACGTGTTGTGTGTGTGTACAGCATAAGGTGACAATCACTTTGGAAACAGGTAAAACTGCCCTCGTGTTACTCCCCCTCCCCACCCCTACACATCTACCATGGTTCACGTTTTATTCAACAATCTTCTGCTATAAATCCTTGGGTGCAATAGAAAGTTTTAATGAACTGGTGATTTTAACTATCACTCTTAAAAAAAGAGACATAATACTAAAAAACGTAATTTAAATTTAAAAGGAAATTAGGTTATTAAAGCCATAGAAAACAAGCACAGTGTGAGTGTCCCTACCAGTGCTATGATTGGGAGGTTCTGGGCCCATTGTGAAAAATCATGAGATTTGTTCAAGATAACTAACCAAATAACAGATCATACTGATGCTTCAACAAATTAAACAAAGTTGGGTTTTTTAAACATGAGGAATCAGCATACTCTACCAGTTGTTTGTTTGTGTTCAGAAACAGTGCCATTTACAGACAAAACTTAAATTTAATCTAATACAGAGAAATTGAACAGGACAAATCACAGCCTTCACTTGTTATGGGTCCAGAATCCCACTTCCCAACAATTGAATTTTTCATTGAGTTTTTGCAGGTTCTTATCTTCTCTCCAGTGTCTCTGCTGATTTGCTCCGCTCACAATGCTACAGTTTTAGTTGTATTTTCTTTTGCTGTTAAATTTACTTTTTAGCCTCCTTTCAGATTAATTTTCTCTTGAACCTGATACTCTCTTGCGTTGTCCTCTTGGTTCCATGACACAGATACTGCAGCTGAAGAAACAAGTCCCCACATTTTGCTACTTAACTAATGCTTATACCCACGACTTACTGAGAAGAACATTGTGACTCCTAAAAATGCGTAAATATATCTTGACTGCTGTTAATTTAAATTACCCTTTGTTATTCTGTTGGTGTTTGACTAGTCTGCACCTTTAAACAAGGACCAACCATATATAAATCAGTCTTTGAGCAGCCTTGGTAGGTGGCTGTCAGCATGATCCATGGTGTTCTGAGACCATGTAGTGAACAGACCTTTATCTAAGTGATGTTAAGATAGGAATAACCTTTGAGAATCTTTCCACAAAGTCAGCTCATCAAGATGGTTTCACATCGGAGTAATAGTAGAGCTGCTCCTCCTGGATCACCTAGTTCAGTTGGACCTTTAAAGACTGTGATGGGCAGTGCCTGTTGTGCAGCAGAATGTGAGGTTCCTTATTCATCTGAATCTGTGGTTGGCTTCCTCATTTTAGGAACTCGTTAAAGACCTGGTTCTTCGGCTGTTTATTAAAATAGGCCGGCATTCCACTGTAACCAGAAGTTCACCAGCGCCAAGACACCTTGGTATTTGTGTGCTCTATAAAACTATTACTTCCTTCCTTCCTGATCACTGCTTCGTTCAAGACTTATCTTAAGCAGTATTAGAAGTTGCTCTGTTTCTAATGACTGGTTTATAGTGATTTGGAAAATAGAGCTTGCTATTTGGGCAAAACTCTAGTTGGCAAAAGATGATTATCAAGTTAACAAGTATATTCAGCAGATCATTGGTGGTCGCAGCGATAAAGTGTCGAGGGCGTAGAGGGAAGATTGTAGCATTGCGAGTCCATTGATTTGTGTCAACTGCAGGGGCAAGTCGACTACTTCAGATTATCTTTACCTTTGAGGAAATGTATTAATTGGGAGCATTTCTTTGAGACGGTATTTATTATTCTGAAGTTGTGCCTTAGAAAGTTCCTTTGGCACAAAGATGATTTTATTGCGATCACCGTTGCGGTGTCCCAGCCTAATATGATCAACTGGTAAAAAGATGCATTTCTTATCCAGTCAGCATAACAAATGACATTACTGAGGAATTTCAGTTTTGAGAAGTTTTTTATGATGACTACTTCCCTCCATGACCATTGTGAAATTCTCAGGTGCGAAGTGCTCAGCAGTGGCTAACCTATGAAACTGGTAATAGATGGATTCGAAGTCTGCTGAGCGTCGCATTCATGCGAATAAAACTGGAAGAGTCAATTTACTGTTCTTAGCTTAATAATATGCTGGTAGTTGGTATTGTGGGGTTGATCTAAGTAGAGGTCAATATGAAAAACTTGACATGTCAGTAGAACTCTCATGAAGGGATAAAATGGAAAATAGTGGTTTGTTAATATTGAGAACTGAAATGGTATCCACCTCCCTCAGTAATCTCAAACAGTGGTGACTTTTCATGCTAGTCACTGGGGTGGTGGCATCAAATAGTAGGTAACCCCCATGAACTCTGAAGAAGAAACATCTGCATCCTTATCATAACCGGGCATTGTTGACATTTTTAATTGATCCTTCTTAAAAATTTGAGGCTGCACCATGTAATTAAACAGCGACTGTTTTAAGTTACAAGGATTACAGTCTGTATATGAAGAGATGACCAGCTGGAGCGGAGGGGTAGCCATGTACACCCTTAACCACTGAATTGCAAATGCGCATTCAGAAACGACGACTTGCAGCCTGGCGCAGGTAACATTTAAAGACCTACTTTGCAGGAGTGATCAAGTCTTCCATCGTCTTTATTTCCCAAGTATCGCACATCTTTCCAGTTTGCACTTTGCCCCTTTCAGCAGGCATTGCTGGTTTTGATGTGCCAGTACCATTTATTGACTGTATCCTTTTGCACTGTAGAAGACATTCCCAGATTCCATTGAGTTATTGCCAATCCCTGTTCCCCTCATCTCAGGGGATCTTGTTGGGGGTTACAGACCCCATTTTCCACCATGCATCAGCTGGCCAATCTATCTGATACACAAATCAGCGTATTGTTTATTTGTTTTCTTCTAGGTTCCCACTGTTCACAGCAGTCTACCAAATCTGCTACGAAGGGAAACCTGTGAAGGAGGTGATCTCCTGCCTGCAGAGCCATCCAGAGCACATTTGAACACTCCGGGCAGAACCTGTGGAAATCCGCCTGTCGCCCCGAAGACCAAGCAGGCGGTGGTATCCAAGGTTTTCAGCAGATGAGTCAAGGCAGCAATAGCAGCAAGGCGACTGCTTGGAAACTAGGGCAACTGGGCCATTAAACATATATCATGCTATTAACCTACATGAAAACATACACTCCTGTTACAAGTATGTACCTGCGTAAATCGATGCATTGACCACTCCCCATTGTAAACACATCTGCCTTCTTTGCATCCCAAACCAGCAGCCTTTATTTTCTGTGATCGCCCCTAAAACAATGCTCAAAGTCCACTTTCTTGGGACCTTTTTTAAATGTTCGAACCTTTCATTGGAAACATTTTATTGGGTTTTGAGCGATAGTGTGATATATAATTTATCCAGAATGATTCTGATATCATTCTGGCATCACACTGAGGCAAGTCGGCATTGAAACTTTTGAGCGTGTTGTATGTTTTAATACCATGCACATTTTTCTGAGTTCTATCATTTTCTGCATTTTTTTGGAATGCTTGTTTGATTAAACATGGCGCCTGCACGTGGAAGGGGATTTCCCATTCGTCTTCAGACATTTTGGACTTCACTTGCCCCCGCGCAGGTCTAACATCCGGCCCTGTGTCTTCGCCTCGTTCACTGTATTTCCTTTGCTAAAAGAACATTATCATTGCAGGGGTTGAAGACTCTGTGCTTTCTGAGTGTTTTTCTTTCCATGATAACGTTATCCTACCTCGTCCTACACGCGTTCCATTTGTATCCTTCCCTTATGTAGTGCCAGTTGAACCCATGCAGGAAGACTTCTGTCACAAAGTTTTACAAAACTTTTATTGCTCGCAAGGGAATTTGAAAACGAAAAAAATGTTTAAAATTAGCTCTCCTGAATTATTTTCCAGCTGGACTAGAGTTGCACACAACAATATTTTAAAGTGATTTTTTGTGTCATTTAGGGGTTTATAGAGTTTGGGTTGAGTTCTGCATTGTGTGTTTTTAAAACAAAAAAAGTATTGCTGTTGTATGGATAGGTCAGCAAGTAAACAATAAGTGCACTTTTACCAGCTGTGTAGCTTACATTCAAAAGGTAATTTTCATGTTTTTCCTAAATCATGTAAGAAACTTTAGCGAACTGTTGTTTTCACAAATTATGCATCGGTGTTCGATAGATCACTGGTATTTAAAGGACTTTGGGGCTTATGTGCATTATGAATAAGTAATAAAAAAGCCATTCCCCTCAAATCCTATTTCCCTTTGGATTAATGTGTGCATTATTTCTGTAACCAGCTCAGGTGCTTAGCCTGGTTATGTGTGTGCAAAATTACAATTTCACCATCAAATGTTTGAAGTTACCAACACCCCACTGCAGTTGACTGCAGAGTTTGACAGCTTCGCAAAACTTTGCCTGTGCATTACATTTGTGATGGGGGCCATGGGAGATGTTTTTTTTTGGGGGGGGGGGAAGCACTTCCTGCAAAAAACACATTATTGGAGAAATTGTATTCCAAAAAGCAGATTTGTGCGATGGTTTTCTCTTATAAAAGGTACTTTGGCCAAATGTTGACACCAGCAAATGTTTTTGTATATTTTAAGCACCATAATTTTGGATCAAAGCTACAAATTCTCTATAGGCCATTTCATTTCTGAAATGTCTCATACCGGGGTTATTGACTGAACCATCCTGAAAGCGGTGATTTGAAATATTTTATGCCAGCTTGCAAATATGTTTATACTTCTTATGTAGACTGATAACCTTATGTGACATGGAACATTGAGTGCTTTACTATTTGTTTTTTGGGGTATTGCAAATATTAGTCTTTTTTTTTATTTTTTATTTTTGTTTAATCCATTTTTCACATTCCCCTAAGTTGTTTGGTTTCACAGTTTTCCTCACTTAATTACTACTTACATATGATGGTGTGGCTTACAGGACAGTTTTGACAGCAAGGGATTGTGGGAATGTAAAATCTGTCCTCCACAAACATCTGCATGTAAAGGGACAGCTCTTTTTTAGTATTGTAGAACACTTTACAACTAAGTAGGTAACCCTCTCTCAAGTGGGTGGTGTGTTCTGGGTAAAGGTGCTTTGGTGTGATCTTAAACTGCAGATAAGTCAGAAATTCGGGTAATATTGAGTACATGAACATTGAACAGATCTTCTTTAAATATGACTCAATGAAGATTGACTTGAATGTATCGGAATGGCTTTACCTAGTATATATGTAGTGATGGTGCATCAGTTGCACATGCAATGTCTCTTCCAGTACTGTGTGTTAATATCCTTGTATATCAGGAGCAACCACTCTATATTCACACCCAATATTATTGAACCCAGTTTATTTGGGGCAGCCTGTGTCCCTCTCACGGCCAGTGTCTTCTGTGGTCACCCTTTTTAAATATACTGTATTGTAACTATGATGTGATTACTTGTGTTAAAAATTATCTTTAATAGCAAACTCCTTGTCTTACAGACATACCGCGACCTTCGGCAGAATTGCCAATTGTACTGTAGCATTGAATAAAGTTTTCCGGTCAGGAAGATTGGTGTTGTCTGGGCCTCATTTTTTCCTTCCTTCTGCTACACAGTGGGGATGGGAATGTGGGCCTTGGTTATCTCCACAGTCCTTATGTCTGTCTGTCTGAGGTGTGATGTACACCTGAGTCATAGATTGGAGAAATGGTAAGGGATGCACTGAAGGTCTGCCTGGTGCTAGGTTTTGTTACTGGTTAAAAGACAATCTCTTCTTCCACTGAGCAAATAGCAGAAGGTTTAGCAAAGTGGACAACTGATGTTACTGTAAATGAGTACATTTCCAAGATGGCTGCATTAGTCTAATTTTGTTTGTTACTTTGTGGATATGCCACTTTGTAATACTTATGATTGTGGTACTAACAGAGAGTTCTCTTTAGTTGCTGCCTTTAAGCACCTCCTGTGATAGGCAGTCCATTCCATGCTTCTTAACTTGTTTAACTTGTTTTAGGATAACAATGCTGTGCACATTTAAAAATATTACAAAATAAACTTTTATTTGCATTCACACTTTCTGTTTCGTGATGATTAGAGACGTTCTCAGACAAGCTGCATAAATGCATACAGAAGGTCACAATTGTGGTTTTAAATGTAAAGGAAGCACCATTTGTGGGGAGGGGCACTTCTCAGAAATGTAGAATAGTTTCAAATAATTTATCCCACAATTTACGGCTACTGTGGTCTTGGATTCCCTTTCCCCAACTTCATCTACCCTTCATATATTCTGGGAGTTACCATGCAAAGGTTCCGGTTCTCAGCCGGAAGCGGCAGCCCAGCGGCAGGGGAGACGAGCCGCAGAGTGGGCTCATGCATCACAGCGACAGGGAAGTAAAGTTGCCAGCCATGCTTTCTTTGTGAGCATCATTCCAGCAGCAGGTGAAATGAGCCAGGCAGAGGGTGAAGCACATCTTCAGGGCTACAGAGTAGAAGCCTGGCAAAAGGACAGAGGAATGTTAAAATATTGAGTGTGTGATATGTTATTGCTCTTTTCAGAGAAAATTGAATGTCTGATGATTGACCACACTTTTCAGACGTAAAGTAGTTTTACTCGTGGATCCTTGATGGAGATAGAATAAGCCATTTGGTAGATAGTGAGAGTATAATCCCTTCACATGATTTAAGATGTGATTGGTAGCCTCAAGCAAATGGCTCCGGGTCCAGAGGCAAAGAAGCCCCTACCCAAAGGAAGCTGACCTAAAGCCCTCTCTATATGTCACATGATGGATTAAAAACATGAATAAAAGGTATTGGTTTGCATCACACCTAATAAAACTGAAAGGGCTGACTTCCATTCTGAGTCCTGTCTAAAACATAAATATAAAACATCCTGCTGCAGTGAGAAAAACAGAAATAGCTTGTTTTTTAATACAGTGTATCTGAGACAAATAACTTGATGTGTGATGATTCAATGTACTTTTGAGATTTAAACCAACTTGAGATGAGTGAGAAATTCTTGTCTGGGTGGAGCAAATGTCCACTGAGTAAGTTTAAAGCAATGATGATAATAGGTCTTCCAGACAGCTGCACCCTAACATGTCCTCTTCTAGTCTTCATGTCAAACATGCTTAGAAGAAAGTAAGGCAACAGAACCCAACACTGGAATTGGAATGCTTTTATACTATCCAGATCATGTATTATTGTCCATCACTTCCCTGCAAGCTAATTTTGAACCCTGTAAAAGAACTGAAAACCAATGTGGACCTCTGTTACATAATGAAACAAAGTGATCAGTGAGACATTGACTCCACCACCAGACTGTTCAATACTGACCCAGGTAGGGCCTGCATGTGTTAATGCAAGTCTGTTTGTCCATCAGGCCTGATTAGTCCAGTTTGTAAGACAATTCCAGTTTTAGCATCTGACCCCAAACCGTTTCAGCTGTCTGTTGCTCAGCGCTGATGTCCTCATCATACAGAGCATAACATATTCTGGACGGTTGCACAACATATTGTGGACGGCTACCCAGTGTGCAATTCACTTTACATTATGACTTTCTCATGACAAAATAGTTTCTACAATTTCATGCATATGGATTATTGGAGCCGCCCTATTCTTACAGTATGCATAACAAGGACACACTCTTAATGCATACCAGACACAATGGCATTTGCTAATGTTTGTTTCAATGCTGCCAGCCCTAGACGTTTTTCTGAGTGTCTGCACGGGACAGGTATTTCCCATTGAACCTTTTCATGTTGTAATCACTCGTGGGTGCTGCAACTGACTTGCAGTCTCTGCAAGTCCAGAGTTGGTGTGTGACTGTTCTACTCAGCTGTATGGGGATGGTGGACCATGGAGGTTAAGCATGTTTACTTTTATTGATGCATTGTTTATTATGGTGCGCTAACCTGCTCAGTTTGGGTCTGGCACTATGAATTCACTCTGTTAACCTTGTACTGATTTTGTCTCTGATATTGATATCTAGTCCATATCCTTGAGATCCAGATACCTCAGCAGTCCTCCAACCAAAAAGGTAATACCTCTTAACCTGACTTAACATTTATTGTTTGGTAAAAGAGAATGTTTTGGCACAAATTCCACTAGACCATACTGCAAAAAACAAATCATTTTGTATAATTTGTCACAATAGTGCACTTAACCTGTAAACAGAGATTGATTTGATGAGATGATACAGCAAGGGAGGGAACCACGGTTCGAGAGCTGGTCTTTCCTTAGCTGGGATTTTTGTATTTTGCACTTTATTTTTAGTTTTGAATGGTGGTTTAGATAGTGAGATTGTAGACGTCATTGTACTAAACTTGTGAGCATAGACTGGGCCAATGAGGAGATGATCTGCCAATGGATGGGACCACAGTTTGAGAGTCTTTCCATAGGTGAGGTTTCCAAATATTGTAAGTATTGTATTTGTATTCTGTATACCTTTTTATTTTAATTTCTGGACGCAATGGTGAGCACATTCATAGCGACATGGTGTTGAGTGACTAGATGTGGCTATGACTACGTAAGAAAGCACATTATGGGACTGTATTTGGACCAGATATACGTACACAGTTTGGCTTGTTTGAGAGCATGATGACTATGGAACTTTTGTGTCTGGTCTGTAGATGTTCCAGTCTTTGCGTGAGGTGAACTATAGCCAGTGATGTGCAGACATCATCTGAAATCTTACTGGGGATAATACAGCAGACATCCCATTGCTATTTATTTATGACAAACAATTGTACTATCAAAGATAATTTTAGAGGTAAGCGATTATATTTCTCTCTTTTCAATGTTTTCTTAATTATTAGTTTCTTTTCTATCTTTTGAGGAGTAAATCCCTACCTGTTTTAATTAGGTTGTGAGGACATGCAATTCGTGTGTACAATAAATTAGTCTTTCCACATGGTTTAACTTGAACATCGAATTTAATCTTTTATTATTATGTTCAATGTGACTCATTAGTCTTTTGAAATTTTGTATAATAATAAATTTGTTAACTTTTACAGCCCTGAAGAAGCTGTGTTGTTACGGTGAAACACGTGTTGGCTGTACATGTGCTGTTTTCTTATGAACTATGAATAACAAGAACATATGCTGTTTAAATAAAACATTGAGCTTGAAATTTTGGGAATCATTGTGACAAATTGTATATTTTGACTTTTTTTGCAATATGATCTAGACGAATTTGAGTCAAAAGATGTTCTTTTACCAAACAGGAATAATAAATGTTAATTCAGGTTATGAGGCATTATATACTACTCTGTCTTATTACATTTTCAGACCAGAGGGGAAACTTGTCTAGTGGTTGGGAGTGCGCAGGGCCAGCAGTGATTCCCAACTTTGACAAGTACCCCTGGAGTCTTAACAACACATAGTTATTCTTTAGGAGAGCATATTAGTTTATTTTAATATATAAGAAATGATGAGCTAGCTATTGATAACAAAATCTGGGTAATCTGTGATATGAATTCCACTATTCAAAACATATTTGCATTCACCAATTGTAAATGCTTTTCTTTCTAGTCCTTGGAAGTGTGTACTAGAAGATTTTGTAGATAAAGTATTGGGCCAGCTCCTGAAGGCACTCTATATCAGTTAGTTTTGAAAGTAAAGATGATGCCATGGCTTCCGGCGGTATCCGACATAAATTCCTCTGCTCTGATTCATAAGCGTATGATCAGTGCATCAGTCTTCATTTAAAGTTTGTGGGTATTTCCATTTTTAGATCTTCTTCACAATTCTAAAGTTAATTTACTTACTTCTCAACCCATGTAGTGGCGCAATGCAATGAGGCGTTGGTGGTGAAGGTTTGGTCTCCAGGATCTCCAGCAAATTGGCATTGTGCTGCCCAGAGTGCTGACTGCCTGGGGTAGTGTTCATATGAGACTGAGGAATTGTGAAGTCGTGTGAGAGTACCTACTGTCTGCGGCTGTTGTGGCTACTCAGAATAGATAGGCCACTCTGTGTTCTTGTTTGCCTTATTAGGTTACGGAGAAACACCAGAAAGACAATACTGCTGCCTGCTTAGTGCAATTTGAAGCCCGGGAAGCAGAAATCATTTCGGCAAATCTCTCAGTGCCTGACAAAGAAAAGAATTGTGGTAAAACGTCATTCTTCAGTATTTAACTGTGGCGTGCGTATGTGTGTTTCTCTGTGTATGAATTAATCTAAAGTAGCTAAGCAGAGGATAAATCCACAATATCACGTTACTATATGTGGGACTCTGTGAGCTTTATGGAGAGACACTTTTAAGATTAACGGATTTTATACTCCAAATGTAATTGTTTTTATTGTATAAGTAAACCGCACCATAGCATACACACAGCACCCATAATTGACTCTCACAATCGGTGACAACTAATACATAACTCAACAGTTCAGCTTAACTCATAGAAGTCTAACAATGTGCACACATTTTGGGGTGTTTGTGCGGCCTCCCCTCGCCATGAGAGGGTTTCCTCCATTTTGACACACCAGTCCATGCCCAAGCGCCTTGTTTAAGATTAACAGATTTAAATGTGCAATACTACATAAGGCTCTGATTTTAATTATGTGTGATGTTACAGGAAAGTTCGGGGGGGGGGGAGTAAAAAAACAAAACTTACCAGCAAAAGAGCATTCATTTGGTACCTTCTTTTCGAAAGATCAACTACTAATCTGTATCAAAAAGGATTTATAATATTTGGTAATCTGAATTTGGCTAAGCAGCGCTTGATTTAAATCTCACACCACAAAGATAAAGGCATCTACGCTTACCAACTACACAAGCACAATTACTTCATACAGAAATTAGTCAAAAGGGCATATTTTTTTTTTTAAGTCTTAATTCTCCAAATATTTCACAATATTTATAATCAGTCTGTCCCCTTTCACAAGCTGTAGTAGGTAAACTAGATATTAACCCCTCTCCCCAAAAAATAGAGATCATTAGAGAAGAGATATCCTCTAAGCCAGCCAGTAGGACTCCACATAATTAGCCTTCACACAACTATCATAATTCAATCTTCTCTCTTCTACAGATTGCAATAACCTTATAACCACTTGCCCTTCTGGAGCCGCTGTTGCCCCCGCACTCTTCCCACCCATGTCAGGAGTAGAAAATATGAAAGACTCCATCGATCCCGTCATCTTAAATATTCCTAATACCTTCTTAAATAGGGATTTAGTACCTGGTAGCTTTAAACATGACATAGTTCGGCCAATCCTAAAAAATAAATCCTTCTTTGGACCCTGCAGGCCCAGCAAATTTTAGCTCAAACTCTCTCCTACCCTATCAAAGCTAGTGGAAAGGGAGATCTGTCCTTTATTAAAGCTGAAAACATCATAAGCTCCATGCAAGCAGGTTTGAGGACAGATTGAAGTACAGAATTGATGATCTTCTCAGCAGTGATGGATGAGGACTAACAGGGAATCCTGGTTCTCCTCGACCTTTAGGCTGCCTTTGACATCATGGACCACTCAATTCTACTACAAAAATTAAAACATTGCTCATAGGAGGGACCCTTTTAAAGTGCATCTCTCACTATCTAAATTGAAGAGCTCAGTCAGTGATGATGCAGCAATTAGTCTCTCAAAAATATATATATATATAGTCTCAGGAGTTCCATAGGACTCCATCCTTTTCCCTCTCTTGCGTAACTTAAACTTCTTTATCATATGCATTATTTGAGTCTGACATAATATATTTTCACACGGATGGAACACATCCAACTAACTTCATGTCACATGTTCACACACAAGTTTTTAAAAAATTGCATATGTTATCTTGTAGAAACGGTTTAAAGTAAGCGGTGGAATTGGCTGTATGCCACTTTAGGAAAAGACATCCCATCTGTCCAAAATCACTATGGTAGACAACAAATGGAGAACTAAGGGAGTCTGTGGAAATTTCTCTATATGTTGTATCCCACTTTTATGACAAATTCCGAATCTGGCTCAGAGAGGATTACTTCGCAGGAAAACTGAGAAGCTATTTCTGTAGGTCTACAAGAAAGGAAATGGTTTGTTGTTTTTAGTCTCCCTCCCTTCAAGGGTAACAGAGTTTGAGTGTACAAAATCCGATCTGTATGTAATATTCCAGACTTCACCAAATTTGGAAATGCTTGGCAAGATTAATTACAGTTAGACATCATCGAAGGGTGGGAGGTACCTGAACTGGAATATGCACCATTTTCTAGACGCTTGGACCTCCATCGAGTTCAGCATTACCCCAGTTTTAGATCGTACCAGACCCTGGAATAGTTATATAAGATTTTCGAAGATCCTAACGATCAACGTAGGTGGTGTCAAGTCATGGTGGGTACCTAGCACTAAATAATAAGCGAACGTCCTAAGATCAGCCTTTTTTGGGAGCAGTCGTTTGGTACCACTTGAAGGACAGAGTTGGGCGGTCAACTCAGAATAGCCTTTGTTGGGCGTAAGATAAACCGTGGTCATGGCCACCATAAGAATTTTATATTTTTGGTTCTCTAGTGGCAGGCTCATGGCAGCCTGGTTTAAAGGCCCAGTAGCACTAGGATGATTGTGCCAAAGGAAGAGACCTATGAGGATGAATAGATGAGAAACCAACCACAATTATCTCACCTGTGACACAGCCAATTGCCATTAATGATGTTGGTGTTTGGCAATTTATTATGTGGAATTCATTTTGCATCCTCGTTTCTGCTCCAGTGTTAGTGGAGGGACACCTAGTGGACTGCATTCTATTGTCACTAACGTATTGCAGTACAAGACAGGGGTTTCTGACTACAGTGAACTACATCGTAGAGGCACCACTCTGTTGCATCTTGCATCAAAAGAGCACTAGCCTATCACGCTGTTGCTGCACTCTAGTGACACCAACCCACTGAGCTACACCCGTTGACACTAAACCTCTCAAGTTCTGAGCTTCCTGGGGACACTTGCATACCTGTGGTGCAGCCTGACACACTAACCTGTTGCGCTGCGCCCTAGTGATGCTAGCCCATTCATTTGCGCTTTAGCAACACCAACCATAACCCAAATCTTAACGCATCCTTCCTTTTTTTATGTTTATTTGGTTTTCTTTGCATGCACAACATGGCAAGATGCAAACGCACATCCTGGACAATCACAAACATTAGTTGTGGTTGGGGTGGGGGGTGTTCAGCAGCTCCATCCAAACTCACAATACCCTTTTTGACGGCCATCACATTAAATACAACCATAGACATGATAACAAGCACATCGCAGTGGGGGCCATCAAGAGTTCGCTCCCTAGGTAAGGAGGTCCAGTCTGCACAAACTTTAGGTTTTGAGGACACCCTCTGCTAGTGTAAGTAACTTTTTCGGCAGTCATGCGCGTCCATCCCCTTTCTCCGGTGATTCAAGGTGGACCCTGGTAGAAGTAACCCTCAGCCCTGCATGGCACTGTGGACACGTGCATCTACCACAGTGCACCACACCCTAGAGACACTAAGGCTTTAAGACTGCATCCCAGAAGCACAAATGCACCACATGGCACTTCATCCTGGTGACTCTGATCCATGGCAGTGTGCTGCATCACTGCCCTGTGCAGTGTATCCAACTCATTGTGTACTTCTTAATATCACTTGGCCCCTCCCAGAGTTAGCAAAGTGCCAGCCCTGCCCCCTGGTGGAGGGAACCCTCAGAGGAAAGAGAGCAGAACTTTATCAGAGTACAGTGTCTGAGACCTGGTGACATATCAGTGAAGAGCTCAAAACCTGGTAGGGGTTGTCAGTCAGGCACTTTATGAACGGCTGAGCATTTATTTGCACATATCACAGTTTTTATTTTCATTGCAATGCTTGATGGCAATTTTGTGAAAGACTCAACCTACTGCCGTCATATTGTTCCCATTTTTTTCTCCTTTTTAAGCAATTTTAATAATACTGTTGATTTAAAAATTGTAACTGTTTTATTGAATTATACGCTTTTAAAAAATTTGCGTCAGTTTTAATTAACCGAGCAATACTATTAAACTTGAAAACCGGTACGGAAAAGACCAGGCAGATGGAATTTGCCCACCTATCGAACAGTCCTCGCAGATCACTTCTGAGATGGACAGCACTTCTTTCTCAAGCTGCTGGGAGCTTGCACTAAAAGTAGAATGTTTTACTTGTGCAGGAGCTGCTCACGACCCTTGCTACTCCTTGAAACGGGCACTATTTTAGTCTCACAACCGTTGGTCCACACCCCTGCACAGCAGCTGAACAAGTGCATAGCAAGGCTTGTTCACAAAATGTATTCCCACCCTTTGACCGTTTTAACTTTCCTGCTCTGTGCTTCAAGTATATATTCATTTGTTCATGAAATAAAACGTGCAACACACCCAGGCGTAAAAAAAAAAGAAAACAAATAAACTGGCCTATTGGCTTTGTCAACGCTTGTTTAGAAGGAAGGGGTTCCATCATATAGGCTCTCTGAGCAGTGTTCAGTGGCTGATCAGGGGCTTGTCTTAGACCTCTTTAACCAGAGATGAGATTACCTTATCAGTTCATGGAACTGCAGGAGGTGAAATATATATATATTGTGGTTGTTCTGTGGTACATCGCAATGCCGTTGTCTGTTTTGCTTTTAAGATGGCTCCTGCACTTATCTCCTTGTGATTCCCTAGAAGGAAGCGAAGAACTTGTTTCAGCATCGTCAAGAAGTAGCTGGACAATTTAACTAGCTGGTTCATCTGTACTTAAATCAAAGGGTAAATGGGTGCTCCATTCACCAGGAGCCTGTCAATCCTTGCAGCCTGCTGTGAGAAAGGAATCTGAGCCCCGCAGGCTACATGTAGTCTCTCTGTAGCTTATTAACCCCCGAACTGTCTCCCAAGTTATTAACTCTCCTCTCTGACCTTTAGATTACAGACAGTACTCAAAGAAAGATATGGAATCTATTTTACTTTTTTCACAGAAGCGGCAAAGCCAATAAGTTTAAAAGGCGAGACCAACTGGCTTTGCCAGTGTGTGTTAATATCCGGTGTGAGGTGACAGATATTAAGTATGAGCCCTGCCAAGGCCAAGCCGTGCTTTATGAAGCATGTCACCAGTAGATTGCCTGTTGTTGAACTGGATAGTAGAAGAAACAGATATTTACAGCTCAAAAAAGTAGCAAAAGTGTGATACTAAGTGCAATGATTGGGAAAAATGTATCATTAAAATACCCTCACCCCCCCCACGATGCGGCTGTTGACGTGGATGCCATGGATGTGTGATTTAATGGTGGCATGATGTAACCCTGCTTTGGGTTTGTCTGCGTCCCAGTCGGCATATTGTATGGCATTGGTACGCACCATTTGGGGTGTGGGGTTGGAAAGATGTTGGCTTTGTTTTGTGATCCTATGCGAGAAGCGTTTCCATGTCACGCGTGATGACGATCAAGGTGCAGTTATCGTGTTACGGGACGCAGTGCAATGGATGATGACGTTTCTGAGACAGGCACGTAGTTTTATGGTTTTCATCATGCTAGTAGCTTTGAACAGCTGCAGGCCCCTTTATGGTGTTTTATGTGATACAGTCTGCTTAGCTGGTTATGCACTGGGTTGTCCAATCTGAGATTTTGTGTATAATTGGTGTCCTGAGCTGGCATGGTTGGAAGGAACGAGAAGTGGAGAGATCCGCTGTGATGAACATTTTTTTTCCTCATCCCACATCGGAGTGTCTATGTAAGATGTAAAGAAGTGGTCAGTGTATAGACATTTGGGACCTGCAGTGGTGGACTATACTAAAGTCCTCCAGATTGTGTAGCAATGTGTTACAGATCTCTTCAGTTATTCCGTGCTTGTTGACTTGTGCTGATACGCAGCCCTCTTATGTGAATGTAAGAGGTCTGACTTACAATTAGCAGGTGACTACTGTGTATTATTGTCTTAGTATTATTCTGGACTCTAACTGTTATATATACATGCACATAACTACAGTATATGATGCCACGATGAACCAAAGGTCAGCCCTTCTTAGCTTACCTGCATATTGAAAGCAGGTTGTTGGTTGGGTTGTTTCCCATCTGTGGGTTTGAAGTGCTGGACTGTGATTGAGGGTGCAAATATTTTTTCTGGCCTGTGTTGCTGGGGATGCAGGTTGCGCTGTTATCTAGCAAATAGCCAAGTTTTCCACTGTCTTCGGAAGTGTAGATGCTCCTGGATGCTTCTAATGCCGGCTGGTAGTGAGTTCCAGAGCTTAGCGGCTTGTACCGAGAAGGCCGTGCCTCCTACGGATTTCTTATGGTGAGGTAGTATGGTGATAGGTGGTGCAAGCCTGGAGCACTGGGTTCTGTTTCGTTTGTATTGCTTGAGAGGGCATTTACAAACTTCTTGCCCTGCCCGGTGCCTCTCCAGTTCTGTTCCCCTCACTTTTACCAGTTCTCTACAGCACCTAGAAGCTAGTTACTTTGTTCTGTGCTTTAGACGCGGCCAAATCAAAGTAGGACTCACTGACCTGGTGAGAATGAATGTAGTGATTTGCATGCTACCCAACATCTGGACTTGAGACAGATTTCAGAATAGAGAGACAGTGAATTGGATTTGTCATTGACTTATGCCGGAAGGAGGTATGTCTTAAAATAATTTAAAAAATCGATGTATGGTAATATTTTTAGCCAAATAAAAACAGAGAAAGCATATGCGGAATGAGATCACATGCCTTACTTTAGTGAGCTAACTCAGTCGACTACTGCATCCATTGTGGAGATTTTGAGTAGGCAAAAAGGTCCACATTCGAAGCCTGGCAGGTCACCTCAGCCTTTCATCTTTCCAGTTAAACATGTTGCCAATTACACTCTCTGTTGTTTAGAGCCATATGGTAAACACAATCATTTGGCTCAAAAGAAGGTTATTTCTCCACCAGGCAACCTGTAGTGTTACAGGCATTAAAAGGAGCGAGCTTGGAGCAAAGCGCTATGTATAGTGGATAGGCGCTATCACTTGCCGCTACTGGCCCCAAAATGTCCTCGAACTGTGTATACTGAACGGTGGCACTGGAGTGAGACAGCCTAGTTTGTGCAGTTAAGAGTTATAAGCATGAGTCACTATCTTCATGCCAGTTGGAGCACAATACTCAGCAGGTGGCCTGGACCTCAGCAGCTCAGATCACACAATTTAATAGCATTTCCCAGTTATGTTGTTCAAAGCTAGAAAACACGTCAGAAAACATTATTTTGTTGTTTAATGACTCTGTTGCAGGACACATGGCTGTGCAAATTGCTGCCAAGATGATGTGTTGCATTAATGAGTACCATTTCCAAGCTGTCTGAAGTCTGAATATTTGAAGGCGTGAAAAACATGCTGTACTTGTGAAATATCTATATTATTCCAGAGTTAATGCCTTGTTTATTTCCCTCTCCTGTCAATCAAAAGTTTTTATGAGCAGCCTTAAGTTCGCTTAGTTGGCAGCATTTTATAGAGAACTGCAAAGCCCATTCTGTACATCGCCCCACTCAGGACTCGGGACATGTAAATTCATATTTTAACATGTGCACCAATGAATCCATATCTGTTATAACTGGTGCCAGGGAGCAAAGACCCTTTTAGAGTTGCCATAGTATGTGGTTACTTTCAACACTTGTAAATGAAGAATTAACAGAAATCTAGGGGTATAATGGCTTCTAAAAAAAAGTGAGGCCTATTGGTTTTGCCAATCATTCTTTAGCTGTCCATGTCCCCTTGTCTCAGCTGACAGTACAGGAGGTTACCCCTCCGGCAAGAATGTCAGAAGCTTTTGCGGAGACACGTGACGACTGATGTCACTGCCTCATCCAGAATACATCACAAAAGCAAGCTACGCCTGCTTTTCTCTCCCAAATGCAGGCTATCCCTAATTCTGACGGCCTTGCGCTCATTTCCCTTAGTCTGAAGTTAACCATTCAGGAACATTGTTTTTCTCAGAAAATGTTCAGCAGGGGCAAGATTTATCAAGGTTTTGCATTGCCCTTGTGCCACGCAACGTGGGTGCAGGGGTGACACAAATGCTAAGTGAGATTTTTCAAGCCACACAAACCCACCTTGCGTAGCCCTGCATGGCTTGATAAACCTAGTGTAGTGCAAAGCAGCACAAATCTCTGCCTTGCGTTACTCTGCCCCAGAGAGGCATTCCATCCATCTCTCATGGATTTTGATGCATTTTTAAATTTACTATTAGTGATAGACCTGGGAATGCGTCAAAAGGCTACGCCTCCCCTCGGAGGTGCAACGAGGAGAAATATCTTTCATTCTCATTTGTTCCTGTTCCTGCGCGTGCTGCTCTCTGCAGCTCACATAGAACGCTAAAAGCCCCTCTGAGGATTGTTTTGTGTAAGAAGGTGTCCTGTCTACAACGCAGGAACCCTTGCACCATGAGACGAGGGTGCCTGCGTTGGCGCTAGGCAGCCAGAAGTGCTGCAGCGCTAGGGAAGGGCAGGAATGCCCCGTATAATGTTAATCACGGCACACTCCTGCCCTTTCATGCAGCGCAGCAAGGTGGCTCGCTGCTTGAAAAATGGTAAATATGGATCCAGTTATCTTTAAAAATGAAAACAACTTGAGAACTCCAAAGGTATTTAAGCAAGATATCCAGCGTACTACTCTTTATGCAATAACCATTGCTTTGTTGTCCACCTCAGGATCAACCTATGAAGAAGTGTTTGTGGTTTGGGGTGCTAGACCATGACTAGATCTCATTCTAGAACTTTGTCAAGAGCCCTCTTTTTTTCTTCTTTAAATACAAACCCAAGTACCTACAATGTAGCAGACGATAGGAACGCTAGATATACCTGGGTGGACTCATTTGGCAAGCAGTTTGATGCCTGTGATGGTCAGAGCGGTGGATACATGCCAAAAAAATGACATGGGAACACTTATGAATGTGAAGACATATGCTACCACACCGCGAGAGAATTTTATTCTGGTGAGAATACTAGCTAACCAGTTGAAATTGGTATCTACTGGATAGAGCTGGTGGCACATCAAAATTTCGATGAGATAAATAGATTTAAAAAAAATATATCGACAGGTAAGCAAGTCTAGATTTTCTATACCAAATTCAAGTCTATGTATCTAAGCAATACATATTTCTTCAAGGTATGTAGATGCAGTCACGGCTCGCGTGGGGGGAGGGAGGAATGGGTTGGCGCCGTGCGTGGCAGGGACGACGTGAACACTTTTTTTTTTTTTTTAAACTTATGTTCCTTGCTGTGCCGCTCTGCTTCTCTGGCTCCAGTTTGCAGCCAATCATACCGCTGCTTTCATGCTTCTAGCAACATGAAAGCAGCGTTAGGATTGGACGGATCGCCCAGCCAGAGAACTCCGAGGCAGAGTGGGAGCCTCTGCCTGCTCTGCCCAACCCGGCAACACAGTGCCGGTTTGGAAAGAGCCCTGTGCGCATGTGTGTTTGGACGGTCAAACATACATGCGCACCGAGGGGAGTGCTGTGCACTCCCCGTCGTCGCCCGTTGGGGGCACCATCCATGTGTAGATGTGGAGTCTATACTTCCCCATATGCACTTACCTTTCAGTATTGTGTCCCTCTATATTCTGTCCTATGTATTCTTTTTGAACTGTTAAGGTGAATCATTCAGTTGTTTGCAGGTGTATCTGTGAGGTGGGCAGGATTTTCTATCCATTTTACTTGGTATTTTATTGTAAACAGTAGACATCCTATCGCTTTTTTCCATAAAACATGAATAGCCCAGTGTCAGAAAAAGAATGCATGTATTATTACTGGATTCACTGCAAACCATGTGTAACTTGGCAAAAGGAGTTTACATCTGGCAGACAGACTTGCATTGCTGGTATTGTTGCTTTTAATACCAGGGTCATGATCACTGGCCACCCACCGCCTTTGGTAACTTGACCAGCATTCACAAACTGTTTTCTGCACAAGGCTAGCACCTGTGACTTCTGAAAAATCAGGAAAACGGGGTGGGGGGGGGGGGGGATTTGGGTCCCTGTTACGTCCCTTCATGGATACCTGGAAAACCTACATTGGCAGAGCCCTCTGTGCCGGAAAGTGCACGTTTTCCCACAGTGACGAAAGTGCGTTTTGCATTAAATGGATGGGTTTCAAAGACCCCGTGTTAAACTGAAATAATGCCTGCCCGACCCTGTCGACCCCCTAGCGAGGGTGGGGGGAGACGTTTAAGAGGGTAATCCAATTAAAGTGAATTAAGAAACCTCCCTGCGGCCGCTGTTCTGTTGAGCCCTTACTGCTAAAAAAAAAATAAAAAAAACACATTAAGACATGTTTTTCGTTAAAAAAATCTTTTTTTTCAAGACAATTGTGACATAAACCCCTAATCGGGTCCCTGATAAATGAGGGAGAACAGTTTTTAAACTTTAAGCTATCATGCATAAATTGACTGGAAACATAATTTCGGCCACTAGACGGCAGCACAAGATGAAACAATGCTGTCTTTAGGGTCCTTGTGTAAGGGCAGTCTTCTAGGCCACGTGCCACACAATTTAATTAATTATCTTTTATTTTTGTGGTTTCCTTGTAAGCACGGTCTTGGTCCAAAGCTCTACAATCCTTCACGGGAGAGCAGGAAGTCAGTCCTGGTTAACAAACATAACAAAAAAACATTTTAGACAAAGCTGTACCTCTGTAGCACGTCCAAGGTTCAATAAATACGACATGCCACGTGCCTCTGCCCTCTGCGGGGCAGGTGGTTGCCGGTGATGGGCGCCGAAACTCTTCTTACGGACCTGGACGTACCTGCCATCTAAAATCAGCAAGTGAGATAAAAACGAATTGGGGGGTGGGGGGGGGGGGGGGGGGGGAAGAAAAAGGGAATGTATTTTCTAAATGTTTAGTGAGCCCCCCTTACGTCAGGATATGTGGCTTCATAACAGCCCCCACCCTGAGATGGAGATTTAATCTACACTCATCACCCATGGTGGCAGAGCAGTTCCCCAGGCAGGACTGGCATCGGGCATGTCCCTGGGAGGCTGGAAGTGTGGGGGCTGCCTTTGTTACTGGGGGTCAGTTGTGTACTAGAGCGGCAGTTTTGAAAGCACTGCAGAGTTCCTTGTTGATCCAACACAGTTCATTGAGGGGGCCCCCCTGTACCCAGTCAGGAGCTTGCCAAACGTGCACAGTGTACTTTGCTGAGGCGGCCCCCTGGAGCTAGGGGGACCCCTGCACCGCAGGGGCTACATGAGCGTTTGGCGACTCCACTGACCTTCCTGACCATCGTCCGTCGCTCCCTCCTGTGCGACCGCTGCTGCTGCCGCTTGTGTGTGCCTGACAGAGCCTGCTGGCTCTGAGTTCGAGGCCCGCCTCCACCCGCCATCACCCGCCTCAACTCTGGTGGCCTAGTGGCCATCTGTGTCTGTCTGTTTTTCTCTCTTTGCTCTTTTTCCTGTTTTTCCTCCTTTTTACTGTTTCTCTCTCTTTTTGCACTTTTTCACTTGTTCCTGCTTTTGCCGCACCTGCGCTTCCCTCCCTGCCGCTGCTGCCCCTGTGGCCCCGGCCCCACACACAAAGCACTTTTCCCCCCCCTTCGACTCCCAGCTGACCAATCCCTCCCTCCCCTTCTTAAGGGTGGCTACTGCGCAGTGAGTGGTGACTCCACTGACCTTCCTGGCTAGCGTCCGTCGCTCCCTCCTGCGTGGCCACTGCTGCTGCTGCTTGTCTGTGCCTGACGGAGCTTATCGGCTCTGTGTTCGAGGCTCACCTCCACCCGCAGGCACCCACCTGTGCCTCATCACTGGTGGCCTAGCGTCCATCTGGGTCTGTCTGTTTTTCTTTCGAAAATCTGTCTGTAACTACTACTTATTCTTTCTATATTTATTTTCATGTAGGGCTTATACTGATGAATATGTTCTTTGTAAGTATGTCAAACAATAGTCTCACGAATCTATCCATTGCTTTTCTTTATCTATGTACAGTACTTTTCTTCAATCTATTAGTAATACATGTAATGGCAATCTATGTTTACCTTATTCATTTATCCATTGTCACATACATAATTACAATTTCAATTAACAAACATCTTTTTTTCCAATCTTATTTATGTATTTATTTCTTCTTTATTATAATTTCAGACAGTGAGCATGGTAGAAAAAATACTTAACATAACCATAAATATAAATATGGGAAGTATTCCCAACCCCACAAAAAACAACTAATATTGATCTCACCAATACTTCATTCACACTCTCTCATACCCAGACTCAAACAAAATACTATAAAATCTATTTAAGAATATGCCAGTTAGTCCAGATTATTTTTCTAATTTTCTGATTCAAATTAGAATGCTGAACTACACATACCATTTGTTCTGTTGAGTTTTTATTTCTTTTTTTCAAACATGCTGTATCCATTGAAATATTTAGCTCTTTTGTAGGATTCCCATATGAGTCGTTTAGGGTAACCTCTTATCAATAATTTCTGCTGTAGCGTCTCTGCATGTTTGTCATAATCTGCCAGATTGGTGCAATTCCTTCGAATACGTAGGAATTGGCTAAAAGGTATGCCTTGCTTCTTGCTTCTTGCTTCTTGCTTCTAGGGTGAAAACTATCGAAATGTAGTATAGTATTCTTTGCTGTGGGTTTGATGTATAGTGACCCCTCTATGACTGGATTATTGTGCCCTATCCAAATATCCAAAAACTCAACTTTCTCCCTGCTCTTGTGGATGGTGAATTTAAGGTTAGAGTCCCAGGCATTAATTCAATCGCAAAATTTGTTGAGCTGTTCTTCATATCCTGACCAAATAAAGAAAATAGTATCTATATATCTGGACCATAAGAGGACATTTTCATAGAAGGTTGCCACCTCATTGTATATATGGGTTTTCTCAAACAGGCCTGTATAGATATTGGCTACACTCAGGGCACAGGCTGCCCCCATGCTGACTCCTTTCTTCTGCTGGTAGATGCCCTCATCAAACTCAAAGTAGTTCATTTCTGCATCACCACACTTACATCCCATGTCAACAACGCCTGTCCCACCAACAGGAAATGGAACCAGACCACAGAGGTGCAACTCATTAACAACCTCAGCAACTCGCCACCCAGACAACAGATGCCAACACCTCCGCACACCTCTGCCAATTGATCGCTGATGTCACCAGCACCCTAGCTCCACTCCGAAAGACCACAGGGAAACACACCACCAAGAAAGCCAGCTAGTTCATCCCCGCACTCCAGGAATCGAAGCACACCTGCAGGAGACTGGAGGAAAGACGAAGGAACAGCAAATCCCCAGAGGGCCTTGCAGCCTTCAAATCCACCATAAGATCCCACCATGGCTTCATCAGAGCCACCAGAAAAAAACACCCTGCAGGACTGTATCAACGCATCTGCTCACAACACAAAATAACTTTTTGCTGTCATCAAGGAATTCCCCAAACCACAAGCTGAGGCCATTAACATCCCTCCTTCCCAGGACCTCTGCCACAGACTAGCCATCTTCTTCAAAATCAAGAATGTCTACGATAGCTTTGGACCCCAAGACTCTCCGAAATCGACTATAATGCTCCAGCTCGGATCCACTGAACCCCTACAGTTCCTGCACGCCGGGACCCCCGTCACAACAGACAAAACTCACTCCATCATGAGCAGCATCCACTCCGAAGCCCCCACGATCCTTGCCCTCACTACATCTTCAACAAAGCCAGTGTCTCGATCGCACCGGAGCTCTGCAAAGCCATCAACTGCTCCCTAGAGTTGGCCACCTTTCCCGAGGACTGGAAGCACGCTGAGATCCACCTGCTCTTGAAGAAACTCACTGCTGACCCCACGGATCTCAAGAATTACTGCCCCATCTCGCTGCTGCCTTTCCCAGCAAAAGTTGCAGAAAAAGCAATCAATGCTCAGCCTTTTAAACACATCAAGGACATAATCATCCTGGACATCTCCCAATTAGGATTCAGAACAAGGCACAGCACTGAAACCGACCCTGCTTGCCGCCACAGATGATATCCGCTCTCTCTTCATCCGCGGCCCAACAGCAGCCCTCATCCTACCGGACTTATTGGCTGCCTTCGACACAGTGTCCCACTGCACCCTATGCACCAGACTCCACACAGCAGGCGTACACGGCAAGGCCCTTTGGTGGATACACTCCTTCCTGACAGCCAGAATGCACTGAGTCAGACTCCTGCCACACCTGTCAGAACCTACAGAGATCAGCTGTGGAGTACCCCAAGGATCCCACACTGTTCAACGTCTACATGGCCCGCTCGCCCCAGTCATCCGAAACTATGGATTGAACATCGTCTTCTATGCCGATGACACCCAGCTGATCATCTCCCTGACCGAAAACCCCACAACAGCCAAGAAGAACTTCCAAGACAGGATGGAAGCAGTTGCAGCCTGGATGAAGAAGAGCTACCTTAAGCTAAACTCCGACAAGACTGAGATCCTCATCCTGGGACGCTCCTCCTCAGCCTGGGATGACTCCTGGTAGCCTTCCACACTTGGCAGCCCCTCCAACCCCTACAGATCACACACACAACCTCTGCGTCGTCCTTGACTCGGCGCTCACCATGACAAGACAGGTCAACCCTGTTGCCTCCAACTCCTCTGGAAGATCTTCAGATGGATCCCAAGCGACTGCGGCAAGACCGCAACACACGCCCTGATCACAAGCAGAGTTGACTACGGGAAGGCCCTCTAAGCCGGAACCAGTAAAAAGAACCTCAGCAAGCTACAACAAATCCAGAAACCTCCGCTGGACTCATCCTGAACATTCCGTCCACCCTCCCCCCGAGAACACATAGCAGGACACCTGAGAGATCTCCACTGACTCCCCATCGAGAACAGGATCGACTTCAAGCTCCTCGTACACGCTTACAAGGCCCTCCATAACCTTGGACCCAGCTACCTCAACCACCGCGTCACCTTTTACTCCCCTGCCAGACCTCTCCGCTCCTTCCAGCAGTCGCTCGCCACCATAACCTGCATAAGGAAGTCCTTGGCTGGAGGAAGATCTTTCACCTATCTTGTGGCAATATGCTGGAACACCTTGCCTCTCCGACTCAGGCAGTCGCCATCGCTACCTCAATTCAGGAAGGACCGTAAGACCTAGCTCTTCGACTGAATCTTGAGGACCTACCTCACAGCGTCTTGAGACCCTACGGGTGAGTAGCGCGCTTTAAAAAAATGCTAATTGAAATGAATTATTATGCCATTGACCCATCAGTTTCAGGCAACAATAAAAATGCCAAGATAATTCTGGTGATTAATGTACCTGCTGGAAAGAAATCGGAGTTTTGTCTAGTAGTGGTTTTGACTCATCTAAGGTACCGCAGAGGTTTAATATGCCTGCAGCAAACACCGTATACTATGCAGATCACAGAACAGTATTTTATGTGCAGTGCTCAGTTGGATACTGCTTTTGTCGCAGAGATCCTCTTGTTACTGTGCAGTTCATAAGTTACAATCATTATCTAGCACAGTGAGCTATGAACTATCAAAGAGATGCATGCAAACTGCATGGTACAGGTTAGAAAGTTATGTCCCCCCCCCACCCCCCCATACTTTGATTATCCTAATTTTGTTAAAAAGGGTTTGTTTGGTTACAAATAAATTGTTATTAGTAAAGTCAACCCTAACCACTGTGTTACGTTCTGAATCCTGAGTTTATGCTTCCCTAGACCAAGCACTCTTAAATAATGTCTACCAGCATGAATGACGTGAATCCTACAGCTTGTAGTCCCATTTGTATTATGTAACATTGTCTATACACTGATTTACACATGGATGATTCATTGTCTCGGTAGGTAGGGGGGGTGGGGGGGGGAGGGGGGGGGGGGGTGTGTGTGTGTGTGTGTGTGTGTGTGTGTGTGTGTGTGTGTGTGTGTGTGTGTGTGTGTGTGTGTGTGAGAGAGAGAGGGGGGGGATATGTAAAGTGCTCTAACATGCTACGCTGGTAAGAGACGTGCTGTAAAGCAAATGAAATACATGTGAGAGAGGGGCTATGGAGAGATGAGATTCAATGTTAGAGTGTGGCAGCGAGGGAATCTTTGAAGACCCCAATAAGGGAGGCCATATCCTGGTGCACCCTAAAGTCATCATTTACTAAGCTTTAAAAACTAATACAACTGAATGTATATTGAAAACTGTATTGTATTATGCTCCTTTTTTGCCATTTGTTACCTACATTTTCTTGGAGGTGGAGGGTGAACCCCTCATGCTTCAATGTAGTGGTGAGGTTCGTTCGCTATGCACCCTTTGGGGTCTGGTCTGACAAAATTTGCCTGGGCTGCTTTGGGTTCCCAGTTTGCCCCTGGACAGTCTATAATGCACCTTCTGTGATGCCAGACTCTACAAACTGATGGAGAGGTGTAGTGACTGAGGCCGCAGTATGTTACACCCTGTCTGCTGTCATACCAGAAGTACAAGGACTTTGTAGTAAGACAAAGCAACTGAGCATTGTGGTTTGTCAAGTGTCACGCCACATCTGTTCAATTAGTTTTTACTAATTTCATAGGGATACATTTGAGTAACAATGTTATGTCCAACCAGGGATGCAGTGGTGTGTCCCAAACAAAATGGTCATCGTTCACATTCTGTTATTGTCTGACTGGTGGACTTGTGCATTGGTGTGGTCCTATTGTAAACAGGCAGTGGGAAAGCCAATAACTTTCACTTTGCCGAAGCTTTGCGGCTGCTGCTGTTTAACTTGCCAATGCTAGATGCTTTATAATGCACTGGCATTTTCATTGCTAGTAGTGGCAACCAGACGTGCTAACACTGCAAAACAATCGACTTTCAAGCATTCGCCACTTTGCATGACCCAACGTGAGGACGTAAAATGGCAGGTAGCCGGAAAGTATTAAAAATCAAATTGTTTTCCGTGGGGGTCTTTGCTCTCAATATGGCTGCCATGTTGCGTCATGCATATAGAACCATCTGCCAATAGCAATCCAACTGCAGAAGCCACCGTGTGCAGGGAATGGCAAAGGGGTGCCAAGCAAGAAGGGGAGGGACAGCAACCGAGCAGCTGAGAGTGATATGAAAACCAAAGCCGAGGGATGGGAGGCAGTGGAAGACGGGGTGAGAATGGTTGGTAGGAGGAGCTAAAAGGCACTGACTAGTGGTGGGAGTGAGCAAGGTGGGGTGGGGGAGTAATGAAAGGGCGAGGGAGCACTGGAATCTTTAAAAAGTAAAGAAAGCAGAGTGGGTCGGAGAAAGCCTCAGACGAGCTGAGGGATGTGAGAGCAACATGTAAAGTATGGGAGGGTGGAAGCAACACACGGGAAGGGACAGCAAGAAAACACATGCACTCCATGGATTGCTAAAAGAAAAAAGTAATTACCCGAATGCAAGCAGTGGAACGATACAAGCCATCCAATCAAAAGGACGGTAAAGAAGTTATTCTGAGAGGAAGGACAACACATGAAGGGGAAGGAAAACAATAAAATGAGAAGCAAGCAAACGAGCTGACGAAAGGCAGAGATTAATGTATAAGGAGTTGACCCAAAGGCCACTGTAGGTCTTTTGGTAACAGGTAAAATATGTTAATAGGCAAGGCCTAATGGCAACGCTTTCCATCCCAAGTCTAATTGGATGAATTTTGTGTTACTTTTTTTTTTTTTTTTTGTGGGGTCTGTGTTTTTTTGTGCCAGGAGAGATGCCACCTCCCATGTGCAGTCAGTTGGCTTCGGAACCACTTATAATGAGGTTCTGTGAGCAAGGAAAGCCCTGTGAAGTGCTTCTGCCCTGTAGCGCCAAGTGTAGATCTAGCGGATAGAAGTGTCTAGCCCGTTCGCCTAGTGGATCTGCTCCGCACCTTGAGCCTTGTATGTATGTATATGGTATTTCTATAGCACAGACCTAGCCAAAAGGCAGCGGAGAGCTCCACGTGGTCATCGTGGCCTTCAGTTTTTAATCTTAGCAGCTTTTTATTCTTTAGACCTGGCAAGAGCTCACTTACTGCGTCAGCCACCCCCACCCTCTCCCCCCCCCCCCCCCACCCCACCCCACTCACTTTTGCATGCTTCACCTGTTGTAGTCATTCCGTTATGTCTTCTAACTGTGCTGCACTCATTCCCTCATGCACATTCACCCACGGTTCAAGTAGTGCTCTACTCACTCATTCACTGCTGCAGTCAATCACTTCTCTGTACTACTTTATCCTGCATTCACCCCTTCGTGTCCCCACTCATTCCTATGCACCTTTGATTCCTATACTCGCACTACTCATTCACTTCTGTGCAGTCACTCCTTCATTTATGCATTCATTGATTCTTTTACGGTGCTTCATTCTCGCCTCGTTCTGATACCATCGATGCAGCAGGTGCAGTACTCTCACCGCTGATGAGCGCAGGGTGGGAGGTGTGTGTGTAGCGACGGAGGTGTCATTTTCAAGGCACACACAGTCCCTACAACAGAGCAGCGGGACGCCCTCGTACAAATGAGATTGTTTATTTGGTACAAAGGATGCGTTTTTTTCCGCTACATTTTATAAATGGCGGAGGTTGCGTGGTAATACTGTGGGTAGCACCGGTGAGACAGGGCACGATCAGGAGAAAGTGAGGCACTTCCGGAGTGCCGGCCTGCTCCCACGCTGCTCGGCCTCTGCCTCTCCCCGCCTCTCCCCGCCTGGCCCCGCTGCGGTCAGGTGGATCCTTCTCACTGG
Source organism: Pleurodeles waltl (assembly GCF_031143425.1). Taxonomy (NCBI): domain Eukaryota; kingdom Metazoa; phylum Chordata; class Amphibia; order Caudata; family Salamandridae; genus Pleurodeles; species Pleurodeles waltl. The sequence goes on along the minus strand of NC_090449.1, from coordinate 1,029,729,449 downwards.
GCCGAGACCATCCTCTGTGTACACGGCACACAGGCCTGGCTCCCTCCGGCCAGGCCCCGCCAGCAGCAGGCGCGGTCTGGGGGCTCACGACCTGCTGCCAAGCCTCAGTGGAAGCTGACTTCATCACAGCTCATACTCCATGCCACAGTGGAAGCTGACGTCACCACAGCTCATACTCCATGCCTCAGTGGAAGCTGACTTCATCACAGCTCATACTCCATGCCTCAGTGGAAGCTGACGTCATCACAGTAAGATGCTCCATGCTTCAGTGGAAGCTGAGGTCATCATAGCCGACACTTCATGTCTCAGTGGAAGGTGAGGTTATCACAGCGTCATAATCCGTTCTTCAGTGGATTACGTCATAACAGTAAAATACTCCATCCCTCAGTGGAAGCTGACGCCACCACAGCTAATACTCCATGCCTCAGTGAAAGATGACGTCATCACAGCTAATACTGCATGCCTCAGTGGAAGCGCACCTCATCCCAGCTGAGACTTCATGTCTCAGAGGAAGCATACACCACATCGTGATACTCCATGCCTCTGTGGAGGGTGACGTCACCAAAACGTGATACTCCGTCTTTCAGTGAAAGCTGACATCATCACAGCGCGACACTCCTTGCCTCAGTGGAAGATGACGTTATGATAGTGTGGCACTTTTGAAGGCTGGAGGTCAGCTTAGCAGCATTTACAACAAAGTTAATCAAGGAGTGCCAAAGCCAATAGATCTTGCATTTTATATCCCATAGTGTATGAGCATGGAGTGGTGATTTTAGCGAGTGTATAGATGGGTGTGAAAATTAATTGAGTGAGTAGTTGGGTGAGTACATGTATGGGTGAATATGCTGACTCATTCGTGACTTACATCCATCCCTGCAGTTATTTGTACACAGTCCTAGACACAGGAATACTTTTTACTGAGGGTAGCAGAATAAATAGGTAAGTAAATGCACGAATTAGTGTACGTGAATGAATGAGTACTCCAGTGAAGTAGTTGGAATAGAAAGTGGGCTTCCATGAGTTAAGGAGTGAAGCAGTGAATGAATGAATGAATGAATGCAGGAAAGAGTGTGTCCGTGAACAAGTGAGTCTGCAACACCTAAAGAATGCCACACTGATTTCAGGAATGAACGCTTGCGTGTCCAGGAGTGAACGAGTGAGCACATGAATGAATGTGTGAATGTACAGGAATGAATGGAGTAGTGAATGACTGAGTACAGGAGTAAATTAATGTACAATGACTAAAGGCAGAAATGGAGCAAATGCGGAAGCGAATGAGTGAGTGTATAGAAGTGAATGATTGCTGCGGTGAAGGAGTGAGTAGAGGAACATATGAATGCATAAGTGAGTCTGCATGAGTGAATAAGCGCAGCAGAGTTAGCAGAGGTGAGTAAATGACTATAGCAGAGGGTGCATGCAAGAGTGAGTAGGGGACAGAAGCAGCGAGTCCTGGCAGCAGTGAGTGAGTACAGTGGTGAGTGAGTGTGAAACGAGTGTGTGAAAGCGAATCTTCTGACAGGCTGTTTTCACATCTATAAAGAAAATGCAAGAAATCGACAGTCAAAAAAATCAAGGGCATGAGTGACCATGTAAGTCCCCGGTGTGTTTTTCCTAGTTTTGCGCTAAAGCCATACCACATACGTACATACATACATACATACATACGTACAAGACTGAGGGTGCAGAGCAGATCCAGAGGACGAACGGGTAGGAGGCCTCTATCTGCTAGATCCACAATCAATACTACGGGGGGCCTCTGTCCGCTAGATCCACAATCATTACTACGGAGGGCCTCTGTCCGCTAGATCCACAATCAATACTACGGAGGGGACATGTTCTCAGGGCTCTCCACCCTGAGAGGACCTCTTTATAAGTGGTTCCTAAGAAAGCAGGCTGCATATGGTGGGGGCATCAGTCCTGGCACAAACATACTGCAAGACAAAAAAGATGTAACCGGAAAATCATCCAGCCAGGTTGAGGGTGAAGAGAGTTACCAATGCATTGTAAAGAGACAACTATGTCCCCTGCAAGAGTAGCGCCAACATTTTGGCTGTACTCCAGTAGCGTACATCAATAGCGTAAAAGATAATGACGCTATTGCCCCCTACTCTGCGTCATGGTGCACACATCATGGCGGTGGGGGGGGGGGCTAACGGGTGCAAGGAAAGTGGTGCTGCCCTAGGTGCAGTGCCACTTTTCTTAAGTCTGCCCCTAAGTGCCGGCCCTCAAAAATAAGTGCAGGTGCGCCGCACCAGAAACCACCGGCTCAAATTAAGCACTGCAGAAATCTCTGGAGAAAATTCTTGTAACGTCCAAATAGCAACATTTACATTTAGTGATTTCAATTTCCCAAGGGAAGGGGGCTACTTTTAAGGTAAATATGCAGATTGTGCACAAGGAAAATGCATTCACTGAAAGCGAGGAGAGTCGGCAGATGAAGTGGCTGACCTGTTTCACCAACTGTTTGCTGTGGTTGGTGGAAGCAAAATGTGAATGACAATTTAACAAACCAATGGGTGAACATCGAGGACTCATCACACTGTCAATATATTTTGTACGAATTCAATAATAATAATAATTTGGTCAAATAGCTATAGCTGCCTCAAGTATGCAAATTGTACCAGTGGTAGGGATATATTTTTGAAAAATCCTTGAAGAGATTTAATTGTTTTCAGTCTGCTGTAGATCACGGATACAAAATAAATATATTCCCTCCTCAGATCTTTCCATGTACTCCGGCACTTTACCCCCACTTTTGTACAGCACTCCATCACCTTGTATCTAGTTTCGAACTATGTAAATCCACCTGTCTATATAATGAATCATTCTCACACCAGTCTGACCGGATGGCTCAGTGGGTAAAATGCTTGCTGCTGACATAATGATCTGCAGGTCACAAATTTGCAGCTGAGAAAAGCCTCACGTTCAGTGAAAAGCCGCTCCAGAGTTTGGGGGCTTGGCACAAGAATGCTTATTTCCACAATATCTCATTTTTGGCCCCACAAGTTTCCAGTCTAGCGATGTCACTAGTTGTCAATCTAAGAGAAGCCCCGCCCCTTCCTGAAGGCCCAGGAAGTCTTCCTCCAACCCTCAACCACAATTGTGATTGGTTTCCTTGAGATGTGAGGCTGGTAATAGGCTGGAAAGCACCGGCCGAGGAAACCACCCCTGGTATTGGTTACTTCATGGACTCCACATTCACCTACAACCAATCAGAATCAGTTTCCCTTTCTCCCTCCTCATCTAAAAACTGCTTTTCCATTTAGAGGAGTTTGGATCAAGTCTGTTTCAAAGAGTCCCATTTTGCCTGATCTTTAAAAGAAACTGGGTAATAATACATAGCCTTTCAGGCTATATTAAGTATAAAAGGGAATTATTTCACACTAGTGATACTTGTGCTCCCCTAGTGCTCACGCACTCTACCACCACTACTATAGGTTCTTTTAGTACTACTGTCTACAACATTGCTGATAGCACTACCACATATACTGCGATTACCACAAATAGTATCAGGGCTAATATCACCACTATTGTACTACTGCTACCATAGATGCTACCATTATTACTACCACGGGTACCATTACTCACACTGCTACTACAAGAGATTAAAGTATTAGGGATAATATCACCACTATTGTACTACTGCTACCATAGATGCTACCATTATTACTACCACAGGTACCATTACTGCTACTACAAGAGTGTAAAGTATTAGGGATTATATCACTACTACTATTGTACTACTGCTACCATAGCTGCTATCATTATTACTACCACAGGTACCATTACTGCCACTGCTACTACAAGAGTATAAAGCATTAGGGCTAATATCCCTACTATTGTACTACTGCCATCATAGCTGCTACAATTATTACTACCGCAGGTACCATTACTGCCACTGCTACCACAAGAGTGTAAAGTATTAAGAATAATATCATTATTACTATTGTACTACTGCTACCAAAGCTGCTATCATTATTACTACCAGAAGCACCATTACTGCCACTGCTACTAGAAGAGGTTAAAGTGTTAGGGCTAATATTACCATTATTGTACCACTGCTATCATAGATGCTACCATTATTACTACCACAGGTACCATTACTGCCACAGCTACTACAAGAGTGTAAAGTATTAGGGATAATATAACTACAACTTTTGTACCACCACTAGCATAGCTACTACCAATATTGCTACCACAGGTAGTATTACTTGTACTGCTACTAGAAGTTCACAAAGTACTGTTGCAAGTTTAACCTGGAACAATTACAATGGCTGTGTTTCCTCCTATGACTAGTACTGTTGCCACTCCTGCTCTCCATGACTAGTAATAGTACTCATACATCAGGAATACTACTGCAGCAAAGATTGCCCAAGTTCCTAACACTGATAGTATAATTTATACCACATTCCCTCACTAAAGGTTCCTCCACATCTGTATCCGCTGGTACTGTTACTGCCAGTCCTAAGACGTACACTAGTACTTTCAGTACTGCTGCCAGTACTACTAACACTCACAGTCTACTACAGGTATACGTTTAGACCAGACTTATTGGGTTTTAAGTCAATCTTAATTCCATGAACATTGAATCTTTGCCATTGACAAGAAACCCATTTTACATTAATAAAACACTTTTATTTAGTCACTCAATTATGCAGGTATAAGGAAACCACAGTTTGTTTGAATAATTGTATTTAAAAGCCTTTTGTTATTTAAACATGAGCAAATATACAAACTGGTAAGTGCACTCAGCTAACACTAAGACTTGTTAAAATGCACTCAATAATATAACATTTGTGTAGCCAACAAACAGAAATGATTTAAAATGCAGAGATAAACATTACAACAGAGAAACCTTCTGCTGCCCCGCCCCCCCAACTTCCTAACCTCTTAGTCTGGTAGCTGTCCACTTCCTCTGAACAAACAAATGCCATACCACAGCTAAGTTTTCAATTTAAATGTTATTATCATGCATGCTCTTGGAAGAGTTTACAAGTGTTTCAATAAACATACATATGTATGTAAGTAGTAGTTTCATCTCTACTGTCATGCTAAACTGTTTATAACATTGTTATGGGAACCACTCTCCTTAATAGCTTTTTCCTCAATATGTTTTTGAATACATTATTCGAGTTTGGTAGCAGAACAGGGCCAGACTGGGAACCTAAACCAGCCCAGGCAGATTTTGTCAGACCAACCACTACAGGATACATAGCAACTGAGCCTGACCACTACAATAGGGCTGGCTGGCTGGGTGGGCTGTTTCTGTTGTCCACGAAAATTGGGGGAAAAAAGCAAAAACGATGCATTCTGCAATACATTTTTCATTATATATTCAATTGTATTAATTTTTAAAGCATACTAAATGACGAACTTACAGAGCATCAGGATACAGCAGTCTTCACTGGGGCTCTTCAATGATTCCCTCACCATCACCCTCTAACAGGGCCTCTCATCTCTCCATGTCACCTCACTCATGTGTAGTTCATTTGTTTTATAGTGCCTCTCTTACCAGCGTAGGGTGTAGGAGCGCTACACATCACACACACATACAGAGACAATGAATCATACATGTGTAAATCAGTGTATACAAAATGTTACATAAGATAAAGGGGCCTACAGGATATAGGATTCACATGTCATTCATACTGGTAGGCATTTTTTAAGCGTGTCTCGTCTGGGGAAGGATAAACTTAGGATTCCTAATGTAACACAGTGGGTAGAAGCTGACTTCACTAATAACAAATTATTTTTACCCAAATAAACCTTTTTGTAGCAAAATTAGGATAATCAAAAACTGGGAAAAAAAACATAACTTTCTAACCTGGGCCGTGCAGTTTGCATGCAGCGCTTTGATGGCAGTTCATAGGTCACTGTGCTAGATTATGATTGTAGCTTGTGAACTGCACAATAACGAAAGGAGCTCTACGGCAAAAGCAGTATTCCACTAACCATTGTACTTAAAATACTGTTCTGTTATCTGCATAGCAGCGTGCTTTGCAGCAGGTTTTTAACCCCAGGTGCTACCTCAGAAGAAGCAGAACATTCTCCAAAGAAAACCTGATCTCTCTCCAGCAGGTGGTACATTAATCACCAGAGTTGTCTTGGCTCTTTTATTGTTGCCTGAAAACTGTTGACTATGTAAGAACCTCTGCAGTGCTTTTAAAACTGCAGCACTGCTACAAAACCAGCCCCCCAGTAACAGAAACGCCCCCCAACCTTCCAGGCTCCCGGAGAAACGCCTGATGCCTGCTGCAGCCAGTCCAGCCTTGTAGAGGAATAGACACTGCCCCATACAGGTTCAGACCTCCGCAGCGCCAACTCCGCGTCTTGTCCACCTAAAATGTATAAACTGAAAAACATTGGCTTTGGGAGAAATTACCTCTGTTATTGCCGCACTTGGAAATCTTAGTAGAGTTTATTGCTGTTAAATGAATCGTACACAAGGATTTGTTACCTCCTCTCCCCTTTACAAATGAAAAATATGTATTAGTATGCCTTTTTTAGGTCTGCTTTTTTGACAGCACATGCATCAAACAGATCTAATGCTAAAATATAATAAAAATAGCCCTTTGTAACTATTGGCTTTCTGTGACCAGCCTCTTTCAGGCCATTGGCTTCACACTGTCAATCATGGCTCGGCTCAGCCCAGTGGAAAATTCTTCCCTCATCTAATGTTATTGGCTGTTTGGGTGTATCCTTCTACCTCCACTCAAGTGCTTGCATTACATTGTTTGAGGGACTACTTTATAATTCTAACCTCCCCTGCCCCCCCGCTGGTTCCCTCCAGTGTGCTTCAATCTGATGTGTTAACACATTCACGCTAAACCCAGCTTTTTTGGTTTTGCTATTATTTGGCAATAACATATTAGTGATTACTAAAACCATATTTCAATAATCACAAAAACATCACCTTTACTTCCACAGTTTCCATTTAAACAAGGTTGGGGTGACTATCTTATGCACTCCTCCATTACTGACTGCCTTTACATTTTTTGGGCCTCCAAGTGGCTGCCCTATCAATAGTCAGCCTTTAGGGAAACTCAGAGACACAAACACAAAGTCAAACTGAAATAGAGGCACCTTCACTCTTAGACAAATACACTTTCAGGCATCAAATCAGGCAGACCAACTCCTATTTAATCCACATATTCCACCCCGGTTATTCTTATTATAGCCCCAGAGTAATTGGCAAGCAGCATTCATTATATCAAACCTAAAAGTTCAGGCTTAAGGAACCTCTGTACAGCTATGCCATTTAATGTAAGTACAAGCCTCCCCGCACACACCCTTTTAGTCTGTTTACGAAGAGTAACAGAGACATGTACTCCAAACCTTTTTTTTTAGAAAGTGTGGCATATCTGTTTGCCTGCGTACGCAAGTGAATCCGTGATGATGGATGTCTGAGGAGACTGTGTTATAAAAGTGGCATTCAAAGTTATGGTAGCCTAATGGCCCTGTAATAACATGGGCTTACATACTGTGGACATTCCAGGCTGTACACTGGACCGGTTAATCTCTCTATCCCCCTTTTGTATGTTAGGCATTATGGTATCCATCTTTGGCCGATAGACGGAATTCTAAGTGTAGCAATGGCCAGGGCATATGGTTGTGGGCATCCTAGGAAATATGGTGTCCCTCCATGGCAAATTGGGGGCAACCTCTGGGACTGATTAGCATATCGTGAGCACCATTGGCATTATAATGGCAGTGGCATAAATTGGGCCATCTTGTCCTAGGCATTAACAGGTGGCCATCATTTGCATATTTATGTATCTTATGCATAGTTAACATGACAGTAGCCCTAGCATAATCTGACTGTCCTTGGCATAATGTAGTTCTTTAAGCCATTGTGGTGGCCTTGGCATAAAGTGATCCTATTTTACATAATGCTGCTATCCTAGGTAGCCCTGGCAAATCCTGCATTCTTGATGTTATTGAGGTCCTCTCAAGCATAATGGTGACATATGGTAGCCGTCAAGGACCATCGTGGCAACAGATTGGCATCAAGCAGAGGATGCATGGCATGTTATTGTCGTACGTGGGCATGGGAGGCATACCCCGTCCACATGGGCAAGTAGTGCTGGAGATCAGTTCATGAAAATGCAAAACTGGCATTGGGATGAAAAAAGTTATTTAAAATATTTTGTTGCGGAATCTGAGTTTATTTGTGTCTGAACGCGTTTTTTCATCTTCGCCGGAATCAAACGCTTACAGAGGTCGAAGGATCTTTTGACACAGTAGGTAGTGTGATGAACCATCAACAATTTACATTAACACAATTCCAACAATTTAGACACCATGACCCATGTGGTCACGGAAGGAAAACTCCAATCAATGAAATGTTCCAAAGCATCATTTTATAACCACAAAGCTAAAGTCATATAGACTGTACATAAAATCAAATTGTAAAGATAAATCAGCACCATTGCTTGCCCAAAACGGCGTTAGCATTTATCAAGACAAATTAGCAGAGTACATAATTTGGGGTTTGGGCATAGGTTGTCCCTACAGCTAACCAAATTTAGGGCATGCATGTGTGGGAACGGACTAACACATGCAGTCAAAAGGCAAAAGAGACAAAAATAATTTGGCAAATATTCTGTCTCAGGCTAAAGAAACTATTTAGAAAAATAAAATAGGCGAGTGTCAGCATGCTAGCTTCTTTACTAGTAAAGAGGACATGTCAAGGGAAAAAGCATCAACAGGGAGGTATAACCTCTCCTACTGTGTCAGCATTCAAGGATTCTTCATCAGCAAAGCATGTAGATCATCAGTAAAGTCCGGACAGAAGCATCATCAGGGAGTGCAGAGGGACAGCTGCAAAGAATCAACAGGGTCAAGAGCCAAGGAAAGACTAACTAAAACTTGTAAAGTCCTTCCCTACTGAAATACACCTAAAGCATCTTGATTGGTCAGGTCAGAGGGTCCATATCATGCAAAAGGGGCAATGTCCAATCAAAGTTAAGGCACAAATTGAAGTTGCAACAGTTCAGTATTTTCTTAGGTTTGGTCTGAAGTCATCTCCTCTTTCTGTGTGAATCCAACAGCCAATTAATTTTTTTATGCCAGTTGCAAAAATAAGAACTCCACCCAGGATATACAACAGACTCGTCTTCTTCCCTTGTGAAACCACATGTCGATAGTAACAACTTATTTCACGTTTAGTCCACAGGCCTAAATTTTCCGGAACCAAGGTCATTTAGATACAAGTCTCTGTATAATTGAACAAAAACTATTGCTACTCCTGGGAGTGAAACCTAATGGAAAAAATCACTTTAGAAAGAACAATCTTTCATCACTTTTACATGACTGCAAATATGAGTTCTGCAGGCTTAGTTATGGTAACTGAAGAAATATGAATGCATTAATATACTTATTAATAAACGCACATAACATTCAGACTTCTAATTTCAACATTAATAATATGTCATCAAAAAGAATAAAACATTCCATTATACATTGCAAACTTAAGGCATCACATTAGATATGACAGAGAAGTGTATTTATTTGTATGCGCATATCTGCTTAAACTCATAAATCACACATTAAACATTAAAATTATTAATTAGTTTTAAGACTAGCTATTACTCTAGTGTCTAAAGTATACTTTGGTATAATTTAAATCTTGTTAGCACATTGTTAAATCAAGTGGGCACAATTGAGAATGATATAAAATGAATAAAATACGTGTCAATGCAGCATTCTACGTTAGGCTTTCAAACATTATCGTAATATGTCACCTTCTACTGACGTCTGGTTCATTAAAAGCATTACTAAATTTTATACTCCACCACATGCAATTTGGTCACAAACTGTTTGCATATTCAGAAAATATAAGGGTGATGTTTGGGGACAAAATATTGCTTACGTGTTTGAATCTGATATCTCGGATATAATTCATGCTGAGTTAGGAGTAATTGTTATTGATGTTATTTCATTGGTATAAGTTGGATTATCAATTTATGCTTCATCACCATTGAAGGTTGACCATCCGTGACTGGTGGAGGGAGCCACAAGACCTAACCTTGAAGGCAATTGAACTGTACGTGTGGGATGGGACACGTAACGAACACATATGTACAGTATTCTTTTTACTACTATTATCGAAAGAGCTAAAGTTGAGTGTGGCAGATGGTGGTGCTGCACAGTTACACGCTCTATGTCTGACGGGCATGGACTTCTGTTAGGATGTGCCCGATCGCCATGCAAGAGAGTTGCCACTGACCACTCATTCCATACTGGAGGACTGGAATAGACTTCTGCAGTTTGACAATCAATCTATGAATTGCCACCATGTGAACATCCTACGCTCTTAAGTTCCTGCTTAAAGGATGATTGTCCATCCTTTCCTACAGTCCATCTTCTGCCTGCTGCTGTGTTCATCATGTTTTCTCCTGATTTCATAGTACAAAACAGGGCCCCTGTAAGTTAATGCCCTGGAAGGTTATCAGGACATGAGCGAACATTGCCCTCAAAAAGAATTTCTTACCAGTTTGATACCAAGACGTGTCTCACCAGACTCCTGACCCTTTCTGGAGCCCCAAAGAATAGCTAGTTAAATACCCCTGGCCAGACATTGATTCCTTTGTTTACAAAAGTTTCCCTGTATTTTTGATGTTTTGCCTCTGTTTGAGGAACCCATAAATTGCCAATGTGGTGCTCCTAGGGGCTATCCTCAATGACCACTGAAACAGTGGACACCCCAAACTGGTCTGAACCCCATAGTCTCACATGCATGTTCTGATGTTTGAGGTCAGTATTAGAGTAGGAATCACATTAATGATTGGTAAATTGCCACTCATTAAAAAAAGAACTGTGAAGATTACCATTGATTAAAAAAAGCCTCTAATCAGCAATGGATCCTGGTTTTCAGAGGTCACTTGACCTCCTTTACAGTGGGGCAGCAGGCATCACCCCAGGGCCCTGATTCAGAAGCATGAATCCGAGGGGGTCACTGTTCCCCAGACCTCTTGTTCAGGGTTGCAGGCTCATGCTGCAAAATGTATTCATGTTGAGTTGGGAGCAGATGTGCCCTGGTTATTAATGAGGAGGCAGCAAACACAGCTATACCACTGAGGGCACCAGATGATCGAGCTACCCTGCTGTGTCTTTCCCTAGCGTATTTACTTATATATTTTTTAAAATTGGAAACAGATGTTCTTGTTGGGCGAGGCCAAGCATAAAACTTGTCACCTGGGTCCCACAATCTTCTGACCTGCATCAATTGTATTAGAATGACATCATAATGAGGTAATACTGCCACAGATGATACCACACACATAACAATGTATAATTGTCATGCCACAACATTTAGAGAGACCTACAATTACTCTGGTCCTCTCCTGTTGCATTTTCCAGGGGCCCTGAATATATTTGTGTGATGAATGTTTACCTTGGCGCTGTTCCATTCGCCTCTCCCTTTTCATGCACCCACATATTCGTGAATTATGTCTTCCACGTGCCTGTGAATCATTCTCCAGGCAAGTGTTCTGTGTACATGGTACTGCTTTCAAATTATCAATAATCTTTTAAACAATGGTTATCCGTTTTAACTGCAATCATCCAGGTTAGTAAACATATCGCTGAACTCCTGAACTTCTTAACACACAATCTAAGTATAATCAATAGAATTAGTTCATTTACTAGGTAAACGGTAACCTACATTTACAAAGCATTCCGATTCCACTGTCAATTACTCACTAGTTACAAACTATTCTTTAACTTGGGAACCTGAATATCCACATCAGAGCCTGAAAGAATCAGTGAATGCAAACAGCAAACCACACGGGTGTGATCTACCGGGAAGCAGCAGGGCAGAGACTTCAGAGACAACCATATCACCGTAGTGAAGTAGTTCAAACAAGACCGTGGGAGTTTGTTAACTTATATCATTGCATTACAAAGAGCACTGGTTGGCTTGCCCTTGAATGTGGTTACTTGTATTACACTCGCTTGAACTCCCTAGTCGTTTAATGTTGTATGTTGGTGGCATTTGTATAGCGCCCAGAATGCTATTAGTTTTTCCTCCAGGCATTGCTGGGGAGAGGGTACCTCAGTGCTTTATCCCTGGGTTTCCTTGGCAGGATTGGTTCTGAGTCATCATGTGATGTGAATCTGTGGTCTTTCTGTTATTTGATGGCAGTGTCTTGTTCATTGAGGGGTTTGGAGTCATCCTGTGGTCCCGCTCTAGTTGGATGGCCGTGTCTCGTTCATTCAGGGGTTGTGAGTCATCATGTGATGTGAGTCTGTGGTCTTTCTGTTTTTTGATGGCAGTGTCTTGTTCATTGAGGGGTTTGGAGTCATCCTGTGGTCCCGCTCTGGTTGGATGGCCGTGTCTTGTTCATTCAGGGGTTCTGAGTCATCATGTAATGTGATGCTGTGGTCCCGCTCTAGTTGGATGGCTGTGTCTTGTTCATTGAGGGGTTCTGAGTCATCATGTAATGTGATGCTGTGGTCTTTCTCTGGTTGGATGGGCGTGTCTTGTTCATTGAGGGGTTCTGAGTCATCATGTGATGTGAATCTGTGGTCTTTCTGTTATTTGATGGCAGTGTCTTGTTCATTGAGGGGTTTGGAGTCATCCTGTGGTCCCGCTCTGGTTGGATGGCCGTGTCTTGTTCATTGAGGGGTTCTGAGTCATCATGTAATGTGATGCTGTGGTCTTTCTCTAGTTGGATGGCCGTGTCTCGTTCATTCAGGGGTTGTGAGTCATCATGTGATGTGAGTCTGTGGTCTTTCTGTTATTTGATGGCAGTGTCTTGTTCATTGAGGGGTTTGGAGTCATCCTGTGGTCCCGCTCTGGTTGGATGGCCGTGTCTTGTTCATTCAGGGGTTCTGAGTCATCATGTAATGTGATGCTGTGGTCCCGCTCTAGTTGCATGGCTGTGTCTTGTTCATTGAGGGGTTCTGAGTCATCATGTGATCTGGTGCTGTAGTCCATCTCTGGTTGGATGGCCGTGCCTTGTCATTGACCTGTCGGTGTATGGTTTTAGTGTTGCACAGTTATCATTTATTAACTGCTTACACATCCCTTGGGATGTAAACATGCACTGAGTCTGTTAATTAGAGATGCTCTCGGCTTGGCTGTGGGGCATCGTTGAGTTATGCCTGCGTCTGAGATGTTTGCCTGCTGTGCTCAGCTGTGTGTTTGTGTGTGGTGTACCAAGGTGGCAAGCTCTCTTGGGAGCAACCTCATATCTCACCACATATGGCTGTGCTGTGGGAGGGAACTTGTGTATAGAGGTAGGCTGTTGAATGTCTGTGTGTTTGTGTCGTTTCTTGGTGACAAATGTTTTTATTTCTCCTGGGTGTATCTACCTGGTACAAACCAAGATAGAGGGCAATGTGGTGCTGTGTCTTTTGCATCACAGGAGGTAAGGCCCAGTAATCCAGAAGGTGACATAGGAAGAATCGTGTGCAACCACTGAAGGCAGGGACATCGGCCCTGCTGCGCAAAGCGCCAAGTGAGCATGAAAACAACTGAAGCACTCACAGTTGGGGATATGAGTAGAGCCTATTGAACCTTCCAAAGATGCATACTCCATGATTATATTCATATCAAGTACCATCTAATTTATCTTGCGAAACACAAAATAAATAGAATTATAAAATAAAGTCTAATGGCTACCGAATTGGGCATCTTCCACGGCAATAAAGTTTTCCCAAAAGTGCAACAAACTATCAAAAGCATTGTCACAGCCAAAAGCTGGCAGCCAACACCAGATCTGTTGGCTTTGCCAATGCTTGTTACAGTAGGCGTCGTAAAGTAAAAAGTGTGCTGGTGGCCAATAGAGAAATTTGGATTTACTGCCTGGTTATGCAATCAAAGCACTTGCAGAATCGAGACCTGAAAGGGCTATTTTAAGATCTGCTTCCAAAAATAACAAGAGGTGCAGCTATCTTTTGCCAACGTGTTAGGTCCATGTTTTTGCTGCACACCTCAGGCTCGGCTTGTACCCTTCTGTTGAACAGAATAGTTGGGCATAAAGGCGGAATGAAAGATGGTCGCCATGTGCTGTGATAACACTGGTGTGGTTGGACTGCACTTAGAAAAAACACTGCACCTTGCTCCATCGCCCTATAAAACTACTGAATGCAACACAATAATGCATATTAAATCATAACCTCCTCCTCCACTAAAGTACCCAACCTCCCACACACGTTTTATATACTTCAAGGCAGATTGATGGCAGTTCCTGGGATACCTGGGAGCTTGAATGCATGATCATGCCTGTATCTTTGTTAAACGGGAGGCCTGACACATTGGAGGTACTTCTTAGAATATTATGGCTACCTTTGGTAGTATGCTTGTACTGCTATAACAAGGGTATCCCTACCTGTGGACATTAGAGGCATTTTTGGTATTTCAATGGTCACTTAGCAACATGCTGGACCCAGCGTATTGGTGTTACTTATTGGCACATTAGGGACATCCACAGCAGTTTTGGGCCCACCAGCTGGCAAAACACTGGGCCATTCTGGATTTGCTTAAGTTCTTGCCTGGATGGAATCTATCCTGGAATTCCAAACTGGACTGTTCTTATTGGAGAAGGACCCATACTAATTTACATGATGCGGCTCTTGGTGTAGCATTCAATAATCAGTGAAAATGATGGACTGGAATGCAGCACCAGCAATCAGAAGAGGGTGAGATTAATTTAAGTATTTCTTCCATCACCATGTTGTTTGTTGCATCCTTTCCAGATCGCAGGGCCTGGTACATGTGTGGTATTTCTTGGCATAATAGAGGCATCTAGGGTGTTTTGATGTCTACTCATTGGAAAAACATTGGGTGGGCAAAACACGTGCGCTAGCATATTGGTAGTAGTATCTGATAGAGACAAGTAGCTGCAGATTCCTTATCTTAGAATTCTCCCCCAAGCGTCAGACTGGATCTGTAAATTGTTCCTCAGCAGTACTTCTGCGCGTCGGTCGAGGGTGTGGAGCGACTCCGCAGCAACATTGTCCCCAGACATGACATCAGCGGAGTCCATATATTCCCTCTTCCGATGCGCTGGTGTCAAGTTTCTTCTTTTCCGCGCAGCAACGTGGATCCGGTGTAGCAATTACCTCGGGCCCTTTTGGCCCTTTCTCCCGATTTTCGGTATTTTTTTCTTAAAAATGTTACAATACATTGTGTATATGCCTTCTGGGTTTAAACCCTGTGGATCCTGTTCCCGACAAATGTCGGTCACGGATCCCCATTTGGTCTGTTTGTGGTGTCTAAGGTCTCATCATGGCGCCGATGACTGTGACGCCTGCCATCGTCTGAAGCCAAAGCCTTTGAGGGAGTGTTGCATGAGGCTCTTTGTGGCAACGGAAGACAAATCATCTTCCCGCCGGTGTCGGAGTCCGTCTTTGCCTTCACGGCCCCGGGAGCGCTCCAGAAGTCGTTTTCGGATGGTTCCGTCGACCTTGGGTGGTCCATGGGCGTCTCCAGGTCGGTCTTATCGTCACCACCCCCGCGTTCTCCTCTTGTGGAGTCCGCACCTGATTCGACCCCTTCCCTTCCGCCGTACCCCGGCGCCGGGGCGACTAGGGTCCAAATGCAGGATTACTATTCATCCCTACATTCAATCTTTGGAACGTCTCCTCCCTCTGGAGCGCCTTCGGGCCCTAAGGAGGTGGTGAGTGTTTTATCGGGTCTTCGCCCGCAGTTTCATCCTCAGTGCCCGTTCAGACTCTCGACTCCGGTGTCAGATCGGTGCTGGTGCAAGGCCTCGTATGACCTCTGTCTCCTCCGCCTGATCTTGTTGTCCCGACGCCTCTCACTGCGCCATTGGGCCAGTCGACTCCGCATGATACTCCTATACTGATTTCCCCAGAGTCAGACGACGGAGCTTCCAAGGAGGTTTCCCTCATTCGACGTCGGCCGACTCAGACGCAGGGAGCAGCGTCGTTTGATATAGATGTGGTTCCTGTGCTAGATCCACTTTATGAGCCTCCTGCGCATCCTTAAGCTCCTTTTTCGGGGCCCCTTCCGGGTTTATCCTCTGATTGGGTGCTTGATTTAGCCACTGCCAGTATCCTAGACTCCTCACCAGCATCCAGCCTGCTCTCGTCCCCTGCATTGGCTACAGAAGCCACCACTGCCTTCGCAGATGTCTTCAGACAGGTGGCTGATGTTTTGCACTTACAACTTCCAATGGTGCAGTTATCAACAGATCTGTTGTTAACCTTTCATTCGGATCCATTTACCACTGAACTCGTTCTGCCTTATTGCGAGGCTGTATACGACATCCTTCTTGGTGTCTGGAATCAGCCTGTGTCTGGTCCTTCTGTGGACCGCTCAATCTCACACAGGCATCGGCTGGCACAAGAGGATCCCTTGTGCCTTTGCCACCACCTTATTTCTCGGGGGTTTGTTGACCAGAATGCCTTGGGCATTCCTGATGTTGCGCAGATGCCTCCTACTGCGCCGCACAGGGATTCTAGTCAGCTGGATGCTGCCGGAAGGCATCTTTTCGCCTCTTCCAGTGCCGCTCTACGTTCCAACAACACTTCCTGTGTGTTGGCTCGCTTTTCCCATACTCTCTGGGACTCCGTGGAATGTTTCTTGCCATTGTTACCTGAGATGCTTTCAGACGGGTGGTTGATGTTTTGCACTTACAGCTGTGTCTAAAGTATAGTTTGGCATCATTTAAATCTTGTTAGCACATTGTTAAATCAAGTGGGCACAATTGAGACTGATATAAAATGAATAAAATACGTGTCAATGCAGCGTTCTACGTTAGGCTTTCAAACATGATCGTAATATGTCACCTTCTACTGACGTCTGGTTCATTAAAAGCATTACTAAATTTTATGCTCCCCCACATGCAATTTGGTCACAAACTGTTTGCATATTCAGAAAATATAAGGGTGATGTTTGGGGACAAAATATTGCTTACATGTTTGAATCTGGTATCTCGGTTATAATTCATGCTGAGTTAGGAGTAATTGTTATTGATGTTATTTCATTGGTATAAGTTGGATTATCAATTTATGTTTCATCACCATTGAAGGTTGACCATCAGTGACTGGTGGAGGGAGCCACAAGACGTAACCTTGAAGGCAATTGAACTGTACGTGTGGGATGGGACACGTAACGAACACATATGTACAGTATTCTTTTTACTACTATTATCGAAAGAGCTAAAGTTGAGTGTGGCAGATGGTGGTGCTGCACAGTTACGCGCTCTCTGTCTGACGGGCATGGACTTCTGTTAGGATGTGCCCGATCGCCATGCAAGAGAGTTGCCACTGACCACTCATTCCATACTGGAGGACTAGAATAGACTTCTGCAGTTCGACAATCAATCTATGAATTGCCACCATGTGAACATCCTACGCTCTTTAGTTCCTGCTTAAAGGATGATTGTCCATCCTTTCCTACAGTCCATCTTCCGCCTGCTGCTGTGTTCATCATGTTTTCTCCTGATTTCATAGTACAAAACAGGGCCCCTGTAAGTTAATGCCCTGGAAGGTTATCAGGACATGAGCGAACATTGCCCTCAAGAAGAATTTCTTACCAGTTTGATACCAAGACGTGGCTCACCAGACTCCTGATCCTTTCTGGAGCCCCAAAAAATAGCTAGTTAAATACCCCTGTCCAGACATTGATTCCTTTGTTTACAAAAGTTTCCCTGTATTTTTGATGTTTTGCCTCTGTTTGAGGAACCCATAAATTGCCAATGTGGTGCTCCTAGGGGCTATCCTCAATGACCACTGAAACAGTGGACACCCCAAACTGGTCTGAACCCCATAGTCTCACATGCATGTTCTGATGTTTGAGGTCAGTATTAGAGTAGGAATCACATTAATGATTGGCAAATTGCCACTCATTAAAAAAAAAACTGTGAAGATTACCATTGATTAAAAAAGCCTCTAATCAGCAATGGATCCTGGTTTTCAGAGGTCACTTGACCTCCTTTACAGTGGGGCAGCAGGCATCACCCCAGGGCCCTGATTCAGAAGCATGAATCCGAGGGGGTCACTGTTCCCCAGACCTCTTGTTCAGGGTTGCAGGCTCATGCTGCAAAATGTATTCATGTTGAGTTGGGAGCAGATGTGCCCTGGTTATTAATGAGGAGGCAGCAAACACAGCTATACCACTGAGGGCACCAGATGATCGAGCTACCCTGCTGTGTCTTTCCCTAGCGTATTTACTTATATATTTTTTAAAATTGGAAACAGATGTTCTTGTTGGGCGAGGCCAAGCATAAAACTTGTCACCTGGGTCCCACAATCTTCTGACCTGCATCAATTGTATTAGAATGACATCATAATGAGGTAATACTGCCACAGATGATACCACACACATAACAATGTATAATTGTCATGCCACAACATTTAGAGAGACCTACAATTACTCTGGTCCTCTCCTGTTGCATTTTCCAGGGGCCCTGAATATATTTGTGTGATGAATGTTTACCTTGGCGCTGTTCCATTCGCCTCTCCCTTTTCATGCACCCACATATTCGTGGATTATGTCGTGGACTATGTATTCCACGTGCCTGTGAATCATTCTCCAGGCAAGTGTTCTGTGTACATTGTTCTGCTTTCAAATAATCAGTAATCTTTTAAACAATGGTTATCCGTTTCAACTGCAATCATCCAGGTTAGTAAACATATCAATGAACTCCTGAACTTCTTAACACACAATCTAAGTATAATCAATAGAATTAGTTCATTTACTAGGTAAACGGTAACCTACATTTACAAAGCATTCCGATTCCACTGTCAATTACTCACTAGTTACAAACTATTCTTTAACTTGGGAACCTGAATATCCACATCAGAGCCTGAAAGAATCAGTGAATACAAATAGTAAACCACACGAGTGTGATCTACCGGGAAGCAGCAGGGCAGAGACTTCAGAGACAACCATATCACCGTAGTGAAGTAGTTCAAACAAGACCGTGGGAGTTTGTTAACTTATATCATTGCATTACAAAGAGCACTGGTTGGCTTGCCCTTGAATGTGGTTACTTGTATTACACTCGCTTGAACTCCCTAGTCGTTTAATGTTGTATGTTGGTGGCATTTGTATAGCGCCCAGAATGCTATTAGTTTTTCCTCCAGGCATTGCTGGGGGGAGGGTACCTCAATGCTTTATCCCTGGGTTTCCTTGGCAGGATTGGTTCTAAGTCATCATGTGATGTGAATCTGTGGTCTTTCTGTTATTTGATGGCAGTGTCTTGTTCATTGAGGGGTTTGGAGTCATCCTGTGGTCCCGCTCTGGTTGGATGGCCGTGTCTTGTTCATTCAGGGGTTCTGAGTCATCATGTGATGTGATGCTGTGGTCCCGTTCTAGTTGGATGTCCGTGTCTTGTTCATTGAGGGGTTCTGAGTCTTCATGTAATGTGATGCTGTGGTCCCGTTCTAGTTGGATGGCCGTGTCTCGTTCATTCAGGGGTTGTGAGTCATCATGTGATCTGGTGCTGTTGTCCATCTCTAGTTGGATGGCCGTGTCTCGTTCATTGAGGGGTTCTGAGTCATCATGTAATGTGATGCTGTGTTCTTTCTCTGGTTGGATGGCCGTGTCTTGTTCATTGAGGGGTTCTCAGTCATCATGTGATCTGCTGCTGTAGTCCATCTCTGGTTGGATGGCCGTGCCTTGTCATTGACCTGTCGGTGTATGGTTTTAGTGTTGCACAGTTATCATTTATTATCTGCCTACACATCCCTAGGGATGTAAACATGCACTGAGTCTGTTAATTAGAGATGCTCTCGGCTTGGCTGTGGGGCATCGTTGAGTTATGCCTGCGTCTGAGATGTTTGCCTGCTGTGCTCAGCTGTGTGTTTGTGTGTGGTGTACCAAGGTGGCAAGCTCTCTTGGGAGCAACCTCATATCTCACCACATATGGCTGTGCTGTGGGAGGGAACTTGTGTTTAGAGGTTGCTGTTGAATGTCTGTGTGTTTGTGTCGTTTCTTGGTGACAAATGTTTTTATTTCTCCTGGGTGTATCTACCTGGTACAAACCAAGATAGAGGGCAATGTGGTGCTGTGTCTTTTGCATCACAGGAGGTCAGGCCCAGTAATCCAGAAGGTGACATAAGGAAGAATCGTGTGCAACCACTGAAGGCAGGGGCAGCGGCCCTGCTGCGCAAAGCGCCAAGTGAGCATGAAAACAACTGAAGCACTCACAGTTGGGGATATGAGTAGAGCCCATTGAACCTTCCAAAGATTCATACTCCATGATTATATTCATATCAAGTACCATCTAATTTATCTTGCGAAACACAAAATAAATAGAATTATAAAATAAAGTCTAATGGCTACCGAATTGGGCATCTCCCACTACAATAAAGTTTTCCCAAAAGTGTAACAAACTATCATAAGCATTGTCACAGCCAAAAGCTGGCAGCCAACACCAGATCTGTTGGCTTTGCCAATGCTTGTTACAGTAGGCGTCGTAAAGTAAAAAGTGTGCTGGTGGCCAATAGAGAAATTTGGATTTACTGCCTGGTTATGCAATCAAAGCACTTGCAGAATCGAGACCTGAAAGGGCTATTTTAAGATCTGCTTCCAAAAATAACAAGGGGTGCAGCTATCTTTTGCCAACGTGTTAGGTCCATGTTTTTGCTGCACACCTCAGGCTCGGCTTGTACCCTTCTGTTGAACAGAATAGTTGGGCATAAAGGAGGAATGAAAGATGGGCGCCATGTGCTCTGATAAGACTGGTGTGGTTGGACTGCACTTAGAAAAAACACTGCACCTTGCTCCATCGCCCTATAAAACTACTGAATGCAACACAATAATGCATATTAAATCATAACCTCCTCCTCCACTAAAGTACCCAACCTCCCACACACGTTTTATATACTTCAAGGCAGATTGCTGGCAGTTCTTGGGATACCTGGGAGCTTGAATGCTTGATCATGCCTGTATCTTTGTTAAACGGGAGGCCTGACACATTGGAGGTACTTCTTAGAATATTATGGCTACCTTTGGTAGTATGCTTGTACTGCTATAACAAGGGTATCCCTCCCTGTGGACATTAGAGGCATTTTTGGTATTTCAATGCTCACTTAGCAACATGCTGGACCCAGCGTATTGGTGTTACTTATTGGCACATTAGGGACATTCACAGCAGTTTTGTGCCCACCAACTGGCAAAACACTGGGCCATTCTGGATTTGCTTAAGTTCTTGTCTGGATGGGATCTATCCTGGAATTCCAAACTGGACTGTTCTTATTGGAGAAGGACCCATACTAATTTACATGATGCGGCTCTTGGTGTAGCATTCAATAATCAGTGAAAATGATGGACTGGAATGCAGCACCAGCAATCAGAAGAGGGTGAGATTAATTTAAGTATTTCTTCCATCACCATGTTGTTTGTTGCATCCTTTCCAGATCGCAGGGCCTGGTTTATGTGTGGTATTTCTTGGCATATTAGAGGCATCTAGGGTGTTTTGGTGTCTACTCATTGGAAAAACATTGGGCGGGCAAAACACGTGCCCTAGAATATTGGTAGTAGTATCTGATAGAGACAACTAACCGCAGATTCCTTATCTTAGAATTCTCCCCTAAGCGTCAGACTGGATCTGTAAATTGTTCCTCAGCAGTACCTCTGCGCGTCGGTCGACGGTGTCGAGCGACTCCGCAGCGACATCGTCCCCAGACATGACATCAGCGGAGTTCATATATTCCCTCCTCTGATGCGCTGATGTCAGTTTCTTCTTTTCTGCGCAGCAACGTGGATCTGGTGTAGCAATTACCTCAGGTCCTTTTGGCCTTTCCTCCTGATTTTCTGGTATTTTTTTCTTAAATTTTTTACAATATATAGTGTATATGGCTTCTGGGTTTAAACCCTGTGGATCCTGTCCCCGACAAATGTCGGCCACGGATCCCCATTTGGTCTGTTTGTGGTGTCTAGGGTCTCATCACGACGCCGATGACTGTGACGCCTGCCATCGTCTGAAGCCGAAGTCTTTGAGGGTGAGTCGCATGAAGCTCTTTACGGCGCGGGCAGACAAGTCGTCTTCCTACCGGTGTCAGAGTCTGCCTTCGTCTTCACGTCCCCGGGAGCACTCCAGATGTCTGTCAGGTTCCGTCGACCTCGGGTGGTCCATCGGCGTCTCCAGGTAGGTCTTACCGTCACCATCCCCACGTTCTTCTCTTCTGGAGTCCGCACCTGAGTCAACCCCGTCCCTTCCGCCGTATTCCGCCGCCGGGGCGACTATGGTCCAAATGCAGGATTACTATTCATCCCTACATTCAATCTTTGGAACGTCCCCTCCCTCTGGAGCACCTTCGGGCCCTAATTAGGTGGTAAGTGTTTTATCGGGTGTCTTTGCCGGCGGTTTCGTCCTCGGTGCCCGTTCAGACTCTCGACTCCGACTCCAGTGTCGGATTGGTGCTGGTGCACGGCCTCGTACGACCTCCGTCTCCTCCGCCTGATCTTGTTGTCCCGACGATTCTCACGGCGCCATTGGGCCAGTCGACTCTGCTTCATACTCCTATATTGATTTCCCCAGAGTCGGATGACGCAGCTTCCGAGGAGGCTTCCCCCATTCGACATCGGCATTTGATATGGATGTGGTTCCTGTGCTAGATCCACTTTCTGAGCCTCCTGCACATCCTCAAGCTCCTTTTTCGGGGCCCCTTCCCTGTTCATCCTCTGATTGGGTGCTTGATTTAGCCACTGCCAGTGGCCTAGACTCCTTGCCAGTGTCCAGCCTACTCTCGTCCCCTGTATTGGCTACGGAAGCCAGCACTGCCTTCGCAGATGTCTTCAGACGGGTGGCTGATGTTTTGCACTTACAACTTCCAATGGTGCAGTCATCTACAGATCTGTTGTTAACTTTCCATTCGGATCCATTTACCACTGACCTCGTTCTGCCTTATTGCGAGGCCCTATACTTCATCCTTCTTGGTATCTGGAATCAGCCTATGTCTGGTCCTTCGGTGGACCGCTCAATCTCACACAGGCATCGGCCGGCACAAGAGGATCCCTTGTGCCTTCGCCACCACCTTACTTCTTGGGGGTTTGTTGTCCAGACTGCTTTGGGAATTTCTGATGTGGCACAAATGCCTCCTACTGCGCCGCACAGGGATTCTAGTCAGCTGGATGCTGCTGGCAGGCATCTATTCGCCTCTTCCAGTGCCGCTCTACGTTCCAACAACACTTCCTGTGTGTTGGCTCGCTTTTCCCATACTCTCTGGAACTCCGTGGAATGTTTCTTGCCGTCGTTACCTGAGATGTCTTCAGACGGGTGGCTGATGTTTTGCACTTAAAACTTCAATGGTGCAGTTATCTACAGGTCAACATGCTGCTCGGCTCACTTTCACATAGGTATGGACGCTACTGATTCCGTTAGTCGGATCATGGCTGCTTTGTTGCCATACGTCGCAGTGCTTGGTTGTCAGCTTCTAATTGTTCAGCTCCGGTGCAGGATGCTCTCCTTGATATGCCATTTGATACATGTCTCTTTTTGGAGCGCATGCAGATTCTGCTTCATGCCGTTTTCAAGATTCCCATGGTGGGGATTGATTTCTGTCCTCTTTTCATCCCCTTGCACTACTCCGTCGCAACTCTCTTGGAACTGCCCAGTTCCTTTCAGGTGTAGGTCCTGTTACGTGCTCACCCTTTTTCTGTTGCATGTTCTTGCATTTCTTGCAGTTCTTACCTTCTGAGTCGCTTCAGTGTGTCCTCCTGTTCTTCGCAGTGATTTTTTTTATCCACGTTGGATATTGTGGTGTTTTGCATTGTTTCAATGATGCTGCTCCTATCAGTGGAGCTGTAGTTCTGTGGCGTTGTCTAGTGCCCTGCTGGAGCAGGCTCCTCTGTACAAGGGTTTGATTACCACAGCCCGTTACCTTACATTTCAAAACCTATATATTCAGTATACTTTCTATGAGAGTTCCTAATCTCAGTTTCATTTACATTCAACGGGTTATAACCGTGTTAAGTAGTAGCTCTACTTCTGAGGCCGGGCCGGGTGCCCCCTTGTCATTTCACCATCTCTACTGGTTGATCTTTCCACCTACTGTTGGTCTTTTCACACCACGGTTAGTGGTTCTCTTTTTATTGTGCTTTCTGACTACATTGTCTCTCCTTTAGTTTACCCTAGCCAACTTGCCAGTCGTCTCTGTTGGCCTACAGATTGGGTTTGACATTGCCTCTTTTGGTAGTAAGCTGCTTGAAGCAATTGTCTTGTTTTTCTTACCATGTTTATACTATGCTGTTGTACTCCTCCGGGAGCCTTTTCTCTAGTGTCTCTTCCTTTTATTATTCTTCTACGGAAGGTTTCTTTTTTATTTTTTTCACTGGGTTTTACTTGGTCCTTGTTTTCCTCTGCTTGCAGGCTCATACTGGGACTTGTTGCAGCTTTCCCAACCTGTCTTTAAGGGTGTTGTTGGTCACTCGTATCGTGACCTCTAATATTCACACTTCTTCCAGGACCGCAACGCACTAGCTCAGTGGTAGCGTCTCTTGCCTCTGGCGGCACTGGCTCTCCCATGTCATGGGTTCCCAGCTAGCCTATGCAGCAATATTTCATGAAAAAAAGAGGAAACTAATAGAGAACTCTCCACTGGAGGGTCCCTTCCTCTCTTTCCATTTTACCTCTCGCCCGTTCCTTTCGGGTCATTCCTGAGCTTGTGCTCTCCCCGCGCTGCCGTTCACGGGTTCTTTCTTTCCCACAGGATATTGTGGGTTCTTCTGTCATACTACCTCTTCTTGAGGCAGTGCAGTTCCTCCTACTGGCCTCTACAAAGGGTATCCTTTGTTCTTTGGTTTCTAATCCTGGTGCCACATTCCACTGTTCCACAGGAGGGGTATGGTGCTACTTGCAACCTTGGCTTGTGCAGGCTTTTTACGGCTTGCTTGGTGTTTTCTTTCCCCTCGCCTCCCTTGTTCATTGTGCTGGCTTAGGAAGCGTGCTATCTTTTGCTTCCTGTTATTGGTATTCCTTCCATTGTTCTTGGTTGATTTGCCGACAACAGGTTGTTTGGTCCCCTTCTGTGCGCACCTGTGGCGATAGTTTCCTTCACAAGTGTCTCTTATCTACCTGTTCATTGCTCATGAGCACTGATCCTTCAGTTCCTTTCCGTAAATTCCATCCATCTGGCTCATGGATGGTTCTGTGATTTTTCTGTACATCTGGTGTTTTAACACCTCACATCCTATCTTTCTTTCTTGGCCACGGCCAACGGTTGTCTCTCCATGCTTCAACGTCCTCCTGGACACCGTCATAGATCCTCACTCTTTAGTGGAGTGGGTCTTTTCAGACTCTTGTCTATTAACATGTCTTAAATTTCATGTTACTTTCCTGATCTTGTCTTCCTTCGGGGTGCCATGATTGGTTTGCCTTTCGGTCATGCTCCTTTCCATATGTTCTGTGCTTTTCTGCTGCACAGTTCTGTGGGTTCCTTTGTATGCAGATGCTTTTCTGCCTCCGGTTCCCTTGTCAGGCTGCTTTCTTGTTTGTCATGCCTATTTTCATTGTCAGGGACTCTTCTGTTCCCCTTCACTTCTTTTCTCATATTCATTTCTTTGCTCTGGGTTCACACGGGAATGCCAATTTCTTTTATCTTGTCATTCCAGTTCTGCTTCGAAGTGCCTCTCTGTCACACACTGCCTTGTGTATCTCTGTACACTGCACTTTTGCGCATCTCTGTACACTGCACTTTTGCGCAGGGCCTTGCTGGTCTTTTCCACTTCATTGTCCCAATTGGGCCTGGAGCTGTTTCCCAGCTCTTTCTGAGGCAAGCATTGCCGCTCTTTCTGTACTCTTTCAGTTTTCATTAGTTCTTTTCCTGATTAACTGTGTTCTATCTTGCTTGTGTGTGTTTGTCGCATATCGCCTCTGCTGGGGTACGAACTCATTCTGACTGCGATTGTTTGTATGGCACGCTTCCGCTAGTCATTCTACTTTGACTCTTTTACACGTTTTATATCATGTGTTTATGGTTCTATCTTTGGTGGTCATAGCCATGTATCCCTTTCATCATCCTGCTGTTTTTTTCGCAGTTTTCACTCCCCTATGGGTGTGGTCGCGGCCTAATTTCCTGTGGAGACTTTCCCTTTCCAGTCCTGAATTCGCATATTCCCTGTGGATATGCCGGTCATTTTTTCATATGAGTAGCTTATATTATTCTCTCGCCCTCTCTGTCTCGAGCCTGGTAATTCCCCTGTGTTGCCGGGTTGTTCTTTGCGAGACTGGTGTGATTAATTTGCACCCCTCCTCCATGAGGGATTGCTTGGGTATCTAATTCTAAGACAAGGAAACTGCGGCTAGTTGTCTCTATCAGATGAGCAAGTTACTTACCTTTGGTAATGCCTTATCTGGTAGAGACACAGACTATCACAGATTCATTATCGACCCACCCATCCTCCCCGCTTGCAAACTGCATTCTCTTTAGCCTCGCTTAGGGTGATTTGGGGTGTTTTCTAGTTATTGTACGTCTCACAACGTGTCTTTTCTGGTTGGCATATACACCATTACACTGTTTCAATATTTAATTGCCAGTTTCTCTGTGGCTCCGTGTTGTTCTGCGGCTTCAAGTCACCGAAGAAACTGACGTCAGCGTGTCGGAGGAGGGAATATATGGATTCCGCTGATGTCACGTCCGGGGACGACGTCGCTGCAGAGTCGCTCGACGCTCTCTACCGAAGCACAAATTTCCCGGTCCAGTCTGACGCCTGGGGGAGAATTCTAAGATAATCAATCTGCGGCTAGTCTGTGTCTCTACCAGATAAGGCGTTACCAAAGGTAAGTAATTCGTTCTTTAGGCTAAGTGGAGCCATCCAGAACATGATGACGCACACACACTTGGAGAAACTCTGACCCAGGCACATAAACAATAAATCTTTTCTTGTTAGACCATCCACTGTGTGAAGATGTCCATCATATAGACAAACACTAGCCATGGCATTTTGATATTAAATCTTGGCTAACTGTAGCATCCATGACACGTTGGTGCCCACCTCTGATATCTTGTCCATGGCACAGAGGTAATAGTTCTTGACATATTTGGGTATATTTACTAAATTTTACCGCAGTGTTTGTGTCACAAAAGTGCTGCAAAATACTACGCAAAATCTTTTTTTACTAATTTACTTTCCAGCTCTAAACTTGTTTAGCGCTGGAAAATTACTCAAAAGTAGCGCAAAGCAATGCATAGCGCTGCCTTGCATTACTTAGCGTCAAGGGGGCATACCACGGGTGGTGCATGGGTGTTCCCCTGCAACCACCCAAGGTTTCTAATGCTAAACCCTATTTACTATAAAAAGTAGACAAGGTTTAGCATCAGAAAATAACGCCCACTTCAACCAGGTGCAAACACAGCGAAATCCATTAATTTCTCTTTTCGTTTCCCAATTTGCATGTGTGCTGCGCTGTACAGCAGACTTGCTAGATGGGTAAAGTTTCTAGGGTAGTCTAAGCATAGTACTTTGTACTGGAAGGGCATCCGTCCAGTAGAGCATCTATGCTAGTCTCACGTGGACACCCTCCTTTTCACGCAGCTCAGCACAGTGCAGGTTTTCTGGTTGCTGCAGTGCACTGCATGGGAATCTGGTAAACTTGGTCCTTTGTATACATCCATGGCATTAGACAGTGACACAACATGAACCTCTTTCAGCCCAGTGTTACCACCTTCACTACTGGTCAGATGTCACATGGGTCTAATGTGTTGCCTTACAGCTCCGCCCACCTCTTCCCTTGGGAAATTAAGAAGTTGGCTGTTTTGCCTAACAGCAAACTTCCCATCAGCTGCCTCACACCCAAGCTATCCAGTTCATAATTTATTAAAGGAATGTGCTTAATGTCCCTGTGGAGTATTCTCACAGTAGGCTCCTTGGGCAGAACAATCCATTTGTCCTAATAATTTTCTTTTTGGGTCTGCAAATAGCTCCTGGCCTGTGGGCACTCTCCCACACTCTCCAGGGCAGTAACTCTGTCCAAGCTGCCTGTGTCTCTTGTAAAGACGCCATGATTTCACTCAAGTACCCTTCCAGCCCCAGATCCTGTACCTAGTCACACTCTCCTGGTAAATTTTTCAGAGGTTGGCATCAGTTGTTCACATGATAGCCATTTGCCATCTTACAGCACCAGTGTTCCTCCTAAACTGAACTGAGCTCTTTTTCAAAAAGGACCAGTGCTTAATTTGTGAAATAAAAAGTGCCGGGCCCACGTTTTTTCTCAGAATGCCATCACCGGGAATGCCAAGGCTGACTAGTCTTACTTCCACCCCATGCCTCTTTCATCCATCATTTTACACACCTTTTATCCCATTCTTGCAGGATCGTTCTCAACCCTACTTTCTCCACCTGTCACTGTTTTCCTGTCTTTCTGTTCGTCCTTCTGTACCCTTTTTCTGCTTTTCTTTCTGTTCTTTCTAGTCAAGGTCTAATGAAAATAAGCCCTGCTCCCCAATAATGAGTGCTTGTGAGCCTCCGCCTGCAACCAACGCCTCAAATTAAGCTCTGACTCCATCTTCTGAGAGTGCATAACACAGCAGCCCGGTTACTGCTTCAGCGATCTGCAGCTAACATTGGGGTTCTTTAAGGCAGAATGGTGGCTTTAAGGCAGTGGTTCCCAACCTGTGGTCCAGGGACCCATGCGGGTCCACGAAGCTTCCTCAGGGGGTCTGCGACTGCTTAGAATTTTTTTTAAAATTATATTAACAGATTAGATCCCCAGCTTACAGTAATGACTCATTGGGGGGGGGGGGTCCCCAGATTCCAATAATGATTCAGTGGGAGTCCCTGGGTTCCAGTACTGATAAAGTGGGGGTCCACAGAAGTCAAAAGGTTGGGAACCACTGCTTTAAGGCATCCTGAAAAGCTGTCCATGGAGACACCCCTCCTTTTCTGAGAAATACACAGCTACACTTCATGCCCAATTGATGCCCATGATCCTGTCTAATACTTATCCCTTTTATCAAGCGGCAACAATGCTGCAGCAGATCTTTCACCATCTGGTTCTTAAATTATGAAATGCTTTAATCGGTCTGTTTGCACTTCTTAAAACAACTCTTCACAACCAATATCTGATAAGTCATGGAAAGCTACATGGACATTTTCTTTATAAAAATACCATCTTGCGAACCTTATCTGAATGCAAACTGTGGCTATTATGTAAAGCTTTCAGTGCTTAATTTGGGAAAAAAACGTGCTGGTGCCCAAAGCTCTCTTTTGAAACACGCGGCTGCTGCATTAAAATATGCAAGCATGAAATACTGAGGCAGCGTAATCCTGAAGCCATCTCGGGCCTCTTTAATCCATTTACAGCCACTCCCTGCCCTTTCAGCTCACTCTTGCAGCTTTCTGCTTTCTCCTTTTGTGCCGCCTTTTAGTTTTTCTCTTCCTCCGTCTTTCCCATATGTGTCTTTTAACTCGCAGTAAGTGCCTGATGCAGAAAAAAAAAGTGTTGGTCCTCAGAAATAAGTGCTGGTGTCCCGCACCGGAAACCACCGGATCAAATTAAGCACTGTACTGGACGCATAATAAACTTTTCAAAACTGGTACTTTTGAATGCAACCTTTGTGGGAACTATCATGACTTCTGAGGCTCCCATGAGCATATGCTATTCATCTGTAAGATGGTTAAACCATTATTGATCGAGATTGACAAAACTATAAACAAAGTATTTTATATTTATATGCCCTTTAATTACAATACTGTAAAACTAGGTCCCTGGTCTTTATCACCAACCCCACACCGCATGATGTACACCGTCTAGACTTACTGCTGTCTTTAGGGATCATAAATGTGCTATGTGAATGGTAGTTGTTAGACTTGCCAGCCTTAGAGTGGTCTTCCCCCAAATGTTTTGCCTCACCTCCTCCATTTTCTGCTGCACTTGTTTTTATTGGCCTTAGGACTCTGTGCACTTTAACACTGCTAACCAGTGCTAAAGTAGTTGTGCTCACTCCCCTAAAACATTGTTACATTGGTTAATACCCAATTGGCACATTCAATTAACCTCTAAGTTCCTTGTAACACGGGATACCATATACCCAGGGCCGGTAAATTAAATTCTACCAGTGAGCCTGCAGCACTTATTGTGCCACCCACTTAAATAGCACTTCTGAACATGTCCCAGGTCTGCCCATGCAGCCTGAATGCAGTTTTAAACTACCATGTCAACTTGGCATTAAACCCCCTTTGCCAAGCCTTGAAGTCCTCTTTTACTACATATTAGGCACCTCTAATGCAAGCCCTGGGTATCCCATACTGCAGGGTGCTATGTAATTGAAAGGTTAGACATGTACTTTCAAGTTTACATTCCTCAGTAGGGAAAAACTCCTAAAATAGCTTTTCACTACTGTGAGGCTACCCCTCCCAAGGGATAACATTGGGGATTCCTTATTACATTTAATACACTCTAATTGCCAATTGGGTGCAGGTATCTAACCCATGTTTGGTGTCTCTGAAATTGTGGTGAAAAGCCCTGTTTATTGGTAAAATTGGTTTTGATCACCATTTTAAAAATGCCACTTTTAGAAAGTTGGCATTTTATTGCCCTTAGCCCTTTGGTGCCTGCAGCCCAGCCTGTGTTACATGGCTGATTGTAACTGGCTTTGTGAATTCCTCCCAGAGAGTCCCACAATAGAGGGATTAGGTGTTGCCTGAATGGGCCATCTGCTGGCTGGCAGGATGGGGAAAGAAGGTGGAGCTGAGCACACCCCCACCTACCACTGAATAGCCCGTGCTCTGCCTTCACACAAAGGGCCTAACAACCCAACATTGCTACTGCAGCCAGCTTGGAGTCAGGGCAGGAGAAGCAGGAAATTCCATGCACTTCAAAGCCACTGTCTAGAAGCTTCTCCCAGAACCAGGGCACCAGGGTATAAAAATAGGACCTCAGACACCAACTCTTCAGTACACTTCTGGACCTGTGGATACTCTGACAAGGACTGCCACTCTGCTGGACTTTGCTCTGAAGTACTGTTGCCCTACTGGATTGATACCCTGAGTGTCCTGCTGCTCTGCTACTTTCTGCCTGGGTACAAGGACTGGATCTTCAACCGTCCCAGAACCTCCAGAGTAACTCACAAGGGCTAGTTTGCTGGCCTCTTTTTCAGAGCCACATGGACACAAAAGGCTTCCTCCATCTTGAACCCGCACCTGGCTCAGAAGGGGTGAGTCCTGACCCTCCAATTTATGGCCCTGCAGTCCTGGACCCTTGGAAGACATGCTGAAGGTGCCCAGGTAGGCAAATTCCAAAAGAGGTGCCTTGGAATTATTTTGGGCTAAAAAATGCCCTGAGAACCCGGGGAAGTTCGGGACCAAACTGCTCGTCTATCCACCTGAGTTGCATCGCTGGTCAGATTGACTTTGGGCTTCTTCCTCTACATTCTTCTCTGCAGAAGCAATACCTTTTCAGCTCTCCTTTGCCAAAGGGATATCTGACATTGTGGAACTGTCTCATCCCGCTGGAGATTTTCGACTTCCATTTAAGAGACTAAGGCCCTCATTATGAGTTCGGCGGGTGGTGCAAACCGCCCGCCGAACTCACCCTGCCGGAAGACCGCCAGTGCAGTCAGGATACCGCCGGTCATATTATGCGGCACCGCAGGGCTTGTGGGCAGAAACAGCTTTTCCACTCGCCGGCCCTGCGGTGAACAGGGCCTTTACATTGACGCCGACTCATAATGGAGCCGGTGGCAATGTGGAGGTGCGGCGGGTGCAGTAGCACCCGTCGCACATTCCACTGCTCGTAATTTGGACAGTGGAATGCGCGATGGGGCTGTGAATGGGGGGCCCTGCACTGCCCATGCCAAGTGCATGGGCTGCGCAGGGGCCCCAAGGGGACCCCCGAGTCACCTATTCCGCCAGCTTTTCCCTGGCGGTGTAAACCACCATGAAAAGGCTGATGGAAGAGAACTCATAATCCCCAGAGTGGGGCTGCATGCAGCGCCACCCTGGAGGATTACAAACGCCAAGACCGCCAGGCTGCTGGCTGGCGGCAGCTTGGCGCAGTGGCGGCGTTTCGAACATGATGGTTCCGCCATGTTCATAATATGGCAGGCGATCCACCACGACTGCGGCGGTACACTCACCACCGTGAGTCTGGCAGTCCAAGGACCGCCAGACTCCTAACGAGGGCCTAAGTCTCAATGTAGAAATCTTCACTGCGGCTCCGAACCGAGGCTATCCTATGACGCTGCCATCTTGGACACCTCCTGCAGCCTTGCCCTGCTGAACTTTACCTTCTCAGACACTTTATCTGAGAATTCTGTCTAAGTCTGAAGGTAAGCGCTGACCGGACCCAATCCACTTTGTATATCCAAACCGTGCCCCAGTGCAGTCGGACATATTTTTGAACTTTCCCTGGTCTTGTGCGAGCAAATGTCTGTGGTTGGCACTTTGATCTTTTAGGCTCTAGTTTTCACTAAAAGCTTTAAAAATTCATAACTCCTGTTCTCCTGATTGTAGTTTTGTCATTTTGGTGTCAAATAATCTAATAAAATGTACTTTATTTTTCTGGATTGGGTTGGGATTTTTCTTGTGTTGTGTTTTCACTTTATTACTGTTTGTGTGCTGCATAAATACTTTACACATTGCCTCTAAGTTAAGCCTGACTACTTTATTTGCCAAGCTACCCAGGGTTAAGCACAGGTTAGTTTTGTGACTTTTTGTGGTTCTGTAGGACACTGGGTTCTGGCTGCAGAAACCCCTCCACTTTTTGCCTGTTTTTTGTTGCAACTTTGACTGAAATGCACGGGGTTCCTGCTAACCAGGTCCCCAGTGTTCCTTCCCCAAAAACAATATTACTGGTCACTTGATCCCCAAGTGACCAGGCCCTTAGCACCTTTTGTAAGTCCCTAGCAAACGGTACATCTGGCTGTGTGACAAGGTGCTCCAAAAAGTGAAAACATGACATGGCACACACAGGTGTGCCATATCCCCCTAACGCTGCCCGTAATATCTGTAAATCACCCCTACAGAATGCCTTACAGCCCTAAGGCAAGGTGCATTATAATACAGGTGAGGGCATATCTGCACGAGCAAATATGCCCCAACTATGTCTTTGTCGATTCCTAGAGATAGTAAGTGAACAGGGAAGCCATTTTAAATACATATGCTGCACACTGGTCAGTACGAGTTCCCGTGCTACATGATGGCTACACTGAAAATACAGATGTTTGGTGTCAAACATCTCGTATTAATTAACCCTCACTGATTCCAGTGATGGATGATTTATCAA
Organism: Pleurodeles waltl; assembly: GCF_031143425.1. Classification (NCBI taxonomy): domain Eukaryota; kingdom Metazoa; phylum Chordata; class Amphibia; order Caudata; family Salamandridae; genus Pleurodeles; species Pleurodeles waltl. The sequence continues at coordinate 1,029,696,303 of NC_090449.1, read as the reverse complement.
TACATGCACCCAGAGGGCACCTTAGAGGTGCCCCCTGAAAACCTACCAACTGCTGGTGGGCTGAATGAATAGTTTTCACCACTCTGCTACCAACATAACATTTTCTGATCCCCAAGGGTGAGAGCCTTTGCTCTTGGGCGGTCAGGAACAAAGCCTAATCCACCTTTAATCCTTTTGGGTTCCAAAGTAGCATGCTTCTTGACGAAAAACGCTTTGATGCCTCGTCAGGTGTAGGAAGCGCTATATAAATAGAATTACAGTTAACACACCCCTCCCAACAGGATAACCTTCAAATCTCCATTCCAAGGCAGGAGAGCTTCAAAGAAGCCCACCACCCTTGTTATGCAGATCCAGCTTCCCTCAGAAGGGAAATGCCAATGTCCCTGACCCCACCCCAGGGCCCATTTGGCTCCTGGACGGGGCTAAAATTAGCTATGCAGGAGGCGAGTTGCATTTGCAGGCTGGACACACCTCTAGGCTGACCAGCCTGAAATGAACACAGCCTTAGGAATTCCACCATCTTGAGTGTGGTGGAATTAGGAATTCTGGGACAGGGAGATGCCCACGACCTAAAGGAAGTGGTCACCTAGGGGGCGTAGTCACCCTTGGGGTAAGTAGCCCTTTAGCTACTACCCTTCACCCCCTTAATGCCCCTACATTGAGTTTTTAGGTGTCCCCCTGGTACAGGACCTCAGATTCGCTGGACTACAGAAAAAGAAGGACCCGAAGAGCTGCAAAATGTAAGAACTGAGGAACAGCAACTGACTTGGCTCCAACCCCACAGGCCTGCCTGTTGTCTTCGACCATTGCACCAAAGACGACTAGTCCTGAATCTGTTCTGCCTCTAAAAAGCCGAGGAGGACTGCCAGCACTTCAAGAAGTAAGCAGGATCTCCCTTGGAGTAGCGGAGCTGCTTCCTTGCACACTTCAGGCACCAAAGAAGACTCAAGAAGACTCCGAGCTGACAAAACCTGACACCGGACAGCAGCATTGCACCCGTGCCCCCTAGCTCGAGTTGAAGTTCGCCAATAGTGCCAGCGTGGTCCCCAGACCCTCCAGAGCTAAAGCCCACCTTGGGTTTGCCAACAGTGGACTTCCCAAAACCACTGCAGCCTCTTTCTGCAAGCTCACTTCAACAGCGAGTATCCCCTACAGCAGAACCAAGGGCCAGGCTGGCCGTAACCAGCATCAGATGTTTCCCCGGGAGGCTGGAAGGGTGGGGCTGATTTTGTTACTAGGGGGAAGTTTTGCCGCAGTGCTGCAATATCGGCTCCCAGTAACAAAAGCAGCAAGCAAGTCTTTCCAGCCTCCCGGGGCCAGGGAGTGCTTCCCTAAGGGGCAGGCAGTGCTTCCTCCTCAATCACCCCCCACTGCCTCTCCTGGTGCTGGTCTGAGAAAATTGCCAGGACTGCTGTGGGTTCCCAGTCCAGCCCTGCCGGAACCCGACTCCAAAAGACACCACTGCTCCTGAGCCCCAAAGCCTGAGAAGTGGGCCAACGGTGTCCTTATGTGCCCGAGGATCTCAAGGGTCGAGCCCCCTCATTGAGTTCCCCAAGACTGGCTGCTCAGTCCCTGCTTGGAGTCTGGTTCTGATCGGACCGATCTCCTTTGAAGTGAATGGGACACTGATGCAGTACACACCTCTGTACCTGGATGCCCCAAAGCCCCCCGAGGTGAACTGTTGGTTTGGCCTTGGACCTTGCCCCATACTCACCTCAAGTCCGGAAGAACAGTCCTGTAGGTCATTGCTATTACCCGAATGCAGTGTCTGCTTCTTTCCTACAGGATAACATTAGGGAACCGAGGCTGAAAAAGCACCTCTGCACCCAGACGCCTCTGTGCCTCCCGAAGTGACCTGTTGGTGTTGCTTTGGATCTTGCCCCATACTTTCCTTAGCTCCAGAAGAACAGTCCAGTAGGGCGTTGCTAAGTGCCCAAATGCAGTATATGTTTCTTTTCCCGTAGGATAACATTAGGGCACCCAGCGCTGAAAAGCACCTCTGCATCCAGACGCCCCAGTGCCTTCCGGAGTGACCTGTTGATGCTTTCTTGGACCTTGCCCCATACTTACCTAAACTCCAGAAGATGAGTCCTGTAAGTCGATGCTAAGTACCCGTATGCACTATATGTTCTTCCCCCATAGGATAACATAACCGCTCCAAAAATTGCATATTTTGAAAACTGTAAAAATGCATAACTCGAAAAGTACTCACCCAATTCCAATGATCTTGGTATCAAAATGTACACAAAAGTATGTGTTATGTTTATACATTGGTGTTGGATTTCTTTATCGATTCTGTGTTTCACTTACTGCCTTTGTGTGTACAATACATGCTTTGCACCCTCTGATATGCCTACAATACCACAAAAGAGAGCATTTGGGGGCTCCTTTGTGTCTCTGCAATTCCATCGGGGTTTGCTTGGACTCTTTACACATTGTACCTCTTTTTGGTTCACTATATAAAGAGCCAGCTTCCTACAGGTTCCCACCGCAAGGGATTGTGGCTGTTGCTTGTCCAGAGCTCACACACCAGCCAACCAACAACCCAATTTCAAACAGAAGTCATTCAAGAACGTATTGTATCATCCATGATGGGCATGTGTCTGCTTCGCTAGATGTGCGGACAACACAATTTTTTACATGAATTTTTACACTTATTCATCACACAAGCTATGGAACAAATGAGATTATACATTTAAAAACCAAAATCTTTACAGTCACTCTCAATACTATGCTCACACATCAGAATCTCATCCCACCATTTTTCTTTATAAATCCATGGTTATCAAGGTTGAACTGTGAGCTACATAAATGCATCCAATCTACCCTTCTTTTGGATCTACCTAGTTTCTCTACTCCTTCTAGCCCTCTTCTCCTTTCTTCCTAGAGGCATAATCACCTGCAATGCTTCAGGTGAACCCACGTTATATAGTCCGATTCATTGTAGTTTAAAATGTTGTAACAAAAGCAAACACAAATAATTTTGCATTGTCTTTATTTTGAAATTATGTATTTTCTTTCCAAAATTCAATAAAAAACCTTTGAAATAAAAATAACGTAAGACCTATAATGTTCCAACAAGGCCTCTAACTAGCAAAACATAATATAACGCAACATCACATAATGCATAATAATAAAGTACTATACTACACACACATCTTCACACCATGTTACTCTATGCCACCCCTTAAAACTCCATTACAAATCGCCCGTCTCTCTGAACCACAAAATATCACTCCACTCCGTACCACACTGCATAGCTGCATCTCAGCTGAAACCACCAGAACCTACATGACAGTACAACACCACATCTGAACAATTCAGAGCACATCTGTTTAAGCACCTTCTCACTAAGTTAATACTGTCCTACATCACTCCATAACACATGACAGACCGTGTAACATAGAAAACATTCCATACCACATCACGCAGTCCAATAGCACACAGTGCCTAAGTCACAGGATACAACAGTACACAATTTAACACTACATCAAACTAAACAAGATCTCATAACTCCAGATGGCAATCCACCACATAGTACCAAAAACTGCAACACCACATTGCAATACACTTCTCATTATCACATCATAAGTACCCATGTCAAGCCCCCAATGCCTCACATCACTCTAAACCAAATGACACTATTTAATGATGTATCAAACTAGACACGATTATAAAGTTCCTCATTGCAGCATGCCACACAATACCACACTATACAATACCACACCTCATAACTTTTTCCAAAACCACATCACAAATCATGCAATACTATAACACAAAATACCACAATACCCCATCCAGTAATACATCACACCATGCTACACCAAGTCACTTCATTCATTGCTACACCCCACAATACTGCATCACACCAAACCCTGTCTCTCCAGACAAGATCACTGTAGAACTCCCCTTATCACACATTACCACATTGGAGGAAAGTGCCCTTTTTGGATGCTCACCCTCCCCTACCTTTCGCCCTAGATGCTGTTGGGTATGACTCTGAAACTGAACTGGAGCTTGCTAACCAGGCCCCATTGCCCGTGCTCTCTTCCTAATTTGGTAACTGTGAATTGGTATCCCCAATTGGCAAGAACTTTAACCCCACTAATAAGCCCCTAGTATATGGTACCAGTGGTACAAAGGGCATGGGTATTGAAGGGGTGACTAGGGCCTGCAACACTGATTGTGCCTCCCTGCATGACCCAAGCAAACTACTGGCAGTGGGCCTGCAGGAGCAGTGCAAACTGCTTGAACCCGACTGTGCCCACATGATGTGTGGCAAAGCCCCAGCACTGCCACAGATATAAGTCACCCCTATGGTAGGCCTCCATAGCCCAGGAGGCAGGATGTATCATAATAAAGATGTGGATATAAAAGTGGAAGCTTATATGTCCCTATAGTGGCCTTTCCTAGACTTCTACGAGTTACCGACAATCCATAGGATAACATGGGCTGGCACCCAGGCAACCTGAGGTCACCAACTCCATTACGGTACCACCAAAATGGGTCATTTTGGTATCAAACAACATGCCTTCTTGACCCTGACACAAATATTTTGTGGAGGGAGATGTGGCATGGACCCGGGAAGCAACCTTTGAAGTTGCCCACCGAGCTACCCCCGTTTTCCTGTGCCCGGCTGCCAGCTTGCAGCTGTTGCAGCCAAGACAGGATTCTGACTCCCAGGGCAGAGGTGCAGACACTCCCAGGAGTCAGAACAATGGCCTGGACGGGAAGGAAGTCACACCTCCCTCCTTCCCAGAAAGGCTAGTAAAGTGGCACATCAAGGTGGTGAGCTTCAAAGGGCACACCGCCTTTAATAGGCAAGTAGATTGTCTCCCAGTGGAAGACAAAGCCAACCCCCTGCACCAAGGCACATTTTCACCCGGGCAGGTTGGAAAATTAGTCAAGAGGCGTACACCCCCAGAAAGCTAGCCACACGTCTAGGGTGGGCAGCCTGGTATGTACAGCCGAGGAAGACTTCAGCCATCTAGGAAAGAGGCAGAATAGACAGTTCTGGGTAGAAAAGGTGCCACAACCCACCACAGGGTCAGATTAGCTGGGATAGTAGACCACACCCTAAAGGATTTAAGGGGCTCCCCCTGCACCAGAACCTTAGATCTGCAACAAATTGTGACAAGAGGACAAGAGAAGACCCACAACAACAGGGACCTGCACTAACAAAAGGCGTGATACCATGAACCTTAGGCAACCCCCCAGAACTGCTTGACAGCAGCTCATCCTGGACCAAAGACTTCTTCCACCAGCAAGAGGGAATTCTTTGTGAGCCAAAGACAAGGACAGACTCCCTTGGGCTAGTGGCACTAGTCTTCTGCACACCGCAGGTAAAAAGTACTCACAGGACCCGAAGAAGGGTTGGCCTTTGGGCCCTCCAAGGGATATCCCAAAGACAGGTGGTCTAATCACTGTGGGAAGTGTAGTCCTGCTCCCTGCCAAGTTATAGCTGGCTACCATTTTCCACTGGACCTCCAGAAGGGGAGATAGTTTCTCCTCTAGCTTACCACTACCAAGGCTTGTTGGTGGCCAGTCCGGTCATCACCACCACTACTCAATGCTGCAACTCGAGGGCACACCGCACCACCTTCAGCCGATGTCACCTGTGGCTACTTTGTTGAGTTTTTGCATCAGTTACTTCACCCGCACCAAATCAGTGGTAAAAGCAGCAACCGCAGCTCCCGTTCAGCACCAAGGATAGCCAAGCACACCTCTGCTTATGAGACACCAAGACTAGGTGGAGTTGTTCTGCCTGGTGAATCCTGGTCCAGGAGCTCACCCAAGCTTAACTGGCTGTGAGCTCCCACGAATTGGACCTGCAAGTGACCGAATGTCACAAGTACCATTTTGCAGCACCTGTGGCTCCTGCATTCAGCACGGGCAGCCAGGACATCAAAATTGATCTGTCGTAACCTCGTCCTGTTACCTGCACAACCTTAACCAGGAGTGGGTTCCTTTGAGCTCACCCTGTAAGTGACTGAGTGTCACTAGTTATTTTTACCATTGACCGCAATGTTGAGATTTGACAGCCTGGAAATGCACTAATTTCATTTCTGCTTTAAAAATTCATTAGTCCGGTAATATATAACTGATTTGTTTTGTTTTGGTGCCTAAAATTATTTTAAAATCTGCTTTATTTTTATAAATTGGTGTTGGATTTCTTTTGAGCTGTGCCAATTAGTTAACATGTTGCTCTAATAAAGACTGACTGCTCTTTGTCAGACTACCAGGACTGAGCTAAGGGTCTATTATTGTGAATCCGAGGGACCATCTTTGGGGTATTGTGAGAGTATTACATAGTGAAGCCTAACCAGCATCACTGCATAATAGTCCACTTTCCTACACACATCAAATCATGATACACAGCTGCTACCATATCACACCAGCCTACATCACATCACGCCATCAAACAACACACTCACACACTCCTCACCACATTAAGCTATACCATGGGTTTGCGCATCTAGACTTGACAATATCACTTTACAACTCAGCAAATTTCTTCACTTCACATCACAACATTCAAAATTACATCACACTAAAGCTACAATACAACAAATCACACCAACCTACACTGTACTCCACAATAAAATCTTATAGCTCAAAAGAACATCATTTCACACCACACAGCAAACCACATCTCATCACAGTATGAGATATTTCAACACATGACTCCATTCCAAATCCTGACACAGAGTACCATATGACCGCACAGACTTACCATACCTCAACTTTTTACATCATATCACACCATATCCCTACACATGAGCCACACTGCACCATGCAACATCAAATCATCTAATGTCACATCATGACATATCACATCTTACTAAACCACACCCTTCTACATCTCTTCTTCTTGCACCACACAACAGCATGTCACACCACACTATACCAGACTACACTACGAGTACCACTTCACTCATTCGAACACCACATTCCACTCTAACACCCCTTAAAAGTGCATAATACAGCTCATATAACACTACATTGCCATGCTACAATGCACTTGCAACACAACAAACTGCAATAGTCAACACTAAACTTACGGCATACAACATATCAAGTCATGTTGCACCACACATTGCCACATTATACTTCTCAAAACCTACCCATACTGTGCCACACCACACAACTGTACAGCATAATACACAACACACTTCACTGTACCAAACCCACAAACCAAGTTTACCAAACAACACCACATAATGTAGCACCAGACCATTTTAAACTACATTACCCACAAATGCAAGGAAAAGCACACCACAACCCAACATATACTGCCTCTTTGTACTATACCATACTGCATCATCTTATAATACACACCCTGCCGCACCATATTTCATGATACCCTTGCTCAGTATACCATTTGCTGTGCGCTACTCCTTATCATATCATACAAACGCATATGATACTGAACAACACAGCATGATACCAAATAGCACAACACCTACCCTCAAAACACCATGTACAAGCACACAAGATCACCCCACAGCACATCATACCACACTACTCCACTCAACACCTTCCTAGTCATCACCACACAACAACGTCTGACACCAGATCACTATGTACCAGAGTTCAACACATCATGTGCTTCATCAATACATCTCACAATGGGACATCTCATATCCAACATCTCATCAACTGATACCAAATCATATTGCACTACATCAAAAAACGCATCCGATCATCTGGCACACCACACACCAACTCTCACAAACTATATCAAACCACACCACGTAATATGGCACCGCATACAACATGTCACATTAAAACACAACATAATTCAGTTTGCAACATAACATACCACACTATGCATGCTAACCAGATTATGCCCCTCTACTGTATAAGAGAAACAAAGTACAGACAATGGGAAACAGATAAGGCTCTGTCCTAGACACAAGAAGAAAAAAACAAAGAGGAGTTTTGGGGAACTGTGGAGCCTCAAGTAATTGTGCTGTGGCAGAGCACTACCAGCAAAACTCCAGCATCTGGAACACAATATAACAATGCAATGTAAACAGCTCAATAAATATCATGTAAATGCTTTGTCACTATGTATGATCTTCCACCTGCACCTTGGACTAAGTTTGAGTTTGCTCATTAAAGATCACCACAGTCAGACCTACTGATAATAGCCATCTAGCCTTCCTAATGACCAGAGCACACATTGACCGGAAAAACAATCCAAAAACAGAGCATCCTCATAGACACCTGATGACTGTACGCTGATCTACTAACCCACTGACCAAACAAGGCCTACACTCACACACATTGACCATCAGCACAGAAGACCAACAGTTTGCTACCACACGGGATTATGGGAAAGGGGGGGAAATCCCAACTCTCTTCCAGACATGACCCACAATCATATCTTTGTGCATTGAGTGGAAGCCCACAAACTGAACTTTTTTCCTGATCCGGCCCATAAAAAACACACACACTGGTTGACAAGAAGGTTGCAAGACCCAACTCTTCTCTCTTCTTTAATTTCAAGGAATGTCAGAAACAGTATATGTCCCCATATAATAATCACCCTGCGCCTCATCCCTGGTGGGCAGTGGTGGCCTTTATGTCTTTCTCTCTGCTTCCTTTCCGGTCCCTTTTTTGTCTTTTTTTTCACTTTCCTCCTCCTTTTTGCCTCTTTTCCCGTGTTTCCCCAGCCGCTGCTGCCCCTGTGGCCCCGCCCGATCCTAGCGCCGTGTTTCCCACCCTCCAAGCTGAGCGTCCCCACTCACCTTCCTCCCTTTCTTAATGGCGCCCGCTGCGCGGCCACTGGCACGCCAAAGGCAAGCCCGTCTGCGTCTGTCCGCAGCCGGACCACGCCCAGGCCACAGACCCCGGTTCCTGCACCATCCATCGATACGACGCCAACACCCTGCACACCCTCAACACAGGGCCGTAGCTACTGGGGGGCCCAGAGGGGCTGGGCAAGCCTATATTTTTCTGTGCCAGCCCAAAAATGCCAGGTATTGCTCTTGCTGTTTATGTGCCAAATTAAGATTTTAATGCTTCTGGGCTTGTTCAGAAAAAACTCTTCATCGTTCTCTGTGACTGAGGCTGGAGGGGGGGCTAATCTCTAAGAAGAGTTGAGGCGCGTAGGAGGAGTCACACACGCACATGTTTCCCTTTGGGCCTAGAAATGAAACTAAACTAGTAAAACAGGCAGAGGAGGGAGGGGCTGATAGACTGACCTCCCTGACCCTTGCTTGATTCTGGCAGCCCACAATGAAATCATCATCCCGGAGGTGAATGCTGAACACTGCTGCAGCTCAGGAACAGCTTCCATTACTTTCCAGGCAGAGCAGGACAGAATTTGCTGCTTTTAAGGCTTGCAGCACCAGTGACCAGGCCAGCTACTGGCAGCAGCAGCAAGGGCACTTTCCCAGAACGAGGAATCAGCAGCCAGGCCCTCGGTACTGTGCACCTGAGTGAGCAAGGCTCCTATCTGCTGCTCATCAAGTAAGTAAACCATGTACTAAACACATAAACACCTTTCTTGCGGGAGGTCAGTGAGCCTATAAACTCAAAAGGAGCGCACGCAAGCTCTGAAGAGCCTGTGGATAAACATAGAGCCATGAAAATATTTGTCAGTACATTATTCAGTTACCTAAAAAATAATGATAGCACCTGGATATACAAAAACATGTACTTCTTAAATATGAAGAAAGCAGGAGCGTTTCGCCTTAAAATTATACCAGAGAGGCGTTGGAAAACCAATGTATTAAAACTGATGTGTTTTAGACTTCAGTATAAATACATTCCTGCCCCCCCAACCCCAGGTCTGGACCAATGCCGGTAGGGAACACTAAGTAAGTAGATTTTTATCATACATGGAGCAACATTATAAAGCCTAATGAATTAAATACAATTGGTTTGTGTACAGTGCATATACTAAAATCACATATTTCAAGGTGCTGCCATATGTAATTATGAAGAAAACATTTGCCCAGGCCTAAGATCACACAATTTGATCAAGAAGGGAACCCAGGATTGGCCCCATGTGGGTTGCTGGAGCCAGACACAATAATGAAAACAAAGTGCATGACCTAAATAGGCAAATTCAAAGTAAAATTGCAGGATTTGCTCTGAATGTCCCAACCTGCTGCTGGAAATGTGAAAATCCATTTTAGTCACACAGACCTGCTCCTATGGGCAGTGGTGCTGCTTTCCCAGCTGGACAGGCCAGTAATTTATTGCAAAACAAGGTTGTCCTCTGTGAAAGCGCACTCCCAACAGGTTATGTAATCGGGAAAGTAGCAAAGCCAGCAACTCACTGTGAATTCTTTAAGCAGTTTCATTATTCCGGCTAGTCTGGCTCCAGCAACCCACTTGGGGAATGGGGGATATGACATAATATGCAGGACTACCGTAACCAGCGTGCACTCTGTAACTCACTTCAGAGGCCCACTGGGGCAAGGCTGGTATTTAAACAGACTAATTAGGTGTCTGCAATTAAACCAGCTGAAGAGCCATGCACCTGGTCTTTAAACAAGGACAGAGATGTCTGGAACACCTCCGGCAATGGCTGCACCTACGAAGATGAAATACTTTTTTTTTCTTCTCTGCTGATGAAGGGATTAACCCAGAAACAGTGTCCAGAGACGAATTAACAACACAAGGCCTGGAATAATGAAAATGCTTAAATAATTCACTGTGAGTTGCCGGCTTTGCTATTTTCCCGATTACATAACCTGTTGGGACTGCGCTCTCACAGAGGACAGCCTTGTTTTGCACTATATATATATATATATATATGTTATTTGATAGGTAAAGACGGACAGGTTGATTTATAGAGATAGACAGAGAGCTAGAAAGAGATACAGGTACCAAAACAGATGTAAAGATAGACAAAGGTAACTAGAGCTAGATATATAGACAGTTTTATAAATTATAGTTAGTTGAATAAGAAGATAAAAATAGAGACAGATACAGAAGCCTCTTTTGGTTTCTCCTTGGGCTCTCCCTCTTGTTATCATTCCCCGACCTTTGTCGATACCTTTCTGTCTCTCCATCTTTCACATTCTGTCTCTCTCGCACACTCTGTTTCTCTGACCATTCCTCTCCCTTCTGTCTCTTCCTGCCTTACCCAACCTCTCATGTTCTCTCCTTTGTTTATATCCATATTCATCTGCCTGTCTTTCTTTCATTTGCCATTTGTCTAATCTTGCCTCTCTCTGTATTTCTATATCGCTCCCTATCTTTCTGACCTTAAGGTCTCCCTTATTTCTCAACCCCTTTATCTTGCCCTTTTTTTCACCTTTCTCTGTCTCTCACTATATTTATCTTGGTCTACTTGTCTTTCTCGACCAGCCTATCTTTCACTCACTGGCTGTCATTCTCTTTCTCATTTTCTCTTTCTATTTATTTTTTGGTCTGTCATTCCGTATCTCTCTTCATGTTTCTCTCCAGCTCCTTGTCTTTAGATTCTTGTTTTATCTTGAACTCTGTTTCTTTATTTCCTAATTTCTTCCTGTCTTTATCTGACTCTTGTCTTTATCTGACTTTGTTTCTCAGTATCTTTCACTTTTCTTTTTTTGTCCCTGTCCCCCTGTAGGAAAATGGCTCCCTGTTGCAGTTACCCCCCACTGTTTGCCTTATATTGATACTGACTTGACTGAGAGTGTGCTGGGGCAATGCTAACCAGGCACCAGTGTTCTTCCACTAAAATGTACCATTGTTTCCACAATTGGCACACAGATAAGTCCCTTGTAAAAGGTACCAGTGGTACCCAGAGCCCTGTGACCAGGGAAGGTCCCTAAGGGCTTCAGCATGTGTTGTGCCACCATAAGAGACCCCTCACCTAACACATGCACAATGCCATTGCAGATAGTGTGTGTTGGTGGGGAGAAAAAGGTATAGTTGACATGGCATCCCCCTCAGGATGCCATGCACACAAAACACTGCCTGTGGCATAGGTAAGTCACCCTTCTAGCAAGCCTTAAAGCCCTAAGGCAGGGTGTACCATACCACAGGTGAGGACATAGCTGCATGAGCAATATGCCCCTACAGTGTCGAAGTCCATTCTTAGACATTGTAAGTACAATTTGGCCATATTAAGTATATGTTCTGGGAGTTTGTCAAAACGAACTCCACAGTTCCATAATGGCTACACTGAATACTGGGAGGTTTGGTATCAAACTTCTAAGAATAATAAACCCACACTGATGCCAGTGTTGGATTTATTAAAAAATGCACAAAGAGGGCATCTTAGAGATGCCCCCTGTATTTTACTCAATCCTTCAGTGCAGGACTGACTGGTCTGTGCCAACCTCCCACTGAGAGACGAGTTTCTGACCCCCTGGGGTGAGAGCCTTTGTGCTCACTGGGGCCAGAAACAAAGCCTGCACTGGGTGGAGGTGCTGTAAAACCTAGCAGTGAGCCTCAAAGGCTCAGGACTTCGTGTTACAATGCCCCAGGGCACTCCAGCTAGTGGAGATGCCCAGCCCCCGGACAAAGCCACACTTTTGACCGCAAGTCCAGAGAGATAATGAGAAAAACAAGGAGGAGTCACCATCTCAGCCAGGACCACCCCTAAGGTGTCCAGAGCTGAAGTGACCCCGTCCTTGAAGAATCCTCCATCTTACTTTGGAGGATTACGACCAATAGGGATAGGAATGTGCTCCCCTCCCCAAAGGGAGTGAGCACAAGGAGGGTGTACCCACCCTCAGGGACAGTAGCCATGGGCTACTGCCCTCCAACCCTGAAAACACCCCTAAATCTTGTATTTAGGGGATCCCTGAACCAAGCTAGTCAGATTTCTAATGACCTCACAAGAAGAAGAAGGACTGCTTAGCTGAATCCCCAGCAGAGAAGGAAAGGAGACAACTACCGGCCTGTCTCTGCTTCAAAAGAACCTGCAGAAGAAAAGTGATGCGTCCTGCAGGTCCAGCAACCTCTGAAAACCTCCAGAGGACTGCTTGCATCACAGAGGACCAAGAAGCCCTGTGGACAGCAGCCCTATCCAAAGAAGAGCAGAAGAAGAAACTTCTTCTGAAAGATCCCCACCTCACTCCAGAAGCATGAGTCCTAACCACTCTGCACCCGACGCCCACGGACCGAGTCCAGGTGGTCCAACCGACCAGAGAGGACCCCCAGGCGACGGCAACCAAGAGCCCACCCTTGGTTGACCTCTCCACCCTTCCACGACAGGACCTGCAGAGGGAATCTCAAGGACCCACCTGACCGCGACTGCCCTGGATGAAGATAACCGACGCCAAGGGACCCACTGCACCCGCAACCCCCAGGCCTTGGAGAAATCAACACCCGGTGCACCTACGATCAACAGGCGGCCCTCTTCCTTGTCTGACTGGTGGTGTTCCAGAGACACCCCCCTGGAACTCGCCTGCAGCGTATGAGTGACCCCGGGGTCCCCTCATAAAGTTTAATTGTAAACTCAACGCCCTGTTTGCACCTTGCACCCAGCCGCCCCAGTGCCGCTGAGGGTGTGGGATTATTGCCTACTTGGGGCCCCTCCAGTGCTCCTCAAATCCCCCTGGACTGCCCTCCGAGCCGCGTGTACATACCTGCTGGCAGACTGAATTCCGAGTACCCCCGTCTCCAGAGGAGCCCATGTTAAAATTGCTCAACTTTGACCTCTGCACCCAGCCGGCCCCTTGTTGCTGGTGGTGGGTTTGATTTGAACCCCCAACGATGGACTACCTATAACCCGGAGACTGGAACTGTATGTCGTGAACTTACCTCTAAAACTGTATTTTTCATTTCCTTCCCGCAGGAACTGTGCTGGAAATGCACTGTGTCCACTTTTAAAATAGATATTCTCTGTTTTCTTAAAAACTGTTTACTTGAATAAAGTGAAACAAAGTTACATTGATGTCTATGCTAAATACTTACCTGCAACAGTATTTACTTCTGAACTGAGTCTTGTGGTTCTAGTAATAAAGTAACAAAAATATATTTTTCTATATAAAAACTTAATTGGTCTGGAGTTAAGTCACTGAGTGTGTGTTTTTACTTATTGCTTGTGTGTGTACAACAAATGCTTAACACTACCCTCTGATAAGCCTAACTGCTCGACCATACTACCACAAATTGAGCATTAGTATTATCTATTATTGCCTCTGTCAAGCATCTAGGGGAACCCCTAGACTCTGTGCACACTATGGCCCCCATTACAACCCTAGCGGTCGGTAATACCGCCAACAGGCCAGCGGAAAAAAAAATGTAATTACGACCATGGCGGAAACCGGCAACATAGACAGCCACTTTAACACTCCGACCGCCACGGCGGTAGAAACAAACACCATGGCGGTAACCGCCAACAGACAGGCGGAACCCAATGTACCGCCCACTGTATTACAACAGGCCTATCCGCCACCTTTTCCCGGGCGTTACCAACGCCATCAAAAGCACGGCGGAAACAGGACTTGGAACGGAAACCACTCACCTCTCAACACCCAACGAGGAACCAGGACGCCATGGAGCCCGAGTTACAGGTCCTGCCCTTGTTGGTCTACTTCCTCTTTTACCAGGAGCAGCAAAGACACCGGTGATGACCACGGTGAGTACTGCACCTTGCACATAGGGGAGGGGGGGAGGAAAGAGAGAGTGACACACAAACACGCAACACCCCCACCCTCACCCACAACATCATACACACGTATACATGCAGCAACATTACATTTATACCCCGTCACCCCCTGGAAGAACGCAAGGACAAAATGAAATGATTGTAAAGAGTGTAATCATCGAAAAATCAGATAGGCCAAGATAACTTTAAATCATCAGTATATACACATATGTACAGCAACTACACAAGTCCGGATAGTGTACCAATCATTGTCCGTGGACCACTGGTCCCAAAATGCATGGGCGAAGCCCACACATGATACCTGACTTGAAACTGAGAGAACACTGCTGGGGCATCAGATCGAAAATAAACAGGCACCTCAGGGGAAGGGGGGGCACCTCAGCCGGATGAACTGACAATGCCACTGCTCCACGAGGGGCCCCCATGCCCACTGCTTTATCCTGGGGAGTGCAAAGCCACAGTCTCTCAAGTCTCTCAAGTGGGTGGGTTTCCCACTGCTTTATCCTGGGGAGTGCAAAGCCACAGTCTCTCAAGTGGGTGGGTTGCCCACTGCTTTATCCTGGGGAGTACAAAGCCACAGTCTCTCAAGTCTCTCCAGTGGGTGGGTTGCCCACTGCTTTAACCTGGGGAGTGCAAAGCCACACTCTCTCAAGTCTCTCAAGTGGGTGGGTTGCCCACTGATTGGTCCTGGGGAGTGCAAAGCCACAGTCTCTCAAGTCTCTCAAGTGCGTGGGTTGCCCACTGCTTTATCCTGGGGAGTGCAAAGCCACAGTCTCTCAAGTTGTTGACATGTTCCACTGGTATTGGAGGGGGTTTTGTGCCAAGAGTGCTTCATCCTGCCAAGGACTGTGTGAGTGGATGCTTTTCTCCACTGGTTCTGGAGGGGCTTTGTGCCCAGAGTGCTTCATCCTGCCAAGGACTGGGGTAGTGGATGATGTTCACTGGTTCTGGAGGGGGCTTTGTGCCCAGGGTGCTTCATCCTGCCAAGGACTGTGTGAGTGGATGCTTTTCTCCACTGGTTCTGGAGGGGGCTTTGTGCCCAGAGTGCTTCATCCTGCCAAAGACTGGGGTAGTGGATGCTGTTCTCCACTGGTTCTGGAGGGGGCTTTGTGCCCAGAGTGCTTCATCCTGCCAAGGACTCTGTGAGTGGATTCTTTTTTCCACTGGTTCTGGAGGGGACTTTGTGCCCAGAGTGCTTCATCCTGCCAAGGTCTGGTGTAGTGGATGCTGTTCTCCACTGGTTCTGGAGGGGACTTTGTGCCCAGAGTGCTTCACAAGCAGTGTGGCAAGTCCCATCCCCTCACCTGGGTGTGTGTGCCACAAGATTGCCTGGGAACAGGTAGCATGATACTCCATGGAGGCAGAGACACACTCCACCCTGCTGCGACTTTGCCTGCCACCTGCTGGTACAAACAGTGCTGGGTGTCGTGCTTCAAGTAGTCTGTCCATGGTCCAGGAGGTCTCCTCCAGCCTCGGACGTCTGTCCACTGGGAATGTTAGCCATGTCGGTTGTGGTGGCACTGTCTGAGCACGTCGCGGGGCTGGTGGCAGTGGTTGCGGCGGTGTCTGTGGCGGAGATGCTGCCGGTGCTGAATGTGTCAGCACCTGAAGAGGGAGACAGCAGGACGTCTCCTGCAGCCTCGGACGGCTGCCCACTGGGGATGATGCTGGGGACTGTTGCTGAGGCAGCAGATGTGCAGGGGGGGGTGCAGGTGGCCATGCAGGTGGCGGTGTCCACCGCCATACAGGTTGCTGTTCTGGTTGCCAGAGGGGGTGACTCTAGTCCCTCAGCCGGAGGCTCCGTGCCCTGTCCTGACTTCCCTTTGCTCTTGTGTCCCTTCCCCACCTTGGATGTCGCTGCTGGTCCCTTGGCACTGTCCTCTTTTGGCTTGGAGGAGCCCTTGCTGGGTAGTTGGTGCGGCTTCTCCCTATGGCATGTGGGCACCTTCTTCACCTGGGCAGGTGGCCGAATGGGTTGGTCCTTGGCCTCGCTAGGTCGCTGATGGGTGCCGCCCGCGATGTGACCGGACTTGCTGAGACCACAGTGCTGGAGGATTTGGTGGCTAAGATGCTGGCCTGGGACCTGGACATCCTGGCCCTAGGAGAAGGACGGGGGGTGTAGGGAAGAGGTCACTGTTAGCCAGGAAAAGTTTTTTAGACACACTGGGACGGGAAGATGGAGGGGGTTTGGGAGTGGAGGAAGAGGAAGTGGTTGTAGGAGGTGTCCGTCTGCTAAATTTGGGTGAAGGTCCATGGGCCGGAGGCTGTTGTGAGGTGGATGGCTGTTGGGTGGGTGTGTGCCTGCGTTTGTGTACTTTGGGAGGAGGGCTTACAGACACACTTGGAGAGGACACAGGGGACGTGTGCATGGTAGTGGGAGTGGTGAGTGCATGTGAGCGGTGTGTGGTGATGGGCATGCTGGTGATGGAGATAGTGGCTGAGGATGTAGTGCATGCAGGTGTGAGTGGAGACGAGACAGGGAGGGAGGAGGAGGAAGTGGAGGAGAGGGACACAGTGGAGGCAGTGGATGTGGGTGTGTTTGCATGGGTATGGTGCTTGTGTGGGTGCCTGTGGGATGTGTGGTGCTTATGTTTGCGTGAGCTACTTTTGTGTGTTGATTTGGGTGAATGCTGGTCTGATGGTACGCTTGGGATAGGTTGAGGTACAGGGGATTGGGTCTGGGTAGTAGAAGTTGGAGGGGGGAGGGTGGACACAGGGACAATGGCTGCCATTAGTGCTGAGGCCAGAGCCTGAAATGCTCTCTGTTGGGCCGCCACACCAGAATGAATGCCCTCCAGGTATGCATTTGTTTGCTGCAAATGCCTCTCGACACCCTGGATGGCATTCAAAATGGTTGATTGACCAACAGTGAGGGATCTCAGGAGGTCAATAGCCTCCTCACTGAGGGCAGCAGGGCTGACTGGGGCAGGGCCTGAGGTGCCAGGGGCGAAGGAGATGCCTCCTGGGTGAGCGGGCATGGGAAACACGATGAGGGGCTGCTGGGAGGGCAGTGCTGGTAGGGGGGTGGCGGCTGTATCTGTTGTTGCAGTGGGCACAGAGGTGCCCGCCACCGCAAGGGAGCTCCCATCAGAGGAGGAGTCGCTGTTGCTGGTGTCTCCCCTTGCCCTCCATCCCACTGGTGCCTTCAGACTCCGTAAATTCACCCTCCAGGGCCATGTGGGTTGCAGCTCCCTCCTGCTCCGGTGCCAATGCTCCTCCACCAGATGATGCTAATGCACACAGGGACAGGGTGACAAAACAAAAAGGGGGGGAAAGACAGAAGAGACACATGGTAAATGCCTGCAACACCACTACCGTTGGTGGACACAACACACAGGGAGCATACCTATGCACTAGCGCATGCACGAGCAGTGCAGGGGAATAGCACATGCCCATGGGGGACTTTGCCTAGATCCATTTAATGCACAGCTGAAACCCATAGGAGCCTGACTAGGTGTAGAGGGCAACTACCACCTTTGGGGTTGGAGTGGCACTGAGCCTGCCTAACAATGGATGTACCTTGGCACATCTGCCCTACCCTAGGGGAACCCACAGCCCACCGCCCCCACCCAGACACCTCGTCAAACGCACAGTCAGCTGAATAAGACTGTACTCTCCCCCTTGTGGCTGCTGTGATGCCCTCAAGCGCCCATCCAACTCAGGATATGCCACTGCCAGGATCCGGTACATCAGGGGGGTCATGGTGCATCGGGCACCCCTTCCACGCTGGGAGGCCATCCCCAGCTGGGCCTCCGCCGTCTTCTTGCTCCGGCGGCGCAGGTCCTTCCATCTTTTCCAGCAGTGGGTGCTCTGTCTATGGTAGTCCCCCAGGGTCCACACTTCCTTGGCGATTGCACGCCAAATACCCTTCTTCTGGTGGGCGCTGACCTAGAGGAATAGTGAAGTAAAAATGGATGTTACTCCCCCGTCCAGTTCTAAACACTCATTGGCCACAAACCTCCCACCCTGGGCCAGAAAAACATACACTCACCATCCTCACATGCTAGCCTGTGCCCCCTCTGTCTCTTCCATCCACGACACTCCATACATTCATGTGTTATCCACCATGCACACAGTTTACTCACCTGTTTGTCTGGAGGACCGTAGAGTTGCGTGTACTGGGGGAGGACCCCAGCCACCAGTTTCTCCAACTCCTCCGCAGTGAAGGCAGGGTCCCTTTCCCCAGACACTGTAGCCATTGTCGCTTCCAGACTCAGGTCACAGCAGCACTTGCAGTGTAGGTCCTCTCCAGTTGAAGGTCAGGTATCAAGTGAGTGAACAGATAGAAAATGGCGGTCACGTCCGCGGCGGTGCGTACCGTCACCGCCGGTGTACATCGTCATTGGCTCCTGGAACCCATAGGGCCCAATGATAACCAATGCTGAATTGCGCAGCGGTCTTCGACCGCCTACCGTGACGCTGAACAACGCTAGCGCAGTTACCTCATTTCCCCTGGTCCCTCCTTACATGTCAGGCAGCCGCCATTTCAGGTGGCCACATGGCAGGCAAACTAACTGCGTCACAGCACTTTTGCCCATGAATACGGACAGACAAAGGCACACAAAGAATAGTTCACGATTGTGCTAAACAGCCTTGTGAAACCTATGTGGTGTATGACCCTGTGCTTACCCTTCTCCTCCATAGGGCACGTCTGCTGGGGCAGGTGATGAGATGGCAGCATCCTCCGGTGTACAGACCCCTGGTGAACCTGTCGACGATGGAAGACAGACACATCATTATCACATACAGACTTGATCGAGACACAATCCAGGAACTGTGTGCCCAGTTGGAGCCAGACCTGATGTCAGCTATCCACCATCCCACAGGAATCCCCCCTCTAGTGCAGGTCCTGTCAGTACTCCATTTCCTGGCCAGTGGGTCCTTTCAAACAACAGTGACCATGGCATCACGGATGTCACAGCCAATGTTCTCTAACGTGTTGTCCAGAGTGTTGTCTGCTCTGCTGAAACACATGCGCAGCTACATCGTTTTCCCTCAGGTGGAGGATTTGCCCACAGTGAAAGGTGACTTCTACGCACTGGGACATATCCCCAACATCATTGGTGCCATTGATGGTACACATGTGGCATTTCCCCCCCCCCCCGCAGGAATGAACAGGTGTACAGAAACCGCAAAAGCTACCATTCTATGAATGTGCAAATGGTGTGTTTGCCAGACCAGTACATCTCCCATGTAAATGCCAAGTATCCTGGCTCTGTGCATGACGTTTACATTTTGAGGAATAGCAGCATCCCTTATGTGATGGGGCAACTCCAGAGGCATTGTGTGTGGCTAATAGGTGAGCCCAAGGTCCCCACACAGTTTAAGTAGGTGTCTGGGTATGGGAGAGTCCCTAATGTTTGGAGGATGTCTAACAGTTGTCCACCAATATTTGCAGGTGACTCAGGTTACCCCAACCTGTTATGGCTACTGACCCCAGTGAGGAATCCCAGGACAGGGGCAGAGGAACGCTAAAATGAGGCACATGAGCGAACTAGGAGGATAATAGAGCGCACCTTCGGCTTCCTGAAGGCCAGGTTCCGGCGCCTCCATCTGACAGGTGGCTCCCTATACTACTCACCGAAGAAGGTGTGCCAGATAATCGTGGCATGCTGTATGTTGCACAACCTGGCTTTGCGACGCCAGATGCCTTTTCTGCAGGAGGATGGGCCTGATGCTGGTCTTGTGGCAGCTGTGGAGCCTGTGGAGAGGGAAGAAGAGGAGGCAGAAGAAGAAGATGTAGACAACCGAAACAACATCATCATGCAATACTTCCAGTGAGACACAGGTAAGAGGATGGCATTGCTTCTCACATCTCATACTACTGTAGGACATTGCATAGTTCTGCATTTTTACCTCTGTGTATGGACCCTGACATGTCACTTTGACTTTCCATTTCACAAATCTGGGTCCCACTTGGTGCCCTCTGCTATGTTTACTGCTGCCCAACAACTGTGTTACATTGGTATGTGTACAGGAACATTGGCATTGCTATATTTCCGAAAGGTTGCAATTACACCTTTGTAAAAGTACAGACTGACTCCAGATTGATTTGTGATTCAAGGGTGTTTATTTCAGTGCTAATAAGTGAGGGTGTGTGTGCAATGGGCTGGGGTGATGGTGGAGGAATGTCCATGGTAGAGTCCAGTCTCTTGGTCTCACAGGTGCATTGTCCAAGGGGACATAGGAAGGGGAGCAATGGCAGTTTAAGGTGGACAGGGTGACAAAGAGGGACAGAATGGTGACAATCAGGAGAGTATTATTTCCTGTCGGGGGTCTTGGCAATGTTCTCTGTCTTGTTCCTGGATCTCAGGGACCGTTTGTGGGGTGGTTCTCCTTCTGCAGGGGGTGGGGTGCTGGTGGCCTGTTGGTACTGTGGCGGGGCCTCCTGTCCTCTATCGCCAGCGGAGGTGGAGGGCTGTTTATCGTTCAGGCTAGTGTCAGGAGCCCGTTTGTGTGCCACTGTGTCCCTAATGGTATTGGCCATGTCTGCCAGCACCCCTGCAATGGTGACCAGGGTGGTGTTGATGGACTTCAAGTCCTCCCTGATCCCCAGGTAGTGTTCCTCCTGCAGCCGCTGGGTCTCCTGAAACTTGGCCAGTTCCGTGCCCATTGTCTCCTGGGAATGATTGTATGCTCCCATGATGTTGGAGAGTGCCTCGTGGAGAGTGGGTTCCCTGGGCCTGTCCACCCCGTCGCACAGCAGTCCTCCCAGTTTCCCTCTTATCCTGTGCCTCTGTCCCCTGAACTGTGTGCCCACTGCCACTGACCGCCGGTCCCTGACTCTCTTGGGTTGGTGGGTTTGCCTGGGGGCCCTGTAGTGGTGGACACACTGCTGATTGACGTGTCCTGGGGACAGAGGGATGGGCCCGCTGGGTGGGTGCTGTGGTGGTGTCTCCTGAGGGGAGAGGCTCTGTGGTGGCTTGTGACTGTGGCAGGGGAACCGACTGTCCAGAGGTCCCTGATGGGCTGGGCTGGTCATCTTGATCCAGGCGTACAGAGCTGCTGTTGTCATTGTGGGCCTCTTATGTGGGGGGACTGGATATGTCTGGCACCTCCTGTCAGGTGACGTTGGGTATGGGTCCTGTTGGGGTGTAAATGCATAGTTTTAGTATCTGTGTGTGCCATCTTGTGCATTGGGTGAGTTATCCTCTACTCCTGTGCTTGCCTTGTTGTGTTTGCCATTGTGTGATTAGTGTTTTGGGGTCTGTGTGGGTGTCTGTACTGGACATGCTTAGGCAATGGGTGTCCATGCTTTGGTGTTGCATACAGGGCTTGGTATTGGGATTGCTGGGTTGTGATAGTGGGGCATATGTGAGGTGTTGGAGTGATGGGGGTGAGGGTGAGGGTGATGGTATTTGATGGCATGCAGATGGGGTGGGGGGATATGGTAATAAAGATATGACTTACCAGAGTCCAGTCCTCCTGCTACTCCAGCGAGGCCCTCAGGATGCAGTATTGGCAAGACTTGCTCCTCTAATGTTGTTAGTTGTGGGGGAGGAGGTGGGGGTCCACCGCCAGTCCTCTGTACAGCAATCTGGTGTCTGGATACCACGGAACGTACCTTCCCCTGTAGGTCGTTCCACCTCTTCCTGATGTCATCCTGTGTTCTTGGATGCAGTCCCACTGCGTTGACTCTGTCGACAATTCTCCGCCATAGCTCCATCTTCTTAGCAATGTAGGTGTGCTGCACCTGTGATCCGAAAAGCTGTGGCTCTACCCGGATGATTTCCTCCACCATGACCCTGAGCTCCTCCTCTGAAAACCTGGGGTGTCTTTGAGGTGCCATGATGTGGTATGGGTGATGTGTAAGGGGATGTTTGTTGTGCTGTGTGAAATGTTGTGTTGGTGTGTGTTGTTTTGAGAAAATGTACATAAAGTTAATCATACACCATAGCTGCTAGGCATCTGTTTATCTTTATTATGTTGCCATGTGCTCCACAAATCTCTTGAACTTTGATGATTGACCTTGTGCTCGCAGCCTTGGGCTGCAATCTGCTTATCGCTGCCATTTACTTTTTCCAATTACAGTTCAGAGAATTGTTGTACTTAATCAGTAACTGCCAGAATAAGTTTGTACAGGACGTTGCCACCTCCTGCCAGCTGTATCTGTACCTTCTCCCACCACACGTGTATCCCTGAAATATCCTGAAGGCCGTAGAGGACCTTGAATACGCTAGGCGTGGAGTTGTCCTCTGACTAAGCAGTTTTGTGTGGATATAAGGTTGGGTGCCCCAGAGTGAAGGGGCAGCCTCCGTAGGATAGTCACTTGACTGTCCTGGGACTCTGTATTAGCTCGAGCTATAATCCATGTAATAAACTTCTCTTTATTCCTCCAGTTGGTGACTCCGTCTGATTTGTGAACTCTCTGCTAAATTGACCCTGAGGACATAAAGGGTGTCCCTCCACCGCTGGGAAGGAGACCCTGGGTGGGGGTCAAATCTTTCCTGGTTCCTCAGTTGGCGCCTGAACAGGGACCCGAGTCGGGCATCCAGGGCACCGACCGGGTGACGGAGGACTCACGACTGGATTTCCAAGGGAGGCGCCCCACACCAGATTCTGAGCTTCGTTCTCTGTCGTGGACCTGCGGATCTCCACTGTGTGCCTTCCAGCCGGCTCGACTTCTCCTGGCGCTGTCTGAATTCGGGTCTCTGTTTTCCGTGAACTACTGGAGTCCCCAACTGTTGGACTATAACAGAAGTGTCAGGTAAGGACGGGAATTGAAAGATTCCTGTCTAAAAATAGGTCTGTGAGTATTGTACGGTTTCTATCGCTCTTTGCAAAGATCGACGTCAGTGGTAAGACTGACCTCAGTTGTCATTTAAGTATATAGGAATCAAAAGGCATATTTGACACTCATTTGGTGTATTCAAACCACTGGTGTAAGATTTTTTTTTTTTTTAAATACTGGAAGAATACCAGCGTTCAGTTGTTGCAGGAAATTGTGTTGTTGTCTTTGCAGTAGGGACTTCCGTCTGGAGGAAACATGCCCCGCTCCTCCGGCCGGGACTCCGAATCATGATATATATGTTAAATATGGCATGGGTCCGATTATCTGGTCTGATATATGGAGAAAAAGAACCAAAGGTAGTTCTGATTTGCAATGGCCTATTCACGGGACATTTGATAAAGATAAATTAGACTATTTACAGGAACGTTTGTTTGTGACAAAAAGTAGACCAGGGATGTTTGATTCACTACGGACTTGGCAGAAAGAAGCAGACCAAAGATGTAGGAAGGCAGAGAAAGAATTACAGAGACATAAGACCAGGACGGTGACTGAAAAGGTATATGACTCTGACGTAGCTGAACATCAACAGAACATTTTAGAACATGACCGAAGGCTTAACTTACAAACTGATAAGTGTTACCCTTCCAAGACAGTAGTGGATAAGCCACAAGAGGAAGACCCCCTTTTAAACAATATATTAGATAAACCTCTGTTATATACTCCTCCAATATATCCTACACTACATCCTCAACCTGCACCAGGTAACCCTATTGTGCCACCCCCGGTTGGATCTCAGGCCAGTGCTCCGCCACCCACCACCACCCCTCCAGTCACCAGACCTATAGAGGATACACCCCGCCCACCCCTGACTCCTGTTTAGACACCACACATACCCCCCGTCCCATGACCCCGCAAAAGCGCACCCTGCGCGGACACTTGTTCTCTAATTCACAAGAGGAAGATGTCATTGAAGAAATGACACGGAGGTGGATGACTAATTGGAATGACTATGGAGTCAGGGACATTGTCCACACTATGAAACAATGGGATAGTTTAGTTCAGTTACATGCAGCCTCCCTTATGTGCAACATTATAATACAAGAATATGAGGATGATGGTTCCTCAGCTCCCGCGGGACTGGTGGACCTCCGAAAACGCGCCTCTACTGGGCTGCCGTTTGGTTCTGGTCTACATGATTATGTTGTTACTCTTCTTGTATATAGGGACTGCCTGTGGACATGTAGCCCTTCTATAAGGGCATCCATGGGTCCCATGAGAGAGGTTCCGCCGGTTTGGCGAGAACTGGTGACGGATGACGCTGGTCAAGTTATTACCTCAGGGCATTTTCAACAAATGTGGGTACAAACCCCATGGAAAAGATCTGAAACATATACCCTAAAAGCCGCCTTACCTGACCCCCGTAAGAACCCTGCAGGATATTATAAAGAATTGCAACAGATTCTTGAATCATGTACTATGACGTTGTCCGATATTGACATGTTAATGGCAGCAGTAGTCCCGCAGGAAGTATGGTCAAAAGTACGGAGGCACGACCATGCTGAACTAGGGGGCATGTGGGACCAATTGCAAGCAGCAGAAAGAGACAGGGTTGGGGGAGCGAAACCAGAACCACTTATATTGGCTCTCCCACTGCGTATTTTGGATTTAATGAAGACCATACTTGCACCACACAGGATAAATTGGGATAAATTGGCCGCCTGTAAACAGAAAAAGGACGAGGGTGTTTCAGACTTTTATACAAGGTTTGAGGGTGTCTTTTCTGATTACAGCGGCCAAGACATGACTACTGAAGGGGGGGATAAGACTCTTTGTTGACAAATTCGTGGACAATTTATTACCAGACATAAAGGGAAAATTGAAATTGTGTGAAAGTACGTGGCCAGTCTCTACTGCCACTTGAATACTGACAATGGCCCAATATTATGAGAACAGGGAGATAGAAGAGCAAGAAAAGAACGAGAAAAAAACGAAGGAGTTGAAAACAAAGGTGTTATTTCAGCAGGCCTACCCTCAGCCCCGTCAACAGCAGTCCAGATCAAGGTCACAAGGACCTCCCAATGACAGAAAGCAGTCCCAACGCCTTCCCCGTTCTTCCCTCTCCTACAATCAGTGCGCCTATTGCAAGCAGGAGGGCCACTGGAAGAATGACTGCCCCAATAAGGACAACTCCACAGGCCGCCCCATGCCCCCACCGCAACAGGACTACAGACCACGCGGTAGGTCTGGTCCTGCAGACAGACCCTGCCAGCAGGCCCCTCCACGGTCCCACAGTACCCCCGCCCAAATTATTTTGATGCTTCATCCTAGCGTCAATATTTTAATGACAACTATTATGCGTATGAAGGTCAGGGGTCCTCCTTTGACTAGGACAGCCTTCGACAGAGGGGGGTGGGACCAGTTTCTATTCCTGTTAAGCAGAATGGCCCTCACATTGAGGTACAATTAGACGGTACTCCACATGATTTTTTGGTAGATACTGGGGCCACCAAAAGTTCTGTTAAACAGGAAGAGGTCCAAGGGGTCCCTCTGTCTGGCAATATTAACGTCTCTATGGGTTTTTCTGGTGTTCCGGTGGCTAACCCCGTCTCCCAGCCGCTGCATGTTGCTATAGGTCCTTACACCATTAGCTCCCCTCTCATTCTTACGTTGGCCTGTAGTGAGAATTTATTGGGTTTGGACCTATTAAAGAAATTGTACGCCACCATTTATTGCTCTCCGGATGGAGTTCATGTCACTCTAGGTCCAAATATTTCCCCGTCACAATTTTTGTCAAAACCACTTCCACCCGAACTTCGAGATTTGCCAGACATTTTATGGGCCACACATGTTTGGACATACCACTGTATGTCATACGCTTGAAAGCCAATGCCAAATTGCCTCGTCTTCCCCAATACAATGTATCCCAACACATTGAACAACAACTCAAAAATATTGTGACCCAGTTGATTGATTTGGGTGTCATTGAAGAAACGCGTGGTAATGATTGTAACAGTCCTGTCCTTCCTGTTCATAAAAAATTACCTGATGGCACCGCGTTTCCAGGACTCCGATTTGTTATTGATTTACGGGCGGTCAATAAGATTGTAATACCCCAGTTCCCTGTTGTTCCTGACATTACGACATTATTAACAATGATGCCTGCCTCCGCTACTTGGTTCTCTGTTATCGATCTTAAGAATGCATTCTTTAGCATTCCCATTCATCCAGATAGTAGACACATCTTTGGGTTTTCACTGGGTGGTCGCAGTTTCCGGTTCTGTCGCGCTCCACAAGGCTATACTGAATCGCCTAGCATTTTTAGCCAGGCCCTCAAGGGTCAATTAGATGCCCTTGTTTTTCCTTGCTCCTCGACGCTGGTTCAATATGTGGATGACCTTTTAATAGCATCCACTTCAGAACAAAATTGTAAAACAGATACTGTAGCCTTATTGAAACATCTTGCACACCATCACCATAAGGTCTCCCTCTCCAAATTGCAATATTGTAGACAGGAGGTTATATACCTAGGACACCTCCTGTCTATGGAGGGACGTACGTTAACGGCTGAGAGAATACAAGCTATAAGAGACATACCGGTTCCAAGGACACGGAGAGAGGTTAGGGCCTTTATAGGTATTACCTCCTTCTGTCGTCAATGGATTCCTAATTATTCTCTTTTGATAAACCCGTTTTTGCATCTCACCCACAAAGATTGTCCTGAAAAAATTGAATGGAATGATGATTTTCAGTCTGGTTTTGATGAATTGAAAAATACACTCTGCACAGCACCTGTACTGGGTACACCTGATTATCGTAAAGATTTTCAGTTATATGTGAGCGAGAGAAATGGAGGTTCACTATCAGTGTTAACCCAAGAGCATGGCGGAAAACAACGCCCCTGTGCTTATTTTTCAGCCCTACTGGATCCAGTGGCCCGTGCACTCCCGAGCTGTCTACGGTCAGTAGCCGCTGCAGCGGTCGCAGTGCGCCAGTCGGCCGGGATAGTCATGGATTCACCCCTCACCCTGTTGGTCCCACACACTGTTGACGCACTATTAAACAAAACAAAAACACAGCATCTTACTAATGCACGATTAACTACTTATGAACTGACACTTTTAGCTAGTCATATAACATTAAAAAGGTGCAACACGCTCAATCCTGCCACTTTATTGCCAATTACTGAAAAAACTGAAGGTTCTTATGATGACATACATGACTGCATTCTCCGGACGGAGGATGAACAAAAGGGAGAGTGGACTTACAGGACACTCCACTGAGAGACCCTGATGGCATATTATACGTAGATGGCTCATGCATCAAGCTACCCGATGGCACTACCTCTGCAGCTTATGCAGTTACAATAGCTACCACTGTAGTTGAAACAGCTAGAATACCACATAACTCTGCTCAGGCCGCAGAATTAATAGCTCTAACACGAGCCTGTGAGTTAAGTAAAGGACTTAATGTGAATGTTTACACGGACAGTCAGTATGCATTTGGCGTAGCACACAATTTTGGTCGCTTGTGGGCAGAACGAGGATTCCTCACTTCACATGGGACACGTATTCAACATGGGACCCTTATAACTAACTTACTTTCTGCCCTGGCATTGCCCAAAACAATGGCTATCATGAAGTGTAGTGCACACAAAAAGGTGACAGATGAAACTGGACAGGGCAACGCCCTAGCCGATCAAACAGCAAAAGATACAGCATATGCAAAGACAGGACACATGTATGTGGTAGATAGTACAGAGAAGGTTCTTCCCCATGAAGTATTTGGGAACACGGTAGAGAGTGTCAGGAAGATACAGGATGAGGCAACTGAACAGGAGAGAAAGGAATGGGAAGAAGGGAAGGCCAAGCTAGATGAAAATACGCTGTGCTGGACAGATCTGTCACAGAGGGAAAGATGGATGTTACCCGATGCATTTGTTCTGCCATTAGTGACTATGGCCCATGGTCCTGCACACATTAGTGCGAAAAGCATCTGTGATTTGCTTGATCCGGTTTAGTCTAATAAAAATATCAGAAGAGTAGCTGACCAACTGGTTCAATCCTGCATGATTTGTTTACAACATAACATAGGGAAGGGTGCCTCAGTCCCCGCTGGGCATTTTTCCCCACCAACGTATCCCTTTGAAGTACTACAAATGGATTATATTGAGATGGAAAGGTGTAATAACTTGAAATATGTCCTAGTTGTGGTCTGTATGTTTAGTAAGTGGGTGGAAGCTTACCCTACTAAAGATAATACTGCCCTTACCACCGCAAAGGTACTTCTGAAGGAGTTCTTCCCACAGTTTGGGGTCCCAAGGTGTGTCTGGTCAGATAATGGGAGTCATTTTGTAGGGCAGGTGATGAAAAGGGTGTGTGGAGGGTTGGGCCTCCGCCAGAAGTTTCATGCAGCTAACCACCCCCAGTCAGCAGGACTAGTTGAAAAATATAATGGCACACTTAAATTGAAGATGTCAAAAATATGCGCAGAACGCGGTATACGGTGGCCGGACGCATTGCCTCTGGCTTTAATGTCTGTCAGGATGACACCTCACTGTAGATCAGGGTTGTCACCCCATGAGATAGTGATGGGTAGGCCAGCAAATGTCTGGGGGGTCCCTCGACCTCACAAGTACTCAGAACTAGAACATCCTGTTTTGATGGACTATTTAAATGAACTCACTAATTCTTTGCGTTCTATTCACCAACAGGTGCGTGAAGCACTTCCATCTGTATCCACTGATCCAGGCCACAAGATACTACCTGGAGACTGGGTCCTCACAAAGAATTTCCAGCAGAAAAAGAGTCTCGAACCTCGATGGAAAGGTCCGCGACAGGTCCTTCTTGCTACTCGAACAGCAGTTAAAGTCGAGGGAGCTAAGAATTGGATACATGCATCCCACTGTAAGAAAGTACCCCTACTCGTACCCTCTGATGAAATAAAAAGTGGTGACCACCCGACGACTGAGGACCATTTCAGCAACACTACGCGGAGTGATAAAAAACAGAACGACAGTGTGCTGCAGGAGGTTCCCTCAGATTTAGGTCACACTGAACAATTGTTTCCTGACCATACCATACCACAGTCCACAAGATACGATTTCCGCCCACGAAAATAAGAAAATGAACAATTAACTGATTGCTTGTCCCCTGTATTAAGTCTGACGATAGCTGCAGGGCCGTGATTTTGACTGTCGGGGCGGACCAGAGTGTGTCAATAGGACTGCTGGAATCACCCCACAGTGAAGCAACCACCAGTCACGGGCAGCACCTAGGTTGGACTGAACTGCTAGTGGGACAAGCAATAAAGAGAAATGGATGTTATACAAGAAGACAAGAGGAAAAAGAAGAAAATAAGTAATTTAAAAAGACTATTAGGCACACGTATCGCTTGTCTCACCATAACAATACTATTTTTGTTACTTCTGTCTTGCATTGGGTGGGTAATACATGATTCTGACTCAGAGGTCTCACCAACTACGCCACTGCCTCCAGAACACAGCCATGTTTCCTTACCACCCCATGAGGAAGGGCGACGTAAGGAATATGAAAACAATACCTTCATATCTATGTTACATCAACATCAGCTGGCTGTAAATAGAACAAATTGTTGGATATATGGCTTGCTACAGTGATCCGTGCAAAGAAGGTTGCCATATATTTCATTCCCTTTTTCTTTTGATGGCTCCTGCAGCGCCTGGTATGAACTATCAGCCATTTGGGCTACCTCAATGGATGCTACTAATTCCGGACTATTGGTCACCCACCTATACTGGTTATGCTGGCCCACTGGAATGAGAGTTTATGGAACAAAGGAAGAAAAGTCAGAATATGCTGACCAACGAAATAGGTCTACTGACATATATTTTTTATCCTTTAATACCACACCCCGGATTGGCCGAAGATTTATGTAACACAGGTCAAGGCTCCACTTTGTTTTCAGAAAAGTGGTAATTGAAGTGTAGGTGCCAGTAACTGTAATGCTACAGTAATATTGAATGGAACTAATTGGCCTACCATGATACCATCACAAAACTCGTATTTTGTTTGTGGTAATAATGCCTACACCTCCTTGGTACCCACCTGGACCGGCACGTGTTACATTGCTTGGTTACTACCACCAACTTACACAGCTGGCCCTCAAAACCACAGGACTCGGAGAGGGGTAATATCTGCAGAAGATACCTCAGCACAAGAAGCATTGGACTACTTTAAAGGAGTCCTTCCATTTTGGGGCCCTATGATGAACAGTAGGGATATCAGACATCTTACACAAGTCGTGGAAGCAACAATAAATGAAACAGCAGGAGCTCTGAGTAACATCACTGCAGAGCTCGCTGCTGACCACCTTGTTACTCTTCAAAACAGAATGGTTCTTGACATTATCTTGGCAGACCGTGGTGGAGTTTGTACTTTGATCGGATTGAGCTGCTGCATTTATATACCAGACAATGCCCCTTCAGTGTATAAAGCTATTCAAAGGTTGCATATGATAGCTTCCACAATACACCAAGACGAAGGAACATGGTCCTTGACCGACTGGTTTTGGGGCTTGATTTCCCGATGGGGCTGGAAGATACTAATATTCCTTTTTGTGCTTGCTGCTGTATTTCTCACCTGTTGTCTTTGTGTACAGTGCCTACCTGCTTTGTGCGGTTGCTGTATGGCATCCCTTGCCCCCTGGCCTGTTCGCCCTCCTCAACACACGGCTATGCTATCCCTTGAGCAGGAGATAAAAGACCTTATGTCCATTAACATAGACACTGAATGACGTTCAAACTTGCCTCACAATGGCAAAAGGAGGGATTGAGAAAATGTACATAAAGTTAATCATACACCATAGCTGCTAGGCATCTGTTTATCTTTATTATGTTGCCATGTGCTCGACAAACCTCTTGAACTTTGATGATTGACCTTGTGCTCGCAGCCTTGGGCTGCAATCTGCTTATCGCTGCCATTTACTTTTTCCAATTACAGTTCCGAGAATTGTCCTGCTTAATCAGTAACTGCCAGAATAAGTTTGTACAGGTCGTTGCCACCTCCTGCCAGCTGTATCTGTACCATCTCCCACCACACGTGTATCCCTGAAATATCCTGAAGGCCGTAGAGGACCTTGAAGATGCTAGGGGTGGAGTTGTCCTCTGACTAAGCAGTTTTGTGTGTGTATATAAGGTTGGGTGCCCCAGAGTGAAGGGGCAGCCTCCGTAGGATAGTCACTTGACTGTCCTGGGATTCTGTATTAGCTCGAGCTATAATCCATGTAATAAACTTCTCTTTATTCCTCCAGTTGGTGACTCCGTCTGATTTGTGAACTCTCTGCTAAATTGACCCTGAGGACATAAATGGTGTCCCTCCACCGCTGGGAAGGAGACCCCAGGTGGAGGTCAAATCTTTCCTGGTTCCTCAGTTTGAGGTGCGTGGATGTTGTATGCGTGATGGTGTGGTGTGCTAGTGGATGCTGGTGTAGTGTTAGCTATTCTCTCTCTGTGCTTCTGCCAAAAAGTTGTAAAGGGTTGTGAGTAATGTGGGTGTGTGCTTTATAGTGGTGTGAGTGTGTGGTTGTTGTGTGTATGTGTATCAGGTGTGTGTATTTTGATTTCTCCAGTGTGGTTGTGTTTTGTAAGTGTGTGTGTATTTTGAGCGCGGCGGTGTGTACCGCCAATGGATTACCGCGGTTGAAAGACCGCTGCGTTGATTCGTTGGTCGTGATAGTGTGGGCGTATTCTTGTTGGCGTGACGGCGTGGGTTTTGGTATCGCCAGTTTATCACTGACCTTTGGTGTGGCTGACTTGTGTGGCTGTCTGTGTAGTGGCGGATTCCGAGATGTGGGTCGTAATACCTGTAGCGGTTTTCTGCCTCTGCCACAGTATGTTGGCGCCCTTCAGCACGGCGGTAAGCGGGATTTACCGCCAGGGTTGTAATGAGGGGGTATACCTCATTTTGATATAGTGTATACAGAGCCAGCTTCCTACAGCGCCTCTTTCTTCTGATCTTTCCCAGTCCCTTTCTGCCTCCTTGTCATAGGCCAGTGGTTTTTAACCTTTTGACTTCTGGGGATCCTTACTAAATCATTACTGAAGTCAGGGGAGCCCTGCCAAAGCAATGTCTACCATTGTAAACTCAAACTAATTCAGAAGAATACAGAAACGTGTAGATCACATATGGTATGAAACTCTTTTATTGAATCTCAAACAAAAAGTATACAAAAATCAAAACTTTAATTTTAACTGGAATGTTGGAGCTTTTACCAAAATGTGGTTTTATCGGCGAAAAGCAAAGCAATATGGTGTATTCTCCTAATGTGTGTGCTCCTTTTTATCAGTGCATACCATTGCTTCAGTTAAGGTCCCCAATAGTTCACTTTAGGTAATTTTTTCTGTACTTAAGCTGCTCCCCCAAACCATGCTAAAGATACCAACTTAATTGTTTGCTTTCAATTTCAAATTCCTTTAATTTTACAGAACGTTTAAACATTTTTAATTTTACATTTTCCTTTCTGTACATATATACTTCATATATCTTTTAATATTACTTAATCTTTTAAACCGCAAAGACTTCCTGAATATGCTTTGCAGACCTCCCAAGGGTCCACGGGCCATTGGTTAAAAACCACTGCCCTTGGGCATTCTTAATGTCATGGTATGGGTGTCTTTTTAAGCCTGGTAACTAGTTGGAAACAGGGGGAGGCATGTGCGTTAGGGCCCTAGTAGTTGTAATTCCTTGCTCCCTTGCAGGCCTAGCAAAGCACTGATATGCATGATGGCAATACACGATTTCTTGATGTACAAGATTGTCAATGTTTTCTTTGTTTAAAACGTTTCTTTGAAATTAGAGAATTATTATATTGTATTGAAGAAAGAAAGTAAAAATAAAAAGAGAACACTAGTTACATGATTACCTTCTCTCCTGTAAATGCTTCATGGTTTGAGTAAATTCATACCCTCCTACATAACTGTAGACTTTTGACTGACTTTTATTTTCATGCAATGCTTGGTATTCAGCAGCTTTTTGGCCATATCATTCGGACTTACTTAAGTTCTCTTCTTACAGTTTCCAGGTCATCTGTATGTGCCTGTCTCGATTCAGTTAATTTATTTGGTCATGGCATTTTTTAAGTTGTTTCTAATAATTAAAGCACATCTTTAAGAGTTGGATTGTCCATGAGGCCTCCACTCAGTATTGCTCATCTTGACGTGTGATTGCCATGGATCTAAAGCCTCAATCGCATGAGAGGCGGATGAGGATGCAGCGCTAAAGTTTGAACATGTAGAGTTTCCATGAGTGAAGATATATATCTATGAGAGAGCGTAGCTTATATAATTAATACTAACATGAAATGTTTATGAACTAATGTACAATAATGCTGCATAGAAAACTGTATTAATATGTTTTGATAAAATGTGCACTAGAAATGTGCACACGGGGAGTGGCCACCAATGTATATGGGGACTAATGAAAATGACTAATGTTGATGAAATATTACATTTAAAGATGGTTTTATACTAATTATTAATGATTATGTTACTAAAGTTTGCTAATTAATCTTTTAGGCCTTAGTTAGCATGAGTCGAGGCCTAGCTGCCTGACTCTCATATTAAATGTGTTTTTCTAAACGTGCAGTGTGCTGACTTGCTAAAAGACATGAACTCTTGTTTTTTCTTCAAACTAGAAGCTGAATGTAACTATAGTAGATCCGTTCTCATGAAGTTCATCGTGCTTGTAGAAATGTTTTAGCTGAATGCAACAGTGTAGATTAATGTTAAGTACAAGGTCACCTAAACCGGTACAGACAATGGAGCCACTGACCGAAGATGCGCAAAGAATTACAAAAGGATGAAATCATACCGGACATTCTACCTCTAAAGACGTCAATCATAAGGACCAATAAAATGCCTGAGAACGGTTATGGGGTGACAAATTCGATGACCTAAAGTAAAGTTAATTGGTTGAAGAAAGTGGCGTGCAACCCCTTGTCCAATCAAGTTTTAGGGGAATGTACAACGAAAAGCGGATAAAAACCCTTGACACCAGGAAGTAAATCAGAACAGGAGGGATAGGAGAGAGATTAAGGGAGATGCTGATGCGAATTGCTATGATCCAGACACTCTGTCACT
The DNA here is from genome assembly GCF_031143425.1 of Pleurodeles waltl. Lineage (NCBI taxonomy): Eukaryota > Metazoa > Chordata > Amphibia > Caudata > Salamandridae > Pleurodeles > Pleurodeles waltl. The sequence goes on along the minus strand of NC_090449.1, from coordinate 1,029,661,893 downwards.
TTGACTAGTGACTTGATAATTTTAGTTAGAACCGTCCTTGTCCTTAGTTTGCCCATTTTACACTTTACCTCCTTATGAGGGAAGTGCCCCTTTTACCTGAGAGCTGAGTTCCTGAACGATGGCGAATCAACTGATGTCCTGAAGACGAAGACCGAACCTGAGTGCTGACCCAAACTTGGAGGGTAACTATAATGACAATTAAATTGTGATTGTCTGTTTGCTTTTCCTTTCTAGGTACCAACTGCTTTTCTTTTGACAGAGACCATAGCTAGATGTTTTTCCAAGTTGGTGTTTCTAAATTGTTTTGCATGAAGCCCAACATGCCAATGCTAATTCGAGGTTAGTTAAGGGGTTCACTAAAACTGACGCAAATAGACAAATGACTGAATCTATGCTTTGTTGAATAACGTGCTAATGATACTCTGCTAAGGATAGCCTATGATCACGCCTTGTTATGTTCTGATGTTTGTGATTCTTGCTTTGATGAAATCTTATCAGAGTTGTCATATTGGGACTATGTTACTGTGTTTCCTGGTTTTGAGACTAATAAACTTATTAGTAGAAATCTAACCAATAGGGAATAAATATCACAAAATCATACTAAACTAGTGTGGTTATTCATGACTGAAAGGTCATGGTGGTGTCTTGAGTTTAATTAAATGTCATTGACTAAGGTGAAATGCATTGTGGTAATAAATACTGATGATATTATTGACGTATTGATTGACATGTTGATTAGCTATCTCGTCCTAAGGTGTATTCAATCAGGATCAAAAGATTAATTGGCCTAAAACGAGTCCCAAAGTGCATAAATTAGTAATTGAGGGACGCGTTACCATCTACGTTATCCTAATTTTCTTGATGCAATTATAGGAGTGCATTTTAGGGATTCATCTCTGTTGTACAGCACAGGTTCACCATCAGCACTGAGGACATAGGTAATATTAGAACATTGGAACGTTGAGAGCTCCATTGAACCCAATGGTGTGCTTGCTCGGGGCTTCCAATGGCTGGTAGAAGCCTGGGCTCCAACATTCCAATGTTTGCCTGTTGTTCTGAACCAAGGCCTCACGGAGCCGAGGGATTTTAACCCTCTTGGGCTCCGTGAAGCCTTTGTTTTAGTAATTAGAACATTCTGCCCTCAAGGGACGGAGTGTTCTAGTAGCCTGGCAGCCCACTGTAACAAGCTATACCAGCCATTAAAGGCCTGCTCCTTTGTTAAAGGCCCTTGCCTTCGGTTCGGGCCTTTAACGCTGGCTAAGGTAGAAAGTTTGTAGCTAGACTTTTTAAGCATTAATACCATGTGTTAGCTGAACATCCCCCATACCCATTTTAAATTTACTCCCATTATCTCCAGAAGGATGAAAGACTGAGTTGGCTTTGTCAGGAATTCAAATCAATGACCTAAATCTTGCAACATTCCAAGGGATCTTAATAAATACCAGTTTACTCCTGTCTTTATTCCCCTTTCTGTAAACTGGTATTTATTAAGATCCCTTGCAGTGCTGCAACATTTAGGTCATTGGTTTAAATTCCTGACAAAGCTAACTCAGTCTTTCATCCTTCTGTGGATGATAATGAGAGTATGTTTAAAATGGGTATACCAGATATTTAGAACAATTTGAGTTTGAATTTGGAACTTTAAAATGGACATTTGCACAAACAATCCTCAGGGAAGTGTATACTATAATAAAAAAAATGTGAATTAAAATGGGTCACCTGCTTTGAAATCACATTAATATAGCAGATTTGTTTCCACAACTTTAAGACAGTACAACCTGGATCTTTCCCTTGATGTTGCCATTACAGGGGCCATGCCCCCCAAACCAAATATTCCTGGTGACAGGCCTTCCTCAACACCAGAGACTCCGTTGCATGCCACCATGCCTCACCTAAGGACACTCGCGGCCCGTTCCCCTACCGCAACTGCACCTTACTTGCCGTCGCACACCAAACCTTCCCTCGGCTAGACCACCCAGAGACCTCGGGTGCATACTACTCAACACTCGCTCCCTCGTCAAACACGCAATAGAAGTATTGGATCTACCCGACTCCATCGCCCTGACGTTGCCTTCTTCACAGAGACCTGGATTACCACCACCTCAGTGCCAGACATCGCCACTGCCATCCCAGATGGATACAAGATCATTCATAAAGACTGCGCCAACTGACCAGGAGGAGGCATCTCCATCATCCACAAACACTCACACCCCCTCACGACCAGCATTGATGTCTAAACCCCTGTGACCGAACACCTGCACTTTCAGATTCAGAAAAATCTGAACACCACCCTCCACGACACCCTTGTCTACAGAGCCCCTAGACCCTGTCCGCCTTCAGCGAAGCCCTGACCGACCTCATCGCCCCCCTTATGCCCTCTCCTCAATGGACTACATCCTCCTCAACGACCTCAATTTTCACCTCGACAACCTCAACGAGCCAAACACCTCAACCCTCATGGAGAACCTTGCCACCATTGGGCTCAAACAACTGGTCAACCTCTCCACACACTCAGCAGGACACACCCTCGACCCTGTCTTCTCCACCGGAAACCACACCTCCTTCTCACACACTTCCGAAATCCACTGGAGCGACCACCACTGAGTTCATTTCTCCTTCATCAAGACCACCGAATGGCACCATGCCCACTGCTCCCTGCAGAAACTGGACCAAGGTTACCGAAGCCCAGCTCACCACTGCTCTCCCGCAACTCCCCACCACCAGACACCAGGGACGACAACACCTTGGCCTACAACCTCCACCAATTGATCGCTAACAGTGCCAATACTCTAGCCCCACTAAGGAAACCCGCCGATAATCAACACAACAGGAGACCCAGCTGGTTCTCCCCCAAGCCTTCAAGAATCCAAGAGCGCCTGCAGATGACTCGAGAGAAAGTGGAGAAGCAGTAAGAGCAAGATAAACCACACAGCCTTCAAAGACACCTTCACATCGCACCCCTGGCTCATCAGATCAGCCAGAAAAACAGCCATTGAGGAGCGCATCAACGCCAACGCACACAACAGTAAGAAACTCTTCACCATAGTCAAACAATTTGCGAAACCCGGCACGGACTTCACAGACATACCCCCTCCCAAAACCTCTGCAACAACCTTGCCTCCTTCTTCCACTGAAAAATCCAGGACATCTACAAACAATTCCCAGGCAAAGACCCATCCCCCGCACACCTATACAGCCCACAACGGACCCCAAACTCCGCTGACCCTATACCACTGGACTCTCCTCACCCCGGAAGGTCATGCGTACCATCTACTCTGGGGCACCCTCGGACCCATGTCCGCACCACATCTTCAACCGAGCTAGCTCCACCATCGCACCCGAACTATGCTATACCATCAACTGCTCCATCAAGACTGCCACCTTCCTGAATGAATGGAAACATACAGAGATAAGCCCACTACTGATGAAGCCCTCCGCAGACCCAACAGAACTGAAGAACTACAGACCAATCTCACTGCTTCCTTTTCCAGCCAAGTTAATTGAAAAAATCAATCAAAACACAGCTCACCAAGTTCATCGAGACAACCCACATCCTACCCAATCCGTAATCAGGAGCAACCAAAGCACTGAAACCACACTCCTAGCAGCCACGGATGACATCTGCGCCCTATAAGACCTCAGTGAAATAGCTGTCCTCATCCCCCTTGACCTCTGCGCCGCTTTTGACACGGTCTACCACACCACCTTGTGAACCAGACTACACGATGCCAGCATCCACGGCAAAGCCCTAGAGTGGATCCACTCCTTCCTCACCGGCTGAACCCAGAAAGTCAGACTCCCACCTTTCACCTCAAAACCGACAGAAACCAGCTTTGGAGTACCCCAGGGCTCCTCTCTGAGTCCCACCCTCTTCAATATCTACATGATCCCGATTGCCAAGATGGTCAGATACCACAGGCTCAACATCGTCTCATACACGGACGACAGACAGCTAATTCTCTTCCTATCCGACAAACCATCGTCAGCCAAAAGCAACTTTCACAACGCAATGAAGACTGTCGCCGACTGGATGAAAGACAGCTACCTCAAGCTCAACTCCGAGCAGACGGAGATCCTCATCCTGGGTCCCACTTCTACTGCCTGGGATGACTCCTGGTGGCCCATTGTCCTTGGAACTGCCCCATCTCCCACCGACCACACATGCAACCTTGAACATCATTCTCGATTCCTCACTCTCTATGGCCTGCCAAGTCAATGCCGTCTCATCTTCGTGCTTCCATACACTCTGCCTGCTCCAGAAGATTTTCAAATGGATCCAGTCACCCATGCATTTGTCAGCAGTAAACTTGACTATGGCAACACACTCTATGCCGGCATCTCCAAACAAGACTCCAAAAAATACAGAACACCGCAACCAGACTGACCCTGGACATCCACCGCCACATCTCCGCCCACTTGAGAGACCCACACTGGCTCTCCATCAACAAACGCATCACTTTCAAACTCCTGACACACGCTCATAAGGCCCTTCATAACATCGAACGTGACTACCTCAACCACCGCCTCTCCTTCTACGCATCCCCACTCAACTCCGCTCTGTTCAACTTGCCTTCGCCACCATCCCTAGGACCTGTAAGGACATGGATGGAGGAAGATCCTTCTCCTACCTTGCCTCGCAGACCTGGAACATGCTGCTGCTCTACCTCAGGCAATCACCCTCGCTGGATCATTTCAGGAAGTACATCAAGACCTGGCTCTTCGACTGACCCGCATCCCCCTTCAGCGCCTTGCGACCCCCAGGTGATAAGTCACGCTCTACAAATATTGATTGATTGATTGACCACACAGCTTAAAAACAGTGTGTACTGCTGGCTGCAGAGGGCTGTATAGGGCAGTGTATAACTGTTGCTCTGTGTGCATGGGCTCCTACATGTTTGTTGACCTATGTGTATGCAGTTCTAAGACAAACATTGTGGCTACTGTTTTGCTCAGAAGAAAAATCTTTCTAGGTTTCCACACCAGTTTTTGATGTCCCTGCACTGTCTACTTGTTTGATAGCACAGCCATACATGGAATGGCTCAAATAAATCAAAGTATTTTAATTTATACATGGGCTTGAGGATTGTGTGGAAACGATGGTATCTTTTCTGCAACTAACACATTTCACGTACTGATGTTACAACGCTATGGTTTGGTGGAATTTCCAGTTGAATGGTTTTAGAAAAGTGGGCCACCCTTTGGAACTGTCTAATAGATGTTTGTTGCTTCCTAGCTCAATGGTACTGTTTTACTGCATGGTCAAGATGTGAGTGGACATTCTGAGACTCCCATCTATGACCAAGGGACAGAGACGGGTTCCTGCAATAGATGCATTAGTTCTCTGACCTATTAGCATCAGCAACATATATGTGCCATCAGAAAAAGTAAGCGAAATTCAACTGGACAGATAATAAAAATACTATTAGCCTCCTTCGGTCTCATCTCACAAGGCTACTTAACATATATAGAAATAACCAGTTCAAAGATGCATCAGCCATGAATAGGATTTTTTCATGTCAGTTTCAAGAGACAGATCAGCATCTGAATGTAGTAGACATCAATATCAAGTGAGACGGTGCATCCCAGTAAAATCCTGACAACATGTAACTGTGTAAAAAAAAGTCCGCTTTAATGAGGCAGATGCACATCTCATCACAAAAAATCTTGGCAACTAAGAATAAGTCTCCCTAATTCACGACTTAACCTTACAAGTAATATTGCCCCTCACCTCTAAACACCCACCCCTCCTTCATTTAAAAAACCGTAATCACCAACCAAACCTTTCTTGCCTTTCAGCAGTCAACATCTCATGCCACAAACAAGGTGTTCACCTGTAACTAACTTTGAACTAAGTAACTCCTTTGGACCCCTAGCGTACCCTCCCATACAGCAACTTAACCAGTCTTGTCTCTGCCTATACACAACGTCCAAAACCTGCCAGGCAGAATACTGCTTTGTAAAAAAGTTTTTTGTTTTGCCCCTCCCACAGGATTTCACCAGATTCCTCTCCCACCAACTTTGCAAACAACTTTGTAAGAATCTGGTTAGAAATTAGTTGCAAAGCATGTGCGTCATTCACAAGTAATGGGTCCACAATTTTCTTATTAGTGGGGAAAGGTACCCCGTTGTAGAGCTACACTCTCCCAGGGTAGAAAGCAGAGCAGTCCAAGGTCTACTCAGGGAAGGTGAAGGGTGCCAGTAATCACCGTTCGCTGGCATGCAACAACACTCAATAGATTGGCGTCCAGCCAGTGCTTTTTTAATTTTACAAAGGACTTTCAATACTCATAGACTACAAAATATTATGCATTCAATTACACACACGTAATTTAATAGATGGAAATATATTTGGTGACACCTTTATATTATATTACACCTGTAGTGGTTCCTGAACCCCATAATCACAATACCCCCAACCAATGCAACATCACAATATAAGGGAGTGTGATTTTAAATAAGACAGGCATACTAATTATGTCAAGGAGTCATCACATTAATAATAATAACCACACATTACACTTTGTCAAAGAACAGATTATCAGGGGCGTCAGTATAAATAAGGTAAAATAAGGTAGAGTGACTGGTTTTGTCAGGTTGTCACTACATTAATAAGATCAGCAACATGTCCTGTTTCAATAGAAAACCATCGTATAAACAAATGGAAACAGTACTATCAGTCACAAGCATTCAACCATGAATTGTTCAATATTCAAATTGTCAATAAAGTCTTTGAATTCAAAACAACACGTGTATCAGTCTTTCTTCACTTGTTATAGGTCACATAATGTAACCAGAGGCCTAACCACTAGTAGTCCCTGCAATCCAGAACACAAAACCAAAAGCTCCAACTCTAGGAGCAATTAAGTCAAGGATACCTTTCCTGGGGGTTATAGTTGCAATGCCTCAATGCCCCTGGAGACTAATGGTGACATTTGAAAAGACATGTTTGCTGCATTACCTCTTGCTCCACACAACACTTGTGAGATTTGTTTGTGGTGTCCCGCCCCCCCTTGGGGCACCACAAGTTCCTTGTCCGATTCTTCACATATAATTAGCAGCTTTGCTGTTTTGCTCATTTTTATTCTGTGGCCTTCTACCCCAGGTTCTCTTTCTTTGGTCTGGGAGTCCCAGGCCTACTAGGGACACCCACAAGTAGCATGGTCCGTTGGGGACCCTCAAGGCTGCCAAAATGTCCCCATAGCTCTGCCAGCTCCCCACATGTGCTGCAGTTCTTGTGGAGTGCACAGGAGCAAGCTCGGTGGTCAGTTCGGGCAGGGAGGTGGTGACGGTGTGCTCCCACTCCCCAAAGTCTCAGGATGGGGAAGTGGTGTCGGTACAGCACCCCAGAACTGAGTGCTTTGCCACTTATGTGGCCTCCATCTAGCCTGTGGGAATAAAAGTCCCCTGGATCTCCTTGATGTTGGTAGCCTCAGAAAATGGGGTCCTTGGGCCCAAGAGTTGGCTCAGGGATGCCCCTCTCACCATAAGTTAAACAATTACCATTGTGCTGAGCTCCTGGGCCCTGGCCCTCCCTGGGAGATTCTCAGAAATAGCAGCTGAGCGCAACAAGTTCTGTTTCCTGTTTTGATTCTTGCAAATCTTAGAAGTTGCATATCTCCTGCCAAGTTTTGTTCCTGCTGGCCAGACCAAGCCATCAGGAGTATTTTCATTAGGCCTCCTGGGGAGCTGGATTTTCTGGTTCCCTCTGTAAACCTTGTCTTCCGCCTTGCTGTAGTGCTCCTGTCCTGCTGATCGGGGCATTTTACGCAGTCCCTCTACAGTCAGCAGAACACCCTGTTGTCTGTACTACCTAGGCTCCTGCGTCTCCTAGCCTCTTAAAGATCACCTCGGGGGATCAATAGAGTCCAGGTCCTTTCCCCCAACTGATCTCTGGGGGCATAAGGCGGCCATCACCACTGGCTCTGGACTGTTCAATTCTAGTCTTTGGGAGTCACCTGGAGTCAAAGACTTAAGACCATCCTTGCAGGGCATCAGCTGGCTTTTCTTTCCAGCTTGGCATCCTTTCTACCATCAGAGCCTCACAGGTCCAAGGTTTTCACAACTGGCTCTTTTGTAGGAGTTTTCAATTGTGGCTGGGAAAATTATAGTGGCCAGGCATCCCTGTTCATTCCTACATGACACCACTACCTGATCCTTCCGCAACAAAACTTCAAAAGCTAGCCCCTTCTGTACTGGCTCAGGAGGTCTAGGCTCCTTCCTTCGTTACAATGTGCTTGGGCTGTCCAAGCCAGGTGCAGTGTGACAAGCTAATTATCAAATGTAGATTTGCACCTCTTCTCTTCTTTCCCAGGAACTGAGTAAATCAGTGTTAATTATCCTTTTGTGTGAGGAGGCATTCAACCCCTCTGCTGGGGAACAGAGTAATACATTTTTCACATTAGAGGGTGGGTACAAAGACCTGGAATCTGATTATGAGCTGAGCCAGAGAAATATGACAAACCTTGAAGTCCCGTAAGGTGTGGATGGAGGTGAATGGGTACTATAAATTCAAACTTGGCGTGTATCTTTTACTCCAGTTTGGTACCTTGACACAACTTGTAGGCCGAAGTGGCATCAAGTTGTACTTTAGGGCGGATTTTGCCTATATGTATAACACATAGAAAACCCCACAGCATTTCCAGTAAGCCCTACAGACCTACACTATTAATGCTCACTTATTTTACAAGGCCCAATCCAGGCCAGCACCAATCCTTGCAGAGTCCTGTCTGCCATTTTTATCACACATGCATGTGCACACATGTGTTCATGTGTATCCAGCGAGTGCCCATTACCCAAGCTGCTCAGCAGTGGCTTCATCTTAAAAGACGGATACTGGTGGTTAATAAACTCAGTTCAATTACTGTGAATTTACCATGACTGAGACTCAGATAATGAGACTCATTCACGATAAAAGTAAAAAAACCAAAAAAAAACACTTTTGGTGGTATAAATGGGTGGAACCCATTTGCTACTAACTCCCTCAGTTGCAGTAAATATGAATCCATTCCCATCAGAGACATTGTCCCTGAAAAACAGTATATCTTCATACCTAATGTCAGAATACACAATACTATTCACTCCTTCCTCTCTTCCAAAATGTTTAATTTGATGATTAATTTTTCCCTGAGCTTTATCATCCACTATGGGATTCTTCGGCCCTCATCATTCCCTCCTCAGCTTCAATTCAGTCCATACAATGGATGCATCCTACCATATCCATCAAGAGGCGGAGCAGCACCCCACCCCGCCAGCTTTAACATTTAGATCCCGGGGCGTCGCGAGCTATGGACATGAGCTGATTTCAAATATTCGGGGCATGGAGGCAAGAGCCTTCTGACTTTGCAGTATTTGTCCAATGCCTCTGTGCACAACAGCTGCATGCCTCCTAATGGCTTAGCCAGAAGCACATTCTCATTCCTTAAGGGTTGGTGCAGGGAGGCAACGGCGATCACCCCACGTCCTCTTTTTCTATCATAGTTTAAGTGAGAGTTCGGGCAACAGATGCTTCTGGGGTAGAAGTGCAAGGAAAGAGGTCTTGCGGGGATGACTTGGGGTTTTGTGTCAATGGTTCTGCTATGTTGTTTGTCTTTCTTTGTTCTTTTTCCGTGCACATACACACTCCTACCTTCACTAATATGATGCAGACTTGTCACCATTGAAGATTATAACTTGGAAGGTCAAGGTCCCATCGCCCCAAGATTATGACTAGGAATGTCAACAGTCTCAATGACCGCATTAAGGAGGCTGCTGCCCTCCACCTTGCTAAACACCATTCCCCAGCTGTGGTGTTCCTACAGGAGATGCACTTTATCGGAACTCACTGTCCGGCCCTCGTCTGGTTTGGCTATGACAGAGTATATCATGCCGGTCACATGCAGAGGTACCGAGGTATCGCCATACTCTTACATAAGTCCTTTCCGTTTTCTGTCACATGCTCACTTTCAGACATAGAGGGGATGTATGTGCATGTGAGGTGTCTTCTGGAAAGTTGACATTACAATTTCTTTTGCGTTTATGTCCCACCAAATCACCTCCTGGTGTCCTTAACCCACATCCAAGGTGTTGTGCTAGACCTTCCCCCAGATCCCACCATCATCAGCGGTAATTTTAACAATGCGATAAATCCCAATTTTGACCTAACAGGAGCTGACTGGGCAATGTCCCTGGGCCTCTGTGATGCCTTGAGGACATGGCACCCGAGATAGACTGAACACACATACCTATCTGCGTCTCACGGCAGCCCGACTAGGATTTACTATTTCAATTGACTATTTCTGTTAACTACTGGGGACCACAGAGCTCCCCAATGTTCAGTCTGCATTCATACTGCCCCGGCCATACTGACCATGCCCCACTGATGATGCAGTATCGCCGGCCCGTGCCAAGGCTTAGGTCTATCTGGCATTTTATTGTCTGGTGCATGGTTGATGAACAGTGTACCAATTACCTCTCCCACTAACTTAGCACCTATTTTGATCTTAACAAGGACTTGTGGCCTCTAGAGGCACTGTGTTGAAGGCCAGCCTGGCGGTAAAATGGGGCAGGGTCAGGGCATACCTCCAGGGCCAGTTTTGCACCCGCCTTCAGTGGGTAGCAGACCTTAAAGCAGAACTCTTTTCCTTTTGTGTCAGTATCAGGGCGCCAAGGACACCCACTCTGTGGCAGTTGGAGCACAGCAGAATTACTCTCTGTCAATTATGTATGCTCCCCTGCACCGCTTGGTGGTGTTGCCGCTGCTCTAACAGCCTTCTTCTCTCAGCCCTCATCTCCCCGCCGCTGCGTCCCTGCGGCCCCTGCTGTTAATCAGCATGAAACCAGCATCAAGATTGGTGGGAGCGGGCTCCCTCAGCACTCACAACAGCACTGGAGCCCTGTGCTTTCTCTAACCCAGCTGTCAGACGTCAGCTGGGTTAGAGATGTTTAAAGTGTGCATGTCAGGCTGGCCGTCACAAGACGGCCGGCCAAAGGGACATGCGCACTTTCAACAAGTGCAAAGCTTGCTGCTGCCAATTGTCACACCCCGTCCTAACAAGCGGTTCAGGACGGGGTGCTGAAAATTAAAATGGCAATAAACAAACTTTATTACCATTTTATTTTTCCATTATGGGGGCATTTTTTCGGTGGGGCGACGCTCCTCTGCCCACATGGAGGGGCCACCCCTGGCTGGATGGCCTCTACCAGATGGGTCTGCGAATGGGGAGACATGTCTGGGCAGCTCCTCTTCTGGCTGGTGACCCATGACTGCCTCTAGACTGGACTGAATGGTCTGTATTGCTTTGGGTTCATGGCTTACCTCCTCAGTTGACATTGCTTCAAAACTCACTGCTTATCATAACCCCTAATGTGACCGTCACTCCAGCATAATTGGGAGTCACTATTCCCATTGATAGCGGATCTACCTCTGGTCATCCTCACAAAAGTAGACCGAACCACCCTTGAACATCTATGACTGTGGAGGAGATAGCTGATGCTATCAGGGGCCTCCACTCAGTCTAGACGCAAGACCGGACAGCTTCCCAATTCAATATTATAAGAATTTCCTCCTCTCTTGTCCCCCGTCTTCTCAACTTCTACTTGGAGGATGTGTAAAATGGTCACTTTCCCATTGACCTGCACCTTGCCACAATTGTCATACTCCAGCAACGCGGCAAACCCCCAGACCATGTCTGTCATATCGCCCCATTTCTCTCATCAATGCAAAAATCAAAATGTTTGCCAAAATCCTTGCTAATTGACTCCTGACATTGCTACCCTCCCATATTCACCCAGAGCAGTGTGGCTTCGTGCCTCACCAAGGCACTATACATTGCATCTCTCAGGTACACATCGCTTTGAAGCACTGACAACATTTGTCAATGCAGCTGCACTTATGCTTCTGGATTATGAGAAAGCCTTCAATTCCTTGGATTGGGGCTTGCTATATGATCATCCCCAGGAACAATTCAGAGATAATGGCGTAGTAGTCTCTCCCTTCAAGATCCGCAAGGGTATCAGGTAGGGCTCCAGCTCTCCCTATTACTATTTGCTCTGGCTATTGAGCCTCTGGAGGTCTGGGTTCACGGTGATGCTCAAATCTGGGGCTTCCAATGGCTGAACTGCCCAGAAGACCGCATGGTATTGGCATTGTATGTTGTGTGTTCTCTTCCTGTGTCAGCCTCACATCACTGGATCCTGGCTTCCCCAGATATTCCACTTCTACTGTGATGCCTCAGGGCTGGTGGTCAACTGGGATAAATTCATCCCTGTTCGGCGAGGTCGGGAGGTAGCTGACTGGCAAGACTGCATTCCCTGTCGTAGATTAAGCTTTCGTTACTTAGGGGTGATGACCACTTTAGAGCCCGAGCTCACTTTGCGCTTGAGCTTGTTGCCGCTGTTGCATCAAAGTCATCGGGATTTGACTAAATCAGCCGTCCTCCCTCTTAATATTCTAAAAAGAGTGGCATTTTTCAAAATGATTGCACTCCTATGGTTATTTTACACCCTGCAAAATGTTCCTCTCTTCGTCCCCCAATCCTGGTTCAATGGTATATCCGAGACGATATGCTCCTTTCTGTGGGTGAATAAGACTCTGTGAATAGCGCTTTCCAACTATGTCCAATACCCCTATGACAGTAGCATGGGGATGTCCGACATTCGGCTATATAATTGGGCCGCACAGCTTTTTATAATCAATGACTGGCTGTGTGGAGATCCCAATGACCCATCATTCCACCTGGAAATATCCCTTTTGGGTCTACAGCATATCCTGCAATACTTATATGGCACCCTCCCTTCCTGTTTTTTGCCGAAGACCATGAGGACCCCTCTCTTGTGTTGGCGACAGACCCTCTGTCAGATTGGGTGGGACCAACGATTGACGCAGGTAATCCCCTTGTGGTTGGGCCATTGGATACCTCAGGTCTCCACCTTGCAGGGATTCAGTTGCTGGGACCTCATAGACATCCCCCACCTTGGTAAAGGTGCTCCCATATGAAGTAATTCCGGGAAATCCATGAGGAATTCAGCTTCCATAAGACCCAATTCTACAGATACCTGCAGCTCTGTCACACACTAACAGAATGTCACTCGTTGCTGTGAGATCTGCTGGAACATAGGGGGTCATTCTGACCCTGACGGGCGGCGGAGGCCGCCCGCCAGAGTTCCTCCCTCCAGAACACCGCTCCGCGGTCATAAGACCGCTGCGGTGATTCTGGCTTTTGCACTGGGCTGGCGGGCGTCCGCCAAAAGGCCGCCCGCCAGCCCAGTGCAAAAGAGCCTTCCCACGAGGACGCCGGCTCAGAATTGAGCCGGCGGAGTGGGAAGGTGCGACGGGTGCAGTGGCACCCGTCGCGTATTTCAGTGTCTGCAATGCAGACACTGAAATACAATGTGGGGCCCTCTTACGGGGACCCCTGCAGTGCCCATGCCATTGGCATGGGCACTGCAGGGGCCCCCAGGGGCCCCACGACAACCCATACCGCCATCCTGTTCCTGGCGGGAGAACCGCCAGGAACAGGATGGCGGTATGGGCTGTCAGAATCCCCCATGGCGGCGCAGCAAGCTGCGCCGCCATGGGGGATTCCCAGGGCAGCGGAAAACCGGCGGGAGACTGCCGGTTTTCCCTTTCTGACCGCGGCCAGACCGCCGCGGTCAGAATGCCCTGCGGGGCACCGCCAGCCTGTTGGCGGTGCTCCCGCCGACCCTGGCCCCGGCGGTAGTGAACCACCGGGGTCAGAATCACCCCCATAGTCTCCTTGAATCCCAAATACTCTCATCACCAATGTGCCAGGTGGCACCTCGCAAGTATACCACTCCCTGATTGTGAACTCCCCCGAAACCTTTGGAGCCCTATGGGCCAAGTGGCAACACCGGATTGGTGACCTTGATGATAGCGACTGGCGGGATGCCTAGATGGTCCCAAGGGAACTGGTCATCCCTTCTTGTTTACGCTTAATCCAACTCAAGTTCCTTCACATTGCGGACTATACCCTGAGACGGCTTTGGAGGATGGGCACTCTCCCTACAAGTGCCTGCCCTCGATGTGCAGCCGAGGATGGTGGCTTCTTCTTTATGGTGTGGGCCTGTCCAACCATTGTTAAATATTGGCCCTCCTCCATCTTTATGACACTAGATGACATTCTGGGGAGACCTGTTGTGTGTTCCCCCCGTGTGGCCTTGTTGGGTATTCTGGTTAATGTCGGGGGACCCAGGGCCAAATGTGCGCTTGTGAACATTGGAGTTGTTGTGGCTAAGCATGTCATTGTTCATTGCTGGATATTTCCCTTCGCAAACAGGAGTGTTGGTTGATCCACGATGGACTTGTGTGCTAAGACTGAAAAGTCCATTTATTCAGCCTAGGGGTGTCCCTGAAAGCACAGGAGGATCTAGGGAAAGGGGTTGGAATACTATGTCCTTGATGGTGATTGACATGTGAAATTTCAATCCTTTTATTGTCTGGTGCCACAATTGTGATTTCATTATGCAGATACTGTACTCTTTTATTTTTATCTTTGTTGTAAAGTCAATAAAATTTGGTTCATAAAAAAGGACCATGTACAAAATGTGGGATTACACAAATACATTTTACATTCATTTAGGCACAGGGAGATAACATGATTCGACCAGAATCACAAAATATGGGTCTACCACCTAGTACAGGATTTGAGTCTGGTACCAAGGTTCCAAATTTACCAGATCAGGGTGCTAGGCCACCCCTGTAGAAGGGATTAAGGGCCTAATTATGGGTTTGGCAGAAGGTGTACACCATCCGCTGAACTTCTAATGGGGAGGTTGCCGCCATACTGGCTACCTCCCAGCCGGCCCTATTAAGAGTTTCCCGCTAGGTCAACAGTCGTAAACCTGAGTTTCTGCCGCTGGCCTAGCAGGAAACAGTGTACAGCATTGTCTCAGGATTGTAATCGAGTCTGAGGCAATGCTGTAGAGCGCAGTGTGCACCAGCACCCTCGCAATTTTCACTGTCCGCAGACAGTGAAGTTTGCGATGGTACTGGCCAGTGTGGCCCCTGCACTGCCCAAGCCAAGTGCATGGACAGTAAAGGGGCCCCCTGGGGTCCCATGCACCCGTTCTCCACCAGCATTTTCACGGTGGTGCCAGCTACCCTGGTGGATTAGGACTGCCACCACCTCCAGACCTCCGGGATTGCTGATCATGGTGGAGCTAGCGGTTCCCTGGCAGCCCGACCGCCAGGGTTGTAATGTGGCGGTCTAGCCAGACTTGTAATGGGACCCTAAGTCTGAAATCAACTCTCAGGCATCATTACTGATATTACAAGATGGTCTTCTCTCCTGTATTGGTGTGGTGGTAATTGCAACACAAAAAAGTGAATAGTTTTCTCAAGAAAGGTGGTGTGTCACAATCAGGGTCACTGGAATTATGCAGCAAGGAGGACTAAATGATGTGGCAAGGTTGATTAAATTATGCAGCAAAAAAATGCAAATTTGTGGCATAATTTGGCACATTTTGTGATAGTATTACTTCCTTATTTTGCCATGTTTACACAGGTAAACACTGTCTTGTTCAAAGGCTTCACCTCATTAGTACCAGTTTAACACCCAAATACAGCAATGAGCAACAGAAAAGAGATCAGTCAATCTTTGCAAAAGGCCTTACACTGCGCAGCAACATACGTTGCAATGTTTTCAGAAACCTTTGATCTGTTTGAGCAAGAAACATTTATTTTGATTGTAATCTGCAGATTATGCACCAGATAATGGATTATGGGGCAAATCCAAAATTATGTGAAAAATCCAGAGCCACAAAAGCGCATAATTCCAGTGGCCTTGCATATAACTCTTGTTGCATTGTAAGCTCCATGGCGCTAGGAACAACCTATTCCATTCATGAGCTTTTAAAGATCATTATTTTCAGGAGGGTTTGTCCAATTAAATGGCACAGTTTCCAGAATGAATTGCTGTTTTGTATATTCAAAGCTCAGGATTGCAATACGTGGTCCCCCCCGTCACCCACGCTCACAGAGCACTGCACAATACCGGACCAGAATACCTCAACAGACGACTCTCCTTCTACACTCTGACCCGGCATCTCCGCTCTGCCGACCTTGCCTTCGCAACCGTCCCACGTGTCAGCAGAACTACAACCGGTGGGAGATTATTCTCGCACCTCGCCGCCAAAACGTGAAACACTCTTCCCACCCACCTGCGCCAGACAAAAGACCTCCTTACCTTCAGGAAACTTCTCAAGACCTGGCTGTTCGAGCAGTAGCAGCACCTCCCTCCCACTTTCTCCCCCTCCCCTCTTGAGCACCTTGAGACCCTCACGGGTGAGTAGTGCACTTTACAAATTACTGATTGATTGATTGATTGATTGATTGGTCTCAGCTAACACCAAACCAGACCCCTGCCATTGCAGCAGTGGGGGGGCCTCACCAGCAACTCTACCAATGTACCTCAAAGCTGGCCTGCAGCACCACCATCATTTCACAATTTCAGAACCAAAGCCCTTGCAAATACCTCTGTCAATGTGAGTCAATCCTCACCAGCGGCAGCTGCCCGAAATCTCAAGGTGAGGGGCAGGGAGGAGAGGGGAGGGGGGGTGAATAACATATTTTTTTAAAAACCCAAAAACTTACCTTTTGCCGTCACCTCCTGCTGTGTTGCTCCTCTTCCCTTGATGTGGTGTCCCAGCATTCACTGGGACACCAGCACAGGCTCCCAGCAATTCTGGCTCTGCTTTCATGCTAAAACTAGCATGAAGGCAGCGTCAGGATTGGTCTGAGTGGCTTGGACTGCCGCTCAGACACAACCGTGGGGTCTGTGTAGTTTCTCCAGCCGGGATGTTCAACACACCTGGGTGGGAAAAACCTAAGTGTGTATGTGTGTTTGGCCGGCCTGTGACAGCCGGCCAAACACACATGCACTTAGGCGCACTCTTTCGTCCTCCCACCTCCCGTGGCCCAGCCCTGCCCCTCCCTTTACATGCTGCTGGCTGAGCCAGCAGATGAAAAATAAAACATTAATGAAATATTGTTTTATCTTTCAGCTCCTGACTTAGCCATGGGGGTGATGCTCCTTCACCATTGCGAAGGAGCCGCCCCTGATCCTGACCTGCAGTACCATTAACCTGCCATCTCAAAAACAGAGCAGGCCATTGCTAAAGCAGGTGTTTTAATAAAGTATTAATGAGTATTCATGTATTCTGAGTAATGGATGCGCGTAGAAAATGTATTAATATAGAGAAAAATGATGAACGCATTTGAAAATATGTCCATGTGAGTGGCCGCCAGTGTTCACGGAGTCTACTTATTAAAGGCTTATTAATATGAAATATGGAGCTTTAGTTTGATTAATGTAGTAGTACATCATATTAAGGGTTATGCATTATGTATTAGCTTTATTAATTGTAGGCCTTAACTTAGTAGAGGTCTTGACCTAGTTGCACGGCCTCATGTCAAGCTGTATTTCTAACCCGATGATAAAATGTTTGCTTAAAGAATTAAATTGTAATTTTCCACTCTGCTGATCAAATGTGCTCCTGGCAAAAAGTATTTTTTCATGAGAACCGATTGCTAGAAGATGTGCTGATCAAATGTGCTCCTGGCAAAAAGTCTTTTTTCATGAGAACCGATTGCTAGAAGATGCTGTTCTTGCTAAATGTAGCAACATAAATGTAATGTGTGTAAGACTGACTTCCTCAGGAGAAGAATAATGGAGACACTGACTGGAGTACAAGCTGCAACAATATTGTTACCTGATGAGCCGGATGAGGAGGACATTACAAGAGGAGCCAATCAGCGACATGTGAACTGAGTACTAGTAGAAAGTATAGATTTGATGTGTTAGTTTTATTGGACAAAGTGTGAACATGCGATCCCTTGACCAATGAGTACTTGTGAAGTAGTTTTAGGAAATCTAACTTAGTCGACTACACTGCGAAGAAGTTGCCATTGCGTTTTTGCCTTTGCCACTGCCGTTATTTTCTTGAGCGTCTTGACAAGAGACGTGCTTAACTTTAAGCAGTGAAGACTTTGCTTTTTCTGAACTGTGATGCTGAATCCTGATGCCTTGCTGACCGAACTGATGTCCTGATGATGAAGACTAGCTTGCCGATCCATGTGAGGAGAGGTATATTACTACTGATGTGTTTCTTAAGACTGTTTTCTTTTTCTTTTTAGGTACTATTTTGATAGAGCCATAGTTAGATGTTTTCCAAATTTGTGTTTACTAAGTTATTTTGCAAGAAGCCCAACATGCTGATGCTAATCTAGTGTTAGATAAGGATTCCTCGCTAATGAAGTTCACTATATGGAGTAACCTTTGATGTCTTTTCTTTGCTGAAAATAAATATATGTGATATCAGTTGTGCAAAAGTTCTTGTTAATCAAATTGCACTGTAACTTTAGAGTGTGAAGTGGCTCAAGCTTTGATTAGATTACGTTTCTTTCGCTGCTTTGGACAGCCGGTGATGTCTCTGCATGTGTATTATTTGATTTGAGATTATTTTACATGACATTAGCATTGTTAATCTAGGGAAATAAATATTCTAACTTTTACTAAAAGTGTGGTTATTCGTGACTGAAAGCTCATGGTGTGTGATAATTACTGTCTCCAACTGATTACTGATGCTATTGATTATCATTGATCATTGACGTTATTGATTATTGATCTGCATGTACTGGAGTTATGGTGGGAACATCTTAATTGCGAGTCAAAAGGTTCATTGACCTATTCGCGTCCCCTTGTAAGTTTACCTATTAAGGTCTGTTGCGCTAACACCATCAAATCCCTTCCCCAAAGCATTTATTGTTTAAAGGCACACTAGGAACCCAGACAGGGGAGTAGCTTGGTCAGTAAGATTGGAGGTGGGGCCTGAGCTTTAGATTTCCCAACAATCACCCAGGCACATCTTCCTAACATGCATTATCTGAGAAGCAGGGCATGGGGCGCTTGGTGGGCAGTGGAAAGGGAGAGCAGTGCAGATTGTTCATGGTACTCAAAAGAAAATATTTTGTAAAATACCTAAGGCCCTCATTACAACATTGGTGGTATTGCCCGCCTACTGCTGTGGCGATGGCCGCCAAAAGACTGTAGCCACAGCTATCAGCCGTCAGCCGGATTATGACCACAACTGGATTTCCGCCAGAAGGCTGGCAGAAATCCGGCTGTGGCCATGCCGGTGGATGGTGGTAAAGTGGCGCTGCTGCCAGCAGCAGTGCGACGCCAGTAGACCGCCGCCAGCCGTATCATGACCCATGATACGGCCTGGCGGTTTTCTGCTGGTGGGCGCTGTTGCTGGTAGCAGCGCCCGGTCCTGTCTCCTGCCGGAGGACGCCCTGGCAACAGGCAAGTCAGGTGCTCCGACAGGAGACGGGGGTGGGGAGTGTTGTGTGTGTGTGGGGGTGTGTGTGTGTATGTCTGCGCGTGCGTGTATGTGGGTGTGTGATGCATTTGTATGTGTGTGCGTGTCTGGATGTGTGAGTGCATGTATGTTGTGTTGTGTGCATGCGTGTGTGCATGTATGTATGTCAGTGTGTGTGGGTGTGTGTGTGAATGGATTATCCATGCGTGGATGAATGTGGGTATGAGTGTGTGTATGCGTGTGTTTGATGGTGCGTGTAGGTGCGTGTATGTCGTGGGCGGGGTCTGGAGAGGGAGGGGGTGGGGGGAAACCGGGGGAGGTGGACGGGGCGGGGAAGACCCCTATCAGTGACAGGGAAGGTATTCCCTGTCACTGATAGTGCCTACCGCCATGGTTTTCGTGGCGGTAAGGAAGCCACGAAAACCATGGTGGTAGGTGGGGTCATAATCCCGCAGGCGGGCAGTTGACGGCTACCGGGCTGGAGAGTGAAGTGTCCAGCCCGACGCCAATGTCATAATATGGCGGTATGTACCGCCAGCCTGTTGGCAGTACTACTGCCACTATTCCACCCACCGCCGGGGTCATAATGACCCCCAAAGATTTTTCAAGAACTCCAAACCAGAGGAGAGAGTATGTGTGTGTGTCTGGGTCTGTGTATGTATGTAAAGGTACTTGGTGAAATCCGGCAGACACCCCATCACAATCCGACTGAAAGCGTCTGTTCCCAAGTATTTACCACATGATACATTTATTAGAGGGGTGTAACACCTCAAACCGACCCCCCACCGAAGCTACGCTCCTGACCCCAGAGTCGCCCTACTCCTCCTCCTCCCCCCGTGCTGTGCCTCCAAAAAGACCCTCTTTCTTTCTCTTTCCACTTCAGGCTCAGCCCTCCACCCTCCGGGCACAGGTGCACCAGTCAGTGGAAGTTTGGAAAAGTAAAGATGCCTCCTGGCTGCGGAGCCTACATAAACGTGTTTAAAGTTGGAGCATCGGCTGTCCAGGTGTGACCGCTGATTCTTGGACCAGGCTGGGCTATTTTCAAGTGGGTGTGCGACTTGAGGTCCCTGCTGTGGCAGCTTCATTGGCACAAGGAGGTGTTTGAGCTTCTGAAGAAGAGAACGCCCTGTTTAAGGTTCGTAAGGAATCTGTCCCCTCACAACCCTTCTCTTCATGCAAACACTCCAGGGAGCAGCAGAAACTGCCCCTCCTCCCACCGCCCTTTCATCTCACTCCCTGAGGACACACTTCTAGTTTCACTTTCCAGAATGTTGCTGCATTTAACCCCTTGCTGCCTCCGCTGGGCAATGCCTGCATCTGTTGTGCTGCAGTGTGTGCAGTGAACTGCGAGGCTGGCATAGGCCCAGTGCCTAATCTCTGCAGGTGGTCCCGGTGGGGCCCCCAGCACTCCTTTTTGGGGACCCGAGAAATGCTTTACGGTGAGTGGCACACTACCCGGGTGCCCAACGTTAGTGGCCAGCCCATTGGTTAATGGAGTTAGTCTTATATGCTAAAGTAAAGCAATCCATGCATTTACTCCAGTTTTTTGTGGTACATTTGTGACGTAGGTGTGAGCATTAGAAAGGGCTACCTGAGAAGCAAATGCTTCCTGGAACAGATATTGTTATAATTTAAAAAAAAAAGAGCTTAAAACAGGCATGAGAGTTAGACTATTGTATATACGGAAGAGACATGGGGCATGTCAACGGGAAGGAGAGGTGCGTTCAAGATAAACAAGCGAGGGAAAAAGGAACTAAAAGTTGAATTAAAGGTCAATTTTTCATGCAGGAATTTAAGGAATTTAGCAGTTGGAGGTTTTCTTTGTATGGTAGTTACTGGGATGAGGAAGGCGGGGGATGTGGCATTGCCTGGTCCGCATACTGTCGTAGTTTGGACTCTTGCTCTGAGCAAGACTGCTGGTCTCAGGATGACAGTAATTTCGTTTGTAGGTGACTGAGTCTCTTCCTACAACTATTTGTAACTGTTGTCCAAACCTTACCGGCTTACTAGCAGTACCTCACCAAAAACATAATAGTAAAAGGTGATTTGTAGCAGTCGCTTACGCATGGACTCAAAGTACAATATCTCAGGGTTGTCGTGGTTAAACGGAAATTACCCTTTTCTCACAGATTTATTATGTCTCATACAAACAAAGGCAATAACACAGATGCAGTAAAGTTATAATAGTTTTTATTCAACATAACTGCAATTTGTGATAAGTTGCATGAACTGCAATGATTAGGATAATGAATATACCAAGCAACAGTATTGTAAAGAGGAGAGTCATTGTTATAAAGACCCCCACCATTATGCAATATATGAAAGAAATATATGTATATGTAAAAGATGGAATAAGCCCTAATCCCCTAAGGAGAGTAGGTCTAACCTCCTACCTAAAAAGGAAGAGCTGGGTTCGTTAAACCTAATCTGCCAAAACCGTGTCCATGAGAGGAGCCCCCAACCCTCGTTACCTTGGAATGAGGTCTCTATCTCAGACTCCGCAGGGACACGAAGACTGGGTCAGCGTCAAGATGACTGCAGCATCGATATCAGCGATGGTGGCGATGCCCTCTGGTCGGAATCCCTCTGATTATCTGTCTAAAGTGTGTTGTATTTATACAGATCTACAAGGTCCCCTGACATAAGTGTTATTCATAACAATAGATAACAGGCATGCTTGGGACGGCAATTAATATCAACAATCCCTCGGAAGTATAGAGAGGGAAAATCCCTAAGTGTGAATACCTACTATATGTTTGTCTTTCGTGCTTGATCTTGACGCCTTGGCGCAGTGACACCGATAATAGAACCCATAACAAGTGGCCTAACTATAAACAAGGCCGCCATCTTAAAGGAAATAAATAATTAAATGGACTACGACAGAGCAAGCTAAGTAGGTTAAAAGTCACTGGGTGACGGGGGCACGAGTTTACAAGCCTACGGCTAAGCTAACTCCTGTTATCCCGCTAAAACAAACTAGGATTCACTACACCCTCTCCATTGCCGTAACAGGTATGATGAAGGTAAGGAAACCCAAGCGCTAAAAAAGCTGCTACTGAACCAAAAAGCCAAAAAACGAAAATGAAAACTCAAGCTAAAAAAATTTACATAATGCCAAAAATAAATGCTGTCTGTTAAAATACGTTCTTTTTTTTTTTTTTCTTTAAAAAACATTCAGAGATGTTAATATCAACCATGACAAGTATCGCAAACTTTCAGTTAAATTGCAATTTTTTAGAACCGGGAACTGGCAAGCGAATTCACCAAATTATGTGCTATATGCAGGATCTTGAAGAATGTCATCGAAGTCACCATTCAAGGATCTTAAAAATGAGTCAACATCGTCTGAAGTGAAATTGAGAGCTGGGCGGACAAACGGATCCACAGAGCAGAAGTGAGCCATATTCATCGGTGTGTCGACACTCGCTGCAGCGTCCTCATCCATGCTAGTTTGTATAACAGAAGGCTCATAGGTGGCCTCGCGGAGCAACCTCAGTCTCAAGGGGCATGACCGTGTATGAACCCTCATCGGGGACATCAGCAGTTCGTGGTCCACAGGAGATGTTGGTGCAACAGCAAGACAGACCATAGGCAGATGTTCAAAGAGACACCATATGCAGCGGAACACCGGTTGTGCACACCGTAGTAGAGGCCGGAATGACAATGACCAGTCAAACTCTAGTTCCACCAGCAAAGGTGTACCGAAGATCTGAACCATGCGTTCACGGCACAGCAGGGTTGACGGGAGCGGCTCCATTGCTCTGTGTCGCTGGAAAAAAACAACCACCGCGAATCAGAAAAAATAGCAGTAGTAGTCCGCCAATTAAAGCCAAAATAATTGGAAAGCCACCAAACACACTGGAAAAGAGTGAATGGATGGCTGATGGGATGACTCCGAAGACGGTCTGGAAGATGGACACGAAACCAGACCCGACAGCCTTAAAGAAATGAACAATCCCAGTGGTGCTTGAAGCATTGAATATTCTCGATACCAACTCTCCAAAGAGTATGGGGAAATCGGTATTTAAAAGGGATTGTATCTCAGCTGATGATCTCGCAACCTGGAGAGCATACGTCTCTTTTGCGGTTGTCAAGGCGACCTGTTTTTTAAACAATAGCGCCTTCAGTCTACTCAACTTGTCATAGTTCACATTAATAGTATCAATGTGGGGCCATATTTCAGATACTTGTATCTCTCGTGTGGGGGGAAACAAAACATGGCCACAACACGTAACGACCTTAGTGACTGAGATTGCGTAGGCAATTCCAGGTCGCAAGCCGCAACAGCTGTCATCGCTCAGAAGAACATAACTCCCATTAGAAAGAACATGAAACACTGAACGAATCAAGGGGACGGGAGTACCCTTCAGAAAACAGGCCAAATTCGCGACCCCCGCATTGCAAAGACCGTGAAGAGACACCTGTTTGCATATCATGGAATGACGAACATTAGTCTCACATTCACTTCCGCTAAGAAAGACCTCTTGTTCGCCGTTCAGACATCGATACTCAAAGGGCAACTCCCACTCTTCCTTAATAAAGCTATCACCTAGCCGTTCATATCGTCCCACTGCAAGATGTTTCAGGCAGCTTGAGAAACGAAACGTTGAAAACGGTAAATTAATAATGCCGTGTAAGAGCCAGATAGTTGAAGGACTCTCTGCTACCGTGAAGGGCAACTTATCTAATTTTTCTACTTGAAGCAAGGTGAAACGAGCCTCTCTTTTAGCCATTGTCACTTGTTCCCTGGAAAAATTTAAAGCAGCGAATAGTTCACTCCCATTAAGGTATTTCCATGGAATGTGGCCACTTTTCAGCGTCTGCAATGCCCAACTCAGCTGCATGATGGAACGCAGCTGTGTTTGCCCATGATATAACCGAGACAAATCAGTCTGAGTGATATCAATAGCAGATGACACTATATTTGACAGGGAATAAATCCTGTTGGATAGCGTGTTCATGCCATTGTCGACAACAGCCAATGTGATTTCCAAATTCTCTTTATCAAGTTGCCGTAAACGTGCAGCAGCCTCAATTTGAGAAAGTTTCCAAATTTCATTATACATGGCATATAAAAACCGTTTCGAGCGTTGTTTTCTAGGACCTAATAGGAAATCTTGTAGGTCTATACTGTCAGAAAGAGTATTCAGGTGTTGTTTCACCGCTGTTAAGGTGTTCGTTTGTACCCATTGTTGGCACAGCTTGCCCACACTGTATGTTGTAATAATACCAGCATGCTGACCTGACAAAAAGCGAGGGTCTGGTCTATGAATGGAAAAACCCCCTGAAGAGTTCAAAAAACGCCTTTGACACTCATCAGTATCGGCGCGCCTTGACCCAAGGGTAGGTCGCTCCCCCTGCCGCTGCAGCTCCTCCAGGTTCCTGAGACCCACCTCACAGTAAGTACCCCCCCCCTCCCAGCCCCTCGATCTGCCCCGCGCTACTCACCCTCTCTCCTGCTCCTGCTTCTTTTCTTCTTTTCTTCTTCTCTGTTCTTCTGTTCTTCCTCCTCGCTCCTCGTCTGTAATCTTCTTCTGTACTCTTCTTTCCCCCGTCTTCACTCTTCTTCTCTTCTTCCTCATCTTCTTCTGTGGTCTTCTGCCCTCTGTTCTTCGTTTTCTGTATCTTCTTCTGTGTTCTTCTGTGTTCTTCTGTGTTCTTCCGGTCTTCCTTTCTTCTCTCCTTCCGGTCTTCTGATCTTCCTTTCTTCTCTCCTTCCGTTCTTCTGTTCTTCTGTTCTTCTGTTCTTCTTGTCTTCTGCCTTCGGCTCTTCTGCCTCCTCCGTCCTCTTCTCCCCACGCCTGCCCTCCTGCTCCTGCCTCATCCCCCTCCCCCACTCGCATCCCCCTCTCTATCTCCCCTATCTAACCCGTTCACTATCTACCTCCCTCACTCCTCCTATCTACCTATCTGTCTATCTCTCTATCCCACTATCTAACTCCCTCACTCTCCACCTCCTCCTATCTTCCTATCTCTCTATCTATTTCCCTATCTATCGATTTCCCTATCTATCCATTTTCTCTATCTATTTCTCTATCTCTCCCCCCTCCCTCACCCCCTCTATTACCTATCTTCCTATCCTCTCACTCTACCTCTCACCCTCACCCACCTCTACAACCCCCCCTCCCCTATCTTCTCAACCCTACTCCTATCTTTCTCCCTTATCTCCTAAACCTCCTAACACTCACCCCCCTCCACCCTTAAACCCCCATCCCCCAGCTCTTCTCACTCTACCTGTCCCCCCCTCCCTCGCGCTTTCCCGCCGCGACCTCCTGCACGCCCGCCCCCCAGCTCCCATTCGCCCCCACCTGACCCCTCCCCCCCCTCCTACCTCATATGGCGGCCGCTGCGCGACAGTGGTAGCGACCCTTGACCCAAGGGTAGGTCGCTCCCCCTGCCGCTGCAGCTCCTCCAGGTTCCTGAGTTCCTGAGACCCACCTCACAGTAAGTACCCCCCCCCTCCCAGCCCCTCGCTCTGCCCCGCGCTACTCACCCTCTCTCCTGCTCCTGCTTCTTTTCTTATTTTCTTCTTCTCTGTTCTTCTGTTCTTCCTCCTCGCTCCTCGTCTGTAATCTTCTTCTGTACTCTTCTTTCCCCCGTCTTCACTCTTCTTCTCTTCTTCCTCATCTTCTTCTGTGGTCTTCTGCCCTCTGTTCTTCGTTTTCTGTATCTTCTTCTGTGTTCTTCTGTGTTCTTCTGTGTTCTTCCGGTCTTCCTTTCTTCTCTCCTTCCGGTCTTCTGATCTTCCTTTCTTCTCTCCTTCCGGTCTTCTGTTCTTCTGTTCTTCTGTTCTTCTGTTCTTCTGTTCTTCTTGTCTTCTGCCTTCAGCTCTTCTGCCTCCTCCGTCCTCTTCTCCCCGCGCCTGCCCTCCTGCTCCTGCCTCATCCCCCTCCCCCACTCGCATCCCCCTCTCTATCTCCCCTATCTAACCCGTTCACTATCTACCTCCCTCACTCCTCCTATCTACCTATCTCTCTATCTCTCTATCCCACTATCTAACTCCCTCACTCTCCACCTCCTCCTATCTTCCTATCTCTCTATCTATTTCCCTATCTTTCGATTTCCCTATCTATCCATTTTCTCTATCTATTTCTCTATCTCTCCCCCCCTCCCTCACCCCCTCTATTACCTATCTTCCTATCCTCTCACTCTACCTCTCACCCTCACCCACCTCTACAACCCCCCCTCCCCTATCTTCTCAACCCTACTCCTATCTTTCTCCCTTATCTCCTAAACCTCCTAACACTCACCCCCCTCCACCCTTAAACCCCCCTCCCCCAGCTCTTCTCACTCTACCTGTCCCCCCCTCCCTCGCGCTTTCCCGCCGCGACCTCCTGCACGCCCCTGCCCCCCAGCTCCCATTCGCCCCCACCTGACCCCTCCCCCCCCTCCTACCTCATATGGCGGCCACTGCGCGACTGCGCAGCGGGCGCGCACAGTGGGCGCGCCAGAGGCAAGCCCGTCTGTGCCCGTCCGCGCCTGTCCCGCACCCAGCGCCACGACCCCTGGTCCCCAGCTCTCCCAAGCCCCGCTGACCCGCTACGACCCCACCACCCTCCACGCCCTCAACCCAGGACGCTCCAACACCTGCTTCCAAGCTCACCCCAAACGCACCCATGGACCCTTCGCCTGCAACTCCTGCAAACGCACCTTCCACCACGCAACAACCACGACCACAAGCCCACGCGCCATCAACCACCTCAAGTGCATCCTAGTCAACGCTCGCTCCGTCCACAAACACGCCGTTGAACTCTGGGACCTCCTGGACTCCATAGCACCGGACGTCGCCTTCATCACGGAGACCTGGATGAACGCCTCCTCGGCCCCTGACATCGCCACTGCCATCCCCGAAGGCTACAAGATCTCCAGAAAAGACCGCACCAACCAGGTAGGAGGAGGTATCGCCATTGTCTTCAAAGACTCCATCAGCGTCACCACCTCCACCGAAGACACCCCTCTCGCCGCTGAACACCTGCATTTTCAGATTCGCACCGATCCGAGGACCACCCTCAGAGGATCCCTCATCTACCGTCCTCCCGGGCCACGCGCCCCTTTCAGCGACGCCATCGCCGACTTCATCTCCCCGCACGCCCTCGCCTCGCCAGACTACATCCTCCTAGGTGACCTCAACTTCCATCTGGAACAAAACAACGACCCCAACACCACCACCCTGCTCGACAACCTCGCCAACCTCGGCCTCAAACAACTGGTGAACACCGCCACCCACATCGCCGGACACACGCTTGACCCCATCTTCTCCGCCAGCAAACACGTCTTCTTCAGCCACGCCTCCGCCCTACACTGGACCGACCACAGCTGCGTCCACTTCACATTCCGACGCGAGACCCGCCACCTCCGCACCCAACCCATCCCTCGTCGACAGTGAAACAAGATCCCCGAAGAGCAACTCTTTTCCGCATTCGCCGCCAACCAACCCACCCTCACCACCGACCCCAACGATGCAGCCCTCAGCCTCACAAACTGGATCTCCAACTGCGCAGACATCCTTGCTCCCCTCAAACGCACGCATCGACAGACCAACACCAAAAAACCTCTCTGGTTCTCTGACACCCTCAAAGAATCTAAGAAAACTTGTCGCGCCCTTGAGAAAGCCTGGCGCAAGGACCGCACCGCTGACAACATGACCGCCCTCAAGAACGCTACCCGCGAACACCACCACCTGATCCGCGCTGCCAAAAGGAACTTCTTCACCGACAGACTGGACAAAAACAGACACAACAGCAGAGAACTCTTCAGCATCGTCAAGGAGTTCTCCAACCCCAGCGCCAACGCCAACGCCGTCACGCCCTCACAGGATCTGTGCGAATCCCTCGCCACTTTCTTCCATCGTAAGATTAGCGACCTCCACGACAGCTTCGGACACCAGACCCAACCAAACACCACCGAACCGGCATCCACGGCCATCACCCTCAACAACTGGTCCCACATCAACACGGAAGAAACCAATTCCATCATGAACTCTATCCACTCCGGCGCCCCTTCGGACCCTTGCCCGCACTTCATCTTTAACAAAGCCGACGACATCATCGCCCCGCACCTCCAGACCGTCATCAACTCTTCTTTTTCTTCTGCTACCTTCCCCGAATGCTGGAAACACGCCGAAGTCAACGCCCTACTAAAGAAACCTACGGCTGACCCGAGCGACCTGAAAAACTTCCGCCCCATCTCTCTTCTGCCTTTCCCAGCCAAAGTAATAGAGAAGACCGTCAACAAACAGCTGACCACCTTCCTGGAAGACAACAACCTGCTCGACCCCTCACAAACCGGATTCCGAACCAACCACAGCACTGAAACCGCCCTCATGTCAGTCACTGACGACATCAGAACCCTGATGGACAACGGTGAAACAGTCGCCCTCATTCTGCTCGACCTCTCGGCTGCCTTTGACACCGTCTGTCACCGCATCCTAATCACCCGCCTCCGCTCCACCGGAATCCAAGGCCAGGCCCTGGACTGGATCGCCTCCTTCCTCTCAAACCGTTCCCAAAGAGTTTACCTCCCTCCGTTTCGCTCAGAACCCACCGAGATCATCTGCGGCGTACCCCAAGGCTCATCACTCAGCCCGACACTCTTCAATGTCTACATGAGCCCCCTCGCCAACATCGTACGCAAGCACGACATCATCATCACCTCCTACGCCGACGACACCCAACTTATACTCTCCCTCACCAAGGACCCCGCCAGCGCGAAGACCAACCTACAAGAGGGTATGAAGGACGTCGCAGATTGGATGAGGCTCAGCCGCCTAAAGCTGAACTCTGAAAAAACGGAAGTCCTCATCCTCGGCAACACCCTGTCCGCCTGGGACGACTCCTGGTGGCCCACGGCCCTCTGCACCGCACCGACCCCCACAGACCACGCCCGCAACCTCGGCTTCATCTTGGACCCTCTTCTCACCATGACCAAGCAAGTCAACGCCGTGTCCTCCGCCTGCTTCCTCACCCTCCGCATGCTCCGCAAGATCTTCCGCTGGATCCCCACCGACACCGGAAAAACCGTGACCCACGCCCTCGTCACGAGCCGCCTGGACTACGGCAACACCCTCTACGCCGGGACCACAGCCAAACTCCAAAATCGCTTGCAACGCATTCAAAACGCCTCGGCCCGCCTCATCCTCGACATACCCCGCAGCAGCCACATCTCCGCACACCTGAGACACCTGCATTGGCTCCCAGTCAGCAAAAGGATCACCTTCCGACTTCTCACCCACGCACACAAAGCCCTCCACGACAAGGGACCGGAATACCTCAACAGACGCCTCAGCTTCTACGTCCCCACCCGCCTCCTCCGCTCCTCTGGCCTCGCACTCGCTGCTGTCCCTCGCATCCGCCGCTCCACGGCGGGTGGGAGATCTTTCTCCTTCCTGGCGGCCAAGACCTGGAACTCCCTCCCCACCAGCCTCAGGACCACCCAGGACCACTCCGCTTTCCGGAGACTCCTAAAGACCTGGCTGTTCGAGTAGCGATAACCCCCCTTTTTCCCCTAGCGCCTTGAGACCCGCACGGGTGAGTAGCGCGCTTTATAAATGTTAATGATTTGATTTGATTTGATTTGGGCCATACCAACCATCCCCCGGGACTGGAAAGTGAAGAATTATAGTCACCAGCCTTAACCAATGCATCTAGCCTTTCCTTAGAAACATTTAGAAAGTGTTGCCAATCTTTAATTTTGGCGGTGTAGGGATACTGGGCGTGTTTAGATCCTTTATTTTAGCTAATCCCAGAAATGATGTCTGTTCAACAGTGTCATTTAAAAAAATCATTTGCACAGGAATCAAGCAAGCTCGAAACAAAGCCTCCCTACCCTGTATCTGCCAATCTTGCGTCCCCCATACACTCTTCAAATCGATAGAGTTCTTCCAATATTCATAACCCTCAATCGAAAGTCGGGAAACAAAGGGATCTGAATAAATCAGTTTCGTATCTGTTAGCAACAGTTTTCTAATGTGTGTCTTAGGTAATTTAAAATAATAAGATTCAGCTTTCGTTGTATCATGCCCAGAAAAGTATGTGAATTTGTCACTGTAATACTTTGGACTCCCCACCCGTGGTGTTGAACAATTTTGCCATTGTGTGTAGTTAAAAAGAGGCCTATATCTAGTCGCACGGTGCAGGTAGTGATGTCCCCAATTATTATAGCAGAACATTTCCCCATAATTCATTGTAAAATCATATACATCATCACTTCCAAAAGCGGAGTAGTCCTTCATTTCAGTTAGCATGGAATCCACTGTTTGAACATCCCAATCATCAGAATTATCTCTGTAGGCCCGTATATATTGAACGGAACTTTGTCCCAAACAATCCCATCAGAAATTGGAATAGCTGTAATATTGACAGGGGACAAATCACGTCGGACCTTATGTGATGAAAGATGCGGTGTTAAAATTACATCAACAGGCTCCACTGAGGAGCGATCAGCAATATAGTGACCATTAATTAGTAAAAAGAAAACAGTCACAAAACCAATCCATAAAAACAATGCAATAATTGTCAAACAGAACCAGAGATAGTTCCATGGATATATCAAATAGTTCTTTTTAAGCCATTGATAGAACTTGCTACCTCTGGAAAGTTTGTCAGTCTCTGTTGAGGATGAATCCGAAGAAAAATCATCAATGTCCACAAAATAGCCAGAGGAAGTCTCCGCAAACACAGGACTCATCGAATTCCCATCCACTGTTCATGGAGGTTCATGATAGATGACGTTACTAGTCGTGGAAGTGTTCGTGTAAAATACAGCCAAATCCTGTAGCGGTGTGGTCTCCGAAGTTGTTACAGGAACCAACAAAAGTTCATTTTCCGCCCTCCCCACGGTCGAGGAAGTGTCTGGAACAGCAGCTGACATAGTTGCATAGTCAGTAGTAGCGATGGTCATCCTACTATGTAGAGGGATGTCCTGTTGGGAAGTGAGAGGGGATCGGGAACCACCCAAGGGACCTCCAGGTCTACTGTGAAGAATCGGCCACATGGTGTAATTTGATGTCATCAATGGAGATGAATCTGTTTGATTTGGAACCAGACAATGGCGGAAGGATGACAGTCCTGGTGCCTTTTATCCCCAAGACCGGTACAGGTGCTCTGTATGCTGGACCAAACTCTTTTTTCACAGCGATCTTCTCACGAACCAGATCCCCAACGTTAGGAATCCAGCCAGTTGAAGTTTTCGCCAAATCCCTTATTCCCAAGGTGGCAGCGCTTGCAGATGATTTATCATCACGGAATTGTTGAAGCTCCTGTAAAACAGCGAGACGTTCTTTTATGTCAAATGGTGTTTCTGCTGCCACCATACCAGGGGCATCAAGATCGGGAACATACATAGTTGTCCCAAAGAGAACCTCATATGGAGACTTTCCCCTCAAGGACCGTCGTGGCAGATTATTCAGTGCTCTCTGGACCCCATATAGGTGATGTAACCAACTGCGGCCTGAACCTAATACTCGAGCTGTTAAGGACTGCTTTAGATCACGATTCCGCCTCTCCACGACCGAATTTCCCTCGGGATGGTATGGTGAGGAGTAATGGAGTTCAACACCCATCGTCCTCATGGTGTCCCTGAAAGCCTTAGAGGCAAATGCAGGGCCCTGGTCCGAATGGAATGCCGCAACCGCATATGTACCGATAAAGATCAGAAAATCTTTTATAACAGTCCGGGCGTCAGCCGACCGCTGTGGCCATACCCACAGGAATCTAGAACAGGAATCTACAGCCACTAAAATATATTTGTATGCACCATCAGGTTGCAAAGGACCACAATGGTCCAGGTACACACAATGGAGTGGTTTGTATGACACTATGAGAGATGTCTGCGGAGGGCGTCTGATATTCGAGCCCTTAATCTGCTGACAAATGTCACAGCAAAGGACATACTGTTTAGTCCGTCTGCATAGACCAGGCCACCAGTACCGTTGTTGTAGAATGGTGATAGTGGCCTGTATACCAGCATGTGCAGAGGCGACACCCTCATGTGCAGCTGTAATCAGTTCCAATCTTTGATCTTCATTTGGGATCACTCGATCACCAACATCTGGAATTGTTGCAAAAGCAACATTCTGTGCACTGATATGATATATATAGTTCATAGGGTATCCTTTCGGAAGGGGCTTGCCTGCAGCCGAGGCTTTAACGGCAATCAGTATTTCATTATCCAATCTCGTTCGAGAACGAGTCACTGCAGCCACAGAAGCCGTAGCTACTGAAGCTTTGGCTGCTTCGTCAGCCAATGTATTACCGGCAACATGTATTCCTACACGTTGGTGCCCGAGTGTATGAACTACATGGACACATGGCAGCTTATCCTTAAGATCAGCCACCCTTCCCCATAATATTTTGTGTTTAATGGTGTTCCCTTTAGAATCTCTAAACCCGTTCAGTATCCAATGATTGAGATATTCATTGTATGACTGGACGCAATAATATGAATCACAGACGATCAAAGTCTGTGCTCCTGGCTCTGAATGTTCGAGCGCTAGAAGAAGAGCCTTAAGCTCGGCCAACTGGGCTGTGCAGTCCCCTAAGGTCTGAGTGTATGTGTTTTGAGGATGAAAAACTCCGTCTTCCATTACCCCGCACACGGCTGCGCAAGCTGCCGAGTATTGATGTTTAGTACCACAGCCGGTTGTGCCGATCCGTCAGTGTAAATGATGGTATCATAACTGTCTATTGGCAATATGTGTAAGGGAGCGGGGTACTCCTGTCCATACTGGAGAAATTCTTGTGTCTGAAGTCTTGGGTCAAACACATAATCAACATCAGTGGCGGTCAGAGATGTTGCCCATTGAATCCAGCGTGGATGCAATGCCTTAGCGTTAGGAACGCTCGCTTTAGTGACAGCCTCTAAGGCCGGAACCGGGGAGACAACAACAATGCGTTTCCCCTGGGCAAGCGGTCTCTCCTTTATGACGGCAATCTGAACTGCCGTCAGAATTTTTTCAGTAGGAGCAAAACGTTTTTCTGCATTGGAGTACAAATGTGATTTGTATGCTATTGGCACCGTGTCACCCTCATTAAAGGTGACATAGGTAAATCCTAGGGCACCAGCTATTATTCTGATGACCAAATTCGTTTTATTGTTCCGTGTGTACAAGTGTCTAGCTTCTAGCATGTCTCGTTGTATGTCCCTCAGGATGTGTGTGTGTTCAATTGTCCATCGCCTGCCAGAATAATTGGGCTGAATTAAGTCATATAGTGGCTTTACGCGTTCAGCGTAATCTGGGATGTATGTTCTGCCAAAATTAAAGAAACCCAGTAATGACTGCAATTTCTTAAGCGTGTTCGGGGGCTGTAGCTGAGCACACTTCTCTAGGAAGTGCGGGGCCAGGCTCTTCCCCTCGTTCGATAGTTCATATCCTAGGAACAAAACACTAAGAAAGGCTATCTTGCTTTTCTTAAAATTAAATTTATATCCGAAGGCAGCAAATCCCAAAATTATCCGATCGACCCTGGCAAGATGAATGTCAAGGGTGTCATCAGTGAGATAGATATCATCCACATATGATAATGCTTCGGAATCAAGCTCCTGTAAGATTGATGTGACACGGGCCGAAAACAGTCCTGGGCTGTTTTTATAGCCTTGTGGTAAACGACAAAAGCGTTTCTGAGAACCATAGGAAAATGCACTTAGGTCTCTACTTTCATGTGCTAAATTCTGGCAGAAAAAAACATTAGATATATCCAATGTCGTTTGGTTTTTTTTACGCACTATATTATTAATTAGCGCTGTGCGAATTTTGTATAGCATAAGTGCGAGCATTACTATTCAATTGCCTATAATCAACCACTATTCTATATGAATGATCATGTTTCGCAACGGGAAATAGCGGATTATTCATTGCCTATGTACAGGGCTCAATTACTCCCTGGTATTCAAGTTGTAACAGTATCTCTGTCACTGGAGCTTTTGCTTCATGTTTAACAGGGTATTGTGGCTGCGGGTGTGGTGTAGACCGAACGGGAATTACATGACAAGGAGAGTCCTTGTCCCATCCTACATGATTACGGTATAATGCAGGTGCCTGTGCTAAAGCCCATTCAGCAGCATAGGCTTGTTTGTCTGCCTCCGGAACAAGATCGGAGAAAGAAGGCAAAATGACATCTTCCCCATGTGGGAGCATGCGGACATGTTCAGGTGTCCAGTCTCTCTCGGCCAACAGGATATCACTAGTAAGTTCATCCCAAAATATTACACTAATAATGCGTTCCACGTCTCCCTCTATCTGAATTGTTAAATCATAAACCCGATCGGGTGGGAGAACGCGGCCATCCGCCGTCTCAACTGCGATGTAATCGCTAGTTGCTATCGCATCCAGATGATCTTTCAGATCCTGGCGACATATCGTGACCTCTGCCGTGCTGTCCAACAGAGTCACCGCCCACCTCTTGTTCCTCAACAGTGTTCTCAATACTACTGGCATTTTTAACTGTCAGTGCTGCCACTTTTTTCTTTTTAAATTGTGGCTTTTGTTGAGGAGTCTTTTCTTCTTTTTTAACAGTAGACTGTGGCGAGTCTTTCTTTTCTTTCACGTATTCCCGACGTCGATCTTGACGGCCCCCTCTCTCGCTACGTCTATCCGGTGCGTCCTGAAAGGAACGAGAAGGACGTGAATCAGTATATCTGTCTGGAGTTCTAATGTTATCCCTATTTCTGAGATTATATCTCCTTTCGGAGTACTCCGGATGAGGAGAATCAGCTCTTTTGTTTCTCCTATCCTTGAAATCCTTTTGTTTGTCCCAGCGCTTTTTAGACCCCTCTAGTGCTTGCCTTGTACCTTCCTTATAGGTGGTACTCGGTATGTCCAATTTTTTAGGTTTGGCTCCCAGCCCATCCCGTCCTATACTAGTATAGGTATCCGAGATTATTTTCGGTAGCTGTCTCTCTTGTTCCTGATGTGGAGTTTCCCGGAGACGCTGGCGTATCGCCAGTGCTACTGCTTCCCCTTTAATATTACTCAATATTATCGAGGAAACGGCGTCAAAGTTACGCATTAATTTCATCCCCAGATCTAGGGCCGGTGCAGCCCCATGCTCATTCTGTATTTGTTTCAACACTTCCGGCAAATTGGCCAGTGTAGGGGTACCATGCGTGGTAGTATAAACGG
The DNA here is from genome assembly GCF_031143425.1 of Pleurodeles waltl. Classification (NCBI taxonomy): domain Eukaryota; kingdom Metazoa; phylum Chordata; class Amphibia; order Caudata; family Salamandridae; genus Pleurodeles; species Pleurodeles waltl. The sequence continues at coordinate 1,029,626,462 of NC_090449.1, read as the reverse complement.
CAGCGAAGACTGTACCCCAAGTGGCCCATTCATCAACCGAGGGAACCATCCCGAATGGCAAGCACATAGTGAGCAATCTATGTTTCTCCTGTGGCCCCGTATGGGGGAACACAGCTTCCAGCTGATTTGTTTTCTGAGCAATCCAGAATGGTATTTTTTCTCGATCCGAGGGCACTTTACCCATAATGGTATGCACCGTTTGTGGATTAATCCCAGTAGCCAATTGATATCCACCAGCTACTGGCGGTACTGGACGCGCTGGTGTAGTGTTCAATGTTCGCATTACGAACTGGACCAATCGTCTATATAATGCCACTAATTCATTATATAATATCCTTAAATCTACAATCGGCATAGTCTGTATGCCTGGGTGAGGTGTATATGTGGCAAACATGGGCCACGTAGGCCCTTCATTACTTAAAGGACCTAGCCTCACCCGCCGCAGTATATGTGGTAGGGCGCCTTCAAACCAGTTTTGATGCTCCTGATATGTGAGCGATATTTCATGATACTGGTATGCTTCGTACCTTACGGGTACGTCCGCAATGTCATAAGTGTGAAATTCGTTGGTCAGCCTCAGGAAAGGCAACCCAACAGTAAAATGTTTCCGTTTGGTATGCTTCAGTTGCTTCTATAATCAAAGTAACTTCCCCGCCCTCTTCTGTAAGGCCATGTGCTAATAAATGTTGTGTAAGTGCATGTCTAGCATTCGCAGGAATGTCTATGGTATTAGCCATAGTTGTTTAGAGAAACGGAACACCAAAATAGGGGACGTTTTTTCATTTTGTGAGTTCAAGCTCGAACAACCTACAGCCTAAGTAGGTGTTACCTGTTCAGCTGAGGAGGATTCTCCCAAAGACCACGGACGTCTCCGTATAATGGTACTGAGGGTACCTGTTGTCTGTGAGACAGTGATAGTCAGGGTATCCGTAAATTAGTGCCAAAACACCATCGTTGGTGGCGCCATGTCGTAGTTTGGACTCTTGCTCTGAGCAAGACTGCTGGTCTCAGGATGACAGTACTTTCGTTTGTAGGTGACTGAGTCTCTTCCTACAACTATTTGTAACTGTTGTCCAAACCTTACTGGCTTACTAGCAGTACCTCACTAAAAACATAATAGTAAAAGGTGATTTGTAGCAGTCGCTTACGCATGGACTCAAAGTACAATATCTCAGGGTTGTCGTGGTTAAACAGAAATTACCCTTTTCTCACAGATTTATTATGTCTCATACAAACAAAGGCAATAACACAGATGCAGTGAAGTTATAATAGTTTTTATTCAACATAACTGCAATTTGTGATAAGTTGCATGAACTGCAATGATTAGGATAATGAATATACCAAGCAACAGTATTGTAAAGAGGAGAGTCATTGTTATAAAGACCCCCACCATTATACAATATATGAAAGAAATATATGTATATGTAAAAGATGGAATAAGCCCTAATACCCTAAGGAGAGTAGGTCTAACCTCCTACCTAAAAAGGAAGAGCTGGGTTTGTTAAACCTAATCTGCCAAAACCGTGTCCATGCGAGGAGCCCCCAACCCTCGTTACCTTGGAATGAGGTCTCTATCTCAGACTCCGCAGGGACACGAAGACTGGATCAGTGTCAAGATGACTGCAGCATCGGTATCAGCGATGGTGGCGATGCCCTCTGGTCGGAATCCCTCTGATTATCTGTCTAAAAGTGTGTGGTATTTATACAGATCTACAAGGTCCCCTGACATAAGTGTTATTCATAACAATAGATAACAGGCATGCTTGGGACGGCAATTAATATCAACAATCCCTCGAAAGTATAGAGAGGGAAAATCCCTAAGTGTGAATGCCTACTGTATGTTTGTCTTTCGTGCTTGATCTTGACGCCTTGGCGCAATTACACTGATAATAGAACCCATAACAAGTGGCCTAACTATAAACAAGGCCGCCATTTTAAAGGAAATAAATAATTAAATGGACTATGACAGAGCAAGCTAAGTAGGTTAAAAGTCACTGGGTGACGGGGGCACGAGTTTACAAGCCTACGGCTAAGCTAACTCCTGTTATCCCGCTAAAACAAACTAGGATTCACTACAATACAACCAGAGCTTCTTGGGTTGTCCCAAGTAAACGCCATCAAAAGTCAGAGAAATTAAAAGCTAGGTTGCAAACTGTAAATATATATATATATATATATATATATATATTTATATATAGTGTGTGTGCTACCCAGATCTCAGCAGTAATAGGATGATTGTACGCACTGTGACCATACGTGGCATCCATAGGGTATTTGTGGAGTGTTGATACACAAACAGAGTAGCCTTTTGCTCCTGAACTTATAGATTTACTACTTAAGGAGCAGCTTCAGCTACATTTTCTGTTCCTAGACACCAACAAATTGCTGTCCAACTTGTAAGCCAGGGCATATGTGTTCTCTTTATTTGATGCATTAAGTACCTTATGGCTTTTATTTAGGAATTCTCTACATTGCGGCTGCTGCTAAGGGTCCTGCTTCATGTGCTGGCCCTGCTGAAGCCCAGAGTTTAGATGCTGGATGGCTGATGTTCAAACGTGTTGATTGCCGCCTGCAGCTGGTGTTCCAAGTGCTGAGAGTGCTCAAAGAATTAACATTCAGGTGACCAGCTCTGTGGAACCTTGCTCTGAGGCGCCTAAGACTGCATGATGAGATGCACCTTCCTTACTATTGCTTAGATCTTCCAGTACAAAGGATAGTGGAGAAGTGTGGCACAGTGGTTAGTGCAGCAGACCCTGCTGCAGAGATCTGGCCCAGGACCAGGGTTCAATTCCTGCCTTGGTGGGTCTTGGGCCCAATTCCCTTGGACCAGATCATTCTTGCCTTAGTGCCTCATCTAATTAATGGGTCCCACTCTGTAACTCTGGGCAATAGCTTGCTTAATCTCCAAAAACGTCCCTGACAGCGTTTGGATGCTTGGCTTCACCCTGGGGATTGCCTAGGAGTGGGCGCCTCACAGGGAAAAGCCAGGAGGGGTTCCACAGTGGTATGCTTACAGCGCCTTGAGACCCTAACGGGTGAGTAGTGTGCTATACAAGTGCTAAGTTTATAGCTGCCATGCCACACTACATGCATGAAATCGAGTCACCAAGAAACAGCTGGTGTTTATTCCCTGTTCCATTGGATAACCACCTGTGGGCAAATGGCCCAATCCAGAATCACCATCATTTCAACAAATACTTCCTTACTTGAGCAGCTGGGAACCCATGGAATATTCTGTATAGTCAATTGCACTAAAGAGACAACAGAACACAGAAAAGAAGCAAAAATGTTGTCAGTTTTGCCTTTTTCACCTAAGTATAATGTCCAAAACACACAAGTCCCTCAAAATCTGTTGAAAATCTACTAGGCAAATACCCTGATCTGTCAGGGTTCTGCAGGTACCGCAGCAAGATACAGATATCACTGGTGGTGCTCACAGCAGCTGTTCAAGAGGTGGTCCAACAACCTCCTATTTTTTAAGATTGCATCAGAGACTGGTCCATGACACTTGCTGTTTGGAGGGGTTCAAGGTTATCCATGAAGCGATGAGTGTCCTTACAAATACATCAACGGAACGCAAGACACCTACCACCCTTAAACCTGCCCTATGGTTTTAGGTGGCCAAGATGGCGGCGCGCTAGGACGTGCCTGTCTGAGCTCCGCCGCCCTGGCCCGGAAAACCGACGACTGGCCTGGCAGGGGGATGTCCTGAGGCCCCCCACCGAAGCGGTGGGTGCTGTTGAGGGCTGGCGGCAGCCCGACGGGGGCTGAGCGGCGCGCGACGCTGCTCCTGAGGAGCGAGGTGCGGCCGTCCCCAAAACGTGCTCGGGGCCGCGAAGCGGCTTGGGCGGCGGCCTGAGCCGCGGGGTGGGCATCTCCTCGGCAGCTGCCTGGTCCCTGCATCGGGAACCCTCCGGGGCCCCGGGAGCTGCAGGACCACAGAGGGGGCCTAGACCCCAGGATTATCAGGCGCCCTGGGCGCGGAAGGCACCCCATTTGAAGGACCTGGCCGGGGGCTGGAGGGGAGCCCCCCCTCCCCATAGGGTCTCTCCAGGACTGCGGAGGGGCCTGAAGGCGCGGGCAAAGAGAGGAGAGGCCATCGTTTTGCCCTGAAGTCACCATACTCACCAGCAAGGAGTACAAGTAAGTGCGGGCCCCTATGGGAGGCTGCAGAGGCTATACAAGGTGAAGATTCGTAGGAGGAGGCTACAAAGTGCGAAGGCCAGGCGCAATCTTTGACACGGAGACACCTGGTGATTTACTCCCAGACTGAGCTTTTGGAGAAACTCGGGGGGGGGTGACCCGGTAAACCGAGTTCGTGCCCGCGAGCCATGGCGGCATCCAAATCCAAGCGGGAATGCTCAGTGAGAGAAATGTTGACAGGGGCCCGCATGGCATCGGGTGGCATGGCGGAGGATCCATTGGCGACGAGACCCTTGGAGGGTCGGACGGAGATGGAGTCGGATGAGGGCTCCCCAGTCACGAAGGCCTTTTTGACCTCCCTGTTTGATTCGCTTCGGAGCGACATCCAGGAGCTTCGTAGGGACATATCCCAGGAGGTGAAGGAGCTGCGACCAGAGGTTACCTCCCTGGGGGATCGAGTGGCGCAGTTGGAAGATAGTGAAATTCCTCGAGGTGAAGAGGTGGCGGGCCTGCAGCAAGAGGTCGTCCGCCTCCGAGAGCAGCAAGACCTCCTCCTGATAGCGGTCGAGGGTTTGGAAAATCGTTCGAGGAGACAAAACATCTGCATCAGAAGGGCCCCGGCGGGGGCGGAAAAGGAGGACATTGAAGAGTATGTGGTGGACCTGTTTCGCTCTCTGCTGGGCCCGGATGACACTCAGGAGATAATCCTGGACAGAGTTCATCGGGTGGGCCGCGCTGGTGGCCCTGGAGACCGCTCCCTGGATATCCTAGCGTGTCTCCACAATTTTGTGCTTAAAGAAAAGATCCTACAGCGGGCTCGCAATCTTCAGCAGGTACTTTTCAGAGGACATGAGCTCCAATTATTCCACAACCTCTCTGTGTGGACCTTGCAGAGGCGGAGAGAATTTAGACCTATCACAGAGCACTTGCGGGCGCACGATGTGTCTTACTCCTGGGGCCACCCGTTCCGCCTGGTCTTCCGTTGGGAGGAACAGCTCTGGCAGGTGAGATCCGTTTCGGAAGCAATTCGGATCCTGGGCTTGGAGGAGAGCTGCCAGGAAGCGTGCAAGAAGGTGACCGTGCCTGTTGGGGACCCCCACGTTGGCGGCGGAAGGAGAAAAGAAGGAAACTGCAGCGCCCTACGGCCTCGGAGCTGAGGTCGGAGCGGGAATCCGTTCTGAACAGCGTGGCCGCCGGAACTTCAGCCTAGAGGAGGGGGGGTAGAAGAGACCTGTACTGCAGATGGCCTTGATGCTAACAGCTTGTCGCCGCTGAGGAGGGTCGGGCGGCGGGGGCGGCGGACCTGGTTTACCAAACATGGATGGTTCTACGGCCCTGTTGACATTTTTCCTCGTGAAGAGGGATGTGCGAGGACCTCTTGGTTGTGAGCACCTGTTGAGCGTACTGTTTGAATGCTGTTGTTTCTCCCTGCGATGCTGGCTTCTGTGTGGAGATATTCTCGGGCCTTGGTGTTTAAGGTGGTTCATCATCTGGCCCGGGAGTTGCTCTTCCTTTGAGGTCCCTTCCTTCTTGAATACTTCCCTCATTTTAGGCTATGATTACTAAATGTACGAGCTTGAATGTCCGTGGGCTTAATAATCCTACGAAGAGGCTAGCCATCCTGTCCGCCTTGGAGAGGTCAGGGAGTTATATATGCCTACTGCAGGAGACACATCTCGTCCCCAAAGATATTTACCGCATGCGCTCTAAGTGGTTCCCTGGGCAGTTCTGGTATTCGGCATCAACAAAACATGCAGGGGTTGCGATACTGTTGGCGCGCTCATTCTGGCACACCGTCTCAATTATTACATGCCGGGCCTCGTGGATCCCGACCAAGCAGGATTTATACCGCATAGGCAGTGTAGTGATAACACCAAGAGACTGCTTCATCTATTGGATAAAACTGATCGCTCACGCAGGGAGGCGCTCTTTCTCTCTATTGATGCCGAAAAGGTGTTCGATAGGGTTCGTTGGCCATACCTGTTCAGGGTGCTTGAACGATTTGGACTGGGCCCGGGTTTCATGGCATAGATCCGTTGTATCTATCAGGCGCCTCGGGCGGCGGTCCGGGTCAACGGGACCCTCTCGTTGCCGTTCTCCATTCAAAGAGGGACCCGGCAGGGGTGCCCGCTGTCGCCTCTCTTGTTTGTGCTCTATATGGAGCCCATGGCGCAGCAGCTTCGTGATAACCCTCAGATCAAGGGAGTGAAGTTCTGGGGAGATGAGGACATCATTTTATTGTACGCGGATGATGTGATTCTCACCCTGGCGGAGCCCGTGACCTCACTGCCGGCACTAATGGAGATATTAGATTAATTTGGACGGGTCTCGGGATTCCGGATGAATATGTTAAAGTCGCAGGCCATGAGCAGGTTTATTAGTGTCGAGCATGAAAGAGATCTGAATGCCCTGAAGGTCTTCCTCAAAACTCCCGTACTTGGGGATTGATTTAGGGTCCACTGTCGCTCGTACGGCCGTTGAATTACACAAAACTGACCCGGGAGGTGCAGCACGACCTAGAGACCTGGGGGAGACTTAAACTGTCTTGGCTGGGTAGGGTGGCGGCGGTGAAGATGACCATCCTTCCACGCGTTCTGTACGTGTTCCAGGCACTTCCGGTGGCGCCTCCGCCACGGACGATAGCAACCCTCCAAACAGCGGTTCCAAAATTCATTTGGGAGGGAAAGGCGACGCGGCTACCACGTCGGGTGTTGTATCGCCCTAAGCAGGAGGGAGGATTGGCGGTCACAGGCAGCACAATTGCGTTTTTTATTAGAATGGAGTCACCCGTCTTCTGAGAAACATTGGTGTTTCATGGACCAAGCGGTGGCGGGTTCCCATATATGGAAGGAGCCCTGGCTCTGACGCCGTCATAGAGCGCGGGGTTGTATGCGTCCCCGGTCACGGAAGCGTCAATGAGGGTATGGGATGTGGTGGCTAGCAGACTGGGCTTAATGACATTCCCGTCCCCAATGACTCCCTTAGGTGCGAACCCTGATTTTGGCCCGGGCCTGCAACGGGAGTCACTACGCCGTTGGTATGAAGGGGGCTGCAAAAGGGTAGGATACCTTTTCGACGAGCAGGTGGTAATCTCCTTTGACCAGATGAGGGAGGCATATGGCTTGACGGAGGCGGACAGGATGATGTATTACCAAATACGGCACTGGGCCACGTTGCCAGCCAATAGAGCGTTAATAGACAGACCGTTAACACCGTTTGATAAATGGATCTTAGTGAAAAAGGACGATAAGCCGGTGATTTCGGAGCTCTATGGTCTCCTAAGGGGGGAAGCCCATTCGCCTAAAACTATGGGTCAGCTGAGGTGGGAGAGGGAACTGGAGAGAGAGCTCTCTGATGAGGAATGGGAGGGCATTTTTTACAGGACTCACCACATGGCCTACAATGCGGCAGGCACAGAGACAGCCTATAAGGTGGCCTCCTATTGGTACTACACCCCTGCAAGGATTCATGCCTGGGATCCCACTAAGTCTAGCCTTTGTTGGAGGGGCTGCGGGGGCGGAGGGTCGCTTGTGCATTTACTATGGCATTGCCCTAAGCTTCATCGGTACTGGGAGAATATTATAGACACTATTGATGCAGCGTTTGATACTCAGATCCCCAGATTTCCTGCGTATACTTTGCTGGGCCTGCCTCACCCGATTACTTTCCCCCTGAGATCACTGAAGGGACTGCAGATGGCCTTGGCCTTGAATACAGCACTGCAGCTGCTGTTGGCCGTGTGGGGGACAGACAAGATCCCGACAGTAATATCATGGCGCCATAAGCTGTGGTTCATTCTCGCTATAGAAAAGCTCACGTTGGCTTCACAGCAGTGCGGTGGCGATTTTAAGGAACTCTGGCAACCATTCTTACAAATTTTAGCCACGGAGTTCACAGAATTGACATGTCCGGCCTACCTGAGGGTGTTGGAGTTGAATTGAGCGAAAGGGAGTGAATGCGCAGTAGAGATTTATACGGAGGACCAAGATCACAATGGAACAAGGCTTGGGATCGAGGGATGGCTGTATGACGTGCCAGCAGCAGGGAAACAATGTTAAAGTTTTTTTCATGTTTATTGTCACTATACATGGAGCATGCCTCATATCACGGCAACTGTTCTATTTTGATGCATTGTATAGGTGATGTTTATAATTGAAAATAATAATAAACAGATTTGATCCATAAACCTGCCCTATTTACCAAGTCAGAATAACACCGTAACCCCCTAACCAGCTTTAGGACTGGTGGTGCCCTGTGCAACAGTTTATTGTGGCGCCCACCACCCCATGACCTCCTCCTCGCTTTCACTAACTACCACCCGGCAAATGTGCCCCTCATCTCTCCATCGCTCCCCTTTCACATACATTCATGTGTTTTAAAGCAGTTGCAAAGGCTGGCTTTACTAATCCAGTCAGCTAACCACATAAAATATAGGGCATGTTTAAGAGCCCCTAGCGCCATTCGAACGCCACTGTGGTGTTAGAAGGCCAAAAACGCTGTGCCATATTTACAAAGTGGCGCAATGCATCCATTGCGCCATTGTGTATCCCTTCGCGCTAAATTATGCCTGCAGCAGGCATAATGTATGCAAAGATGGCATTCCCCCGTCGGGGGGGGGGGCAAACAAATGGCGCAAAGAAATCTGACAGATTTCTTTGTGTCATTTTTCTCTGACACTTTTAACGCCTGCTCACAGCAGGCATTAAAAGAAGGCATCTGTTGGTTACAATTGCCCACTGGGTGCTTTGTAGGATTAGCATCAAATTTATTTACGCTAATCCTGCAAATCGCAGGACTAGAGTCAAGAATTCTGACACTAGTCCCCTAACTGCCGCCGTGTTGCATCGTATTTTAAATACACACATGTGGCGTTAGGGGAGCGCTAAGGGGCGCAAGAAAAGTGGAGCAGCACTGTGTGCAGCACCACTTTTTTCAAATGTACCCCATAGGGGCATATTTAAGAGCCCCTAGTGCCATTCTAACGCCACATTAGTGTAATTTTTTTAAGCTAATGTGGCTTTAGAAGGCCAAAAACGCTGTGCCATGGTTACAAGGTGATGCAATGCATGCATTGTGCCACTTTGTAACCCTTTGTGCTACATTATGCCTGCGCCAGGCATAATGTATGCAAAGGGGGCATCCCCCTGTTAGGGGGGCTTAATTTGTAAATTAAAAGGTGCTGCTGCCCATTGCCCTCCTTTTAAAAACGCGGCTGCTGCAATTAAATGTGCTATAGGAGTAAACGGGTGACCAACATTGCAATAAGGCCAAGCAGCTAGCGATACATTGCAACCCCGGCTGAAAGGCAGGAAATCGGAAAGACACAGCTAAAGAAAATCACATCTATTCAACAAAGGTCTGAGATCCTCTGAAAGTATCAAGCTTAAAGTGTTGCAAAAGTCATTGGCAATGAATGAATTTCACACCTTCCCAATGAGAAAAGCTCTACTGACGAATTTGTTACAGAAAAGCCAACTAATTTTAGGTTAAATACTTTTTGTTGTTGTTGTTGCTCAGTCACTCTTATGTATATGTACTTTTCCCCAATTAATACTTTTTAAATTACTTGTCTTGTTTGCCTCCAATAGGTATTCAGCTTGAAGTATTTTGGCAGGCAAAAAAAAAAATACTTGGCTTGCAAAGGAGTGTTTCTGCTAGAACAGGGAGGGATACCATGGAGCTAGCAGACATGAAATAGCATAGACCATCCTGAAACCAAGATTACTTAACTGTGTAGTAAGGCCAACTTTAGACTACACTATTTTTGAACACCTCTCAAGGTTGTAGCTCCACATTAGAGCTGTTTTTCAGGAAGCAAAACTGGGGGAAAGGCAACAATTTGCCAATATGTGATTCTTTAAAACTAATGGATGCATCCCACAAAGGTAGCACTGATCCTTCTTAAATGTGGAGTAAAAACTGCAGAAAGACTGTTTGTAGTGTATGTAGAGGAGACTAAACTATTTCCTTAGGCAAAAACAAATATTTTTTTAAAGCTGTCTGACAATGAAAAAAAAAACATTGCCACATCACTCCTTGTACATAGATTCAGACACCACGCCTCACATGTACAAGGAGATTATGGAGGTATGGTACCACATCACTTCTCATACACACAGAACTTATGGAGGGGGGTATAGATGGATAATTCAAATTGAAGTGGGAGCTGCTAGCTCTAACTGGAAACAAAGGGAGTTACACATCACCCTAAGAGACATCCGGAACAATATCAAAGCACAAACCTTCTTCCAGTCATGACATCAGCCCACAAAAGCATCCTGAGAACTGATATTGTATATCTTAAGTTCCAGCTTGACCTAAGCTGCTGGCCTATTGAACATGGCTGCGTCAATAATTTCTTCTTCTTTAAATCATTTAGAGCAGACTCTGAAACATTTAATTAGCTTAACCCGATTTTCCATTAGTACCAAGTTTCTCCATTGTGGTTTCATCATCAGAGTCCAGTCCAAAGACTGCAGATTGGAAGGAATTTCTGGGATGGAATTAATGTCAAACATATGGATAAACAATGAACTATACCCCCACAATACCACCTAGTATGTTTTTGGCCCTCAAATATAATTATTCTGAATTGGTGGATTGTGCCATTGCTAGAGTCCATGCACTAGGCACGCTGTTCAAGCAAACACGGTGGTCTACTGCAAAAAAAGTAGGTATCAAAAATATATTAGGTATACATGAATCAGACTTAAACTACAATATACATTATGTTTTTTGTCTTAATACTGATCAGTAAGGATTCTGTTTAGTAACCGAAGAGCCGCTAAAAAGTGGTCCCTAAACTTTAAAGTGCACCAAAAAGGAAAAAAAGTATGGTATTTCAAGGAATCTAAAACCAGAACTCCTAAGGCTCAGGCCTGCTTTTCATATGGTCCAGGTGTCCATGTCACCTGTGTCCTGGGTTAACAAGCAGATTAGGAGATTAAACTGTTCTTTAAACTCATTGTGTCACCATTTGAAGAGTGAGGAGAGGGAGCCTTCCCTCCTACCACAGACGTCTCGGCTTCTTTGATTTCCATGGCCCGTTTGTACAACTCCGCAGCCTTTTCAAAATCCCACCCACATAGCTGTGGATGAAAACACGCCAAATAGATTAGAAACAAGAATTTATGTTATCAACAGATTATTTTCATTACAACACTATTGTTTTCTAAAATAGTATATTTTATAAAGTTTCAAATTAAAAGGTAAAGTCCAGCAAAATGGCACTTTTGACCACCTACATGAGCAAAATTCAGGGCCACATGGGAAGCAAACAGAATCCCAGGCAGCTGATGGCTAAAATATAGTTTCTAAACTCATACCGTTCTTCTGATTACACGTGCCACTGTACCCATATGCTCTGGTGCACAAGGTTTAATTGGCTACTCCGTTAAAAAGAATGACAAGTTCTTTAAACTATTATTGACATAAACAGCGGACTGGACATCCGTCACATTTGTGAAAGAGTAACCCATCTGCCAAACTGTAAATAAGACCCTGATTTATATCTGGGTAGTATAGATACTCCGTTGCAATGGTGCCAAGAATGTGGTCTGCCCGCCAAATTGTTATGCCGGTGGACCTTAATTTAATCACAGTTAAGACTGCTCTGTCTCTGCTGTGATTAAACCCTGTTGGGCTGTTGTGGGCATAACTTTCATTCCGCCCACCTGACTTAGATGGGCGCCATAAGAAATTGGGATACAGGTTGACTGGGGTGTAAGCCCTGGTCAAGCAGGAACCACAATCTTTGATAGGGGAAGGCACAATCAAACCCAAATTATCCTGTGCTCAGCTCCCTGGTAGCTTGGCACAGAGCAGGCAGCTTTAACTTAGAGACAATATGTGAAGTATTTGTGCAACACTTCAACACTTCAAACAGTAGTAAAGTGAAACTACCACACACAAAGGATCCCATACCAGATTAGAAACTAGAGTAATTGTGGATTAATAAATAAAGACCAAAATGGCAAATATCAAATCAGTAGAACTGGAGATATGCAAGATTATAAATTTTCAGTGAAACCAGCGCCAAAAAACACATTGGACCTCATTACAACCCTGGCGGTCAAAGACCGCCAGGGCTGTTTTGGAGTTAGCACCGCCAACAGGCTGGCGGTGCAAACTTGCATATTACGACCGCGGCGGGACCAGCGGTTTTCCGCCATGTTGCAGTTGTAGTCCTCCAGGGCAGCGCTGATTGCAGCGCTGCCCAGGGGATTACGAGTCCCCCTCCCGCCAGCTTTTTCATGGCAGTAGGAACCGCCATGAAAAGGCTGGCGGAAATGGGAGTCGCGGGGCATGGTCAAAGAATGTTGGCTTTCCAATGCCCGGTCGCCATTTTGGAGTAGGTAAGCGCACTACCACCCAGGCTGACATCTCTGAATGGTATGATTTGTGGTGTTAACCACTGTCCATTAATAGATGCCTAGCCTCACTTCCACACTGCAGCAACTTGAATGGTATTGCTATTGCTGTTAGAACCAATGGTGCTAGTATTATCACTAGGACACAAGTGGTAATTGTGTGAATGAGCAGAGGGCACAAACAAAATAGAGCAGTGGCCATAGAGCTACAAAAAAAAGTGCCATTCCAAAGTCATTAGTGATGTGTGTTATGAGCACTGGACTTTTTTAGAAGTGCAGTATTTTGCAAGTAGATATGTCACTTGCGCAAAAGTTTTGTTGTGGAGAAACATCCTGGCCATAGTTAATTTTACATTTTGAATAAAAGGTAAAGTACAACTTCAACACCGAAACACTAAGAAAAATACTTGATGTACATTTGTAACTACATTCCTGTAGCCCACACGTAGCATCACAGTTCTCAATCTAATTGTACCCAGGGCCACTGCAATTACGTGATTTTGAGGCAATATAGTTATGGATTTGATGCATTTGCCACATAATCCATCATGCATTGCACAACCTGCAGATTTTGACAAAAAAATGTTTCTCGCTCAAAGGTATCAAAAGTTACTAAAAATGTGACAACATGTTTGCCTCGCAGTGGAAGGCCCTTCACAAAGGTTGACTGGGCAGATTTCTGTTGCTTATTGCTGTATTTGGGTGTCAGGTAGTGGAAGGAGGTGAAATCTTTGCTCAGATAGTGTTAAGGTGTAGAAAATGACAAAATAACGAGGTAATACTATCACAAATTGTCTTCCGTTATGCCGCATAGTTTGCCTTTTCTTGCCGAATAATTTAGTAAACCCTGTCGCATATTTGTGTCCTGTGCATAATCAAAGGGGCCCTGCTTGTTTCATCTCCTTTTAAATACCTTATTCTGCCGCCATGTTGTGCCCTCTAATTCCCTGGTGACTCATCCCACTTGATTCGCTTTCTTCCAGAGCTTAGCTATTTTCTGCCTAGATACTACTGACATCATGGCAAACGTCATACACAATAAGTACAGCAAGAACAAGAGTACAAAATCCATCACAAACACAGGGGCGGCTCCTTCTCTATGGCAAAGGAGCGCCACCCACCTTTGCTGTGCCAAAAGCAGAAAAATAAAACAATAGATTGTTTTATTTTTCTGCTTCTGCCACAGCCAGCAGTGCAGGGAGGGGCGAGGCTGGGCCAGGGGAGATGGGAGGGGGAGAAGGGAAAAGTGAACCTAAGTGCGCATGTGTGTTTGGCCCTCCATCTCAGGCCGGCCAAGCACACATGCGCACTTAGGTTTCTCCAGCCTGGCTGTGTACACAGCCGTGCTGGAGAAACTGCACAGGCCCCAGGGCTGTGTCTGAGCTGCAATCACTGCCACTCAGACCAATTCTGGCACTGCTCTCATGCAAGGCTTTGCATGAAAGCAGAGCCAAGATTGCTGAGGAGCCTGTGCTGGTGTCCCAGCATTCACTGCTGGGACACGGGAAGAAGAGGAGCGCGAGGCAGCAGGGACGGAGGCAAGGTAATTTTTATTTTTATTTTTACCTTGTCTCCATTACCCCCCTGTCCTCACCCTTGCGTTATGCGACGGCCGCCGCTGCACAAACATTACATCTACAGGATATGTTGATCCTGTGAAGAGGTCACTTCTGCCGAACAGGTCTAGCATCAGCATTAACAGTAAGGGAAGCGGTAAGCACACCTTATGAGACAGGTGTGCAGGGCCGGCTTTAGGGGGGGTGCAACTGGTGCGGCCGCACTCGGCACTGACCTGGAGGGGTGTATTGACCTCATGGGAGGGGGTGCTATGTTTAGCCATAACTTGCAATTTAAAAGCACCAGAAGCAGAGTTCCATGTGCACCAGCTGTCCGGCAACAATAAGAATGTCCAGATAACTCTTGTGATTAATGTTCGTGACAGAGAGAGTGATCAGAGTTTTGTCCAGTGGCAGTTTTGATGTCATAAAGTAGTTCAGAGGGTTAATATGGCTGCTGCAAAGAATTGATCTCTATTTTATGCGGATAGCTGAGTGGGTCAGTAAAGCCAGCTTTTACTAGTGCTATAAAATAACTGAAATGTATGGGACAGAGGGGCTATGGAGAGATGAGGGGCCTTTTTGCTGGGTGGTAGTGCGGGAATCCGAAGAAGAGGTCATCGGGAGGGGTGGCGCCCAAAAGATTGTCGCACAGGGTGCCACCAGTGCTAAAGCCTGTCCTACAGGTGTGCACTAGTCAGGAGCTACACGGAAACCCAGTGAAGGGACCGGTGTGCACACCTGCACACCGACCCCATGAGTGTGACACCTTCAGACAATCCTGGCCTTTCATTAAGTAGCACTCTGGAACCGTGGATTACTAGGGCCTTTCTTGTAAGGACAAAAACAAAGGTATGAGGCCCAGAACTCCAAGTGATGCTGGCTCTGCAGCTGGGACTGGCTGCAGACGTCACATATGACGTCAGGCTGCTTGGGAGCTGTGTGTACAGTCAACAGTTCAGTAAACCTGCAGACACCCACCTTAAAATTAAACTGAAAACACAGGCACAGATACCCTAGGAGCCGGGTGAAGGGCCCTGAAGTTAGGTCTAATCCTGAGAATGCACGTTTTAGCCAAACAAAGGACCCTGAGAGTTTTAATATATGTGCCTCTCATTAACCTGCAAGAACGGATATGTGCCCTTCAAATATTGTTTACTTTGAGTTTATTTCTTTGCAACACACATTGCAAGCCATTGCTAAGAACTAAAAACGTTTCCCAGCGGTTCTCTCCCGCCAAGGTCTGCAGGACCCTTAGCTGAATTTAAAAACATCCTTACAGTTAGCAGGCAGCTGTGCAAAAAGGCCAGTCCGGTCTCTCGTGGGCGCTATATTTCGGCACATGAGCTGCGTACAGTGGCACTGCAGACTCGCTGGCGCCTCCATGTCCAAGACAGGCTGCAAAACAATGTATGCAGACAAGCGTCTTCAGGCTGTACCACTGAATAACGACCCCCTGAGTAATGCGGTACAAGAATACCATGGATAGAATATGGGGGGGGGAAATATTGAAAGGTAAGTGCACATGGGAAAGTATAGATTTACTATACCTCCACATCTATCGTAGATATAGAAAATGTATACTTACCTGTCGATATTTTGGATTTGATATTTCGCCCTTGATATTTTGTGCCATCGACATTCTGTCAAGCTAGCCTGGATGATGAGGGGTAATACCCCGAAACTGGTCCCAGGATGCTTGTTTCCAGTCCAGGGAAGACCTGGCCTGTCAGTTCGGGCTGGACTGTTCCCATGGGAAGCAGAGGCAAGACAGATTTGTATATGGCTGGGTCCAAACTGGAATGGCGTGGGCAGAAAAAAGCTATGGATTTAGGCCCAGAGCTGTGTACTGGGGGTGAATGTTTGACATTGTTGAGCATTACGTCAGTCACTTGTTCTTTTTGCATTCTATATTCTGGTTTCAATATTCAGAGTGCATACCGTATTGTTTTCCCTGCCTCCGCATTTCACTGAGCTTCTCTTACTCCGCTGTGTTGCTTGGCTATTCGGAACGAATTGTAACAGTTTAGAGTTGCAAAAAAGCCTTCTCAAGCAGCTCCTAAAAAGACAACAAAGAAAATAAAACATAAACAGACACGGAATCGGTTTTAAAAAGTAAAGTTTCTCAGCTCCTCAATTTGCTGCCTTTGCTCCCTGGGGGATCTGTGGTCGCAAAAGAAGTGCCAGAGGCACCAAGATGGAAGCCAGGGGTACAAATGAATAACCCTTGTGAACATTAAATGACATCTTTGAACAAATTAATTCTTCCTTTAGGTGTTGTGTGATGTGAGTGCAGGTGGAGGGTTTAGAGTGATTCTGGCTGCCAAGTTCTGAACGCTCAATAGTCATCAGGTGAGTTTTTAGTTGATCCCAGCATTGAGGGTGTTGCCACCTTGCTTGTGACTAAGGGTGCGCAATGGTTTTCCGGATGCTTACTCAGACCCATTTGAAAATCTTTCTCAGCATCTTCAGAGTGTGGAAGCATGAAGTAGTGACGTGGGCGGTCATGTCAAGTTTGCAGTCGATGATTCTGAGGTTCTTAGCGTGGGTTTCAGCCCAGAATCGGAGGCAAGAATCTCAAACTACACTCTTTTTATGTGAGGCCTCAGTTCCAAAAAATAATGATCTGATAAATTAAATAAAGGCATTCAAGCCTTTGAGAGGTGCATGGCTTATCACCGGGCCATTGAGGCAGCAGCCGAGGCACTAGACAGAGCTGCTGATGTTTCTTCCGTGTCAGAATCTAGAAATGAGCCTTCCTACGGACAGTGGGAGTCATACTCTGATCTTGAAGGACCCAGAAAACACTGATGTCACAGGATGCTGATCGAGGATTTAAAGAATGGACACTTAAACTTATTCTAAAAAGAATAGGCATTTTCTCAAACCTCAAACGCATGTCATCCAAATCAGGACCAAAAGGCTTCAGACCTTCACAGGGCATATGGAACAGCAAATTCTTTATGCATCTTACACTTACAGAACCAAATATTATTGTGGGCCACCATGGAGGTACTGCCAATGTAGGCGACAGTACTAAAGAAGTAAAATGGCCCCCCAAATCAAAATATTAGACCTGTTCCACCATAGTGGATATAGCATCCAACGGCGATGCAAGCTGAGAATAACCTTTCGCTGCAACAGATGTACAAATTGATGACACAGTGCAAGTGGATCCTTTTGAATGCCCCCCAAATGAAGAGATGGAGGCCTGCAAAGGACAGCAGACCACCATTTGCATTTTCCACATGTTGAAATTTCAGCCATTGTCCTTTGAAGAGACAGGGACTGTAATTGACAAAGAGAACTTGATGGTGAGAGTGTTGATGGGAGGAGCGTGCAGCAGTAACTTAGAGTGCTGTCTGCTTTCTTGATGTACTTGGCTGTCAATGGTGTCCTTGGTACACTTCCTACACTGCCAAGGGATACAAGACCCTTTGACGTGTTGGTATTTAGTCAATGGTTTGCGATCGCAGTGGGGATTGTATAGTGCTAATACATATTCTTGCGACTTGCATTGTGTGGTGATGTGGGGATGTCAACATTTGCACACATTAGAGTACCAAGTGGGGTTTTTGGGTACAAATGAATCTGGCTCTTAGTTTAGTGCTAAGCGGTTAGACTCAGAATGAGATGAATAAACACTCAACTTTAGGGTGAAGCCTGCGGATGATTATTGCCATAAGTTTGACCTTTGGGAGTGGAACATGGTGTATTTGAACTTTAACTGTGTGGTTTCAATTGGGATGGGGTGCACAGAGTATTCATATGATATGGACTTCAATTCAGAGTTGGACTTGATGTTTGGAGATTGTTAAACATGTGATGCTTACCATGAGATGTGATTTTATTTAGAATCCTGGAGTGGTGCTTTGAGTATAGATGTATATATATAGAGACATTCATTCAGAGCTAGATTTGAATTATGTTGACGTTTGTCGTAATACATTATGCGTATCACTGCAAGTGAGCATGATACATGCATTAGTATTAAGTATTAGCATGATGATTTTACATGGACCAAATGGTAGTTCGAGTTTAATCTTAAAAACTGATTTAGTTTTTTTAAATGTTTTTTTCATTTGGTGGGATTTCTTTAATTATTCAGGTGGGATGGTGAGCTTCGAATACCTGGGAAAACTTTATGAAGAGACTACATTGGTTGTCCATTTCAGCTAATGGTTTATCTTGTGACCAATAGGTGAAACCTATGGCAGTTAATTATGACTAATGTTCAGCACTAAGTATCAAAATGATGGCCATGTATGAATAGAATGAGAGTTCGAGGCTGACCCCAGGTTCTGCATATGAAATAATTTTTACTTTTTCTGGAGAACTATTATTTTAAGAACATTTTTCTTTTTTTATTTCTGTTTTTTTTTATTTGCTTGCGGAAGGTGAAGCAGCTTAAATTGAACTCTTTTTATGCCTAGGTTGGTACAATAATGTACTTTATGACCATCTCGAAGGCCCTCCTTTCTGGTAGGATGACAGTCTAGCTGTTGACTTAGTTTAATTTAAAACACAGGCTTTTTGAGTGATCGTGATTGACTGTGACCAGTATTTAAATGGTGCTGATTAAATGCTCTGCCTTTCTCTTTCGGAGGCTTTGGTTTTACCTTTAGATGTTGGAGCATGATTTCCCCTTACTGACTATTGGGATACAATGTCATCCTTTAGCGAGAGACCAAACCTTATCATGGGTTATAGATAAATTGGGTAACAATGATGAAGCTACAGGCATAGACTGTTGCTAAATAATGTTGAAGTTAGTTACATTTTTAGTTCTATTTGAGCTTTTTGATGATAATGCCCTGTATTGGGCACAGAAGCCTGTTTTGGGTTCTTTTCTATTCCTATGTTTATGAAAGTTGCTTACAGATGGTGGTAGCTCAATCCGCGGGTGGGGATTTTAGCTCTGAAATCATAATATGGTTTTCTGGTAAATTGGGTGATGCTATGGATATTGGTTAACTCATAGTATGAACACCGACAAATAAAGTGAAATTGGTTGTTTACTTTTTTCTTTGTCTACTTGAATCTGTAAGTTGGTATACATTTTCAGTTTTAGTGCCTAAAGTGATTGGTGAAGGGAAATCCTTGGGTAATTTATTGTGAAGTTGTAAAACAAAATTCATGGTTGTGATGAAAATCAAATATTGCAGAGATGTAAGAAATAGTGATTATGATTGTGTTTCACTTTTCACATATTCAAACTATCACATACTTTTTTGGTATGGTGTTTTTCAGCAAGAGAATAGTTGTTTTTATTTTTATTTTTGAAATCGTGTCATGTGGTGATCACGAATGAAAGGCATGGTGTGGCCGCGATACTTATTTGTGGAGACGAGAATCTAGTGTATGTTACACTGGACTAAAGAGTGGGTGAAAAGATTTCTCGCTTTATGGACTAGGTGATTTTTACAAATTTCGTAGCATTGATTAGTCTGTATTCTTTTTCTCTCTCTGTAACATAGCTGAAGGATTAACTATAAAGTTCCATCCATACATGTAATAAATAGTTTTTGATAATTGTTGGTTTGCTGGCACATAAGGTTTTTTTATTGGGATTTATATCCCTTATGCCATTAAACAATAGTGGTGTTCTTCTAAATGTACATGTTGAGATAATCTCATTCGTTTTTATATGCAATACCTTTTGAGGAACAACATTTATATGCAATACCTGTTGATGGACAGAAACACCTGTTGACCAACACAGCATGATTTTTATACTGACCAGCAATATTATATTATGGGTAATGAATCTATGTATAGTTGATCATGTAGATTTTTTGTTTTATATTGTTACAGACTTGAGCAAGGAAAAGGAGGTGCGAAACATGGGTTGGCTGTACTAGCATTGGAGAACTGGACGACAATCATTTATGCGGAGTTGTTCATACTAATTCAGTGAAACCACCACTAAACTGATTTTTTTATGTTGTACTTTCAATTTTTATTTTTTTATGTCACGAGATAAAACTTGATTTGTTAGAGGATATATGGTGAGGGAATGTTGTGAATTGTTTATGAAATGAACTTTTGATGTAGATAATCTTGTGTAAATTAGACTCAAAAGTAATTGCTTTTTGAAAAAGTTTTTTTAGATGCCTCCTACTGATGTCTTTGACATGCAGGGGAAGGAGTATGCCTCTTTCATTTTCTTTTCTTCGTTACGTATAGCACAAAGTTGCAAAGTTGACATTACAATTCACAAAGCCATGTATGAGTCTCAATGCCCCTTTCGTACATTGTGATTCTGCACTTTGCACTCGCAAAGCCTGTATGGTTTCACACTGCAAGATCTGGGAGTGCAAAAACATTTCATACATCAGGCCCGTATTTTTTATTTGGAAAGAATTGATTGGGAAAACTAGTTTATTAACCACATGCCAAAGCAGGATTACATTACAAGCTCTTGCAGTGGCATTAGAAGTAGGGATGTTTGGGCAGCGGGTGCAAAACTCAAGGGGAGAGGCGGCTGGGGAAATAAAATAATAATTAAAAAAAAACTAGCCTTTGCTGCTGATGTCGCCACATCGCTCCTCTTCCCATGATGGTGTTAGTGTCCCAGCAGGCCCTGGGACACCAGCACAGGCTCCCCACCCAATCTGGGTGCTGATCTCATGCTATACATAGCATGAAAGCAGCATCAGGATTGGTCTGAGCAGCTTGGTCTGTCTCTCAGACAGTGAACTGGAGTCTGTGCAGTTTCTCCAACCTGGCTGTGCAACACAGGTGGGATGGAGAAACCTAAGTGCGCATGTCAAGTTTGGCCGGCCTAAGACAGCCGGGCCAAACTAACATGCGCCCTTAGGTGCACTCCACTTAACTTCCCCTCTCCCTCATCCCATGGTCCAGCCCCACCACTCCCTGCACCCCCCACAATAGTAAAATACAGTTTTATTTTTCAGCTGCTGGCTCAGCCAGTGGGGCGACGCTCCTTCTCCATTGTGAAGGAGCCGCCCCTTTTTAGGGCATCTGCAGTACCCCCATATATCCATGATGGAGATTCAATGGAATACTAACAAAGAAGAGCCCTTTATTTCTTAGTTCTGAAGTATTTACTGTGAGTTAAAGTATAAACTCTCTCATGACAGGCACTTCGTGAAACAAAGTGCTGCTAATAATTTTAATATGGAGATCTATGTTTACTATTGCTGTCTCTAAATACATATTTATGGTGTTTTGTCATTTTAACTAATGGTACTCTTGCTGGGGTACAAGCGCAATTAAAAGACAACAATATCTCAGAGTCTTTCTTACACATACACAAATAATGGCATTTACTTTCTTTAGAAAGTAATATACACTTATCTTAATAGATTTATTCGCAGAATAGAAGGCACAATCAAGGCACTTAATTAATGGGGTGAATATGGCAGTTTCAGGAACAAACCATAAGTAACAACATTGCTTTAAAGGCCCACAGTTAGCAATTTAATGAACTACAATAATTTGTATATTTATACTGAGGAGCTTTTATTCGCAGAAGAGGAAACTGCATTGTGAGAAAAGATGCAAATGGAGATGATCTCAAACAAATCTTCAAAGGTGAGCCAATGTTTGCATACAAATGCAAGAGGAGTATTAAGGAAATAGTAATAAACAACCAAAAATCCCGGAACTGAAAAATCTAGAACTGGTGAAAAGTAAAAAAAGCATTGGCAAAGCTAATAGGCCTCACCTATGCAAGAGTTATTAGCTTTGCCAATGTATTTTAACCATGTTGTATGCGTGGCTGCTGTTCAGCATGGCTAAAAGTTAGTGGTGTAGAAGGGAGTGGCGTGGAGTATCAAAGAGTGGAATGACGAAGAGTGGAGAACAGTGTTGTAAAGTGAAGTGCCAGAGTATTATGTATTGTAGTGGCATAGTGTGGAGTTGTGTGGAGAGGCATACACTGGAGGAGTGACAGAGTAGAGTGGACTGGTGTAGAGTGCATTGGCATAGTGTTTTAGAGTGTAGTGGCAATGAGTGCAGTGGCAATGAGTGCAGTTGCATTAAAATCAGTGGTGTACAATGTAGAGTTGTAGAATACAGTGGCATATATTAGAGTGTTGTAGAGTAGAGTGGCGCAGAGTGGAGTGGCACTGAGTGGAGTGACACAGAGTGGAGTTGAGTGGCATAGAGTGCAGTGGCGTAGAGTGTAGAGTAGAGCGTATTGACGTAGAGTGCACTGGCATACAGTGGTGCAGAGTAGAGTAGCTTAGAGTGGTCAAGAGTAGAGTATAGTGGCCTGGAGTGCAGTACCGTAGAGTAGTGCAGATTAGATTATAGTGGCATACAGTGCAGTGGCGTAGGATGGAGAAGTGCAGACTGAAGTAATGTAGTGTGGAGTAGTGCAGAATAGAGTGGCATAGAGTGCAGCGTTGCAGAGTGGAGTGTCAGAGTGCAGTGGTGTAGAGTGGGGTTCAGTGGTTTAGGAAGCAGGGGCGCAGAGTACAGTGATGCAGAGTAGAGTGCAGTGACAAAGTGCAGTTGTGTGGGGTGCACTGGTGTAGAGTGCACTGGTAAGGTGTAGAGTGGTGTAGAATGTAGTGGCATAGAGTGGAGTGGTGCAGAGTGTAGTAGAGTGGGGTAGAGTGCACTAGCATAGAAAAGATTGGTTCAGAGAAGGCTGAAGTGGCGTAGAGTAGTGTGGTGCATGGTAGAGTGCAGTTGCGAAGTGTGGCACAGAGTGTAATGGCGTAAAGTGGTGTAGAGTGCAAGGGCATAGAGTGCAGTGGTGCAGCGTAGATTAGAGTGACATACAGTGGATTGGAGTAGAGTGCAGGGGCATGGAGTTGAGTAATACAGAGTAAAGTGCATTGGCGTAGAGTGTATTGGCGTAGAGTGTATTGGCATAGAGTGCAGTGGCGTAGAGTGCAGTGTTGTAGAGTGATGTGGAGTACAGAGGCATAGAGTGGAGTTGTGCAGAGCAGATTGGTGTGGCCTAGACTGGAGGGGTGTAGAGTGCAGTGGTATAGATTAGAGTGGCGAAGAGTGCATTGGCATAGAGTAGAGTAGTACAGGGTAGAGTAGAGAGGCATAGTGTGAAGTGGCTTAAAGCGCAGTGGCATAGAGTGGAGTGGTGCAGTGACTTGAAGTGGTGTAAGGTGGTGTGGTGCAGAGTAGAGTTGAGTATTCGTGGTGTGGTATTGCACTGCATTACAGACAACACATTTTCAGTTGAAATGACCATTACATTTGCACAAACATATAGTTTTACTAATGAAAATATACAGTGCTCAGACAAAAATGTGTGGCAGTTGCATCACCTAGTGTAATGATTTGCTTTGATCATATTTAAGTAGTTATTTCCAATACACTTCCGAAATAACAAAAAATGTGTTTCATTTGTGTTCCTAATTTTGATATATTCTGAAATACACAGTTCATTTAAATGTTGCCGTGTGCTAGAAAAAAGCTCTTTCCTACTCCCAGTATCTGACAAGATTGTCATATAAATTCTCCCACTTTGAAGTCAGAGAAAAGAAAGTAAAAAAGCGCCCTCAGAAGACAGCGTCTGCCATTTGACCTCAGTCTTTGAATGCATAGCAAATTTGAGGAGATAAGAGCAGGATTTACAGGCCTGCTTACAGAACAGGAGAGCTCGGAAGGATACTGTAAATACGGTTTTGGCAAGCGTAGGTACGAACTCAAGCTGGACTGCCTAAAACAAATAAAGCCAGCAAATAGAAAGCAAGAAATTGTGAGTTACAAACCACAAAGCCAATGGCAAGCAACAGGCAGAATGTATTCCCAGATCAGCTTTCTGAATGTCCCCAAGATGTCTTTATCAAACCAGGCAGCTGTGCTGTCTGGTAGGCTATGACCTGATGAAGGGAATGTTTGCATCTTCTTTAAGAAAACATTCTATTAATTTAAAAGACCTTACATTGCCTACCTACACACAAGAGCACTTGCACTCCGCTGCCTGACCACTGCTGTAGTCCAAGAGTGACCACCACAATTAGAAATCTTCGCTAGACAGGTGTAGGTTTGTGGCACTGAAACTCTTACAGTGGTTGCCATGTTTAATGTGCCGCTCGGCAAGAAACATGGTAGTTTCCCAAATTCTACATTGAGCAGGATTACTGTGAATTTAGTAGATGGCACACTTGCCACATTTTTGCTGGAGTGTCCCATCTACCTAACTCTAAATGAGGGCCTTAGTGTGTGTCCATCGATGCTGCTGTGCTTATAGTACTTTGGCTTTGCTGCCTGTATCTCTGTTGGACTTGGTGAAAATGGGCATCTGCATGTGTGCATATATACTATACCCCTCTGTGTCTTGAATACAGCAAGAGCCAAGCCCATTGAACTGCCAGTGTTTGTTCCACAAAGACAGCCCTTCTGTGTTGTGTTTGAAGCCTCTCTGCAGCCTTTCAAGCAGAACATCCAGGACCTTGGAAGATGGCAACCAGGATGCCAGGCTAGGAACCCAGCCATGCTGTCCTGTAGCTCACAAAGGTTGGGCCTGGCAGAGGTTCATTTCCATTTTAATAATCACAATTTGGCACCGGCGCAGAGAACTGGACCGTGAGGACAAAAAAAAACGTGGGAGGGCAACATGCACCAAACAGAAAGGGCTTTGTTCAGCAGGTCCGCTTGGACACACAGCTTCTTACATATCCTTATGGTAAGTGGCGATAACCTCTTCTGCAAACCACACCTCTAGGATTGCCAGCTCCAGCCCATGTGAAAGCAAACACCGTGAACGGAAACTTGTGTTTTATTAATTTTAATCTTCTTCTTTAGTTACAGAAGATACAGAGAGCAGAGTCTATTTTTACATCAATGGCTTTCGTTGATCCTCGGGACAAATAAGGATTTTTAGGTTTTGTCGCAATGTTTTAAAACTTTTTATTGCTAAAACTGCTTGTCTATAAGTCATGCCTGCACACACAAATAGTATGATTTACCATTACGAAATAATTTTAAAGTCCAGGAAAGTAATTTTTGCACACGTAAATGGGGGCTTCCGTATGAGTAAGCCTATTAATGGGGTATGGAAATTTCAGGACAGGAACATCTCGAAAAGCGGTGCACGTCTATAAAATGACATATTTGTGGGTATTCACAGCCCACTTTCTGACCCCTTCAAACTCTGGAAAAGGTTGGAGAGTTACTATTCTCCGTGGCAGGAGTAAAACCCTTTCCAGGGATTCAGAGCGGAAGGGAATGTAGCATCATCCCCAGCCCGGAGGCTTGTAAATGAAACACGCCACACGAGAAGTGCAGTCAGAATGACTTTATTCCTCGACATATAGTGGCGTAGCGTGGGGGGTGCAGGGGGGGCCGGCCGCACCGGGCGCAAAATCTGGGGGGGGTGTGCTCGCACTCGCGAGTGCTAAAATCCACGGGTTAGGGGGCGCAAATTACTTGCCTTGCCCCGGGTGCTGACAACCCACGCTACGCCACTGTCGACATACACTCACACACTGCCTCATTACATAATGTTTCCATTAACCACACCTTAACACCTCCCCGCAAATTACGTACTTCCTGTTCAGAGTCCGCCCAGATCCAAGAGGATTCAAGTGAGCATAACATCAATATGCTACATCTCTCCTTTTGTTAAACAAAAAGTTGGCAGGCATCACAAAATCACATTTCCTCGATTAGTCGGCGAGGTGCTATCACTTGTCTGCCAGCTCGGGTGATCCAAGATGATCGAGGTCCATCCTGACCAGGCGGCAGTGACATAGGCTCCAGCCGCTGGAAGTGGCTTTATTGGCGAGGTCACTTCCTGTAGAGGTTCAGGACTCGATAAGTGTTGTGGTAAGTGTTTAAAATTTAATGGTCCCTGAGTGATGAACTGTCTAGGATGATGTGCTGTCACCATATATCTTCTGTTCGCTACAACCTGGATCGGATCAGTGGCAAAGGGAGCATCCGTCTTCCGTTTGCGTTTCTGCTTGACTATCACCCAGTCTGCTATGTTAAGGACTGTCTCCTGCCGATCTGTATATGTTTTCATTTTTCTTTTCCGAGCTACGTTGGTGTCTTGAATTTTGTTAGTATTGACCAATTGATCCGGAGTCCATTGAGATAGTTTTTGTTCTAATGACTCTCCCAAATAGCAAGGTGACTGGACTCTCAACAGTTGTGGAGTGAGGAGTTGATCGACAGGCCCAGAGGGCCGGACACAGGGCTTGATTCTCTCTGGTCACGTTCCGGAGATCACTGGAATGGTACATGTCACTTTGTCAAGTCTCTCAATGAGGCAACTCACTGTTACAAAAATGCAAATGTATCTTGAGTGATAGCTGGCCATGCCTAGAAAGGATCGCAGCAAGTGGATGACAGTGCTTGCACCTTGTCTGGGTCAGGAGTAATTCCCCCATCAGAGAATGCGTGCCCAAAAAACTTGAGTTTGGTCTTGTGAAACTCATATTTTTCGGCATTCGGAGTGGAACCTGCATCAGCGAGTAGCTGGCACACCTGGAGAAGGGCTTTATCATGTTCTTTTCATATTTTCCCACAGACCAATATGTCATCACTGTAGCTGAAAACATGTGTAACAGGTCAGATCACTTGGTGAATGAAATCCTGAAATACCTCAGCCACCGAGGATACTCCAAAGCCCAATCTCTTATATCTGAGTAAACCAACATGAGTTGAAAAGGTAATAATGTACCTGCAGTTCTCCTCCAACTTGAGTTGATGGTATTCTGTCAGAAATGGGGTCTCTGGTTGGCTAGGGTGTGCACCTCGGCCAGGCAGAAACCACCACTCTAGTCAGGGCGATTAAGGTACACCCTAAAAATAACCTGTGCTCACCCCTTGGTAGCTTGGCATGCAGCAGTCAGGCTTATTCTCCGAGATCATGTATAAAGCGTTTGCGCAACACACTCACATCAGCAACACAATAAATACACCAAAAAAGAGATGCCACACAGGGTTATATAAAAATAGGGTTCCTATATTGTAAGTATATATCTCAAAGGTGAACAACAACATAGTTCATAAGCACTGTGCATAAGGTCCCAATCCTCTACATATATCTTAGAACCAAAACACCAACACCCTATGTACTCTAGAAGTACCACTGTACTTGCATAACAGTCCCCAACAGACACAAACCAATTCTGTTGGTGCACATGAAGCAACCCCTGAAGGCACATTCATTATCCTGACAAGGTAAGGCCATACTATCAGGGTACGGTGTCTGAAATGTAATCAGGAAGCACATGAAATAACGGTGTTCACCAAAACATTCGGGTCATGTAATGCAGCAGTTACATATGAGACATACTTTGCAAAACATCACCAGTACCCTTTAACCCGCTAATATTGAACGAGCACTTATTATCCTAATCATGTAGGGTGAAAGTGATATAATTCATGACTACTGTACACACTATGTAGTCACCTTTGGTAATATTTGGCGAGCTAAACAAAGTATAGCACAATCGACATATCCTTATGTTGGTGCTGGAAATGCCACTGATAATGTACATGATACGTAGATCGCCCAATATCTCCCTCACACACAGGGTGCACTGTACCTGAACTCCTATTAGGTAAAATATTTGTGTGCCCCACCACAAGAGCAACCCCTTGCTTCTCCTGAGACGGTTTCCGTGGCGATCCACTGCCTCAGCGTGGAGTGTCCCCCGTGGTAAGTTCAAAAGTGGAGGAGGGCACCCACACTGTAAGGGGGAAGTAGGGAGAGCTCCTCGGACTTCCCCATGCCCGATCCTTCATGAATAGGGGCTGGGGCTGCCCCCAGTGCTCTTCCCGCAACGTGGTGTAGCTGCCCTCGGTGTGGGGGCTCCTGAAGCGGCGGTCTTCCTCCTTTCCTTCGGTGGTTGGAGCGCAGGGAACTAGGTGGACCGTGCTGGGCTGTCCTCCATGGTTTGGGGCAGCCTTGGCAGTCCACGGCAGGTACCAGGCTCTTCCTCCTGCACTGGGGACACTGGCATGGCGGCAGCGATCCTCTTTTGGGGTCCGGTGGCATGTGAGCCCCTTTCTCCACATCCCTCATGGAAGAGGGGCCTCACTATGGGGGATTCCAACCTCCAGCAAGAAGTTGGTGTGTAGGGAGATGGTGCCTTGGGCCGGCTCCTCTTCCTTTTTGCCCGCATGTCAAGTTTTCTTCACTGGGGGCAGCAGGTGAACAGAAATACAGGATCCACCTTGATGTACACTGCAACACACGCTGCTCGCGGGGAATTTGAAGCCCTCAACACATGCTGGGATGTTAAAAGGAAAGTAAATTAAAAGAAAAGTGCTCTCCATGCACTGGGGGAAAGTTGAAGCGCTCAGCATGCGCTTTGCTGCAAGCCCCAGAACAAGCTTGCACTTGCCGTGGGAAATAAAGTGCTCACCAAGTGCTGAGAACATTGGTGGGGGGCACAAAGCAGGCAGGCAGGCCAGCACATCATTAATAGTGGCAGAATAGCGGCCCCCTTGGCAACACAGCAGTGCCTTCATGAAACAGAGTCTAGAAGCCACTGGAAGCAGGCCAACAAGCAGAAAAGCAATCTAGGGAGTCATTTATGCCACCCAGCAGCAGCAGGTAGCAGGGCAACCACATAAGAGCAGTCCAGATGAGTCATTTGTGCAGTCCAGCAGTGCTTCCGACAGAGGTTCAGTCCCAGGTCCCAAGTGCTCTCAAAATCATGGGGTCAGAGCCCCTATACTTACACTCCAGGTGCCCAGCTTCTAGAAGGTGGGAGACGTTTCAAGACAGATCTGATCAGTTCCAAGAATTTCCCTTCTCCCCTACTCTGGCTCCAGACATCAGTAGGGGATAAACGAGCCCTTTGTGTGAGGGCAGGACACACCCTATACAAGTGTAAAGTGTGATCGCCCTCTGCCTGTCCCAGCCCAGGAAGACCATCAGTACGTAGATGAATGCAGATGTAACCCTGTCATACCTAACCCTCCCTGATTGATGGTTGTCTGGAGAGTATGCACAAAGTGTAGCTGTCACTCTGCCCTCGACATGGATTGGAGTCAGGCTGCAAAGCACCAGAGTGATAAGCATAGATAAATGGCCACTTTGACTCAGTCCCATACTCATGAGTGGATGACTGTCTTGTCTATCTAATTCCCATGCTTCTTATCCAATTGCTTTCCTCCCTAGTCTTTGTTTGACTGATCTCAGGAGCTATTCTTCTTTACAGTGTTCTTAATGGATTATTCTTGCCCTTCCACTGCTTGCGTTCATGGCACTACTTTTTTCTTTTAGCACTCCATGAGAGTGGACATGTATTCTTGCTCACACCCTCTTGTGCTTCTTCACCTCTTGACTCCCCCTCTCCGTGCTGTTCCTTTCCTCCTCCCCTAGCTATTTCATTGCTTCACCAGCGTACTTTTTTTTTGTTTTAACCCCCCACATTCCCATTGATGTCGATTCACCAAAACGTCTGGGTAGCGGAAGTGACATCACACACCCTTTGACCTTAATGACATTACAGGAAGTGATATAACATGACCTTTGACCCCAAATCTTTCCAGGAGGTGATCATGTGACCTTAACCCTGAGAACATCACAATAATTGACATCACTGGCATTCCATAATAACTGTATAATTGGTATGAAAATAGAACACAAATGTCTGTTTTAGATACCATTTATATTATAGTGCTGACATGATCTTTGAAAATCGCGGGGAATAATACTTGCTCTGAATTGTGGCGAGTGAAGCAAATGATCCAGACCTCCTCTACGGAATGTGCAGAGTGGTTATGAAGCTGATAAAATTTTTTAAAATATTCATTCAAATAGTGCATCTGTAAAGCACATTTTTCACACAGATAAGCTAAACAAATCATAGGCTCTCATTAAATACTCATGTCTTTTCATAGGTTGTTTCAAAATGTGCACTGTGGCCCCATATGCTAAAAATGATCTCTACAATGTCAGGACCAGCATTTGATCATGGTTCTCCCCTCCCATATGCCACTGTTGTCCTCCCATATGCCAGGTGTTACCCCCAATGTGCAAGCTCCTGCATCTTACCTTGGCTTCCCCTTACGCCAATAACTTCCTCAGGAACGCCAGCATAAGATTTTTCCAAGGGTGCCCCATATGTCAAGAATTACTTCTAGTATGCCAGCATCAGTATTTCACCATGGGCCAATCAAGCCAAGATTTAACTCTAATATGCCAGTACAAGAATGTTACCAAAGGTGTCTGTAGTGATCACAATTGTTTTCAGTACACAGGCACAAGTCTTTTGCCAAGGGAGCCTCTCTAAACCAAGAATGTTTTGAGTATGCCTGGGCAAATCGAAGACTCACAAGCATGACACTACATTCTCAGTATCCCTCATGTACGTTCACTCACTAACACTCATTGTCACTCATTGACACCTGCTCTCGCTCATTTGCACTCATTCATTTTCACTTTCTTGCAATGTTACTTTCCCTCATTTGCACTCACTCTCACCCTTTATTATTCTGATTCATTCATATTCACACTCTTTTTTACTCTCAATCCCTCATTCTAACTCACTCTCACTTATCCTGCCTCACTGATTCACCCATTTTCACTTGTGGTTACACTCCCTCATGTATCATCTTTTTTTTTTTAAATCTTTTTATTGCAAACAGAGCTCAGCATACAAATGAAACCCATATCAATTACAGAGTAATAGTAGCTCAGTCAAGGTACACAATATTATCCGGCAATCAACCAACATAACATAACTACTGTACCTAGACCATCTCTTATTCCCTGGTCTACCACTTCTACTCCTCACCTCTCCCGGGGGTCCAAGCCATAGCCACTCCCTTACAGGCTATTCTGACGTGTCTGTATGTAACCCATTTTGACCATATTTTTCTATATTTCTTCTCGCATCCCCTGCTTTTGTGTATTACTTGTTCCGCTCTTTGGCCCCAGTCTAAGTCTCTCTCTCAATCCTCGGGCCGGGGAGGGTCCCTCGCCCCCCACCGCGCTATATTTCGCTTAGCCACGCCAGTCGCCAATTGTAACCAAATCTTCAAATGTCTGGGCCACCCCTCGTCTCCCATAACGCCCAGCACCAGCCATTTCGCCTCCAGCGGTATAGTCAGGCCGGTTACTTGACCCATTTTCTGTACCACCCTTTGCCAGTTCTCTTGGATTACCGGGCAACCCCACAGTGTGTGGAAAAAGGATCACACCGTGTCGCATCCCCTTGCACACAAGTCAGAGTCAGTATGACCCATCCTATGCAATAGCGCTCTGGAGCAATATGCTCTATGGAGAACCCTCAATTGTATGAGACGGAAGTGGGCCCTTATAGCTATCTCTCAGGGGCTCTGCACCGCCTCCATCCAATCCTCATCCTTGAGCATTCCTAGATCACTTTCCCAGGCGGCCCGTACAGGTTTCAGAGGGACTGGGGAGTTGTTCATAATAATAGAGAGATTGCCTTGCTCGTCAAAGGCCCTGTCAGCAGTCTGTCTTCCAGAGGGGATGACTCTGGCAGTAGCTCTTCCTCCACCATGTGCCAATGTAGTGCGTGTCCCAGCTGCAACAGCCTAAAGCGCACTGACTGCCCCATCTTGTACTCACGTTCAAGGTCCTCAAACGTGACTAGTGTTCCCCCTCTCCACACATCTCCCAAGAACTCTATCCCAATAAGCTCCGATTTCCGAAATCCCTGGAGTTTCCCCACCTCCCGCAACCGCACCCTAGACCATAGTGGGGTGCTGCTGGTGAGCTTCCCCTACCAACCCAAATATCTATTGGCTGCACTCCAAGCTCTATCCACCTATTGCGTATGGAAGGGGAGCCGGCCCAACCGCGCACCCCATAGAGGAGTGCCTGAACGCCCCGGGGGCCCATTGCCTCTCTGTCCACCCAAAATGCCGGGTCCCACTCCACCCCAAACACCCATTCATTAATTATGCACAGTTGTGCCACCCAGTAGTATGTACGTATGTCTGGGACCGCCAGCCCCCCTGAAAAGCTCCGCTCTGGAGTTTAGTCAGTAAAATGCGCGAGCTACCCCCATCCCAGAGGAGCTTCCTTAGTTCACTATTTATATTTTGGAACAGTCCAAGTGGCACTTTGTATGGGGTGTTCTGCAGGCAGTACAGCAAACGTGGCCGGGTCATCATCTTAAACAGTACAGCACGTCCCATCAGGGAGACCAGGATGCCTCTGCAGTGGGAGACATCCACCTGGAGTCGTCTCAGCTGCACCAGCAGATTTTCTTCCGGGAACCTGGACATGCTTCGCGTGACATACATACCCAAGTAGCGAAACCCCTCCTTTGCCACTGGAGCAACACATCGCGCCGGCAGCTCCAGGGCGCCCCCGTGAGCGGGTAAACCAATGATTGGTCCAAATTAATTTGCTACCGAGAGTAACTACCAAAAATTTAAAAGCTATGGAGCAGCCTATCTAATGTAACTGTCGGTCTCGTAGCGTAGAGCAGGATGTCGTCAGCGTATAAGGAGATTCACTCCTTCCAGTCCCCTTTTCCTCTTATCCCATGTACCAAGGGGTCCTGATGTATCCCTCACGTATTCTCACTCACAGTCTCTAACAGTTCCACACATGTGTTCTTGCTACTACATCCTCAGTCATCCCCACCCACTCACCTGCAGTCACTCTTAGTCTGACTCACATACTAACACAATCTCCCTCATGCTCACTCACTGTCGGTGAATCTCACTTACACACTTACATGCTAACACACAAGAATGCCCACACATACATAAGCTCTCACTCTCCCGGTCACCCTCCTACCCACAAGCACATGCACAACCCACATTTAAAATCATTTCTTTACCTCAGTTGCCAGTGAAGATCCATTTTTATTCAATAAATAAAGGGTGGCACTACGATGCCCAAAAGGCCAAGCTACACCTGTGTTCCTGACACTGAATGT
Source organism: Pleurodeles waltl (assembly GCF_031143425.1). NCBI lineage: Eukaryota > Metazoa > Chordata > Amphibia > Caudata > Salamandridae > Pleurodeles > Pleurodeles waltl. The sequence goes on along the minus strand of NC_090449.1, from coordinate 1,029,593,570 downwards.
TCCACCTCTGAGGCCAGTCTAGGCAGGACTGGGAACCAAAAGCAGCTCTTGCAAATGATGTCCTGCCAGCCACCAAACTCTGCTAAGTGAGCACAGCGAGTTGTACCAAAAACTACAAGGGGAGCTTAGGAAGAGTCCTCACCAAAGACATCTTTGAAACAAATGTGGAAAATGGTGCATTATACCACGCCTGCTTCATCATGCACTAATGCCCCCAGCTCCTTTTCCAATCATTTCTCTTTTGCTCTCTCGTGCGTTTTCTGAATCATTACCTCCTTTCCCTAACCATAGTACCTTTATAGCTTTTCTCTCAACCTATCTGTTTTTCTTCTCTCTCCTTCTTACTATCACTCTCTTCTTTTCACATCCTTTTCTTTGTTCTCTCTTCTGGTATGCATTTCATTGCTCCCATCGGTTTATTTCCTCATTCCCTATGATTAATCTTCTCTCCATCTTTCCTTCCTTCTTTTGTGCACAGATGCTCTTCTTCCAACCTTTCCCTGGATACCTTCCCTCTCTCTTCCTCCCTTTGAACCCCTCCTCCTCTCCTATCTTACCTTCTCTTTGCCTTTTACTTTCTGTTCCTGTCTCCCATACTTCTTTCTCCTTCCTAAACCAATAAAAGAACAGGCACTAGGCAATGCTTGTCAGGGGTGCGTTCCAGTAAGGAAGGGTGCATCTGATGACCATGTAGAGTTGACAACATGAACAGACTGGACACTGATGGCCATAATTCGCATGGGAGAAATTGTATTGGAAAAATGCAAGGGTAAATCTGGAGACAACATAAAATCGGTGAGTAAATAATGGCATTGGATATAAGTGAGCCATAGTACCTGTTGCAATTTTTTTAAGGCAAGCAGGAAAATGAAAGGCAAGTTTTGCTTTCTAAATGAAAACAGCAACTTGAAACCAAATTTGCAGACACTAACAAAAACAAATGCAATTAGGAACACACTTTGAAGGGTGACTGACATCAAATGGATATTCCTCAGCAGCTCAGTAGCTTTTGAAGTCCATGTACCAGCAACTCTGCATTGAGCATGTGTGGGTTAAAATGCAGAAAATTTTGGGGCAACGCATATACAAATAGGCTGCAGCAACTGCTGTTTATATAGATTTAGCAGACACCTCCCTTGTTGCCTCTATGTGCTTTACTTCCTTGAGGGCTTACAGTTGTGTGTGCTTCCCAAAGCCTGGGCTTTCAAAAAATAGGTGCTATCTGAGCTTCTCGGGAGTGGTCTTTGTCTGCACCTGTGAATGATGCTGATACCTAATGAGGCAGTATTTGTATTTCCCTACAGTGATGCTAGATGTTCTCCAGACATACCTCAGACTTGTCTTACAATGCTGCTGCAACTTTAACTAATTTGTCACTGTCTACAATTGTCATCTTTGTTATTATTTAAAGGGGCAGCAACAGCACCTGTGTTTATACATTCACCTGGACAGTGTCTCCACTTTGTTGGCAATTGTGCAATATTATAATGGGACTGTGCCTTCACTTATGTGCTTCATTTCTGCTGCAAAGTGTATGAACATCTTAGCAGAATTCTTATAATTGGCTAGTGTATGCATTGTCAGCGATGCTTTGATATCAGTACGTATCCTAGAATAGGTATTTAACTACACCACGCAATCTCAAATCCTAAAATTCAGAACACGCCAAAGAAAAAATTATTTGCACATGCGCATCCACCCACTTCACTGCCCCATGGATGCCAGCCGCCACTGGGGAGAATCCATTTGTAGTGTAAATTACTAAGGAGCATGAACCCTCCACGACCCGTGCTCTTCGCTCCCCCTCGCAGAGAATGACTTCACATGCATTCTGAAATGATTTAACCCCTTCAAACTCAGGACATTGCCTTTCTGTATACTTACGAGGAAGCGCCCCCAGAAAGTGCTCAATGGCCAGTCTGGCCGGAGCCCAGGGGTCGCAGAGACAGTGCATGGGTCCCACATGCGACCCCTGGTAACCGCTGAATGACGTCCACTCAGCCCACCTCCTTCACTGATGCAGCCATTCAGCAGCGTAGACTTCTTCCCATTTAACTCCTCCCCGCTTCTCTGTTGCTCCCTTACCCTTTCCTATTGCATTTTTTTTACTTCTTTTGGTGTTTTTTGAAGCACTTAGCAGCTGCAGTTTGCTGCTGGACTATTTCTTTTGCTCAATTTTTTTTAATGCTATGCTAATGTTAATTATTAGAAGGAAATCCAGCTGCGGTTTCTTTTCAAGTGCGGGGGAGCATAGCTGCGAGCCACGCAGGCAAAAATAAAATGTTAATGAAAAGCTTTCATTGACATTTTATTTTTACCTACGCAGTGTGCACCAGCCCAGAGACATGCTGGGCCTGTCCCAGTAGCAGGGCTTACAGGGCGTTCCAAAGTGCGTATGTCACTTTTGCCAGCTGTTTTGTGTCAGCCAAAGTGACATGCGCACTGTAAAGCCCTGCACTCAGCTGTTGTAAGACTGCTGTGTGGAGACCCAGCAGAGGCCTCTAGGGCCTGAAGGAGCATCTAGCCAGGACACTCCATCCAATCCATGCGCCTCTCTCATGCTGGTTAACCGCATGAGAGCAGCGTCTGGATTGGTTAGGACAGCTCTTCCGGCATTGATGAAGGAGAAGAGCACAGCCAGCAAGTAAGTGCAGTCTTTTATTTTAAATGTGTAGTGTATGTGTGTGTAATGCATGTATGTGTGTAATGCATGTATGTGTGTAATGCATCTAAGTGTAGTGTTGGTTTGTACTTAGTGTTATGGTTTATCCTTTTGGAGGAAGGGGTGGTTTACTTTGGGGTTTTGGAGGGAGCGGTGTTTTATTCATTATTTTGGGAAGTGGTGGGGCACCAGGCGCCGCTGAAGAAATCAAAATAATGATGTGTGTAACAAGGCACCTGCATTTTAAATTTGAGGAGACAATACCTGGGAAGATGGATGGGCATAAAAGGAGAACTCAAAAACTGTCTCCGACCTATGAATTGTTGGAAATTGACACTATATACCAATACATACATAAACATTTGCATTCCTCATGCTTTATGTTGTAACGTATTTTTGTATAAAGGGTTTAGCCGCAATGAAGAATGTAGTGCCTAGAGAAGGTACGTGCCTTGAGCTCCCTGCAGTGTGTTGAAAAATGACGGTGCTTCCAGGACCTGTATTACAGGTAGTTTAGTCTAAAATAACCAAACACATTCGGCTTTTGTATAGTGAAGCAGTGTATGCCAGGTTTCTATAACACATGTACAATAGCAGTTCAATCTTCCCCAAAACAAATAACAGGTGTGAGAGACTTGGCAGACCAGTGCATGCTGCTCTCAGACACAGAAAGTGCAACACAGAGAGCAAGAGTGCACACAACAGATGAGGTTTGCTAGGCCCAAGGCAAGCCTCCTTCACATACACAGAGCAGAATGGCACTGGCAGCACCATTGCAAAAGAGTGTGTGTGTGAGTGTGTGTGTGTGTGTCTGTGTGTCTGTGTGTGTGTGTGTTATGTACACTTACGTAGATGCTGTCAGATTGACACATACTGCCGCATAGACTACACCTGCATTCTGCTATATCTAAATCCAACTTGAACACTCATGCGGTTCAGGAGTTGGGGTAGAGGGTTTGGCTTCTGGTAAGGTGTAGATTTATCATTGAGCTTATTGTTAGAAATAATGTAAGATCTAGGCCAAGGCTTTGCATTAAGGGTTGGGTTAGGGTGAGGGCAATGCTGAGATTTAGGGTTAAATTTAAAATTAGCTCTGGAGTTAGGTTCAGGATTTTTTGTAAGGTTAGGTTAAGATGTCAACATAGGTTTGGGCTGAGCATGAAGGTTACGGTAAGGTTATTTGTGGACTAAGCTAGTGGTTTGGGTTAGGCTTTATGTTAGAGATTGTTCAAGATTTTGACCTAGGTTTAAGGAAGAACATAGCCTTAGAGCCCGCCGTAGTGGGCTATACCGGCCATTAAAGGCCCGCTCCAGCGTTAAAAGATGAAGCCAAAGGCGAGGGCCTTTAACAAGGGAGCAGGACTTTTATTGCAGGTATAGCCCAGCTACAAAGGACTATAAGGCTATTAGAACATTACACCAATAGAGGGCAGAATGTTCTAATAAATAAAACAAAGTCCTCACAGAGTCTGAGGGGATTAAAATCCCCTCGGCTCCGCAAGGCCTTTGTTCACAGCTGTTGCTGTGAACAAAGAACATTGGAATGTTGACGCTACGGGCTGTTACTAGCCAGTAAAAGCCAAGCGCACTCCATTCTCTCCGCTGGAGCTCCCAACATTCTAAAGTTCTATTAAGATTTAGCATCTGGTTTAGGATTATATTAAGGGTTAGATTTAGGGTGATTAGCAGGTTTAGGTTTAGGGCTACACTCAAGTAAGGAATAATGAATGAATGTAGCAGTTCTCATGATCTCATGATCATGGTCTGATCATGACACTCTGATAGATATTGTAAATTTAAGATTTAGGTTAATGGTCAGGTGTAGGCATAGGGTGAGATTTAGGATTAGTTTTGAGAGTATGGTAACATGTTAGAATTTAAGATAAAGGTAGGGTTAGTGTAAGGGGTAAGGTAAGTGATAGAGTTAATGTTAGGGGTAAGATTTGGGGTTGGGTCAGGGTTTGGAGTACATTAACAGTCAGCGCTGCCAGTGCAGTGGCTAATTACATTATTTAAATACTGAGATGATGTACTAGTAGTTTGATGATATTGCTTCTTTGAACATAGGGAGAAATAAGAAAGCCAGGTCACCGTACACAGGCATTAGTGAGCTGTTAGGGTCCTCCATGAAACTGACTATAGAAGAAATCATGAAAAAGGTACTTTGTTAAAAGCGTAAAAAAACATGCATAGGCGGATAAGGACAAAAGAAGGGTCAAAGGAGGAGGAAAACCCGCTGGCAAGAAGACCCAGGGTGCAGATCAATAGGGAGATATGAGTGTCTTCTTTTTTTTATATATACAAGTGTGCACTGTGAATTCTATCATGAGCATGTGTCACATCTATTAAATTCATGAACCTCGATTTACCAAAATGCCAGCGGAAGTGACATCACATGCCCTTTGACATTAATAACATCACTAGTTGTGACATCACATGAATTTTGACCCTGAATTTTCCCAGGAGGTCATGTCACATTACCTTAACCCTGATGACATCACAATAAGTGACATCGCTGAAGTTCCATAAGAACTGCACAAATAATATAGCAACACAACAGAGGCACATGTCTATTTTAGATTCCACCTTCCCTAGGGTGCTGACATAATCTTTGGAAGTTGTGGTGTCTGATGATCGCTTTGAATTGTACCAAGTGAGTGAAGCAAGTGAGTAGGACCTCTTCTAAAGGGTTCAGAAGGGCCTGGCCCAGAGAATTGTTTTTGAAAAATGGGGTTGAATAGTGCTTTTTAAAGTAAAACTGTCACATAAAGTCAGGGCCAGACTGGCCGTAGCATGCATCAGGCGTTTTCCTGGGTGGCTGGAAGTGTAGGGGCTTGTTTAAAATCCACTCACTCTCGTTTCTAGCCTCTGTGCGGGGGCTCTGACAAAATTGCCAGGGCTGCTTTGGGTTCCCAGTCCGGCCCTGCATAAAGGTGTTGAAAGGCCATAGGCTCCGACAGGACACTCCTTAAATATTGAAGCCCTTTCATGGTTTGTCAAGCCAAAAACATGGCACTTCCCAGGAGTTGAGCCCATTTTTTTCAAAATGTGCTATTCGTGCCACCATTTGTCAAAACTGACCTCTACCGTGCCAGAGCCAACATTGTGTCATAGGTGCCCTCTTAAGCCAAAAATTAAATACAATATCCCAGAGCCAGAATTTTACCATTACTGCCATCCATATACCAAGGTTGAGCCTTGTGTCAACCATCACCTCAGTGTGCCTGGGCTAGCATTTTGTCATGGTTGCCCCTTTCTAATGCCCCTGGTAGACCTCCCTCATGACAATAATTACCTCCAATGTGCTAGTGCCAGCATTTTGTCATGGGTGCCAACCATGCCAAGAATTACCAGTAGTATGCCATTAGCAGTATCCCAAGAACTGCTTCCCGTACTAAGTGCCTTTGTGCCAGTTCCGTTGCTTCCCTTTATGCCAAGAATCATCTCCAGTCATGTTGTCACAGGTGCCTGTCATGCTAAGGATTTGGGAATGAAGGGCAGGATTACCTTTACAAAGGAGTGCTTGTTGGACTTGCAATAGACAAAGATGCTCTTGAGTAGTGGGCACTTTTCACCAAGGTGAGGACCAGGATGAGGTGAGGGGATCAGAGAGCGGTAGAGGGAAATGTTCCTCCGCAGGTGAGACGGTGGCGGGAGCATTCGCTGTATAAGGAAGGGGCAAGAGTGATGGGAGATGGTTTGCACTTTTGTTTTTAGTTCAATTATAAGGGACATCAAAGCATTAGGCGAAAATCTTGAAGTCGGTTGGAGAAATGGTGCATTGTGTTCAGTAGACGCTCGGAAGTAGAGATAGCGGATAGTCCGGGGGGCGCGGCATTTGACATTGAACCAATTTGCTAATTTCAGCGCTGTGGGTGGCGCCTAAAAGCCGAACTGCGATTACAAAGTGATCTATCATGTGTCTGGGACAGAAGGACTGGTAGTAAAAAACAACACTGTCCAAAAATAATGCGTGGTCATGTATGTGAACATGGACCATGTGGCGGGTCTGGAGGGGATTTATGGGGAGGAGACGACGATGGACGAATGCAACAAAGTCAGCATTTAGGGTGCTCCAGTCACTGTGCTGCCTGAGAATTGACCACAGAATATGGATGAGACTCAGGATAGAGGAGAAAACATTGAAAAGACATATACACAGGTAGGTAAGTATAGATTTTATGTACCTAACTCTGCATACATGCTTGGGCACGGTGCATGCATCTTCGAGTTGCATAGATGTGGTGTTAGGAATAGTAAATCTAAACCTTACCTTTTGACATTCTGTCCCTGGATACTATCTTTCCTCAGTATTCTTGTACCACAGTGTTCTGGAGTAGATATTCAGTAATATAATCGCTCCTGGCACACCCAACAAAGATATCATTCCTGGGGAAGCAATCTGAGGTGCATCTATTCCTGAAGGAAGTGTTCCTCTTAGGATGTTTGGTGTTGTGTGAACGTTTTGAGTAGATAAAATACAGGTGTGCAGTAGATATTCACAATGTCTTCCAGCACTACCAGGTAATTGAACTCCCAGGATGATTTTTTTTTAATTTGCCTGGAAGTGAAAGAGAAAAGATAAGTATGCTATGAGCTTTTGAGTAAGTCATGTGGAATTGAGAGCTCCATTGACACAGGCAATGATGGAAAGCCCGAGGCGAGCAATCTCTTCCATGACATTTTCAGGACTATACATGGACCTGGTGTGGACACCAATATCACTGATGTTTTGTTTCTATGCAATGGCAAAGGTTCAGGGTCATACTAGAGTAGGGGAGTGAGGACATGGCAACTCTTGAGGATGTAGGCTCCTCCTGTGCAGTGCTCATTCTAGTGAGTATTAGGACATTTACATTGAGTAGACCAAGTGCTATGGGGGGGTCAAAGGGACATTCAAAGGATCGACTGGGTCACCCTGGTAGGTATAGCATGGAAGCTGGTTGGATACTTTTTTGGCAAGTCACCATGAAGAGATAGCTTGGCAAATGAGATTTCAAGTGTGTGTAGGAAAAAAGGCAAAGGTCCCGGCGCAGCAAAAGTACAACTGGGGCTAGTTACAATTTCCTCTTCAGATTGGACGAGGAGTTGCTCAAAACCTGTGTGCTATGGATGCTCTTTTAACCATTTAGGGTAGCCCACTTTGTGAGTTTCTTTGTGAAAGTAAAAAGTTTGAAAAAGTTTGGTGACTGGCCATCACAACTGATGTTGGCCACCCACCAAACCTATGGTACACTCAAAGAAACAGACAGGAGGGCAGTTCCTTTCAATGTACAGAGATGACCTCTGTGCTGTCTGGATTCTCTAAATTTGGTGGTCCATCGGAATGGCAGGCGTAATGTTTCTTGCCACTCTGACAAACACAGTAGTATCTGTCAAACTATAGATTAAGTCATTAGTAATCACATTTCGCCCCCCCCTCCGGTTTTCTCCTTTTTCACATTGGCAAAAGCAGGGAAGAGATTGGAAAAAAAATTAGTACATATGGATATGTTGCCATTCGGTGGGCCAATATACAGTGATACAGGGAATGAGATGTCCTTTTCAGTGCTTCATTTGTAAATTAAAACGTGCCGGTGCTCTAAGCCCTCCTCTTAAACATGCGGCTGCTGCAATTAAATGTGGCAACATGGAATACTGAGGCAGCGTAATCCTGAAGCCATCTCGGGCCTCTTCAATCCATTTACAGCCTCTCCCTGGCCCTTCAGCTCACTCTTGCAGCTTTCTGCTTTCTCCTATTGTGACGCTTTTTCGTTTTTCTCTTCCTCCGTCTTTCCCATATGTGTCTTCTGCTCACAGCAAATGCTTGGGCAGAAGAATAAGCGCCAGCCCTCAAAAATAAGTGCCATGCTCAGCACCGGAAACAACAAGCACAAATTTAGCACTGCTCCATACTCTCCCCAAACCACTAACAAAAGGCTTCTGAAAGTGCCTCGTGTGTTGTAGGGAGTTTTCAAAATCTAAAGTGAATATCACAGACTCTCCACATCCAACATAGAAGCTTAGGGGGTTTCGGTTCACCCTGTGCTCACTGTGTGATGCCGGTTCCTTACCGGGTGACTGTGTGAAGTGTGCTAAAATCATGTAACACACCAAGGCACCATGCAGCCAGAGGGTAGGGGAGGGGGGAGTTTACACACGCACACATCACTCACACTCATTCATTCACACATGCACTCACTCACCCATTCACAACACTCACTAACAAATACACGTACATTCATACAAGCATGCACGCACCAAGCATTAAAAAGAAATACAACTTACCTCAGCAGCTCTGGCAGGGAAGCCTCGGAGGTCCAGGAGGGTTGAGACTGCTGCCTTCCTTTATTGGCTGGCCTAAGGTCAGCCAGCGAGGGAAGGCAGCAGGCCCAGCTCGTCACGGAGCAGGATGGGTCAATGAGACTGCTGACCCCATCCCACTCTGTGACAAGGTGACATTGATTGACACTGGCCCTGGGCGCTTCAGAACTTAAAACTGAAGCACCCAGGTCCAAAGCAATCTGTAACGTTCCCCCCTCATCATGAGGTGAAGGGCCTCGAGGCACCTTTGCTAGGCTGGAGAGGTCACGCCTACAGGGCTGTGATTTCTTCAGCCCAGCAAAGTTCTGCTCAGGCAGCCAGGAGTCTGCGTATTTAGCGCATGTCTAGCTCATGGCTGCCTGACCTGAACCAGAAGAGGATCTGTTAGGCTGACTTTTGTTCAGCCTGACAGATACTGTTCACGTCAGGAAAACGGCAGGGGGGGGCGCGGCCCATCAGCCCATATGGACGGGGCTGCTGGCACCATGTACCTTGGCTGCTCTGATTAACTGAAAGGCTTTCAGAAGTCTGAGCGTCTAAAGCAGATGCAGACCGTGGGATAGGCCTGTCCTATCTTTTTATGTGCAGAGAAAATTACTATTCAGTCAATCAGGATTTATAAAGTGCGGCTAATTACAATGGTATCGTTTGTGAATACCCAAAACATAGCGAACTTACACAAAAGTGTCAGTTTACCTTTGTGAATCAGGCCCCAAGTGTCCACGTAAAAGGTTCAGCAGCAAGAGCTCCAGCACTGATCTGTTATCACTCCTTCATTTGTCAATATCTCTAAGATATTCAGTAGCTGAGTGATTTTAGGATCATCAGATGAATGAATGAATGAAAAGGTATAACAATTGTGGCAACTATTACAAAGGTAGCCGTGGAAAGCTGTTTTGCATCCAATATGATATATTTACACCCAGTATTTTAACAAGTTGGTATGGACACTATTACTGTATATTCTGCATGCTGTATGATACTTGCACCCTGCTACCCCGGAGAGCACATTGAGTGGTCAGTGGCCTGCGCACTCCACCTCATGAAAACAAAGTTGGAAGCACGCCAAATGTTGTGAATGGTTTAGTACGTACATCAAGTATCCAAAACGTGAAGTAAGAAAATACAAAAGATTTGTTTATTTTAATGCAAATAAATAGTTGCACACAGTCTTGTATTCATTCTTAACAGTCATGAATACCCAGATCTCTTGACCAGTGATTCCTAAATCTCAGTTGAGGAGAGAACCAGGATTATTGGAGATTTGCCATTTTGGCATGCTAACTCAAAGCAGCGCCACAGTCGTAAAGGCAATCAGTAGCCATCAGTTATGTTTGTGAAGGTTATGCCAGTTTGACACTTAATAGGAGCATCCTAAGTAGGTCTAAGTGAGGTGTCTGGAAGCGTATTGATGTGTGATATAATGTTATATGGTGCTGCGTAGAGTGGTAGTGAGGTATGTTGTGGTGTATTGTCTGGTGCAGCATGTAGTGTGTTGGCAGTGATGTGGTGTGACAGAATGATTTAAGGAGTTGTTTTGTTGTTGGTATAGTGTGGTGTACGATAGTGTGGTCTAATGCTTGGTTGAACGATGTGATGTGGTATTGGACAGTTCCGGCAAAACTCAGCCAAGCACTGTGTGGCTGGCGAGTGCGAGCAAAAATTAGCCTCCCCTAGTGTGATTTTCGGGTGCTATAATGCCTTCCGGTGAATTTCTCAACGCCGGCAATCACAGCAGGCCGCAACCGCTCATGTTGAAAAAGCTGCCACTTGAGTAGGAAATCTGCTTGAGCAGTAGAAAAAGCAGCGCCCTCAGGCATGCCATATGGTGCTGTTCACACTGATTTTACAGAGCGGAACAAGCTGCCGGGATTAAAATCAGCACGAGCAGCCCAACGTGCCTGAATACTGCCTGCTAGCAGAACTCCACGGAATCTCACCGAGCTCTTAGGTAACTCCGCCAGTTCCGCCCACCCCTAGTTATGATGCTGTGCTGCACTGTAGTTATATTCTGATGCATGGCTGAGCAGGGACCATGCCATATAATCAATTAATAACAGACTGCAGAGCTTGGAAATTACATACAGGTGCAGAGGGAAGGTGCACACACCCGCAAGGAAAGAACAAATGCATCCAAGATTGGGGAACAAGGCAACACTAATCTGTATAAGCAAGGAATGAATGAATAACTGAACAAACACACCAGGTGACCATCAGATTATACATAGGTGTGATTGACTGTCTTCTTGTAGATACAGATACTCTGTAGAAGTAGTAACTCTGCAAACCCCATAGAAAAGGAGAAGCAGGGGTTTTTCTACATCTGAACCTTAGAGCACAAACAAAAATCACAGTTACATACATGAGACAGGGCCATTTGGGTCCAGATTGAAACAGAGTGAGAACAGCAATATCAAACTGTCACAGTTACATTACATGAACATAAAGGATGGGTGAAGGACTGATTCCTGGCATTCAGGAGCCAATCCCAGTACAAAGGAATACAATTACACACTGGTGAGGACAAACTAATGCACTTACCCAAACCATAAGAGCTCAGGAGCAGAATGGGAGCAGCAGAGAAATATTTGTTCTAAGTAAACAGTCACAGTTCAGGTAGTAGAGCACGAGGACTAAGCAGACGGGCCAAATGAATCAGAAACAAAGGGAAACAATAAGGGGAAAGGGTGAACAGTAGCAGGGACAGGAAGAACAAACTAGGAAGCAAATTAAGGAGGAAGCTGCCCAAAATGCAATGCACAGCAAGAGGAATCCGCAACAACCCGCCCAGAAACAGGACACAGCCTCTGGAAGGAAGCAGGGCCAAGATTTTTCAGCAAGCAAGCATGAGAGTTCCGGGACAAAGAGGTTCATTAAACAATGCATGAAAAAAAACCAGTTCCAGGAAGAAGCAAGCTCAGGGTGGAGCCACGTGATCAGGCTACAAACAACATAGCCACAGGTGTCTGTAATCCCATTCTCTCACATGTCCTAGAAAAGAGAATCCAAGGTTGAGGAACAGCAAACTAGTAATTTTGAAAGCATTGCATAATGGATGCCACGTTTGTGAACACTTGGAAATGCATTCTGTGAAATGGGATCCATGGAAACAAGTGGGTATTTTGTGAGGTGCCCAAGATACAAATGGCATATAGGCAGAAGTCATACTTGGATTTTGAGAGAGTTCTGGAGGTGACTACCAGGATGCTGTTGACTCATGCAAAGCGCCTTCCCGAGGCAGAGAGATGGCATTGTAGAAATGAATTTCTTCAGGACCATTGTGTAGGTATTAGCAAGTGAGCACAGTGAGGCTAGGTGCCCACGCCCCCCTATTACAACACTACAATAGTGCACTTAGGAAATATAGCTGATGGTCTGGGGAACAAAACTTGACTAGGAGGATTAACAAGCAAAGCAAATCTTGTACCTCAAACCAGATCTTTCCAAAAGACACACAGCGAATAAACAGAGTCCTAGGCGCCTAACTACGCAACTTGCGAAGTTCTGTGCTGAGAAATTAGCCACATTTTTCATGATTTGAAATGGAGCTGAAAATGAGCCTCTTCAAAGAAGCTTTCACAATCTTCATGGTTCTACGAAGACCACATCCATCCTAAAAAGGGCAAGGCCCGCTAAGAACATTTCTCTCAAACTCTAAGCCTGGTCACGGTATACATAACAGAGTACCTCCAACCTCATAGACAAATGATAACTGAATGGAAGAAGTCTTGCACATTGATAAACCTTAACATTTGAATGATCCGACACTACAAAGTGGCTCCAAGTCAATAAATTAAATAAATAACCATAAGGTCAGAGGTACTAAAGACTGATCTCAATGTTTAGATTATTTGGTGCCCCTGAACCAACTCAGCTCTGGGTACATGGAAGGAAGACTGTGGTGAAGGGTTTGTAGCTATGAAAGGGGGTACTGGACCTGTTACAGGAGCTCTGGTCCCAAGGGAGGAAGTACTTAGCTCGCTTTATCATTCGCTAAGGTACCCGGATCAGGATGCCTTTGGAAACCTATCAGTGAGAAGCGATTGTTACATTCTATTAAGGCTCCGCTCAGGATAGGTCATGGTGGGTAATGAACAGGACAGGGCCGGGCGGATATATGTATCGGAGACAAAGTTGGCATACTCCGCTCACATCCGGGAGATGCCTCGGAGGAATACTGTGTGAGAACAAGCAGGGGCTGCAGGGTGATGTGGAGCTGAGACCACAGGTTGCTGTAGAATAGGGACCACAGGTTGCTGTGTGCTAGGGGGGTACATGGTGATATCCGCAGGAGTACAGGTTGTCTCATGTCAGGTAGGAAAGTCTGATCCATTCCTCTTTCTTTCTTAGCATCTTAGTTCATGTATCCTTTTCTATTAAAATACAGATATGGTTACCACAATACAAAGAAAGAACACAACTAGACAATCTGCTCTTGTCTGACAGTGGAAAACTCAAAAGCACTTTGGAAGTCAAAAACAGAATTTTTTCAGCTTTTCTTTTAAAATATTATATTGATGTACTTGGGGATAGTTACCAATTTTAAAATACTTGCGCTATTCCCAAACGAATGCAAAGACCTTCCAAAAGCGATGTCGAAGAAAGGGCATTGTATTTCTTTCTTTGCATTATATATTCATTTTTTTGTTCCTTTCTTTCTAATTTCCATTCAAGAAAGTGCCCAGACTTTGAATTTATTTTTATTGTGAAGAATAAATAATGGAACAGTTAGCACTTGTGACAGACTGACTGCATGATAAGAGGCTGTAAAATATTCCATTACCATGTTATCTTAGGATGGCTGCATTTCTGTTCACAGTAGTGAGACTAGTACAGCCACATATATGTCAGCAATGCATAACCCTGGATGTTTTTGCTGTGGCTTTTACTTATAGAGGGTGTTTGCAGTTTATCAATAAAAATAACTTCTACCTGTATATACGTTTTCTAATTTGTTACTATACCCTCTCAAAATATTCATTGAAAATGGTTACATTCTCCTTCAATTTTACTTTTTTTGTAATTGTATTTATATAGCGCTTACTACCCCATACGAGGCGTCAAAGTGCTTTTTGGTGAGTAGGATGCTACTCCAGAACCCAAAGGATTAGTATAGGGAAATAGGAGTTAATTTGAGCAGCGGACTTCTGTGTCTGTTAGTTTGATTGAATAGAATAATGGAGAGATAGAGGAGAAAAGAATCAAGTAAGTGTCAGTTGATAGATCATAGTAGCAAAATGAGGTTTGGGATGAATACAGGAGAGATGGAGGAGGGAAGAGTCTGTAGAAATACATTAGGGAGATCATAGTAGTAAAATTAGGTTTGGGATGAGTCAAAGGAGGGATACATGAAGGAAGCATTTAGTAGGGGTGTTTAGGAGATCATAGTAATAAACTAAGGTTTGGGGTGAGCCAGGAGGTAAAGAGGAGGGAAAGGTCTAGAAAGGGTTATTTTGGAGATCATAGTAGTAGAATGAGGTTTTGGATGAGTCAGAGGGTGGAGGCAGGGGATGGTTTGAGAGAGGTCTAGGGTGCGACATAGAGGTACATTGGAGAGAGTGTTTTTTTTCTTTTTTCCCTTTTACAGTAGTAGTAAAGTAATAAACATATACATACATTGTTACATAGAAAGGGAATATATGTGTAATGAAGATAATCTATTGAGATTTACGTTGCATTGTATAAATTCAGACTTTCAAGTGTTGCAGTGTTTGAAACTAATTTATTTGTGTATTTTTATAACTCATTGTTTTTTTTTTTTTAATAATTGTATCTTTTCCACAGTATTTCAATAGTGAAGTGCATAGTCACAGTAATGATAATATTACCTAATGTGATAGATAAATAAAAGAGAGAGCCATGAGAATCTAAACTTACTTATTTAAAAAAACTATGCAATGACCTATGAACGTCTTAAGCGTGGAATAATATATATATTTAATCGTAAGTAATATACACATTTGCTAAGCAAGCCTAAAGAGAATCAATATAATTATTTTAAAAACCATACTTATTATACATTTTTGTACAAAGAAAAACGCAATCTAGACATATACATACAATTAAATTATAAATGTTTACATACACAGGGATATGCTGTACATTACTTTTTGAGTGTGGTGGTTATGTAGGATAAAGCCAACACTTGAGTAGTCTTTTGAAGATAAGATAGTTATTAGTGGATCTTATACCTGGGGGTAATGAATTCCATAATTAGGCCGCATGAACAGAAAAAGATGTTCCACCTATTGTCTTTTTTTAGGAGAGGTGCCAATATTGAGCAGAGGTTTCTTGTTGAATGTATTTGGTGATTTTATTCCTGATGAAAAGCGGTCCTATTCTATGTATTGCTTTGTGGGTGATACAAAGCAGCTTGAAGGTGGGTCTTCCAGCAACCAGTGTAGTGCTTTCAAGGCAGGGGAGATGTGGGCTTGTGGCTTTACATGTAGGAGTAGACTGGCAACAGGGTTCTAACTCTGTTGTAGTCTTTTTATAGTTGACAGAGATGATCCGTCATAGAGGCCATTGGTGTAATCCAATTTAGACAGCACAAGAGAGATAGTAGCCTGGACCTTGTGTGGAAATCCCAGGTGGGGGAAGATGTGTTACAAAGTCTTCAGGGTGATGAAGTTTGATGATTTTAACTTGCCCACTTGGGCATTCATTGTTAACTTGGAGTCCATTGTAATTCCAATGTTTCTTACTTCCTTAAATACTTTAGGAGGTGGTCCCTGATTGTCAGGTCAGGCGCAGAGTGGGTCATAATTTGTTCCAGTCACCTGACGTGAGTATTTCTGTTTTGAAAGCATTCAGTTTGAGATGGCTCCATGTCATCCACTGATCAATGGCTCTGAGGCAACTGATGATTTTTGAGTTTCCAATATCTTTGGAGCTTTCCAGTTTAAAGAATATTTGTGAGTCATCTGCATAGTTTTTGCATGTGAGCTGAAAATCATTGATCATTGCCGTTAATGACTTCATGTAGAAGTTAAAAAGCATGGGAAAGATGATGGAGCCTTGAGGGATCCCTGCTATTGTGAAGTATGGTTTGGATGAGGAAGGGGGAGCATGGATGACTTGGATATGAAAACGACACGCTGAACCATTATGAAATTCCTGACCTATTTGAGTCAGACAAAGCAGTCAAGTATAAACAGCATATAACAACAAAAATGCCTAACCTTAATCAGTTTCTGTGAAGAGAGAATCTCTTTTTTTAAGAGCAGCACCTATAGAATGTACCAAAGCTGCATTCTCTCCTGACCCTTGCTCCATATCATAGTACAATAAATTAAATGCAATATTTGTCTGCTGCAACATTACGTTGTCACTCCTTGGGGTGCCCCCTAACATGCTTTACATAGCTGTCCACCCTGAAGGTTTTGATCTGTGGTACTCAAACCTTGTTGAGGTAAGAATCTAACTCCAGCTACAGTGATGGGTGAATGGTATTGATGTGATTGAAGAGGCGCTTTTGTTGTGTGCCTTTAAAAAATACTAAAATATGATCTATTCAAAAGGTGGAGAGGATGAAATCCTCTTTTATTATACCAACTTTTTATTTATATACCTACTAAATTTGCTAGTTACCTTAGTTTGATCGAATGAATGCAGGTCTATACAGAAAATAGAGCAAATGTAGTTCTTAACTTTCTTGCATCCTGCAAGTGGCAAACCTTTGACTGATGCAGTGAGTTATTTGCAGTTTTACTTTACCAGCCATGTGTACTTACAGGTGCATGCCTTGATCTTCGAAACAAGTATATCTAGACATGGATATTGGATTTGCTTTCTGCCCAAAAGCCAATAAACTGGCTGCTACAAAGGACTCCAGTGTGAAGAGGTCTGTGAAAGGACATGTGATCAAAGGCGAGTAACTTCTTTGTCCAATTGACAACTCATCATGAAAAGTGAGTGACTATTTTTTCATGTCTATTTCCATTTTTTTATAAACAACTTTTATTGATTTTATCATAAGACTATACATTGAAGGCACTGAAATATGGAAAGAAGAAATTATTTTTCTGCACTTCTCACACTATCTCTTGTCAAGACCCTCCTCCCACATTTCATCTCCCGTCTTTCAAACAACATACATTGCGCATCCTACATTTAGACATCCAAATCATAGTAATCCCACCATTTGCTCCATATTTTCATGAATTCATTAGAACAGCCACGGGCTTTTACATTGGTTCTTCTTGTTTAGTGCACAAATCCATCCCAGCATGCAATTGAGCCATTTGAGGTGGATCTTGGGTTTTCCATGTCTGGAAAATGTCTCTCTTGCCCACTGAAGTTGAGATGCCCACCAAGCCACTATCCCCCCAAAGACCACCCATGTCCCCACCACACCCAACAGCACCAGTTTGGGAGTCAGCAGCACTGGAGTTTCCAAAACAGCTGATAGTTTGCTCATTTGCAGACCAGTATCTAATTATAATGGGACATTGCCATACCAATTTGAATCGGGGAGAAGAACAGCAGTGTATGGGCTTCGGGGGACATGTACGTGTGATTAAGATAATGCATTTGCACCAGGCGGAGGTGCATGGATATTTCTAGCTCTTGTGAGGCCATGCAGGTCGCCCCCCATTCAACCTTATCAAGCTCCCCAATCTAGTCCTCCCAAGTCTGACGAAGCGCTCCAACATTTCGGGACCATTGTTGATCAAAGTACGATACAGCTGGGAATTCCTGCCCTATCCACCCCCATCATCAGCCTTGCTTCTAGAGGATTAAACACCGATACGTCCTGGAGTCGCGACGCATAGCAACCCAAGGCATGTCACACCTGAAGACATTTGTGGTATTGTGTAAGGGAGAGGGAGAATTGGGCCTGAAGGTCTGCAAATGAGTATATGGTTGAACCTCGCCACAGGTCAGCAAGTGTTGTGATTCCCAATAGGTCCTACTTATGGAAGCCCTCCAACCTTGATACTTGCATGAGCCAACGACCACGCCAGAGAGAAGTCTGACCCGTCTGGCAAGAATGAGGGCCCTCCTCCATATTAAAAAAAATTACCCTGGTAATCTCAAAAAGCACCTAAGGTATTGGATGACCAGATAGATGGTCAAGCCCAATAGTCAGTCAGAAACCGTCAAGTTCCATTTGGTATGTGGGGTCACTCCAACCGCCTGTCAGCCAGTCGTTCCAAACTAGGGGATGAGACGCCCAGTAATATAGCTGAATGTCTACAGCAGTAACAGCTCCGTCATAGACCGATCTCTGACATTTGGCATGGGCAGTCCTGGGGGGCGTCCTCTCCAAAGAAAAGAATGCATTAGCACTGTCACTTCATGGAACCAAGCCTCGGTTATATAGTATGGGTAATTCTGGAGGGTGTATAGAAATTGAGGCAGCATCATCGTCTTGATCATGGCCTCCCTACCTTGTAAATTAAGAAGGACATTGTGCCATGCTGCCAAACTATGTTTGGTTTTCTGCATAAGGGGTGTTAAGTTTAGGACATAGGCCTGTTCCGGCATCATGGTGATGTGGACCCATAGATATTTGAAGTTGAGGCAGTGCATGGGGATATTCAACCACCATCCGCAAGAGGTACTGTCACCCCGTATTGGGACCAGGGGGATTTTTCCACATTTAGACGTAAGCCAGAGGCCTCCTCAAAAAGTTGAAGAAGCTCCAGTGCTCTTGAGCCCGTTATGGCTGTCTCTGCCATGTGAAGCAAAACGCCATCAGCGTAAAGGCAATCTTGTCTTCCTGAGCACATCCCTCAACTCCACCCCAGCATTTGCACATCACACCTGATCAGCCTCACCAAAGGCTCTATGTCAAGAGCAAAAAGGAGGGGAGGGAGGGGCAACCCTTAAGGTCCCCCCTCCCCAATAGGGAAGGACTCAGACAGCACAGGATTAATGATGACATGGGCTGGAGGGTGGAATAAAGGAGGAAAACTATTCTCTGGAACCCGGGACCCGAATCACACACACTCAAGTACCTGTCCCAAATAGTCCCAGTCAACGGTATCAAAGACTTTTTCGAAGTCGATGAGTAGTAGGGCAAGGTCTGCAGATAGTTTATCTCTGTGGGCAAGAGTGATCTGTAGGTATCATATACAGTGTCTCATGTTGCCATTGGACTGGATGGATTAGGAAGGTAATGACCATTTGAAGTCGGCTTGCTAGGATTTTAGCAAATAAGTTAATATCTGTATTAAGGGATATGGCACGATATGCCCCACAGTCCACAGAGGGTTGGTCAGTTTTGTGTAGAATGACAATGTTTGCTGTGTCGAGGTCCTGGGTGAGCCCCCCCCCAGTAATGCTTTGTTATAGAGATGAAAATGATGGGATGGTATATCACAGAAAGATGAGAAATACTCAGAGGGGACCCCATCCGGGCCTGGAGTCTTCCCAGGTTTCAGATCACAGATGGCCCTGTAGATATCCTCAACCCTATTAGGTTCATCCAAGGAGGAACATTAGATTCCAGAACGGACCTGAAGAGGTATGTCCGCCACGAGTGGACGGGCGTGTTCCACTGAGGGGCGGGAGTGTTGGGCATAAAGGTCACAGTAGTAAGCCACGAAAGTGGCTGCAACGTCCTGTGCAGTAGTGACCAGCTCACCCGGCCTGGTAATCACAGCCAGTACAAAGTGTGATTCAAGGCGTCTGGTCGCCAATCAGTAAAGCAGGTCACCACTTTTATCCTCATGCTTGTACACTTGCTGGACAGTCACATGCCGGCATTGATCGGCTTAATGGAAGAGGTGATGTTGGAGTGCCTTTTATCTAGGTCTAGTTGATGAGTGAGCATTTTAGACAGAGAAAAGGTAAGCTCTCTCTCAGTGTGCATCATATGCGCCTCCAGGTCAGTCATGACGCGTTCATGCTCCCTCTCTTTTCGTCACAAATATCTTTTCACCACTCCTCGGATTGTTAACTTGCTTGCTGCCCATAGAGTACCCACATTCTCAACTGTATAATCATTGATGTCAAAGTAGGACTGAAGTTCACCCTCCAAATGTGTGGTTAACAGTACATCAGTGAGGAACATGGGCCGTCTGGTAGGGACCAGAGTGGGCAAGGGATCCCAGATGGCGGAGTTGGAGGGAGTGGTCTGAGATGCCTTTAGAAAGCACCATTGTTCCCGTTGTAGCCAAGAGGTCAGCGGCTGGGAGAAGGTTGTAATCTATACAAGACATGGTATGGTGTGATGCAGAGGTGTGTGAGTATGCAGTGCATCTCGGGTTCCAGGTTCTCTACGTGTCGCTCAGCCCTATGGAATCCCACCACTTTTTGAGTGACTTAGATTGAGTACGACGATCTCAGGTAATCGGCCCAGAAACATCCAGCTCTGGGACCGCCCTTGCATTGAAGTCTCCACCTAGGAGGAGGACGCTGTGTAGGAGCGTTGCTATTACATTGGCGAGGTCCTGAAAGGTTTGTTTTTGTAGCTGGAGGGGGAACATAGATACTGAAAAAGGCATAAGGTGCTCTCTCTAATGTGCCTGTCACCCCCACATATCTACCAAGAGGGTCATGTAATGTTTGAATGTTTGCTAGGGTAAAAAACCAATAGAGAAAAATCACCACACTCCTGGAGCCTCTGGGGAAGCCTGAACGAAAGACTCAATTTTATCCATATCGACCTATGAAGAAACATTGTGTGCAAGGAGATGAGTTTCCTGTAGCATGGCAACTGCAGCGCATAGGCGCGATAAATGGGAATACTCAGTGGGAGCAATGGCGGTGGAGTCTCTGAATATATATGGTGACTGGAAAAGCATGCCTATCAGTGAACAGCAAAAACAACAAAAATACACCAAACTCAAATCCCAAAACCACAATACCTCCTCCTGCCCCCGCAAACCACTTCCACCAATGAAGCATCTGTCACCCCCCCCAAAAAAAAAAAAGTAAACCATCACATAAACTGAGGCATTCGAATGTTCACCTTTCCAGGATCTGAGGATGTAAGAAAATTGATATGGTACATCACTAACAGGGCACCCTGGGTCATGGGTATTTCCTACAGTTTGTGGGTCATATAAGGTTATTCGTCAAGGTTCCTAATACAAGGTCTGCATCCGACACAGCCTCCTCTATCTCGTCCCCGCCAAGGCTTGGGAAGCTGCAGGAGTACAGCTGTCCATAGGGTCATCCGGCACCGGGGTCGCTGGGGACCGACCCCCTTCTCTGTTCTTATTCCTACGTTTGGGGCGGTATCAGGACGGTATCGGGAACGTGTCCAGTCGGTTTCAGGATCGCAGGGGCAGTGTGAGAGTCCTCCTGCGGTAAAGCGTGTCTTCTCAATGAATGCTGTTCAGTGGCCCATTCCTATCTGGCCTCAGTGGTGTCAAAAAATTGAGATCTGGAGTTGTGTACAACCCGAAGCCTGGCGGGGAAGAGCAGCACATATAGGATCGACATCACCTTGAGATTCTTCTTGACTGAATCATATGATTTCCTCTGGGCTTGTGTGGCTTTGGTATAGTCCGGGAAAATCATAATTTGTGAGGATTGGTAAAAAAGTTGGTTCTGGCTTCTGGCCTCTCTGAGCACCACGTCCCTGTTGCAGAAATTCAGGATCTTGATGATCATTGGCTGCGGCAGGGCACCGGCGGGTGAGGAACATGGTGTTAATACACGATGTGCCCATTTGACCACAAAACACACAGATATTGACGCTTCTGGCATTCAAGATCAAATCCAAGTCTCTTTGAAATCTGTTGGACTTGGGGATTCGACTCCCTCTGGGAAGCCCACCAAAAAGACATAATTTCGCTTGGAAATGTTTTCTGAGTCCTCCCCTCTGGTCTTCACTGTATGGAGCTTTGCCGTTAGGGCAGCCACTTTAGATTTGAGGTCTAAGAGTCATCTTCCAAGGTAGAGACTCATTCTTTCAACTCAGTACTTGACCTGTAACAAAGCGAAGGTCTTGGCGTAACAAGCTGACTTCCACCCCAACCTCCCCTATCTTCATCTCAAGGGCCTCTGTAGATGCCTGGAGATTATGCGGTAAATTGGAGGAGGCAGGCAGCATCAAGTTAGAGTCTCTGTCTTGTAGTTACTTGGTGAGTTCTGGAGCACTGATGGTAAATCTGTCCATCTTAGACGAGGAGGAGTTACCTGAGGGTTTATCAAACCTCATGTTGACCAGAGGATGGAAAGTCCGGGGCCGGAGTCAGCCCCTGCTGGTATCACTGAATGTAGTCCCCCCTCAGGATGCAAATGAGTAAACTAGAGGGAGTAAGGGTGGTATCTGGGGTACTCCCAGTGAGGGACCAGTGGGTTTGAAGCCCACCGCCCCTCAACCACGGCACACTTGCCCCCAGTTGGGCAACACAAGCAGTCGGGTAGAATGATCCAGGTGCCAGGTAGGGCGGGCTCCTAAGTTCACTTATTACTGGCCTTTTGGAAGTCAGCTGTGACGTGGCCTGCACTGTGCTCAAAGAGGCAACCTGGGGAAAAAGTTTGATCTGTTGAGGCCAGCCAAGGCCAGGCAAGGGCACACATGGCAGCCTCTTTCCTCGCACCTACGGTCTGACTCCAGAAGGGGGAGGGGCTGCACCCAAAGCGGTCTGACGTAGATCAGCCCCTCGCCTGGTCCAGCCACCAGATCCCCTCCCACCAGCACCAGACGTGGAGAAAAAGCGTGCCTGCCTCAAAACCTCTGGGCTATCATTCACCCCACTCACGCTCTCTCTCCCCGGTCAGTGCCGCATCCATCCGCCATCTTAGGCCTCTGTGTAGGTAGCATTCCCCAGATTCTCGTCGCAGCAGAGGAGTTAATTATGCAGGCATGTATGCCCTGTCGGTAGTCATGTGTGGGGGGCATGCCAGCATCCTCAAAGATGTCTGTATGGTGGACCCAGGGTGCAGGATAGACAAGGATATTTGTGGAAGCTACGGGCGAAAATTAGTTTGCACCTGCCATCTTGGCTGCTTTGGCTCCAATTTTAATGTGTGTAGTAGTGGCGTAACTAAACTGGAGGCCCCCCCTGCAAAAAACATGGAGGGGCCACCCCTACCTCCAAACTCACTGAGACCAGGTGCTATGCTGGAGCTCAGGCCCCCCTGCATTGCGGGGGCCTTCATTATGCCACTGGTGTGTAGTGCAATGAATAATTCAGGCACTGCGAGTTATACATATTTGCTTAAACTAGAAAATAGATTTATGCTTCAAAATGTTTGTTTTTGCTTTGGCATTTTTTGAGTGTGACAGGTTTGGGCTAGTTGTTGGGCTAGGACCGGTTCATTTTGGGCTTACTTTGGGCTGGTAGTTTACAGCTTCGGGTTCTGGAAGGCTTTCAAAATCTGGCAACACTGCCTGTTGATGGTGCGTGTTATTTTACGGAGAACTTTCCGGGTGGCCCTTCTTCCATCTAGGCGACATCAAGGGAAAGCAGACCATAGAGCTCAAGGTCGAGGCCAGCTGGGCCTCAGGGATAAGAGAGCGCAACGCTCCCCTTTTTACTCTGGCTTGGTGAGGAGGAAACAGGTTTTGGTGAGAACGTTCCTCTTGATGGGAGTTTGGGTTTCAAAGCCTGTTTACAGCTGTGATGACAGGAAATCTAAAAAGGCTTCATGTGGGCATGTCCGGCAGATTTAATGTGTGAACATTCCGTTCAAAGATTAACCCTTTATAGTGTCACAGGAAAGGCTAAAACTGGAGTAAACTGTATCGTCCCCAAGAATTTTGTATGATCAGTCCCTTAACCCCATCGCTGCCAGGCCTTTTCCCCCCTCAGGTGCCAGTTTGGCTATTTGGGGCAGTTCACACTTAGGCTGTTATAACTTTTTGTCCACATAAGCTACCCATGCTAAATTTGCGTCCTTTTTCTCCAACATCCTAGGGATTCTAGAGGTATCCAGAGATTGTGGGTTCCCCTGGAGGAGACCAAGAAATTAGCCAAAATACAGCAAAAGTTTTGTTTTCTTTTTGAAAAAATTGGGAAAAAGGGCTGCAGAAGAAGGCTTGTGTTTTTTTCCCTGAAAATGACATCAACAAAGGGTTTGTGGTGCTAAAGTCACTGTCTTCCCAGCTTTCAGGAACAGGCAGACTTGAATCAGAAAACCACATTTTTCAACACAATTTTGGCATTTTACTGGGACATACCCCATTTTTACTATTGTTTGTGCTTTTAGCCTCCTTCCAGTTAGTGACAGAAATGGGTGTGAAACCAATGCTGGATCCAGGAACGCTAAACAGTTCTGAAAAGTAGACACAATTCTGAATTCAGCAAGGGGTCATTTGTGTAGATCCTACAAGGTTTTCCTACAGAAAATAACAGCAGAAACAAAAAAATATTGAAATTGAGGTGAAAAAAACCAGCCATGTTTCTCCACGTTTTACTCTGTAACTTTTTCCTGCCATGTCAGATTTTCAAAATCAATATACCATTAAGTCTGCTTGACATTTATGGATGCAGGGATATATAGAGCCTGTAGGTTCATCAAGAACCCTATGTACCGAGAGACAATAAATGAACTGCACATTGCAATTGGTTTTCATTGGATACCGGGTATACAGCAAGTCATTTGCTGAAATATAAAGAGTTAAAAATTAGTTATCAAGGAAACCTTTGCATTTCGAAAATGGGCACAAGATAAGGTGTTGAGAAGCAGTGGTTATTTGCACATCTCTGAAATCCGGGGTCTTCATATTAGCATGTGAATTACAGGGCATTTCTCAAATAGACGTCTTTTTTACACACTGTCTTACGGAAAAAATGTAGAGAAAGACAAGGGGTAATAACACTTGTTCTTCTATTCTATGTTCCCCCAAGTCTGCCGATAAAAATGGTACCTCACTTATGTGGGTAGGCCGATACATATGGTACCTCACTTGTGTGGGTAGGCCTAGTGCCCGCGACAGGAAATGCCCCAAAAGACAACATTGACACATCACATTTTCCCAAAGAAAACAGTCCTGTTTTTTGCTAAGCGCCTAGCTGTGGATTTTGGCCTCTAGCTCAGCTGATACCTAGGGAAACCTAACAAACCTGTGCATGTTTGAAAACTAGACACCTAGGGGAATCCAAGATGGGGTGACTTGTGGGGCTCTCATCAGGTTCTGTTGCCCAGAATCCTTTACAAACCTCAAAATTTAGCAAAAGAAAACCTTTTTCCTCACATTTCGGCGTCAGAATGTTCTGGAATCTGAGAGGAGCCACAAATTTCCTTCCGCCCAGCATTCCCCCAAGTCTCCCAATAAGAATGGTACAGGTAGGCCTAGTGCCCGAGAAAGGAAATGCCTCAAAACACTATGTGGACACATCAAAATTATCAAATACAAAACTACCTGTTTTTTGCTGGGGGGGTGGGCACCTGCGTTTTTGGTCCTGTGCTCGGCAGCTATATAGGAAAACCTCCCAAACCCAAACATTTCTGAAAACCTGACACCCGAGGGAGTCCAGGGAGGTGTGGCTTGCGTGGATACCCCAGTGTTTTCTTACCCAGAACCATAAGCAAACCTCAAATTTAGCTAAAAAATCACTTTTTTCCCACATTTCTGTGTGGGATCACTGCACCGGGACAAATTTCCTACCACCCAACCCCACCCCTCAGTCTCCTGGTAAAAATGATACCTCACTTGTGTAGGTGAGCCAAGTGCCTGTGACAGGGAAGAGCCAAAAACATGTCAAAATTGAGGTGAACCAAAGCGGGTCCCAAAGAGCAGTTTGAAAAAAAACCTTTTTTAGGCTGACAAGTGCAGCAGAATTTTTATCGGTTTAGATGAGACAATGCTGGGTGGTAGGAATTTTGTGGATCCCTGCAGATTCCGGAAGGTTCCATCACAAAAATGTGGGAAAAATGTGTGATTTCCAGCAAATTTTAAGGTTTGCACGGCCTTGTGGGTAAGAAAATGGTGCAGGGGTGCATGTGAAGCACACCACCCTGGGCTCACCCAGATGTTTAGTTTTCAGATGTGTCTACGTCTTATAGATTTTTCCAGATGGCAGCACCCCAAAGTCCAAAAAGTGCAGCCCTCACCATTCCAAGTGGGACGATTTTGAGAGTCAGACAAGCTCTCATGGTCCAAATGAAAAACCAAAACCCCAAATAATCAAATGTCCTCTTGCTTGCCGTGGGATAAGATGTTTAGTGTGCGGGGGAGAGCTGAAAAACTGTTACCCTCTCCAGTTGGGTTGGGGGCATAACCGTGCCCATACTGGTTGGTAGCCACCACCCTACTATGAGGTAATTGCCTCATCTGCCCACTGGTGGGCAGAACAACTTTGGCCCTATTTATTTGGAGCGGGGCTATGGCCATACCTGCACCCTCTTTTTTTTAAAACAAATCTTCCCTGGTCTCTGGTGGGCTTTATGCCCCCCTTGGGGGCACATGGGCCTTCCAAAAATAGGCTGATCTGCCTCCAAGAGGGGGCAGATATGGCCAACAGTAATGTGCCCCCATGAGGAGCGACCCTTGCTACCCAAGGGGCTGCCCCCCCAAACAAAATACACACATACACACACACCAATCCCTGGTGCCTAAGTGGTTTCTAGGCCCCCGAATAGAAATAGGGTGATCTTCCCCCAAGGGGGGCAGAAATGGTCTGAAATAAATTTGCCCCCCCAGGGGATTGACCCTTGCTTAAGGGGTCGCTCCCCTTGCGTGAAATTGGTGCAACAAAAAAAATCCCTGGTGCCTAGTGGTTTCTGCCCCATTGGCCTAATAAACATAGGCCGATCTGCCCCCCTAAGCGGGGCAGAAATGGCCCAAAATAAATTTGCCCCCCAGGGGAACGGCCCTTGCCTAAGGGGTTGCTCCCCTTGTGTAAAACTGATGCAAAAAAATAAAAATCCCTGGTGTCTAGTGGTTTCTGCCCCCCCACCCCCCTTGGGGGCAGATCAGCCTAATAAAAATAGGGCGATCAGCCCCCAAGGGGGTCAGAAATGGCCTAAAGACAATTTTGCCACCCCAGGGGAGCGACCCTTGCCTAAGGGGTCGCTCCCCATGTCTAAAAAAATGAAACAAAAAAAAAAATGATCCCTGGTGCCTAGAGGTTTCTGCCCCCCGGGGGGCAGATCGACCTAATTACAATAGGCCGATCTGCCCCCAGGGAGGAGAAAAGGCTTTGAAAAAATGCTCCCCAGGGGAGTGACCCTTGCCAAAGGGGTCTCTCCACTTTATTGATTACATTTAAAAAAAACTCCCTGGTGTCTAGTGGGCATTTCTGCTACCCGATCGCTTCACGATCAGGCAGCAGAAATGCTGAGAGAGACATCAAAGGAAAGGAAATTCCTTTCCTTTCCTTTGATTCCTCTCTCGCCCCCTCCACCTGATCAGAAGAGAAATGCTTTTGCATTTCTCTTCCGGATCGCACTGGAAGCTGAGCTTCCAGCACAGTGGGGGTGACCTCTGATGAGGTGAGTGCGCAATTGCGCGCTGACGTTATCAGACTTCACTGGAGGGCTTGGGGGTGGGGGTCGAAGGGGAAGGGGAAGCGATTCCCTTTCCATTCCTACCCAGGGGAGGGGGGTGCTTGGCCATTGGAGGGCCCATAGCAGGACATAATGGTTACGTCCTAGGCACCTGAGCGGTGCTGCCAGGGATGTAACAGTTAAGTCCCGGGCACTCAAGGGGTTAAAGAGAACCAGTGCATAATTTGTAAATAAAAACATGCCGGTGCCCAAAGCCCTCCTCTTAAACACGTGGCTGCTAGAACTAAATATGCAAGCACAGAATAGTGAGGCAGAGTTATCCTAAAGCCACCTCAAGACTCGTTAATCCATTTACAACCGCTCCCAGCCCCTTGAGCTCACTCTTGCAGCTTTCTGCTTTCTCCCTTTGTGACGCTTTTTTTGTTTTTGTCTTCCTCCATGTTACCCATATGTGGCTTTTGCACGCAGTAAATGCTTGAAGCAGAAAAATAAGTGTCGGCCCTCACAAATAAGTGCCGACCTCCAAAAATAAGTGTTGGTGCCCCGCACCGGAAACCACCAGCGCAAATGAAGCACTGAAGAGAACTAGAAATATTCTTTCCAGACTATTCTATGTTGATCTCCTAAAGCCTTTGTTGTGGTGTGTGCAGAGTCGGCCGCCAATATCTACGCAAAGCTGTTCGTGATGGTCACTTGCTTTATTTCCATCCTCTTCACAACTATATTCCGTCCCCCCTCACGTCACATCCTTCTTTGACTGTCAAACCGGCATCCTCCCAGAGGGGTGAGGCAGTGAGACCCCTCCTCTAGAACTATGTTTGGTGTTGCCTGGGGGCAGCAACACTACATTTCTCCCCAACCAAATAAAATAAAACAAGGAAAATCCCACAACACTAAAACACTGCTCTAGATAGAGTAAAATGTAAAATCACTCAACAAGGGCCTAATGAAAACTAGGAGAACACCAAACACAAAAATCCTGACATACTTGAAAGTGCCACAAATCGTTATCTAGATTAACCTTATCGATGATTCCCCTAAACCGGCGTCCCAGATCCAAACGCCATCACGACCGCGAGTACGTCGGGATTTTTGTACGTATATTTGGATTTTCTTACGAGGAGTCTCAATAAGCTAGACCCAGGATTTGTCGGTGGTGGATTACGGATATTTGTGGAAGATTTTTGCTTCGCAAGTGTCTTATATTCGAGCCCTGAAGAAGTCGTTGGGATTATTATCCTGTGACCAAACACGTGTTGGCTTGGTTTTGTTTCAAAATACTTTGTGAATCTCCGATGAATGGACGTGGTGGGATTCCAGCTTCGGGAGAATTTTCCTTAAAAAAATCATGAAAATTTGACCACATATCCATGGACTGATTGGAATGCTCAATTGTGACTGTGGATTACTTAATTGTAATATTATGTATATACATTTTTTCATTGTAAATCATTTGAGTGCCTCACGCAGGTATTTATTGTTTCTGGTTTACTGGGTAAACAACTTGAGGGATGGGTGTGGTCCCTTGTGAAGGCACCTTATAGCTATATTGTGGCCTTTTTGTCCTTGAGCGTCCCCCTTTTTTTTTTTTCCCCATTAATGCACCCCTTTAGTGATTACATGTTCATCACATGGAATTTCCATGGAATGTCCATGGAATGGGTTCTATGATTTATCGCAAATGCAGGGGAGCTGCAAGAGCACTCCGCCAACCAATCAGTAATTATAAAGCGCAACAGCTACTCATCAGCATGTCCCAGCACTAAATAAACTGCAGCAGTTCACCTCATTGACTGAGTAAAACCCTCAAAAGGCCTGATCAAATAGCCAAGTTTTCACAGCTTTCCTAAAAAGATATCTCCCCCTGGTCTTGCGGCTATGGAGCTGGTTCCACGCTTGAGCTGCAAGACAGGAGAATGACGCCTCTCCCCGCTTGTTTTTTTAATCCTTGGCACTGATACTAAGTTGGTGTCAGACAAATGGAGCGCTCTAGATCAGTGGTTCCCAACCTTTTGACTTCTTTGGGCCCCCACTTTATCATTACCGGAACTCAGGGACCCCCAGTAAATTATTAGTGGAATCCAGGGACCCCGACTAAGTCATTACTGAAAGCTGGGGACCTAATCTGATAATATTACTTAATTTTCTAAGCAGTCATAGCCCCCCTGAGGAGGCTTTGCAGACAGCCAAGGGGCCCAGGACCACAGGTTGGGGACGACTGCTCTAGATGGATGATAATACTGTAGCGGTATCAAAAGATAGTGGGGGCCTGTGACCTAGAAAGCTCTGTGTGCCAAGACTAGTGCCTTGAATTGGATTCTCTCCTTAACAGGTAGCCATTGGAGCTCCTTCAGTTGGGGAGCGCCTTGGCGCTTTTAAGAGTAGTCTTGCTGCTGCGTTCTTAAAAATCTGCGGTCTCTTGAGCAGATAATCAGGCACACCCAGGGACAGGATATTACCATAATCTATGTGTGACGTAAATACAGCATGGATTACTGTATTCTGTGCTTGAAAAGGAAACAGTCTCAAAAACTTTTAAAGAGCCTTAATAAAACATGACCCGACTGCAGAGATCTGCGAAGGCCTGAAGAGGTTAGGATCAAAGCCTGACTTAGAGTCTGGTGGAGGGATTACTCCATCACAACAGTGGCGGATATACTGTCCACCGAAGTATAAATCCCATAGGACATAATGTGATTTATATTTCGGCGGAGGGGATATCCGTCACTGATGTGACGAAGTAACCCATATGCCAAACTCTGAATCAGGCCCTTAACTCCTAGCTTCCATTCTAGAGTGGTGGTTGGAGGTGGGGGGGCGCCCACTCTGGCCAGCATTCCCGCCCCCCAACTTGATGCGCAACAGACCCAACTAGCATGATTTCTGTTTTTCCAGTTTTATTCTGAAGATTGCTGGGCCCATCCGCTCAAAAATGGCTGCCAAACAGTTCCTTAAGGCTTTGCAGAACTCTGGTGTGTCCTTGTTCTTTGAAAGAAGAGGCTGAGTATCATCTGCGTAAGATATAACATGGACCCCAAAGGATTCCACTGATTAGTCCGGGGGAGCTATACAGATATTGGAAACAGTAGGGCTCAAGGCAGAGCCCCGTGGCACTCCGCATTCAAGCGTTCCTGGCTCCCATGAATACGGTGCCAGACAAACTGATGGACTGCACTTCTCCAAAAATGAGCGGACCCAAGCCAGAGCAGCGCCAACTACAGCAATGTCCTCTAGACACTGTAACAGGAGGGTGTGCGAAACGGTGTTGAATGCTGCTGATAACTCCAACAGGACCAGGGCGATCTGTTTGCCTTGATCCAGGGCCAGTTAATAAAGTCTGCAACTTCGACCAGTGCAGGCTCCGTGCTGTGTCGTGGACTAAACCCAGATTGCAAAGGAGGAAGAAGTTTCTGCTGTTCTAAATAAGAGCTGTGTGTTAATTAGCTTTCCAGGCATCCTAGAGAATTAATGAAGTAAGCCTAGTAACGAAAGGCAGTAACAAAATAGGCCTGAAACTGTCAAGTGCGTACTGTCAGCCGATGGCATTTTTAACCAGGGAATAAGGGAAGAAACCCACCTTACTAAACAGGAGGCCGGAAGACTCCAGCGTAGATGGAGGGGTGAGCTGCTTGTCCAGGACATTCAGCTTATTCCAGGGGAGCCCTGGTGTGGATGTGGCCTGGGGTGCATTTTACCGCCACAGAGCGACATCTAGATGGGAATGGTCAGTATGTTTTGGCAAGAGGCCCATTAGACGAGATAGAGGTAGTACTGGGTGTCATTTATGCCTCTAATGTGGAACAATCGGTTTCCTTGCAACACTATGAAGATGGCTGACCTGATGGCCTCATCTCCCTCGAGTACTAGGTGGAGATTACAATAATGTGCTGGACATGGACTGGGACCGATCTCACCCTCCACTGATCGGGGACATCAGTGGCAAAGACTACCAGAGAGTTGGCCACTTAGGCCCATATTTATAATTTTTTAGCGCAGCATTTGCGTCGTTTTTGACGCAAAATCGGAGCAAACCTACAAAATACAATTGTATTTTGTAAGATTGTGCTGCTTTTGCCTCAAAAAATGACGCACACGTGGCGCTAAAAAAGTATAAATATGGGCCTTAGTTGGGGAACTGGTGGATTACGGATGCCTGGAGGCCATTACACACAGAGAAATGCGAATACCCCTACTCTCCAGTACACAATCTTCATGTTAGGCTGGACTGCATTTTATGCTCGGCCATAACACACTCTTAGTACACAGGCAGGTTATATTCAGAACATAACTCATTACTCACAGTACTGACATGGGGCAGGCAGACCACCCTATCCGAAGTGGAGTATCCACTGCACTGGATATTTTGGCATTTAGGGACTCCCTGGGTGATGAAATATGACACTACTTTCTCAACAATGCTAGCAGTGCCTCTAACCTACTCAAGGTGGTGGTTTGAGGGCATTGTATCAAAATGATAGTGGGGATCAGAAGTAAGGGTGACAGACCTCGCAGATTGTCACTCAGCATAATTCCACGTACTTACATTAAAACTCTGCGAGATTCCACGGAGTTCTGCGAGTAGACGTTGTGCTCAGTAAAATCAGCACAAACGGCACCATGTGGTGCACCATAGTGCACTGCTTCTTTCTTCCGCTCAAGTAGATTTTCTACTTGAGCTGCAGCGACCGCCCGCATTGAGAAATCTCATAGAGAGGCATTCTAGATCCCTATAATCATGCAGGGGGATGCAAATTCTACAGCGTAAGAAAAAATTCTGTCACGCAATGTTTGGAGTTTTGCGAGAACTCTGAGCTCCAAGTGAAACACGGTGTGGGCAAAACTCCGCCAGTGGAATTTTACACCCACCCCAAGCCAGCAACTCACTTGAAAGACAACTAAAGGCCCTAGACACCACCCCACCCAGCCTAGAACGGGAGAAGATTCATAACAGAGCCAACCAGCATAAACTGAGATGCGATGGAGACGTATGCTGCCACGATCAAAAAACTTACATATCTCAGTCATGCCAAATAAGTGAAAAGGACACACATGAAAGGCAACATGGCTGGTCACCTACTTGCCTGGCTAACTAAGCCATAGTGGAGTGGCACACGTGTCACTGAAGTCAAGGAGGGACCAGGGATTGCTGCACACATACAAGCTGACATTAACTTTGCTTTCCTGGAATATGGCACTGGGCTATATTATTGTGTCTGCACCAGGCATGGAAGAATAGCTGGATGGATTGGCACTCGCCCAGCTATCTGCTGATAATAGCTAGGCCCTGAATTCCTAATTGGGCTGGATTGGATTGGAGTCCTAATTGCTACCCAGGTGAAACTATGGCGTAGAGACGCCAGGATAGCATGGTCCGTCACCCCGTATTTGTGCACCTGCAGGCACCCCACCTGACAGATATATCTGCTGTTGCATATAAAATGGGATTCCTCCCAACAAGAACCAAGAAGGCATTCCTGGGGATAGTGATTTTAAATGTTTTGCATTAATAGTAACATTAACATGTAACACACAAAAGTATTGGGTGTTTAATTTTCAAGTTTAGATGGACCATAGCGATTGTAGGCCACACTTTAAAATGTTTGACGTCTGGGTGCCATCTTGTTCCATGTTGTTTGTCTTTTTTGTTTTAGGAGAAACTGAACGAGCAGTCACAAATGATTTATCTTTTGTTTTCTGTTCCCATCTGCAATGTTTTCTTTGCGCAATCCTTGTAGAACACGCTAAGGAGCACCTGAAGGATATAGTTTGCAGAATGAGCCCGCGCGGGACCGTGGCATGCGCATTGGCAAAATTCTCATAAGCAATATGGCATATTAGAACTAAATCCTTGACTACCAATGTATAAATCTTAATAAGTAGTTTATAATGCCGCCCTTCTCACATTCTTAATTTATGTACATATACATATTTATTGAACAGGAGATTTTAATTGCTAAGGCATAACATCTTGTGATTAGAAATGAAATTACAGGTTGGGAATCTCCCGTAATGGGAAATGAATACAATCTTGTATATATTGATTTTGGTAATATGGGATACAGCGTGGTGGAGAAAGCCCAAGTTACTTTTTTATGAAGAATTGCATTTGTAATTATTCTTTAACCTGTTTCAGCGCATTGAGTGTATAAATGGCAATTCTATTTATATTTTAAACTTTGTGAAATGTTTTTTATAAGCTTTTGGATGAATTTCTTTTAATTAGTCTTAGGAATTTAATGGTTTTTTTCTTTTATATTGTGTCTGTAGCGAAGATCGTGTGATAAAATTTCTTTAAGGGCATTATTTTGCCGAAATAAAGCTGAATTGAATTGAATTGAATTGAATTGAATTGAATTGAATTGCACCAGCAGTCACAAATGATATATCCTTTTTTTCTGTTCCCATCTGCAATGTTTTCTTGTAGTCCTTGTAGAACGCGCTAAGGAGCACCTGCAGGATATACTTTGGACCATTTACACTGCAGACAACTGAAAGTTCACTAGAGTAAGCTCATTGTGTAGTATCTTGTGAAAATAATGGCTTCATGTTATCTTCATGTTCCTTAACCTGATTGGTCTTTTGTGTGGGGAATGGTGTGTAGGTGTTGTGAATGTTAAAATTGTGCGATTTAAGCTAATGCAGTGTAGAAGATTCTCCAGGAGCTTCTTGGCTTGGCCCTTACGCAGGCCCCTTTCACTTGCCTTTAGGGTAGATGCGTTTCAGATGCCTTAATGGCAGAACCCTTCTGTCCTGAAGTGTTACCCCGACTCGCCATAGTAGGGTACTCTCTTTATTGGAGAACCAATTTTCCCTAACTTTCCTTTGATACATCTTTATAATAGTTTATCTTTGCTTTGATGACTTTTAATTGCTTTGAATATTAGCTAACCCATTCATGCATTGAGTATGGATTACAATGAAGTTGATGATTTGAGTTTGTAACTTTTCTAATCCTTTACTCCTTTAATAAACCTTTATCGTTTTGAAAGTTAACCACTCTCTGTCTCCGTTATGGACCCTAATGCGCTTCACGTTATTGAAATGCAGTGAATTTTGATGTTAGCCTCAATCAGAACTGAAGATTCATCTGGGCGCGCTTTCTGAACCAGAAGTTTCACCAGAATTTGCACAGAGCAAAGAGCTCTAACACTCATCTTTGTGCCGAAGCCCCACTAAGTCAAAATGGACATGACCTCTTACAGGCCGTTGTCCATGCTCCATACAGTTTATAAAATATTGAGCAAAATAATAGGAGACTGTACCATTTATTGTGTAGTTCACCCTGACCAAAATGGGCTTATGCCCAAGTGCAACATTTCGCAGAATCTTAAGTACCTATTGCATGTCATAGAGTATTCCAGAAGGAAGCACCCAATAAAAACCCATAGATGATGGTCATCCCCCTGACATA
The DNA here is from genome assembly GCF_031143425.1 of Pleurodeles waltl. Classification (NCBI taxonomy): domain Eukaryota; kingdom Metazoa; phylum Chordata; class Amphibia; order Caudata; family Salamandridae; genus Pleurodeles; species Pleurodeles waltl. The sequence goes on along the minus strand of NC_090449.1, from coordinate 1,029,558,837 downwards.
GGAAAGATGTTTGACATGCTGAGCTGGTGATACCTATATGCAGTGCTCCAGTCCATGGGCTTTCGGTAGGATATAATCCGATAGACCTTGCTCTTGTACGCTATCCCTACTTCCAGAATAAGGGTGGGCAGGATGATACCTGTAGCATTTGAGGTGGAATGTGGAACAAGACACTGGTGTCTACTGTCGTCATTGTTATTTGCACTAACAATACAACCTTTTGCAGGCATTGGAGGAGAGTGAATAGGGCATGCTGACATTGGGTAGCACACACACCATATTTTAATATGCCATCAATATACTAGTATTACCCCCACGTCTAGTCCTCGTCATAGCCCTTACGTATGATGCCACCCTGTCTCTGACAAGGATCACTACCAGACTTGTTTTCTGCACCATTAATAATTTATTAGATTACCTCCACCCAACTCACTTAGTGTTTCATTTCTTTTTCCTGAGTTTGCTACACGTTTTTCAGAAAAGTTTAAGTAAGTTCTTTGAAAATGAAAGGTGCTCTTTTAGGGTTAAGCCTGCGAGTGCACGCGCTAGTGCATGCATCTCGCTTGCGAGATTCTGTTGTGTACAGTAAAGGGCTTGGAGCCCGCCTGTAGCTTATCCTTTGTTGGCTTGTATGGCACTCTTCTTTACAACCTCGTAATTCGTCACTGCAGGCCAAGCATCATTTTCATTCCTCTATGTGGAGCAGGGACCAAGGACTGATTGATTCACCTTAATCCGTGTCCGTCCGCTGCTCTCGACATGATTGACATACTGTTTTTTTCTTTTTAACTTCCGTTGCTCTGCAAACAGAAGGCTTGTGACTGGCAAAAGTGTGCCGAGCAGGACAAACAAACTTGCAAAGTTTTCTTTTTTAGAGCTAACTTCCTTTTATTTTGCCAAGTTGTCTTTTCCCACTTTGCACTCATGTTTTCTTTTGTTTTTGCTTGTGGGTGCTGTTCTCAAAAGATGATGATTATTTTGTTCTAAATATGGCAAAGCGATATTGTTTCTTGTGTAAGTTTTGAAATTATGCTTTAACACATAATTGTGCAGTACACCCCAATCCAGCCCACTCCAATCCACCCCACTACACTCTACCCCAGTCCTCACTACTCCAATCCAAACTGCTCACCCCAATCAAATTCCCTCCAACCAACACCACTGCAATCCTCCCAACCCGCCCAAATCTAATCTGCCCCACACCAATTCACCCACTCCAATCCAAAACAATGTGCACCACTCCAAAATAGTCTTTCCTACTACAAGCCGCCCCTGTCCAGGGTGCCCCATTCCAATCCCAAACAGTCTGTCCCACCCTAACCTGCCCCACTCCAATCCAAAACAATCCACCCACTCCAATCCAATCCACCCCACTCTGATCCAATCTACCCCAATCCAATCCACCCTAATACAATCTGCCCCACTCTAATCTGCCCCACTCCAATCCAAAACAATCTTCTCCCTCCAGTCGGCGCACTCCAATCTACCCCACTCTAATCCAAAACAATATCACCACTCCAATCTGCCCCACTTCAATTCAATACAACCTGCTCCACTACAATCCATTTAAATCTGCCCCATCCAGTCTGCCCAACTCCAATGTACTTCTTTCACATCTGCCTCACTTTAATCCAAAACAATCTGCCCGCTCCCACCTGCCCCATTCCACCCTGCTCCATTCCAACCCAAACACCCCACTTCAATCCAAAATAATCTGCCCCACTGCAATTCACCCGAACCCATCCCATCCCACTACAATCCAATCCACCCCACATCAGTCCAATCCACCCCAATCCAGTCCAGTCCAATACACCCCACTCCAGTCCAATCTGCCCCACTCCAATCCATTCCAGCCCACTCCAATCCACCCACCCACACCACTCCACTCCAACCCAACCCAATCCACCCAATCCAATCCACCTTACTCCAGTCATGTCCACTGCTACCCAATCCAAATCACTCAAATCCAGTCCACCAACAATACCCCAATCCATCCCACTCCAATAAAATCCACTTTAGTCTATCCCACTCTAGTCCAATCCAGTCCACTGTAATTGACCCTGCTCTATTCCAACCCACCTCACTCCAAACCATGTTAATCTACCCCACTCCAATCCAGTCCACCCCTCTGCAATCAGTTCACCCACCTCCAATCCAATCCACTCCACACCAGACCAGTCCACCAACTCTAATCCAATCCAGCCCACTCCAGTCCAATCCACCACTATCCACTCCATTCAAATCGTAAAACCCCACCCCACCCCAATCCAATCCACCCCACCCACCCCAATTCACTCCAGTCCAATCCACCCCATTCCAGTCCAATCCATTCCACTCCAATCCAATCCACCCCACTCCATTCCACCCCACCCCATTCCAATCCAACCCAATCCAATCCACCCCACCCACCCCAATTCACTCCAGTCCAATCCACCCCATTCCAGTCCAATCCATTCCACTCCAATCCAATCCACCCCACTCCATTCCACCCCACCCCATTCCAATCCAACCCAACCCAATCCACACACTCCAGTCCACCCCACTCCAATCAAATCCACTGCTACCCAATCCACCTTACTCCAATCCAATCTACCAACACCACCCCAACCCATTCCACTCCAATGAAATCCCCTTCAATCCATCTGACTCCAATCCACCCTATCCTTAATCCACTCTACTCCATTCCAACCCACCTCACTCCAAACCACCCTAATCTAAACCATTCCAATCCAATCCACTGCTCTCCAATTAATCCACCCCACTCCAATCCAACCCACCCCACACCAATCCAACCCACTCCAGTCCAATCCACCACAACCCACTCTTTTCCAATCCACCACATCCCTCTCCAATACACCCACCCCACTCCAATCCACCCCACCCTAATCTACTATACTCAGCCCAATCCACCCCACTCAATCCATTCCGCACCACTCAATCCAATCCACCTCACTCAAATTCACTTTACTCCAATCCACCCAAATCTGATCCACCTTACTCCAGTCCACCCTGCTCCAATCCAATTCACCACACACCAATCCACCCCACTCAACCCCAATCCAATCCAACCCATTCCACCCACCACACTCCAATCAAATCCACTGCTACCCAATCCACCTTACTCAAATCCAATCTACCAACACCACCCCAATCCTTTCCACTCCAATTAAATCCCCTTTAATCCATTCCACTTTAATCCACCCTACCCTTAATCCACTCTACTCCATTCCAATCCACCTCACTCCAAACCACCCTAAGCTAAACCATTCTAATCCAGTCCACCGCTCTCCAATCAATTCACCCCACTCCAATCCGACCCACCCCACACCAATCCAGCCCACCCCAGTCCAATCCACCACAATCCACTCTTTTCCAATCCACCTCATCCCACTCCAGTACACCCCTCCCCACTCCAATCCACCCTACCCTAATCTACTCTATTCAGCCCTATCCACCCCACTCAATCCATTCCGCACCACTCAATCCAATCCACCTCACTCAAATTCACTCCACTCCAATCCACCCAAATCTGATCCGCCCTACCTCAGTCCACCCTGCTCCAATCCAATTCACCCCACGCCATTCCAGTCCTCCTCACCTCAATGCATTCCACCCACTCTAATCCAGCCCAACCACCCCACCTCACCCCAATCAACCCCACTCCATTCCAGTCCACTCTAATCCACTCCACTCTACTCCAATCCACCCCACTCAACTCCAATCCACCCAACCCCATCCCATCCCAGTCCAGTCCACAGGACTTCAATCCACCCAGCCTACTCCGCTCCGTCCACCCCAGCATATACCAACCCATTACACCCCAATTCAATCCACCCCATGCCAATCCAATCCACTCCACTCCAATCACCCCACATCAATGCAATCCAATCCACTTCACCCAATCCCAGTTCAGTCCACCTCACTCCAATCCATCTACCCCATCTCAATGTAATCCACCCCACTCCAATCCACCCCATTACAACACACCCCACTCCAATCCAATCCACCCACCCCCACTCCAATCCAGTCCATCCCACTGCAGCCCACCCCACACAGTTTCAATCCACACAACTTCAATCCTATCCAGCCCACCCCAATCCACTCCACTCACTCCAATCCACCTACTCATTCCAATCCACCCCACTCTATCCCAATCTAACCCAGTTCAGTCCAACTCCCTCCAATCCAATCCATCCAGCCTGCCGTCTCTAAACCATCCCTCTCCAGTCCAATCCACCCCAGTCCTCTAATCCAGTGAGTCCAATCCACCTACTCCAATCTAACCTAATCCATTACACTTTAATCCAATCCAATTCACCCCACCCCAACCCAATCCACCCTACCACTATCACTCTAATCCATACCACCCATCCAATCCAATCCACCCCACTCGAATCCACCTCAATCCAAGCCACCTCATCCTATTTCAAGACACCTGAATCCAGTCCAATCCACCACACACCAGTCCACTCCACTGAATCCACCCCAATCTACCCCAGTCCAATCCATCCCACTGTACTTCAATCCAATCCATCCCACTACCTGAATCCACTCCAACCCACCCCACCCTATTCCAATCCACTGCACTTCACAACACTCCGTCACTGAACTCTGCTGCTCAACTCTACGACACTCTATTACCCCTACTCCACTATATGACACTCCAACAAATCCACTGTAGGACACTCTACTTCCCCACTCCACTCTGACACTCCAGGACACTAACTTTGAGCCATGCTGAACAGCAGCCACTCTGGTGTACAACATGGCAAAACACATTGCCAAACCCAATGGCTTTTCTATAGGTGAGACCTATTGGCTTTACCAATGCTTGATTTAATAATGCACTCACAATGCAAATTCAGTAGTATTCCCTACCACCACCACCAAGGGGTGTAGCTGGGGTTGGGTGATATCAGCAAGAGTTATAGCAGCGCCTGACCTGTGCATGTGGGAGGTTTCTTAGGCATTCTTGATCCTGTCTGAATGGGATTGTGGTTGCTAAGCAACGCATAAACCAGGAAGTCACTGCATTTAAAGTGTGGCGCATCATGTTACAACGGAGCCGGTACCGACCACGTCAAGAGCCGCAGAGCAGAATGAGGAAATCCTCTGAGTGTCACGCTCTGAACTTCAGTCCATGATTAATGAAGCGGTTAATTCTGCCTTATGACAGCTTGCTTTAAAGAGACAGAGAACCGTCCAGGATTATAACGACAAGAGTGAGTTCATCCCAAAGGGATAACATGTCCATGGGGCACAGTATCAGGAATTTCTAAAGCATATTAGGAACAAAGATTCCCCTGCAGATGAGTTCTTTGCTCAATGCAACACTGCTCCAGCAGATGACTTTGAAATCTGGAGTCGACCTTTCACATCTGGAGCCTCTCCCCTCAGATATGGGGTACTACGGGCTCGTTCCTCAGCCCGACTCTCTAATATCTTTATCACACCCATGGCACGCCTTAACAAATCCTTTGTGACCACGGTTATATCGTATGCCGATGATACCCAGTAAATTCTCTCAGTAGAGCTCAAACTTCAGAGGTGTTCAACTGGATGAACCACAACCACCTAAAATGCAACACGGAGAGATTATCCTATATGGTACATCCAACGTGTTCTCGCCAATAAACGGGTGGCTTGATGGCGTCACCGCGCTCTTTCACCCACCACCATGGCGAAAACCTGTGGATAAGGTTTGACTCTGACCTATCATTCAGGCTGCATATCCTTGGGGCCAGATATAAGAAGCCCCTAGCGCCACCTTGCGGCACATATACATCATTATTTTTACGCAAATGTGGCGTTAAGGCGGCATTTCCCCTACGCCATATTTACAAAGTGGCCCAATGCATACATTGTGTCACTTTGTAACCCCTTGCGTCACATTATGCCTGCGCCAGGCATAATGTATGCAAGGGGGGCATTCCGGTGCTAGGAGGCCTGAAAAAATGGCGCAGTGAAATTTAACAGATTTCAGTGCACCATTTTTTCTGTCATTTTTAACGCCTGCTTAAAGCAGGCGTAAAAATGACGCACCCATTTAAATCAATGGGGCTCCTTGCACTTTGCTACACTAACGTCAACATTTTTGAGGCTAGTGTAGCAAAGCGCCACCGTAGAGTTAAAAATGTCAACACTATTGTTCTAACTACTGCCACGGTACGCCTGTAGGGGGCGCAGAAAAAGTGACGCTTCAGAGCTGATGCACCACTTTTTTATAAATCTGCGCCTTAATGTCTCAGCAACTTGTTTTGCATTGTTAGGAACCATGAAAACATTTCTTACCTTTTTACCTCTAACTGCTCGTGAGACCGTGATACACGCCCTGATCACTCAAAGTTACAGAAAATACAGCAGCAAGCACAGTGCTAAAGCTTAGCAGAAAGAGCTCAGGTCACAAGCTCTCCAGACCTTGCATTGGCTCCCGGTACATAACAGGATCCAATTTCAGGCTTGGACACTAGCTCACAAAGCCTTCAGAGGCACTGGTCCGCTCCACCTCAGAAAGAGGATTGTTCCTCACACACCTAAAAGACTTCTCTGCCCCTCTAAGGCCTATTTCCTGGAGGTCCTGAGTTATAGAATGAACACCAAAGGTAGCAGGACATTGTCCATTCTAACCCCCTTGGAATGGCACTAGCTCCCCCATCCTTGAGGATGGAAAGGAACAAATTTTTATTCTGCAAGCAGTGCTTAATTTGTGCTTGTTGAAACCGGTGCTGAGCACCGGCACTTATTTTAGAGGGCCGGCGCTTATTGTTCTGCCTCAAGCATTTTCAGCGAGCAAAATACACATTTGGGAAAGTTGGAGGAAGAAAAACACGGAAAAGCTTCACAATGGGAGAATGCAGAAAGCTGCAAGAGTGAGCTGAGGGGGCAGGGAGTGGCTTTAAATGGATTGAAGAGGCCCGAGATGGCTTCAGGATTACACTGCCTTAGTATTCTGTGGTCGCACATTTAATTGCAGCAGCCGCATGTTTAAGAGGAGGGCTTTGAGCACCGGCACGTTTTAATTTACAAATTAAGCACTGTCTGCAAGCAACTGAAGACCTGGCTCCTCTTGTCTTCTACCAAGATAATTACTCACACCCCTTTTTCATGCACCTTACTCTGCATATCAGAGGCACTCTATTTCCACAGTGCCAGGATGACTCTTGGGCCAACGGAGCGCTTTCCAAGCACAATAAATATCAAAATATCAATGCATGAAGTCATGGACAATATGTTGTCAAAAATAAAAAGTGTAAGGAGACTGACAAATCTGGGTTTCCAAGATACCTCCGGGAAGTAACCGGGAAGTAACCACTAGCGTAGAGAGTATGACATTTTCGTCTTCATTTATTTCAGAGGAAGCATCGTTCTCAGACTCTAGAGACGAGAACATGGAAGGGGCTATTAAAAGCGGGGGTGCCAAAATTAGAATCCTTTCTCAAGATTCTAACAAAAGAGTCAAGTCAGTGGGGTTAGGGGGGCAACATGGGAGAGTCAGGGATTTCAGGCTATTTGGCCAATAACTTTGCCAAAAAGGTTGGGTGAGTTAACATCCCTTTTGATTTCTTACCCACATGTAAATTTTTTCCCGATAGAGCGATTCTTTGCTCAGACCCAAGGTTTAAACTCAAGTTAGAATCTTGTTTTCATTTAGCTTGAGAAATCATACTTCTAGTGTTCCAAGGATCAGACAATGTCCATCTTCTCTAGATATCAGAAGGTTTTTGCTGATCTATTGAGAGTGGTAGAAGGATTTTAGAAAATCTCAGGCTCTGTTGAACTCCTATGGGCCACAGAACAAAGGAAAGATAGCAGCTGAGGCTTCTAATAGCAGATGGGTCAAAGAGGCAATCACTTTGGCTTTCGTGGCAATGGGGAGACTGCGCCTGATAATGTGTTAGCTGGGTCAGCTAGAGCCTGGGCAGCAATGGGAGGAGCATCTCTAAATCAGATATGCAGGTTTGCCACATGGGCAAATCCAAGTATTTTCCTTACCAACTACAGGTTGGATTTCTCTCTATATGATGACATAAATTTGCTGACCACACAAGCTCTGATGCACCAAGGTGTCCGACCTCAAGGTGAGTACAGTGGTCTGACTACTCAGGATCACAACATGACCTGAAGGTGAATGCATGGTTTCCTAGGACACTGTATCACAGCATGGCCTGAACGTGAGTTTAGGGTTCTGACCACTCATGAGCACATGACCTGAAGGTGAGTAGAGGGTCCACTGTTTTTTTTTTCGGCTTTGGCGATTTACAGGGCAGTTATTATTACCTCCAAGCTACACCTCTCATTGATTGTAGATTCCATTTACTGGTGTTTTTCTTCACATTTATTTTGGTTTATGTAATCATATTTTGACATTCAAGTTATTTTCAGGCAGACTTTGCAAAGCACTAAATTGTTCTTTCAGAATTTGCACTGGTCAGCATGGAAACTTTATTGACTTTCTTCTTTGTGATCAGTAATATGTATCTGGTAAAAGCAGTGCCAATGTAAATACCACGTTGAAGCACTTTCAGTTTTGCCTTTTTAAGTTTCGCCTGGACAGCACTTGCACTGTGCTTGAGAAATCTATTGTATTTTTTTTTTAATCTTAAAAGGGACTTAAACCCCGCCCATCACTTACCTCTACTTACCATTGACTGATCCCACTTCACTCTACTTACCATTGGCTGGCTCACACATGGGCCTCGTTTGCTTGCTTCCTATTGGTCAGCACCTCTTTACTTTCCATTGGCTGGCTCCCCTGTGGGTCTTGTTTCCTTGCTTGGTATTGGTCAGGAGCTCCTCCTGGCCCCGGCTTCCTCCAGGTCTTCAGATTCTTTATCCATGTGGTGGCAATTGGACCTAGTACTGCTTCTGTTGGCCAGTGTCCTTTTCGCTGGCTAGCAGGCGCTTTTTTTTATACTATTGAACATGCACTGAGAGTGCATGTGTCTGCAGTCTCTTGCTTGCAGCATCCCCCCGTCCCTCCCACCATTGACATACATGCAGTCCCACACCATACGGTCACGTGCACATTCCTCATATAATACACACATATGCTTCTAAATATTTTAATCAAGCGCATTTGGTTTCTGGGTGCCACGGGCTAAACTTGTTTTTCTTTAAACCACATATATCTGTTTTGGGGCACTTCCCCTTTCTCTGCCTGAGCCTTGTTAGTATTGGATCTGCTGGCCAGCCTGGCACAATTAAAAGCGTCTGAGCTATTTGCTAACAGGGCCGGACTGGGAACCCAAAGCAGCCCTGGCAAATTTTGCCAGACCAGCCCCCATAATGTACATAGCGAACGAGCCTGACCACTACAATGGGGCTTGGTAGGGTTCTCCCCCATAACAATGTTGAAAAAAAAGGCAAAAACTTGCATTCTACAACAGAGTCACAAGCCAGACTCCTCAACCTGCTTAGCACTGGAATTACATCAGCACTGCACCAGCTTCCTTTTTGGTAGGTAGAGCATATCAGCGCGCAAGCGCTGGTTTTCCGACGTGTTGGTGTTTATGTGGGTTTTTAACCACGCCCCTTCACTATCACTCGTTCACGGGCTTGCCTTTCAAAAATGCTTTGTTATCAATGGTAGATACTTTACGTTTGTCCCTCCTTGGGGCAGTTTCGTTACCGCCTTTGCCATCGAACCTGTTACATGGATAAATGCACGATTGCCGATACGTTTGACTGAGAGTGACCTTCTTTTTCCTTTTGTGTCTCTCCTTCACACTCATGCTGACCATGGTGCAGTGAATTGACTTGCTTATGTCATCTGTTTTACTTTACATTTTCAATTTATGTGACAAGAAAAGTCCAGTTAGGAATTTACAATGCTAATAGCTCTAACTTGAGCAAACGCGAGACCCATTGCATTGCAAATGCTTGTTGTTGATATGTTGAATAATTCCTTATTTTATGTATGAACAAAATGCTGATGTCAAGAGCAGATCCAGAGACTGGTAGACCTGTTTGTCTCACTCTGCATGATGATGGTGGTCACTGTCACAAGACTATATGCACAAAGTAATAAAAAGAAGTTCTATTACTTTGAGCATTTGGGAGCCATAAAAATAGCCTTCTGCATTGCTTTGAGTCGAGGAAGTCTAAAGCTGCAGAAAATATATAAAATATATGGACATAAATTCAAAGTTTTTCAGGAAAGGGAGGGAACATCTGCAGATACTATGCTGAAAAATATTGATGTTTCTGAAAACAATGCTTAGGAAACAAGTTCATTGAAATATGTAGGGCCCTGCCCCCTGTCCCTCTCGGCACATCTCACTTCAGGCTACTTTGTAAGTGCCGATACCATAAACTCCATCACACATCTCCCCTGCACACATCTCACACCAGCCTTTCTGGTCCTCATGGCACTAAGTCTGTGTGTTTGTACACATAACACCGTACGCATGCCTCCTTCCTTTGGTTACAAGAGATAGGAGCATCTTGTTACCTGAATGCGATTTATTACCATGGACATCATTTAGGGTTTGCAGCTGCGACCCCTGGCTTGCCTCTTGTGACCCCTGGCACTGCCTTTGTAACCCCTGGCCTCAGAGGTGGCACAATCAGTGCCTGGAACACAGGGGCAGCTCATCCGTATGGACGAATGTTGGCTCTCCACTTTTCTGGTTCTCTGACAACTTTTTATTTTACACAAATGGTGAATAACGTTCACCATTTGTGTAATAAAAAATGGAGTATAATTCGCTAGAATACGAATTTATCTGGCGGCTGAGGTGAGTAAAAAATGCTTTCAAATGTATGTGGTATGCGTGCTTGTGGGTGTTAAGTGAGAGAGTGTGTGAATGTGTGTGTATGTGTAAGCATGTGTGTGTGAGTCACACTAAAGGTCAAATTGCATATGATGTCACTTCCGCTGCCCTTGGCATTTTGGGGAATTGACGCCCATGTTTATTACTTCCTTGCACACACATGCTTTATTGCGTACGAACAATGTAGGCAGAGGACGGAAATCTGCAAGCAGTTCCCAAATTAAAAAAATTAAAAAACTATAGAAAATTTGCAAAATATCCTAAATCTGAGAAGGAAAACTAAAAAAGCTGCAGGGAAGTAAGAAATATGCATTATTCTGTGACACAGTAGATCTGGTGGGTCCTTGTTCATTAGTAAACTCACTTCATTGTGAACCAGCCCCATGTCAAGGGGTCTTTGGTCCAGTCCATGTTTTGCATCCAGCAGCGCTGGGCACACTGAGACTCCTGGGCTCATATTAATAAGGGAAACGTTGAAACTAGATGTGCCAAACTGTTTAATGCTGCAGAGTTTTAAAGAGCAGTGGTTGAAAGTCACCCTCATGACATGGGGCCAGTTTAGGGAACTGTGTACTCAGGGTGTGTGAGCTCTTTTGGGCAGAGAACAAGCGTTGCTGTCAACAAAACCCTTCTAGGTTCAGAAGCAGGAGTTGTCCAACACTTCTTTGTTTTGCCAACTCAGTTGCTTTTTCAAGTTCTTCCTGTTTGCTTGTCCCCCTGTGCGGTTATTGCCAGCCTTTCTCCAGGTGCCAGCATGCCCATTGACAATTATTTCAAGATCTGCAGACAGGATATTACACTTGTATGGAAGTAAAGGTCACGCCTGTGCCAAGAAAACCCCAAGAAATATTTATTGGGTGAATTCCTTTCAGAAGTTTGCTATGAATGCGCCCAATGTTTGTCCAGTCTGGCGGCCAGTAGATGCCATTATAATAAGTCAGTACATCAGCCAGTACCAGTGGTGCTGGAACAATTCTCAGATGTTGCCATTAATGTTACAACACTAAAATCTCAGTGAGTGTGAAAAGTCCAAGCATCAGACAAATAGCAGACGAGCCACGCCCTTTCAGCTGCAGACTGGTAAGGGTGTGGTATGTAGCTGGTGGTCACTCTGGAGCACACGGTCACACATACATCACTAAAGCATGGTGTGGTAGCACGCTGTCATTTACAGAGAGAATAGTTTCAGTTGAAATGGCCACAATATGCGCACTGACGTGGTTTTACTGATAAACTATATCACGCTCAAATGATAATGTGTGGAAATCGGGTTTCAGCAAATATTTATCATTTACACAAAACCAAGTAAAGTGTCTTGAGTTTATTTGATCTTACTAAAAACCTTTCTTTCTATCACACTTTGGAATTACAAAAACAATTGTTTTGTTTGTGCTTTCCTAACTGCTGAGATGTTTTTAAATATTTGCACCAGTGCTTGATTTGTGCTTGTTGTTTTTCGGTGCAGAGCACGGCACTTATTTTTGAGGGCCAGAACTTATTTTTTTGCCTCAAGCATTTACTGTGAGCAAAAGACAAATATGGGAAAGCAGGAGGAAGAAAAAAACAAAAAAGCGCCACAATGGGAGAAAGCAGGAAGCTGCAAGAGTGAGTTGAAGGGGCAGGGAGTGGCTGTAAATGGATTAAAGCGGCCCGAGATGGCTTCAGGATTACGCCACCTCAGTATTATGTGTTCGCACATTTAATTGTAGCAGCCGCATGTTTAAGAGGAGAGCTTTGGGCACCAGTACGTTTTTATTTACAAATTTTGCGCAGTTCATTTACAGGTATTTAAATGCTGTTGTGTGTTAGAAAACAAACAGATATGCTACTGCATTTCCTTTTATACTCCTTGTACCCCAGCAAGATTGTCACCAACCTCCATGTTAAAGAATAAACATCAGTTTATCAAAAGACATTCACCTCCATTAATGAGCGCACAGCAAATGTGACAAGATGAAGCCGAAATTTAAAGACATCTTTATTGCTCATTCACCTTCTAAACTCCAGCATGGTTATTTCAGGGGTGGTGCTGCATCAGCCCCGCATCCCTACTTCCAGCTCCTATGGTCAGTGGTCACCTTCCCTGGGACCCTACTGTGATAGCCACCTCTACTGACGCACTTTCAGGGCCAGACTGGCTGTACCGGACAGGGGGCCTTTCCCCAGAGGAGGGTGAGGGCTGCTTTTGTTCCTGGTTGGCCTGTTTTGTAGCAGTGCCACAGTTTTACAAGTAATACAGAATTCCTTGTGTATACAACAGTGTTCAGGCAACAATAAAAGTGCCAAGATAACTCTGGTGATTAATGTACCTGCTGGAGAGAGCTCAAGTTTCCTGTTGTTGCAGTTCTGACTACTCTGGGGTAGCGCAGAGGGTTAATATACCTGCTGCAAAGAACATGTACTATGCAGATCAGAGATCGGGGTTTTATGTGCAGTGCTCAGTAGGATACAGCTTTTGTCCTAGGGATCCTTTTGTTGCTGTGCAGTTCATAAGTTACAATCATAATCTAGCACAGTGAGCTATGAACTGTCATCAAAGAGCTGCATGAAAACTGCATGGTCCACGTTAGAAAGTTATGTTTTTTTCCCCACACTTTGATTATCCTAATATTGCTAAAAAAGGGTTTGTTTGGCTAGAAATAAACTGTTATTAGTAAAGTCAACCTTACTCGCTGTGTTAAATCCTTAGTTTATGCTTCCCCAGACCAAGTACTCGTAAGAAGTTCCTACCACTATGGAGGACATTTTTGTCAACATTTTCTATGCACCAATTACACATGAATGGTTCATTATTCCTGTATGTGTGTGTGTGTTGTAAAGTGCTCCAACACCATACGCTGGTAAGAGAGGCGCTATAAAACAAATGTAATGCATGTGAGAGAGGGGCTATGGGGGGATGAGGGAATTCAGAGGTTTCCTGCTAAAATGTAATGCTGGGTGAAGGTGCGTCCAGTGACTAGAAGCAGTTCGATCCGTGGCACAGACTTTTCTGCAAGAAGCCAACTGTTAGAGGGTGATGGTGAGGGAATCATTGAAGAACCTCAATAAAGATTGCTCTATACTGGTACTCTGTAAGGTCATCATTTCCTATGCTTTAGAAACTAACACAATTGAATTTATAATGAAAATGTGTTGTAGAATGCACCTTTGTTGCCATATTCTTCAAATTTCCTTCGGGCGGAGACCCCCCAAGCCTCATGGTAGTGGTCATGCTCACTCGATATGAACCTTACGGTGGCTGATCTGACAAAATTTCCCACGCTGCTTTGAGTTCCCAGTCCTGTCCTGCACACTTTCTTGCTGCATGCATTTCCTCATTCTTCTTGAGGTTTTTGCAAACTGTCACTCCTCCTAGAAACTGTGACAAAGATGAAACAATGTCAGGAAATTGGCAGAATTTCCAAAATCTACAGGAAATTAAGAAATATTTTGTTTCTTGCAGAAAAGTCTATGCCACTGATTAAACTGCTTCTAATCACCTTCACCTAGCTTTACATTTCAGCCAGAAACCTCTGAATTCTGGGAGTTGTAGTTTCACCTGTTCCATTCTAAATATGGCTCACTAGAAGGGTGAACAGTTTCTCCATCAGGGAGACAGAGTAAACTACTCCATTGCCCTGACGGAGATGCTGCCCGCCTTATTTAGAAATGACCAGCAAGCTGGTAGTCATTTCTAAAGCATTGGCAGGAACCAGTGTCACAGTGGTTCCTGTCAATTCTGTTTACAGTTGGTGCAGGGCTCTGTCAACATGATGGAGCCGTGCACCAACCTATTTTATTTTTTATTTTCAAAAAGAAAATTGTGAAGCAGGATTGTCTTTTTGATAATAAAAAATAAAATGCTCCCCTCACCATGGGACTATACCTACTTGGAAGATAAAGGTCTGCCCTCCTGATTTAGATGTGGGCATATCATAGGTTTAATCATGGTGGAGACTACTCCGTCTTTGTTGTGATTAAACCACTCCAAAGGCCCTGCCGAGTAAGGACTGTCGGAGCCAGGCCTCTAATTCTGCACATCTGATTTAGATGGATGGAATTAGAGGTCATTTCTTGCTGCCTGTCACCGACAGGATTACCCTTGTGGTAAAGGGCAGTGAAAACTGCTAAATGCTCCCCTCACCATGGGAGAAGACTCCCATGGCGAGAGCAGCATTTTCTTTTTTATTTCCAAAAAGAAAATACTGCTTCAGCATTTTCTTTTTTTAAATAAAAAAAACAGGTTGTGCAGGGCTCCATCATGTTGACAGATCCCTGCACCAAAGTGTAAACAGCACTGCCAAAATAGAAATCCGCCCTAAGTACCTTCATGCAGAAAGGTGTTTGCTTAAAACCAAAACTAGTTGAAGGTTACATTCATGACAGAGGGCGGTGCTTGGACAGATCCTTTAAAGGTATTTATGTGTTTTGTTTCAGATAGAATCATGACAGATCTTATTGAACAATCAGAGTGCTTCAAACAGTATGTATGCAGTGACATCTGCCCTACAATATGAAAGAGTTTGCATGGCGTGCACTGAGGCTAGGCCTCGTGCTTGGTAGCCCTGGATTGGATTGCTGGGCACCTGAACAGCCATTCTATGAATGCCAGAGGCAAAGTGCCCAGGAAACCCGGAAGTACACTGCATCCTGTTTGTCAAGTAGGATGGATGAGGTCATCAGTTATGCAGGGCTGAGTGAGTGGCAGTGCCTGCTGATGCATATCAGGTGAGATCTGAATGAATCCAGCTCACATCTGAAGGGGAAGCAGAGCTTGCACATGGTCTGCTTGCAGGGTGGCCCAGAGACCTACACATGGTGAGCAGGGAAAGGACCATCTAGTCTCGAGGATCGTGGCTGGTGCCTTCTGAGGACAGACAATGGACTGGGATTCGGCCCTGACTAATTACCAGTAGCTGAGATTAATTCAAGTATTCCATCCATCTCCTTTTTGTATACTTCTCTGAGGACAAACATCATCGCTAGGGACCCAAAGGCCGGGCAGCCTAGCTAGAAATTAGTGTCAAACCACCGATGAGTAGATTCCATACAAACATCCTGGTGCCCAGGCTGTTTACACAAGGCACAGTGATGCAAAGAACTAAGAGGAGGAACTCAAACCTAATGACTTCTAAATGGTAGTGAGGGTGTGATGAACTGAGATTCGCTTGATAGGTTACTTATAGTTACCTTAAGGCATGAGTTATAGTCTCTTGAGATAAGTATAACTATAACTTGTGAATTTATATGGTTTGTGAGTGTAAAATCTGAATCTAACTATAACTTTCTTGTAACCTTTGTTTTTTCAGTGAATTTCTACGTTTTTTAAATTCTATTTCCGAACTATAATGTCCCTGTAACCTTTGTTTTTTTCAGATAATTTCTGAGTTTTTTTTTAATCTTAAGTAATATTTATTCACCTTGCGTTAATCCAACCCTCGCCGTGCACAGATTTTGGCTGTGCACACTGAGGTTGGCCACAGGGCCTGGTGGCAACCACCCCCTACCCCCAGGCATCCAATCCCGGGTCAAGCAATGGCCTTTGGCCTTGCACGGTGGGCGTTGGTGGCAGGGCCTGATCTGCAGCTAGGCCCTCTCGCCAACCCCCCAGGCACCCAACCCCATGCCACACACGGCCATCAGCCATGTGCGGCAGGGGTTGGCGTCAGGGCCTGGCCTGTGGCCAAGCACTGCAGCAAACCCCTAGTAGGCATCTAACCCCGCTCCATATCCTCTGCACCAAAAATGCTCTGGGGGCCTTTTGGTAAGCTGTCCATCAAGCTGGAAAAGATTGGGAAGACTGTTGCATGCCACTAGTGTATATGGGGCGGGCCCAAATGAGCAGAGTTTTTAGGTCATTTTGCACATTTGCATATTCGTAGTAATTAAAAGGACAAACTATGATCTCTACTTTCATCAGGAGAGTACCAGAGGAAAGATCCCACCCATTACAGTCATTACAGAAGAAAGTGCGCTCCAACAGAGCAAGGATGCATTCACCACCATCAAGTATTTCAGATCGTTTTTCAGGGTTAAATTGCAGAGAAAACACCCTTGCTTTGCCTTGAATGAGTTCAAGAATTAGTGAGGATTTGTCCTTTACAGAAGCGGAGCTTCAAAGGGGGCACCTCTATGCCTATATTTGTAAGTTCTTCCCGTTGAGGTTTAATTTCTGTGAAATAAGCATCAGTGCCAGAATGGATCTTCACCTGCTTATGTATCCAAAAAGTTTGGTGCAAAATGTCTACCTAACTGGAGTACTTTCTACTGGCTAATTAGTAACTGTATAGTGCACATTCTACAATAAGCCTGCATAAACGACCATGCAGTAATGTCTCCATTGACCATGTGTGGTGTAATTTTGGCAATATGATCGTGCTTTGCGCATCTTCATTCTGAAATCTGCGCCAACTTGAATCCTCATATAGATAAGACGGTACTTCCTCTTAATTATATGAAGTAAGTGCTTCTCTTTTTAATTCCTCTGCGTCACAAACGCATGGTGGCCTTTTTGTGAGCTGTCCATCAAGCTGCAAAAAGGCAGGAAGAGCTATGCATACCACTAACATATAGGTGGTGGGGCAAAACGGAAGGAGCTTTGGGGTCATTTTGTGCATCTGCATACTCACAGTTATTAAAAGGATGAATGATGGACTCTACTCTCACCAGGAGAGGACCGGAGGAAACATCCCACTCTTCAAAGTCACTACAGAATAGATTGAGGTCCTACAGAGCAAGGATGAATTCACCGTCATCATTTATTTCTGACCGTTTTGTAAGGTGGAATTGCAGAGAAAACACCCTTGCTTTGCCTTGGATTAGTTCAAGAAGTTAGGAGTATTTGTCTTTTACAGAAGCGGAGCTTCAGCAGGGCACCTGCTATGTTTTTATTTGTAAGTGCTTCCCGTTGAGGTTTAATTACTGTGAAATGAGCATCAATGCCAGAATAGATCTTCACTTACTTACTTATCCAAAAAGAGACCTTAGTTTGGCACACATTGTCTACCCAACTGGACTGCTTTCTACTGGCTATTTAGTAAGTGTTACCTTGTTGGGTATATGTATAGTGCACATTCTACACTACTGCTGTGTAAAGGACCACAAGGTAATGTCTCCAGTGACCATGTGTGGTGTAATTTTGGTAATCTGATTGTGCCTCAAGCATCTTCATACTGAAATCTGTGCCAACATGAATCCTCGTATAGAAGAAGACAGCAAGACTACAAAGAGTTGAATCTCCACCAAACAAGGGTACTTCCTCTTAATTATATGAAGTAAGTGCTTCTTTGTTTGATGGAGATGTGCTCATATTCATCTGCATCACGAACGCCCAGGGGCCTTTTGGTAAGCTGTCCATCAAGCTAGAAAAAGGCGGGAAGAGCTATGCATACCACTAACGTGTATGGCAGGGCCAAAGGGACGGAGCTTCGAGGTCAGTTAGGGTATTTTCATACTCGTAGTAATTAAAAGGATGAACAATGGACTCTGCTTTCACCAGAAGACGACAGGAGGAAAGATCCCTCTCGTCACAGTCACTACAGAAGATATTGCACTCTGATAGAGCAAGGATCCATTCTGTGTACAGAGCATCGGTGTCAGAATGGATCCTCACTTGCTTCTTTATCCAAGAAGAGTACACAGTTTTGCACTAAACTGTGGATTCTTCTAGACCACAGAGGGAGCCTCAATTCCCCCCTGTGGTCCTATTGCTCCCACACGTAGAAAGCAGCAAGAAATGTTGCTCCCTGCGTGCGGAAGCAATTTTTTCATATTGTTTTTCTGCTGGCTTGACAACAGGCAGGAAAACAGATGAAAAGTCCACTCCCAGCAGGAGGGATCAGTTTTCCTGCTCCCGTCCGCTGGGAGCAAATGTACAGTTTACTCTTGGTTGGCAGAAGTTGACATAGCTCCCGCCAACTGACAGCAAACTACTATGTCCCAAGGGTGGGCACCTCGGGACATAGGAAGCTGGTCCGGGGGGCGAGGATTGGCGGTCCCCAGGGCTATTAATGGTTCTAGAAGGGGGGGGGGCTCCTTTCTTTTTTAGGGCCAGCCCTGGGGAGGTGGTGGTCCCCCGCACAGAAAATGACCCAGAAGGGGGGCTGTGTGGCCACCTCCTTTTATACAAATTGGCCTTGCCCCGGAAAGGTGGTGGTCCCGGTGGCTGAATATGGCCCGGGAGGGGGGCCGTGCCCCTTTCACATTTACTGTGTCCCAGGGAGGTGGTGGTCCACGGAGCAATTTGTAACTCTGGAGGGGGGTCCACATGACCCACCTCTTATTACATGGTCAATGGTAATTCAGCAGTTATAGTTATAGTTATAGTTATAGATATACTTATGTTATGAATCTATAACTCGTTGCCCAAAGTTACTTTCCGGCACAAGTTATAGTTTCTTCAGATAAGTATAACTATAAGTATAACTATAACTGCTGAATTTCTATGGTTTTGTGTGGGTAAAACATCAACCTAGCTATAACGTCCCTGAAACCTTTGTTTTTTTGGAATAAAATATTGGCTATTCGGTGAAACGGAGCGCAGTGGTTTCCCTTCTTTTGGATTTTTTTGGATTTACATAATGAGGAGGAATGGTCTACCTCCTACCACTGGCACGGGCAGTCTGAGTGCACCGTGTCAGAATTGTGACCTCTTGTTTGGATTTTTATATATATATATATATATATATATATATATATATATATATATATATATATATATATATATATATACACACATATATATATATATATATATGTATATATATTTATATATATAAAAAAGACAAAAGTCACTTAGCTGCTAAATCCTATTGAACGGGCCCTTCCATCATGATAGTGGCAAAGCGCGTATTAAATCACAACCAAATCTAACAATAACGGAGCAGTCACGGGTAAGTAGACTCAAGATTTATTACATAGCCAGACGTGGTTTGGCAAAAAACTGCCTTTCTCAATGGCGTTGATGTGCACCAGAAGTCACATGACATGCACTTTTAAGAGGACTGACACACTTCCATTTGATATTTAACCATGGATGGCGAACACTAGGCACTACGCCTCCATGGAATTTATAGCCAGCCTAGCGTTATCAAAGTATATACAGAACAGTTCAAAGTACACACGAAAGTACGGGGTTCTCTAGAAGCGGACGTCGCGGATATTAGCGTAGTCCTAGGTTGTATGTATTCCTATTTGGAAGGGTAACGTCAGTGGAATGTCAGTTGGAAATTACCGAGTGGAACAGCGAGGGGTGGGAAGAAGGGAATTTCCTTTTACGGACTAGGTGGTCTCACACACTATATAGTGTCATGCTTCATCATTTGATCACCTAGACCCACCCAGGTAGGACATTGCCACCTGGGCGGACTCAACCTCACTGTTAAAGGAACAGGAGGGAGTGCGTAAATAAACTTGTTTCTGGAAAGATCGGGATCCAGCTAATCTACTGAAAAACTAAAAACACCTAAGCAGACACCTGTGAAGAGCAACAAATTTAATGGTGGTGTCTGTCTGGTGTAGTTAAAAAGGGGGGGTTGGGACACCTCTGTGAGGACAAGGACTCACAGGGTCACCTAACTAATTACTAGCCAACATGTTTCTGCCCTCAAAAGTGAGCCAATGAAGGTCTCGGGGCATTCGTCAGGGCCTAGGATCCCTACGTCTCACGTTGGAGGAAAATACTCTATGGGGAAATCAAAGAGTGAAAAAATGAAAAAAGAATGTGTCACAAGCGGTCCAAGGAGAGGACGAAGTAGGCGCACGGCGAGCGTCCCCTTTGATGTATGTGTGACTATAAGGGGACACTCCCCCTCCTGGATACCAGAGGCTAGCTGCCTCTAAGAAAAGGGCCGCCTCAAGGTAATTCCTTGGGTAATGTAGATCATTCTTTTTTCATTTTTTGTTTATTTACGCACTCCCTCCTGTTCCTTTAACAGTGAGGTTGAGTCCGCCCAGGTGGCAATGTCCTACCTGGGTGGGTCTAGGTGATCAAATGATGAAGCATGACACTATATAGTGTGTGAGACCACCTAGTCCGTAAAAGGAAATTCCCTTCTTCCCACCCCTCGCTGTTCCACTCGGTAATTTCCAACTGACATTCCACTGACGTTACCCTTCCAAATAGGAATACATACAACCTAGGACTACGCTAATATCCGCGACGTCCGCTTCTAGAGAACCCCGTACTTTCGTGTGTACTTTGAATTATAGGGAGCTAAGTACGGAGTGTTCCTCCATAGTTATCCCCCCTCCTCCCTCTTCCTCTCTCCATGTGTAATTATACAGAACAGTTCTCAACTTGTCCCGATGTCGACATCCATGAGCACATTTTCACTGCAGTAGTTCTTTAAACCATTGTGGACAATAGCCACACTGAAGCCAAGTCCCAACATGGCTGTCAACATTTCTGGTTGAATTGTTGGCAGCCAATCAAATCTCAGCACGAGATTGGGAGGATTCACTGAGCCTTCGCGTCCCTATATATACAAGTTTGGATTTTCTCAAATTTCTCTAAAACTACTAAATGAATTTACACCGAATCTTAAGAAGGGCACTTTCTGGACCAGGCCCTAGCTTCCTGCCAAAGTTGGTGTAATTCTGTCCAGTTGTTTCTGAACTATCGCTGTTCAAAATCCCTATAGTAAAATGAATGGGGAAAAAGCGTTTGGGACCCCCCCTTTTTCTTGGCCCCCTGCTTGATGGATCACCCCAAATCTTTCCAGACAGACGCTGAAGTGAGCGTTGTATTTTCTTGGAAAATTTCGTGAAGATTCATCAAAGAGTGCCAAAGTTATTAGCAAAACAAAAAACACTTTTTATATAGAAACTAGTTTCTAACTATACCTATCTAGTGGTGACTGCCACTAGCTACTAGGTATATATATATATATATATATATATATATGCAAAACAACAAAGAAAATATCTCTGGGTAGTTCCGAGTTTAGGTGTACAGCGGCTCCTTTATATGGTGCTCCCTACTACACCATTGGCACTCTAAATCTGCTCACCTCAAATTTCTGTTTTTATAGCAATGTTTTTAGGCAAAGGATCAGCAAAGTGCCGTCCACACTGACCTAGAAAGTGACAAAGGTGGCCATTATGACCCTGGCGATCTTTGACCGCCAGGGCCAAAACGACGGGAGCACCGCCAACAGGCTGGCGGTGCCTCCCGGAGTATTTGGACAGCGGCGGTAGCGCCGCGGTCGCACCGCCGGGGCCGGCGGTATACCGCCATTTCAGCCCCGGCGGTGATAATCCGCCAGGGCAGCGCTGCAAGCAGCGCTGCCCTGGGGATTATGACTCCCCTACCGCCAGCCTGTTTCTGGCGGTTTGCACCGCCAGGAAGAGGCTGGCGGTAAGGGGACTCAGGGGGCCCCTGGGGGCACCTGCACTGCCCATGCACTTGGCATGGGCAGTGCAGGGGCCCCCAGGCAGAGCCCTGTCGCGCATTTCACTGCCCTATTTCGGGCAGTGAAATGCGCGACGGGTGCTACTGCACCCGCTGCACATCAGCATTGCCGCCGGCTCAATTACGAGTCGGCGGCAATGTTGATGTGACTTTTCCGCTGGCCCAGCGGAAAAGTCAAAATAGGGAGCCAGCCATACCGCCAGCAATGGCAGTATTCTGGCTCCCGCTACCTCGGCGGTCTGCCATGCAGACCGCCGAGGTTGTAATGACCCCCAAAGTCTTTTGCCATTTTTTTAGCAAAATATTTAAGCATAGAATTAGCTAATGCCATCCATGGCAAGTTGAAAAACGCCAAACGCCTTTTACCAATCCAAGTACACTATTACAGTATTGGATTGGTAAAATACCATCCAAGCCAACTTGGAACAGATAAAAGTAACCCCTCGCACATGTTTGGCTCTTCTTATGAGCTCCTAAGAGAGATCTAGCTTTGTCCAGTCACAAGGAAGCATCCAGTATGAGTCAAAACCATACCTTTTCAGGCTTAGAGTGCTGTATAAATTATGCATAAAAGGAAGCAAGGAACTCTGGGAAGTTTCCAAGTTTAGGTCGAGAGTGGATCCTATATAGAGCACCTTCCAACACCAGCGACACTTTGAATCTGCTCTCCTCAAATGCCTGTTTTTCTAGTAGACTTATTAGGCATAACATTAGCGCAGAGCCATCCATGCAGAGCTGGAAATCGACAAAGCGCCTGATTTATATATTGGCGGACGCGTTACTCTGTCACAACAGTCACAGATATCCCGTCCGCAGAACTCTAAATCCCATAGATTACAGCAAACCTTTAAGCATAGGATTAGCTAGTGCCATCCATGGCAAGCTGAACAGTAGCAAAATCCTTTTACCATTATAGGCACAGTATTGCAGCTTTAAAATGGCAAAATACCATGCAAGACCACCTAGAATTGAAAATATATAGGCCTTACTTTCCCACGTAAAGCGCTGTAACATCCTGGGGCCACATTAACGCTATATAAAACTGCGAACATAAATACGCTTATAAAGACACATGGATGAACTATTTGGCTTGTTATTAATTTGCTACAACTAACTGTAGTTGCAAAAAGGCCCTTAAACTATGTGTATCTGAGATGAGTATCTATTTCATCCCAGTCCATGGACATTATTTAGGGGTCGCAGCTGTGACCCCTGGCTTGCCCTATGTGACCCCTGGCGGCAGAGGTGTCAAATTCAGTTCCAGGATTACTGTGACAGCTTGTCCTTAGGGACGTCAGTTAAGGCCCCACTGTCTTCGTTTTCTGTCAAAAAAAACGTATTACACTAAAATGTGTGTGTAAGGGAAAGTGGAGGTCAAAGGGCATGCAATGTCACTTCCGCCACCCCTGGTATTTTGGTAAATTGAAGTCCATGTCCCCGTCCTAGCTTTTTTGCGGAAAAGGTAGTTTGAATTTTACTAGTCCCAGCAAGTTATGAAATGTTAGCTAAAAAGTAGAAAGTTATCTGAAGGTGCCACTCTTGTCGTGGGAACCACTTGAAGTTCCAGTCCTGCTTTTTGCATTTCCTTTTACATTTATTATTTGTTGCTGAAATGGTGGGGATTCCATTACTTCCCCTGGGACATAGAGCAAGGCACAGAAGAGCCATCTATTTTTTAAAGCAGTGACTAGCAAAACTGTGCAGATGTACTCATGGTGGTTTGATGCTTACTGTGTTGTGAAGTTCTTCACATGGAATACATGACAGTAATATAACTTCCAAGAAAACGAGCTTCAGTGAGAACTAAGGCTGTTTACACAATGCGTGGAGGCGTCTCTTGTGGTTGAGTACAAAACCACTGGTAACGAGCCGAGAAACGCGATAGGTGGAGGGACGCAACTTTTTGGCAACTCACAGAAAGATAAAAAGTTTAGAGACTCAAAAACTGCAGGGGCGGCTCTTCCGCGATGGCGGATAAGTGTCGCCCCCCGCCTAGGCAGCAGCTGTAAAACTTTTACATAAAAACATAATAAACTATGTTTATTATGTTTTTACTGAAAAAGGGGCAGGGCCACAGGCGTGACAGGGACTGAGGGGGAGAGCACAGCACTCCCCCTCAGTGCGCATGTATGTTTGGCCAGCCGTCTCAGGCCGGCCAAACATACATGCGCAGTAGGCTCTGTCCAACCTGGCAACGCAGTGCCGTGATTGGAGAGAGCAGGCAGAGGCTCTCACTCTGCCTCAGAGCACACAGCCAGGGCGCTCCGTCCAATCTTACTGCTGCTTTCATGCTGCCAGCGGCATGAAAGCAGCAGTAGGATTGGACGCAGGGCAAGCTGGGAGCCTGAGTCTGTCCCTGCAGATGAAGAGCAGTTCGGAGGTGGTGCGGCGAAACAGGTAGGTTTCTTTTGTTTATTTATTTTTGTGGTCGTGGTCCCCCCAACACATCAACGCCGCCCTTTATCCCTCCTGCGAGCTGTGACTGGAAAACGGTCTTTGACTTAGGTCGTGTTTCCAACCTTTGCTGGAAATTTCACTTCACCAGTTGCAAATGGCATCTACTGGGTCCACTTGTAGCATATTTATTATTGGCCACTGGACGTTGATTGGACCACCAGAAAAAAATGAAGGGATGCTCTGATGCCCTCATAATTAAAATCACCGACTAGAATCTGTGTACAGCGGTAGGCAGCCATAAACAGTGCCAAGGTGCCTCTGGAATCAACTAGATTTGTCTCCAGCGCAGCTCAGAGGATGCCCAAAACCATGTGGTACCAGTTGGATGCAGTACAGACCTTCAGAAACTGAGTGTGTAATGAGACAGAATGTGTAGTGGAGACTACAGTTGTTTCAAGCTATGGAGCAGACCTTGCACAGGGAGGACCAGGATTTGCCAGAAACATCATTCAATATTTACATTTACTTTTGGATTAAAAAATAGTATTTTAAATAAATAACATGAGAGAAGACCAAGGCAATAAATCAAGAAAAGTAAGAACAAAAATAAAATAATAAAAAATAAATAATTCAAAATAACGTAATTGAACAACAATGAAATAATTAGTGGTTTGATCATTAAGGGGGAGCCAAACAAACTTTTTTTAAACTTGAAGAGGCTCTGCATAAAAAAAAACGTTTGCCATAATGTCAGGAGCAGAAGAAGTGACATCACACACCTTTTTTTTATCTCTGATGACATCATATGGTTCACTCCTGGTCTTTCACTTAGCAATGCAACATTTTACTATTTGCTTCTGACAGACTCGAGAAACACAACTATCCGAAAATAACTTGTCTTCTTGGAGCTGTTTACGATCTGTGCCAGTCCCAGCATCCAAGGACAAATCACGAACTAGAGCCTACTGTCCCTTGCTAGCCCAAACTGATTTTCATGATCTCAAACTGCCCCCAGCATTTAAAGAACCATGTCCCAGATTTAAGAAGGTCTAGTGCCTCCATGTGCCACATAAGCATCATTGTTTATGAAGCTAATATGGCTCATCAAGGCCAAATTTGCTGCACCAGATTTACAAAGTGACGCAAGCAAGCATTGCGCCACTTTGTAACCCTTTGCGCCACATGATGCCTGCGCCAGGCATATCGTATGCAAGGGAGGCATTCCCCCATTAGGGGAACCGCAAAAATGGCGCAGTGGAATCTATGCGATTCCACTGCCACAGTTTTAGCAGATATTTTTAATGCCTGCTCAGAGCAGGCTTTAAAAGGGGGCTCAACATTAGTGTTAATGGGCCCCTATGTGCCTTGCAGGATTAGCACCAAAATTGTTGGCGCTAATCCTACAATGTACCACATTAGTGTAAAAAATGTTGACGCTATTGTCCATAACCTGCGCCCTGGTGTGCTGCATGTTTAATATGGCGCACACATGCTATGGGGTGCAAGAAAAGTAGCGCTGCATATAATGTAGCAGCACTTTTCCTAAGTTTGGGCCCATGTTCGTTATGAAAAAGTTAATTGTGTCATTTTGATCTTAGAAAGATGAATGGCTGAACTTGGCCCACCAGATGTGGACCTGTGATCTCACAGTTCTATCAGGCACTGACCACACTAAGCAATGAAATTGCATGGTGCAAGCATTATGCTGCTGAATACATTTTTGGTCATTAAATAAAGGGTGCCGTGGTGAATGACAGAAGCCAGGTTTTCCTTAGGAAAGTAAGTGCAGTGGTGATTCCAGGCTTTTGAGTTAGTGAAGGGACAGGCATCAATAAATGGAAAGACATAAAGGATATCTTTGTGAACTGAGTTGCCTCAAGGCACTCAGGGCCATATATATGACCCGGTTTGCATCGCTCCTGCACCACGCAATGTGGTGCAAGAGTGACGCAAGCCTTAAGTCAGGTTTTTGAAGCCACGCAATGCCACCTTACATGGCTTCGAGTGGCTTCAAAAATCTGGAGTAAGGCAATGCAGTGCAACTCGCTGTTTTGCCTTACCCAGCGCTAGGGAGGTGTTCCATGGGAGTTACGTGGGTGTTCCCAGGCAAGTCCTGTGGATTTAGACGCATCCCCAGATTTGCAAGAACTTGTAAACATGGGGATGCACTAAAATCTTACGCCTCCCAAGGGGAGGCATTGAGGAGAGATATCTCGATTTCTCCTTGTTTCTTTCTCGTTCTAATGTGTGCTGCATTGTGCAGCACACATAGAAAGAGTAATTTGCCCCCCAGTATTGTGTTTGTGCAGGAAGATGCCCCTTACTGAACAAAAACAGTTCAACATGCAACTTAGGCACCGTTGCACCATGGTGCAAGGGTGCCTGCGTTGGGGCTAGGCAGCCCATTGTGTGCAAGTGCAGGGGAAAGCACTAAGGGCCAGATGTAGGTATGTCCTGAATTGCGAGTCGCAATTCAGGATGCAGGATGGTGTCCCTATCTGCGACTCGCAAGGGGGTCGCAAAGGCCCACCTCATTAATATTAATGAGGTGGGTCGCAATTTGCGACCCCCTTGCGAGTCGCAGCACTCACAGGGATGGTGGCCTGCTGGAGACAGCAGACCACCATGTCTGTGACTGCTTTTAAATAAAGCAGGTGGTTTTTTTTTGTAATGCAGCCTGTTTTCCTTAAAGGAAAACGAGATGCATTACAAAATGAAAAAATGAAACGTGTCAGTTTCATTTTTTCAGAGCAGGCAGTGGTCCATAGGACCACTGCCTGCTCTGAAAAAAAGTTTTTCAGGCCATTCACAAAGGGGAAGGGGTCCCATGGGGACCCCTTCCTTTTTACGAATGGGGTACCACCAGTGTGACACTGGTGGTAACTGCGAGTGCTTTGTGACCGCATTCGCAAAGCAAGGCAGCATTGCGCTGCGACTCGCAATTAGGAAGGGGAACACCCCTTCCTATTTGCGACTCGCAGTCCCGTTTTGCGAGTCGGTAACCAGGTTACCGACTCGCAAAACGGGAATTGGGCATCGCGATGTGGGTTTTCAACGTCGCAAACAGCGAAATTCGCTGTTTGCGACATTCAAAACCTTTGCTACATCTGGCCCTAAATGCCTTAAATACGGTACATTCCTGCGCTTTCCCTTTCCCTGTAATGCATTGTCTCCCAAATAATAATGCTTTACCTCAGTTTGCAGATATGTCCAACTAGCTTTATTAAATATTTTTGTAGCATCTAAGGTCATGATAGCACCTAACAGGAAATGGCCAGATCTACAGAGCCATTGAGGTCATAGATTAACTCGTGTAGCTCTCCACCCCTTAAAAAAATATTTTGATCCTCATGTAGAAGGCCTTCTATCACTCCATTAAACCTCTCAGCCAAGACTTTGGCGCAAATTTTATAATCACAGTTTAGAAGTGATATAGGTCTACATGACTTACAAATGTTGGGATTGTTGCTGGGTTTAAGGATTAGGGTTACAGTGGCTTCATTCCACGAGGAGGGCAAAGGCGACCCTTTCCCAAAAATCTCCCTGAATAAACGTGTCATTTCAGGTAGTCTTATATCTCCCAGGGCTCTGTAGAGTTCCACTGGCAAACCATTGGGAGCTGCTGCCTTTCCTGTTTGATGGACCTTATTGCCTGTTTACCTCGCTGAGGTTAATACTGCTATTAAATTGAGTCTTATTATCCTTGGTAAGTTTACCTAGATCCCCTCCAGCAACCCACTCCTTCACCCGCTCCTCCGTTGTCTCTAAAGTGTCTGTGTCTCAGGCTTCAAAGAAGCAGCGGAAAGCATTTTCAACCTCATCACTGCTTCTTAAACTCACCCTGGAACTACTGCCCTTTATTTCCTTGATTGATTTTCTTACTTGGTCTGATTTAATTTTCCAGGCAAGTGGCTTCCCACAGGTCTCCCCATAATCAAAATGGGCTATTTTACTCACTTCCCACCGCTTCCTAATTCTGGCCTCCAGGACGTCATCCAGCTTATCTACTGAACTTTGTAAGCTATCCTGTAGTACTATTACTTCACTTGGTGCTTACTTTTGTGGTTCCAATTTTTCCTCCACATTCCTTAATTCAGACTCTAATATATTGACCTCCTTATGCTTCCTCTTTTAGGATGATATGCAAGTGATTTTTCCCCTCAGAAAAGCTTTGAAAGAGCCTCACACTGTGGGGTGTATATATATAAGAAAAATGGCGCTGCACACAGTGCAGCGCCATGTTTCCTGCACCTTACGCCCCCTAATGCCACCATGTGTGTGCTGCATTTAAAATACGGTGCACCATGGCGGTAGTTAGCGGACTAGCGTCTGAATTTTCTGATGCTAGTGTGGCACTTTGCAGGATTAGCGTCCAAAATTCTGATGCTAATCCTGCAAAGCAGCTAGAGGCCCATTGCTCTGAGCAGGCATTCAAAGTGACGAAAAAAATGGCGCAAGGAAATCTATTAGATTTCCCTGCGCCATTTTTTTGGCCCCTCCTAATGGGGAAGGCCCCCTTTGCATACATTATGCCTGGTGCAGGCATAATGTAGCGCAAAGGGTTACAAAGTGGCACGACGCATGCATTGCCCCACTTTGTAAATATGGTGCTGGGTTTTTGGCCTGCTAACTCCACATTAGCGTACAAAAATGACACTAACATGGCATTGGAATGGCACTAGAGGCTCTTAAATATGCCCCTGTGTTTGTTGCGGCGTGCCTTCATTAATTCAAAAAACTGCTCTGTCTCTGAGCGGAGTACATGAACCATCTCTTGGTCTAACAATAACAGGGGCCATTGTCCATTGTCCTATTCCGGCCCAAGACTGTTTATACTCTTATAGTACTTCAGAGTGATCCGACATGTGTACCCCCAAGTGCTTAACCTCTTGCAGGTCCCCCTTATAATCTGATCTATTAAAAAATAATCAATCCTTGACTGGTGGCCATATTTCTTATTGTGGAAAGTAGAACCTCGCCTTGACCCAGCCTTCTTTCTCCATACGTCACATACCCCCATCTCTCTTATCCTATTTTTGATAAATGATTGCGTTTTCGGGGAAACAATCGGCCTACTTTCAGGAGCCTATCTAACGTGTCGTCCAGTACTTTATTAAAGTCTCTGGCCATTGTAACTGGGGAGGTAAAATCCAGCAAATTCGAAAACATCATCCTAAAGGGCTTAAATCATCTGTATTCTGACCGTAGTGACCCACTAAAGCAGTGGTTCCCGACCTTTTGACTTCTGAGGAGCCCCGCTTTATCATTACTGGAACCTGGGGACCCCCAGTCAATCATTATTGGAATCCAGGGACCCCCCTCTGATTTAATACTGAAAGCTGGGGTCCCAATCTGTTAAGATTACTTAATTTTCTAAGCAGTCGCGGGCGCCCTGAGGAGGCTCCGCGGACCCCAGGGGTCCCCGGACCACAGGTTGGGAACCACTGCACTAAAGTATAGTTACGATCGTAAACTGTCAACTTGGTGAAGATCCATCTTCCTGATTTATCTTTGATGCTATTTTTGATTAATACATTTGGATGTTTCTTTATTAAAATAGCCACCCCCTTAGTGCTGACATTCTGATTAGTGCAGACCATCTGTTGAACCCTTTTTCTAGTCTTAAAAAGGTCCGTACACTCTTCCTCGGTCAAGCGAGTTTCTTGTAAAATAATGACGTGCTGGGGAGTCCCTCAAGCACTGTAGTAGTGTTGGTCACTCGTAACCATTTATGTTCCACACTAGTATTTTTATAGGAGCTATTTTACACTACCTTCCCACCCATGTAAAAAGGGATGCTGCAAACACCTATGGAACATGGCATAAGCTGAGGCCCCTGAAGACGCTTTTGTTCCATTTTTTCCCCGAATGCTCCCCAACCTGTGCCCTCCTCTCTACCCTTGCCCTTGCCCCCCAGCCCAACACTCCATGCACTCATTCCTGACTCACAATCTGGGCCTTAATCTGGAAAAGTGTAACACATTCCTATGTGGACTTCCTATTCACAAAAGGCATTTTGGAGTTCAAAAAGTACTACTCCTGTGATACTCCATTATATCTTCGTACAAGCCTTCGTAAATTGGCACTAAAACATCTAAACTAGGGAATAGAATGACAATATTCAGGCAGTTTTCAAACGTTTTGAGTACAAACAGAAAGGACTCTGCCCTCTTTGCACTTTTTACTCGGAGTTGGACCTTTCAGGGCTGAGTCACAACAGCATGTGCAAGTACTTAAGTGTGTATACCTGTAGTACTCGTTTCTCTACTCATAAATGCTTTTGTGATTTGTCCACAGAGTGTGCAACCAAGATAGTATGCATTGGGATTAATTTTAGGGAGGGGTGTACGCGTGTGTGTGTGTGTGTGTGTGTGTGTGTACTCGTGCGTGTGTGTGTGTGTGTGTGTGTGGAAATGCTGTACAGATGTGTATTTGGTCTGGCGGAACAGTAGTGCAAGTGTTTGTTTCAGTGAGAATTGTACAATTGTTTGGATGTTGAGCAGATGTTTATTCTGCCTGTGTCGAACAGTGGGACAACTGTTAGTTATGGGGAGGGGTGCACAATCGTAAGTGAATAGATGTGCATGGGCGCGTATTTGATCCATACGGAGCAGCAGAGCGCCGCCCGTATTGGATATTTTGAGGCGTGTATGTGAGCGAGTGCCTAAACCTTGTACAGATGTGTATTCTGTCCATTGTGTTACTTTTTTAACACAGAGGTTGATGACTGGTGTGAAGGTGATTACTTTTTAATGTACTTGTTACTAATATTGCATCCAACGTGCTGGTGTTCCAATCTTACCTGCATGGGAATCCATGTTGTAGCCAGTCATTCTTCAAGACCTAGAAGACATTTCTACAAAAAGTTAACTTCACTATCAATGTCAACCATTTGTTATCGATTTTTTATTGACCTCTAATGATGTCCAGAGCTCTGTATCAGTTCTTGATTTGTTTGTCCTAACATTCAGAATTCTCTATCCATTCCTGATTAATCTCCACATATTTTTGTACTTACTTTTTCTTTAGGGTGGACATTATTCCAGGGGTGTTTCAGAAAAGTGATGATGCTTTCCAGTCATACATTACAAAATGTAGAGAATGTGTTATAAGATTTACACATTACATAAAGCATTACCTTACACAACATAAAGTAGACATTGGTTAGAGTTTTGCTTGGGTGCACCTTCACTTGTGAGGTGTAAGGAATCACATTCATTCTGAGGAGAGCAAGGTAAAGGCCTTGATCCACCTAAGCTACAAGAGGGCTCAGAAAAGGTGTTTTTCAGTCGACCTTTTAAGGCCTTGAAGGATGAGTAATGATTAATCCGATTGAGCAGGGGTTAGTGTAGAGGTCTTGATGCATCTCTTGGTATCAGTTACTAACTAGTGGCTGAACTTTCCTGACATTGTGAGTTCCTTCCCTATGTAGCGGGATGTATTAAAGGTGATGATGTCACAATAGGTCTTAAAGCCCAGGCAGATATCATCAAACAAAGGAGCATTCTGGAATGTCTATTATTGGTGATTTTTAAGGATGCAATACTGACCTAAGAAAACTCACTGTTTTTCTTTGCACCAGATGGCTCCTTTAAGTTTCAGTACTTAAAAAATCATGTAGGCTGATCTAAGTGCACAGCGAGCTTTGACAGGGGATCATTCACCTTTAATTTTGGTTTGAATTGTTCAAATGTACATGTTTGGGCATCAGTTTAGCAGTTGCATAGAAGATGGCTTTTGGTGGAATGTCCTAATTGCAGAGAGGCCTCTACATATGGATGCGCCACATTTCACCCTATAGCTACTGCGGGTGCAACCACTTTTAGATTCTTAGCAGGTACGGACCTCTTGATTGAATTCAGAAATGTAGTTGATGGTGGACAGCTTTGCCAAGTTTGTTATGTGAGCATCTGCGTTGAGTTTTTTTGTTGCGACACCAGGTGATTTTGCATTGTGACTTGTTCTGGAGCATAGGTCAGCTTCAAGTACTTCAATTTGCCAGTTTCTATCAATGTTCCTGCTTGTCTCACTGCAGGTAATTAAAAACTCTGGGGCATATTTACTGAACACAGCAAGACAGGTTGTGCTGCATTGCATGGACGAGAGAGAGCTGAACAGCGCCATGTTTACAAAGATATGGCACTGTTCAGCTCCCTCCATGCGCTGGTGCACTTGTGGCTGCTTAGCGCTAATGCAGTCACCCTTGCACCGTGGTGCAAACGTGCCTGTGTTACAGGCAGGATTGTTGTTTTTGCAGAAAGGGATACCTCCCTGCACAAAAACAATCCTTGAAGGCATGTTCCTCTTTATATGTGTGCTGCAGAATGCCTCTATATGCCGCCTTGTGTTACTTTGTGTTTACTAAACCATACAAGTCAACTTTCCATGGCTTAGGAGATGAAACAATGGATTTTGCAACAGGCCTGTACCACTGTGAAAGCTGAATTAATTTCCAATAAATTTGCATTGCTTAATAGAAAATGTACCTACTTAAGTGGCCACCATACCATGCACGATCTTAATAAAGAATTTACATTAGTAGTTCAAATAATGTGCACATGTAGAATAAAATGTATTAGTGGATCATATTAATATACTAATGAAGAGCGTTTGCTTAATTTTAATAGGCATGGAATAATTGTGAAATTGTGGACCTAGTCAACAAAGCCTTATGCTAAGTTTCATGGCATAAATAAATAAATGTTTTTATGAGCAGAGAATTTGTTTATTCATTAATCACACTGCGCTGATCAAACGATTTGTAAATGTTTTAAACTTTCTTGTGAGAACTGTCTGCTGAAATGTAGTGTACTACTTACCGATACATTTGTATCCCTGATGCGCGAGAAGCAAATGTTCTCAGGCCTTAAAAATGGCTTCACTGACTGGAGTTATGATTGCAACTAAAAAGTTACCTGACGAAACTGGTGATGGGAACGGGAGAAGAGGAGCCAATCATTGAAGTGTGAAAGACTGTCTAACTATATCATAGATTTGGGAATTAATGTTTATTGGTTCCACGGTCCCGTTCAAGGAGCAAAGCAATTCCTGAGGTCCCTTTCCTCATAGCGTAATTGTGTTTAATGCTGTTGATGCTGATTCCTTAGCTTGATGCCCTTTCTAAGTTGGTTCAGCTAACTTAGAGCCCAACCGTGGCTGAGCCAACCCCCTTCATTGTCCCCGGCCAATGCTGACCAGAGGGATGTCCAACTGACGAAAAAATCACAGCTCGCTGATCCATTCAGGAGAGGTATAACAAAATTCTATTGTTTCTGTTACAGATTTTTGTTCTTTCTTTTAGGTACCAACCGCTATTTTGTTAGAGCCCGAGTTAGATGTTTTCCAAATTTGCTTTTGACTAAATTACGTTTGCATGAAGCCCAAACATACCATTGGAATTGGAGGGTTAGTTAAAGAGTCACATGCTTATAAATGTTATTAACAAAGAATTGATTTTACTCATCTGTCGAATCTAGATATATGCCATCTCTGTTGTTCAGATATTGATGTTATTAATTTGCAATGTAACTCTTGAATGTTTGATGATAAATGCTTTGGTTAGATTTAGATTATTTCGCTGCTTTGGTCAGCCTGTGTTGTTTGTATTTGCATATCACTTGGTTTTGAGATTAATTTAGCATCGTTAATCTAGGGAAATAAACTTTCTAACTTTACTAAAGGGTGTGGTTATTCATGGCCACACGGGTCATGTTGCATGAAGATTACTGACTCAAAGTCTCCGATGTTTGATTTGTTGAACATGTCTTATTGTTGTTAGTTAGGTTATGAGTAAAGTTTGTGCCCATGGTGGAATCACTCTAATCATAGTCAAAAGGTCCATAAAACCTGCAACGTGTCTCCTTATAAATTAATTACCAAAAACCAAACAAGGCCAGACTCGCTCACACCACAAAAGTGATCCAACCGTGATGCAAAATCTTAGAACACCAGGCCCCTGCCTTATTCTGGTTTAGCTTGCCTTCCCAAGAGAGCATCTAATTTTGTATTTAGATGTGCAGCCTTTGAGGTAGACTGTATCAGTTCTTAATTTTCTTGTATTAACATGCTATGTTTTGCATCAATTCCTGGTTGTTATCCATCAATATGCAGCACTTTGTATTGATTCCTGATTATTCTTTATCAACATGCACCATTCCAATGGATGTCTGATTATTTTCATTCTACATGTACCGTTACTATTGATTTCTGATAAATCTCTATTTCTGATAACTTTATTGAGCATATTTCCTCTTATCCTTTATTTCACTACTACAATTTATTACACTAATCTCAGATATCCCGCAGTGCAGTTGATATTACGTCTCTACTACCACACAGATTTTACCATTCAAATGCTGCCACAGCTCGGTGCTTAACCTGTCTATCACTGGTATTATCTGCTATTGTTTTATAATAAAGAATCTCTCCTCAAAGGTTGGCAGCTACCATTTCTGAGATTTGATCCCTTTCCATACTTCCCTCACCTTTATCCTTAATCTTACCGGACTCTAACATGGTGTCCAGTGCACATGCTACGAGCACTAGATATTCGGAACACAACATTCCATTATACTTTGCCTAATTTGGTAAACGCTTCTATCACTTGAACTTACTGTAAATGGTTTTGCCTCTTATTACTAGTAATTAATGATACTGGCAACATAACAATTTCCTTTGCAAGGTAGCAGGGACCGCATCTGAGATTTTACTTCCTCGCTAGTTATATACAGTCTGTTGTCTACTTCATTATCCAAACCAGATCCAACATGGCACCCAGTGTGTGCTCTACACACACAAAATATTTGACATTTGAACACTACAGGATACCATTCCCTTTCAAGCTCTAATGCCTACCACTTAATAGAGTTCATGAAGGAGGTATTTAATACAACCTTACTTTATTTCGAAGCACAATTTTCCATTTAAAGCCCACAATGATTTGCTTCCCATTGCATTGCTCCAGATTTTTTAAGCCATTCAAAGGTTCTTGCTTATCCCCCATAGATGCATGTGTTCATACCAGTGCTTAATTTGTAAATAAAAAGGTGCCAGTGCCCAAAGCCTTCCTCTTAAACACACGGCTGCTTCAATTAAATGTGTGAACATGGAATATTGAGGCGGCGTAATCCTGCAGCCATCTCGGCCTCTTCAATCCATGTAAAGCCACTCCTTGCCCATTTAGCTCACTCTTGCAGCTTTCTGCTTTCTCCCATTGTGACGCTTTTTTGTTTTTCTCTTTCTCCATCTTTCCCATATGTGTCTTTTGCTCGCAGCAAATGCTTGAGGCAGAAGAATAAGCCCCGGCCCTCAAAAATAAGTGCCTATGCTCAGCACCGGAAACAACAAGCACAAATTAAGCACTGATTCATCCGTTGATTGGTGTTACGTCATAAACATGAGCACCTCTGTATCGATTTATGATTCCTGCTATTAACCTGCAGTGTCCACAAGGCTTTAAATGGGCCGGGTCTCAGACTCATTAAAAACGGATATTGAAACATTCAATATCAGGCCCTATGTTCATGTCCTGAACTTCAGAGGCAAAGAGACACAGTGACTTCTGAATAATGAATGTGAAAACGCTAAGGTAATTCATATCAGCAATTTAATTCTGGTTTATGTTTCACATGTTTTCCTAATCTTAACCTCAATCTTGCACTTCATAATAGTGTTTGCTATTTCAAGAATGATGAGTTTTTGTATTTTTTTTCTTGTTAGCTACTACTCTTGTATATTGCACTCTATGAATGAGTGCCTTTAGGTGCTAACAATGGGGCCACAACTGAGCGCACTGGACCTGAGGGTGAAGGCAGTGCGGGTTTCACACAGTGCCTGTCAGTGGGTCAGAAAGGTATTTCTAGTAGATGATCATCCAATCCTTGGACTCTCTGCAGAGCACACAGCACAATGTTCACTTATTTCAGCTGCAATTTTGATTCTGTGCAAAAGTGTGTGAAGGAGTTATCAAACTATTGACAAAGCGAAAATAGAAGAAAGTGCAGTACTTCCAGGTGAGTGGGTGTGTTGTGTGTTTTTTGGGGTGGTGTAGTGAAGGAGATGCGAGGAAGTGCATTCGGGAGATAGTGAAAAGAGGGTGAGGAAGAGGAAAAATGTGAAGTGTAACATGCATGGAGGGGATGTGGAGAGTAAAAGGGCATGCATGTCTGACATAGAGTGAACATAATCGGCGTGATCGAGGCACTCTGTAGAC
Source organism: Pleurodeles waltl (assembly GCF_031143425.1). Lineage (NCBI taxonomy): Eukaryota > Metazoa > Chordata > Amphibia > Caudata > Salamandridae > Pleurodeles > Pleurodeles waltl. The sequence goes on along the minus strand of NC_090449.1, from coordinate 1,029,522,068 downwards.
CAGTGGTTCCCAACCTGTGGTCCGGGGAACCCTAGGGGTCCGCAAAGCCTTCTTAGGGGGTCCGCGACTGCCTAGAAAATTAAAAAATAGTAACTGATTAGGTCCCCAGATTTCAGTAATGACTAAGTGGGGGGGTCCCCGGATTCCAATAATGATTCAGTGGGGGTGCCCGGGTTCCAGTAACGATAAAGTGGGGGTCCACAGAAGTCAAAAGGTTGGGAACCACTGCTGTAGACCACCACCTCTTCCACATGCCTCAATAATGTTTAATTCACAGTCTCTTGATTTAAAAAATGTCAATATTAATTACTTACAAGATCATTGACAAAACCAATAGTACTGATGGGTTTTAGATCAGAGGTATCTAACCTCTGCTATAACAAGAGCTTAGCGCAGGGCGTTGTGCTTAGAAATAATTCATGGGTTTAAAAGGACCTGCTCAGAGTTCCTTGTGTGTCAACAGTTTTCAGGCAATAAAAAGAATTTCAAAATAATTCTGGTGATTAATGTTCCTGCTGTGGAGAGATACGAGTTTTGTCTAGTAGCAGATTGGGTTCATCATAATGTAGTGTAGTGGGTTAATGTGCCTGCTGCAAAGATTGGGTACCAGCAGATCACAGAACTGTATTTTATGTAGGTAGGTCAGTGGGTTACAGCTTTTGCCTCATACATCCTTTTGTTGCTTGCAGTTCATAAGTTACAATCCTAGTATGGCACAGTGAGCTATGAACTGCCATCAGACAGCAGCAAACAAACCCAGCCTTTGGTTAACCTACATGTTGCTGAAAAGGGTTTGTTTGGGTAGAAATACATTCTTAATCGTAAAGCAACTCCCAACCACGGTGGGGTTTAAAATCCTGAGTTTGTGCTTCTCTGGAACAAACACTTAAAACATACTGCCTACTAGGATGGGTGACGTGATTCCTACACTTTGTAACCGTAGGTAACATTTCCTATATAGACTGATTCACACATGTATGATACCTTGTCTCTGTATAAATGTACGTGTAATGTAAAGTGCTCTGACACCCTGCGCTGGTAGGAATAGCGCTATAAAACACATGAAATGCATGTGAGAGAAGGCCTGGAGAGACGGGGGCACTGTTAGGGGGGTAGAGAGGGAATCTGTGGAGGAGGAGGTCATTGGTGGAGTCACTGTAGTGTTGACAGCGGAAGTGGTCAACACCAGGAGGAGGAAGCAGGAGAGGGGGGTTTAGAGCCCGACCCCTCCGAAATAGGTGCAAGGTGGTTTGCACCATTGGCGGGAGGGGGAGAGCATAAAAGGGGTATGGGAAGAGCGGGAACGGCAGTGACGTGACGGAGTATGAGGAAGAATAAAGCAAAGTTAAAACACACGCGACTCAGTGTGTTTCATTTGAATAGGCCGACGCTACAGTCACCAAAAAGATTTGAATTAAAGCCGGACCTAATTGTGCATGAGTGTATAAATAATCTATTGGAGCAGAGGGGGCGGCTGGGGGCCGGGTGTGCTTCCTCAGTGGGATCTGGAGGAGGGGGCATTGGAATAACAAAATCACCTGAGATGTGTGTTTTTGGGTGGCGGGGGGGGGGGGGTGAGGGGGGGGCGACGTCCGGTAGGCCTGGCCCTCGGGCGGTGTTCTGCATCCTGTGAATTCAGAAGGGAAGAGGGGGGTGGGCTTGGGGGCGGGGGGGTCGTCTGACTTCAATCCACACCTGCACCCAGCCCCCTCTCTCCGTGCCCACCCGCCCACTCCCTGCCACAATATGCATCATTTTGCCGCCTTTTCCGCTAGCATTTCAGCCCAAAATCTTGTCTCGAAAAATTAGCTTTTCATCGTGAGATGGGAGTCCTTTCATTTCTGACAGATTTGACGCCTGCGATGTATTTACTTAGAGGTAGGGGTGGGATTTGGGGTGACTATCAGGAAACGTCTATCTAACCTCGTGAGTATACGCTCAGGGACGGGCTGGGGCAACAAACAGGCCCTGGCACCGAAATAAAAGTAACCCCCCATTATCGAAACTGATAGCAAAAGAATGGTGCTGTCAGCGACCCACACACATTGATACGTGAGACCGCCCGTCCAGGACTGCCTGGTTGCTCTATAGGTTAGTCCCACCTTGGATACGCGTACAAGTCCCCGAGAGACATTATACTGACTATATAATACGAATAAAGAGCGTTTATTAGCCCATCCTTCGGTGTATTATCTAGACTGCTGGTGAACAGTGGGGTGAGTCAGCAAAATGATTTTCATGTTATCGGCCTTAGAAGGATTACAGGTTGAGTGTCACCTATAGGCCTGTATTTATCGACCTTGGAAAGAACACGGCCCACATTTGAATTATATTTATCGTATCCATGGCCACTGGAATGGTGCAGCAAGGGGGGACGAATTATGCCGCAGCGTTACTAAATTATGGGGCAAGAAAATGCAAATTTCGCATCATACTGCAATGCATTTTTGATAGTATTGGTTCATTATTTTGTATTTTTTACACATGCTAATGCTTTCTGAGTAAGGGTTTCAACTCCTTAGTACCAGTTTAAACGCCAAATACAGTTACACACAACTAAGAGATGACCAGAAAACCTTTGCAAATGGCCTTCCAGTGCGTGGAAATAGAGCCCCCACATATTTAGTTACTTTTGATCCGGTTCAGCCAGAAACATTTCTTTGGGTTAAAATGTTCAGATGAAGAAGATGTTGGATTAAGTGGCCAACCTATCTGCCTAAAACTGCGCTTGAAGAATCGCATAATTCAAGTAACCCTTATTATATCGACGTGTGAAAGACAACAGGTTGAGTTTCGCATATAGCTCTAAATATATCGACCTCGGAAGAATTGCGGCCTGACTCTTCCCTGTGGTACTCATTTCATGGACCCCCCCAAAGACATCCCGAGTTTAACAGAGCTCTCCGCAGTAGAGCCCCGACGCACTGAGCTGTCTTTAGCAGGGTGGCCTAAAGCGCCCACCCATCTCACAAGGGCGCTGCGGGAGGTGCCTAGACTTGAAGGTTCGCCACCGCAGCGCCTCATGAATAAGGCATGTCCTCCCAGGCTGGCAGAGTCTGGCAGCTCTTAAATTGCATCAGACGCTTGTTAGCAAACAAAAGAGCGCACAAGAGGCCGGGAGGGGCGGAGAAGGCGCTGTAACTGGATAGGGCGGATGCACTGTACTTAAAGGTAGTGGGAGGATCCGTGTCAACCTCCGGGACTGTACCATAGCTGGGAGCTCCTCGAGGCTGACTGCAGGGGACGAGGGGGCACCTGTGCACCTCACACACTCACCCACCTCCCAGCTGGACCAGTGTGTAGTGGAAGTGCACCCTGGGGTGCGAGCACAGCGCCCACTCTTCAGAGAAGCCTTCGTGGCCCTCTGGCGCTGAAGGTGCACAGAGGGGGCAGGTGCGCGCAGGGAGGGGACCGACCCTGGGACCTCGACTTCTGCCAGCACCGAGGACAACTTGGGGTACGGGGACCCCACTGTGTGGCTCCACTGCATGAGGGTGCAGGCATGCACTTTTCTGAAAGAAGGCTTAAGGCTGGTGCTTAGACCGTTCCCACGGTAGCCGCATCTTTACACTGGGAGCTAAAGGGGTTTGCCCAAGATCACACAATTGGTGCCAAGTGGAGAATCCAGGATTTGAACCTATTGTGATTTGTGATTTGAGCTGGAAGCTTAAACATCAGAGGGCATTTCAGCACAAGCTCCGGGTTGCAGTGATAGGACCCCGGGCTTCTCAGAGCCTACTCCGGGGCAGGAGGCGCTGTGAAGCCCCCCAGCCGCTCGCAGCGCACTGTTGTATACAGCGCGTATTCGTGACACAGTGCAGTGTGACCTTCTTTCCAGTGCCGGAGGCCAGTGGCCCCTCTGCAGTGCCCCTGTTTTCATCGCCCACCCCTACCTGCCCCAAGAAGAGAATGGGGGACCCGGAACAGCCGCGCCCTAACACCGTGAGCACAACGTCCAGCACCCCGAGCGAGAATTTCTCCACCACCGCCAGCATCGCCTACGACCGGGGTTTTTTGAAGACCCCCCAGGGCATCCTTCTGGTCGCCGAAATAGTGAGTACCAACAACCACTGCGCTTGCACGCGCCTGTCTTTATAGCGCCGCGTGGGGAACGTCTTTTGTTAGGGCGCTTGCCAATGCGACCTTGTCATTCGTGTCGTTGTAAATAGCAAGTATATCTTTCCCAGTTCTCGTGGGAAGATGAGAGGAGGAGTTAACCGGCCAGTATTTGAATTTGTGACCTGTTGATGACACACTGATCATCTTTACAGCGGCTGCACCAGGTGATAGAGCTTTGAAACCTTACTTCACAGGTAAAAACACACTGACGCGCATATCTATCTATCTATCTATCTATCTATCTATCTATCTATCTATCTATCTATCTATCTATCTATCTATCTATCTATCTATCTATCTATCTATCCATCATATCTATCTATCTGTCTGTCTGTCTGTCTGTATAAGTATATATATATACACCACACACACACATACTTATATATATATGCATATGTAAGACGTGTATATATATATATATATATATATATATATATATATATATATACAGGGCTTTAATTTGGATGAAAAATGTGGGGGAGGAGTTGTCTAAAAGGGGCGTGATTAAGGGCATGGTTTAAACATGTAAACTACATTTCTGGGCTTGCCATACGGTGCCACTCGACCAGGATTTTGTTCCTCTTTGAGCTTTCTATTACCGCTTCAAGATATATAACATAACAACTGAAATATACCTAAAATCAGCCAGGACTATTGCATTTGTCAGTGGTTGTTAGCTGGTTAAGATAAACGTGTAACAACGATGATTTTGCTGTAAATAATATAGAAAATGTTTAAATTGTGAAACTGGGTCTGTGATTTAAAAAACAGAGGCCTGTGGATAGGGTGGGGATCTTCAGGGTGTCTCCGACACTCCCCCGTTTTCTTTCCCTTTCACCATGTCACTATTTTGACAACTGTGTACCTCCTTCACACATACTTGCACAGAATCACAATTGCAACCGAAATACTTGAGTATTGGTAGGGCGACCAGATTTTGAGAAGCAAAAACCGGGCCAGGTCAGACATAAAAGAAGGACTAAAGCCTTTCGTGGTACTTTTATGTCTGGCCTGTGCCCATTTTTGCGTAGCTTATGCGTCGTTTACATGGCTATGGTATATAACATTAGCTGTTGCTAACATATTAATTTAATTTAGCGTTTTTTAAACTTTCGTTGCTCAGAAATCGATCAGTGTTCTTGCAAGGGATGTTAAGGACATGCATATATGGCCTGATAGGCACCTTTTTCAATGTCCGTTATTAATTATTACCAGGTACGAGATCCGGAAGGACCCGGCACACTTAAAGCACTGTATCTGATAGGCAGGTTTAGCAACACTTTAATTACGAACACAATCGTCCTACAGAATGATGACTAGGACCAGACAGACAAAAAGGCCAAGAGACAGACAGACACATAACAGTCCACATGTTGGGAATATGTGTTAGCAACAGGTTTAGAGAGCGCCAAATAACAGTTGTGTAAACGTTGTTTGGCGCAAAATTGTCCTTGCCCAATTCTTGCCCTGCGAAAAGTGGAGGTAACGTGTCAGCAGTGAGTGTGCAAGGCCTGCCCACCTCATTAACGGGGCACTGGTGTGTGCCAGGGCAGGCCTGTGGATCTTGCACTGTTCTAAGGCAGGGTAGGGGTTGGTGTGCAAACACTGCATTGTGCAGAGGTGGAACACACTCCTGTGTTTACTTTTCGCCAGCTTCTTGCGAAGACTGGTTCTGTTAACAGGGCATTGTTTGCATGTAACCAAGACCTTAAAAATGGGGATTGTCTGTGGCTCTGCTTTTCAACAGGTGTTATAAATGTTCTGCTTCAGCTCAATGACGTCATAAATGTGAATAAGTGAGATGGGGAGTTAGTGGGCTGGTGGAGTACGTTAGTGAGGGGGCTGCGTGGATGGTGACGGGTGCGTGGAGCGTGTGGGCCATGGGTACGTGGAGCGTGTGAGCCATGGGTACGTGGAGCGTGTGGGCCCTGGGTACGTGGAGCGTGTGGGCAATGGGTAAGTGGAGCGTGTCAGCCCTGGGAACGTGGAGCATGTGGGCTCTGGGTACGTGGAGCGTGTGGGCCCTGGGTAAGTGGAGCATGTGGGCCACAGGTCCGTGGAGCGTGTGGGCCCTGGGAACGTGGAGCATGTGGGCCCTGGGTACGTGGAGCATGTGGGCCCTGGGTCCGTGGAGCATGTGGGCCATGGGTAAGTGGAGCGTGTGGGCCACAGGTACGTGGAGCGTGTGGGCCCTGGGTACGTGGAGCGTGTGGGCCCTGGGTGGGTGGGGGTTAAGTGGGATATATGGGTGGGTGGTACATGGGCTGTGTGGGTGAAGGGAGTACATAGACAGTGCGGGTGAGAAGTATGTGGAACATGTGGGTGAGTGGGGTCTTGGAGGAAGCTGAGGCAGTCAGTTGTCTGTGTGAGTGAGTGAGATAGTTAGGTGAGCAAGTAAGTATACATTACCCACAAGGGAACTCTGTGATAACGAAGGATGCACACATGAAGAAATGTTTTTGTGAAGAATTCTGATTATGAAGAAACCATTATGAAGAATCTAAGAATTAAAGAAATCTATGAAAATCACCTTAAAACTATTATCCTCCCCAAGTCCTCATCTTAATGATAATCATCAAATAATCTAACACTACCCCTAACTCTAAACATATGAATGACCTAACTCTGCTCCCCCACCCTATGCATAAACCTGGCATTCAGACTAGCAGAGCTTAACACTACCCTAAATATAATAATGGCCCCAGTCATGCCCAAGTTAACAAAACCAGGTGCAGCTAAAGGGCACCTCTAACCAAGGGCATATGCATGATCCCAGGTGGGTCATGAAGTTAGGAATAAACCACTAAGGTTACAAAAGTAACAAAACATCGATGACACAAATAAAACAATTTAAACAAAACCTGGTCAATTTGCAGAAATGAACTTGTATTGAGCTCATACAATATTACAGTTTCAAAAAGAAGTGCTCTGTGCTCAGGTGATCACACAGCGAAAGGCCACCCCCCTGTGTTTGGTGTGTATGGTAAAATGCGGCAATAGTACCATATACAAAATCCAGAGTGTGTGGGTTTGTGAACAACATAGGCCTAAAACAATCAGACTCCAGTACAACTCATAGGTATTGTTCACGTGGCCGAAAGTGTTGATGACGTTTCGACACAAGCGAGCTTGTGGGTCATCATCAGGACATGTGAGGGATGAAAAGAAAGAGCAGGAAATAGACATGTGAACAATACCTATTGGTTGTACTGGAGTCTGATTGTTGCAGACCCTTGTTTTGTACAGACCTGCAAACTCTGGAGTTTGTATATTGTTCGCTTGCTGCCCTGTACCAGAGCAAGTTTATCATTAACTCTCATCCAATCCAACCCGAACCCTAACCTCAAAGTAACACAAACTTAATGCTAACGCTGACCCGAAACCTAAACATGATGCTATGCACATGCCTAACTCTGATCATGACCTTATCCCTCCCTAAATCCCAACATCCAGCATAACCCTAACAGACCAACAGGAACCTTAACATTAATCATAACCTAAGCACAAAGTCTACACTGACTCTAACTCTGAAAGAAATCATGACCCTATAAGGCTCAATGGAACCGCAACTTTAAAGGTAACACTAAACACAAACCTAAATCTAGCCCTAATCCTAAACTAAACATAACCAAAACACATCAAAATACTATCCCATAGTGAAAATAAATGTCTAAATATAATCCTAATTCTAAATCCAACTTTAAACATAACACAAAGCACAAGTGTAACTTTAACTCTAAATGTAAATATAACACCAAACATGTGCCTAACACTAATCTTAAGCATCAAAATAACACAAAATCTAACTCTGAGTTTAAACATAACTCTAAACTCAATCCAAACCATAATGCTAAATTTAAAAGTAACCCGAAACACATGCACACCGCCAATACTAATTGTAAATATACCCTGGCTGCAAGCAGAATGGTAATTCTGATTTAAGTATAACCACAGCCTAACACATTTTTCTCTAAAGCTAACCTTGAACCTAATGCTAAAAATAATCCTAACTCTAACTTGAACCCTATTTTTACTGGTAGTAATAAACCAAAGCCTAACACCAACTCTGACCCTCCGCATAACCATAAACACAAACCAAAACCTAATCCTAACTTTAAGGATGTCACTGAGCACAAACCCAGGGCTAACTTTAACCTTAGTGAGAAATAACTCTATAATTCTCATGATAACCATAGCCGCACATTTGAACCAACCCATAATAGCAATCCCATAATCTCAGAGTGCCACGATACCAAAAGGTAGAAAGGCGCCAGCTAATTACCAAGAAACTTAAAACACCATTATGTAGCAAACAGCAACCATTTAAAGTAAGCATATCATTGGTCTAATATGACCAGTTGGCAGTTGCCTGCTCTCCATATAATCAGTGAGTAAATTATTGCAGGTTTCCTTATGCTCAGTTAGCACATTGTCAAATTCCCTTGAATCCAATAGTTATCATTTCTCTTCCCGTCTGCATTATTGTACTTGACTCATTTTCCAGCCATCACTCTCATCTCTTAACTCTGTCCAGACTTGTGAGCGTCTGTCTGATGACCTGCAGACAGAAGGGTGCCCGCCCAGCAGTAATTAGGCTTATGTGTGCAACCCATCAACTTTGCCAGTGGAGACCTATTACATTTGCCAGTGCTTTTTGCGAAAGCTGTTCACCATCAGCAAAAAAGTGGAATGATGCATAGAAACATGTTCCATCATACATGCACACATATGTGCTATAACACTAGTGCCCAGTGTAGCCCCTGAGGAGGGAGTTCACTACATTACTGAGTCAGTGCTTAATTTGTAAATTAAAACGTGCCGGTGCCCAAAGCCCTCATCTTGAACACGCGGCTTGAGGCGGCGTAATCCTGAAGCCATCTCGGGCCTCTTCAATCCATTTACAGCCACTCCCTGCCCCTTCAGCTCACTCTTGCAGCTTTCTGCTTTCTACCATAGTGACGTTTTTCCCTTTTTCTCTTCCTCCGTCTTTCCCAAATGCGTCTTTTGCTCACAACAAATGCTTGAGGCAGAAGAATAAGCCCCGGCCCCTCAAAAATAAGTGCCGGTGCTCGTCACCGGAAACAACAAGCACAAATTAAGCACTACACTGAGTAATCGTTTTTCCTCACAAAGCTACCACCGCCTGTAGCCTGGAGAACACTGAAAGCTCACTGAAGCTTACAGAGCAGGGCGCGGCTTGGCAACCACTTCTCATCTGTGCGCACACAGCAGAGTGCTTGAGTGGTCAAGCAAGGCTGGAACAGAATCACCTGGGACATTTTTGTTGGGTAGATTTATTTTTGTACTAATATTTACCACACAAAGTGTTCGTAGCTCTCCACAGTGGCTGGATCCACCAAGGTCACTGACACTGAGCTGCACAATTAATAAAATTACAAAAATACGTTTTCCATAGCGAAATCACTGTTTGCCCTGTTGACATTTCTCAGCCTGCAACAGTGCACGTTTGCTGTCTTCTTTGGGTTAGAATGAAGAATTTTCATGGTCACCACATGAACAGAGGTGTCTGAAGCTGTAAATGTTTATCTCTGCAGACTCTGAGAACTTTTTTCTTATTTTTTGCAAACATCGCACCTGTTGCAAACTTTTCTAAACGTTGCTCTAAACCTGCAAAAGTGGACTTCGTGGAAGAGATTGCAGCAAAAAACTGCCCTTTTAATATGTGTATTGGATTTTATCACATATATCACAATTCTTAACAAGTCTGGAAAAGTCAATAATATTTCGTCTTTTGGCTTTTCCAATCCAGATCTATTAGCTTTACAAAAGCTTTCCAGCCAAAGCTATTCACTAGCAGCAAAAAATACGGAATGATGCATGCAAACGCATATTCCAGCACACATACGCAGCATGACACTATGGCATCAGCATGCATGGATGCACATATCATGCAATATGATGCTGCAGCCATTTTATTTTAATTTATAAGTCCAAGATGGCAGACATCCATCTTGGGAAGGTAAACTAATAAAACTTAAAAAAGCTTTAAAAAGTGTGGCACAACACTTTTTTTCTTAGGTAGAGTGTGCAAGCGCTTTGACCTGTTGTAAGAATTGTGGGCTTTTAACCACCCCCACCTAACGCCCAGCACTTTCACTTGCTCGTAGGCTTGTCTTTCAAAAATGACTTGTTATCATTACGTTTGTCCCGCCTTGGGGCGGTTTTGTTACCGCCTTGCAGACTGACCCCGTTACATGCACGATTGCCGATACATTTGACTGTGGGGAACTTCTTTCTCCTTTTATGTGTCTCCTTCATGCTCATGCTCATGGTGGCCATGGTGCTTTGAATCAGCTCACTTATGTCAACTAATGTTTTACACTTCATTTTTAATTTTTATGGCAAGAAAAGTACAGTTAGGAATTTACAACACCTACAGCTCTAACTCGAGCAAATGCAACACCCATCGCATTGCAAATGCTTGTTTAGAAAGGGGTAACCTAGCAAGAAATTGCCCAACAACAACAACAGAAGCAGGACAAGACAGGGAAGGAGAGCAATGGTGAAGTGGGCGAGGGGTGTTGGTTCAGTGAAGTGAGAGCTGGAAAGTAATATGGGCAGCAGGAGCGGAAACAACAGAGAAGCAGGATAGCGAGTGCAAAAAAAAAAGAGAAAAGGCATTGGTAATGCCAATAGGAATGGCTTTAAAGGAATGTCTCATGGTAATGTGAGACATTGCAAGTAAATAGCATGGGAATGAATATGCATTTGCATGCAGGCAAAGAACTGTAGAATAATACTGGTACAGGTTAAAAGGTCAGGTGACAGGTACAATGTCAAGCCAGAGATAAACATCCATTTAGGTTAATGACTACCCTCACCCCATCTGTGCTGCTGCCAGATTAAAACATCATACACTATCTAGTTATCTAAGACATTTTAATGGCATTACAATGTCATGTGTGTGCCCCTGAAAGTTGAAGCTCAGGGAGATGGATAAATAAATTGATCGCAGCCGTGTGAAGGGCAGGAATATTTTGTGTTGAAGCACACAACTTATGTCCGATTAACATGTACTACATCCTCCCAACATGTCGGCAGAGCCAAAGCTCCTATCTAGTGATGCTCACATAATTGTCTGGCGACAGCTGTGCTGTTATGCCAGACTATGAAAACTGAGCGTGATGTGGAGGGCAGGGGAAAAGCAATGAAGGAGATAGGTGGGAGTGCAAACATCTTGAAAAAAGACTAAACCTAGCGGCATGGGGAAGGCAGAGGAATCGACAAATGACCTAGAACGGAAGGATGAGTAATGCAGAAGTGCAGGGTGTGTGTAGGGAATGGTAATACATTGGCTGGTCTAAAGCCGACTGTAAATACTGGTGCTGTTCACAAAAGGTCTTTGGCAACAGACTGCCTATTATTAGAACATTCCATAGCTAAACAAGAATAAAGCTGATGTAGGTAGAGAAGGGGAAACACAGGCAGGAGGACAGACAGAAAAGTGATGTGATTAAAACTAACTCATCAGACAAGAGTACAATTTCCTTCTCTGTGGCTGCTTTCAGAAAAACTGCAAAACATTTTGACGAAAATGCAAAGGTTTGCAAAGCTGAAAAACGTTCACAGTATTTCTGAAGTATGCAGTTAGTACATATTGTAGCTTTTCGCTGGCAAAATTGTAATTTTGTGCTCAAACCATGTCACATACTGCAAAGCTAATAGCTGTATTTTTTTTAATATCTCTCTACAATCCTGATATTACAACACTGAGGCCTCATATTTACTATCAACAACCCATTTCTTCAACCTCTTGTCACGTTTCACTTTTTCATTACTTTCTACGCTTATACTCACTTTTAGCAATCTACCTCTATGGTGATCCATCATTTAATGTGATAGTTCTTATCCACCTTGCATTTTACCCTGAACTTCATGAATATGGAGGTTCCATTGCACATACACTTTGGACCTTTTCTGTTTCTCCCACATAATACACGTCTCCCAAATCCATTCCTTGATCATAATTCACTTTGTAGTTTTTGTTTCCTCAGCCACTTTCTCACTGCTTCATGTCTAACAGTTCTTCCCCTTGTCTTTCTTCTTCCTTGGACCTGACATTTTTGTCCCTGTTGAGTACAAATGACTTACCCCTCTACTGTTGAGTAGGTCAGCAAAATATCTTCCAACACCTCTCTTCATGGCAACTGAGTGGCATTAGGTCATTCTAAGCAGTCCTCGATGACTGTTAATTCGCTCGGGTAATGCATTGCATTGCGGGTTATACAATAAAATACATTTATGACTCCAAGCTCTCTAAAATACTTGTCCACCTCAATTGAGTATAATGATACATCATTGTCCCATCAATTTTCGCTGGATTGCCTATTTTTGAAAGACCTTGCACAAAAACTCATCTACTCAACATGTTGCCTGAATCAGTGGCGCTGGAGTTTAGGGTGTGGTGGGTGCTGCAGAGCTGTCAATTACATTGCAGACAGTCTGGTAGGAGCATGGCCAATAAAAAGCTGTTTATTATATATTTTTCTGTAAGCAAGGGGCATATTCTAAAAGCAATCACAGGTTTGATTTATTTGAGCCAGGCTGCAACTGTTCGCAACAAACTGTTAAATTATTTCACCATTCAGTTTTATGTTTACAATTTGCTGCTTGCAAGCTTTGTGTATTTTGTTTTAATTCAAGCACGTTCATTGAGATATTAGATATGAGAAAACGTACATCAAATCAGAACTAAGAAATTTTTGTAATATTTTGTGTGATGATTTAAAATCTCGATCTTTAATGATAGGTATCCTAGGGTAAAGGAGAATGTGAAATGTGGAGGCCGTATCCAAAGATGTCTGGGTGAAAAACTTTTACTAGCCTCCTTTTCATGGTTTAGAAATATTTTAAATATTATTGCTAGCAGAAGGTCAGGTGAGACAGCGCCACTCAATGCTCCAGTGAGGCAGGAACTCACATACTGGGGAATGTCAACAACAACCCAAGACACAGTGAATAAACAAATCTATTATTCCTCTTTCACAAATTTCTCCTGCTTGAGATAGAATTGAGTCAACTGCAGATCCGCAATGCAATACTTTGTGCATCTTCATGGGCATGACCTAGCTTACATTGTATGTTATCTTTACGCACATGTCATTTTTTTCAGCAATTCATCCTGAAACATCCACCTTATTTCAGTACATATTCTTTTATGCTCGATTTATTATTTTTAGGCATTCAGTACTATATACACCAACTTCCTAGGAGAAGTAAAGCGCTTTGTAGTGAACATTTTTATTGCAGCAGCAGTGTCTCAACCATGAGATGCTGTACATAGAATAGTGTGCATTTTACCTTTATCTTTAAGAAAAAAATATTCAAAATGCGCCACCAATGTCAAGATATATGCAGTGCTTTAAATGGCCAGTTATTCACAGGTACTGAGTACCTGCACTTGTCTAATCTCCAAGGGAGAGTCTGTACTCCTCAGCGTGGGTTCAATACTCTTAATGGGAAAGTACTGACAGTTCTCAATAGCACATAGATACTCTGGGACAATCAGTACCTAAACATCTAAAATTCCATTTCATCCACTGGAATAATGTCTTTGGAGAACCCTTCACATCCAAGGAGGGGGGCTAGAGGTGAATATTTGCTATACTCACTCAGTGATAGTGATAACAGTACCTCAGAGGAAGATATGAGCTCTCTCCCGACTCCAAAAATATATTTTGAGCTAAAAAGTTCCAGAAAAAAGGCACTCAGTAAACAATAGCCTCTAAGTAGCTGGTGATAGAGATTCACACCAGTAGGATCACACTAGCGCCTTAACTGATTACAGTAGAAACCATTTGTAACTGGTCAGCTGGAGCTTCCACTGGGGTCTGCAGAGATTGAATAGAGAAGCCCTCTCGGCTGCTGCCAGCCTCTGCGTCAGTTGCACGTGCACGTAGCCGCGCGCCAGGTACGCTGGATCGCCAAGGATCAAGCATTGCGTCACCTCGGGTAACAATGGCTGACACTGTGCTGCTCCTCAGCTCTCTTTGTTTAGGAGAAGCGCTCAGGTCCTCCCTCCTGGGATTACTGTCGCGGAGTCATATTTCTAAAGATATTTACTGTACGCAGCTAAGACGTATATAGTTTTAGTGAGGGGCCGTGTCCTAGGCCTCACCTTCATGACTTGGAGGCACAACAGCCCTGTTTACACCAAAATAAAATGCATGTTTAGAAGAGACACTGCTCTGTGCTGAGGTCAAACGTGATTAAATATAGTATTTCAGCTGCAGGGGCGAAAATTATATTTCCAAGAGGTGATCCTAAGTGCTCCGATTTCACTCAGTGCATGTATAATTTAGCAGAAGGCCTCGCAGGAGTTTGAGGGCCTGTGTGTAAATATTTGAAACATGGCAGAGGTGAGAGGGTGGGGCACGTGTCTGCAGGCACGTGCAATCCATGTGGCTGCCTTTGCAGCCCGTTACTGGTTACAAAACCACAGGGCCATATAACACAAATTTGTACCTGTGAAGGACAATGTAAACATTATATTTGCACCAACTGACCAGTGGAAAAATATGTTTTTGCGTTAGCGCCTGTGTGCACATGTTACGCCTGTACGTCAGTGCACAAATGCCATTGCATCGTGTAAATATATGAGACCTGCAGGTCGGCGTTTTATGAACCTCACAGTTTAACCCGAGATTTTTCCGTGTTCGTTATATTTTGTAGTAACATTTAAAAAAAAAAAAAAGTTTAACAAAACTTCGTCCCAGTTACACACACTAATGTAAATGTTGCAAAGCTTTCGATTGAATCCTCACGTCGGTGACCTCAGCGAAACTCTCTTTTTCCTTGAGTAAGAAGACTTTTTTCCTCTCCTTTGTCTCACCCTTTTCTGCCTTTGCCCTAAGTTCTCTCTCTAACCTCTCATTCTCTCGTCCATTGATTCTGCGCTCTCCGTCTGCTCTCCGCCGTTCATCAGGCTGGGAATTTTAAACCCCAAATATCAACGGGACAGAATATCAGCAGAATATCAGTGCCGCCCACAATGTCAAGTGAGAAAGTATCCAAAGCTATATTTCTATATATTCTATACACCTAACTGTATATATACATACCTTTGTGCTATGTGTGTTTATATATGTGAGTGTGAGTATATATATATATATATATATGGATATATATATATATATATATATATATATATATATATATATATATATATATATATATATATATATATATGTGTGTGTGTCGTCCAATATTTTGTCCCTCAATCTTGTGGTAACAATATTCTGTCCCGTGGATATTGGGCATTCAGTGTTCCCTACTACATTCAGCACAGGCGCAAACACCATCTGCGCCCTCAAGCTTCCCTTCCTCATAGGCCCAGCCTCAGCCCCCATTGCCCCTTTCTACTTCAAGGTCAGGATGGGCAGTGTAGCAAGAGATCAAAGTGGAAAGCTGTGTGGTAAGGAAGGTGTCAATTATACATCCTAATGAGGGCCCACTCCAAGTGTGTCACCATAGAGCCCAGTCATCAGCATTTACCCACGGATTCTGCCACTAGCTGTTATATTTATTTGCATGTCAGTCTTGATTTTGGACCTATACCCTAAGAATGCTGCCCGCTCATTTTGTTACTCGGTTTTTAGCTCGAGCGCACAAGCGCTCTGTCTTCTTGTAATCTCTCTGTCGGCTTTTAGCCACACCCACTGCACATCCATCACTATCACTCGTTCATGGGCTTGCCTTTCAAAAATCCTTTGTTATCATTGGTAAAAGCTTCACGTTTGTCCCGCCTTAGGACAGTTTTGTTACCGCCTTGGCCATCGACCCTGTTACATGGATGATTGCACTTTTGCCAATACGTTTGACTGCGAGCGAACTTCTTTTTCATTTTGTGTCTCCTTCACGCTCATGGCGGCCGTGGCGCTTTGAATCGCCTCGCTTATATCAACTGTTTTACTTTTCATTTTCAATTAATGTGTCAAGAAAAGTCCAGTTAGGAATTTACAATGCTAATAGCTCTAACATGAGCAAACATAAGACCCATTCATTATAAATGCTTGTTAATGTTTATATCTAATGGTTACCCTTAGTCAGTAGTGACATTTATGTACATGTGGTGATGGGTTTGTTTCGCATGAACTTGTTGTGCTATCTGTAAATATATACACAATTGTTTCTGTACAGAAACCCTAAAAAAATGTAAAACACCTATGTTTATCTGAACCAGATAAGCAAAATCATCCATAAGTAAAAACCCATCACTTGGTGCAACTTTGAAATGTTTATCATGGACAATGAAAATAATTGAAGTTTTATTCAGATCAAGTACTGTATTGTACTGTCATTGTACTTATATAGTGCTCCGTTCCCCTGACGAGTCATTGAAGCGCTTTATGCTGGGCAGCACGCTGCTTTGGAGCTCAAGGGTGTTGGTTAATCTAGTGTTTATTGGTTGTGCTTGGTTACTGGGATTAGTCTTGTGCTGTCAAGGAGACCATTCCAGTCGTTTACTGAAGTGAAGTTGAGGTCGATTAAATTAGTACAAGTCAGGTGTGATCATCAGTGGGTGGGTGTGTGAGCTCCTGCAGATGGTTTGGTGGGATTGATACATGGGCTAGATAGGATTAGGCATTGCAAGTTTTCAGGATAGGGCTTTCAAAAAAAGACAGGTTGTGATCTTTGAGATGAGGTGTGGAAAATGTGCAGAAATACAATGACAGATATTAAGTCAAACATGCACATTCTGCAGAAAAGGCTGTAATGAGAGAGAGAAGGCACACAGATAATGGGAAGTAAGGAGAGGGTCATTCAAAAGAAAAAAAGAAAAGGTGACAATCTGAAGTTTTAAGTCCATGTCAGCATTTTCATGCAGGCTTTAGGGACACAGAACAGACTTTTGAGATAGCATATACTTTGATGATTCAAAACTGGAGAAAGAAACATCATTATTTGCATTTGAGATAGTGCAATATTGGGTGCTTTGATCGGCGTAGAATCAGGTGAAGAGCCTGTCCCCAGCCGGGTAGAGCTGAGGCATAAAGTAATGGCAGGGCACATAAATAGGGAACTACAAAGAGCTTTAGGCTTTGCTTGAATCAAGCAGTAACCATATGGTCAAAGCAAGTGTGAGAGAATATACAGGATAAATATTGCATTGCAGCGCCAGCCTGATGAGGAGCAAAAGCCCAATGATGAAGCATGTCACCAACTGGTGAGTGAGGGCTCTTGTTCCAGCTCGATCAGATCCACAGGGACCGTCCTCTTTGTGTTTTATTGGAATTTTTTCCTGTATCTCTTTTTGGAACTGTGTACTTTTTTTGTGTTGTAATTTATATGGGAGTACCGTACACAGGACCAACCTTTTTGTCTCAAATCTCCAGATTCTATAGCCCTCTTGTTTTGGTTTCTTGATAAATATTGCAAACATCTAATGCAAACACCAGAAGGAGATTGTATTATGGTGGGGTGAATGTCTTCTACTGAGTACCCTTAAAGTTGGCCTCATAGGATTAAGTACCCAGGCAAAGCGGGCTCCATTAGAATGTCCTTGGTTTAGCATGGCACAGGATGGCAGTAAGAATAGCTTCCCAGACAGTGGAAGTGTATTGCACTCATTCCTGTAGCTGGAGGGAGGAGACCCAGACACTGAGGTGAGGTGGGCGAGGTTGGGTTACCTTTAGAAATTCCATGAGATCTTATATTTAAAAAGTAGATGCAGGAATGTGGTGGTGCACAGTATGGTCCCTTTCCTCGATGGAAACAGTGACAGCTGTGGTAAGATACAAGCTCCGTAAATTTAAGAAAACTTGGGCCCCATTTTGCACATTTATGAAAACCCTGGGCACAATTGGTCTGGGTCCCGGTAGCCTTTTGAAACTTATACAAACTTCGGGCCTTAGTGATCCATCCTCTTCGGAGACTTTGGCCCAGGATAAAGAGCCCACATCTGAATAATTACAGCTCTGACATTCATAATGTATCAGGGGACTAAACCCTCAAGTACCTCCACCTTCCAGATTCCCCATGTGGATGCTGTTGGTTGGGGGGGGTAGCTAGCCACGAACACCCCTTTGTGGGAAACAGCCATGCAAGCTAGTGTCACCCTCATAAAGCAATACTCCTAAGCTACCTACATGAATGTGAGATTGCGCTGACTTGCTGTCTCTTTTTTTTTTCTTTTTTCCTCCCTCTTCTGATTTTAGGGTCAAGCCTGCGCTAGCATGCGCTTGCGCATTCATATCG
This sequence comes from Pleurodeles waltl, assembly GCF_031143425.1. Lineage (NCBI taxonomy): Eukaryota > Metazoa > Chordata > Amphibia > Caudata > Salamandridae > Pleurodeles > Pleurodeles waltl. Next base: position 1,029,503,732 of record NC_090449.1, on the reverse strand, counting down.
CTTGCGAGATGCTGTAGTAGTTAGAAAAGGGCTCAGAGCCCCTCCCATGTCACGTCAGTGTCTTTCATTGGTTCGAGGGCTTGCCTTTTAAAATCTGCTTGCTTTCATTAGTTGAAGGCATGCATACGTCATGCCTTTTCCGGTGATTAGCCCTCCTCGAGCGCAGCGACCAAGTACTGAAAACATACAAGGCTCGCTGTTTTCCATCCGGTTTGTGAACTACTCTTTCTCTTTTTTCGCAGCGCAATCTCGCTTGGCAGAAGTCGAGCGCTTTGCATGACATCGACCGTCTTACATAGTTAATCGCACGACGTAGATAAGTGCACTTTTGCCGATAGGTTTCATTACGAGTGAACTGTAGCAGCGCGATCGCGCTCTTTTTTTCCATTTAATGAGGCAAGAAAAGTTCGGTTGGGAGTTTGCAACTGCTAATAGCTCTAACTCAGAGAAATGCAAGACCCGTTGCATTGCAAATGCTTGTTTTCTTTTCTGTTGGTTTGCTGGTTCTGCTTTTTTGCCCCTTTTTTCTATCTATCTTATAATGTTCTTGCTAGATTACATTAATTATATCAGTGGTCTTATTTAATCCAAATGGACTCCATACCGCATCTAGACGTGCACGTCTTCAATTATATTGCACTTCTGTCTATATTAGGTAATTTTTCAACGTACGAGTGATTGATGCTTCTTCTGTTGGATTCTGAGTATTGAAACGTACCATGTTGGCTACCCTTCAGCTAAGTCACTTAATGGATAATACTGATGACACCCACGATGAAACATCTGAGTATTGAGGATGCCGCCAAGCGTTATCTTGTTACTGCTAATCCTTACCAATCAGAATGCTAGTTACACTGTATCCAGATAAATGCACGTTGTACCACTTGTTTGTTGTTGTGGAACTTGGTAAAAATATTATTTAAAAAAAGAAGTAGATGCATGTTAACCTTCCTGAGCACTGCTATTTGGTGGATGGTAGGGGATGAGAGTAGGACAAAAGATTATTTTGTGTTCAACAAGACGAAGGTTCTTGGCAAGGCTTGCCCTGATATTTGCCCTGGTTACTCCTTCAGGCGTGATGAAGACAACCTTGTGCTGAGCTCTGACACTTCAATGTGCCCATGTTGTGGGTACTGCTGCTTGAAGCCAGCCCCAGTGTTTCCTATTGTGAAACATAACTTTACACAAATGCCATATCTCCTGGCACAAGTATAATGTGGTGCAGGGCTTTATAAACGGGCGCAATGGTCGGATTGTGCCAGTTAGTAAATGTGGCACAGTGTAGGGCACTGCTTGCGCCACCGCAGAGTAAACAAAGTGACTATACAGCGTCACAAGGAGCTAGTAAATAAGCCCCCTGGAATCCCACCATGAACTAGGAAAAACACCAATGTGCTAGAGAGGCAAATAATGCCACAGGCAAAAATATTGGAGTGCATAGAAAACAGTAATTGTAAACGCTATTTATACCAGACAGCCGGTCGAGAATCTGTGACTGAAGTGTAGCCATTATTAACATATTGATTACTTCTCAATTTGTATGATACCAGAATCCAATAACCGTAATATCACCTGACAGAAATATGGAGACATAAATATAGTTTACAAAAATATTGACCTATTGAAGTTAATAATAAAAAATCTACACCCAATGGGACATTATTTTATTAATGATATTTGGGATGCAATAGCTCTGTTGGATATATATTTGCTAGCAATATTATGATAGGCAACCTCCTGATTTTCATATTCTTGTATAAAACTGATTGTGGAAGCACTTAGTGAACATATTCCTGACCATGCTAATCTTTTCTGAAGTCCATGAAAAAAAAAATAAAGCTCTCTTTAGCCAGACCAAACAAAGGCATGGTTAATGTTACAACAATAAGTCAAGCTGAAAATGAAGCACAGCTCCTCCACATCTCAAAGCTTAGCTAAAACCTCTAATCCCAGTAGCCTCTTGATGAAGAATTAGCTCCCTCGAGGAACTCCATTGGTACCCTGGACTTTAATTTTTAAAATACTTCAGACTGTATGATCTATTAGTTAACTTGATTCTTTTGTTGCTGACAAATATACCACAAGTCTGACTTGACAAAACAGTTATCTGCCCACCTATTGTTTCCCATTCCTTAAAATATGCAGGCTGGGCTTTGACTCCACCAAGAGGAGTGTGCCTCTCTCACCTTATGCTGTTGACTGTTTGGTGTATCATTCCGCCTCTTTGAAGTGCTTGTGCTGGAATGCACGAGGGACTATTTTACATCTGAAAAATACACACATTCATCACACACGTTTGGGCACATCTAATTTTTTTTCTCATATATGCATTCTGCACAGAGTGGAAACCTATACAAGTGGAATGCTTGGTACAGTGGCGGAATGCAAAATGATGCCCCCCCCCCTGCAGAATGTAATGAAGGGCTCCTGAATCTCCCATACATCACAGATAATCATTGGCCTAGAGCTGGATGGGGCCCTCTGAGGGTTGAGTGTCCCCTAAGTGTTTGGGTGCTCCTCTGCTCCTGCCTTGTTATTACTTTTTTCCGCAGTATTGTCAAAACCAGTAGGTCTGACATTAATGTGCTAAACAGCGTTTTTGGAAATGTAATTCATGCAAACAGCATTTGTGAATCGGCCATTCCTGCATGCATTACCACATCAAAGCCACACCTATTGACCTTCTAATGCTTGTTATATTAGAATCCTATTTATATTGTGCATGTCAGCAAAAGCAAAAAATAGAGAATGTTTTCTATTTCTGCAGAAAAAAGAAAGAACTCAATTTGTTGTTTGAACTGGCCAGGTAGTATAAGTTTCACCAAGGCACTGTGTACATTGCTGCCTTAGAGTAAATATTTGCAGGTAGGGGATATGTGGCTCAAATATTTGTAAAGGCTTTAGAGCAGAAGATAAATTTGTTTCCACGTGCATCCAGGAGAAATTCTTGGTTGACGTACATCCAAAGTAAGCTGAGTCGCCGCTCGCAGCAATGGATCGCTTCAAAAAGTGTGTACCAAGGTTTGCCCCTCAAAGGGCCACATAGTTATGTTGCTTGACTGACACAGCTCTTGTCACAGCTACATTAAAGTTCATACGTGCATTTAGAGGTACAGGCAACTCCCTTATTGTGAGACTTTTATCGTATCAGCCACTGATGAATATGTAGTGCATTTGATAAGCGTATTAACATCTGCTTCATATTTTCAAAATGGCTGCCTCCAGTTGGAAAATTCCTTAATTTTTAAAGCAAGTCATTGAACCAGATGACTGCGGGCCATTGGATTCTCTCCAGGTCTGGTGACATGTTATGAGTTTGTCGCGACAGTGATGACTTTGCGGGTGGCGTTCTGGAATGTCTAACTCAGGTCAACGAGTGATAGCAACAAAGTAACAGTAGTGGGGGCTGCTGCATCCAGTGTGGAAGAGATTAGGACATGCACTTTAGTTAGGACATCACAAAAGGTCTCATTTCTGCCCTGTTGCATTAAAAAAAATTCTTAGGAGGGCAAAGCCCCTTCAGCTTCAACACCCTTCTCTTGAACACTTCTGGGGTGGTCGGGCACACTCTCTTCACACGCCATATGTCTTATAAGAATATACAAAGTGTGGGGATTTAAAATTTTCTGGCTACTCCCTTACAGCATGCTCTATTTTCCTCAGTCTGGGTGAGGATTGAAATGCATTTTCAAGTGCTGTTCTGGGAGCACAGTGTCCACCATGACACTGATAAGAAAGGTCAACCCCTGGCACTCAATCCGGTTATCAACCCACCACATTTGGCAAGAGAGGCACTGCAATTACCAGAGACAACAGCCACAATTTGCCCTTTAGTGTCAAAGTGGATGCAATACCCACCACAAAGCCAATCAACCTCAACAGCAGCGTCAAAGATTTCCTACATTGCTAAGGGACTTAATTTTAAGGAAATCTGCATGAAGTTGGGCTTTAAGATTGTTGTGTTGTCTACCAAGCACACAAACACTCATGGGGTGGCCTGGCACAGAAGAAATAGAGAAAACAGTGTCTACAAACCACCCAAGTCTTACCGACTTACAATGTGGACATCGAACATATCATCAGGGTACACAGATGTGGAGTTAAGATTAGTAAATTGAGTCCTCCCCAAGTATGCTTCAGCAGACAACTTGTCTGTAGTTGTCATTGGGATATTCTTGACCACATCCACAACAAGGTGGGTGTAGAAGGAAATCTCTCTGTCCGGGGCAGAGTGGGAAATGCCATTCCTCCTCTGCCTTTGCTTGAAAGAATGTTGTGGTTAATGGATTCCACAGGAAGGCCTCATGTCCCTTCCGGGGCACTGACAGTATTCTCCTTTTCTGAACACACAAGGCTTTAATGATGGAATACCTACATCCTCCCCATCGCTTCTATGGGCATGATCTCGGCAATAAATGAAGTTAATCCCTTAATCAACACTTTATTGAACAATATCATCCTTAGCGACCATTGTAGTCAGCGTTGGGCTGGGACAGAAAGTAGGCCCGGGTACCAAAATAAAAGAGTACCACTTTAGTGAACTAGAAAGCTAAAAAACTAGTCTATGTTTGCGAACTGTGGCTGTTTTGAACTTATAAAGACACAAGGTATAAGTATTTTGCAAGGTATGGAAGACTGCATGGATGTCAGCTTGCTGCAGGCACTGTTTGTTCCAATATCAGGGAAATTAGTAATGAAACTTGGCCCACCAGACCTTAAAACAGGCCCCCAAACTGGCAAAACAGCGGCCCACAGACTGACATGTCAGACCAGCTCATCGGGCACTGCCTGATTGCCCAATTGGCCACTCAGACAATGATGGTGGATCATCATGCATTTGGCTTTGTGTTAATAGTATTCTGCACTAGCAACAAGGGTTCGAATCCAGATCTCAGCCATTTGCAATCTCATCGTGTTTCCTGACCGGTGTGAACAAGTCAGGCTCACTTGAATTTGTGGTGTGGAAGGACCACATTATGCAGCAGGGCTGACTAAATTATTCAGCATAAATAAAGCAAATAATCCAACTTAATGGGGTACATTATTTGGCAATAGTATGTCACAGTTTTGACATTTGTACATATGTTAGCACCTCCTGGGCAAAGCATTCATCCTATTTATATCAGTATTATATCTAAGTTAAGCAATAAGCAACTAACAGGTGACCAGATAACTTTTCCAAAGGGTCTGCCACTGTGCAGCAACATGCATGGCAACATATTAATAACTATTGATTCATCTGAGGCAGAATTTTGTTTTTCAAATCTACAAATTATGAAGCCGATGATAGATTTTGTGACAAGTGAAGCAAATCCCTGGTTATGCAGAAAGTGCTGCAGAGTCACATAATTCCAGTGACTTATTATTTGGGATTGGCATTCATTTCTCCTTATCCAACAATTCCCCCCCTTAGCAAGAGAGGGCAAACTCACAATTGAAAAGAATGGGAAAGGAAAAGACAGAAAAACTGAAGGCGGGAACCTGCAAGAGATGGAGCTAAACAGGCAGGGAGTGCCTGGAAGTTGGTTAAAGAGGCATAAGGTTGATTCCAGACTAAGCAGCCCTTGTATTCCGTGCCAGCTGTGGGCATCTGAGCAAAGCTTTGGGCAGCAGCACTTATTCTTCAACAAACTAAGCACTGAAAGAATGACAGTGGGTTGGGGGGAGTTGGGGTTAGTTGGGTCCATCTCGTCTCATAGACACATAAACCATGATCCTCTCACACCTGTAGGTAGTTTGGGGGTACACCAAAAAGGGAATAGCATACACGCATTGAGCGCCCAATTGGACAGTTCGAAAGAGGTTGACCCTTCTCACTGTCTTCTCTAGATGTTCTTAAAGGTAACGTGGGGGCAGTTTACTCGTTCCCCTGTGCAGTCACAGGAGCTCATTGGCTCTGAGTTCTCATTAACTGGGCTCAACGGAACCCTCTGTATTTTTATTTGGAAACAGGACGGTTAAACATTCCACAGGGCTATAAGTGGGATGAAAAAAGTGTGTCTGGGAGGGTCTCTAAAAGGGATATGGCCCATGGAGTTAACGGTGTGGCTTAAACATGTATATTAAATTTCTTTTATTTTCATAGTGTGCCACCTGACTGGTATTGTGGTGCCTCACTGAGCTTTCTGTTATTGCATCCAGATATTTAACACAACAACTGACATAGACCTAAACCAGCCAGGACTATTGACCTTGTCGATGGTTGTTAGCTCTTTCAGATAAATGAGCAACAACACTAGTTCACTCTGTGTTATACATGTCCCCTTTTCTTTTCTCCACATGTTCTCTATCTCCATATCTCACACATCATCTCTTTCCTCTTCACTATCCCTTTTTCAATTTCTCCTGAATGGACTTCCTTGCATCCTCATCACTTCAACCCCTGCCCCCAAGCATACAGTGCACTTGGTCACCTGGAAGCACTGCATTTTCATTCACTTTCTGCTTTTCACTGTTGTGGCAACTGTGTGCGTCCTTCATACCTCCCTCGCACACACACATTCACATAGAATCACAATTGCAACTGCAGTATGTTGCAATTGCTTTGTGTGCTCTACAGAGAGGCCAAGAATTAGATGATTGGATAGCCAAGTATTCTGAAAACCTTTTTGACCCACTGACAGTCTCTGTGAGAAACTTGCATTGCCTTCCGCTTCGACTCTAGAGTTCTCAGTTGTTTTCCCTTATAAACACCTGTAGAAGCCTCAGTTCAAAGTATGTACTATAGACAGGGCCACTGGAATTATGCGGCAAGAGAGGGTCAAATTATGTGACAGGGTTGATTAAATTATGCAATTTGATAAGGAAAATTATATGCCTAATTCAGCACATTTTGTGATAGCAATACTTCATTATTTTATCATTTTTACACGCGTTAACACTGGATGTCCGTGGCACCTCATTAGTACCAGCTTAACGCTGAAATATAACAGAAAGGTGACAAGTCCACCTTTGTAAAGGGCTTTCCACTGCGCCTTAATAATGCTGCAAATCTATAACTATGCAAAAAACACAGCTGCTGCACAATTGCATGATTATGGTGGCTCTGACTATAGAACAGTAATATGGTATAATGGAAAAAAAAGCAAAAACACAACATCCTGGGAATAGCTAAAACTCTTAGGAAATGCACAATTAAGTAAAATATGTTTAGGCTATAAGGGTTTAGCTTTAAACATATAAAAACTGATAAAACTCCACTGAAAGGGAAACTGCCCTCGTCAGAGTAAACATATAAACAATGATAAACACCTGGTCTTGGTGGACTGGTCTAGTATTAGTCTGTTTAGGTTTTGTTATTTAGGGATGTCGATAAAATGCTGTTTCTTCCCTTAGTTCCTTTCAGTTCTGTGTGTTTGGATTAAAGGTGCATGGTTTAGAAGCATGTGTTAGGTCTGATTATTTTTTAAAGTATTGAGAATCTGGGAATATCACAATCATATTTGGTGTTTTGGTAATGTCTCATTCAGTCACTGATTAGTGAAATGGCTGAATGGGTAAACCCCTTTTGATACATCAGCCCTCCTTTCTAACAAGTCTGTACTGATAGCAGGTCACCTGCCAAACACCACAGGCTTTAAAAACAGTCAATGCAAGGTGCAGTGTCAGATACCTGTGAAATGAGTGCTGTCGCCATGCACATGGGACAGTGCTGAAAACATGATGCAAGACTTTCAAAATATCAACAAAATGTATAGCTGCAAGGTGGCCATACCTTATGTATGATACCTTCTAATCCTGGCTTTTTACCCAAATTCACTGCAGTGCTGGGGTGTTTGAGTCCAAAGTTATAATGTTAACAGCAACATTTCAAGACCCATAATACAATGTGATGTCTGTTAAAAGGTCAGGACTGGCAACTTAAAGTTTGCCATGAAGAGATTTTGCAGCAGGTATGAATGTCCACACACCAGTACCACCATAATGTAGCAAGGCACAGAGTATAACAACGCAATGGTGAGTACACTTAAAGCATCACTTATCAGCAGCCTTAGAATTCAGGACTAAAAATCAATCTAGTTTAATTCAAGCTTTTAAGGGTTTCACAAGGTACTATGCTGTTGGCAGGGTTGATCACCACTACAATGTCTTCATATTCAGCAAGGAGTAGGTGAATGACCCCCAAGTGTATTCAGGAATCAATTTATTAAAACATTTGGAAATAGCACTCTTACTTTTCTATCAATTAATAGTCCTGTAAACCAGACAGGAGCCCTGACAGAGTGAGTGTGAGAAGTATTGATAAGGGGGAGACAATAATGAAATGTGAGTGCAATACATAGACTTCCTATGCTGAAAACAGTGTACCATAAGTGCATTAGGCACACTGCCTATGGGAAGACACCACATACCCTGCATTACTTCTCTTTTAAATTAAATATGCACCTTAGAAAATGCACTCCAAAAAACATGTTTTGCAAGCACTGGAAAAATATTTTTGTATATTTGTGGGGGTTAGCAGCGGAATAAACACTGATAAGCAATGATTTCAAAGGTTTGGAAAACACTGCAAAAACACTAATGAAATCCCAAAAAAAATAAAACCTAAAACAGGGCAGCCTAAATATGTAAAACATAAACAGGAACTGAATCACTGGCATGGATTTTGGTGCATTAATTATTCTGAAATTGATCAGTGTTTTCAACAGTGAGGTTAAGGACATGAGTATATGGCCCAATAGGGAGTCCCGGAGGCACCACACCCTCTTACAGCCCTGAATATTCAGTACCATCCGTATAGTGGAGATTCAGTTTGTTATTCTGTAAAAAGTGACGTACTAGGGCCCAAAACATTTCTAAGAAGGTTCCCATCAGCACTGCCCACAGCAACAGTCCTCGTGATGGTGCCCCTCTCTTCCACAAAGTGCCTACATGAGGCGTAGAAAACTCCATTGATTCAAACTAAAATTGCAGAATATCATATCCTAGAAATACCAAACTTGTATTGTCTTTTGCTACTTGTATAAAAAGAAATGATTCACAACTATGCAGACATGAGTTGACCCTGAGTTGTGCAAGGTCTGGTGTGAGTACCTTGTCAATATTTATATTCCAGCTTTCCATATTTCTACTCCAGCTTTTATAACAGAAAAACATTCCAGAATTTAGTGAAAAAGGTGACTGGAGACATTGTCTGCCTGCTGGGGGTGAACTGGATGACTCCTCTATGTTGTGGTTGGTGTTCCAAATGAAAATCTGGCCACCCCAATGCCAGGGTTGCCACGTGCTCCATTTGGCGGATCGGTTTTGCAGGCTGTGCGCTTGAAATAGAGAGCTAGTTCGGCCCACTTGGGCTTGAATCAGCCAATGACAGACGAGCCAGTGGTACTCCATGCTTGAGGATGTGGCGGCCCTGGGAGAGGCCTTGTGTGTCACCGGTGTCCCTGCCTCTTTGTCATGGTAGCATTGTCATTCTTGAAACAGAAATGTATGCATGCATCACCTTTAATAGGGTTGTTCAATAGCAGCACCTCTGTAATGTAAAATGCATGATAGTGCACTTAAAGAATGATGTCACCTCCAGTACATGCCAGTGTTGTACATAAGAGGAGAGGGGTGTGAGGGGGTTGAGTCCCAGCACTCTCCAGCTCATAATAAGCACCACAGAGAGTTTAATCAGTGGTTGATGCTCTTTCTAAAAGTACTCAAACTGGACCTCTTTCAACATGAAAGGATCATGGAAGCAGAAGGGGGGGTAAGTGCTGGAGGTGTGGAGTGGGCAGATACAGAGAGATAAAATGATAGGTTGGTGCCTGATCCCCCTTTAGAGCAGGAAATGTCCCAGGACATTGTTTTTCTTTTCGACATGCACAAGAGTGGGTCCCCACATGACATTAGTGACCTGTGTCCCACATTTGTACTGTCTTGTTCTCTTCTAAGAGGAGGGAGACGCTTGTTTTTAGGGATTTATGGAAATCCCTACTAGGAATAAGAGAGTATATGATTTTAAGGAGTTATTTTAGGACCAGACAGATATAGGCCCTCATTTCAACATTGGTGGGCGGCAACCGCTGCCCGCCAAGTTGAAACCGCTGGGCGACCGCCAATGTGACCGCACTCCCGCGGGGTCTATTTGGAGATCCCAGCTGGGCCGGCGGGCGGAAACCTGGTTTCCACCCGCCAGCCCAGCGGGGATCTCGGCCGCAACACGGGAGCCGGCTCCAAATGGAGCCGGCGGTGTTGCGCCCGTGCGACGGGTGCAGTTGCACCCGTCGCGCTTTTCACTGTCTGCTATGCAGACAGTGAAAAGTGCCATGGGGCCGTGGCACATGCCCCGCGACTCCCCTTTCCGCCATCCTTTTCATGGCGGTTTATACCGCCATGAAAAGGCTAGCGGAAGGGGGACTCGTAATCCCCTGGGCAGCGCTGCAAGCAGTGCTGCCCTGGGGGATTTCAACCGCCGGGACAAAAGTGGCGGGAAACCACCGGTCCCGGCGGTGCGACTGCGGCGCTGCCGCCGCGGTCGTAATGCCCGAGTTTGTACCACCAGCCTGTTGGCGGTACAAACTCCAAAACAGCCCTGGCGGTCTTTGACCGCCATGGTTGTAATGAGGGCCATAGTCATGATGAACTGATATTAGAACCTGAGAGAATCTTAACCATTCTAGGAAAACCCCTTGGATCTGGGGAGGTTTGGGCTGTTTCAAGGAAGACTGAAACTCTTGCCAGTATCGTGGGACAGCTACCCCTCCCGATTTTTTGTCGTGTCCCCCAGGCACGGCGGGTTTCGATGTGCAGTAGAAACACAATTCTGCAACTGATGTGGCTTAAACGTTGGTGACGTCAGTGGAAGATTCCTGTCTCAAGGAAGTGGGGAATGAAAGACCTTTTGTTTGAACGAGTTACTGAGTATCTTATTAAAAAGTCTTTGAACTTTGGGAACTAATGCACGGAACAACAGCAAGAGCGAGATTGTAATCCTGGCTGGATGGCTCTAGTCACTCAAGCGCTCAGGGCTCCCTTCTAACCTCCAGCACAGGACAGAGGCCTTTCTGAGCAGAGCCCTTCGGTATGTATGAAGATATCTGCACATCCAATAGAAAGCAGGCGAGGAGTTAATTGCAAAGGTTGTTAAACTTCTAAATAATACACGAATCACACATTACACATATGTTTGAAGTTTGGAAAGATGAACACAATTAGGCAATTGCCTTAAAGAATCGTCAATCATACCAGCCCCATTGATACTCAAAGTAAAATATCCTTTAATCGTAATTCAAGATGAGTTGAATTAATAAGTGATGTTATAGAATAAAACAGCCATTAAAACATGCAAAATATAGGCTTTTACATTCTTAGAGGTGAATGGACAATACTCATAAATGTGATTATTTCCCCAATTAATAGTAACCCTGCTAACTGTACCTACTTCGGCCCTGATAAATCTTGGCCTCAGATATTTTTGCCAGCCTCAGAAAACATCAGCTCAGAGAACAGAAAGTGCTCTAAATGTATCTTGATAACTACCAGACAGTCCATATCAGCGTTTATTTTCGGGGAACCTGGGGTTATGTGATTTTTGGAAGCGCAGAGTTTTCCCACATAATTATGGGTTTGTTCCATTTGCCGCAAAATGCTGATTATCTGCAGATTTGAAAAAAAAATGTTTTTAGCTCAAACGGATCAAAAGTTAGTCTAAAACGTAGCAATACATGTTGGGGTGCGGTAGAAGGCTCTGTGCAAAGGTTGACTGGTCATCTTTCTGTTGCATATTGCTGTATTTGGGTGTCAGACTGGTGATAATGTGGTGAAACCTTTGCGCAGGTAATGTTAACATGTGGAATAATGAAAAAGTAATGATACAATGCCATCACAAAATGTGTTGGATTACACCGTATAATTTGGCTGTTCTTGCCGCATAACTGGTCCTTCCTTGCCACTTAATTACGGTCGCCCTGGTTTTATTTTACAGTACCACGCTGGGAGCCCTCGAACTTCACGTCACTGGTGCAATTTAAGTGTTCTGACCACAGCTCGGTTGGTTTGATAACAGAATCACAGCGTTTTTTATGAGTCCAGGCGCTTGATTCACATATGCATAGCAACATCATCCGTCAAGAACAAGGGGAGGACATATAAAAGTTGGGGACAGCTACTTTCCAGAGCCAGGCACTATGAATGCACATGCACTGATGATGTAAAGCTAGGGGATTTAAATCAAAGATTTACACTAGATTTGATCACTTCTGACGTAAACTAGGGCTTAATGGGGCGTCAAATAAAAAAAATACTGCAGATACAAACAAAATTATCTCTAGGGAAGCAGAGGACTAAAAAAATAATTCTACCAAATCTTGGCACTGTAAACTGCCCAAAACTCATTTATGGGCATTTAAATATGTGTACGATCTGTTTTAAGGATCTGAAGCGTACTATCAATATTTACAAGCATGTACTAAATGTGTAGATATCACAGTCACGTCTGTACCTGAATGATATACAGTTTGTACCAGTAGTTGACAATTGGAGTTAGTGCCTAAAATAGTTAACAGTAATCAAAAGAATAGTTGATTGCGCAAACGTTTTGTTTTGGAAATACAAAGCAAGTCATTTCTAAAGTCACCTCTCTTGGGAGTGTCAATATCGTTCAAAGTTCAAAGGTTGCTCTGCCTAGGACTTGTGTACAGGTGAGAGTTATAGCAAACCACAGGGCCTGGGCCCTTATGTATCAGCACAAGTCCCCATAGACAAACAATGTGTAAAACCTTCCATACACCAGGCTCCAGGTCGATGTGAGTGCCAGGTTGTCCGAGTATGACTATGTTTTACTCTTGAAAGAATTATTACAGCACCGCCTTTTTTCTGCAGGGAAACTAATTGCTAGCTTCAATTTTTAAAATCAGCAGTTCTACACCCACAGCCTAGAAATCCACCATATAAAACAGTGAATTATTTCAATTCTAAACTTAATAATAATTATAACATATCTGCACACAGCATCTATCACCAACGTTTTGCCGTTTTAAGTAGTGTAAATAGCATGTGTTACTGCTACTCAAATTAATGGTTCTAAAATGTATCATCCTCAGAAGGATGAAAGGCTGGCTTGGGACTCGTGACCTACAGGTCACACTTTAAGCTTTAAATGTATCACTTTTGTAAATCAGGCATGAAGCATATATGAGTGACTACATTTGTGGCATTATAGTTTGAAAAAACGCTTTACAGTCTAGGGCCTTTCTTTTTACATATGGCACATTAACCATAGATGAGTTTTGTAAATCATTTGTCATTCTTTGCAGACATTAGTCAATGGGTCCTAGCAGGCATGTTTAATTGTGACTTGCTGGCAGTATGGGGAGGGACTCACATCACTGTTTCTCATCCATGTATCCACGCAACACCCTCAATTCATTGATATTTCTTGTTCATGTATGCATTCATCCAACATCCGTCTATCGCACTTCCACCCATTCAACCAAATATTTTTCCTACACCTATCTCGCATTAAAACATCAGTTCTTCCAAAACATGTACACAGACACACTCACAGCGAATTGTTAGCCTGCGAATCCGCATGGACATTTCTGAACAGGACTTTGACCTGTGATGCACCACGCTTCTTTTAGTTTATTAGGGACGAGCGCAAAGCGCTCCGTCCCTCTTCTAATCTCTCTTTAGGGGGAATTTAACCACGCCCATGCTACGTCAGTCACTTTCATTGGTTCGTGGGCTTGCATTTAAAAATTTGCATGTTTTCATCCGTGAAAGGCATGCATACGTCACGCCTTTTCCGGTGTTTAGCCCTCCGCGAGAGCACCGGTAAACTACTGGAAACATAAGAGGCTTCATATTTTCCATATGGTTTCTGGACTACTTTTTCTCTTTATTTTGTAGAGTGATAGCGCTCGTTTTTTTTTCTCTTTTAATGTGGCAAGAAAAGTCTGGTTAGGAGTTTACAACGCTAATAGCTCTAACGCGACGTAATGTGAGACACGTTGCATTGCAAAGGCTTGTTTTTATATGTTTCCTCTTGAGAACTGATTTTTAAAGTCTGTTAGTAATTTTGTAGGCTTTGCCTCTCACACAGCAAGACTACTTGTGCCTGTCTGTTGCCGGACTAGCTTTGACGCAGAACTGCTCTCAGCTACAACCAAACCACAGCCGTGCCCTTTGGAAATGCCTCATATCTTATGGCTACCGGTGGCCCTTCTAGGAGCTGATAAAAGTCAACCATAGACAGATGCCACAGGAGGTACCCAAGGGGAGCCAACCGAGCCCCACCATCTCACAGTGCTAGCCATGAGCAACTCCTTAGCAGCCCTCATACATATGTGTCAGTGCTTGGATCTAAATGCCAGTGTCGAGCACCGACAAACACTGGCACAAATTATGCACTGATCTACGGCCAAACTTATCGACATTGTGAAGTGGTGCAGTGTCACGAAATGTGATGCAAACCGGTGTAAGATGCTGATTTGGGATTTCCATTCCAGAGCAAAACTTGTTTAGCACCGGAAAGTTGCCCTAAAATAAAACAAATTAGAGCTATTTGCTGCTTTGCACTAATTTGCATCACAAGGGCGTCCATGGGTGATATATTGGTGTTCCCATACAACTATGCATGGTTTTTGATGCAAAGCCCTGTCTATTAACATTTGTAGTGAAGGCTTTGCACCAAAAGAATACACCTCCTCGAGAAAGGCATAGCACAGAAAAGTTTTATTTTTTTCTCCAAACTTTTTAAACTTTGCATGTGTGCTGCACTGTATAGCATACATGCGCAGTTGGATTTTTTTTAAAACTATGTCTAAGCACATTTTTTGTACAAAACCTACGCCAGACATCACACACATACCTACGCGCTATGGTGCAAGAGTATGTCTGTGGCACAAGGCAGCCTAAAGTGCGCCATCGCAGGGGGAGAGAGTAACAGCACTGTATCTTAGTCGATATGACACTGTCCTAGTCTCCTTTCACTTATTACAGTGCATCAACTTAAGTGCAGACCTTAGTGCAGACGTATATATATGGTATACCATGCTACCTTGCTACAGAAGGCTTGGTCAAGCGGGATCTAAGACCTGCTTTCGCGTAGATCAATCCTTGTTGTGATCCTACCTTCTCCATCATCTTACATCATTACGAAGTGTTGTTGTATTGCAGTATATTGTACACGGAAAGATTGTCCAGCATATATACTGTGTCCTAAATATTGTTTGCAGAAATATTCTCCGATTGGATATAGATCTTCTATTGTTTACTCCAATGGGACAATATTTTTATAACTGTTGTGTAGGATTTGATATTTATGACAGATGATATTCTGACAGCGATATTCTGGTACCCCACCCGCTCATGGTTCATCATCATCGCCGCCTCACTTTCAACTAAAGCTCGCCCTGTGATAGAATAGTTTAGCCCAGTGGTTCCCAACCTGCGGTCTGGGGACACCTGGGAGTCCACGAAGCCTCCTCAGGGGGTCCGTGACTGCTTAGAAAATTAAATAATATTAACAAATTAGGTCCCCAGTTTTCAGTACTGACTCAGTGAGGCGTCCCCGGACTCCAATAATGATTCAGTGGGGGTCCCTGGGTTCCAGTAATGATAAAGTGGGGTCCACAGAAGTCAAAAGGTTGGGAACCACTGGCCTGGCCTATAATTGCACGAGTGAGCTGACAACCAGCAACTTCTGCTGAAGGCGCAGCCTTCCTCTGCTAAATCTAACGTAACAATGACACGTGTTGATAAAACAGCCAGGAGACGGTTTCTTTGTGTGATGTGTGAAACATAAAGGGTCAGATCAGCCCGCTGCCCAGGCCTTTGTTGTCATTTTTACTGTTAGTAATTTATTTTTAGGTAATGGATGTAGTGAAGACCTGGCTCCGAGCAGCAGGAGGGTGCCTTCCTAACAACTTTTTATTTTAGCAGGTGCATCAGGAACATGGAATGTTTTTGTGTTTTGAGGCTCAGGTTGAGGCCAGGGTCGGTGGGGTGTGACTGCCGGTCAAAGAATCCTTTCCAGCCTCAGTGGGCGGAAAGAGACTAGGCAGAGAAGGAAGAGAGATAGAGAGAGGGAGCGAGAGACAGAAGGAGGGAGAGAGAGAGTCAGAGAGAGGTAGGGAGGGAGAGAAACAGAAGTTGGGGTGAGGGAGAGGGAGAGACAGAAGAGGGAGAGAGAATGAGACAGACAGAGAGAGATAGGGAGGGAGGGCAAGAGAAAGAGAGAGGGGATGTGTAGCGAGGGCTGGGGCGTACCTTTCGTAGGTGCAGCAGGTGCAGTGCACCGAGGCCGAGAGGTCTGAGGGGCCCACTGATCCAGGATTATTGCTGCATATATGACTGGCTACTGTATGAGGCTGACACCTAATAAAGCCCATTCTAGAAATATGTAGGTACTTAAATGTCTGCCAAAAGATGGGTTGCACCGGGGTCCATGCAGTGGTGGCAGGATGCAGTGTCAGGCTTTGGTGCTGTTTTAAAGAAAAAAAAACATAGTGTTGCCTCCCTTTGTTTACATCCTGCACCGACTTCCGGTGGCTGTGGTTAAAATTAGCCTCTTTTTTCCGCTTTCCAGCAGCGGATGGAGTTTTAATAACACCGGGGCGGGGTCACCGCCCATGATTGTGTTGCAGGACCACAGAACGCACTCAAAGCTGGCTTCCTACACAGACCCACACGTCACCAGTGCCCCCACCCCAAGGCTGGTGCAGTTGTAGGCAGGGTAGGGGCGGGACCCAGGGCCTGTACGTGAACTCTCAAAGGGTTCAGGGTCAGTTTACGTCCCAATATCCTGCCTTTGTAGGTATGTCTGTGAAGTTCTTTGTGTTCATTGACTCAGATATATACATCTGAGAGGATGTCACTAATATGGGCATGATGTACATAACGCTCTGGGAAGAAGACAGCATAAAACCAACCTGGAAGTGATCCACCGGCCCCTGAATGTTGCACAGATCAAGCAGGGACAGTTTTTTTACTGCTTCAGGCAAAATAAAACACTCCCCAAGCACTGTGAATAGTTTTATTCAGTAATTTCACACCATCAATGGGTGGCGCCCTAGGTCTGCTGCTTAAAGTCGATTTATGAAAGTGTTGGTCCTGGGATTAAGTTTAAAAGTCCTTATATCAGGCACAAGACATACTGGAGGTAAAGGACTTTGATACCAGCAGAAATTAGCGACCAGAGCCACTGAAATTATGTGGCACAGGCAGCAAATTATGCGGCAGGGTTGACTAAATTATGCAGCATCATTTTTTACATATGGAAATTCCGTCTGAGCAAAAATTTCACCTTATTAGTGCCAGTTTAACAACCAAATACAGAAATAAGCAACTGAAAGATGACCAGTTAACTTTTGCAAAGAGCCTTCCGCTGAGCACAAACACATCTAGAAACCAATTTGTTTTGTTAAAATCTGCATATTATGCAGGTGATGGATTATGTGGTAATTGCGGCAAATCTATAATTTTGTATAAAAAGCAGCAGTCATTGAATCGCATAATTCCGGTGGCCCTGCTATCACGACAACTGCTGCACATCTGCTGAGGATCATTCAAGCAGAAGAAACCTAGGGACAGAATTCTAGCAGTCCCGAACTGCTGACTGCACAACACTATCAACTGAAATTGATCCAAGTTGTCTCAGACTAAATCACACGCACAAGAATCACAAGTGAAGAATGTCAAACAGCAGGCCACCCTTCCCTGATTGGATAGCTGACCTATTCTCATGAGGCAAATACTGTGTTTTCAAGTGACTAAGGGCCAGATGTACAAAAATGTAACTTTGCATTTCTTAAATAGCGACTTCATAGAAATCGCTATTTAAGAAATGCAAAATGCTATTTATTTTAAGAAATCCCATTGCATTTTAGTCAATGGGCCGGTTTTGCAGTTCCTAAATAGCGATTTCGTACTAAGAAATCGCTATTTAGGGAATGCAAAACCAGGGATGGCAATGTGAAAAAGGCCCCCTTGGTGCACCCCAAAAATAGGGGTGCACCTGTAGAGTGCACATATGCCTAAGGGGCATGTGTGTGCTCTATTACAATTTAAAAAAGCACCTTGGGTGTTTTTTTTTTTAATTGCACCTGGTTACCACCGACTTCAAATGGCTTTTTGGAAATGCATGGTAGGTCAGACTAGGAAATGCAAACAGGAAATCGCTATTTGCAATTCCTTAAAGGGCTTTGTCCATTAGAAAAGCCCAGTTTGCATTTCCTAACGACCCAAAATACTGATTCAGATCGTTCAAGAAATTGAAACAGGCTTCAAACATCTGGTCCTAAGAGGTGATAAAAAAAACTTCTGTACAACTACTTAAAAATTAAAAAAACAAGCTGGGTCAAGAAGAGTTTATGGCCAAGGCGGTGACAACATGTCACTCAGACATTATCTTGTGATTTAGGGGATTTCTTTAAACTCTTATGTTCTTTATCATTCACCATTGGTCTGTAAGGATTTTTTTCTATTTAAATTCACAGAGATGGTTACTGACCTAATACATTCCAGGTTAAATGATTATTCCCTTAATTTGACAGGAGTAGGCTATCAACACAGAATATCCTGCACATATGGGAGCCATTTACCAATGCAAGATTGGAAGTGGTGGTGCCAGTCAGCACACTAAGAAAAAAAGATGGTGGCCTGTGGCAGGACCCTCGAAGAAAACAACACTGAGGTGATGGACAGACAGACCTTACTATCGCTAGAAGTTATCTGGCCCAGGAGGGACAGCTCTTTCGCAATGGCAAAGGAGTGTTTCCTCACTGGCTGAGCCACCAGCTGAAAAATAAAACAATATTTTACTATTGTTTTATTTTTCCGCAGCTGCCTCAGCCAGCATGTGCAGGGAGGGACGGGGCTGTGCCATGGGTAGAGGGAGGAGGAGGAGGAGTGGAGTGAGTGCACTAAGTGCGCATGTCAGTTTGGTTGGCCGTCTTAAGCCGGCCAAACTGACATGTGCACTTAGGTTTCTCCAACCCACCTGTGTTGCTCAGTTGGGTTGAAGAAACAGCACAGACAGCAGTGCACTGTCTGAGCGGCAGAGCAAGCCACTCAGACCAATCCTGACGCTGCTCTCATGCTAGGCTGAGCATGAGAGCAGCACCAGGATTGCGTGGGGAGCCTGTGCATGTGTCGCAGGGACTGCTGGGACACCAATTCCATTGAGGGAAGAGAAGTGAGGCGGCAGAGTCGGCAGCAGCAAAAGTACTTTTTTTATTATTATTATTTTATTTCCCCACGTCCCCCCCTTGAGATTTGTGGTGCCTGCCGCTGTGGCCCAGTGAAATTACACTAACAACAACTTCATTTCAGTAGACAATAAGGAACAAAGCAGAGAGGAGGGGTCATGAAATAGTACTGCTTCTTATTTTGTAACTTGTCCACCTGCATCTGTAGTTTATTTTATTTTATTTTATTTTAATAAAGGACACTAACCTTTATGGAGCTGTTGCATGTCGTGCTCAACTTGCTCTTACCCTGCCAATATAAGCACAGCAAAAGGGTGGGGGAAGGGTATTTAGGGCAGGGCGAGGCACTATACTTTTTACAGTCGTACGATGCATGGTTTGTAGCCGGGTGCCATATAGTGCATAGCCAGACTGCGTGAGCCTGGCGGCCCTTCCCTGCTATTCATTTCTTGTTAGCTCTGTTTCACCCTATACCAGTGGTCTTCAAACTGTTTAATGCCGCGCCCCACCTGTGAAAAAAAATTATCAGGCCCCCCTGCGAATTTTTCACAATTATTCAATTAAATTGCCAATGTTTAAATATGCGTAGACTTATTTAAACATTGCAGTTAGGTTCTGTTACTGTTTTAAAAATCCAATCAAATACGTGATGCCAAACATACTATTTTGGTCAGGCAGGCCTTGCTAAGGTGTAAAAGTACTCACTGTGGGATTATTAAAAGTGGGGGTAGGGGTTTTGAAGAGTATTTGAAGTCCCCTCCCTTTTGACACATACTCCCAGCATGGATATAAATGGCAAAACATGTTCATAACGGCCCATTACAGAGTGGATTACTGCTGCTTTTTCTCAGCTTAAAACAAACCCTGTTACCAGCATAATGCTTCTTTTGGCTAGAGCCTGGTGCCCCCTGCCCCCCCCCCCCCCCCCCCGGAGCACTTGAGGCCCCCCTAGGGCCTTCCCATCATTTGAACAGCTTTGCCATATACACAAGTGCATTGTTTCAGCAAATGCTCAATTGGTGAGCAGATTACAAACTACATATAAAGCATTCAGGGCACAGGCTGCCAAGAGAAATGGACTGATAACCCACAAAGGAGGGAAATATTGAACCACAAGCCCCACATTCTACTGAGCAAGGGACTGGAGAAAGTTGTAGGGCACTCCTCCCGTATGCATTTTTGGAAAAAACATCTAGGCCCAAATGTTTTGGCTAAAAGCCATAGGTTTGACATGAAAGATTGAGGGGATGGGGGCTGTTTATTGAAATATCCATATGTGAGGGTCTGCAACTGTACAGATGAGCAAGATTTCTCCATAACAGCAAACCATGGGCCTGCGCAAAACAAAACAATACAAGAAGAGCAGGTACATGTGTACACCACAGGAAAGGCAGGGCCTATTTGAAACTTTGTGACCAAGGGGGACAAATGTGCACCATAAATCATATGCCATGAGAAATACCATCAGCTTTAACTAGTTTGCCAGGACATCCACATGTGTCCCTGGGCCAGTCAAGTGCAATACTGTAGACGTAAATCTAATCTTCGTGAAATTCTGAAAATAAACAAATCCAAGGCAATGCATGAATCCTTCTCTTGCCATGCACAGTCTGGAACAGTCTGGGTGTTGTTTCGAATTCAGCCCTCAATTGCTGCCCTTTAAAGCTTTATTTTCTTAAGCTGCACTTCAATGTCTAACCTTTCTCTTAAATTCCCTCCATCAAATGTACTTCTTCTGTACTGAGCTATTTCAGCATTAATTCTTTGAAGTAAATATATCTGTGAATGTTCTTATTACCGAAGATGGTCCCCCCATTGCTTCTAATGCAGTTCAATGCAAGATTTCAAGTGGAAGCAGAAGGATACACTCAAGCAGCCAATAGCACTAGGTGGGAGATGAACACTTCATTGGCTTAAGTCAAGATGTGACTGACAAACACTCAAGCCAATGGCGGAAGAGGCTGGTCTAAGGAAGCCAATGGTTAAAAAGGGCTGACCCAAAGCCTGTTCTAATATCATTAGCAATAGATCGTTTGAAAACTGTGCTACAAACACAGCCCTAGAAAGTATCAGTTTACAAGGTGAAGCATTGTCAAGCTAGGTAGTTTATGCCAAAAGGGACAATAATAAGGCACCCTGCCAAAATAGGTGTTGGTCACATACTTAACCCTCCTTGAAGACTTTTCGATGGTCTCTATAGAAATAATCCAGAAAATGTTCAACATTAAGCTGAAAATTCTTTGGCAGGCTTTTAGCACAGGACTGGATTTTGTTTTAAGTGCTTTCCCTTTAGCTAACATCTTCTGATTTCAAACACCCGAGCATAGCTCTTTCATCTAAACGAGGTTATCCACAGTTGAGTCCAAGTCACTGTTTGTTGCACAGTCTCTAGCCTTCTGGTTTGGAAAAGAAGCAAAGAAGCGACTTCTTCTGTTTCAGACTCACGGCCTTACATCCGGGACCCGAAAAAAGCTACACAACTCATTAAAAAACGTACAGACGATGATTCAAGAGGAGCAACTCAACAGAGTAAAAAATTCAATAGACATTAAAATAAAAAAATTAGCTCATCCAGTGCCTGGGGGGCTGTGTAAACTGTAGTGGCCTCTGGGGGAATACCATGGGCCCTGGTGCTTATGTTTTTACAAATTAAGAACTGGGCAACTTGAGTATTTCTCAGTTTTGCTCAACCAACTGAAGTGTGGTTTGGGGAGTAAAGGGTTTTAATAAATGAATACATTAAGAGACTACCATTGTCAGAGTGATTAGGTGTCCCCTGTCACAACCAATGGCAAGACGATCGCTCCTGCCCCGTCTTTGTTACACACACACAATATATTTGACACTACTGCTTTCTGCAAATGATTACGTTGCACAACCGTAATCTGGCTCAAATAAAACACGAACACGTATTCGTGTCCAACCCACAAAGCTGCCCACGATAAGAGCAGTGTCAGGGCTATTGTTGGCTTTGATTATGTTTTGGCTTGGGGTTAGATTTATGCGTAGACAAAAAGAGGCTTGAAAGCCAGCCAAAGGCACCCAAAGGGCAAGCAGGTAATATTCCTCGCCCACAGCAGGTAATCCCCTGCAGTCCTCGCCCACGCTGACCACGTGGGCTCAGAAAGGTGCACCACAAGGGATTGTACCACGTTACAGCGCTGCAGGGGTTGAAGACGGTTCTCACGACCTGGAATTTGCAAGTACAAACACAAATCTTTCTATCCATGTGAAAAGTGTATGTGTGCCCTTATGTCTTGCGAGGAGTCTGCAGCAAGGGTGGAACATACCATCTAGAATGCTGAACCGAGGCTTGATTCAAGTGCATCACCCCCACAACTCAATTCTCATTTGGTCTGCACTGGCTGCCGGTGCATTTCAGAACCAGATGCAAGATGGCTGCCGTGGGCTGTGGGGCTGTGGAGAGCTCCTGGGTGCGGTGCGGGCAAAATCAGCTGATGTTTCAGTTTCAGCTGCATCATTTCTCTGAATGGATGCAGTAGGCAAGCTGCCTCCCCGAAGGGCCTTCCGAGAGTTTCTGCCCACAATAAAACATTTTTAAAATGAGGACAAATAATTTAATTTATGGCACAATTGTCAAGCTATATTCTTGACAAAACTATAGATTTTGCAGGCATTTCTGAGACAAATGTATGAGTCATTCAGGTGCGTTGGTGTCTGCCACACTGCCTGTTACCCTAGCTCTCTGCAGCAGCAAATCATGTATGTGCCCATAAAGGAAGTGTGGGCTGCTGTCCCATGACTGCTTTTCTGGCTGGACAGACAGCACGCCCAAGCTCACTCTGCCCACAGCCAACAAGTGCATTTTCTGAGTTTCATGCGACCAGTCCAACTCTGAAAAGAAGTCTGCCCATCTGGTCTGTCCAAAATTAAAGTTCTGGCATTCTAGAGTGCATGTCCTGGTGTGAGTGGGCCCTGTCTAATTCTTTCTGGTCCCTAGTAACACTGTGCTTGTTCCATATTTATTGTAATTCTACAGGCGGGCAGGACAGTGTCAGTAGCTGTGTCTCATAGTGACAGGCAGATTTTCCATTAGTAATGCTAGTAGCAGGTCAGGGAGGCAACACCCTTTTCTTTTCTGACCAGGAGATGTCGCCCTTTCCAGATCCGCATTCATCATCCTTTTGTCTTTTACAAACATATAGTGCAGTAAGAATGCTCACTCGGTTAAAAATAGTCCTCGGGTCATTGAGGCACCAACCAGTAAAATCCAATCAGGTTTACAGAATATCAACAATGAATATGAATGGAGCGAATTTACATGTAATGAATCTTAGTGGAGATTATTTGCATATTTGTTGGTCACTCTGAAACCAGGGCTGATTGATAATTTGTAGGGCGAACCTAATACCCAATGGTTGTCTTAACGCTTAAGACTGATTATCACTAGCAGACATAAAGTGGGCACAGGAAAAACAAGTTAACACATTTTCTGACGTCATGTCTTAAGGGCTGTTCTGCAAGTTAATTGATCTGATGTCATTCTAAGAGATTCTGGTAGAGGTTTCCACTTCTTACCTGCCTGGATTAAGAAAGCCTGTCTACCTGAGCTTTCTCTCATACTTCGAGGAATCACCAGTCTGGCCTTGGTTACTGAGCGCAGCGATCTTTTAGGCATATACTGTTTAAACACAGAAGGATGATGGACGGAGTGCTGAAACCTTTCAAACACTCACCCCCAGTCACAGATCTGGGTTAAATCCTTTATTCTTTTGTACACTATGCCACAACATTTTGGACCCAGCCATATGCAAATCAGTCTTGACCCTGCTCCCTGTGGGAGCTGTGCAGCTGGAACCGCCAGCCCACGTGCTCTCTGGCCCGGAAACAAGCATCCTGGGACCGGTTTCGGGGTGTCACCTCTCATCAGCCAGGCTAGCTTCAATCCAGTAGCACAGTGAGCAAGGGTCCCACATCTGGGCATACCCTGGCCACTTAGGGCAACTTTCACAACACAAAAGTTTATATACTGTTTAAAGTCAAAATGAGAAGATTTTGTAAACTGAAATGTGTGAAAATCCTGCTGGGGTACACGGAGTGTGAAAGAAAAGACTGTAAGATGCCATTTTTTCTAACACACAACAAAATTTAAATATCTGTAAATGAGCTGTACAAATATTTCTGAATATATCGGCTGTTAGGAAAGTCCACATGAAGCACTTGTTTTTATATCTGAGGTGTAATAGAAACAAAAAGGTTGAAAAGATCAAAACTAATCAAGACACTTTACTAATCTTGGTAATGTGGAAACAGTTAAATATTTGCTGGTACCTAATTTTCACAAATTATCACTTATGGGTTATATAGTTTTATCTGTAAAACTAAATGCAAATTTGGAGGCCATTTCAGGTGAAATGTGCTGTCTGTAAATGGCAGTACTCTTTCACACAATGCTTTAGTAATATATTTGAAAGAGTGTGCTCCAAAATGCACCACCAGCTACATCCTAAAGTGCATATTTACTAAGGTTTCGTATCATGGTTTCATACTTTTATGGTTATGGCACAGCCCCGATGCAAAATCTTTCTTGCCACTTACTAAGCCATGCAAAGCCTCTTTGCATGGTTGAGTAAATTCAAAGTAATGCAAGGCTTGCATTACCTTGCTTTGAGAAGGTGTTCTGTGGGTGAAGCATGTGCTTTCTCACGTATCTACCCATGGATTTTGGAGAATTCTGAGATTTACAAACACTTGTAAACCTGGGAATGCATCAAAAAGCTACACCTCTCTGAAGCAGGGGAAACAAGAAGAAATATCTTAATTTCTTTTTGTTACTTCCTCTTTCGACGCACAGAATAGGGAAGTGCCTTTAAGGATTGCATTTGTGCAGGAAGGTGCCCCTCCACACACCCCCCAACGATGCCATGGATGCGCTGTATTTTCAATACAGAGCTCCATGGCTCACCTTTTCACAGATGCGTCAGAAATCCTGACGCATCTGTTGGCACTCAACTGACGCATTGCTGGATATTCATCATTAAACTGATGAAACTCCAGCAATACAAGGAGAGTCCAATAGGAAAAAGTCCTGTGTCAATTTTACACCTGCTCTGAGCAGGCAGTAACATTTTGACCCAGTGAATTTGCAGAAAGATGCAGTGAAAAGTGTTTTTTCCATGAAAATGCCTACCCTTCATACATAATACCTGGCACAGGTACAATGTGACACAGGGCTTAGCAAACTGGTGCATTGGGCCCAATGCGTCAGTTTGTAAATATGGAGCAGTGTAGTGCACTGCTAGCACCACCGCTGCATTAAAAAAAACGATGCAGTGTTAATGCAAAGAGCGTGTAAATGAGGTGTTGAGTGTCTTTAGTCTTGTATAAGTAAGGAGATCCATCAAATAGACAAATTCTTCCCCTTTACTTAATACAGCCTACCCCTTATCAAAACTAACAAATGTCTGCTCCAAGAACAGAGCTGTGGGACTAACCTGCCTTGCAGCATTACTCGTGGGTGTCAGATGCATCCCAGGACCACAAATATTTGCCCTAGATGTGCATCAGAAGAAGCTGGCGTGTACCACATGATATGGTAATGTCCACAGATAGGTAAATACTGAGAAGGATTGCTGGATTGTGTGTCTGGTTTGACTGGTAGATTGATACCAAAACAGGACTCACAATCCATCTTTGGGTTAATGATCCGAACAAATAAAACACATCATTGCCATGTCCGTCGCTTACGTGGTTCTCAGATTTTAAGAACTGGGTATTCACATAAATCAATCTGTTGTCTGGGGCTCAGCTTGTGGGAGGGGTTGACCAGAGGAACAGGAAATGAGATGCTTAGCTGCAAAAACTGGAGGCATAGTCGGAAAACAGGCCACTTAAATATCCTGTATTATCTGTGCACGTTGCTGTAATGTCTATGGCTTACAAGTTCACTTCACACAGTCACTGGAGGCCCATTTAGTGCCCCAAGGCCTGTTGGAGTGAACTGATGCCGAGATATATATACCACAGGGCTAGGCTATGGGTGTGGATTGTCCTCTGGTCCTTGCACTGTCTGTTATGTAACTGCATCAGGAGTTCTGTTGACTGCCTGCATTATTGTGAATCTTTGTCCTTTTTGTTGCATATTTGATTCATTTACTTTTCACACAAAGAACTGTGCGTTCTTGTTGTGGTCAGTTATTGTGAAAATTGCACTGAGCTCATGCAAACACATTTTCCTGTTTAAGGACTTTACGATATTTATCACTCCTTACAATCAGGGCCCACTGGAATTATGCGGCAGGAGAGAGCCAAATTATGCGGCTGGGTTGACTAAATTATGCAGAAAGGAACACCAAGCTATGCGGCGTAATGTGCCAGATTTGTCACTATTTTTTCATGTTCACACTTGTAAACACTGTCTGGGCATAAGTTACAGCGCACAGAGAAGTGCAGCTTGATATGCTGCTTATGTATAGGAAATGTTGAATGCGTATGCTTTCTTATTTGTGATGATAACACGAGAAAACAATAAATACTGAGAAGAAAAAGCATTAGACTCTAGGGAAGGGGTGCCCTCCAGATGAAGAATGCCACCTACTGTGGGGGAGGAATTGCAACCATTTTTTATGAAATTATTTATTCAAAGGCAGAGAAATCTGATTATCTCTTGAGGACTTCTAGGTAGGGGACGTCTTTAACTAAAGTCATTCAATAACGTTTTTAGAGCAACTTTCCTGATTTCCCCATAGGCAGGGCCACTGGAGTAATGCCACAGGAGAAGGCCTAATTATGCTGCAGTTTTGAATAAATGACACGTCAAGAAAAACCAAATTATGTAGCATAATGCAGCACATTTTTAGTAGTATAACTTCATTATTTCGTCATTTTTAAACTTCACAACACTAACTATGTATTGGTTACACGTAGTTAGTACTCATTTAACCAGGGGCGGCTCCTCCGTTATGGCGGAAGGACGTCAACCCCCCCATCAACAGCAGCAGCTGCAAACCTTTACAAGAAAACAATAATAAACTATGCTTATTATAATTTTCTTGGAAAGGGGTGGGGCCACAGGGTTTACAAGCAGTGAGGGGGAGGGCACAGCACTCCCCCTCAGAGTGCTTGTGTGTTTGGCCAGCCGTCTCGGGTCAGCCAAACACACATGCGCGGTAGGCTCTCTCCAGCCGGCACTGTGTTGCCGGGCTGGAGAGAGCAGGCACAGGCTCCCAGTTTGCCTGGGAGCGCCCTGGCTGGGTGCTCGCAGCCAATCCTGACGCTGCTTTGAGCAATGTTGGATTGGCCGCAGGGCAGGCTGGCAGCCTGTCCCTACCGCCTGCAGCAGAGGAGACGGAGGGGCGGGGGCGCAAGGCGGCGGCGTGCAGTTAAGTGGTTTTTTTTATTATTAATGTAATGTTTATTCTCCCTCCTCTCTGCGCGCCGCCCCGCCCCTTCTGCGCCCATGAGCCACGACTGCATTTAACACCCAAATATAGCAATGAGCAACAGAAAGGTGACCAGTCCAGCTTTGCAAAGGGCCTTCCACTGCGCAGCAATAGGTGTTGCTGCATTTTTAGTAATGGTTGGAGTTAGAAACAAACACTTTTTTGTTAAAATCTGCAGATTATGTTGCAGATGATGGATTATGTGGCAAATGCGGCAAATCTGTAATTATGCAAAAATCGCCGCTGCCGCACACTTGCATAATCCCAGTGGCTCTGCCCATAAACCAGTCTGTATCTTGACCCCCTGCTGCCCCTGCCCTGGAGCCTGCAGACCCACGCTGCCAGTCTGAGAACTTCAGCAGGCTGGCATCCGTGCCAAGATTAAAAGCATCCGCTGGGAGACAATGCCACAGCCTTGTTTACCAAGATCGCTATTAAAAGCCGACAATACACACAAAGGTCAGGCAGGCCAACAGCTCCCAGATTTAGCTCCGCGAAGACGGGAGAAAGGAGCTGCATTGTTGTACTGATTACAGCTGATGTTATCTGCACCCTCCCATCTCAGGAGCGGGAGGTGCAGAGTGGGCTGGAGATACCCCTGTCCCCTTTGTCCACGTACATCTTGTGTCTTGGCAAGGAAATGAGCCTATCCCTTTAAATTAATTTTATGTCTGGCTTAGGAGGGCTTTAGATCTTCTTGTAGTGACTTTGTATATCAGTTCTACCTAAGCACGTGAGACTGCGCCTGGACAGAAAAAGGCTGCGCCTGAAATATGATGGCTGTAGCTGGGCACATGACGACAGTAGTCGGACATATGGGGCTGAAGCTGATGTCAAACCTATGCATGTGTCAATCTGTCATGCATCTATCCTAATTTAAAGGAAGACAAGGTGAGGTAAAGTGGGAAATCCATCATTAGAACTTTTATGTATTTGTGTCACTGTTGGAATATAAAATGGCCGCACCCACATCAAATCCCACCCCCTGCTGATCTTACCGCCTGATAGGTCGGTCCAGCCAGATGACCCGGGGTTTCGGTCCCGGAACTGGACCGGGATCCAAATTCCAGAGAGTATTTCTTAGTTGACCCGCACATTTCTTAAGACTACTTTTTGGAGTTGTGAATGCGTTGATATGTGGTTAATATGACGCATAATGCAGTATAGACCACCCACCTACTACATCGGTCCCTTGTGCCTAAAAACAGTCGATATTGCCCCCGAGATCACAGATACTAATTGCATCAGCGATGGAAGGATGAAAGACATTCAGACATGTGAATGCAGGTTACCAATATACCTCTGCGACAAGCGCTCAACCCACTTAGCTACTTGAAAGGATTCGCCGGTACACAGATCTTCTTAAGGTAAAGTGGGTTTATTCAGAAGATATTTATAATACAGAAACACCTCAGCCCACTGACAGTTTCTCTCCCTGTTCTCTTTCTCCTTCTCCAGTCCTCCAACTGTCGTTGTCTCCTGGGAGACCTTCACATTCTAAACCCCATTCTAACCTAGAATACCACACATCTTCCCCTCATTAACAAAACTTAAAAAAACAAATATGTATTCTTAACACAATGCTATAAATTGGAAAAGAAAAAAACAAACAAACCCGCAACATACAGTACAATTATAGAAATTGTAATTGAAAATTGAAACAATAAATAATATGAAATACAGTGCATTCATTAAAAGACATATAAAGTAAGAAAAGAATAAGTGCAACTCTCCCTAGAGTAATGAAATAACTCTGTTGCACATATTCTTACATTGAGATAACAAAATCATCTAGAGACTTAGGATGTCTAGAGACCCTTGAGCTTCTTCTTAGTGCAGTATGGCTATCCCCTTGCTCACATTTCTCTTCATTCACTTTCCCAGATTTTTCATCACCATCCCCAGAGATTTTTACAATTCTCCCAATGTTCCAAATCCTATGATCCTCTGTCTTTACAGCATTCTTCATGACTTTTATCACTTTGAGAGGAGAAGAGAATTTAGAATAAGTGTTAGATAAACCAAATCGCGGATTTCTCACTTTGACAACATCACCCACTGAAATCACAATTTTCTTTACCGCCTTCCGTCTGTCAAAATTCGCCTTTCTTTCAAGAGTTTTCCTAATTTCCCTGTCTATTTTATGTTCTAAACTACACCCCAGGTTATGCTCTAACCCCACCTTGTCGTTAACCCAAGATGGACACATCTGCGTATTAGGTTTTCTGTGCCTAAACAATTCAAAAGGTGTAAGACCTGTACTTGTATGTGGAGTTAGTCTGTAATTCTTGATTTTGTTCACAATCTCCTCTCTCCAACATTTGTTATTAGCTAGAGCTAATTGAATTGTTTCCTTTAACACCCTGTTTAATCTCTCCACCATGCCATTAGTCTCAGGATGATAGAGAGAAGCCTTCTTATGTATAATTCCCTTGTTACTAAGGAATCTCTCCATGTTTTGAGAAACAAGTTGCACACCATTGTCAGTGAGAATGGAAGAAGGAATCCCCTCTCTATCAAAGATCTGATTAAGAAAGTCTATGACAACCTGAGTTTCTACTGAAGAGGTGATCCCAATCTCAGGCCATCTAGAATACATGTCTATCAAAACCAAAACATACTTGTCAACGCTGGAATATCTAATAGGTCCCAGGATGTCTAAAGAAACCTCCTGCCACGGTTTACTAGGTAACTCCCTCACCACCATGGGTTGAACTCTACACATCCAAGTTTTGTCAGCCCTGGAACATTCCACACACTTCCTAACACACCGCTCAATTTGAACATCCATACCCGGCCACCAGTATGCAAGTCTCAATCTTTCTTTTGTCTTCGAGATCCCTGGATGACTCTCATGTGCTAAGGATATCAGCTCATCCCTTAATTTCTCCGGAGGAATAAGTTTAGTACCTCTCAATAATAGACCTTCTTGAGAGGACAACTCGTCTTTGACCCTCCAAAAACCACATAAATGCTGATCTAGTTTTTCAGTGCCATCCCAACCATATTTGATTTTTTTAAGAACCTTTTGCACCACTGCATCATTACATAAATTACTCCTCCATTCACTCTCCCTAATTATTCCTTCCCTAATCAGGCAAACATCAAATTCATCAAGATACTCAACAAATTGATCCTCAGATTCTGAGACTTCATTCACAAGTCTAGAAAAACAATCAGCAACAAGATTCTGCGCACCTGGTATATATTGTACCTCGAAAGAAAATTCCTGAAGAGCCACTACCCATTTCCTGATCCTACCCGAAATGATATCCAGCCCTTTTTTCTAAAAAATTTCTTTCAGTGGTTTGTGGTCGGTTTTCACAAGAAACTTGTTACCCCAAACAAACTTCCTTAGTTTGTTCACAGCCCAAAATACAGCCAGTGCTTCCCTCTCAATTACCGAATAATTTGATTCTGCTCCCTTTAAACACCTTGAGATGAACAGTATGGTTTTCTCTACACCATTATGAGTTTGAAGTAACACAGCACCAAGACCTTTTGCACTAGCATCAGCCATGATGATGGTTTGATGACTTGGATCAAAGCTTTGCAAGCACGGAGCACACTTCAAGAGATGTTTCACATTCTTAA
The DNA here is from genome assembly GCF_031143425.1 of Pleurodeles waltl. NCBI lineage: Eukaryota > Metazoa > Chordata > Amphibia > Caudata > Salamandridae > Pleurodeles > Pleurodeles waltl. The sequence goes on along the minus strand of NC_090449.1, from coordinate 1,029,472,600 downwards.
ATTCATCTTCACATGTTTTATCCTATTGAAACGTAACACCCTTCCTTACTAATTCCCTAATGGTTTTGGTCTTCTCCGCAAAGTTGTCTACAAATTTACTGTAGAATTCAGCCATCCCTAAGAACTTCATTACTTCCTCTTTTGACGTAGGACTCGCAAGATTTTCAATTGTATCCACTAAGCCCTTTCTTGGTTCAATACCAAGAGCAGAGATCTTGTGACCTAAATAATCAATTTCTTCCAGATTAAACTTGCATTTCTCTGCTTTCAACGTTAGGCCACTTTCCCTTAATCGCAGAAGAACCTGGCGAACCCGCATGTTGTGTTCAGAAATGCTCTCACCATACACTAATATGTCATCTTGATATATTTTGACCCCTTGGATTCCTTCAAGAACTTTCTCCATAGCTCGTTGAAAAACTGCAGCCGCAGAAACTAAACCAAAAGGCATCCGAAGAAACTTGTAAGTACCAAAGGGCGTTATGAAAGCAGTCAAGTCTTGAGAATCCTGATGAAGTTTAATCTGATGGTACGCGGAGGTCAAGTCAATGGATGAAAAACATTTAGCACTACTAAGAAGAGCTAACATTTCGTTAATATTAGGTAAGGGATAGTGATCTGTTATCACACATTTATTCAGCTCTCTCAAGTCAATACATAGTCTTGGCTCACCATTAGCCTTTACTGCCATCACCACTGGAGCCAACCACTCAGTGGCTTCCACTTTTTCAATTATTCCATCTTGTTCTAGTTTTTCTAATTCTTTTTTCATCTTCTCTCTCACCATCAAGGGAACACCTCTCACTTTGCTGACTACTGGAATCACACCCTTCCTCAACTTGATCTCATGAACATACCCCTTCAAACAACCTAGTTCAGGATGAAAAAGACTAGAGAATTCTTGTTCATAAGACGGTCTACCATTATCCACAGTATTAATACAATTTAAATCTTTCAACCTAACTGAAGGAGACTCATTGGGATCAAGGTAAACCCTTAAATCTCTCTGATGAGACCAACTAATGAGAGAATCTCCTCTTACTGAGATGTAAATTTTACCAGCTGTGAATCTATCCATGTACTGAATGGAACCTATGAAATAACCCAACAGCTTAATGGGTTCACCCCCATATCCTTTTGGAGAAATATCTGGTCTGAACAACTTAACACCAGTTCTCAAATGTTTTTCAAAAATACTCAAAGGAATTAGAGTGATCTTAGCTCCAGAATCAAACATCATAGGTATAGAAACTCCCTCAATATGTACAACTTCTACTGGCCCACTAATTCCGTTTTTTATTTGTAAAACAAACTCTTTTGGAGAATCTTCATCTTCCAGCGTTATTTCTTGAACATTTTTCTTTTTTAAATTAATATTCTTACAACATGAAGCAAAATGACCCTTTTTGCCACAATTTTTACAGACAACCTTCCAACCTAAGCACCCTTTGAAATTGGCATAATGACCGAACTCACCACACCTATAACATTTTCCCTGTACATTTTTTTTAACTCTTGGGTCACTAAAATTATCTTTTACCCCTTTTTGAGAGCCCATTTTATCTCGTAGACTACATCCTTGACTGACATAATGAACTTCATCATCCCTTGTTTGAGAATTTGTCTTCCTGATTTCATCAAGACAAGCTAAACTATGTTCATGTGTTTTTGCAATAGATACAACTTCATGAAGTGACGGATTGTCTTTAGTCCAAAAGGATTCTTTTGCTTTGTCGATGTTGCAGCCCAACATGAATTGATCTCTCAGACGCTCATCCTTACTACTCCCAAAACCACACGTGGAAGCTAATTTTCTGAGTACTGTAATGTACTCTTCAACAGATTCTCCAGATCTTTGCAGTCTTTTCCCAAAATGATATCTCTCTAAGACTGTTGAAATTTTGGGTAGATAGTGTAAGTCAAGCTTTTTTATACAAATTTCGAAATCATTGAGGTCACCAGCATCGTCAATTGTAAGTTCAGGTAGATTTTCAAAAACTTCCTGTCCTTCAGGACCTAAACAATGCATCAGAAGAGACATTTTCCTTTCTGCACTTAAGGATGTGCCACAAACCCGAGCATAGTGTGCAAAAACACTTTTCCATTTTCTCCATGGAATCAGTGGTTCACCAGGTGAAGATAAAAAAAACGGTGGGCAGGTAACATTCTGCATTTTGTAAAATCTTTACAGAGTTAGATGTATAAAAACTCTATAGAATTGAAGAAACAGTCACAGTAATTGTGAGACTGATCCTAAAAATGTCGTTCTAATATGTCTGCCAGGATGATTCCTCAAATGCAATTGTAAGCTTGGAAACGACTCGAAACAAATGGCGTCCACAATGTCTGGGTGAAAGCGAGGCTTGACACGCTTTGTAAGACGTGTGCGTTAAAACAGGAAGTAGAAGGGAGAGAAAAAAAACAGCGCGTGCGCTCGTTACCTGAGCAAAGCACGAGAGTCTGTTCGTCTGCTCCACACGCACGCGGCACAACCAAAACAAAAAAAAAACTAAGGCACCCAGGGACTTCAAAAGCAGCAGCTCCGGAGGTGCGCTGAGCCGCTCCAAGTGCCCAAAAACAAGGCAGCCAAAGACGCAAGCGATCACGCAGTCCCGGTTGAGGTGTTTCTTCGTGTTTCTTCGAGTACGTCTCAACACAAATTCATCCCACGTCGTCGCCAGTGAAAGGATTCGCCGGTACACAGATCTTCTTAAGGTAAAGTGGGTTTATTCAGAAGATATTTATAATACAGAAACACCTCAGCCCACTGACAGTTTCTCTCCCTGTTCTCTTTCTCCTTCTCCAGTCCTCCAACTGTCGTTGTCTCCTGGGAGACCTTCACATTCTAAACCCCATTCTAACCTAGAATACCACACTACTTTACTGATATCTTGTCCTGAGAGGACTGGGGGCACAATATATTTTTCTAGGTACTTGATAGGCAGTGCCTGGGTAGGTTTCCTCCTTCGCTGGCACACCTTGGACCAAGCGCTAAAAGTGCTTCTCTATGCAGAGAAGCACTTAACCTGTGGTGCACCCGGAGAGAGGTTTACCTCACGCCTGACTGAAAATCCCAAGGTGAGGAAACCTGGAGGCCCCGGCTTCCTGCCTTGGCTTGTTTTGGTAGTTCACCAGTGGAACAACAGTAAACACTTTAGCCACCGCAAGCAGAGGCGCTCAGATTCCCATGGTTTTATTTCGTGGGGAGGCAGAAATCTGCAGGCTCCAGTCCACTTTTCTTTTTCACAAGGATAAAGCATTGTTTCTTTTCTGGAATTTACAACACAGTCCACGCATTCTGGAAGCAGGGCGAGTCTCCCTGTTGTAGCTCAGAAGGTCACAGGCTGCACGAATGTGGGAAGGGTAGAGAGGTCTTATGTCAACTTCTCAACCACTGTTATACACTGGGCCAACCACTGTCGGACCCTAGGCCAACCACTGTTATACACTGGGCCAACCACTGTCGTACCCTAGGCCAACCACTGTTATACACTGGGCCAACTACTGTCGTACCCTAGGCCAACCACTGTTATACAGTGGGCCAACCACTGTCGTACCCTAGGCCAACCACTGTTATACACTGGGCCAACCACTGTCGTACCCTAGGCCAACCACTGTTATACACTGGGCCAACCACTGTCTTACCCTAGGCCAGACACTGTCATACCCTAGGCCAACCACTGTCGTCTCCTTGGCCAACCACTGTTGTACCCCAGGCCAGCCACTGTTATACCCCAGGCCAGCCACTGTTACACACTGGGCCATCTACTGTCGTACCCTAGGCCAACCACTCTCTTACCCTTGGCCAACTACTGTCGTACCCTAGGCCAGCCACTGTTATACCCCAGGCCAGCCACTGTTGTATCCTTGGCCAACTACTGTCATACCCTAGGCCAACCACTGTTATACACCGGGCCAACCACTGTCGTACCCTAGGCCAACCACTGTCATATCCTTGGCCAACTACTGTCATACCCTAGACCAACCACTGTTATACACTGGGCCAACAACTGTCATACCCTGTGTCAGCCACTGTTATACACTGGGCCAACCACTGTCGTACCCTAGGCCAACCACTGTTATACACTGGGCCAACCACTGTCGTACCCTAGGCCATCCACTGTTATACACTGGGCCAACCACTGTCGTATCCTAGGCCAATCACTGTTATACACTGGCCCAACCACTGTCGTACCCTAGGCCAACCACTGTCAGACCCTAGGCCAACCACTGTTGTACACTTGGCCAACCACTGTCGTACCCCAGGCCAGCCACTGTCGTACCCTAGGCCAACCACTGTCATACCCTAGGCCAAACACTGCCATACCCTAGGCCAATCACAGGCATCCCCTAGGCCAACCACTGTTGTACCGTAGGACAATCCGTGTCATACCCTAGGCCACCATTGTCCTACCCTAGACCAACCACTGTCGTACCCTAGGTCAACCACTGTTTTACCCTAGGCACACCTATGACTGTGGGCACCTCCCAGTTCATAATCCATAACACACTGGGACCATGCACGTCAATTAGAAGTTGGAAATTATTAATTCAGCACGTGACACAGAATCAAATGTTTGCAAAGTAGAGGTGGATAACTTCAACTACATTACCTACACCCCTTTCTCTAACATACCAGTCATTAGGGTCAGAGGAACAGGTCTTGTCCTGATGGCAGAAAAGGGGCCCTTCTGCATCCCTCCTGGCTGGGCTTCCAGTGGGATGGAATACACACAGTGTAGAATCCCTACCTATGACAACAGCAATGGTGTAGCAATGACTCCATGGGCTCTGGTGCAACCATGGAAAATGGGTCGCCTTCCACTTGCTGGATTGTAAAATAGAGCCGTCAGTTATGCATATAATGGGCCTTGGTGCCACTGCAACTGCTGCACTATTGATATCTCATTCTGTGGCCCATGGGCCTGCTCTTGGTCCTTCCATCCAAGGAGGGAGAGGGGGGGAGCATTGACTCTGCTTTGTGATATTACTGTGAACAGGGAAACAAGCTCTAATTGACCTCGTCTGTGTTTTAAGACTCTGGTGACTCCCAACAGATTCCAGTTTTTTGTTATAAAAAAATAATCTTTATTTAAATTCATTTGTGGAAATACATTTTAGCCAAACCCATAGGGTGGCGTTCAATTACCTTATATCTCATGGCTCTTCACAGAGCAGGATCATGGAGTAGGTTTACCATTTTCTGTTACTATCAAGGTTCCCATGTAGACCATTTATTTTGTTGCAATGTAGTCATAGCACATTCTTTGCCATATTTATTTACATCTATGCAATAGTAAGGCATCATCTTATCAAAGCATATATTGTTACAGTCTTTAACCTCTATTTAGGGTGGTAAACGCTCAATTATTTTGTTTCCAATAAGCTTTCCTTTATGCAGTTTATTGGCCTCCAGAGTGTGGTTTCTTTCCATAACCACATCTGGGGTAAATACTATACAGAAATATTTCATAATTCAGATTTCTTTAGACCTGTACCATGCTTAATAACAGGTGAGATAATTTCCCACAGATTGCGCACAAAATGACAAGTGCGTGGGAAATGCATGATGGATGCAGATAGTCCCTTTACTCGCCTCAACCCTCTGATGCAATGGGGTGTCTCTGCTGGCTGCTTCAATTTAAAAGAGAGTTGTTCAAGAGAACGGAGCCGGATGAGGGCTGTCGCCACCGCTAGCCCTTCCCTCGACTGCCTGCAACCAATCGGGACAGCCTGGCTCCGCAGGGGTGGGTTTATGGGTGGAGACAGCCTCCAGAATGGATCACGTTAATGAGCTGCTAATGAGTCATCCCTGGGGTGCTTTGCTTTGTCCCCTCTCCATCACCACCCCAGATCTCTTCCGGTGCGCCCTGAAAGGATGAGTTCTGCTCACAGCTGGTAGTCAGGGCCAGACTGGGAACCCAAAGAAACCCTGGCAATTTTGTTGGACCAGCCCCCAGGTTGGGGAAGGGGTTAGTGGTGTGCAACTGCGAGCTTGCTGCTGTTTTTGTTACTGGGGACCTCTGCAAAACCAGCCCCCAGTCACAAACGTGGCCCCCACTGCTGCATAACCAGCCCCCACCCTTCCAGTCTCCTGGGAAAATGCCCGATGCCCGCTACGGCCAGTCCGGTCCGGCTTGTAGTCAGTGCAGATGAGCAACGGCGACAAAGACAAACAGACCACATCTGTGTGTGTCTTGGCACAAACTGGAGCTAGACTTATAAAGCAGTTTTTAACCCGGGTTTGCCCTTTGTACCCTTAGCCTTACCCTTGCTGCCCCTGGCATCAGGGATCATGAACGCAGAACCAAGAAATGAAAGGTAAGCAGAGTGCCAACACACTTGTGTATTGTCCGTATTTTCGTGCTCTACCACAATATCAAGAGTTTAATCGACATGCAAACACATCGGCTCCAGAATATCAGCTACAGCTGTATCATTAAGGTAAGATGTACCGTCCTTAACGCCACATCTGTGCATCTCATATATCTTTCAGATACATATCTACACACACACACAATCAATCAATCAATCAATCAGTCAGTGTATTTGTAGAGCGCGCTACTCACCAGTGAGGGTCTCAAGGCGCTTTTGAGGAAGTGGGGGTAAGAAGTAGGGGATAGGAGGGGGAGGGGAAGGGGAAAGAGGAGGGGAGGGACACACACACACACAGATACCTTCAAGGTACATAGCGTAGACGTGGAGTCAGAATAATAAATCTGCACTTACATATATTTAACTTGAGAAGATACAAATAATCGATATTGTGAAGTCAATAGTTTTGTAGGTCAATGGTTTGTGCCTCGATATTGTGGAACTCAACCAATGTCACTTTTGCTGCCCCTGGCTAATTGGTAAACCATTCATGTGTGTGTTTATGTATGTGTGTGTGTGTGTACGCACATGTGTTTATGTGCGTGCCTGAACGTGACACTGTGGGTGGTTGTGCCTTTTCCATACTCACCTGCCCATCCCCAGCACAGTGAGTTAGAACGTCAAGGAATGGGGGGCTATCTGGGGTAATTCTGTCAATATTCTCTTCCCGCTGATGCTGCTCTGGTCCCATGTTATAGTTCTTTTTCTGAGGAGCCTTTTTAGGATGCTAGAGTGGTAAGGAGAGTTAAAATCAACCTTTTGATTCAATTAACAGTGTAACCTATTTGGTCACACATTAAGTCCAGGAAATAGAGAATAAAGTTTAAAAGTTTATTACAGATTAAGAGCCAAACTGATGTAAATGAATCTCAAAAACATGCTGTACAAGTACAAAATCACCAAAGGTGAAGTAAAGCGTTAAATAAAGTTGAATCATATAAGGCTTACAAAAATTTCAGTTGAGTCAATACAAACAATAAGAAATAAGATATGATGACCAGAATACAAGTTGTGATCCTGTTGCTTAATCATTGGAAAACCTAAATTGATCTAAATACCCTAAGCTGAACTAAAAGAAATCCTAGTTGATTCCTGGGGCGTATAGGAAAGGGTCATCACAATAAAAACCTCAGTAGAAATTCTGATAGCGAGGTGATGCATAGCATAAACCACAAAGGAATAATTGCAGAGAGGTCTGTACCCCTTCAAGTCTCAAGAAAATCTGCCAGTACTTAATTTGAGCCAGTGGTGGCCGGTGGGGGTTTTCAGGACTGTGACTTAATTCTCCACATCAGACATTTCCTGAAACCAACAGAGAGAGAAACAAACAAAACTAAAAGACAGACGAAGAGAAACACAGAAAATCTGTCACAAAGGGAGAAAGCAGAAACCCTAAGATTTACATAATGGCTCAGGGAGAGCCTGGCAGTGGATTAACGAGGCTTGAGGTGGATTCAGGACTGTGCACCCTTTCTATTCATGCTCGGACATTTTATAGTGCCAGCCGTGGATGTCTGAGCAGTGTTTTAGGCGCTAGCACTTATTATCTTACAAATAAAACACTTGAATCTGCTCTCGTCTAACTAGATGAAAACCAATTAAACCTACAGAACCTTCGAGAAGACCACATCATCAAAACCAGTAGTTTTCCATTGCCTTGGCACAATTAAAATGGCAATTCCCTGTGGCCTTTCGTCCCACTATTCAAACATCAGGATGACCTTGAGTATCTCTTGGTGCCTGGTAAACAAACAGGAGTCTTTTCTTCTCAGCTCATTAGCGCTCCTTGTCATTGCCAAAGTATTCTCCCGTACCCTACTATCTTCAACACACAATATGCCTTTCATTAACTGTAGACACGTACAGACGCACTTGCAAAGGAAAAACATTGCAATGCAAGCAAAACTCCACTTTGTAGGGGAAACCAAATAATTTAGGCCTTTGGTTATGCTAACTTAGTATGATATTAAGTGCACAATCGAAATACGCGATTATAAGTGCATCTTGCAATTTTAAATGAGTACATGAATAACAGATGAAATTAGATTATATGCGGTTATATCATAGTACCATATTCAGGATACATGGATTTAAATGTGCATGAGTACTACAGTTCCGCATGTTAAATTCTAACATTAAAACACACATGAGATGAACATTCTAATCTTCTACTCTGAATGCAACTTCAATAATATGATATAAATGCTCCACTTTACAATAGTAATGTTAAGACACAAGATGTATGTATTTTTGATTATTTTATTATATTACTTCTATAATGCATAACGGTGTAACTAAAACTATGTGTTACCACCACTGTTTCTTTTGTTTTTAAACTATTCGTGTGGAACTGGATTGCAGATCTGCCAAGTGTCAGGAGGGGGAGTGGCCTTGGAGGTGGCAGGGCCTTGTGTCGAGAAGAATCTAAGAGGACCTTTTGTCCCAAACCCGGCCCTAAGACCCCCACCTCTAAAAAGAAATAAAAAAAATAAGTTGAAAGCTTCCAAAAGAGAGTGAAAACCACAGTTTACAGTCGTTTTCAGCTTGTGTTCTCTGCCACCATGTGATATTGTCCCTTCACTGTGTGACCGTGTGATGGGAGCCATTTTTGTGTGTCACACGGTGGCACCGTGTGAGGTGCCAGGTCCGGGGTTGCTTCTTGTGGATATATATTGAATAACACGATTAATCCACAAGCTTTTCGAATGTAAATCTGCACTCAGACTCATCCAGCCAGACTGGCTTTCAGAAGTTGCCTCCTCCTTTAGATTGCCTGCTGTGTACACTCTTTTGTTCAAACCTGGCACCGGTACTCACTGGGAGAAGGAAGTGTTCAGTGAATGTTTACATACTCCACTGCTCTGATTTTGTGGCAGCTCTGGTTGCCTGGTGTACCTGTTTTGCCTGGCAAAGGGTTTAACTTCTGATGGAATCTGTATGAAAGCAGCTGCATTCATCGCCCTCACTGGCGGTTCATTGAACTGGTACATGGGCTCCACAAGCCGGACTGTTCTATTTCATTGAGTCCTTCTGCTCTGGACTTAAGGTTATTGCGATTCCTAGTCAATGAGGTGCTTTATGAAAACACTGCTCTCAAGCCTCACCAATTAGAGCTAAAAGCCTGAATAGTCCCACAATGCAGGTGGCTCTTTTCTCAAGTGCACCTAATATCTTGTCAGCCAATCAGCTGCCTCGATTCTCAAATTTGCCCAACTGTGTCATATCAGCCAATCAGGTATCTTTGTCTTTAAGGTGACGAGTAATGGACCAACCTTTCAAATGTCTCTAAGTGAGCCCAGCATCAAGCTATGCAATCAGGTGTTTGTTTTCTGAACATACCCAAGCATGGGCCTGCCAAACTATGTGTAGTGTTACGAAGGCACGCCCAACAAGAGACCAGCCATTGAGGTGTCTTTTAACTCAAGCAAGCCTGTAGGAAAATTGATGCCTGGCTGTAAGGGGAGGGCCCACAATCGTAATGTCAGCGGTGACTGATGTTCCACATTCCCAAACAATAAAACCCCCAGAGACGCACTGATGCCGAAGGACACCTTGGTGGTAGCTTGTCATGAATAGCAAGTGAGGTTTTATATGCCAAAGAACATGAAAAAAGCAATACAAATCAGATAACTTGTGGGTGCTTACCAAGATTAAGTAAAAACTTTAAAAAAAGAAATACAGCTACCATGCAGAAAATCTGATATGGGGTGAAACAGGTTATCAAAGTAAAATAGAAATTCCAGGTGGAATTGGCTGTATTTCAAATACATAAATCAAAAAGGGTCCATTACCAATAGGTCCACTAGAGGGCACCAATGTACCAAGAATACTTTAGCTAACTTGTGTACTTTGAGGCTGCTAGAGCGGGGAGGCAGTCAGTTCTCTGGAGGCTGCCGACTACCTTTGATGATGTTGCTGACTCTCAAAAGTGTAGACACGGTTGAACTTGAACACAAAATAAGCCTGAGCACCAAAGTAAGAGCAGCCCCCATTACTGAACCAGCTATTAAAACAAGCATTTGCAATACAATGTGTCCCCCATTTGCTTGAATTAGAGCTATCACTGTTATAAAGCCCTAACTGGACTTTTATTGCCACATAAAATAAAAATGAAAAGTAATACAGTTTTACATAAGCAACCCAATTTAAAGCACCACGCCATGAGCGTGAAGGAGCACGCAAAATGAATCAGAAGTTCGCTTGTAGTCAAACGTATCGGCAAATGTGCAGCGAGATCGTGTTGCGTAGGACATAAATAGTAGTCCAGAAACCATGCTGAAAACATGGAGCCACGTATGTTTTCAGTAGTTGGCCGGTGCGCTCGAGGAGGGCTAAACACTGGAAAAGGCATGGCGTATGCATGCTTTTCACAAATAAAATCAATCAATTTTTTTAAAGGCAAGCCAATGAACCAACGAAACTCATGGGCGTGCGGTGAGCATGGTTCAAAGCCCACAGAGAGATTACAGCAGGATAGAGCGCTTGACTGCTCGACCCCAAAAAGGGGCCAACATGTGGAGATCAGCTCAGTTTTGAATGTGTAAAGACACTTTGCATGAGTATTTTGCAAGGTATAGGAGACAGCATGGATTCGTTTGTTGCAGACAATGCTTGTGGTAATATCATGAAAATCGACAGTAAAAATTGACCTAACAGGCCATAAACAAGCCCACAAATAGCTACAAAAAAACCTGCCACACATTGATCTGTAGCACCAGTCCATCAAGCAGCGCCTGTTCGCCCAATAGGCCAGTCTGACCCTGTGTGTGTTGGCACAGCAGTGGTAACAGCTTCAAAGGCCCTCACTATGAGTGCAACAAAGAAAGGTAAGAAATTCAGCGCAAATGATAAAGATACCGCAGTGTGGATTATTTATCAAGTTGGATCAACAACCCCTATTAGGATTTTTTTTTTTCTCCCAAAAAAGAGCTATAAGGTGAGGATTCTGATGCTTACTACATTAAAATGTGCATCCTGGTATTGTCCAGGTCTTTTTCTTTCATTAAGTTGTGGCAGGGTTGATTTACTAAAGTTTTAACTGGGGTGCAGTTCTTATCACACCCAATATATATTTGTTACCCTTATGTAATTAAATTATGTCTTCAGGTTTTACAGTCATTCAAAGACCATGCTAACTTTTCTGTGCAGCACTTGAATCATTTTCTTGTGATGTTCAAATGGGTCAACCCACTTCAACACTCTTCAACTGCGAGTGACAGCATTTTTTTGTGCACAGCTACTTTAAAAAGTGCACTCCAGTGCTAGGGCTGGTGGGCCTGGTGTGTCCAGACTTTACTTTGACAATTAGTCCTATAATTATTTTCCCTTTTTTGAGGTCTGGCATCAGTAAACTAGGATAGATACATAAGATAGATAGATAGATAGATAGATAGATAGATAGATAGATAGATAGATAGATAGATGCTAATTTCTCTGTTAGTGATGGCATTCTGCTCTTTCACAAGGAATACAAAGCAGTCCCCTTAAATGGAAAGGACTACCTTGGAAATGTGTGTGTTTTTACGACCCAAAAATATGTTTGTTTCTAGACAGTGTTTTCTTTTATGCAGGTGAGCAGCCATCAGCTACTCCAACAACAGCGTGATAAAACAAAACAAGCATTGGCAAAGCCAAAAGTGCCTGGCATATTGCCTTTGTCAATGCAGGTTTATTTACTTATTTGTCATCTTTATATATTTAAACTACGTCTTCGGGTTTTACAGTTATTCAAAGACAATGCTACCTTTTCTTTGCGGCACATGAATCATTTTCTTGTGATGTTCGTCTCTCTGGCAGAATTTAATACTGTAACCCCCAGAGGCATAGGGTGTACGGTCGAGTGTCTACACCTCTTCTAAATACTGCCTGCTAGATGTATTCTAATAAGGATAAATGTTATTATTATTATTTAAAAAAAAAAAATGTTACATTTTATTGCAACCTTTCATCCACTGCGTTCGGGTATCTTGTTTTGCTTTTTTTTCTTTTTCTTTTTGTGGCACATGCCAGCAACAAAATAAAAAATAAAAAATGCCATTTCTTGCTAATGCCAGCCGTACAGCCCTATTGGCTTTCCAGTGCTACCGCCTAAACATGACAGTTCAATTGACCAATGAATAAAGAGGGCTGACCCAAAGCCCTCCCTTTCTGTCTGCATTTGTGTATAATTTTATTACAAGGGCTGACAAAATAGCTAAAGTTGTTTCTAGGTTAGGCCTAAAAAAACGATTGCAATGTTAGCTCCTGGCAGCTGATCTTTGAGCAAATGGAAAGCCAGTTTGGGAAACTTCAAATAACTGAGAAAAGAAGTGACCGTCCACAGGGGATCCCTTCAGTGGGCTCGTGCACATTAATGAGAACTAAAGCAGGGTGGAATGAAGGGGGCGGACCAGGCCCTGCACGTCATCCTCTTGATTCCACCACCCCGGAAGCAAACACTCGTCCACCCCAACCCAGATTCTGACCTGGGAACCGATAGGTGCAAATATTTGCTCCGCTCCCCTCCCAACAGGCGTTATTTGGAAACCAGCAAGGATGACCTTGTGTTTACTTTGCAAGGCTGGATTTCCAAAGAGGCCCACGGTGGACGAGGCTGACTCTCGCCCCGGCAGTCTTTACGTAGCTGCAGAGAGAGCTTCTGAGGGGCAGGACAGGATGGGGACATCTTGGATAGGGGTGGAAAAGAACCAGAGATTTGCTTGCTTATAAGTTCCACCAATGAGCAGCTCCAGGCACACTGACACTTCAGCAACAAGTGTCTTTATGAATACAGTGCATGTGAGCACCGGCCAGGCACACAGGCACGTCAGCAACAAGTCCTCTGTGAGTAGAGTGCACTACGAGTATCAGCCAGACGCACACATATGAACGTCTGTGGTGATGCCTGTGTGAGTGCAGTGGACTGTATGAAGCAGCCATATACACAGGCACCTCGTGGCAAGTGCCTGTTTAAGTACAGGGCCACTGAGTATCAGACAGACTCATATACACCTCTGTGGCAGCAACTGCGTGGATGTGGGCAGTTCCACTGAGTATCAGACCACACATATACACCTCTGTGGCGTGGCAACTGCATAGGTGAGGGCAGTTCCACTGAGTCTCAGACCACACATATACACCTCTGTGGCGTGGCAACTGCATAGGTGAGGGCAGTTCCACTGAGTGTCAGACCACACATATACACCTCTGTGGCGTGGCAACTGCATGGGTGAGGGCAGTTCCACTGAGTATCAGACCACACATATACACCTCTGTGGCGTGGCAACTGCATGGGTGAGGGCAGTTCCACTGAGTGTCAGACAGATTTTTAATTTGTATCCAACCAATCCTATTATGGCATAAAGTATGGACTTCTGATTCCGCTAGGCTGAATAGGGCCACCATAGAAGATGCATTGGCATTATCTTACCCGCTGAAAATTCCATGGCTAAATTATATAAAGATTTTTTTTACAGAGCTGGGCTATCCTGAGTTATATTCCACTCCGGTAAAACTGGAAACAATTTCCAGGAAAGAACTGAAAAATATTTGTCTTACTCACCTGGCCGATTTAAGATGGGCCACTGAGGCAAAGAAACCCAGCGTAATGAGGAATTTCATGTTGCAACAAACAGATGGCATGGAACCATATTTGAGTAATGTACTGAACCCAAGGCATCGGTTTGTCCTTACGCGCCTAAGATTAGAGATTTTCCATCGTCTTACTAGCTTCCTGTGTATTAATGATTGGACCCCTGTCTTGGTAAAATGTCCCTGTGATTTAGGCCCTCATTCTGACCTTGGCGGGCGGCGGAGGCCGCCCGCCAAAGTCCCGCCGTCAGGTTACCGTTCCGCGGTCGAAAGACCGCGGCGGTAATTCTGACTTTCCCGCTGGGCTGGCGGGCGGTCGCCTTCAGACCGCCCGCCAGCCCAGCGGGAAAGAGGCTTCCACGGAGTGGAAGCTGTGCGACGGGTGCAGTTGCACCCGTCGCGTATTTCACTGTCTGCGCAGCAGACAGTGAAATACATTTAGGGGCCCTCTTACGGGGGCCCCTGCAATGCCCATGCCAGTGGCATGGGCACTGCAGGGGCCCCCAGGGGCCCTGCGACCCCCCCTACCGCCATCCGGATCCCGGCGGTCGGACCGCCGGGATCTGGATGGCGGTAGGGGGGGTCGGAATCCCCTCGGCGGCGCAGCAAGCTGCGCTGCCTTGGAGGATTCAATGGGGCGGCGGTACACTGGCGGGAGCCCGCCAGTGGTGCCGGTCCGACCGCGGCTTTACCGCCGCGGTCGGAATCCCCATTGGAGCACCGCCGGCCTGTCGGCGGTGCTCCCGCGGTCCTCCGCCCTGGCGGTCTTTGACCGCCAGGGTCAGAATGAGGGCCTTAGTGTCTGAGCAAAGTACAATACACATCCTCTTTTTTTGTAAATTCTATGCAGACTTAAGGAAAGCGTTTGTGATTCCATTTTTAAAATCAATGTATTTTAAACAATGTCGTCCTGCTTTTAATTACCTTCTGTCCTTACCATCAATTATGATTTGCAATGGAATAGCTTTATTTTTATGTGCAGTGATGAAGGCCAGACTATATTATCAAATTACTGAGATAGGGTTTTCTTATTTGTATACATTTTAAACGTATTTTATTAATGACAATAGTACTTGTTTTAAAACATACTCTTATACTGATTTTTTCTGTCATGTTTTTGAACTGTGGCTTTTATGTGAATTTATTTAACTCCTTGTAACGTATCTCGCTATGCGGTCCTTTTAGGGACGGTTTGACTTACTTGTGTTTTCATACTATTTCAAATATTGAGTGATGTTTTTAATATGAATTATCTACTTTTATGATTGTTTTATTCAATCGAATAAAGTATTTTTGATGATGATGAGTGTCAGACAGATGCATAAACACCTCTGGTGCGTGGTGACTCCGTGGGTGAGTGCAGTGCCACTGAGTGTCAGATGCATATACACCTCGGTGGCATGATGACAGCATGAGTGAGTGCAGTGCGACTGAGTGTCAGACGCATATACACCTCCGTGGCATGGTGACTACATGGGTGAGTGCAGTGCCACTGAGTGTCAGATGAATATACACCTCCGTGGCGTGGGGACTGCATGGGTGAGTGCAGTACCACTGAGTGTCAGGCGCATATACACCTCCGTGGTGTGGCAACTGCATGGGTGAGTGCAGTTCCACTGAGTTTCTAACAGATGCATATACACCTCCGTGGGGTGGCGACTGTGTGCGTGAGTGCATGGCCTCTGAGTATTAGACAGATGCATATACACCTCTGTGGCATTGAGACTGCGTGGGTGAGTGCAGAGCCACTGAGTATTAGACAGATGCATATACACCTCAGTTGTGTGGCGACTGTGTGGGTGAGTGCAGTGCCACTGAGTGCCAGACAGATGCATATACACCTCTAGTGTGTGGTGACTGCGTGGGTGAGTGCAGTGCCACTGAGAGTCAGACACATATACACCTCAGTGGCATGACGACTGCATGAGTGAGTGCAGTGCCACTGAGTGTCAGACGCATATACACCTCCGTGGCGACTGCATGGGTGAGTGCAGTGCCACTGAGTGTCAGACGCATATACACCTCTGTGGCGTGGCGACTGCATGGATGAGTGCAGTGCCACTGAGTGTCAGACGCATATACACGTTTGTGGCGTGGCGACTGCATGGGTGAGTGCAGTGCCACTGAGTGTCAGATGCATATAACCACCGTGGCATGCGACTGTATGGGTGAGTGCAGTGCCACTGAGTGTCAGATGCATATAGACCTCCGTGGCCTGGCGACTGCATGGGTGAGTGCAGTGCCACTGAGTGTCAGATGCATATAGACCTCCGTGGCCTGGCGACTGCATGGGTGAGTGCAGTTCCACTGAGTTTCTGGCAGATGCATAATCACCTCTGTGGCGTTGTGACTGCGTGGGTGAGTGCAGTTCCACTGAGTCTCAGGCAGACACATATACACCTCCGTGGCGTGGCGACTGCGTGGGTGAGTGCAGGGCCACTGAGTATTAAACAGATGCATATACACCTCTGTGGCATTGTGACTGCGTGGGTGTGTGCAGGGCCACTGAGTATTAGACAGATGCATATACACCTCTGTGGCGTGGCGACTGTGTGGGTGAGTGCAGTGCCACTGAGTGTCAGACAGATGCATATACACCTCTGGTGCGTGGTGACTGCGTGGGTGAGTGCAGTGTCACTGAGTACCAGAAGGATACATATGCCCCTTTGTGGTGTGACGACTGCCTGGATGAGTGCAGTGCCACTGAGTGTCTGGTGGGGTGGTGACCACATGGGTGATTGTGTGGTGCACCTCTGGTGCGTGGTGACTGCATGAGTGAGTGCAGTGCCGCTGAGTGTCAGACGCATATATACCTCAGTGGCATGATGACTGCATGAGTGAGTGCAGTGCCACTGAGTGTCAGATGCATATACACCTCTGTGGCGTGGCAACTGCATGGGTGAGTGCAGTTCCACTGAGTGTCAGACAGATGTATGCATACCTGTGGCACGACAACTGCGTGAGTGAGAGCAGTGCCACTGAGTATCAGACAGATGCATCTACACCTCTGTGGCGTGGCAACTGCATGGGGAGTGCAGTGCCACAGAGTGTAAGGCAGATGCATATACACCTCTGTGGCGTGGCAACTGTGTGGGTGAGTGCAGTGCGAGTGAGTGTTAAACAGACGCATATACACTGGTGCGTGGTGACTGCATGGGTGAGTGCAGTGCCAGTGAATGTTAGACTGACGCATATACACCTCTGGTGCGTGGTGACTGCATGGGTGAGTGCAGTGTCGCTGAGTACCAGAAGGATGCATATGCCCCTCTGTGGTGTGACGACTGCCTGGATGAGTGCAGTGCCACTGAGTGTCAGGTGGAGTGGTGACCGCGTGGGTGATTGTGTGGTGCACTGTAAGTGGCAGCGAGACACACTGGCACTTCAGAAGCAAGTGCCCGTGGTGGGTGCAATGCTCATCACCTTATGTGTGAGTGCCTGTGTTAGTATAGGCACACCGGTACATTCGGTCCCCTTGTATGTGCAGTGCACTGTGAATAGCAGCCGTGCTTGCAGGCTCCGCAACGGCGAGTGAAGGGAGAATCCTTTCTCGGTTTTACGACTTTAGGACATAGGCCCCTATTAATACTTTTTTTGCGCCGCATTTGTGTCATTTTTTGATGCAAAAACGGTGCAAGCTTACAAAAAACAATTATATTTGGTACGTTTGCACTGCGTTTGCGTAAAAAAAATGACACAAATGTGGTGCAAAAAAAGTATAAATACTAGCCATAACGTCCTCACACACCGTGTATGATGGGTTCTGTATATTTTTTTGTTTCTTTGCCTTACAAAGAAACAATAGAGTGGGGAAAACATATGACATGATGGCCCATATTTATACTTTTTAATTGTATTTTGTAAGTTTGTACCGCTTTTGGATCAAAAAATGACGCAAATGCGACGCTAAAAAAGTATAAATATGGGCCGATGTTTTTGTTGTGTCACGTTAATGTCATGTTGCCCTAGCCCAGACCATGTTTTCTTATCTCATTCTGTATTATTTCATGAGATATGTTGTTGTCTTATGTCATGCTGTTGTGGCCTGTTGTCTTGTCTCTGTTGTGTGACGCTTGTATGCGCTGCTCTTTTGTCAAACTATCATATGTCCTGTAGTGCATCACACTATGACCTTCACAGTGTCTCATGTCAGACTTTTATGTTATATTATTATGTGGTTCACTATAATCAGGGCCACTGGAAATATGGAATGCTGCAGTTGCTCAGTTTTCTGCATAATTATTGAAAAGGCACATTTTGTGATAGCATTATTGCATTATTTTGTCATTTTTACACATGTGGTAACAATGTCTGGACAAAGTAAGGAGGTAGTAGTTAATACCGTTTCCTCTTCTCTCCTCTAGGTGCTGGGCATGCTGGTATGGGCGCTGATCGCTGGCACGGAATATTTCCGCTTTCCTGGTTTCGGCTGGGTAATGTTCATAGCCGTCTGTTACTGGGTCCTGACCGTCTTCTTCCTCATCATTTACATCACCATGGCTTACACCCGGATTTCACACGTGCCGTGGGCAACGGTGGTGAGTACAGAATGAGTACAGCCCTTCTCATCATAATTTATTTATTTGTTCATTTTATTTGTATATCACACGTTTACATGAAGGCCTCTTGGCTCAGAACAGACCTAAAACCACACAGACAAGCACAGAGACCTGTCAGAGGGAACTAGGCTAAAAATTGCAACATTTTTAGCTGTTTCTGAAAAGTTAGATGGCCCAACGTCAGGAGAAGGCTGAGAGGAATGGAGTCCCAAAGTTGAACAGTTTCGGCTCATTTTCTGCTGCCATGGACTGCTCCAGGTCAGGGCTGGTTAGTCGACTGAAAAAAAACATCTTTTTAAGTGCTCACCCGAGTTCTATCAGTTCTAATACTTTTATCAACTACTTAGCAGTGTTTCAGCACTCTGAGACTATCTTGCTGTTGTAGCGCTCTATAAATCTCCTAAATAAATATATACAATAATAAATGAACTGCCCTGAACTGGCTGTCAGAGGACTGAGTCTGCAAGAGTATGTGAGAAGAAGAAGGAAGAAAAGAGGCTCCATTGCAAAGTGCTATAATGCAACCTAGAGGCCCAGAACTATGGCATGAACATATATGACACAATAATAAACTCAACATGGATGGCACTCTCTCCGCGAGGCTAGGGGATGATTAAGAGGCAGAATAGACCAGATTCGAGTTCTGTCCTGAAACACATTCTCATCCTTATTTAGAATCTGGCTGGAAACTAAATTCCTTCAGTTTTAGGACTAGAAGCCACTGGCTGAATTTCCTTCACCATAGGGTGGTTTTAACTCCATTATTTAAAATGTCCTCCACAAATGAGGCCCCAGATTTCCTAACTGCACTAAAATGAAATCAGGTAGCGATTTCCAAAGTTGAGGAACTGAGAAAGAAAATAAACAACCACCAGCTCAGGATTAAGTACTTCAGGCACCTCTGTGAGTAACAGTTGCATGTCAGAAGAGCAACCATAAAAATATTGTGTGTGATACTTAGAAGTCAATATTTCCGAAATACACCTAGATTAAATTGTTCCCAGAGCCTAAGGTTCTTTTCAGACTTTAAAAACTAAATTAATAATTTCTATTTTAAGTGAGAATAGATATTCTCATCCTTAAGTCAATGGGCCTGATTACAACTTTGGAGGAGGTGTTAATCCGTCCCAAAAGTGACGGTAAAGTGACGGATATACCACCAGCCGTATTACGAGTCCATTATATCCTATGGAACTCGTAATACGGCTGGTGGTATATCCGTCACATTTGGGACGGATTAACACCTCCTCCAAAGTTGTAATCAGGCCCTATGTCTCTTACACTGCATTTGCTGTGCAGTTAGACTGTAAAATATGGCATTGCCATAATTTTACCACTGGTAAGCAATTGCATATGTAAACCAAAACCTAGGAAAGTTCCATTGTAGAAGGACTCTAAGAACTGTAGTACATACCTGGAAGTAGATATAGTATAACAAACCATTACAAAAAAATGGATTTGTTGTAGTGTCAGTCTGAAATGCGCAACAGTTGAACTAATACACCCCAATCCAGACTGAGCCTTAGAGCCCAACTTTACTAAGGCTTTGCACCGGCCCTGGTGTCACACAAACCGACACATGCTATTTGACATCCAGTGCAAGAAGAGTTTTGGGCTGGAAATGTGTACTATTCACAGCAGAAAAAACACTTTTGCCCATATTTATACTTTTTTAGCACTGCATTTGCGTAATTTTTTGACGCAAAAGCAGTGCAAACTTGCAAAATACAATTGTATTTTGTAAGTTTTCGCAGCTTTTGCGTCAAAAAGCGACGCAAGTGCAGCACTAAAAAAGTATAAATATGGGCCTTTGTGTCACCTCGTGTCAAGGAGTCATTACCGGGGACAATCAACAAACACACCTACAGGTTTTGATGCAAGTCCAATCTACAACAATAGTCAGACCTGGCTTTACATCAAAAACATAGGGCCAGATTTGCAACAGATTTAAACTGGGGCAGGGCCATGCTGCGTCAAAATTAGCAGAGCTGCAATGCACCAGTTTGGAAACACAGGAATGTGCTGTATTTACAAGAATACGGCACACTCCTGCGTTTCCACCTGCGCCGCCGTTAAATTAAGCAGCCTGCGCCAATGCAGGCATCCTTGCATCATAGTGCAAGGGTGTCTGCGTTGAAGGATGTGATTGTTTATGTGCAGGAAGGTTGACTTTCCTGCACATAAACAATTATCTATGGCATTTTGTTTCTACAGTCTGTGCTGCAAAATGCAGCCCACATAGAAAAAGCAAAAAACCATGCTAACGCCACCCTGAAAGTGGCGTTAGAGTTTGACGCTGCCTCAGACTTGGGAATTCTTGTAAATCTGTGGCAACGTCAAAAGGAATAGGTGTTGCGGTGGAACGTCCACTGCAACACCCATTGCCTGCCCCTCTGATGCAGAAAACTGTGAGTCGGAGGGGCCCATATATACCAGGAGGCGTAAAGCCACAAAAAGTGGCGTTACACCTCCTTGTAAATATGGAGAAGTGGTTAGCGCCACTGGAGCATTGCAAAAGTGACGCTCCGGTGGAGCTGGGGTCTTGAAAATCTGTCCCCTAATGCCTACCTGAGACAGGTGCAAAAAAGGGTAAATGTGTTCATTTCTAAAAAAACGATGCATTGCATGTGTGCTGCAGTGTACTGCACACATACAGTGCGTGGGAACCTTCGGAGTTTGTTTAAGCATGGGGATTTGTTCTGGAAAGGTGTGCCTCCTGTGCAAACACTATGGTAGCCAATGCACACTCAGCGCTGCAGAAAGGGCAAAGCTGGGCATCCTGAAAGACAGCCTTGTTTGAGCACATTTGCTGTTCTCTGCCTGAAAAAATTAGTTAATCTGGGCCTTGGTTTCTGCTGATCCATTAGATACTTTTGCATTTAAAAAATGTCAAGTTCATTTCAGAAATACCACAATGCGATCATTGATTTGCACAACCAGTAATCCTGCTATTACTGTTTTACTTTATAGTTTGCATTAAATTGGAAATCATTTGCAAATACACATTTCCTGCATTTAAAGGGGCAAACTTAGCATAAACCTTTTGCTGGTGCTAATAGGCATAAATATTCTATGCTTCAAAGTGGTATTTCTACCTTGTTTGATGCATTAAATAGTACTTTAGTTTAAAATTGAAATAGCATGCTAAATTCACAAAAATCCACCCACTCCACATTCAGCACGTTCTTTTTCCACTTTCCACATTCTCTGAGTGAGGGTTTCAGGTACCTTATGCCCTCTATTCTACATCAGCTGCTTTGTGTCAGGCACTGTATGTCAGCCATTCATTCACTAAGTGTCAGCTAGACCGTATCATCTAGCCATTCCAGCCTATCACTGCCTGTAAATTGGTGTGTCAGCCACTCTGTGGCAGCTTGCTAATCTTGCCTAATGCTCCCTTTTAGCTACTCTCTGTCAGCCATTTCTTTCATTCACTCTGGGCCTGATTCACAAAGGTAAGCTTGCACTTTTGTGTAGGTTTCACATGAATTCGGTATTCACATACTAGAAGTTTAATTTTCCTAAAAGTAATTTTACAACTGCTTAGTACCCGAACTTGTGGTGAAAACTCCACACATAAAAAGATAGGTCTAACCTGTGTGGAGTTCTCCGGCCGACTGCGTAGTCTCCACACTCCTAAAGTTACTATTAGTAAAATTAAACTTGTAGTTTGTGAATGCCCACAAATAGTAAACTTACACAAACGTGTAAGTTTAACTTTGTGACTCAGGCATTCTGTGTCCACCACTTAATGCTGGCTATGCTGCGTGAACATTACTATTCTAGCCTGCTACTGCCTGTTAACTACACTGTCAGGCACTTTGTAATTTTTCCACCATATTACTGCTTATAAATACCTTGTACCAGGCACTTTTCTTGGTCAGTCAATACTTCATTCTATTTCAGACACTCTGTGTGATTTTAGGTACTCTAGCATATGGCTGTCTGCAAGCCCCTCTAAGTCAGGCACTCTGCAGCCAACATTTAGTATCAGCCACTCCATGCCAGCCACCTTTTAGCCACACCCCATATGGAGCCCATGTGTGTTAACTTCTCGCCCTGCCTTGACACAGTTCTGAAGGCACCTCACTGTCTTCTTCCACAACCCACTCTGAAATGTGTCATGGGGTTACAGAACTTGAGATCTATGACAGTGGTGTAACAAGAGCCCCGCATCCCCTGCAGTCCACACACCACTCTAAAATGTATCGTGGGTTTACAGAACTTGAGATCTATAACAGTGGTATAACAATTGCCCCAGCAGCCCCTGCAGTCCACACACCACTCTGAAATGTGTCATGGGTTTACAGAACTTGAGATCTATGACAGTGGCATAACAATAGGCCCCGCAGCCCCTGCAGTCCAAAAACCACTCTGAAATGTGTCATGTGGTTACAGAACTTGAGATCTATGACAGTGGCGTAATAATAGCCCCCGCAGCCCAAGCTCCATGGGGCCCCCTCCTGCTCTGTGCAGGAGTGTGCCCCTCACCTAAGAGTTCCTGACTGGGTCTAGAGCATGGGAGGGGGTACCTCCATTTATTTTGCAGGGGAGCCCCTCAAGTTTTGTTACACCCCTGATCTATGGACATAAACTTAAACTTCAATTTCTTAGACTTCACAATGACTCTACACAAAGTGCTACAGCTTTAGGGCTGGTGCAGGGTACACTGAATGGGATGCATGGTCTCCAGTGTTATGTGCATGGTATGATCCATTCTGATCCTCTCTCCTGTCATTTCTCCCAGGATCTGTGCTTCAATGGAAGCGCCTTCGTTTTATACCTCATCGCCGCCATAGTGAACGCGTGTTCCATCACTAGGGAGAGGTCGCACTGGAACCACAACTACAACAGCTGGGCGGCATCTACGGTGAGTAGCTACAATAGTTGTATATTTACATCTGTTTTTACAAAGCTCTATCATGGAAACAAGGCCTAAAAGGACAGTTCAACTTTAAGGTGACTACATTATGCACATAAGGCTGAGGTTGTGCTGATCTCACCCTGCACATTAGACCAAGCCATCATTTTCTGGCTGTGTTAATAAGTTAATAATCAGAAATATAGTGCCTAGAAGAAAACATAGCTATAAGCAGAGTCACTGGAATTATGAGATTGTGCAGCCAGGGCTAGTTTTGCATAGTTACAGATTTGCCACATTTGCCACGTAATTCATCATCTGGCACACAATCTACAGATTTTAACAAAAAATGTGTTTCTAGCTCAAATGGTTCAAAAGTTACTAAAAATGCAGTGACAATTGTAATGGGAACGCTATTCCCTGCACCAGCTGGACTCACTTTATGATACAAGACTGGCTCTTATTCACACCCTCTGTGGGTGACGCTGACTCCTGTTGCTGCCACTTGTGGGTCTCCTGAGATGGTCGAATCAGCATTGTATGTCATGTGAATGGTACTTGCATAAATGATCAATAATTGTCTGATACTATGCAATGCGCCCCACGCTGGTTGTTGTTGATGCTTGTACAAGTTGTAAAAAGTACAATAAAAAACAAAATGCAGCGACACATGTTGCAGAGCAGTGAAAGGCCCTTTGCAAACCTGGACCTGTCACTGTTTCATTTCTTGGTGCCGTATTTGGGTATTAACCTAGTACTAATAAGGTTCAACCAATGGCCAGACAGGGTTACCTAGTTTAAAAAAGATGAAATAATGAAGCAATACTACTACAAAACATGCCACATTATGCTACCTAAATTTCCTTTTCTTGACGCATAATTTACTCAACCCTGCTGCATATTTTGGCCCCCTCCTGCCGCATAATTCCAGTGGCCCTGGCTAGGGTGTCTAGGCACCTCAAGTCTCCTGTTACCGGTTCTAATATCACTAGTGAAACTTATGCCTATCTGATCTTCTTATTCCGTCTAAGTGAAGCTGCCTGTGGATGAGGTTAGGATTTCGTGAATAGTTAAAAAAGAATTGGCTTTAAAACAATTGTATAAAAGTCTTTTCACATATACATATATATTTTAAAAAGGCGAGATGGCCACCCTGCTGCTTGTACCTGCATTGCAAGGACTGGAGCTGGGCCATTTCTGGTAGTTTGGACTGAAATGATTAGGGAGTATCTTCATGTACATTTCTCCCCAATGAAGTCTGTTTCTGATTGTGGCCATAGTTCTAAAACAGCTAAAGAGTGATTAAAAATCAAGTGCTGTCCGTGCTGCCCACTCTAAGTACCTCACCGGTTATTGGCTGAAAAGTCATAGGGCCTCATTACGACCTTGGCAGCTATCACATCGGCCGTATTACAAGTTCCATAGGATATAATGGAACTTGTAATACGGCGAGCGGGATATCTGTCACATTTCGGACAGAGTAATCCCCTCCACCAAGGTCGTAATCAGACCCATAGTCTTTGAGGGCACTTTAGCGGTACGATAAAATTACAAGATTTTACTTTCATTGTAGATGGTGTCCTGCTGGAAGGAAAAGCTAGAGTACTTGCCTGCTCTGAGTTTTGTAATGTTATACAATATACAGGGCTGGGGTAGTTGCTTCCCATGAGTTATTCAGACTTGTAACATAAACCCAGCTGTGGCAGTTACCTCTTCTGTGTTCTGTGGGGTTGTACTATAAACAGGGCTGGGGTGGTTGTCTTCTCTGAGTTACATAGGGTTATGCTAAAAACAAGGCTTTGGTGGTTTCCTTCTCTGAGTTGTAAAGGGTTATACTTTAAACCGAGCATGGGTGGTTGCCGCCTCTGAATTGTAAAGGGTTATACTATAAACAGGGCTGGGGTGGTTGCCTTCTCTGAGTTACGTAGGGTTATACTATAAACAGGGCTGGGGTGGTGGCTTTCTCTGTGTTACGTAGGGTTATGCTACAAACAGGGCTGGGGTGGTTGCCTTGTCTGTGTTACATAGGGTTATGCTACAAACAGGGCTGAGGTGGTTGCCTTCTCTGAGTTTCGCAGGGTTATGCTACAAAGAGGGTTGGGATGGTTGCCTTCTCTGATTTGTATAATGTTGTACTATAAACAAAAAAAACATTCTCTCCAATGCATTACTCTGTCTCACCCTGTACTTCTGTCAATCTATCCTCTATACCCCTCTCTGACTCATCTCATACCAAACCTCATTCTACTACTGTGAACTCCAAAATAACCCTCCCCTTACCCCTTCTGGCTCACCCCAAACCTCAGTTTACTACTTTGATCTCCCAAACAACCCTAACAAATTCCTCCTGATGTATCTCCCCTTTGCCTCATCCCAAACATCATTTTAGTTCTAGGATCTCCTTAATCTTTTTCTACAGACTCTTCCCTCCTCCATCTCTCCTTTACTCAACCCAAACATCAGCTGACTACTATGATATCCCAATTACCACCTCTGGATTCTTCCCTCTTCTATTCCTCCATTGTTCCATTCAATCCAACTAACAGACTTGCATGTCCACCACTCAGATTAACTCATCTTTCTCTATACTGATACTACACTCTTATTTCCCTTTACTAATCCACAACGAATCCTTTTGGTTTCCGGAGTAGCGTGCTACTCGCCAAAAAGCGCTTCAACGCCTCATCAGGGGTAGTAAGTGCTATATAAATACAATTACAATAAACAGGGCAGGGGTGGTTGCCTTCTCTGAGTTGTGTAGAGTTATATTATAAAAAGAGCTGGGGTATTTGCTTCCTCTGAGCTGTGTAGGGTTATTCTATAATCAGGGCTGGGATGGTTGCCGTCTTTGAGTTATATAGGGTTATGCATAAAAACGGCCTGGTGATGTATGCAGTGTTTTACTATAAAGTGTACTGGGGTGGTTGCTTCCTCTGAGTAATGTAATGCTATACTCAAGGCCATTGTAATTATGCGATTCTGCAGCCATGACAGTTTCTGCATAAGTATGTATTTAATGGATTTGCCACATAATCCACCAAGCTCATGCTTGCACATTTTAGCAAAAGTAATGTTTCTAGCTTAAACAGAGCAAAAGTTACTAAAATAATGTGTTGTACATTGTGCTGCCCGGGAGCACACCCTTTGCTGTAGAATATTGTATTCTCTGCTAAATTGGTACCGCAGAGGAAAACCCTTTGCCCTGCTCAGAGTTATACTATTATTAGGGATGAGTGCTTGTCACAGTTGAGATGTGCCTTGGACCATTGCAAGGAAGAACTTACAGAAAGTTGTGCTCTCTGGCAGACTGATCTTTCACTCATTCTTCTCTTTTCTTTTCAGTTCTTCGCCTTCTTGGTCAGCCTCTGCTATGCTGGACATACATATTTTTGTTTCATGGCTTGGAGATCAAGGACTTGAAGAGCCAGGCAAAATTATTTCAGACCCTAATCTGTGCACCAGTGAGACCACATCAGAGAGTGATGCAGATGTGTTTTAAAAATAGGATGCTTCTATGCTGCATTTTTGTTTTCTTATATTTTTTTAGTGTTTTTCTGCTCAGGGACAATTGCTTTCTCCTGCTGTGACTTTGGCAGTTTCCAATGATCATGTTACTGCCACCATGTACAGGACTTAAAATGACGGCGTCATGTCACTGATGCAAGATGTGGTTATACAAACACACTCTGTGCTACGAAGTTTGTCAGAGAGGCATGCGGCTTGAAGCATCCAGAACTGGCTTTTTTGGACAGAATGTGGTACAATTTGATGCATCGGAAGGAAGATCATTTCAAAGACCCAAGCTTTTCTCTGCTGGAACTTGTGGTGAACTGACTGTTTCTGATTAGGTCCGGTGTTATAAGCGCACTCTCTCACAAGTTATTTAAACTTTCTGATGGTGTTCTCGATGAAACTGAGTGCCACTGTAAGAATAAATTACTGTTATGAGAATGAGATAATGATGGGATGCTGCTGAGGTTTTGCCTTGAGGACACATGCACACGTTTGCAACACCACAAGGCCTGTAAGAAGAAATCCCATTCAGATGCTGCACAAGTGATCATTGTGTTACAGGTTTGGGGACTTAGGCTGGTTACTCCCACAATTTTCCTATGACTTTATGCATGTTGGGGGAATCATTGTTTTTGGTAAGATGTTTTGTTTCTGTAATGTTTTCTGGAGAACTATGGTTACTGCACAGTAACACGTCAATTGGGAGGCTGATTAAGCACTACCCCCGGATGAGGTCTGTCAATCTCAACAGAACACCATGTGTGATTCTTCAATGTGTCCTCGGGGTAGTAGCACAAATATCAACACACATGGACCAAGACATCATCAAAAACCAGAATGCGTAACATGCAACATTTAAGAATTAGGTAAGCTGTCTCAGTAGCACGTTCATCTACGTAAAGTTAAACTGTGGCAAGTAGACAGTTTCTATTTGTCAAGTAATTCCTGCCCCCTCTAAGTACCTACCTCTGGAAACATTTACAGCAGGTCCAAAGCAGGGTCACCTAACCTTCTTCTATCAGGATTATACCTCCTCTTCAACAAACATGAAGAACAGCTTAAAATATTCCTGCTCATCCTACCAGGATTCATCAGTCAATGCGGTAATCTCAACACCAAAGATGAACCTTTCTAACACCCTGACCAGATTACTACTCCAAACCTGTGTGATAAACCTGCTTGGACTAGAAGCAAACCTGGTCTTAGTTATTTGATGCCCTGCTAGTTCCAAGCCCGAAGAGGCTGCACCTTCACCTAATGTTTACTGTCCGGCACACCCCTAGCGTATGAGTAGCAGAGAAACAGCTAATCTTCTGGGTTTCCTGGGAAAAGTAAATCGGTGTTTTATGGTTGGTTCCCAGGCCTGGCCCTCCCACAGTCTTAGCATGGACCACGCATTGTACATTTTCAGTATAAGCAAAACACACCTGCCCGGCTGGCAGTGAGACCCACACTCCAGGCTAGAAATTGCTCACCAATGTGGTTTGGGTCAATTGGGAGTCCTCACAGTTGCACAGTTGGTCCTGTAACTCTAGAGCACCCTTGCCATGTGTACTCAGTCCTAAACACTGCCACCCATTCTTGCAAGAGCCAAATAGCCTCAGAACTCAGTCCGTCCTTTGCTGTTAAACAGAAGACTCTGTTGAATGCTGAGCATTGCCATCGGGTGCCACTGAGTCTGCCTTTTATGTCCATGGGTAGATGGGAATTGCAGTATAGTTCCCTCACTGTTTACGGCGTCAAAAACAGTCTTTCTTTCATGTTCATGCATCCACATTGGCATGAAGGTTCTTCACGTTTTTTTCAGGTGAACAGTAGTTTGAGATGAAACGTCCAACAGGTATGAAAAACAAGAGATGCTAGGAGATAACTGTTCACAAGTTCAAAGAAAACATTCGGATCTAGAACATTCTCTAATAAGTGTTCCACAGTGAACATTACATGAGACCAAATAAGGGCCTATCTTGCCTGTTGCCATACGCTAATCATTTATTAACAGTTGTCTAGTCTTAAGCAACACTTTTTGCATGGGTTAACTTTCCAGGAAGGCTGCAGTCTAGTTGAGAGTCCTGTCATGTACGATGACCCCGAAACTCACAGAAGGCTTCCCCTAAGGAAGGTCTTTTGTCTCGGGAGTAGTCTGGGCATACATGTACTGCATCACGGGCAATTACCAGCATGTAGGTTGGTTTGTTACAAGTTCTGTTTATGCGGTGGTTTGGGCATATATAGATCAGCAAGTAGGTTGGTTTGCTACCAGTGCTGTTTCTGCGGTGGTTTGGGCACATGCAGATCAGCAAGTAGGTTGGTTTGCTACCAGTGCTGTTTCTGCGGTGGTTTGGGCACATGCAGATCAGCAAGTAGGTTGGTTTGCTACCTGTGCTTTTTCTGAGGTGGTTTGGGCACATGCAGATCAGCAAGTAGGTTGGTTTGCTACCTCTGCTAGTTCTGCGGTGGTTTGGGCACATACAGATCAGCAAGTTGGTTGGTTTGGTACCTCTGCTGGTTCTCCGGTGGTTTGGGCACATGCAAATCATCAAGTAGGTTGGTTTGCTACTTCTGCTGGTTCTCCGGTGGTGTGGTACATGCAAATCATCAAGTAGGTTGGTTTGCTACCAGTGCTGTTTCTGTGGTGGGTTGGGCACATACAGATCAGCAAGTAGAGTTGGTTTGCTACCAGTGCTGTTTCCGCGGTGGTGTGGTACATGCAGATCAGCAAGTAGGTTGGTTTGCTACCTGTGCTGTTTCTGTGGTGGTTTGGGCACATGCAGATTAGCAAGTAGGTTGGTTTGCTGCCCGTGCTGTTTCCGCTGTGGTGTGGTACATGCAGATCAGCAAGTAGGTTGGTTTGCTACCTCTGCTGGTTCTTCGGTGGTTTGGGCACATACAGATCAGCAAGTAGAGTTGGTTTGCTACCTCTGCTGTTTCTATGGTGGGTTGGGCACACATAGATCAGTAAGTAGGTTGATTTGGTTCCCGTGCTGTTTCTGCAGTGGTTTGGGCACATACAGAAACGACAGCTAGAGCAGCAAGTAGAGTCTCTGAAAACATCATGCGCGGGGCACATAGATTCCTCTGCCAGCAACAAGACATCAGAGCTACTAAAATGCAGCCAAGTACTGTCCATGGAAGTGAATCAAGTGTAGCCGAAGGAGCAACTCAGATAGTTTATATGTGCAGGCAGGTGGAGTTTGCCTTGGAAATTGGCCCTAACCCTGGTGATAGAACAAGAGGAACAGACACCTGCGGATGTTGAGACACACCTGGGACCTGGGAAAGGAGATGCTGTTGTTAATTAACACAGCAGCAGCTAGCTCCTACGTCAACAGAAAACCACAATGGCCAGATATAGAAAGGTAGTTGTGGGTGGGGGTGGGGGTGGGGGTGGAGCTAAACTTGGTGGTAACATGGACTCAGGAGGTAAAGTTTCTATTAACATATGAAGAATATTTCAGACAAGAAAACAATGTACACATTTTTGAAAATCGTATTACTTGTTTTTAATGCTATGATTGTAATAATGTTATTTTTATTGTAGAAAAGAAATCCATTTCGCAAAAATGGGGTGATTCCTGTGTCAAAAGGAGACTGTGCAATGCAGGCAAAACATTTCAAGCAAAAAATATACAACTGCAATGCAGGACTCATTTCAAGTGCTCTCATAAACTCACCACCATCGCCAAAGCAGCGTTCCCTTTTGTTCATTAAAATGTTTTTGATGCAAGGTGAATATTTTCTTTTGTGTTTGCTAATCATCTGTCCTTTGGCCTTTGGGGTTCCAGCTGCTACATATACAGGTATCTTTCTGCTCACAGCAGTTCCAAAGAGGTGACGTCATTATGCCCACAAATATCACAGGACTGGGTATAGAAGATGTGAATTCTACTCCTTGACTTTCTTTGGGCCCACTTCACATTTTCAGTTTTTTTCTTCTATTAGCACAGGATTAAAATTTAGTTAGGAACCAGTATTTACCTACAATTTGAATCAATGGTCTCAAACATTTAACCACTTTGTTTTCAGGTTTTAAGGGGGTAAGATGGGTGAAAGGGGACCAAGCACAGGCATTTCCAAACTCACATTAAAAAGATAATCACACAGGTGAAGTGTGACAAAGATGAACTTTCGACAAAAAGGCATTCCAAATGCATCCTAGTAGGCACCTGCACGGTTATTGTCTTCAGAACTGGGCAGCACTCAGAGATCTAAGAACCAAACCCAGGGTCAGGTCTCCAGATCTCTGCACACAGCCCATTGGTTGCAATCAGGTGGTTCTCGACTAAGGAGCCCTTTCACGAAGGCATTTTCTGTTATGTAAAGTAGTACCCTTGTAGAACTCTTGTATGTATCATTACAGACCTTTGTAAATTGGCACCAAAACTTTTAAAATGGGAATATTCATAATCGATTGGTACAAATAGGGAGTTGGATGTTTCGGGGCTTATTGACAAAGTCAAGTAAGAGTGCGTAAAAGGGCAATCCTCTATCACTACTGCCCATACTCTTAAACTCTTTAGAATTGGCCAATACATACTTAGGCCCATATTTATACTTTTTTAGCACCACATTTGCGTCATTTTTTGACGCAAAAGCGGTGCAAACTTACAAAATACAATTATGGCCCATAGTTATACTCTTTTAGCAGCGCATTTGCATCATTTTTTGATGCAAAAGTGGCACAAACTTACAAAATACAATTACAGGCCCATATTTATACTTTTTTTAGTGCCTCATTTGCATAATTTTTGGATGCAAAAGCGGTGCAAACTTACAAAATATAATTGTAATTTGTAAGTTTGCGCCGCTGTTACGTCCAAAAATGACGCAAATGCGGCGCTAAAAAAGTTAAAATACGGGCCATATTTTGTACGTTTGTGCTGCTTTTGTGTCATAAAATGACGCAAATGCAGCACTAAAAAAGTGTAAATATGGGCCTTAATTCGTATTTCGTGAGCCAATGCTCCCAACCACTGAATCGCACACAAAGGCCACACCCTGATCCACCACAATTGGGAGGGTTGGAGGATTTCCACACTTGAGCAGTTGTGAGCCTCGCTGCAAAAAGCATAGAAGTAGCAGGAAATTAACTTGCAAACAGTCTCGGCCTTAACAATTGGAACTTGTGGTTGACTGAAACACTTGAGTATATTGTTCTTAAATCACTTACAAGATGCCCCCTCCTTCGTTCCCACCATTAGGACTGGTTTGCATTCCAGTGTCTTACAGAGAATAACACGGTGTAGTAAAACAAATCCCGGTATCTTTAAAAAAAAATTACATTCGTATAAACTCCACGGTGTACCACTTTCTAACAACATTTGTAATTTATCACCGTTAAAAAATCCCCTGCTTCTTTCAAAACAAACATCAGTAAATGTCATTTCCTTCACATTCAGAATTCTGCATTGAAACAACACGCGGGATAGACTTGGTGGGCCAAATTCAGAAATAAACTGGCTCCCATGGGTTAACGCCCATTTTTAGAGTAGATTTAGAATTGTTTTTTGAATTCACAAAATATTTTAGGAGTTGTCTAGAAAGCTGCAACATCTGCAGGCTCTAAGGCACAGTTCAGGAAAAAAACAACTTCACAAAATCTTGAAAATAAACTGTCACATTATCTTCAGACTTCTATAATACGAAGCATAAAATCTCAAAAATTTGCGGTAATCTTAAAATTTCCATTATGAGAAATCTAAAACTGCATACGTTCGCGAGCCCCCACCACTAGCACGCAGGAGTTTGGTGAACTTGACTTTTTGGTAGAGAAACACCTTATGTTGAATGGATAAGAATGTTGTATGTGGTGTATTTAGAGAAAAAAATGAGAAAACTGAGAATTTGGGCTAATAATGAGCAAAAGGATTATAATAGACCTTTTCAACTTTGTTTAAGGAAAACTTCTAATAAAAAGATTTAAAAATAACACGGGCAAAAGGATCAGACTTGATCGAGAATTAAGCCATGAAGAAATGGATGACTCTACAGAACAGTGATTGTCTGGCTCTGACGTCAATTGTGATCTAAAGGCCTACAAATGATCAGAATGGCATGTCCATGGACGCCATATATGGCTCGCTATGGGTTTCAGGTGCGACCTATGACACCTGGCCTCAGAAGTGGCAAAATCAGTGCCCTGAACACAAGGGTAACTTGCTGTTTTGGTCACTGGAACTCCGGTGTTCTTGTTTACTGCCCATTTTTTTTTATAATAGCCGATAATGGTTTATTATTCACTATTAGTGTAATAAAAAATGGAGCACCAGGATCTGGTATTAGATTTTTCTGGCAGCTTAGATAAGTAGATGTTCAAATGTGTCCTGTGTGCATGTTTGCGGGTGCGAGTTTGTGTGGGAGAGTGTGCGAGTGTGCTTGTCTGTACATGTGAGCATGTGTGTTTGAGGGAGAGAGAGAGAAAGTGAGTGTATGCGAGTCAGTGAGTGACAATGACTTACATGGTGTCTCAGTAAACAATTATGAGTCAGAATGAGTCACAATGAGTGAGAGTGAGTGAGAGTGGATGGGTGAGAATTAATGAGTAAGAATGAGCGTGAGGGAGTGGTAGAGTGTGAGAGAGTGTTAGAGTGACAGTGAGCAACAATTAGTGAGTATAATTGTGAGAAGGAGTGAAAGCAACAGTCAGTGCAAGTGATTGTAAGTGTGTATGTGAATGAGTTTGAACGAATGAGCAAGAAAGGGTGAGAATAAGTGAGAGTAAGTGAGAATGAAGGAGTAATTGTATGAGTGAGTGTGAGTGAGTGATAAAGTATGAGTGGGACATAAGGGTCGCCCAATGTATATAGACGGCATTAATGGCAAAATTATGGCACGTGCATATAGCATGTAGGTTTTGGCGTTCAGGGCCCCTGCAGCATATGAGGGGTAGTCTTGGCAAAATGCTGCCATGAAACAACTGAGATAATTTTTGACATACAGGGTCACCAAGAACACGTTTTGAAAAAATGGGGTCAGCTCCTGAGGAACTTCGGAATTCATTGGCTCTGCCTAACCATGAAAGGGCTTGAATGTTTAACGAGAGCAATTCTCGTATAATACTCAAACCATCTTTTCACATAAGTGTAGCAAATTTATGTGAAAATTGTGCTTTAAATGCACTGTAATACATATTTTTTCCAAACGTTCCTAGGTAAGAACCCCCTTGAGCCCTCCTAAAAGAGGTCTGGTTTTCTAGTTTCGCTGTTTTCTGCAACTCAGGGCAAATATTAATCTCCAACATGTTCAAAGATCATGTCAGCACCCTAACATAGGTGATATCTAACACAGACATGTCTGTTTTGTGATGTTATATTAATCATGCAGTTATTATTCAACTTCAGCAATGTCAATTGTTGTGGTGTCATCAGGGTTAAGATCATATGAAATCGTGTTCTGCGAGGAGTCGGGCTCTTAGGTCATATAATGACCCTTCCTGTGATGTCTTTAAGGTCAAAGGGTGTGTGACGTCACTTCTGCTGCTCCTGGCATTTTGGTGAATCAACGTAAATGGCCTGCTTTTTGTAAAATAATCCAATGGCGTATAATGGAATGCAAAGGCTGGAGTAGACGACACTAAATGTAGGTACTAATCGAAGGAAGAAAAAGTGATACATTTTTAAACCAGTTAAACTCCGGAAAGTGAAACTATATACAGCCAATCAGAACTGATGCAAACAATATAAAGTGGAGTTTTTAATTATTATTCTGTCATAAAACTGTTTTGTGTTTTTGTAATATGAGAATAAAATATATGTGTCTTTCATAGGCAGGTACTAGGAGGGGGAGGTGTGTTGGGGTCAGGAGAAGGCACGTGGGAGGAACAGGTAAGGACGGAAAAGTGCAGGAAGTGGGAGGTGAGGGGAGTCTCTAGAGCGAGGGGAGGAGCAAGGGCCCATCTGCACATCTGGACCACACCCAGCGCCATGGACAATGGTCCAACCGGCTACCATCACTACCCCTCATCTGACTCGCTAGCACCCAACACCAAGCGCCAACACGACTGCTGCCCCCGCTCCACACGGCATCGCATTGTTGGACCCTTCTCATGCACTCCCTGGAGCTTCTCTTGCAGAGTCACTCTTACTCCACCCACTGCACACACCTCACCATGCAGCGCCTGCATCCTGCTCAACACCAAATCTTTCTGCAAAAACGCCACAGAGGTCTGGGACCTCACTAACACGCACTCCGAGGACATCTTCTTTTTCACTAAAACCTAGCTTAACCCGTCATCCACTCCAGCCATCGTCAAAGCCATCTCTACCGGCTACAAGATTGACAGACGTGACAGGCACCACAAAGCCAGAGGAGGTCTTGTGATCATTCACAAAACTCCATCACCTGCACCCTCGCTTATCGATCACCAGGACCTTGCATCACCTTCAGCAACCTTATCACCGACTTCATCACTTCCACTGTCATCAGATTCAATGATCCTTTACTGCTCGGCGACCTCAACATTCATCTCAAAGACCCAACGGACCACAAAGTCACCACCCTCCTAGAAAGCTTTGATAACATCGAACTCACACAGCTCTATAGGCCCAACTAACATCGCTGGACACACACTTGGTCCAGTCTTCACAGCAGCAGCAAGATCGCCTTCAACCATCTCTCCCCACTCACATGGACAAATCACTCCATTGTACACTTCTTGATCAACACACCACAGTCCAACAAACCAAATACAGTTAACAACATCTGTGACAAATGGAACAACATAGCAGACGCAGACTGAACCCACACCCTCAGATCCAACCAACTCATACTCACAGGTGACCTGCAGAATGACCTACCCACTTTCAACAACTGGATCTCAGACTGTGTCAGAACTTGCACCCATGAAGAAAATCAGGCATACGAGAACTCACTCTCAAGCATGCTGATACACTAAAGACCTAAGAGACTCCAAGCACTATTGCAAACAACTAGACAGAAGAGTGAGAGCAAGCCAAGATAACACCTCCAGACGCCTACAAACTGCACTCAGAAGGCACCATGACCAGATCAAAGAAGCCAGGAAAGCTGCCCTCGTGCTAAGACTAGAATTCTGCTTCAATTCCAGCAAAGAACTTTTCAACATCGTCATAGAATTCATCAATCCAACGGCAGACACCAACTTCATCACCCCTCACAGGACCTCTGTGACAACCTTTCAGACTTTTTCCTCAACAAAATACTCAAAATCTACAGAAACCTCATACTCCAACCGAACATAGAAGACATAATCATGCAACTTCCCACCATCACCAGAAGCACCCACCTTTTAACAAACGGGAGCCCTCTCCAGTCCTGGAAAAAGAGATCAACAGGCAACTCTCAGCCCATCTAGAACAGCGCCACCTCCTGGACTCCACCCAGTCAGGATTCTGCAGCTACCACAGCATAGAAACCACAATTCTTGCAG
The DNA here is from genome assembly GCF_031143425.1 of Pleurodeles waltl. NCBI lineage: Eukaryota > Metazoa > Chordata > Amphibia > Caudata > Salamandridae > Pleurodeles > Pleurodeles waltl. The sequence goes on along the minus strand of NC_090449.1, from coordinate 1,029,436,323 downwards.
CAACAGATGACATTTGGTCCATCATGGACAGAGGGGAAACCACCGCTCTCATCCTGCTTGACCTTTTGGCAGACTTCAACACAGTCTCCTGTGCCACCGTCATAGCCAGACTCCAGGACTCAGGAATTCAAGGAGCAGTTGGATTGCCTCCTTTCTTTCCAACAGAACTCAATGAGTCAGACTCTCCTTTTATACCTCCAAACACAAAAAGTTTGTTTATAGAGTCTCCCATGGCTCCTCCCTCAGCTGAATCCTGTTTAATGTGTGCATGGCACCTCTTGCCTGTGTCATTAAACCCACGGCATCAACATTGTCTCCTAATATGACAACACTCAGCTCATCAGCTCCCTCACTGACATGAACAACACCACCAGGACCAACTTCACCTCCTGCATGTCCAACGTGGCCAACTGGATGAAAGAGAACTGCCTTAAACTCAACAAGGACCAAACGGAGATCCTGATCTTTGAAAACAAGAGCTCCCCTTGGGACTCCTACTGGTGGCCACCTGACCACCACCACAGACCACACCAGGAACCTGCACATCATCGAAGATGATAAATGGGTGATGAATAAATAGGTCAACACTGTGATCACAACCTGATGCCTCATCCTCAGAATGCTGCGCAAGATTTTCAAATTTCTCCCCACGCATACAAGGCACACAGTCACCCAGGCCCTCATAACATGTAGACTCAACTACACTGGCTTTCCATCCAGAAACATTGCCAATTCAAGATGCTCATCCACACCTACAAAGCCATGCACAACACTAGATCAGCATACCTCAACGACCGACCTCAACTCTACCAACCTTCCAAACAGCTACGCTCTACCTCTCTCTCGCCCTCACATGGGTCCCCCGTATCCACAGAAGCAAGTCAGGAGGGTATCCCTTCTCCTTCATCGCCACCAAGAACTGGAATTAACTTCCTCAACACATAAGGACAACGACTTCACTCCTCAATTTCCACAAGAAACCGAAGCCCTGGCTGTTCAACTTGGAGCGCAGCCCAGCATATGTTCCTGCTCCAGCACCTAAATACCCTCACTGGTGATAATCTGTGCCTTACAAATCGACATAACATAATATGACATTACAATCCTTTGCTTAGCCACGGCTCTGTGTGTCAAGATTCCAAAATTTCACATGGTCACAGCAAGACAGCGCTCTATTTTGGCACTGGCATGCAAGGCTTGTAATGATCTTCGAATTTCACTCCATTCGATCCAGGGTGAGACCCGTTGCAGGAAAGAATTAAAAACTCATGTATTCTTGTTGGACTGATTGTGAGCTGTAAATGGACCTTTGGCTGAGTAGTGCTGGGAAACTAAAGCAGAGCAGTTGCATGCTTTGCAAATCTACATCATTCATTCATTCATTCATTCACTGCACCTAATCTAAGTGATCTAGTCAGGAAATAGTGCAAGAACTGGAGGATAGCATCCTGGGAACCATCTGATAGATGGCTCGGTGGACAATACAAAGAGCATTGAATTGGATTCTGGTCCTACTCAGCAGCCAGGAGAGGATGTGGGGTGCCTCTGAGACATGGTCAAGCCTTTTGAGGCCACAGAACAGATCCACCACCATGTTTTGAATTCTCTGGAGTTTGGCAACGTGGTAGTCTGAGGGGCGTCTCCATAGATTTGACAAGATAGTATTGTCACATTAGATAGGGGAAAAAGAAACATAAGAAGTTTCCTCAGTATTCACAAAAGGACAAAACATTATAGATTTTCTGTATCTGGGTATTCAGTCGTAATATCTGGTCAAATTAGAAGCCCAAATGCTTAACTTCGTTGGCCAACATAACAGGCCAAAGGGTTGGTTCCAGGCCAAGGGATTGTTCCCCTTTAGGAGAATTTCCATTTTCTTCCTTTGTCTGGCCAGTTATGTTTTTTTTTTCTTGTAGACCGGAATGTAAAGTATAAAAAACAGGTCTGTGTTGGCCATCTAAGAAATCAATTGCCTTAAGGGTTAAAAAAAACTTTTAAAAAGTGCAGCATACATGTTCTAAATTAAAGTTATGTAATGTTCCTTCAAAAGTATTCACTGAGAATAACTAAACTTCAAGAACAGTAGAAAATGCTGTCTAACAGAAGGAACAGGAAGAAACCAGTTCTCCCAGGGACCATCAGCAGGAACAAATTCATGCCTGAAATAAGCTGCTTCTCCTTCAGTGATGAAGCTGATAGAAACAGAGCTAACCAATAACCCACAGGGAATCTGGGTAATAAAACTCACAAAAGAAATGTTATTTGAGTAATTCAATTTTATCCTGCCAGAGTTCAATCTGCACAGTACAAATAAATAGGAAGGCCCATACAATACCTAGTATATTCACAAGAAACCTCATGCTTTAAAAAATCAGTATGAATGCAGGAATAGTGGCAATAAAATGCAAACGGCGCAGCGCAGAAAGTGACTATTTTTTGACACTGTAGACTATAGCACAAAATAATCCATGTATATGCACGGAAAAATGGGCTGCCTTTGACCATTAAAATAGCTCAAAATCCTTTTATGTGCTGAGAAAAGATCGGCCCTTTCATTGGTTGTCAACGTTTCAGCCACAATAGTCTCAATTGGGACCAGGTCTTCATCAGGACTATTAGTTTTAAATAATGACAGTCAATGAAACAATAAGGGATGTCATCAACATACAGTTGCTAGAGCTGCAATTGTAACTCATTACTGACCTGAATTGTATATTTGCCACATTTATACATACCACAGGTTTCTATTAACACACAGTGACTCACTGATGTATAGGTTGCCCATTGCGGCTATGGAAAACAAACTTCATTATCTACTGAATCGAAGATACACCTTTTTGACTTCATGCTTTGAGAATCAGTATTCTGTTAGCAGGCTTTTAGGCCCATATTAATACTTGGTTTGCGCTGAATTAGTGTCATTTTGTTTACACTAATTCAGCGCAAACCTACCTCCATATTTATACTTTGGCGCTAGACACATCTAGAGCCAAAGTTATGGAGTTACCATTGTTTTCTGGATGTGAAAACCTACCTTGCGTCAATGAGATGCAAGGTAGGCTTTCCCGTCCAGAAAAGGACGATATGGCCTTCGCGCCATATTTATCCCCTGTGCTAAAATCCAGCACGGTGGGATGGGGGCATAAATAATGGTGCTAAGCTTGCTTAGCACCATTATGTAACGCCTGGGTATGGGCAGGCGTAAGGGGACCTTCAGGCATATTTCCATGGTCAGAGACCATGGAAAGTGCCCACAGGTGCCCTTCCCTGGCCCCAGGGACACCCCCACCCACACCAGAGGGACACCACAGGATGGGGGAACCCATCCCAGGTAAGTCCCGGTAAGTATTTTTTTTTCCCCCGCTCGTGGCCCTGACTTGGGGACCCCTGCATGGCGCTGGCCCCAATGGCCATGCACAGGAGACATTTGTCCCCTGGGCATGGCCATTGGGGTGGTGGGCATGGCTCCTGTCTTTACTAAGACAGGAGCCATGTCCATGGGGGTTGTGTGCCAGAAAATGGCGCAACACTGCATAGAGGCATTTTTCTGCCTTTAAACAGTGTATCGCCATAATTCGGCGCACAAGCCCCAGCTTCCCCTATGCCTCCCCCGCCCTGTTAGAGTCTTTTCCAAGTATAAATAAATATGGCGCCCGGCCGGCGTCTTGAAATGGCGCTAGCCGGCGCTATACTTTTTCTCGCAAAACTACGCTGGCGCAGCTTTGCATGAAAAAGTATAAATCTGGCACTTAGTGAGTTGATATAAGATCTAGAAACTTTTAACCAAATGTCAGGTTGGACAACCCAGTGTAGTGCCCAGCTAAGTAGACTGTGATCATAATAAGTATCATCAAAGGACCTGCGGAGCTGCTCCAAGCTGCCAACACAATGAAAAAACATAAACTGTGCATCTCTAGCTATCACACCTCTTCATCCACCACACTGCTTAGCACTGCATCCTATCACGACAACACGATAACTACTTCCCACAATGAAAGACAACACTCTTCCAGCCACACAAGCAAGGCGGCCTGTGTAGGCAAGCACTTCAGTGGCCCACATGGGGAGGGTAAACGTTATATTATTAATGCTGCAAGACAGTACAGTTGTGAACCGCTGATAAGGCAAAACAATCTCTTTCCTCGAAATCCCTAGTGTGAAGGGGGTCAAGTTTGCTTGTGATCCACAAGAGGGCAGCATACACCTAATAAAGATGCAAACATTTTAACTAGCATGCTTTAACTTTCAGCTTTAACCATTCTGTATAGGAAAGTCACAATCTCTAAGTATATTAGTGTTATTGGTACCCGTCTTTTGGAGTTGTAAGCAATTGTCTCGTGACATGGTTCTGCTGCTTTGAGACAAGACCCTTCAATGCCTTATTAACCACGCCTTGATCTACCGAGAAATTGTGTATACATTCTAGAAGCTCGATAGCAAGTCTCTCCTAACTTGATTTTATCACATCCAGAAATCTAAAGCAACAGGATGTTTTGTGTTCTTGCTGTGCCTCGTCCTATTCCCAAATGTCCCCTGAGGTCAGAGTAAGGCAGATGTAACAGTAAGACCCATATTACAACTGGGGTACAGTCCCAGGTGCTTAGCATTCTCACAGTAAATATTGAAAGCGCGAGGTATAGGAGTTACGATCTGTGCAATTTGCACATCATAAAATACACGTTTTCCCCCATTTTCAGGTCTGCAAACTCAAAAAATAGGTATTTGCACGCACTATTTGCACTGGACTTTCCCAAGCAAAAAATATATGGGCAATATACTAGGGTTGCAAAGAGCGCCTAAGGTTTAAATGCTTAGCTCCTCTAAGCAGCTTCACATTTTCCATCTCTAATGCTGTTAAATTGACCTGCGGAAAGGCCTGTATCTCTGAATCTGATACGTTGGAGTGTTTCTTTCACGATAATAAATTTAAAACATATTTTCACCTATTTTGAGATGTTTGCCATGCAGCATCTTTTCATCATTTTCAGTATTCTGAAGTGTTTCAAATTTATCAGTGCATTAGGATCGCTTCTTCTGAGAGATTCAGGCCCTCATTACAAGTTTGGTGGAATAGGGAGAGGTAATTAGCACATGTGGTAAAAAGTATATTACACTAGAGTGAGGTAATGACGGGGCCTACTAAATACCACTTCTTCCCAGGTTTTAATTTCAGAATGAGGCATAACGTGCAGAATCTGTATTTAACATTGAGGCTCATATTTATGGGCTTTGTGCCGAAGGGCAGCACAGCAAGTCACCTTGCGATGCTGCCAGTGCTTAATTTGTGTTTGTTGTTTCCGGTGCTGAGCACCGGCACTGATTTTTGAAGGCCGGCGCTTACTTTTCTGCCTCAAGCATTTGCTGCGAGCAAAAGACACACATGGGAAAGACGAAGGAAGAGAAAAACAAAATGGCTTTACAATAGGAGAAAGCAGAAAGCTGCCATAGTATTCTCTGCTCGCACATTTAATTGCAGCAGCGTGTGTTTCAGAGGAGGGCTTTTGGCACCGGCACGTTTTGATTTACAAATTAAGCACTGGATGCTGCCCTGCAGCACAGGGAAAGGGCAAGAATGAGTCATATTTATCCAATATGGTGCATTCCTGTCCCTGGCGCTGGCCCCGCTTTGGCAGCCTAGCACCAATGCAGGCACCCTTGACCCATGGTGCAAGAGTACCTGCGGTGCAAGTAGGATTGTTTTTGTAAGGAAGGGGCACCTTCTTGCACAAAAACAGTCCTGAGAGGCTTTTTCCTATTTCTGTGTGTGCTGCAGAATGCAGCACACATAGAAATAGGAAAAAACAAGGAGAAGTAAAGATATTTCTCCTCCTTACGCCTCACCCGGGGGTGTAGGATTTTGGAGCATACCCAGGTTTAACAGGTTTGGTAAATCTGGGAATGTGTCAAAAACCATGGGAGTTGTGTAGGAACATCAACACAACGCCTATGGAATGCCTCGCTCATGCAGAACAAGGTAACGCAGTGATTTGCGCTGCGTTGCCTAATTCCATATTTGTGAAGCCATTCAAATCCACGCAAAGTGGTTTTGTGTGACTTCAAAAATATGTCTTAGTGGTTTGCGTCATGCATGTACCACACTGTGTGGTGCAAGCATGACGCAAACCCCTGGAAAATATGTCCCTGAATGTTTTGCCTTTTTTCTAGCCTTTTTCCCCAGATAGGTTTCAGCAGTCTCAACCTGTCTGAATCTATCAAGGAAAAAATATGAGAGGGTGATAATTACCACATAACTCATAATTCCAATCAGTGTGCAATTGCTTGTTCGCACAGGGATGGTAATGCAGCCCTTAATTTGTAATGAGGGCTTCAATAGCGTAGGCAGCAGAACTCATTTTCTACAGTTATTTCAATGTTCCTCATAGGAGAGCATCTTGTCCAAAGGGTGTACGTAGCAGTAGCTCCCCGCCCTTTGCCTCCTGTGCCTGCTGCCATGAACCCCAGAGAGCAAGCGACAGAGGCAGCAGCCGTCACCCTTCAAAATCAGCCCTCAGTGGCTCCAGTCCCCTGCGGAAATGTGCTATGGAATAAATGGTCAATCCGGCCCTTCACACCAGAAAATCAAGACTTTAAAAGCAGCAACAAACCGAAGACATCCTTTGTTGTTTTAAGCCTACAATGTGCTGCACACAAGTACAAAATATTTCATTATTTTAAAACAAGCATTAGCAAAGCCAATAGGTCTGGCCTATGAGAGAGTTATTGGCTTTGGCAATGTATTTTAACCATGTTGTGCATCAGTGTGGCTGCTGTTCAGCATGGTGTAGTGGCGTCTTGGCGTGGTATGGGGTAGAATAGATTGGGGGAGATTGGAGTGTAATAAACGGGTAGAGTGGAGTGGGGGCGATTTGGGTAGCATGGAGTGTGGTAGTTTGGGGTAGAGTGGAGGGGGCAGATTGGGGCAGAGTGGGCTAGAATAGGGGTAAATTGGGGTAGAGTGAGGTAGACTGGAGTGGAGTAGATTGGGGCAGATTGTAGTGAAGCAGAGTGGGGTTTAGTTGGATGGAGTCTGGTAGATTGGAGTGGGTAGATTGAGGTAGATTGGAGTGGGGTAGATTGGATTAGGGTACATTGGAGTGAGGTAGATTGGAGCGGTGTAGATTGGATTGGGGGAGTGGAGAAGATTGATGTGAAGTGGTGTAGATTGAATTGGTGTAGAATGGGGTGGATTGAGTAACTGGGGTGGAGTGTGGCAGACTGAAGTGGAGTGGGGTAGATTGGGGTAGACTGGATTGGGGTGGGGTAGACTGGAGTGGGATGGGGTAGACTGAGGCTGAATGGAGTGAGGTAGTTTGGGGTACACTGGAGAGGGGTAGCAAGGAGTGGGGTAGGTCAGAGTAGATTGGGGTAGAGTGGGGTGAGGTATATTGGGGTAGATTGAAGCTGAGTGGGGAAAATTAGTGAAGAGTGGAGTGGGGTGGATTGGGTAGACTGGAGTGGGGTGGAATGGGGTAGACTGGAGTGAGGTAGATTGAAGTGGAGTGGGGTAGATTGGAGTGGAGTGGGGCAGACTAGTGCAGGGTGGGTAGATTGGAGTGGAGTGTGGTAGATTGGAGTAAGGCAGATTGGGTGGATTACAGTAGGGTAGGTTGAAAAGGAGTGGGGTAGATTGGGGTGGACTTGGGCAGATTGGAGTGGGATAGATTTGAGTGGGGTAGTTTGGAGTGGGGTTGATTTGGGAAGAGTGGAATGGGGTATATTGGGGTGGGGTACAGTGGTGTGTGTAGATTGAGATGGGGTAGATTGGATTGAGGTACATTAGGGTATAGTGGGGTAGGATGGAGTGGACTAGAGTGGAGTGGAGTAGATTCTAGTGGGGTAGATTGGAGTGGGGTAAATTGGAGTGAAGTGAGGTGGGGTAAACTGAAATGGGGTGGAGTGGGTTAGATTGGAGTGGAGTGGGGTTGATTTGAGTAGAGTGGGATACATTAGATTAGATTAGGTGAATTAGGGTACAGTAGATTGGAATGGAAAGATGCACAGTGGAGTGGGGTAGATTGGAATGGAGTGGGGTAGATTGGAGTGGAGGGGGGTAGACTTGGGTAGATTAGAGAAGGATAGATTGGAGCGGGGTAGTTTAGAGTCAGGTAGACTGGAGTGGGGTAAAATGTGAAAGAGGGTAAGATTGGATAAGGTTGGAGTGGGGTCGATTGGATTGTTTTAGAGATGGAGTGGGGTAGATTGGAGTAGATTAAATTGGAGTGCGATAGATTGGAGTGGGGAGTAGGGCAGATTAGAGTGGGGTAGATTAAATTGGGGTAGAATGGCGAAGATTGGGGTAGGCTAGGGTGGAGTAGGGTTAATTGAGGTAGACTGGAGTGGAGTGGGTAGATTGGAGTGGAATGGGGTAGATCGGAATGGAGTGGGTAGATTGAAGTGGCATGGGGTGGGGTGGGGTGGATTGCAGTGGAGTTGTGTAGACTGGGCTGAATTGGGGTAGATTGAAGTGATGTATATTGGGGTGGATTGGAGTGGAGTGTGGTAGATTGGGGAAGAGTAGGGTGGATTTGGTAGATTGGAGTGAAATGGTGTGTGGTAGACTGGAGTGGAGTGGGCAGACTAAAGTGCTGTGTGGTTGATTGGAGTGGGGTAGTTTGGAGTGGGGTAAATTAGGATTGAGTGGGGTGGGTTGTTGTAGATTGAAGTGGGGTACATTAGAGTGAAGTGGAGTGGGGTAGATTGGTTAGAGTGGAGTTGGATAGATTGGAGTGGAGTCGGGTAGACTGGAGAAGAGTGGAATGGGGTGGATTGGGTTAGTTTGGAGTGGAGTGGGGTAGATTGGAGTGGAGTAGAGTGGGGTGGAGTGGAGGGGGTACATTGGAGTGGGGCAGACTGTGTGGATTACAGTTGAGTAGGTTGGAGTGGGGTAGTCTGGAATGGAACAGATTGGAGAGGGGTAGTTTGGAGTTGAGTGGATTGGAGTAGATTGAGGTGGTGTAGAGTGAGGTGGGGTAGACTGGGTTGGTGTAGATTGGAGTGGAGTGTGCTGCACTGGAGTAGAGCAGATTGGGTGGATTAGAGTAGGGTAGGTTGGAGCAGAGTGGTGTAGACTGAAGTAGAGTGGGGTAGAATGGCGTGGGGTAGATTGGAGTGGAATGGGTAGATTTGGGTGGAGTAGAATAGGGTAGATTGGAGTGAAGTGGAATGGAATGGGGTAGATTGCAGTGGAGTGGATTGGGCTAGATCAGAGTGCAGTGGGGGTAGGCTGGAGTGGAGTGGGGTAAGTGGTGTGGAGTCCAGGGGCATAGAGTAGAGTAGAGTGGAGTGGCATAGAGTGTTGTGGAGTGAAGTGGTGTTGCGCGTTGTAGAGTGTCTTGGATTGGAGGACCGTAGAGCTGAGTGGCATGTCATAGAGTAGAGTGGAGTGTCATAGAATGGAGTGGGAGTGGCATGGCATAGAGTGGATTAGAGTGTGCTAGAGTGGAGTGGTGTAGAGTAGGGTATTGTAGAGTGGAATAGAATAGTGTAGTGTGGAGTATGCATGGTGTGGTAGTGCAGTGCCATTACAGACAACACATTTGCAATTAAAATGACCATTGCATTTGCACAGACATGCAGTTTTACCACACACAAATGATAATGTGAAGAAATGTCATCACCTAATGTACTGATGTGTTTTCATCGTGCTAAAAAATTTGTTTACACCACACTTCAGAATTACAAAAAAAATTGCTTCATTTTTACATTCTGATGTATTCTGAAATATCAGCACAGTTCATTTTTGTTGTGTGCTAGAAAGCATAACATCCTACAGCCTGTCCTCTCGCATGGTTACTCAGTAGGATGGGTTAACACATACATTCTCTCAATTTGAAGTCAGGAAAAGAAAAGTAAAACACCAAGCTCCCTTGGAATACAAAGCCTGACACTTGACCTCTGTCTTAGAATGCACAGCAAATGTAACAAAATAAGAACAAGATTTAGAAGCCTGTTTACAGAAAGTGAGTTCTTGGAACGATACAGTAAACAAGGGACGCTCACAGGAGAAACAAACTCAAGCTGGACAGCCTAAAACAAATACAACCAGCAAATAGACAGCAAGCAAATGTGAGCTACAAACCACAAGCCAATAGTGAGCAATGGGCGAAATGCATTCCCAGGGAAGCTTTCCAAATGCCCACAAGAAGTCATAAGCAGACCAGACAGCTGTGCGGTCTGGTAGGCTTCAACCTAAAAAGGCTGCAGGCAAAAGCAAAAATGGAAATAAAACACACATTAGCAAGCACTTTGAACATTGATGAAAAGAGTAAAATTTTTAGTGATAGGTGAAAAGAGTTATTGGAATGTATGTAAAGTGGTTGGGTCTCAGATTGTGAGGACAAAGCTGAAATGTAAATACATTGCATTAAACATTACCTTTCGCCATGCCCTGCCTCTCTGCTTGAAACACTCATAGCTGACCTCTTTAGCCTGGCTCGGCACCTTTGCAGACACACTTACCCTTATTCAACTTGCTGTGATGAGCCACAATTTGAATTCACATTATCCACTCATGCAGAGCTTTTGATTCTGCAACAGTGGGCAACATGGTGGGCAACATGTCAAGTAAAACTCAATTTTTATGTCTCACATATATTAAGACTTAGCTGTGTGGAGGCGGACCAATTGTTTTGAATACATAGCACATATTTTGAATGTGCTTCGGGTTAACTTCTTCCTTGTCTGCCTCAGTTGTCTGCTTTCGATTCAATGACTTTCCTGCCTATTCTTGTTTGTCCTGCAGGAGTATTTCAGTTCCGTTGTATCCAGCTGGATGGGTTGCTCCCTTCCACAGCATAATTGAGGTGGCTCTTTTATCTCTGGCACTGACCAAGATCTTTGATTTTACTACAATTTTATGTATACTATGCTTTCATTCAGCCAAATTCCTTCACCCACTGATCTGTGTTGCGTCATTCACATTTTAGTTGTACCTACTGCAGCATTCATCATGGTGTAGTGGGTCAGCCCACTTCAGCCATTGGCTAACTTCACTGTGAGTGACAGCATTCTACCCTTTCATAAGGAGCGAATCCTCACAGAACGTAGTTACCTTCAGTTCCAGGGTCTACTGTGGCAATGTCTGCCTTTGAGACCAAAATCATTTGTGCTTTTAGCAATGTTCTTCTTTCATATTGTTGAGGGCTTGCCACTTCCCTCTACAATAATATTTTACAAAAACTTTGACAAAATAAAACAAGCTTTGAAAAAGCTAAAAGCTGGCAGCCAGCATCAGACCTATTGGCTTTGCCAATGTTATTTTTTCATATTGGTGAGAGCTTGGCAGTTCCCCCAACAATAATATTTTACAAAAACCATGACAAAATAAAACAAGCATTGAAAAAGCCAAAAGCTGGCAACCAGCATCAGACCTATTGGCTTTGCCAATGCTTGTTTTATTTTCTATGGAGCAGTCCTTAGAAGTGCAAGTTTCCCTTCTCTCGCTTCTTGTTTTTTCTTCCCTCTTCATGCTCTTGTTTGCTTCTCCCTCCCCAGTGATCCAAGACCTCCTCCCTTTGTGACTTATTTTCTTGAAAATGGTTCCATGAATTACGGTGCATGTGGACCGACGTGTGACGACGCATGCGTGGTTACGCATCACACCACGACCTCCTTGGAACTGGCTTTCTGTACAAAACCGATCTCAATGCTGCTGGTATCGGGTACATGTGCGACTTGACACACGCACTCACATGACCATGGCAAAAAGCAGTGTTAAAGCAAATAATTCGCCTCTCTCTCTCTGCTTCTCCAGCTGAAGCGCCTTAAGTCCTGTCGCCGCATTATTGCAATTTGACTTTAAAAAAGAGTTTTCTCATCTCACGAAACCGTAGATAAGTAGTGAAGGGCATGTGCACCTCACAGGACATTTCAGGCTGACATAAACGCATGCCCCGAGGACCGCTTTCCCTAGACAGCATTGTTGTTTTAGAAAAAAGATCCTATGTGAAGGAGCTGCTGGTTAGCAGGGACATTTGTGCTAAATTTAGATGACCTTTGCCAGAGAATGAATGTAAGCCCTTATTAGGAAAAGTCTACATACAGTTTAAGTCAGAAAAACATTTAGGCCTCTATTCAGTTCATTTAAAGGGCTGACTTGATATAGACTGCTGGCTAGCAAATATTTTAAATCAGAGAAACGTTGTTTACTTGAACTCCATGCATGGAAAACTCGATATGTGCCTGATCCAAGCGTGTTCTATCCTCGCGAACCTCTCCAATGGCCCTTCCCGCATGGTTTCTCCACATAGGTGAATATCTCGGCTCTTCATTTGCTCTGGAACAATTCTTCAACATGTGATGAAGCACATCTGCTCTTTCGAGCCTGATTCTGCATGTGAACGCAAGATGTAACTTGTTTAATTTGTTCCGTCCCCATTTATGAGCCAGTTGGAGTGACACCAGACCATCAAAGTCTTAATTAGTTACCTGGCGTGGATTATTCATTTTGAAATATTAATTTAATGGAAAACGTAGCTGAAGGTTTTGTATGGTGGTGCGTTGAATGCATGGGATGGTTTGCTTGAGTGCGCTTCAACGCCCCGTCAAGTGTACTAAGCGCTATATAAATGCAATTGAAAGACAGCACACAACATACTGATTATAATGGCTCACGCCGTGCAGTGACTTTTCTTTGTCTGAATAGGACTTCTTGTAATGAACTCGAAATATATTGCAAGTGCTTGTGCGAGCTCCACAGAGTTCCACTGGGAAACTTTCCTATATTTTTATATTTTTATGTACTGGCTCTTTAGCGCCGCTGGATGGAATTGTTTTATTGAATTTAACAAGAAAATTGGTAATGAAGCATGAGCTATCACATATCTTTGTTCTGCTAAAAAAGATTTCCATTGCTTTAAATTTGTGGTGAAGTGTCCCTCGGTTTAAGCTTGACACAGTGAATGCTCTTTATGAAAATAAGTCAAGTGCTTTGCCATCTTGCACCAGAGGGCACTTGCTTAGGACCATGAGACAAGAGCAGCTGTCCCAACACTCTATAGTCCTTCTTCTGTGTCAATGTCTCGCTGGCGCTGCTCTTCCAGGCTCCAGCACAGGCCTCACTGAAAGCAGTAAGGTTGTATGGAAGCAAGTTGAGCCTGAGACTGTGATCAGTGAGCCAAAAAGCTGCAAATGTCAACGAGATGTGGGTGTGTGCATTTCTGGTTGTGATGTAGGTTTATACTTGTGCCGGTTGTATGGGGATGTTGTTTAACTGTTGCTGGGTATTATAGCTTAGTCCACTGATGCTCCGGACAGTTTAAAAGAGGTGTGATTAGGGGGTGTGTGATAATAAAGTAATGGAGTTGTGTACTGAAACAGTGGTCCTTATGGGGTAAGCCTAAATATTACTCACAAAAGCAACATTTGGAGACAAGGATGTGGAGTGCGCCCGCATTTTGACAGCACCTAGCAGTTATGCACCCCACATTGCTCACACAGGCTTGACGCCGCCACAGTGCCTTGCCCTGACCTACAGGTCTGTTGACATGTCGCTGCCTGTCTAATCTATGTCCAACCACTAACATAGACCTTACCCGATAGGGTTTTGCGATGCATGCAGAATTGTCTCGCCCGTTTCATCGAGACATTGAGGAGAGGTGCACTAACCTACTATGCAGTCACATATGCACTGATCTGCAAAATAGGTTTTTCATGTGCGAATCCAATTATGAGGGAGTTGGTGAACTTTTACTGATTCCTAAAATGTTATTGCGAATCGTTACTGATTAGTGATTTGAGACAGGCGTTTTGCAGGAGTCCCTTCTAAATTGCAAATTGGTACCATGTATGTTGCATACCGGAATTCTGGCAATAAACCATTGAAAAGCAGCTACTGACTCCCAAGCTGGTGTCGTAACACGTTGACAAAAAGGAAGGGGTCCTCTTTGGACTCTTTCCAGTCTGGGCATTGTGGAGAAAGTTTCTGAAGTTGTGAGCAGTGATCCAGGGACAACTGCCAACCTTCAGAGAATCCTTTCATAAAAGAAAACCTTTCTTAAAGAAGCCCCCTTTATTTTAAGGAAATCAGGCGTTTTAAAATTATTTAAAAGCAATCACAGACGTGGTGATCTGCGGACTCTTGCAGGTCACTCTCCCTGTGACTGTGACCAATCGGCGTGAGCTGCAATTTGCGAGCTATCTAATGAATATTTACTAGATGGGTTGGATTGCAACCCACTCTGATTTACAATTTTGCAAATGATCTTACTAGTAGATAGGTTGGTTCTCAAAATTATATACTAGCCCTAAAAATACTGGTTGAAAATTGCAACCAGTTTTTACGCCCAGTATAATCACATATAAGGCCCTTGGTCCTGAATCCAGTGGCAGAGATGGGCAACACAACAGCTTTTACTAGCCGTAGAGGCAGAACAGCAGCGCATCCTTTTCTTCACACTTGGGCATTGTTTGGTCTAAATTTATACCAATATGCTGATGTATTTGGGTGATAAAATATTTGTAGGAATGCCATGGTCCTGTAGTTTTCGATAATCAGAAGAGTAAGCTCATAGTAAAAGAATAGAACAACTGAGAGCCAGGATAGCTCTGGGACTCCACTGACCTCATTTCATCAAACATTGTAAAAGTAGCGGATGTGCCCCAAAACACTCTTTGACCCGCGTCCTATTGACATCACACAGCACTGGCACCTAATTGAATCTTATAAAGTGGATACAAAATCTTACTTCAAATTGACATGGATGAGGATGGAGAGCATAGAAGTTACAGGATGGGTCATAAGGACAGAGGCTACAATTACAACTGCTTGTAACTCACCATAGTCCCCACTTACTTTGCCATACAATACCTTCCATCCATGTTTTTTACTGATTCATGTGGGAGAGGGTGATGCTCCAACACACCGGTATTTCGTCTCCAGTGAAGGCTCAAAATTCAGACAAGCACTCATCTAGGTGATGAGCATCAATGGGGTTGAAGACGGAGACACAGTGGCCCATATTTATACTTTTTTAGCGCCGCATTTCCGTCATTTTTTTACGCAAAAGCGGCGCAAACTTACAAAATACAATTGTATTTTGTAAGTTTGCACCACTTTTGCATCAAAAAGCGGCGCAAATGCGGCGCTAAAAAAGTATAAATATGGGCCAGAGTTTGCAAACAAGACGAGAAGGTAGTTGCCACCACTGAGGTCCGCCTGGGCCTTCGCACCATTGACTGGCACTGTCTACCAATCTCCTTCGTTTCTGGCAGTATTACTGGTCTTGTTGATGTGCTGCAGGAAAGTACAACCACCTCATGAAGCACCTCATCTTGGTGGCTTCACCTATTATGTCTCAGCTACAGGCAGCTTTAGCTGTAGGTAGGAAGACCTATTGTTTAAATACATAACATACGGACAGGGCCACTGGAATTATGTGATCCAGAGGCAGCAGCGTTGCCCCCATAATTACGCCAAATACTCCATTATCCACTGCATAATTCGCAGATTTTACCCCCTAAAAAATAGTTTCTAGGTCCAATGGATCAAAAGTTACAAAAACCAAGGCAGCACATGGTGCTGCTCAGTGGAAGGCTCTTCTCAAAGGTTGACTGGTCCATTTTCAATTGCCTTTTACTGAATGTGAATGCTCAACTGTTGCTAATGTGGTAGAACCTGTGCCCAGACAGTTTTAACATGTTTAAAAAGGAGGAAATAATGCAGTTAAACAGTCAGAAAATAGGTCGCATTGTGCCACATAATTTTACTTTTTGTACAGCTTAATTTAGTCAACCCTGCCACATAATTTGATCCTTCCCTGTCACATAATTCCCATATAAACATGGAGTGGGCTTTGTGTCAGCCATTTGCACATGACAGAGTGGCTTTGATGTCTGTCTTAGGTGTCTGTTCTTGATTCAATTGCTTTCCTCCCTGGACTAGGGTGTGTCCATCCAGGAATATTTTGGTCTCACAATGTTCCAACTGGATAAGTTGTAACCTTCAGTTGCATACTTGCGGGGTCCTGATGCTTCCCTCTCAGTTCCCTGTTTTATGTTGTTTTTTTATAATACAGCTGCAACATGCTTCCTAGCTGCTCACTTAGCACACGCTTCTTTTTGAGTTGCCTTTTCCAATGTTCCTCTCTGTTGATCCCCACGTAATTCTCTATCCTACTTCATGTGTTAATTATTATATTTTAGATCTGGAATTAGCCAAGACCATTACATTTTATTAAAATTGTATGGCTAATATACTTCTATGGCTTTCAGACAGATCTCTTCATCCATTGGTCCATTACTGAGTCATTTTGTCTACCTTTTACTTCCATCCACCACAGCATACAGCAAGGGGCAGAGGGTCAGCCGACCGCATGCATTGGTTAACTTCACTGTGAGTGAGTTTTCTGCCATTTCACAAGGGCACCTGCACACACACAATAGGTCCCTTCAGTGCCAGGGACTACTGTGGCAATGGGTTGTTTTGCACAAACCACAACAGAACAAAACAACCATCCACAAAAGCACAATGTGTGCAGCAAACGTCAGACCTATTGACTTTGCCAATGCTTGTTAGTTACAGAACCCAGCAGCTGCAAAGTGCTGCTGGGCCGTTCCCTTTCCTATTCATGCTTTATCCACGTTTCTTTTTGTCTTTTTGTTCTAGCTTACCATTTTAACATAGGAATCTGCCATGTTCAAGGGGGAAATCAAAAATGGCCATCATGTCACAAAGCGTGCACACACGTCAAGATGCATGTGCCATGACACACATCTGTGCACACATCACGCTGCATGCTTGTGCCTCAGTCATTTTGAAACCGGTGTTCTATAATGGAAAACCAATTTCAAGACCCAGGCCATGTGTGCGCATGCATCTTGACGCAAACGCACACGTGATTTTCAACAAGCATTGGCATTGTGGTTCTCATTACCATGCCCACCTCTGCACAATCAGCAGATGTTCACCACCTTCAGCACTGGCAGTAGTACCGTGCAAACGCTATTTGTATTTTAATCAGGAGGCTATCGACATAGGGCCCAGGTCTGCCAACTCAAAGTGACAAAGGGGTGCTGCTCTGTGACATTCTTCAGTGGCACCAGCATATCACAACCCTCTCATGCAGCTTTGGCATACACTATGGTAGGCAGAGCAGGAGTCTCTATTTGCAAAGCAAAGTGTGCCCCTTTTTCACTGGACCATAGCTGTACAAAGGATACTCCAGGAGGGTGCATTTGGAACAGGGATGGTCATCACAGGTTCAGTAGGACTGGATGCTGGCCAGATTTTCAGGATAAATACTGAATATGTAATGACCTCCATTTAGGATGACTATAAACACCATTTCTATTGACTATGTAATGGACAACATTTAGAGCAGTGGTTCCCAACCTTTTGACTTCTGTGGACACCAACTTTATCATTACTGGAACTCGGGGACCCCCACTGAATCATTAATCGAAACCGGGGATCCCCCACTGAGTCATTACTGAAAGTTGGGGAGCTAATCTGTCAATATTATTCAATTTTCTAAGCAGTCGCGGACCCCCTGAGAAGGCTCCGTGGACCCCCAGGGGTCCCCGGACCACAGGTTGGGAACCACTGATTTAGAGCACCGTATTGTATTGCTTTATGGTATTTGTATAGTGCTTATTACGCTTATATTCATGTATGTATGTATGTGGTATTTCTATAGCGTGAACCTAGACAAAATGCAGCAGAGTGCTGTAAATATTCGAAGACAAGCATAACGTCAACAAAGGAAACTGGGCTATGGACGGTTGCACTTGGAAGAGGAGCGTCTTCAACTCTTTCCTAAATTGGAGCAGATTTGGAATGGTCCTGACCGATATTGGGATGGTCTTCTAGATCCTTGGTGCATAGATAGAAAAGGCCTCTGTCTTGTTTTTTCTTTTCTACATTCCTCAGCCTGCAATCTGATAGTCTCTTGGCTGCAGGTCCTGGAAGCGGGTGAGAGAACCACAAGTGATGATGACCGTGTCTGGAAGATAAGCAGGGGTGCTTGTCATGATAACTTAGTTACTGATGCAGTTGCTTTTGAAGATGGTGCGGGCTGACAAGGGGAGCCAATAGGGTTCTACTAAGATGGGGGTGATGTGATCATAGTTCTTGAATCCTTGGATGAGGTGTGTTCAACTAGTAGGTTGCAACTAAGGGGTGACAGTACGGTGCCTGGGAGACCATGGAGTAGGACATTACCACCATCTAAATGCAAGAGTACCAGGGTTTGAACAGCAGTTCTGAAGTCGCTTTCTGGGAAAAAACAGTTTGACTCTCTTTAGAAAAAAAGCTGACAGCAGGCATTCGTTGTTTTTTGGCAATGCGTCCCTTGAGAGTGAGGCTGGTGTCGAGGCTGAATCCAAGTGACTTGGCCTTTGATGAAAGTTGGGATTTGAAGCATCAAGTTTCATGTCATTGAGCCACGTTTGTACTGTGTCTTGTTTGATGTTCTTAGCAAATGCCCGGAATTCTGTCTTGGTGGGGGTCTGAAGGGCCTGCCCTTGTGGGTAATATGCAACACCATGTGGGTGTGTGGTTGGAAGAGTGTCCTCTTTGGTTTTAGCCTATGTGGGAGGTGTTCCCATATCACAACTGATGATCCCCAAGGGGCCCTTCTCAGTTACGGATGCAGTGCTTAGCGGTGCGATGGATGAATAAGTGTGAATGATAAATGCACATTGTTATGATATGTGTTATGGCAGCAGCTCTTACTAGCTCTGCCGGCCCTTCTTATTGTGCTGGTAGTTTCTCTTTTAAGATCTCAGTCTGATTTCCTAAGCAGATGAACAGGGATGCAGGATAGGAGATCCAGCGACTATGTATTTATCTTATGTGGTTATCCGAAAAATCTGGCATGATATGGCTATTCTTTACATATTGGACACCGCTGATATAAAATTATACGTTGAGGGTAGCTAGTATCAGAAGGATAAGGTATTAAGATATGTAAAAATATAGGAAAAATACGAGGCAGTAATTTGAATATTAGGGGATGATGTCTTGTTTATTAGATGCAGCATGTGTTGATAAGAATGCTGATGTAGGACCAAGATGGCTTGATCCATTTGAGGTGGTTCACATTAGCTAAGTTTACTCTTTTACATAGGCAGTGATAACCTGATAATTCAACATAGACCTTTGACACCTTCCTATAGCAGGATATTTCAACTTAGACACTTGAGTTAGGCAACCCAATATCTTTCTCCTAAATATGGGAGAAACAGGACAGGAGGTTCCTCATCATTCTGTTAGATGAGATTAGTTTAATGTGAACCTGATAAACAGGACTACAGTTTAATTTTAGTGGGAGCATGCAGGGTGGTAATGCAGCACCCCTGTTTTTACAGAGGGGAGCCCTTTTACATGACGAAATAGGTCCCCAAAAACCTTCAGCAGGCATGTTAGTAGCCAAACACAAAATAGGCCACTGTGTTGTGCAGCACACATGTGCAGTCCAATGGACACCAGTCCTGTTACATAAATGCAACTTCCTACTGACAGTGCTCATGTGAAGGCATCCATCATTCATGCCCCAGCCATGATGAAAGTCAAGAACCCCAGTAACCCGAAACTGAATGAGGGGTCAAATATTAAAAGGTGCATGCCATTGATTGCAAAAACATTCTGCCAACACCATCAGGCTAAGCCTGGGTAGAGACTAGCTGTTCTCATAAAGGTGGTACACGTTCAGGGACCCCTAACATATCAGCTTAATGCTGGGGTGACAACAATACCGTACATGAACTTCAGGCGGACAATTGTCAAACTCGCTGAGGGAGAAGCACACAGGACTATCCAGAAATGTACACGTCCAACAATTTGTCCAGCAGAAAGCAAAGGCTAAAGCCAGTCTTCCTGGAAAAGGAATATGAAGAACACATGATGTTATATTGTGTTTTCCCAGCTGAAATGCTATGGTGGTCCTGTGTGAACTTGGCCATCACCTTTGCACAGTTAGGTACAGCTTGGGCAAAACATAAACTGAATGAAAATAATGATGGAGAATTTGTTTCTTTGTTTATTCAGATGTCAAAGATATATTTTAATGCATACATTTTAAATTACTCACAAGATGCTAATGAATTCTGAAGAAATGTTTTGGCACATAATGTAGTAATATCTGAAAGTAATTTAAATAAGTAATTTTGAGAATTGTATTGTAATATGATGCACGGCGCAAGGCCTTGTAAACAGGATTGGTCTGTAATCTCTGAACAGAAAATAGAACACCCTCATTGGTACTCAACAAGGTGTGCTGTGGGGAGAGGCCTGGGACATTCCAGTTCTCTAACTTACTGACTTTGGGCCAGACACACAGAGTGGCATTTCACAGAAGACAGCTATGCTGCCTAACATCCCCCATAAATAAATATGCAAACTCTTGATGAAGTAATAACCCAGCCATAGCTTTATTTTATTCTTACTATGAATAAAGAAGTGGATCTACTTACTGAAAAGTAATAGCATGTTTAATAGTATCTCACATATCAAACGAAAAGAGCATTGCACAGTTGGACCAGCCATGCCATAGATAACTAGCCCCAAAGGCATTTAACATGGTCCAAAAGTAGGCGGAATTGGTGGATGCCTGGTGTATGTTACCTAGCTACTAGTTAAAACCTCACCCTACACCTCTTCAAGGTTGATCTTCCAGGGCTCCATCTTGTCACCTAGCCTTTTTAATCTTTATATGTAAACCATCACGGCCATCCTTGTAGACAGTACCTTCAAGCTTCACCAGTATGCTGATGACACTCAATTGTGTCTCATAATCTCCTCAACCAATGACTTACAGAGACTCAAAGCCAGCCCCAAAGGAATTCAAACCTGGATGCCAGCAAACTACCTGATGCTAAACCCCATGGAGATCAAATGCCTCCTATTGCCAACAACATCAAACATTCTCTCATTCGGTCATGGCTCTCCAACTTAAACCTAATGGGCTTAACATCACAACCGAAAGAATAGGCCAAATCCCTCCCATTCACCCTTGACTCTAACCTCTCGCTCAAAGAGCATATTACCAAGACCAAAACAGCCTGATTCCAACACTGCTGAAAAAAAGTGAAACTTTTTCTCCCATGAGAAGACTTTAGAATGACAAGCCCTAGTCTTCTCCCTCCTAGATGATGGCAATTCCATGCTCAACAGCTTCCAAGACACCACCCTCACACCCTTGAAAGGTGGCCTTCACTCAACAGCATTGTTCATTAGGGGCTGAAGAAATCCGACCACGTCACCCTCATGCTTAATGCTCCACATTGGCTCAATATGCAAGCTTCTTCAAAATCAGCTGCAACACTTACAAGGCCATATGCATTAAGACTACTATTTATCTAGGTAACAAGTGTGGATGCATTTTTCATCCTTCACAGGAATCACGAGGTTGATGGACATTTGGACCCAGAAAGATGTGTGATGAACCATCAACAATTACCACCCCAATAATTTAGAAACCATGACCCATGGGGCCATGAAAGGAAAACTCCAATCAAGAAGATAGTTCAGAGTTTTATTACAAACACAAGCTCAAAGTCAAATAGACAATGCACAAAACCAAGTTCTAGAGATAAATAATCACCAAGGGTTGCCCAAGGTGACAAAATAAATTCAGACATACTAACATTCGTAAAACTAAGCATTCAAGAAGAGTGATACAGAGTCAATTAAAATATCTGTGACATGGTAATAACACAGTACTCAGAATTCACAATCATTTAGTCAATTCAAATTCAATTAAGTCAATAATCTTTGGCTGGGCATAGGTCAACCCTACGGCTACCCAAATTAGGGAAATACATGTGCGGGAGAAACACATGCAGACACAATACAGAAATACGAAAAGGGCAACAATAATTTGGAAAAAGAAATAACTTGGGAAAAGGGGCACTAACTAAAAGGAAAAATAAAATAAGCATCAGTACAGTGGTGTTTCTAATCTAAAAGTAGGGTTCAAGAGTCAATGGCAAAAGAAAGGGAGAGTGGAAGATACCTCTCCAAGTGATACAGCATTCAGGGAATCTTCATCAGCAAAGCATCTGGTCAGCAAGGCATCTGCAAGCATCAGGAAAGTGTCTGTCTCAGACCAAGCAGGGCTGCTCTGAGCAAACTTCAAATAACTAATGCTATATTAATCCACATGAATCGTTCTGATTTGTCCAAGGTGTTGGTTCATTTTACATTGAAGGGGCATCATCCAATTAGAATCGATCACCAGACTTCGGGTTTCAACAGTTCGACATTTTCCCAAGTCTGTCATGGGAACATCTTCTCTCCGTGTGACTCCAAACAGGTTGAAACATTCGTATACAATCTCAGTCCATGTTCCTGTACTACAAACTTTCAAGGCCAAATCAGTCCAGTTCTTCTGCAGTTACACAATACATTTTTTACTAGTGGGACTTTGCTTCTCATGGGAATGAAATCTGAAAGACAACTTCTCTTTCTGAAAAATGATTCATCACGTTTACGTGACTGCAAAATGAAAGTTCTGTAAGCCTCAGTTCTGCTAACAGGAGAAAATATAAAATGTAATTAATTTAATACTCGATGTAGGAAGTTGGCTCTGTATATACTATTTCAAAGTAAGAAATAGTGTGCACAGAGTCCAAGGGTTCCCCTTGGAGGTAAGATAGTGGCAAAAGTAGATAACTCTAATGCTCTATTTTGTGGTAGTGTGGTCGAGCAGTAGGCTTATCAGAGGGTAGTGTTAAGCATTTGTTGTACACACACAGGCAATAAATGAGGAACACACACTCAAAGACTTACTCCAGGCCAATAGCTTTTTATATTGAAAAATATATTTTCTTAGTTTATTTTAAGAACCACAGGTTCAAGATTTACATTAAACACTTTAAATGTAAGGTACTTCACTTAGGTACTTTGGGAACTTTGAATGGAAACAATATCATGTACAGTCTTTGTAAAAATGGCAATAAGCTAGTTTCAAAGTGGACACGGCAAAAATCAACAGTTCCTGGGGGAGGTAAGTAAAGGTTAGATTAGGAGGTAAGTAAAACACTTACAAGTCTCAGTTCTGGGGCATAGACAGCCCACCGTTGGGGGTTCAAGGCAACCCCAAAGTTACCACACCAGCAGCTCAGGGCCGGTCAGGTGCAGAGGTCAAAGAGGTGCCCAAAACACATAGGCGCCTATGGAGAAGAGGGGTGCTCCAGTTCCAGTCTGCCAGCAGGTAAGTACCTGCGTCTTCGGGGGGCAGACCAGGGGGGTTTTGTAGAGCACTGGGAGGGACCCAAGTAGGCACACAAAACACACCCTCAGCGGCACAGGGGCGGCCGGGTACAGTGTGCAAAGCAGGCATCGGTTTTCAGGTAGGAAACAATGGAGGGACCCGGGGGTCACTCTAGCGGTGCAGGCAGGCACAGGGGGGGCTTCTCGGGACAGCCACCACCTGGGCAAGGCAGAGGGTCGCCTGGGGGGTCACTCCTGCGCTGAGGTTCGGTTCCTTCAGGTCCTGGGGGCTGCAGGTGCAGTGCTGGTTCCAGACATCGGGTCCCTTGTTGCAGGCAGTCGCGGTCAGGGGGAGCCTCTGGATTCTCTCTGCAGGCGTCGCTGTGGGGGTTCAGGGGGGTCATCTCTGGTTACTCACGGGCTCGCAGTCGCCGGGGAGTCCTCCCTGAGGTGTTTGTTCTCTGCAGGTCGAGCCGGGGGCGTCAGGTGCAGAGTGTAGAGTCTCACGCTTCAGGCGGTAAACGTGAAGTCCTTGGAAGTTGCTTCTTTGTTGCAAAGAAATAGCTGGTTTTGAACAGGGCAGCTGTTCACAGGAGTTTCTTGGTCCTGTAGTCCAGGGCAGTCGTCTGAGGCTTCAGAGGTCGCTGGTCCCTGTCGGATGCGTAGATGGAGCAGGTTTTTGAAGTTGGAGACAGGCCGGTAGGGCTGGGGCCAAATCAGTTGTCGTCTTCCTCCTTCTCTGCAGGCTTGTAGGTCAGCAGTCCTTCTTCTTTAGTTCAGGTTGCAGGAATCTGATTTCCTGGGTTCTGGGGTGCCCCTAAATACTGAATTTAGGGGTGTGTTTAGGTCTGGGAGGGCAGTAGCCAATGGCTACTGTCCTTGAGGATGGCTACACCCTCTTTGTGTCTCCTCCCTGTGGGGAGGGGGCACATCCCTAATCCTATTGGGGGAATACTCCAAAACCAAGATAGAGGATTTCCAAAGGCAGGTGTCACATCAGCTCAGGACACCTTAGGGGCTGTCCTGACTGGTGGGTGACTCCTCCTTGTTTTTCTCTTTATCTCCACTGGACTTGCCGCCAAAAGTGGGGGCTGTGTCCAGGGGGCGGGCATCTCCACTAGCTGGAGTGCCCTGGGGCATTGTAACACGAAGCCTGAGCCTTTGAGGCTCACTGCTAGGTGTTACAGTTCCTGCAGGGGGAGGTGTGAAGCACCTCCACCCAGAGCAGGCTTTGTTTCTGGCCTTAGAGGGCACAAAGGCCCTCACCGCAGGGGGTCAGAAACTCGTCTCTCAGCAGCAGGCTGGCACAGACCAGTCAGTCCTGCACTGAAGGATTGGGTAAAACACAGGGTGCATCTCTAAGATGCCCTCTGTGTGCATTTTTTATTAAATCCAACACTGGCATCAGTGTGGGTTTATTATTCTGAGACGTTTGACACCAAACTTCCCAGTATTCAGTGTAGCCATTATGGATCTGTGGAGTTCGTTTTTGACAAACTCCCAGACCATACACTTAATATGGCCACACTGTACTTACAATGTCTAAGAATAGACTTAGACACTGTAGGGGCATATTGCTCATGCAGCTATGCCCTCACCTGTGGTATAGTGCACCCTGCCTTAGGGCTGTAAGGCCTGTTTGAGGGGTGACTTACCTATGCCACAGGCAGTATTTTGTGTGCATGGCATCCTGAGGGGGATGCCATGTCGACTTTGCCTTTTTCTCCCCACCAACACACACAATCTGCAATGGCAGTGTGCATGTGTTAGGTGAGGGGTCCCTAAGGATGGCACAACACATGCTGCAGCCCTTAGAAACCTTCCCTGGTCACAGGGCCCTTGGTACCACTGGTACCTTTTACAAGGGACTTATCTGTGTACCAGGGGTGTGCCAATTGTGGAAACAATGGTACATTTTAGGTGAAAGAACACTGGTGCTGGGGCCTGGTTAGCAGGGTCCCAGCGCACTTCTCAGTCAAGTCAGCATCAGTATCAGGCAAAAAGTGGGTGGGTAACTGCAACAGGGAGCCATTTTCCTACACTCGTTAATAAAGCACACATGTAATATGCAAACCTATGCATTCATCATTAATAATATCTCATCAATATAGGTAAAACATTTAATAATAAACTGAAAAAGCTTTGTTATTGCATTACATTAGGTATAACAGAGAACTGCATTTTTCTCACCTGCACATAATTTCAAATTCATGAATCTTTCATAAAACACAAGAAATCTAGTTTGTTTCTGCATAGGCTACTAGTATGAACTCTAAATTACATTTTAACATCAACTTTAACCTTCTAGCATGTGAATTAATCCAAAAGGCACCTATGTCGAATTGTGAAATACAAGCAAATTGCACATTTAAAATGTGTGCCATTGCAGCCTTGACGTAAATTGTTCTCTCTTTTCCGTTTAAAAGCTTAAACTGGTCACAGTCTAATGACTTTAGTGACCTGAGGGGCAGAGCTAAAATTTATGCTCTTTCACAAGCTTATAAAACCCAGAGGTCAGTGGGAGACAAGGAGCTCCGACATCACTAGATTAGAGACTAAATACTGGAGAGAGGAGAAAACAAGCCTTCCAAGCCTGCATCCCCTGCACCTGGCACAAACCCCCTGCCATTAGAATAGCAGCAACCCTCCCACAATTCAGGAAGAAACTAAAAACTCACCTTCAAGGAACACTTCCTCAAATAGGCTGGCTTCTCAGCCTTTCACTAACTCTTTTGTCTCATTCCTCAAGCAACCCTACCGGGGCAGGTAACTAATTTGAGACAGTGGTTTCCAGTGCTTGCCACCGGCAGTTAATTGTCAATACCAGCACTTATGACCGTACGCAGCTGTTTTTCTAATTTTGAGGTGAGCACAACAACTGTTGTTTAATCATTCGGTATACAATAGAAATAACTAATACCTGCTGTCCATGCCATTCTTATAGATTTGGGTGGCCTGGAATAGTCTGAATTGTCACATTTGCAGAAGTGTGATGGTTAATAGTACTATCTTTGGCAGCAATGGCAGTAGCAATGGGTACAGCAAGCTTCAGTGGCCTCCTGACAAGATCCCTGGCACTTATTGTTTTTTTTGCAAATTAAGCACTGGCTGGTACTTGTCCCCTGTACAGTGTTGATTTTTAGCTATCTTGTTTGCACTTTGGAAATATTAAAAGATACTTTGATTCACCTATGTACAGCTGCCCACCCCTAAAACAACTCAAAATTCCACACACTTTAAAAAAGGACTGTTGAATGCCATCATGATAAAGCATCGCATAGCCATAATTAAGCCAACAAGCTGACACTAACTGGTCGTGGGATTGTATTTCATGCACCAGGGCCCTCATTGCAACTCTGCCAGATTTTGGTGCAGAGATATCGGGGGTCATAAGAGGCAATTCCAGGCACAATCCCTCCACCAAGATCCAGAAATTCCAAGTCTAGATCCTTTCCAGCTGTTTCCCCCCCCCCCAAAGTCAGAGACTAATCCACTGACAGTTTCCACCTCCTCATAGAAGGTGGAAAAATATCAGCAGCAGAGCTGCTGCTGGTGGGGGGAGGAGACAAGAGGTAGAAAAGTCAGAGCCATGGACATCATTTGGCAACTGCCAGGGGTACCAACCGAGATCCCTGCCACTTACCGTGTGACCCCTGGCCTTAAAGGGGGCACATTCAGGACCAGGAACAGAGGAATATGAGGAACAGGAGCATTTTGCTCTGCAAAATGCTGCAGGGGCTGTGTGGCAGCGTCCCCTGAGACTATCATCTGAACAACATACCTTTAAGGCCTCGCAGACTTCAGACAGCACCAACCAAGCCTGGAGGCTTCCAATGCTGCTGTCCTGCCACAGATCTGAGTACACAGAAGGAGTTGTGTGTAAGTTCAGGCTACCATTGCTTGCAATGCAACCTACTGAAATACCACACACGAGTGCTTTGATTTCCTATTTTATATTCCAACCAGAGCATGGTTAGTTTACTGCAGCACTACATTTTTAAAGTACTCTATTTCAAGCATTTTCTTTCATTTTCCTTCACGAGCAACTGAATGTCAAGGACCAGCAGATTGGGGGATGCAGATCACATTTGATTTTTATGTACAGAATAGTAAGTATAGAGCACTACAGCAACTCTACCAGGTGTCACGCATCAGGGGTTAGCCTCGGGAATTTTGGTACAATCTCTGGAGATTGTCACACAATTAGCTGAGCAAATGAACTCTGTGGTGTCATTTCTCTGCTTCGCGGCCGCATTGGTGCTGCTTCATTTCTCCTCAGCTAAGCTGTAGCGCAGTGATGTAATGAAACTTGAGGGGGGCCCCCCTGCAAAGCATCTGGAGGGGTCCTCTCCCCCACCCTCCTGCCTCCAGACTCAGTCAGGGGCCTGCTGCCTGTGCACCGTGTTCTGTGCTGAGGTGGCCCCCTGGAGGTCGGGCCCCCCGCACCAAGGGGGCTGTGGGGGCCTTTGTTAGGCCACTGCTGTAGCCAGAGTCAGTCACACTAGGTGCTGTTTTTGCAGTCAATCACAGACATGGGCTCAGCATTCACCTTTATTGACCTCTTCTGTTGTTGCCAAGGAAGCCGGGCTGGCCTCCATCGCAATTTAGGGCCTAATTTAGGAAAAGTGGGGCTGCACCCAGTGCAGTGCCACTTTTCTTACGACCATTTAGTGCCCCCCTAACGGCACCATGTGTGCGCTGTATCTAAGATATGGTAAACCATAGTGGTGGTGTCAGAAATGTTGACGCTAGTACGGAGGTTTGTAGGATTAGCGTAAAAAATGTTGACGCTAATCCTGCAAAGCCCATTGAGGCCCATTGTAAACAATGACGTGTCTCCTTTTAACGCCTGCTCTGCGTAGGCGTTAAAAGTGCAGAAAAAAATGACGTAAAGAAATCTCTTTGATTTCTTTGGGCTATTCCCCTCTACCCTCCCAATGGGGTAACGCCCCTTTCCATACACTAAGAAAAATGATGCTAATGTGGCTCAAGGAGGTACTAAGGGGCTCTTAAATCTGGGCCTTAGTGCCTCACTTGTGATACACTGCTCAGCACAAACCCATCCAACTCCAACACAGGTCTGTGCAGTTGCCCTTAGGCGTATGTATTTCAAACTTGGGTGCAGAGCCATTTGGAGCAAAGAAGCCAAAGGCAGCTAGAGGAGGTTTGGGACCATCAGTGACAATCCCACTTCTGTGATTATCCTTCTGAAGTGAGGCCACATTCCACTGCCCCTGTAATTTTTTAATGAATCAGCGTCCATAGTCAGAGCAGGGCGGACTTAAACCGGGAAGAGCTCGTACGCTTCACTTCTGGTACTTCAGGGGTCAGTGTTGGCTACTGGGTTTAGGATTGAGCAGGATCAGACTGGACTAAGGAGCTAGAAGGTCAACAAAAAGACCTTCATTCACCATAAATCATTACATTATTATTCAGTCTTAGACATGCAGACATTTTTTATCATGTCTATTTATTTATTATACATTCATTGATTTTTCACATTCTCAAGGGTTTTCAAGTGCTTCCACAGCTTAAATTCATTCATTAAAACATTTAGGAAAAAATCACAAAAAACAAGGAGAACAACTCTGCACATGAGTCCTAAGTCCATACTGAGCCTAATCAATAACATCAAAAGACACCAAGGGGGTCATTCTGACCCTGACGGTCATGGACCGCCAGGGCCAACGACCGCGGAAGCACCGCCAACAGGCTGGCGGTGCTTCTGGGGCCATTCTGACCGCGGCCGTACAGCCGCGGTCAGAAAAGGGAAACCGGCGGTTTCCCGCCGGTTTCCCGCCGGTTTCCCGCGGCCCCAGGGAATCCTCCACGGTGGCACTGCAAGCAGCACCGCCATGGGGATTCCGACCCCCTTCCTGTCATCCTGTTTCTGGCGGTTTTCGCCGCCAGAAACAGGATGGCGGGAACGGGTGTCGTGGGGCCCCTGGGGGCCCCTGCAGTGCCCATGCCACTGGCATGGGCACTGCAGGGGCCCCCTAACAGGGCCCCACATTGATTTTCAGTGTCTGCTTGGCAGACACTGAAAATCGCGACGGGTGCAACTGCACCCGTCGCACACCAGCAACTCCGCCGGCTCCATTCGGAGCCGGCATCCTCGTTGCTGGTGCTTTCCCGCTGGGCGGGTGGGCGGCCTTTTGGCGGTCGCCCGCCAGCCCAGCGGGAAAGCCAGAATGACCGCCGCAGTCTTTTGACAGCGGTCTTCTGGCGGCGAAACTTTGACGGGCGGCCTCCGCCGCCCGCCAAAGTTGGAATGACCCCCCCAAGTACCTAATCAATAAAAACTCTGGTTTCAACTTTTAAACCAAACTGTTACAATACACATCCACAAACAACTTCTTTGGACAACATCCCCTTACATGGTGCTAATAGGTGTCCTATAGTCCAACAATCAGGGTTCAGTCCTTTTTAGGTTGAGTGTGCAAGCGCTTTGACCTGTTGTAATCTCTCTGGGGTTTTTAACTATGCCCACTGCATGCCCATCACTATCCCTTGTTCATGGGCTTGCCTTTCAAAAATCCTTTGGTATCTTTGGTAAATGCTTTACGTTTGCTCCTCCTTGGGGCAGTTCTGTTACCGCTTTGGCCATCGACCCTGTTACATGGATAATTTCACTTTTGCCAATATGTTTGACTGCGAGCGAACCTCTTTTTCCTTTTGTGTCTCTTCTTCGCGCTCATGGCGGATGTGGCGCTTTGAATTGACTTGCTTATGTCAACTAATGTTTTACTTTTCATTTCAATTTATGTGACAAGAAAAGTCCAGTCAGGAATTTACAATGCTAATCGCTCTAACTCGAGCAAACCCGAGACCCATTACATTGCAAATGCTTGTTTTGAAAGGCACCCAAGCAGGGGCACAGCTATGATTTATCTTTACCGGGGTTTGGGAGGGAGGGGGGGCTAACACTCCCAGCCAGGACCAGCTCTAGCACTGGTGGTGCCTGATGCGTTAGACTTTTTTAGTGCTCCCTCCCCATTACCTCCTTCCCCATGAATTTCCTCAGTACTACTCTCCAACAGAACATCTTATCTCTCCATAGCCTCTCCCTGACATACATTTCATTTTCTATAGCTCTGCTTATAGTTCACTCACACTCGGGTCTGTGATCTGCATGGTACAAGTTCTTTGCGGCCAGCACATTAACCCTCTGCACTAGTTTACAATGAATCTAAACAAAATTCTGATTTCTCACCCATAGTAACATTTATCACCAGAGTAATTTTTCACATTATTATTCTTGCCTGAAAACTGCTGGATGCACAAGGAAGTTCATTTGCTTTTAAACCAAAAGTTATTTTTAAGCACACCCATCAAAATCAGCAGCAGGTGCAGCTGCACCGGTCACACTGCCCTAAAGCCAGCCCTGCTCTCAGCAACATGGCAGGACAAGCGTTTCCAGAAGTGGGTTCTGAGCTAAAACCAAATAGCCATTGTAGAAGGAAAAAGAAGTTACCAATTGTGCAGTTTAAATATATTGGCCAAACCTGATAGTATAAGAAACATACTTTTATGTAGATTTGACACTGTTCCTCGGGTCCAGACAAATGCTCCTGACCCATTGTTGGCTGAAGGAACAGTTTTAGTTTACCCCCAAAAATGTTGTAAAATATCCAAGGATGCCCTTATACATGGTATCAAAATATTAGCAGTGCTCAATTTGAGCCAGTAGTTGAAGGTGGAGCCCATTGTACTCATTTTCAGGGACCGCACATATTTTTTCTCATCAGACTTTGTTACAGAGCAAGAGAGTGAAAACCCCAAAAATGAAACAGGAAAAAGAGAAAGATGGAAAAATTGTGACCAAGGAAGAAAGCAAAGAAGAAAAAAACCCTGCAAAAGTGAGAAAAAAAACAAGCGTGCCCAGTGGTAGCTGAAAGTGCCATACTGTAGAATCTCGTCTAGGCAGTCTTGGTATTTGGCTCTCACGGCATTTGAAGTTGCTGGGTACGGGCTCCTGAGCAAAATTTTGGGCCCCGGCATTTATTACTTTACAGATTAGGGACTGTTTAGTGGGTTACACCACATTATGTTGGAGTGTGTGACTGGTAAGTCACAGATTCAATTCCCAAAATAACATTCCCTCTTTCTGAGTTAATTGTGTGCAATTATGTTGATAACATTTAGAGCTTCAAGGGAACTGGACCGAAATTCTTAACATCTAGATTCACCCACTATACTACAATTAGAATTCTCAGGTCGTCCTCATCAAATATGCTCAAACCTGTTGGATTCAAACTTCGATCCAGAGGAGGCAAATCCTTCAAAGTTTTAGGAACTAAGGCCTGGTATCATCTCCCCACTCAATTAAGGTTTTTGGATTCAGAAACCACCTTCAGGAAACAGTTAAAAACTGGGGTCTTTGGTATCCATGACTCACTTTGCTACTCCTTGACTCTCCAAGCTGCTAGTTATGCCTTGCTTTCAGGACCATAGAATCTCCACTTTAGCGCCAGTATCCTCCCCTGGGAGTGAAAGTCTCTACTTTTTAAATGCTCAATTACAATTGCAATGTGTTGCCAATATTGCTGCCTGTAAATGCACTGCCACACACCTGTGCTACACTAAATAAAAATCCAATAGTTATTGTTACCATGACACATTGAGCAGTTCCCGTATAGGTAGCATATTGAGTCATATTCATGCAGGAATGCCCCAGGATGTTAATGACGAACTCTCAACAAACGTTCGCTAGGAGGAAGTATTATGGGGCAGAGGTGCCAGCCTCATTGGTAGAGGTCTAGCTAGAATACATAGAAAGGATAGGCATTCTGGTTCTCCATCTGATTCAATTGAAGTAGCCGTATTTAAATCATCACATGTGGAAGTGAGTGCTGCTTTTGTGCCACAGCCATACCAGAATCTGTTTTGGTATTCTGAGAGAAGGTTACATTCTTAAATGAATGTAGAAACTTGTCTTGAAGCCGATCGTTCAATCTTTTGGGCTAGAAACTATTGGTTATTGACCATAAGTTAGAAGGAGCATATGTTTGAAGGCCTCTTGGTTTTAGGGGGTTCTTTTGGGAATACACCTTTAGCCAATGAGTTGTTGATGTTTCTGGCTAGATTGGCTGCAGAGCTATTAGGGATAGTTTGCATATATGAACAGGACATAGGTCTGCCAGTGATTGTGCTGGATTACAAGCTTTTGCAGACTTGATGAAGTCGTGTGTGGTCATGAGGCTAAAGGTGAGAGACTGTGGTTGTTTTCATAATTTGTTTTCTAGTAAACTGCACAGCACTGCTGAAATTGTGATTGAGCCGCAGAGAGCAAAGCAGAGGGTCTAAAATTATTTGGAGGCGAGGAAGACATACAAGTGTGCCAGGCACACAGCAGGGGCAAGTGGAGAGGCCTTTGACTGGGCTGCCAAGGCATCAGGATGTCCAAAGGTACTACCACTTCAGGTTCTGTGGTTGGAGGAGCCTTTTTCCTGTGAATTATTGTAGCAGGTCTGTTTCTGTGACCTTGACGCCCATCATCAGCTCTCCCTGTTCAGATCTCCTGTCTCATGTTAAGGTCTCTTGACCACTTTCTCCTCTTCAGGCCACAGGTCAGCTTTCCAGGACATAAGACAGGTTACTCTGAAGCAAGGCGGGCATCAGGTCTCATGGTTTTCCTGGCGCCAGTCAGGTTTTCCTGCTACCTACTGCTGGAATGTTCTTCCGAACAAAATAAAATTAAACATCCATGTGCACACCATATGAAGGTTGAGCAGTGGCTATTCCTGTAGGTGTTTGCTGTACAGACATGGGCAAGTATTGGAAAGACTATGGGGGTGATTCTCACCCTGGCGGGCGGCGGAGGCCGCCCGCCAGAGTTCCCCCCTCCAAAATACCGCTCCGCGGTCGAAAGACCGCTGAGGGTATTTTGGGTTTTGCACTGGGCTGGCGGGCGACCGCCAAAAGGCCGCCCGCCAGCCCAGTGCAAAACACCCTTCCACGAGGACGCCGGCTCAGAATTGAGCCGGCAGAGTGGGAAGGTGCGACGGGTGCAGTTGCACCCGTCGCGAATTTCAGTGTCTGCTTTGCAGACACTGAAATTCTTTTTGGGGCACCCAGCGGGAGAACCGCCAGGGACAGGATGGCGGTATGGGGTGTCAGAATCCTCCATGCTGCGCCGCCATGGAGGATTCATTTGGGCAGTGGAAAACCG
This sequence comes from Pleurodeles waltl, assembly GCF_031143425.1. NCBI lineage: Eukaryota > Metazoa > Chordata > Amphibia > Caudata > Salamandridae > Pleurodeles > Pleurodeles waltl. Next base: position 1,029,403,003 of record NC_090449.1, on the reverse strand, counting down.
GCGGGAGACCGCCAGTTTTCCACTTCTGACCGCGGAAGAACCGCCGTGGTCAGAATGCCCAGCGGGGCACCGCCAGCCTGTTGGCGGTGCCCCCGTCATTTTAGCCCTGGCGGTCTTGGACCGCCAGGGTTAGAATGACCCCCTATATATCTAGGTCAATGATTACACACTGAGGCACAAATATGCATCAGTTTAGTATCCATGTAATGACACATTTAATGGAGTCCACTAAACAATATACGGAGCCATAAGTGAGCTCATATTAAATTAGGGAAAATATATTGCATGAATATGCTCTACTAGGTAGGATACATACTCCAACAAGCCCACTGTGCACTACCTCGCTCCTTGTAGTCACTTTCATTCACTTACTAAGACTTCAATGAATCAAATGCAAAATGGTTGCACACAGGAACTGTACAAGATTATTGGCAATAAATTAAAAGTGTATTAAAACCACTGCACTACTTCTGGATAATAACTAATACTCTGCAACCATAGACATAACTTCATGCATCCGTCTGGAAAAGTTAAGATACTTGTATAGTGTTGTGATGGGCTTCTTTTAAAGCACCGTAGTTAACCCATGTGTTTCAGAACATCTGAGATTCAACGTTTGGTTTTCTAGGTCTGGATGCATATCGCAGTAATCACCGGACCATATGTGATCAACAGTAAAAGAGCTTTAAGCAGCAGACCTGAGCGAGGGTCTTTGTCTCCCCCACATGTTGGTTACCTTGAGTACAATATTTGATTGGGCAGAAGGCGTTTGCTGTCATTGAGAAACAGTGCTTGTCGCACTCCTGTTGGATACTGAGGGGAGTTCAGTCACCATAAAAAATTTAATGACGTGGCAGTCTGCAAAGGGAAGACTTACTTTGGTAAAATTTTAGCTAATAATGGGCCAGATGTATCAAATGATTTTGCACTCGCAAACAGCGAAATCGGCCGTTTGCGAGTGCAAAATCGTGGTCTGCAATGCATCAAAGGCGTTCGCAGACCACAAAAAGAAAAACGCAAAAATTGCGATTTTCTGCGTTGCGACCAGGATTTTGCGAATCGCAATTTGCGATTCGCAAAATCCAGGTCGCAAGGCAATTCAACAAAAAATCGCAATTTGAAATTTTTCGCAGAATGGTATTTTGCACATGCAAAATACCATTGTCTGCAACCAGGTGGTAACCTGGTGCAAAATTTAAAAATGCAGTAAAACTGCATTTTTAAATTTGCCATGTAAAGCACACATGCCCTTTTGGCATGTGTGTTCTTTACATGGGAAAAAAAAAAACTTTAGGGGTGCAGAAGAGGGGGCCTTAGGCCCCCAGCACCCTGGCCTTTTGCATTTCCCAAATTGCGATTTCTGTTTCAGAAATCGCAATTTAGGAAATGCAAAAAATTTGCAGCTATGGGCCAACAGGCCCATAGCTGCGAATGGGGCCAGTATCGCAATTTGCGATTCGGTAATTGCATTTGTGATTTTTAAGAAACCTATTTGCGATTCGGTAATTGCGATTTCTTAAAAATCGCAAATGCAATTACTGAATCACAAATTGCGATACTGGCCCCATTTAGCTATGGGCCTGTTGGCCCATAGCTGCGAATTTTTTGCATTTCCTAAATTGCGATTTCTGAAACAGAAATCGCAATTTGGGAAATGCAAAAGGCCAGGGTGCTGGGGGCCTAAGGCCCCCTTTCCTGGACCCCCAAAGTTTTTTTTTTTCCATGTAAAGTACACACATGCCAAAAGGGCATGTGTGCTTTACATGGCAAATTTAAAAATGCACCTGCAACCTACCACCTGGTTGCAGACAATGGTATTTTGCATGTGCAAAATACCATTCTGCGAAAAAAAATCGCAAATTGCGATTTTTTGCTGAATTGCCTTGCGACCTGGATTTTGCGAATCGCAAATTGCGATTCGCAAAATCCAGGTCGCAACGCAGAAAATCGCAATTTTTGCAATTTTCTTTTAGTGGTCTGCGAACGCCTTTGATGCATTGCAGACCACGATTTTGCACTTGCAAACGGCCGATTTCGCTGTTTGCGAGTGCAAAATCATTTGATACATCTGGCCCATTAATATTCCTAAAGCATCATGACATGCTCATTGTGTGCATGAACTACACTGTAGGCCCTATTTGTATTGATAAGCTAATACTATTGATGATTAGAGGTTTTCATTGAGGATGCTGCCTCATTTAAAATGGCTGTGCCATCCACATTAATGCTGCAAAGCAGTCTGTGCAGGTTTATTTCTTCACCATTTACGTTTGTACTATGAAGAAGAAACAATTGGTTCTGCCCTTCCTTCCCATTACCCCAACGGACATGCCTGTTGCTGCAGCCCCAACATGCCTCATGCTGATCCTCCCTGATGCATCAATGCACTGCCTTAGTTTTCTCTCCCAGATGCAGCCACCTGCACATGTGCTGCTTCCCGAAGCCATTGGAGCCAGATTCACAGTCATTGGGATAGCTCGGACCACAAGGCACACTTTTGACTACAAATTGTGAAAACTTACAGATAGGTTAGGAGAATAACAGGCTTAGCCACTTTTGAATTGTAAGCAATTATATCCATTTTATGATTAGACAATGTTTTATTTAATTACAAAATGTCTGCTCCCGGCCTTTCTGCAGAGACAATGAGCACTCAAGTCTTAAACTGATCCATCTCTACCCTGCAAATTCTGCTCACTAGTGCAGACTAAAGATCTGTGTAATTGGTGGGATGTGATAGTTCCCCCAAATTCCAGCAAGCAAAACAAGTTAACAAATTTATAGTAGGTAGTTTAGGGGTGAGTGGGCTTCTCCCCTGGGAATTTGGTTTTGCTAACAATTCACAGAACCTTATAGGCATTCATGAAATATTCCAGTACTTTCATGGTGCACCAGGGAAGCCTGGCCTTTCCTAACAGTATATCACATTTTTATCAAATGTCAAATGTCATAAGTCAGAAATGACTTCCACTATACTGAGGTTAGCATTTTTTCATGGGTGAGTCTATTTTACTAAAGAGTGCGTACAATATGACGGTGCTAGAAATTTACCATGACTACTTCATCCATAGTCATGGGAATCTGTACAAATTCCCTCTGGTATACAAGGGTAAGCATTTTGCCATTGATACCTCTTATAAAATGAGTACCAGAAAATCTCTTGACAAGAATTACCTCAAATATCAGTTCCAGCATTTTGCTATGGATCTACCCCGTATGCTAAGAATTATGTGCATCATGTCAGGGTCTTTGACCAGGTGTGGTGTTGCGGGTTCTGTGTTTCTCCTGCTGGGTATGACTGGGCTAGCAGCTTTCTCAGTTAGACAGTTTGAGTCCCCACAGCCAATGATGGTGTCTTAATGGAAGCATATCAGGGCCTGAAGTTTGCCATAGGTAACACCTCCTGTCCATATGCTATTAGTGCACTTGTCCATAAGGCAAGAATAACCTCCAGTTTGCCAGGCCAGCAACACACATGCAAGCATAGCACACATACACTCACACAAAAACACATACTGACACACACTTATTCACTCACACTCATTCTTTCACACACTCAGGACCATATTTATACTTTTTGATGCAAACCTGCGCTAGCGCAGGTTTGCGTCAAAAAGTTTAACTCCAGGAACCGCCATTCCAACGCGCCAGTTGGGCGTCATATTTAATGAATGACGTTAACCGGGCAGCGGAGGCGTAGGGAAGACTGGGGGTTGTGCGTCAAAGAATGGTGCAAGTCAGGTTAGAGTAAAACATATTGACTCTAACCTGACTAACGTTATTTTGTGACGCACAGCCCCCATGGAAATGACTCCTGTCTATGCCCCCCTGCCCAGTGGCCATGCCCAGGGGACTTCTCTCCCCTGGGCGTGGCCATTGGGTACAGTGGCATGTAGGGGGGTCCAAGTTAGCCCCCCCCATGCCACTTAAAAATAAAATAAAATTACTGACCTCTACTTACCTGTATTTACCGTAGATGGGTCCCCCCATCCATGGGTGTCCTCCAGGGGTGGACGAGGGTGGCAGGGGGTGTTCCTGGGTGCAGGGGTGGACTGCTTCCATGGTCGGAGACCATGGAAATGAGCCCACAGGTCTTCTAACGCCTGCCCTGACCCAGGCGTTAAAAAATTACTTTAAACAGGTTTAGAGCCATTTTTTAAGGCCCTCCTCCTCCTGTGCATCATTTTTGCATGGGAGTATAAATAAGGTGCAAATGCAGACACTCAGCATGTTATTGACGGCTCCGCAGGGTTTCAGGTATAAGTTAAACTATTGCTATTATGGCATCAATCAGGGTTGGAGGCTGGGGGAAATAAGTAATGTGCTGATCCTGCAACACACGTTCACTTTCGTGATTAGGGTCAGTATTTTGATGCCCCAGTCCATACAAAAATAAGCAGAACCACCTAAAGCTGGTATTTTTAGCACTTACCTGTGCATACTTCAAACAGCAAATATAAATCATGTTACAAATGAATAAAAGCAATTTTATTTACTGTCCTATTTAGTGTCAAGCCAAGGCTTTTGCAGCATCTTAAACAGCAAATGGTCAGTATTTTTCTATTGGAGCGGTGGCAATCATACTGGTGATACGCCTTTTCATGAAGTGCATTCTCCCACTGTGGAAATAAAAGTAAAATACAAATTTAAGATATAGGCAGAGTGTGGACCCAGGGGTTACTGGAACCAGTGAAATCAACATACAAAGTCTCCTTAACCCGTACACATAGGCATGTAAATGGTCTTTTAAAAACCTGTGAAAAACGTGGGCTTGTTGGAGATAAGACTCATACACTGCCCAGTCGATGCCACAGCAGTTCAAGCTGTAGCAGTCTGACAACCCACCTGGCTGGGTCCAAACTGGTTGGGTCCAAACTGGGGTGGCATGGTGAGCAAAAGAACGATGGATTAAACCCAGATCTGTGACTGGGGGTGAGTGTTTGCATTGTCAGCACTCCGTCCCTCATCCTTTTGTGTTCCAGTCTGAGCTGAGACACACGACGGGGAGAGGCAGGGACTAAAACCCCTGCCTGCACCCAAGCACTCATGTACCATGCCTACGCGTTTCGATCTCCTTTGGGGCATTTACTCGATGAGATCTTCGTCAGGGCCATCCACCACCTATAATAATTACAAAGTTGGGCATTTCTGATTTAAAAAAAATATATAATACTTTTTAACGAAAACTAAGAGAACCACGATTAAACCTTCACCTTTGACCCTTTAAGTGCTCTCGTTGAAACATACCTTATTGCAGGAAAAGCTCAATAACACTGAAAATTCTTATGAGAGAATTTCTTTATTGGAAGCAAGAAAACGTAAAAGAAAGGGGGGGAAATATCAGTACTGCAATCAAAACTATTAACTGGGTCTATCTCTGCCAGGAGTTATCAGCCAAATTGTCCCTCATGCTTCAGATCGCTTTAGTTGGAGACGTCCTGGCCCCCTCTTTCTAGCATCCTCTTTAATGTGACCATTTTCCTTATTCAAGCCTGGGGTTGTGTTTCAATTGGCCAGCTGCATTCACTCAGGCCAGTGTGCGGGTGCATTCTTCTAGCCTCTCATGGCGCCCGCTTTCATAATAACGCAGCAAAACAGAGGTGTTTTTCTTCACCTCATGGCACCTACGGCAACAGGTTCTATGTCAGGACCAGAGGTTCCGATTATGCTTCTCTTTTCTTTACTGTAAATTTCAGCAGCCAATCACATTCAAATAAACAAAAACTACATTACCCAGGTAACCCAAATATGTAATGTACCACATGACCCAATCACTACAGAGCGACGCCATTTTGTGTCCTCTTTCTTTGCTGCTTTGCAAATAGACAAGTTCATTATACACTTCATTGATATATAAATATTGCATTAGTGTTATTGACTGTTATAATCTTACTATTGCTGAGTGACATGCTGTTCCAGCGCTTTGTGGTGGATTGCAATCTTCGTCAATCGTTATTTCAGCATTGCTATGTTGTGCTTTATTTTTTCAAAATTGTGCTTTATTATGTGACAAAATGTCTGTACTGCGGTGTAACCCTTGTGCATGCGCTGGCTGTCTCTGATGCCGTTTTTTAGCCTCTGTGGAGAAGGAAGCGGGCTACGTCTGTCAATGTGAGGACAGTGAAGAGGAAGGTGCATCTGGGCCTAGTAAGAAGAAACGCCCTTCTTCATCCAAGAACCTCGGGTACTTACCTTTGAGCCCAAAGAAATTGTACACCCCATGCCTTCAAATTGGGCCCCCCATCTGGAGGTCACGGATTATGCCCAATCGTATCTCGGTTAGGACTTTGATAAGGAAGTCTGTGCTCATCTTCGAGCAGAATGCCCTCCCCCAGATCTGGTAGGTATGGTCGCAGATACCCCTGGAGGTGGACCCCAGCATGGTCACATTTATGAGAAAGTATGAAAAGGACCCTAAGAAGGGCCTAGACTGAGCATAGTGTAATTGCCAGGACAAGCTCCTGGACATGCCAGACCCATTGACAAAGATACTTGAGTTGGCTTTCCATGCCAAAGAATCTAACTCACCAATGGATCTGGATGTCCTAGTGGGTTGGGCGCAGAGGGCCATCTGACAACTGGGAAACACCAACTGTGTTATTTCTACAGAATGCCGAAGGTCTATTCTCATGCAAATAGACCCCAAGCTTTATTATTTAGAAACCTTTGAAGCCGGCCCAGTGGCTGCAGACTGTTGCTTGCGGGTCCATTTGTTTTAGAACTAGCCAGATTCGGCGCCACATTTTCCACACTGGACAAGTCCCAAATGTCACTTAAAAAAGCGTTTTGAAGAAGCCTTTTTGGCAGGGCTGGTCACTTCAGAGGGTATGTGTCAGGCTGGGGATCCCATCAAGGTTCTCAACAAGGATACTATCCCTGAGACAGGGGTGGTTGGTATGGAGAACCAACAGAGCCCACCTTCTATCCCACCTGTGTCCAAGGAGGTCATCCATGCTTCTGCCATGGCAATCGCAGAGGAACACAAGGAGCGATTCAAGATGCCAGAAATAATAGTGAGAATTATCCCCTTTTCAGAGGTAACCTTGGGGGGTGAGAGGGGTTGTTCCCAGACAATTGTACACAGATTACCCAGGATCAGTAGGTCCTAGAGACCATACCAGGCTTCAAACTAGAATTCTACGACACAACAGTCCATTTATGCCCTAGCAGAAAGACCAGTTTTTATAGACTCAGAAATTCAAACATTGTTGGACAAAGGCGAAGTATGTTTTTCAGTACCTCACCCCCACGGGCTCATAAGTCTCATCTTCCTGGTCAAAAAGAAAGGGAATGGCTACAGTTTAGTTCTAAATCTGAAAGATTTCAACATCTGGATATTATATAGACACTTCAAAATGGAAGGCATTCACTTGTTAAGAGATATCCGTCAGGAAGGCGATTGGATGGTCCGACTGGAACTGAAGGATGCGTACCTTTCAATTCCCATCTACCTGCCTCACAGGAGATTTCTACAATTCCTGTGGCTGGGGTAATGCCTGGAATTCACGTCCCTTTTGATCTCTCATCAGCCCACTGGTGCTTCACCAATCTGATGAGATTGGTGATGGAGTCGCTGAGAGCTCGGGGAGTCCATCTGAACGTGTATCTAGAAGACCATCACTTGATCACATAGGATCCTCAAATGCTCAGGGCTCATCTTTCATAGACTATTCTGCTTCTGCAGAGTTTGGGTTTCATAGTCTACTCACAGAAGTCAGCATTGTCTCCTGCAAAACATTTGGAATTTTTGGGATTCTAGATAGATTCAGTCCAGAGCCCACTGCAGAGCCCTTCAGAAATTAAAAATTCATCATTTGAGGAAGGGTCTCTCTTAACAGAACAGGTTGGCCTTTCGGACGAAGCCTGGACAGAGATGACATGGCGGTTGGAAACACATGGAATCCTAGAATGGCAAGGCTATTTTCGGCGCCTCCCTGGAAGTGGTGTTAGAATCAGAGGCTGGGGAGTGAGCTGCATATCACTTTCAATGGGGGGGCTGATGGTCATACGTGGAGCTGAGACTCCATATAAATTGCCTGGCTCTCCTAGTGGGGTCCTTCATCAGTTGTTAGATACATCAACAAACTGTGGGAGACGAAGTCCCATCTACTAGCAGAGATTGCCAAGGATTTCTGACATTTCTGCCTCAGTCATCGAGTTTTGATCACAGCGGAATACATCCTGGGCAAGAGAAATACAATAGCCAATTGGAATTCCTGTCACCTAAAGGATTTCAGGGACTGGATGCTGCATCCCACTGTTTTCCAGGGCATTCACAAAGTCTGTGCAGAGTATACTTTTTTGCGTCTCGACTCAGTCGTCAGTTACAGTGGTTCTTTAGTTGGTGTCCACATCCAGAAGCCCAGGCTACAGATGCATTTTTACAGGAGTGGTCTCAGTTTTGGGGTCACACCCCCTTTCCTCATGTTACCTAGAGTCCTGGCAAAAGTCAGACATAAGAGGTCAGAGATCATTCTCATGACTGGATTCTGGGGGGTTCAGCCTTGGTTCCCGGTAGCCCTAGTTCTAGTGAGCACTCCTCCAGTTCAACTCCCATTTTGTCCAGATCTACTATTGGATCCAGATGGTCACCCTCATCCCTTGGTCTTATCCGGTCAACTCAAATTGGTGGCTTTGATGGTTTCAGGGAAAGATGATGGTATACCCCAGGCATTTTGCAGCAAGCTGCTGTTTCCATTAGGCAGGCATGGGCAGACAGAACTCACAAAAGTTATGCCTCAGCTTAGAGGCGATGGCGTGCTTGGTGCACTGAGCGGGGTGCTGATCCTGTGGGGGCAGAGTATTGCATGGTAATACATTTCCTTTCTGACTTGGCATCTTCTGGTATGGCATACATAACTGTGAATTACTTCAGGTATGCTATTTCTGCAGGACATCTACCTTTCGAAGGTAAGCCGGTGGGCGAGCACCCCTTGATCTGCAAACTAATGAGAGGCATTCATATGTACAATCCTCCGGTGCCAAAGTACTTATCTCTATGGGATGTGAATGTTTTTTCCAGGTTCCTGGAACGATGGCCAGCGAACAGGTATTTGTCGTGCAAGCAGCTTTTGGTTAAGCTCACTATGCTGTTATGCCCAATTTTGAGTAAAAGGGTATGTGAAAAGGGTATCTGATATTCGAGCACTGGATTTTGCAGGTAAGGTTTTTCCCCAGAGGATGTTACGTTCAATATCACGCATTGTACGAAAACAAATGCCAGGTTGATACCATACCTGGCTTTCCGGGCGGGTAGTTCTGGGTAACTCTCAGTTCAGAGTTGTTCAATGTTGGAAGGAATATGAGGCTTGTACTAATAAAGTGAGACAGGACTCTGGTGGCCAACTGCTCATTGCTTTACAAAAGCCTTTTGGACCAGTGTTCTTGGCTATGTTAGCCAGGCGGATGAGATGGTTACTCGCAGAAGCAGGTATTGACATCTCCACTTTTGTAGTGCATTCCACTACGGGGACCATGGCATCAAAATTGTATACTTTATTTTCCGGCATAGAGGATATTAGGAGGGCAGCAGATTGGTCTACAGAATCTATGTTTCGAAGATTTTACTATAAGCCTATTGTGGATTTGGCATCTGTCCACAAAATCAGAGCCTCTGGTCCTGACATAGAATGAAAAATGATCAGCTAATTCTATGAAGGATACAGGGAATTGGGTAACCTATGCTGCTCAGTGTTTGAGTGCACTACCATGTCTCTGATGTTCTTATTTCTTCATTCAGTGAAAAGCGGTTCCTCCATAGTGGTTTCTGATTAGATGCCCTTTTGACAATTTTTGTTATCAAATTGGAGGTGTTGATTGTATATTCTAACACAAAACATTTGGGCAGGGTTTATTTATGTATTTAACTCTAGTAGCCACTCCATTGATGTATACCACGCTCTTTTTAAAGATCTTAGCAGTAATTTATGTGGATAATTCCAATTTGTTAGCTTTCCAAAAGTGCATTTTCACGAAAAAAGTAATCCTCTCTCTCATAGCAGTTCCTTTTGATTCTAAGAAATTGGCTGTATAGTAAATTATCTCTAAGGTTGCGTTAGTGGAAACTGAAATAGTGAAGGAAAGAATATCTGTCAGTCGCTTTATCATACATTGTTGTGTAGATGTTGTCATATTGCCAGATCAAGAAAATTGATTTCCCTTCTGTTGTGAGAGACGGAGAATTTGATATGTAATGTTTGTGTAATATTTCAAATGCAAAAATCCATCAAGTCCTCAATCTTCAATTTCCAATTGAGGAGAACAGCATCTATATATCTTCTCCATAAGGAGATCTGATCCTTCTATGGGTTTGTTATTGTAAACCCATCTTTCCTCATACTTTGCCATTAACAATGTTGCTAGGTCTGGTGTAAAGGGGTATCCCATCACAGTCTCCTTCCTTTGGGTGTAAAATGATTGATTGTAATGATTGATTACATGTAAATACATTTTCTTTTTCAAACAAATCCTGGCCAGACAGAGTATGAGGTGGTTAGGAACCAAGTGGGACTGCAGTCTTGATTCTAAACTCCACTCCACGGTTTCCAGTGCAACATCTTGGGGATGTTGATGTTAAGACACTCTACATCCCAGGTGGCCAATATTTCATGCTGTTAATTGACTTCACACTGTTCAATCTGGTTTATAATATTAGTGATATCCCAATATGCAATGTTACTCCTTTTAGAAATGGTTTCAAGAACCCATCAACATACTTTGCTAAGGGCTCCAAAACTTAATTCACTCCTGATATGATTGGTCTTCCTGGTTGTTTTTCTTTGTCTTTTTGTATCTCAGACCAGTGCAGGTGCAGGTGTCAGCTCCTCCCACCACTCTAGTCCAGAAAGATCCATCAGGATATGCAGGACACACCTCAGCTCCTTTTTCTGTGACTGTCTAGGGTGAATTCACAAACAGCCCAACTGTCAGTCTGACCCAAACGTGTATTCAGCAGCCAGGCAGAGGCACAGAATGGTTAAGCAAGAAAATGCCCACTTTCTAAAAGTGGCCTTTTCAAATTTACAATCTGAAAATCAACTTTACCAAAAGATATATTTTTAAATTGTGAGTTCAGAGACCCCAAACTCCAAATCTCCATCTGCTCCCAGTGGAAAACTGCACTTAAAAGTCATTTCAAGGCAATCCCCATGTTAGCCTATGGAAGAGATGGGCCTTGCAATACTGAAAACCAAATTTAGCAGATATTTCACTATTAGGACATGTAAAACACAGCAGTACATGTCCTACCTTTTAAATGCAGTGCACCCTGCCCATGAGGCTGCTTTGAGCCTACCTTAGGGATGCCTTACATGTACTAAAAGGGAAGGTTCAGGCTCCGCAAGTGGGTACACTTCCCAGGTCAACATGGCAGTTTAAAACTGCACACACAGACACCTCAATGGCAGGTCTGAGACAGGTGTATAGGGCTACTCTTGTAGACCCTGCGAACCTCCAGGGCACCTTACTAGGGACTTACTAGTAAATCAAATCTGCCAATCATGGAAAAGCCAATTACACATACAATTTACATAGGGAGCACTTGCACGTTACCACTGGCCAGCAGTGGTAAAGTGCCCAGAATCCTAAAGCCAGCAAAAATGAAATTCAGCATAGGATCAAAAAACAGGAGGTCAGAGTCAAACAGTCGGAACGGACCATACAGATAGGGACATTTACAACAGTAATGATAAAGTGGGGGTCCACAGAAGTCAAAAGGTTGGGAACTATTGTCTTAGACAATATATACATCACTGGTGCTCCAAGACTCAGAAAATCATGTACATTTTTAGTGAGCCATTCTTCCTCAAGAGCCTCATCAACTGCATTCTTGATCTCTGTGTGTATTTCCTTAGTGGGGGTCATACTCAATTTTTCTTTGGTTAGCATTATTGTTTAATTGTCGTTTAATTTCCTGTTCCTAATCCTGGCGACCTTGAATTACAATTTCTCAACCCTTATCAGCTGTTTTGATTATAATTTCCTCAGTTTGCTGTAATTTACGGATGGCAACTGATTCTGATTTAGTCAAAATAAACTTAATATGCTTCCTCGACTCCTCCAGTTTATCAACATCTTTAAGGACTGTCCTCTTGAAAGCTGTGATCCCCACTGGAATCTTGCTAGTTGGTGGGCAAAGCCGTGATGGATTCTTTAAACTAGTGCTACTTACTAGTGGCTCTGAGCAGGGGCGGCTCCTCCCCAATAGCAATAGCTCTGGCTGAGCTACCAGGTGAAAAATAAAACAATAGCTTACTATTGTTTTATTTTACATCTGCTGGATCAGCCAGCAGTGCAGGGAGGGGCAGGGCAGGGCTGGGCCATGGGAGGTTGGAAGGGGGAGGAGGAGAGAGTGCACCTAAGTGCGCATGTGTGTTTGGCTGGCCAGCTGAGGCCGGTCAAACACACATGCGTCCTTAGGTTTCTGCAGCCTGGCTGTGTTAAATAGCCAGGCTGGAGAAAGTGCACGGGCCCAGGGTTGTGTCTGAGCGGCAGTCCGAGCTGCTCAGGCCAATCCTGACACTGCTTTCATGTTAGGTTTAGCATGAAGGCAGCACCAGGATTGCTGGGGAGCCTGTGCTGGTGTCACAGTGAATGCTGGGACAGCACAATATGAGCGAGGCAACAGGAGACGGGCGGTGCAATGAGAACAGTACTTTTTTTTTTTTTTTATTGTTGCCCCCGTTGTCACACCCACCCCACCTCCTCTTTGCCATTTTCAGTGGCTGGTACTGGCTCTGACAAACATCTCATCAAATAAATGCCCCAGAGGAGATTGAAACCCATAGGCATGGGGTAGGAGTGCTTGCGTGCCTTTTAAGAAGAGGAGTGAAACCGAATATTGGACTAAAGGACACCTATTAACACCCTTCTATGGGGATTTTGTCCAAAAAATGTTTATGGATGTGTTTTGGAAACAGTTGGATTAAAGTTATTGATTAGGCACTTGAGCCCTCATTACAACATTGGGGGTAACTACCGCCTACCGCCACGGTGACGGCCGCTAACATACCGCCGCTGTGGCTACCAGCCATCTACGCATATCATGACTGCCGACGGTATACCGCCAGAATGCTGGCGGAACACCGCCGACGGTCATGGCGGCGGACTGTGGTATGGTGGTGCTGCTGACCATCATGACCAATGATACGGCCTGGCGGTGTTTGGCTGGTGGACGCCGCCACGGACCATCTGTAGCCGGAGGACCCCCTGCAAGCAGGTAAGTCGGGTTCTCCGATGGGAGAGGGGGGTGAGGGGTGTTCTGTGTATGTGGGGTGTGTGTGTGTATGTGTTGGAATGAGTGCATGAGGGTGTGAGTCATGTTGAATGCATGCGTTAATGAGTGTGTGTTGTGTGTTGTGAATGCATGCGTGTGACAAGGTATATTGTGTGTGTTGCGGTGTGTGGGTATGTATGTGTGCATGCGTGGGTGGTGGTGGGTATGCGTGTGAGCATGTGTGTATATGGGTGCGCGTGCAGGTGTGTATATGTGCGGGGCAGGAGGGTGAGGGCAGTTTTTGTGGCTGTTTGTGGGTGTGTTTTATTGCCTAGTGGGCAGGTTTTCTCTACTGTTGATTGTCCTGATATTAAAACAAATTTCCCCGCAGCCAGCTAAAGTTCCATGCATGTGTTCCATACCTTTGCAAAACACTTATACAGCATGTCTTTACAAGTTCAAAACTGCCTCAATGTACAAACATGGGCCACTTTGTTAGCTATATAATTCACTAAGGGGGTGGTCGTTTTGATTTCAGTGCTCGGCCCTGTTGTTGTCTCAGTCCAGACCACGGCATGGAGTGTGTTGGGGTGTGTGCCTGTGCGTCAGGACGCGCAGGCACGCGGCTCTGGCTGACACTGAATGTAGTGTCTGTTTAAGTCAGGAAGTTGTTCGCCCCCCCAGGCCCCTCCCTGCCCTGCTGGGCGGGTGTGTGTGTGGGGAAGAGGCAGGGACCGAGAGCTGGAGGGACGTCTCATCAGCAGCACCGAGCATCCTGCGGCGGGCGGGACTGTGGCCTGTCACCGGAGCCCTGGCCTAGGAGGGGACGCACGGGGTGCGTAAGGGGGGCTGTACCAGAGAAGAGAAGCCACACTGCAAGGTGGGGGAGCATGGAGGAAGCTGCGGGGCAGCCGTAGGCCTAACAAGAGAGAGGAAACAGAGGAAGGGAAGGGAGACCCGGGGTGAGAGGGCAGCCACAACACGTGAGGGGACGGTTGTAATAGCCACAGAGGAAGCGTGGGGGGGTGGTCCTGACAGCCAGACCGCAGGGAAGAGGCGAAAGTGCTGCGGGAGAGGTGGGCCTACCAGAGAGTGCAGGGGGGAGCCTGTCAGGGCTGAGGGGGGCATCAGGTAAAGGAAGGGCCGTATGTAAAGAACCGTGCACAACATATATGACGTGTGCTTCTTTAACTTTGAACGGTCGAGAGACGGGGTCCTCCGAAACTTGTCATTTTTGGAAGGAACTAAACTTAAACTTTGAACTAGTAGATGGGTGGGAGCTCACAGAATGTGAGTGCAGAGAAGTTTTCCTTACTACTGCAGAGAGACCCCGAGGGGTACAAGATACTGAGATCATTATTTATTGATATAAATCAATAAAAGAGGCAGCTGGAGGGAGTGATGCTCTCAGCCGAGTGCTAAGGAAGTGGGGGGCAGGGAGAGCTGTAAAAGGGGAAGTGGGCTGCGGCCGGGGTACCAGAGGAGTGGCAGAGGGAGGCAGGGGGCGCAAGGGGCTGTCCAGTGTGGCGAGAGAGGGGCACAGGGCTTGAGTAGATGCTGTGGTGAGAGAGAGGGTGGGAAGGTGCCGGAGGGCTCGGCAGCTGTTGTAGTGTGAGAGAGAGGGGAGGTCGCTGTAGTGACGGGGCAGGGTGCCGGACACCCCAGGACCAGCCATGAACGTGCACGTTGTCCGGACCAGCACCACCACCGTGACGACGTCCCAGGACTCCGGAGTCATAGACCGGGGCTACCTCCGGACGGTGCAGGCGATGCTCAAGGTGGCCCAGATGGTAAGTGCCCCCACCTCCCTTCCGGGTCAGGAGGTTGATACCCCTTCTGTTTTAACTTAGGGGAGACGTTTCGGACAATGAGACAGGCAAGACTGCCGCATCGCAGGACAGGTAGCGCCAACATTCATTCCGTAGGCAACGTTACAGCGCTATGTTGATTTACAGTGCGCCACGACATTATTTGAAAACAGCGTGTTTTTAAAGACTGTGAAGCTCGTTGGGATGCTGTAAATTACAATAACATTATCTTTTTGGGGGGAGGGAGTTATAATGCTTGGAAAGCAAAACCACCTGTACCAGAATGCGAGAGGCATACTGTATTTTTCTCACAAATGCCATGAGGTCACGGGACCTCTTTGACAGCCATATCATGTTCTCCTTACTCGTGAAAGTACAGCTACGATAGACGGTGTATTTTTCGGTAGAACTCCACAGAACACATCTGGAAAAGCATGTATTAGTCGAGCTTTATTCATGCAGATGCAATTAGAAGGTACGTGTAAGAAAGACAGCGGGTTCGCGAGGAGAAATAGTGACACAACCTTGGAGAAAAGTATTGCTTTTATAGGGAAGGTCGTATTTTGGGCTCAGAGTTCGCTGCTACCGCATGTCCAGGGTTCAAGTCGCCTCATGGGATGTGCAAGATGGTTAAGCGATCGGCGTTTTAGATCACATCACTTTGCATTCTGGTTCTTGTAGTGCTGCATTAATAATCGGGCCAGACAAACTGTATGCCCCAGAATGCACCATGATGTATACTTAACAAGCATTGGCAAAGTCAATAGGTTTCACCTTTGCGAAATCAATTGGTTTTGTCAATTTTTTTGTACTTGTTGAGCAGCTGTGCAACATGTTTTTAAAAAAACTGTGACGCGGCCAACATTTTCTTTACCTTCAAGCCATGTTGCACAGCAGCCTGTGCTTATGTGCAACATGTAGAAAAAACACAGTCCGGGAGTATTTGGGGGTGGGGACAGCGACACATCGGCGACCGAGAAAAGGGTGGGGGTTGGGTGAAAACCAGGGGATGGTAGGGGGAAGTTACTTTTGGATCGGGAAGAGTACCGGGATAAACCAGATTGATTACAAAGCATGCACTTTGAAAGTGCAGGCTGGTTTAAAAAAAAAAATAATAATAATAAGCTTTGGCAAAGCCAATAGGTCGCATCTGTGTGAGAACTCTTGGCAACGAAAAGCAAAATGAACAGATGATAGACTGAATGCAGAACAAATCAAACATTCACCCCCAGTCACTGATCTCGGTTTAATCCATCTTTTTTTTTTTTGCTCAACATGTCACTCCAGTTTAAATCCAGCCATATGCAAATCAGTCTTGACCCTGCTCCCCATGGGAACAGTCCAGCCCAAACTGCCAAGCCACGTACTCCCTGGACAGGAAACAAGCATAGGGGACCGGTTTCGGGGTAAACTAAAAAAAACTTTGCACTTGTATAGCACACTACTCACCCGTTAGGGTCTCAAGGCGCTGTACACATACCGCTGTGGAACCCCTCCTGGCTTTTCCCTGTGAGGCGCCCACTCCTGGACAGCCCCAGGGTGAAGCCAGGCATCCAAGCGCTGTGAGGGCCGTTGTGGAGATTAAGCAAGCTATTGCCCAGAGTTACAGAGTGGGACCCATTAATTAGATTATGCACCAAGGTGAGAAATATCTGGTCCCAGGGAATTGAGCCCAAGACCCACTGAGGTGGGAATTGAACCCTGGTCCGGGGCCAGATCTCCGCATCAGGGTCTGCCGCTCTAACCATTGTGTCACACTTCTCCACCTCTCACCCCTAGTGAGCCAGGCTAGCTTGAATCCTGTTCTGTCCTGTTCCAGTGACTGCTGTTCAGCATAGCTAAAGATAGTGGTGTAGAAGAGTGGAGTGGCGTACAGTGGGGAAGAGTGGAGAAGTGTGGGGTAGGTTGGATAGGAGTGGCATAAATTAAAGTGGCAATTTTCTGACACAATCGTTTATTTCCATCCACCGCCGCCAACTTAAAAACAATGTGTGGTCTGTGTTGAATGTCTTCTGTCAGTGTCACATTGCAAATTCCTCATTAGGGTACTTTTCCCCAAGGGACATTATCTCAGCAAAAACACTATGGCGGCAATATTCTGATATTAGAACTGACGTGCTGCAGTGCACAAATATGTCACATTTTCTTTCCAACATATGTTACGGTTTCAAAACTTTAGTTACAGTGCCATAGGAAACTGCTCGCAAACCATCAGCAGGCGAGCAGAACAATAAGAGAAGTTACATATGGTGGTGACTTTGGAACTGGGGAACGGGATCAAGTCTCGGCATCAGACGAAAATCCTGTGATTCTGGGCAAAACACTTGGGGCCCGATTACGATTGTGGCGGTCTCTAGACCGCCACACTCGTGGTGGCAGTCTGGACTGCCACCAATGTGGTGGTCCGACCACCACATTACAATCCTGGCTGTCGGACTGCCAGGGAACCGCCAGCTCCACGAGGATCTCAGATGCCGGCGGTCTGGAGGATGGTCTGGAGGATGGTGGCGGTCCTAATCCTCCAGGGTAGCGCTGCAAGCAGCGCTGCTCTAGGGGTTACAACCCCCTTCTCTGCCAGCGGTTCCATTGCGGTAGGGCATGGGCAGTGCTGGGCCCCCCTGTCCAGCAGCGTTGCAGTGTTCAGACAGTGAACATTGCAAGGGTGCTAGTGCACCCTACGCACTACAGCATTGCCACAGGCCCGATTACGAGCCGTAGACAATGCTGTAGCCTGTTTCCTGCTAGGCCAGCATGTGGAAACTCCGGTTTCCACCCACCGACCTCGCAGGGAACTCTTAATAACTCCGGCGGGGAGGTCGACGCGTAGGTGGCGGCCACCCTATTGAGAGTTTGGCGGACGGGCTTTCCCGTCCACCCAACTCGTAATAGTGCCCTAAATCTCTCCTCGCATGCAAACAAGAATGTGTCCTTGTGTAATGTAGCTGGGGCTCCAATACCTTCGGGTCCCGGTCATGCTATGTAAAACTGCAAAAATAAGTCCTCGAGTGGCATCTAAAGCTTGCCCTCATGGAAATACTGGTGTGCCACTATATAACAAACAGAGGGGAAAAAGCACATAAAGCACATGGCAGGTGAAGGGGCACTCACAAGTGAGCAAGTGCAGCAACGAGCCACATAACCTACAGGTAACTGGCATATTTTGCAAGGTGGCAAGGGCAGGATCACGCTGTCTGTTGCAACCAGTTTCAGACAGCGTGACAGGAATAGCTATGTTTTTTATATCAGGGATGTGGAATTCCTATCGCCCGACTCCCAGGACATATTGTGAGTCAAATACAAAAAGTTTTCATGTCTATTTTGTCATTGGGGCAAGTAGGCCCAACCTCTTGCAGCACAAACCCTTTGGCTGCCAGTTTAAAGTACATTATGGATCAGGGAAGGGCACTTTCTGCAGTTAAGGTAATATTTGTGTTCATATGTTAATGCTGTTCAAACTTGTATTTGTAGTTCATTAATGCAAAGCTTTTATCATGAGGGTGAGAGCTCTAAGGAAAATTTCTAAGCCCCGGAATGCAAAACTGACAGCGGTTCCAGTATAAAAATGTATACACACGTTTGCAAAACTTAACAGTGAGGATACTTATAATGCTCCCATATCGCTCTCTCTGATTAGATGCACATATTTCCTGAATCTTGAAAGCAAGATCGATGATTCTTTGCTTTCAAATTAAATTGTTCACAAAAAATGCAATTAGGAATAAAACGTTTTGCTAAACTACTGTAAGATTTTAGGTACTATTTCTATGAAGCATCATTTAGTAAAATGTGTTGATGTATACTAGTATTGTTAAAAAATATTCATAATGGAATATCCGGGTAGTAAGTGTCAACAGGATTATGGAAAACATAAAACTAAACAAGCATTGACAAAGCAAAAAGTTCTGAAATCGGTGGTAAGCCTTTTTGGTTGTCTATGCTTGCCTTATTTTGGCATGGCTTTTGTACAACTTTATAGCTGTGGGAGCTGCCGGACCGCCATTATAATCTTTTTTGGCAAAAATAATAATATTTTTTGTTCTCAAAAAGTACACATTGCCACAACATTCCTGGCGCTGAATAAAACTATATTGTGTGCCGATATGCTCCTTGTAAAAGATAAGAATGCTGTAACTCACAGTGAAGCCAGTCAATAGATAAAGTGATGAAATTTTCATAAAAACAAAAGGTCTTGGTTAACACCAGACCTATTTATTCATCCAGTTCTTAAAGAAAGTCCCCAAATTAACCCATGGTATACAACCTTGCATTTACAGCTTTCACAAATGGATGTATGTCGGAAAAACGCATGCCTTTACAACGCATGCCGTTACTCCGCATTCATTACAATGAATGCGTCTTTAACACGCATTCCTTTACCACACATATCATTACAGTGACATGTCTTAGGGAAAGCGCTGGACTTTGGAGCAGAATAATTCACTATTCCAACTCCAGTTTATGCAACAGTAGGGAAAGCATTAGACTTTAAAGTCCAACGGTGCTTTCCCTATGGCATGTCATTGTAACGACATTCGTGGTAAACAAATGCATGGTAAAAACATATCCGATGTAGTGACCCTGTTGTAAGTGTAGCACGTGGGTAGGCCCTTGCGGAAAAGGCTGTTTGCCTCACAAATTCACAAGAATTTACAGAAGTAGGCCAGGAAATCGTACTACTACAAAATATTTGTGAACTGCATTTTAGCACAAGCAAATATGAATGTGTCGAATTGCTTTTGTGAAAATCTGTTGAGTGTTTACAAGTTCACCTTCCCTCCAACCACTTTTTTCCCAGCAGTGGAAGAAATGCCCTTATCCGGAGTAAATTTCTAACCTTTCTCAGTATGGGAAAAGATTTGAGAAGAGCTGGTGAAACTCCTAAACATGCAACTTAGTAGGTTTGCACAGACACAAAACAGCATTCCAAATCTGGAACGATTAGTTGTGCTACCTCCAGCCCTAGTAGGTAGATCTGTGGAAAGGTGGCAATATAAGGGAATTGCTAGTTTTAAACCTTATTATCGTATAGGCCTTGACATAATCAGAGAGGCTATAGTTAGAGCTATTATATAATGAAATCTGCCATAATTTGTCACCGCACTACATGGCAACATAGGAACAAGTGGATTTTACTTTACTTGGTGATGTACAAATGATAAATATGTTTTCTGAAATCCAATTTTCACAGATTATTGTTAATACTATATCTAATTTGATCAGTAAAACTGTAAGGTAGTGAGAAGGTTTTTGGACATTTCTTGGAAATGTATTGTCTGTTAATGACAGT
This sequence comes from Pleurodeles waltl, assembly GCF_031143425.1. Taxonomy (NCBI): domain Eukaryota; kingdom Metazoa; phylum Chordata; class Amphibia; order Caudata; family Salamandridae; genus Pleurodeles; species Pleurodeles waltl. Next base: position 1,029,382,695 of record NC_090449.1, on the reverse strand, counting down.
GCGCTACCACGGAATGCTTTAGTAATATATTATTTAAAATCAATTGTTTAAGCATGAACAGAGAAACACTCCTGCCCTGATGGCCATGTTATTAGTAAACTGAGAGGTAAGTCAGGGATCACCTATGTGAGGGCTAGATTCTTATTACACAATGAGCAAACATTTAGTCAGTTTAATCAAACAAAAGAGTTTTGTTTTGTACAGCAGAAATGTTGATGTCACATATTTGAAAGTGCACTCACATGGCAGAATGTAAAAAAAAAAGGCAACTCTGTAAATTAAAATATTTGCCAATGATCACACAATTTGAGACCAGTTTATGGGTCAAGTACATTACAGTTAGGTTGAGTAGATTATTCAACCCGCAGGTCTAGTAAACATTTTATGATTTTCCAAGGCATGCAATAAATAATGAAACTAGAGTTTTGGGTATGCGTGGAGGCTCTACCAAACAAGGCTATGACTCATGAGCCTTCCACTGGCTACAACAATTGTAAATATTTAATATATGCAAAAACTAGAAAATATACATATCATATACGTGTAGATGCTGGCAATGTCAATAAAGTGCTAATGTATAAGATGGTGACAGTTATATGTATCTCATTTGCTTCCTTCAATAGACCATGTCACATTGCTGGAAAATGTCTATCATATCGTTAGACATATACGGCCATTCCACAGTGAGAGCCAATCATATGTTTCCAACATACCAATCCTGGCTACAATGCCTTCTGAGTCACAGCACAGCAATCTCAGCTGCAGAGCTGCTGTCATGGGAAGAAGCTCTTTTCATGTACAGTGTTTATTCTAAATAAAAACAACATTGTCACGTAGACAGTGATATATGCTCAAGCAGCGACTGGGAAAATGGGTGGGAAGATGGGTTAAGCAGCAAGGCAGTAGGTTGGTGGTGGATGGGCAGGCAATGAGGAGGGAGAAGCAATAATGAGGATGCAATAGGGAGTGGGGAGTATGCAAGGAACGATGTAGGAATGGCACTGGGGAGGAGAGGGGAGGGGAGGAGAGGAGGTGGCCTGCGGTTGCACTCGTATGGAGTGCTAGAAACCAAATTTAAAAAAAACAAAGTACCTTCCAAAGAGCGTATTGAAAGGACACTGGCCACTGACTGGAAGCTGTACTTAGGCAATGCTCCACGGCATGGCCAGGCAAAGTAGGAAGACATGCAAAGTGAAAGCCGACGACGTGCTGACCAATCAAAAACATGGAAATTAAAGCAACTTTGATTCCAACGAATTGTAAATAATAGGCAGGCTTAAAGCCCCTTTTTAGATAATTATTATTATTTTTAAGTACAATAGTTGTCACAAGTGACAGCACAAATGTGCTGCCTGCAAGCTTGACCAAAAAAGATTACTTGGGGATTTGTTTGAGCTGAACAGGTAATGTATATAGCTCTTTAGAAGTCTGTTAAATTAAAACTGCAGAACAGGTTCAAGGCCTTGCAGGATACAGGTGTGCTATGATTCAAAGGCAAACACTCACAAAATTATAAGTTACCCTTTTCAAATGATGGCTCCTAGGTGGCACACACATGTAAGTTAATAATTCGTGCACACATCTGCAGTGTGGCGACCAGACAAGTACAATACACACTGAAAAAGAATGCGAGTCATTATCAAAATGAAAATTTTTGTGTGAGGGAGGATTGTAATGGAGAACAGAAACAATGTATAAAGTTGCAGCACTTATTTTATGTCATGTTCCTTCAGATGACAGGAGCAACCCACTCACACACACACACACCTCTCTCTCTCTCTCGCCCACCCCCCCCCCCTCCTAAACTGAATCTGTGGAAGCTGCTAAGTCTCGGTTCAGGTTATTCTGTTCTGTGAAATGTATATGAGACTGACAGAACACATATACATGCTAATAACAAGTACAACCTGTTCTATATAGCGCTTCATCTCACAGCTGTGCAGTTTCAAACCATGGCAAATAGCCGGTGTTCATGTGCCGGAGTTAATACGTGTATTGTACAGTGACATCTGTATAGTGCTTACTATCCCTATTTGGGGTGCTCAAGCGCTTATCCACACGGAGAGCACACTACATCGTGTGGGTGTGTGGCTGGAAGAGTGTTGTCTCTGCTTTAAGCCTACGTAGGTAGTTGTTTCCATTTTTGCTGAACTCAGAAGGATGGAGGGCTGTACTGGCCTCACCGACTAGAAGTTGTGACATTCTGATCTCAACAGTTAGCTCTTATTCACTGAACAAATTTAGGCGCTTCAGAAGCACATGCCTGGCACAATCTTAGCATACAGTCCAATAAAGGTATCAAAATGTTGAGTCCTTGGCAGTGAAGATAATAGGGTATGTGTAATTGTCTCGTGTTTAATCCTAGCGTTATACAGAGGGGTGAAGTACACCTGTCTGTGTCAGAGCCGGCCAACGAGGTGTTACTGCAAGCCGAAGTATAATTCTGCGAGACTTCAAAAGCTATGTACTGTGCAATATTCCCATATTATTCCCTATCCCACCAGTAAAAGCATGACATGCTTTAATATTTGGATTTTTGGGTTAGAATAACACGGAGAAAACTACTGTTTGTAGAAGTAGTGGAGGAGTCCTGGAAAGCTTACCTCTGAGTAGAGCGAATGAGAGGAAATGTGCAGTCTGCTTCCTGGACATGGCTGCTGAATACACCTCCTGCCCATGGAGTCCGCTAGTGCTCCCATGGAGTCCGCTAATGCTCCCATGGAGTCCACTAGTGCTCCCAAAAGCATGCAGCCAGGGCTCCACACTCTATTCTCAACTCCACACCGAGGCACCAACTTCCACAGCAATGAGAGGCAGCCGTAGTGGGGGCTGAGAGGGCCCACCGGCAACCTCAAAAGACACAAGAGCCATCAGCCGTCCACCACACGGCAGCAACTACCCAGGCAACATGGGATCCATGTGGCACATGTTTGAATTTTCCAGCTCGGTGGCTTTGGTGAGAATCTGCCTAGAGACGAGAGTAGGAACATTTTAAAAAAAGAGTACCTGCATTGCAGGAGCCTGCAGTGGAAGGACACTGGCCACCAGATACAGTAATTGGTCCAGGCTCCATGGCAGAACAAAGACGTAAAACCCAGGAGGAAGACTGAAGTGAGGAGGAGGTACTGAGCAATAGTGAGCAAGGAAAAGGGAGCCATGTGAGAGCCAGCCAATAATAAGTAAAGGTGACGTGGAAGCCCGCCAGTGGTAAGTAAAGGTAAGTAACGGGCAGGTTCTAAGCCCCTTTTAAGATATTTTTTGTTTTTTCTTAAAAAATACAAGTGATTTTGCAAACACAGTGCAGGCCAAATCTAAAAAACAGTCCCTGTTGAACATCACAAACCAGGAATGGGACATATTTATCAGTTTATTTAGCAAGGATGGGAGACCAATTAGTGCCAGAATCTCTTTTGTACCACACCCCTCTTTTTAGGTCTGGATTTTGACAATGCAGCTGTCAAGCAGGCTTGTTGCTTACAATACATATAGAATTGGCTTTTGGTCCAGTCTTTGCAATAAGTGTCTTTCTGCACTAGACTTTTCAGTAATTGGCTTGAGACGTTGTCATAGAGGTCTTGGCTCATCCTAGTGGCTTTTCTCTCACCAAACTCTATTGGCTGTTTAAATGTATCTTTCCACTTTCATTGGACTGCTTACATTTGAGTGTATAAGGGGCTACTTTACAACTAAAGCCCTCACTGTACGCTCCTGCTTACTTCTCTCCTGTGTCTTGCATTAACGTGCTAATGCATGTACTAGCACATAAAGCCTAGACCTTTTGGCTATGTCAATGCTTATTTCAATTCTTAATATGTAACTTAATATTCTCAAGCTGACCCAACTCAGACATGAGTGGCCGGTGTTGGCCGGTGGTACCTAGAGTCTTACACTTACGAAGGGAAAGAGCATTATTTTAAAATGTATGATGTAAAACACTAGGATTAAATGTAAACTTCAAGCACCAGAATGTAAATCAAAAAGCGGGACTGGATGACCACAACATGAACAACCTGTGATGACTTTACTCTATTAAAACAACACAACATTGCCAAGCATTAACAAAGGCAAAAGATCAGAGCTTTTTAGGTTTGTCTACAGGAAGCACTTTTGTGCAGCGTGTAGTGTCAAAACACAATAAGTCAGCCAGTGTTGCATGGGGATGCCTCAATCAGTGTTGCATCATCGAAGTCCCAGTTATTGTGAAAAATCCATGTGTTTTCCAAAGAAGAAGTGTTGCAAGTGAGCCTCGCCATTCAGCAAGAGAGTGGTAATGGCGTGGTGAGTAACGGGTGCTACATTTTGGACTACATTGTTGCAAATATATTACTGAAGCATTATGTGGTAGCACACTCTCGTTTACATACTGCATATTTTCCATTGAAATGGTCACAAAATCCCACTGTCATGCACTTTTCCTGATAAAACTATTTAGTGCACAAATGATAATGTGTGGAAATCCGGTTTCTGCAAATATCACGGAGTGTCATGAACCAGGGCTTTAGATTCCATGGCCGAGTGGACAAAGAACAGGTGTGCTGTTTAGTCAGAAACTGAATTAGCAATAATACTTTTCATTGTGACTGCAGAGTTCCAAGATTTTGTAAGGTGAACTGTCTGACCTATGTGAAATGAAAGGCTTTTGGTATCCGGTCTTTCCTACCACACAACATTTATATAACTAAGTCAACTTTACAAACATTTCAAAATATATTTCAGTGGCTGTGAAAGACCATTTTTTCTACTTCTGTGTGATGAAAAAAATATTCTAATAGAATGAAATAAGTCAGAACACTTTACTTGGTGATGTGCGAATGATAAATGTTCACAGATTATTGTGAATACACTATAGTTTTATCAGTAAAGCTGCATGTTAGTGGGAAGGTTTTTGGACATTTCTTGAAAATTAACTGTCTGTAATTGACAGTGCGCTACCACATCATGCTTTAGTAATATATTTATTTAAAGTGAGTGTTTAAACATAAACTGAGAAACACTCTTGCCCTGATGGCAAAGCTATTGGTAAACTAAGAGGCAAGTCATGCATGGATCATGTGTACCCCATATGTGGGCTAGATTTATTATACATGGAGCAAACGTTTAGTGTAGTTAATCAAACAAAAGAGGATTTTTTTACAGCAGAAATGCTGAACTCACATATTTGAAGGTGCATTCATATGTGAGAACGAGGAAAAAGGCGACTGTAAAATAAAATATTTGCCTAGGATCACACAATCTGAGACACGTTTCCGGGTGAAATACATTACAGTTAGGTTGAGTAGATTATTCAAGCTACTCGACCAGCAGGTGTAGTAACATTTTTATGATTTTTTGAGGCCTGGTTTCCATCACACTTCAGAATTACAAAAATTGTTTCATTTGTGCTTTCCTAAATGCTGTTATATTTTGAAATAATTGTACAATTCATGTACAGGTGTTTACATTTTGGTGAAGATCCTACAGCTTTTGTTTCACATTCCCTGTTTCCTAGCACGATTATCAGATAGTTCACTTTACAAAATCCTCTTACTTTGCAGTCAGACACACAAAAGTAGACACCAATCTCCATGTTAAAAGAATAAGCAGCAATTTGTCAAAAGGCACAGCCCGACCTTTGTCCTCTGTCTTTGAATACAGAAATGTGACGAGATGAAAACAAAAATTAAAGGCTTTTGCATTGCTCATTCACCTTCTTAACTTCAGTGTGGGTATGTTCGGCACTCCTACTTCCGGGGCCTTTGAGGTCAGCCTCCTTCAGTCATTGGTTGTGTCACTGTCATGTTGGTCACTCTAAGTTCCAGCTATTGGCTGCTACAACTATCATTCAAGAAGCATGTGAAATTGCCTGTTCTCTGGTTTAGAACCATTTAATTGGTAAATAAGTATGTGAGCGCGCTTAAGAAGGGGTAGACCTTATTTGTTATTTTGAGATTAATGGGGAAGTGGTAGTGTTTGAAGTAGTTCATGACCTGTTGATGTTTCAATTAACGGCAAGCTCTGTGTTGTATTGTGCTGACAGTTCCTGTGGTGTGTATGTAGCAAGCCTCAAAGCTGTAAAACAGGCACAAACACTTGAGGAGTACCAAAATCTCCAGATGTCTGGCAGGAAGAGAAAGTCCTACAGCAGATAGGGTGATCAGATAGTGCTATGTCAACAGAACACCGCTTTTTCTTTCCTGGACTTAGCGATGGCTCCTCCATAATAGCGGAGGAGTGCCACCCCCTGGCTCGGTCAGGCAGGTAATGACAAATAAAATGATAAAAAAAACAATGTTATTATCATTTTATTTGTCGCTGTCTCTCTGACAGCTTGGACTGTAGGGTGGGATGGGGTGGGGTGGGGCCTGGTCATAGGGAGGAGTGGTGGGCACTGTAATGTGCTCATGTCAGTTTGGCCAGCCATCTTTAGTCTGACCAAACCGAACATGCGCACTTACATTTCTCCAACCTGGCTGTGTTACACAGCCGGATTGGAGAAATGGCACATACATGGTTTGCTTTAGCATGAGAGCAGCGTCTGGATTGGGAGCCTGTGGTGACTGCTGAGAAGAGAGGGAGTGACCGGCAGCAGGACAGGAAGCAGCAGTGGGAGGGAGCAGCATACCCGCACCACCACCCTTGATTGCCGCCACTGCCTGGACTTTACTTTTACATATATTTATTATCAGGTTCATTGGTCTAATTTGCTCATTTAAAATGAACCAAGACTATAACTCCCAAAATCCACTGATATATAGAAGCATAGTCCTGGAATAGGAAAGCTGTAGTCCGGTGAAATGGTTCCATCTGGTCACCCTAACCGCGGGGTTCACAGCACACTGCTGGGACCCTGCAGTGTGAATGTGGCAACCCTAAGGGCATCTACAATAGACAAAACACCTGCTGAGGCCAGGCATCTCCCATGCCTTGTGGAAAGGGGAAGTTCTAGTGAGTTGTTAAGTGTGGCAGTTGCACTAGACAGTGGGTGATTCCCCTTAACTCAAAGCAAAAGGCACACCTATGCGGGTGACGCAATGTATATTGTAGAAGGCTGGCTCAGTATATTGTGTACATCTTTAGGTGAGGCACCCTGTACTGAGTCCAGGCAACCCTTAGTGATACTGTAGGAGGTTCTAGATAACCAGAGCTCTCAGAGGGGTAGCTGCTCTCCACAGCTACCCAAGGCTTATCCAGGAGGGTGTAAAGCAGTTGCAAATAACACACAAGTCAGTCAGTTGTGTACACAGGAAAGATCCACACCAGTGTTAGAACAATATTCTATATTTTTTGTAATACACACACTAGAACTAACTTTGGTATATCTCCTAACTGGAGATATGATCATACAAAAATATACTATAAAAAGGTACGTACATCATATAAGAACATGTGCCCCTATGGGGGAACCAAACCTTATACTAAGTAAATGGAATGCGCGAATCACTCCCAATCCAAACTACAACCCAAGGACCCAAGGGACTGGGGAAGCGCAGGAACACCTAAGGTAAGCAGATAGGATTCCCTAGGCGCCCGTGTGCAGAGTTGTAACTCCAGGTTAGTGTCCATAGGATAACATTGGGAAGTCATAGTTGGAGTTTTCGAGTTCTGAGACCCTTCCCAGAGGACCCCAAGAAAACCCATAGGGGCAAGGGAGGTTGGATAGTGTCCCCGCTCCTGGATACCCACAACAGCGGAGTGCATACACCGTGAGGCCAGGTGCATTGGGGTGAAGTCTTGTCAGAACCTCCTGTTGAAGACAATGGAGACCTCGGTCGTCCAGCTGCTGTTGTGATACGTGGATTGGGTCGGTAGAACCCAGGCATGGATTCCTGAAGAAGCTGACCTAGGGAAAGAGGGGACAGAGTCCAGACCAATCGGAGGTGCCCAGGTGGTGCAGGAGGGCAATGCCCACCCTTCCAGAAGATGCTTTTCTGTTGGACGGTAGTCAAAGAAGTGCAGTTGTGGAGTCCAGGCGATGCAGGAAGACCCCTGGAGCCATCTACAAGCTGTCACATGCTGGATGGTGAATTGCAGATGGGTCCATGGTCAACGTGGCCACCAACAAGCCTTTGCAAATGCAGGGAAGCGTTACATGAAGTTTGCAGGATTTGTGCTGACCAGCAAGGTCCAATTGACCCAGCCTTTGCAGGTAGGTCTGGGCCAGCCCTCAGCAAGCAGGAGAGCCAGGAGTAATCCATGGAGCCCCCAGCAGGACACTCTGGCAGCAGGCACAGGGAGTTGCAGGGAGGCCTCAACAGCACAACAAAGAAAGATGCCCACGTCAGAGGAGTTGCAGAGAGGACATTGTTCTTGGAGCTAGCGAGTGCTATAGACCAGGGCTTCTTGAGGTTTCGAGGACTTCAGACTGAAGAGCCAACAAGCCTTGGCAACGACAAACAGACGCGGTGCGCAGGGATTCCAGCCAAGCAACTCCTTCGAGGGACCACAGACTTCTCAGTGCAAAGAAAACAGGTCAGTCCTCTAGAGAACCACCACCTGTGTTGCAGAGCCATGAAGAGTCCGTGGGACAGCAGGATCCACAAACTGGTCATAGTCATTGAGGTGCCTGTGGATGCAGGGCAGTGACTCCATCTCTCCAAGAGAGATCTGCTTTCCTAAGTGCAGACACCTGTGATTCTGGAAGATCAACAGCCATTGGGGTTGCAGACGTCTTGCAGAACTTGGGAACAAAGTTACAGTACGAGTCCTCCTACTGGTTACAGTCCTGCTGTTAGTTCCAGCGAAGAACAACAGCAATTCCAGTGTCTGGATTGCAGAAGTGTCTTGCAGAGGAGACTTGCAGACAGTTTTTGAAGTCTTGCAGACAAATCTAGGGTCCCGCCCTCAGGGAAGCCCTTAAGTAATCCAGGAGGGGGATGGACACTTAACTGAAGTGACCCACCTATCGGGGGGCAGGGACTTCAACCAGCTAGACTAACCAGTCAGACGCTCCCAGGGGCCTCTGCTCATCTTGTTTCTAAGATGGCAGAATCCAGTGGCCACCTGGCAGAGCTATGTTCACCTCTCTAGGAGAGGAGTTGGACAGGAGAGTGGTCACTCCCTTGTCCTTTTTGTGGTTTTGCACCAGAGCAGGAGCTGGGGGCTCCTGCACTGGAGTAAACCGGTTTATGCAAGGAAGGCACCAAATGTGCCCTTCAAAGCTGTCTGAGGGTGCTCAGAGGCACCCCCACCCCAGCCCAGTGAAACCTATTTCTAAAGGTGAGATGGTCACACCTCTCCTCTACAGGAAATCCTTTGTTCTGCCTTCCCCTGCCCGAGTTAAGCTCAGCAGTGGGAGGGCAGAACAGTTTCTGGGGTCGGCAGCAGCAAGGAGTGGCATGCAGATCCTGGAAAGCTGTACAGGCAGATGTGGGGGATCCCCTAGGGAACCCCCGAGTACATGGTATAATGCAACTAGCACTGGAATTGGTGTATTTGCATGATTCCAACATATTTGATACCAAACATGGCTAGATTTGGTGAAGCCATTATGTAGTTGACATCTTGTGTGGACTGGTATCCACTACATACCTTAAGGTGGCTTCCCCACACTTGCAAAGCCCAGAAAATGGAGTCTGGGGTTTGTAGGGGCACCTCAGCTCTTGCAGGTGTACCCTCACACTGAGAACCATGCACCCTGCCCTTGGACTGAAAGGTCTACCTTAGGGGTGGCTTACAGGGTCAGAATGCAGTACGCGTAATATAATGCAAACCTTATATCTGGGGTGAAAGGTGCATGCACCATGTCACACAGGCTGCAATGTAGTCACAGTTTGCATGGGCCCCTGTTGGTGGCACAATACGTGCTGCAGCCCATGGGGGAACCCTGGTGTACCAATGCCCTGGGTACTTAGTACTATATACTAGGGATTTACATGAGTGCACTAGTATGCCAATTGTGTGGTGTAAAAGTTACTTACCAACTCAATTTACAGGATAAATCACTGACACTGGGGTCCTGGTTAGCAGGATCCCGGTGTACTACAGACCAAACTCACTGACACCAGGCAAAAAGTGGGGGTAACTATGTCAGAAAGGTACTACTTTCCTACATATATCACCCAGTGTGTGTGTCACCTTGGACCTTAGGATGACGATTAGCTCAGCTCCCTGAGCTTTGTGATTGGATGAAGCAGACTACGTGCCCCGTGATACCATTATGGAAAGGGTTCATTGTTCCTGTTTGCACCACGGTGCACCTTAAATGAGGAGCACTGGGTGCGAACAGAGACAATGCGCTCTGTTACTTGTAATGCATCGCTTTCAGGGCAGTTGCTAACTCCTGCTGCCTTAGGGGCATGACATTAGTGAAAGGCAGGGTGGCCCTGTGAACCAGCCACTCTGTCTTTCACAGTGCAGGTGGTACCTAACCTGCACTTCAAAAAGGTGACTCAGAAAGCCCACCCTTGCAGATGGATAGAGAGAGTGACTGCAGCCACGTGGAGGAGGGTGTTTGGGGGTTAAATGAGACCCCATTCATCCCCTTGCTAGGGTGGCCCTCGGAGAACAAACTGCCTATGTGCCATATGTTTGTAGTGCAGTTAGTGTGCCTCTTGGCGGCCACTTTGCCTCTGCACCCACGTCCACATTATGACACGTGGCAGAGGCAAATTGGTTCCCTTATTTGCATGTGGCCACACCCTGATGCAAATGAGGGAATTGCCCAGGTGATGCCCCCTTATAAATGCATTCTTGACTTGGTAATTGTAACTGGAGGCTTTGAGTCAGGTCTGCAATGTCTGTGTCAATTTTTTTCGTCATGATTTCACTTTAACTTGTTTTTTATTTGAATCAGGAGCTTAACTTTTTAGAGTGACTGGTTTGCCAACACCTTTACTGTCTATACTCCGCCCATCAAATTTATAGATGACTTCCAGCTGAGCTCACTTCTCTATACATTGGCTGGAGCCACCATCATAGAAGTTTATTTCAGTGTAGGAATAGTTTTATGGGTATTTCCGTCAAACGTGACAGCTGGCCATCAAACTTTACCAAAGTTTTTTTTTCTCCACAAATTGCTATTTTGTATTTTTTTTTCTTCAATGAGATGTGGGGTGGGGGGGGACTTTAAAAATAAAATTTAAAAAAATACTCTTCTTCATCGCCAGAATATACCTGGCGATGACATACGGTAAAAAAAAGAAGAAAAAAAAAATTCCACTGTATATAAGGCGAACGGTCAGATGACTTACCTCTGCCAGCAGCTTTTCCATTGGGCTATCATAGGAAGTTTTACATTGACTGAGTAAATTTTACTCCATTGACGTAAAACTTGGTCTGCCAACTTAAAACTGGGTGGGTGGACCTTGAGCTTGGCAGACAGGGTACTCTGTCACCTTTCAATTGATTGTCTATTCATCAAACTGTAAACCAGCCATAGGGGCCCATCGAATGCACATCCGTCCATCCTAAACCCTGGTCACCTCACCCATCTACCCTGCAGCCCACTGCTTTTTTAAATTGGGAACCTGCCCTAATGGGAACAGTGCATCCTAAACCCTGGTCACCTCACCCAGTCACCTCACCCACTCACCCTGCAGCCCATTGTTTTTTTTAATTGGAAAATTTGAGATTTACACCCCCTGAATCTCGCTGACTAATCTACGCCCTGAGCGGACGCACACACCTGCCGCCGAGGCACTTTATGTGAAACTGCCCATCAGCCAAGACTGGGGGTTGGGGAGTGGGTAGTAGACCATTCAGTGTGTCACGTCACTGGAATGGCTGCGCGCCCAAAGTGTAGAGGACCCTATATTTCAAATTAAAATAAATTGTTACAACACTCGCTGTGCTTCTGTTTTGAATGTCAAGAGACGACCTACGTAAACGCTTTTTATTCCTTTTATCTTAAAATGGCAATAGTAAACTTTAAATCTCGAGTTCTTGGCAATGTTTGTTTTTAAAGTCAACAGTGTGGTGTGTGTGTGTGCGTGATATATATGTACTTATCGGCAGTCTGGAGAGCAGGGATGGAAGCTAACTGCACTTCTCAACAAGGCTCCTATACTGTAATAAAAGTTATGTTACATTGGTGATGTCATTTGTATACAACACAGTCTGCCATTACAAAAGCTTTATAATACCTTTGGCTGTCTAGGGTTTCCATTGCTGACCGGAGTCTGATTTCAGGTGTGCGAATACCAAATTACGCCCGGAAAGTTTTGAAAAGTTGAAAGCCTTCTCAAGCGTGTGAATAGCGTGTTTATCACTATGGCATAGCTTCAACTATTGGCTAGATTTCCTACAAAAAGTGTTTGCATACTCTCTCCTCTTCCCCGCTTGAAGGTTCCCTGTGTGTTTCTCTTGAAAACCCATATTTTGGGTTGAGTTTCCAAATGGAATTTCTGTCAAGTTGGTGAACCCTTCGCAAACATGATGAAGTTGGCCAAAGCAGACTTTGCGCTGCCCCCACCTGTAACCTTGCCAGCCCGTCTCAGGCGACGCAGTATTGTAGGGACAGTACCAGCACTTCTCGGCAGGAAGTGTCTTGTTTGCTGATGTGGAAGAGAAGTAAAGATGTGGTGAGTACAGATGTAAGGAGATAAATAGGTGAACTACTTCTCCATATGGTACAGCAAATTGAGGAGGTGTAGAGGCAAAGATGGAGGTAAAGTACAGGTGGCGAAAGCAGGAGAGTCCGACTCGAATGGAAGAAGAGATGGGGAAAGTAGTGAGAGCGGCTGTTAAGGGCGTGGTGCGTGTACTGATGGGGAGAGCGGAAAGAGCAAGTGTGGAGTATAAGGAGGGCTTTAAAGTAACTTTATAATGGGAGAAGATAGATATAAAGATTCGGAGGGTGGGAGGGGATGTTACTGGGGGGTTTAGGAGGTCAAGATGGAAAGAGCAAAGGAAAGTTGTCATTTATAATCCAAAGCTTCAGTGTACTCGAACACAAAGGGCCGGGTTTAGATCTCGGTGGAGGTGAATACTCCATCAGAAACCTGACGGATATCCCGTCCACAGTATTACGATCCCATAATATCCTATGGAAATTATAATACAGCAGACGGGATATCTGTCACGTTTGTAAAGGAGTACTCCCTCCGCCGAGATCTAAATCCTGCCCAAAGTCCCAAATGCTAAAAACACTTGTCTTCAAAAGGTTCCAAGACTTCTTACTCTATATTGTATCACGTTCATAAAAAACAGCCACATATATCACGCTTCGTTCATATTTCCAGAACTTCTTCCGGGATAATGTAATATCTTCATATTGCGTGGTCACATTGTGATACAAGTATTCTTCATCTTATAAGATGAAGATCATCCTATTCATCTTATAACATGAATACTTGGCTCACTAAGTGATCACATGATAAGATGATCATTGTATTCATCTTATCGTATGATAACTTAATGAGCCAAGTATTCTTCATCTTATAAGATGAAGATCATCCTATTCATCTTATAACATGAATTCTTGGCTCACTAAGTGATCACATGATAAGATGATCATCGTATTCATCTTATCGTGTGATCACTTAGTGAGCCAAGTATTCTTCATCTTATTAGATGAAGATCATCGTATTTATCTTATCATCTTATTGTGTGATCATTTAGTGATCCAAGTATTTTCCATCCTATCAGATGAAGGTGATCTTTTTCATCTTATTGTCTGGTCACAACGTGATACAAGCATTCTTCATCTCAACAGACTTGGTCCTTAATTTCGTGCACTTTCCATATAAAGTAAGTGTCAAAAAAGGTCACCAGTGCCATGCAGCACGCAACATAAGTCAGATTAATGTTGTGGCACATAGTTAAAAGTAATGGTCATCGACTAGTCTGCTCCAATCTGGATAATAAGTACAAATTTCCTTTTATACACATGGCTTTCGAACTCCAAACATTTGCATACTGACTGCTTGGAGGGGGTACTGGTACTTTATCCACGACCATGTGTATATAAGAAATTTGAACTTTCTATCCAGATCAGCCATGACTCGATGGGGACCATTATGTTTTTTGATAACCAACTGTATTGATCTTTAAATGTAATTAAGTGCATGACTACAGAAGCCACCTCTTGCCAATCCACCACACCCTCCTCAGCCAAAAACACAAAGGAATACGGGCGACATCCACTACACCATCACCCGCAGAGCATGGTGATCCTTCCACAACCTACATATGCCTTCGTGTTTGCGAGGGCGCCCACGTGCCACTTACACTGGTTCCTCTTCTGTCGCACAACAATGCACCCCCTATTCCACCCCTCAGCCACTGTTGGCGCAGTGGCCACTTTCCACCATGGAGCCTTTATGGCCCCACCGTGGGGCCAACCTGATGAGGTACCTCTCCCCCCCTGGAGCTGCCAAGATCCTCAACACCCCCAGTAGTGAAGACCCGTATGTTTAGCTGTGTGGCTCGAAATTAATGAGACTTTATGTGGGAATTGCATGGCAACAATGACTTTTTTGGAGACCTTGTTTATATAGAAAATATAGACTGCTTAAGAACTGGGTCTTCTACAATGAGGAACACTTGTATAATTATGTGGACACAAAGTTACATTATACTATGTGAGTCCTGACTATAATTTTTAAATGTCCTCCCCAGGCCAACCCTCCAGCACATCATTTGCTCCCCTTCCCCCACCCACTCCTTCATTGCTTCCTGATCCTCTCATGGGCCGTATTTTTTCAATCCTATTTTTGTTTTTTTGGGGAGCCCATGAGCTTCTATTTGCTGCTGGGGTGCCCCATTGTGCTAAAAGCACGTTTGCACCACTATAATGATTTTTTTTTAATTTTAATTTACCCGTTCAAGTGGCATCTGCCATCTTCAGTCGGTAAATAAAAAACAAAATGCCATCCGAATCATTTCCTAGGTGCACGCATGCGTGGTAAACGCATTCATACATGCAGCCGCCTAGGGAATGACATGGCCAGGTCAGCGTGCCTTTTTTTTTTTTTTTTGCCTCACGTGATACATCATTGGAAAATACAATAAGTCGATGAGTCGAGACCTGTTGACGTTGCCAATGCTTGTATTTACTGCAGTTAAACAATTCGCATAGCACGAAGCGAGAAGTAAATGACTGAATTTACCTGCCGCAAGATGGCCACACGCTAGCGCTGCACTGTTGACCAGGAGTTCACTACCTATCAACTACCCTTGTAATCACCCTGATAATGCGGATTTATTTATCCAGGTGAGGGGGGGGGACATGACGCTTGGAATTGCTGCTGAGAACTCCCGCGGGCCCGACTGAAAGGCTTGCCGCGCTGCTGAGACGGGAGTGCTCCAGCATAGCATGGCTGCTGAATTACAGAGACCGTCACGCTGTGCTCCGGTTTGCTGAGACCCAGTATCAAGGCAATACTGGTACCTTCTTCCCAGATTTCATGGCGTCCGTTCAAGCAGCTCGTAGAGAATACTTTTCCGTAAAGGGACAGCTAGTAAAAGCGGAGATCACCTATGCAAGGGTCTATCCAGAGCTTCTCGAGAACCATCACCAGGGCAAGCAACCCATGATGTCCGCGCATCTGATCTCTTTATCTAACTGGTGCAGTCACCCACCTCCAGGAGCTTGAGGGAGATGAACACTAGATTGATGGGTTCACACATAGCGGCATCCCCCTTCCCCCACCCCCGCATGATTGCATTCCAGTTGGTGCCCTAGATGCAGATCGCTGTGTAATTGTTTTTCATCCACGTTATTAGACAGGAGAGGAAATACCACCCTTATCTGAAGGAAACACCCGCGCCAGTTTCTTAGGGGCCGTCAACTTAACGAGCCCACTCCTGGCTGCCTCTAGTCACTCGGAGGATGCCCGGCACTCCCCTGCCCCTCCCATAGGAGCTCCCACCGTAATGCTGAATGTTTGGGAAACTGCAGATACCAATGTTAAGATTTGTTTTTCTGTTCTTTTTTGCAGGAGGTTTCAAGGGCGTTGATGGGTTCACTGGTGTGTCATGGATGGTGGTCTGGGTACGGGGTGGGAGAGGGGCACTGTAGAGGATTTTACCACTGTGGCACCTATAGACTCTATGCACGTACTAGCCTTAATGTTACAATCCATACTCGTCACTTGTACACTCCTGGCCTCATGCCAAACATTTCCAGGCGCCATCTACGTCCATCACCAGGATGACCACTAAACTTGTCTCACATGGAATAGCAGAGGAAGGCGCACCAGGCCTGGGCGTATTTCGCGAGACATAGTGTTGGGGTGGCACTACTTCAAGAGACCCACCTCACA
Source organism: Pleurodeles waltl (assembly GCF_031143425.1). NCBI lineage: Eukaryota > Metazoa > Chordata > Amphibia > Caudata > Salamandridae > Pleurodeles > Pleurodeles waltl. The sequence continues at coordinate 1,029,366,514 of NC_090449.1, read as the reverse complement.
CCCCACTCCAAGAAACGACTCCAGATAAAGTGGGCTTTGCAAGCCTATTTCTCCTTTCTCCTGTTATGCCAGGGGCGCAGCAATCCTCATAAAGAGAGGGACACAATTCCAGCACACATACACAGAATTGGTCCTTCAGGGCAGGTACCTCATACTACAGGGCATTCTAGAGGCACAAGACCTTATACCATGGTATACCATGGTATATGCCATCTCAGGCCAGCCAAACACACATGCGCACTGGGCTCTCTCGAACCCTGCACTGTGTTGCTGGGTTAGAGACAGCAGGCAGGGGCTCCCAATCTGCCTTGGAGTGCCAAACCAAGGCGCTCCAGCCAATCCTAACACTGCTTTCATGCTACCAGCCTTAGGATTGGCTGCAGGGCAGGCTGGGAGCCTGTACCTGCTGTGAGGACCGAGGGGCAGCGCAGCGGAGGTGGTAAGGAAGGTAAGGGTTTTAAAAAAACAAAAAATTGTCCTTTACTCCCCCCTCCCCCGCCACGTGCCGCCCCACCATTTTCCACCCCACGAGCTGTGACTGCATTATATGCAAGCGTGATTGTTGGAAAATTCGAAAGCTCAGCCCCCCCCCACTCTTACTGACCAAGCTACGCCCCTGGCAGAGGAGGTCACTAGCAGAGCTTCCACTGGGCTCTCATCAGATGAAGGGTCCGAAGGAGGCGAGGAGACTGGTTTGCCTATGGACTAGAGATGGGGAACATTGTTTCCCTACAACCCTGGCAAGCTTCCCAGTTTCACGTGTGATGTGTTACTCCAGTCCAGGTCTTTTCTTTGACTTTTGGGAATTTTAGTTTGCATTATTCCATTATAAAACAGGACCACAAGTCCCAGAATTCAAAAGAAAAAACCTGGACTGGATCCGCACATCATGCATGAATCTGGGAAACTTGGAAGCTACTATGTCTCCGTAATGGCTGGGAGATGCGCTGGACTGTCACGGCCGGGTCCATGGATTTATGTGCATTTCCCTGATTATATTGAGTTTGTACGAGGGACTGTTGAGTGTGAAGACTCCTGCAATGTTCTATTGGTATGATTCACCTGCTGGGGAATTTTTTTGTATGTGTACAAACAGAACAAATACATTAAAAAAACGGAATTTGCTGATTTCGGTTTTTTTGGGGGGGCGGGGGGGCGGCACTCTACGTTCTAAGACAACTCTCTAGTAGTTATTCAGTTGCTTTCGGGGGGCACCTATGTATGACTCCACTTCCCCTTAGTTTCCCTGTCGGGGGATTCTAGAAACTGGCTGTTCTAGCGCAAAGGAAATGTCACATTTCCAGAAAAGTTTGCTTTTCTGCGGTCGCTCAGCAGAAACCCGAGCTGCAGAGGACAGCGGGCACGGAGACAGATATCTGTAAAGCCGCCAAGAATACATCTACGTAGAAAGCAACGTGTTTGCCACTTCCTGGTTAGGGCTGACTAACTTCCTTTTTTAATCACATAAAAAAATCTGCATTCCACGCAGGGGAGCAGCGCGTAAACTAGGCCCCCTTCTCCTGGTTTGGTAGTAAAAGACACCCATAATTGGGACACATTGGGCTCTTCGCACCCTGTGGCCCCGGTTCCACTGCACCTGCTGCACTATTGATGGCTACGCCCCTGCTTCGATTCCATATAATTCTTCATGCACCACTCGCCGGTTTTGCAATCAATTTTGAGCTTTATATTACAGAATGAAGATACAAAATAGCAAGTTGTGGTGTGCAGACATTAAAAACAGAGAAACTCTAACTGGTGAGGCGTTATCTATGCAATTGTGGTCAATCCAGGGGCTGTTGTATTGTCTGAGTGATTTCTGATACATGTTGGTTCATGTAAGCCTATCGTTGCTCTCTTGAAGTAAGACCAACTATGCTTCAGGCTATTGGTGGCCAAGGCCTGTAGTACATATGTATGCATCTGTGCTGCAGCGCACCTATAAGTGGGTGCCTTGGGCAACCTTCTCACTGCACCCTTTTACAGCTAATGCACCTGCCCCATGCTCAACCGCAGACTCGTGCCCGCCCTGGGGGCATCACATTGGCGAAAGACAGATTGACTGTTTGAAGCAGCCGGTCTGCCTTTCACTGGTCAGGCAGCAACTGCACTTCAAAGTGGACAGAGATCCAAGCTCAGGAGGCCCTAAGTGAGTCCAGTATGTGTGCTTGGTCATCGTAGGTGATTTGGAAAAGAGAAGATCTGAGAACGTAATGTTTCTTATTGGTGATGAATAAGGACTCTTTGAAAATATAAATTTCCATCTTCCTTCTGAGAATATATGAGAGCATGTCTGTTCTTATTGGTGATAAATAAGGTACTTTTTGAAAAGATAATTTTCCATCTTCCTTCTAAATTGGAGTGAAGGTCTGATCCTGAATTGAGATGGAGTCCAAGGTAGTCTAATATCAGCATCCGAAATCACTGCCTGGATTTGTTGAGTCATTAGATGGCAGCCATTAGTCTTTTTAATAAGTTAAAACCCAGGCACTTGATAAAGCACACGACTTCATCGAAAAAATGCTTACCATCCTGCATATAGCTTTGCATGATCACTGTCTGAAATTCGTGGGCTGAAAAGTGAAAGTGTTGTGATGTGTACCTGGTAAGGTGCTAGAATCTCCCAGACCTGAATAATTGGTCTATCTCTTCTTCACTGTGTCCTATTATCTGCGCCTCTCAGTCAGTCAGCTTATAAAAGTAGCGTTTATTTATCTCTGAACCTTGGAGATGTATAACAAGTATCACCAAAGGAGTGACCTACTCTTCTAAAGGCAATAGCTCATCAGTAGAATTATTTCATTCAGATGTAGGCCTTGATTTAAAACCAGACAAGAGAAAGTACCTGCATCCCTGGAATATAATTGACAGATTGATGGAAGACCGGTATAGCATCAAACCCAAGGCAGAAGCCCTGCATCCCCCTCAGGATCACAAAGTACTTGCCAATTCCCACATCCTGTTCTAACTATGGTGGCCTGGGAGTGGGGGTAAGGGTAGGTTGAGCCAAATCACAGCTTAGAGCAGAATCTTGTGTACCTCCTCCCAGGCCCTCTGAATTCTGAAGTTCAAGGCCAGGACAGGCACTGCAGTCCATGATGGCTTCACCCCACAGCTGACAAATAGTCCAAAATCTCAGGAATACGCCCTCCACTCAGAGCGTCCCTTCAAAGAACACATCACCAGGAAAACCAAGACAGCATGGTACCAGGCCTCCTTCCTGAAAAAATGCCAACCTCTTCTTTCCAGAAATCTATTTCAGAATAACTGCACAAGCCCTGATCCTTTCACACCTTGATGGAGGCAACGCTTTGCTCAGCCGCCTCCTCAGCACCACTTTGGCACCCGAGAAAGGCATCCTACATACTGCAACACATTTGATCAAAGGCTTGAAAAAGTTTAACCATCTCTCCATTGCTGAAATGAAAGACAACCACTCCAGTTACTTTTCACAAATGGCCTAGTGTTGCACCCTATGTGCAGAATTTTAAAGAACTTTTGAATCGTTTCAACTAAAAATACTATTTGAGGGTTCCAGCTTGAAAATGTTACGTGCATGGGGGAAAATATGACTAGTGTTTCAAATCATTAATTATGTAGAATAACATAGCTGCCACAGAAACGTCATTCCAGTGGCCACGGGAGTGGGTTGGGTCTAGTTTGGTCTCCACACCCTCATCCCAGCCATTAAGAGTAAAGTCCCCAGAATGGAGAATAGCAGTTGGAACCAGGAAAACCAAGCCTTTTACCACCTGCAGATTCCTGGTTATGGCAACTTTACTGTGGTTATTTTCTATCTGCCCTGAGCAGGTGGAAAATACCATCTGACCCATAGGTGGTTTTACAGCGTGCAGATATACACCAGGTAAAATTGACCTGGTATTCTTGTACTCAGTCATTTTGGGTGTGGGATTACCAGGCCGCTCAATATCATCAAGTGCCATATCCCCCACCCAGGATACCGCCTCTGCCAACTCCCAATGAGATCTTGACGCAGAGCTTGTGATAGCCCTGGTGTCGCCAGTGAGCTGAATCCCGTCTCAATGCCTCACCATTGCCCCGAGGTTAAATTCCTACTTGTGCCACACAAGCGTGATGCTTTTTTTGTGCATTCAAATGTCCTCCTCTCTTGGACTCCCAGTCCTATTTCCATTGTTAATATATCAGTAGGAAGCAGCGTTCTATCAATCCATCACTTTGCTCTTAGCGATCCGGTCTGGTGGCTCTCTTTCGGGCTCTGCAGTCTGAGGGCCTGAGATCCAGTCCTTGGCTCCCCCACGGAGTTGTGTGATCCAGGTAAAATCTTTATAGATGTTTAAAAGTGCAGTTAACTAGCAAATATGGAATTTGTTAAATAGCCTAATTGACAGTATTACAACATTCTGGCATTTCACCTCTCCCCATGACCTTGAACGTATTAATTCTCTGACCTTCAAAAACGTTTGTGTACCTAACATTCTCCTCATATATATTATATCTTCTTTAAGCCTCCGTTCAAGCTGTTGCTGCCCCACCGCCTCCCTCACTTTCCTTCCTGCCCGGTATGATGTCAGCTTCTCACCTCTCTGCAGCACACTTCCGCTTACCCACCACCACAGATGTCCCCAATCACTCCTTCCACACACCGTGCTCGTCTGGTACCCTGTTGGTGTCATTGTGAAATCTCATGAGAGTCTGTCGATATGGTCCAGTGCCGGGTGCAAGGCTTTGTGGGCACGGGTGAATGGCTGGGTGAGGAGGTCAGGTGGTTAGTTGAGTGTCTCAGTCTCACACTCATTTACCACTGATCCGTAAACACAGCCACAGTAAGAGATTTCAGTACACCACCACATATTTGTGTGTGAGGAGGTCAGTTGGATAGTTGAGTGTCTCAGTCTCACACTCATTTACCACTGATCCGTAAACACAGCCACAGAAAGAGATTTCAGTACACCACCACATATTTGTGTGTGAGGAGGTCAGTTGGATAGTTGAGTGTCTCAGTCTCACACTCGTTTACCACTGATCCGTAAACACAGCCACAGAAAGAGATTTCAGTACACCACCACATATTTGTGTGTGAGGAGGTCAGGTGGTTAGTTGAGTGTCTCAGTCTCACACTCGTTTACCACTGATCCGTAAACACAGCCACAGAAAGAGATTTCAGTACACCACCACATATTTGTGTGTGAGGAGGTCAGGTGGTTAGTTGAGTGTCTCAGTCTCTCACTCGTTTACCACTGATCCGTAAACACAGCCACAGAAAGAGATTTCAGTACACCACCACATATTTGTGTGTGAGGAGGTCAGGTGGATAGTTGAGTGTCTCAGTCTCACACTCGTTTACCACTGATCCGTAAACACAGCCACAGAAAGAGATTTCAGTACACCACCACATATTTGTGTGTGAGGAGGTCAGGTGGTTAGTTGAGTGTCTCAGTCTCTCACTCGTTTACCACTGATCCGTAAACACAGCCACAGAAAGAGATTTCAGTACACCACCACATATTTGTGTGTGAGGAGGTCAGTTGGATAGTTGAGTGTCTCAGTCTCACACTCGTTTACCATTGATCCGTAAACACAGCCACAGAAAGAGATTTCAGTACACCACCACATATTTGTGTGTGAGGAGGTCAGGTGGTTAGTTGAGTGTCTCAGTCTCTCACTCGTTTACCACTGATCCGTAAACACAGCCACAGAAAGAGATTTCAGTACACCACCACATATTTGTGTGTGAGGAGGTCAGTTGGATAGTTGAGTGTCTCAGTCTCACACTCGTTTACCATTGATCCGTAAACACAGCCACAGAAAGAGATTTCAGTACACCACCACATATTTGTGTGTGAGGAGGTCAGGTGGTTAGTTGAGTGTCTCAGTCTCTCACTCGTTTACCACTGATCCGTAAACACAGCCACAGTAAGAGATTTCAGTACACCACCACATATTTGTGTGTGAGGAGGTCAGTTGGATAGTTGAGTGTCTCAGTCTCACACTCATTTACCACTGATCCGTAAACACAGCCACAGTCAGAGATTTCAGTACACCACCACATATTTGTGTGTGAGGAGGTCAGTTGGATAGTTGAGTGTCTCAGTCTCACACTCATTTACCACTGATCCGTAAACACAGCCACAGAAAGAGATTTCAGTACACCACCACATATTTGTGTGTGAGGAGGTCAGTTGGATAGTTGAGTGTCTCAGTCTCACACTCATTTACCACTGATCCGTAAACACAGCCACAGTAAGAGATTTCAGTACACCACCACATATTTGTGTGTGAGGAGGTCAGTTGGATAGTTGAGTGTCTCAGTCTCACACTCATTTACCACTGATCCGTAAACACAGCCACAGAAAGAGATTTCAGTACACCACCACATATTTGTGTGTGAGGAGGTCAGTTGGATAGTTGAGTGTCTCAGTCTCACACTCATTTACCACTGATCCGTAAACACAGCCACAGTAAGAGATTTCAGTACACCACCACATTTGTGTGTGAGGAGGTCAGGTGGATAGTTGAGTGTCTCAGTCTCACACTCATTTACCACTGATCCGTAAACACAGCCACAGTAAGAGATTTCAGTACACCACCACATTTGTTTGTGAGGAGGTCAAGTGGTTAGTTGAGTGTCTCAGTCTCACACTCATTTACCACTTATCCGTAAACACAGCCACAGTAAGGGATTTCAGTACACCACCACATATTTGTGTCCACACGCATATCCTTAAGCATCTTTGTGGGAACATGTGGAGCAGTTTGGGAGAATAGCCAGAGCACTGTCTTCTCCTAAATTGAATATATGTAATGCCTCCAGTTTCAACAACATCAATTTTTGTGAAGTGCTGGATATCTTGGTGAAGCAGTTTCACCAAAAGGTACAGTTTAATTTCACACTTCAAGAAAATGTGAATTATTGGGCACTTGTATGGAGAAGACACTCCACCGACCTCTGTGCGGTAGACAAGCTCGGCCATACAATCCATCATCTTCTTCTTTAGAATTTTGTTAAAACAGTAACTTTTTACTTGTGAACTGTAGCCCTTCATAATTTATCGAAAGATGCAAAATATTCAGTTTGTATATCTAACACAAGCACTTCTACTCCAGAGTGCACACAACATGGCCACATGGCATTAAAAAATAGAAAGAGTTCAATGAGCTACAGCTCTAAATTACAGATCTGAGCTTTTCTATATCATTTAATTAAAGGTTTAAAAAGTATACTGCATTTAATACCGTGATTTTCTATAAACCTTTAACATTAATTGCAAAAAGTGCAAGACTGCATTCAGGAAAGAAATGTCAGAATGCTATATCATTCAGAAAAACTAACAATTGTTAGTGTACTACTTTCTTTTTTTAGAGATTCATCCATTTCAATAATTATTTAAAACTTAAAATATTAATGCATAGTCTTTTTATATTTACTTGTAAACAAAGTATATATACTAGAAACGATGCACATAAGTGGTGAACAGTGACCGCTAAAGACATATAGGGGGTTATTCCAACTTTGGAGGAGGTGTTAATACGTCCTAAAAGTGACGGATATACCACCAGCCGTATTACGAGTTCCATAGGATATAATGGACTCGTAATACGGCTGGTGGTATATCCGTCACTTTTAGGACGGATTAACACCTCCTCCAAAGTTGGAATAACCCCCATAATTTGTTGCAACTTGTGAAATGTACCAGAATGTTTATATACTGCATTGCTGGCATATGTTGTATTGAAAGATGTACAAAGATTTTTTTTAAACTGTAAAAACTGTATTTCATACAAATACACTTGCATACATATATTTCCAAAATCTATTTTAGCCACATAGATTTCCCCAGAATCATATAATGATGGTCAAGTGCCACACCTAGAATAAGCACCTATTTTTCAGATTCCAATTTTAACAACACATCGATTAACCATCCTCTCCTATCTTCGATTTTGATTTGTAAAAATATTCTAAAATTTATCAGTAAAACATCCAATAAAAGAGTCCTCAACAGTCGGTTACCTCAACTTCTTTGAACAAACAACTCTTCAAATTTAACTTGTATTTCCCCTAATCTGTATTTCAGCACTACCTGGTAATTTACTTGATCTTTCACAGATGTTAAATGCCCAGATAATAATAAGAAAAACACGCCTCCTCTAGACCTTTTGGAAACTAACAAATTATTTCCTCAAGTTAGATCTTAAGATTTTGTGAAAAAGCAGAACAGACATGCTGTAAGGCCCATGTGTTGCTCTGGAAAATGCATTGTTCCAGTGTAAGTGCCAAGAAAGAAGGGGATTTGTGCTGTGGACGCCAGCATCCGTAGGCTGAGAGAATTACAATGAGTGCTTGAGATGCTCATCTGATTTTAATATTCCTGAAGATCAACATTAAATGTTACTTTTAAGAGCTTCATTCTAATTGGCCCGGTGTTAGGTCGATTTTTATTGGGTCCAATAAATGTGACTGCTGGGTCATAAATGATCAAGTCCTATAAATAACTCCTCATAATGGCCCCCCACATGTGGATGTTGTTGCCCAACACTCCCATCTGCATGTCCCATTAACTAGTGGGCATTTTGTCCCCAATAAAATTAGGCAGGTTTGACCCCCGGCCAAAATTTATCTGAGTAGAACTGCTGGCATACGGTTTTAACTGCCAAGCTCCTAATAGGCAATAGGAGTTACAGAACATATTGCAGCTAAAGGGGTGGCGAGAAAAGGCCCAGGTTTCCAGTTTGCCTGGGCGCTCCCAGTCAATCCTAACGGTGCTCTGAGCAGCATCAGGATTGGCCGCAGGCAGGCTGGAAGCCTGTGCCTGCCTGCAGTGATGAGGGAGAGAGGCACGGCAGCGGAGCAGGTTATGTTTCTCTTTTTCTTTTTTTATTTATTAAATGTTTTTGTACTCCCCTCCTCCCCCGCGCACTGCCCGCCCCTTCAGAGCGCTGCGAGCCGCAACTGCTCTCCAGTTCAGATGTGAAGGGATAAAACTCTTTACTTGGGTCCTGGTAATCCAGGAAAATGCTTCTGAATCGGAGACCTTGGACAGAAGATCCTGTTTTCTCCTGCTTATGGAACCTCTCGTGCCCCAATTCCATTACTAATGCACCAATGTCTGTGTTTAGTGGAACTTCCAAAGCAAACCTCTATACCTTTCGCCGAGCAACTTGAAGTTGTTTTTTCAAATCTCCAACTTAAAGTTGTGACTGTTGTTAATGTTGCGGCCAATCTTGAGGTGATATACCCTCATCCAAGGAACAGTGGCTCTCGCACTATGGTCTGCTGAAAAGTCTGAGGGCCTTCATGCCCGTCAAATATCTTACTGCTCATTTCTAAATGTGAGCCTTCCTACAACACAGAACATTGTAAATAAGATGTTTGTAGTTTCATGTTTCTAAAAGGGCACCATTAATTAGCCACTCACAGGGTTTGAATAAACACAAATCATGATTTTATGTATTTCTTTATTTGTGAATCGGTTTGTCCATTAAGATGTGTTTGGCCAAACCATCCAAGTACTGTTGTAATTCTCTCCTTGTGTGAACCAATAAAACAGCATTTTCAGTGTTTATTAACATAACTACCACTTTGGGCCTACTGTACAAAGACATTTTGCCATCACAAAGCCTGTGATTCACAGAAATACAGGGAATGTGATCACAAAATGTATTTTTCTTATGTACTAAACCCATTTTCTTATTCAGTAACAAGCTACTGAATTGCAAAATGAGTTTAGAAAACCATAACAAATCGCTTTTTGGAAGAGGCATGTTTAGGGTGTCCCTTCCATATTGCATTTCGCTAAGCTATGTATCAATGTTTTGTACTGGAAATCCAGTCGTTTGTTTATTAGAAGGGATCCCAACTGGACCCCTTCTACTTTGTTAATGTTAAAAAACGTTTTTCTCCTTTGTTAATGTAAAAAAATGTATTGGGGAGTAATAGGCAGTGGTCCATGGTACAACTCTCAAATAAACCAATTACAATTAAAAAAAGTAGGCTTTGTTTAAAAGCAATCACAAGCACGGTGGTCTGCTAACCCCAGCAGGCCACCATTGCAGTGATAGCATCCAATGCTCTTGAGCCTCGAATTGCAACCTTCCTCATGAATATTAATTAGGAAGGGCAGAGTGCAGGCCGTTACAATTCGGAATTTTATGAAAATACCTGTTAGTACATGTGTTGGTTTGCAAAAAAGTTTTCAGTTTGGAAAAAATCAGTGCGCAAATTACACCCGTTTTTGCAAATGGAAATTTCGTACATCAGGCCCCCCATTTTGTTTTGAGCAACCAACCAATTAGTAGTGACAACGTAGGAGTGTAACTAACAAATTGAACATGAGAGAAGCCACCAAGTACTTCTGTTTTAGGCCTTGTATCATTTTTTATTCTAGAGTTAATTTTAGGGGCAGGTGACGTTCTGCTGCTATCATTTGGCAAACTCCGTGAATTGTGTAGACTTTTTATGCTCTGCCATAGTCATAAACTCGTTGTGGTTTTTGCAATAATTTATGTTGAATGCATCCTAATTTAACAGTGGTTCACAGAAAAAATAGTATTCTCTTCCTGTGCAATACCGATATGCATAGAAAAGCTTTGCTAACTGTAAACTTACAAAGGAAGTCTACAGGAATTTTCCAGCCTGACTTGGTTTTATATTATATATATATATATATATATATATATATATATATATATATATATTACAGTGGAAGGTATCTCACGATATGGTGCAAATTACCTTGCAATACAGATAAAAACTTGTAAGGGCAAAGGTAAACTGGGAAACTTCACAAAGAGCAAAAATTGTGAATTTGCAAAACATTTGTTTTAATAATAGTTTGAGTCTTTGTAGGGGAAAGAGTGCTGCTTTGAATGATTTCACTATGCATTCAATCGATTTGAGCTCTTCTGTGGGGTGAAACAAACATCCATTTTGAGCTCTTTGAGTCAATTTACATTCTATTTTGTCTAGTGATCTAGTGTAATACGAAAGAACTAACTTGTCTCTAATTAAAATTTTTGTAATTTTAATATCATCTGTTTTGGAAAATGGGATTTCCCTTGTGAGTATATCGGGGTTGGAGCAGATCTATCTGATTCTAACAAACTGCTTCAGCTTGCATTTTGCTGGTGCGCATGCATACGTTTCCCTAAAACGCAGTGAACTCCAGTGTGTTCAAAAATAAAACACAGCACGGGAAGCACATATTGTAAAATAGCAAACAGCAAAACAAAAGACCAAAGACAATTGTCATTTCAGCTAACCAGGTCTGTCGCTAAAAAAATGGTTAGTTGGGGCATAGTGGTAAAAACAAGTATAAAAATGAACTTGTGTGTGTGTGTGTATGTATGTGTATGTATATATATATATATATATGTGTGTGTGTGTGTATGTATGTATATATATATATATAATAATAATAATACCATCCAGGTTGGCTTGGGTGGTATTTGACCAGTCCAAAGCTGTAATACTGTGCCTTGAGTGGTAAATGGCTTTTGTCATTTTACAGCTCGGCGAGGATGACACTGTGTCAATCCTGTGCTTAAAGACTTTGCTGTACAAATGGCAAAAGACGTTGTCCCTATCTAGCTCGGCATGGATAGCACTGTGCTGATCCTATGCTTAAAAACTTTGCTAGATAAACAGACATTTGAGGTGAGCAAATCTGGAGTGTCGCTGGTGTTGTAGAATGCTCCATATTGGAGCTGCTCTCCACCTAAATTTGGGAACTACCCAGAGTTCTCGCTTGTGTTTTGCATATATGTGCTCTCAGTGAAAGCGCACTCCCACCAGGTTAATTTAGGAAAATCGAAATTCAGCAACTCACAGCAAAGTCCTTTCAGTCTTTTCAAAATTTTGAAAAGACTGAAAGGAATTCGCTGCGAGTTGCTGAATTTCGATTTTCCTAAATTAACCTGATGGGAGTGCGCTTTCACTGAGAGGACGCTTTTGTTTAAAAAAAAAAATATATATATATATATATATATATATATATATATATATTTATTTTTCTCAATGCAAGTCGAGTATAATCAAGTAACAGAAACGTGTTACTCTCAGCAAAAAATATCTATTGAGCTGGTGGCATCTTCTTAGGGGAAGTGCTGGACACTCTTGAGGAGAAGATATCATTCATAAACACAATACGGGATTTATTATTCTGATGAAATCTCGCTTCCACTTGCCAGGTTTAAAAGCAATGTAGTGCTGCTAGAAAAAGTGCAAAGGCACAACCCTAAGCCCTAATGTTTCCGGGCCTGGTAGAACCTTGAAAAGTAGTAAACCTATTCAATGTCACAAGAAGTCTTAGAAAACTGAAAAAGATGACATTTATATTGGACTAAAGTTATTTATACCATGGCCACAGCGCGCTGACTTCATTTCAGTGAAAACAAATTGGCTCATTTCACTTTCTCTGCCTCGGTGCTCAGGGGGCTATCTCATCCCCCTGAGCACCAAGGCAGAGGGAAGAGGTATCGTTGGAAAGGGGAGAATCTCTGCAGGAGGGAAATTCCCCCAAGCAGGGATCCACCCACTAGACACCAGGGAGTGGGGAGCGGCCCCTTGGGCAAGGGCTTTTGCTCCCCCTTAATTTTATGGGCATAATCAGATGGTGGCATTAACCCCAATCTACCCTTCCCCCCCCACGGGGGTGGGGCGGGGAGGGCTAGGTACCAGGGATTTCTTTTTTGTAGGAAAGGGTGGGGGCTGACGAGAATAGGCATGGCACAGCACCCCCCTCCGCCACAAAAAAATGGCAGTCTTTCTGACCACTCCTGATGGGGTATGGGGGGTGGAGGGAGATGGGGTTATTCATCCCACTCTGCCCACCAGGGGGGAGGGAGGAGACCACTAGACACCAGGGATTTTGTTTTTTAATAAAAGAGCGGCGGGCTGCCCAGAATGGGCTTGGAAATGCCCCACACCTCCCAAAAAATGAGCACAGTATTTCTGCCCCCGGGGGCAGATGGTGGCAATAGCCCCCAATCTGCCACCCCAGGGAGGACAGGAAGCCTAGTAGGCCCCAGGGATTGTTTTATTTAGCCAGAGTAGAGCGGGGTCTGCCCAGAATTGGATTGGCAATGTCCTCATCCTTCCCACAAAAGGAGCTCCGTCTTTCTGCCCCCCCTTGGGGGGGCAGGAAGGGCAGAAGGCCCACTGGGCACTAATGAGTATTTCTTTTAGCCAGAGTAAGGATGGGGCTGCCCAGAATGAGCTTGGCAATGCTCCCCCCCAATAAAAGAAAAAGGAGCAGTCTTTCTGCTCCTCCTAGGGGACAGATGGGGGCAATAGCCCCTGACGTGCCCTCCGGGGGGGGGGGGGGCAGAAAGCCCACTAGGCACAAGGGAGTATTTGTTTTCACCAGAGTAGGGGTGGAGGCTGCCCGAATGGGCATGCTAATGCCACCACCGCCACCCCCAAAAAATGGTCTCCGTTTTTCTGTCCACCTGGTGGCAACAGCCATTAATCTGGCGGGGGGAGTCTGCTAGGCACCAGAGACTCCGGTTAAAAATGATACCTCACTTGTGTGGTGCCCAAAGCAGAGTCAGCCTAAAAACATATGAAAAAGAAACTGTGCTTATGAACACGCTTTGGTGCCCCCCTCAATCTCTACACGTTTTTGGCCCTTCCCTGTCGCAGGCCCTAGGCTCACCCACACAAGTGAGGTATCATTTTTAGCGGGAGACCAAGGGGAACACTGGGTGGTAGGAAATGTGTGCCTGCGTGGTGACCCCACACAGAAATGTGAGGAAAAAGTTTTTTTGTTTTTTTTTAGCTAAATTTGAGGTTTCCAGGGGATTCTGGGAAAGAAAGCGTTGGAGGATCTATGCAAATCACACCTCCATGGACTATCCCGGGTGTTTAGTTTTCAGAAATGTCTGGGTTGGTAGATTTAACTAGATGGCTGCGGAGCCTGGGTCCAAACATGCAGGTTACCCCTTTGCAAAACCAGGTTGTTTTGTGATTGATAATGGTGATGTCGTCACAATACGTTTTGGGCTGTTTCTTGTCTCGGGCATTAGGCCTACCCACAGAAAGTGAGGCACCACTTTTATCAGGAGATTTGGGGGAATGCTAGGTGGAAGGAAGTTTATGGCTCCCCTCAGATTCCAGAACTTTCCATTACTGAAATGTGAGGAAAATGTGTTTTTTAGACAAATTATGAGGTTTGCAAAGGATTCTGGGAAATATGGTGAGAGCCACACAAGTCACCCCATCCTTGAGTCCCCGGGGTGTCTAGTTTAAAAAAAATGTACAGGTTTTCTAAGTTTACATAGGTGCCGGTTGAGCTAGGTCCCAAAATCCACAGCTAGGCACATTGCAAAAAAAGGGTCAGTTTTCTGTGGAAAAATGTGATGTGTCCACGTTGCGTTTTGGGCCGTTTACTGTCACGGGCACTAGGCCTACCCATACAAGTGAGGTAACATTTTTCCAGGAGACTTGGAGGAATACATGTTATTGCCAATTGTATTTCTCTACATTTGCACCTTCAAAGTGTGAGACAGTGTGTCAAAAAAATCATTTGGAGAAATGCCCTCTAATTTACATGCTAGTACGGGCACCCACAAAGTCAGATATGTACACATAACCACTGCTTCTAAACTCCATATCTTGTGCCCATTTCAGAAATACATATGTTTCCTTGATACCTATTTTTCACTCTTTGTATTTCACCAAATTAATTGCTGTATACCCGGTATACAATTAAAACCCATTGCAAGGTGCAACTCCGTTATTGGCTTTGGGTACCTCAGGTTCTTAGTGAACTTACAAGCCCTCTATATCGCCGCTACCAAAAGGTCCAGCGGACAGAACAGTATATTGCTTTTGAAAATTTGCCATACGTAGAAGAAGTTACAGATGTAAGCGTAGACACACATGGCTGGTTTTTTTTTTTTCAGCTCAATTTCAAAAATGTTCATTTCAACTGTTACTTTCTATAGGAAAATCTTGAAGGATCTACACAATGACCCTTTGCTGAATTCGGAGTTTGGTCTACTTTTCAGAAATGTATAGCTTTCCGGTCTACTATTGGTTTTACACCAGTTTCTACCACTAACTGGAAGGCGGTTGAAAGCACACAAAATAAGAAAAATGGGCTATGTCCTAATAAAATGCCAAAACTGTGGTGAAAAATGTTGTTTTCTGACTGAGGTCTGCCAGTTCCTGAAAGCTGGGAAGATAGTAATTTTAGCACCATAAACCCTTTGTTGATGTAATTTGCAGGGAAAAAACAGACACTTTCTTCTGCAGCACTTTTTCCCATTTTTCCCATTGTTCCCAAAATATAGCTGTATTTTGGCTAATTTCTCGGCCCCCTCCAGGGGGAATCCACAAACCCTGGGTACCTTTAGAATCCCCAGGATGTCCGAAAAAAGGATGCAGATATGGCATGGATACCTAATGTGGACAAAACATTGTGGAGACCTAAGCGTAAACTGCCCCAAATAGCCAAAAAAGTCTTAGCGGGATGGGGGCCTAGCAGCGAAGGGGTATTTTGCAGTGGTTCTTGTTTGTCTGCAGTAACCTCTGCCCATTACAGAACCTGTCTGTCCATTACACTAGACATGCTTGTCCCAGTATGTAGCAGCATCTGTACACAGGAGTCCAACTTCAGCAGTACTTTCTTGGAGCAATTTCTATATGCATCTGCCTCAGCATCAGTATCTAAAAGCGTAAGTACCGTATGTGTGTGGTGCTTCAAGTAACTGTTTCACCCGGTAACAACATCCCTGTAGCATCCTCTGTAAATAGCGCATATGTCCATGCCGTAGGTAGCAGTCTGTGGCTGTAGCACCCCCTGTCACGGTGATGCCAGTTTCGCCTGCAGTGCCCCCTGCGCATAGCAGCCCTACCTGCCTGTAGCAGTCCATTGCCTTCTTCGTCTCTAGCACTCCCTGTCCCCTATGTCCGTACGAACCAATGCATCTGTTTGCCTGTAGAACACACTATCCGTGTGAGCAGCCACCCTTGCCCCTCTTTGTCTCTAGCGCCCCCAATCGCCGATTGACTATAGCAGTCTTTCTTTGTAGAAGCCCATGCCTGTTTATGTGAAGCAGACCTTGGCCGTTTGCCTGTAGCAACCCTTGTTTTTGTGTAACCTCTGCTTGTCAGTAGCAATCTTATACATGTCTGAATGCCTTGCCATGCTGTATATTAAATTAACTGCTGACCGCCCTTTCTGACACGTGGCATCACTTCTTATAAATGCAGTATTTTTAGAAAGCAGTTCACTGCACTACCGTTGGAAAGAAACCACCTGCGGGAAAATAATTTTATATCAGCTTATTCTCATTTTCACCTCCAGACTTTAACCCGAGGTCGTGGCTTGAGTCCATAAGGACCCCAGCCTGCCTGTAGCATTTCCAACAATAACAAAGCAGTTTTCACCCAGTCAAATTCAGCCAAGCAATTGTTGATACTCCCTGGCCACCAGGAATAACTGTGGGTGACCAGGGGTGATCTCTCCCTTCCCTCTGCTCGACAGAATGGCCACAACCCATAGAGACCACCATGACTAGATTTTTTTTCCACCAGAGACCACCTCTGTGAGGTCAAACCACTGAACTACTGAGCTCTGAGCTGGAGGCAAAGAAGACACGAGGTTACTCTTTCTCTTCTACCTGAGCAGCAAAGCGTTAGCATCACGTCAACCTCACTATGAATGCAAATTGCTTGCAGCCATCCAAATGAAAGGGTGGGATGTGATAAGTGTGTGACATGGCTTCTTGTGAGGAAGTGACATCATTGTGGTTTGTCTGAGACCATAAGTCCCTCGCCTGTTTCTTAGAACATGTTTGCTGTTTCAAGGAAGCTTGACTTGGCTGCCCAGCATTGGTACAGGGTTGGATTGGGATGATAATTAGGCCTGGGCAGTGCTAGAAAAGTGGCCCCCATTCCTGGACGGTGCCCTTTCATGAAACTATTTGCTTAGTGTCATTGGACTAACTTTTAGAGAAATGTTTTTAAAAATAAGCATCTTAAAGTTTGTAGTGCAAGTAACATGTTGTGACTAGGTATGTAATGTATATCTTGGGGGTGGAATGTGCAGTGAGAGCGTTGGGCGGTGATTCTGCGGAAGGATGGGTGTGGGAAATGAAAGCTGAGGAGTTGCTCCCCTGTTCAATGCTGGTGCGACGAGTCTCTAATTCCTAATAAATCAACTGAATCTACACTAAGGGGGTCATTACAACATTGGCGGTAAAAGCCGCTTACCGCCGTGCAGAAGACCGCCAACACACCGCCGTGGCCGCGGAAATCCGCCACAGCTATTATGACCCACATCCCGAAATCCGACAAAATTCAGACACCCACACAAGTCCGACACACCAAAGGTCAGTGATAAACTGGCGAAAACAAAACCTCCACCGTCACGGCAACAGAAATACGCCCATGCTATCACGAATCCACGCGGCGGTCTTTCATCCGTGGTATTCCAATGGCGGTACA
Organism: Pleurodeles waltl; assembly: GCF_031143425.1. NCBI lineage: Eukaryota > Metazoa > Chordata > Amphibia > Caudata > Salamandridae > Pleurodeles > Pleurodeles waltl. The sequence goes on along the minus strand of NC_090449.1, from coordinate 1,029,349,083 downwards.
CACTGCTGCGCTCAAAATACACACTCATCTCCAAAACACCACCACTTTGGACAATTCGAAAGACACACACCTGAGACACATACACACACCACTCCCACACACTCAATACTAGATAAAACACACACCCACATCACCCACAAACCCCTACGACCACAATTACCGAGGGAAGGCCAGAGAGAGACACCACCATCCACAAACTAGCAGCCACAGACATTCAACACCATCACCCACACAACTTCCACGCACAAATACCACACACCACAACATATCACCACACTTATCACCACATACACCACCCCATGGCACGGCAAAGACACCCCAGGTTCTCTGAGGAGGAGCTCAGGGTCATGGTGGAGGAAATCGTACGGGTAGAGCCACAGCTATTTGGCTCACAGGTGCAGCACACCTCCATAGCTAGGAAGATGGAGCTATGGCGAAGAATAGTCGACAGGGTCAACGCAGTGGAACAGCACCCAAGAAATCGGGACGACATCAGGAAGAGGTGGAACGACCTACGGGAGAAGGTGCGTTCCGTGGTCTCAAGACACAACATCGCGGTACAGCGGACCCCCACCTCCTCCCCCACAACTAACAACATGGGAGGAGCAGGTCTTGGCGATTCTGCATCCTGAGGGCCTCGCAGGATTCGGTGGAGGAATGGACTCTGGTAAGTCAAATCTTAACTATCATATCCCCCACCCAACCTGCATGCTATCACAGACCCCCACCCTCGCCCCCACCCCTGTCACTCCAACTCCTCACAAATGTACCAATATCACAAACCACACATCCCAACACCAAGCCCTGCATGCAAAACCAAAGCATGGACACCCATCACTAAAGCATGCCCACTGCACCTACCCATAACACCCCCCTCAACCATCATCACACAAGCCCACACACAGGAATGCTAGCACTGGGGTACACGGTCACCCACCCATTGCACACCATGAAACACACAGATGCAATAATCATGCCTTTCCACCCCTGCAGGACCACTACCCAACGTCACCAGACAGGAGGGTCCAGACGTCTCCACCCCACCCACAGAAGAGGCCCACAGTGATAACAGCAGCTCTGTCCACCTGGATCTAGATGACCAGCCCGGACCATCGTGGGCCTCAGGACAGTCGGTTCCCCTCACGGGCACAGCCCACCACAGACCTTCCACCCTCTGGTAACACCAGCACAGCACCCACCCAGCGGGCCCATACCTCCGTCCCCAGGACACGTCAATCAGCTGTGTGTCCACCACTACAGGGAACCCAGGATAACCCACCACCCCAACAACAACAGGGACCTGGGGAAAGTGGCAGTGGGCACACGGTCTAGGGGACGGAGGCACAGGAACACAGGGGAACTGGGAGGGCTGCCGTGCGACAGGGGGCGGACAGGCCTAGGGAACCCACTCTCCACGAGGCCCTCTCCAACATCATGGGAGCCTACCACCATTCCCAGGAGACGATGGCAACAGTACTGGCCAAGTTTCAGGAGACCCAGCGCCTGCAGAAGGAACAGTATTTGGGCTTCAGGGAGGAACTCAGAACCATCAGCACCACCCTGGGCACCATCGTAGGGGTGCTGAAGGAGATACTGAACACCAGGAAGGACACTGTGGCACTCCAAGGGGCCCCTGACACTAGCCTGGACGATGAACTGCCCACCACCTCCGCCGGTGCTAGTGGACAGGAGGCACCGCCACAGGACCACCACACCAGCACCCCCCACCCCCTGCAGACGGAGAACCACCCCACAAGCGGTCCCTGAGAACCAGGAACAAGACAGAGCGCGATGCCAAGACCCCCGCCAAGAAATAAGACAACCCTGATTGTCATCCTACTGTCCCACTTTGTAACCCTGTCCATATTGGAACTGCCCCAGCTCCACTTCCTATGCCCATATGGGCAATGCACCTGTGAGACTAATAGACTGGACTCTGCCATGGACATTCCTCCACCATCACCCCTCACCATTTTACATCCCCCCTCCAATATTTAGCACTGCAATAAACACCCTTGAAGCACAAAACAACCTGGAGTCAGTCTGTGATTTTGAAAATGTGTATTAGCAATGACAGTGACAAAATGCGTTCTCAAATGTAATGTCAACATACCTATGTCACACATCTCAAGTCCATCAGGAATCTAAGCAGATGACACACGTTGGAAACCACACCTGTGAAACCGTAAGGGAAATGTACAACTCAGTTACCATATACTGGTTGAAATCGACAGACAGGATAGAGGTAGAAGTGTGAAAGTACTTGTAGTAGGCAGGAATGTATTCTCACCTGTGTGTCACTGGAAATATTGCTGGATAACTGAGTCCCTGTTGTCAATATCTTCTTCCTCTGCTTCCTCCTCATCACTGTCCACAGGCTCCACAGCTGCCACAACACCGTCATCTGGACCATCCTCCTGCAGAAAAGGCACCTGTCATCGCAAAGCTAAATTGTGAAGCATACAGCAGGCCACGATGATCTGGCACACCTTCCTTGGTGAGTAGAATAGGGAACCACCTGTCATATGGAGGCACCTGAACCTGGCCTTCAGGAGGCCGATGGTGCGTTCGATCACCCTCCTAGTCCGCCCATGGGCCTCATTGTAGCGTTCCTCTGCCCTGGTCCTGGGATTCCTCTCTGGGGTCAGTAGCCATGACAGGTTGGGGTAACCAGAGTCCCCTAATAGCCACACCCGGTGCCTCTGGAGTTGACCCATCACATAAGGGATGCTGCTATTCCGCAGGATGTAGGCGTCATGCACTGAGCCAGGGAACATAGCATTTACCTGGGAGATGTACTGGTCTGCCAAACATACCATCTGTACATTCATGGAATGGTAACCATTCCGGTTCCTGTACACCTGTTCACTCCTGTGGGGGGGGGGAGGAGGCCAGAGCTACATGTGTCCCATCAATGGCACCTATGATGTTGGGGATATGTCCAAGGGCATAGAAGTCACCTTTAACTGTAGGCAAATCCTCCACCTGAGGGAAAACGATGCAGCTCCGCATGTGTTTCAGCAGGGCAGACAACACTCTGGACAACACCTTGGAAAACATAGGCTGGGACATCCCTGATGCCATGGCCACTGTTGTTTGAAATGACCCACTTGCTAGGAAATGGTGCACTGATAGCACCTGCACTTGAGGGGGGATTCCTGTGGGATGGCGGATTGCTGACATCAGTTCAGGCTCCAACTGGGCACACAGTTCCTGGATTGTGGCACGGTCAAACCTGTAGGTGATGATTAAATGTCGCTCCTCCATTGTCAACAGGTCCACCAGCGGTCGGTACACCGGAGGATTCCACCATCTCCTCACATGTCCCAGCAGACAGTGCCTAGGAAGGACAACAGCGACCACAGAGTCAAACAACTCAGCGGTATGTACCCACAGTCTACACAGAACACGAATCATAATCCAAAAAGTTGCCTGTATGTGTGTTGAGTCCAGGCCTAGGTATGTGTGACGCACTTAAAAATGAACCCATGTGGGCCCCTGAAATGGCAGCTGCCTGATCTCTAAACTGAGACAATGGGATGTGAGGTAACTGCGCTGGCGTTGTACACCGTCGCGGTAGGCGGTCGAAGATCGCGGCGCAATGCTGCATTGGTTAACATTGGACCCTATGGGTCCCAGGAGCCAATGACGAAGTGCGCCGGCGGTGATGTTACGCACCGCCGCTGACTTGACCGCCATTTTCTATCTGTTCAATCACTCGATACCTGATCTTTGACAGGAGAGGACCTACACTGCAAGTGCTGCTGTGACCTCGGTCTGGAAGAGACAATGGCTCGTGCATCTGGGGAAAGGGCCCCTGCCTTCACTGCAGAGGAGTTGGAGAAGCTCGTGGACGGGGTCCTCCCCCAGTACACGCTACTCTACGGTCCTCCAGACCAACAGGTAAGTACACAGGGAGCACGTTGTATGGGCTATGCCTGAGTGGAGAGGGCTGGTTGTAAGAAGGAAGGGGCCACAGTTCTGCGTGCATAAAAGACTGTGAATGCATGTGCCACATGGCAAGGGTAGGGATGTGGGCCACTCACTTCGACGGTGCAGTTGCTTATGACTTCTCTTCTTCCCCTGTACATTTCATTTAGGTCAGCGCCCACCAGAAGAAGGATATTTGGCGTGCCATCGCCAAGGACGTCCGGACCCTGGGGGTCCACCACAGACGGAGCACCCACTGCCGTAAAAGATGGGAGGACATTCGCCGCTGGAGCAAGAAGACGGCGGAGGCTCAGCTGGGGATGGCCTCCCAACGTGGGAGGGGTGCCCGTCGCACCATGACCCCCCTGATGTTCCGGATCCTGGCGGTGGCCTACCCTGAGTTGGATGGGCGCTTGAGGGCATCACAGCAGACACAAGGGGGTGAGTACAACATCATTCAGCGGACTTTGCGTGCATTGAAGGTGTCTGGGTGGGGGAGGAGGGCTGTGGGTTCCCCTAGGCCAGGGCGAGTTCCGTAGGCTCGGCCCCTCCGTAATGCAGGCCATGTGACACTCCACCCCACCTCTGTAGAGTGCCAAGTACAGGTATACATGCCCCTGTGTCATCTATGTGTGCAGATGTCGACCATAGCTATGTAGGCCATATCCCAGGAACTTCATCTGTAGAGCCCAACAGCACGGCGTAGTGCAGGGGGCTGCTGTGTCTGTATTGTCCGCCAACGGTAGCGGTAAGCCATGCACTCAACCTGTCTTTCTTCTGTCGTCCCCCACCTTATTGTGGTCTTCCCTGTTCTTGTGTGCATCAGCATGATCAGGCGGAGGTACAGTGGCACCGGAGCACGAGGGAGCTGCATCCCATATGGCCATGGAGGGCCACACCACGGACTAGGAATACACCAGTGGGACGGAGGGCGAGAGGAGCTTCACGGCGGTCACAGGATCTGCTACGAGCGCCAACCCCCCCACCAGCACCGCCCTCCCAGCAGCCCCTCAGCCTTCGCCCCGTGCCCGCTCACCCAGGAGGGTGGGCATTACCTTCGCCCCAGGCACCTCAGCCCTGCCCCTGTCACCTCTGCTGCCCTCAGTGAGGAAGCCATTGACCTCCTCAGGTCCCTCACTGTTGGGCAGTCTACCATTTTGAATGCCATCCAGGGTGTAGAAAGGGAATTGCAACACACAAATGCATTCCTGGAGGGCATTCATTCTGGTCAGGCTGGCCTTCATCGAACCCTGCAAACTCTGGCCTCAGCACTGATGGCAGCCATTGTCCCTGTCTCTAGCCTCCCCCTTCCAACTTCCTCCACCCAGACCCAATCCCCTGTACCCCAGCCTATCCCAAGCACACCATCAGACCCCCCCCCCCCCCCCTGTGAAGCACCAGAAGTTGGACAGTGCCCGGCGGGAGAGGGGGAAGACTCCAGCCAGCAAAGCCGCTCACAAGGGTCCCGGGGGGAGTGTCCACTCAGCTGTGACTCCTCCCAAGGTGGGGAAGGGGCAGAAGAAATCGCCAAAGTCTGGGAGGAGCAGCACGGCGGAGAAGACCGCCATCATCCCCGCTGCCCAGGAGGCCACCGCCAGCCCAATCGTCACTGGCCAGGAGGCCACCGCCAGAGTCACTGCCCAGGAGGGCAGCGCAATTGTCAGTGGCCAGGAGGCCACCGGCAGAGTCAGTGCCCAGGAAGGCAGCGCAATCGTCACTGGCCAGGAGGCCACCGCCAGAGTCACTGCCCAGGAGGCCAGCCCAATCGTCAGTGGCCAGGAGGCCACCGCCAGAGTCAGTGCCCAGGAGGCCAGCGCAATCGGCAGTGGGCAGGAGGCCACCGCCAGCCACAGCCCAGCTGCCCAGGAGGGCCCCGGCAGCCACAGCCCAGCTGCCTAATGAAGGACCGCCAGCCCCAGCCCAGCTGGGCAATGAAGGACCGCCATGGCAAGCACCGCTGAACAGGTCAGAAACTGCACACTCAAGCACCACTGAACAGGGCAAAGACCGCCATGGCAAGCACCACTGAACAGGGCAAGCACTGCTGAACAGGTCAGAAACTGCAAACTCAAGCACCGCTGAACAGGGCAAAAACCGCCATGGCAAGCACCGCCAACTCAAGCACCGCTAGCCCATGAGCGGCAGGGGCAGTGACACTACTGGGACCGTCACGGGGTGAGTGATGCACTCTGGGCACCAGTCCCCCTCCAGAACCAGTGGAGACATGCATCCACTCCGTCTGTCCTGCACAGGATGAAGCACTCTGGGCACCAGTCCCCCTCCAGAACCAGTGGAGACATGTATCCACTCCGTCTGTCCTGCACAGGATGAAGCACTCTGGGCACCAGTCCCCCTCCAGAACCAGTGGAGACATGCATCCACTTGAGAGACTGTGGCTTTGCACTCCCCAGGATTGAACAGTGGGCAAACCACCCACTGTAGAGACTTGAGAGACTGTGGCTTTGCACTCCCCAGGATACATCAATGGGCATGGAGCCCCGTTGTGGATCTGGCGTGGTGCACTCATCCGGCTGAGGTGCCCCCCCTTGCCTTCCCCCTGAGGTGCCTGTAATATTTCTATCTGATGCCCCAGCAGTGTTCTCTCCGTTTTGATCAGGTATCTGTTGTGGGCCTCGCCCATGCATTTTGGGCCCAGTGGTCCACGGACTATGACTTGTGCATTACCTGCACTACTAATCGTCGTGTATATTTTGTTGAATGTGTATATATATCTGTAGATATTTGGTTACTGAATTTTGATATATTACAATGGTTCCACTCATGTCCTTTGGTCTTTGCATTCTTCCGGAGCTTGGGGGTTGTTACTGTAATGTTTCGATATGGAATGGTGTGTGTGTTGTAGTGGGTGAGGGTCGGGGTGAGGGTGTTGCGTGTGTGTGTCCCTGTCTTTTTCCTCCCCCTCCCCTATGTCGTAGGTGCAGTACTCACCGTTGTCTTCGCCGCCGGCGTTGATGATCGTCGTATAGGAGCAGGAAGACTATCGCAGGTAGAATATGGAGTTCCGGCTCCATGGTGCCCTCCTTCCTCATGGAGTGTGTAGAGGTGAGCGTTTTCCCTTTGAAATGGCTGTTTCCGCTGTGTTTTTATCCGCGGTGAATCCGCCCCGGAAAAGGTGGCGGATTGGTAGGTTGTGATACTGTGGGCGGTACTTTGTCTCCCGCCTGTCTGTTGGCGGTGACCGCTGCGCTGTTTGTTCGTACCGCAGTGGCGGTCGGAGTGTTAAAGTGGCTGTCTTTGTTGGCGGTTTCCGCCACGGTCATAATTCCCATTTTTTTACCGCCGGCCTGTTGGCGGTCTTACCGCCGCTTTAACACCGTCCGCCAGGGTTGTAATGACCACCTATGTGTTCTGTGGTCCATGAGCACAATGATATGGCGATTACTGCTCAGGACCTGTGATCGAACCCATTTGGTCACCAACCATCTACTCTTTAGTAAAACTGTTTTAGTTTGGTTAGCGCCATCTGTGAGTTGCTATTTCAGACCCTTTAAGCTGTGGCATTACTTTAAGGAGATTCGCAGCAGCATTGGAGCCTACATTCGCCAATTGTTCTTACTGCTGTCCCCAATTGTTCTTACTGCTGTCCCCTCTTACTATACTCCGTTAGTACGGTTGAGCGCGTGTCTGCTTACATGTGCGAGCCTCTTTGCCTGAGGCACTTGTGACCCTCGATTGTCATAGTGGGAGTGCTGCTACAACGGGTATTCGTGCTTCCTTTGATCATCACAGCGGGAGCACTGTTCCAACCCTGCATGGCAAGCGTTTGATGCCCTAAAACAAGCGCTGCTTCAGCTCTGTTCCTGCTTCCCTCCTCGTCCAGTGTTGAATGTGAACATGACTGCTCACGTAGAGATGGCCTTCTTGGAATGGGCACTTATTAGTGGACGGTGATGGGCATACCAGTTCAAACTGTATACCAAGCTTTGTAGCCCTAGTCTTGAGCATTACTTTGTACCACTTATTGAATTCTACTGTTGTGTTCCTCATCGGTCACCAATATTTGCTTGGTTTATTGTCTTACTCTTTACTATAATTGAGGTGCTATTTCTTAATTTTCCTGTCTGTTGGTTTGGTAATTTAAAGTTCTAGCTTGGCCACTATGAACTTACCTTCACTGCAGCATTTTATGGTGAGGGAGGATGAGGTCAACAATTTAAAATGGGAGGATTGGAAAGATTATTTAATCAATTATATTGAGACATTTGAAGACATGTCACCAGCAAAGAAGTAAAAAGTATTGTTTCCTTGGCCCAGTAGATTTGAAGGTATACAGCCACTTGGCGAAGAAGCCCCGTTCGGGGGATGAAGAGGATGTTTTCACAAAGGCATTATCAGATTTGGATGCGTATTTTGCACCGACTGTTTGTAAAGTGACTGACCGTTACAACTTTTACCACAGGAAAAAGGGTCCCAATGAGAATATTAAGGACTAGGTAGCTGCATTAAGAAAATTGGCATTATCCTGCAAGTTTGGGGGATTGGAGGATGAATTGATCCGGGATCAAGTAATGCACTGCAATAATCCTAATTTACAGGACAGGTTGTGGGTTCACGGTGAGTCCAGCTTGCAGGAGGTCGCGACTATTATTAGCAAATCGGAACTTTCATCCAAGTGTGCTAAAGCAGTGGTATCCTCTAGCAAAAAAGATGGAGGGGATGAAATTGTGAAAATTGTCAAGAAGAAGGTTCAGCTAAAGGATGTTCAGGAGAGACGGGGTAGGACAGCGGGATGTAAACTGTATGTTCCAGTGTCTGATGCCTATGTTCTAGTTTGGTGGGATCAAGGAGAGTTGGGCTGTGTTGATTGTGAGCAATGATAGGAAGGATAGGACTGATTCCCAAAGGTATTTACTGGTACAGCGGACGAACTGGAAGGATTTGTCCACAAGATTATTCTTAGGAAAACGCACAAATACACATTGAGAAACATTCCAGTGAGTGTTTCGAAGGATGAGGTGATCCGTGAACTTAAGTTGGTGGAGAGTGGTGTGACTGAGCAAGTTGTCTTTGGATTGGGTAGCTCCCTTGGTCGTTACAAGGAAGGCAAATGGTCGTACCTGCCTGTGTGTGAACTTAAGAGATCTTAATAAGAACACCTTTGTGGATATGTTTCTGTTACCTATCTGCAACCAAAGGTATGAGATGATTTTCCACAATAGACCTAACTTCAGCTTACCACCAGGTACCTCTGCACCAAAGTAGTAAACACCTTACTGCGTTCATAACTCTCATAGGGTGTTTCCAATTCAATAGAGGTCCGTTTGAGTTGGCCTCGGCTGCAGCCACGTTCCAACGTCTTATGTACAACTTATTTCAGGACAGGAAAAATTGAATTTTTTCCAAGATGACATTCTAATCATGGGGAAAGATAGAAAAGAGCACAATGCAGAATTAAATGAAGTACTAAGGACGTTGGAGCGGTATGGATTGACAGCTGAGGAAACTAAGTGCAAGTTTGCTGAAAACACTATTACTTATCTAGGGCAAGAGATCAGTTCAATTGGTGTAAGACCCAAAACAGATTTAGTTGATGCAATAAGGAAGGCCCCGTGCCTTAGAACAAGGATGAAGTACGATCCTTTTTAGGCTTAGCGGAGCACTACTCCAAATTTGTGTACCATTTCTCAGGGAAAATGTATCATATCAGCGAATTGTTAAAAAAAGAAGTCAATTTTTGTGGACAGAAGAATGCCAGAGTAGTTCTGAGAGCATTAAGGAAGCCATTTGCCCAGCCCTGGCGCTCCAGGTTTTAGATCCCAGGTGCAAAAGCTTCATCACCACATATGATTAGGGGCAGTGCTATCCCACTTACAGGATAACGGAACTGAATGTGTAGTTGCTTTTGCATCTTGAGTGGGGGAATAATATGCCATCATCAAGTGGGAGACTCTAGGATGTGTGTGGGGGCTAAAACGTTTTAGACAATTTATTTGGGCCACTAAAGTGGTGGCAAGGAGCAACCACAAGCCCCTTACTAAGGTGTTCACTTTGCATGGCTTAAGCAATGTCTCTCCACAGATAAGTAGGTTGTCCATGCAATTTTTAGAATTAGATTTTGTATATGAAGTAAAGTATGTTCTGGGTGCACGCAACAAGATAACAGATTTTCAAGGTAGGTTACCTTTGCTATCAGTGATGTGGCTAAAACGAGTGGGCTGAGTACCTAGTGGCATTTGCAGAGCATGGTGTTACAGAGCATAGGGCAGGAATAGTGATCCAATTCACTTGTACAGGATGGTACCTTGAACACTATCATGGGATACGTTAAGGATAGTTGGCCTAAGAAGAATTTATTGTAGAAAGAGTTAGTTTCTTTTTGGTACGTAAAGAGTTGAATTGACGGTGGAGGAAGAATTTTTGTTAAGCAGTGGAAAACGTGTTCCGCTTAAAGTGTTGAGGGAGAAAGTGGTCAATCTGTGCCATGAAGGCCACCATGGCACAGTCAAGACTAAGAGCAGGGTTAAGCAATCTTACTGGTGGCCAGGAGTAGACAGAGCAACAGAAAAAGTGATAAGAGACTTTGTTAAGTGTATTAACTCTCCATGGTTATGTTTAAACTGCCATTACACCGCACAGAAGTTCCACAGATGCCATGGGAAAGGGTAGGGGTTGGCATCTTTGGCCCTGACAAGTTCCTAAATTGATTTTGGTACTGGTGGGCCATTTTTTTAAATGACCAGCGTTTAAGGTGGTACTCAAAGCAGGTTCTTAAGGCTCTGGTGGCTTTCTTGGAGGAAGTGTTTTGCAATGAAGGACTAACTAAGATTGTAGTTTCCGATAACAGAGGTCAATTCATTACTGAAGTGTTCAGTACGTTTGTGAAAAAACTGGGATATTGCATAAGACTACATTTTTGTACCACCCGAGGGCAATGGTAATGTTGAACGCTTTAACAGAGTAATTATGGGTACCATTGAACTGTCTAACAGTAATGGCATGGATTGGGCGGATGAATTAATGAGGACCGTGGGAGCGTACAGGATCACCAAATGTGAAACAACTGAACATAGCCCTTTTGAATTAATGAGGAGGAGATCTCCACTCACTATAGATAACATGGGGTGGTTGAGGAACACAAAGAAGGTCGCGTGGTCACCAAATAGAGTGAGGAGACATATGAAGTTGGAACAAACGAAGTACAGAGGTACAACTCTTTAAATGGAGTCAAGAAAGTGGACCTCAAAGTGGGGGACATGGTGAAGGTGAAGAGAGGAAGGCTAGTGCATAAAGGAGAGAGTAAATTCTCTGCCCTTTTTGAAGGTGATTACAATTTTATATAATTCTACCCTACTAAGCAATGAGAAAGTATGGCATGAGAATGAAAAAGTGGTAATAATTGCAGTCTCATGCTAACTAGTAGTTCAGATTTGATTGATTTTCCTGAAAATCATATTGACAATGTCAAAATGAAAAAACGACTAAGTCAAGCAGAGCTTGTGTGAAGCCTAAAAGTTTTGACAATTTTGTAGTTAAGTGAACATAAAGAACTGTTTTAACTTATGTCTAGCATGTAATAAAGATAGTTCTGCTTTGTATTCTATTGCCCGCATTCTTTTGTGCGGATTTATTTTTTATAATTTTGTGATATTTTATTTATTGCATTACTTATTTGTGTTTTACTACTATCAAATTGGGAACAGTAGGTTTTGTTATATTTTTAGGGGGGGATGTGTTGTGACTAGGTATATAATTTAGAGCTCATGGGTAGAATGTACAAGCTTGGGGTGGAATGTGCAGGGAGAATGCTGGGCGGTGATGCTGGGGAAGGACAGCTGTGGGAGAGGACAACCAAGGGGTTGATCCCTTTGTACGATGCTCGGGCGAAAGGTCTAGAGTTCCTAATAAGTCAACTGAATCTACACTACGTGTTCTGTGGTCCATGAACACAAGATAACATTGGCGAAAAATAGAAGCACTGTACTTTGGATGGATGGAAGAGGTGAAAGAAATGGCCGAAGAGCCACAAAACCTGATGAGTCTAGGGTTACCACCTGGGGACATGATCGGTATTTTAAAGTCCTGCCTTGTATGAAAATAAAGAAAAGCACACAAAATCAGCATTTTTTTCCTCTGATCACTGTGTACTTTAAACAGTAGATATAAGGCAAAAGCACTTATAGGAGACTTATGACTAATAGTTAAACTGAACAAAGGCATAAAACCCATGTTATAAAGAAATACAGATGTTTTTCTCTAAAGAGCCCTCTTTCATTATTTTGCTCTGGCCTTTACAGAAACTTAAAACATGGTTAAATAGCAGTTTATTTATTTGTGTAGTTCCATATGGCATGAATGCAGCTCAAGGGCACCAGAGTGATTGACTGGTTACATTACACAAGATCAAATGTTTTTTTTAAAAAGTTTAAGCTTTGAGTGATTTCCCCAGAATCACAGGATGTTGAGCCGAAGCCCGGACTCCTTGAACATAGTTCTCAGTTTGAAAGTCGGCAGCTCTGACCCTATTTCCATCCTATTTTATTTCTCTCTGGAAAGGTGGTGTCGCAGCAGGGCTATGTAAATGCACCCACCCATCCACAAAGGCCCGAAAGACACTGGTGCCGAGGTGACGGGGGGGCAGGAGAAGCACTCAGCTGCTACCGCTCAAGCAGGAGGGGGCAAAGGCCACAGAGTTCATCTGGCCAGAGTCACCGTCTTCCCAACCCACCATAGCCTCAGAGTAGTTGCCTGACATGAGAGGGGTTTCGTATAGCACATTGCTGCTTCTCCAGGGGGCTGAGGTGAAGATGACCCAATGGTCACAAAATCACCAGCCTCCTCCCCGAGCCAGGTCTGGCATACTCCCACCCTTCCCGCCCACCATGCTTTGAATGTAATGGCCCCGCTGGGAAAGGGGCAGGAGAAAACACACTGCTTCTATTGGGGCTGGCGAGAGGTGGCTGAGGTGAGAATGGTCCAAGGGCCAGACCAACACCTGCCCCCCAGCGAGACCGTATCTCAAGCTCAACCCTTCCCCCCCCTCATAGCCTCAGGGTGATGACCTGGCAGGGGAGGAATGAAGGAAAGGGCATGCCTTGGGCCGGTTGACAGAGGTCCTAAAAAAATGGCCAACAGGTCACTTTATACACTGACTCATCGGCCAGTGCCCGACTGCCGCCTTACCAATCCAACCCTGCACTGGTATGTTCATATGTTTCATCATAATTTATTTTTTAGGGTCAAGCCTGTGAGAGCATGCGCCAACACATGCATCTCACTTGCAAGACACTTATTTTAACAACAAAAAAGGCTTGGAGCCCACCTGTTGTTTACCATTTGTTGGCTTGCTGGCACTCTTATTTACAGCCTTGTAATTCATCACAGCAAGCCTAGCATCATTTCCATTCCTCTCTGTGAAGCCTGTGAGCTACTACTGATTATTTCTACTTAATCAGTGTCCATCTGGTGCTCCAATAACTGAGGTACTAGTTTGTTCTTTTTTAACTTTTAGTGCCCTGCAAACAGAAGGCGTGTGCCTGGAAAAAATGAGCCCAGCAGGGCAAACAAAATTGCAAAGTTAACTATAGAAAATAAAACTTTCATTTATTTTACCAAGTCTTCTTTTCTCACTTTGCACTCATGTTTCATTTTGTTTTTAAAGGTGGGCATTATTCTCAACTGCTGAGTATTATCTTACTCTAAATATCACAAAGCAACATTATTTCTTTGTTATATGTAATTTGCAAAACTGTTTTAACACACTATCGTGGAGTACACGCCAATCCACCCCACTCTAATCAACACCAATCCACCCCACATCAGTCCACCCCAGACCAATCCAATCCAGTCCACCCCACTCCAATCCAAACCACTCAAATCAACTGACCCTACTCCAATCCTCCCAGCCCACCACACTCAATCTGCCCCACTTTAATAAAAACATTCTGCCCCACTCCAATCTCAAACAATCTGCACCATTCTAAAACAATCTTCCCCACTCCAATCTGCCCCACTCCACTCTAAAACAATCTGCCCCACTGCAGCCCAAAACAATATGCCTAACTCCAATCCAAAAAAATCTGCCCTACTCCAACCCAAAACAATCTGTGCCACTCCTAAACAGTCTGCCTCACTCTGAACAATCTTCCCCACTCCAATCCAAAGCAATCTGCCCCTCTCCAATCCAAAACAATTGGCCCCACTTCAATACAAAATATTCGGCCCCACTCAAATCTGCCCCACTGCAATTCAAAAAAATCTGCCCCATTCCAATCCAAAACAATCTGCCCCACTCCAATCCAAAACAATCTGCCTCACTCCAGTCTGCCCCAATCCAAAACAATCTGCCACACTCTAGTCTTCCCCACTCCAATCCATAACAAACTGCCCACTCCAGTCCAAAACAATCTGCCACACTCCAGTCCAAAATAATCTGCCCCACTCTAGTATGCCCCGTCCAGTGCAAAAGTCTGCCACACTTCAGTCCAAACAATCCACCCAACTCCAATCTGCCCCACTCCGATCCAAAACAATATGTCCCACTCCAATCCAAAATAATCCACCCACTCCAACCTGCCCAACTCCAATCCAAAATAATCCACCATACTCCACCCAGCTCCAATGCACCCCACTAATCCAACCCAACCCAATTCACTCACTCAAATCCATTTGTCACCACTCCACTACAACCCAGTCCACCCACCTCACTCCAATCCATCTCACTCCAGTCCAATCCAATCCACCTAACATACCAACTCCAATCCACCCCACTCCAAACCACCATAATCCACCACACTCCACTCAAGTTCACTTCACCATAATCCATCTCACTCAAATCCAGTCCACCTCAATCAGATAAACCTTGCTCCAAAAATTCCAACCCACTCCAATCCAGTTCACCCCACTGCACCCCATTCCCCCCTAATCCAATCCAGTACGATCCAGTCCACCCCACCTAAATCCAGTTCACCCCACCCCAACCTGGTCGACTCCAATCCGCCCCACTGCAGTCCATTCCTCTTTTATCCACCCACTCCATTCCACCCCAATGCAATTCACACCACTCGTTCCGTTTCACCCACTCCAATCCAACCCACTCCGCCCCATTCCGTTTCACCCCACTCCAGTCCACCCTAATCCAATCCTTCACCCCATTTCAATCCACCTCCCTCCAAACAAGTCCACCTTTCCCAGTCCACTCCACCCCACTTCAGTCCAATCCAATTCACCTCTACTCCAATCCATACCACAGAGTCCAATCCATCCACCCCTCTCCAATCCAAAATAATCCACCTACTACAATCTTCACCACTCCAATCCAAAACAATCCACCCTACTCCAGCCTGCCCCACTTCAACCCAAAACAATCTGCCTACTCTAATCTGCCCCACTCCAATCTATCCACTTCAGTCCAAAACAATTGGCCCCACTTTAATCCAAAACAATCCGTCCCACTCCAGTCCAGAACAATCTGCCCCACACCAATCTGCCCCAGTCCAAAACAATTTGCCACACTCTAGTCTTCCCCACTCCAATCCAAAACAATATGCACCACTCTATTTTGAAACAATTTGCCCCACTCCAGTCTGCCCCTCTCTAATTCAAAACAATCTGCCCCACTCCAGATCACCCCACTCTAATCCAATCCACCCCACCCCAGATCGCCCCACTCAAGTCCAACCCACCACCTCTATTTTGAAACAATTTGCCCCACTCCAGTCTGCCCCTCTCTAATTCAAAACAATCTGCCCCACTCCAGATCACCCCACTCTAATCCAATCCACCCCACCCCAGATCGCCCCACTCAAGTCCAACCCACCAAGTCTACCCCACCCCAATCCTATCACTCCAATCAAGTCCACCCATTTCAATCCACCCCACTTGAATCCAGTCCACCCACTTGATCCACCCACTCCAACTCACCCAACTCCGTGCACCCCACTCTACCGCAGTCCAGTCCACCCCACTGTACTCCAGTCCACCCCACTACCTCAATCCAGTCCAACCCACGCCACCCTATTCCACCCCACTCCACTCCACTATATGATGCTACATTCTGACACTGTATTGAACGACACTCTCTGCCACAGAACCACCAAACTCTTCTCCCCTCTACTCAACTCTGACACTCTACTCCCCCACTCCACCTTACGACACTATACACCAACAGACCCAGTCTGCAGCACTCTACTCTGTGATGCTCCATGCCACCAACTCTTAGCCATGCTGAACAGTAACCACACTGGTGTGCAACATGGCAAAAACACATTGCCAAAACCTATAGCTCTTGTATAGGCGATACCTATTCGATTTGCGAATGCTTGTTAACATGGCCTTTCTGTCTTTGTTTTCTTTAATTATCAGACGGGGTCATTAGGACAGCTCTAGAGCATATTTTAACGTTTTTTTCATCTTACATTTAATGTTGAAGGTACATAGAAACAGGATACAGAAAAGGGGGAAAATATCAGCTTTTGGTGACTTCAGATTTTTTTACTTACACGTTAAAATACCGGTCATGCCAGTATAAAACCGGCTAGGTGGCAGTCCTCACTATATTACGTGGGAGTTTATGAACATGATACAGGCAAGACCTAAGTTTTCATAAGTGTCAAGGCTGGTTGGCCAATCCATGCTTTCATTTCATGTCTTCTTTTACTTGTTCTTGCGATGGGTAATTTTTTATTATTTTCGTTTGAAAACATATGCACACTACTTCTACGGTGTTACATTTCTGATTTTGATCATTTATAAACATTTATTACCTCCTGTGTATGTTTTCGCAAATGATGGAAGCCAGCTAGCTGGAACAATTTTCAGAGTTGGGGGTGCTGCAATCATTGTTGCACAACTGAAGTCATAGGGATTGTGAAAAATCCAAACGTTGCACAAACAACAAGTGTAGCTGAAGAGCAGTGCTAATTCAGCAAGCGAGCGGGAAGGGGATGATATGTAGCTGGTGGTGAAATTTTGGACCACGCTGTCGCAATTATATTACTAAAACATGGCGGTAGTGCACTGTTCTTTATAGATGGCACATTTTCAATTGAAATGACCATCAAATTTTCACAAACGTGCAGTTTTACTGACAAACCAATATGATGCAAATACAGTACTACGTGGAAATTTTGTTTTAGCAAATATTTATCATTTGTGCATCACCAAGAAAAGTGGCTTGATTTTTCTTTGATCCTTTTAAAATACTTGCTTCCATCACAAATCACAATCCCCAAAAATGTGGCTCATATGTGCTTTCTCAATGGCGGATATTATTCAAAATATGTTTACAGTTCATTTACAGGAACTTAAACGTTGTTGGGTGTTAAAACAAAATTGACATCCTACAGCCTTTTCTTTCACACTCCTTGTACCTCAGCAAGATTCTCACATAGTAAATTCACAAATCCTTTCACTTTAGTCAGAGACAGAAAGCAAAGGAAACACCAGTCTCTATGTTAAAAGAATAAGCAGCAATTTGTCAGACATAGCCTGACATTTGACCCCTGTGTCGCTGAATGCACAACAATTGTGACAAGATAAAAACAAAATGTGAAGGCCTGTTTATTGCTCATTCACCTCCTTCTGAACTCCAGTGTGATTATTTTAGGGGTGCTGCAGCACCCCTACTCTCAGTTTCTATGATGGAAGTTTACAAGGCCAGAACTATTGGCCTTGCCAAAGCTTGTTTATGGTAAGAGTGCAGACAAATTATTGAAGAAAACAACTGAAGTCCAGAAAAAAAACAAGTGGAATTAAGTTAGCTATTTCCATTTCATGTGTTTATATTAACAAAAGTTATGCAAGTCAAATAGCCAAGGATTTTGTAGAGCCAGGCCTACAAATGACCGGCCCACTGCTTTCCCAGTCCCTCGCAATAGGGTAGACATTCTGATCCCTCACCCCTACAGTCCACCAAATGGCAGCATTTAGGAGGACTAATCAGCAGCCTAACAAAAGGCCTCAAAGAATTAATTTTATATAGGGGGTTGGTGTTTGTGGCATGCTGCTTTATACCATCTAATTAAAGCCTCAGAGTGATATCAATAAAGAAGTTGACAAAGCCAACTTAATAGTAAGACCCCCAAGAGTGGGGGGACCAGCCTTATGCATTTGACCGGTAGGACGAGGATCTCTAAAAATTGTGGACAGTTCTCTATCAAGGAGTTGAGCTATGCTTACTGTGTGGTCAATGTTGGGATGCTGCCCCAGTAATTACCAGTGGCTGAAATGAATTCAATCCATCACTTTTTTTATATACTTCAGTGTGATGCCCTAAGTTGGGCAGGTATACCCAGAAGTGGGTCCCATGCACATTGTACTACTGGAACTGAGCTATACCTGGCTGATGAGCCCTAAGAAGGGCAAAACCATTGCTGGGTTGCTTGGGGTCCGGTTCAGGGAGGAACTGGCTAGGCATTTTGGGCTCAACTATTCCCATTGGAGCATGGTCAAAACTGATTTGCATTTGACTGGTTCCTAACTGGGGTGACACGGTGTACAAAATAACAATGGACTGGAGTGCAGCCCAGGTAATTACCAGTGGCTGAGGATTAATTTAAGCATTCTATCCATCACTTTTTGTATACTTCAGTGTGGGCAATGCAGAGCACCAGCTGGTTAGCATGCCTGGAATGTGGTGTGACTTCTGGATGGGGTCGTAGGGGACAGGCCGATGGACAGAGCAAGGACCTCTGAATGTGGCAGGTGGTTCTCTACCAGAGCATAGGAGGCAATAGTCTCCGTTGGCCTGATGATCTGCCCGCCGCACTCTAAATGAGGCCTAAGTGTGGAGTGTTTCGTAAAAGGGCAGAATGGCCCCGGCTCAAATCTGCTGTTGCGAATCGTAACCAGTTTAGAAGTGTTCAGTATTCTTGCTACATTTACATATCAATATTTAGGAATATACAAAAGGCAAGGTACCAGTTTAAACTGAGAAGTATTAGGAGGTTGAGCATTGACGATTGCAGGTCATAAGCTACACACCAAGGCCAGTATCCCATAGATAAGCAGAACTGCTGCACTATCTGTAAAATTTGCTGTCCTGGTAATGGAAGATATCTTGATGGTTTTCTTGGTGCCTGTAAGTGCAGGAAGTTATGTTGTCATAAGCATCATTAACCGATAGCTGTAAGATAGCGTAAAGTACCTGTGTGAGTAATAAGTAGCAGTAAGTGTCCTGTGGTTATGATGTGTTTGTGTCGGTGTCAAATAAAATGTTAAGACCTAGCTTGAGTCTGAGTTTCATTAATTCACAGTGCTCCCTGGATGAAATGTACCACATTTGTAACTTTAAGTCCATCTTTTTGGGTCAGCACTCCTTTTAATGGAAAGTAGTAAGATAACTTTACACAACATAATCTAATATCTTCTAAAACTGGCATTTGCAAATTTGCAGGATCTTTTCCTACCAGATCCCTTCCTCCAACAAATCTGTTGGATCTTTCGGTTGGCTGTCATTTACCTCTGCAGTTGGCAATGAATCCTACTTGCACAGTGTGCACCCATTTTTCTTTGTACTGCTTTTTAGTAGGAGGGAGAGTTTTTACCATGGTTTGCTCCAGAAGCCTACATCTTAACCCTGTACTAATCCACAGCAACAAAGTTTCACCATGGTTAGGCCCTAGGACCCGCTCAATATACAACTAGTATTTGTAATCCCAGTCATGAAGAATTGGCGCCGGCAGAGACTAGGAAGTGAAAAACAGAAAAAAGCAAGGCAACAGTATTTTCCATCTATACTCCCAGGATCTGGAACAACAGTCCTGTATCCATAAGAACGGTGCAAAGTACAGGCGGAGGAGCTCTCTCAATACGGAACAGTGGGATGAGAGCATCCTTACTGTAGAGCAGAAGTGAAGAAACCTAGCCTATACTAGGCGCTAAGGGAAGAACACTGCTACAGAAGTGCATAGCTGAAGGAGCATCCCCATTACTGACCTCTGTGAAAGCATCCTTGGTGCGGAGTGCAGGTGGAGGAACATCTCCTATGCTGAGAGCTTGGGAAAGAGCATCCCCAGGACAGTATCCGGACAGAGGAACATCCCCATTACTGAGTGGGGGGGGGGGAGCATGGCCGGTACTGAGCGCTGGGGGAGGAGCATCTCAAATGCAAAATGCAGGTAAAGGAGGGTCCCCAATATTTTGGACCTCCCTAGTACAATGTCAGTTGGGGAGAGACCCCCAGTACAGATATGTTGGATGTACCAAGTACAAAGGTATTGGGGTAGAAGTGTCCCTATACAGAAGTACTGGAAAGAAGCATTCTCTAGCAGAGAGCTGTTGGAGATAAAGTGACCCCAATGCTGAACTGTTGGATGCATTCTCAGTGCAGAGGTGATGGGGAGACTCGTGCCTAGTACAGAGCACTGGAGCAGATTAATGGCCAGTACACAGGTGTTTGGGGTGAAGCGTCTCAAGCACAGACTTATTGGAGCAGGATGTTTCCCTTACTAGGGTGTGGGGAGAGAAGTGTCCCCGGTACAGATGCATGGAGTGAGATATGTCCCTTTGCAAGGGAATGCGAGGAGAGATGGCGTCTGCAGAGAAGTGTAGGAGATGTAGTACTGAAGTGACAGAGAAAAAACACTGTGAAGGCTGATTTTGGCGAGACCGTCACCAATGCAGAGGTACTGGGAAGAAATATCCGCACTATAGGGATGCTGGGTGACGTGTCCCAATTAATGGTGCTTTGTGGAGAAGCATTCTCAGTAAACAGGTATATTGTCTCCCCATTATACAGGTATTGAGGAGGGAGGATACGTGTCCCCAGTATATTTATACTCAGAGGGCTATCCCCAGTGAAGGTTAGGGGAGAGCATTACTCCCCTCGCAGAGGTGTAGGGAGAGTGGTGTGTCCATTACTGAGGTGATGGGGAAGACGTGTCTTGACTACCCTGGTGGTAGCCGAGACGTGTTCCTAACAGAGGTGATGAAGCAGAAGGGTTCCCACTACAGATGTGGTTGGTAGTAGACATGAGGCGGAAGTGGCTCCAGGACAAAAGTATTAGAGGATGAAGTGGCCCTAGTGCTTGGGTGATGGTAGGTTTGGCATCCAGACTGGTACGTAGATACCATTAGTGCCTGATTTAGAACTTGGCGGACGGGTTAATCTGTCACGCCGGTGACGGATATACCATCCGCCAAAATCTAAATGCCATAGTATATAATGGGATTTAGATTTCGGTGGTTGGGATATGCATCACCGTTGTGACAGAGTAACAGGTCCGCCAAGTTCTAAATTAGCCCCCGTAGTCTAAACACAGATCACAGAAGAACCTACGTGATTTGGTTCTGGGTCACACTGTTACCATGTATTTTTTTATTTGTACAATTCTAAAACCCAATGTCTCAGAATCAAGGCATAAAACCTATCAGGTGCTTTAGGGAAGTGATATTTGAAAACAAATTTGGGTGGATTGAACTGTACTCCCTTGAGGACTGTTTGAAGAACATCTTCCCAGCTGTTTCCTGTGGCTTCATCTGCTCAACTTGTAATGATGGTTTTTGCTGCCACCCAGTCAGTTCAGACCAGAGCAGATTGTTGTCTCACAGTTCTAATAACCTTTGGAACCAAGATGCTACTCCTATTTGTCATGGTATATTTTTAAAGTAATGATGCAGAAAGGGTGCCAGTGGTCACTATGGAACCCTGATGGCACAGGAAATATTTGTGTTTTTGATTAGTTTCAGTAGTTTAAGGATACCGGCATCCACGTCTGCTGAGAAATGTCATCTTTCACGCATTCCATCTTTTAAGGGGTCCTATGTGAAAGGGAAATATGCCCACACATACTAACCACTCAGATCTGCCCTTCTTTTCCTGGCAGTATTGTTTTGGCCATAAAGCAAAATATCCATTCCTCATTATAGGCTTTATTCGCCTATTGTTCTGGTCAGCACGTGTGACACATTAATGCCTAAAGTCTATTGTGCACCAAGTTTTTCAAAAAGATATATTAGCATCTTTGTGATCCCAGCAGCAGGCAGCTTTACTAACCTTTTTATATATTACTTAGTCTGAAACTAGTGAATCTTAAATTATTTTAGCAAGAACTTACTGCTCATTGATGTTGAAGTTAAAAATTAACTTAAAATGTTAGCCAGCAAAGGATAGTACATAAACTCTTGGCAGGTACTGATCTGAAATGAGCTCTGCACATGTTCATGAGACTACTTTGGACTTCTGTCACACCCAGCTACCTGCATTCTAATTTGCTCACATGTTAAGGCTTTTGTTCTGAAAAGGGAGCTGGGAATCCTGTTGGCTGTGAGCTCTTAGGTTTTGACCTCTAGCCACCCTGACATATCAGTGACCTTCTTTTTTATGTAGGAGAGGTGTGGAAAGGGCATACTCATCATTATGCATTAATAACAGGCAGGGACAGATCTACAGCGAACAAAACATTAAGTTTGTGTTGTATATGTACTACTGTTTCATTTACTTATGAGGACCCGTTACCTGTATTAAGAGGATTTTTCCATGTGACAGTTTCTTTAAATTGCACTTTAAAATGCCTTTCAAAATCTGAGAATATGGATTACTATGCGGCTTGACCTGTTAAGCGCCTGGATACCCTCACAGGTGACGAGAAGCACTCTACAAATCTACTGATTTGTCCATCTTTGTAATGATTTTTATAACTCTTGGGTCAATAACTTCCGATTATATTTGAGCTCTTATTTTCTTATATTTTATTCTAATTGCAGTATTAAAGCAACAAAATAAGTAACTACTATTACCCCATCAGTGGTGCTTAGTATAACATCCTGAGTAGTTAAAAGCCAGCACAAGGGGCATTCGAATCTGTCTCTGAAAGTTTGCACACAACTTTCTTCAAAGAATAATTTATTGAATTCTTTCATTGAGCAAATGAAGGGTTGCTGTGAAAATGCTTAAAGAAAATAAAGTAAATGTATAGAAGTATAAGAAACCCATTTAAAATTATTTTATCAAGGTGAAGCCCCTGCTAATTTTTAAAACCTGTATTCTTGTCCCGCTCCCTCCGAACATGGGATTTGTTAGCAAACAATTGTTGGAAGATTCTACATTCTTCCAATCTGCTGAGCACGACTTTGACCCACCACCCTCAATAAGCATTCGCAGGAGGTGGGGCAGTGCATTCCGTGTTACAAGAGGTCAGCCACGTAGAACAAGCATTTGCAATGCAATGGATCTCACATTAGCGAGAGTTAGAGCTGTTGACATTGTCAATGATAATGACAACCTCACATTAGGGAACTTATAAATATTTAGGCATTAAACCTTTATCTGAAATAAACTGTGTTAGTGCATTCCTTCATACTCTTGGCATTAGACTGTAATGGTATGTACAGTCCCTACAAAGCACCACAGTAAAAATAGCATTTGGAAGAAACATAGGGGGTGATTCTGACCCTGGCGGTAATTACCGCCATGGCGGAGGTTGGCGGTAGCACCGCCAACAGGCTGGCGGTGCACCGCCGGGCATTCTGACCGCGGCGGTACAGCCGTGGCCAGAAGCGGAAAGCCGGCGGTGTACCGCCGACTTTCCGCTGCCCATGGGAATCCGCCATGGCGGCGCAGCTTGCTGCGCCGCCATGGGGATTCTGACACCGCTTACCGCCATCCTGTTCCTGGCGGTTCGCCCGCCATGAACAGGATGGCGGTATGGGGTGCCGTGGGGCCCCTGGGGGCCCCTGCAGTGCCCATGCCAAAGGCATGGGCACTGCAGGGGCCCCCGTAAGAGGGCCCCACAAAGAATTTCAGTGTCTGCTCTGCAGACACTGAAATTCGCGACGGGTGCAACTGCACCCGTCGCACCTTCCCACTCCGCCGACTCCATTCTGAGCCGGCGTCCTCGTGGGAAGGCTGTTTCCCGCTGGGCTGGCGGGCGGACTTTCGGCGGTCGCCCGCCAGCCCAGTGGGAAACCCAGAATGACCGCCGCGGTCTTTCGACCGCGGTACGGTCTTCTGGCGGTTCCCGCTTGGCGGGCGGCGACCGCCGACCGCCGCGGTCAGAATGACCGCCATAGTCATGTAACCATATATTCAGCCCCAGAGGCCATAATCACATAGAAAAGAATGATAAAGAACATTGCAGTGTAACCATATAATCAGCCCCTTGAAGGTATAGCGCATTACACATTTTCAGGCATAGCAGGCCTTTTAAATATCATTTAACTGTGGAGTCAACGGCACAAGGACGCAGTGCCACAGGTCGGTACTAGATGTCCCTGTAGAGTCAACAGCAGAAGGTGTAGTACCACTGGTCATGGCTAGATGTCCCTGTGGAGCCAAAAGCACTCAGAGTACAGTGTCACACAACGCTGCCATTACTTCTTCGGACATCAGAAGCTCAGAATAGCCCCAAACCCAGGAACGGCTGGAGAAGTACCAGGTCCTCAGTGAAATAATTAAACATACCGTACAATAAACCTTTATCAGAATTAAACTGTGTTTGTGCGTTAGCAGAAGGTGCAATACCACTGGTTGTGGCTAGATGTTCCTATGTCCCTATGGAGCCTAATGAGTTAGTAGTGCCTTGGAACAACTATCCTTCAGCCCTCAGAGAGCATAGTGCATTACGCATTTGCAGGCCGGGCAAGGATGTCAGAATTTTACTACAGACAAGGCCTTTATAACACAAACCCCTCTTAGCTGTAAAAACAAAAGTTCCAGCTATAACAGAAAAGTTTAAATATGCATTGAATGGTGGAAGAGGATTTGGTTTTTTGGGCCCTCTCTAACCTAGTGTGACCCACAAGATGTCCTGGACATAAAGAGCACATCGTTCGAAATGTTTTGGTGGTGGTCCCCATTGCCCTGGGACCACCACAGGCTGAATTATGGCCATAAATGTGGAATGCCAGCAAAGCATTATGAGGTGAGTTTCCCCAAGTGCAGTGAATATTGTAGTATCGGCTCTCCCGCTGTGCGGTGAAAGCCCCTGTTGAGGATTCATTCCTTGGTCGATTTCATGCTATATATAAAGCCACAAAAAGATATATAAAACACACGCAGGACACAACTACTTGTATTTACTGATTATGTAAAGTAAGGACTAAGTGAAGGGCAAATGCAGAAAACGAACTGCTCCCATGAACACGAGTGCTTACTGACAAACACAAGAGGCAGAGAACAAGAAAAAAATAGTCTGTTCAAACAACAAAAACATTCCAGGCGTAATTAAACTGGACTTGGCTGGTGCGCCTCAGCTTAGTACAGGAAGTGGCATGTCGGCTGCCAAACAGTTAGGAGGCAACAAAACAAGAGCGACACTGCCTTCAACCTATCGTAAGCAGCAGGTGGGAGCAAATTCCTATACTCATTCCAGCAGGTCTTGCAGATAGCGCATGCGCACTGTCTAGGCTTGGCCTAAAAAACATAAAGCAACAATATTTAAGCTCCTAGATCCTATTTGTTAGGCATTATTATGTTTACGAAGTGCTATCGATAACTGCTCAGACGAAAGATACAAAAATTATACACTTTGTAAATTGATTTACAAACACAACAGAAAACATTAGGCGTAACAACAAGTGTAACTCTGAGTACTCACATTGATAAAGCCTGTTGAATCAATCATGTTCCACCCATTACTTTGTTGTAACCTCATTGAATATCGCTGAGTGACGCAAGCATGCCCATGCTGGGGCCATGGGCTTCATCTTATTCATGGCTCAATCTCTATCACAACAGTGAGTCCCAGTGAGGACACATTATTCTAGAATTGCTTGTGTTGGTCTAGCAATTCTGGCTTTGCTGCTTACCTGAGCCAGGCTGAATACCAGTTTGCATATGGTGCCACCTTCAATGGCACAGAGAAGAAAACATATGGAATGGAATGTTGCACGGATAAATCACGAGTGGATTGAATGATTTATTTTGAATTTTCTTCAGTTCCAACATGGAGACTTTTAAAAACCTAAAAGTATTTAAATACACAAAAGGAGGCAACAGGAGGTTGGTGTGGGAGGTCGAGAAGGACCGAGGAGAAAGAGGAATGTATGTAAAGATTGAGACCGAGGAGAAAGGCTAGCAGAAACAAGGAGCACACATAGATAGAGACACATCTGTGAAAATGAGGAGGTAAAGAGGAATCAAGAGGCCAGATAATGAGGAGGAGGTTGGGAAGAGGGATCATCGAAAGGGACACAGTGGGGGTTGTGGTGTGGAGAAGTGCCAGTGATGGACAAGGAAAGAGGTTGGCAGGGCCAATGGCGGGGAAGAGCAGGAGGAGGAGGAGACGGCTGGAATTAAAGTAAAGACTGGAAACAGGGGTCTTGAGATGCATTCAGAAACTGACAGGACCTTCTTATCATTTACATTGTTCCTCGTCTGGCTGTGCACATGACTCCTCCATGTTTTCCTTCCCTCCCAGGTGTGCCTGCTGATCGGATTTCTTTGTGTTCAGTGCTCTCACTGGACGGATTACACCGCATACAGCTACTTTGTGGTTGTCTCGCTCTACGACCTGGTTGTGATTTTCATCTTCTTCGTGGTGTATGTCTTCCGAGGGTACAGAGTGATGACCTGCCTCTCCTGGCCCCTTGCAGTAAGTACCCTTCAGACCAGGTAGTCCTCACCTGTAAAAAACTAGACTAATGAAGGGTGGTATCAATAATGAAGAGCATTGGTGTATTGATTTCATAACAAAATCCATACTCTGCAAGAAGGAACACATAATAACAGGACATAATACACTGCATGATTTAGATCTCTGTGGATGGAATACTCTGTCACAAACGTGACGGATATCCCATCCGCCGTATTACAATCTCCATAGAATATAATAAGATTGTAATACGGTGGACGGGATATCTGTCACGTTGGGGACGGACCATTCCCCTCCACCAATATCTAAATCAGGCCCAAAATGATTATTGATAGGAACAAATGCAGCCGTTTGTGTCCCACTTTGCCTTACTCTGGTTTATGATCCTGCTATGATCTGTAGAACAAAGACTCGCATGGTAGGCAATGGTCCCTTACTTGGGTCTTCAGTGGTCCCAGATATTGGTCCCTGACACAGAGGGGGTTCGCAAGAGCCGTACAACTGGATAAAAGTAGACCATAAATCCAAACTGGTTTCAGAGGATCAAACTATGGATGTCCATTTACTGGTAACCTATATTCAGGTTAACTTCATCTTCATGTGCTGCCGGCCTTGGTTACCTTCTCGTATTCTGAACTGATGTTCCTATTCCACCTAGGTCTCGGACACGTGTAGCCCGCCTGTCAGATCTTAAAGGCTTTCTCACTTTTCTCCAGAAATATCGTAGGCTCACTTTCATCTACGCTTGGGCAGCAAAGTGGCGAGCAAAGAAAGGATTGTGTGAGCTGTGATGGGGACTAACTTTCCTGTGTTCAGTGAGGATCAGGCGAGTAGTTGGTTAGGCTTTGGATGCTTAGATGAGAACCTAAACCTCCGCACTCGTCCTCTTTCTTCCACAGCTCCACATTACGTTAGTGCCATTGCTGATGCCATGGTCAGTCTACCCTGTGTGAGCAGAGGGTTTGACCAAATGCTACAAACCAGAGATGTCTATTACTCCTCCAGAAGGACAGGACCCATGCCACATTTTCAAGAGATATACCTACATATGTCACAAATGCACGTAAATGTCATATACTTAGTCAAAGGTTATCCTGACATGGTGGATCTATGTTAAACTAGAATCACACTCCCGTCCACCTGCTGTATGCAAACATTCCTATTCAGAACAGACCTAAAATAGGTCTGTATGAGCAAATTCATCTAGGAGAGAATTGAGTATTTCACTAGTTACTGGAAAATGCAAGATAAATGCACATTTTCTGAAGGGAGTGTGAAGAATATTGTGATTTTATTAAAGACACAAAGATGCAATTATGCGCAACCTCTTTATTGCTGTTCACTATAGTAGCAAAGTAAGAATGATACAGCAAATTCCAATAAGTCCCTTTATCTACTTGAGGCCTGTAGCCAAATAAATACCTCTGCTTTCTCCTCATGTGACCCACCTTCCTTTGAACAGATGTACTTCTTCAACAGGCTTGAACAAGCATTTGACTGTAACAGCAAGGTACTTAACTCTAGTACTTCATTATCAGACTGCTGTGCCCTCCCTCTGTGAGCAGGCTACAACAAAACAAACACTGGCCGCGCTAATAGGTCTGGTGTTGGCTGCCAATCCTTTGGCTTTGGCAGCGCACATTTTGTTTTGGTCATGGTTATAAAAGTTTTTGTAAAACTTTATTTTGTAGGACAGCTGATAGGCCCTCAACAACCTAGAGAAAACTTTGGTTGAAAGCAAAAGTAATGTTTGATCTTTACTGACACTAAAAGAAACTACTGGTATGTGGATTTGCTGTTGTGAAAGGGCAAAAAGTAGTCACTCCTAGTGAGGTTTGCCAATGACTGAAGTGGGATGACCCATTGCTCACGATGTAAGCTGTGGCGAGCAGAAGAAACATTACAACATTAATAGACCTATGGATGAAAAGGACTGGATAAAATACACTATAGATTTGTTATAGAAATAATTTTGGAAAAGTCAAAAGGTCTTGGCTTACAGTGGACTTAAAAATTAAAACACCATGATGGGATGGGACTTTCCAGAGCGAGAGATCAAAAATAAACTCTGCCTTTAATAAAATAATAGTTTTCTTTCTGCTCAATGGTGAGAATTTATATTTTATGGTAGGACATGGGAGGTAACTCTCTGCAATGTCTTACTACTGACAACAAAGCTACACAATCCCAGATTTGGAATACCTACTCTGGAGGGCACTCTGTCCCACCTAACCAGCCACTTGTAAGATCTCTTCCAGACTTCCTGCTGGAATAACTGTTCTTGAAAGCATCACACCATCATGACCGAGCCACATCCACCCCACCTTATCTCTATCTGCACCCTTGCAGTGCTGCAGCAACAGAAGTTGCTTGAATGGGGGGATGTCGAAATAAAACTGTGATATCTTAAGAAGTCCTTCCAGATGAAATAAAGATGTTGAAAAGCACGTAGTTCACAAAGAGGTTTTATTCCAATAAACAGGAGGTCCCATCCAGCCAAGATCCAACTGCCAGCTCCACCCCTCAGCTCTCTCACAACAGCATGACATCACAAGATTCTAATCCCACTCCTAGGAGTTCCACATTCCTAAGCATACTACACAAACCAACCGTTGCTTTTGGACAAGTTATAAGCTCTTGCTTCTTCTCCTCGCTTACACAATGCACCACACACAATTTCCTGCAAACAGCCAAGAAGAGATATAATAAACACTGTATGAGATCTTTGGAATCATTGTTGTTTGAAAAGTGCATTTATATAAACCAAGCTATCCACATCCAAAGCTCTGATCCCGCACTCTCATACATGTCATTCTTATGCCCGAGACACATAAAATCAGTCTCTTGGAGAGCTTCTCCGACTGGACCTTTCTGATATGTGACCACCCTAAAAATGATGTAAAAACACCATTCACATCCCAAAACACAGAATATCTAGTCTTTCAAAGTCTGACCAACCAAACATTCCTCAACAAATGGCAAAATAAATGGATAACCAGTGAACCATCCACCAATTTGTGCTTCACCAAAATTGGTAACTTATAGGTATTACCAGTCTAGTTGGAGTTGTCACAGGATCCACATCTATTCCAGAATTCTGGATGGGGTTCCATCAAGAGGTGGGTAGTAGAGCAGTCCTAACTTGTGTAGCAGGATTTTGTTTGTGTTCCTATCATTTAGTGAATGCTGGTTGTTATAAACTAATTAAAGCTCATACTTTTCTTTGTTGTATTTTCCAACAGGAGTTTATACATTACATAATTGGTACACTGCTGCTGTTCATTGCATCAATAGTTGCGATTACAAAAAGCTACAACTTATCTGCACTTATAGCAGGAGGGGTGAGTGATTTTCCAAATATGTAACATGTTTTTATTTATTTATTTAACACTTAATGCTGGCCTGTTTCAAACCACTCTCAAATGTGACTGGTAAGAGAAACCGGGCAAATGAAGGTAAAATTAATTGGCCATGATCGCACGAGTAGGGCAGCTGAGTTTAGAGCGCGGATCGAGTGGCATTCTGCACCTTACTGGCCGGATCTCATTTCCTTCTGCAACTAGCATGTATAGCAAGCCTAAGTACAGGAGAGAGCATGTCTACAGAACTTGTTTTTATAGACGCGTGTTTCAGACATGAAGATGAACTGATATCTTTCAGCATTTAGGGGCCGTACACCTTTATTTACCCACCCATTGTTACAAATAGTGGGTGTAGCTTGCACCGCCTGTCACTCCTCTGCTGCACTCTAATACTTGCTGTACTGTCATGTTGCCACGACATTCCCACTGATATAGCAGGTCTAATGTTGTCATTCCATTTCCGCTACTGATGCAACCTTCTTTCTACCCGAGTCTCTTCTCTGATGATGCTTGTTGTGGTAGTCCACATCTGTCTGCCTAGCAGATTGTACTTGGCTATGACTGAGGAAGGCTACTATGTTTGCAGCAGTAACCAGAATGGAGCACAAAACAGTACAACCAAAATCCCATTGCTTCTCTAGTCATGTTCTAATATTTAGGTGATGATTTATAATCCTAAAGGGTCACCTAAGAAAATCCATAATTGGCAAGTGGCTTTGAGCAGGGAAATGGGTTTCACCAGGGAACAGTCTTCTCCTAAAGCAGAGGCATTCCTCAATACTCCATCCCTCATGAAATATAAGATAGGTTAAATGAAGCTTATACATGTTAAATGCAGCTTCTTATCACAATGGGGCTGTTGCATCTTACAACTGCAGATCACTGAAGCACATGGTTTGGGATGAATGAAAGAGCAGGACTGTTGTGGGCATTTTATTTCATGTTTAACACTCAGGGGGACATTATGTCCCTGGCAGTAAAAACCGCCTACCGACGCGGTGACGGATGCCAAAAGAGCGTTGCCGCGCTACCAGCTGCCTGCCCTATTATGACCACAGCCGGATTTCCGCCAGAAGGATGGCGGAAATCCGGTTGTGGCCATGCCGGCGGATGGCGGTAAGGTGGCGCTGCTGCCACCAGCAGCGCCACACCAGTAGACCGTCACAGACCGTATCATGACCTATGATATGTCCTGGCGGTGTTCTGCTGGCGGACGCTGCCAGAGGACCCCCTGACAACAGGTAAGTCGGGTGCCCCGACAGGGGAGGGGGTCGGGGGTGTTGTGTGTGTGTGGGGGGGTGTGTGTGCATGTCTGTGCATGTGTGTATGCGGGTGTGTGTTGCGTGTTGTATGTGTGTGCATGTATGGATGTGTGAGTGTGTATGTTGTGAATGCGTGTGTGCTTGTAAGTATGTCAGTGTTTGTGTTTGATTGTGTGTGTGAATGGATGTATGGATGCATGGATGAATGTGGGAATGAGTGTGCATGCGTGTGTTCGTGTGTGAATGAAGGTGCATGTATGTAGTGGGGGGGTCTGGAGAGGAAGGGGTGGTGGAGGGTGAATCTGGGGAGGGAGAGGGAAGACCTCTATCAGTGACAGGGAAGGGATTCCCTGTCACTGATAGTGCCTACCACCATGGTTTTCGTGGCGATAAGGTTACCACGAAAACCATGGCGGTAGGCGGGGTCTTAATCCCGCAGGCGGGCAAGTGACTGCCACTGGGCTGGAGACTGAGGTCTCTAGCCCGGCGGTCATTACCGCCCTGGCAGTCGGTATTGTACACCAACGTCTTAATATGGGGAAAAGTTCTGCCAACCTGTTGGCAGTACTTTTCTCCATATTAATGCCGTCCGCCGGGGGTCATAATGACCCCCTCAGTGTTTATATTAATATTTAATATTTACAAGGTTAAAGGAAATATAAATGCGGTTTTATTTATTTCCATTGACGTAATGAATTTCCTCCTTTATGATTGTATTCATGCATATTTGCCCTATTCCCCTGCCAGAGGGCTAGACCTGGGCCCCTAACTAGGACGTGTTTCTCATTTTTACCTCTGCCCCACTATCCAGGCGTTCTGTGATAGTAACTTCCAGCTTGCGCGCTTACAACATAGTAATTTCCCTCAATGTTAAAATTTATTTTTTTGGTCAATTAATGTTGTTTCCTTCAAACCTCTTTACCCAATATGTCCAAAAGCCCTAATATAAAATATACAATATAATCCCCGTATGTTGTGTGTACCAGGGAGCTTGTGTGTAAACCTAATGTTTTTGTGTGAGGGCTTGTACACATGGTTTCTTCTTTTGAGGCTTGCACATAAAGCCAGAGTTTTTTACTTGATGGTTTGTGCATATTTCCATGGTTTCGTTCAGAGGGCTTATGTATATGATCATGGTTTCTATCTGTGGGCATGTATACGAAGCCCTATAGCTTGTGGTTAAACCCATGGTTTCTCATGATGGCTTCTAGCTAAATTCTTGGTGTGTGGATGAAGCCTCCACCATTCTACCTGATGGCATGTGGATAAAGGGCCGATTTCTACTGGATGGCTTGTGTATAAATCCTTGACTGGAAATCCTGGGCTTGTAATGTTGTTTCCATCAATCAGCTTGCCTATAATTCTGTTGTTTCTACTTGAGGACGTGTACATAAAGCTGTTGTGGCAACACGCCAGCTAGTGCATAACCCTAAAGCTCTTCTCTGGTGGTGTGTGCAAAGAATTCTTATCTGTTTGTACTGGTGCTATGTTGGGCGGTGACTGAATAACTCTACAGGTGTGCCTTTTTTAGTTTACAGCCCTTTTCACCCCTTTCCAGCCTACCTTCAGTGTCCGTAACAAAGTACATATTTTCGGTATTTTTGGGTGAATCTTAAAAACATTATGAAATGCAATACCACTGTTAAATGAGCAAATTAGATATTCAGTGGATATTCCCTCAAACTTGCATATCCTATACATTTCCAACCCTCCTA
The DNA here is from genome assembly GCF_031143425.1 of Pleurodeles waltl. Lineage (NCBI taxonomy): Eukaryota > Metazoa > Chordata > Amphibia > Caudata > Salamandridae > Pleurodeles > Pleurodeles waltl. Next base: position 1,029,316,324 of record NC_090449.1, on the reverse strand, counting down.
ACTAGATCCCTTATGATTCATGTTGACTCCGCTTGAGACCCCTTTAATGGTGCTACAATCTTGTGCTCATTGAAGGCCAAATACATTAAAGAAAATAGTCAAGTGCCTCTTCAGTTCATCCTCTTCAGTTCATCTAAACAACACTCCTAAAGAATGAAAGGCCACAAGAATGCTAAGCAATATCCCTGAAGGTTTGATGGATGACAGGGTGCTCCGTCAATACCCACAGAATTCTTGGCTGTACTCCTAAAAACATAAACTGTTATCGTAATGCAGCTTGATTCTACCAGCTTTGAGTAAAACTTTGAGTAAAACAACAATACAATATAAAATCTCATAAATAAGTTAATGTTGGAAATTAATAGTCATCTGAATAAAATTGATGACCAGGTTCATGTTGGCTCGACAATTGCACATAATCACCTAAGTTGCTGTTACTGCGCATAACCTATATCGAGCTACCAAACAGGGCAGTGCTGCAGTATGAAATGGCACCTAAAGTACGCAAGTGTCTAAAAATTGGAGTTGCACGTGAGAGTGAAGGAGATGCTTCAGTGCTTCATTGTATTGTCTAATGTTGTTCATGAGAAACATCTGCTTGAGTGTGTCAAGCCTCTTACTGCCCATCCTTGGGCAGCAACAAACGGTGTGCAAAATTGTGCATAACTGCATAACCTGTACCTGTAGTTCAAGAATTGATAGTTATGCCAGGACAACCTGAGTCCTTTTATTGGAGTAGTAAACACCACATGCAGATAATAGATCATCTTGCTGATTTACGCACTGGCTCTGATAAATATCGCTGAGCAGACATAACATTTTATGAATCCAAAGTGTGGGGAAGGTGCTTGTTTTTTGCTAGATCTAAAACATCTGCCAACCTGCTGAGCAGCAAAACCTGAATTTTAGAGCAGATTTAAGACTTCCATGCTAGATTTGCTTTTCCAAATTGAATGTGTTTCCAGATCCTTGAAAGAATTTGTTAGATGCGTGGCCCATGGCAAATCAAAAGAGGCCTAATTATCACTTCTGGTGTTCCTGCCCTTGCTTTCTTACCCAGGTAGCAATAGCCTGAAAATATGCCTTACACGCAAGCTCATTTCAGTCTTATTTGTGACCTTGAGCATCTCCTGTGTAGATAAAAAAACTTTCGAAATGTGTTGCACTCTATGACTTCTAATGGTGATGTGAAAGATCCTGGGAAGCATAGGTGGCCCTGTTGGAATTAATTTTGCTCTGGTTACATTCTGAATCGACCTTGCTGAGGGACAAGAGAGCTTTGCGTTGATTCTGCAGAGCATACGTTACTGTAGTTCCTTTATGTTTCAGCTTTGATAGCTGATATCTTGGTGAGCCTTTTTCCGTGATCCAGATGCCTACATATTTGTAGCCCGCAAAGTATCTCAGGGTTGAAGGGCAAGAGTGCCATACCTTTTCAGATGTTTTTTTTCCTGAATATTTTCCCAAAACAATTACACTTAATTTTCATGGGCCCCATTCTAGTTTATTTTCAAAGTTGTAATTGTGTGCTTCATTTAGGGACCTTTGCAACTCGACATATGCATTGTCGTGGATAACAATATTATATGCATATTGTAAAATTTGTCGATAATCCCTGTTGACCTTTGGAGGGAATGATCTTACTTTTTCTAAAGATGCCCCAATGTCTGCAGTTTCAATGCTGAAAAAGAGAGAGCAAGAACATACCCCTACTTCAAAGCTCTGTTAGTTATTAATATAGTTGTCTTTGAGACAGGCACCTCTTTTCCATTCTAAATGTCTGAATACAGTGAGATGATAACTTGGAGTAAGTTAGGTGGAAAGTCGCTTGCCGACAGCTTTTTCCACATTGTTTGCCAGTCTACCTTATGGTCGACTACTGTATAGTTGATGAAACAAGCGAATAGTCAGGGTCCTTTAGGAGTGATTGCACAATGAGCCGACAAGGATGCTGTTGCAATGTTATCCGTGGAGCTGCAATTTGGTCTAAAACTTGTTTGAAGAAAGGGGATAGTATTATCATTTGACCTGATTTCAATTTCCTGGAGTGGAATATTTGCACACACCTTACCCTCGACATCTAGCTGCGCAATTTGACAGTAACAGGAAGGATCCGCCATGCAGCCCTTGTTTTTGTAGAGGGAGCATAAGACAGAACCGCACGAGAAATCAGCAACTCTGCTAGTTAGAAATGAGGCCCTGAACAAAGGGGTCAGCCAGGACTCCTGGTAGTCTTCACCAGATTTGAACAAGGTAGGTAGTATGCCATTTAGGCTTGGGCTCAACTTGGCCTTAATTTGTTTAAAACCCTTTTTGGGTGTAAAATACTGTCACCAGATTCAGCGCAAACCTTTATATAATCATTAAATATTGCTGGACAAACAAAATGTGTGGCCTAGTGTCCCTTAGCACTACAATTGTGGGAATAGAGCTGTAACATTAAATGTTGCCAATTATCAAGGGATACTCCATTTTCTCCAGGCGAGTTCTCCTTTTCTTCTAGATCATGAATGTATTTCCAGAATTAAGATTGATCTTTAAGTTTTGAAATTGTAAGCCATCTATTTTCAGTGTATTTTATTTTCTCCTCCCATAACTTCCTTTTCTAGTTTTTTTTTTAAAGTTTGTGCAGTGCTACTGATGACAGAGGATCATCTATACCCTTCTTAAGTTTTTAGTTAACTTTGAAAGATGTTCATTATTCTTCTTGAGCTCTGGTGTGTGTGTGAACCATCTTTTTTTCTGAACCAATGAAGCGGAAGGGACTGTTTCTTGTACCACCAAAGATGACAACAAGCTATTGGTTAATCATTGTGTATGGTCCTTTAAGGGTGCTTAATGCATGGGTTGAATTAATTCGCTCCAGGTTGACAGCATGCTCTCTGGTGCCACCGCCCAGACATATTCTACTTTAATAATATGGTGTGATGGGATATCTTCTCCTCGCTTTTTGTAGTCCATTTTATTCTGCTTAATTTGTGATCTGCCAGTCCATAACCAAGGTGAACAAGATGAATGGATATTGGCGAAGCAAGATTCAAGGTTGTTAAGGTAGGGGAATGGTCACTTTCATGGCGTTGTAAGACCTAGAAATCCTGGTAGTGACTTAAGAGCGATTGAGGTGCGTAGGTGCAATATAGAATTGAGCCTCCGCTGTTTGAATGGTGTGAGCGCTTGCCTGCTGTGTGGAATTTGCTGCATAGTATCAGAGAAAGTAGTGAGAAACTAGTAAAACAGTCAATTTGATTTCTCCTAGTGGGTCCTGCGTGCTCTGGTTAGTTATTTGAGCGTTGATAGACTTTGTAGATCCTGAATGTATTATTGGGGTGCGCTCATTATTCCAGAATATAAGGTTAAAATCACCGGTTATGATCACTTCTAGGTCTGTAAAAATTGCAGACAAAGGTCTTGAATTGGTCTAAGAAGAGTTTAACTGTGTTTTTTTCAATCAATGTTAATGTATATTTAAATAAAAATCGATCAGTCATAGGCTAGTTTTCAATAATGGCAACTTGGAAAAAAGCGCTGAGCATCTTTAAATATCTTGCAGTAGTTTGTATGGCAGATGGCGTACAAACTTTACATCGTGAGATGGTTGGAATGGCAAACATTTGAAAAAAAAACAATAAATATTGGAGTTTTTCTCCTGTCTCCTGGAGACAAATTATGTTCCATTTTCTCACGAACAATGAAGTATTTTGGTTTGAAAATTCATTTTTAGACCCGCCCCGTTCCATAATAGAATAGGAAGGGGATTTGTCTGCAACTCAAGGTGTTCAGACCATAGCTCTGCTGGAGAGCTAGGAGCTGCAGTTAAAGCAGGGGCGGCTCCCCCATTAAGTCGCTAGAGCATCACCCAATAACTAAATTGCCCCTAGAGATGAAAAATAAAATGGTAATAAAGTTAATTTATTACCATATTCTTTTTCAATTACCCCATCCCGAGCCAAGCATCGGGGCGAGGGCGGGGCCGCTGCTGACTGGCAGCAGCAGAGAGCAGTGATTGGGAGGGCACTTTAAGTTTAAAGTGCGCATGTCTCTTTGGCCGGCCATCTGGTGACGGCCAGCCAGACATGCGCATTTTAAACCACTCTAACCCAGCTGTCTAAGACAGATGGGTTAGAGAAAGAACAGGCCTCCAGTGCTCTTAGGAGCGCTGAGAGAACCGGCTCTATCCAATCCTGGTGCTGCTCTCATGCTGGTTAGCAGCTTGAGAGCAGCACCAGGATTGATTAAGGGAGTTGACTGGAGCCTCGAGGAGAGAAGAAGAGGACCGTAGCAGGAGGAAGTGGTGTGCAGGCTGCAGCAAGGAAGTTAAGTTACTTTGTATTGTTTTTCCACCCATTTTCCCACCCGCCTGCCTCTCTAAGTTGCCAGCCATCACTGTGTTCAAGCCCCTCCCCAGTATAGAGGGTAGCCAGCTTTAATTTCCTTTCCAGTGGTTTAGAGGGTGTGTAGCAGCATGACAGTATCACTGATTATCCTCTGTTACCGTAATACGAACGGCTTCAATTTCATTTAATGCAAGATCAAGGACACCTGACATTCCTGTTTTAAGATGCTATATCATACGCCATATGCAGTTTCTGTTGCTGAGTGTATTTTATATTGAGGAGCTAGTACTACAGGGTAGTTTTCACTTTCTTTTTTTGTGTAAGGTATTCCCCCAATTGCAAATTAATTCTTTTTATGATTGAACACGTGGGTCTATATTACCATGGTTTTCCAGGTGACCTCTGTGACCTTCGCTTGTGAATAAAGGGGGCATTGGACTAGTGGTATAATAAAAATATCCTAAGAAGTAAGCGGTGATGGGGTTGGAATATGGTGAAGAAGACAGAGACTATTCCAGCAGTAGAGGATATCTTCACGTACCATAGAAGTTTATTCTGACGAGAAGATCAATGTGCTGGTGTTACGTTCTCCTTCCAAGCAGTTGGTAGTAGTAGGCCTTACGGCTGAGCGTGAAATGTGGTTGAGATGAGTATTGAGTATTCTCAGCCACTGCGTTGGATGATTTTGCAAGAGCATGACTGTTGTTAATCTTTGGACCTTGTTATTGTCAAGTCTTTGATTTTGCTTGGCTACAGCTAGAGCCTGGCTAGTGTTGGGTGCTTCAGGCCCTTTTGTGAGGTCTGCCGCACGTGAAAATTGATTACAGACAAGCCACGGGGGCCTCAGCTTGGTGGAATGTAATATTTTGTTCTTTCTGGCAAAGGTGACCTCTGATGAGCTGTTACTGTGACCATTGTTCTGTCACTGGCAGGAGTGGAGTTGATAGTTTCACCTTTTGATATGGTAATGAAACCCTTTGTGATGTTGCCTTGTAATGGGAGGCGTTTGATACCTTTTATTGATGCCACCTAAACCCGAAAATTGAGATGCCTCAGTAGTTATGTTACCGGGAGAGTTGGAGTCAAGAGAAGAGGAGTAATTTAAAGTGTTAAGCAATGTAATTTCTTGGATAGTTTTTTTTTTCCGGAGATTGGGTCCCGCTATGACCGGCTCACTGTGGATAGATCTGTTTATGATTGTTTTCTTTCTTTGGGTTTTTGCTTGTTTTTTTAACATTTTCTTTTCCTGTTTTTTGCTTAGGGGATGATTACTGAGTATGAGTTTGGTTGAGTCATGTCCTGGTTGCTGAGGTCCCCTTTTTTTCTGGGAGAGCTTATAATGGCTTTGTCAGTCAGTGCAGATTGAGGGGCAGAAGCAACTGTGGCCGTGGCCTGCGTGGAAAGCTGGGCCCCCATATACCTTCCAGTGAATTTTTCTGCAGAAATTGTCCCTGGAACATTGTTTGACTTGAGAATGTCTATAAGTTGTTTTAACATCTCCAGGAGAGTGCACATTTTTATTAATTATCAGGGTACAACTGCAAGGGGAGTGTTTAGTGGAAGGAGGAATTGATATTGAATCCGCCTTATGTTGCATAATAACTGTTTTATTATCCAGGTTAGAAATACAGGATGCAAGTGACTGTAAAAGATGAACTTGAAGATCTAATTTGTGAGATTTCCAGTTTAACACCTGTATTGATGTGGCAAGCATTGTCTTGATAAAGCTGAGAGAAGTGGACTTTGTATTGGGTGAATAATCAGCAAAGTTGGTGTTTAAAATGTGGTTGTTCAAAGTCATATCCTCTGATTCTTCAACAAAAGATTGAAGAGCAAATCATCCACTTGTTCAGCATCAGATGTGTCCAATATTGTATTGTATTGTATTGTAATAGTATTTATATAGCGCTTACTACCCTTGACAATGAAGCAATCAGAATTGTTTAGTCAATTAACTACCTTTGATGTCCTTTCCTTCAGGGTCAGTTGGACTGCAGAGAAGATTAGCTCACTAGTAGAGTGACCTTCTTCCCCCCTTCCCCTCCACCACCCAGTGGTGCACGTGCGCTCCCACTTCCTTTTATGTGAGGAAGTTGAGTTTGACGAGGATGCTCTCGCATAACAGCAGGGAGAGGTTCAGTGGAATACAGGATTTTGAACCTAAAAGGAAGTATTAGTAGAAAACATTTTCAAATAGAAACTATGAATCAAACTTAATAAATATTGGCACAAAGATAATTTTAAAAAACTTGACTAGCATGTCAGAAAAAAAATTTGGGGCATTTTTAGCTTCCTGAATGCCTTAAGGCTTGCACTTTAGCATTGGAAATGAATTACTTTTTATTGAATCTTATTTCCATTTTTTCTTTACAGGTCTTTGGGCTCATAACCAGTGTCTTGTGTTGTGTGAGCATGTGGTCGTCTTACAAGGTGTCATTTGTTACTCAGTCCACAAGTGAGTATGGACATTATGCAGATAATGTGACTTCTGCAGTAGCATTTCAGTTTTTAACCCCTGAACAGCATGTGCTAACATTATTTTCCAAAAGATCTTTAACAATAAACTAATTTTTCCAGAACATCTTAGTCCAAACTTATCATTACATTTTATGCAGCAAAAAAATTTTGCCCAAAAATATTTACTCCAATTTGGACAGTTTATTTGGTCAGTTAGGTATATTAACCATCCATAAAGAACATTTTGTAAATACTCTGTCATTTAAAAAAATAAAATCTGTAATAACATTTCTTTGTATTTTAACTAACGAGAATTACCTGAAAAAGCAATTATTTTTATATATATATATATATATATATATATATATATATACGCATACATGTAGGTGAATCTGTATAGCACTGCGTACATTCATATTTGATTTGTTTATTAATAAAGGAGATAATTTCATCTCATGTTGTGATCATGGTATTTGAGACCCACTCTCCTTAGACAGTTACTTGTAATGTCTGATTTTTTTTCAAGACATTGTTGCATATACTGCTACACATGTGTTAATTCTGTTTATACTTGAAGCTTTAACATAGAGTGAACAAAAAATAGAATATTGTCAGTGTTAATAAGTTTTATAATTCTTATATCTAGTTAAATATACGTGACCCAGGAAACCCTTATCCGCAACTCCAGCGAAGGGTTGTCCAATAAAGGCTTCTTTTTCTTTTGGTACAATTTCTTCCAGCTAACCTCTTGAGGTTGTTGAGATCCCACTGAACTAGACTCTATGGGAATTACTGCTCAGAACATACTACATGAACTAAATAATGTACTCTTGTGAATAGAATCTTACTCCTGCAGTGCATGTCCCTGCATTTTACTCTTCATCTTTGTTAATATACAATATTCTTCACAATTTCTGTCCTATACCATTTGTTGTCTTATCTACCGTACACTATGCTGCAACCATTGCTATAATGCCTGTTTACAAACTACTGAAGTTACTTTATATTTGTCCATATAATTGTATTCCTCATTCCCATTGTCTAGTGGTTCCAGATTCTGTGCTCTAATCAAGGCATAACCTGCAGCACACACCACATCACACAGCAGTATTTTTGCAACCACAATACTTCATAACATTCCCCAAAGAATTGCATCAGTTACACCACCAAACATTGAGTTTCAGCACAATACTTGTTCCATACTTTTCTGTTGCCTCTTAGTCCTCAAAGTCACAAATCTTTACACTTGCTCACTACAATATTCTTCCATCCTCCTCTCATACCATTCTCCCACATCTTCTGTCCCAATCTTCACTGACCTGTGGCTCTAATAATCGGTTCACCCAGTGACCTCATCTTACTCCTTCAGCTAAACACAAAGCAAACATTAGAATACACTTTCTTAGTCATTCAGTCTATGGGACATGAAGTGGGCCTCCTCCTTAACAATACAGTCACAACCACCCATCATTGATTCCCTCTCATTCCTTCTTCGATCATCACTCTAGTCCAGTCATCATCCCACTGAACATCAATATTGTGGCCATCTATCGCCTGCCTGGAAAATGGGACTCCTTTATCAATGATTGGATGATCTATTTGACTCTCTACTGACTTCCACCCCTAGTCATTATTCTTGGTGACCCAAACATCATTCTTTACCATCATCAGGATGTGACAAGATTTAGCCAATTTCTACTGTCCTACCACTCACTGACAAACACTTTCCTTATAAACTCACCTGGTAAGCCACAAAATCTGTTTTGGATGTCTAGAACACACTCCTCGCTAATTATTATCCATTCTCTCTCTGACCATCCCATCATATTTAACACAAAGGGTGATGAGAGGAATGCTTGCATATACTCTAAACCACTGGCAATTTTTCTGAGTATCATTGGATCATTTCAATCCATACTTTTTCACTGACTGTGGCAATGGCTCCTCCCCAAAACATCTCTCTTCAGTCCTACATGTATGTGACCGGGCTCGTAACTTACACTCGGGGAACCTTAATCTCCTGGTCACACCCACATCTCCATGTGCATCATTTGGATTTCAGACCTTCTATCTCCTGGACACCAGTGCCCTAGAATTTCATTTCTGCTGAAACACACACTACTTCTGTGCTTACCTACTCCAAATCAAGACTGTTCTTAACACCTACCTCATGCTGCAGGAATCCTAATTATAATTTGTGCTCAATTCTATTTAGACTCTAAATCCGGTCTTGCAAATATGTATATATGATTAAAAAATGCTTTTATTTTCATGTCTGTGTTCAACATCCACCTTCCTTCAACGGCACAACCAATTCTATATGTGCCACTCTGACAAAATGCTTATGTTCAGTGTAACTACTGCTCTGTACAGCATTTCTTGTCAAAATGTTGAAAGAAGTTCTCTTCTAAACAAAAATATATATCTCAAATAATAAATAAGAAAATATTAAGGGGGCATTGAGATTTTAGAAAATATGTTTTGGTCAAACAGTACGCAAAGAAAAACATGTTTTTTCTAAAGCATGTTTTGGAAAATTATTTTTATTCGGAGGACTTCCCAGAAAACCATTTTAACACATGTAATAAACGTTATTGTATTCCTTTCCGGCTTGGAACCTGGTTTGATGCCCTTGTTACAGGTTGACATTGCACAATTAAGTTGTGAGACTGGCAGTGTCCCCAGGATATGTGCCATGTAGGATATGGGGTATATAGTCAATATTCCCACAGTACCAAGCACATGGAAGGTAGACTGGGATAACATCTGCTACCCCTGGTTATCCTTCGCCACCTCTGGCACTGTCATTGCACCCCTAGTTATGAAAGCGATGAATGCAGGAACAGCACATACTCGAGGGTTGGAAATAAATGTTTTTTTTTTCCTTTAGTTTCCACTCCTTGGTTGTTCTTTAACCCTCTGCAGCAGGTTGGACCATTGACAAGAGAAGGGTGGCACAACATATAAACCCTTTTACTTCACCTCCCACATTCCTCGTATTGCTCCTTTTGTACCTACATGCATGGTCAAGCACAATATACTGACCACAAAGGTTTGTATAGTTCACTATGGATGGTTGGACTGATCTATTTTCTTTGTCGTTGCTACTCCCAGCCTTGATGATGCGCACAACATGTAGTTGCTTAGCCATGTAGCCATAATTAAGGGTCCTCCATATCTTGCTAAACATTTCATGATCAAATGTTTGTGGATTAATTGACACGCACCAGTCATGCTCAAATATAGGACTGGGACTATCTCAGTCTTCATACGACTAAGACCAGTGTCAATAAATGAAACCTCCACAAGACAAGAATTCAAGTAAAAATCATCAACGGTTTATTCACAATCAAGTTTATTGAACAAGACAAAAGTTGTTGGGTGAATCATAGGGAATCAGCAATCTTAATAAGTCAATCAATATAAATCAAAATGTGAAAGAAGATTAACTCAAGGTCGACCTTTAAAGCAAGTGATCAGCCATCACCATCATATAGTTCAGTAAGGGGACTGGCATAAGGTTCTCCTCAAAGGCATTGGGCTAGGGCTCAGTCTTCATCATATGGCAGTATGACATAGACTCTGCTCAGTTAGGAAAGCAGGAAAAAAAATAAGTATGAATCCATGGACAGACTAACAAGAATCTGCTGTCTAAGCAAGCGCAAAAAGATCTGGCACTTCCCCCAAAAATATAATCTTTTATAGGATCTTAGGCAAAGAGTCCACACACTCAGATACATTCACAAAAACCACTCATTGTTCAAATAGAATATATATATATATATCTAGTAAACGCCTGCTATGCTGCTTATTAATAAAGAGGTGTGCATAGGAAATGAAAGAGAGGTCATGACAAGTATATAAGACAGAAAAATAATAGACAGCTCAGCTCATGGATGGTCCATAAACAAGACTGGAACAAAGGACCTTGAATGTTACAAAGACAGGAACATCCTGAAGATGGCTTACTCATGAGGAAGGCACATTAATGAAATGTATTAATAAAGTAACCCACACCACAAACTAGGCTTCTATTTTGCTGATTTTCTTAAATGGAAAAGCGCACAGAAAAACACATGCAAAGAATGCTTGTTCACATAAAATAAGAGTGCAATTTCTTTCTGCAAATATGAAATTATGGCTATGCATGCTAGTTAAGGCCTGGTCAGGCTAACTTAAACACATCTAAATTAAGAATTATTTCCTTTTATTAAAATTGCATCTCCATTTCCATGGGGGTATAATGCAGATGGTGATGTATTAGGTATGGACATATGAAGTCCAGTTCAAATGTATTGTCAACCTAACCTTTACATATATATATATTACAAGCGTATGAAACTCAGGGCAAGTTAAGATAACAAAAAGTCCTTGCTCAGTAGATCTTAAGATGCGTAGGTCTCAAGGCAAATACGTACAGTACTTATGAGTCATAAAATAGAGGTACCCCTTCTCAAATGAAGAACTCGAAAACAAATAGGGAAAAAACTATTTAAAGACATGCTTAATTCTCACCCTCCATGACCCACTTACAATATAGTGCACAAGTGCATTGTTCCTATGTCTATTTTATTGCGAAATAGACACAGGGAGAAACATCTTTCACTTATCCCACACCTTCTACATAAATTGTGCAATAGTGAAAGGATAGGCCTTTAATGCAGGAGTATGTATGAATCATATCATACTTGCTGTCGGTGCATAATTTCAACAGATGCAGGGAACCTCTGCCCTCCAGTGCAGTTTTCAAACTTGGTACTGCCTTCCCATACCAGACAACTCTGCATCAACCAAGAAAGAAGCTTTATGTTGTTCACTATTGGCCATTATTTTATTGAATTGGCATTTGTTTAGCATGTTCCTACTCCAGCACTAATACTGCAACAGTAAGACTATTTGACAAGAATCCTGTCATCTTGTTCATTTTTCCAGTGTTTGTGTAGTGTCAACCTTTTTTTAGTTTGAGTGCACGAGCCCTTTTCGACCTCTTCTAAGTATTCTGTGGCTTTTAACCACGCCCATCTCACGCCCGTCACTTTAACTCATTCGTGTGCTTGCCTTTTAAAAATCCCTTGATGTAATTGGTAAATGCTTTACGTTTGTCCCACCTTGGGACGGTTTTGTTACCGCCTTGCAGACTGACCCTGTTATATGGATTATTACACCATCGCCGATATACTTCTGCGTGGGCAAGCTATTTTTTTTGTCTCTCCCCTTCGTGCTCCATAGTTTCACAAAAACACTTATTGATAAATGCTTTACGTAAAAAAACACAGAAATCCCCAATGCCGCTCTCCCCATACAGCGGGAGAGCCGATACTAAAATATTCACTGCACTCTGAAAACTCGCCCCATAATGCTTTGCAAGCCTTTTTGCTCATAACTCATCCTGCGGTGGTCCTAGGACAATGGGATCACCACCAAAACGTTCACGACAACATGCTCTTTCTGTCTACATTATCTATGGGCCCCCACATTAGGTTAGTATATAATAACTCCTTCCCACAATTGTCTTTTTAAGCTCTTTCATGCCTGGAACCTTTGTTTTAGAGCCAGGAGTAGTTTGTGTTTTAAGGGCCTTGTTTGTAATATATTTGCAGTAGGCCTGTTAGCTCAGAAAATGTGTAATGCACTGTGCCCTCCAGGGGCTAAATATATGGTTACACTGCATTACTTTCTGTCAATCTCTTTTCATGTGGTTATGCCCTCTAGTGGCTAACTATATAGTTGCCTGACCATGTTTCTTACAAATGCTATTTTTATTGTGGGGTCATCTGGTGGCTGTTCTGAGCATTACAGTCAACATACTACTATGTTCGCAGGCACAAAAACTATCCCCATAGTGCTTTGCAGGGCGTTACTTTTACAAAACTTTTTTGCTCATAACTCACCTGTGGTGGTCCCTAAGACAATGGGACCATCTTCAAAACGTTCACCACAACATACTCTTTCTTTCTACATCATCCTTGGGTCCCCACACTAGATCAGTGGGGACCCCAAAATAATAACCCCTTCCACCATTCAGTGTCTAAGTTCTTTCATTGCTGGAACTTTTGTTTTACAGCTGGCAGTAATTTTGTTTCAAGGGCTTTATTTGTTATATCATTGCAGTTGGCCTGTTAGCTCAGAAAATGGGTACTACACTGTGCCCTCTAAGGGCTAAATATTTGGTTACACTGCATTACCATCTGCCATTGTCTTTTCATGTGGTTATGTCCTCTAGTGGCTAACTATATGGTTACATGATCATGTTTCTTACAAATGCTATTTTCATTGTGGTGTCCTCTAGGGGCTGTTCTGAACATTACAGTCTAATGCCAAAAGTTTGTTTCTAATAAGGATTTTTATTGGGTTTACATGATAATTGTATATGTTTTATTAATCTCTCCTTATTGCAATTATGACCATGATTCAGGCCAACTTAACATTCTTATTACACTATGATTGTTTGAACACTCTTGATATGTTTGGGTGACCCTTCTAGTTTTTCTCTCGCTACTCCTCTGTGGCTGTTTTGTGTCTTTTTTTTGGGAATTGCCAGCAATTCTGATGGTGGGGTGGTGGAGGTGGTATTCTATTGGAATTAGCATGGCAGATTTAAATTAGGATGCTAAATGGCAACTTTTTCATTTTTGGCTGCAGATACAGGAAGAAGGTAAATTAAAGTTCTTTAGTTATATGCAGGTGCAAAAAGAACACATGATGGACGGAATGCTGAACAATGCAAACATTCACCCCCTGTCACAAAGATCTGAGTTTAAGCAATCATTTTGTTTGCTCACCATGCCACCCCAGTTTGGACCAGCCATATGCAAATCAGTCTTGACCCTGTTCCTCATGGGAACAGTCCAGCCCAAACTGCTAAGCCAGGTCCTCCCTGGACTGGAAACAAGCATCCTAGGACCGGTTTCAGGGTATCACCCTTCATCAGCCAGGCTAACTTGAATCCAGTGGCGCAGAGAGCATGGGACCCACATCTGGGTATACCCCTCCCACTTGGGGCGACAAACGCAAAAGGAACAGATGATGGACGGAATGCTGAACAAGGCAAACATTCACCCCCAGTCACAAAGATCTGGGTTTAATCCATCGTTTTTTTTGCTCACCACGCCACTCCAATCAAGACTGATTTGTGTATGGATGGGACATAACTGGAATGGCATAAGGAGTAAATAAAAACGATGGATTTAGGCCCAGATCTCTGTACTAGGGGTGGATGTTTGACATTGCTCAGCATTCCGTCCATCACTTGTTCTTTTTGCAGTTAGTTATATGCAGGGCCATTGGAATTATGTGGCAGTAAAAGATCAAATTATGAGGCAGGGTTGACCAATTTATGTGGCAAAAAACTCCAGTTATGAATTTACAACACCAATAGCTCTAACTCAAGCAAATGTGAAACCCATTGTATTGTAAATGCTTGTTAACTTCGGTGCATAATTATGAATAATATCGAGAGAGAGAGCATGCATACCAGCATTTAGGAAAACAGAAGAGGGAGATTATTAAAAATGTGGGAAGTTAATGTCCCCATTGATATATATTGGATTAAAGGATTTTCCATGAGACTGACAAATGAAATAAAGCCAATTTGATTGAGAGATGCATGTGTGGTTTGCATATTACAATCCACCATTGTTCTCTATGCATGGCATCCGAAGCCTTATGGAGGGGGTGCCACTTCTCATAGTTTTAAACAATAATTATGTATGTCCTGTGTCTAATCCAGAAATAAAAATATGTTTCCTCCACACAATAAAAAATGAGGTTAGACATGTTTACAGTGGATGTGTTTGTTGAGATAACCTACCAAATTAACCCATCTGACTAATTTTATAGGATTTATTCTTTGAAAGGATGTGAAACCCTCTTCCACTGTTGTCGCAAGCTTCATCATTGGGTCGTCACTTTCCGTCCCAGACCTAGGTGATGCCTGTATCAGGCTCTCTCTGGTTGAGAGTTCTTGGCCTACTTGTGTTGGTAATGCAGTGTACAGTGAGTAGCAGTAGCTGTTGCCCTGCGGTTTTAGTGGGACCTATGAGACTAAAATATCCTTGCGGTAGACTAAAACCTTACTTATTGGCGTTTCCCTTTGGCAAAGTTAAAATAAAAACGAGACTGTTGTTTACAGCCCTGCATGCCTACCTTATTGTTCTTTCTGGTCACAAGGAATTCATCAGAACAGTGCTGAATACCTTACCAACTACCTTCTTTTACAGATGTTTGAGTGGTGTAGGAAGGGTGTTATTTTATAAACAATGCAAATTTCACCACAATAAAGTGCTTTATCACTGCTCCAATAGACTTTGCTCACATTGGAAAATATTTATTGTATCCTAAAACAGATTCACAATTTTCATTTTAATACCTCCTTGGATTTGTGCAATTGTCAGATGCCAACATATGGCTTTGTGCGTGTGTTATTCATATCATACATTTACACTTGAGATGTGCCCACCGTCCATTTTGTACCGAATAGTAGGAATATTGACCATGTCTTGTTCACTTACCCACTGTTCTATTACTTTGGTCCAAAGGGAGGGAATTCGGTATCTAGCTCAGCCTTGTGGCTGAAGAGGTGAAGTCCCACACTGTTTCACGCATACTAATTTTCACCCTCATCGCTCACGTCACTATGAATTAGGTCATGCCTGCTAGCATAGTCCAGTCGTCTCTGCCACCCGCTCTGTGTGTAAGGGTCATGCATCTTTGGCTTTTTTTGAAGAGCTCAGGTTCAATGGGAAAGCACCTGGTATACAGCAATGAAATATTTTATTCTTCTGGAGTAAACAACGATGAACTGGAATGCAGCCCCCAGCGATCACCAGTGGCTAAGATTAATTCAAGCATTCCATCCATCACCTTGTTTTTTGTTGCAGTTGATGTACTAAGTGCAACTTGTATGTCCAGACATAGATCCTGTGCTCCCACTCAACCATAGGACTCAAGCTACACCCAACTGATGAGCCCTAACTAGGGCTAAACCAGTTTGATTTAATTGTGGTCCCTGGTTACTGGTGGGAGCCTCATCTGGCAGTTCGAGGTGGACTGTTCCCATGATGAGCAGGGCCGGTACTGATTTGCATAAGGCGGCCCTTTGTCTAGAGTGGCATGGTGGGTGAAAAGTTATGGACTGGAATGAGGCCTGAGCAATTGTAAGTGGCTGAGATTAATTCAAGCATTCCATCCATCACTTACTTGTTTGTTACATTTCATTCGTAATCCATCATCTACACTAGAACGAGTCCTTGTCTAAGACTATGTGTAAGGGAATTGTTTTTGACAGACCCTACTTTAGAGTTGTGCTACTGCGGTGTGAGTATTTGTGTTTGGTCAGCAAGGCTCTTTTTCACTCTCCTTCTCTGTTTTATCTCTACTGTTCTTCATTCTGCATAGTCTGTGTTGGGTTTGATTAAGAATTGAGGCAAATACTTAAATACAATACCAGTCAAGCGCCGTATCATAACCATTTCTTTGCATCCCCAGGTGTGTGTGGGTCATTTTGTGCAGATTTGTTGTACAAAGTCATATTAATCTATGTGTCCCTCGATTCTGATATTGGTCACAACATTAGTTTAATATGTCAAAAATTAATTTCCAACGATATGTACTAGTTTGTTGCATATCTTAGTAGGGAGGTTGGTTGACAGCCCTCAATTACATTTTCTCTCACCCCTTTGTGAGTGGATTTTTTTGTGAGACTGAACATTTGTGACGGTTCTGTTGTGCTCTTTGTACACCACAACCAAAGCTGACCTCTGTCTCCTTTTCAAAGGTTCGACGGGATGAATATTCCAGATGTGTGCGAGATGGACATGCGCATTAGAGGAAAAAAGCAAGAAGTGTTAGAGACTGCATAGGGTGCCCACAGGGAGGAGCCTGGCATTCTGCAAGCAAAATATAAGTATATTGTATAGAACGAGCTACAGAACCAAAATATTCTGCTAAAAAACATAGCTTTGGAATCAATATGGATACATTGCCATGGGCCGCCCACATTCTGTAAAATGTGATTATCTGATTAACAGAAAAACAATAAGTGGGATGTTTCTGATCGCCTTTGAACAACGGCTGCCGCTGGGAAGTAGTGTGATAAAACCAGGAAAAAGACAACAGATCGTCTGGTTAACCGACCAGCTCTTGGCTTCACAGCACGAACATACCCTTGGAATCGCACGATAAACCACAGAATGTTCTGAGATACTTCTGACTTTCAATGACAAAGCTACTTGATCTTTGCTAGGCCACAGCTCTAGGACTGGGGGACGTGCATCCAGTCTGCCACTGTGAGCAGAAAAACCAACAGTCATGACTACCAGTCCACGCACAGTCATGGAGTCCCTTGTTTGGTTATATATGTTGCATTTTCAGTATTACACTGGGGCGCCAGGTAAACCTTGAACTGTCCTCTTTAACCGAAGCATAAGTGTTGTTCTGCACTCAGCCTCTTCCGTTGAGGCAACTGAAAAATATGTATTTGCAGGAAATCTGAACGAATATAATGGGACCTATTTAGTACGTTCTTCTGCATATCGAGATATTTAAAGTTTAAACATTAGCAACGGGTGGGTGATGCATTTGTAACCGGGATGGGGTTGTGTAGGTAGAGATGACCACACACATTAAAAGCTGAGGGGATAGGGTGGTTGAGGATATTGAGTACGGTGGGTAGATGGTGGAAGGTTGTCTGTGGGGTGGATAAGTAGGTATTCTGCAAGCAGGGCACGCAGGGTGGTATTAAACAATGTTGGTGGGTGGTTATCCGCAGAGAATAGGTGTATAGTGTTCACTGTGAGCAGGTAGGTGGGTGTAGTCTCAACAGGTTTGTTCTGTGGGTATTGGTGAGGCCAGAAGGTGATTGGGTACCATAGAGCAGGGTAGGTACTCTTAGCTGTGGCTGGGTCAGTATTGGTGAACACGGTAGGTGGATACCCTGCAGAGTGGATGGGTGAAAATCAGGAGCATGGTATGCAGATATCTGCTGTGGGCAGGGTAGGTGGGGTGGGTTGCACATGCACAGGCTAGTTAGGTATGTTTTGGAGACTTGCAAAGGTGGGTGGATGGGTACTACGTGACCATGGTAAATGGATAGAATTGTCTGTGTGCTGGCATGGTTTGTGGGCATTTTGTGATCAGGGTAGGCGGGCAGACATTGAACAGAGTTGGCGGGTGGTACTCAGGACAGGGCAGGCTGCATGGAGTAATCCAGGAGTATGGTAGTTGTATGAGTATTAAATATATTACTCTTGAGCAAGAGATGTAGATTGGTATTCTGTGCAGTGTGGCTAACAGTGGTTGAGAAGGGCGAATGGTGGGTATAAGGATGAGTACTCCTGGGGACAGGTGGGCAGGTACATTATGCAGGAAAGCAGGGTGGGTCTAGAGTAAGCAGGGTAGGTGAGTGTGTGTGATCCTCACTGAGAAGGGTAGGGTTTCTGTGAGCAGGATACCAAAAGCAAGGTATAAAAGATACCTTGTGGGCAAGGTACCTGTAGCAGGAGATGCATTGTGGCCCTATTATTGAGACTCCAAAATTAAGATTTGAACCGTTGTTTCCATTTTCCAAATAGTCTTCCATATCTGCTTTAGGGATAAAAATGGGAAAACACTTAAAAGCGAAGTTGTGCATCTCATCTGCACTTTACAAGTACCAGTGGAAGGCTGTTGGGAGGAGTCGTGGGGCTGCTACAGCTGCCTCCTTTTAGAGAGACTGGAAATTAAGCTCTTGCCCAAGAGCACATGACACTTGCAAAAGCCAGACAGAAGCACACTGTGCTAGAGATGTTCTGTGCCAAACCCTGGGTTTCATGTGAAACCTCCGAGCACATAAGCTCAGCCCTCTTAAGTGAGAGTATTTTTTCAGATTCTAAAAATAACAAACATAACTGTGCACTGCTGTCTTCCTAGGCATCACTGAAAAATGAATCTTAGCCACTGGTAAATACTCTAGGTCGCATACCAGTTCATAGTTTGTATGCAAACTGTGCCCCTTAAGATTAGAGCCATTGTATCTTAATGGGCCTTGGTCCTGCTGCAATAGCAACTTTCCATCCCTAAGTGCCAGCAGGGCCTCTCTGAACCGGGACACAAGCAACACAAGAACATTTTCAGCCTATTTGGGCTTCTTCAGTCGGGTGCAGCTTGGTTCCAGTGCAACTGTAAATACAGGAACCAGATCTGACCATAACCTCTGCACTTAAGGCATCACAGTGAAAAATATATTTTTTTAATGACCTTACAGCTGTTCCTGAGTTTCCTGAACTTTTCATTTTTAAAACTATTTTTGTTCCGCCCAACATAGCTACAGAAGGAGATGGCACCGTGGGTTTTATGTCACCCATTCTTGCGCATGTGTTTCAGAACATTAGGCCTGATTCACAAAATAAAATGTTGTTGTACATGTAGGTTTGCAAACAAATGAACTTGTTTTCCACCTCCAAGGCACCCAGGAGTGCATTTCTGGGGGGAGGTGGGCGAGGGCAGGGGGTTTACATAAATAGATTTACAAGATAGTAGAGGTCCACTTCTAGTGGAGAAACATCTCCACTCAAGGTCTGGTTTGCCTTGGACATTTACTTATCCATTTGTGGACATTGTCCAACTCCGCCCCATCCTTTCTCCACTGTCGAAATGGTCAGTTTGGGATGGGAAGGGGAACAGATCAATCCCACATTTAGTAGGCGTGGTGGGGTGTGGAAGAAGGGCTTCCTCCGTGGGGAAAAAAGGTTTACCAATGGAGAAAAAAACTTTGCACCGAGGGCTCTATTCCTCATCTACAGACTTCTCTGCAATGGAGAACTCTGCACAGAAAGCACAGGACTCTAACAGAATACTCACCTAATGTTCCCAGTAGTATGCCTGTAAACCTGCTCCCGGTGCCTCTTTCCAGGTGTTCTACTGGGATTATTGTTGAATAGCACAGATTAGTAAATCTGCACCCGCTCATAGGCGTAAATTTGTGGGTGAAGATTTTCTAGATTTTTCATGAATAGGACCCATTTTGTATCAGTCGAGTGCTTGCCTGTCCAGCCCCAGCTTGCTCCCTTCCCTGTACCTGAACCTCTGTGCCGCGCTTCGATAGTTATTTCTATGAAACACCTTATGGTCCTGTTTGCCCTATCTCCTCCTACACATGCTGTATAATTAAAAGCAGTTCAGTGACGTAACACAAAATGATCATGTGCTCCCGTAAAAGATATAATGAAAGCCAAGAAGGGTGCATATAAGAGATTGAGCCTCCCCGCTGTGTGGGGGGCTCTGTTTCTGCACAGTGCCCCCTGTTATTGTTATGTCCCACCCTTTTGCATGCCCTCTTACCCCGTGACATTACCCGTACCGCTCCCTCCCTGTATTGGCTTCATACCAGTCTTTTGCATTCAAACCCATCACCCACCAGGCTCCCCTATCACTCTTCGTACTGTGCTGTGTTGATTTGGTACCACCCTCTGACTGTCTTTCCCATCCTTTCATTGTCCAGGCACTGTACCAGAACCCCATTAGTGGATTGAGACACTGTGGCCCAAATTTATACTTTTTTAGCGCCGCATTTGCGTCGTTTTTTGACAAATTTTTGATACAATTGTATTTTGTAAGTTTGCGCCGATTTTGCGTAAAAAAAAAAACGACGCAAATGCAGCACTAAAAAAGTATAAATATGGGCCTGTGAGGCTGTATATGACAGAACGTTGACACCATCCAAACTTGTGTGCATAAGGACAGTCATGCATGGCAGCTAATTTATTTTTCTTGCTTCCAGTATTAATATTTTTTAATGTATTTGCTTGAAAACGCTCCTCGTGGTTGGAATTACTTGAAGACCCTTTAGTCAAGTGTGATCTCTCCTTTGTTCGGCCAATCGTTCTCTGGGTCTGTATTCTGCCACACACACATTATGTGTCAGTGTTGTAGTTTTTAAACCATTGTGAACCGGTTACATGTCTGAGGGCAATGTACACTTGCTGCACCATTAAAATATTAATCCTGAAAATACTTGTTCTTTTCTTCTACTAAAATTATGCAAATATAAACCATTTAACTTTCACATAAGTGAACTTGTGATAGTTTGGCTATAAGTGCCTTGTGCCTGATGTGAGATTATAGTTTATTTTTGGAGCTGTTGCCATGATATATTTACTATACAAACAGTTTATATTTGTGTGATAGTGTATATCTGTGCTCTCCCAATTTGTGATAGATTTCGGGAATAGAGCTCAAGGAGACGAACAAAATCCACCTGTATCACATTATTGGGTGAAGCAATGAGGCTAATCTTTCACATCTATGATGAATGGCACTGAAGTGTGGGAAAACCCTTATTTCCCACTTTCATGTGGGTAATGCTTTTAAAGTGATGCCAGTTATGACCCACCCACTGTGAGAGGCGACTGTTCTGACATTGTCAGCTTGGAGTATGCAGTACAATGCATACTAAACAACATGGCCATACCAACTCAATAAGGAGAACAGTATTGATCAATATGTCATTGACAACTTATTGAGAGGCAAACGCGTACTGCTAAACTTATAACGACCCAATAAAGGATGCAGCCGCTTTACATAGGCGTGACAACCCAAGACAGATACTAGTACAGCAACATCCTAGAATCCAAGAAGTGTGATCTTTCTGTTACTTCAACGTGGTTGACGGAGGATAGTGGCTTCGGGCCCAATTTAAAGTTTGGCCAAAAGGGAACTCCGTCACAAACACGACAGAGTACGCTGCTCACCAGACCGTCGGTTCTTCTGTCTCAGGGATGAGTGAACCTTAAATTTTCCGCCGACGAAGCCCCCGTTGGCTCCATCGCCGGAATACTTCCTAATGCAACTTAAATGCACCCTCCAGATTGTATCCTAAAAACAAAATCATCACGTTGGAGGTACTCATGTTCTTTTTGCAGTTAGTCAGGCCAGTGTTAGGTCATGTGACAAGTTGAGGGCTTGTAGGCAGGAGTTAACTATGAGTTGAAGTACTTCAGCACAAGACTAACAGACCAGCCGAGCAACAGAAAATAATGTATTCATTTATTTATGTTGCATGAACCAGACACAAATGGTAGCCTAGCGCTTTCCAAAGGGCTATGGGGCTAGATGTCCAAACCATTTTTGCGTTTGCAAAAGCTCAGATTCGGAGTTTGTGACCGTAGAAATGCATTTTTGCAATGTACTAAACCCATTTTAGAGGTGTGTAACTTTTTTCCAACTCCTAAAATGGGTTTAGAAATGCATAAGGAATCTCTATTTGGAAAAACCGTGTTGTAGGCGTCCCTTCCAAATGGGAATCCTTAGCATATGTAACAATGGCGTTCTAAACCATTGAAAATTTACCAACAACCAAGTTGGGGGTGGTAACCAATTTGCAAAAGGGAAAGGATCTGACTGAAACTCCTTCCCTTTTGTGAATGTGAAAAAAAGTTTGTCGGGGAGTAGGCAGTGGCTCACAGACCACGGCCAACTCTCAAATATACTTTTTTTTTTATTCATCCCTGTTTACTTTATTGAGAGGCAATCGCAGACTTGGTCATTTGCTGACTCCAGCTAGCCACCATCCCTAAGATGGCTTCCAGTCGGAGCAAGTTGCAATTTGTGACCTACCTCATGAATATTCATGAGATAGATCGAATTGCGACACACTCTGAATATGAATTTTCCAAACCTACGTATTTGAACACAGGTCAGTTCAGAAATTAACTACTGGTCACAAAAATACTGGTGCTAACTGCGACCAGTATTTTTCAAGCTGTAAATAGTAAATCTGTACCACAGTTACCTGGCAGAGAAAATAATAAATGAACAATAAAATGTACACTGAGTGCAAAAATACAAGAATACCTATTGTGCACAAGTGGGGGATGTCAGTGATGGGGAAATAAAGAACACTTAATACATAAACAAGTACATTTATAGTAATTGTGGCAAAGATCAGTAGGGGTGAGGTCTGTCAATAGCCATTTGCCCAATGCAGGTCACAAAGGAAATGACGTTGGAACAACAAACATTTCATCTTTCCTTTGAAGGAGTGGTGTACTTCCCAAGAATGAATGCTTGACTGTTCTTTTCTTTCTGAAGTACAGGTATTCAAGAGTCAGTGTGTCAGAGCATCGGAAGGTACAGCTCACTACGAGGGAGCTATCTTGATATTCCAGAATTGAGTGTTGTGAGGGCAATGCAGGCCAACCGGAATACTCCTGCCTTCAACAGGAAGCCATTTAGTTGTGATCAAGATTGCAGTACGTTTGCCATTCCCGGCAAAGGTCTTAGAGAAACTAATCAGCCGATGCCTCACCAACCTCAAGGTCCATTGCTTAGTCCCACCCTCTTCACCGCATACATGATCCCTCTGACTGATATCTTCCGCACACACAAAATCAACATCTCCTCCTATGTCGATGACACACAGCTCATTCTCTCCTCTCAGTTGAGATCCCCACCACAAGAAACAAGTTCACCTCCTCTACGAACAAGGTCATTAACTGGATGAAGGTCAGCTGTCTCAAGCTCAACACCGACAAGACAGAAGTAGTCATCATAAGCAAGAACACCTCACCAGGGGACTCCAACTGGTGGTCAGTCTAACTCTGACCCACGCCCAGCACCCACACCAGGAACCTCTAAATAATCATCAACAGCAAACTGGAAATGACCACCACTGCAACCTGCTTCCACACCCTCAAAAAATACGGAGGAAGATCTTCAGAAGGCTCCCAAGCAACACTAGAAAAACTGTCACTCACACCCTAGTCACCTGCAAGATGGACTACGGGAACACCCTCCAGAACTCAGCACCCAGACTCATCCTCAGCTTCCAGCACAGAACTCACATCACACCACGTCAGGGAGCTCCACTTGCTCCTGATTCACAAACATGCTCACTTCAAACTCCTCTCACACACATTCAAGGCACTACGCATCTTAGGCCCCACTTACCTGAATGTTGCATCTCCTTCCACCAACCACCCAGGCACCACCTCTCCGTAGGACTCCTACTTGCACACGTACTCCGAACCAATCAGGACAGACTGTCTTCTACATCACTCCTTAAGCATGGAACAACCACCCACTCCACATCATAGCCTTGTCCTCTCTTCTTGAATTCTGCAAGAAGCTGAAGTCATGGCTTCCCAACTAACCAGCCTACCATAGGCAGGGCTAGGCGCACACACCTGATCAGCAAGAGGGTACACTCACGGGTGGTAGTGTGCTTTACAAATACACATAACATAACATTAATGTGATCACACTTTCTGAAACCAGTGACTAGCCTCGCTGTAACCCACAGGGCTGCCTGCTAAAACTAGTACCTTGATTTCACAAGAAGGGAGGAGTCTTCTACCGATGGTTCCTGTAAGACCTTGATATGGCCTTGCTGCACTGTGGAAAGTGCATTAATCGTGATCATCTCAAATTTAGTCATCAATCGTCACCAACTTCCTATGCCGTGACCAGCAGCTGGAGTGCCAAGAGTTCAACCAGCACAGTGTAAAAATAAATAAATGCAGGAGCTGTGGTTGTGGGTACCTGTGAGTAGGAGTGGGGACTGCGTTTGAGATGTGGCTAAAAAGAGCAAATAATGTATTCATTTTGTTGGCTTTTCACATCCAGGAAACTGCATTTAAAAATATTCAGTCCAAATGCACACACCTCGTTTTCTCGTTTGAGTCAGTCTGTGGGTTTTTCTGTACATGGGACTTGCATCACAGATCCTCAGAGAAGTGCTCGATATAGTTTGGATTTTACAGGACTCTAGACTCTGTTGGACCTTAGAAAACCCAAAGGTATACTTGTTTTTCTCATGGGTGACTGCTGTCCACGTGACCAGGAGTGACGTGGTTAATGGCTGGTTCGATCTGGTCTATATTCGTGGGTTATTGGCCTCTGTAGGCCTCCTTATCTCCACCCCCGTGAACCTACTGGATGGTTAGTCAATCACTGGAATATGTCATGGTTGGGACCACCCAACCATCGGAGTGAAAGAGATGTGTGTAAAGCAGTGCTTCAAAGTTTGGGGATCCCTCCTGTATGTATGTAGCCCCAAAGCTTGCGGAGTGCTTCATACGTTCAGGGGTAATTGGAGGACGGCTGTGACCACAGCCACCCACGGTCGCTTCTCTGTATCAACAATCTGTCTGTGAGAGCTGCAGTCCTTCAAAAGAGACACCACCCACCACAGGTTTTCCACTTGTGACTTGGCCGTCTCAACCTGCAGGAGCTTTCAGAGAACTCGACTTTGCTCCAGTTGCTGGGGCTCCCTTTGCTCCAATGTGATTTAGTGATCTTAAGATCTGAGAGAGCCCTGGTGTGCCCAAATCAGAACCCACAGTCTCTCTTCTTTTAATTACCAAGGCTGAAGATGCAACAGTGATTGACTCTTGTAGCCTCTCTACTGCAACAGTAACACATCTAACATTGTAATTCATAACTGAATACACTTAACTGAAACAAAGTATTATTTCTCTTATACAAAGATACAACACTGCTGGAACACAACCAAAGTTCCAGAGTAATGCTTAACTGTTCAACATCGCTAACCTCAGAAAAGTAGGTACCAGGCAATTTAGTGAGCCCGCAGCAGCATCTCTCTCATGCGGTTCAAGGGACTGCAGCAGTACATGTCACAAGGAGTGCCTGATTGTGGCAGAACCCTGAGAATTGGCCTGGCACTTATGTTCTCCAAACTAATCTCCATTGTGATTTTTAACTTCCAAAGATGGTCGAGGCCGCTCTTTGTGTTGACACTGTGCACTAAAAACCCATTAGCCAGGTTGGTGATTCAGTGGTTTGGATTGAGTCTGAACATTTGAGAAATGTAGTTGCAGGAGCAAGTATCTACATTGTATATAGGTGCCAGGATTTAACCGCTTGAATGTGGAAATGTTTATTTGTGCTAGGTAAGATCCGGAAGCATTTTGGAAAGGCGTTTTGGAGTATGTAAAGTAATGCTACTGTGATACTCTTTGATGTACTCATACATGGCTTTGTGCATTGGCCCCAAAACATCTAAAATGGAATTTTCAGGGAATGTTCATATACAATTAGTACAAATAGAAAGGGCTGTACCCTCTTTGCATTTTTACCAACAGGAAGTTGGACTTTTCAGATCTGATTTACAAAGCGGTGTAAACGTTTGTAAAAGATTACTCTTGTAGTACCACTTCCTGTACTCATTAAATGCTTTTTTTATTTAGCCCCTGGCTATTTTTAACGCTGTTTTGTTAAAAGAGAACCACAGGCCTGTCTGTGTACGCGATGGAAAGTCCCTCGTGCAGAGTGTATCTTCAGGTGGCTGGTTTCAGTGGCATCTGAAGCCATCCTTCTGCAGGGGAGAAGAACCAACTGATTGGGTTGGTTCCTCCTGGGCATGTCTGTATGAGGCTTACGATGCGCGAGACTGGCTAAAAGCAGGGATGCACTGTGCGAAACGGGGTGGAAATGTGTGAGGTATGTGCATGGCACTTGTGGTACAGAAAAAGGAGAGGGAAGGGGGCAGTTATGTGAAGATACAGCTGGAAAGAGGACTTGTGGGGGGCGATCCTTTAATCTGTTATTTCTAGATCAACTACAAGATTACTAGCGGGCGGTTCTGAAGGGGATGTTGAAGCCCCCTACTATGGGGTGTTGGGGTTCATTCTTGGTAACTCGTTTCCTCAGCGAGCCTAGTGCAGGAATATATTTTACCATTATTTTTCAAAGCACATGCATGTAACAAAAGAGGAGTTAGGAAGATTGTTTCTTAAAAATCAGTGCTTATTTAAAAATAAATAATAACAATTGTGCGGGGTCTCGTCCGGGGGCCATTACAGCTTGCACCACTCTTTGCCCCTGCCAGCGCTGCCAATAACCGTACCAACGCAACTGTTTACTATCACACTCCAATGAGTCTGACAATTCAGACTATTCCATTCCCCCAAAGCTATAAGAAAGTTTTGGGCGACCGGTCAAAAGTCAGTTTCATTGTATTAATAAACAACTGTTTGGTTTTCATCTCTACATTAAACAGCGCCACCATGTGGCAGACTGTCGCAAGCACCGGTGTTGATAATTAAGTGCTGATGCTGAGCACCGGAAACCACCAGCACAAATTCATCACTGTTAAAAAAAGACATACCTTCTAGATATACCGACAACGTCCTCCACTTCCACCGTGCCTACGCACACATACATACAAGCATGCAGCCTGCACTTGTTTGCATACATATGTACGCTTAGCCTGTGCATGCTTACAGGCATTTGCACAAGTGTGTATTCCAGCTTTGTTATTTGTGTACATTGACACTCATTTCTGCAGATCTCCATTCTTCTATGTGCATTCAGTTTTGGATGTAAAAACCTCTGACATATTCGCTAGAAAAAGGGAGTGAACTAGTTACAAAAAAAGCAAACACCCCTAGATTTAGCATCTGGCCACGCGTCATGTTGTCAGGGTAACAACAGATGCTAAAGCTGCGCAAAAATATGGAAAAGGCGTTTCAAAGGATCACCTGCGTTAAAATAAAATAACTTCCAAAATGAGAACCTTGACATAAGCGGTAATGTCTGAATTCATGCTCTGGTTTTTTTGTCCTGGCATTGCCTCAGACTATTTACTTTTTGGTAATGTGCAACGGTCCAGCTTTACCTCCCTTCCTCACAGTGTGTAAGGGATGCACTTAATTACAAGGTAGGTCAAATCCCAAACTCTGGTACACAACCAATCATGCTCAGAAGGGAGGAAAAACTAACATATGACTTTTATAATTGCTACTGGCGCGCGCACACACACACACACACACACACACGCGCACACACGCACGCACACGCACGCACACACGCACAACCGCAGCACATATAGTTGTTTGTATTGTATCATTTGCATAGTTCTTACTATCCAGACGTGGCATGCTGAAGTGCTTAGCCACATGATAGCACATACTACACGGTGTATGATTGGAACTTTCTTCTCATTGCTTTGAGCCTATGTGGGAAGTGTTTTCATGTTGTGTGTGTTGACCACCGAGGTGCAATGATCGTGTTGTTGGGCAAGAACCTTGCTGTGTGACGGATAAGGAAGTGTGAGACATAGATGAGCATTATTATAACTGATGGTTTGCTGGCAGCTCTGTTTCGCTCTGCAGGTCTGTTTATTGTGTTGGGAATTTTTCTTTTATGCTCTCAATCGGATTTTTCTTTGCTGGCTGTGGCAGGAGATTTTACATCCTAAGATCTTATGATGGTGCGGCCCTGAAGTAAAAGATTTTTCCCTGCCCAGATGTTGTACTGTGTCAATGCTCATCTAAATGCACGTAAGAACGGAAAATTACTGGCAACAATTTGAGTTACTTATGGTCTCATCCCTCTTTAGGGAGCAAGGTGCATCATATATCATACATTTGCAGAATTGTTAAGGTTCTCAGGTTTTTGGAGTAAGTATGGTCACTTCTCACGTTTGGCTACAACATTGGTGACCAAATATCATAGGTAATGGCTCTATTTTAAACATTGCCAGCTCTGTTGAGTCACACATTGTTCCAAAAATAATGTAGAAAGGAAATATCTGTCATATTACTGTTAGCAGTTGGTAGTGGTTCATTTTCAGTTGTATTTTTAAGCATACAATTAAGGGAAATGTATGTCTTAACACTATATGTAGTGTCTTTTATGCAATTATGGGAAATAAAACATTGAAGGTTAATGGAAATCATCACAGGTTGATTTCCCCAAATGTATACTTTTGGGAATTACTATTTTGGGTACTCTTGAGCAGAAGTGGCCCATGGGCTGAGGGGCCACGCCCACCCACCTTTTTTCCAGGCAAGAAGAGTGTCTGTCAGGCTGAACAAAGGTCACCCTGGCAGACAGTCTTCCTGTCCAGGTCAGGCAGCCAGGAGCTAGACATGCCCTAAATGTGCAGGCTCCTAGCTGCCTGAGATGAACTTTGCCAGGCTGAGGTTTCCATAGCTCTGTGAGTGTGACCTCAGCCTGGCAAAAGTGCCTTGACACCAGGTCAGCCAATGAGGAAAGGCAGTATTCCCAACTCTCCAGAGACCACCATCTTCGATTCAGAGAGCTTAAGTTAAGGTAAGTTTTATGTATTTTCTGATGTTTGGTGCATGCATGTATGTATAAATGCATGTGTATTTGTGAGTGGGTGTGTGTGAATGTTTGGGTGTGGTTGTGACTGTATATGTGTGTGCGTGTGTTCTCCACCCTCCCAACCTCCCTGGTAAAATTACCAGCTGCCACTACTCTTGAATACAGAGTTCCCCTGATAAACAACAAGAGTAAGATGGAACCTTACAGGATCTCTGTTGCGAATAAAAACATAGGCCCATATTTATACTTTTTTAGCGCCGCATTTGTACTGCTTTTTGACGCAAAAGTGGCGCAAACTTACAAAATACAATTGTGTTTTGTATATTTGCATCGCTTTTGCATAAAAAATGACGCAAATGCAGCTCTAAAAAAGTATGAATATGGGCCATAGTTTGGTGCCAGGCCACAGGTGCTCTGGAAGGAACGAGAGAGCCCTGCCAGCCGCTGTAAACTAATCAGGGACGTAGCTTCCGTAGTTAACTGTTAGTAAGGCAGTCAGGTCTCCCGTTGGATCAAGCAATTAAATCTTTGCAGGTTTTTAGTGTCAACTCACAAAGAGTACTGACAGAATTCTAAGGAAGGAGGAGAAAATCTCAAAATAAATGAAAAGATTCTCAGGAGGAAAATGAGAAATCATCACCTAACCCTTAAAACAAGAGATTTTTATACAAAATGTACACATAACATTTAGTAAAGTTGCAGATTCAGCATGACATGACCATGGTTAGGTCGCATTGGCAAACCAAAAGCAACTTCATAATAATTACAACTCTTAGCACCAACCCATTTCTGAAGGTAAATGGAACTCCTGTTCTAGCCGCCTCAGCATCTGCGCTCCAGAAATGTATAACACAATATGAAACATTTCTCAAACAGAAGCTCACAGAATTATGTTTTTCCTCAGGCCTACATCAGAACTTCCAGTGGAAATCCTCCAAAGTGATACATAAAGTACACAGTAGAAAGTTTAATTTACAATACAAACTTTCCATGACAATCAGTATTTAAGTCACAGCACCCTGTGCTCTGCGGAAACTGAAGCGAGAAGATTTGCAGCGGTTCTTTGATTGGGAGGGGGAATGAACCGGATGAAGAGAACATCATAAACTTCATCCATTGTGATAAAACTGAGTCTTGCGCAAAAAATGTGGCATAACTATTTTACATTATTATTCAAACTTCCAATCCATTGAATTAGTTTTTTTTCAATGCATCTTGATTCATTCATCGTTACGACCATTATTCATCATTAAATAACAAATTTGCACAGATAATTTATCACCCAAAATGTGCACATAAGAAAAAAACTCTTAACAACTTCATCAGAACATATTAAAGAACTAACACTCAATATTGAACTGAAATTAAGGCACCTGCAGACTATATTGAGAAAGGAGCTCAACAGAGAGGACCTGCAACACCCCTGACGAAATATAGCAAAGCATCAAGGATACTCAAAATCCTGGGATTTATCATGAAACCTACTTTATATGGAAATCAGAAGCGATTTGCAGACAGAAGGAGGACGTTCTTAATAAATGCTCACTTTGTTTAAGCATCATAACAATAGGTTGGTAAGGGAATTAGATGTTTCTGAAAAAGATAAAGCAACAATAAAAAACTAGACTAATACAGAAAAGAATCAACAGGCACAAAAATAAGAAAATTCAAAACATTGGAATGTAAACTACAGCATACTCCTGGCAAAAATATTACGGTGAGAAAACTACAAAGAAAGACTCCCAGACAAACGGAAATGAGTAGTAATTATGAAGCCAGAGAATCAATTCACATTCACAATTAAATTCGTAGCATGGAAGAGAAACATCAACATTTTCATGGGCTTGTTTTGTGGGTTTTAATTTCTTATTCTTGGGTTGGCAGTGCCCAGGGTAGATCTCGGAAGGACTCGAAAACTAAACATGAAAGGGTCAAGTTTTCTTGTGACAAGCGATTTTTAAGATTTGTAAATTATATTGAAGAAGAATGAGTGGTCTACAACTCTTTACACCAAAGAAAGAGACAAAAATAATCTCTTACATGCAGCGACCCATCACACAAGTAATCTGTTGAGAATTTACTGCACTGTAACTTACTCAGTCTAAATTGTTGTAATAGATCCAACAGAAATAATTCACACGAGTGCAAAATGCTTTCCAAAGTCGGAAAATATAAAGAGAGCACCTATGAGCTCAACATCCCAAAGGTACCATCAACAGAAAGTACGTATTGAATGTTAAATACGAAAAAGAAGGAAAGACAGCCTTAAACTCCACAACAAAGTCAGAAAGTAAGGAGAAGTATTACAAAACTGGAAACTATAATAAAATGATCCAGAGATGAAATAGCCATTCCTTGAGAATTCTGTGTTTGCACACTCTAGAAACAAGAACTTGAGGGATCTGATTATACGGTCAAAGTCACCATAAAATATATTGCAAACTAATTTGGCCTCAGCCAAAAAAGGTACATACCAACCCTTGCTTGGATTGTTCTCATTGTGTAAACATCACTAAGGGCCCACTTGTAAGTCATCCCTTATCGGGGAAATATCAGACTGAAAGAATGTATGATATGTAACACAACAAATTGTAAATACCTGTCAAATGCCCACGGGAGAAGGCATATGTGGGCAAAACATGTCGCACAGCTATCATGTGTTTTCCAGAACACAAGCAATATCAGACACCATAATAAACAAAAAGCACTGGTGGCTGTACATTGTAGCAACGTCTGATCTGTCCCCTCTCCTGCTTCAAACACCAGGCCAGAGAAAATCTGTGCGTCTTCATTATATTTTTCAGATTTTTTTTGTTTTTGTTGTCGGATGGACAAGTCCTGCCATGTTGCATTTACACCTTCCCACTACCCTTTTACCTCTATCCGTGCTGCCTTTGCCGTTCCCACCTCCTTCCCTGTGGCTTTTGACTCCTCTCTCCATGTGTTTGTCTTTGTTAATGCTTCAATCACAACACAACATAGCTGAGAAGTTTTATGCAGTGTGCTTCACTTGCACTTTACTGACTTTTGTTGGTTTAGATGTGTTGCAGGCATGTTCACCTCTTTCCCGGCGTTGGTCCATGGTGCCTTTACTTGCTTTGACCATCCGTGCGTGTGCCTTTGCCCCCTCCCATCCACTCATACCATCTGGGTGTGTGCCTTTGTCCCCTCCCTTCCACTCATACCATCCGTGCGTGTGCCTTTGCCCCCTCCCTTCCACTCATACCATCCGTGCGTGTGCCTTTGCCCCCTCCCTTCCACTCATACCATCTGTGCGTGTGCCTTTGTCCCCTCCCTTCCACTCATACCATCTGTGCGTGTGCCTTTGCCCCCTCCCTTCCACTCATACCATCTGTGCGTGTGCCTTTGTCCCCTCCCTTCCACTCATACCATCTGTGCGTGTGCCTTAGCCCCCTCCCTTCCACTCATACCATCCGTGCGTGTGCCTTAGCCCCCTCCCATCCACTCATACCATCCGTGCGTGTGCCTTTGCCCCCTCCCATCCACTCATACCATCCGTGCGTGTGCCTTTGCCCCCTCCCTTCCACTCATACCATCCGTGCGTGTGCCTTTGCCCCCTCCCTTCCACTCATACCATCCGTGCGTGTGCCTTTGCCCCCTCCCTTCCACTCATACCATCCGTGCGTGTGCCTTAGCCCACTCCCATCCACTCATACCATCCGTGCGTGTGCCTTAGCCCCCTCCCATCCACTCATACCATCCGTGCGTGTGCCTTAGCCCCCTCCCTTCCACTCATACCATCCGTGCGTGTGCCTTAGCCCCCTCCCATCCACTCATACCATCCGTGTGCCTTAGCCCCCTCCCTTCCACTCATACCATCCGTGCGTGTGCCTTAGCCCCCTCCCTTCCACTCATACCATCCGTGCGTGTGCCTTAGCCCCCTCCCATCCACTCATACCATCCGTGCGTGTGCCTTAGCCCCCTCCCTTCCACTCATACCATCCGTGCGTGTGCCTTAGCCCCCTCCCATCCACTCATACCATCCGTGCGTGTGCCTTTGCCCCCTCCCTTCCACTCATACCATCCGTGCGTGTGCCTTAGCCCCCTCCCATCCACTCATACCATCCGTGCGTGTGCCTTAGCCCCCTCCCATCCACTCATACCATCCGTGCGTGTGCCTTTGCCCCCTCCCTTCCACTCATACCATCCGTGCGTGTGCCTTTGCCCCCTCCCTTCCACTCATACCATCCGTGCGTGTGCCTTAGCCCCCTCCCATCCACTCATACCATCCGTGCGTGTGCCTTAGCCCCCTCCCTTCCACTCATACCATCCGTGCGTGTGCCTTAGCCCCCTCCCTTCCACTCATACCATCCGTGCGTGTGCCTTAGCCCCCTCCCATCCACTCATACCATCCGTGCGTGTGCCTTAGCCCCCTCCCTTCCACTCATACCATCCGTGCGTGTGCCTTAGCCCCCTCCCATCCACTCATACCATCCGTGCGTGTGCCTTTGCCCCCTCCCTTCCACTCATACCATCCGTGCGTGTGCCTTAGCCCCCTCCCATCCACTCATACCATCCGTGCGTGTGCCTTTGCCCCCTCCCTTCCACTCATACCATCCGTGCGTGTGCCTTTGCCCCCTCCCTTCCACTCATACCATCCGTGCGTGTGCCTTTGCCCCCTCCCTTCCACTCATACCATCCGTGCGTGTGCCTTAGCCCCCTCCCATCCACTCATACCATCCGTGCGTGTGCCTTAGCCTCCTCCCTTCCACTCATACCATCCGTGCGTGTGCCTTAGCCCCCTCCCTTCCACTCATACCATCCGTGCGTGTGCCTTAGCCCCCTCCCATCCACTCATACCATCCGTGCGTGTGCCTTAGCCCCCTCTCTTCCACTCATACCATCCGTGCGTGTGCCTTAGCCCCCTCCCATCCACTCATACCATCCGTGCGTGTGCCTTTGCCCCCTCCCTTCCACTCATACCATCCGTGCGTGTGCCTTAGCCCCCTCCCATCCACTCATACCATCCGTGCGTGTGCCTTTGCCCCCTCCCTTCCACTCATACCATCCGTGCGTGTGCCTTTGCCCCCTCCCTTCCACTCATACCATCCGTGCGTGTGCCTTTGCCCCCTCCCTTCCACTCATACCATCCGTGCGTGTGCCTTAGCCCCCTCCCTTCCACTCTCATGCTATCGGTCCTTGTGCCTTCGCTGTCTCCCACCATCCTTCCCTGTGTCCATTTTGCCTTTGCTCTCCCTCTCTAAATTCCTGTGCCTTTTGAGCCCACTCTCCACTACCATACCATACTATATAGTGAATGATATAGCATGTCGTACTATGCAGTGAAGGATATACTATACTATACCATACCATACCATACAATGACCAGCCATACCATACTATACAGTACCTGCCTTGCCTCAGTACTGTTGTACAACATGGCTAAAGAAAATGGACAAAGCTAGTAAATGTCACATAGGCAACACCTATTGGCGTAGCCAATAGTTGTTTCGTTACAGTTTGAGTTTCCAACAAGTCAGTAGGTTGTTTCTACATTCAAGGGGTTGGAATGTTCTATGTTTCTGAGTTGGCTGGACCTAGTTTTTAGAGTGTTGTTGTTTCTGACCTAGCTAACACGATTTGTTTACCAAGAAAAGAGCGGGTTTTAGGAGATCGCTCTGTATGGTCCTGGTCACATGTCAGTCTTGAGAGTTTGAGGCAAACCACTTGAAATAGTGTCCATTAGCCTTCTCTGTAGGCTTCGTGTTCTCTTCGTCTCTGCTGTGTGGATTGCTTTAGCTTTCTTTGCATGTGTAATTTGTCAGTCACTTTGGTGCATCACAAGGTTATATGCTTTCTTTGGTTTGGATCATGTGTAACATTATCAGAAGTTGCTCAACAAGATAGTTCTGATGCTTTTTTCACAACAGCATGGTAACTCTGACTTCCTATGTTTTTTAATAAATTTCACTTTGAAGGCAATGTGAAACAAACCTTGTTTGTGGGTGATCACATTTGGGTAATAGGGTTTGGGGGGGACAGCAGACTAGGGGAACTGGGAGAACAAGGTGGAGTCTAGATGACTGGGCTGTAGCCCAAGGGGTACATAGGTAGTCATTTTAGGACTGCCACCCACCCTTTGGTGCAGGTGTACATGGTGGCAGCCCTCCGTAGGCCAGGGAAAAAACATTTTCCCACCCACCTTTCTCTTAGTAGATGTCTGCAGATGCACTATTAAACAGGAGGAGAAGCTAAGTGTACAATCACAGAGAACAGTAGATCATGATGTAGATATTTGCTAGGTTACGGTATGCGAGTGGTGGGATTTTAGGGGTGGGGATAAGAAGTGTAGGTGACAAATGTATAGTGAGGTTTTAGTTTTGTAAGGCGTTTATGCCCATGATGTTTGTGATGCTCACCTGTTTCAATAAAGCGGCCTTTTTCACACATTCGAAGAGTCAGTGGTCTGTGCTGCGTCTGTTTCACCTAAGACGATTATTAGCACTTTATTAATGACACTGTATGCTGGGACCACCGCAAAACTCCAGAAACGTCTGCAACGTATTCAAAACGCCTCCGCCCGCCTCATCCTCGACATACCCCTCAACAGCCACATCTCCGCCCACCTGAGACACCTGCATTGGCTCCCCGTCAGCCAAAGAATCACCTTCCGACTTCTCACCCACGCACACAAAGCCCTCCACAACAAGGGACCAGAATACCTCAACCGACGCCTCAGCTTCTACGCCCCCACCCGTCTTCTCCGCTCCACCAGCCGCGCTCTCGCCGCCGTCCCTCGCATCCCCCGCTCCACAGCGGGTGGGAGGTCCTTCTCCTACCTGGCGGCCAAGACTTGGAACACCCTCCCCACCTGCCTCAGGACCACCCAGGACCACTCCGTATTCCGGAGACTCCTCAAGACCTGGCTCTTCGAGCAGCAGTAACCCCTTCCCCCTAGCGCCTTGAGACCCGCACAGGTGAGTAGCGCGCTTTATAAATAAAAAAAATATATATATATATGTACACCAGATCTGTCACATACAACGGTTGTGGTTTGCATTTTTCTTTTCTGTTTTTGTCGAGTTTGTATTTGACAGCCAAACATACATCATAGAAAGAGTGATACTTGTAATAAATGACTAGAATCAACAAGAAGGTTTCAAGTCACCCAGACAACAAACAGGCAGGAAGAGAGCCAGAAACTGTTTGCTGTCTGGGTGACTTGAAACCTTCTTGTTGATTCTAGTCATTTATTACAAGAATCACTCTTTCTGTGATGTATGTTTGGCTTGCGGGGGAGGGGAAGTCCTCGATTAGGGCGTGTCATCTAGCAAATGCATGTAAGGCTCTAGGCAAAGGGCAAAACAGCAAACTGGGTGGTGGGGAAATCATGGGAAGTGGGAGGTGTTTCTAGTGCGTAAAGCTGTGAGTAGAGTTGGCACCCCAATAAAGGTAGTTCATGAGGAGGTGATGGTGTCCGACCCTGAGTCTACAAACGGCAGCACACATAGAAAGAGGAAAAAGCAGGGGGAAATAACAGATTGGTCATTAAAATTGGGGCAGAGGTGAGCTTCAGACAACAAACACTGTGGCATATCATGTTCAAATAAATGATATGAGCAGCAGCATGGCATGAGGGGGCCTAAGGGCAGTGGTAAGGGAGAGGAATGAGGATTGTTAGTGATACTTAAAACTCATTATTTTGCAAAATAACCAACATGTTTTAAGATGTTCAAAACAGAGACAAGAGGGTTTGTGTGAGTAGGTGTATTTTTGTCTGGGTAAAAATCCCAGGTGAAATTTGACAGATGCCTCACCATACCTGACTGAAAGCACCTGTACCCAACTGTTTATTAGACAATTAATTTATTAGGGGTGTAAGATCCCAAACACCATCCCCCCCGATGCTACACCCCTTGACAAACGGGGACAGTAACTGATCCCACACTGGGACTATCGGACAGCGACAAAGACCCCTGGCTTTTTCCATATGTAAGGCATTCACACCTGCCCCAGCAGACCGAACTACTGCAGCCATCTATGCCTCACTACTGGGAGGCAACACACTTCTCTATTTCATAGTTATTGCCTGTTTTGCAAGTACGCAAGCCACACCAGCTGTGGCGGGCAGTAATTTTAGGAGGGAGGAGGGGGTGGACGGGACACACATGCACAAATACGCACTCACACCCATTCATTCACACACACACACGTCCATTCACAACACTCATTACCAAATACTCAAATATACATGCACTAAACATTAATTAAAAAAAAACACACACTTACCTACAGCTCTGCCTCAAAGGTCATAGGAGGGTTGGGACTGCTACCTTCCCTCATTCGTTGACCTAACGTCAGCCAATGGGGGAAGGCAGCAGTCCCAACCTCGTCACAGAGTGGGATGGGGTCAGTGAGCCTGCTGACCCCAGTCTACTCAGTGTCACTGATTGACACTCAGCCATGGACACTTCAGGGCTTAAAACTGAAGCGCCTAGGTTCGAGGCAGTGAGTGACACTACTTCTCGTCCCCGAGGGGAAGGACCTCGAGGACCTTTGCTGAGCTGAAGAGGTCACGCCTATCGGAGCTGTGACATCCTCAGCCCAGCAAAGTTTATCTCAGGCAGCTGGGAGCGAATTCAGCGCATGTCTAGCTCCTAGCTGCCTGACCTGTAAGTGAGGAGTGTCTGTCAGGCTGACCTTTGCTCAGCCTGACAGACATTCTTCTTGAAAGGAAAAGGTGAGGGGGCACCTCAACCCCAGTAGACTAGTTGATGCAACCCACCAGTAAAGCGAGAGGCAATCTTATGTCCCTTCGACATTTATAAATGCCCAGAGACCCAACTTCCCATGTGTTTAAACAGGGTAGACGCCTGATCCTGGGTGACCTCTATCCAGTACAGCTGGAGGAATGGACAGTCCCACAGACCATGTCTGAGGTCAGCAGCTGGAGATGCACAAAGGGTGCAGGTGTTGGGGGGGCTTCCGGAAACATGCAGCAGATACACTGCCTGCAGTGGTTTGCACTGTACTCACAAACTGTTAAGTGTCTGCCACAAGTCTGTTGTTGCACATAGATCAAGTCACATTACTTACAGGTGTCGCCTTCACTTTTCAGGTCAATTCCTGTGGAGCAATGTTTGTGGGTGCTGGAGGGGCCAGAACTTCAACTCCCAGCAGCCCTCAGTCTGTGGGACCGCCCATGCAGTACCAGCGCCTGGAGGCGCTCACTTTAAAAACAATGTAGCGCTCCTGCAGCGCAGGTCAATTCCTGTGGAGCAGTGTTTGTCAGTGCTAGGGGCCAGAACATCAACTTCCAGCAGCCCTGAGCCAGCGGGACCGCCCATGCAGTACCAGCGCCTGGAGGCGCTCACTTTAAAAACAATAAAGCGCTCCCATAGTGCAAGATGCACTTGAGCGCATGCCCGTGCTGACAGGCCAAGAGCCGTCCTGCACCCGTCCACGGCCGGAGGAGTCTGGGCTGGGCCATCCCTCTTGGACCTTGTCCTCCAGTGGCCTTTTATGGTACTCTGTATTATCATTAATTCATTACCTGCTGAAGTGCTTGTCCCATGATGGTGAAGTGTAAGACCCACACACAGGCAAGGATGAATGTAAAACCCAACCTTGCTAGATGGGGACATGTAGGAGACCCGTGGGAGCTTTAATCCAGGAGATTGCACATGTAGAATGCCACCTGTCGGCCACTGTCGCACTTATCCCAGGGCTGTCAGTAATAAATGAGTTACGGCCACAGGTTGGCGATGAGCAAATCCCTGTAGCTGCTTCGGACACATGAGCAGAGTTTGCCTCTTCCGCACTGTGTATAGAGCCCCTGTAACTTTAGCATCTGCTGATGCGCGCAGTCAATCAATCAATCAGTACACTTGTAGAGCATGCTACACACCCGTGAGGGTCTCAAGGTGCTGAGGAGAGGAGGGGTGCTGCTACTGCTCGAACAGTCAGGTTTTGAGAAGCCTCCTGAATGTCAGCAGGTCTTTGGTCTATCGAAGGAGCAATGGGAGGGTGTTCCAGGTCTTGGCGGTGAGGCAGGAGAAGGATCTGCCTCCGGTGGTCGCTCTTCGGATGCAAGGGACGGAGGTGAGGTCGGCTGAGCGAAGCTGGCGGTTTGGGGTGTATAAGGT
Source organism: Pleurodeles waltl (assembly GCF_031143425.1). Taxonomy (NCBI): domain Eukaryota; kingdom Metazoa; phylum Chordata; class Amphibia; order Caudata; family Salamandridae; genus Pleurodeles; species Pleurodeles waltl. The sequence goes on along the minus strand of NC_090449.1, from coordinate 1,029,277,362 downwards.
GAGTCATCTGTTGAGGTAGACTGGACCGGTATTGTGGAGTGCCTTGTGTGTGTGGGGAGCCAGTGTAGGTCTCTCAGGTGGGGAGTGATGTGGCTGTGGCAGGGTACATCGAGGATCAGGCGTGCAGAGGCGTTTTGTATACGTTGCAGTCGTTTGAGGAGTTTGGCCGAGGCTCCTGCATAGAGGGCGTTTCCGTAGTCAAGTCTGCTGCTGACGAGGGCCTGGGTGACTGTTCTTGTTTCTGCGGGGATCCACCTGTAGATCTTGCAGAGCATGCGGAGGATGTTGAAGCAGGAGGAGGAGACAGCATTGACTTGCTTGGTCATGGAGAATGTTAAGTCGAGGATGACGCCCAGGTTGCGTGTGTGGTCGGTAGGTGTCGGAGCTGCTCCCAGTGCGGTCGGCCACCAGGAGTCGTCCCAGGCTGAGGGGTTGGCGCCGAGGAGGAGGACCTCTGTCTTTTCCGAGTTGAGCTTCAGTCTGCTGTTCTTCATCCATTCGGTGACGGCCTTCATTCCTTCGTGGAGGATGGATTTGGCGGTGAGGGGGTCCTTGGTGAGGGAGAGGATCAGTTGGGTATCGTCGGCGTAGGAGATGATGTTGAGGTCAAGCAGTCGGGCGACGTGGGCGAGCGGGGCCATGTAGACATTGAATAGTGTTGGGCTGAGGGACGATCCTTGGGGTACACCGCAGATGATCTTGGAGGCTTTGGATCGGAATGGGGGGAGGCGGAAGCTCTGGGTTCTGCCAGAGAGGAAGGAGGTGGTCCAATCCAGAGCTTTATCCCGGATCCCTGCATTGTGGAGGCGTGCACGTAGGGTGCGGTGGCAGACGGTGTCAAAGGCGGCAGAGAGGTCCAGGAGGATGAGTGCCGCGGTTTCACCGTTGTTAAGCAGGGCCCTGATGTCATCCGTGGCTGCGATGAGGGCATTTTCGGTACTGTGGTTGATGCGGAACCCTGACTGGGATGGGTCCAGGATGTTGTTCTCTTCGAGGTAGTGGGTCAGTTGTCTGTTGACGATCTTCTCAATGACTTTAGCCGGGAAAGGGAGCAGGGAGATGGGACGGAAATTCTTGAGGTCTCTCGGGTCTGCCTTGGGTTTCTTGAGTAGGGCGTTGATCTCGGCGTGCTTCCAGCTCTCAGGGAAGGTTGTGGTCCCAAAGGAGATGTTGATGGTTTTGCAGAGGTCGGGTGCGATGGTGGCGCTGACTTTGTTGAAGATGTGGTGTGGGCATGGGTCTGACGGAGAGCCAGAGTGGATAGTGCTCATGGTTTTGATGGTATAGTCTACGTTCACGTTGGCCCAGGCGAGCAGGGGGTCGTAGTCGATGGTGGGTGGAGAGTCTGAAGTGTTGGTGGTTGTCAGGGTGGTCTGGTTGTTGAAGCTGTCATGGATGTCGGTGATCTTGTGGTGGAAGAAGGTGGCGAGGGAGTCACACAGGTCTTGCGACGGTGGGATGTCGTTGGTGTTGGAGCTGGGGTTGGAGAGTTCCTTCCCGATGTTGAAGAGCTCCTTGCTGTTGTGTGCGTTGTTGTCAAGGCAACCTTTGAAGGAGGTCCTTTTGGCAGATCTGATGAGGTGATGGTGTTTGCGGATGGCGATCTTGAAGGCTGCATGGCTGTACGGTGTCTGTTCGCACAGCCATTTCTTCTCCAGCTTCCGGCAGGTTTGCTTGGAGGCTTGGAGGTCCGGGGTGAACCCGCTGGCTCTCTTGCAGGGCTGCAATAGCACTTGAAAATGTCCCTCACTGTAGTGCACCGGCAGCTAAGCACAAGAGACACCAGGGGGCAAAGAAAGCGACGTCATTGCCATGTTCAAAAGCCACTCAAACTAGTCAATGTGACATCCGTCCCAAATGGGGCGCAGACAGGGAAGTCTTTTGGACAAAATTAAGGGGTTGATAGGAAGTCTATTAATGCCTATCATTAAGCACCTGGGAGAGATTGAGGATTCCTTACCTGGCCTCAGAAGTTTGCCATCTGGGGGGCACTGGATTGGTGAGCACAAGGGCTCCTGCACTCCAAACAGAGACTAATACACAGTTTTTAACTGACACAAATACCCAGAACACGCCTATGGATGGTGCAAGAATTCAATCGTCCTGTAGCGTTAACTACAGCCGGACGAAGTCTTGTACCGGTAGCAGTGCTTAATTTGAGCCGGTGGTTGCCGGTAGTGGGCACCGGCACTTATTATTCAGGGCCGGCACTTACGTTTCTGCATCAGGCATTTATTGCGAGCAAAAGACACAAATGCGAAAGGTGGAGGAACAGAAAGATGAAAAAGCGTCACAAAGGGAGAAAGCTGCAAGAGTGATCTGAAGGGGCAGGAAGTGGCTGTAAATGGATTAAAGAGGCCCGAGATGGCTTCAGGATTATGCTGCCTCAGTATTCTTTCTTCGCACATTTAATTTCAGCATCCGTGTGTTTCAGAGGAGTGCTTTGGTCACTGGCACGTTTTTATTTACAAATTAAGCACTGGCCGGTAGTAATGCTAGTGGGCTTTCTGGACTGACAGGAGAGTTATCTATAACAGAAGGGGAGCTGATCCACGTTAGGCAACAGTAGCCCTGCTTAGCCCCCTTTGGTAATATAATCCAGAGACTAAACAATGACCTGCAGTCGGTATTTGGCCCAGGCCTACTCACACAGAGTGAGGAAAGTAATGAATCTGCTGGGGGTTTAATACTGTAACCATTAATCTGCCACCGGCCTGCAGCCCTTATGTGGCAGTAGAGGTTAATGTTCCACCTTGGGCATTTGCTATATGTGAAACACTGGTTCAGTTAAGAAACAAAGGGGCAGATTTACAAGCCCCTAGCGTCTCCTGGCGCCGCCCCAGCATCAATTTTTTTATGCTAAGGGTGTGTCAAGGAGGCCTTTTCCCCGCATTAGATTTAAAAAGTCTAATGCAAACATTGCGCTACTTTTAACCCCTTGCGCCACATAATTCCTGTGCCAGGCATAATGTATGCAAGGGGTGAGTTCCCCTGTTAAGAGGCCCAGTAAAATGGCACAGTGAAATTTACGAGATTTCACAGCACCATTTTTCTCGGCCAAGGCAGGCGTTAAAGTGACACTCCCATTGTTTCCAATGGGCCTCCCCCCACATTGCTGGACTAGCGGCATCATTTTTGGTGCTAGTCGACAAATGCGCCACAATAGCGTCAACAATTTTGACTATACTGTATACTGTATTGCAAATATATCGCAACCATGGTGCCGTTTAGGCGGCACTCGGGGTGCAAGAATAGTGGCGCTTCATAGCTGATGCGCCACTTTCTTGTAGATATGCCCCAAAGTATTACACTGGCTCCATGCTAAAGCCTATATTTACATACACCCTGTGCCGCCGGTGCTCACGTTTTGTGACGCACTGGCTGCGCAGCCTGCACACCCATATCTACAAGGCCTGTGGATATGAAGTAAGGCAAAGCAACAAATCGCCGCATTGCTTACTTTGCGCCTCAAAGGCGTTTCCATGGGGGTTGCGTGGGTGTTCCCAAAACACCCACGGATTTTGATGCATTCACAGGTTTACAAGGTTGCGCAACCTGGGAATGCGTCAAAAAAATACGCCTACCCAGGGGTTGCATAAGAGTGGTGCAACGAGGAGAAATAACATTATTTCTACATGCTTTCTGCAGCACACAAAAACATTCACCCCCATAGCACCGACACCCTTGCACCATGCCTGCATTGGCTCATGGCAGCTGTTTATGTGCCAGCACAGAGGGATTGGACAGAAATGCGCTGTATCTTGAGGATACGGTGAATTTCTGCCCTTTCCCGTTGGCGCAGGGCAGCGCAGCAAGACACTTGCTGCACCACCCTGTGCCACGGACCTTGTAAATATAGCCCTAGGTTTATATTTCCAATCCCTAAAGCTGATCAAATTTTGTTGACTAGAAGAGTAAGATGGATTGGCCCAGCCGAAAAGACTTTCAAGGGGGACTGTGTAATAATCAACTTTAAGCAACCCCGTCAAACAGAAGAAACGCTGAAGAGATCGGCGTTGATTACACAGACTGGCAGGAACATTTTGCTATTTCCCTTGGGCTTCTTTTGTCGTCGCATGTCCAGTGGCATGTTCAACCCGATCATGTGAATGTCAGACCATAGGTCTCTGTCCACCTACTAATATGATCTTGTTTTCCAATAGGTTTCAGGTTTCTGAGCTCCCTGCAGGAGAACGATTGACTGAGTAACACCAAGGTGCCCGGTAGGTCTAGTGTTATGGGCAGTTATGCGACTGAACTTGAGGCACAGGAAACTGGTCCTTGAGCTAGTAGTCTAATTTGTATTCCTACTTTGACGGTTCCTTGTCAAACTGAGGCCCATATTTATACTTTTTTAGCGCTGCATTTGCGTCATTTTTTGCCGCAAAAGCGGCACAAACTTACAAAATATAATTGTATTTTGTAAGTTTGCGCTGCTTTTGCGTCACAAAATGATGCAAATGCGGTGCTAAAAAGGGCCTGAATGTCATGATTTAATTTTATTGTGCAATGTATAGGAGCCAAAATCCAACAATTTTACTTTGGATACTAATTGTAGCAAACATAAAGTGAAGTGTTATTTCACTACATGGAATATATGTGGGTTACGTAATGAGTTGGACTCGCCAGATTGGCTTCACAATAATTTAGCTTCTGATATAATTTCCATTCAGGAGACGTGGTGTGTTGAGCTGATTGACTTCGAAGGCTTTGCTTTCTTTTTAGGGTCGAGCATGCGTCGGATGCGTTTGCGCATGCGTATCACTTGTGAGACGCTGCAGTAGTCAGAAAAGGGCTCGGAGGCCCACCCATGTCACGTCAGTGGCTTTCATTGGTTCGTGGACTTGCCTTTTAAAATCAGCTTGCTTTCATTAGTGGAAGGCATGCATACGTCATGCCTTTTCCGGTGGTTAGCCCTCCACAAGCGCAGCGACCAAGTACTGACAATATATGAGGCTCGCTGTTTTCTGTCCGGTTTGTGGACTACTTTTTCTCTTTTTTTTGCAGCGCAATCTCGCTTGTTTAGCAGCACGATCGCGCTCGTTTTTTTTTTCTCCATTTAATGATGCAAGAAAAGTCCGGTTGGGAGTTTACAACTGCTAATAGCTCTAACTCTGGGAAATGCGAGACCCGTTGCATTGCAAAGGCTTGTTTTTAGGTGCAACTCCATCCCCAGCAGGGCAGGCCTGAGGAGGTCTACAGATTCTAGTTTCCAACTTGCTGTCGGTTGTTCCTGTCAGGAGGATAGTGCCTGTGTCATCTTATGCTCCACTCCTTTGGTTATCATTTAAGGATGGACCTGACCTGATAGTGGCAAACTATTATAATAACATCTTTGACACTACCTGCAGTAATGCTGTGTATGAAATAGATGCTGGGATGGAAGGCCATCTGAAGATAGTGTGATCTGATTACACGGGTAGGTGACTTCAATATTCAGAAATGCCCCCTCTCCGTGAGGCGGGTGTAGGTGTTGCTGATGCTAAGGGGGTTGGGATCCCGCACTTCTGTCAATGATTATGGGAAAGCTTTGAACTCCTTAATCTTTAAGTATGATCTTATACTTCTAGAACACAGCTGTGCAGAATCTAATGATCCTATACCCTCATTGATTGGCAGGCATGCGCATACGACTATTGATCATGCCCTGATTTCTTGCTTTGCTAGGAATCTGGTTAATTCCATCAATATCGTACCAACAGCAGTGAGTGATCATAATTCTTTAGTAGTCTCTTTGATAATACAGGTTGAGGTAGTTAGAAGTGCAGCAGGTGTTACTAATGTTACTCCAGTCAGGCCCAGTGGTGTTAGGGTAATATGTACAGGAATCAACCCAGTAAGAGTTATGCAGGAACTGGTAACATTAAATTCCAAGAGTTTAGGTAGAGTCTTGGTAAGGAGGTGGTTCATGATGGGTTACTGGGTTGTTTTGATCAGATCACTGTTTGTTACTTGCACGGGCCTTATGGTTAGGTAATACAGTGAAACGGGAATGGTTCGGTCACTCCTGTACTGAGGCATCCAGATTATTAAGGGAAGCACCTCTGACTATGCAGTTATATTTTGCTGTCTGCTCTTTTAGCTTCTGTTATTTGAAATTGTTCAAGACTTTGTCTGACTTTCAGTATAAGTTGTCAGCTGGGCTCCATCACAGTTTGACCACACTTGGCAGGTTGCCCGCCTCTGTGTAGACAAACAGTGTACCATCTGTACCCATATTCCATACCTTTAACTAGGTGAGCCAGGCGTGGACAATAATAGTGCGAGCTATTACAGTAAATGTGGTGTTCTCAGTGCATGTGCAAACTCACACCAGAAGTAGGAACAGTGCATTTTTTGAAACACAGACTGGCTGTTTCAAGCCAGCGGTCCACATTTGATGGCAGGTGGCAAACAAGCCTGCCCTTCAAAGCTAGACGGAGATCCCCCTGCAGGGAGTTAAGCGAAAGACTGCAACCACCAGCACGAGTATGTCTGAAGGCCCCCTGAGGTCTCTGTCCCCGACCTAAAGGGCATCCTCAATGGACACTCAGTCTATGTGCCACCTCTCTGTGGTGCACACTCAGTGGGCCCCCGGACGGTCTCATCACTCGCATATATGATATGGCATTGGCACAAAGGCAATGGGTCATCCCATTTGCCTGGGGCCATGACCCTATGCAAACGAAGGCATGCTCTCTTCGGATCACACCGGCGCACATTTTGTGGCAGGTGACCTTATCTCAGATTGGTCACACAAGCATCTGTGGCCCTTTCTGTAATACCAAAGTGCCACTGGGGTGCAAAGAGTGGGAGCAAACACCAGTTGCTTCTCTGGGTCACTAGCTAGAATTTAGTCCCTTGTGCATTGTGACCTTTGCAAGCGCAAGGCTGTTCCATTCACATGTATGGAGTACTTGCTGTGGAAAAAATGAGGAATTTGGGAAATTAAGATGGAGTTTGAATAGATTTTAAGGTCGAACAGCAGTGGTTGGCCTGCAATTGGAGTCACTGGTTTGGCAATTGGTGAAGGATCAAGGGAAGAGTGTGGGGTGAACTACTGCTACCTCTATTGTTGCATGTGCCTGGGTAACATGGCATATCTCAGGGCACTAGATGCTGGACAAACACACCTCGGAGAAAACAAGCATAAATAAGAGGACAATTCAGGTGCTGAGGTTTAAAACAATTCTCCAAAGATGGAAAACAGACAGCCAGGTTTCGATGCATTTGGGTATGTATTTAAGCAAATGCTGGGCACAACGGTAGAAAGACTCATTGGACCAGATGTCAAAATGTTTTTATTGGTCACAAACCTTCCGATTTTCTAAATCAGAAGGTGTATAACGCTAAACACATTTTTAAAATGTACAAAAGCTATTTAATGATTCAGAAAAGTTTTTCAGAATCATCAAATGGGTTTAGAAAACAATACCGGGTCAGCATTTGGAAGCAATGTGTTATGGGCAGCTCCTCCAAATTGGAATTTGGTAACCTGTGCATCAATGCTTTTTTTACCATAATCCAGTGGCAAACAATTGAAAATTGCTGACTCCCAAGCTGGGGTGGTAAGTATTTCTCAAATGGGAAAGGGTCCTTTTCAGCTCCTACCCCATTGGGAATCGGGTGGCAGCTTCGAAGTTATTGGGCAGCGACCCAGGGGAGCACTGCCAGCTCTCCTTGACGTTTTTCAAAACAGAAAAGCTTTTTTTTTTTTTTTTTTAAAAAAAAAAAAAAAGAAGCAGGACTGTTTTCTTAAACAAACCTGGGATGGTTTGAAAAAAAAACAATTTTGAAATACATTCACGGGGCTGGTGGTCTGTTGTCCCTTGCAGGCCACCATCCTTGTGAAGGTAGCTAATCAGATGAAGTTGCAGTTTACAGGATGTCTAATGAATACTTATTAGGTAGGGTGTTTTAAGATCATCTCCAAATTGGTATTTTATTAATCAACCTATTAGCACATAGGTCAGTTCATAAATTAATATACTGGATGCAAAAAGTCAGTGCGTAACTTGCAACAGCTTTGCGACCAGGATATTTGTACCTTTATCCCATAGTGTAGTTTAATCCTCTAGGATGAGGAATAAGATAGTACACTGATAATAAATGTAGCCATGTAGGGGATTCAAAGTGATGGGTTTAGGGTGGTTTGTCTCATTTTGAAAACATGATACGTGATCAGGCACCACGTGAACACATATTAACAAAGGCAAAAAGCAGAAAAATACATCAGAATTTGTGGGTAGCCGAAGAAATCGGATTACACGCAGCTATGAACATGGCCATGAATATTGATAAGATAGAAATATGAGCTCTCCAGGTAAGACAAATAAGTGAGGTGACTCAATTGGGGTCAGTAACAGAGCACAAATGATTTGAGAAAGTTGCTATAAAGGAAGTTGAAAGCCCATAAGAGAGAAGCAAGATACAATCTGGTGGAGAATCACATTGTGCAACTTCTAAAAGGTTTCCAGCATTAAGAAGAATTTTAGCACATGTGACCATCGGGGAGATTTTAGTATGGTATTTCATCACCAAAGGGAAGGCATAAGGAAGAATGATTTAAAAATAGTCCCTCACACTCATGAAAATGTTTAACTCAGGTCACCCTGGATGCGTCACACTATGTTTTAACTTTTAAAGAAACTTGCGGTACTCAATGTGAACAGGTTTATACAGAATGTTATGGTTGCCTCAGTAGTTCCTGTTTGTCTCACTGCCAACAGGCCCATAATGCCATGTGTCAAGGCATTTCCAAGATGGTGAAATACTTCAGCCACACTAAATGTGGACTCTGATGGCTGGGGCTAAGTGTGGGGGGTGTGCTATGGTTATCCTAGAGTTTTCCCAAATTTAACACTACAATCCAGTTTGAGGTAGGCCCTGTACCCACAACAAACCCACAGTCTAAAGTCTGGTTGGAGAAAAGCGGCGTCCTCCCGCAACCAGACATTGGATGCACATGAATTATCTTGACATCCTGTTCTCTCCCTTTCAAGTGTGTCACATGTTGCTCAACAGACTTGTTGAACAGAATGTATCACTTTGGTGCCAAAATAAATGCCCACAGCCCCCACCATGCATGTTTTGTGGAGTTCAGAGGAGTCTTCCCTGCCCATTCAGGTCAACTTATTGTTTGCTCCTGGGAGGCATTTCAGATCTTTTTCACACCTATTCAAGACTTAGCAGAGGCTGAGAGCTGCTAGCAGAGACTTATGCAAATTTGCTTTCTGACAGTTCATGCAGATAAAGCGTTACTTTCTAAAATGTACTTTTACTTAATATTTGATATAAACCTGGCTTCACCACTGCATTGGTTCTACTAACTATTAAAAAATAGTGGTTGGGTTATTTTTCTCATTGACCCTTTTCCCAAGATTTATTATTAGCATTTTAAATTGTACTCTGATTTTCCCCATAGCTCAGCTAAGCTTGCCACCATGAAAATAGTTTTTCAGGCCTTGTCACTGTGAGGACATGGTGATATTACTTTTCTGCATGTTACACTTTTAAATACCATGCACCTTACCTTGTGGGCTCCAAGGCCTACGAAGGGGTGACTTATTAAAATGTAACTAAAATATTTTCTCCTGTGAAAAAAGGTTATTTTGAAAAGGTCGTACTGTAGTGTTTAATCTGGGTAGGTCTGAAGTAATGTTTGCCAGGCCACTGTAGTGGCTGACACAATGGGTGATGCAGTCCACTAGTGTCATGTGACTTTCAAGCCCTGGATGCACTTTCTACAATATATAATAAGAACATATAAGCAATTTAATTGTGCCAAGTAGGAATAAGTCAATTCAACCATTTTCAAAGGGGGAGCAGAGGCACTTTATCACTGGTTAGCAGGGGTAAACTGCACAGAGTTTAAAGGCCAGCACAAATATAGGGTTGAACAAAAGGCAAAAAATAGGGGGTGGGGAGGAAAAAAGGGGGATTTCCTACAGAGGCTCCAAAGATGAAGATGACAGGCCTAAGAGAGGGCACAATGCCAGAAAGAGTACAAGCACTACTCGAAACCCCAAATCGAACAGTGTAGCTGGAGTGACAAACACTTGTAATACAGGAATAAAAGAGACTGGACGGCCTAGCCCCATCCTTTCCTCCATGCAAACAAGGAGGGCAGTGGCTTACACAAAAAAGGACCAAATCATGCTAAAGAACAACATAGCAGCCATAAATGATTCTGCTAAGGACCAATTGTACACACATCATGAAGTTAAAAACATCTTGCCAAGACACTACAAGTGAGTATAATTAGCAGGGGTACCTGGGGTTTAATCTGGGCGGAGTTCACAGAGTCTGACTCCGCAGAATTTTGCGGAGTTAAAAAAAAAAAACTCTGTGGAATTCCATGGAGGCAGACTTCCGTGACCCACGGAATCCTGAATGCGCCTGATCTCGGAAGCGCTAAGCAGGGTCGGCCTGTCTGGTGCACAAGAGGTCTGAAACGGCAGCTTTCTTTCGTTGCCTACGGTCCTGACCTCAATTCAGGCCAGGGCCATAGGCAGTGAAAGCTGCCAGACCTGTAGTGCATCGGCCATGCCAGTGCACAAGAGGCCTCAAATGGCAGCTTTCACTGCCTCCGGCCATGGCCTGAATTCAGGCCTGGGCCGTAGGCAGCGAAAGCTGCCGTTTCAGTCCTTGTTTGTTCACCAGTGTGCACAAACAACAACAAAAAAAGAGAAGAGGACATACATGGGTCTTCCCGGGGGGTCCTCCTCTCCGACAAGTCCTTCTCAGCGTGGCTGCCTCCCTCCTCTGCTCCGGTGTGCACCGGGTGAGCTCCGCTCTGCTGGCATGGCTAGCAGAGTTTTTTGGACAACTCTGCGCTCCAAGTGGGGTATGCCATGTCGTGCCTGAGATCATACAGTCGAATAAATGGTGGCCCACTCCATTGTGTACAGTAGTGAAAGACAATGGGACAAATCGCAGAAGACAAATCAAAAGGCAAGGAGAGAGATCTTAAACGGTCATGAAAAGTGGAGGGATGTTAAGAGTTTTTCCACCATTGCAACAGAGGGAGACATTTTTCCTGTTCTCCAGGGACCATTAGGGAAGGTTTGCTTTGAAGGGTAGGTTAACACTGAAATGGCCAAGTTAAAGTTGGGGGAAGGGTGAGGGGAAGAGACAGTAATGGACAAAGATGTGACCAATGACAATTGCAAATTTGCCTTCAAAGAAAAAAATAAATCCAAAGTGCCTCATTCGAGCCCTTATCATTTAATGTGAAGGATCTGAATTTTTCCCACAAGAGACAAAGGTTTGGGGATATTTTAGAGCTCAAGACCCATATATAATGGTTCTGCAGGAAATGAACGTGTTGGAAAGAGATCAGTTGTGCATGAAGCACATAGCATACCCCTTACAATATTGCGTCTCAGCGGAGGGTAAATATTAAGGGGCTTATTTTCTTGCCCCTGTGCGCAGCCGGAGCATCACTTTTAGTGATGGTATGGCAGCGCACACTGCAGGGCCATATCTACAAGGCCACTTAAAGCCACTGTGCCTGGCTTTTCATTGCCTTGTAGATATGGACTGAGGCAACGCAGCACAAGTCAATGCGTTGCCTCACCCTGTGATAGGGAGGCGTGCCATGGGCATAACGGTGCGTGTTCCCACATAACACCCATGGCATTTGACATATTCCCAGATATACGAGATTTTGTAAACCTGGGAATGTGGCAAAAGCCTACGTAAGTGAGGCGCAACGAGGAGACATACCTTTATTTCTCCTAATTTTTCCTTTTTCTATATGAGCTGCACTCTGCAGCACACATAGAGGAACACGCCTCTTGTGATCGTTTTTGTGCAGGAAGGTGTCCCTTCCTGCACAAACACAACCATCCCTGCAGCACAGACACCCTTGCACCACAGTGCAAGGGTGCCTGTGTGGGCGCATGGCAGCCCATTGTGCATTAACACAAAGGGAAAGGATAGGGATGGCCCATATCTCGTAGATACGGCACATTTCTGCCCTTTTCTTTTGACACAGGGAAGCGTTGCAAGAATTCTTGAGGCACTGCCCTGCTCCACAACCTCGTAAATGAGGCTCTAAGAGTACAGCTACAACTTTATGGCAAAGTATAACTTTGATTGAGCTATAAGTCCCTAGTATAGGACAGGATCAATTTGTGAGATGGTCTGTGAAGAAAAGGTAATCCCAAGAGAAAGAAAGTAATAGTGAAGGAAACATGATCATGGTCTGTTAGCCTGAGTTAGGAAAGGGGTATGCTGGTCACAAGGGTAGCTTATAAAAATAAATAAATAAAATCCCCAGAACATTTTTTGGAAGCCGTATGAGTACAGCGCTTAGTGCATAATGTTCCTGCATAGATTATCTCTTCATTATCTCTTAGGCCCAGATTGATACTTTTTCATGCAAAACTGCATTAGCGCAGTTTTGCGTGAAAAAGTATAGCGCCGCCTAGCGTCATTCCAAGACTCCGGCCGGGTGTCATATTTATGGAATGGCGCTAAGGCCCGGTTAGCGTCAAAATACATGTCACCAACCGGGTAGGGGAGGTGTTGGGAAAACTGGAGGTTGTGCATGAAAGAATGGCGCTAGTCAGGTTAGAGTTAAAAAAATGACTCTAAACTGACTAGCATAATTATTTTGACGCACAACCCCCATGGACATGACTCCTGTCTCAGTAAAGGCAGGAGTCATGCCCTCCCCCCCAGCCCAATGGCCATGCCCAGGGGACTTATGTCCCTATGTCATTGGGCACAGTGCCATGTAGGAGGGCCCAAGTTAGGCCCCCTATGGTACTTTGAAAAAAAAATATAAAAAAGACCTACCTGGACTTACCTGGGATGTGTCCCCCCATCCTAAGGTGTCCTCCAGGTGTGGGTGCGGGTGGGTGGGGGTGTCCCTAGGGTGGGGGTGTCCCTAGGGGCAGGGAATGAAACCTGTGGGCTGTTTCCATGGTCTCTGACCTTGGAAAAAGCCCCACAGGTGCCCTATCGCCTGCCCATACCCAGGCGTTAAATAATGGTGCTAAGCATGCCTAGCACCATTATTTAAGGCCCTCCTCCTCCTGTGCGTGATTTTTGCACAGGAGGTTGAGTCATTTTTTGCCCGGGAAAGCCTACCTTGCATTTCATTGACGCAAGGTAGTTTTCTGCAGGCAAAAAAAGACTTTAACTCCAATATTTTGGTACTAGACATGTCTAGCGCCAAAATATAAATATGGAGTTAAGTTTGCGCCGGATTTGCGTTAAAAAAAAAGACGCAAATCCAGTGCAAACAGAGTATAAATATGGGCTCAAGTATATGCCCTATGTGGATGACACATGGATTTTAATTTCTTTAGAGAATTCTGTACCTAACTTATTGGTGACATTCAAAGAATGTATGCAGTGGCCACCGGTTGGCACAAAATGCACTAAAATCCCAATCTGACAAGGTCTCGCTTTTATCAGGTCGTGATCCTTTACAAGCTCTAATTTATAGATTTTGGCCAGCATCCTTTGGAGTAGCCCCGCACCATGATGTCAGCAGTCTGTGACCTTCGTTTACTATTCAGCGAATGGTTATAATCAAAATGTAAAGTCAAGCACTTGTGCTCCATCTGTTTAGGTCTCACCTGCGGCAGCGCATACACTGCATGCGCTCTTGCTTGCGAGGGGTATTGCTTACAATAAAGAGCTTGGAGCCCTCTCATTGCTTATCATTCTTTGACTTCATTGCCACTCTTCTTTGCTGGCTCCTAATTGGCCAGTGCATGACAGGCATCACTTCTTTCCCTTTCTGTGGAGCAAGGGCCAAGCACAAATTAATTAGTACTGTCCGGTGATCGCACTGTGATTGAGGTACGCATTTCAGGATACTTCCTCTGTTTCCAGTTCTTTTGCTGCTTTCTCCATTTGCTCTGTTTTCAAATACATTTTTGGATGTTGTTTATCTACACCTGAATCTTTTGGCTTACTTGTACAACTATAATAAAATTACATTTTACGTGGCTTGGATTTAGCCATTATGATTTATAAGTATCACACTAACAACAAAGTTATGATGCTTGCCGCTGCACGTCTATTTTCATGGCCTTTCAGCCATTCATCTCCTTTATGCCACATACTTTTGTGTTGATTATAAATTTGGTTCTTTGTTTAAGTTACTTAGACCAACAACTGTATGACTCTACCCCAATCTGCTCTATGCTAATCCACTCTACACCACTCCACACCACTCTACTCAACACTAATCTACTGTATGCCATTACACTCTACTCTATGCCAGTCCAGTCAACACCACTCCACTCTACGCCACTTAATGTCACTCTATGCCACTTTTCTCTATGCATTCTACTCCACCTCACGGCACTTTATGTCACTCCACTATACTCTACGGCAATACACTCTACTCTACGTCACTCCACTCAATTCCTGACACTCCACTGTATGCCACTCTACTATATGCCACTCCCGCCACTGTATGACATTGTAGTCTACGCCATTCTACTCTAACATACTATTCACAACCAGGGTACCCCACTCTACTCCACTCCACACCACTCTACTCTATGCCACTCCACCCCGTGCCACTTCACTCTGTTCCACTATACTCTACACCGCTCTACACCACTCTGTCACTGTAGTCTATGCCACTCTACACAACTCTACGGCTCTCTACTCCATTCTATCCCACTCCACTCTCCGCCACTCAACTTTAAGCTACTCCACTCCACGCCACTCCCCTCTACACCACTCCACTCTTCTACTAACTTTTAGCCATAGGCGAGACCTATTGACTTTGCCAGTGTTTGTTTTCCTTTATGCAATTACGCAGAATCCTTCTTTTTCTTCCTGTACAACCTCACCCACCGGCGGGCAGATAACAATTTTGAGTCAATTAGATTATTACAATTCATTATTTTTGGATCTCTACGACGTTGCTAAAACAAAACCAACTAATTCAAAATTCCCCGCAGAGACTTGTACCACAATGGCCTCATCTCTCATCCAGCTCGTTGGTATTGGCCTCCCTTCAGTGGCTGTCTGTTTCCAAACAAGTGATTTTGAAGTCCCTCTTTTTGCTTCTTGTGCCCTTCAATCATGGGGTCCTCACTATCTACAAAGGACGTTTCATCATTATTGCAAGCTGAGGTCTTCCCATGCTCCCTTGTGGTGATTCCTCTGTTGCTCCAGAATGGGTGGCAGTGCCAAAGCAGCACTGCTGAAGCTAAAACAAACTGTCTACGAGAAAGGGGGCAACATCGGTGCTGCTTAGAAGAGGAAGTGAAGCCATTTTGGTTTCAGGTACTCTAATTTTATTCTTTTAGTCATATGATTCAATTCTTCTGGGATCATAGAAACTTCCACTTCTTTTATAATACCCAAGTAATTTTATGCAAAGAAAAAGAGGCAACACGTGTTTCGCATACGTAAGATTACTGAGCCACTTCCTCAGAGCTTCTTGGTATGTAGCATCAGCATTTCAGAAATCCTTATCCACACATAATCTCTACTACTTGGTAGACAGGCACAAATGACAGTGCCCGATTGCATGTAAAGATAAAGACGAAAAAAGTAAGTGACCATAGAAAGGTTGATGGAAAAACAAAATATACATATACACTTATTAACACATACTGGGAAATATTTATGAGCCCCTAGTGTCACCTTGCGCCACATATGCGGCATTTATTTTTACACAAATGTGGCGTTAAGGTGGCATCTCCCACGTGCTATATTTATAAAGGGACGAAATGCTTGCATTGCTCCACCTTGTAACCCTTAGCAACACATTATGCCTGCGCCAGGCATAATGTATGCAAGGGGGGGCGTTCCAGCACTGGGGGGGGGGGGGGGGGGTGTAAAAATGTCGCAAAGGAATCTATGAGATTCCTTTGTGCCATTTTTATCTGCATTTTTCAATGCCTGCTAAGTGCAGGTGTTAGAAAGAGTCTCCCATTGATTACACTGGGCCTCTTGGTGCTTTGCAGGATTAGCGTCATAATTTGTGACACTAGTCCTGCAAAGCACCGGACTAGCATCACAAATGATGACACTAGTCACCCTAAGTTCCGCCATGATGCGCCATATTATAAATACGGCACTATCATGGTGGCGTTAGGGGGCGCTAAGGGGCGCAAGAAAAGTGGCGGTGCACTTGGTGCAGTGCCACTTTTCATAAATATGCCCAATTGTTTGAAAACAGCCATCTTAGAAAGGTCATAATAATACCTGCAAAAATTAATACAATCAGTTCATGCTGTATTCTGACTTGGACAGCCACAATAACAAAGTAGGGCTGAATTCAGGGCCGGCTCCTCTATTAGGAGCCAGCAGCAGCCGCTGCAAACCTTTAACAACCAAATGATAATAAACTATGCTTATCATCGTTTGGTTGTTAAAGGGGTGGGGCCATGAGGTCTGACGAGGATGAGGGGAGTGCACTGTGCACTCTCCTCAGTGCGCATGTGTGTTTGGCCAGCCATCTTGGGCCGGCCAAACACACATGCGCACAGGGCTCTCTCCAGCCCTGCAACACAGCTGCTGGGCTGGAGAGAGCCAACACAGGCTCCCAGTCTGCCTGGGAGCGCCTTGGCTGTGTGCTCCCAGCCAATCCTAACACTGCTCTAAGTAGCGTCAGGATTGACGCAGGGCAGGCTGGGAGCCTGTGCCTGCCTGGAGTGACGAGGGAGAGAGGAGCAGCGCAGCACGGGAGCAGAGTAGGTAAGTTTTATTTTTTATATATATTTTTTATTTTATTATTATTCCCTCCACTCCCCGCCACCAAGCGCTGTGCCGCCCCTTTTGATCCCCTCGAGCCGCGACTGGCTGAATTGACAACTAAACTGGAAGGCTGTGGTGCGTCTGAGTGGAGAGTATTGAGGCACCAAATAAAGGAAGATTTTGAAATGGTGGCAGCACCTCTTTATACGTTCTAGAGCTCATCCACGTTTTAACACACATTGGCATAGCCAATACATCTCACCTGTGCAAGAGCTATTGGCCTTATGAATGTGTTTTAGCCATGTAGCATACCAGCGTGGCTGCGGTTCAGCACGGCTAAAGGTATGTGGCATAGAGGAGAGTGGTGGGTGGTATGGCGTAGAGTGTAGCGGTGCAGAGTGCACATATCTGGTGGAAATGCCCATGAATCAAAATGAACTGGAAAGAGGTTGTGCGACACATTAAGGAGGTTATGGACTTCCGGGTGGGCCCAAAGGTGGGGACTGATGCCCTTTACCCCTGATGTACCGGGGCCCTATTTACTATAGATACTGAACAACGGGCCAAGTACTCCTTCAGCATTTGATTCTCAGTAGTAGTGTGGGTCAAGCAGTCCAATGCTTCTCGAGGGGGAGGTAGATATTGGGAGGGTGAACTGACAACTCAAAATACATTCAATAGCAACAATAAATGATTACCCAGTCAGACACTTGTTTTTCTGAAAAAAGAGTATTTAAATAGGAACACAGTAAAATACGCCACACACAAACAATACACAGCCCCTGAGGTGAGGATTATAGTGTTCAATAGGCAGGCCCCTGACTCCTACTTCCCTCTCACTAATGGTAGAGTTTGTTCCCCATTTACTCTAAGCAACATTCAGATTAAGCCACCTAATAGTCTGAGTCTCAGGAGTCGCACTCCAACTCTTTCAAAGTCAAAAGTGTTACAGTGCCCAAAGCGCTATGCAGCAGAACAAATTCCCGTGGGGCCTTCCTGCCATGCAATCGGTCTTCCCTGTTCCTGCAGGAGTTGCGCTACTGGTGTCCCTGGCAGTGTTTCACTCTCGGATGTCACAGAGGGACTACAGTGGCAGCTAACGGTGAGTAACACTTTTGATTCTTCAGGGGCAGCAGCTGGGTGTTTACAGTGTTTCCTCCAGTGAGACAGTAGGTTATTTTGATCCTTCTCACAGGTTGAGAAAATGGTCACTTGGATTCCGATCCCCGGTCAGGCCTTGGGCATGCACAGGTGTGAGAGAGGGCCTCTTTTAGACATGGTTATCCCTCCAGTTTTTGCCTGTTGTTGATGTGTTCTAGAAATTGTAGTGCCCAGGGCCCCTGCTAACCAGGTTCCCTGGGCCAGAGCTCTTTCCCTAAATCTGTTGCGATGCATTGGCACAATTGGATACACCCTCAGCTACCACTATAAGTCCCTAGTAAAGGGGCACCTAGGTGCCCAGGGCATGGGGTAATATGGGTAAGCCCATGAGGGCAGCAGCACTGATTGTGCCACCCTCTAGGGTCATGAATCCAGATGCACCCAGCACTGCCATTGCAGGCTGAGTGTTCTGGTGCAAACCTAAAACTCAAACTCAACATGGCACACTGTCTGTGTGCCTGTCCACCATACACCTCATCTACTATGGGTAAGACATCCCTCTGGCAGGCCTTATAGCCCGGGACAGGGTGCTCCATACTATATGTGAGGGCATAGCTGCATGAGCAATATGCCCCCACGGTGTCCTTGCCAAACCTTGGACATAGTGAGTGAACAGAGCAGCCATGTTAATACATGTACTGGACACTGGTCAACACGAGTTTCCCAGCAACATGATGGCCACTCTTAATCCTGGGTTGTTCGGTATCAAACAACTCAGAATGATAAATTCAAACTAGTGCCAGTCTTGGATTTAAACCTAAATGTACCCAGAGGTCACCTTAGAGGTACCTCCTGCAAAAGCTTACCTAACCTGGCATGGTTGCTGACTGGTCTTATCCAGCTGCCACCTTCAGACAGCCAATATACAAACCCTGGGGGAGAGGCCTGCCTCTCTGGTTTGTAAGACAATGCCCTTCCAGGGTGGAGGAGCTAACAAACCCCCTCCCTCAGTCCTGTCCTGGCAGTGAGCTTCAAAGGGCTTACCGCCCTTGAAACTTGCCCCCAAGCCTGCGACTAGCAGCAGATGGCATCCCCCTTTGAAACCACCCCCCTTTTGGTGGGAGCAAAGGCGGGAACCTAACAAAGAGTAGGAGGAGTGGCCTCACCTATCATGCACCACCCCTAAGGTGCTGCCTGTGAGGTGGACCCTATTTTTCAGTTTCCTCCATCTTGGGATTGACTAAAATAGGCAATGAGGTTTAGGGTAGTGACCCTTTCCACAGGAAGTGATCACTAGAGTGGGTGTAGCCACCAAAAGGTAAGTGTCCCATTGGACACTACCAGACTCCCCCTAAAACACTTACTAAATTCAGTATTTAGTGGGGACTCCTAGACCAAGAGATTAGATTCAAAAGGACAAAGAAGACCAGCACCAAAGAAGATCCAAAGCATGCGAACCGTGAACCTGCTGCATCAAGAAAAGGCGACAACCCCTGCCTGCTGCACCCAGGACCTGAAAATCACTGCTGCGGAGAAGATGGACACTGGACTGACCCCAAGAAACCCAGGGGACCTCCAGGCTTCACAAATCACCCCAGATCTCCCTTCTTAGTAGAGGCACCACTCAACAACACAGCAAGAACCAACAAGCCAGTGAGGGTCACTTCACTGACCGGCCAATATCTCCTGAACCAGAAGTTGCAGCCAGACCTGACAACACATCAACGACCACCCAGACAAACCCCGCAATAGTGCCATGTTTGGTGGCACTGCACCCTCCAGTGGCCGAGTCATGCCAATACCCCAGGTACTGGTCAGTGAACATCGTAAACCAAGTAAAACCACTTTCCCTGTGCTGAAACTGGACCAGAAGGAAGCCCCAGCCCAGGGACTACAGGAACACCCTGGACCTCCTGCCAGAGTGCACCAATTGTCCTGCAAGCGACCCTGACCATGACCTGCATCTGGACCAGCCCTTGGATCAACAACTTGCCCTGCACCCGGACATCCTGCGCCTTGCAACGAGGAACCAGCTGTGCCCCAAGGATCCCTCATCCCTTGTGACCTCAACACCCCAAGGGGATGCCAAGGCACCACCTTTAAATCTGCAAGAACCACCCTTTTGCAAGTGGTCCCCCCAAGTGGCCCTGTACCTGCTCCAAGAGACTTTCCAACGCTACTCCCGCCGGAACCGGGAGTCGCCCGAGCCTCTCCAGCTGGCACAGTATGCCAACCGACAACCTCGACCAACCTGCAAAAGTGGAACCTGGTAACATAACTGTGCGATTTTATATGCATTTTTAAAAGTGACTGCCTATTGATTCCTATTAGGCGTAATTACACACAGAAAGACAGCATTTATTAAGACTTCAAAAAGTCATTACGTCAAAAGTACTTAACCAATCTTAATGATCTTGGTCTTAAAATATATATACAAATCTGAAGTATTTTTGTAAATTGGTCTTGAGTTATTCCTTTGAGTGTGTGTGGTGCATGATTGATACTGTGAGTACAACAAATGCTTTGCACTTCTCCAAGATTAGCCTAACTGCTCGACCAAGCTACCTCAAAAATTTGAGCATTAGGTGATCTAGTTTTTGCCTCTGGAAACAAATGTGTGGTTGCCTGGACCCCCTACACAGTGTACCTAGTTTTGTACACTACATAGAGGGCCAGCCTTCTACAACAGGTCACCGCCATCCTCTCCTCTTAACAACAGCAGAGCCAGGTAATACCCCTTATTTTTTCACGGTGGCTGTCTCTAGCATATAGAGTCACCAACCTTACTCCGCACACGGGCGAAGGCCAGATCAACACAGCAGTAACTTCCTCTATACAGGTGCCCCCTTTGGCATACAAGGTCACCTAGTTCACTCCACACACAGGCTATGGCTCCATTGTCACAGCAACAATCTTTATACCAGCCCCCTCTGGCATACAGGGTCTCTGACTTTTATCTGCACATGACGAAAGTCCGATCGGTGCAGCAACTGTCTCCCCGTTACAGGGATCCACTCGCCAGGATCCGCCACTGGACCTTGCTCCCTCCAGAACACTCCTCTTCTTTACAGGGCACACTGGTCATGGCACACAGGCAGGCACTGGTGCTCCAGAGGCAGGTGATCCTGGATTTACCTGTTGATGTCCCCTCACCCAGCTGGGAGACTGGCTAGCCTTAGCCCACAGCACTGGTCACAGCCATAAGTCTTGCAGAGATTCTTTTCCTCGTACAACCTGAATGGCTGTTTGACAGTTGACAGTTTTGGGGGTCTTGTGCTCCCCTTCTTATAGCCTATTTTCAGACACCAAATGTGATGTAGAGCCTGAGTCTTTGAAGTTTGTTTTGGGGGTTGGCTACCTTTTGAAGTAACCACTGCTGTTCCGTGCCCTTCCTCTGGAAAGCAGTCCATCACAACAGGAGCGACTCCTAATATGGTAGCCCTGCAGCACAGGCCATGGGAGTGACTAGAGGTTCATACCTAGATACCAGCCACAGTGATATGTGCATCAAAGATTTACCCCAGGGCCCCAGCCCTACTCTTTGCGAATCTCTTATCAGTTGCATCTCCTTCCTGGGATGTACCCAGTCCCATTTCCAGTGACCTGTCCCTGAATCAAAGAGCACCCTTTGAAGTATACTGAAGAGCCTGGCTCTCCTTCCTACAGTGTGTGTCCCACCAAGCTCACAGGAATGTAGAAATGTACAAATCTCTCCGGGGGGATTTGCCTACCTCCTCATGCTGCTCCAGTCAGCCCTGGGTTTCCTGAAATGGACCCCAGAATCTTCCATGTATTGGACCATTCGCAGACACACAGCACATGCATTCAACCTTGTGTGCAGTGCACAGCGATACATACTGACTCGAAGTACAAGGGTAGGTTAAGCACACAGCAGTGGAACTGTACATGAATGGACCTTTAAGCTTCACTCCAAAGACATAAGCAAAAAGGTCTGTTCACTCCTACTGATCACTACACGGTATGCAGCCACCATCGCGCTCGTGCCGCTTATCTCCTGGCAAAGGCAGTAGCCTTTCACCACATTGAGGGAAGCGCTTTGGGCATGGCTTCTGGTCCAACAAGACCGTAATCCGTGAGACAAGCCTATGTTGTGATCTGTGTTCGCACATGACAACAAAAATCAGCACCCGGGATCCCAACATCATTGCACTTGGGGCACTCATGGTAGGGGTGCACATCAATCACCATGAGAGGGACTTCTTTGTCCCAATGAAGGAGAATTCACTGAACATTTCGGAGGGCTAAAGGAAAGAAGCCAACACCTGCAGAAATACACTCTGCAGCTGAGGAAGGTAGAGGGTGGCAAGAGATAAGGGTTTGATTAGATTAGAAATACTCTGAGATGTTTGTATAATGATTGTGTATGGACATACAGCTGTTCATCTGAATAAAATTGTTTTAAAAAATCAATTTGTCTATTATCTTTATGTTACGGTGCAAAGCCTCCCCCCCTTCCCCCCCCAGCTTACAATTGCAATAGACTGAAGTTCTGTAGATTGACTCAAGGTCATAGAGATGTTATGGTTTATTATGAATTCTATGTCAGGACCGGAGGCTTCGGATTATGCTTCTCTTAACTTTACTGTCAAACACAGCAGCCAATAAACAAACTATTTTTTTACAAAACTACACATCCCATGAGCCTTAGCCCACCAATCATGGCACAATACTGTCCATAAATAGCCTGAACTCCATAGTCCTTCCTCTTTCTTTGCTGCTTCAGCAGCCAGTTAAGTCACGTGCGAAGCGCTCGAATGTCTGTTTTGTATTGTATAATTGAGTTAAACCAGCGCGCTTACAATAATTTGCTATCGTTTTACCAACGATCGGTGTGAGTGTATTTCAACAATGTAATTTTGTTAATGCATCTGTCAGGAATTACTAAATTTGTATTGTTTTAAAGAATTTTTGGAGCTTCGGCTCAACGCTTTTATCCTTCCCGCGTCATTGAAATTCAGAGCAGTGTGGAGTGGGAGCAGGCCGTAGGAACGAGCGCTCGCTCGTTCAGAGGACGCAGTCCTCTTTCGATGCCCATGCGTGCGCACGCGCATTGAGCCGATCGGAGGATTTTTCTGACCGGCTTTGTGCAGCGTGTGCTCGCGTGTGGCATCTCTCCAAAAAGCGGCCTCAGAGCGCCCGTAGGGGCTGAAATAATACTAATGAAGCCTAGCTCAGGGGGCACAATAGAATATTTACAGATGCTAATTTGCAGAGAGTTTAGGGCAGGTGGCTCCCTCCACTATATGAGCTTTATTGATCTTATTGACTAAAAATTTACACCTGCTCAGGGTTCTTGCCCCCCCCTGCCAATCCTCCTATCAGAACCATTCAGGTATATACTAAAGATGGCGTACTACGCCGATGAGGAAGAGCAGTATGACCAACTGCAAGAGGCACCCTCAGAACACCATATGGAGGAAAGACTGGTGGAAGCACTTGGTTACCATGTGCAGGATTCCGTGAATTGGGCATTAATTCAAGCCCTCAAACCCTTCACCCAACCTCTATCTAAATTCGCTAGAAGAGAATTTTTGGGCGAAAGTAGTCAACAACCTCGCCTGCAAACCGGGGACTCCGGTGAGGCGTTGGGCCTTAAACTGCAACGTTCAAGTGGCACCTCTTCTGCAGAGATTTTGTCACAAATGGCAACTTCAGTGTTGCGTGACCATGCGTATGGAGGACTGTTGCCT
Source organism: Pleurodeles waltl (assembly GCF_031143425.1). NCBI lineage: Eukaryota > Metazoa > Chordata > Amphibia > Caudata > Salamandridae > Pleurodeles > Pleurodeles waltl. The sequence continues at coordinate 1,029,253,888 of NC_090449.1, read as the reverse complement.
CCTCAAAATTCGCCTTCCAATCCTTTACAATCATCTTCACAGTCCAGCTATCACGAACCTTCGTCCTCAGAATCGGATTCAGATGAATCACAGGCTGATCCTCAACCGCGCAAAAAGCAACGCAAGACGAAGCATAACGCATCTAAAGAGGATTTACCTCAAGGCAAGAACCTCTTATTCTCCCCAGAGGATACCATCCACCCTCGCTCTACTGAGTGGGTTCCTCACCAAGAGGTAGCGAACTACGTCCAAGACAGACTGCGCAAAAGCTTTGAGAAAGAGGTGCGCAACACCCTTAGATCTGAGTGCCCCCGCCCCTCCCTCTTAGGCAAGGTGGCAGATACGCCAGAACTGGACCCTAATATGGCATCCTTCCTCCGGAAATTCGCCAAGGACCCAAAAAAGGGCCTAGACCGTGCCTGGAAAGGTTGCCAGGACAAACTATTAGACATGTCCGGTCCGCTTACGAAAATTCTGGACTTAGCCATAGAATCCAAAGAAACCGAAACCCCTTTGGATACGGAAGCAATACTTCAATGGGCCCAGAGAGCTATTTGCCTCTTGGGCAATGCAAACTGCGCCATGTCAACGGAGCGCAGGCGATCCTTCCTCATTCGCTTGGACCCGAAGCTTGCCGAGTTGGCCACCAACGAAGCCGGATCGGCAGCTAACGGAATGCTCTTCGGAGACAAATTCATCTCCAATTTGAGCAAATACGTTGCTACATTCACAGCCCTTGATAAGGCCCAATCTAACATAAAAAAGGTATTCAATAATGCTCTTTTTATTCGGGCCGGACGCTTCAGGGGTCGAGCGCCAGGCCGAAGATATCAGAACCCCAGATATGCTTCCCAAGGTAACAGAGGAAATTACTCAACCAAGGCAACTTCTACCCCAACCGCTACAGAGGGCGAGGTAGAAACTCAAGAGGATATCGTGGGGGTAACTCCATTCAAGACAGCACAAATTCAGGTGAGAATTATTCTTCCCTCAGAGGTCATATTGGGGGGCAGAATTCGGTTGTTCCTACCGGTTTGGCAATCCATTACTCAAGATCCTTGGGTTCTTCAGACGGTTCAGGGCTTTCAACTAGAGTTTTACGCCCCCCCAAAGCAAAAGAGTCCTCCTACTCCTCTCCTTTTTTCCCTCACAGATCGCAATTTCATAAGAGAAGAGATTCTCTCTCTCATTCAAAAAGGGGCGGTGGTGGAATCCTCACCTCACCCTCGAGGTTTCGCCAGCACTATCTTCTTGGTACAAAAGAAGGGGGGTGGAGCCAGACTGGTCCTGAACTTAAAACATTTCAATTCCTGGATGGTGTACCGCCATTTCAAAATGGAGGGTATTCACCTTCTCAGGGATCTTTTAAGAGACAAAGACTGGATGGTTCGGCTAGATCTCAAGGATGCCTACCTCTCAGTCCCAATCTTCGCTCCTCACAGACGTTTCCTCCAATTCCAATGGGGTTCCCAGTGGTTCGAATTCAAAGTGCTCCCGTTCAGCCTCTCCTCAGCGACCTGGTGTTTCACCAAACTCCTCCGACCAGTGGTGCAATATTTGAGAGAGCGAGGAGTGCGCCTAATTATTTATTTGGACGATATTCTCATCATGGCCCAGGAGAAAGATCTGGTGCTGACTCACCTCAATTGGACAATAAGGTTACTCCAAGACCTCTGGTTTGTCCTGAATTCAGAGAAATCCAGCCTGATCCCTTCACAGAGTACGGATTTTCTGGGGTTTCAGATAGACTCTCTAACATCATTACTAATTCTTCCGATCAACAAACGGAATTTAATCAAGAAAGAGTTGAGGAGAGCGCTTGCCTCTCCGACTATATCCTTGAGGACATTAGCCCGCCTTGTCGGCCTTTTAGCATCATCTATTCAGGCAATTTTCCCGGGGCCTCTGCATTACAGAGCCCTTCAGAGGTTGAAGATTCGTCATCTTCAGAAAGGCCTTCAGTATTCAGAGTTAGTTCCCCTCTCAGAGGAAGCCAAGATAGAGATATCATGGTGGCTAGACCACATGGATGCATGGAATGGCAGAGCGATTTTTCCTTCCAATCCGGACATAGTGATAGAATCGGATGCCAGTCGCTGGGGCTGGGGAGCCCGTTACGGCCAGGTGGAGACAGGAGGCCGTTGGTCCCCGGGGGAACTATCTTATCACATCAACTGCCTGGAACTCCTGGCAGGATCGTTCGCCATCAAATCCTTGGCTCCTCGCCGGGCTCATTGCTGCATCGTCCTGCGGAAGGACAATGTCTCCGCAGTAAGATACATCAATCGCCTAGGAGGGACCAGATCTCGCCTCCTAGCGGAGATAGCGAAGGAATTCTGGCACTTTTGCCTCAAGCAGAGAATTTCAGTTGTAGCGGAATACATTCCGGGCAGTATCAATACGACTGCAGACTGGAACTCTCATTTCCTTTGGGATGGCAGCGATTGGATGCTCAAACGGAGCATTTTTCAAACGCTTCAACTTCGTTGGGGGACATGTCAGATGGATCTTTTTGCATCCCGACTGAACAGTCAGGTCCCCTGTTTCTTCAGTTGGAGGCCGGATCCTCAAGCGAAGGGGACGGACGCATTCATGCAGTTATGGCCAGGAGTCCTTCTCTATGCTTTTCCCCCCTTCGTGATGATTCCTCGCGTCCTGGCACAAGTGCGTCGCCAACGCTCGGAGATCATTCTAGTGACCCCTTGGTGGAGTGCTCAGCCATGGTTCCCTTCCGCAATGAATCAGTCATGCGACTTTCCGGTGAAGATTCCGTGGTCGATGGATCTTCTGTCAGATCCATCGAACAGTTTTCATCCATTGGTTCTACAGAGACTGTTAACCCTGATGGCCTGGAGACTTTCAGGAGACGATGGCAAGTGCCTGGAGTTTCGGACTCAGCATTGTTTTTCTTATCCCAATCTTGGGCCCCCTCCACTCAGAAAAGATACGAACAGGCCTGGAGGAAGTGGTTACGTTGGTGCGATACAAGGAGTGTGGATCCCCTGGGGTCAGAGATTCATGTCATAGCCAATTTTTTGTCTGATTTGGCCTCCCAGGGTTTGGCTTATAGGACAATTAACAATTGTCGTTCAGCTCTGTCGGCGGGTCATCCCCATATCCAAGGGAAACCGGTAGGGGAACATCCATTGATTTGCAAGTTGCTTAGGGGTATCCGTATGGTAAAACCCCCACAGCCAAAGTACACCGCTCTGTGGGATGTTAACATTATTTTACGTTTCCTCAGAAACTGGCCGGATAATGACGGTCTATCTCGCAAACAACTATCTGCAAAATTGACTATGCTTTTATGTTTGCTCTCCTGCAGGAGGGTATCAGATGTTAAAGCTCTGGATTTAGCAGGTAGAGTATTCACTCCTACTGGAGTATCTTTTTCCATTTCGAGACGTACAAAAACTTCATCCAAATGCATTTCCTATCCATCGTTCCCACATAACAATAAGTTATGTGTTGTTCAATGTTTGAAGAGTTATGAAGATGTGACACGAGAATTCAGACAGAATGTGTCGGGACAACTGTTGATTTCCTTACTAAAACCGTTTAGTCCAGTCACTGCAGCAACCCTAGCCCGATGGGCCAAATGGCTGTTAGCCGAAGCCGGCATTGACATAAGTGTGTTTGGGGCTCACTCAGTTAGAGGAGCCATGGCCTCCAAAGCCTTTGCGACAGGAGCCAGGCTTGAGGACATCATGGCTGCAGCTGATTGGTCAAGTGATTCGACATTTAAGGTTTTCTACCACAAGCCTATTGTGGATGTGGTGTCGGAAGTAGTAAATAGACTTTAAACTAGCATAATCTGAAGCCTCCGGTCCTGACATAGAATTAAAAAATTTCTAGCTATCGCGTCAAGAATTTTAGATTCTATTAAGGACACGGAGGCGAGGATTATCCCACCCAATATGGACATGTATGTTATCAATGTGACTAATGTTTAATGATCATTTATGTCAATAATATGAGTATGATTAATTGTCGTAATTTAAAATAATGGAAATTAAATACCCCCCCATGACATATTCGATATTAGTGGATTGTGTTTTTGTTTTAATCAGGAACATCCAACACGACTTCATGAAAAGACTCCAATGAAGCATGTTTAAGGAGATCATCTTACAGCATCTTGGGCTCATGTCAAAGATCTGGAAAGAGTTCGTTATCAAGTTCTGCAAGTTACGCATGTTTGAACTGTTTTCGCAAAGAAAGAGGAAGGACTATGGAGTTCAGGCTATTTATGGACAGTATCGTGCCATGATTGGTGGGCTAAGGCTCATAGGATGTGTAGTTTTGTAAAAAAATAGTTTGTTTATTGGCTGCTGTGTTTGACAGTAAAGTTAAGAGAAGCATAATCCTCGCCTCCGTGTCCTTAATAGAATCTAAAATTCTTGATGCGATAGCTAGAATTTTTTTAATTCTGATCAGAAAGTAATTCAAACTTTTGTGCGTTATAAAATGTAACATTTGTTTAGCAATTAAGGGGGTGATTCTGACCCCGGCGGTACAAGACCGCCGGGGCCAGGGTCGGCGGGAGCACCGCCGACAGGCCGGCGGTGCCCCGCAGGGCATTCTGACCGCGGCGTTCGGCCGTGGTCAGAAGAGGCAAACCGGCAGTCTCCCGCCGGTTTACCGCTGCCCTTAGAATCCCCCATGGCGGCGCAGCTTGCTGCGCCGCCATGGGGGATTCTGACACCCCCTACCGCCATCCTGTTCCTGGCGGTTCGCCCGCCAGGAACAGGATGGCGGTAGGGGGTGCCGCAGGGCCCCTGGGGGCCCCTGCCGTGCCCATGCCAATGGCATGGGCACGGCAGGGGCCCCCGTAAGAGGGCCCCGCAAAGTATTTCAGTGTCTGCTAAGCAGACACTGAAATACGCGACGGGTGCAACTGCACCCGTCGCACCCCTGCAACTCCGCCGGCTCAATTCTGAGCCGGCGTCCTCGTTGCAGGGGCATTTCCTCTGGGCCGGCGGGCGCTCTTTTGGAGAGCGCCCGCCGGCCCAGAGGAAATGTCTAAATGGCCGCCGCGGTCTTTTGACCGCGGTGCGGTCATTCAGCGGCGGTACCTTGGCGGACGGCCTCCGCCGTCCGCCAGGGTCATAATCAGGCCCTAAATATTGTTAATTTAGTATTTTGTTTAGTTAGTATGTTTATGAGATACAAATGTACTTTTAGTATTGAGAGAGTTATGTGAAAGTTGAAAACAAGTATGTCGATGGGGAATTCCTGGATTCTAATGGGTTAGAGTGCAAAGGTCAGGAATAAAACACAACGGCACACTTCCTTAGAAATCTAACCGAAGTGTAGACTGTTTCACAAAGTCAAGAATGGAGAAAATGTCCAGGCAGGATAAGTCCTCAAATACATCCTGAGTTTTATTCAGATCTAAAGCCAACCAGTCCTTACAGAATATATGAGGTAGCCGAGCTTCACTGAATCTCACAGAAAAGCAAGAGAACGACCAGAAAGGGACGTTTTACTAAAGCGCAACTGACCCGCGAATACGTCCAAAACACACAATAACAGGTGGGCGAGCTTCACGCCAACTCCAAGATGATGGAAGGCTGTGTCACGAGAAGAAAAGCTCTCCACGACCAACAACAGAACGAAGCACACACCAAACACCTGCTGTGCATTTTTGCTTCAAAGGTGCAGGAGGTTAACACTGTCACAACTAGTTTCTAAGAGCTAAACTCTTGACCTCTTGTATTGATACGCAGCTGAGAGGCAGAAAAACTCACACGAAGCGTCACTCCCTCCCCTTCCTGAGAATCTGTGGATAATAGGGATGAAGGACTCACAACAGGGCTGTCAGGATGAATCTCATCTTCCGTTCCTTCTTGGACACAGACCGAATGCACCTCGTTTGCTTCTGAAGTTAAGGAAGGTACTGCTCGCCCATCACTAGTGGAACAGAGGCACAGGTCTCATTCAGCTCAATGATGGCCTTAGGTACCAAATCCTCCCTCCGCTTAAGAGGAATCAACCTCTGCCGGATTAACCTCTGTGGAGGCCCCTCGCAGTCGAAATTTCGCCTCTCCCCCCCTCCCCCCGCAAATTATCTCTTAATAAGTTTCTAATTTTACCAACCGATAATGTTATTAAACCAATTTTATTACACAAAACTAAACATTACACGTACGTAGTTTGCACCTTTTTTTTAAACTGTTATGTGAATCTGATGTCTATGGTTTATGTACTTTAAGTTGTTAATGGATACATTACATTAATACAGCATTTTTGCTATAGAGTCTTTAATGTAAAGTTTTGTTTCTTTGAGTTGATTCATTTTTTTCTATCTTTTGGAAACAATTTAAGAAAGATTGATTTTAATTGCGCTTGAGAAAGCATTTCCTCTTCCAGCAGATTTGACTAATATAACTAATGGGAAGAAACACCACAATGAACGCATAAGTTGTTCAAAATACATACATGTGCTGGTCACTTATTCTCCTACGGCAAATAATGAATCAACCCCCACCTGAAACAGTTTGTTAAAATGATTTTTTGTCACTGGGCCTCTCAAGTGAAGCTTTGTATAGTCAGCATTTCATTTACAACATTAATTGGTTGCTGGGTTCTCCGAGGCTGTGCCTGTCATCATTTCTGAGTAAGGGTGATACAACATAGAGTTCCGACAGCATGAAGGGCCATATTTATACTTTTTTAGCGCCGCATTTGTGCCATTTTTTGATGCAAAAGTGGCACAAACTTACGAAATACAATTATATTTTGTAAGTTTGCGCTGCTTTTGCGTCATAAAATGGCACAAATGCTGCACTAAAGAAGTATAAATATGGGCAGAAATGAATTGTTCTAAAGTGCGTTTGGGGCTGTGGGGAGAGAATCTAGTGCTGCAGCTTATTGAAGACATAGGCTCATAATTTCTGAGTAAGAGTGTCACAACATAGAGTTCTGACAGCATGAAATGTATTGCTCTGAAAAAAGTGCATCTGGGGCGGTGGGGAGAGAATCTAGTGCTGCAGCTGATTAAAGACAGAGTCAGAGGTAAAAGGAAAGGACAACTTTTAGCCAACTCTAGCAAAACAAGGCTGTATCAGTCAAGACTACATCATCTGAACGGAACGCGCTACTGCTGTAGGACAACTATCTGTGGTGATGAACTCTCTTGCAAGGGTACCAAGAAACGTAGGGACATGTGTCGCCTTGGCGTGATTTTTTTGTTGTTAAGTCGGCGCTAAGGTGGCCATTACCCCGTGCCATATTTACAATACATGCATTGCACCACTTGTAACCCCTGCGCCAGGCATAATGTATGCAAGGGGGAGGGGGGTGTTCCGGCACTAGGAGGCCTACAAAAATGGTGCAGTGAAATTTAACAGAGCAGACGTTAAAATGACGCACCCATAGAAACCAATGGGCTTTCTTGCACTTGCTACACTAGCGTCAAAGGTTTTGATGCTAGCATAGCAAAGCACCACAATAGCGTCAAAAATGTTGATGCTATTGTACTAACGACCGCCATGGTGTACTGTATTATAAATATAATATCTGAGCCATTCTTGATAAAGATTGGCAGCCGACAGGATGCTCCCTCTCTCTCTCTCTTACTTTTCATCTTAGCCATGGATCCCTATCCGTGGCATCTCAAAGAAGGGCATCTACACAGGGGTTTCTCCTTTCGCGCATGCAAAATACTGCTGTCAATGTAAAGAAATTATATATTGCTCTTCGTGAAAGATGCAAGCAATAATATTCCCCTATTGATCAGGGAAATCATTAGATTTAGTAGTCATTCGGGTATTACCATTAGCTGGGATAAAACGGATATATTTCTACTTACTGTCCACACAAAGCCCTCTCCTTTAGAATACCGAGTTCGATGGGTTTCAAACTCAGTCAAATACTTGGGCATTGTCATACACAGAGAGGAGGAGTCTATCATTCGATTAAACGATGGTCCAGCCATTGATACCCTACAACGGAAAATAGATTCCTGGGCAAGTCTTCCACTACCCCTGGCAGGCAGAGTGGCACGGCTAAAAAGGGTCATGCTGGCCAAATTACTTTATCCATTCAAAAATATCCCTATCCTCTTAACAAGAACTTTTTCAATACACTCAAATATTTATCGATCAGACTTCTCTGGGCCCATGAAATGCTTGGATAGGTCCAGACACGATGACTCTCCCCTACAACCCTGGGGACTTCAAAGTCCCTGACTTTGAACTCTATTAGTATGTGGCACAATATCATGTTGTGGCACAATTGTATCTTCCTCCTTTACTTAGTGTTTGAACGAGAACAGGTCGGTGACACCCTTGTGGCGTCCATGCCCCCCCTGGGGTTGTCTACGCCCCAGAGAGAGGTGCAGACAGTTGCTACCATTCACTGGGCACGGCATATGCTATGCCACAGAGCTAGCGGTTCCTTTCTATACTCACCAGCAATTACACTTTGTTAGTAATCCCTTGCAACCCCTCACCTCTGAATGGGTGGAACAGAAGACCCTGCGGAACATGTCCATTATCAGAACTTGGTCACCAGTACATGGCCATGCCAGGCTCCACTGCACTGTCCAGGAGAAGATCCCGAACTACACATGGAACCTATTGACTTTGCATGGCTGACACTGCTGATAACTTCATCCGATACAATGAGATGGGTGTCATTGCTATATGCCAGCGTGTCACAGAATCGAGCAATCAGGACAACGCCAGCCCAGCAAGCATGGGATGATGACCTGGGTATAGCTTAGTGAGACATGCAGTGGTGATACTGTTGTGCTCAGACGGGACATATATCCCTCAACTACCAACACAAACTCTTACACTTTAAAACTTACACAAAGCATACAGTGCACCAGCCAGCCAACACTGTATAGATTCACCCTGCCTTCATAGCTCCACCCTGTGCAGAGCAGAAGGCACGTTTTTTTTCCACTTGCCAAGGGACTTCCCTCCTACCCAGGCCTATTGGGAGGCAGTATTAGTCCTGTTGTCTCAAATGCCAGACCATCGCCTCCCAGTCAACCGACTTGTACATTACTGTGTTATGTCAAGGATGCGCCCCAGGGGTCCCATATGTTCCATGAAAAGGCATTGCTCCTTGCTAAATGCAGGTGAGACATGAACTGGGGAAGCCAATGCACTCCTGGGACTACAGATTGGCTTTGGGACTTGACTGTATGCAATGATCGAACCAAACCTATGCACTGATGTTCCCGATTGCCTCACGACCAAAAGGCATATGGGGCTCTTTAAGGGCATATCTAGCAGAACACAACACTGGTGACAAGGATACCCCTGAGCCAGATGTCTCAGGGTAACACCCCATGTTACCCACACATGGCATACCTAAGTGTAGAGTTGAGATGGTAGAGACAGAGGGCCTTGGCATTTGGCTGTTAAGAGTTCTGTCAGGGAAGAGAACAGAATTAACTGACTGCACATGTGCACAGGGTGTAGTCAACACCTCTGGTCTGCTGTACAATTGGATCACACATACACCTAGGCCCATATTTATACTTTTTTAGCGCCACATTTGCGTAGTTTTTTGACGCAAAATCGGCGCAAACTTACAAAATACAATGGCATTTTGTAAGTTTGCGCCGATTTTGCTTCAAAAAACTACGCAAATGCGGCGCTAAAAAAGTATAAATATGGGCCCTAATGTTTATGCTTGACATTAAATGAGCAATAAAAAAAACTTTAAAAAACATTTAAATTATCACTACTTTAGCACTAGTTAATGGTCAAATGAATTACAGTTGGAAGATAAGAAACCTGTCCTCTTCTTCCTATGGCCACCGCAATAAGTAAAACTAAATCTCGAAGTGTGGCCATTCGTGGTGGTAAGGTGGCTGCTGTGGTGATTGGGTGCAAGAGTGAGGTGCCAACAGACCCTGTTCAATTCATTTAGACCACTGGCAAATTCTTTTGGGGCCTGTGATGAAAGGTTCTTAAATAGTTGATCTAAATGAGAAGTCTTTTTAGGCTTTTTTGCACTCTCATTTGGATCTGGACAATTCTTTTCAAGTTTTTGACCCTGATAACAATTAAGGAATTATTGCGTCTCAAGCTGCTTTGAGAAATAGCATGCGAGTACCTGAGTGACTTGACTTCCTTAATAATCTTTTGCACTCATTAAAAGAAAGGATGGAGATGAAATTATAATGAAGCGGAACACTAATAAAGATTTGTTGAAGAGTAAAAAAGAAGTCTAGGTCCTAAAGATGTGGGTCGAGCTTATTGAGGTATCTAGGCTTAAAGACCACCAGGCATTTTGGCTAATTACCACTCCTTAATTAAAGAATCATGCCTCCCCACCCCAGTAATACATGTTTGGGAAGTTGTTGGTACAGTCATTTTTCTGCTCTTTAGTTGAGTGACTACATCAGAAGTAAATAGTGTTTCAGTGAAGGTACAGAGTATCACTGCCAACCATATTAAAACAGATGATAACTTTGATGAACAGTTCTGTATTGTAGAAACGCAGAAGGCCATCAATTCCCAAAATGGCGGTAGAGCCCCTGATTTTGAAAAGATACCTCTTGGCTTTTGTAAGTCAAAGCCTACTGTTTGGCCATCTTGTTTACCGTCCTTAAAAATTATATTTTACGAAGGGGGAGTCCCCGGCTTGGTGCAGAAATAGCACCAATCGTGAAGAATGGCTACAAGAATAACACCATATATTATAAGCCAATAAGTCTGATAGATAATCTGCAGAAGATCTTTGTGTTATTATATTGTTTGGATGAACTGACTATAAATAATAATGTGCAACCTCACTGCTGAGCAGGAGTTTGCAAGGAGATTACTACAAGAAGAGCACAATGGTGCCAATGACTGAGGGTTGCTTACCTCTATAGGAAACAGAATTCCAATTGGCATAAGAAGGTGGTTCACAACTGACCCCAACACTGGTTGCACTAATGAGGGATAGTGGAGAACTCAAAACTGTACATGACCGAGGCAAATATGAGGTGATAAAATAAAAAGCAGGTCATGCCATTTAATTTAAAAAAAAACAATTGTGGCATACTTGCATTACTGAAGGAATAAATTGCTGATCAGTGGAACACAGCTAAGGGCGGCCTGTAGGTACTCCAATAGAAATACAAGCAAAAATAAACACCCATTTATGTTAGTTCTGTCTCAGGGATCCATGAAGTGTAAATGTTTGATGAATGGTTGGGTAACCCAGTCAAGGATGCACTCAGTAAATCCACCTAAGGAGTGAACCACACTTGTATGTTGGGTGTAGCAGCCTTATTAGCGACAACACTCCCTCCACGTCAGGCGCAGCCAGCCAGGTGGCCCTAAAAGGCTGGCCATGGGTCCGCATAGTCTACCTGTCCACACATGCCAGTGGAGGTACAGTGAGACTCATGGCACAGATTGGCTATTGATGTGGTGAGGTAATCTGAGGTCTTACCACAAGCGCAAGCATATGCTTTTTGTATTAAACATTTTTTTTTTTAGATGGAAGTAGAGTGACTACATATAAGGTGATTGAATGTTTGGAGGACGTACATGTGAGAAAAGGTTCCAAACATCTGACATCAGTCAATGACATTTAGTTTGAATCCGAGTAAATGTTGAAGTTTTTGTGCAGGAACTGAGTGAAATATGGAATGATTGTTCCAACATGAGGCCTGGCTGGATAGAAAGGTTGGATTGTGTGTTAAAAGAGTTGGATCAGTTAGCAGTGAAGAAGTTACAGCAGCGAAGAGGAGACTACTCTACATTGAACGCATATAGGACCTCGTCTGGCTACATCACTGATCAGACTCCAATGGATTTGCTGAGGGGGGATGTTTTTCAAAGCTGTTGCGTACTGTTTGGCTGCAAGGAAGGGGAAGCAGCAAGTAATTTGTTGATCTTTGGAAGGGATTTGAGAAAAATGGCGCAAACATCAGATAAAATGCCAAAACATGGAAGGACATTTTCTATTTTCTGCAGAGAAGTTGAATACTTGCTGGTTAATGGGTTTATATACGTCACGGTTGCACAAACCTGGTAATCCGGGTTCAACAAGAGCAGGACCATTTTCCACACTTCCCTGAACCCGCTGACATCCATACAGAGAATACCTATGCCAGTCAGCAATAGATCTGGTTAAAAGGGAATGGACAAGAGAGAGAGAGAAACAGAGACACTGGACAGCAGAGGTGATGATAGCTACAACAAGAAATCATTATTTTAGTAGTTGATCAATGTTTTTACAGTTCACTAACTATATTAGAACTTCTGATATACCCTGTGGCAAGCTCCCCATACCCTGCTCTCTGTGGTTGCTGACAGCTCTGGCTTTGTAGAACTGCAAGAGATAATAAAGCTTTGTAATAAATGCACAATATAACCTTGAATGTAATGCACATTCTTCTACCTTTAGAAAGTTAGATGTGAATGTTTCTCAATGCGTATAGTTCATCAGCTCTGACGCAATGAACACTCATTAGTAAAGTGCTTTCACTCCTGCGAGCGTGAATTCGCTTCCCCGCCATACATGATTCAGGTGGTATAAACAAAGTCTACACAAATACCGTATTCACTAGATCCTCTCGTGAATGGGTGCAATGGGGTCCATAATCGTAGTAAGGATGGCTTGAGTGTGTAGAATTTGTAATCGTTGGTAGGATGAGCCCAAAACCAAGTGCAAATCAAACTATAAATCATTGGTCTCTAATGTTTATCCAGCAACTTCTCTGAGTCTCCGAGTGAGAACAAAGGGCCTGATTTAGAATTTGGCAGATGGGTCTACTGTGTCACAAATGTGACGGATATCCTGTCCGCCGTTTTATGATTCCATTTGGCGAGGAGCCTGTCCCCCAAACTCTAAATAAGGCCCAAAGTCCTTGATTACCATTAATGAAAGCACAATAGATTCCAGGGTTTCCTGGCTGCCACAACTAAGTGCCATGATTGTCTAGCAAGAAACACTCTGAAACACAACAAACTTATACGTAATAGATATCAGATGGCCACCACCAAGGCAAGTCCTGAGAGAGGACTGTGGGACTCTAGAAAATGTAGTTTGTTTTGATTGTGTTTCATTTGGTACAAGCTTGGTAGCCAAGAAGCCTCACTCCAAGAGGCACCCGCACCCTGCATGTACCGCTGACCTCTGCAGAAGACTCAGGCACCTTTGAAGTTCAGAGGGTAGCTACTTGAATCATGACAGTGTACTCCTGCCATGTGCCACAGTTCACTCAATCAATCAGAGATTTGTAGAGCGCGGCTAATCACCCCTACGGTTTCCAGGCACTGTTTGTGGGCGTGCTGCTCAGTCGAAAAGCCACGTCTTGAGGTCCTTCATGAACTGCTTCAGTGATGCGGTCTGCCTTAGCTTGAGAGGTACCATGTTCCATGTCCCGGCTGCTAGGTAGGAGAAGGATCTTGCTCCAGCTGTGCTTTTCTGGATCTTCAAAAGGTTGTTTCATATAGTTCGGTCCTGAGGAGATGATCAAGGAAGGACAAATTCTGTAAACTTGAAGCATAACAGAATGTTAAATCTCAAGTTTACTATCACTTTTAGCTACCAGCCTTTCATAAGCAAGTGTTGAAAAGAAGAAACATACAAAACTCAGAATATCACAGTGTTGTAGCCAAAATAAGTAATGATCAGTTTAGAGAAGTAAAAAGTAAAGGAGTGTGAAAGATGATATGTCTGTGATGCAAAGACATGTTTAGTTCCCGGTGTTGGTAGGCAGATGGGATATGAAATAAAAGTAAATGAATTGAAAATAGGAGTGTCTATTAACACCTAAGGAAACTGTTCTCTACCAATGAAAATGTGGGTATTATAGTTTGATGTTTGTGAGGAGGAGATGATAAGTGGAGCTGGGTACCCTCTTTGTGTCTAAGCTAGACTGAGCCAGTATTTGTGCGGCACTGAAGTTGTGAGTAAATTGACTTGAATAGAACAGTGTGCTATAGGGAAAGGCCAATGCATTGTGGGAACCTGTGTGTCTTAGCTGATGTGTGCTGCTTTCAGCTTTTTCCTTCCTATAGGAAACAAACAATGCGTAAGATGACCTCCTCTGAAAATAGATCATTGCTGATTTGGTATTTCAAAGACCAGATTTCTTTACCAATCGCCATGCAGTTCTGTTGCAAGCTTGGTGGTAGTTTCGTGAAGGAGCATATAGTGAAATAGTGGCCCTCGGCGGTAGATCCTGATGACCTGATTTGACATCTCCTGGACAGGGATCATTGAAGAGCAGACTGTTACTGTGAACCATAGATAATAGTCTTTTCCACAATAACGTGCAAGATAAGGCGACTGGCCCCCTGTGTATTATACCTAAAAACCTCTGGCAAGACAGAAAAATGCTTTTCTTTGATTTAGAGCTTATCTGGTTACTGTGGTCTCTACTTTCCTGTAGATGTTGTTTCAGCAGTGATTTTGCCTTATTTTTTTTCTGACGTTGGTGCTGGCCGATAGATCAAACAAGTGTTCCTTGTTCAGGTCCACCATTGTCTTGCAAAACTGAAGCAGGATGGGATTTTGTGATTCAATGGGTTTTTCCAAGCTTTATCAAGCAGATAGTTAGTTGGATGACCTGAACTTCATTTGGATGCCAATTTGAAGAGCGGCACTTTTGGCCGTGCCTTCAATTGAACAAATCCTGGGTCTACTTTCAGCGTGACAGTGGTTGTCAATTCAGTAAGGCTGATTGCTATTTTCCACATGCTTCAAGCTACTTGACCTACAACAGACATATCAACCAAGGTGGACCGTGCTGGTGGCGTGATTCCTGGCCACTAATTTCCCTGAGATCTTAGGATCCCTTAGAAGTGCCTGCACCAACAATTCTGAAAACCTGGGACTTAGACTTTCAAGACCTCCAGCTTTTGAGATCCATAAAAAAGTCTGGGCCTGAAGGTAAAAATCTTGACCGGGCAACTGCATGAAAAGTACCCACCTGATGCAAGGGTTCTGTGGGTATAAAATGTGAATTTCTCCTTCTCTGACCTTTCAAAAATCATGGCTCATTGGGACCTCAGCCAGTGGCTATCCAACTTTGAGAGGACTTCTCAACATTCCAATAGGCACAGTGAAGACCACCCAGAAAACAGTCTTGGAATTCATTTGTGATAAGACCCTCTCAATTTAGCCAAATCAGTTGAATGTAAAATGCCAGATGAACGGGGAATGTGAGCCCCCAAACTAGAGTTTTCATGACATAACTAGAACCAGACTTAACATAGTTCACTTGTACCTGAGACAAACTAGTGTCAGATAGAATAAGACAAATGTAAGCTACCAATATGCAGTGTATTATGGCTCTAAACATCACTCGGGTTTCATTCTACAAATCACTTTGACCATGCTTTCACATTGGAAAAAAGTTGTTAGAACTTGCCAAGCCACAAGCTAACCATCACCAATGGAACTAATGATAGGCAGTATGGACTTTGAGCCAGGCATGTGTGACCAAGCTTATCAGAAATGGTCTGATGGGACACCACCAAGACCAGGCTCCTTGGTGGAAAATAAGATTTTCAAGAGGAGAGAGCAAAGCATGAACAGTTTTAGATCGAAAACGAATAATATACATAGACTCACACATCTTTATTGGTCATGATGAGACAGCAGAAGGTACCAGGAACTTGAAGTTAAGAATGGCAAAGTAAGGCGAAGTGCAAAGGAAGGACCAGATGCAAGGAAAACCTCAGAAAGAGCAGTAGGGGAAAGATCAGAATGCAGTATATGCAGAAGATGGAGGATAGATCTATGGAGGGTCCGGAGGCAGAACAGGAGGAGAGCTCAAGCCACAGGCAGGTGACTCACCAACAGGAGGTTAGCAGTTCCAGACTAGTTTAGGTAGTGTTAGTAATAGGGAAGAAGTTGCCTCACAACTTTCATTGTAGGGCTCCGTCCTACCCAGAGCTTGATCACTGCCTAGCTTTCCCTTTCATGTTTCTTCTTTTTTCCCTGCTCTCCTCTCGGTCCCTTTCCTTTTGCTCCTGAACAGCACCATAGGTATCTTGAGTTGTGTTTTTCTTATTTGCTTAGCTATACTCTTGGGTCCCTGCACGTGGCAGCTGTTGGTTGGTCCAAGTCTGGTAAGAGTTTCGGGGGTGTCCTTAAAGCATCAGGTAAACATGCATTGTGTCTGAGTGAATTGACAAAGAAGCTTAAAAGATTGCGATTACGCCTTAATGGATGTCTTCTCTTTTTTCTATTAAGAGTTGCATATGTGATAAGCCTGTAGCTGAGCCCTGGAGGACGAGTTTACGGAATGTACACCAAGATAAGACCAGAAGGGTCAGGTTCTCTCTCTTTCGCCCTAAACCCACTTTCTTTTAGGGTGAGGGTGAGTGTTGTAGTTTCGGTCTTCCATATCTGCTTTCCCTTCAGTTAGGATAGTAGTGGATGGACCAGAGGTCGATGTTGGTGAGATCTGTGAGGAACAGTGTGCCCAAACCTTTTAGCTGGGATGCCTCATTTGAAGTGGAAGGGAGGAAGTCTCATGTGCAGTTAAGCCGAAGGAGGAAGACAGTTAAACAAGAAACAAGCCTTCTTGCCAGGATGCCTTCTGCCTGAAAGAAATTAAGGCCCTCATTTTGATATTGGCGGTAAAAAACGCCTACCGCCATGGCGACGGCTGCCAAAAGACCGTTGCCGCAGCTACCAGCCCTCCGCCATATTATGACCACAGCCGGATTTCCACCAGAAGGATGGTGGAAATCTGGCTGTGGTCATGCCGGCGGATGGCGGTAAGGTGGCGCTGCTGCCATCAGCAGCGCCACACTAGTAGACCACCGCCAGCCGTATTATGACCCATAATACGGCGTGGTGGTGTTCTGCTGCCGGACGCTGCTGCCCTGAACACAGGTAAGTGTGTGCTCTGACAGGGGAAGGGGGTCGGGGGTGTTGTGTGTGTGTGTGGGGGTGTGTGTGAATGAGAGTGCATGTATGAAGGTGTGTGTTTTGTGTTGAATGTGTGTGCATGTATGAAGGTGTGAGTGCGTATATCTTGTGTTTTGTGAATGCGTGTCTGCGTGTATGTATGAAAGTGTGTGCGGATGTGTGTGTGAATGGATGTATGCATGTGTGGATGAATGTAGAAATGGGTGTGTGTGTGCGTGTGTGAAAGGGGGGCATGAATGTAAGGGGGAGGAGGTTTGGAGAGGAAGGGGGGTGGGGGGAATCAGTGGAGGGGGTTGGGGTGGGGAAGACTTCTATCAGTGACAGGGAAGGGATTCCCTGTCACTGACAGTGCCTACCGCCATGGTTTTCGTGGTGGTAAGGGAGCCACTGAAACCAAGGCGGTAGGCGGGGTCATTATCCCGCAGGTGGTACAGTGACAGCTGCCGGGCTGGAGATTGATATCTCCAGCCCGGCGGCTGTTACCCCCGGGGCGGTCGGTGTGGTACATTGGCTTTTTGGCTTCAGCCAAACCGCCAATGTCATAATATGGTGGAAAGTACCGCCAGCCTGTTGGCAGTACTTTCGACCATATTACCACCGACTGCCAGGGTCTTAATGAGGGCCTAAGTGTGCACAATTGGCTAATCTTCAAATGTGAAGGGTGCTTGGAAGCTAGTATTGGCTTTAATTGATGGAATCACTGGAAAGTGCATAATAACACAGATGTATTCTTTTTGCGAGGTTTTGTAAGGGTGATATCAGCTTTTCTGAGCAGTGTGTACTAATGAACAGTTAAAAATAATGTTTTCACTGGATACAATTTGTGAATTGTTAACATCTAGATTTTGGAAGCACTTTTTTTATCTTAAACCTACATAATTTTGCACATTTTATGGCTGCCAATCTTGATTTGTGTGTGTAATGTAATTTTAAAATAATGACTTACATATTCACATCGCTTTCTGTCACAGGCTGGAACCTCCTAACACTAAAAATATACAAGTTAGTATTCCGCACTATTCCTCTCTGGTTAAACACATAGACATCTGCAATAATCGCAGCAACTAACAGAAGTTTTAAAACATAAAATAGTGCATTTCCCACTGAGTAGTTTACCTTGCATTTATTTTTCATTTAAGGTGTGCTTTATTTTAAATGTGGCTACCTGAAGGTGAAAGACCAACGAAATAGTTACAGGATATTTCGTTTTTTTAGCCACATCTTTGACCCTGCCCACCTCTTTCACTGACCCCTCCCCACTGCACTCAGGATCACAGTTCCCATAATTTTTTCTAATGAAGTTTGGCCACTGGGATTTAGTTCAGTAATCAACGCCTCCACTCCATATCCTAAACTTGGCCCATGACAGAAGAGAGCAGAGACACCACAAAACTATAATACCTCTTTTCAGGAGGGAATATGAAATGAGCTGTGTCTCGAGTATACAGAGAAATGGAAATCACTGAACCCTACACCGTTATATCCAGAAGTGGACATCAGAATTACAGAGTGAGATACCTGAAAACTCTGGCAAGGGGGCTGCTAAGCCCTCCAAATGTACTAACTACAAGGAGAATGCATAAAAATATTGTTTCGATGGCACCCGACACCTGCATGACTAAAACATATATATGGGAGCTGAGACCTATGTTAGAGAGGATATGGGTCTCGGGGCACCTATCTCCATATGTGATGGTCATGCAGGCACATGCAGCCCTTTTGGGGAGAGGTCCTGGGATACATAAGAAATAACCCTCATACAATTACCACTACATCCCCAGGCATTATTACTAGGAGCACTAGATAAAGAAGCGCTAGGACAGTTCCTGAGCCATCACATATCACAGGATGGTGGTCTCGGATATGGAACCTATATAGAATGAAACAATTAACAGCGACAGTGAGAGATTGAATAGTTCACTTCAAAAAGTTTTAGACCCCCCTTCCAGACAGACACCAAGAGACAGCTTGGACTGGCACACTGTCACTAGCCACCACAATTATGCTGACGGTAGGTATTGTACTGCTGCCATGGTCGACCCCCAAAGCAGAACACTGCGGGAAAGTTAGCCATTGAAATGTGCGCCAACGCCTGTTCTCGATCTAGAGACCCGGAAAGAAACACACTGCATTGGAGGCAGGTTCTTTCACTGGCCCCTGGGAGATACATTGAACGCACTCATTATTGGATTACTCTTGCATCACGCAACATGGTGCTAGAGTGACGCAAGCGCAAAATGCGATTTATGAAGTCATGCAAGGCCACCTTGGATGGTCCTGAGTGGCTTCATTTATCAACAGCAGAGAACTCTTCAGCATCGTCAAAGAGTTCTCCAACCCCAGCGCCAGCGCCAACGCCGTCACGCCCTCACAGGATTTGTGCGAATCCCTCGCCAATTTCTTCCATCGCAAGATCAGCGACCTCCACGACAGCTTCGGACACCAGACCCAACCATACACCACTGAACCCGCTTCCCCGGACATCACCCTCAACAACTGGACCCACATCAACACGGAAGAAACCAAATCCATCATGAACTCTATCCACTCCGGCGCCCCTTCGGACCCCTGCCCGCACTTCATCTTTAACAAAGCCGACGACATCATCGCCCCGCACCTCCAGACCGTCATCAACTCTTCTTTTTCTTCTGCTACCTTCCCCGAATGCTGGAAGCACGCTGAAGTCAACGCCCTACTAAAGAAACCTACGGCTGACCCAAGCGACCTGAAAAACTTCCGCCCCATCTCTCTTCTACCTTTCCCAGCCAAGGTAATAGAAAAGACCGTCAACAAACAGCTGACCACCTTCCTGGAAGACAACAACCTACTCGACCCTTCACAAACCGGATTCCGAACCAACCACAGCACGGAAACCGCCCTCATCTCAGTCACAGACGACATCAGAACCCTGATGGACAACGGTGAAACAGTCGCCCTCATTCTCCTCGACCTCTCGGCTGCCTTTGACACCGTCTGTCACCGCACCCTAATCACCCGCCTACGCTCCTCCGGGATCCAAGGCCAGGCCCTGGACTGGATCGCCTCCTTCCTCGCTAACCGCTCCCAAAGAGTTTACCTCCCTCCGTTTCGCTCAGAACCCACCAAGATCATCTGCGGCGTACCTCAAGGCTCATCGCTCAGCCCGACACTCTTCAATGTCTACATGAGCCCCCTCGCCGACATCGTACGCAAGCACGACATCATCATCACCTCCTACGCCGACGACACCCAACTTGTACTCTCCCTCACCAAGGACCCCGCCAGCGCCAAGACCAACCTACAAGAGGGTATGAAGGACGTCGCAGATTGGATGAGGCTCAGCCGCCTAAAGCTGAACTCTGAAAAAACGGAAGTCCTCATCCTCGGCAACACCCCGTCCGCCTGGGACGACTCCTGGTGGCCCACGGCCCTCGGCACCGCACCGACCCCCGCAGACCACGCCCGCAACCTCGGCTTCATCTTGGACCCTCTTCTCACCATGACCAAGCAAGTCAACGCCGTGTCCTCCGCCTGCTTCCTCACTCTCCGCATGCTCCGCAAGATCTTCCGCTGGATCCCCGCCGACACCAGAAAAACCGTGACCCACGCCCTTGTCACGAGTCGCCTGGACTACGGCAACGCCCTCTACGCCGGGACCACCGCCAAACTCCAAAACCGCCTGCAACGCATCCAAAACGCCTCGGCCCGCCTCATCCTCGACGTACCCCGCAACAGCCACATCTCCGCACACCTGAGACACCTGCATTGGCTCCCAGTCAGCAAAAGGATCACCTTCCGTCTTCTCACCCACGCACACAAAGCCCTCCACAACAAGGGACCGGAATACCTCAACAGACGCCTCAGCTTCTACGTCCCCACCCGCCCCCTCCGCTCCGCTGGCCTCGCACTTGCTGCCGTCCCTCGCACCCGCCGCTCCACGGCGGGTGGGAGATCTTTCTCCTTCCTGGCGGCCAAGACCTGGAACTCCCTCCCCACCAGCCTCAGGACCACCCAGGACCACTCCGCTTTCCGGAGACTCCTAAAGACTTGGCTGTTCGAGCAGCGATAACCCCCCCTTTCCCCCTAGCGCCTTGAGACCCGCACGGGTGAGTAGCGCGCTTTATAAATGTTAATGATTTGATTTGATTTGATTTGATTCATTTATCTGGAGTAAAGCAGCCCCAGGAAGGCGTTTCATGGGTGTGGTGTGGGTGTTCCCGGGCAACATCTATGGAATTGGGTGCATTCCCAGAATTATCAGATGTAGTTGACCTGGGAATGCACCAAAAATCTACGCCTCCCCAGGTGAGGCGTAATGAGGAGAAATACCTTTATTCCTCCTCATTACTTCCTCTTTCTATGTGTGCCGCATTCTGAAGCAAACTTACAAAGAGGAATATTCCTCAGGGAATTATTTTTGTGCAGGAATTTGTGCCTTCCTCCTTATAACAGAGGCCCCCTTGCACACTTGTGCAGGGTGCCTGCGTTGGAGCTAGGCTTCCAAAATGGCTCTAGCGCAGGGACAAACATAGGAATGTGCCATATTCTTTTAAATACGGTGCATTCCTGCCCTTTCTCTGTGATGCAGCACGGTCACTTGCTGTGCTGCGTCACTTGGCCATAACTATGGCCCTTCGTACCTACCGGCTCAGGGATAGGTTCCCTGACCTTTGCAATTTTACTCTTGAAACAATATGAGACATTTGTATTATATTTAATGTTTGTCCTTATACTTGTCCTGAAGAGGCCCAAACAATTAATATACGGGGCCGAAACGCATCAAAATTTACTTAACGAAGGCCTCATCCATCAGATAGCTAGGAAGATAGGACTTTGGCTACTGGGTGGAAGAATAAAGGGCTATAAGGATGTGAGTCCAAGAAAACATTTCACTGGTACCCACATCCCGAACCAGGACAGAACATAGACGCTGCTCCCTATGAACTTGTGACCACTGGGGCAGTAGGAGAATGTATACATTAGTGGTTTATTCTCTTTTGGGCAAACATGTAAAAAAGATGTGTTTAATGTGTGTGTTGTACTATGAGTATTTTTGAACGATCCCAAATAGTGCACTACTCAGGAAAATAGCTGGAGTGCTTTTGAATATATGTACAGATATCATTTCGTAATCAATTATTGTATATAAATGCACCATGTGTGAGAGGATTTGATCTTCAGTGAAATCGACAGGTACCATCTAAGGTTTGGGGAAATGACTGAAACAAAGTAAATTAGTGATTGAGGGGTGAATTACTTTTTCTCTCCCACTTTTTGGATCTTCATACTAAGGGCCCGATTTAAGAAGCCCTTTGCTCCACCTTGCACCACATTAGTGTCATTTTTCTGATGCTAATGTGGCGTTAGGTTGGCAAAAACGCAGCACAATATTTGCAAAGTAGTGCAATGCACGCATTGCGCCACTTTGTAAACCCTTACGCCACATTATGCCTGCACCAAGCATAATGTATGCAAGGGGCATTAGGAGGTCCTGAAAAATGGTGCAGTGGAATCTATTAGATTCCACTGCATCATTTTTAGCGTACTTTTCAATGCCTGCCTAAGGCAGCTATTAAAATGAGGCTCCCATTGTTTTCAATGGGCCTCCTTTCACTTTTCAGGATTAGAGTCAATATTTTTGGCTCTAATCCTGCAAAGCGGCAAACTATTTGCAACATTTTTGACACTAGTTCCCTAACGTCCGCCATGGTGTGCCATATCAAAAATATGGCGCACACATTGTGGCGTTAGGGGGGAGGGGCGCAATGGTGCTCAAGAAAAGTGGCCCATCATGACAAGATGCACCACTTTTCATAAATATGCCCCTACATTTCCATTTATCCCCCCATGTTCTATTTCCGACTCCCAAGCAAAGGCGTAGCTACCTTTGGTGCAGCAGGCGCAGTTGCACCGGGGCCCATTGAACCTTGACAGCATTGTATTACACTACCCCAACAGCAGTTCTTTGTTTGATCCCTGGCTCATAGGATCCTTATTACGCTACTACCACCAAAGGTTACAAAAATACAGCAAAAACGCACAGGAATTTCACAAAACAGAAATACACATTTCCAGGATGTCCAGAGCCATTGTATTAGCAGAATGTACAAGCTCAACATAGTGACGTGTAATTTACAATGGTGGAAGCTGTTATGTTGCAAGTAAACTTAATGATAATCGTTTTGGATATGTATGCTGAATTTACTGTCAAACACTAGCACCCCTGAGAATGTTCAAACATTAATATGAAAATAATCTAATCCTAATGATTTTAATAAATAAAATTGTTTAAAAAAGTGGCTGGTTCTTTTCCGATTACTCCGCATACACCTGTTTGTGCAGGAGTTGGAAGCAGTGGCGTAACAAAGGTCCCCGCAGCCCCCGCGGTGTGGTGGGGCCCCATAACTCAATGGGGCCTTCAGTACACAACACTGTGCACGGGTGGCAGGCCCCTGACTGAGTCCCAGGGGGAGAGGGGCCCCCTCCGGGTACTTTGCGGGTGGGCCCCCTCAAGTTTCTTTATGCCACTGGTTGGAAGTTTTGTAGTAATTACCACATCCCTGACAATCTTCTCCAGGTACCTTTTGGCAGATCAAACCTGCTGAAATTTACCTGGGAAAATGCTGAATACTCGTGTATTTGAATTTTGGTGGTGGAAGCACCATAATTCGCATTATGTCAAATTTTAAAAGGCTGAACTTGTGTTTGCCGATAATTATCTCGCCTGTTAAATTTCCCGGGGTAGGATTTGAACAGGTGTGATATTCGTCGCATCTCCAGCAGTGTCTTTCATGAAGAGGGACCTGGTCTGTAGTTAAGCGCTCTCTTTACAAACATACTAATTCCATTCTGTGCCCTGTTATTTCCAAGGACACATTATCCACTTGTCTGGAAAGTGTGCGCAGAACATGGGTCTTTTCACAAGGTGCAGCATCAGTGCCACCTAGTGGGTAGTTCTTGGAACGCGCCAAACGTAGATGAAGTTAGGACAAAGAAACATGCACTTGGGTCCAATCTATCCCTTACCTTACACATCTCGTGTGTTACTCTCTCAAGTTACAATTTCTACTGGATAAGTTAATTTATGACACCGTTGTTGTGACCGATTCAGTGAGCATAAAGTGTAGAATAGATATTTAGAAAGTACTATTGTCTTACTCTTAGCAGCCCTACCAAGTTTCCCATGTCCATGCATGATTTGCGGCGGCAGTCCAGGTTTTTCCTTTGAATTCTGGGACTTGTAGTTGTATTTATTCCATTATAAAATAGGACTACAAGTCCCAGAATTCAAAGAACAAAACACCTCGACTGGAGCATCTCGTCTCGGGACCTGGGAAACGTGACAGCTATGTCTTAGGCGTGTCTCTTCCCCTATTCCATGGGGGTGAGGGCACAAATCAGGAATTAGAATGCCTTTAAGATGAGTGACTGAGGGAGATGTATCACTTGAGCCACATGTAAGTCTATGCGGACTTTCAGAATAAAGAGTGAATCCCAACCTGGCTAGGCTAGTGTATCATCTCAGCCATGAGGAAACAAATGTATAATTCCCATAGTGGGTGCGGCGTATATAGCTGAAGAGATACCAAATGAACAGTTCTGTTTTCCATGTTACTCATATATTGTCTCTGATCGCATTGGTTGAAAATACAATTTAACCATCAGGAAACAAAAATCCAGTGAAGTGTTCTGTAGGCCCGAAGTCTTCTCTAATCCATTTGACTTCGTGTAGCCTGTCCTGGAGGCCAATGTAACAAGAAAAGTCATCTGACAGATGTGTGTGCCCCCCACACTAATGCTAAAAATCAGAAACCAAACGTCAAAGAAGAAGTAAATCTCTTCTTCTAGGAATAAAAAGGCAATTTCTTGATGTAGATCTAGCAGAATGTACTTGGCCATGTACTGGATATCTGCCAGGCAAACGCTTAAAGCCCACCTAAGAGAATTGTTTACTCAACTCCGCTACCAGGCACATGTCTGAGTCATTGATTGGAACACACACACACCAATCGACATGACCACAGGTTAAAAGGCCAATAGAGAGATCTGTTTTAAAGCTCTTGCTCTATGACGAAAGGAGGTTATGCCTGTGCTGAAGTTCCACTCTTAGTCACTCACACTCTATTTTGATTGATTTCTGTTGCACAAACTCTAGTGCTTAATTTGAGCTGGTGTTTTTTGTGCAGGGCACTGGCCCTTATTTTTGGGCCGGCATTTATGTTTCTACTTCAAACATTTACTGCGAGCAAAAGATACAAAGGGGAAGGGCGGAGGAGGAGAAAAACAAAAAGCGTCACAAAGGCAGAAAGCTGCAAGAGTGAGCTGAAGGGGCAGGAAGTGGCTGTAAATGGATTAAAGAGGCCCGAGATGACTTCAGGATTACACTGCCTCAGTATTCCGTTGCAGTAGCAGCCATGTGTTTCAGGGGAGAGTTTTGGGCACCAGAACGTTTTTATTTACAAATTAAGCACTAACTAGCTCACTGTTCTTGATTTAAGTTATGTGCATGGAAATCAGATAGATATTTTTGTGCAATGCAATGTCTTACGGGCCTGTGGTCTGCCTACATCAGACAGCCAATGACAGACTGAGTGCAACATTTTTGCTGGTAGTACATATCTGTGTCTTTGCACCACCGTAATTTGTTAAATCATACAACACTGTTTCAGAAGGATAGGATGCATAATCATTCATGTGAAAAATATAGACTCCGAATTACAAACGCGAACATGCAAAAATGTTTTTCTTTATATACTTTGCAGCACAAAACCATGCATCCACCCATGTTTTTTTGTTGAAAATCCTTATTTACTTACAATAGCAAACAGGATTTTTAACCAATAAATAACACCACGTTCAAGCTGGCATTAAAAAGGAGACGTTCTTTTATTTCTCCTACCTTTTCACATAGTGCATGCATACTGCACTGTACAACATTCGATAGAAAGTGGGAAAAGTTTTAAAGTTAGTCTAAACATAGCGTTTTGTACTAGAAAGGTACCCTTATGGTATTTTGATCTGGAAGTGTATCCTTACCTGTACAAAAGCTATGCCAGACATGATGAGGACACCTTTGCACTATGGAGGAAGTGGGGGGGTAAGGAGGAGGCGTGTGTGTCTGTGTGTGTGTCTCTCACACTAAGCAGCTGGATTGTGCCACAGTCCTAGGGAGTGAGCAGGAAAGTGCCATATGCTCTCTCCCTCTCATGCAACACAGCGTTGTGGTGCGTTTTGTGACAGCACGGTAAATCTGGCCCATAGTTTACTTTGGCTAAAGGCATGGGGCTTAGAAAAGTCACATGTTAAGCGCCCAAACAAATTCATAAAAGTCTAGGTGAAGAATGAATACCAAGGATCCAGGGATCTTAATGGAATACCTTTGGTCAGATTTATTTCACAGGATACAAATGTGAGAATGCTTGCCTACACATTAAAGCCCAGATTTACCAAGGTTGCGCATCAGGGTTGTGTCACTTTTATGGTGCAACCCTGACACAAAATCCTTTTTGGCATTTAATAAGCCATGCAAAGCCGCTTTGTCTGGTTTAGTAACTGCTAAGTAATGCAAGACAGTGCATAGCGCTGCCTTGCTTTAGTTTGCATTGGGGAGGAGTTCCCTGAGTGGAGCATGGGCTTTCCCATGAATCCACCCATGGATTCTGATGCAATCCCAGATGTACTAAAATGAGTAAACCTAGGATTGTGCCAAAAAGCTATGCCTCCCTGAAGCAAGTGTAACAAGGAGAAATATCTTTATCTCTCCTCTGTGCTTCTTCCTTCCAATTGTGCAATAAGCTTCACACATAGAAAGAGGAATATGCCTCCAGGGATTGTTTTTGTGTAGGAAGACACTTCCTGCGGCACAGACACCATTGCACCATAGTGCTAGGGTGCCTGTGTTGGCGTAGGTTGGATACAGTGCACCAGCGATAGGAGACAGCAGCATTGGGCCATATATTAGTAGATTCTGCTGTCTCCCTTCCCCGTAACACAGCAACTTTGCTAGCTGCAATGTGGTGTGTGAAAGTTTAAAAATATACCTCTAAAAGTACTTGGATCACAGTCAAGCCTTTCCATCTCTCTGGGAGAAGAGGTGAAGCTGTAACTTGTATCTTTCCAGAACAGCTACCAGAATGGAGGAAGTCACCAGGCCACGTCTATATGGAACCACCAGGCTATGATGATATTAAGTCTGTGAGAAAACAATATAAATTAACTATCAGTTTGCGGCGTGCTTTTATTCAAAATCCAAGTTTAGGTTTCCTGCATCTGCCATATGACTCCTGATCACATTCCATGAAACTAACAAAGCACAGTGACGTAGAAACCACAATAGATAATGTGTGGATTGATATTTATATAGCGTGAGCCTAGTTTGTAAGCAACAGAGCTCTGTACATTATTTGTGGAAATGGAAGCGGATCTACAAGATCACATAAATCAAGTGGGTATTACACAAACACAACAAATTACATTTCAAATTTTTTGGCACTGAGAGATTAACTTATTTCCCCAGAACCTTTCAACTTTGCAACAGGTATTGATAGAGCCTTGGATCCGGGTTCCAAAGTCATCAGCTCTAGTCCCTATGCCTCATCTCATATTGTTTTTCCATACTCGAAACCGTACATGTGGACATTAGGGACATGTTGTAGACCCACATGTTGTGAACTGACTGTAAAGCCAGTTACCTTTCCCCCTAAACTAGTAGCCCGGTAAATGTTGCAGGAGAAGAAACAAAGGGGGTCATTACAACATTGGCGGTAAAAGGCGCTTACCGCCGTGCAGAAGACGGCCAATACACCGCCGCGGAATCCCGCCACAGCTATTATGACCCACATCTCGGAATCGGCCGAAATTCAGACACCCACACAAGTCCGCCACACCAAAGGTCAGTGATAAAGTGGCGAAAACAAAACCTCCACCTCCACGCCAACAGAAACACGCCCATGCTATTATGACCCACGAATCCACGCGGCGGTCTTTCAACCGCGGTATTCCATTGGCGGTACACACCGCCACGCTCAAAATACACACACATCTCCAAAACACCACCACATTGGACAATTCTAAATACACACACCTGACACACATACAAACACCACTCCCACACACCCAACACAATATAAAACACACACCCACATCACCCACAAACCCCTACGACCACAAATTAGAGACGAAGGCCAGAGAGACTGCACAGCCAAGACAACACCACCATACAGAGGCACACAAAACACCACACACCACTACACATCACCACACACATCAACATTCACACCACCCCACACATCACACACACCACCCCATGTCACGCCAAAGACACCCCCGCTTCTCCGAGGAGGAGCTCAGGGTCATGGTGGAGGAAATCGTACGGGTAGAGCCACAGCTATTTGGCTCACAGGTACAGCACACATCAATAGCCAGGAAGATGGAGCTATGGCGAAGAATCGTGGACAGGGTCAACACAGTGGGACAGCACCCAAGAAATAGGGAGGACTTCAGGAAGAGGTGGAACGACCTATGGGGGAAGGTGCGTTCAACGGTCTCCAGGCACAACATCGCGGTTCAGCGGACTGGCGGCGGACCCCCACCTCCTCCTCCACAACTAACAACATGGGAGGAGCAAGTCTTGACCATCATGCATCCTGAGGGCCTCGCAGGAGTCGGTGGAGGATGGGACACTGGTAAGTCAAATCTTAACTATCAGTTCCCCCACCCTACCTGCATGCTGTCACACACACCCACCCTCACACCCTCCCCTATCACTCCAACTCCTCACTAATGTACTAATAACACAAACCACACACCCCAACACCAAGCCCTGCATGACAGAACTAAGCATGGACACCCAGCACTAAAGCATGCCCACTGCACACACCTATACAACCCCTTAAACCACCATCACACAAGCTCCAACACAGGAATGCTTGCACTGGGGTACACGCTCACCCACCCATTGCACACCATTACACACACATGCAATAATCATGCTCTTATGCCCCTGCAGGAACCCAAAGGACCGTCACCACACCAGAGGGTCCAGACAACACCACTCCACCCCCAGAAGAGGCCCACAGTGACAATAGCAGCTCTGCCCTACTGGATCCTGATGACCAGCCCGGACCATCGTGGGCCTCGGGACAGTCTGTTCCCCTTGCACAGGCACAGCCCAACACCGACCTTCCACCCTCTGGTAACACCAGCACAGCACCCACCCAGCGGGCCCAAACCTCCCTACCCAGGACAGGTCAATCGGTGGTGTGTCCACCACTACAGGGAACCCAGGCTAACCCACCACCCCAACAACAACAGGGACCTGGGGGCAGTGGAAGTGGGCACACGGTCCAGGGGACGGAGGCACAGGAACACAGGGGAACTGGGAGGGCTGCTGTGCGACAGGGGGCGGACAGGCCTAGGGAACCCACTCTCCACGAGGCCCTATCCTCCATCATGGGAGCATACCACCACTCCCAGGAGACGATGGCGACGGTCCTGGACAAGTTGCAGGAGACCCTGCGCCTGCAGGAGGAACAGTATTTTGGGTTCAGGGAGGAGCTAAGGACCATCAGCTCCGCCCTGGGCACCATCGTAAGGGTGCTGAAGGACATACAGCAGACCTTGAGGGACACCGTGGCACTCCAAGGGGCCCCTGACACTAGCCAGGACGATGAACTGCCCACCACCTCTGCCGGCGCTAGTGGACAGGACGCCCCACCACAGGACCACCACACCAGCACCCCACCCCCTGCAGACGGACAACCACCATGCAAGCGGTCCCTGAGATCCAGGAACAGGACAGAGCAAGATGGCAAGACCCCCGCCAGGAAATGAGACCACCCTGATTGTCCTCCCACTGTCCCAACTTGTTACCCTGTCCATACTTAAACAGCCCCAGCTCCACTTCCTATGCCCAGATGGGCAGTGCATCTGTGAGACTAATAGACTGGAATCTGCCATGGACATTCCTCCACCATCATCTATCACCATTTTACCACCCCCTCCAATAATTAGCACTTCAATAAACACCCTTGAAACACAAAACAATCTGGAGTCAGTCTGTGATTTTGAAAATGTGTATTATCAATGACAGTGTGATAATGCATTTCCCATTGTAAAGCTAACATACCTATGTCACACATCACAAGTACTTGAAGGATGCAAGCAGATGACACGTTGGTAACCACACCTGTGAAACAGTAATCGAAAGGTACAACTCAGTTACCAAATAGTGGTTGAAACCAGCAGACAGGATAGAGGTAGACCTGTGAAAGTTAATGTAATGTCAAACATGAAAATGTTCTCACCTGAGTGTCACTGGAAATATTGCTGTATGACTGACTCCCTGTTGTCGTTGTCTTCTTCCTCAGCTTCCTCCTCATTACTGTCCACAGGCTCCACAGCTGTTACAACACCGTCATCTGGATCATCCTCCTGCAGAAAAGGCACCTGGCGTCGCAAAGCCAGATTATGAAGCATGGAGCAGGCGATGATGATGTCGCACACCTTCTTCGGTGAGTACAATAGGGATCCACCTGTCATATGGAGGCACCTGAACCTGGCCTTCAGGAGGCCGAAGGTGCGTTTGATCATCCTCCTAGTCCGCCCATGGGCCTCATTGTACCGTTCCTCTGCCCTGGTCCTGGGATTCCTCACTGGGGTCAATAGCCAGGACAGGTTGGGGTAACCAGAGTCTCCTAATAGCCATACACGGTGCCTCTGGAGTTGACCCATCATATCAGGGATGCTGCTATTCCGCAGGATGTAGGCGTCATGCACTGAGCCAGGGAACATAGCATTTACCTGCGAGATGTACTGGTCTGCCAAACATACCATCTGGACATTCATTGAATGATAACTCTTCCTGTTCCTGTACACCTGTTCACTCCTGTGGGGGGGACCAGAGCTACATGGGTCCCATCAATGGCACCTATGACGTTGGGGATATGTCCAAGGGCATAGAAGTCACCTTTCACTGTAGGCAAATCTGCCACTTCAGTGAAAATGATGTATCTCCTTACGTGTTTCAGCAGGGCAGACAGCACTCTGGACAACACGTTGGAAAACATAGGCTGGGACATCCCTGATGCCATGGCCACTGTTGTCTGAAAAGACCCACTAGCAAGGAAATGGAGCACTGACAGCACCTGCACGTCAGGGGGGATTCCAGTCGGATGGCGGATTGGTGATATCAGGACTGGCTCCAACTGGGTACATAGTTCCTGGATTGTGGCACGGTCAAACCGGTAGGTGACGATGACATGTCGCTCTTCCATTGTCAACAGGTCCACCAGCGGTCGGTACACCGGAGGATTCCGCCATCTTTTCAACTGTCCCAGCTGACGGTGCCTATGAAGGACAACAGCGACGAATCAGTCATAATTCCTCCAGGTATGTACCCACAGTTACACACAAGCCTACACCACTCACGAAACCCTTCATGTATGTGTGTTGAGTGTAGGCCTAGCTATGTGTGAAACAGAGGTAAATGAAGCCATGTGTGCCCCTGAAATGGCGGCTGCCTGACCTCTAAACTGGGACAATGGGATTGTGGGGCAACTGCGCTGGCGTTGCACACTGTCGCGGTAGGCTCAGCTGGGGATGGCCTCCCAATGTGGGAGGGGTGCCAGTCTCACCATGACCCCGCTGATGTTCCGGATCCTGGCGGTGGCCTACCCGGAGTTGGATGGGCGCTTGAGGGCATCACAGCAGACACAAGGGGGTGAGTACACTCTCATTCTGCGGACTTTGCGTGCAGTGGAGGGGTCTGGGTGGGGGAGGTGGGCTGTGAGTGTCCCTAGGCCAGGGCGAGTTCGGTAGGCAAGGCCCCTCCGTAATGTAGCCCATGTGGCACTCTACCCCACCTCAGCAGAGTGCCAAGTCGAGGTATAGTTGCCCCTGTGGCATCCATGTGCGCAGATGTCCACCATTGCCATGTAGGCCATATCCCAGGAACTGCATGTGCAGAGGGCAGGAGCATGGCGTAATGCAGGGGGCTGCTGTGTCTGTCTTGTCCGCCAACGGTAGCGGTATGCCATGCACTAAAATTCTCTTTCTACTGTCTCCCCCCCTTTTTCTGCTCTCCCTGTCCTTTTGTACATCAGCATCATCAGGCGGAGGAACAGTGGCACTGGAGCACGAGGGAGCTGCATCCCACATGGCCACGGACTCAGAATGCACCAGTGGGACGGAGGGCGAGGGGAGCTTCACGTCGGCCACCGGATCACCAAGCAGCGACACGGACTCGTCCGCCGATGGGGGCTCCCTTGTGGTGGTGGCACCATCTGTGCGCCCCACTTCTACAGGTACAGCCGCCACCTCCCCTACCAGCACCGCCCTCCCAGCAGCCCCTCAGCGTTCGCCCCGTGCCCGTTCACCCAGGAGAGTGGGCATCACCTTCGCCTCAGGCACCTCAGGCCCTGCCCCAGTCACCCCTGCTGCCCTCAGTGAGGAGGCCATTGACCTCCTCAGGTCACTCACTGTTGGGCAGTCTACCATTGTGAATGCCATCCAGGGTGTAGAACGAGAGTTGCAACACGGTAATGCATTCCTGGAGGGCATTCATTCTGGTCAGGCTGTCCTTCAGCGAACCCTGCAATCTCTGGCCTCAGCACTGATGGCAGCCATTGTCCCTGTGTCCAGCCTCCCCCCTCCAACTTCCTCCACCCAGACCCAATCCCCTGTACCCCAGCCCATCCCAAGCACACCTACAGACCAGCATGCACACAAGTCAGCACACACAGGTAGCTCAAGCAAACATAGGCACCACACAACCCACAGGCACTCACGCAAGCCTCACCCACGTACAGACACAGCAACATCCTCTGCCTCCACTGTGTCCCCCTCCTCCTCTTCTCCCTCCTCCCTCCCAGTCTCGTCTAAACACACACCTGCATGCACCACATCTACAGGCACCATGAATCGCACAAGGACACCCAGCACCACAAGCCGCTCACCTGCACTCACCACCTCCACTGCCATTTACACGTCCCCTGTGTCCTCTCTCAGTGTGTCTGTGACGCCCCCTCCCAAAGTACACAAACGCCGGCAATCACTCATCCAACATCCATCCACCTCACAACAGCCTCCAGTACCTGCACCTGCACCCAAAACACCTAAAGTGACACCTCCGACAACCACCTCCTCTTCCTCCACTCCCAGGCCCCCTCCAACTACCCATCCCAGTGTTCGTCAGAAACTGTCCCTCTGTAAAGTTGACCTTTTTGCCCCCCCCCCTCCAATTCATCAGTCCCGTCGTTGCGCCTCAGCCAAAAAGCCTCCAATACCAGTGGTGCCTGTTCAAGGTTTGTGGAGTGCACCTGCCACCAGGGTAGGCAGTGTGACACGGAGCCAAGGCACTGGCAGCCCACCCCCTGTAAAGGCTCTAAAATTGGAGAGTGGAGGACGGGACCGTGTGAAGACTCCTGGTGGGAAAACAACTCACATGGGTTCCAAGGGGATTGGAGAGTCAGCTGTGACTCCCCCAAAGGTGGTGAAGGGCCAGAGGAAGTCTGCCCAGCCTGTTGTGAGTGTCACGGTGGAGAAGTGCGCCATCATTTCCGGCAGTCGAGACACAACCGCCAGCACCATCGTCACTGGTCCAGAGACCACCGCCAGAGTCACAGCCCAGGAGGGCCCAAGTATCCTCACTGGTCCAGAGACCACCGCCAGAGTCACAGCCCAGGAGGGCCCAAGTATCGTCACTGGTCCAGAGACCACCGCCACCGCCGGAGTCATTGCCCAGGAGGGCCACGGCTGCCACAGCCCAGGTGGGCTATGATGGAACGTCATGCCACACACCAATGCCCAGTGTAGGGAACGTCATGCCACACACCAATGCCCAGTCTAGGGAACGTCATGCCACACACCAATGTCCGTACCAGAACCGCCATGTCAAAGCACCGCTGAACAGTCCAGAGACCGCCATGGCAAAGCACCGCTGAACAGTCCAGAACCGCCATGGCAAAGCACCACTGAACAGTCCAGAACCGCCATGTCAAAGCACCGCTGAACAGGGCAACGACCGCCATGGCAAAGCACCGCTGAACAGTCCAGAACCGCCATGTCAAAGCACCGCTGAACAGGGCAACGACCGCCATGGCAAAGCACTGCTGAACAGTCCAGAACTGCCATGTCAAAGCACCGCTGAACAGTCCAGAACCGCCATGTCAAAGCACCGCTGAACAGGGCAACGACCGCCATGGCAAAGCACTGCTGAACAGTCCAGAACTGCCATGTCAAAGCACCGCTGAACAGTCCAGAACCGCCATGGCAAAGCACCGCTGAACAGTCCAGAACCGCCATGTCAAAGCACCGCTGAACAGGGCAACGACCGCCATGGCAAAGCACCGCTGAACAGGGCTGCGACCGCCATGGTGAAAACCGCTGAACAGGGCAAGCACTGGGTAGGAATGAATAGACCGCCACATCAGGCATCCTTATCCCATGTGCAGCTGGGACAGTGACAGGACAGGTACTTTCACAGGGAGACTCATCCAGCCTGGGCACCAGTCCCCCTCCAGAACCAGTGGAGACCTGCATCTACTTGAGAGACTGTGGCTTTGCACTCCCCAGGATGGCACGGTGGGCACCCCACCCACTGTAGAGACTTGAAAGACTGTGGCTTTGCACTCCCCAGGATGGCACAGTGGGCAAGCCACCCACTGTAGAGACTTGAGAGACTGTGGCTTTGCACTCCCCAGGATGGCACGGTGGGCACCCCACCCACTGTAGAGGCTTGAGAGACTGTGGCTTTGCACTCCTCAGGATACATCAATGGGCATGGAGCCCCGTTGTGGATCTGGCTTTGCAGTCATCCGGCTGAGGTGCCCCCCCTTCCCTTCCCCCTGAGGTGCCTGTAGTATTTCTATCTGATGCCCCGGCAGTGTTCTCTCCGATTGTGGTCAGGTATCCTCGCCCATGCATTTTTGGACTGTTGGTACACGGACATTGTTATGTACATATCTGCACTACTTCTCGTAATGTATATATTTATGACTGATTTTCATATATATCTCTGTATATTTTTGTATGACATGTATTATGCCACATTACAATGTTTGACCGAATTTCGCTTTGTCTTTTCATTCTTCCGGGGGGGTTGTGGGTTGTTACTGTGATTTTTGTGAATGCATTGGTGTGTATGTTGTATTATGGGAGGTTGGGGGTGGGGGTGTTTGGTGGGTGTCCCCCTAACTTTTGCCTCCTCCCTCCCCCATGTCGTAGGTGCAGTACTCACCGTTGTCTTCGGCGCCTATGTAGATGTTGGTCGTAGAGGAGCAGAAACACAAGGGCAGGGAGTATTTGGAGTTCCGGGTCCATGGAGTCCTCGTTCCTCGTGGGATGTGTTCAGGTGAGCGTTTTCCCATTGCAAAAGCTGTTTCCGCCGTGTTTTTATCCACTGTGAATCCGCCCCAGAAAAGGTGGCGGATTGGCGGGTTGTAATACTATGGGCGGTACATTGGGTTCTGCCTGTCTGTTGGCAGTGACCGCCGCGCTGCTTGTCTGTACCGCCGTGGCTGGCGGTGTGTTAAAGTGGCTGTCTTTTTTGGCGGTTTCCGCCAGGGTCATAATTCAATTTTTTTATCCGCCGCACTGTTTGCGGTATTACCGCAGCTTTAACACCGTCCGCCAGGGTTGTAATGACCCCCAAAGTCTTTAACACAGTTTGACCAACTTTTGCCTGTTTCTAACCTCTATAGCCACACTAGAGTGTTTCTTGAATCTGTGAAGTGAAGGCCATGTAGCTGCTTTACAAATGTTAGCTCCAGGACTGTTGCCTAAGAAAGCCAGTGTTACTCCTTTTTGCATGTAGAATGTGCATCTTTTGTATTCGTAAGTATTCCACTTGCTCTTGCATAACAAAGCTGTATTGATCATAGATCCATCTAGCAATCCTTGCCTTAGAAACGGCCCTGTCTTGATGCAGTTGCACAGCAACCATCTGTTTTGTCCTTCTGGGGGACCTTGTCCTATAAATGTAGCACATGAATTCCCCCTTCACCTTCAATTTGTCTGGCACTTTTTGAGCATTTCTGAACAAAGTTGGTAGTTCAGTGGACTGGCTGAATTAAGAAGGTGCAAGAAATGTATGTACTAAAATGTGGATGTGTGTCCATTACTACTCTGCTCCTATGACCCTGTGAGTATGGCTTTGATTGATTTGCCCTGTAACTCACTAACTCTGCACAGCAATGTAATGCCTAGTAGAAACATCATCTTCCAGGTTATAGTCTGCAGTGTACATAAACAGATTTGTATTGCATCATTCTTCAAACAAATTCAGTGCCATCGCCACAGGCGTACATTCTAACAATATCCTATGTGGGAGTGCTTGCTTGGCAAGGGTTCTCTTTCCATGAATTGTCATCCTTGATCTGTGTGCTCCCTACCCCATCAGGTATGCGTCAATAGTAATGGTCACTTTTAGGTAAGGGTCTGATAAATATCTTCCCAGAAATACATCATGTTTCTTCCACCATTGGATTTTGTGCTGCACTCAGGGTGATAACAAGACTAGATACTCCCATGGCCAAGTTGCTTGACATCATTCACACATTAGAGATTCTTGAACAGCACACATTTGTAACTAGGCAGAGGTCACTGGCAGAATGCATGGCACCATCATTCAAATCAGCTTTCCCATTGTCAGATGTTGTGGTATCTAGTAAAGAGGAATTAACTTCTGAAATGCCAAGACTCTCTCTCTCTGGTTGGGTGGGCCTTTCCTACCAATATATTGAGAGTTGAATCCCAGAAAGGTTTACATCTGGAGTCACTGGCAAAGTTTGTGCGTCTTATGCAGGTGGGGTAGCATTTTCTGAATTACCATTTTCTTCAACAGCCACTCTTCCAAGTATGGGCACACACAAATACCTCGATAATGAAGATGCCACAGCCAAACATGTGAGAATCACTCTTGGGGCAGTCTTTAAGGCAAATGGTCCAACACTAATCTGGTAATGCTTGTCACTTAACACAAACCTCAGGTATTGGTGATGGGCTGGATGACTTGGTATAGGAAAATATGCATCTTTCAGAACCAATATAGTCATCTGAAGACTTCCTCCTGCAACAGAAGGATCTCCTGAAGCATTGTCATTTTGAAATGCAATGATCTGGCATTTTTTCAGGAGCCTAGGATTGTTCTGAGTGCACCGTCTTTCTTTGGTTGAGAAAGGTTATCAAACTCAGCTTTTTAATAAAATCTAATATTCATAGTTCCTTTATCACTTCTTTACCCTAAAGGGGTATCATTTCCTCCAACAGAAGTGGTAGGTGATCCTTGCTTGTTCTTGGCAAAGGATTTGTTGTTTTAGTGCTAAACTCTACACATTGTCAGTTCTGCACTGTGAACACGACTCACTGATCCACGTTTATCTACTTCAAATAGTCTTAGGGCCTAAAATGATGAAGGATATCCGGTCAAAATTTAAATACCATAAGGGATAATCTGATTTATATTTTCGGTGGACTGAATATCCACCACTGTTGTGAAGGAGTAACAGGTCCACTGAAATCTAAATCAGGCCCTTGGGATTTAATGGACATGTCTTCAATGATCAGTATCATGCCAGTGGGTCCTCTCCCTTGAGGCTGGTAGTTATGGATTTTGTGTT
Organism: Pleurodeles waltl; assembly: GCF_031143425.1. NCBI lineage: Eukaryota > Metazoa > Chordata > Amphibia > Caudata > Salamandridae > Pleurodeles > Pleurodeles waltl. Next base: position 1,029,216,443 of record NC_090449.1, on the reverse strand, counting down.
CCACAACACTGCCTCTTTTCTAATTTTGTGCTTGAGAACATGTGTCTGCTCTTGCTGTTGATATTTAGAGAGTGACTTAAATGTTGTCTTAGACTACCAGTCTGTTTGTGAAATTATGAGTTTTTTTGTAATAAGGCTTTTGTTGTTGGAAATTCCCACAAATGTGCAACCATGCAGGGTATCCAGTGCATAGAACATTTTTAGAATAAAGGTACTAGCCATTAACGTAACCTAATTGAAGTAATCTGGGTTGTGAAAAATCCATGTACTTCTTAAGGAAAGAGTGTATGTATCTCACTAAGGGCCAGATGTATCAAAGGGTTTTACCCATTCTGTGTCAATGGGAAAATGCTTTGGCACATATGGCCCTAAGTCATTTAGGAAGGGAATGGGGGGGGTTCAGAATTGCATTTTCAAATGCAAATTTACAAATAAACGTGGTGTTGGGACAGAAATGTTTGTGCATGGTGTACAGTCCGGTTTGCCTGCCCTGAGTGCCCAACCGTGAGCATCTGGTATTCTGCCTTTTATATTTCGGACCCAGCCTCACGCTAATCTAGAGGGTGTGCAGAGACCTAGATCTTTCCTTTGAGTTGAGTGTGGTCCTGAACATGTCCTGTCCCTGGAGAGGTGCACATATTGTACTCTTATTGTTTAGCCAGTGGTGTGCAGTCCCTGTCATTGGTTAATTGTGCAGCTCAGTGGTGGCAGCGTACTGTGTTTTGTGAATCGGTATTCATGACAAGACCTTTTTATCTGTGTCACAGGAGAGGAGGTCTGCTCACCCACTCATGTAAAGTTCTGCTGCTATATTCTAACCAAGGTCCTAGTACTAACATCTCTCTGCATATTTGTGTGTGTGACCTGCATGGTGCATACATCGTGCCTATAAGTGAGCCAAAATAATGGAGACCTATGTGGTCAATTTTGGAAGCCCTGGCCTGTTCATGTGCACAGTATAGAGGTGAGAGTTTTTCCCAAACAGATGAAATGCATTGCAGACATTCCTGAAGCTAGTAGGAAGAGGCCTAGAAAATGACGGGGGAAATGTGGAGACAGCCTTCCCTTTAGAAATTAGGTTAGGTCCTTTTGCTGCAGGGAACTGCTGATTAGACTTCCTGCGCACTGCCGTTACATGGATGGTGGAGTTGAAGTGTGGGACTGGAGTCTCTGTTGCTCAGAGTTTGGTAAGTCCTTTATCCTCTGAACAACAGAAGGATTACCTTTGGGTGAGGCCAGCCTTTTGTTTCACTCCTGATCACTAAGTGTGGCTGTCAGTAGCCAGGTGCAAAATGGTCACACCTCTTCGTGCCTCTCTTGTATGTGCAATAACCTGGAGACGATTGTGCTGTGAGGAGCATCACTCTACACAAAACTGAGGGTTGAACACAGCTAGTGCATGACACAAAAAAGAGAACAGACCCAAACTGGTTCTGAAATTGGAGTCCGAGAATGCACAACTCCCATATTTGCTTTAACTGTATAGACGTGAGAGTGGCTTACCCACTTGTTGTTCCAGTTCCAAGTTCTTTTTGACAAAAGAAGCAGTGCCCCAGAGACTAACCAGAGGTGGTTGTTGTTGTAAAAACCTTATTGTTTAGTTAATAAAAATCATTACAATAATAAAATCCGGAATGAATAAAATGAACAGGTAATTTTGTAGGAAGGAAAACGTGCAAGTAGTATGTAAATAAGCAACCAGGGCATTATCCGCAAGGTGGTCTTGCAAGTGCAAAGAAGCATTACAATAACGTTAAGTGACCAGTACTAAGTAGATTGACTAGCGGTACTGGCAATTATGATTGATTTGAACCGTCGGTGGGGTCCGACCCGGAAAACGAAGACTGCATGTGCTTAAGGCAAACTGTGCGTTGTCAGATGAAGCAACTAGCATGAGCAATGAAGACGTGCAAACATGAACAGGCGAACAGTACAAGTATATGTAACTTAACAGATAGTACTGGCTTTTATGGTTAACTTAGACCTTCTGTGCAGTACGGCGCAATAGACAGGGACAGAAGTTGGCTGAGAATGTTAGCAAACTTTGTGTATCTTGCCAAGGCCCAAGATGTGGAATGGGGAAAGCAGACTGCTGAAGCTTCCAAGCATGACCGCGCCCCACGTGCCAAAGCTACTGGTCTAACTAGTTGCCTCCTCTGCTGCTACAATGAGGCGCAGCAGCATAAGAGATGTTGTCAGGATTCATTTTGATAAGAACAAAACCGGCAGGAACTTTTACGACAGTAGTTCACCCAAGAAAGGTTAAAAGCTTTAATTGGCAAGGTTAGAAACCGCATATAAAAAATCTGCCTCCAGGGTTTGATGTTTATGTCAAGGCAGGGTTCTGCAAAGTCAGTCCTGGAGAGCCGGGTCCATGCCAGATTTTTAGCATATCCACATTTAGAAAAAAGATGTTTCAGAAATCTACATTTTTCTAAATGTGGATATTCTAAAAATCTGGCATGGACCCGGCTCTCCAGGACCGGAGTGAGGTAGGAAGTGTATAATGGCTGTGCCAAGAATGAATTTCCAAGCATGGATAGTTCACGGTCCATCAAGACCACCTTTAGTTGCCGTTTAATGCTCTTTTTCCAGATACTAAATGAACATCCCCTGCCTGTAGGGCAGAATCATCAATCTGAAGGGGCTTTTGTTACTTGAGTGTGCCGAGGTTTGCCTGAAGTTTCAAAAATTAATTTTAGATGGCCTTTTATTGAATGTAAATCGGCTTTCCTAGCCCTGATGTTATACTTTAACATGGCAGCTAGGCAATCCAGGGGCAGGGTCTCCAGGCCAAGTTCCAACCTTAATCTAGAACAACAAACAGTATGGTTGTTGAAAGACTTTCCCATATGCCCTACAGTGGAATTGTTCCAGGATTCCATTAAAGGATCCTGGATAAGCAAAGTGTCCATATTGCACAGCTGGGAGGAATGTCACCTTTATTACCCTTAATATTGGGGCTACCAGTGCTCTCCTTAATTGTGGGTTCAATTGACCAATCCCATATGTAATTGCTGCCCCTTTTTTTATTGAATTTATATGCACCACCGCAGTGCTATTCTCACAAAGCCATACACCAAGGTAATTATACTTCCTTGCTGTGCCAATGGTCTGACTGCCCAAGCACCAGGACAGGTTCTTTTTGTTTCTGTACTTTCTAAATATAAGGACTTTTGTTTTTTCTTGGAGCTGGTTGGTCAAATAAAAATTATTTAAGGCATTCAATAGCCGCTGTAAACCAATTTTTGTACAATCCATAATCACTATATCATCAGCGAATTGTATTATTTGGAGCTTGGTGGTTCCTAGCTTTCGCAGGGGCCAAACCGCCGGACTCCAAACATTGCCCTAAGTCAGCTGTCTTGTGATTGAACAGTAGGAGAGGACACACCCCTGCTTTAAGACCCCATTTGTTTTTATTTTTTGGGTTGCCGCGCAAGGGCCAGTTCTCACTCAGACTCACGTTTCTGAGTATAATGAAATTATGGCGTTTAGCAACGTTGCAAGTATGCCCAATGTATCCAGCTTCCTCCATAGGGTTGCCCTATCTACCCTGTCAAACGCTGCACTGTACTTGACAAAAGAACAAACGAGTGGGAGCTTGATAGAGTTAGCAGCTTGATGTCTTAAATAAGATAGGGCCAGGAGTTTGTCCACAGAGGATGCCCCAGCTCTAAAGCCGGATTGGAAAAACTGTAAAATCTGGTGCTCCTGTGCCCAAGCCTCAAGTTGCTCCTGCAGCGTGCAAGTGTGTGCTTTGGCCTCTATATATAGAAACTGAATTAATCAATAGTTTGAAGTGGTCCCCCCTTTTTATATATTGGGGAAAGGATGGAACCTCTCCATATTTCAGGGACTGTCACAGATTGTAACATGCTGTTGTAGAGTGGAGTCAACAGCCTAGCCCAGCTGTCAGGGGCACACTTCAACAGGGATGCTGGTAAGCCATTGGGACCAGGGGCCCCATCATTCCTCATCACCTTGATGATTTTTTCCACCTTCCTTGCGTCTGCCTATTCAGGTCCTGTTTAGTGAAGTTCTCCAGTTGGGGAGGGCATCTCATCCCACAGTCTGGACCTGTTCATCAGCTGGGCTACTAATTCCTCAGTGGAAGTTTCTGTTGAGGGCAGTTGAATGACCGCCGTTGCCCTCCACTGGCTGGGGGCCACCTGGGAAGATGAAGTGTCAGTGTATAAGTTTGTAACATAGCTTACCTAAGCGGCTTCCAAGACACCATTCTCCCTTGTTTCATTGCAGCATTTGTTCACATGCTCCAGTAACACGCATTTTTAGGGTCTTTCAGCAGCTGAAATAGGGTTGCCAATTCCTTTTGGTCCCTTGTCTCCTAATGTTCCCATATTATTTTCTTAAGGGATTGACTCTTACACTTCACCTCTGCCTTGGAGTTTGTTGTAGGACTTTGTTTATGTAACCCCTGCGGAAAGCCCTTCTTGCAGTGACAATGGCTTTACCATGTTCTAGAGTAGGCCTAACCAGAGGACTGCTGTGGAACTGGAGCTGGTGTCTCCCTGACATCAAGCTTCCTAGAGGTAGGAGAATTTCTCCTGGATTTTAATATGGAAGGAAGAGCTGTCTCCAGGTCTTGAAGCAACTGGAAGCTGACCTGCCTAAGAAGAAAAGCGAGATAGTAGGCCAACACTTGAGAAGGTGCTGACTCCAAGGATGATCAAGAAGCAGTTGATCCCGGTGCTGTGGGTCTGTCACAACAGAACAGATGCGGGAGAGTGACCCATGTGTCCCTGAACCAGAGCACTGTTCCTCTTGCCTGCAGTGGCCTGTGCCAGGACACTATTCTGCAGTGTGCCCAAAGTGGATTGCACTGTTGCGATTCTGAAGCAGCAGGATTGTGGCACTGCTCACATGTGCCGAAGCAGACTGTGCACTGTGGTTGTGAACATTGTTTGTTAAAGCCACTTTATCACCACAAAGTGGGGATTTTGAGCCGCCCTGCTGTCAGAGAAGCTCTTGCAATGGCCCCGTGACCTCACTCTGTGTCCAGTAAAGGGCATGAGACCATTGAGGACTATCACTGACACCGAAGCCTGCCGACGTGTAGCAACTCTGCAGCTGCTACAGCCAAGATAGAAGCTAGAGAGCAGCCACACTCCAGTGGCACTGGAAGAGGATGGAGAGAGCAGACACGTGCTGCAAGCCTGACGGTGGCCTGCAGTGGACTAAAAGTGTTGCACTAGCAAGACTGACATTGAGACTTGAAACTATAAAACTAAGCATATGAACTCTAAATGTCCAAGAGAAGCACTGCATACTATCCTTACATATAGTAAAGGCGAGGGGGACAAGGTGGACTTTACATCCTGAGACCTGTAGCCCTCACAGTTTGATTACTGCCTGCATGATGTAGTGTTTACTATCTTGTTTTTGAGTGTATTCAATTAATTGTTTTCTAAAAAGATAAGCACTGAGGTGGGCAATCTGTTATTGCACTGCTGGGTGATTGCTGAGTTCTTAACTTGTACCCCCACAATGCCTGCTGAGAAGCATTTGGCTGCCAGCATTCACTACCACTAAGTGTTAAGTTTAGAAGGGGTTGCCGTTAGCCCATTTTGCAGAGCCAAAATAAAATGGACCTCAGCACATCAGAGGTGAATGACCCTAGCCCCCATGGCTGGGGATCTGTACTACCTGCTTGCCCTGTGGCCTCCCGTACAGGGTTTGATATGTAGTGTGATTAGATATCATTTATTATAGTTGACACATATCAAAGGAAATTGTGTCTTGATACAACTGAATCACTAAAAGAACCACTGGGAATGTAAACTGCCCTCATTGTTGCCACAGACGACATACGCACAATCTTTGAACTTGGACAGACCGCTGCCGTCATCCTCCTTAACCTCAACAGCACCTCTCACCACACACTCATCGCCAAATAACATACACAGCAGGAATGCAAGGACCAGCAGTCAAAGGGGCAGCTTCCTTCCTCTCCAGAAGAATACAAGTCAGGCGCATGCCATTCACATTAGTATCCAAGAACCTCATCTGCAAAGTCCCACAGGGTTCATCACTCAGACCTGCACTTTTCAATCTGTGCAAGACTCCTCCAGCCAACATCATCAGATCCCACAAAATCAGCATCTTCTCCTACACCGACAACATCCAGCTCATTTCTCACTCTTAGATGACACTCTCACCACCAAGGCTCACTTCAAACAATGCATGACCAGCATGGCCAACTGGATGAAAGAAAACTGCCTCAAGCTCAACACTGACAAAAACTGAAGTTCTGATCTTCATTAATAGGAGCTCACCTTGGGACTACACCCGGCGTCCCGCTGAACTTGGACTCACACACACTCCAACCGACCAGTCTAGGAATCTAGGCCTAATCCTGGACACCACCCTCACCATGAAGACCCACGTCAATGCTGTCACCTCCTCATGCTTCCACATCCTATACATGTTACCAAAAATCTTCAAGCAGCTCCCATTGGACACTCAATGCACCATCACACAGGCCATAATCACAAGGAGATTGGATTACTACAACGCACTCTTCACTGACATCTCAACCAATCTTCTTCACAGACTTGAAACCATCCAAAAGGGCACCACCAGACTTGCCCCTGATCTCCTGTGCCAAATCCACACCACTCCGCAGAGAGCTCCCCTGGCTTCGTGTCCAAAAGCGATGACAGTTCAAACTTCTCACACATGCATTCAAGTCACTACACAACACGTGACCCATGTACCTCAATCAGTGGCTTCATTTCCACCAATCTACCGGACAACTTCACTCAGCACCACACTCACTTGCACACACACCCCGCATCCAGAGCAGATCATTCTCCGACCAAGCTGCTAAATCCTGGAATGACCTCCCACAACACATCAGGGAATCCCCTCACTTCTTGAATTCCGCAAGAAGCTGAACACCTAGCTTTTCAAATAGTCTTCCTGCTGGGCCACAGAGACTGCCTGTACTCAGGCCCAGCCTCACCACACACCTACACGCACCAACTCAGTGCCTAGGTACCCTCACATGTGACAAGCAGCGCTCCACAAATCCACATCACATCACGAAAGAGCAAGATCTTAATTTTCAAGGCTTATGATGATCTAAATAAATAGCGATTACACCTCCATCTTAAAAAATATCTGTTTGGATGTCTCAGATAATGTTACCGATGTTAGTATTATTTTATTTTATTTGTATCATGCTTCATTTGGGGGACTCCATCCGTGCTCTTCATCAAGATGCACTTAGTGCATCGCTGTGCCAGCCCGAAGCAGTTCAAATCCTTTTTTGCTCATATATGTATGTTATTGAAACTCCAATAAAGATATTTATGCAAAAAATATTCCCAAAATCGTCCCTGGTACTGAAATCAGTAAGGTAGTCTCAATCCAACTCTACTGGACTGCTTTGCCTACAGAGAGTTCTATGTTGTCAACAATGTTCTAATTCTTGACAGGGATGATTCTTGTTTTCGGTCTTCAAAAAATAACGTGGACATTTAAGGAAAAGTACTGAGTTTCCTCTTGTTTGAACAATGGCTCTCAAGTAAAGCACAAGGTGTCTCTCTCTCCCTTCCTTGCCCCGGTTCAACTTCCACATGTAACCACTGGGTGAACTTTTTCGGATCTCTGATTTTTATTGCCATCATTAAGCTTCAGACACATAGTTATTCTTGAAGGGGTACTTGGAAATTGATAGTCAGTGTTTGTTACAACTCCAAGAAAAAACTCTTGCTCAGATGGCACAACAGGTCTGTAAATTCAACTGCCGGAAAAAGGAGTTTTCCAATTTCCCTTCTGCGTTTTCTAGCATTCCTGTTCTGTTCTGGGTTTCTCCCACTGACTTTGGCACAAGTAATCTTCCTTCCACCCCGCCTATTGGTGATAACCACAAATCATTGGTGTTTGTTCGTGTTGAAAAACTGAATCAAGAATTACACTCAATTACTATGACCAGATAAACCAGTTTTCTTTTTTTACCGGAGGGAAGAAAGACTTGAAGCAACTTGAAATAGCTATTCCGTGTTCACTAACTTTCGGTGAAGACTTAAGCTGTCCGCCTGCTGACAGCTCCTAGCCAGGTACTGTTGCTCTGTTCACCCTCACCTCGTACCTTGAGTGAGTGCAGGGAGACCTGCAGCCTCTATTTCCTGCCACAGGAAGCCCTGTGGGCGTACTGTGGCAAGAAATTGTAGCTGCTGTTAGCCAAACAGGTTAAAATGTGCCTCGGATGAAGTAGGGAAACTGTTTTGATGTGTTATGTTGTCATGGTGCCGTGGGGATTCGGTATTGGAATGTGGGAGCGAGGGCGGCCGTTGGATTGAGGACAGTGAGATGTGACTGGCGTGGAGGAAGGAGACGTTCTTGTTCGCTACAATAAAGCTTACGGATTACCTTTAAATAATCAATATTGTGAGCCAGTCCCGTTACTTCATTTTGGCGACGAGAGTGGGATTTTGTTTCAGTCACATCTGTGGCGTGTGGACGAACAAGACGTACTCCGAGTCGCGGTCAAGTCGCGGTCAGCTGATGGGAAGAACCGGAGTTTACGAGCGACGAATTTGAATAAAGAACTCGGTTGGAGTCCCAGTGGGTGAGGCCGGAGACCGTGGCCACTTTTAGTGTAAGAGATTAGGACGGAGCGGCTCGTTGGGAGAGCGCGCAGGCGCAGTGGTTGCGCTTGTCACCAGGCAACGGATCTCGGCTGCATTTTGACGGAGCGGCTTGTTGGGAGAGCGCGCAGGCGCAGTTGTTGTGCCTGTCACCTGGATACGGATCTTGGCTGCATTGGGTTTGTTGGCGGCTCGTTTGGAGAGCGTGCAGGCGCTGTCAATACGCCTGTTACCTAGCAACAGAACTCGGCTGCATTGAGTTTTGTTTTTCTGCAATAAGAACCTCTGATTAGTGGAAAGTACTTGAGCAGCTATTCTTCTGTGTATGTGTAAGAATTAAAAGTGGATTATACAACAAGTGCATTTACAGTGGTGCAGTTGTGCTTGCTATTTGTAATATGGCTATGGCTTCCTCCATCAATCTACCTCCTACTTTGTTAGATTTGCATGGACAACTAGCCATTCAGTGGGAAGAGTGGATAGATTTATTTGATAATTATCTATTAGCCTTGGATGGTCAAAATTTTTCACCTTTGAGGAAAAAAGCTTTATTATTAAGTACTATTGGTAAAGAAGCTCATCACATATTTAAATATTTACCTGAAATTTGCGATGATGATGGTAAACCTTTGCAGAATATTTTCGATGAAGCAAAATTACGCTTGGAGAAGAGATTTTCTAAAGAGGAGAACATTGTCATGTCACGATATAAATTCTACACCAGACCTCAGAGAGAAGGAGAGTCACTAGATGATTTTATTTCAAGCGTACGAGAGCTTTCGGTGAAGTGCAAGTTTGGTGCCATGATGGATGAACTTATTCAAGACCATCTTATAGTTCATTGTCGGAGCAAGAAAACTCAAGAGCGCTTATGGGCGGTGAAAAACCCGTCTCTCAAGGATGCAATTGGCATAGCCAAAATTGTTGAAGAATCGGAACAATGCATGAAGGAAATTAGTAAAAAGGACATCATCTTGGGAGAGGGGGAGGTAGCACTTGTTTCAAAGAAAAGTTTGGCTTCTAAGAATAGTAGCGTTGTTAGTAAACAATATGTACATGAGAGTAAACCAGCCAAAACAAAAGGATGCTCTAGGTGTGGGAGTTCTGTTCACAATAATGATGCCAAGTGGTGTTATGCACTAAACAAGGAGTGCAGGAAGTGTGGTCGCAAAGGGCATTTTGCGTGAATGTGCAAGGATATATATAAAATGCGAGTGGCTACGACTGAATCTTTTGCAGAGGAGAATGTGGTAGAGGATTGTGTACTTATGGTGTGCTCAGATGAAACTGATGTACAGCGAGAAATGAGACCGAGGAGTAATTTTCTTATTTTGGGCAGAGATGTAGAGTTGATGGTAGATTCAGGCTCAATATATACCATTGTACCGAAGTCAATGTGGTTGGAGAATTGGTCTGAGGTGCCGTTGTTACCCAAAGATATCAACCCTAGAGGGTATCAGGGATCAAAGATCAACGTATTAGGATATTTTGTTTCACCTATTCTCTTTAAGTCAAGGAGCATTGAAGGGAAAGTTTATGTAGCTGATAGTGGTCCTCCCATATTAGGTTGGACTCATCAATATGATTTACATATTGTTATTGATCCCCATTCTGTGGAGAAGGTATTGATGGTGAGTGATGCTGGTCTGGATGAAATTTTAAATGATGCGAAAGATGTTTTTGGAGAAAAGTTGGGCGAGTTGAAAGGGTATGTACACAAAATAATTTTACAAAAAGGAGCTGTGCCTGTGAAACACAAGGTAAGGAGGGTGCCCATAGTAGTAAGGAGTGAAGTAAAGAAAATGCTAGATGACATGATGAGAGAGGGGATTATTGAACCTGTAGAGGCGTCTTCCTGGATTTCTCCAGTTGTTATAACCAAGAAATGTGATGGAAAACTTCGTTTCTGTGTGGATTTGAGAAGTGTGAACCAATTTGTGGTGACTGATGTGTTTTCTCTACCTAATATAAACGAACTCTTGTTATTGCTTAAGGGAGGTAAATTATTTTCTAAGTTAGATCTCAAGAGTGCATACCATCAAATTAGGTTGCATGAAGATTCCAGGCAGTTTACAGCATTTATAACTATGGAAGGCACTTTCCAATTCACTAGGATGCCTTTTGGACTGTCTTCAGCTGCCAGTGTCTTCCAACAGGCAATGTCACATGTCTTTAGAGGGGTACGAAATATAATATTTTTTCAGGATGACATCTTGATTTTTGGTCAAACTGAAACTGAGCACAATTTAGTTCTCAGAGATGTGTTGTGCTTACTCAGAGAAGCAGGGTTAACATTGAGGAAAGATAAATGGAAATTTTTGGTTGAGGAAATAGAATACTTGGGACACACAATTTCTGGTGAAGGGGTCAAGCCCAAGGAAGACTTATTAAAGGCTATTAAGTCTGTACCTATTCCATGTGACAAAGAACAATTGCGTTCTTTTATGGGGCTCATTGAATATTACAGCAAATTTGTAGAAAACTTTGCGATGAAAACAGAGTTCCTGCGGAAACTGTTACGCAAAGGTATTAGTTTTAATTGGGAGCCTGATCAACAGGTTGCGTTTGATATGGTGAAACAAGAGATTTGTAATGCAGGGATATTAACACCTTTTGACACACTTCGCAAGACGATTTTAACAGTGGATGCTAGTGCGTGTGGTGTTGGAGCAGTGTTGTCGCAAGTGAGTGGCAAGAGAGAAGTAACAGTGGCTTTTGCTTCGCGCTCCCTAACGGAGAGTGAACGTAACTATTCCGTGATTGAGCGTGAGGCGTTGGCTGCTACTTGGTCGGTGGAGCATTTTAGAACCTTTCTATGGGGTATAAAGTTTACGTTGCGTTCCGATCACAAACCCCTGCTGAAAATTTTAAGTCCAGGTGGGGCTGGTAAGGGCTCTGCCAGATTAGCTAGATTAGCCTCCAAGTTGCAGGAGTATAAATTTGTGATTGAACACATTCCTGGATGGAAGAATTCGCAAGCGGACTGTTTATCTAGGTTGCCGTTGGGGTGTGGAGATGTCAATGACAAACAAGTGGTATGTGGAGAGGAGGAAGGTGCTGTAGCTTGGCTGTCCGATGTGGTAGACTGTGGGGCTGGCACCTTTGGGGCTGAAGATTGGGAACGGTGTATGGAGAAGGATACTATATTGGGTGAAGTGGTACATATGGTTTTAAGAGGAAAAAGGAGAGAGAGTGCAGTCAGTATAGCAGTACGACCTTATGTAAAACTAGTTGATGAATTGACATTAATTAATGGGAAGTTATTAATGAGGAATGACAAATTTGTACCTCCAGAGGGTATCAGAAGAAAGATTTTTGCATTGGCCCATGAGGGTCATCTGGGACAGACCTTGACGAAAAAAAGAATTAGAGAGAATTTTTGGTGGCCTGGTATGGACGATATGATTTCGCAATGGGTGGATGAGTGTATGGTCTGCAAGGAAAATGAAAAGAGATTAAAAACTGGAGCCACGAGTGTGTCTGGGCATATAGAAGACCCAGGTTCTTCTTGGAGTACTGTTTGCTTAGACTTTATTGGTCCTATTCATGACTTGAGGAACAATGTTCAAAATGCCTTAGTCATGGTTGATGTTCATTCAAAATGGATCATAGTCAAATTCTTGCGGGACATCACAACGAGAAGTACCATTGATACTTTAAATGGAGTTTTTCTTGAAGAGGGTCTTCCACGTATTTTGATAACTGACAATGGGACCCAACTTACATCAAGGGAGATGAGGGACTTTCTGGACAGTCAGGGGATTATTCATCACCGCACGGCTTTATACAATCCTCGGGCAAATGGTATGGTCGAGACAATAAATCGTTTGGTGAAAGGTACCATTCTTATGGCCATTCAAAGTGAGAAAGAGGTGACGAAAATGGTGGAGGATATGGTTTGGGCTCATCGTACCACCATTAACAAAGCAACGGGTTGTTCTCCGTTTGAAATGATGAGAGGCAGAAAACCTGGATCGAAATTAACCCCTGCTTGGATGTTGTATGGTAATTCCAAGTCTATTGAAGTTAAAAGGGAAATGAAAAAAAAAAGTGACGTAGTCGTAGGGGATTGGGTAAAAATCAAACGAGGGAGACTATCTGGTGGTCTTTCAAAATTTATGGGTCCATTCAAAGTTAGGCAAGCGAGTAAAGGGTATGTGGTGTTAGAGAATGGTAACAAATGGAATAGACGGAGAGTAGCACTATATCAAAAAGGGAGTGATAGAGATGTGAAACTGATGCGTGATGTGTCGGATGGCAACAATTTTATGATGATGAGTGATGAAGAATTGGGCTGTACATCCAATGGTAGAGTTTGTGAGGACCATTCTGGAAGCAATCGTTCTCAAAGCGGTGATGTTAATCCCGGTGATTGCAACCCAGGTTTAAGTGGGAACTATCGAAGTCAAAGGTCTCGGAAACCACCTAGTTATTTGGAAGACTATGTTCAATTCAAATGAATGAATTGCTTTACTCAAAAGTTTTTTTTTTTTTTTGTATATACACTCTATAGAGTATAGATTCTGTACTAGTATATTTGTATTAGTTTTGTTAGTTTTTTTAGAAAGGCGGGAGATGTGTTATGATGTGTTATGTTGTCATGGCGCCGTGGGGATTCGGTATTGGAATGTGGGAGCGAGGGCGGCGGTTGGATTGAGGACAGTGAGATGTGACTGGCGTGGAGGAAGGAGACGTTCTTGTTCGCTACAATAAAGCTTACGGATTACCTTTAAATAATCAATATTGTGAGCCAGTCCCGTTACTTCAGAAACCTTGTCTACTTTTGAGAAATTCGTAGTTTTTTCACTTTGCCCAACTTTGCAGCCAAGTTTAAAATGTCACCTACCACTAGCCAAAACTAAAAGCCTTAGGCAAAAATTTGTAGATTTACTCATGTGTAAATGTACTCTTTCATCTAGGTGTAAATCTACACTTTTTTGCTGTTCAGCATTTCTGACTATATTTACTCCTAGGTGTAGATATACATTTCTCCACCCCCTGAAACCATGGAATGGAGACTTCTAAGAATGAACTTCTGAGTGTAAAGGTGCTACTACTACTAGGCAGATGTCTCTACCACCAAGGCGGAGAACTCCCTATGGTACAGTACATGAAAAACTAATAAAAGTTATTCATTTGTAAAACAAATATGAAAAATATATAATTGAAAAAAAAAGATAAATTGAATAAAGTAATCATTACTAAACTAGAACTAATAAAATAAAATGTTATAGCACATTAACTCCGATTAAATGCTAAGTAAATAATAATGCAATACATTAATCTAATTTATAAATATTACTTTTAAGCACATTTAAAAAAAATCCTACCCTCAGTATCATTTTAGAATTAAACGTACATGTGTGGAGACCCAGTAAAGATAGGAGATTTGGAGGTGGAGATTTTCACCCCTAGGTTTGTGAGTTGCATTTTGCAGCACGTAAGAAGTACTAAAGTAGTACTACTATGCGGACTACAAAATTAAGTTTGTAAACTGGATTCTTAGACTCTAAAATATTGTTTGAGAGACATAAACAACCAAAAATAGTTTTTTGGTCTTCAGTGTCTCAGATTCCTAACTCAGATTGTTAAATCTCTCGATGTTTCAGGTCAACATGATTCCAGTCCTTTCCTTTCCCACTTCATTGTTTTCCACCTGGTTCAAGTTAACACTAATGAATAATTTAACCTACAGCGAGCACTTGCTTGTTAAATGAAAACCTTGGATTAACAACATGGGATTCTACCAAATAAAGTGATCTGGCATTCCTATCCCAGGCACTCCCAAACTTGGAAAAATTAGTAGCCAGACTGCGTCCTTGTAGCCTAAAGCCTGCGCTGAGTTGAACTCTTGATCTTTTCTATTTCCTCCACTCCACGCTTTTCAGAGCGGGTATCACTCAAACTGAAGGGCATTATTATGAGCCCCATTGCGTCGTGCTTGCACCACGCAATGTAGTGCAAGCGTGACACAACTTAAAATAGAGATTAATGGAGCCAGGCAAGGCCACTCTGTGTGGCCCTGATTGGATCGATAAATCTAAAGTAAAGCAACGCAGTGCAAATCACTCCATTGCCTTACTCTGCACTGGGAAGGCATTCCATGGGGTTGCGTGGGTGTTCCCACGCCACTCTCATGGTTTTTGATGAACTCCAAGATTTACCAAAACTGGTGATCCTGGGAATGCACCAAAAAGACACACCTTCTCAGGTGAGGTGTAACAAATAGAAATACCTTTATTTCTTCTCATTACTTCCTCTTTGTATGTGTGCTGCATGCTGCAAACTGCATTCTGCAGCACACATAGAATGGGGAATATGCCTGTCAGGATTGTTTTAGTGCAGGAAGGTGCCCCGTCCTGCAGAAAATAATCCTGCATGTAACACAGGCATCCTTGCAGTGTGGTGCTAGGGTGCCTCCGTTGGTGATACGCTGCCAAAAGGGCATCAGCACATTGGAAAAAAGCAAGAAAGCACCATATTGCATTATATACAGTGCATTCCTGTCCTTTCCCTGTGAAGCAGTGCAGTGCAGTAAGGTGACCTGCTGCGTTGCACTGCGTCACATTCTCATACATAGGCCCCTGAGTATGTGGGATGGCGCTGAACTCTGCAATGGGCAAGTGAGCTGAGCACACCCTGTCAACTACCAAACTATGGAATCTCCACTTCTCCTAAATGAGTAGTAACTAATGTATATGGGTAAATTTAACTCTGATATCGTGGCATCTTGAGTTGGAAATCTAGGGTTGGAATCTTGGAGGTGGGAGGTTGTTTGGGAGACGGGGTTTTGGTGTGTGAGAAATGAAATTCGCTCAGTGAGAGAGATGGGCTGGTTTCAAGGGACTAAGCTGATCCTACCATGCTCCTTGAAAGGGTGATAAACAGTTAGGCCACCTTGGCCACTCCATTATTGTACAAACCAGAGTGGATTAGACAAAGTTTTGGTGGCCAGGTCTGGCTCTATTGGTGAAAAGACATGCGTGGGATTGTTTTGAGTGCAGTTGTAGTGACAATGTGCTGAAGACAGGCACTGCTCCATTGAAACAAGACACCTTCCTAGTGATCCATGCAAGGAGGTCACCATTGATCTGGCTGAGTAGGGAACATTCTAAACTACATCCTTTGGGGATTGTGGATTTGTTTTCAAAGTGCCCAGAGGTGAAGCGCGTTGCAGACATCAGTTCAAAAGGTATACATTTCTTCAGGGAAGGTTTCCCAAAATCACTTATGTCTGATAATGGTCTCAAAAGAAATTGAAGATTATCTGACCTCTTCAGGGACTGAGCATAAAAAATGTGCTCCCTTTCATCCTTACATCAATAAAATAGTGGAACGATTTAACAAAACTTTAGAGAAAAGCATGCAGCTTTCAAAAGCTTGTGGTTTGCCTAGTAAGGAGGAATTGAGGAAAAGACTTGTTTTCCAGACCTCTTTTACTTACATTTGCAGAATTTGCTGTTAGTTAAGTTGAGCAACTTTCTTCTTATTTAAGTTGAGCAGACAAGGGTTTATTTAATGTCAATTGAGTGAAAAAGGTTTTTCAATTGTTTTCTTGATTGATGGTGAAGTCATGCTGTGGTTGGTTAATCAGCTGGGAAGCCTCGCTGAGATTGGTGAGACATCACCACAAAGCCTGTTTTGAAAAACCCGAAAGTTTATGTTGTACTGTCTATTCAGGGTCAAAAAATACTGGCTGAGGGAATACCTGCATATAAAACGAGGATGGACATCTGGTTCTGTACCTGTACCTGAATTTACGGATGTTATGACTATACTGCTTCTGATAATCACTTACAATTTCTTTTAAAGGGTATTTTTAACATTAGAAAGTTAGATTTCTTGAAACAATGAATGAGAGAAAGCAGTTACCCCGACCTACATAGTCGAAGGCATTGAACAAATGGGATCAAATGCCTGCAGTGAAGGCAAGGAAGAAAATGATAAATCAAGTGAAGGCCTTGTTCAAATAGTTGGTGTAAAGCAAATGTGATTGACAGGAGCAATGTTGGAGAGAGGATTGATGGAGAGCGTGACAGTATTCCCAGCAATAGTTAAAAAACTAATGATAGAAAGAATACAAAGGATGAAAATAACAAAATTATGGTACAGATGAGGAGGATCATTTTTTATTAAAGATCTTTTGAACTCCAGACCTCCTCCATATACTAACAAGGCACAGAACTCAGGAAATTGACACTGGTCCTACCAGAGTACCGGATTATTAACTATTAACATTTGAGGAAATGTTACAAGGGACAATTGATTTGAATAGGCAATTCAGTAGACTATTGTCATGCAAAATTGACGAAATGAGTTATTTGATCAAAGAAGCAGCCAGATGTGCAAATGAAACACATGATAAACTGGAGAAACTTGTTGTTGAGTGTGAGGTTGACAAGAATAAGGTACAAATGTGACAAAAAGTTACAAAATGGATTTAACATACAATGAAATAAAGTAATTGGGTTTAATGACTTTGAGAGCACGTTAAATATTTAATTGAGATAACAAGGGAACGAGTGACTTGAAGAAATACAGATAAAAATGGAAGAGAGAAACAGCAAGTAAAAAGAAAGTCAGGGAGAGTAAGGCGAAGGGATCAATTAGTGATTCAGAAGCGAGCATAGGAAAGGTTATGGAATTTCCATTGAGAGAAGTACATTGGGGAAATCTAGTTCATGTACTGTGGACGAGAGCAAATCTTTATGCCTTTACTATGGATTTTCCAAAACTAAGAGAAGAACCTGAGAAATACTACAAAGAAGTTCATAAGCTGACAATTTCACTAATACTGAGGACTGATTTGAATTTAATTGTTAGAAATTGTCATACTTACTGATTTGAGGTCATAATATAAAGCAGCTGTTGCTTGGCCGACTGAAGAACTAACTATAGTTGCTCTAAATTATGCTCCTTCCCAGAAGGTAGATTGCTGACTTGGAAAAGAATGCGCCTAAAATGCATATTAATTGGGCAAAGATTCAGACAACTTACAGGAATCAAAGGAGTTGGTGCATGCTTATTATGAGAGGCTTGTGCAGAGTTTTAAAAATCACAGACAAGTTGTGGATCCCAAGAAGGATGGTGTCAGTGTTTCTGTTTCTATTTTAATTATAAATTTGCGTCCTGAATTGAGTAGTGATATACAGCAAAGTGAAATATGCTGGCAGATTAAGAGTATAGATGAAATTTGAAGTTGGCCAAATACCACAGTGATTGGTTTGATGCAAAGCAGAAGAGAATCAAGGAGAAGTTGGTGTTTGATCAGACAAAACAATTTGAGGGGGGTGCTCAAAATCAGTTGATGGGTCCAGACTTGGGTTATGTTCAATCTGGAAATGTTGGAATGAATGGGATGACACAGATGCAAGGTGTGAGAATGGGAAATGAGAAACACATGAAATCAAATGGCTACAGAGAAATGCAAATTCAAGGTGGAGGAAAAGGGATCATGAACAATGCTGGAATTATTGTGAATGTTAAAATGTTAAAATGTTAAAAAAAGAAGACTGTTTGCCACTTCTGTGGGACAATTGGGCACTGGAAACAGGAAAGCAGACAAAATCTAGATAAAATACATAAAATTATATAGCTAATTGCCCCTTCTCAGTAGCCTTCTGTGTAGAGTATGCCTGGTCAGAAAAAGTTTTGCATGATGACTGTTCCGTTTTCTTCAGGGAATAATTCACACTGACGGTGCATGAGAGAAAAGGAGAATTGCTTATTTGGAGAAGTCCTGAAGGTATACCAAAGTGACCCATATATTGCTGATGAAGTAAATGGTCACCCACTTCATTTTTGATTGATTCAAGAGATACCAATTTTACAGTTCATTCCGTGGAAGTCCCAAACCTACCCCTCTCAAGAAGAGAAGTCCAAGTTGCAGGGATCAGTAATAAATCTGTTTTTAAACAAATTACAGCAAAGGTCCCAGTTAAAATAGGACAGATCAAGAATAAAATAAGTTTGTTTGTATGTAATTCATGTCCTGCGAACCTATTGGGCGGCGAAATGCTTTGCAAAATGAATTATGTCATTTACAGCACACCGGATAGTGACTCAGTGTTTAAAATTAAATCACAAGACTCAAGAGTTCATTGTTCCAAGCTCTACCATAAGATGACCTCCTACTGGATTTAAGATGTACTGTCATCGCAAGGTATGGGGTGTTTTCTTGAAAAAAGGTAGGACTGATAAAGAGTGCTGAACCGGTTAAAATTAGAGTTAAGCCTAATGCCACATTTCTCAGAATTAAACAATACAAACTGGAAAGAGCGATGCTAAGGAAGGAATTAAACCAGTTATTGATAAAATGATTGAGCAAGGATTTCTTCAGAAGTGCTTGGTAACCCTTGCAATTCTCATGTGATGGGGATAAAGAAACCTAGTGTAAAGTGGTGCATTGTCTAAGATCTTACTAACATTAGTAAAATTGTTGTCCTACATTGTCCAGTGGTACCAAATCCAGATCCTGATACCAAACACATCACTAAAGGCATACAGGAATTCCACAGTAGATTCACGCTGCTCACAGAAAAAGAGTAAAGGTGGCAGGTGAAAAAGTGATGAAAACCACTGTTTCACAGAAAGAAGCTCAGGTTCAAAGAGTGAATCACGAGAGGTACTGACAATTTTGCTGGAAGTCTTGGTGAAAATCATGAAACAGGTGAAGAAAGTGAAGTCACAAAAGTCCAGATCAATGAAAGTGAGAGTTCTGGTGAAGTACCTAGTACCTCTACTGGTGGTGATATAGTCCAGTTTCAAAACAGGGATAAGAGGGAAGAGCTGTTGCAATGTCAAAGTCAAAGGCATGTGTGGCAACAGGAAGTAGTAATCTCTGGTCCAAAGAATGAAAGACTGCAGTTGAAAATTCAAGTTACAAGAACCCTCAGAGGAAGAAAGCAGTTCACAGTAAATCGTACAGTCAACGTTGATCAGGGTTCAAGATCATCAGTAAGCAAAGAAGCCAGTAAAAGGAATTTAAAAAAAAGTATTTGCAAACAACTTGCAAAAGAACACAGTGTCAACAATAGAATCAAGAGAGACTAAAGCCAGTTAATAAAGGTTCTGCAATAAATGAAACCGATCCTGAAAACAGTGAGAATGAATCACCTGTTGGTAAAAAAAAAACAGCTAGAAAGAGAACACCAAACAAATGTATGCATGGGCATAGCTTATGTCAGAAGAAGAATAAGCATCATAGAATTACAGTCCAATAAATCATTGGTAATACAGTGTTGAAAGTGAGTTTAAAAACCAATCAGAGGAAGAAGAAGAACCACCCTGAATTATATAAAGACTGTAAAATCTAAAGTCTTTCAGCTGAAATAAATGGAGAAAGAGAATTACTAACAGTATGAACTGAAGGAGCTTTGAAAAATAAATATTTTAAAGTTTTATTTTGATTATTGTTTTAAAGAAATAATAAGAAAAGAAGAAATCCATTATTGCTTTAAAGAAAGTTTTTGTTAATGTTGAATTTTTGAGCCCTGTAATCAACTCTAGTTTCAGTAGAAAATGGAGTTCAGAAAATGCTGTAAGTTATTGGTTTAATTATCTTATTGATAACGTTAACAGTCTTAATTGGCCTGTGCTCATGCTTTTTATCTCTGGTAGGATATGTCTCCACAAGGGTTGAATTAGCTACAGTGCATAATGAAGTGAAATATAATACATTTATTCATAGGAAAAGTTTAGTTGGTGGTTTCAAGATAACATCCATACTACAATGATAGAAGGATTATCAGATATCATGAAGGTTGCGGGTGAGGGGGTTACATACTTTCAGCTTCCGATATCATACGGATCATCATGCACAGCATTTGTAACAATAATGTTTTTCTCCTTACTTGTTAGATTCCAACATGCCACTGAAAGATTTACACATCTGGGAAAAAGCAAGCTCTAGTAATATCAAATGTGGTAAAGTTTTAAAAATGATTGCGCAAATTAAGCATGAAACCAAAACATTTACATGGGGATATGTGTGTGGTTTAAGTGAAGGAGAACATGAATTTATTAAACAATACAATGAGAGAAGAATAAAGATTGTGAAGGACTGGAGAGATGCAGAAGTTATAGATGAACAAATTAAGGAAGATTATATATGGTCCAATCTACATCTTAGATTGAGAATGGAGCAGGAAACGAGAGATGAACCGTGTATGATGCACTGAGAACCTCTTAAAAGTGGTAAGACCAAATTTGTGGGAAAAAGTGAGTGTGAATGGAATATACGTGGTGATTACTTGATTGGTCTTTGTTTATTTTAATTTGCCACAAAATTGGGTTGCATCAGTTATCTTACTTTACTATTTCCTAGAGTTTTTCATGTGAGTGAATTGGATGATGTTTCTGGTTAGCACAGAGTGAAACAAGGATTTAGACAGGTTGATTTCGATATAATAGGTGCTATTATCCCTTATATAATGTAGCAATAAACAAAGTGAAAATTAAGCATTTATTTACTTTGGTGAATAGACTTGCTCTGAGTACAGCAAGAGCACAAACTCAAATAAATTCTGAGATAATGGCTAATAATGGTATGGTTATGCGCGCAAGCCTAGCATTAATTATTAAGAATGGCAGTGTTTGTAAAGGATTAAAGATAAGAGGTGCTATACCTTAATTCCTGATAACAGCCCTATGATTAACTCATATCTCAAATCTAACTAATATTTCTCATGAGCTTCAATCTTTTGAAGGGCGTGGCTAATAGGAAGCTGTAGGATCCTGGATTACTGAAATAGAGAAGAGTTTTAATAAGGTTAGTGATTGATTCGACACTTTGTGAGGGGGGATTTTGCTCTTAGCATTAACCCCAGAAATAATTCTAATGATTTGTGCCATTATATTGTTTAATTTATTAAAAGTTTCCGAGTGTTTAATCGAACATTGAAAATATAAAAATAAAGAGAGATCATTAAAGAGGAAATGGTCCGAAACCTATGAGATGGAGGCTATCAATGGTTGGGTCTACAACCAGTTAAAGATGGTGAAGGAGATATCCAGAAAGAAGCAGACTGACTGAATGTGCTCCTGCCTAATAAATGTTGATTAGTCGTGTTTAGGTGACCATAAAATAATCAGAGGGGGGGGACTGTTAAATCGCTTTATTTTTTAGATTTCTAACTTCTGTATTAATAATGATGAGAGAAGAGACATGGTCTATGGTAGCACAGCCAGTGTATGGGTTTGTACACTACCATACTCCGGCCACCAAATCACAACACTAAGTCAGGCCTAAGGGGGGGGGGCCTGGCAGTATATATATATATATATATATATATATATATATATATATATAGCTCAGCTTAGACATCTGCATTCATTAATTACAGTCAGTTGATTCAGGCTTACAAATAATAAAGCTCACCAATTGGGCAGTAGATAAAAGAGTGCCACTACTTTTATTTAATGTTTATGCTCATCTCACTCCAGCGAGAAAGAAAAGGCTCTTGGAAACAATAACATCAAGTTTAACTGACTTGAAACAAGTTAATGTAACATGGGACATCATTTTAACAGAGCATTTCAACACAAACCTAATTAACTCTCTGGATGATGATGACATGCTGACTGGGGAGAATTCTTTCTGGCAGGTCCCGGCACAGACAAAGCATGCCACCAAATGGCAGAATCTAGTTGACGAAGAACTTGTGACAATTATGGAATACTCAGGCATGAGAGTGCTGAACGGATGGTTCAGTGATTACATTCCTCTAAACTATACCTATTTTGGACCGAACTCAAGATCATTTATTGCAATTAATTTCCGATTCAACAATATAAATTATTTTGCTCCACAGAAAGCAATCACTCATATCAAGCACTAACTTTAGGGCTCACGTCTCAATGTCACACTCTGGCGTCAGCGGACATAGGACTTCTACATTCAGTCAACTTAACACGTTTGAGACGGAACAGTGAATCTATAGCAGAACTTGCTAACCAGGCGAGAAGCCTAATGCCTAACATGAGTACTAGGTGCACCCGCTTAGATGCCTGGGTAAAGTTCTGTGAGGCACTACTATCACAAGCCACGTCCAGGAAAGCAAATTCATCCAAAGTGAGACGACAACCTAACGTTCTCTTAGCCGAGAGTATTGCTGAAAAGAGCTGAGGAAAGACACTAAACATCTAAGAACAGGAGCCAAGCAGTTCTCCTTCTGGGAAAGAGCAAAAGCCCTAAAAACACAGCACAAACAACTAATTTGGGAGGAAAAGACAGCTGTTAACCACTTCGCTGCCAGGCCTATTCCCCCTCCTGTTCCAAGCCTTTTTTTGGCAATTTGGGGTAGTTTGCGCTTAGGTCCTCTTAACCTTTTGTCCACATAAGCTATACACGCCAAATGTGTCCTTTATTTCCAACATCCTAGGGATTATAAAGGTATTCAGAGGTTGTGGGTTCCCCTGGAGGACACCAAGAAATTAGCCAAAATACAGCTAAAATTTGTTTATGGGGGGAAAATGGGAAAAAGTGCTGCAGAAGAAAGCATGTGGTTTTTTCCCTGCGAATGGCATCAACAAAGGGTTTGCGGTGCCAAAATCAGCATCTTCCCATCTTTCAGGAACAGGCAGACTTGAATCAGAAAACCACATTTTTGCCATTTTATTGGGGCATACCCCATTTGTACTATTTTTTGTGCTTTCAGCATCCTTCCAGTTAGTAACAGAAATGGGTGTGAAACCAATGGTGGATCCCGGGCAGCTAAACACTTCTGAAATGTAGACAGAATTCTGAATTCAGCAAGGGGTCATTTGTGTAGATCCTTCAAGGTTTTCCTACAGAAAGTAACAGCTGAAATAAAACAATATTGAAATTGAGTTGAAAAAAACAGCCATTTATGTCCACTTTTTTATCTGTAACTTTTTTCATCAATGGCAGATTTCTTAAAGCAATATACTGTTACGTCTGCTGGACTCATCACATTTTCCCAAATAAAACGTACATATTTTTTGCAAAGTGCCTAGCTGTGGATTTTGGCCTCTAGCTCCGTCGGCACCTAGGGAAACCTAGCAAATCTATTAAAAAAATTAAACTAGACACCTAGGAGAATCCAGAATGGGGTGACTTGTAGGGCTCTCACCAGATTCTATTACCCATAATCCTTTGCAAACATAAAAATTTGTCAAAAAAAACTCTTTTTCCTCACATTTTGGTGATGGAAAGTTCTTGAATCTGAGGGCAGCCACAACCTAGCGTTCCCTAAGTCTCCCAATAAAAATGGAACCTCACTTGTGTGGGTAGACCTAATCCCTGCAACAGGAAATGTCCCAAAACACAACGTGGACGCATCACATTTTCCCCAAAGAACACGGATATGTTTTTTGCAAAGTGCCTAGCTGTAGATTTTGGCCTGTAGCTCAACCGGCACTTAAGGAAAACTACCAAACCCAGATATTTTTGAAAACTAGACACCTAAGGTAATCCAGGATGGGGTGACTTGTGGGGCTCTCACCAGGTTCCGGCACCCAGAATCCTTTGCAAATCTCAAAATGTGGCAAAAAAAAACACTTTGTCCTCATGTTTCGGTCATGGAAAGTTCTGGAATATGAGGGGAGCCACAAACTTCCTTCCACCCAGCGTTCCCCCAAGTCTCCCGATAAAAATGGTACCTCACTTGTGTAAGTAGGCCTAGTGCCCGCGACAGGGACGTGTCCAAAACACAACATGGACAGAACAAAATTATCTATTACAAAACTACTTGTTTTTGCAAGGGTGGTACCTGCATTTTTGGTCCTGGGCTTGGCAGCCATCTAGGGAATCCTACAAAACTCAGACATTCTTTAAACCTAGACACCCGGTGGAGTCCAGGGAGGGTGTGGCTTGCGTGGATAGCCTTTACGGTTAGAGTGGCTTGTGCCACAAGCAACAGTGTCCACTCTGAACAATTCCCTGAACAATTTCACTCCAGTGTAAAAGTTATCTAGGTACAAATGGCCTGGTTTGTTTAACAGTCGCCTACTAAGTTCCCACACAATTTTCTCACTAACTCCAAAAGAGGGCGGAGAACCAGGGGGGTCAATACTGGAATCCCTACCAGTGTAGACCCGGAAATTATAAACATATCCTGAACTACTTTCAGACAGCATATACATCTTAATTCCATACCCTGCCCTCTTGCTAGGAATGTACTGTCTACAAACCAAACGTCCCTTGAACAGGACTAAAGACTCCTCCACAGCTATTTCTTTCCCTAAAACATAGACCTCTGAAAACTGATCTACAAAACGATCAAGGGCAGGCCTCATCTTAAAAAGACGGTCAGAATCAGAGTGATCTTGTGGCAAGGCTAAAGCATTATCAACAAAATGCAGCATCCGAAGAAGCAAATACCGATTATGACTCACGCTTGCAGGAAATAAAGCTGTTGCCATCAAGGGACTAGTAGACCAATATGAAGACAGTGACGGCTTCCTTATCACCCTCATCAAAAACGTTAAACCCAAGAACTTTTTCAACTCTTCCAGATGAGTGGGAATCCACTGGGTAGCTCTAGAGTGTGGCCTAAGTCTGGCACTGTTGTCCCTCAAATACTGCTCAGCATATACATTAGTCTGCTCAACAATCTCTCCCAAAAATACATCGATCATAAACAACTCAAAGAAATTGATAGGCAAAAAGTTTTCAGCATTCACTCTACACCCCGGGAGACCAGTAAAGGCAGGCAGCACTGGCTGCTCCCTGTCTGGGGCAACTCAGAGTTCAGGTCTTCCAATGGGAAGCCTTTCAGCCGCTGGCTGCTGCACTCTTGGCACATCAGTGTCCTCCTCCAAAACAGGCACTTCATCCGCAACTGATAGTGGCTTCCTAATCAGTTGAGTCCTCTCGGACAGAAAATTCACTGCCAGAATCTTGCACTTCCTCCTCTGCCTCAGATGTAGTCAGTCTCAGAATCACAGTTAGAAGATGACTCAAAAAGCACACCAACAACCTGCTGAGCGGTCACCCTGTGGCTAGCCATGATCCTTTCTTAGAAAAGTAACTTGACAAATGCTCCAACAACAACCAGCACTGTGTAAAATAAGTAATAAACAAAGTGCGGCTTTATCACAAAGAGTTATGTACTCAAAAACTATACCACTCACTTGCCTGAAAAAGCTAGACTCACCAGCAACTACCCTGCCCAGCCACGGCAACCACCAATGATATCTCACTAAAAAGTAAAAAGAAAAGAAAATTACATATAAGACAACACAAATATCATCATGCAGAAATCTAGGGACAATTTCACACACAATCCTGCATTTAGTACACCATTCACAAAAATGTCATTCTGCATGGCAACAATACTCATTAGGAGTAAATTGTTTTACCTTACCCGAAACATACGCAACTGCAGGTCAACCACTGCCAAAAGGGCAAGGAGTCACGGCAAAGGAAGCAAAAGCTTTGAACTAGAACAAAAAGGAGAAGAAAAATGTTATAATCATAAATTCAAATACTTTGCCAGTTGACAAACACCCCACCACCAAACATTTAGAAATGTTCCCTGGGGTCTAGTGGTTTCTGTGCCACTTAGGGGCAGATGGGCCTAAAAACTAGGCTGATCTATCCCAAAGGTGGGGGGGAAGGGTGCAGAAATGGCCAACAGTCATGTGCCCCCTTTGGGGGATGGGGTCAACCTATGACCAAGGGGCTGGCCCCCAAACAAAAAAACAGAAACAAAAACAATCCCTGGCGCCTTAGTGGATTCTGCCCCCCTTGAGGTCAGATGGGCATAAAAAAGAAAATAGGCTGAAATGCCCAACAGTTGTGTGCCCCCTTTGGGGAGTGACCCTTGCCCAAGGGATCGCCCCCCCACACAAAAATAATCCCTGGTGTCTTTGTGCTGCCTGCCCCCAAGGGGCAGATGGGCCTAAAAATAATAGGCTGATCTGCCCCAAAGGGGGGCAGAAATGACCAACAGCCATATGCCCCCTTTGGGGGGGTGACCCTTACCCAAGGGACTGCCCCCTCCACACTAAAAACCAGAAACAAAAATAATCCCTGGCTCCCTGGCCCTTTAGTGGATTCTGCCCCTCCCCCCCCCTTGGGGGCAGATGGGCCTAAAAATAATAGGCCGATCTGCCCCCAAGAGGGGTAGAAATGGCCAACAGTTCTGTGCCCCCTTT
Source organism: Pleurodeles waltl (assembly GCF_031143425.1). NCBI lineage: Eukaryota > Metazoa > Chordata > Amphibia > Caudata > Salamandridae > Pleurodeles > Pleurodeles waltl. The sequence continues at coordinate 1,029,189,708 of NC_090449.1, read as the reverse complement.
GGGGAGTGACCCCTGCCCCAGATAGATCAGTGTCACCTAATGAGTTTCGACCCCCCCTTCCCCTCCCCGGGAGCCAGGAGGGGGGCGAAACATAGAAAAATATATTGCCCCAAAGGCAGCGACCTTTGCCCAAGGGGTCGCTGCCCTAAAATTAAAATTGCACAAATCCCTGGTGCATAGTGGGTTTTGACCCTCGGGGGGGACAGATCAGCTGAAAAAACAGCTGATATAGCCCCCCAGGGGTGCCAAAACACGAATATTGTCCCCCAGGGAGCTACCCTAAATCACCAAAAAAACTTCCCTGGTGTCTAGTGGGTGGATTCCTGCTCCATGATTGCGGGCCTCAAAACAGACACAGGGGGAAAGGAAAACTCTTTCCTTTCCCCCGGTGTCTGTTTCCCCCACCCAACCGCCCCTCAGGAGGACTCACGAAAGGACATTCTTCTTCTTGGAAGCGCTGGAAGCAAATGCTTCCACCACGTCCCCGGCAGCATCTGATGATGTTGGCGCACTGAGAGCGTGCCGACGTCATTAGATTGCCAAGGGGGGTGTCAGGGTGGCAGGGGAAGTGCTTCCTCTGCCATCCCTGACCAGGGTGTGTGGGTGGGCCGGGTGTAGGACGAGCTGGTCTCGTCCTCGGCACACGAGCAATGTAGCTGAGGACGAGACCAGCTCATCAACGGCACCCAAAAGTGATTCTGGTCACGGCTAATATTTGATGCTAGGCAGACAACCTCTAGTCTAGGAAATTCTTGTAAACCATAAATGGGCTTAAAAGACTAGTGAATGTGATAAGCTATTCCAGTGTACCTGAGGCACAATGGGCTTCTTATCTAGTTGATATTTTCACCATCAACAAAAATCATTTCGACTTTCTCTGAAACAACGGCCATAGACGAAGGTCAAACAAATCTCTGTCCGCTGCAGGAACCCCAAATATGACCCCCAGTGAGGTAATACCACTGTCAATCCGTGAGGTTAAAATAGTCATATTTGCAGGGCGCTGCAATTGAGCGCCAGCCCACAAAGGTATACCACAGACCATTTTTAAAGAAGACCCCGAATATTGGTCAGCGGCGCTATCTGCTCTTTTTACAGAAATTCAGATAAACTCGATCACTCCAGAGAGCTGACTTGGCTCTGTCGTCAATCCAAAACTCAAAGGTGGAGACAGGGCCATCCCTGCAAATTACAGACTGATCGCGCTCCTAGGTGCGGAAGCAAAGCATTACACTTCTCTAGTACTAGCAGATCTGATGATTGCTCAACCTCGAATTACATAATTCATATGATAACCAATCAGGTATCAGGCATGGAACCGGCACAATAACATTCCGGCAACCACTTTCAAGATGGAACAAAGGACAATATCAAAGAATAAATTACATCTCTGCTTTGTGGATTTTAAAGCAGTTTTTGACTGTGACAACAGGGACTCTGGTTCAAAATAAGGGAATTCTATAAAACAGCTCTACTCAGAGACTTGGATCCAGGTGAAAATAGATGATGGAACAAGGTTATCCCGAAAAAATACCAACTAATCAAGGCTGCAAGCAGGGATGCGTGCGGGCGCCTTATCTTTTCAATTACACATTTCAGACCTTTCTCCATCATTGGATCAGGTAAATTCCCACCCGCCCAGCTTGTCTGCTATGTCTGATCCACCTCACTTAAATAGATGATATTGTGCTATCCAGACTGATGACAGTGGGCCTACCAAGACTAGTAAACACTTTGGCCATTTACGTCAAGACAAACAATCTAGAGCTAAATACAAAAATAGCAGAAACAATGTCTATCTCTAGTTGACCAGGGAGTGGGGCTATGAACTGACTAAACAACTCACCCCTGGAAGTGGTAGGCAGCTACAAGTACCTCAGCATGAATTTAGACTCAAATGGAAGTTTCCAACACCAAAAACAGCATATGGCTCAAAAAGGAAAGCCACTAACTTATGCCCTTAGTTCATTGAGGGAAAACCTGGATGGCCCTTCCTCTTATCCATTATTTACAGTACTTTCAGCAAAACTGATCCCAACAGTCACTTATGCAAGTGCAGCCTTGGGAGGACAAGACACAGTCTTATTGGACAACTTGCAGACCAGTCCTTACAGGAAAGCATTCTCCTTGCGAAAAACATTTTCACTGGCACAAACCTATCTTGAGTTAGGCCTTAAAAACCAAGATCTGCACAGAAGATCAACACCTATACAATGCAGGTTCAAAGTACGGCAAATGCAAGATGAGCCATTAAATAGTGCCCTATGGGTGGCTATGAGAAGAGATCCAGTCTGCCTACTGTGAATATTTAGAAAATTCCATCAAATACTGACCTTGTCTGAACTATGGTCCACAAATCCAACCTATGACATCTTTAAAAGGGCTGTACACAAATCAGTAAAACTACAGTCGAGCCTGGCAGATAGAAACAACTTCTCAGGCCTGGACAGTGATGTCCATAGGCTTTGGCTGCACCCGGCACTAACAAGTCGGCCAAAATAGGACTCCACTGGATCGCTAGAATGCAGACTTTGTAAAGCCAAAAAGGAGGACTTTATCCACCTAGTCTGCATTTGTCCTACTTTACCTCCACCAAACTGTTAATAGCTGTGACGGATAAATAATGCTAGACTCCTGCTAGGTAGGTTATAGGGGATTGCTCTCACTTAAAGTGCACTTTTCAGTTTTTATTTTTAAATTATTAACTATAAAAGAGTGTCGATCAGCTCTTTTGAGGTATTTTCATTTTATTTATTTGAGAATGTGATTAAATATCGGTATGATTTTAACCAACTAAAACAATAAACTCTGGTTTGATTTGTATTAATAATGATTAAAATGTCTTTTTACACTTGGGTTACATTTATAAACTGAACTAACATAATTGCAATCGGAATACAATTAATACAATGTGTAGAAATGTGTTTATTAGTGTATTCTAGTTATGTCAGATTTCCTTTGTAAAATGCCATTTTAAACAAGATGGATGCCACTCACTCCTGCTTCCTCCACATGGTTAAACTGATGACATAATGGGTAATCCCAATGACCTAATGGGTAATTCCAATGCTGTAGTCGTCTTGCTAGGGTTGAATTTGCTATGGTGAAAATGTAAGATTGCACCAAATTTACAAATGTTTTGTTTTCATACTGGATCGATTAATTGATAGGCCAGCTACAACAACAAGACAACAGACACATTTCAGAAATCTGCTGGAGAGGAGGGGGCACCGCCGCAAAGCCCATCGTCGCCCCACCACCCAGATCTATTTGGGGAGAAGAGCTGTATACTGTGGGACATGTAATGGGAGGATGGAAAGGGAATGCCTCTTCAGTTGGGCTCAATTACACAAATCACATTTGTTTTGCACAGTCCGTAGGCTTTTTGTTCAACCTGGCCATGAACATCAGTCATAAACCAATTGCTCCACTTATGGCAATCTCTAACCAGAAATGTGTCCCAGAATTGTGCTATGGGTCCAGATATGGGGATATAGGGAAATGAGTAGTCTTCAGGTAGAAAACAATGTGTTTTTGACACCTTCTAAGGCTACTCCCAAGCACCTCAAATCAGATTGTTCATGAGGAGCTAGGTGCAGGCTATGTAGGGGATCAAATTAGGTTAGCCTCTTTATTATTATGGTGTTCCATATGGTGTAATCAATAGGCTTTGTTGAACAAGAACATCATACAGAATCACCTAACCTGTGATCAAGTGCTGAAGATCTTTCCTATTTTAGATCTGGCTTTAATCATTGGGTAAGGGTTCTTTGATCAGCAATCCTCAGGAAATCTTGAGCTCTGATAAACCATGAGTAAAAGAGACCTTGAAAGTTGCAAAGATCGGGGACAGAAGCACGCTGGAGCATAAAAAGCATTTCAATGCAAAGAATAAGCAGTGTTTAAGACTACCATTGGAATGGAACCACATCTCCACCTGGTACCAAATTGTTGGTCCGATCTATTCTCACCACATTTCGAATGGACTCTATAAGCTGACAATTAAGCTTCCACTGAACTAAACTGAATCAGAATCCATTTCATATGTCCTTGTGATGAAACCTCACCACAAAGCACACTTAATTCTATGTGTTCACATAAGTTTGATGGAGTAGTAGGAAAACTTGTTTAAAAAACCTATTATTAAAGAGATGGCTTGTGTGCAGTGGGGTTTCTCTGTTTTGTTTTAAAAAGTCAGTCATTCGTTATTGCAAGTCATTAGTGTTTTAATCGACCGATGTTTGCTGGACCATTCTAATGTTTTTATACATTCATCATTTTCAATTTGTATTTATTAGCTTTATTAGTTGTGTACAATGCTGTGTTAATATTCAGAATGATTTAGACGTTTCATGGACTTTAATGTACTTTTATGAGTATTAATTATAAATTGGATAAGGTCTGAAATAAATGAAACACACCAACATGTTGGAGGGCTTCCAACCATGAGATACTATTGGTATCTCCACATTGAGAAAGACATGGGAGAACATGCAGATGAAATCCTTTGCTAAACCCGAATCCAAATTCGAGCTGAACAGAACACAATTCTTCAAGTACTTATAGCTATACCATGTCCTGGGTGCTAGCTGCACTAAGGGTTACAATGGTAGAATACAGTCCTTTAGACACATGGCTGACTGACCATGGAGAAGATTGATTAGGGCTACACCTCCAAAATGTACAGCTCCTTCACCAACTAACTTGAAGACGTTACACACTAAATGGAGGTTGATATAGGATACTTAGATGAAGCAAACAGGAGGGACGCCTTACTTGCCCCTAGAAAACGGACCATACCACCTGACCTCAGGCTGATACACCTGAATTTAGCACCACAACTTGTAGGTCCCCCCTTGCTGAAGTAACCAACTCCCCAAATCCCCTGCTTGGGGGGTATCATACATGTTTCGCAACTGAATTAAGGGTTTTCCCAGCCCATACAAATGTGTTACCTACATTGTGGAACAGGGAGATCTCCTCCCTTGTGAGTGGAAGTGGCTGGAGTACATACAATATCTTGGAAAGAGGTGCCATCGTATGTGTTGCAAGTCATCCAGCCTGGCATGGCCAGTTTAGCCTTAAACAAGATATTGTTCATAAATGCCAGACGTGTTAAGTGTCTTGGGGGGAAATTATACCTGTAATCAGTGAATACTCTGATCCTCTGCAGAAGGGGATTATAAGAGGGACTGAACTACAAAGGGGGAAGAGGACATCCCTATTAGGCTCTTCGAGATCTGCTTATTCGGATGAAGAGCCTGACGTTTCGCTGATTCGTGGCCCAGGCTGGCTCACAGATAGTCTCAGTCTATCTCATAATGCAGTCTTTGAACCAAAGGTTGTGTAAAGAGTTTCACATCATGCCCCAGTCAACCTCATCAAATGTTTTTTTCATTTCTAGGGACAAGAGTATCAGTTGCCTAGCACATGTCCTTGCTATGTTAATCAGGTGGAGCACTTTCTTGTCGTGTTGCTGGTTGTTCGACCTTGGATGCAGCCTGTCAGGCCAGCGTGAGTCATGTAGGGCATCGCCCTATCAAGTTTATCCAGATTTACTTTTTGACTTCTCATGACAGAAAGCAAGGCCTTGGCAGGGGCGAACTGCTGCAGACACTGCTTGGATGCCTTTGCTGTGTCTTTTTAAACTTGTGCCGAGAAGCAACACCTGGGCTTGGGTTGACCAAGAGACTTCAGCCAATGCAGTTGCTATGTACTCAGCTTCTGCTGATTACCTAGGTTTGTTTTATTTTTGACCTGGTAGTGGGGTGGGGAGGGCTAAAAAGGGATTGAACAAGGTAATAGGACATGATAAAATGGAGATGCTTTATGATTGAGCTTTATCTTTCTGGTTGGTAGTGTTAAGCTGGTAGTGGCGATTTGGCTTCCAAGTCTTCAGTCTCCTCGCCCCTTACTCACTCGTTGTTGCAGTTGTGTTCACTTGTTGATCTGTGACAGACTGTTACAGCTGAGTTGTTTCACAGGGTCAGCATTGTGATCCAGGGCTCAGTGCACTTGTGTTTTTTGCCTTTTTAAAGTTCAATTGTCATGAGAGGAAGGATCGAGCACAGATTGGCGAGGGACAATGCAATGATACAAGCAGATTCCAATGCTGCTACTGCTCGGATTTCTGAAACCAATTATAAAGTGGTCCTATGCCAGGAGTCAGCAAGTGTGCACGCCATAAAAATATTAAATAAATGCAATTTGTATCCATCCAGATATGTTCTAGCCATAGAAATCACCTTATTATATATATATATATATATATATATGGAACCCAGTGTACATCTGTTCGTGGCATGAGACGCGGCAGATTCACATGCTGTGCATTATCCTGCCATCTAGTGTTGGGCCCGGAGTGTTACAAGTTGTTTTTCTTCGAAGAAGTCTTTTCGAGTCACGAGACCGAGGGACTCCTCCCTTTCGGCTCCATTGCGCATCGGCGTCGACTCCATCTTAGATTGTTTTCCCCGCAGAGGGTGAGGTAGGAGTTGTGAATATAGCAAATGTGCCCATGCAATGGAGTAGGTATGTATGTACATAATGTGTATTAAAATATTATTTATTTGCAAATTTACAATTTTACAATTTCCATTCAACTTATAACAGCTACAGGCTCCCGGGGAGGGCGCATGTGAATCTGCAGCGTCTCATGCCACGAACAGATGTACACTGGGTAAGTGACATTTTCCGTTCAATGGCATGCGTAGCTGCAGATACACATGCTGTGCATAGACTAGTAAGCAGTAATCTCCCCAAAAGCGGTGGCTTATCCTGTAGGAGTTGAAGTTGTCTGAAATAATGTTCGCAATACAGCCTGTCCTACTGTGTCTTGTTGTGTTGCTAACACATCTACACAGTAATGTTTTGTGAATGTATGAGGCGTAGACCATGTGGCTGCCTTACAAATTTCTGTCATAGGTATATTCCCTAAAAAAGCCATTGTGGCGCCTTTTTTCCTAGTGGAATGCGCCTTTGGTGTAATAGGTAGATCTCTTTTTGCTTTAATATAGCAGGTTTGAATACATTTCACTATCCATCTGGCTATGCCTTGCTTGGATATAGGATTCCCTGCATGAGGTTTTTGGAAGGCTACAAACAATTGTTTTGTTTTGCGAAACTGTTTTGTTCTGTCAATGTAATACATTAGTGCTCTTTTAATATCTAATGTATGTTAGGCTCTTTCGGCTACTGAGTCCGGTTGCGAAAGAAGACTGGGAGTTCCACTGTTTGGTTTAGGTGGAATGGTGATATAACTTTTGGTAAGATTTTGGGATTTGTACGGAGAACCACTTTATGTTTATGTATTTGTATAAAGGGTTCTTGTATAGTGAATGCTTGTATCTCACTTACTCTCCTAAGAGATGTGATAGCTATTAGGAAGGCTACCTTCCAGGTTAAGTATTGTATTTCACAAGAGTGTATGGGTTCAAATGGTGGTCCCATGAGTCGTGTTAATACAATATTAAGGTTCCACGAAGGTACTGGTGGTGTTCTCGGGGGTATAATTCTTTTTAGTCCCTCCATAAATGCTTTGATGACTCGGATTCTAAAAAGTGATTTTGAATGTGTAATCTGCAGATAGGCAGATATCGCTGTGAGATGTATTTTAATAGAAGAAAATGCTAGTTTAGACTTTTGTAAGTGTAGTAAGTAACTTACAATGTCCTTTGCGGAAGCATGTAGTGGTTGAATTTGATTACTATGGCAGTAGTAAACAAATCTTTTCCATTTGTTTGCATAACAATGTCTTGTTGTAGGTTTCCTAGCTTGTTTAATGACCTCCATACAATCTTGTGTAAGGTCTAAGTGTCCAAATTCTAAGACTTCAGGAGCCAGATTGCTAGATTGAGCGATGCTGGATTCGGGTGTCTGATCTGTTGTTTGTGTTGAGTTAACAGATCTGGCTTGTTTGGTAATTTGACGTGAGGTACTACTGATAGGTCCAGCAGTGTTGTGTACCACGGTTGGCGAGCCCCGGTTGGTGCTATGAGTATTAGTTTGAGTCTGTTTTGACTCAGTTTGTTTAACAGATAAGGAATAAGTGGGAGAGGGGGAAAAGCGTAAGCAAATATCCCTGACCAACTGATCCATAACGCATTGCCCTTGGACTGAGGGTGTGGGTACCTGGACGTGAAGTTTTGGCATTTTGCGTTTTCTTTTATTGCGAACAGGTCTATTCTTGGTGTTCCCCAGCGTTGAAAGTAATCTTGTAGGATCTGGGGATGAATTTCCCATTTGTGTGTTTGTTGATGATCTCGACTGAGATTGTCGGCTAACTGGTTTTGAATGCCTGGGATGTATTGTGCTATTAGGCGAATGTGATTGTGAATCGCCCAATGCCAAATTTTTTGTGCTAAGAGACTCAGTTGTGACGAATGTGTCCCTCCTTGTTTGTTGAGGTAATACATTGTTGTCATGTGGTCTGTTTTGACAAGAATGTGTTTGTGGGCTATCAGTGGTTGAAATGCTTTCAATGCTAGAAACACTGCCAATAGTTCTAGATGATTTATGTGCAGTTGTTTTTGTTGAATGTCCCATTGTCCCTGTATACTGTGCTGGTTGAGGTGTGCTCCCCACCCCATCATGGAAGCATCTGTTGTGATCACGTATTGAGGCACGGGGTTTTGGAATGGCCGCCCTTGGTTTAAACTTATAGTGTTCCACCATTGAAGCGATAAGTGTGTCTGGCGGTCTATCAACACTAGATCTTGGAGTTGACCCTGTGCTTGTGTCCATTGTTTTGCTAGGCACTTTTGTAAGGGCCGCATGTGTAGTCTTGCGTTTGGGACAATGGCTATGCATGAAGACATCATGCCTAGAAGTTTCATTACAAACTTCACCTGGTAGTGTTGGTTTGGCTGCATGTTTATAATTATATTCTGGAACGCTTGTACCCTTTGCGGACTTGGAGTGGCAATCACCTTTTGTGTATTGAGTATTGCTCCCAAGTATTGTTGTATTTGGGATGGTTGTAGATGTGATTTGTGGTAGTTTATGGAAAACCCTAGTTTGTGTAGAGTTTCTATAAAGTATTGTGTGTGAAGAATACACTGTTGCTGAGTGCTGGTTTTTATTAACCAATCGTCTAAGTATGGGAATACGTGCATTTGCTGTCTCCTTATATGAGCGGCTACTACTGCAAGGCATTTTGTGAATACCCTTGGGGCTGTTGTTATCCCGAATGGTAACACCTTGAATTGGTAATGCACACCCTGGATTACAAACCTTAAGTATTTCCTGTGAGAAGGATGTATGGGTATGTGGAAATATGCATCCTTGAGATCTAACGTTTACATGTAGTCCTGTTTTTTGAGCAAGGGTATCACGTCTTGAAGTGTTACCATGTAGAAGTGATCTGATTTGATGTAGCGATTCAGCGTTCTGAGGTCTAATATGGGTCTCAACGTTTTGTCTTTCTTTGGAATTAGGAAATACAGGGTGTAGACACCTGTTCCTTTTTGATGGTTGGGTACTAGTTCTATTGCTTGTTTTTGTAACAATGCTTGGACTTCTAGCTGTAACAGGTCTAAGTGGTTTGGACATATTGTGTGGTTTTGGGGGCACATCTGGTGGGTAATTTATGAATTCTATGCAATAACCATGTTGGATAACGGCTAGGACCCATGCGTCCGTAGTTATGTTTGTCCAGTTTTTGTAGTATGCAGTAAGTCTCCCCCCCACTGGTGTTGAGTGTTGGGGGTTTGTGAAAATGAAGTCACTGTTTGGCTTGAGTTGTCTTAGGGCTTTGGAATTTCCCCCTTGCTTTTGGGAATTGACTACCCCTGTATGATCCTCAAAACCCTCCTCTCTGGAACTGCCCCTGATAGGTGGGTCTGGCTTGTGAGGTGGAAGGCTCTGGGGCTTGGGTACGAAACCCCCCTCTAAATTGTGGTCTTCTAAAAGTGCCTCTGCTTTGTGGGGAGTAGAGTGCGCCCATGGCCTTGGCTGTGTCTGTGTCCTTCTCTAGTTTTTCTATTGCCGTGTCCACCTCTGGCCAAAACAATTGTTCCTGGTTAAACGGCAGGTTTAACACAGCTTGCTGGATTTCCGGTTTAAAACCTGAGCTCCGTAACCATGAATGCCTGCGAATGGATACCGCAGTGTTCACTGTCCGTGCTGCTGTGTCTGCCGAGTCCAGTGCCGACCTTATTTGGTTGTTGGAAATTGCTTGTCCTTCCTCAACAACCTGTTGGGCACGTTTTTGATGTTCCTTGGGCAAGTGCTGTATTATATGCTGCATCTCGTCCGTGTGCCCTGTCGTAGCGAGCCAATAGAGCCTGTGAATTGGCAATCCGCCATTGATTGGCTGCTTGTGCTGCCACCCGTTTGCCTGCAGCATCGAACTTCCGACTTTCCTTGTCAGGCGGTGGTGCGTCTTTTGATAATTGGGAGTTCGCCCTCTTTCTGGCCGCACCCACGACCCCCGAATCTGGTGTCAGTTGCTGTGTTATAAACACAGGGTCCGTTGGGGGAGGTTTATATTTTTTCTCCACCCTAGGCGTGATAGCTCTGCCTTTCACTGGGTCCTGGAACACCTGTTTGGCGTGCTTAAGCATGCCTGGGAGCATTGGCAAACTTTGATAAGAGCTGTGGGAGGATGCCAAGGTGTTAAATAAGAAGTCATCTTCTATTGGCTCCGCATGCATTGCTACATTGTGGAAAGTAGCTGCCCTTGATAACACCTGCATATATGCAGTGCTGTCCTCTGGAGGTGACGGCCTTGCCGGGTAACAATCGGGACTGTTGTCGGAGACCGGTGCATCATATAAGTCCCATGCATCCGGGTCATCCTGAGTCATCCCCGTGTGTGTTGGTGACTGCACTGCATTGGGGGTGTTGTTACCGGGGACAGCTGTGGTGAATGCAGTGGAGAAGGATGTGGCGAAAACCTTGGTGCTGGTGTTTTGTCCCTTGCCACCTTTGCCTTTGGCTACATTTCCGTCTCCTGAAATGCTAGCTTTCTTTTTATTTTAATAGGAGGAAGAGTTTGTATTTTACCAGTCTCTTTCTGGATGTGCAGCCTCCTTTGAGTATGGTCTGGTTCTCCCATACTTAATTCCTGCTCAAATCTGTGCCCTTGGATTTGGCTGGAAAGTCTGTGTTCTTCTGTGTAGCAGCCTATTTTCGGCTCCGAGGCTGCCTTTTTTGACACCGAAAGTTTCAGAACAGTCTTTTTCGGCTCCGAGGAAACCTTTTTCACCTTGGGTGTGTCGAACTTTCGGTGCCGAGATGGTTCGGAGCCGGTATCTCGACCGGAGTTGGATGTCTTCGGCTGTTGTGAGGCCTTTTTCGGTGCTGATGGTTGGTCACCCTGTTTTCGGGTTAAGCCATGGCCTGTTGGCGGTGGCATCCCCTTGGCCTTTATGATTTTGGAGTGAGTTTTTGCCGGGCTGTTTTACTCACAGTTTTTTGTTGTGCCGTTGGAAGCTCACTTTCGGAGTCGTCCGAGTCCGATTCTTGAATGGAGATTCTTTCCTCCTCCTCGACGTCAATCTGTTCGGCCAGTGTCGACGCCATTTGAAATCTTCTGGCTCTTCGACCGCGTAGGGTCTTTTTCGATCGAAATGCCCGACAGGCCTTGCAAGTATCCTCCCTGTGTTCTGGTGATAGACACAGATTACAGACCAAGTGTTGGTCTGTATAAGGATACTTGGCGTGGCAATTCAGGCAGAAGCGGAAGGGGGTCCGGTCCATGAGTTTCGACAATGGACGCGGACGGGCCGACCAGCCCCCGCTGAGGAGTGGAAGCCCCGAAGGGCCGCCGGAGCGCTTCTTTGTATCGGTGTCGATATCCTAACACTAAACCGGTACCGAGCACAAACAATACCGTCGATTTTTCGATGAATAGCTAACTGTCCCAATTCGAAAACGGAGCGAAGAGGAACACGATCAAACGCGATGGCGGAAAGAAAACAATCTAAGATGGAGTCGACGCCCATACGCAATGGAACCGAAAGGGAGGAGTCCCTCGGTCTTGTGACTCGAAAAGACTTCTTAGAAGAAAAACAACTTGTAACACTCCGGGCCCAACACTAGATGGCAGGATAATGCACAGCATGTGTATCTGCAGCTACACATGCCATCAAACATATATATATATATATACACACACACACACACATATATGGTTGTGGTAGCACACAAATAAATCTGAAGCAACTGTGAAGTGACGTGAATTGCTGTGACTTCAAGTAGCGCCGGCTCCTCTGTTGTATTGAGAAGAGGATTGGATAATTGTTAGTGGAGTGTGCTGTTTCCACCATAAGTCGACGTGCCCATTGGCCAGGTGCCCGACGGAAGCCAGCAAGTTTTCCACGAGTGAGATATATACACATAGACTAGGAGCAACAAGCCCTCTTTTCTTGCTGCTCGCAGTCAGAATTTTTTTTTACATTTATTATTTACCATTATTTAGTTACAATGATTATAGCTGCAATTTTTGTTCTATTGTTCCTCATTCAATATGTATAACCATTTATGGGAATAAGTGCATGTTTGTTAGGGTTTTTTGATGCCCCATTAGCGGCGTGTTTTTTTCTTGACACCAAGTTGTGCTCATTCTCAACCAAATAGAACCGTTGCAAGTTTGAGATGAGGGAGGAGCCCTTCTTCCATCTGCTCCCAGGTCAGGCGGAGCATTCTGCGGTCAACTCTGTCAAAGTCCAGGAGGCGTGCCCTTTATTTTAACGGTTACTGTCTGAGGTAGATAATTTCCTGCTTTTTCGGCAAGTGAGACCGCCATCCAACTAGCAGTGCTTCATTCTTCTCAGACAGGCAGCAACTTCAGGAAAGGTTCTGCCCAGTAACACCTTTGTTTATTTCATTAGTACATTTGTTACTGAAGCAAGGCTTGCTTATTGTGTGGCAACTTTCTGGGACAGGGGTTCAAGTTTCCTAAATAAGATTTCCATAAAACTCAATTTAAATTTATTTTTAATTGCCATTTTTAAAATAATTTAATGACAGTTTCCAAACAAACGTCAAAAAATTCACAGGTAAGCATTGAGCAAACACTCAGGGCAATATACAGTAGCATTATACACAGTGCAGCAGTGTATCACGCAGCTATTCAGGTACTTATAAATCCACAATCAAAATATAACAGGTAGTTATTAAAATAGGGTTAGCTGTAGAACAAACGAGTGCACATGGCAGTAATACTTTGTTTGAATGTCCATGGTACTGAACAAATCGTCTTCAACCAACATATCACATTACTGTGCTGGCCGTCCAGGTGTGGCTAGGGAGTCGTGTTTTCCAGGTTTCTTAACCGGGTCTCGGAGACCCCAGGTCAGTCTTGAGTACCAAATAAACTGTGAGCAGACCCTATATACATTTAGGGAGAGATCTGGTGGACATCAGCTCCCAGTGTCCCTCAAGCTGCTCCTGGCAATAGGCGGCGTACAAAAGCCAATTTTAATTGGCAATTTAAATTCCTTTGACCTTCTAGTCTGCCTCTTGGTTTAATGTGTGTTGAAATATATTTTAAGTGCTGAAGTCACTTACCTTCATTCTGTTTGACAATTCTTTATGTAATGAGGAAGAGGTGCAGATTTTTTGGGATAATTTGAAATCTATTGTCAAAGACTTAGCTCAATAAGCAGTATCTGAATCTGATATTTCAAAGAATTTGGAAGTTTCCATACAAAAATATTATTACAAAACAAAATGTAGATTTAAAAAGACGAAAATTTGACTTTTACTGCAGTATAAGTCTGCCAAAATAAGGAATAAAATAAAAATATGAACACTTTTGAGTTTGTTCCTCGCCTCCAAGAGGATTATAATTTGGAAGAAAAATTTGATCTTCCCATTCAAGCAACCCGTTTGTGTGACACTGATGATATGGACCAAGATGATTCTGACACTGGCAATAATAAAGATGATCATGATCCAGATCTTTTCATCTGGCATGTACCTCTGGAGAAGAGGCGCAAACATTCTATAATCAAAACTAAAGAGTCCTCTCGGCTAATGAAACAGTTCTAGAGTATACAATTAAGCAATGTTTGACCCATCATTGATACGTCACCCGAACTCCACGTAGTGGTGTCCTTTAGGACAGGCAGAAAATGATGTATCAACCTTTAGATAAAGTATCCCGAAGCAGACTTTGCTCAGAATGTCCTCGACCAGCATTGTTTAATACTAATATGACCACCCTGGCAATTGATCCAAACATGCTGCTGCTTTTCTTCAGAAAATTTAGGAAGGACCCCAAAAAAAGTGGATAGGACCTAGACAGTTTTCAAGGTCAGAATTTTAAATTTAACAGGCCTTTTAAAGAGAAGGGATTTAACTCAAGAACAAGATTGGAAGGTACTCAGATCTTTTGACATTTTTTAATTAGACACAGTGATTTGCACTTTATGAAATGCAAATTCCGCTATTACTCAAGAACGCAGCAATAGCCTACTTTTGAAGATACACCAAAATTGAAAATTTTGGCCTTAAATAAAGACGGTCAACATGCGAATTGCCTCCTTTTTTGGTGGTTCTTTCATTAAAGCAATGAGTAAATATGTGGCAAGATTTGCTTCTATAGACAAAGCTCAGTTTTCAGTAAATTTTGTTTTGGGATCTAGAGTTTTTGGAAGGGCTGGCAAAGTATGGGGTCACTTTGCCAGCCAGTACCTCTCATGAGTTACTTTGGATGCTCCTATGGATTCCAATAACACTATAAACTTCAGCTTTATCCCCAAGGGAACAGGTGTTTCAGGAACAGAGGCTGTAGCCACGGTGGAAGCCAAACCTCAGGTAGGTAAGAACTTTCAATTCTGGCTCTCATTCTGCAGGAGGTCAATTGGCTTTTTTTTATTTCAGCTCGGCACAGTGTTTCTTCAGGTCCATGGATTCTGCAAACTGTTCCCGGGTATTGCACAGATCCATATCAACAGTCTCGCCAACATTTTCTTCCTCATCTGCTAATATTCACCAAAGGAACAAGAACAGCTGGTGAATGCAGATGTATAGTATTTTCTCCAATAAAAGGCTATCAGATAAAAAACTTTCAATCCCTCAGGTTTTCTGAGCACAATATCCCTAGTTAAAAAAAATGCTTAGTCCAGTAATAAATCTCAAAACATTTAACAGTTGTAGAACATCTCATCATTTAAAAATTGAGAGAACTTTTTCATCTCAAGGATTCACTTTTAGGAGGCAACTGGATGGTTCATGACCCCGAAGATGCTTATTGTAAAATTACAGTTCACTCTGTTACACACAGATTTTTAAGGTTCAATCTGAAATCTCAGTCTTCCATTTCAAAAGTGTTCCATTCGGTCTCTTATCTGCACCATTGTATTTCACGAAGATTGCAGAGACCAGTGGTGCCTCAGTTAAGTGCTCAGGGAATATGGCTGATCGTGTATTTAGACAAGTGTCTCCGTCTGGCACAGGAAAAAGATAAGTTGCATTCTTAGGTGTTGATCTGTCTCCAACTATTTCAAAATCTGGGATACTTGATAAATGTAGGAAAATCCTCTTTGACATCCTCCAATCAGATAGAGTTCTTGGGTGTCCTTATTGGTCCAGAGAAGTTTACTTTACAAGTTCCTCAAGGAAAGTTGCAATAATAAAATAGGGAGATTCAACAGACTCTGAAAATCAATCTTATCGCTCAGATCTCTGGTGCAGCTAGCAGGCCTGCTGGTTTCATCTATACAAGCACTTTTTCCAGGACCCTTTCATTTGCAAGCCCTTGGGAGACCCAAGATTCAACCTCCATGCAAGGGTCTTTCTTTTACAGCCATAAAAGAATTAGATCAAGAATGCCATTCGAACTACAACGGTGTTTGGACCTCTAGAGGTTTGGAACGGAAAATGTATTATTTCTTCCGACACAGATCTTGTATTAGAGTCTGTTGCAAGGAGAACAAGTTGAGGTATAAGAGGTGGTTAGTACTCAACCGAGGGTACATGGTCAGAACAGGAGTCATCTCTCTTCATAAATTGTTTAGAGATACTTGCTTGTTCGTTTGCAATTCAGACATTCGAAAAATACAAAATAGTTGTTACATCCTTCTACATATGGTCAATCTTTCAGCAGTCAGATATAGCAATCACTTCGTGGGGACAAAGTCCAAACCATTGTTTGTGCTAACCAAAGGTTTTTGAGAGTTTTGTTTACAAGTAAAAAGTTCAGTCCAATAGACAAAGCAAACTCAACATGATTGTGGATTGGTGCTCCACACATCTTTGAGATTTCAGCATTTGGCATCTACATCATTCAATCTTTAAAAACATTTTTCAAAGCTCGTTCCTTTTGCAACACATCTCTTTGTCTCCTATTTAAATTCTCAGCTTACCTCTTTCTTCAGCTGTAGCTTCCCTCTATCTTCAGCTGTAGGCCGGATCTAAAAGCCCTGGTAGATGTGCTTCTCCAAAATTGTTTCCAACATCACAACTATGCCTTTCCTCGGTTCATCATATCATCTCAACTCCTTGCTTAATTACAACATTAAAAGCCTTTTCTTATAACAATAAGCTCAACCTTGGTTCCCTACATTCTTGGAACTCTCCATAGATTATTCAGCTTTCTTGTCAACCTTACCCAATCTACTTCTTGACCCAGGAGGTCAATGACATTAACAGATAATCAATCCATATTTGCTTGGAAGGTTTTGGGTCAGCTTCGACAGCCCCAGGAATTTCATCAGAGGCTGCCCAAACCTGGGCATCAGGAATAACTAAACTGTACAAATCTGCTGGCACAGTGTGGAATAGCTGGTGTCTGGATAGGGATTCAGATTCCCTTTTCAGCACGTGACCTCAATAGTAATCTTTTTGGCTTCTCTAGTATCACAAGGGAAAGCGTATGGAACTTTAAACGTCTACAGATCAGCTATTTCTTCAGAGCATGAAAGAGTGGATGGCAGACCAGAAGGGGAACATCCTTTAATATGGTGACTGTTAAAGGGAGTAAGATGTTCTAATTCTTTGTTACCAAAATATAATTAAATATGGGATGTTCATTTAATTTGTTTGTGGAGTGTCCTGATACTAACGACTTGTCTCTGAAGTATTTATCTGCACAACTTACTATGCTTAGTTTCTCTGAAACGTCTATCTGAAGTTAAGGCTTTGGATGTTACTTTAGATCAATACACTCCTTAAGGTGTTTGCTTCCTATTCCGGAGGAGGGTGAAAACTAATCTAATGACTTTCTATTATCCTTATTTTCCTTCACAGCCTAAACTCTGTGTGGGAAATCGTTTAAAGATATCGATCAGGAAGACAGAAAAATTGAGGACATCAAGTTTAGCCCCATTCATTGTTTCAGTCATAAGTCCACAGGAGCCAGTGTCATCTCCCACCTTAGCTCATAGGCTAGATGAGTCATGCCTTTGGCAGGCATCAATACCAGTGTATTTGGAGTCACTCCATTAGAGGGGTTATTGTTTCAAAAGCATTTAGAGCTGGAGCTGGTTTAGAGGATTTACTCAGATCAACTGATTGGTCTAATGTTTCAACTCTGAAACCTTTCTAATGTAAAGATATTACTCATGTAGATAATTCTGTTGTTGTTATGCTTTGCACAAGCATAATAAGAGTCTCGGGTCTTGGAATTAAAGTGAAGATTTTCCTAGCTTTAGTGAAGGAAAGTCTTGATTTTATCAAAGACACGAGAGGCGAGCATTATTTCACCACTTTTTCTGGTTATTAAATCAGTCCCCTTTTCTCTGTAGTGTCAACTGGATCTACAACTCTTGTCCACCTAGATGGGGAGTTCAACGAAATAAAAAGTTAAACCGCAATGGAGATGATGCTCAGAGGTGCTCTAGAATAGAGAATACTTCTACTTCTGATTCTCATCATTCTATTGAACATTGTCACCAAAACCAGTTCTCTGTTTAAAAATGTATTCAATTTACTCATGGTCTTAACAATTGGTCTGTTTACTGTTCCTATGTTTCATTATTCTGGATCACCTCTCGCAAGAAAAGGTGGCTTGTACTCCCAGTCAAGAGTGTTCATGTTTTAGCTAATAGTTCATTTTTGTGACACTGTGAAATCGCCTTGTAGTTCTCTCTCAGAGGGTTTATGAGAAATGAGTTTTTATTTTATCTTGGCTGCAGTTTGATTTAAGCAAGAAGGTAATTTAGTATACTCACCTTTGTGCCTTTCATAAAATCAAGACCTTCCTTCACTAAAGTTATGAAAATCTTTGTGTGAGGGCATCAGGCCTGCTTCAGCATCCCACAGATGGCTTCCCCTTCAACTCTACTGAGCCTACGAAACAGTGTATATCACATCATAAGTTAGTCCAGCAGTTCTTAACCCTTTGATTTCAGTGGATCCCCATGGAATAACTACTGGAAGCAGAGGACTCCGGCCTAAAACGTCTATGATTTGAACCTCAAAAAATATATAAACTACAGCAACACGTGTACATCAAACAAATGTGCACACAATATCAGAGGCACCATCCGATCACTGATCACCGTACGAGGAACACAACTGTTCATGATCTCACTGTAACGGGAAGCAGTGCTCCACTATGCCTGCCATGTAACATACAAATTATCCCATGTAACTGTTTTTTTTAACGTTATATATTGTCTTGTTGTACATTGTGTTAAATATGTTTTGGCCACTGCAATAAAATATATACAGTAGTAGAGCGTTTAAAATGTGTTCATACTCCGAGCCACTGGGATTATGTGATTTTGCAGCTGCTGCATTTTCAGCATAATAATGAATGTGCCTAATTTCACACATAATCCACCATCTGCTGCATAATCTGTAGATTGCAACAGAAAAAAACTGTTTCTAGCTCAAAGAGATCAAAAGCGTGATGACCCAGTCACTGTTCTGTTGCTTATTTCTGTACTTGGGTGTCAAGTGGTACTAATGAGGGGAAACCTTTGCTCAGATAGAGTTAACATGTCTAAAAAGTCCAAAATAATGAGGTACTACTGACGCTAAATATGCCACATTACGCCTCATAATTTGCATTTTGTTGCTGCATAATTTAGTCAACCCTTCCACATAACTTGGCCCTCCCTTGCTGCATTATTACAGTGGTCCTATTGATACTTGATGAAGCTTTCATGTACATACCATAGGTGCAACACCAGTAAAGGACCGTGAAGGTGTTGGTGTTGAGTTTGCAGGGTAGTTCTGCTGTTTGCTGTCGATGGCCAAGATGTTAGGGGTGGAATCCGAGATACACAAACTAATGCATTCGGCTCCAAGGCAATCAACATACACCTCAATGGGAAACTATATCAAAAATAACTATTACGTCAAACTTTAAACATCATATTGGAGCCATCATAAATGTAATACGGTAAATGGCTGATGCTTCTTAGGTCATTAGTGCGTAAAAATGATTTGGCAAAAATACTAATTCTTCCAAAACCTTTTAACAATGTGCCTCTCACCTCACCAGATTTCTGTATCAACAGTTTATCTAAGATGAGATACTATGTAGTGCCCAGTGTGCATGCCATGTACTAATTAAATTATATTTGTTCATGAAACAGCCACATTACAAGCCAACACCACTTTCTTAGAGTCACCCTTCACCCAAGTAATAACCTCCCTATTGGAAACAAATGTTACAGGTCCTCACTTGTTTAAGGACTACCATTTATTTATGACATAAGAATAATTATACATACACTACAACTTCAATCAGGCACAAAAATACAGCGTGGAGTGATTATACTTTAGAAAATATTTATGCAAGAAAATAATTCCATAAAAAGGCACATAGTTTGTATAAAAATATGACAATTGTACCTATAGAAATGCACTGATGAACGTATTGACAAAGTTAATGCAGTTGATAATTAAAATGTAATTTAATTCTATTTAGATTTAGGTTTTAACACATCATAAGCCATATGCATGAGAAAAACCCACATTTCTATGGGGTATCGAGTGATACATTAAGTATAGAGCAGAGTAGCACAATGACTGGAGCTGTCCTGCAGGATGTAAGCCACTTGTGTGCGCCATCCCAGAAGTAAGAGGGATCTTGTGAATTACTCCTGGATCCAGAGAGAATTGAGAATAAAGCATCAACTTCACAGCACAAAATTAAATAGCAGCCCTTATCAGGCTTGTCCCCCGCAAGTATTCCTAAATCCTTTGGAAGCACATGTATCTAACTGACTGTTTGAACACAGAACTGACATATCAACAAAATCAAGAATGATAATATAGAGTTATTGAAGTACTGACTGAACCCATTTATTAGGGGCCAAATGAATATTTGTTTTTATTACGGTACAATAAAAAAAACAGCAATGTTCAAGCCACAGCAAAACCTGGTCAAAGGACCTCTAGGTGATACTGCCTTATTAGCACCGACTACAGCTCCTAAAATGTTATTACCATTTTTGAAGCAGCATTTTACAAAAACAATAAAATATTTGTTATTGATAAAAAACATTTTTAAATGTTTTAATGTTGTCTGCCTAAAAAAACACAATGCACTCATTACAATTTTCCTTCTATTTCTCAGAATTATATATCAGTTTATGAACAAAACAATAATGCTGGCTTTTCAATGTCTTTTAGCCATGTTGTACATCAGCGCATGTGGCTCTCTGCTTACCAATACCGATACCTCCTCTCACCCCAACTTTCTAGACAATATCTGGCATTTCACAGCTAATGCGCATGAGCCAACCAGCACATTCACACAGGTTTTTTTGTAGTTTTTGTGTGGCTGTCTAATTCTGACACTCAGGGAATAAAACCCATGCCTGTGTGCCTAACAAGTGGGAGCTGTCCATGGCCACAGCATTGTATGCCTGTGGATTCAGTATGTAAGGAGGAAAGCATAGTCAAGTGCATATACGGTGTGGACCCATGCTTCTCGTTGACCCCATGCCTTGTATACAGCATCATTATCAATTAATTTTAACAGTACAATCCTGGGATGCTTTATTGACCCTTTAAACCACCAAACAATATGACTGTGTTATTGTGCTGCAGAAAGACCAAATTATTCAAGGTAAATAGACTTGTTATCTTGCACCACTTTGTAAGTGTGAAATAATGTTGCACTCTGGTAAACTACGGTAAATAAAAGAGCTGCACCAGCAAAGTGCAGCACCCTAACATCAATAAAAAAATTGTGGCGCGTAGTGTAAGACACCCTACGGTTCCCTCTGCAAAGCGGTCTTCAATCACATAGGTCTTTCCACATATTCTAACTATAAGCTCAACCACAGTTGTGTTATATTAGAGAAGTATACATAATATAATTGGGTCAGCTGGCACATCAGGGGACTTCAGGGTGAAAAAACACCCACTAACTTTATCCTGCAGACTGTGCATTTCTTGTGAAAGCATCTACAGCCTGGCATTCTTTACTACTAAATATTCACCTAGAGCAGACGTTTTCTGTAATAAAAGGTACTTATGCGCAATGAAAATCATCACAGGCTACTAAAATTGTTCCGTGACCACACCAGACAAGATTACATTAGTGGCCACCATATGCAAGATTATTATCTGTTATCACCTCAGGGCATCAGGCATGGTTGGCAAAAGTGAAATATGCTTTGCCAACGTGGCATGCCCCTGCTTAGAATACATAAATGCCATAGCTGTAATGCCCTTTGGCACCAAGTTAATAATATCATTAATAATGTCTCACCAAAACTGCATGATTTATCACTCAAGAATCAGCTTTGAATATATTTTGGAAATTCAACCATTTTATTTAGAACATCAGTTTATAAGTTCTGCAAATACACAGATTTTCATCTAAAATGCACAATTTTCAAATTAGTTATATTTATTCAACTAAGCAAAAACATCTAATTTAGTAGGCTTAGCTTCACATAGGAGAGGCACTTATAGATAGGTTGTGAGCTACACATAGGTCACGAGCTACTCGCTGGAGAAGCCTGACCTAAAGTCTAGTACATTGCAACTTCGAAAGACCTTAAATACCTGGTGTTCCATCAATAAAGGGATTGTGTTGCTTTCCGACTAAATCCTATGTATACATTGCAAAGAGATGCCTTGGGACAAAAAGGCACTTTACAAAAGCCCACAAGAATAACATAACAAGACATATATCAATTCCTTAGTAAATTATGCTATTATATAAGGATTACACTTTAAGGATATACCAATTGACAAGTTAGGCTTCTCAAAGAATACTGCCATCAATGAAGAAAGCAATCTCGTACAACTTTATTTTAGCTTTTTAAGCTGAACGTACTGAAATCCGTAAGTGTGTGTCGTTGCGGATTTTGTCAACGGTTACCAATTTCGTGTCTGTCTTTCCTCACAATATTCACGTTTCTCTGCCCCTTATCACTACTACTTTTCCTGTTATCCATTGATCCTTTAGTACAACTGAAACAGTTCACCAGAAGTAAAAGGGTTTGCTTTGGTACAACCTCACACAAAACTGCAGCATATGCAGGTGATATCCTGATATTCTCCGATGAAATTGAGGAAGCCATACCAGTGATTACTAACATAA
Organism: Pleurodeles waltl; assembly: GCF_031143425.1. NCBI lineage: Eukaryota > Metazoa > Chordata > Amphibia > Caudata > Salamandridae > Pleurodeles > Pleurodeles waltl. Next base: position 1,029,167,246 of record NC_090449.1, on the reverse strand, counting down.
CACATACAATTCTCAGATACCTTTGTATCTGGTTACACCTTAAACAAAGACAAAAATCCAGGGTCTAACTTTTAACCCGCTTTGTCTACCAACCCAACTTGGTAACTCCAGGCTTAAATTGCAACACCAATTTCATCAATATTTAGGCATATGGTTTACCAACGATGCATCTGAATCACTCAGAAACAATGAATCCCAAACCAGAAAAAAATGAAAGATCTTCTTTACTCCTGAAATCTGATGCACATCTCATGGTGGGGTCGGACAGAAACTCTTACAACAATGATTACACCTGTCATAAACGTGTTACATCCATGATTCCTATGCGTCTCACATCTGCTTTTTTTAACACCATAGACAAATCGAAGTCCGGTTTTCTATGGAATGACAGAAGAACTAGGATTACCTACAGAACCCGCGGACTAGATTTTGCACAAGGTGATTGTAAACTACCAAACTGCCTTTCTGGCAGCCCAAGGTGCACACTGTCTGTTATAAGACTCAATTACTCATTGGTGGCCAGATATAGAGCATGCAATATGTGCACCTTATCATTGCACCTCCATTCTCACCATGTCTGGCTACCCGATAACACACTCCGGACACATATTTATGGCCACAATCAAGGCTTTGAAAATTATAGATAAACACATGTCAAACCTAATGACTAAATCAGAGTTCATCTCACTATGGAATAACCCTATCAATTGGACCAAACAACTTATAAAGATGTAAACCCCTTTGTTTGCGAAGTGCATGCATACACTATATGTACGACGTATACCGATTTTCTGTTGCATATGATTTGTTACTTCTTGTGGCAATAAACCTTCATTAAAAATGTATTAGAAAAAAAGTATTCATGTTTCTTTTGTGAGTTATACCATTTACGATGGGGTCAATATCGACAAAAACATTTATGCCTGACTTTTTAATCAATCGCACACAGGCTTTGTTTGAGACAACACCTCTTTCCCTAAACTTCATGTTATCTGTAACTGTCAATTATATTATCTCATTTGTTCACTGTGATTTTAGGAACTGCATGCAGTAAGACGGCCTACCAAACTCAAATCTTTCAAGGCCAGATCACAGTGACCTATATTTACAATAGCTATCTTTGTATTAACTGTCCTTCCAAGCAGATAATATTTCACACAATATAGGGGCAGATCAGACTAAGCAAGCATGCACATTGGTGAAAGTAATCATCTTTTTTTATATATATATATATATATATATATATATAGAGAGAGAGAGAGAGAGAGAGAGAGAGAGAGAGAGAGAGAGAGAGAGAGAGAGAGAGAGAGAGAGAGAGAGAGAGAAATAATACATTTGAAATCAAAGGTCATGCGCGTATATCTAGGTATGTCAGGATTACAAATATTTCACAGGCTTACATCTAGACTGGCATTATTAATAAATGAATACCTTAAAATTCTGATTCTTCTACTTTTTACAATAGGTCTGGTCTGGTAGAACTTGATTAGTGCCCACAACAAACATCACAATTAAGACATAGCAATTATGTTATGAATTACATTTAAAAGTGCACACATCAACTAAAATACATATTTCAGAATGACAGCATTTTCAGCACTAAAAGTAGGAAACAACAATTAGTTTAGAACTTTCTCCGCATTTATTGTGAAATAAAAATTGTTTCTTAAATCTTGACAGAAATATAAAGTGTACTTATAGAGGCACTACACCCATAACCTTTTCAAAAATTATCTGTAAAAAATAGATTACTAACATAAAGACGAAGGTAGCCCAACGCAAGGGTATGAATCTTTTTTTTACTTGTGAATTCGATTTTTTCATCTTCAACCTTAAATTGGCATCATTATTTACAGTTGTTTTCCCCAGGGACTCTGCTTCCCTTTATTCCCCCAGTCCCAGCAACCCCTTTCACATCTAAACTTCAGTTTCTTTAATCTTATATCTTGCCAGTCAATTGGTCAAAAGGGGATATACTTAAATAAACACATCAATTTGTTGTGCTTTCGGTCTGCACCACTTCCTGGAGTGGTCGGGTCTCTCCTGGAAGGCCACTTGGTCTTGCCTTGCCTTTCTCAGTATTCTTCCTCCACAGTAAGACATTATCTTTCTTCCAGAGGAGAAAGCAATCAATCAGAAATGCCAAACTAGCCAAGAAACCAAATGCCTGCAAGAAATTGAAAGAAGACACTTGTAAGAATGGCTAATACCTATTTTATCTGTAGAACATCAAAGAACTATGCAGGTTAAATGTTTTGCTGACGGAATCGCTTACCAGAATTCCCTGCAATACAACGAGAGCGGTCATGCATTTCTCACATTTAAAAATACTAGTAGGTTTCAAATAAATGGGAGCAATGAAGTCAAAGCAACAGAATCCATTTTTAACCTTTTAGCACAATATATTAGCTTGCTAGCAGCTATTATGGAGACCGGAATACTGTAATCACAATGCGCTTCAAATCTCTTGTGTGAGAATATTGAAGCAGATGAGCAGGAGTATAATGGAACAACCTGCAAAGATACAACAACCTGATGAACACAGCAGAATGCCTTGAACATAAACCTCTTGGCAACCAGTAGCCAGGACAATTGTTTTGCAAGTTTTTCTGCAGGCCCAGAAGATGACATGCTGTTGTGTTCTGCATGGCTTGAATCAGTGCCTACAGCAGCGGTTTTCAAACATTTTAATGCCGCGACCCTCCAGCAGTGAGGGGGGGGAGGATCATCAGGCCCCCCATATGTCTAGACTGATTTAAACATTGCAATTACCTTCTATTACCATTCAAAAAATTCTGCTTAAAAAAGCACTGTTATATGCATAATGCCTCTTTTGACCAGTGCCTGGTGCCCCCCAGGGATCACTTGAGACCCCCCAGTTTGAAGACCCCTGGCCTATATCTTCAAAATCAGGAAAACATGGTTATTTCAGGTAAAATGATTACCAGAAGTATTAATTCCATAGTACGACATGATTATCTTTTCCAAAATTGGGGAAGGGATCAAGGGCTAGATGTACGAACATCTAATAGAGATTACCAAATAGTGATTTTTTGCAAATCGCTATTTGGTAATCGCTATTACTAATGTACACAGGTTTTTTCCAGCCCTGATTTCCAAAACAGCGATTCTTAGTGGGACGAAACAGATCAACCTCACAAATATTAATGAGGCTGGTCTCAATTTGTGATCTACTAGGATTTGCTACCATAACATGGTTAGTGACCTGGTGGGGTCAGCAGACCACTGTGTCTGTGATTGCTTTTAAATAAAGCATGTTTTTTTTAATGTAGCCTGTTTTTAGGTTGCGCGTACAACCGCTTATATACTTCTAAGTATTCTTCTGTGGGCTTCCAGATAGTTCATTTGTTAGTTTCAGTGTAATTTAAAAATCCTTGCTTGCTAGTGGTCAGTCATGCCTCTTTGTCCCTCCTTCTTCTGTGTGGGAGCAGGGACCAACTACTGTATAATTACGCTTTGTCCTGTTTATGTAGTCTCCAGGGGACTTTTTTGTTATACTTAATAAAACAAGGAGCAATTTTGAGGGTCATTGAATTGTGCAGATTTTGAGCCTGCAGTATTTACCTCATAACTGTGGATTTACTGAATTTGCCACATAATCTACAAATTTGCAGACTTCACCAAAAATCTCAAATGGACAAAATACATTTAACAGAGAATGTGCTGCATAGTTTACATTTTTTGCTGTATGATTTAGATAACTTGCCACGTAATTGGGTCCTCCATGCCACAAAACGCCAGTGAACTACTTACCTTCTGTAAGGCTTTTCCTGCTGGATACTCTATCTAACCGCAGGTTCTTCAACTTGTGAATATTGCCCTGGCATCAGACTAGATCTGGAAACTTAAAAGTTATACTTCTGCATGCTGTTAGGTGGCACTGTGCGGCTCTGCACCAATGTCATTCCGGTCTGAAAGCGACAAACAGGGACGCATATAAGAGCCATCCAGGCACGCTGACTTCAGTTCATTTTCAGGACTTGTCAGTGCCCTCAAATGCAAAGCGCATTGGCAAACTGGCTTGACAAGCTCACAGATCTCTAGTTTTTGACATTTGTAAATGGTAAAAGATTCCATTCCAGAAAACGGGAAGGTGAGCGAGTCAGTGAGAAATGTGCTGTTACATAGAGTAGCCACCAGAAAGACCGTAACTAACTTTCTCTTCTGATTTATACTTCTAAATACAGATTCCTCACCTTGTGACTCAAAACCATAGTACCTCCCCAGGTGGTGGGCTGTGCAATGGCCTCAACCATAAAGTCCTACAGGACTAAAAGAGAAAAAAGGCACCTTTCGATGGACCTGATTGCCAAGACACTAGTGCTTTATGCCCATGTACTAGCCTGACAGATATCCAGGGCAAGCACTCCATATGATAGCGCAGCAGTAGCAGCCTCGGCTCAAGTGAAACGAGCCCTTGATCCTTCAGGTTGTTGCTTCTTAGCTACTGCATAGCAGATTTTCCTGCAGAGTACTATCCACCTAGAGTTGGTTCTTATCTACACTGCCTTGCCCTCCGTTGCTCCCAAGAAGCCCAAAAAAGTTGATTGTCCACATGATTGTCCATGGTACGATTAATGTAGATCAATTAAAAACTGAGGGCTCTTTGAAGCAATACTGTTGATATTCTGATTAGGCTTAGAGGAGGACTGCGATCCTTAACATTCGATGTACCACTTGCAATGAGCCCTGAAGAAGCGGCATGAATCGCTGCGAAACACATGTTGGCTGAAAAATGTTATTCAACAAAAAGTCGACTAAATAGAATGGTTAAAAATGTTTGTTTTGGTTAAAATAAAGTGGGCTGAATAGAACTGCACATTTGTACTGATTTTGAGTGGTTTAGAATTTCTGAGAGAAATTACTGTAACATTTCTATGTACGTCAGATATCAATAGTCTTAACATTTTAAGAATAAATGTTCATGGAATACAATTTGGAACACAGGTGGTTTATCTTTAGTTTCGAAACCTTTTGAACCAGTCCCCTACGAACAGGTTTAGGTTTTATAGGCCCATGTCACGCAACGTCAGTGCAACAAACCAAAAATAACAATTATGGTAATGGGTTGAGTTGGCTGAAAGCCCTGCATTACTGTAAATCCGTATTATGATTTATAATATTGAGCAAAGGAAATTTTAGAGTTATGATACATTGTTACTATAACTTTGAATATAACCTGTGTGGGATTGGTTATTAAAGTAAAAGTTAAGATGCCGTCCTTGTATATGAACAAAGCTACGCAATAGCTGAAACGCATCATACTTCGTTGCAGTTTTGGGACTTCAGGCACTGCAAGCAACTCATAGTGTGTCACCAGTTTCTTTGGGTTATAGTGGAGGATCGCAAAATATATAATATTTTTTTGAAACACGAGGTCAGTGAGACGGCTAAAGCAGTCTGTAGGCCATTCCAGAAACAATGCTCCTTGGTTCCCCAGCAGTGGAATAATTTAGACTCAACACAAATGAATCAAGTGAAACATTGCCTCTTCAGAGATGTTTTGGACACTGATCATTATTGATATGAACCCTGTTTGATCTGGAGCTAAAATTACAGTTTTTCAGAGCAACCACTTTACATGTCCTAATTTCCTTTTAGCTTTTTGTCCTTCCCTACTTGTCCTAAGTGCTCAGAAGTGGAATCAGTTGTACAGTCCTTCACGAACAAAGGTACCTAGACTCAACACAGTGTTTGGAAATTACACCAGACTACTGGACCATAATAAAGCCACTAAACAAGAGTCACAGAAGGTAGGCTCTGGGTTAAAACTGTGCAATCACAATTCTACTTGGTACTGAGAAACCAGGATTTCCTCTGGCCCTGAGGTGTGGAAAGTATTTTTAAAATTTTTATTAGAAGCCGCAAAGCATCGAAATATAGCTTCTTGGGTTTTTACTAGAGAAATAACATGCATGACCAATCACAGTTAATGGGATACCATCTGACGTGACAATTCTTCAAAAGGGTCCAGTGTTTCTTTGGGAGATTGCCTGCCCTAAATTCACTTATATTTTAGCACTTGAATCTTCAATTTTCTCAGCTAACAAAACTTGTGAAGGCCTTTCTGCATGTGTATTTGTTCAGAGTGTGCTAGCACAAATGTCTTGTGTGAGTGCAATTGCACACGATTCAGCCAGATATGGAAGCAAAAGTCATGACATCATCCAATCTGCAAGTGAATAATACACCTTCTTTGGTGAAGGCCAAGTAAGGCCTCAGCTGTTTGCTTCTGCACTTTGCTCTGGGGGAGGACTTTCTGGCAGCAGACAGGCTTCTTAGGTGGTATCACGTCTTCTCACAGACTGAGAAATCATAGAGTCTCATATTCATTGTGTTTTATTTATTGACTCGTCCTGGCGTATTATATTTTAACCTAGTTTTTTAGCAATGAAAATGCTACACTGAGGAGCACATTAGAAAAAGGATTATTTTTCACTAAAAACATACTTTTTCTTATCTGTGGCTAATGGAATAATGGGAAATGCATGATTAGAATTAACTGATGTATAAAATGTTGTATGTTTGCATTATTTGGAAAAATTAGAACCATGGAAAACGTGATACTTATTACAAGCTGTGATATTAAAAGTAAAGGAAGTATTAATAATAGCGGCAGTACCAGGACCATGGTACTCATGGTACTGGTACTTGAAGGTGTAGTATGAATCTTTATGCTGCATAAAATGCTATATTTTATTGCTCATATTTGTTTTTAAATAGAAGAAATGGGATTCTCTGAAACTGAAGACATATGTATCTGCAAAGGTTAATTTTCCTTTTCGATGAGAAGGGAGTAGATGAGACTAAGTCCATGAGTTCCGCAGTAGAGGAATCTGGACACTAACAGGTAACAGATCTGCTCAGGTTCTGTACAGTTTAGGTGGGTGAATGCTAACTCCTCAGGTAGGAGGTGCTTAGGGTGATGATAGAAAGGAGGGGTGCAGAATTTTCCCTCTCGCCAAGTACACGCGGCCACTCCTGTAAGTGTAGCAGATGCTTCTACAGCAGCAGTACCTAGTGTAGCAGATCCCTCTACAACTGTACCAACTTAGTAAAAAATATGAATGTTTAGGACTGCATTATTTCTCTGGAGGGCACGATGGTTGCCACCGCCCACTTTCCATACCAACCATGCCAAATATGAACCATCTCACAATACAGGAGTGACAGTTTAGACTAATCAAGGTCACCGCAAACTATACGGAAGGCCTAGACTGGCTTGTTTTATTATATTTTTTAAAGTATACTAAACCCTAACAACGACCTCTACTCAAAATTAGACTGACTGTGCCACCATGTGGTGGACTGTCATAATATGTTCTGGTGCCAGCACTGGCAAACACCACCACAAATTAAGAACTACTCAACAGTAAATGGTGTTGATATGAGAACCAAACCTAGCGGTCACACGTTGCACTCACAAGGATGAGAAAGTACCAAAGGTTGCCCCTGATCTTCTGCAGGGTGTTTTCCATCAATGTGTATATCATGCCACTGACTACAGAGTGTTGCAAAAGGTTCTAGGCTATTTGGTTAGAGTCTTGGAGTAAGTGGCCCTGATTGCTTGGGTGCCCCATGGAAATTTGCAAGAAAGACAAATTGGCCGCAATTGGGTTTCAGGCAAGTGGCAAAGGCGTGAATTGTCCCAATGCTGCAAAGTTAAGAACTTCTTGGTGAATCTCCCAAACGTGAAGAGAAAAGTGACATCTGTTCAGGTTGTCTGCTCTTGTGCTATCAATACCTGTAATGTTGGAGACCAGAAGGAACCCTGATTGACAATCCACTCCCATACCTGTACTGCCAGTCAGCAAAGTAGTAGGGAGGGGCTTACTTATGGATTTCAGCCATGAACAAAGACTGCCAAGCCTTTCATGTATACCATCACCACTTTTGATATCGCTAATAGAAGGTATACCTTCAGTATTGCATTTAGAAAGACATCCAGAATGGAGTGAGGCTTCTCCCCGGAGTTCCACTGAGCCTGCTTAGGTACCTGGAGCTAGATTTAGAGGTGAGGTGAAAGCGTAAGACATTGCACTGATGCTCTCTTCCTCTGGGTAGGATGTCAATATCACAATGGACAAACCTTGCCAAACAATAAGTAGTACTGCTTGGATCGGTGCAGGTTCATGTTCTCCAGTATTACCATCAGGATTTGGTTCTGGATTCCTAAGTGAGGCCTCCTGCAGCAGGGAGGTATGTGGGGCAGATTAATAGGAGCCTTATCCAGTTATAATGAAGTAAGCTGAAGCAGTACCAAGGCAGCAGCTGAGACAGGACCAATGATGCCAGAAGAACTGAGAGGCCTGTGGTTGGTCCGCAGATGCTAAGATCTATGCAGTGGGTACTGAAATCTGATAGGGAAGGAATGGAGAATCCCAGGCAAAGCCTGCACATGGATCAGAGGGAAGCGAGGACACCTGAGGCAGTTCCAGATGCCGCAGCTTATCCCACGAATCAGATAAGATAGATGTGCCAGCAAGGAACCTACTTCCCTGTGCGAGAAGAGAATTCAGAAGCGACTTCAGAACACTTGTTACTAGTAAAAGGAGCAGACCCTAGTGGGACCCCGAGATTCCACTGAGTATTCCTATACGAGGTATTGCCCTTGTAACATCTGGAAAAGCTGAGAAAACAACAGGGTGACACCCAGCACACCTTTAGAGTTGAAAATATTCCAACAAAGTTAATGCTGATGTCTGAAATGAGAGATGGACTTAGCGGGAAGCCCGTTCCTCCCAAAGTCTCTGCTTCTTTCTGCAACACTTTTCTATTAAGGAAGACTGAGGAGAGAGTCCTTTACACATTTTTCCTGTTCCCTGTAGGCTTCCTCTTCTCAGGTGCCCCTCCATTAAGTAGGAGCAGGGCTCAACTGAAGACCTGTAGGAGGAGTCCGAGGATGAAAGAGTCTTGTAAGATGGGAACTGCCGTAGAGAAACAGATGGCAGGTACTAGGCTCTATACCCCATTACACGCTCCAGACTCACTTGAGCGAACTATGGGCTTGATTTATATTTTGGTGAACAGGCTACTCTGTCACAAATGTGATGGATATCCCATCGGCCGTATTACAAGTGTCATATAATATAATGGACTTGTAATACGGCGAACAGGATATCGGTCACGTTTGTGACAAAGTATCCTGTTAGCTGAATATAAATAAGGCCATGTGTCCCCTAAATTGCAGCCAAACAGCAAGGCTTGCTCAACTTCTTGGTTTATTGCACTGCACTCTGAAATTTGCAAAGCCCTTCTGACCACTGGTGCAGACCCTAACAATTATTTTGATGAGTTGAGTAGTGCAAGAGCTGGAGGTGCACTGTAACTGTGCCTCTGCAGTCTTGGTGCTGCACCTAATATGCATTACTGATGCAGTAGAGTGAAAAACATATAGAGCTGTGCGTGATCATACAAACCATCATCAGCAGGACTTCGTGGTTGGGTGGCTTGAGGACAGCGCACAGGACGAGCACATGCTGACAAGTGATCTTGGTTGGGGTGCAGGATCACATGCTTAGGCCAGTTCTTTTCAGCTCTACAGAAATCCTGGCAGGTAGGAAGGTTTCATATTCTGGTTGGAAGAATGTCTCTTAGCTTTGCTGCCTATACCACTAATGGGGTCTCATCAATGCAGGCCTTTCTGAACCTTTGAAAATTCAGACGTAGGGCCAGTCAAACTCCTTAAGGCTCTTTACTGTGTGGTAGATTCAAAGTTCATGTTGCAGAAAGGTCAGTCCCATACCATGGAAGGGTCAGTGAGAAAAGCAGACTACAATGAAGGAGACTTGTATTGAAGCGGACGCCAGTAAAGAGCGTGATGTTTTGGGTTCAGATGATCTTAGATGTAGACGCTGCCTGGTCTCCATGTTCTGTAGGCACTGCAGACTGCTGAGTACAAAGACGCTGACGTAATTGAAGCAGAAGAGGACAGAGGCAATGGAGGCCTGTACTCTGAGGGGAAATCTCAGGTGAAGTCAAATTTGGCCACAAGTCCCTAAGGTGAAGGAGGAAGAGGATATGGTCACTACATGTATCGCGGGCACAAGGGAATGGGTGTAGTCTATGCTTTCCCTCAAGCTCACTACTTTGATGGTAGCAGTGGGCAGATATCCTAGTTCACTGGGCCAGATGATGGTCGAGTTGATGCCAGAACCAGCTTCCATAACTGTGCACTTCTATTTTGGAACAGAGCTCAAGGTGACTGCATGGCATCCAACTGAGTATTGAAAAGTGGCATGGCACAAGTGTACAGGACTCCAAGTCCAAGGGACTTTTCATTTTCAAGATGATCTGAGTGTCATTACCATACCTGTTCCTGTATAAGTTTGATGAACTGCATCACAATAGCATTAAAGAGGAAATATACTCACATCTCCCCTAACGTATGGGAAGAAAACTCTAAACACAGGGCCCACAAAAAATGGTGAGGCCAGGAGCGTACTGAGTGAGTCACATCAAATTGGGACTGAGACAGTATCTTCCTTCTCTTGCCAAGATGTTGCTTCAGGAATCTTTGGAAGAAAGGAGCATTAAGGGAGATGGTGGATCTGATGTTTTTTGGCCAGATAATACCCAGTGATATGGGACAGAGGCTTGGTGGGGCACTGAGAACCATTCATACTGGAAGCTGACAGAGATGTTTGAGAAATGTCTGGTCATTGGTCATAGGAGAAGTCTAACTGCATTCCTCTGGACACACTGAAATATTGATTTGGATATGTGTGGGTGGAAGCCAAAATAGGGTAAGTCTAAGTTTGTGGCGAGAAAGGGGATGCTGTTGAGAGCTAAGATTAGGTGGCGAATGCAAGCTTTCATAAGTTGGGTGATCACAAATTTTAAAAGAGACCTATAATCAAAGTAAAAATACTGTTTTGTTCCATAATGAACACTAACTTATTTCATCACTCACTCAATGACTAACTCATTCTTCTGGGGAACTCTCACCATCCTGCCATCCAAATAATTCACACGGGCAATCCCCCCTACATGTGCGTAAAAACATCATGCATAGTGTTTGCTATATGACCTTTAATGCAGTGCCTTCAACTCTAGCGCCTGGATAGAGGGCAACTTTATCTCAAAATAAGAAGCAAATACCTTAGGAATCCAAAGGACGGGTTTGTTTGGTGCATGCAAACACTGTTCAATACTTACAATAGAAATGCTTTCAAGCGTAGATCCGTAGTTCGTAGCAGCAAATATAACAGAAGCTAGTATGAAGAGAACCCCAACAATCAGAGTGAAACAGGAGTCCTGGTAGGGAACAAGGGAAAAACAAAATGAAGATACATTCAAGTACAGAACTAAGCCAAGCAACAGAGCAAAATCACAACAATTTTAAGTGCTCGGGATGTACAATTACAGTGGGGCACGAGCCAAAATGTTCAAAGTCTTTCATTGTTGAAACTCCATGTTTTCTCAGTGCTTAAGTAGATAGTTTCACGTGCTAGATTCCAAGACACAAATGGCAAACGTCACTTGTGTTGGGAAATTGAAATCCACTCGGGCTCACAGCTCCACAAAGCCACCTCGATTTCTGTTCTGACAAACATGTTATTTCTGATGCTTACAGCAGGCCACTAACAGGTCAGTCAGGATTAAGGCAGTCAGTTTTATGTTTTTAGCGATTTTCACACTCAGTTGCAGACGGAAAAGTTTGTTTGCCAGTCTGTGCGTAATTTCTAAAGACGGAAAATACAGACATTCCATCTTCTTAGAGGTAAATCATGGCTCGCTTGTGTGCATACTGACAGCAGAGGGAGTTTAAAATAGACCACTTCTGCCACGAAGATTGAATAATTGCAGACGTGCTCAGGTGCTGGTCCTATGATGCTAATATTTTCCGTAGAACACTGTCCTACTGTTTAGGGCTGCTCTGGGAACTAAACCTTGCAGACATCATTTAATTTAAATTAAAAAAAATAACATAATTTTTTTGACTGAGCAAAACATTAATATTGACATGTACCAAAATGATAGCTCATATATAAGTAACAATACCAAAGAAATGAATACCAGAAGCTCTAATCATGTTTAATGGAGAAACAGCTGTTTACATGCAGGTAATACAATGTAATACCTATACCACAGATGTTTTTATCATGCATATGCCTTTATCAGCAATACCTTTACAACAAAATAGTAAGTAAATATGAGGTAAGTCTATTAACTTACTGGGTAAGTGAGGATCACGTTTCCATAGGAAAAGCATTTTTTTCTAATAACTTTGGCAACATTTGACAAATCTTCATGAAACTTTTTAAAAAAGTTCTTCCACCTCAGCTCTTATCTGGAAAGATTGCACGGGATTTGTCAAGCAGAGGCCGAGAAAAAAAAGAGGGGGTCCCAAAACGTATTTTCCCCATTCATTTTTCCATAATAACTTTAGACACAGCTACAGCAAATGCTGAACGGGTTTAATCGAAATTTGGCAGAAAAGCTAGATCTTGGTCCAGAAAGAGTGCTTTTTGTGATTTGGTGTGAATTCACACAGTAGTTTTTGAGCAATTAATGGCTAAAAAAATGTAAATATGTAGGAAAGTGTGGGATCTCAAGCTGAGATCTAATTGGCCATGACCACATCAACCAGAAAGTTGTGGCAGCGAACTTAAGACTTTGGACTTAGTCCAACAAGCATTGGCAAAGCCCATAGGTCTCGCCTATGCAAGAGCTACTGGCTTTGGCAATGTGTTTTATCCATGTGGAACACCAGTATGGTTGCTGTTCTGCATGGCTAAACGTTAGTGGGGTAGGTTGGCGTACATTCAGGTAGAGTGGAATGGGGTAGACTGCAGAAAGTGGTTTGGGGAGACAGAATAGAGTGGGATGGATTGGGGGAGATTGTAGCGGGTGGAGTGGGTTACACTGGAGTGGGGGAGTTCAGTAGATTAGTGTGGCAGATTGGAGTGGGGTAGATTGCGGTAGAGTGGGAGTAGATCGGAGTTGAGTAAAGTGGAGTAGGTTAGAGTGGGGTAGATTGGAGTGGGGTAGATAGGCATATACTAGATTGGGGTACACTGGGGTAGAGGGGAGTGGGATATATTAGGGTAGAGTGGAATGAGGTAGATTGGGGAAGAGTGGGGTTGACTGACGGAGAATGAACTGGATTGGAGTAGAAAGGTGTGGAGTCGGGAAGACTGTAGCAGAGTCGAGTGGAGTGGGGCGGGGTAGATTGGAGTGGGGTAGATTCAGTAGATTATGGTATGGTAGAATGTAATGGAGTAAGGGTAGCTTGGAATGGAGTAGATTGGATTGGCGTGGAGTGGGGTAAATTAGGGAAGTAGGGTAGATTGTAGTGGTGGGGGTAGATTGGGATGGGTGGGATAGATTGCAGTGGGGTGCAGCGGGATAGATGGGGTAGAGTGGAGCAGATTAGAGTGGACTATATAGGGGTAAATTGGATTGGGTAGATTGGAGTTGGAAAGTGGGATAGATTGGGGTGGAGTGGAATATATTGGGTAGACTGGAGTAAAATGTGGTAGATTCCAGTGGAGAAGATTGGAGTGGGGTAGATTGTGGTGGAATGGGGTACACTGGTGTGGGGTAGATTGGAGTGGAGAGGAGTTTGATAGACTGCATTGGAGTTTTGGAGTGCAGTGGGGTAAATCGGAATGGAGTGGGGTACATTGGACTTGAGTGTAGGGGAGTCAAGTGGAGTGGGGTAGATTGGTGTGGAGTAGGGTAGACTGAGTGCAGAGGGGGTTGGAGTGGGGTGGTGTGGGGTAGACTGAAGCAGAGTGGGATAGATTTGAGTGGTAGAAATTGAAATCATCATTACATTTGCACTGAAATACAGTTTTTTGCACACAAACGATAATGTGTGCAAATGTCGTCACTTCGTGTATTGATGTGTTTTGATCGTATTCAAATATTTGTTTCCACCACACTTCAGAATTACAAAAAATTTGCTTAGTTTATACTAATTTTGATATATTCTGAAACATCAGCACAGTTCATTTTTTTTGTTGTGTTCTAAAAAAAAACACTCCATTCCTCTTCAATGGGTACTCAGCAGAACTGTCACATACATTCTCTCACTCAAAGAAAGAAAAATAAACACCAAGCTCCCTAGAGAGAGCCCAACATTTAGGGGTGGGCATGGCTCACCTCCCCGAGCCTCAGAGGCCACGTGGACCCTAACCCACTGGGCCTAGGTAAAAAAAAAAAAAAAAAAAAAAGCAGAGAAGGCCCCCTCACCCTGGAGCCATGACCCCATCTCTCAAGAGCGAAATGAATAATAAAAGGGGAAGGGGGCCATGTGCCTCCCTCCTTCCAACGCCAGAGCTTAAAAAGGCCCTGGAGACCCCATCCCCCGAAGCCAATAACCTAAATGAAGGTAGGGATGCGTCCCCCCTCCCGGAGCCTAACTAGGGTTAGAGGACCCCACCTCCTGGGGCTGAAATGTATAATTAAATGGGAGGGAGCCGCACAACTCCCCTCCCAAGCCTTAAAAAGGCCTTTGGGACCCAATCGCCTGGGCTGTAACAGTAAGTAAAAGGGAGGGGGCTGCATGGCCCTAAACCCTGAGGCTTTAAAGGCCCCGGGAACACCATCCTCTGGGGTCCCGGGGAGCCCACACCCAGGACACAAGAGTTTCCCGGGAAACATATCTTTGATTCCACCTGGTGGGAGCATTTTAAAATCTCCCTTAAGAAGGAGCAAACAAATAAGTCCGCTCCAAGCCAGTGGGAGATTTAAAAATGCTTCCTCTGGCTGGGAGCAGACGTCTGATCTGTTTCCCTGCCTGCACTCCTGTGGGCAGGGAAAAAGGCGAGATATGCAGGGAGCTAGCTGCGGGTGTCCCCTGTGGCCCCCAACATAGATATGCAGGGAGCTAGCTGCGGGTGTCCCCTGTGGCCCCCAACATGGTGGTTGGTGGGTGTCAGGGCACCCACCTATAATTTAGAAATGCCCTGGAAGATGGGGTCCCCATGGCTATGATAGCCTCGGGGAGGGGGATCGCGTGGCCCTCTTCCCCTTTATATTAACATGCAGCATCAGGGAATGGGGTCACTGGGGCCCGGTGAAGGATCATAGAGGAGGGTGTTTAGATAACACATGGCCTTGGGGGGTTGGGGAATCCCAGGGAGTATGAAGGCTCTCTGGGGGTGTGGCCCCCTTCCCTTTCTAGTTCGATTTGGCCCCAGGGTATGGGGTCTCCCGGGCCTAATAAAACTTGGTGAGGGGGGCCCTCTGCCTCCTCTCCTTCTTTACTGAATCCAGTCCAAAGGTTTAACGAGCCCCCTCCCCTTTTTATTGGACTGTAGTCACAGGGTATGGGTTCTCCAGGGCCAATTAAGACTCTGGAGGGGGTGGTTAGGGCGGCATGCCCAATCCCCTATATATATTTTGACCCTGGGGGATGGGGCTGTGCATGGAGTGGGGTTGGCAGCCTGAGAGGGTGGGGGGTTGGCTGCCTTGAGGTGGGATGGGGCCAGACCCTTTGCCCAAACACGCGCTGCGCATGGCCAGAGGCAGTGTGCAGTTGGCTGCCTGTGGCAGGGACAGTGTTGTGGAGGGGGAGAGGGTTGCAGGGGGGAAGAGGTTGGGGAGGAGGGTTACCTGCAGGGAGGAGGAGGTTTGCCACAGGGCCTGACCCAGCGGCCAAACTCTTGCCGGCCGTGGGCGGTGAGGTGGTTGGCTTTACATATGGTAACAAAATATTACTTTATGTTAAAAAAAAAAAAACATAGAAATTCACTGAACAAACAAAAGGTTAAAGTAACATTATAGTCTCAGTGACAATGTAACCCTTTAAACATACAAATCCATTGAAATTCACTAGTTATAGTTACCACTGGTAACTATAACTCGTGCCCTAAGCTAACCATAACTCGCACCCGCCATGCATTGTTAAGTAACCCACATATAACATCCCTCATGACATCTTCCATGACACCGTTAATATCACTGCAACATTAGCAATTAAATTACTGGTGAGAAAACTAAACAGGGTTTAGGGGTGGCTATGAGAATTTAGTGGTAAGTCTGCAATAGGCTTTAGGGGTGAGTAAGAGAACTGGGTGGTAAGGTCACACAAAAAGGGGGATTGGGGAGATTCCCCCACCATTTAAAAAATAAGTCATATATTTATGTACACATACATAATATTTACACACACACACACATATATATATATGGAAAATGTCACTTACCCAGTGTACATCTGTTTGTGGCATGAGACGCTGCAGATTCACATGCTGTGCATTATCCTGCCATCTAGTGTTGGGCTCGGAGTGTTATAAGTTGTTTTTCTTCAAAGAAGTCTTTTCAAGTCACGAGACCGAGGGACTCCTCCTTTTCGGCTCCATTGTGCATGGGCGTCGACTCCATCTTAGATTGTTTTCCCCGCAGAGGGTGAAGTAGGAGTTGTGTATATAGTAAAGGTGCCCATGCAATGGAGTAAGTATGTATGTACATAATGTGTATAAAAAATTGTATATATTTACAAATTTACAAGTTTCATCCAACTTATAACGGCTACAGGCTCCCGTGGAAGCGGGAGGGCGCATGTGAATCTGCAGCGTCTCATGCCACGAACAGAAGTACACTGGGTAAGTTAAATTTTCCGTTCAATGGCATGTGTAGCTGCAGATACACATGCTGTGCATAGACTAGTAAGCAGTAATCTCCCCAAAAAGCGGTGGCTTAGCCTGTAGGAGTTGAAGTTGTCTGAAATAATGTTCGTAATACAGCCTGTCCTACTGTGGCTTGTTGTGTTGTTAACACATCTACACAGTAATGTTTTGTGAATGTATGAGGTGTAGACCATGTCACTGCCTTACAGATTTCTGTCATATGTATATTCCCTAGAAAAGCCACTGTGGCACTTTTTTTCCTAGTGGAGTGCGCCTTTGGTGTAATAGGTAGGTCTCTTTTTGCTTTGATATAGCAGGTTTGAATACATTTCACTATCCATCTGGCTAAGCCTTGTTTGGATATTGGATTTCCTGCATGAGGTTTTTGGAAGGCTACAAACAATTGTTTTGTTTTGCGAAACTGTTTTGTTCTATCAATGTAATACATTAGTGCTCTTTTAATGTCTAATGTATGTAAGGCTCTTTCGGCTACTGAGTCTGGTTGTGGAAAAAAGACTGGGAGTTCCACTGTTTGGTTTAGGTGGAACGGTGATATAACTTTTGGTAAGAATTTGGGATTTGTACAGAGAACCACTTTATGTTTATGTATTTGTATAAAGGGTTCTTGTATAGTAAATGCTTGTATTTCACTTACTCTTCTAAGAGATGTGATAGCTATCAGGAAGGCTACCCATGCATCTCACAAGAGTGCATGGGTTCAAATGGTGGTCCCATGAGTCGTGTTAACACAATATTGAGGTTCCACGAGGGGACTGGTGGTGTTCTCAGGGGTATGATTCTTTTTAATCCCTCCATAAATGCTTTGATGACTGGGATTCTAAAAAGTGATGTTGAATGTGTAATTTGCAGATAGGCAGATATGGCTGTGAGATGTATTTTAATAGAAGAAAATGCTAGTTTAGATTTTTGTAAGTGTAATAAGTAGCTTACAATGTTTTTTGCAGAAGCATGTAGTGGTTGAATTTGATTATTATGGCAGTAATAAACAAATATTTTCCATTTGTTTGCGTAACAATGTCTTGTAGTAGGTTTTCTAGCTTGTTTAATGACCTCCATACATTCTTGTGTAAGGTCTAAATGTCCAAATTCTAAGACTTCAGGAGCCAGATTGCTAGATTGAGCGATGCTGGTTTCGGGTGTCTGATCTGTTGTTTGTGTTGAGTTAACAGATCTGGTCTGTTTGGTAGTTTGATATGAGGTACTACTGACAGGTCCAGTAGTGTTGTGTACCACGGTTGGCGAGCCCAGGTTGGTGCTATTAGTATTAGTTTGAGTTTGTTTTGACTCAATTTGTTTACCAGATAAGGAAGGAGCAGGAGAGAGGGAAAAGCGTAAGCAAATATCCCTGACCAACTCATCGATAACGCATTGCCCTTGGACTGAGGGTGTGGATACCTGGACGCGAAGTCTTGGCATTTTGCGTTTTCTCTTGTTGCGAATAGGTCTATTTCTGGTGTTCCCCAGCGTAGAAAGTAAGTTTGTAGTATCTGGGGATGAATTTCCCATTTGTGTGTTTGTTGGTGATCTCGACTGAGATTGTCGGCCAACTGGTTTTGAATCCCTGGGATGTACTGTGCTATTAGGCGAATGTGATTGTGAATCGCCCAATGCCAAATCTTTTGTGCTAAGAGACACAGTTGTGATGAGTGTGTCCCTCCTTGTTTGTTTAGGTAATACATTGTTGTCATGTTGTCTGTTTTGACAAGAATGTGTTTGTGGGCTATTAGTGGTTGAAATGCTTTCAATGCTAGAAACACTACTAACAGTTCTAAATGATTTATATGCAGTTGTTTTTGTTGAATGTTCCATTGTCCCTGTATGCTGTGCTGGTTGAGGTGTGCTCCCCACCCCATCATGGAAGCATCTGTTGTGATCACGTATGGAGGCACTGGGTACTGGAATGGCCGCCCTTGGTTTAAATTTATAGGATTCCACCATTGAAGCGAGAAGTGTGTCTGGCGGTCTATCAACACTAGATCTTGGAGTTGACCCTGTGCTTGTGTCCATTGTTTTGCTAGGCACTGTTGTAGTCTTGCGTTTGGGACAATGGCTATGCATGAAGACATCATGCCTAGAAGTTTCATTACAAACCTCGGGGCTATTGTTATCCTGAATGGTAACACTTTGAATTGGTAATGCACACCTTGGATTACAAACCTTAAGTATTTCCTGTGGGAAGGATGAATGGGTATGTGGAAATAAGCATCCTTGAGATCTAATGCTGACATGTAATACTGTTTTTTGAGCAAGGGAATCACGTCTTGAAGCGTTACCATGTGAAAGTGATCTGATTTGATGTAAAGATTCAGTGTTCTGAGGTCTAATATGGGTCTCAGCGTTTTGTCCTTCTTTGGAATTAGGAAATACAGGGAGTAGACACCTGTTCCTTTTTGATGGTTGGGTACTAGTTCTATTGCTTGTTTTTGTAACAATGCTTGGACTTCTAGTTGTAACAGGTCTAAGTGTTGTTTGGACATATTGTGTGCTCTTGGAGGCACATCTGGTGGCAATTGTAGGAATTCTATGCAATAACCATGTTGGATAATGGCTAGGACCCATGCGTCCGTAGTTATGTTTTCCCAGTTGTGGTAATATGCGGTAAGTCTCCCCCCCACTGGTGTTGAATGGTGGGGGTTTGTGACATTGAAGACACTGTTTAGTTTGCAGGGTTTTTGGGCTCAGGAATTTCCCTCTTGTCTTTGGGAATTGTCCACCCCTATATGTTCCTCGAAAACTCCCTCTCTGATACTGGCCCTGATATGTGGGTCTGACTTGTGAGGTGGAAGGCTCTGTGGTTTGGGAACGAAACCCCCCTCTAAAGGGCGGCTTTATAAAAGTGCCTCTGCTCTGTGGGGAGTAGAGCGCGCCCATGGCTTTGGCCGTGTCTGTATCCTTTTTTAGTTTTTCTATTGCCGTATCCACCTCTGGCCCAAACAATTGTTCTTGATTGAATGGCATATTCAGCACAGCCTGCTGGATTTCTGGTTTAGAACCCGAGCTCCGTAACCATGGGTGCCTACGAATGGTTACTGCAGTGTTCACTGTCCTCGCTGCTGTGTCTGCAGAGTCCATAGCCGACCTTACTTGGTTGTTTGAAATTGTTTGTCCTTCCTCAACAATCTGTTGGGCACGTTTTTGGTACTCCTTGGGTAAGTGCTGAATGATATGTTGTATCTCATCCCAATGTGCCCTGTCGTATCGAGCCAGTAGAGCCTGAGAATTGGCAATCCGCCATTGATTGGCTGCCTGTGCTGCCACCCTCTTGCCTGCTGCATCGAATTTCCGACTTTCCTTGTCGGGCGGTGGTGTGTCTCCTGAGGATTGGGAGTTTGCCCTCTTTCGGGCTGCTACTACCACCGAATCCGGAGTTAATTGCTGTGTTATAAACACAGGGTCCGTTGGGGGAGGTTTATATTTCTTCTCCACTCTAGGCGTGATGGCTCCGCCTTTTACTGGGTCCTGGAACACCTGTTTGGTGTGTTTTAACATGCCTGGTAGCACTGGTAGACTTTGGTATGAGCTGTGAGTGGATGCCAAGGTGTTAAACAAAAAGTCGTCTTCTATGTAGCTGCCCTTGAAACCACCTGCATATATGCAGTGCTGTCCTCAGGTGGTGACGGCCTTGCCGGGTAGCAATCGGGACTATTGTCTGAGACCGGTGCATCATATAGGTCCCATGCATCCGGGTCATCTTGTGTCATCCCCGTGTCTGTCGGCGACTGCATTGGGGGTTCTGCTACCGGGGACAGGTGTGGCGAATGCAATGGAGACTGCTGTGGCGAGAACCTTGGTGGTGTTTTGTCTTTTGCCACTTTTGCTTTTGGCTGCATTTCCGTCTCCTGGAATGCTAGCTTTCGCTTGATTTTTATTGGATGAAGAGTTTGGATTTTCCCCGTGTCCTTCTGTATGTGCAGCCTCCTCTGGGTATGGTCTGGCTCTCCCATGCCCAGTTCTTGTTCAAATCTGTGCCCTTGCAACTGACTTGAAAGGCCTTGCTCTTCTGTATAGGAGCCTGGTTTCGGCTCCGAGGCTGCATGTTTCGGCACCGAAGGTTTTTGTACAGTCTTTTTTGGCTCCGAGGAAACCTTCTTGACTTTAGGGGTGCCGAACTCTCGGTGGCAAGATGGTTCGGAGTCAGATGTCTTCGGCTGCTGGGAGGCCTTTTTCGGTGCCGATGTTTGGTCACCGTGTTTTCGGGTTAAGCCATGGCCTGTTGGCGGTGGCATCCCCTTGGCCTTTATTACTTTCGAGTGAGTCTTTGCCGGGGCTGGTTTACTCACAGTTTGTTGCTGCGTCTTCGGCTGCTCACTTTCAGACTCGTCCAAGTCCGAATGGAGAATGGAGAATCTCTCCTCTTCCTCGACGTCGATCTGCTCGGGCGGTGTCGACGCCATCTGGAGTCTTCAAGCTCTTCGATCGCGTAGTGTTTTCTTGGATCGAAATGCCAGACAGGGCTCGCAAGTATCCCCCCTGTGTTCCGGAGATAAACACAGATTACAGACCAAGTGTTGGTCTGTATAAGGACACTTTGCGTGGCAATTGGGGCAGAAGCGGAAGGGGGTCCGGTCCATGAGGTTTGAAGATGGACGTGGTCGGGCCGACGAGGCCCCGCTGAAGAGTGGAAGCCCCGAAGGGCCGCCGGAGCGCTTCTTCTTTTCAGTGTCGATGTGCTAACACTAAACCGGTACCGAGCGCGAACAATACCGTCGAATTTTCCGATAACTAGCTAACTTTCCCGATTCGAAATACGGAGTGAAGAGGAACACGTCCGAACCCGATGGCGGAAAGAAAACAATCTAAGATGGAGTTGACGCCCATGCGCAATGGAGCCGAAAGGGAGGAGTCCCTCGGTCTCGTGACTCGAAAAGACTTCTTTGAAGAAAAACAACTTGTAACACTCCAAGCCCAACACTAGATGGCAGGATTATGCACAGCATGTGTATCTGCAGCTACACATGCCATCGAACATATATATATATATATATATATATATATATATATATATATATATATATATATATATGGGTTTCACTTACTCTAGATATACTTACCTTGTAAAGGCATATGTGGTAAAGGTTTGTGTGGTAAAGGCATGTGTTATAAATGCATGCGTGCTAATATCATACAACGTTTTATTGTGATGGGATATGTTGACTGACTGACATACAGTTTTACAGTCATATTCCTCTGACATATCTCACTACATACAGGCAGCTAATCAAAAATGTGGTTACTTTAGTGAGTGAGTGCAGCAGTAATGTGCATTTATTATAGGTGCATGCAGCCTCCCGTTGAATTAAAACAAGATTAACAACTATGGCTTTGGGACTCCTGAAGAATGAGCTGAGAGGCTTCTAATCTCGGGTAGAGATCAGCTTTTGAAATAGGGAGAGGAGAGTGACCTTGGATTGGAATATTTGACAGGTAAGGCAGGAGGCAATGTGGAAGGAGTAACACCCACTACTCACAAAGCCTTGGGCGTCTGTCATGAAAGAATGGGAAAAGGAATTTAAGACATCTGTGTGATCTGCTTCACCGCAGTGTCCAACCCTGGTACATTTGGATACAATTGATCTGAAAGTGATAAAAGTCTGTGATTATCCTGAAAGTCTGAAGTGACTCTGGCCCTACTCGACAAATGCTGGACAAACTGAATATTTTATGAGGGGTGGCGCCACTTTCAGTGATGGTGTTCCAAGATGGCCGCCAGGTACCTTTAGCAGAAACCATACAGATAAACCTTCAGTTCCTACTCTAATAACATTCCTGCACTTTCAGGATTAACAGCACAAGTAATGTGCAGGTTATGCTCATCAGCTGGAACCCATAGGACAGGAGTAAACCTATAAAAAGTAGAAGGGTACTGTAGTGTCTAGAGGGGACGGAGGACACCATTTTAGTGGTCCCAGAAACTTCTCTTCTTCAGCTGGCCCAGAGATTGTCTGCCTGTGTGGGGATACTACTCCTACTTTGAATCTTGCGGCTGAAATTCCAGCTGTCATGTTCAATAGCTTAATATTTGATAAGGGAGGAAAAATTCTGACTGTCACAGTTGGCACATCGATTATAATACACCAAGCTTCTGTCAATTAATCAATCAATCAGGATTTATAAAGTGCAGCTAATCACCCAATAGGGTATCCACATGCTTGTATGACAAGATTCAGAATAAACGTCTTATGTTACAGGGCTCCTATATGAGTCCTGTAACATAGGGCATTTACTCTATCGGAATGGTGATTTTATCAGTACCCTGGACATACAAGTGGATAGATCTGTGTTCATATCATCGCAGATACACAGACGTCTCTTATTTTTTGTGTGTACAACTCACCAGTACACAGATGTGGATGGATTACTTAATGTATGATGATGTGGGCATGGTGCCACTACACAGAACTATTCTTCCGTTCATGGTGACTACACCTACATTGATTACTGGTTGATATTACGATCGGTGGCATGGTGGACTATACTGGTTGCGATTCTCCCCAGACACACTGAGACCATCAGACAATTTCTCTCATGCTTAAGATTTCAAATATTGTGTGCTATCAGTTTCTAGAGAATTAAAAGTGAGGACTTTCCAAACAGACAGCGTTTAGAGCAGATAAGAGTGCAGTAACTGCTAATATTAATGAGACCTGGATTCACCCACTTATGTTGGCCTCTGAGGCCTTCAAGATTGATGTAGGGGTGCATTTTTTTAAGGGATCAGTGGTCTTGATGACTTTGAGTTGAAAGAAAAGATACTTAGAAGAAACATGCTTAAAGGGTCTATCCGGTGAATGACATCACAATAGGTCTCAAAACATCAGCTGATGTCATCAAACAAAGGATCACTCTGGAATGCATGTTGGTCACCGTTATAAATCCAGAACTGGGAGACGAGAATAGTTATTTTATTTACACTGGATGGCCCCTTTAAAAAACAGAGGAACAATATTAAAACACTAATGATCCCAGAGTTGGGGAAGGGACCCAACAAGAGCTGGCAGATTTTTGCATAACTGAAGGTGCAGAGGATTGATTCTTGGATCAAGTTACTAGGACACTATGGTATCAAAGAGGGAAAAGGCCTATAAGGCACTGGCATGACTGGATAGGTGCAAAAGACATCAAAACAATGTTCCTAACTTCGGGATGTGGCAAAACGTTTTTGCTCTTTGTTTATTAATTTCCCATATGTGCAAGAATACTTAATTATGACTACGGTAGTTTTAAACATTTAGAGAACAGAGTGTTCAAGATGGCCCTATCTCCTGAACACAGAAGCAAGATCGAAACCTGGGTAAAGGGGTGAATTGGGGAGGGATTAACATTTACATGTGCATTTAAGCTCTTCAAATATTATATATGAGAATCTTTTATGACCTTCAGTGCTCAGTAATATTTCTCATGATTGTAAAAAAGCTCAGAAATATCTGGATTACACTGAAGTAGCATGGATTGATGATGTCGCAGCGGGGCTCTTTTGAAATTGATATCAGTACGGGATAATATTGCCGTAGTAAGGTTCCAGGTACAGATGGCCTTACCGAAGAATTCCTTAAAGATTACTCACCGATTTTAGCTCCATCCTTTGTTTGAAGATGCCCTGGAGACTAGGTTACTGCCTTTCTCATGCAGAGAAACATTAATATGGTTCTTTTTAAGCCACAAAAGAAAAGTTTGAATAGTTTTGCTTATAGCTACTATTGTTTAATTCTGAGAAAGTGAGTTTTGTCAGACGGATTACAAATGTCTTACAACCTGCTTGGTCCCAAAAGATAAACACGAGTCTATTCAATCAGCACACCACTATCTTGAATAACTGTATCAAATGTACCCCACACCACAAAAAGTAGTATACTGGGGCCAAAACACATAAGTTTGCTTTTGTTTACATTTCTCCTGATCCATCAGCTTTGCAGTAAGACTCTATCTCGTTGAGGTAGCATTCATGTACCTGAGACTGATGTCGGGACATAGAAAAATTGAATGACAGTAATCACATTATCAACCGAAGGGCAGGCCATCACATAAGCATTACAATCACCACTTATGAGAGTTAAATGAATCTCTTTCATTATCATGGAGGCTCATCATACCCTCCGGTCTCTTTAGGATACTTCTGTTGTCCATAGATGGTAAGAAGTAGATATCAACTTGAAATAGGTAATAAGGTCCAACCATGGAGGTGGAATTGGCAATTTTCTAAGTAGTCAACGTATACTGCTATGATCCTAGCTCCTGTGGTGTACCATTCTCCAGAGATCACTGTTATAAATCATTATTATTACACAAAGGTTCAAAGTATTGGCCTGGCTCATGGTCTTATTTCTTTTTACCAACATCTGAGCAAAGTGTCACAAATGTGTACAACCAACACTGTCGCTTTATTTTATATTAAGCAAAGGAGCACATTTCTCGTAATGCTTGGCTTTTCCCTGTCAAGGCAGAGCTTTGATTGCTTGAGAATGCATTCTTCTTGGTTTACTAATTAACCGGGCCTTACACATGCTCGATCGTCATTCAGCATGTTGTATGTGGGTGAGGTGGCAATCTGGTTAGTCATTAACTACTTCTGGACACGTAAGCCCATAATCAGTCCTCTGTCATTGCGCACATATGCATGGTGGCTGCTGGTAGGAGTGAGGGGACAATTCAAGACATTTCAGCAAAGCAGTGATAGAACACACACGGCGGTGATGTGTGCCACAGGGGGCTTCTACCTGGTGCAAACTGTAGCATCTAAGTGTGCATTCCACTCTGTGCAGGGACAAAGAGCTTCACCATGAAATCATCACTGCGCATGTGCAGAAGAGACTGTGATGTATATAGCTGGGACTGGAGACACAGATTGAAAAAGAATAAATAAAAGCGAACACAAGTGGAAGATGCTTGATTATGTCACCTACTGAATTTCATAAAAGAAAAAAGTGTTTTCCCATTAAATACCCCAATTAACCATCAATCAAAAATTATTTTTAACATTATGAAACTTTTACAGGCCTTTTGTAACAGTGTTATTTATTTTTAATCATATTCATTGTTGCTTCAAAACACTTCATCATACCTTCATTATACGTAAACTCTGGGAAATCATTCCTAATCAACCGCATTCAATGCCTTATTTTCAACACTGACACCCATATAGTATTATGTGTGGCAGTTACATTATAAGCGTACCACAAACAAACGTGAAGTGTTAAAATAAGGATCATTCATGACAGGTTCATTGCCCTTTGTTGAAGTGGAATTTAATGTCAATCAGTCGTTTAATTCCCTCCCAGGGTGCTGTTTTCCATCATTACTATTATTAATCCATTATTCAGGGGGTGCCTCAGATTTAGCTCCATCAAAATCCATGTGCACTCCTCACTTAACTTTGATAATGTGTGCCTTGACCTCCAAAACATAAAGAAAACAAAGTGGTGAGGTCTTCTTGGGGACAGGTATCCTCTTAAAAACATCACCCTACTGCACACAAAAGTGGTAAATAATCAATAGGGGCATTCTACTTTGATTTTAGATGTGTACGTGTGATAGCTACACTGGTGTCGCCTTTAAGGAGGGATATTCTATGAAAAGAGTGCATACATTATTTGAAGTTACTACTGAGTGGCATACAGGTTACCAGCCACCACTCCTTACTCCTCCCTTTTCCCCTCCCCTTTAGTATTAAGTGGTCCCATTCTCCAGCCACTCCCCCGTCCCTCCCACATTTACTATTTCAATGTAGGTGTATGTGTGCAGAGATCTCAGCACATAGAAGATGGGAGAGGTGGAGTTGTAAACTTCTGCAGGAAGGTTTGTGAATAGGAACTAATATAGCACTACTAAACGTACTACAAAATGCAGGTTGTGGCTAGGCCCCACGATGTTCAGCATCCTTACGCCAGTATTCGAGTTCTGATCTCACAGAACCCACTTCATGTTATTGTTTTGTAACACACCAAAAGTACCAAACTGCATGGAAACCTTTCATGTAGTACTGAGTGAAACCTTGATGTGCATAAGGTAAGGTAATTAAGGAGGGGGTATGGAGGGCTAGGGATGGGTTTAGGGAGCTCATGCACATATCTACAGACGATTAAGCCCCCTTCCTATTCATAAACTGCACTTCTATAGTGACCACAGCCAACAAGCATTTGTAATGCCAATAGGTCTGGCTTAAAGGTGAAAGTGCCTTTTGTGTCATTGATGGGGTTAGGCACTCAATAAGTCTTCATACACACACTGTCACTCATCTTTGCACTTGTGCATCTATTCATCCATTCACTGACTCATTTTTACATCCTTTACACAATCTCAGTAAAGCACACACATGCAATAACACATGCAGGATAAACTAAAAGAATGCAAGTAGAATAATAAAAACAGGCTGTTGTCTAAACACAGTGGGCATATGCTTGCCATAGCAAAACTGAATATACCGGCTGGTGTTGTGTTGTACATAGTCTATTGTTGTTTTAAAGTTCCAGGCGGGCGCTACGTTAGGAACCAGCGTGCTGGCCATGTTGGAATGGTAACGCAATGATACAGTGTGGGCAACAGCATTCACATAATGGTCGCCTGGTTTAGAGGAAGTGGCCGTGTGTATGCAGCACACTGCAGATTAAATGAGTGGCAAGCAAGCAACCCCCTACCGTGGCTTAAAGGGCTGTAGTCGCCTCATAAGAAGAAATACAATTTAAAAAAATACAAATAACCACCCTACTATTATTCACAGATAAAATGGCAGACAACACATAACTATCACCAAAACAGCCCAGCATTAGACCATACAAATACAGAGTACAACACAAACATTGAACACCAACTTCATACAAAAGGTCCACCGCATACATTCCACACTACCAGAAATACGCCAGCAAAGAAGAGAAAACTGAAAGCACAAATCTCTTTCCAGGCGAACACTCTCCATTGATCTCTTGCACCAAGCTCATGGTGTCAGACTTGTACATGGTCCTCACAATCACCTTTTCCAAGCAGTCAGGGTTGCTACTTGTTCAAACAAGTATAGGCACTCTCATGTTTCATTAACAAACCAATTACAATTAGTGCATAAAATTACCCCACACGGGGACCTTTGACATCACTACCAACACCCTCCAAATGACTCAGAGACCTGCTCCCTGCCAACCACCTTCGGTCAGTGTTATGTAATACTATGAAACTACTTCCACCAGCTCAGGCACGTCAATCACTCTGCTACTCAACATACTGACATGGAGTCTGATCACCTCCAGCCACATATCAACAAGCCATGGGCGCAAAACCTTACCCCCTCTTAAAACACATTATTATTTCCATTCGCCAACGAGGTAACACCATACCCAAACATTAAACCAAGTATGTGATATACACACACTAAATACGACAACGTACTATGGGGGTCATTCTGACTCCCGCCGGCCGCGGTAACCGCGTTGCCGGCGGGAGCCGCCAGAATACCGCTGCACGGTCAGAAGACCGCCGCGGTTATTCTGTGTTTCCCGCTGGGCTGGCGGGCGACCGCCAGAAGGCCGCCCGCCAGCCCAGCGGGAAACCCCTTCCCACGAGGAAGCCGGCTCCGAATGGAGCTGGCGGAGTGGGAAGGGTGCGACGGGTGCAGTAGCACCCGTCGCGATTTTCAGTGTCTGCATGGCAGACACTGAAAATCTTTTAGGGGCCCTCTTACGGGGGCCCCTGCAGTGGCCATGCCACTGGCATGGGCAATCCAGGGGCCCCCATGGGCCCCACGACACCCCTCACCGCCATCCTGTTCCTGGCGGTCCAAACCGCCAGGAACAGGATGGCGGTGAGGGGGTCGGAATCCCCATGGCGGCGCAGCAAGCTGCGCCGCCATGGAGGATTCCACAGGGCAGCGGAAAACCGGCGGTAGACCGCCGGTTTTCCGTCTCTGACCGCGGCCATACCGCCGCGGTCAGAATGCCCTTGGGAGCACCGCCAGCCTGTTGGCGGTGCTCCCGCGGTCCCCGGCCCTGGCGGTCCATGACCGCCAGGGTCAGAATGACCGCCTATGTGTCTTAATTTCTGACCCAGGATAAGAAATCAAAAGCAACACAGAACATCCAGGACAAACCTGAAGACAAGAAGAATATGTCAGAACTAAACTACAAACTTGCACTAAATACTTGACAGTGAAAGACACTAAGTGCTCGCTGTAAAGCAAATTATTGAGATGAAAAATATTATCCAGGACAAATGTTGACTCCACAACATCGATTACCACTACATTGTCAAGGGCGGTATATATAGGAAAGGTAGATTTATATTCTTTTTTCCACACTTATTTACCTTGACAATTTATATATTACACTATACTCCAAATTTGGTATATATGTTTCTCCTTAAATTTACAAATGTACACCGCCCTCAAACTGCAGTACACTTAGAGAAAATGCCAAGTGTAATAAAAGTAGACTGCACCGGGTAAAAAATCCCAACTTGCCACTAATTACTTTCAAGAATTGCTCGAAAGATGCTTTATTCGGAAATGTCTTAAGAAACTTCCTTTGCTTTATTAACACCAACATTAAGTTGCTTTGGTCAGGGTATGTGCTATGTGTGACCTTTCCTGAAACTGGCATTTTTTGAACCTCAGCTGTCACCAATGCAGTGTTCCACTACACGGCCCATCTTCAGCCCTTATGAGGCACCGGGCACCTTCTCCAGAATGCTGGTTGGCCTGCTAGCTATCCTGGGCAGATCCCTCAAGCACCGTCCAGCTGACACCACACCATGGCTGAAGACTGGAGCAACAACTTCTTCAGACAGTCCCACTCTTTTTCCAGACTACTGGCAGCAAGCTCTTGTCTTCATTAAAGGGGGTATCTTCATGTCCTTTTTAGATGCTACTTTTTTATCTTCCTGATCTTCCTAGCTACTTCTAGCTGTCCTCATGCATCTGACAGTACAAGGTGTTGGAGAGACGTGTAATCTTTTTGATGCATATACTATGAGACCTACCCTAAAGTTCTTTCACTTAGTTTTACTTAGTTGCAGGTGTAATAAAGTCTAAATACGCAAATACCAATTATTCCTTCATTCTATGTTACATGCAGGTTTTAAGTGGCTCCTACGCATGCACCATCAGAAGCAATGACGTCCCCTCTGCTCGGACTGTCTCATCAGTCGCCCTCATAGGACCATACGAGTCTGTGGAAGCCCATCTCATTATACAATCCTGCCTGAGAAGAGCCCACTACATACATACGCCCAGCACAAGGAGACACCAGTTACCTATACTTCTTGTAGAACAATGTAATGAGGTATTTGCATGTCTTAAGTTTAACCTACTGCTGCCATGTTTTCCTGGTCATGCCAACCTAGCCTACGGGATACAGCGGCCTACGAGCTGTGTATGTGCTGCTTCGTGGCATCCAAGGCTTAAAACCAGCTTGCTCAACCGAAGCTGTTTTCATCGATGCTACTCTTGATGGCCATGTAGCAATCCTCATGAGCTCAGCTAGGCACCAGCTTGCTTTCTTGGTGGGAATGCAGTCATGTGATCAACACTGAAACCGAGTGAGTAGCAGGCCATATATCTGAGTTTTGCCTTCTGTAACAGAGTCTGGCTTCAGAGCAAATATATCAAAGTTCCCACTTGCAGTTATCGATGCGATTCCCAGATTACTCATTTTTTTAGAAGACCGGCCTTGGAGCTTTCTTCGACCTCTGTAAAGAAATGTGATAGGAACAAAACTTTTAAATTATCATGCTTTCAAAGACTCTTGATACTACCCTTATATATCTAAAGGACTTGGGGCCATATGTACGAACACTTTTTCCCATAGACACAGAATGGATAAAAACCTTTGCTACATCTGGCCCTAAGTGAGGTTGATGGACTAAGTGAGGTTGATGGACTAAGTGAGGTCTATTCTACTAGCAGTACTGACCCTGTTCAGCGAGGTGACCTGAATACGCATTAACTGTGCCCATTCCAAATTGTTCCCATTGGAAATACCACGACATTAGAGGTATGTAACCAGATACGGGGCCTCAGTTGGCGACGGGGCATCAGTCGGCGACTGTTCACTTCAGGTATTTGGGCGTACAGGTGACTCCTGACAGTGTGTCATATTTGATTAGTGAGGGCAGTCATGGAAGGTCTGAAATGCTCTGCTGCATTTTAGAATGCATTATACCCAGGGATAATGATGAGGGTACCCACCACCAAAATGTTTCTGCCATGGTTTGTATGTGCTCCAGGGTTCTCCAGATCTTGTTCCGCAACAGGTTTTAAAGAACTGAATTGTCTGCTGATATCATTGTAATAGAGATGCTGTAGGTTGAAACTAGAAGCTTTGAGACTGCCTTGGAACAGTGGAGGCCTGGTCCTCCCTTAAGTGGGATTGTTCTACATAACATTGCAGCTGCACCCTGCGGTCAGGTGGTTAGAAGAAGCAGTGAACTGGGTGAAGAGTGCTGGAGGGAAGCGCCCTTGATTGTCAGCTCCCAGACTCCCCATGCAGGGAGTGTTTGTTCCGGTGGGTGTCCCATTTTTCGTTCTACAAGTGGGCAAAATCTGGTTAAGGGTAGTAGAAGCGGTGCTGTATTGTCCTCCTTTTGGGCAGATATGCACATTTGTCCTAGAGTCCCTTGGAGGGATTACAGAAGAAAAGTCCCTTCCAGGTGGATGGAGGTGAGCAGCGAGTCATTAGGACATCTATACTCAAGGGGTAGGTTAGTTACTTTTGATGAAGTGTGAGTCACATTTGGAGATGGAACAAGACACGTTTCTGCAGCAAATGTGCTTGGCAAGGACTGCCAGGGAAATATGGAATACCTTTAATAGGCAGCAATTCTTAAGTTATATTGAGCACTTGGACTTAGGCCCAACACAAAAACAGTGCCTGCTGGGCTTAATGCCGATTAGGTAGGATGGCAAGATGAAACATAAGTTTGCAGTGCAGGGGGCATTCCTAGCTAAGTAGAGAACAGCAAAATAGTGGTTGAGCCCTGCGACTCAAGGCGGCATGCGTAAAGGATGTGACCGAATGGACAACAGTGAAGAAGGATGCTGATGAAACTGATCCGGAGGGCCAAAAGTGGACTGGATGTCCATGTTGAGAGAAGTGACTGAACCTCCACAAGACACCGGTCCTCGAGGAGCCTTGCTGTGTTGACAGATCGATGGGTGAAGCAGTCCTATGTAATAAACAGCACTAGCAACTGTGGGGAGATTGGACTTGTATCTCGTGGCAAATAAAGTGATAACAGTGGTGCCAGATGGATACCATTAAGGTGGCCATAGAAGGATCAGAACAAACTAGGGTAGGAGGCAGCTCTGGAATAATGTGTTGAGGGCCGCAGGGTGCCCAAGGCTGGGTGTTCCATGGTATTGTGATACAGATGTACTTCTGGCTCCTTAATTTGGTGTAATTGCTTGGTGGTCTTAGGAAGAAAAAAAAACATACAATGAAAACAGGCATGGAAGAAGTGAAGAGATCTGTCTCACACTGCTGGACAATTTGGAAGACATCAATTGAGTCCACCACTGCAGGTTCCAAAAATCTACACAGTCTGACCAATTATTTACATCTCAAAACGGATAAGGGATGATACTATCAATGACCATCTCAGCAGACCTCTCCAATTCTTTATCTCTCCAGCCATGCCAGCTCAGGACCACAACTATACGCAAAATCTCAGACTAGACAACCCAGTGCAGCAACCAGACTATAATCATAAGAAGTACCATACAGAGACCTGTAGAGCTGATCAAAGGCACAAGCGCGCTGGAAACCATAAACTGTGCACCTGTCACTCACACCTCAACATCCACCACACTGCTGCGCTCTGCATCCCATAGAACGATAACCGCACCTCGGAGATCATCTCGTACGGCATGGACACACTCTCCTATGTAGGACTGAAAACAAAGGCAACATCTTTCCAGCCTCACACCATACACAGTATAGCGAGGTCTACATGTAGGCAGGTGCTTCAGCGTCCCACATAGGGGTAGTAAGCACTACATACATGCTGTATACAATACAGTGTATGTATTATGCTTATGTATCAGGCCTAGATTCTTTATGCCTTGCCATTCCTTGATGCATTAACTTTTGTTACGGATAAGGTAGATACATTTAGCATTATAAAATAAACAACAAACATATTTTTGAAAAACAACCTTTCAAAGACTCAACATTTTTGAAGCAGTTTGATTAATGGTAAAACAAAACTTCTATACAACACAGCACCAGAGCAGATGAATATTACAAAATAATTCTTCATATGGACATAAACCCCTTGACTCCTCTGGATTAGGATAATTCCATCCTCATCTCATAACTAGAGGAAGAAAACATGGGGAAATGCCACCGCTGGGTTTGCCCATCAAAACAACTCTGAAAATCAAACTCATTCCAAAAGACTGCGGAGGTCATGCTCGTTTGAACCCTGATCTCAGAGCAGTGATGATCAAAGTCACCAACATTGAGACAGTGTGTACAATTACATCATTAGCTGAATTGGAAAAACTTTTTCTTTATTAAAAGACGTGTAAAATAAAAGTTCTCACCCAAATCTGTAATCTCGAAAGTATAACCTTTTCTGCAATTTTTGTGGAATAGACGACAATCACGACCACGCTCATAAGGAAAGCTGTGCAGCTCATGAACTCAAAAAAGTACAGAGCACCACAGTTCGTACAATGCTCCACGAGCTCCTCGCAGATGAAGGCGACGAAAGACAGCACCTATGGGAGACGAAAGAGGAGAGTAAGACGAGTGCTTTATTTGTAAAAGAATAAGTGCTGGGGTCCAAAGTTTTGCTCAGAAACCTGCGGCCTGCGCTAGTGAATGTCTACGTGCAAAATACCAATGCCACGCAGAGTGGTACCACCTCACGGCTCTTTCATCCACCACCAGAAACTCCCTGCCCGTTTCCACCAGAAACTCCCTGCCCGTTTGTCTCTTTTGCAAGTTCTTTTTCATTCCTGTTTTCTCTCATTGTCAAGTTTTTCCCCATCTTTCTCGTTTTTTCCCCTTTGTGTGTTTTTCTCTCTTTTGCTCCGGATCAAAGGATAATGAGACAAGCATTGGCAAAGCTGATAGGTGACACCTATGTCAACTACCTGCCAATGTCTTTTAGCCATGTTGTACAGCAGTGTGGCTGTGCAGCATGGCTAAAACAAAAGCTAGAAAAAAGAGCAGTGGTGCTGGCTGTGCCATGGTGCTTTTTTAGGGTCGAGCCTGCGTCGCATGCGCTTGCGCATGCGTTTCGCTAGCGAGACGCTTTAGTAATTAAAAAGGGCTCGGAGCCCTGTCCAAGTCACGTCAGTGTTTGTCAGTGGCTTGTGGGCTTGCCTGTTAGAATCAGTTTGATTCCATTAGTGGAAGGCATGCATACGTCATGCCTTTTCCGATGGACAGCCCTCCTCGAGCGCATCGACCAAGTGCAGAAAACATGCGAGGCTCGCTGTTTTCTGTCCGGCTCGTGGACTACTTTTTCTCTATTTTCTCAGCGCGATCTCGCTTGGCAGAAGTCGAGCGCTTTACATAATATCGACCCTGTTACACAGTTAATTGCACTTTTTTCAACTAGGACATAAATGCACTTTTGCCGATAGGTTTCATTACCAGTGAAAAGTCAGGTTAGGAGTTTACAACGCTATCAGCTCTAACACGAGCAAACGTGAGACCCGTTGCATTGCAAATGCTTGTTTCTTATGGCAGGTGGGGGTGGACAACACGGACAAATAGAGAAAGGATGGGAACAGATAACACAAACAACTAACGGCAATGGGGTGGTAAAAAAAAAAAAAAAAAAGTCTCACAACACGCTCAGGGCTGGCCGAATCATAGCGCTTTTTAGGGTCAAGCGCCCAAGCGCTCTAGCCTCGCTGTAATCTCTCTGTGGGCTTTTAACCATCCCCACCGCACACCCATCAGTTTTGTTGGTTCGTGGGCTTGCCTTTTAAAAATCGCTTGATTTTATTTGTCAAAGGCATGCATACGTCAATGCCTATTCCGGTGTTTAGCCGTCCTCGAGCACACCGGTCAACTACCGAAACATACGAGGCTCCATGTTTTCAGCAGGATTTCTGGACTACTTTTAAATTTTCCTATGCAGTGTGATCTTGCTGCAGATTTGCTGATACATTTGACTGTGACTGAGCTTTTGTTCAATTTTGTGAGCTCCTTCACGCTCATGGTGTGGCGCTTTAAATCGGCTCGCTTATGTAATACTGTATTACTTTTCAATTTCATTTTATGTGGCAATAAAAGTCCGGTTAGGTCTTTACAACACTAAGGGCCTGATTCAACTTTGGCAGAGGGGGTTGATCCGTCCCAAATATGACAGATATCCCGCCCACTGTATTACGAGTTCCATAGGATATAATGGACTCGTAATACGGCGGGCGGGATATCCGTCACATTTGGGACGGATTAACCCCATTCGCCAAAGTTGCAATCAGGCCCTAATAGCTCTAAGTCGAGCAAATGCGAGACCCATTGCATTGCAAGTGCTTGTTTTTCTTATGATGGGTAGGAGTGGAATAGAGTGGAGTAGAGTCAAGTGGAATAGAGTGGAGTAGTGTAGAGTAGCATAGAGTGGTGCTGAGGAGAGTAGGATAGAGAGGTGCAGAGTGGAGTAAAGTGCCGAAGAGTGCAGTGGCTTAGAGTGGAGTAGCATAGGGTAGTGCAGAGTAAAGAGACTGTGACAAAGTGCAGTGTTGCAGAGTAGAGTGTCAGAGTGCAGTAGTATAAAGTGGCATGGAGTACAGTGATGTAGAGTAGAGTGCAGTGGCGTAGAATGCAGTGACAGAGTGCAGTTGTGCAGACTGCATTGGCTAGAGTGCCGTGGTTAAGAGTAGAGTGGTGTAGAGTGGAGTAGCATAGAGTGGAGTGGCATGGGGTAGATTGTTTCAGAAGAGTGTAGTGGCACAGAGCAGAGTGGTGCAGGGTAGGGTGCAGTTGCCTAGAGTGGCATAGAGTGTAACAGCATAAAGTGGAGTAGAGTGCAATGGTACAGAGTGCAGTTGTGCAGAGTAGATTAGAGTGGCGTATAGTGGATTGGCGTGCAGGAGCATAGAGTTGAGGGTTACAGAGTAAAGTGCACTGGCATAGAGTGTATTGGCCTAGAGTGCAGTATTGCAGAGTGGCGTAGAGTACGGTGGTGTAGCGTGGAGTTGTGAAGAGTAGATTGATGTGGCCTAGACTGGAGTGGTGTAGAGTACCATGGCGAAGAGTGCAGTGTGTAAAGTAGAGTGGCGAAGAGTGCATTGGCACAGGGTAGATTAGAGCAGCATAGCGTGAACTGGCACAGAGTGCAGTGGTGCAGAGTGGTGTGAAGTGAAGTGTTTCAGAGTAGAGGTCAGTGGTGTGGAGTGGCATATTGTGGAGTATTCATGGTGTGGTAGTACACTGCTATTACCGGCAACACATTTTCAATTGAAATGACCATTACATTTGCACAGACACACAATTTATTAATAAAACTATGCAGTGCACTGACGAAAATGTGTGGAAATTGCATCATCTAGTGTCATAATTTTTTTGATCTTATTAAAGTATTTGATTCAAACACATTTCAGAAATAACAAAAATGTGCTTCATTGTATTCCTAATTCGGATATATTCCGAAATACTTCAGTTTACTTTAATGTTATCATGTTCTAGAAAAACTACTCTTTCCTTCCCCCAGTTTCCATCAAGATTGCCACATAAATCTTTTCACTTTGGAGTCAAAGAAAATAAAGTAAGTAAGCGCCCTCATCAGACAGCCCCTAACATTTGTCCTCGGTCTTTGAATGCACAGCAAATGTGATGAGTTAAGAAGAAGATTTGCAAGCCTGTTTACTGAAAGGGAGCAATCTGAAGGATACTGTAAATAAGGTTTTGGCAAGGAAAGGTACAAACTCAACGTTGATAGCCTAAAACAAATAAAGCCAGCAAACGGAAAGCAAGAAAATGTGAGTTACAAACCACAAAGCCAGGAAACCAGACAGCTGTGCTGCCTGGTTGGTAGGCTGTGACCTTAAACTAAGCACTGGTGGGCCCCACCTGCAACCACTGGCTCAAATTAAGCACTGAATGAGACACATAACTAAGTACTGATAAACGTATACAAACTACTATTGTATTGCTGGTAAACTCGGGTCTCCCACATCTACACAGCTGGTTATATTGCCAATTTACACTTTCCATTGATCTGTTTATGTCTCCATGCTAATGTGCACAATTTTAAGCCAAGCTGCTAAAATGAGTGTGGTTCAGTGTGCATCAGGCAGACTAGCATGCCAGACATGGCTAAATTTACATATGCAAAGTTATATTTTTAAACCGCCAAATGCGGTATGTGTAAAAAAACATAGCATGGTACTGGGCTTACAGAAAATAGTAAATGTGTAGTGTTTAGAAGCATTTGGGTTGAAACACTTGGTAGGCCGAGACCTCAACTGAGAAGACAAAGTGCCCTATGTATTGCCTAATTGTTTTACTGCTGCCAAAACCACATTGTATTGTATTATAGTATATGTATAGTGCTTACTACAATTATGTTGCATGTTGGGGTGCTGTCCACCATGTCGGTGTGTAGTTGGAAACCATTTTCTTTGAGTCCATGGCATGCATGTTGACCATCGAAGTCTGGTTATTGTGTTATGACTATTGTAGCATGCATGAATGTGTGCTCAACAAAAGTTCACGCTGTCCTTTCATATTGCTTACATTCGGTTGATAGTGAAAATGTAAATAATATAATTATATTTTTTTATAATAACAGAAACACTGAAAAAAACAATGTTTTATCATTCAAAGTTCTTTTATTAGCACAGAGGTAGGGAGCACAAAAAAATAAAATGTTCCTAATGCAGGGATAATTAAAAAAAAATGATTGGCAGGGAAAAAGTAACTGTGCGTCTATAGTGTAAAAACAATTAAACACTGGCAAAGGCAATATGTTTTGCTTACAGGGAGTGCAGAATTATTAGGCAAGTTGTATTTTTGAGGATTAATTTTATTATTGAACAACAACCATGTTCTCAATGAACCCAAAAAACTCATTAATATCAAAGCTGAATATTTTTTGAAGTAGTTTTTAGTTTGTTTTTAGTTTTAGCTATGTTAGGGGGATATCTGTGTGTGCAGGTGACTATTACTGTGCATAATTATTAGGCAACTTAACAAAAAAAAAATATATACCCATTTCAATTATTTATTATTACCAGTGAAACCAATATAACATCTCAACATTCACAAATATACATTTCTGACATTCAAAAACAAAACAAAAACAAATCAGTGACCAATATAGCCACCTTTCTTTGCAAGGACACTCAAAAGCCTGCCATCCATGGATTCTGTCAGTGTTTTGATCTGTTCACCATCAACATTGCGTGCAGCAGCAACCACAGCCTCCCAGACACTGTTCAGAGAGGTGTACTGTTTTCCCTCCTTGTAAATCTCACATTTGATGATGGACCACAGGTTCTCAATGGGGTTCAGATCAGGTGAACAAGGAGGCCATGTCATTAGATTTCCTTCTTTTATACCCTTTCTTGCCAGCCACGCTGTGGAGTACTTGGACGCGTGTGATGGAGCATTGTCCTGCATGGAAATCATGTTTTTCTTGAAGGATGCAGACTTCTTCCTGTACCACTGCTTGAAGAAGGTGTCTTCCAGGAACTGGCAGTAGGACTGGGAGTTGAGCTTGACTCCATCCTCAACCCGAAAAGGCCCCACAAGCTCATCTTTGATGATACCAGCCCAAACCAGTACTCCACCTCCACCTTGCTGGCGTCTGAGTCGGACTGGAGCTCTCTGCCCTTTACCAATCCAGCCACGGGCCCATCCATCTGGCCCATCAAGACTCACTCTCATTTCATCAGTCCATAAAACCTTAGAAAAATCAGTCTTGAGATATTTATTGGCCCAGTCTTGACGTTTCAGCTTGTGTGTCTTGTTCAGTGGTGGTCGTCTTTCAGCCTTTCTTACCTTGGCCATGTCTCTGAGTATTGCACACCTTGTGCTTTTGGGCACTCCAGTGATGTTGCAGCTCTGAAATATGGCCAAACTGGTGGCAAGTGGCATCGTGGCAGCTGCACGCTTGACTTTTCTGAGTTCATGGGCAGTTATTTTGCGCCTTGGTTTTTCCACACGCTTCTTGCGACCCTGTTGACTATTTTGAATGAAACGCTTGATTGTTCGATGATCACGCTTCAGAAGCTTTGCAATTTTAAGAGTGCTGCATCCCTCTGCAAGATATCTCACTATTTTTGACTTTTCGGAGCCTGTCAAGTCCTTCTTTTGACCCATTTTGCCAAAGGAAAGGAAGTTGCCTAATAATTATGCACACCTGATATAGGGTGTTGATGTCATTAGACCACACCCCTTCTCATTACAGAGATGCACATCACCTAATATGCTTAATTGGTAGTAGGCTTTCGAGCCTATACAGCTTGGAGTAAGACAACATGCATAAAGAGGATGATGTGGTCAAAATACTCATTTGCCTAATAATTCTGCACTCCCTGTACATTGGGATAGGGTCTGCTTCAGTAATGTTGAAATAGTTAACTGCTATGAAATTAATGTTTCCTGCCATTTACACAACAAATACACCTATAATCAGGGCCACTGGAATTATGCGAATGTGGGGCTGTGGCGAATTTCGCATAGTTACAGATTTGCCACGTTTTCCACATATTGCATAATCTGCCGCTTAATCTGCAGATTTTAACAAAAAAATTGTTTCTGGCTCAAATGGTTCAAAAGTTACTAAAAGTGCAGCGACACGTTGCGCAGTGAAAGGCCTTATGCAAAACCAGACTAGTCACCTTTTTGTTGCTTATTGCTACGTCTGGGTGTTAAAATTGTACTAACGAAGTGAAACCAATGCTCAGACGGTGTTATCAAGTTTAAAAATGTTGAAATAATTAAGTATTATTACATATGTGCTGCATTATGCTGCATAATTTGCCTTTTCCTGCTACATAATTTATTAAACCCTGCCGCATAATGTAGCCCTCTGATGCGCATAATTCCAGTGGCCCTGCCTATAACAGAAGTATAATACTTAGTCCATCCCTCACAAACCAACCCACTGAATGACACTAAACATTTCACTAAAAAGCAGCACTGCATTAGTTGTACGTTTATCTTCCCAGGATCATGTCCTGAATCTTTGGCTTTATTTACATCAACCTTCCGCTCCATTATAACTGAATTAAGATGCACTGTTCCAAAAGAACAGACTTCATTTCACCAATTAGGGTAGGGGTCTTTCCAGTTACCACAGGCATTAGTCTTACAGGAACAGTAGCCCTCACTCACCGCTGGGTGACATACTTCATCACAGGGCCATGCTCCTCGTCAGGCCAGCAATGCCTGACGGGCCCTACTAGAGGGCTCTTTGACGGAGATCTTTTTAAGAAAGAATTTCGTAGTGAGTGGATGCAAGAGGGGCTGGGAAAACTGCTAAAACTGGCTAAAGGTGCCAAAGAAAAATATATTTAAAATAACATGGCACCCCTGCCAAGGTCAAAAACAAAAAAAAGGGGAAAGTACAGAAAACAATGATCTGGTTCCCTAACAACAAATAAAT
Source organism: Pleurodeles waltl (assembly GCF_031143425.1). Classification (NCBI taxonomy): domain Eukaryota; kingdom Metazoa; phylum Chordata; class Amphibia; order Caudata; family Salamandridae; genus Pleurodeles; species Pleurodeles waltl. Next base: position 1,029,127,077 of record NC_090449.1, on the reverse strand, counting down.
GTATGTCCACCACTCTAATTAAAGATTATGGAACTGTGTGTGGGTATTCCATGTACAACAGAACTATTAGTCATGGGCGATATGTTTCTCGCCTAATACAGACTCACGAATCAGGTGGCGATTCTTTAGGACCTGTTGTTGTGCCTTACCCTCAGTAAGAGACTATAAAAACTCTACTCCTGTTGCCTATGTAAGAAATCCTTGAAACCTTACATTAGAGTCAAACTTTTGAATGTGGAGACCCGCCTAGGTCAGGTACATGGGCCCCTTGGGGATTGCATGGATGCTGGCAGCTCTTCTATCAAGACAATTTAACTGACGAGCGCTGTGGTAAGTCTGACCAACCCCATCGTCCAAGCCCGCCGGCTTGCATGAGCATTTACACATATTTAAAAATATGATGGATTTAGAATAAGTTGGTAGGAGAACGTATTTGCTACGCCATAGTAAAGCTGCTGTGTTTAATAAGACGGGCGTTGCACTGGCCCACATTTGTGTGTATTAAATTTGTGATTTAGAGCATATTAAATTAGTAAACTTGCTACAGTCTAAATTAATACATGATTTACTGAAATCTGAAATATATTTTCTTTGGAGATATTGTTCTAGCTCTGCAAACGTCTAGTTCTCGAAGGCTTAGGGCTGTTTTCCCATGCAGTTTGGACAAGGCACAAGTCAGGGGTACACATGGGTGGACGGCGTCCACCCACTATTATCACAGGGTGAATGCCGTCCACCCTTCCAAGAAGAAGCTGGGCTTTACTGCAAAATGCTGAACTTGTTACAGTGTAATTTGCAGACACCGGGACACATTCTGCAGTGCCTGCACGTTGTCTGCTTTTGATCCAAGCAACAACATGCAGGCAGCGAGGGGGCTTTCACGATTCAAGCTTCAGCTGGGCCTACAACAAAGACCAGATTTAAAGGGCCATCAGGACTCCTTTTTTTGGAATATCCTGTCTTGCACCTATCTGGAGCCTAACATCTAGATGTAAATGCGATGGAGGGGAAAACAAAGACTCACAGTTTGTTAGCACTTCACAAGTACTTCAGAGGCACACTTTGACTTTGTGCAGTCCCTCTAAATGAGCGATATGCATGCACCGTAAGAATCTCAGACGTGTTGGTCTGTCCCAATAGTTACACAAAATAACTATTTAAATTCAGCTATTTTTTACATTTCTGTTACAGCACTACTCATCAAAATGCAGGGTGACAGAGCGCTTTAAATCAAACATACTCATTACATTGACATTCAATGTTCAGGATATATTACATAAAACAGTGCGGGTTACAAGGTGTAGGAGTCATATATCCTTCATAGCGCACTGCACCACGCTAAAAAGCAAACAATTTATGAACTACAAGTAACAAAAGTATCTCTGTGTTAAAAGCAGTAACCCACTTACCTATCTACATAAAAAAGAAATCTGCCCTCTGCATGTTCCATGATGTGCTTTGCAGGCAACATATTAACCCTCTATGCTACTTTGAGTCAAAAAGGGGCACTAGAAAAAAACCCACCTTTCCTGCAATTGCATTAACCACTAAAGATATATTACCATTATTATTACCTCTGATTTACTATGAACCCAAAGATGTCTGCAGCAGATCCCTTAACCCCATAAGATATTTTACAATCCAGACTTTACATCCACCTAAGCAGAACAGATTTACTCCTGGGTGCCCATTTCTATGTGGCAGAGCTTTATAAAACAAATGCATACGTTCAGGCGCAGACTTTGCGTTAGCTTGCATCACTTTTTTCTGGTGCAACCCTGATGCAAAATCTATTTTGGGATTTATAGTGCCACACAAATCACAGATGAGTTGATTTGTTAAAAAAATTAAAAAAAAAAACGCACAGCAGCACATCGCCCTGTGTTCCGTTACCTTGCGTCAGGTAGGCGTTACATGTGAGAAGTGTTTGTAGGTATACTCTTAATGTGCTCAAACATACTCATGATAGACCTACAAAACATACGTGAGGGCTTTAGATATGATGTCACTTCTTATGATGTCACATCCTATAAAGTTATGGGTTGTGAAGTAACTTCCTGTAATGCCACGTGCGATGTCACGCGCCATCATGTCACTTGCATACTGCCTAAGTTGGTAGTTCCGCGACTTCTGTTTTTTAGGAACTGTGCCTCGAGTTTCGAGTTCTGACAGAAACATTTCTATTTGTAGCTTACGCACATTCTCAGACCTGAGCGATTCACAAGGCTGTGTGAAGAGGCGGGGGGTGGGGGGTTCCAAAGAGGATGCCGTTAACTAATCAGCCACAAGTAAAGTGCGCTGAGAAACGAAGTCTGCTAAATGTAAGCGCTTTTTCATGGACCCTGCTAATCTGGAGGCAAAGGGCATATCCCTCGGCAGAGATGGTGCGAGTTGATCAAAAAAGCACTTTTTGTAGGGATTGTATTCTTATTACGCTCGACCTTGAAACCCGGATATGGAACTTAAATAAGTAATGGGCGAGGGGGTTAACGCACCAAAAAAAAAAAGAATCCCTTTGTGTCCCTTTCCATAAAAATATAGTTCAGGCAAGAAAGCGCCTTTCCTTGCAGCTGCTAAACGTATTTCACGGTTCTTTTGCGACGTTTCACTTACAGATGTTTTGATGGTTTTGCAGTGATGCTTGGGTTCCACTTTGGAAGTCTTGCACTGTTTGCAGCATTTTAAGTAACACTGTATAATACATGTCAGTAGGGTGACTTTAATCACCTGTTCGACATTTATCATACGGCCAGGGGAATTATTTAGGTTTTTTTTTTAGCCCAAAGAAACTTCAATTAAAAAAAGTTTTTTTGCAATGTTGTACATCAGCGTACGGAGGGTAGGGGTAGCAACACGGACAATGGGGTGTGGTAACACAATGCGAGGGAGGGTGGGACGCAGGGGGCACACGGACAATGGGGGTAGAAAGGAATGGGAAACAGGACAGAACAAGCATTTGCAATGCAATGGGTGTCGCATTTGCTCCAGTTAGAGCTATTGGCTTTGTAAATTCCAAACTGGACTTTTCTTGCCACATAAACTGAAAATGAAAAGTAAAACATTCGTTGACATAAGCAAGCTGATTCAAAGCTCCACGACAGCCATGAGCGCGAAGGAGAGACACAAAATGAAAAAGAAGTTTGCTCGCAGTCAAACGTATCAGCAATCATGCAATTATCGATTAACATGGGCAGTCTGCAAGGTAGTAACAAAACCTCCCCAAGAAGGGACAAACGTAAAGCATTTACCAATGATAAAACTTTTGAAAGGCAAGCCCAGGAACGAGTGATAGTGATGGGCGTGCGGTGATTAAAAGCCCACATTACTTACAATAGGTCAAAGCGCTTGCACGCTCAACCTAAAAAGTCGCTATGATGTGGCCAGCACAGGTGACATCATATTGTTTTTTTTATACAGCAGGTGGGGTAGGGTAACAACACACGCGTACAGGCGTCTTGGGATGCCGACCGTCATTATATTTTCTTGAGGCACCGATTACAGAACGAATCGAATAATGGGAACCTACTTCGAGGAACGCTTACAATAACTTGACACAAGGACATAATTATTTATCGGAGGATTATGAAGACATTGTAAAATAGTATGGGAATATAATTTCTATGATTTCCTAAAAGCCTTGATGAAGTCAAAGCGAGTACTGTTCGCATGACGAAACACGTGTTGGCTGGACAGTTTGGAATTGAAGAATACTTGGCTGGATTGATTGGAATTGAAGAATACATCAAATAAACAACAATTGTTTGGCTGAACACAGAGATATAGACAATGATCATATATACTTGACATGAGTGCCTTGGATTGTGTATGGGGTAACAACACAGACAAAGGTGGGTGGGTCATTGGGAGGAAATAAGCAACACGGACAATGGTTGGGAGGAAATGAGCAAGGTTGTTGGGGGGTAGAAGCAAGGCAGACAAGGGGGGAGGTAGGAGTAAATAAGCAGCACAGACAACAGAAGAGGAGGAGGTAAGAACCAGCTTTGACAAGAGGGTGGAAGGGAAGAAGCAACACAACAGTAAGAAGACAAATGAACAACAGCACCTCAATTACAGTGGCAGCAGCGGAGGGACCCTTATCAAGATGAGCAAATCAGTACTTGATCCATGCTCCACACCACAGAAGAGGGAGTCAAGCAAGCACTCTCTGGCCAATTGCAAGGCACCAAATAGTAGTGGCAATGAAGCCAACAAATGATAAGCAGAAAGCAGGCTTAAAGCCCCTTGTATAGCACAATATCGCTTGTAAGCAGGAATGCACTGTCGAGACCTAAACACAACATCTGCCAAAAGCAAAAATATTTTTATATCTGAAAAAGCACACGTAGCTCCTGGCACTGAAGGAACTCCGGGCACTTAAGGAACTACTTTGAATGTGGATGTGCTCCTTGTGAAAGGGAAGAATGCTGTCACTAATGCACTCACTCATAGTGAAGTTAGGAACTGGCTGAAGCGGCCTGACCTATTGCCATATGCTGTGGTGGGAAGAAGAGGAATAAGAATTACACAACAACAGACTAATGGATGAAGAGGGTTGACTGAACGCCTCTGTAAGTAAGTGTATCACAGATATGATTTTAATAAAATCAAAAGGACTTGGCTAACATCAGACCTAAAAAGTAGCTTTCTATGAATAATACTTTAGTGACTAAGAAATATTATTCCGAGATTAGCACATTCATTTCATATGGTGTGGGAATCCACACACACCAGGAACCATTTTAAACCCTAGATATGTGGAACATGAAACTAAAACATAGAACACTGTGAGACAACGTTATAAGCAAATACAATGAAAATAACTATTTATACTCGGGACAGTACTACTGCTCTCATGTCAAGCGAGAACTTGAGTACCATCTACACTGTCACTCCTCTCTACAGACCTCAGAGATATATTTTTTTCGGACTATATAGTTTATCTAGATTTTCCAAGACAGAAGGTTTTCTGTGGAAAGAAAGTGCCAAAGTGCTGCTTCTTCAATTTAGAAGTTATATTTTTTACTCACAAAAACTTCAACTACAAAGCTACGTTTCCTGAACCTCACCCTCCAATGATCAAAATGAACCTGCATGGATGCTGAGATATGGTCTAATTGTGTAGACTCTCAGCACCAATCCTGGAGACCCCAGTTAGATTATAATCTCTATTTAGGCACTTGAACAAAACCATGTTGTGTTTCTGGGATATCATAACCCCCAGATGTCTCAGACCACACGTCTACATGACGTAGGACAGTGGTTCCCAACCTGTGGTCCGTGGACCCCTGGGGGTCCATGAAGCCTCCTCAGGGGGTCCACGACTGCTTAGAAAATTACAAAATATTAACAGATTAGGTCCCCCATCGTTCAGTAATGATTCGCGGGGGGGTCCCTGGGTTCCAGTAATGATAAAGTGGGGGTCTAGAGAAGTCAAAAAGTTGGGAATTACTGATGTAGGATACAAAAATTAACTGCAGTCTACTCTTGTCCTAAGCACATGTTCCAGCCCACCCTGCTCAGCATGTCCTTACTTCAACAATCTCATTCCAATTCCTCCCCCCCCATCACAGCACATCTCACCGTGAGACGCTCCTGCTGCAATGCGAATGTTCACTAGAATGTATTCTGAAGCCCCTACGTCTAAAATGGAATAAGTAAAATACACACAAAGAGCATTATATGTACAAAAGAACTCAAGGAATGCAGGGTGATATATTTATCCTAGAAAATTGATTTGATATCAGACAGATTTTCAAACAAACGAGGAAAAAGGTGTGTTTTTATGGCGTGAGGACACCACGGAAACACCAGGGAAACCATATAAAAAGAAAGTTTTCTGTCTCCAGGAATGCCACTCTTCATAAATGTAGTATTTTTAAACAGTTGCCTTGGTTCTGGGCAAGTTAATTGTAGAAGAAATTGCAGGGTTGATATTCGGTTTTATGAAGCAGACAAGGTTGCGGCCTTTCCTTGGCACACAAATAATACTGAAATTAGTGCCATCGTGAGCAGTGTGGCAATATATGCTTGCACCCCGTATCCGAATCAGGAGTTTTGTAGGTGTCAGGAAACATTTGGTGCAACAGCCCTGTATTGCAGCTGGTAGGAAGACATTTAGAAGAGGGCCAGTTTCCAAGCAACCTTTTGGTAGTTTGGCACGCAGTCATATTGGTAAACTAACTTGGCTTTTTCTAAGTACCGCTATGTAGTCCTGTAGACTAAACCACCACCTTTGGAGTGAAGGAAATAGCCCCTGACATTCTTGTGAGAGAAGTGAGCAGAGCAGCTCTTGGTAGGTACCTTATAGTTGCATCCATCCTCGCATGAAGACCCCTGTATCCAGGGTACTCGGTATGAGCATCTCTCATTGGGTGAAAGCGGTTCTAGAGGATGTGCCCCTTACCTGGAGGAAGTTCTTGTACAAGAAATTCTCCTGCCTGGCTGCACCAAGTGAATGTCCCATTTATTTTTCTATTTCTCAAGCACCAAAGTGCCTCTGTATTATGTGAGGCACTGAAGCTGGTCAGAAACAAAAGCATAATCAAAAAAGATTAAAAGGAAAACTTAAAAGATGCAGAAAAAAATTGGCTGAGAAGACGTGCAATGTAAGATACCTGGGAACTTCAGATGTACATTGGGAAAGAAAGAGTGAAATCAGGACACCAAAAAGAAGCCCATGTCTATGCAAGAGGCTTGATGGTCTTGTTGATGGTCTGCAGCAGTTTAGCACAAGCACTGTGGTAACTTGACCATATTTATTCTTCATTTAGAATAGAAATATGCCATAAAAGTAGTGATTGTAATGCTAAGGTAATATGGGCGTCCGATTTCAAGGATAACAAGAGTGTTAGCACCCCTTTTTGGGGCTTGGAAGTGGTTGGCCATTATGTCTAATGCGCATCAATAATGAGCTGAGAGCTAATTTGTACTATTCATTCGTTTTAAGGCAAATTAAGGGACGTAGGTATGTTGCAGAAAAGGCAACTGGAATATTCAGTGCCTTAATAGTTCAGCGGCAATAAGGACCAGTAAGAACCACAACATGCCCATCCGTAGGGCTGATGGTGGCGCAGGACAGAAAGGTTGGTATTATCCAAAGAGTGACTCAGTCTTGCATCGTTGTTTAGTTTAATGCACTGAATTCATGGACAGTGTTTTGCATCTCATGCATGTCGGTTATGCTAATGGCACAGACCGCAAATGTATTAATGCGCGTGGTGGCGTAGAGCTGATGACTTATGCATTCCTACGAATGTGACCATCTGAAGAGATGGATTATCGACACAGCCGGAAGATCCAGCAGAAGTATCAACAGTGAATCAATCTTTCTAAAGGTATTCAAAGGATCGTCAATAAAGAGGCAACTGTGAGATAAAATATAAAAATGGAACTTGGAGCAAGGCAGAGACACTGCTCTATATGAATGTGCAGCAGATGGGAACAGTGATGGGAGCTCCAAGTTCATTCGGACCAACAGTGACCATTAACGCAAAGTCAAAGCTGACACCGAAGAAGAGCGGGACAAGAAAACACATGTCGGAGAGACAGGCTGCAGGCAACAGGAGACCTACCTTCGCCTTGTATGACGTGGCTAAAGAAGGAGCTTGCAGATCAAATAAAATTACTCAGAGAGCACATCTGTGAAGGCTTCAGAGCTCCATCTCTGGATCTCTTTGCAACCAAGAAAGCCCACAGCAAGGAATACTGGAGAATCCTGTACTGAGAGCACAGCTGTGGGATGTTCACCTTCACTTTTCACTGACAACACTGCTTCAGAGCACAATCCAGCCACCCACAGAGTGCAGCATCATAGCAGCAATCCTAGAAGCACCAGCCAGGAGCCAGTGGATGGACACGTGATTCTACAGAAAGCCTTAAAAACGAGGCAGAAGGTCCTTGAGAGATCATAGCTTAGGGCATCATTCACCGAACTTCAAAAACACTCACTCAGAGAAGCAGAGAGAAAGACAGGAGAGAATAGGAACAGAGTGATGGAGGCAAATAGTCAAATAGGAGAATGACAGAGTGGGCGAGAAAAGACACAGGAATCACAAATTTAATAAAGGCACAGAGTAAAGGATCAATAAAGAAAGGGGTTAGGGGAATAAACTGAGTGAAAGAGACAGAGGAGAGAATAACAAAAGAAAATAAGACAGAAAGACAATGAGAAAGAAAAAGGAAGCAAGAAGCACAAAAGTTGTGGCTTGAAGATACGAAAACGAACAAAGCGAGGAAGAGGAAAGAAAATGGTTCGAAAAAGGAAAGAAAATGAAAGGTTGCAAAAAAAAAAAAATCACAAAAGAACAAAGTAAAAGAAAATCGAACCTTAGGGAATACAAGGATGTGGATAGTGAAATAAGAAAGAAAAGAAATATGAAAGAACGAGGTGGGGTAAAGATGAAAGAGACAGTAAAAAACAGAGACACTTGAGTCTGGGAGAGTGGGGCAAGGAGGGACAAGGTACAGATGTAACTGAGCAGGAGAATTGTAAGAAAGAGAATTAAACGTGATCGGCAACATTGAGTTTGATGCATCAAAAACATCGTATCACCGCAAAGCCAGAGCCCTTGACTAGTTCGGACATTAAAGCCCACCTGACCCTATGCTTTGGCCCTATGTGTTCTAGCTACCATCACCTGCCGGCACCAGTAAAGGGTATGTGCTCCAAGGCCGCTACTCCTGAATAGTACGGCTGGTTCCCCCTCTTTCTCCCATGCCACCTAGGCGTGGGCCAGCAGGGCACAGGTGTCCGGGCTACCAGTCTATCGGCGTTCGAGGCTCACACCCGGGCTCAACCAACTCAGGTCTCCCTGAAGAGGGTGTGGAGACCCCACACTGCACCTCTGCGCCCACCTGCTACAACTCAGCCAACCACACGTGAACCTTATTTTAAAAATGGAAAAAAATGTCACACAGAGACAGCTGGACTCTTCGAAAACATAAAGAGGGTGGACACCCGAATGCTACAAAGTAACTCGAAACTAAAGCCCTCAAAAAATTAGACTGCTTCTGGTCAGCTATTAAAAACCTACACCCCAATTCCCAAAATTGGGCCGATGGGTTACCTCCCGCACCGATATCGGGGCTGGGAATTGGGCATAGAACAGTGCAAGTTACTGAAGAAAGAGATATACAAGGGCAGGTGATGCATGAAAAACATTTGAAAAAGTTTGGGGTACATGGTGCGCGACTTGCACATAACAGAATTGTTGCATGTAGGTACGGTCTGGGCGGTTCAGCAGGCAACTTCTGCACCGGACACCATACTTTACAGGAGAACCCAAGGGCAACAGTATAACTACACGACGGCAAGAGCCATCCTGGATGCACATGATGAGCATCACCGCACAACTGAGCTATGTCACAGAGGGTGGGATAGGAGGTGGAAGGGTACGCAGGTGATCAGATGATTGGGGCAGTGTTAGAGATGTGTAAAAGTCATGAGTGTTGAAATGCCGATTATCTAGGGATACTCTGTAAATGATGCACAGTTAGAATTAAAAATAAAAATACAAATTGTTTTACCAAAAAACAAAGAAAAAAAACGACCTATGACTCCGTCATGTCCTGGCCTAAGGAACTTAGATCTTCCCCAACATACTGAAAGACATACGGAACTGGGGGGCGATTATGCTCTGTCAATTTAGGACAGAGCTGAAGACACACCTCTTTAAAGAACACTAATCAGGGCCACTGGAATTGTGTGTTTCTGCGGCCGCTGTGTTTTCCACATAATTAAGGATTTGCCACATAAGCCACATAATCCATTTTCTGCTACATAAACTGCAGATCTTACCAAAAAGCTGCTCATAGCTCAAATGAGTCAAAAATTAGTAAAATAGCGGTGACCCGCCTTGCCGCACAGTGGAAGTCCCTGTGCAAAGCATAACTGGTCATTTTTCACTTACATATGAAGGTACTTAGATGTTAAACCGGTACTAAAGAAGTGAAACTCTTGCAGAGACAGTGTTAGCATGTACAAAAAAAATTGTACATCATTATAAAGTAATACTATTACACAATGTGCTGATTTAGGTCACATAGTTTGTCTTTTCTTGCAGAATAATTTGGTACTCACTTGTCGCACAAGTCCAGTGGTCCGGACTACAACACAGGAAGTGATCCAACACTCAAACCACTGGTTGACTGTGCCTTTTGGCAAAATATACTCTACACAAGGACCACAATAAGTACATATACATAGAAAGTGATGTAGCGTGGCTTGAACTCCATGTGTGCTGGACCAGGGAGCCAGTGGGGTTTTCTTGGGGCTGCTGTAATATTGGTCAGATTTTGCTCCACCTGAAGTCAGGCTGGTGGCCTCCTGTAGGACAGTCTTTGGTGGGACAGACAACGAGGAGGGCATGAACTCACTGCATCGATGTAGTGTCAGCTAAAGGAAGTGATGACATTGGCATGCTATTTAATGAAAGAATTCAGGTGGACATCCTTTAAGAAGTCAGGTGGACATCCTTTAAGAAGTCAGGTGGGCATCCTTTAAGAAGTCAAGAAGTCAGGTGGACATCCTTTAAGAGGTCAGGTAAACATCCTTTAAGAGGTCAGGTGGACATCCTTTAAGAGGTCAGGTGGACATCCTTTAAGAGGTCAGGTAGATATCCTTTAAGAAGTCAGGTGGACATCCTTTAAAAAGTCAGGTGGGCATCCTTTAAGAAGTCAAGAAGTCAGGTGGACATCCTTTAAGAGGTCAGGTAAACATCCTTTAAGAGGTCAGGTGGACATCCTTTAAGAGGTCAGGTGGACATCCTTTAAGAGGTCAGGTGGACATCCTTTAAGAAGTCAGGTGGACATCCTTTAAAAAGTCAGGCGGACATCCTTTAAAAAGTCAGGCGGACATCCTTTAAAAAGTCAGGCGGACATCCTTTAAAAAGTCAGGCGGACATCCTTTAAGAAGTCAGGCGGACATCCTTTAATAAGTCAGGCGGACATCCTTTAAGAAGTCAGGCGGACATCCTTTAAGAGGTCAGGTGGACATCCTTTAAGAAGTCAGGTGGACATCCTTTAAGAAGTCAGGTGGACATCCTTTAAGAAGTGAGGTGGACATTCTTTAAGAAGTCAGGTGGGCATCCTTTAAGAAGTCAAGAAGTCAGGTGGACATCCTTTAAGAGGTCAGGTAGACATCCTTTAAGAGGTCAGGTGGACATCCTTTAAGAGGTCAGGTGGACATCCTTTAAGAGGTCAGGTGGACATCCTTTAAGAGGTCAGGTGGACATCCTTTAAGAGGTCAGGTAGACATCCTTTAAGAAGTCAGGTGGACATCCTTTAAGAAGTCAGGTGGACATCCTTTAAAAAGTCAGGCGGACATCCTTTAAAAAGTCAGGCGGACATCCTTTAAGAAGTCAGGCGGACATCCTTTAAGAAGTCAGGCGGACATCCTTTAAGAGGTCAGGTGGACATCCTTTAAGAAGTCAGGTGGACATCCTTTAAGAAGTCAGGTGAACATCCTTTGATAAGTCAGGTGGACATCCTTTAAGAAGTGAGGTGGACATTCTTTAAGAGGTCAGGTGGACATCCTTTAAGAAGTCAGGTGGGCATCCTTTAAGATGTCAGGTGGGCATCCTTTAAGATGTCAGGTGGGCATCCTTTAAGAAGTCAGGTGGACATCCTTTAAGTAAAGAGCTTGATATTCTGGTCAAGGTAGCCTCGCAGGCTCACGTCACATAGAAGACATGTATGTGGCGAAGCAAGTTTCTGGGAAGCCGGCCATCACGCGCCCCACCCACTTCTGTCTTTTGTGTACATTTCAGAAGATGCTAAATGCAGAACAGGTCAAAACCTAGGAGAAAGGTACTTTTCTACCTGAACTTTTTCAAATGCAGGAAACGCAAGCAAAGGTCAGGCTGCAGCTGACCCCAATGCGCCATTCAACAAGAGAACAACATTTTTTAGATCTGCTTGTCCCTTCTGTTTTGATAATGTACATGATAGGCTTCACTGAGGTAGGCAGCATCACCTGAAACGCACCGTGTGTTAAGCCGGGAGGAGTCATTGACACCAACATTAAATAAAGAGTCCTGCATCCCTTACACGTTACTTTGCCTTTTTTCTATAAAGTCTCAGGATTCGGCGTCAGGCTTATGTAATATGTGACAGTTCTTATTTGCTGAACACTGGACTAACACGGCCCCTGAAAGCTTTCAACACAAAGCACCGGCCCTTGATCCTAAACGGGATGCAGAAGGGGCTCTGGGCTCAGTAGGAGAAATGCACAGGGTGTAAACAGGAAACCTGGGCACAGAAGCAGCTTCCTGACTTCACCACGCAAGGAAGGCGAATCACTTTACTTCACGGGGCCTGGTCTTCCTCGACCGTAAAATCCCAGAGCATTTACAGATGTGAACTATGCAAAGATTTCACTCAAGCAAGGCTTGAAAGACAGCGATGCTCCTCTTGGATAACATCACTATTGCCAGTGCTTAATTTGTGCTTGTTGTTTCCGGTGCTGAGCACCGGCACATATTCTTCTGCCTCAAGCATTTGCTGCGAGCAAAAGACACATTTGTGAAAGACGGAGGAAGAGAAAAACGAAAAAGCGTCACAATGGGAGAAAGCAGAAAGCTGCAAGAGTGAGCTGAAGGGACAACGGCTTTAAATGGATTATAGAGGCTCGAGATGGTTTCAGGATTACGCTGCCTCGGTATTCCGTGTTCCCACATTTAATTGCAGCAGCCGCGTGTTTAAGAGGAGGGCTTTGGGCACCGGCACATTTTTCTTTACAAATTAAGCACTGCTATTGACAACATATGCACTACAAATGAGTAACTGGTGCCTCCAGATTCGACAACTTCGTAAAGCCCCCGGGGGTGGGGTTCTTGGATGTTTCCAAGCTAATGTTGGAAAATAATCTTTTAAACAAATGTCATAAAAGCAACGATAACATCGAATATACCCAATTAAAACACTTACAGTAATATAAAAAATAGATTTGTTTCAAAGTTTGATCCTATTTTTGCAGGACATCTATGTTGTGATTTCCATTTCAGACCCTTCCGTGGCTGGGCTGCTGCTGTGGATCTGGTTAAGCTGTGGGTACCAAGGACATGGCAGACCCATGGCTCAGACATAGCAAAAACAACAAGTGATGGACGGAATGCTGAACATTGTCAAACACTCACCCCCAGTCATAGATCTGGGTTTAATCCTTCGTTCTTTTGCTCACCATGCCACCCCAGTTTGGACCCAGCCATATGCCAATCAGTCTTGACCCTGTTCCTCATAAGAACAGTCCAGACCGAACTGCCAAGCCAGGTCCTCACTGGACCGGAAACAAGCATCCTGGGACCAGTTTCGGGGTTTCATCCCTCATCAGCCAGGTTAGCTTGAATCCAGTGGCATGGGAAGCACGGGACCCACGTCTGGGCATACCCTTCCCACTTAGGGCGACAAAGCAAAAACAACAAGTGATGGACGGAATGCTGAACATTGTCAAACACTCACCCCCAGTCATAGATCTGGGTTTAATCCATCGTTCTTTTGCTCACCATGCCACCCCAGTTTGGACCCAGCCATATGCAAATCAGTCTTGACCCTGTTCCTCATGGGAACAGTCCAGACCGAACTGCCAAGCCAGGTCCTCACTGGACCGGAAACAAGCATCCTGGGACCAGTTTCAGGGTTTCACCCCTCATCAGCCAGGCTAGCTTGAATCCAGTGGCATGGGAAGCATGGGACCCACGTCTGGGCATACCCTTCCCACTTAGGGCGACAAAGCAAAAACAACAAGTGATGGACGGAATGCTGAACATTGTCAAACACTCACCCCCAGTCCAGACCGACTGGGCAGCAAAAAAACGATGGATTTAGGCCCAGATCACTGTACTGGGGGTGAATGTTTGACAATGTTCAGCATTCCGTCCATCACTTCTTGTTTTTGCTTTGTCGCCCTAAGTGGGAAGGGTATGCCCAGACATGGGTCCCGTGCTTCCCATGCCACTGGATTCAAGCTAGCCTGGCTGATGAGGGGTGAAACCCCGAAACCGGTCCCAGGATGCTTGTTTCCAGTCCAGGGAAGACCTGGCCTAGCAGTTCGGGCTGGACTGTTCCCATGGGGAACAGGGTCAAGACTGATTTGCATATGGCTGGGTCCAAACTGGAATGGCATGGGCAGCAAAAAAACGATGGATTTAGGCCCAGATCACTGTACTGGGGGTGAATGTTTGACAATGTTCAGCATTCCGTCCATCACTTCTTGTTTTTGCCATGGCTCAGACATGGCAGACCCATGGCTCAGGTCGCTCTATGGACCTGTCCCCTGCCTATCTTTATTAGAAGAGAGCTAAGGAGCAAGGCACCATTAAAGGTACCATCCCGACTGCACGAAATCACAATCTTTAGGGGGTGAGGTGCGAACGGGCAAATAATTCTTCTATCAACCTTCTTGCAATTCAGAGGAACATTCTCACTTTTATCTGTGGTCTGTGAACCTTTCGGCATCTGGGTTTTCATGTTAAAATTAGAACTTTCTAACCACTTTTATTTTAGAGTGACAAAATGCCCACATTCATTCAGTCGAAAAGTCATGACGAAAACTGATTTATGTTAAAGGGCAAGAAAACAGAACATCAATTTTCAGTACCAAACAGCACGTAATAAAAAACAGGGTCAATCTGCAATAAGGAACAATTCTAGGGCATTAATGTAAGGAGTCAACAAAACTCTCTCTAATTCAGGTGTGCCAATAATAGGGTTATTCAGAAGCCTGCGTTAATGTAAAATTTAGCATACCACCAGCTGAGACCCAAAGGTAACCTATTTCCAGGCTGAAGTGATCCTGCACGAATCAAAAAATTTCAGAACTGACGTCAGCTGCCGTTTGGATGGGGAGAGCTAATCTGTCCACTTCGGTGCAAGTTACACATCACTCACCACCATCCTATACTATCAGGCTGCCACAGCACCTAAGCACTTCGGGGCTGTCTGCAGCTTTCAGGCAGAAAGAGACAACCGATATATCTGGTAATGTGATAAACAGAGAAACATCTCAAAATGTAAGTTTTTATTTTAACTGAAAAACTTTGCGAATTGTAAGTTTTGGTCTCTTCATAAGATATTAACAGGTGTTAAAAAAAAAAAAGAAATTCCCTTAATAAACAGGCAAGTTAAGTCAAGTTATGGTTACTACAAAAGAAAACCCTGAAAAAAACGCTGAATTTGGCCATTTATATTTAGCTCCGCAGAGCATAGCTCGTGCCTCTCCCGCGCAAACGATAACCCGCACCTCAAATGCAACTGCAGAGGTTTTTTAAACATGCATTAAAAATGCATATTATGTGCAAAAGAAACCATAAGACACTATTAACAGCTTTGAATATTTCAATCAATTTTGGGCGATTTAGTTTCTTATTCTCAAGTGGGCACTTTCTCACAAATGCGGTAGAGAATGGCACTTCTGCGCACATGCGCACCTCCATTTTTAGTCCGATCTCAGAAAGCAGTAGATGCCGGCTATAACAAGGATGTGCTGGGTTCAGTGAAGTGTTAATGTATCATTTTTTAGCTTAAACTGCTGTTAATCCTGGCCCCTTATATAACTCCGTAAAAGAAATTTGGTCCAGAGATTTTCATTTTTATTTTGAGCTGTTGGATCATTCGAAAAGTAATTTAGCTTGGGTAGACATTACTGAACCGGACCCAATTTTTCTGGACGACATTTTTAAAAATGGCGAATGCGTTGCAAAGATGATGTAATATTTCAGGAACCATGAGACCTATATGCTTCATTTTGGTGTCAAACCATAGGTTTTGGGTTTAAGTAGTTTTAAAAGGAGACAGAAAATGACTCCTCAGAGCAACCCTTCTGCCATTTTCCAAAATAGCAGCTATAATGGAGGAAGAAGATACATATATAGAAATTAAACAAATAATAATGGTTTTTAATCCTTTTATGTATACACCAAATAATGTTTATGATCTGAATATGAAAAAAAATAGGTTTATCACTCCTGTTTTAAAAGCATTTTCATAGTTCACTTTATTTGTTCCGCCAATTGCTCGTGGTACATTAGCAGAATGCTGAACATTTGAGAAGAGCATATTGACAAGGACATCTTTTTGTAGCACAGGTTTTGCAAGTACGTGTAAGTACTGTGGGTAGAGGCTTTAGCAATTTTGTAGGTTTTAGCACCCCATCAATATCTTCCCAACCAAATTGACATGGATCTTTCTCTACATATGAATGATCCAAAACATTTACACATCTTCTGATCAAGCAGAATGTTCTTTTAATGTGTCAACACACAGAATATGACGTTGGTGGAAGGTCACTTTGCGGGACTTATCTCTTGAACTCATTGTACTGAAGATTGTCAAATGTGTGACAGTCGGAACTCATTTTCAAACACGCACAAGGTATTTTTCTATGTTTTTAAAGTCAAATTCTTCTTCTGTCTCAGCAAATCCTTTTAGAAACTTCACATGTTCAGCAGTTAAATCACCAAGCTTTGTTCCAATTTTGCTCATTGTGTCATTATCTGTAAGGATATGCACCTACATAAGAACACTGGGCATATCTAGGTCAAGTTCCTTGTAAAGAATATGAAGCAGAATGAAGTGTCTTTTCTCGCCTATTACATTTCGTATCCATAACACTGACAATCATTGACTTATGAACACTGCAGTAAATCCAAGTAGCACAATAATAACATCTGTGTCTTTTGAAAGTACAATGACTTGATTGGAACAGTTTCGAATAGCCACTCAACATGTGGCACAACAGGAAGGTCAGCTTCCTCCAATTTGCTATTAAGTTCTTGAACAATATGGCCGTACCTTTTGAATATATTTCTGCAGGCACCAACTCCTCATTGACAATCATTCCACTTGCAATAATTGGAAATTCAGTGTTCATTGAAGCATCAGCAATGTTTTGGCAAATTAATATCTGCAGGTTCATCTTGTTCGATGTTGACCAGAATTTATCAAGTTGCACAGGTATAGGTGTTCAATTTTTGGTGCGGGCAAGGTCAACTGTTCCACTTGCAGACATTCATCTGATTCTCTCAGATTCTTTGATAGATAGTTCAAGATAACTGTCAAAGACAATGTGCAGTTCTTGCAAGGTGCACACAGACTTTTATATCTGTAGAACAGTCTCAACGACCTCTGTGTAATTGTATGAAATCTTGACCAGTCGCAATTTTGACATATAGTCCACAACAACAGCAGTTTTCAATGAGGACACCTTTTCGAATTGAAATTCTTCAGGTGAAACTTTTTTCGAGCTCTTGTACGTGTTTGTGCTCCACTGGTTTAGTTACAGCATCTCCAGAAAAGAATGAGTTTGTTGGAAGATCATGCAACAGAATGTCCTTGATAAATTCAACCCTTTCTTTTGTTATATCCATCTCTCTATGTGCTTGAGAAAGATGTTTTTGTAACCTGTTTTGTAGTGGCTGGTTGGACAACACTCTTACATGGAAATTAAAGTGTGGAAGTTTAGCTTTAGTGATTATATTTAACAGTTTTTTTATCTTTCAATACAATTCTCTCCGCTTCAGTTCTGCGTATAGTTTTGATCCATGTTCCAGGACATCTTGTAGACGTGTCTTTATACCATTATCCACATATTGTTTGGTTACAAAGTTGTGTAGTCACACAGGCCCAGTCATCTCAGTCATTTCAAAGGCTGTCAACATATATATTAAAACAGTCCCATCTCTTTCTCACAAGCTCTTGGTAAGGAACAGTTTCACAATGGTCCATTAATTTTGAATTTGTCATCTCTGAAAACATTGCAAATAGAAAGGACTTCATGGTAAACTAGCTGCCATTGAGCAACATACTCACTTTTACGTGTCTGACCAACAATTTCCTTGGAGATTTTCTGTGATCTCTGGATTGTCTGTTCCAGTTTCATATCTGGATCCACAGCATTGAACCTTCCCTCCCTGTCTTTGTCTTCGGATGACTTTTCCGTAGAGGTATGGTTTTTCCACCCATAGCTTCTTCACTCTTTCCAAATACCAGGACCCATATCTCAGTGAGTTTATGCAATCAAATTTGCGAAACACAGTAATCAGTGACTCCACAGCTTTCATGTGCAGCTCCCAATCACCTTCCCAATCGGCATGTGCCAGATTTTTCACTAGAGCTATCATGTGTAAAACATTTCCCCAGTACTCGCAAAGTTCTGATTTTTATTCTTATTCTTTGACAAACTCTACAAACTTGGTTTTCAGGTTTTCTGATTTTGAACTGAGCGTATTGAACATTGCCTGGCTTTGCGTTATGTCTTTTGAATGAAGTGCACCCGATGCCTTGTTCACTTCTGAGATAAGATATGCAAAACCTAATTTGTAATTCTTGTTTCAGAAAGCATTCCAATGCAATCTTTCTATAGTTTCAGATATGATGAGCATACCTTGTAACAAAGGAACATGAGTTCTGCTCAGTACTGACTGGAAAAATTTGCTTCCAAAGAGTTCAGCCTCAAGTGCATTATCTGTGCTACATCCACTGAGTTAACTTCCTGCACACTGCGACACAACTTTTGTCATGTGGAAAATGCCAACCATTGGAAAAAGATTATCAAATTCAACTGGATTGGTCATAGAAATGTCAGTGAAAATACAGAAAACACCTTCATTGCAGAAAATTGGCAGGATAGGCTGGTCTTCAGGTTGAGCACGTACATTTTGGAATTTTTTTAGAGCTGTGGATACTGTTGCATAGTTTGTGACTGGAGATGTTATAATGATAAAATATTTGATCCTCTTCACCCATCAGTTTCAATCTTTTGTGAACTTCATCTTGCTGTGTTTCTTCACCATCTCAAACTCTCTTTTGTCCAGCTCAATTAATGTTAGCTTTTCTTTCAGATTACTTTGGCATATGACACATTTTTCTTTGTTGAAGGGAGTCTTCAGATTTTGTCGTTAAAAACACACTGTTAGGAGGTACAGATCCTCTGCTACTATCTGCTTTGCTCATGTTTACGAATTTGATTCAAAGGAAAACCTATAACAAAAACAATATTAAAATAAATTATCAATATGATGGCTAAAACACATCATTATAGAGCCAAAAGGGTTGCTCTGAAGAGTTATTTTCTGTCTCTATAAGACTACTCGACTCCCAAAACCTATGTTTTGACACCAAAATGAAGTATATAGGCCTCATAGTTCCTGAAATATTATATCATCACTGCAACACATCAGCCATTTTAAAAAATATCGTCCAGAAAAAAAATCGGCCCGGAAATGAATCCCTGGACAACAACTTTTTACGGAGGTATATCTAGGGACCACGACTGTATTTTTTCATTGTTGGTCGAGTTCTCTTGCTAAAAGCTTATAGTCTGTGCTATCATAGGCAAGCACATGTCTAACAGGCATTATTGTGATGCCTCCCCATCTTTAAGGGGCCCCTCATCTGCAAGGAAAAAGACCAGGGGTAACTCTTTTGGAAAAGATTAGAGTCAAAAGAATTACAATGGAGGCCTTGTCATTTTTGGCTAAAGAAACTAAAGCACAAAATAGCCCCAAATATAAATCTAAAGTACGTGACACAGTCTCTTCTAGTGACAGTGAGAAGGTGAAACATTGCTAAACATAAAAGAGAGAAGTATATTGGGAAGGAGTTATACACAGCTCTGCATTGACTTTGTTTGCCCTAAAGTGACAGAGTGGAGCTGCATACAAGCATCACCCCTGAGTGGTGACATCAGTTTCTGTTTAGACTATATCCACAGCTACATACGTGGATCTGAAGCTCTGCTCCCTTTCGTTAATTCTTTCGAGAATTAGATTCCAATGTGCAATGGAACAAAGTCACCAACAACGACTACAGGGTCCAAACCGTGTTGCGATTGTCTGAAACAGATTTCAGTGATGGATTGCACAAGGTCTGTCTCTGGTGCTTGGGTGCAGGGCACAACTCCAAGATGTATGAAGAATGTGCTTTTATGCACTTGAAGGTGATCTGGGACTGTGAAGCAAAGCTGTAGGTCTCTAAGCACCAATCAAGTAGCCTCGAACCACGCATAAGTCCAGCTGCTGCGGAAATCCAGGGCACAGACTTGTCCCTGCTCTCAAAGCCGCTGAAGTGAAAGGTCCTCGTCATGATCGAGGTTGTCCGGTAAGACAAAATCTAAGAAGAAAAGCAATAGAAGCAGGGCTCGACCCCCATCCAGCCACTCTCTTTCCAAAAGCAAGTCATGAAGGCATCAAGTTGCCAACAGATCTTGTTACTGATTTCTAGTTATGGACCCAATTCTTCATCTACTCCTGATGCACTCTGAATTTCCTAGGCCACTGACGACACTACAGCAGATCATGGCCTAAAAAGAGGCAGAGCTGCATACTTCTGCCACTCTTACTTCAGTGACTGGTGTGCCTTCAGGCCCCAAAGATTCCTAGGGGCCTCCAGACAAATTATTGCCGGCATATCTGTTTTCTGCGTAGTCTGAGGTCCTTGAACCTGCTTCAGGTTCTACACCGACACCATTGTTAGCTTCCACCCCGGCTCCAATATTCATGAGTCCTCTCTCCACACACGCAGGTGCAGACATCGCAGACACCAGGAGTTTAGAACCTGCCAACTCTGGTGTTCGGCCTTGAGCTAAATCTGCTTCAACTCCAACCGAAGTCGTGCCTTGGTTCAACTCTAGCACACCAGGTCCCACTATGCTCTGATTATGACAAAACTCTCCATTTTCTGTGAGGACTCATTTATTAAAGGCACCTTTTTGGTTCTGAATCCGATCAGTCTGACAATGATGACAATATGGATGGTTTACCCACACACTATGATGAGGATAAGTATTACTTGGACTTGCAAGAGGCCAGTGGGCTGGATGCCGTCCTGGAAACAGGGTCGGTGTCACCCACTGGACCCCCTACAGAGGAGTGTGCATCTTTTGCTGTGGTGATTAGATGTGCAACTGAAGTCCTAGACTTATAGCTACCGTCAGTAGATTCAAAACCAATGCACTGCCTGAAGTCCGGTGCCTGGGGAATATTCTAAAGGTGAGGAGTCTGCGGTAAAGAAGTATCCATCAGAATTGAATACTCGAACGCAGCGGATTGTGTCAATATTGTTCAAGATAGAGATGGTGCAGAGCAAAATTCCGCTTATACAAGCAGAAGATTACATGATCACAACTTATCTGTAAGATGCTTAACTTCATGTTCTCATAGGTAGGAAGGATCAAATGTATCTTTAGATTTTGCATCAAGGACCAGTACTATTAAATTCAAGTACTGCTATTAGTGATAAGATACCTGGACAGTAGGATACTCCATGCTCCAATATTACAGGACGTAGAGAATAGTTTAGAGATCATAAAAATGTGTTTAGAAAAAAATGGGTTTCTTTTGAATATCAAAAAATATCAACTGACTCCATTACAGGATCTAACATTAATTGGAGTCCGGTCCAGAACAGATGTTCACAAGGTGTTTCTTTTCTAGGAAAGAGTGTCAATGATATGATCACTGATTCAGGATCTTTGTGCGTTGAAGTTAGATCCCGACAGATTTTGTCTGAAGATCCAGGGTAATATGGCAACATGTATTTTTATAGTACCCTGGACTCGCCTTCATCTGAATGCTGTTGTAAATTATATACAGAAGTACTGGAACACTGGAATCACAGGACTTCAACGAATTGATTCCAGTGATGGAAGAACTAATGAAACTGAAGCAGCGGCTGCATCCATCTTCCCTGGAGGAGGGGCTATCTCTTCAACCAGTAAGCCAGAACGTTAACACAACGGATGACACTGTGGTGGGGTGGGGTGCATGGTTAAACGAGGTGCTGACTTAGGCATAATGGTCAAAGAAGAACAGTTGCCAATCTTCCAAATGGACGAAGAAGAAAATCGATTCTCAAAGCATTACTTTTTTTTCTTCCCCAGATAAAAGGTTGTCAAATATTGGTCAAGATCTTTGGAACTAAGATTTTTGGCATCACATATCAGACAGCTAGCAGTTAATTGTCAACTTTCTCAAAGAGCATCGGATATGAAGGGAAAGGAGAATACTCGTGAAGCCTCAGTGAAATCAATTTTTTTGTCTTCTCAATCCCAGTCTCTAAATCATCACAAGGTTTTACGGGAGGTTTGTCAGAGATTCGGAGCCCCTTCCTGTTTGCAGATCAATCATCAAGTCCAAAGATTTTGCTTGAGGACTTGGATTCAGGGTGCCTGGGGAGTGGGTGGAATGACAGGAGTTAATGTATGTATTCCCTCCAATCCCATTAATACAAATAAGGTTCTAGCCTGGTTGAAAGGATCCAACAGGGCGCTGATTCTTGCAGTTCCTCCTGTAGTTACTTGAAAGATGGCTGCTGTATAGGGCTTACTGCAGGTTCTTCAAGCTTTACAATTACATACTTGTGAAACATTGGGTTTAATTGAATAAAAATTTCTGACAATTAAGGTTACCTTTTCAACAGTAATCACTTCAGCTGGAAGGGCTGAAGTATTGGGATCATTAATGTCTAGACCACCTTTTTATCCATGGTATTGTGCTATGAACTGATCGTTCAGTTATCCAAATGGCTCCTCCTGTTAATAATGCATGTCTGTACATTTTCTTCCCTGTTTTTTCCACAACCACGAACAATGGAAGATGAAATGTGGCATACAGTATATGTCAAGAGAGCAATCTGGATCTTTCAGAAAAGAACTGTTAATTTTCGTTTCACAGATCATTTGATGGTAACTTCTGGCCCCTCAAAGGCCATAAAGTACCATATTTTACCCAGAACAGGTGGATTAGATATACAATTGCCCTGGCTTACTCTTTGTTAGGAATAGATCCTCCAGAGGGCATCCAAGGAATAAGCAATAGAGGGTTAGAAACTTATTGGTCTGAGGTACCAGGAGTTTCCATGACAGAGAATTGCTGAGCAGGAACCTGGTCCACTATGAATGCTGTGGTTGGACATCTGACTCAATATGTGGGATTCATCAAACTGACACTTGGCCACTAGCTCTCTTCTAATAAAGATAGGCAGGGGACAGGTCCATAGAGCGACCTGAGCCATGGGTCTGCCATGTCTGAGCCATGGCAAAAACAACAAGTGATGGACGGAATGCTGAACATTGTCAAACACTCACCCCCAGTCATAGATCTGGGTTTAATCCTTCGTTCTTTTGCTCACCATGCCACCCCAGTTTGGACCCAGCCATATGCCAATCAGTCTTGACCCTGTTCCTCATAAGAACAGTCCAGACCGAACTGCCAAGCCAGGTCCTCACTGGACCGGAAACAAGCATCCTGGGACCAGTTTCGGGGTTTCATCCCTCATCAGCCAGGTTAGCTTGAATCCAGTGGCATGGGAAGCACGGGACCCACGTCTGGGCATACCCTTCCCACTTAGGGCGACAAAGCAAAAACAACAAGTGATGGACGGAATGCTGAACATTGTCAAACACTCACCCCCAGTCATAGATCTGGGTTTAATCCATCGTTCTTTTGCTCACCATGCCACCCCAGTTTGGACCCAGCCATATGCAAATCAGTCTTGACCCTGTTCCTCATGGGAACAGTCCAGACCGAACTGCCAAGCCAGGTCCTCACTGGACCGGAAACAAGCATCCTGGGACCAGTTTCAGGGTTTCACCCCTCATCAGCCAGGCTAGCTTGAATCCAGTGGCATGGGAAGCATGGGACCCACGTCTGGGCATACCCTTCCCACTTAGGGCGACAAAGCAAAAACAACAAGTGATGGACGGAATGCTGAACATTGTCAAACACTCACCCCCAGTCCAGACCGACTGGGCAGCAAAAAAACGATGGATTTAGGCCCAGATCACTGTACTGGGGGTGAATGTTTGACAATGTTCAGCATTCCGTCCATCACTTCTTGTTTTTGCTTTGTCGCCCTAAGTGGGAAGGGTATGCCCAGACATGGGTCCCGTGCTTCCCATGCCACTGGATTCAAGCTAGCCTGGCTGATGAGGGGTGAAACCCCGAAACCGGTCCCAGGATGCTTGTTTCCAGTCCAGGGAAGACCTGGCCTAGCAGTTCGGGCTGGACTGTTCCCATGGGGAACAGGGTCAAGACTGATTTGCATATGGCTGGGTCCAAACTGGAATGGCATGGGCAGCAAAAAAACGATGGATTTAGGCCCAGATCACTGTACTGGGGGTGAATGTTTGACAATGTTCAGCATTCCGTCCATCACTTCTTGTTTTTGCCATGGCTCAGACATGGCAGACCCATGGCTCAGGTCGCTCTATGGACCTGTCCCCTGCCTATCTTTATTAGAAGAGAGCTAAGGAGCAAGGCACCATTAAAGGTACCATCCCGACTGCACGAAATCACAATCTTTAGGGGGTGAGGTGCGAACGGGCAAATAATTCTTCTATCAACCTTCTTGCAATTCAGAGGAACATTCTCACTTTTATCTGTGGTCTGTGAACCTTTCGGCATCTGGGTTTTCATGTTAAAATTAGAACTTTCTAACCACTTTTATTTTAGAGTGACAAAATGCCCACATTCATTCAGTCGAAAAGTCATGACGAAAACTGATTTATGTTAAAGGGCAAGAAAACAGAACATCAATTTTCAGTACCAAACAGCACGTAATAAAAAACAGGGTCAATCTGCAATAAGGAACAATTCTAGGGCATTAATGTAAGGAGTCAACAAAACTCTCTCTAATTCAGGTGTGCCAATAATAGGGTTATTCAGAAGCCTGCGTTAATGTAAAATTTAGCATACCACCAGCTGAGACCCAAAGGTAACCTATTTCCAGGCTGAAGTGATCCTGCACGAATCAAAAAATTTCAGAACTGACGTCAGCTGCCGTTTGGATGGGGAGAGCTAATCTGTCCACTTCGGTGCAAGTTACACATCACTCACCACCATCCTATACTATCAGGCTGCCACAGCACCTAAGCACTTCGGGGCTGTCTGCAGCTTTCAGGCAGAAAGAGACAACCGATATATCTGGTAATGTGATAAACAGAGAAACATCTCAAAATGTAAGTTTTTATTTTAACTGAAAAACTTTGCGAATTGTAAGTTTTGGTCTCTTCATAAGATATTAACAGGTGTTAAAAAAAAAAAAGAAATTCCCTTAATAAACAGGCAAGTTAAGTCAAGTTATGGTTACTACAAAAGAAAACCCTGAAAAAAACGCTGAATTTGGCCATTTATATTTAGCTCCGCAGAGCATAGCTCGTGCCTCTCCCGCGCAAACGATAACCCGCACCTCAAATGCAACTGCAGAGGTTTTTTAAACATGCATTAAAAATGCATATTATGTGCAAAAGAAACCATAAGACACTATTAACAGCTTTGAATATTTCAATCAATTTTGGGCGATTTAGTTTCTTATTCTCAAGTGGGCACTTTCTCACAAATGCGGTAGAGAATGGCACTTCTGCGCACATGCGCACCTCCATTTTTAGTCCGATCTCAGAAAGCAGTAGATGCCGGCTATAACAAGGATGTGCTGGGTTCAGTGAAGTGTTAATGTATCATTTTTTAGCTTAAACTGCTGTTAATCCTGGCCCCTTATATAACTCCGTAAAAGAAATTTGGTCCAGAGATTTTCATTTTTATTTTGAGCTGTTGGATCATTCGAAAAGTAATTTAGCTTGGGTAGACATTACTGAACCGGACCCAATTTTTCTGGACGACATTTTTAAAAATGGCGAATGCGTTGCAAAGATGATGTAATATTTCAGGAACCATGAGACCTATATGCTTCATTTTGGTGTCAAACCATAGGTTTTGGGTTTAAGTAGTTTTAAAAGGAGACAGAAAATGACTCCTCAGAGCAACCCTTCTGCCATTTTCCAAAATAGCAGCTATAATGGAGGAAGAAGATACATATATAGAAATTAAACAAATAATAATGGTTTTTAATCCTTTTATGTATACACCAAATAATGTTTATGATCTGAATATGAAAAAAAATAGGTTTATCACTCCTGTTTTAAAAGCATTTTCATAGTTCACTTTATTTGTTCCGCCAATTGCTCGTGGTACATTAGCAGAATGCTGAACATTTGAGAAGAGCATATTGACAAGGACATCTTTTTGTAGCACAGGTTTTGCAAGTACGTGTAAGTACTGTGGGTAGAGGCTTTAGCAATTTTGTAGGTTTTAGCACCCCATCAATATCTTCCCAACCAAATTGACATGGATCTTTCTCTACATATGAATGATCCAAAACATTTACACATCTTCTGATCAAGCAGAATGTTCTTTTAATGTGTCAACACACAGAATATGACGTTGGTGGAAGGTCACTTTGCGGGACTTATCTCTTGAACTCATTGTACTGAAGATTGTCAAATGTGTGACAGTCGGAACTCATTTTCAAACACGCACAAGGTATTTTTCTATGTTTTTAAAGTCAAATTCTTCTTCTGTCTCAGCAAATCCTTTTAGAAACTTCACATGTTCAGCAGTTAAATCACCAAGCTTTGTTCCAATTTTGCTCATTGTGTCATTATCTGTAAGGATATGCACCTACATAAGAACACTGGGCATATCTAGGTCAAGTTCCTTGTAAAGAATATGAAGCAGAATGAAGTGTCTTTTCTCGCCTATTACATTTCGTATCCATAACACTGACAATCATTGACTTATGAACACTGCAGTAAATCCAAGTAGCACAATAATAACATCTGTGTCTTTTGAAAGTACAATGACTTGATTGGAACAGTTTCGAATAGCCACTCAACATGTGGCACAACAGGAAGGTCAGCTTCCTCCAATTTGCTATTAAGTTCTTGAACAATATGGCCGTACCTTTTGAATATATTTCTGCAGGCACCAACTCCTCATTGACAATCATTCCACTTGCAATAATTGGAAATTCAGTGTTCATTGAAGCATCAGCAATGTTTTGGCAAATTAATATCTGCAGGTTCATCTTGTTCGATGTTGACCAGAATTTATCAAGTTGCACAGGTATAGGTGTTCAATTTTTGGTGCGGGCAAGGTCAACTGTTCCACTTGCAGACATTCATCTGATTCTCTCAGATTCTTTGATAGATAGTTCAAGATAACTGTCAAAGACAATGTGCAGTTCTTGCAAGGTGCACACAGACTTTTATATCTGTAGAACAGTCTCAACGACCTCTGTGTAATTGTATGAAATCTTGACCAGTCGCAATTTTGACATATAGTCCACAACAACAGCAGTTTTCAATGAGGACACCTTTTCGAATTGAAATTCTTCAGGTGAAACTTTTTTCGAGCTCTTGTACGTGTTTGTGCTCCACTGGTTTAGTTACAGCATCTCCAGAAAAGAATGAGTTTGTTGGAAGATCATGCAACAGAATGTCCTTGATAAATTCAACCCTTTCTTTTGTTATATCCATCTCTCTATGTGCTTGAGAAAGATGTTTTTGTAACCTGTTTTGTAGTGGCTGGTTGGACAACACTCTTACATGGAAATTAAAGTGTGGAAGTTTAGCTTTAGTGATTATATTTAACAGTTTTTTTATCTTTCAATACAATTCTCTCCGCTTCAGTTCTGCGTATAGTTTTGATCCATGTTCCAGGACATCTTGTAGACGTGTCTTTATACCATTATCCACATACTGTTTGGTTACAAAGTTGTGTAGTCACACAGGCCCAGTCATCTCAGTCATTTCAAAGGCTGTCAACATATATATTAAAACAGTCCCATCTCTTTCTCACAAGCTCTTGGTAAGGAACAGTTTCACAATGGTCCATTAATTTTGAATTTGTCATCTCTGAAAACATTGCAAATAGAAAGGACTTCATGGTAAACTAGCTGCCATTGAGCAACATACTCACTTTTACGTGTCTGACCAACAATTTCCTTGGAGATTTTCTGTGATCTCTGGATTGTCTGTTCCAGTTTCATATCTGGATCCACAGCATTGAACCTTCCCTCCCTGTCTTTGTCTTCGGATGACTTTTCCGTAGAGGTATGGTTTTTCCACCCATAGCTTCTTCACTCTTTCCAAATACCAGGACCCATATCTCAGTGAGTTTATGCAATCAAATTTGCGAAACACAGTAATCAGTGACTCCACAGCTTTCATGTGCAGCTCCCAATCACCTTCCCAATCGGCATGTGCCAGATTTTTCACTAGAGCTATCATGTGTAAAACATTTCCCCAGTACTCGCAAAGTTCTGATTTTTATTCTTATTCTTTGACAAACTCTACAAACTTGGTTTTCAGGTTTTCTGATTTTGAACTGAGCGTATTGAACATTGCCTGGCTTTGCGTTATGTCTTTTGAATGAAGTGCACCCGATGCCTTGTTCACTTCTGAGATAAGATATGCAAAACCTAATTTGTAATTCTTGTTTCAGAAAGCATTCCAACGCAATCTTTCTATAGTTTCAGATATGATGAGCATACCTTGTAACAAAGGAACATGAGTTCTGCTCAGTACTGACTGGAAAAATTTGCTTCCAAAGAGTTCAGCCTCAAGTGCATTATCTGTGCTACATCCACTGAGTTAACTTCCTGCACACTGCGACACAACTTTTGTCATGTGGAAAATGCCAACCATTGGAAAAAGATTCTCAAATTCAACTGGATTGGTCATAGAAATGTCAGTGAAAATACAGAAAACACCTTCATTGCAGAAAATTGGCAGGATAGGCTGGTCTTCAGGTTGAGCACGTACATTTTGGAATTTTTTTAGAGCTGTGGATACTGTTGCATAGTTTGTGACTGGAGATGTTATAATGATAAAATATTTGATCCTCTTCACCCATCAGTTTCAATCTTTTGTGAACTTCATCTTGCTGTGTTTCTTCAGCATCTCAAACTCTCTTTTGTCCAGCTCAATTAATGTTAGCTTTTCTTTCAGATTACTTTGGCATATGACACATTTTTCTTTGTTGAAGGGAGTCTTCAGATTTTGTAGTTAAAAACACACTGTTTGGAGGTACAGATCCTCTGCTACTATCTGCTTTGCTCATGTTTACGAATTTGATTCAAAGGAAAACCTATAACAAAAACAATATTAAAATAAATTATCAATATGATGGCTAAAACACATCACTATAGAGCCAAAAGGGTTGCTCTGAAGAGTTATTTTCTGTCTCTATAAGACTACTCGACTCCCAAAACCTATGTTTTGACACCAAAATGAAGTATATAGGCCTCATAGTTCCTGAAATATTATATCATCACTGCAACACATCAGCCATTTTTAAAAATATCGTCCAGAAAAAAAATCGGCCCGGAAATGAATCCCTGGACAACAACTTTTTACGGAGGTATATCTAGGGACCACGACTGTATTTTTTCATTGTTGGTCGAGTTCTCTTGCTAAAAGCTTATAGTCTGTGCTATCATAGGCAAGCACATGTCTAACAGGCATTATTGTGATGCCTCCCCATCTTTAAGGGGCCCCTCATCTGCAAGGAAAAAGACCAGGGGTAACTCTTTTGGAAAAGATTAGAGTCAAAAGAATTACAATGAAGGCCTTGTCATTTTTGGCTAAAGAAACTAAAGCACAAAATAACCCCAAATATAAATCTAAAGTACGTGACACAGTCTCTTCTAGTGACAGTGAGAAGGTGAAACATTGCTAAACATAAAAGAGAGAAGTATATTGGGAAGGAGTTATACACAGCTCTGCATTGACTTTGTTTGCCCTAAAGTGACAGAGTGGAGCTGCATACAAGCATCACCCCTGAGTGGTGACATCAGTTTCTGTTTAGACTATATCCACAGCTACATACGTGGATCTGAAGCTCTGCTCCCTTTCGTTAATTCTTTCGAGAATTAGATTCCAATGTGCAATGGAACAAAGTCACCAACAACGACTACAGGGTCCAAACCGTGTTGTGATTGTCTGAAACAGATGTCAGTGATGGATTGCACAAGGTCTGTCTCTGGTGCTTGGGTGCGGGGCACAACTCCAAGATGTATGAAGAATGTGCTTTTATGCACTTGAAGGTGATCTGGGACTGTGAAGCAAAGCTGTAGGTCTCTAAGCACCAATCAAGTAGCCTCGAACCACGCATAAGTCCCGCTGCTGCGGAAATCCAGGGCACAGACTTGTCCCTGCTCTCAAAGCCGCTGAAGTGAAAGGTCCTCGTCATGATCGAGGTTGTCCGGTAAGACAAAATCTAAGAAGAAAAGCAATAGAAGCAGGGCTCGATCCCCATCCAGCCACTCTCTTTCCAAAAGCAAGTCATGAAGGCATCAAGTTGCCAACAGATCTTGTTACTGATTTCTAGTTATGGACCCAATTCTTCATCTACTCCTGATGCACTCTGAATTTCCTAGGCCACTGACGACACTACAGCAGATCATGGCCTAAAAAGAGGCAGAGCTGCATACTTCTGCCACTCTTACTTCAGTGACTGGTGTGCCTTCAGGCCCCAAAGATTCCTAGGGGCCTCCAGACAAATTATTGCCGGCATATCTGTTTTCTGCATAGTCTGAGGTCCTTGAACCTGCTTCAGGTTCTGCACCGACACCATTGTTAGCTTCCACCCCGGCTCCAATATTCATGAGTCCTCTCTCCACACACGCAGGTGCAGACATCGCAGACACCAGGAGTTTAGAACCTGCCAACTCTGGTGTTCGGCCTTGAGCTAAATCTGCTTCAACTCCAACCGAAGTCGTGCCTTGGTTCAACTCTAGCACACCAGGTCCCACTATGCTCTGATTATGACAAAACTCTCCACTTTCTGTGAGGACTCATTTATTAAAGGCACCTTTTTGGTTCTGAATCCGATCAGTCTGACAATGATGACAATATGGATGGTTTACCCACACACTATGATGAGGATAAGTATTACTTGGACTTGCAAGAGGCCAGTGGGCTGGATGCCGTCCTGGAAACAGGGTCGGTGTCACCCACTGGACCCCCTACAGAGGAGTGTGCATCTTTTGCTGTGGTGATTAGATGTGCAACGGAAGTCCTAGACTTATAGCTACCGTCAGTAGATTCAAAACCAATGCACTGCCTGAAGTCCGGTGCCTGGGGAATATTCTAAAGGTGAGGAGTCTGCAGTAAAGAAGTATCCATCAGAATTGAATACTCTAACGCAGCGGATTGTGTCAATATCGTTCAAGATAGAGATGGTGCAGAGCAAAATTCCGCTTATACAAGCAGAAGATTACATGATCACAACTTATCTGTAAGATGCTTAACTTCATGTTCTCATAGGTAGGAAGGATCAAATGTATCTTTAGATTTTGCATCAAGGACCAGTACTATTAAATTCAAGTACTGCTATTTGTGATAAGATACCTAGACAGTAGGATACTCCATGCTCCAATATTACAGGACGTAGAGAATAGTTTAGAGATCATAAAAATGTGTTTAGAAAAAAATGGGTTTCTTTTGAATATCAAAAAATATCAACTGACTCCATCACAGGATCTAACATTAATTGGAGTCCGGTCCAGAACAGATGTTCACAAGGTGTTTCTTTTCTAGGAAAGAGTGTCAACGATATGATCACTGATTCAGGATCTTTGTGCGTTGAAGTTAGATCCCGACAGATTTTGTCTGAAGATCCAGGGTAATATGGCAACATGTATTTTTATAGTACCCTGGACTCGCCTTCATCTGAATGCTGTTGTAAATTATATACAGAAGTACTGGAACACTGGAATCACAGGACTTCAACGAATTGATTCCAGTGATGGAAGAACTAATGAAACTGAAGCAGCGGCTGCATCCATCTTCCCTGGAGGAGGGGCTATCTCTTTAACCAGTAAGCCAGAACGTTAACACAACGGATGACACTGTGGTGGGGTGGGGTGCATGGTTAAACGAGGTGCTGACTTAGGCATAATGGTCAAAGAAGAACAGTTGCCAATCTTCCAAATGGACGAAGAAGAAAATCGATTCTCAAAGCATTACTTTTTTTTCTTCCCCAGATAAAAGGTTGTCAAATATTGGTCAAGATCTTTGGAACTAAGATTTTTGGCATCACATATCAGACAGCTAGCAGTTAATTGTCAACTTTCTCCAAGAGCATCGGATATGAAGGGAAAGGAGAATACTCGTGAAGCCTCAGTGAAATCAATTTTTTTGTCTTCTCAATCCCAGTCTCTAAATCATCACAAGGTTTTTCGGGAGGTTTGTCAGAGATTCGGAGCCCCTTCCTGTTTGCAGATCAATCATCAAGTCCAAAGATTTTGCTTGAGGACTTGGATTCAGGGTGCCTGGGGAGTGGGTGGAATGACAGGAGTTAATGTATGTGTTCCCTCCAATCCCATTAATACAAATAAGGTTCTAGCCTGGTTGAAAGGATCCAACAGGGCGCTGATTCTTGCAGTTCCTCCTGTAGTTACTTGAAAGATGGCTGCTGTATAGGGCTTACTGCAGGTTCTTCAAGCTTTACAATTACATACTTGTGAAACATTGGGTTTAATTGAATAAAAATTTCTGACAATTAAGGTTACCTTTTCAACAATAATCACTTCAGCTGGAAGGGCTGAAGTATTGGGATCATTAATGTCTAGACCACCTTTTTATCCATGGTATTGTGCTATGAACTGATCGTTCAGTTATCCAAATGGCTCCTCCTGTTAATAATGCATGTCTGTACATTTTCTTCCCTGTTTTTTCCACAACCACGAACAATAGAAGATGAAATGTGGCATACAGTATATGTCAAGAGAGCAATCTGAATCTTTCAGAAAAGAACTGTTAATTTTCGTTTCACAGATCATTTGATGGTAACTTCTGGCCCCTCAAAGGCCATAAAGTACCATATTTTACCCAGAACAGGTGGATTAGATATACAATTGCCCTGGCTTACTCTTTGTTAGGAATAGATCCTCCAGAGGGCATCCAAGGAATAAGCAATAGAGGGTTAGAAACTTATTGGTCTGAGGTACCAGGAGTTTCCATGACAGAGAATTGCTGAGCAGGAACCTGGTCCACTATGAATGCTGTGGTTGGACATCTGACTGAATATGTGGGAGTCATCAAACTGACACTTGGTGTGGGGGGTCAACAATCTTGTCATGCCTTAAGACACTTGTATGCTTAATATTATATAAGCAGGGTCTTTGCATCTACTGGCTTAATATGTTTTTGTCTTATAAACCAATGGGAAAAACTCTGGTATTCCTCATAATCATTGACTGGTACGAGTACAGGGAACGTAGCGGTAACAATGAGATTACTTATCAGTAATCTTCATTACTCTTAGTCTTCCTCGTACTCATACCAGTCATTGCGCCCGCCCACCCAGTGTTTGACCTTTACCCTTTATACTTGGTATCTCCAGGAAGCCGCTAAGAAGTCAGCCCCTTCCCATACCTGATAAGTGAGGGGGGCGGGGCGAGAGTTACTAGCATTCATACTGTGTTATTTTCCTATCCAATGAGAGGTGGGACTTCACCTCTTAATGAATGACTGGTATGATTACAGGAAGTACTTAGGCATTTAATGGAGAGTACCAGTAAGTAATCAGGACATTTCCAACCTCCCACCGACCCACCCTTAGCTGCACATAGTCGTCTTTATACATAGTGTAGGTTGGACAACCTCCAGCGCCCCACTTCCTTGTGCACCGCCTTTGGTAAAATTCAGTTTAATTGTGGTCAAAATGGTAAGGATTAAGTACTTTTTTTTTTTCTAAACCGCTCTTCTCTGCCTCCACCCCCAATGAATCTGCCACAAGCCTGACATGCCGAAACTGAAGTCTTTTACGCTATATGACTGGAGTGTTTGTGGCGGTCTGTCAAAATTGAGCTAAAGCTATATAGTCAAACGAAAGAAACACCTCTTCCATGGAAACTCAGTCTCAACCATAAATAGAAAGTATACATGACTGACAATCCATATATACATTATATACATACATATGTGTGTGTGTGTGTGTATGTATATATATATGTATATATATATATATACACACACACACACACACACACACACACACACACACACAGAGGTAAGCAGCATAATTCTAGCTACACATAACAGAATAAATGGAAAAGGGAAACCTCATTCACTAAAGAAGCTGTGACCCTCAGGCAGTCGGATGACTGGTGTAATATCTGCTACACATCCGCTTTCTACTGAAGCCCGGCCACTCTCCTCGTTATCACAGCCTGCTGGTGCCAGTGCGCGTGGCTGCAGTCAGACTGCAGGAAAATGAACGCAAATGCTGAAGGAATTTCCATTACATGACCTCAGGGGACTTTCCACCAACTTTTTCACAAGTGCTGCCCATAAAATGCCCCCCTCGATCTCAGCCCAGATTTTGTGAGAAAGTATTGTTCATTTTGTGTGCGCCTGGTATATTTCTTCCTCGTTCAAGTCTATTACGTCAAATGAACTTCCACCGGAAGTTTTAAGCCTGCTACATTTAAATGCAGGTATTTAGGTATTTCCCTCTTCGGAAGGTAACACCCACCAGGGGAGTAAAACTTGCAAAGATCAAAGCACAGTGATACTGGGAAAAGCTGTCGGTAGAAAGAGAATCATAACTTTTCTTGACCTTACCTACAAAGAAAGCTACTTAACCCCCTTCCCTTTACACTTTCCGATTTGTAATACATACATGCTGCTATCTGCGGCCGGTTTTAGCGCTGGTGGCGCCCTGTGCGACAGTATATCTTGGCACCCCCCACCCCATGACCATCTCCTCGGATTCACCCACTATCACCCTGCAAATGTGCCTCATCTCTCCATAGGCCCTCTTTCACATACATTCATTTGTTTTAAAGCGTTTGTAAAGGCTTCTTTACTAATCCACTCAGCTAACCACATAAAATATAGTTCTGTTCTCTGCAGCAGGCACTTTAACCCTGTACACCAGTGGTTACCAACCAATGGTCCAGGGATCCCTGGAGGCCCGCAAAGCCTCCTCAGGGTGTCCGCGACTGCTTAAAATTTTTTTTAATCTTCATCAGACTAGGTCCCAAGCTTTAAGTAATGACTCAGTGAGGGGGTCCCTGGATTCCACTAATGATTCAGTGTCGGGTCCCCGGGTTCCAGTAATGATAAAGTGGGGGTCCACAGAAGTCAAAAGGTTGGGAACCACTGCTCTACGCTCCATTATGGCGATTCAAAGCTGCTGCTATACAAAACTCCCATCTTTCTCTCTACCAGGAACATTAATCATGAGAGGTACCTTGACATGTTAATTGCTTCCTGAAGGCTGGACACACAAGGAACTTTTCAGCAGGTGCTTTTTAAATAGCAAGTTTCGTAAGTCATTGCTAAACACAGTGCATTCCCCCCCCCCCAGGTCAGCACCCGGTGCGGCTGCACCGCCCTAAAGCCAGCCCTGCTGCTATTCAATAATATATTGGGACTATCTAAGGATGCTTTGAGGCGACCATTAGATGGCGTGTTGGCACTACATACAACAAAAGCAGACGGGCACAGGCCACAACTCTATGAAAAAACCCTCCACATTTCGTCTTCAACTTTCTCTAGTGAGTTATCACCCTAGAGAGGGCAGAGCTGAAAAGGAGTTGAGAGAACAACAAGATGGTGGGTAAGGAGAGGGTGGGCCGGAGAGTGAACACTTGGTCATGGGACAAAAGAGTGTGTGATGGAAGGTGGGCAATACGTGGAGATGTAACTGTGTGGAGTGAGACATTCGCTGAGTTGGTGCTGGTCGGTGGGTTAAGAGAGGACATCAAGTCGGGGAGGAATTGAGGCTCAATGAGTTATAGCAGTGGTTCCCAACCTGTGGTCGGGGGACCCCTGGGGGTCCGCGAAGCCTCCTCTGTGGGTCCGGGACTACTTAGAAAAGTAAATAGATTAATAAAGTATATATATAAAGAAGCTAAATGTACAACTGAAAATTTTTAAAAGTACTGTAAATGTGAAGGAATTGGAAATTGGAAGCTAAAATTAAATTAGCACCCTCAGATTAATTCATGTGAGCAGTGCAAGTGCATCAAACAGAATAGTATGGACGATGAGTGGCCTCAATTACATTTAGAAAAGCTCCAACCTTTATATTAATGTTAAATTTTTTATATTTTTTATGTGTTTGAGAATTAAATAAATGTGTAACCATTTGTGTAATTGTTTGATGAATGTATTTTTCTGTATTTTGTGTGTGTTGTTTTGCGGTTTAAGTAATCAAAGGTATAAGCAGGGATCCCCGGCTTCCAATAATGACTCAGTGGGGGTCCCTGAGTTCCAGTCATGATTAAGTGGGGGACCCCAGAAGTCAAAAGGTTGGGGACCACTGAGTCAGAGGGTGTTGGTTTGTGGTTACATATTTCAAGGTTGGTGGGTTATGCTGGTGAATGGGGTCAGATTTGGTGGATAGGGATGATAGAGCAGTTACATTTACCAGATCCAATGGGGAGAAGGTAGGTGGGCAGGCAGCTGGGGCAGCAGTCAAACAGTTGCTTGGCAGTGCCAGGGGGCGTTCGTAGGGTGTGCAATCCAGGAGGATGGGTGAACTGCCAGCAGTGGGCTTTCAGTGGATATGGCAACAGCTGAGAAACTGGTGGGCAGCGGAAGTGGTGGACAGTGCACTGTGAAGCAATATGGACAATCAACAGTGGGTGGGTAAATAGATTGTAGAACAGCTGATCAGTAGTGGGCGTGGTGGACAGTGGGCGATGGGCATGCATGGTGAACAGTCAGGGATTGTCAAAAGTTAGCAAAGTACACAGCAGACCTTATGTGGTGCGGAAAGTTATTGAGGAATGGTAGGTGTTCAGTTTCTAGGTATGGATCCTATATCTACAAACTCCTCTACACCACAACAGTACAGTATTAAATATGGTGTCGTTGGTATTTAAAGAGGCTCTTAATTGTCATACTGCGTTTCCTTTTTTACTGTGAGAAGTACCTATGAAAGTGTTTCTTTCAACATGTTTACATCCACAATTAAAATGGAAAATTTCTCAACCTGCTATAACCCTTACAATCCTGCATGAAAAGTTGACCTTCCCTCGCTTATGTTTTTTAAAGTCGCCTTGTGCTTCTTTATACCTTCTGTCTCCCTCGTCTGTGAACAAGTTACTCTAAACATCTCATACCTGCTTTAAAGCTCTTTGGAAAACGTAACAATATCTGTTAATTCCAGCTAGGAATTGTGTCTCTCTTAGCCCCCTCCAATGATCACATCTATGTTGACAATTGCCACAAAGAAACTGACGTGAATGCATGGGGTGAGCGTGCAAAACTAACCCCAATAACCAGTTGAGTGACCACTAATTTGGCTCCCGAGTAGCGTCCTACTTGCCGCACAGCGCTCCAACGCCTCATCGGGGTAGTAAGCGCTATACAAATATAATTTATTACATTTAACACTATTAATCCTAAACGTTTCATTTTGACACAAATGGCTGATTTATGATTAAAAGCTTTTGAAACCTCAAATTGGGGGTTAATCAGTGAGTTCCTACCTTCCACATAGGCATATGTATTTAAAGTTTTTTGTGTAGTGCCACATGGAAGTCTTGGTGCGTTTAGGGAGGGATGGTAAAAGGAGGGTGACAATTACACACTAGGGTAATGGCCTTCAAACGCTTTTAATGTTTGGTCTCACACCCACACAATATTATTTCATCAGCAGTCAACATCCCTCAATGCAAACCTATTTGTCATAATTATTGTATAAGATGTGCAACGTTGCAATAAAGTAAGGTAATGTTGGTCGGGCTTAAGGACTCACTTTCTAACAAATGGGGACAAAAATAGGAAGGGGTAAGACTTTTTCATTTATATGCCGCATGAAACATAGAAACCAAGCCAAATATTTCAAGTGAGAATGCAGGCTCGACGACCACTTCTCAAAAAATTAATCAAAACGTTCAGTGTCATTTGTTTCTTCCCTGCTCCACGATTATTTTGTGAAATAAAAAGAATATGTATCGCATGCAAAGAAGTCAAAGTATTTGATGGACTTTAAAAAGCGCCCAAGGAATGTTGATAGAATTCATTATTTATTCCTGCTTTTTATTTTTTCATATCACCGTACAGAGCTGGCAATTAGTCCCATGTCATGTATAACACCAACTACATCTAATGCTGACTTTGTAGCCAAAAAGCACTTTGTGCTGGGATATTTATGCCCATGCTTAGAAGGTAAAGAGTGGAACTACAAGTCCCAACATGCAACGTGCTAAAATGCAAAGACTGGCTGGGTGTCCTGCACAGGACAAGCACCACTTTGAAGCTATGAACATGTTCAACCTCTCAAGCACAGCAGTTCTGTTCATTCATCCTTATAAAAGGCAGACTCGGTACATGGCTGCCAACAAGCCATCAGCAGAATGTCACCCTAAACTATGTCATCACTTCATTTACCGGAAGAGAGGCGGCTGCATTATTTCGAGGCCTTCGGCACTGCCCTCAGCCAGGACAAGAGTGACAGGAGATGCCACGGGTGCCCGGTTATGGGGCGCGTTAAGACTGCTCGGCTTTCTTTCACTCGACCATAGAGTACTGGCCTTCGGCCTGGGGCGTCTCTATGCGCCTCGGGTACAGGATGTGTGCCCCTCTTGCCCTCCACACCACAGTTGGAAGACCACTGGCCCTGGAAACTAAATGTCACACTCAAGACTAATCTATGCAACATTCACAGAGCAAACTCCTGTTGTGTTGGAAGGAGGTTACTCGGTGGGGCTGGAAGAATTTTCGGAGTGGGGGGCGGGGGGTGCTGCCATCAGTAAGGTCGTAGGGAACCTGAAAAACCCAAGTCTTACACAAAAAAGCAAGCGTAGTAAACGACAGTGGTGCATTTTGGAACACAATGTCGCAAATATTTTACTAAAAGAAGGTGTGCGAGAGCACTGTCGTTCACAGAGGCACATTTTCCACTGAAATGGCCTTAAAATTCTCACTGACATGCCGCGTTAACTGATGACACTGCTCAGTGCACGAATGATGTGTGAGAAAGGGGTTCTGAGGATATTTATCATTTGTGCATAACCAAGGGAAGTGCCTTAATTTGTGTAAATCCTAACAAACTATTTGTACCTATCACACTTCAGAAAGTGCTTCATTTGTACTTTCCTAACTGCTGATATACTTTGAAACATTTGTGGATTTCAGATTTTGTTGTGTTAGGAAAAAAAGTCAATATCCAACCTAGAGCCTTTCGCTCACTCAGCAAGATTGTCACGCAGTTCACATTACAACAACCTCTCAGTTTGCAGTGCAGAGAAATAAAAGTAAACACCAATGTCCATGTTACAAGAATAAGCTACAGTAATCCAGGGACATTTGACTTGTGTCTTCGAACGCACAGCAAATGTGACGAGATAAAAACAAACTTTAAAGGGGTCATTATTGTTCGTTCACCGCCTGAACTCCAAAAGGGATGTTTTGGGGTATGCTTCACCCCCCGCCCCCCCAATACACACACGCTTCCAGCCCCCCAGGGTTAACCAGCAAAAAAGCCCTTGCATAAGATTGTTCACTTAATGAAAAAAAATGCAAATATCTTTTGGGATCTGGATTGATAACACAACATATATAATATATATAAAGTGGGCCCTAGTTCAGCATCCTACAACCAAAAGCTTCTTTGGATCGGTGTCTTACAGCCAATGGCTAGGTACAAAGTATATCACATATTAACTCAACCCAGAGACATATTTCTGACATACATACACACCTTTTGAGGGACTGTGGTCAGCCCTCTTCATTCATTGCTCTTTTCAACTTTTACAATTTGTGTCCACCCGCAGTGTGGGGCAAGGTCTCAGCCCCCTTCAGCCATTGCCTCCCTTGCACTGCAAATGAAATACCAGTTTGCCTTACTACATGTCCACACCCTGCTCAGAAGAAAGCACCCTTCAATGCCAGGGATTTTATTTGTTTTAGTAATTCTTGTCTGTTTGAAATATGTCTTCAATTTAGTTCAAAGCAAATAATAACTTGTTTGCACCAGTAAGCATCATCTAAATACATCTGTCTGCTATGGATCACTTACATTCCACAATTAAAATTACATGTGACGATTAATTTGTTTAAATTAAAAAACGTATTGCAAATATGTCTCCCACTATTAGACAACCATAAAAAAAAATTAAGTTGGCAGCATGTTTGAAATTAACACAATAATCAAATAACCACTGAGACAGCTTGTCAAGACCAGTGTTTGACTTCACCATCACCAACAGCATCTCCACCACCAATAATATCACCACCAGCAATAACACACCGTCACCAATACCATCATCCTCAATACCACCATCATCAATACTAATGGAGCCAACTCCACCACCAATATCACCACCAGCAATAACACACCACCACCAATACCATCATCCTCAATACCACCATCATCAATACTAATGGAGCCAACTCCACCACCAATATCACCACTACCAATAACACACCGTCACCAATACCATCATCCTCAATACCACCATCATCAATACTAAAGGAGCCAACTCCACCACCAATATCACCACTACCAATAACACACCACCACCAATACCATCATCCTCAATAACACCAACATCAATACTAAAGGAGCCAACTCCACAACCAATATCACCACTACCAATAACATAGCACCAATACCATCATCCTCAATACCACCAACATTAATACTAAAGGAACCAACACCATCACTAATAATATCACCACTACCAATTACACACAACACCATTACCATCATCATCAATACTAATGGAGCCAACTCCACCACCAATATCACCACTACCAATAACACACCACCCCCAATACCATCATCCTCAATACCACCAACATCAATACTAAAGAAACCAACACCATCACCAATAATATCACCACGACCAATAACCCACCACCACCAATACGATCATCCTCAATACCACCAACATCAATACTAAAGGAACCAACACCACCACCAATATCATCACTGCCAATAACGCACCACCACCAGTACCATCCTGCTCAATACCACCAACATCAATACTAAAGGAACCAACACCACCACTACCAATAATATACCACCAATACCATCATCCTCAATACCACCAACATTAATACTAAAGGAACCAACACCATCACTACAGGGAAGTGGAATTCCTATCGCCCGACGCCCAGGACATCTTGTTTGGGGTCAAGGGCAACAAGTTTTTATGTTTACTTTGTCCTTGGGACAAGTAGGCCCAACCCTCTGCAGCACAAACCCTTTGGCTGCTTGTTTACAGAGAGTGGAACTCTCTGCAGTTGAGGTAATGTGTTTCCATAAGATAAGGCTGTTCGAAGTTGTATTTATGGTTCATTATTTCAAAGCCTTCATTATTAGGGTGAGTGCTGTAAATAAATTTTTTAAGGTCACACTTCACTACTGACGTTGGTTCCAGTACAAAAAATAAATAAATGTGTATACACATGTTTGAAAAGTTTAGGCTATGAGGCTAAGTATAATGCTCCCTGAATGCTCTCTGATTAGATGCAAATGAAGTGTCATTTAGTAAAATGTGTTGATGCATGCTAGTATTTCCCAAAAATATTTCTAATGGGAAATCAGTGTAACCATTTTCAACACGAATATGGGAAGCATGAAAATAAACAAACACTGACAAAGCCAACTGATCTGACATATTTTTATAAGTCTTTTAGTTTCATCAATGCGTGTCTTGTTTTGACATGGCTTTTGTAACACTTTATTGTTGTGGGAGCTACCAGGCCCTCAACATTGTAACAAACACTGGCAAACCCCCCCCAAAAAGTTTTTGAACTCTAAAAGCACACGTTTCCACCAGTGGCATAACAAAGGCCCCGCAGCCGCCCTCCAGGGGGCCCCTTCAGCACAGCACCTGCCCTGAGTGAGTCTAGAGAGGGGGCTCCTCCATGTTCTTTGCAAAGGGGCACCCTCCAATTTCGTTACGTCACTGATTGCCACTGTAGTTCCTGACACTGAACAAAACTACTTTGTGTGCCAATATGCTCCTTGTGGAAGAGCAGAATGCGATCACTCACAGTAAAGCCAGCCGAAAGAGAGAGAAATAGAAGTTTAATAAAAACAAAATGTCTTTGTTAACATCAGACCTAATTAGGGACCAAGACCCACATGTAGGTAGCTTTTTGCATGTCGCAAACAACGACTTTCGCTGTTTGCGAGGTGCAAAAAGCACATTGCGATGCACAAACCCAGTTTTGCGATTCGGTAACCTGGTTACTGAATCGCAAAACGGGTTGTCGCAATTAGGAAGGGGTGTTCCCTTCCTAACTGCGACTTGAAGTGCAATGTAGGATTGTTTTGTGACCGCGAAAGTGGGCGCAAACCATTTGCAGTTTGCACCCATTTCAAATGGGTGCTAACACTTTCGCAAAAGGGAAGGGGTCCCCATGGGACCCCTTCCCCATTGTGAATGTCACTGTAAACATTTTTTCAGAGCAGGCAGTGGTCCAGCTGAAAAAATTTAACGAAGAAGTTTCATTTTTCGTTTTTGTAATGCATCTCGTTTTCCTTTAAGGAAAACGGGCTGCATTACAAAAAAAAAAAAGAAACTGCTTTATTGAAAAGCAGTAACAGACATGGTGGTCTGCTGTCTCCAGCAAGCCACCATCCCTGTGAGGTCCGCTATTCGCAAGGGGGTTGCAAATTGCGACCCACTTCATGATTATTCATTAGGTGGGCATTTGCGAAGCCCTTGCGAATCACAGATGGCGTCAGGGACACCATCCTACATTCGGATTTGCGACTCGCAATTTGCGAGTCGCAAATCTGAACCTACCTACATGTGGCCCCAAATTCTTAAAGAAAGTCACAAAAGTGCACCCATGGTATATGTCGTACCCCTATAAAATATTTGTGAACTGTATTTTAGCATGGGTAAATACGCATGTGTAGATTTGCTCATGTGAAAATCTATTGAGCATTTGCAAGTTCATTTTCCCTTCCTCCACTTTCTTCCCAACCCTGGAAGAAGTTCTAATTCTGCCATTGTCAGGAGTAAATGTCCAACCTTTCTTATTATGGGAAAATATTAGAGAGAAGCTGGTGAAAATCTTTAAAACATACAGGTTAGTAGGTTTGCAGACTCAAAGGCATTCCAGCCCTGGAACTATTGCTTACTGCTTCCTCCAGCCCCAGTATGGAGATCTGCAGAAAGGTGGCAAAATAAGGAAATTGCTACAGTAGGGATTGAAATTGCAAGTATTCAAGCCCTACTATGGTAGTAGCCCTGGCATAATCAGAGAGGCTATTATCAGAGTTCTTACATAATGAGATTGCTGCCATAATTTGTCGCCACACTACATGGCACCAAAGGGACAAGTAGATCTTTTTACAGGACAAGTAGATTTGAGAAGCAACCTGTCCCCTGGACAAGTAGATATTTTAATAAATTCCACACCCCTGCACTAATAATATCACCACTACCAATAACACACATCGCCATCATCCTCAATACCACCAACATCAATACTAAAGGAACCAACTCCACCACCAGTAAAATCACCCTCAGTACCACCAACATCAATACTAAAGGAACCATCCCCACCAACAATAACACACCACCACCCATACCATCATCCACAATATCTCCAACACCAATACTAAAAGAACCATCCCTACCACCAATAATATCACCACTGTCAATAACAAACCACCACCCATACCATCATCCACAATACCTCCAACATCAATACTAAAGGAACCAACTTCACAACCAATAATATCACAACTGCCAATAACACACTAATACCATCATGCTCAATACCACCAACATGAATACTAAAGGAACCAACTCCACTGCCAATATCACCACTACCAACAACATACCATCATTCTCAATACCACCAACATTCATACTAAAGGAACCAACACCATCACTAATAATATCACCACTACCAATAACACACAGCACCATTACCATCATCCTCAATACCTCCAACACTAATACTAAAGAAACCAACTCCATCAACAATAACATCACCACTGCCAATAACACACCACCACCAATGCTATCATGCTCAATACCACCAACATCAATGCTAAAGGAACCAACTCCACCCTAATAATATTACCTCTACCAATAACACACCACCAACAATGCATCAATCTCAGTACCATCAATATCAATAATAATAATAAAAGACCCACAGTACCACAACACCACGACCAAACATCGGCAAAGCCAAGACGCCTAGCTTTAACTTCCCATCGCCTGGAAACATCCTTGCTGCGTGCCTTTGCTTACACGCCTTGTGCGCAGCGTTTGCTCGTTTATACTTCCCTTGCGAGTTTAGTGTCGCACCCCCAAATCCCCTTGTTTTACTCCCGCCTGTGGGTAGAGTGGACCGGGTGAGGCCACGAGGGCTACCTGACCGGTAGGGGATGGGTGAGATGGGGCAGTTCGCGGAGGGCGGCACAGCCCCTGGATGGCTGCAGTCGGTGGAAGGGTAGAGGGCAGAGGACACACGTAAAAGTACAGACGCGGAGGGGTAAGAAAGGATGCTGTCAGGGGTGCTCCCGGTGGGTAC
The DNA here is from genome assembly GCF_031143425.1 of Pleurodeles waltl. Taxonomy (NCBI): domain Eukaryota; kingdom Metazoa; phylum Chordata; class Amphibia; order Caudata; family Salamandridae; genus Pleurodeles; species Pleurodeles waltl. The sequence continues at coordinate 1,029,082,772 of NC_090449.1, read as the reverse complement.
AGGGGTACCTGGGGTGGGTATCTGCACTCCAGTTGGCTAAGGGGCCTCTTGGTGGGTCTCTGTGCCAATGGTGGGTAGGGCAGACCCGGTGAGTAGGGGTGGTCTTGTTTGGACACTGTCAGGGGTGCTGCTGCTGGGTACAGGGGTACTTGGGAGGGGGGGGGGGGGGGGGTAGCTGCACTCCAGCTGGCTAAGGGCTCTCTTGGTGGGTATCTGTGCCGATGGTGGGTATGGCAAACCAGGTGAGTAGGTTTGGTCTTGTTTGGGAACTGTCAGGAGTGCTGCCGGTGGGTACAGGGGTACCTGGGGTGGGCAGCTGCACTCCAGCTGGCTCTTTGTGGGTATATGTGCCGATGGTGAGTAGGGCAAACCAGGTGAGTAGGTTTGGTCTTGTTTGGGAACTGTCAGGGGTGCTGCCGGTGGGTACAGGGGTATCTGTGCCGATGGTGAGTAGGGCAGACCAGGTGAGCAGGTGTGGTCTTGTTTGGGCACTGTCAGGCGTGCTGCCGGTGGGTACAGGGGTATCTGTGCCGATGGTGAGTAGGGCAGACCAGGTGAGCAGGTGTGGTCTTGTTTGGGCACTGTCAGGGGTGCTGCCGGTGGGTACAGGGGTATCTGTGCCGATGGTGAGTAGGGCAGACCAGGTGAGCAGGTGTGGTCTTGTTTGGGCACTGTCAGGCGTGCTGCCGGTGGGTACAGGGGTACCTGGGGTGGGTAGCTGCACACCAGCTGGCTAAGGGTCCCCTTGGCCGCTAGGGGCTCTCTTGGTGGGTATCTGTGCCGATGGTGAGTAGGACAGACCAGGTGAGCAGGGCTGTTTTTCTGGGTGCAGTTATGCGCGGACCCGGTGAGGGGCCGTGGCCAGTAGCTTGTGGGTGGGTGCATGTGCCCTGCGGGTGACAGGGGCAGGCGTTGGCGGACAGCTGGTAAATAAGAGTGGTGGGGACGCCTCCGCGGTTCAGAAGGGGGGGGTCCAGGTGACTATCGAGGGCCCCATACTCACCACCTCCGAGAGTTTGAGGAAGAAGCGCAGTTGCTTGAGATGCAGCCATCCCACACAGGTGCGCCCCTCTTTGTCCGTATTCGGGGTGACGGTGTTGTTGTAGACAGGAGCACCATCTTCCGTCATGGCTGCTCCGGTAACACGAACAGACCAACGACAAACAACTCTAAGCAAAATCCCAAGGACCGCCCCGGGCCACCTCCCCTGCCTCGAAGCACAGACGGCCCGGCTCCTAAGCGCCTAGACGCCAGCTGCAGCCCCCCGCAGCGCTGTACCACCAGGTCAAGGCGCACGGAAGCAGGAGCCCGACGAAAGGGACAAACTCCAAACCGAAAGTGAAAGCTGTAGCTCCCGGAGGTGCCCAGCCCAGGAGGGAGGAGCTGTCGCTGCCTCGGCTGAGGGGCGACGGTAGTGTACACAGAGCTTCAGTGTGGCGCCCCCCTCTGTCAAAACAAGAAACACATGACCAGATCCGAGAAACTTTCAACCACAAGTCTTGATTTCTGCAGAGGCTGGCACTCTATGGTTGCCAGGAAATAAGTCGAAGTTTTATTTGCCTCGGGTTATTATTCATTTTTCTTCCTTTCTTTTTAAACAGCTCCCCCCACCCCCCCTGTTTTGCGTTGCGCGGCCCCAGCGTGCAAATGTAGTGGTTGTGAAAGAACAAATCGTCCCGGTGATAACACACTTCGGAAAAGCCTGCCGGGAGGAAGCGGGCGTCTCCTCCTCGTGAACCGCGCGTTGTGCTCGCTGCTCCCTCCTGCAACAACCCGCAGCGGCATCTCGGGCAGACCTGCACAATGCAGGGAGGGGCAGCTTCTCTCAGATCCTAACACCGGTTACACACAACAAAGTGTTAGCCTTTTTGAACGTTTGCACCAGTAAAAGACGAAGTAACTTTTAAAAAGAGATGTAGCAAAGAAAACTTGAAAGTTTGGCTAGTGTTTATCTACGCCTGGAGGATTTTTTTTCTTCTTTTCCAAGGTGTATTGCTTTTCACACGAACTGTGTTTGAATTTCCAAATTGTAAAATTCTAAATTGTAGGCATTTCCCCAAACTATACCCACGTTTCAAGTAGGATATTCTTAATGTTTCTGCGTATCTTTTTACATACCAAATGTTAAAATTATGCATTGGCAAAGCCCACAGGTCTGCTGTTAATGTGCACATGCCAGTGTTTAATTTGTGCTTGTTGTTTCCGGTGCTGGCACCAGTACTTCATTTTGAGGGCCGGTGTTTAGTCTTCTGCCTCAAGCATTTGCTGCGAGCAAAACACACATATGGGAAAGACGGAGGAAGAGAAAAAACGAAAAAGCGTCACAAAGGTACAAAGCAGAAAGTTGCTAGAGTGAGCTGAAGGCGCAGGGAGTGGCTGCAAATTGATTGAAGAGGCCCGAGATGGATCAAAAATGTTCTAGCTTAGGCGACAAGAATTTTCAATTCTATTAAGGACAAGGAGGCGAGAATTATGCTTATCTCTTATCTTTACTGCAACACACAGCAGCCAATCACAAAGAAGAAAAAAAAAGAAAAAACATGAAACTACATTTCCCATCAACATCAGCCTCGTAATGACCCTCCAATCAGGCTGCACTATTACTCATAAAGTCTGAAGCAATCAAAGTCCGTCCTCTTTCTTTGTACATCTCAACCAGATAACTGAACCTTATTATCCTCGATATCAGAGTCCATTAATCACATAATCCCAACTGGAACCAAGACCGAACTGCACAACAGTGTAGGAAAAAACTCAGGGAGATTCCAAGATCTCTCAGAATGAATAAGCATCCATCAGGTGGATTTCTCATCTAAAGGAAGAAAAACAAACGGTAAAATCCTGAAAATACCAAGACTTGAAAAAATATGAACCATAAATTGCACTTGACTACTAGTACATAATATATGCTATATCGGGTGGGAAAAAACACTTTGATTCATAGTTAACAATAATCAACATTCCCAGGTGGGATAATCCTTGTCTCCGTGTCCTTAATAGAATTGAAAATTCTTGTCGCGTAAGCTAGAAATGTTTTGATTTTATGTCTTGACCGGAGGCTTCGGATTATGCTAGTTTAAAGCCGAGCAATCACATTAGAAACAACATCAACAATTGGTTTATGATAGAACGATTTAAAGGTGGAATCTCATGACCAATCAGCTGCTGTCATGATATCCTCCAATCTGGACCCTGCATTGAAAGCCTTAGAAGCCATAGCACCCCGAACAGAGTGAGCTCCAAAAACGGAAACATCTATCCCTGCTTCTTGCAGCAACCATCTGACCCATCTCACCAGGGTCGCTGAAGAAACTGGGCCAAAAGGTTTCTGCAAAGAAATTAACAATTGTCCATGTACATCTCTTCTCAACTCTCTAGTAACATCTTCATATGACTTTAAACAATTTACCACACAAAGTTTGGAATTATCGCTGAAGGCTGGATAACTAATACATTTAGAATTCGATTTTGTGCATTTAGAAAGGCGAAAAGATACTCCAGAAGGAGTAAAAACTCTACCTGCAATGTCCAAGGCCTTGACATCCGAAACTCTCCTGCATGAGATTAAACAAAGCAGCATAGTCAATTTTGCTGATAGTTGTTTTCGTAAAAGGGTTTTATTATCTGGCCAAGCCATTACAAATTTAAAAATGACATTTACATCCCAAAGAGATGAATATGTTGGAAGAGGAGGTCGAATCATACGAACACTGTGCAACAATTTACAAATCAATGGGTGTTCCCCTACTGGTTTGCCTTTAACATGAGGATGTTTAGCCGAAATGGCTGATCTGAAATTATTCACTGTCCTGTATGTCAGTCCCTGAGCTGCAACGTGAGACAAGAAATTTGCTATCATTTGCACTCGGGCCCCCATGGGATCCACCTTCCTTTGATCGCACCAATCCAACCATCTCCTCCAGGCAGAGGCGTATCTTTTATGCGTACTAGGTGCCAAGGATTGGGAAAGGAAGAAACTAGTGTCTTCTGAAATTCTCGTATCCTAAGAAGATTCCCTGAGATTCTCCAAGCCATGAGAACCAATCGGTTCTCTAGGATCAGGGGATGAGGATTCCCCAGTGGATCTAATAAGAGGTCCCATGATGGGAGGAATCAAACCGGGGCGGCGCAGCACAAGTTCAGAGCCATCGGAAACCAAGCTTGTGTTGTCCAATATGGTGTTACCAGAATCAATTCTGCCTCTTGTCGAATAGTTTGCGAGAGAACACGTTGAATCATGGAGAACGGGGGAAATGCAAATTGCAGATCCCCTTCCCAATTTTGAAGAAAAGCACCCGAGATGAGGGCATTCTGATCTGATCTCCAACTGAAAAAGAGTGGAAGATGATTGTTCAGATGGAATGCAAAAATATCTATTTTGCAAGGACCCCAGAGTTGATTCAGAAACTGAAATATTCTGGGATGGATCTGCCAAACGCTGGCATTTCTCCGATGTCAGGAATTCCAGTCCGCTACTAAATTCACCTTCCCTGGAATATATTCCGCTGACACAGAGATCTGATGAGCTAGGCAAAAATGCCAAAAGTCTTTGGCAATCTCCGCCAACATCATGGATCGAGTTCCCCCCAGCTTGTTGATATATCGAACAGCTGAAATATTGTCCATCCTGAGGAGAATACAGCATTTCGATTTGGACGGGGACAAGGTCTTCACTGCGAATGATCCCGCTAGGAGTTCTAGGCAATTGATATGGAGTTTGAGTTCTTCCGGAGACCAACGACCCCGTCTCTATCTGGCCACACCTGGCACCCCAGCCCCATCTGCTGGCATCTGATTCTATGACCGCTTCTGGAACCGAGGCAAAAATCGCTCTGCCATTCCAGGCGTCCATATGATTCAGCCACCATTGAAGCTCCGTCCGGGCTTCGTGGGAGAGAACACTCGATTCTGATTATGTCAAGCCCTTCTTTAGATGAAGGATCTTCAGCCTCTGCAGGGCACGGTAGTGAAGAGGGCCCGGAAAGATGGCCTGGATAGAAGTCGCTAGGAGACCCACCAGACGGGCAAGTACCCTCAAGGAAATCGAAGGAGCTAACAAGGCTTTCTTCAACTCTTTCTTTATAGCAAGCCTTTTGGTCAATAGCAACTTCAAAAGGGCTGCAATGGAATCTATCCCCCGCATCCGCAAAGCCACCGCCGGAGGAAGATCCTTCTCTTTCCTAGCAGCGAAAACCTGGAACTCTCTGCCCAGCCACCTTCGCGCCATACCTGACCACCTCTCCTTCAGAAGGCAGCTCAAGACCTGGCTCTTCGAGCACTGACCCCCCCCCCCCCCTCCAGCGCCTTGAGACCCTTTATGGGTGAGTAGCGCGCTTTATAAATGCGATTGATTGATTGATTGATTGATTCTGAATCCTAAGAATTCTATGTTCTGAACAGGGAGAAGTTGAGACTTTTCTAAATTTATAATGAAGCTGAGATCCTGAAGGAGATGCATCGTCCAAGACAGGTGGAGAAGAGCAAGGCGCTTTTCTTGAGCCATAATGAGAATGTCGTCTAGATAAATAATCAGACAAACTCCTTTTTCCCGTAACCATTGCATCACCGGACGCATTACTTTCGTGAAGCACCACGGCCCCGAAGAAAGACGGAAAGGGACGGCTGAGAATTCGTTGCAACCATTTTGCCAAAAGAATTGAAGAAATCTGCGATGTGGAGCATATATCGGAATGGTCAAATAAGCGTCTTTGAGATCTAGACGGACCATCCAGTCTCCCTCTTGTAAAAGATCTCTGAGAAGATGGATACCTTCCATCTTGAAGTGTTGATATATTATCCAAGCATTGAATTGTTTCAGATTGAGAACTAAACGGGACCCCACTCCCTTTTTCTGGATGAGAAAAATTGTGCTGATGAAGCCTCTTGGATGAGGGCACGATTCCACAATAGCACCTTTTTGTAATAGCGCTTTTAACTCTTGATCTATAAAAAAAACATCTCTTGTTGGGGGAAAAAAGGAGTGGAGGGGGAATCTCGGATTGCTGTGGTTTGGAGTAAAACTCTAGATGGTATCCTGAAATTGTGTCTAACACCCAGGCGTCCTGAGTAATCAAAAGCCAATTTTGAACAAAGAGACTCACTCATCCCCCAAAAACAACCTCTGTTTATGGTATTAGACTCACCTGTTTGAGAGGTATTTTGTCCGTAATAACCTCCTCGGCGAGGTCCCCTGGTGTTACGATCCTTGTAGCCACAACTTCTGTTGGGGTAGAAGTTGGGATTAGGTTGGTAGCTGGAATCCCCCCGGTTTCTCTGATAAGGGCGTGAGGTTTGCGAAGAGAAGCGGCCTGATGAGCGACCTCTGAAACGCCCGGCCCTATGAAAAAGGCCACTGTTAAACACTTTTTTAATCGCATTCTGGGCCTTGTCTACAGCTGAAAAGGTATCAACGTATTTGGCAAGATCTTTCACAAACTTGTCGCCAAACAAAAGACCTTTAGCCGCTGGTCCAGCGTTCGCTGAAGCCAGTTCGGACAATTTTGGGTCAATGCAAAGTAGGAAGGATTTTATGCGTTCGGTAGACATTGAACAATTTGCGTTACCCAGCAGGCAAATGGCTCTCTGTGCCCATTCCAGCAAGGTGTCAGGGTCGATGGGCTCCTGTGATTCCTTAGCTTGGATTGTGAGATCCAAGATTTTGGTAAGGGGACCCGAGATGTCCAACAGTTTATCCTGGCAACTGCGCCAGGCTCTACCAATACCCTTTTTTGGGTTTCTGGAGAATTTTTAAATAAAAGTGATCATATGTGGATCCAACTCCGGAGTCTCTGCTACCTTTCCCTCGAGGGCTGGTCGAGGACGTACTGACCATAAGAGTGTTACGAATGTCCTTTTCAAAGCTCTTCCTGAGTCTGGATTGAACATAGGCTGCCACCTCAGGGCAGGGGGTCCACTCAGTAGATTTAGGGTGAATGATATTGTCCGGATCGAAGAGCAGGTTCTTCGCCGGAGGAGAAGAGGGGTCAGAAGTATCCAAATAGCGCTTTTTGCATTTGCGTTTGACTTTACGCTTATCTGAGGGGGTCTCATCCTCAGAGACAGAAGTGGAAGAAGTTTCCGAAGAATTGCGTCCTGACTGTAGTGTGGGATCAGAGCTCTGTTAAAAAAAAAGGCACCGTATTTATGGTCATTTAATACCGCATTAATGGTATGCTCAAAGGGGTCTGAATCCGACCGGCCAGGCTCATTTATTTCGACCTCATTTGGGGTGGGGATCCCCGAGCCTGCGCCAAATCGCCTGTGGACAAAATTAAATATAGGTTGGGCAAACGGGCGTAAAGCCTTCACCAAAGCCCTGTTTACAGAGTCTTGTACATGGAAATCAAGAGCCTCGACGAGGTGTTCTTCCATCTGATGGCCTTCTGAATATTCCCCATGATACTCATCCTGTTGAGTCATGGTGGCAGTGGACGCTATGATAATAAGATGTCCCAAGTCAATTGCCAATCCACAAGGGGTGGGGGGAAAACTCCGGTGCCCAAAAGGTCAAAAGACCTTTTTGTCGGTGAAAAAACGTTTTTTTTATTATCCAACAACCAAGGTTTTTAATATTGATATTGGTATTAAGATTGAGGGGCCTGGCACCTGTTCCCCTAGAGCCAAGCACTATTAGTATTATTTCAGCCCCTCCAGGCATAAGCGAGGAGTCGGCAGACTTGAAAACTCCTCGCTCGACGATAGCGATATTGCAAACCCGATAATTACAGGGTTTGCGCATACGCGATCACCGAAATAGAAGAGAGACCAATCTCTCGAGACCGCGCTTTCCCGAGGCCCCTCACCGACACTAGAAAAAGTTAAAAAACGATCGAAGACAACCCGCTGCGTCGAGCCGCAAGGCAAAGATGAGCGCTTGAAGGCTGAAGCCGCGCTTTCACACAGTAAGCCAATATGAATAAGTAATATAAACAATCAACAGCAATAAAGCGTCACTTATCTCTGGTGCAAAGCAGCAAAGAAAGAGGACGGACTTTGCTTGCTTCAGACTTTATGAGTAATAGTGCAGCCTGATTGGAGGGTCATTACGAGGCTGATGTTGATGGGAAATGTAGTTTCATGGTTTTTTTTTTACTTTGTGATTGGCTGCTGTGTTGCAGTAAAGATAAGAGATGAGCATAATCCGAAGCCTCTGGTCCTGACATAAAATTCAGGATTACGCTGCTTCAGTATTTCGTGATCGCACATTTAAATGCACCAGCCACGTGTTTAAGAGGAGGGCTTTGGGCACCGGGACGTTTTTATTTACAAATTAAGCACTGGCACGTGCACTCACACAGGCGTGTATGTTAGCTGCACGCATTAGCACATTAAGGCCCGTATTTATACTTTTTTTAGCGCCGCATTTGCGCCGCTTTTTGACGCAAAACGGCGCAAACCTACAAAATACAATGGCATTTTGCAAGTTTGCGCCGTTTTTGCGTCAAAAAACGACGCAAATGCTGCGCAAAAAAAGTATAAATACGGGCCTAAGGCCATACCCTCCCACTTAAACCCCACCCAAAGACAAACTCTTTCCACCACTGGCTTCAATGAGCCTTAAGAAGATCACATTAATTTCACTGTGGTTCGCAAGGTAGAGTGATGACTGATGCAAAACCAGTTGAAAATTATATGTGCCATGCATAGCTGCCAAGGTTTCATATTGCCACATGTGACGTTTTCATAATTTCAGTGTAATTATGACTGACATTTTAATGACTGACACTTTAATGACTGACACTTTCTTGCAAGCAAAATCAAGCGATGAAGACGAGGGAACCAGATAAATATCCTAATACATAGAGAATCCTGTACCTCCTGTTGTACACCTGCGCTACCTTGTGGCCTTGGATAAACACTACTCGGGTGCAATGCAACGGGTCTTCCATTTGTTCGAGTTAGAACTATTAGTGTTATAAAGCAAAAAAAAAAAACGCAGCGCAATCGCGCTGCGTGGAAAATAAACAAATAAAGTAGTCCGGACTCCAGGCTGAAAACATCGAGCCTCCTGTTTTTTGGTACTTTACTGGTGCTGTGTAGGTGGGCTAAACACCGGAAAAGGCAAGACGTATGCATGCCTTTCACAAATGAAAGCAAGCGGATTTGAAAAGGCAACCCACAAACCAATGTAAGTGACTGACGTGGCATGGGCGTGGTTTCAAGCCCAAAGAGAGATTACAGAATGGACAGAGCACTTTGTGCTCGCCCATAAAAACTGGAACAAGACAGTTTTTTATCGCACTTCAGGACTTGCGTGAAAATCTCAGGCATTGTGGTAATGTGGGAAAATGACCGGAAATGTGTTATTCTAACACAAAATGTGTGACGCTTGGCAGGGCTGACCATAACAAGAAACTTATATTTTTTTTCAAATTTGGTATATTTTTACCGACGGTCCACAGCACAGCCGTTGAAGGGTGTTCCATTAGACGCAGGGACAAAGTTTTTTTTTGGGGGGGGGGGTATTAATCCCTCTAATGATAGTATTTGTTGTTCTTTAGTTGGGTATAGCTGCTCTCAGTCGGGTCAGGTGAGATGTCAGTCGGATTTCACCAGGAATGTTTTTATATATATATATATATATATATATATATATATATATATATATATATATATATATATATATATATATATACACACACACACACACACACACACACACACACACCCCCCCCCCCTATTTAACCAGATATTGTATTTTCTCTCACTTACTACCCCCACCAATCCGTAATCTTCTCCCTTTCCAACTGCCCCTAATGCCCCTCTCTCAAGCGCCCTGCTTGCAGGTAATGTATGTTAACAAAATATCCCAGTGATTGTTGGGAAATCTAAAGCTCTCACCCCCATCCTTCTCCCCTTCCTCCTCTCCCCCCCCTAAACTTCGTGACCAAGCTACACCCAACCCTGCTTAGAAGGTAACTCCCTGCGGTTCCAAATGAAAGATAACAATGTGTCCGTTTCTAGGTACTTCTACACGAAGAGCTGGTGTTCCTGGAACAATTTTCAGAGTGGGGATGCTGCCATAAATGTCAGGTCAGTGATTGTTAAAAATCCATACTTGCCAATTTACAAAATGTTTTCGCAGTGTGAGGCAAGGCCAGGTGCCGAGAATAACTAAGACAGTGGTTCCCAACCTTTTAATTTATGTGGACCCCCATTTTAACATTAATTGGAATCTGGGGACCCCCGCCTGAGTCATTACTGGAAGCTGGGGCCCTAATTTGTCAATATTTGTTAATATCTTTTAATTTTCTAAGCAGTCGCGGACCCCCTGAGAAAGCTTTGCGGACCCCCATGGATGCCCGGACCACAGGTTGGGAACCACTGAACTAAGGCATTCTGCCTCTCACCAAGCCCCCCCTTCCAAAACAAAGGGTCATCGAGGCTGTCACCGATGCCTGGGTGTTTTTACACTTTTTCTCTTGTACATGGGCTGTTTACAGGCTCCGAAAGGAGTTGGAAAACAACTGTTTACAGTGGTTTTCCCCTTGTTTTCCTTGCCACTGTGTGATTTCAGCTCCTCACCAGGAGGCAGAGTAAAGGCAGCCGAAATCGCGTGGCGCACAGTGGCACTGTGTGAGTTGGCAGGTCTGAGAAGCATCACACAAAGAACATGTGCAGCAAACGTATTCAGCAGGAGAGAAAAAAGGGTGTATGTAGTGGTGCATTTTGGAGCACGCTTTAAAAAATAAATTACTAACGCATGGCAAGGTACCTACCTGTTTTTTATAGTAACATTTTCATCAAAATTACCACTTAATTTGCAAAGACACAGTTTTAAACTATATAGCACACAAATAGTAATGTTTGGAAATTAAGTTTCTGCAAGTATTCCATTTCCGCATCACCAAGAGTATTGATTTGTTTTGATTCTATTAAAATCTTTGTTTCCATCACAGTCAGAATTACAAAAATGTGCTTCATTTGAGCTTTCCTAACTGCTGATATACTGTGAATAATTTGTACAGTTTAATTTTTGTTGCATGTTAGAAAACATTACCAGCATTTTCTTTCATGCTACCTGTCCCTGAGCACATATCTGGATAAGACTGACTACAATGTCCAATAGACCATTATCAATGGTGCACATCGTTTATAAGATCTGTAGTAAAAGAAGTAATAGCAAAAAGCATTACACGGTCTCTTCCCTCGCTTACTCACTCTGGCCGAGAGTTGATTTGTTCCTGGGTGGAGCACATCCCATTATCAGACAATTCAATATCCCTTTGTTGCCCTCAGGCTCAGCAGCAACAAGTGAAATCAGAACATTTAACATTATGGAACGTCTTTGAACATGCACATAACCCTGGAACCCACAGCCATCTTCCTTCTTTTAGTTTCAAAATAACTCAAAGTCCAATTCAGCTCTTAAAAATAACTGTTCTTTTGTTGTTTATCCGTAAACGTCTTCCTCCTTTCTCCTCCGACTCCTTCTTAACTTTGTCCTGGGAAAAAAAAAATCTAACATCTCAATAGGGTTGACCAGGGAAGAGATATTAGCCTCTTCGTCTTTAATAAAATCTTTATTTTCTACCTGTTAAAACTGTGGAAAATCTGCATTTTATGCCAAGGCATGGAGGCCAATATTATGCATGTTCAACACCCATCCATAATATTCTCTACAGCATGCTCCACAGCTTTAGTTACATCGCTTTAACGTTGTATCCTTAGTCCAATCTGCTGCCTTCATGATATCACTAAGACCGCTGCCTGCCATGTAAATCTTACTCCCCATTGTCCTCTAGCAGAATGTGCCTCAAATTGACACATCAGTTTCTGCCTTCTTCATAACCTCCTTAACCTATCTACCCTGGCGAGGCGTAGACACTACACAATATGGATGACTAAAAGGTATCAACAACTGCGTACTTCCATATCTCTCAACCCCAGAGTTCTTTTCTCATACTCCTTCAAACTCCTTAGAATGCATTCATCATCATGGCCTTTCATGCTAGGATAAAAAAAATTGTCCTTGACATGTTCTTCGTATTGAGGTTCCACCAAAAACCAGGTAGTCTTCGTTATAAAAGGTGACACTGGTGTTGAAGGAAATTGAAAGCTGGAGGGGTAATGAGAGATCCTTCCTTTGAGGTTATCTTGGAAGATGGCTATTTTGCTTTGTTTAGTCTCTTTTATGAGGGTGTCAGACATAAGGGCTTTGGAAGTGCTTTCAAGAAGTTTTCGACCAGAGGGTAAGTGTTTTGAGATAGGAGAGCGCACATAGAATGTCAAGGAAAATTGTTAATCCTAGAATGGAAGGCCATGATAATCTTTGAAAAAGACAAGTCTGTCCATAGTCCCTCTAGGGCTGATGCTGCTGAAGACTCAATCAATCAATTATAATGTATTGAGCGCAACTACTCACCCTTAAGGGTCTCAAGGCACTGAAGAAGCTGGGCCTCTGTGCTTCAGTTGAACAGCCAGGTTTTAAGGCCCTTCCTTAATTGAGGCAACAATGGTGACTGCCGGAGGTAAAGAGGCAAGGTGTTCCCGCTCTTTGCCACAAGGTAGGTGAAAGATCTTCTAGCCAAGGTCTTCCATATGCGGGGTATGGCGCCTAGTGCCTGTTGAGCAGAGAGGTCTGGCGGGGCAGTAGAAGGTGATGCCGTCTTCAAGGTAAATGGGTCCTAGGTTATGTAGAGCCTTGTATGCATGGATGAGGAGTTTGAAGTTGATCCTTTCCTCGACGGGAAGCCAGCGGAGGTCCCTTAGGTGTCTGGTGATGTGCTTGCATGAGGGACGTCCAGGATGAGTCTGGCAGAGGCGTTTTGGATGTGTTGTAGTTTCTTCAGGTTCTTCTGGGTGGTGCCAGCGTATAGGGCGTTGCCATAGTTGAGTCTGCTGGTGACCAGGGCGAGGGTTGCATTTTGCAGCAGTCGTAAGAGATCCATTTGAATATCTTCTGGAGAAGTGGGAGTGTGTGAAAACAGGAGGACTGAGAGATTTGGACATTGCTTTGCTGGCTTTAAAGCAATTGAGGGCTGCATCAGCTTTGTCTCCAAATAATCTAGTGCTGTCAATTGGCAGATAAGTTAGATCGGCCTGCACATCACTGGAGGATCCCACTTCGTGAGCAAGGCATGGCAGGGAGATGGATACCGAAATGTAGAATGCTCTGGCAATGGAATCAGCGGTGTTGAGACCAACAATGATATGTATTGAGGCATTCTGTCCATCCTTGTAACCTCCTGAAAGTGAGCAAGTATTTCCACTGGGACTTATGGTTTGATGAGTTGGGCCGTGTCCCATACAGCATGTGGGTAGTGGGTCAACACAGTTAATATTTAAAAAAAATGTCAGCACCTCCAACCTTGTGGACTCCTTGTCTGACAGTACTGTTGAGGACATGCCTGGTCACTGGCCAGGGGAACAGTATGCCTGGATCACTAGCTCTCTGGTGAATGGTAAGCTGAAAAGGTCTTATGGAATGGGGCAATACCATATAGTACTAGTCAATCGCTGGACAGTCTGCATTGGCAATGCCAAGGACTCATTGAAAGGAAGTAGGGGTTCCAATGTTTGGGCTAATGGGAGCAGCAACTCTGTGAGAGTATTAGTCTCAATGTCCACTGATGACAATTTTAGTTCCAACATCACTGCTGCCTTTCTGACCACTGTGTGGAATGATTAAACCTCTGGAGTAGGGGTCATATTGGAAACACCATTTCCATTTCTGGAGAAATATCAAGAGCACTACTTTCAGAGGCTCAGAGTCCAAAGCAAAAAGGTTGTGGATCCATTGCCTGAATTACTCGTCTTATTAGACTTGGAGTCTCGTTCTGAATCTCTTAAAAAGAAGGGGTTCCATTGGAGGAGGAGGAGGTGGTGGTGCCAACAGCTCTGAATGCGGCTCTGGTGGAGGCGTCAGTGATGGTGTTTGTTGAAGACTGGAGCCTGCATTGGAGAACCCGTCTTCCCAAAAAGCGACGCCATTGGCATAAACATATGAAGGAAAACAGTGGTCCCGGTCCCAAGGGTACACCAGATGGGTTCAAAGCCCTAGTACAGATGGCAAATTTCATGTTGCGTAATGCTGCAGGGTGCTTACCCGGGATCGGGAACTGTGGGAAGGAAGGCGCTGGTGTCAGGGCAGACTGTGGAACAGATATTGAGCTGGTAGGAGTGAGGTCAGAAGGCTCCTCTTTGAATAACTCTGGCTCGGAGGATGCAGATCCTGTTGGAGTACAGGGTAATCTAGACAACTTACCTCGTCCATGTCTCTTGGGCTACCGTTGTTTCTTCTTCTTTGTCCCAGAAGAGTGAGCGGATAAAGATTTGGACCTTGGTCTCTACTGACAAAAACTTTGCTTGTCCTCACGGGCCCCAGCCATGAAAAGTTTAGCTTCTCACTCCTTAACTGCCTTAGGGTGGATTCTTCTGCAGGAATCGTGGTCGGATCCTAAGAAGATTTTTCCCTAGTGGAATAGACTCTGATGCCCTCCGGTTGTTCTTTGTGGTTTAGAGAACAGAGCAGTTTGATGAACAAGATGTTCCAACATCATAATGTCCTCTTGCGTACTCTGCCTTGCCCTCCATTTTGCCAACATAGTCGAACAGTTGTTCATCCAGTCCAAACTCCTTTGAGCTATGTACGTAAAAGCGGACTACTCTCTTGCTGTCTAATTTGTGAAGCCCCCTTCCTCATTTGTGAATTGTGTAGAAGGAAAAAAGGCCAGCAAAGAGATGAATTGACCTATGTTAAAGGAGGGAACCACTTTCGGTAGGTAAGCAGTCCTGGTTTAGAGAGGGGGAAAGAAAAAACAAATTGAAGGGGGACTTTACACTCAATGTCTGCAACTCACCTACACGTCTTGCCGACATGATGGCAGTGAGAAAAACGTTTAAAAAGTAAGCAGTTGCAACGGGCAACTGTGCAAAAATTCAAATGGGTAACACATCAAAAAAGTAAAAACAAGATTAAGGTCTCATTGTTGCATTATGTGACATAGGGAATCTGTCGTGAGACCATTCAAAAACGATCATCACTATGGGCGATTTGAAGAGGGATGGCTAATCAAGAAGACAGAATGGTTGATAACGTTGACTGGTACCTTTAAGAGTGCCCACTGCACACCCTTGCTGAGCAGGTGAGAGGACAAAACACAAGATGTCAGATAGCTGGGTCTAAAGAGGGTCTACTGAATGACTCTTACGTCACCTTACAAACTTGCTCCATCTACCGGAGTACACCATTTTGTTGAAGTGTCTACGGGCACAAAGAATGACATCCACCACTTCAGGAGGTAAGGGAATGGAATCTAGGTTATCCCGCTTAATCTCTGGGCAGGAAGGTGGAGGTTGGGTGCAGAGCATACTCCTTCTATAACTAGAGAAGGTCTACACCCTGTGAAGGAGACTGAGCAGAGCACAAAGAGAGAGGCTATCAAATCTAAGGCTAAGCAAATCTTCCTCAAGACCGATGAATAGGGTATGGGAGGAAATGCCTAGTGAAGCAAAAAGTTCCACTTCCAAGCGAAATGGGTCCCCCAATGCTCCCTGCAGGGCACAGAATTTTGGGCAGTGAGTGTTCTTGCGAGGGGCAAAGAGATCCACCAAAGGAGTTTCCCCAGATGCTGAAGATGTGTTTGACTACCACTGATTGAAGGCTGCACTTGTGCTCCGTAAATAATGCAGACTTACACGGTCCATTCACACACTGAGTATATCAGGGAGATGGTTGGCTATCTAGCCCAGGACTCAAGCCATAGAGATTCTCATCAGAGAAGGTTTGACCTTACCCCCCCTGCTGTTGATGTAACATCATCGTCATACTGTCTGTCAAGATCTGTGCAGAGTGGCTGAGAAGGGATGGGAGGAAGACTGTAAGAGCATCTGCTCCTCTGGAGACCGGAGACCAGGCGCCTCTGATCTCTAGATCCTCCTGATGAGCACCCCACCCCAACAAGGTGGAGCCCCAATGTCCCAAATTCTATGTTGAGTGGGAAAGGCTTGAATCGATGAGGTGTCCAGTACTGCCCCTATAATCAGGATGCAATGAGAGGGCACCAGGTGCGATTTGGGTTTGTTAATGGTAAAGCCCAGATTAAACAGCAACGTTTCTGTGTGTAGGTGGCAAGATTCCATCTCTGGGGATCTGGCCTTGATGAGCCATTCCTCCAAGTAAGGGAGTATCTGGATTCACAATCTTCTAAGATGCGCTGCTACTACTGCCATCGACTTTGTGAAGACTCGGGGTGCCAAGTTAAACCAAACGGAAGCACTGCAAGGTGCACTGCACTGACCCTTCCGAATAGCAAAGGTATTTCTTGTGCAACTGTATGTGAAAATATGCATTGTGCAGATTGACAGAAACCATTAGGTTTTCTACTTTCACCTCGAGCAGGACCTGAGCTAGAGACATCATCTAGAACTTTTCCTTTTTGAGGAACCAGCTCAGATCTAGGATCGCGTGGAGACTGGTGATATTCATGGGGACCAGAAAGAGCACCTCTCACCTCTTTCCTGCTCTGGTGCCATCTCCACTGTGCCTTTCTGCAGTAACACTTCCTCCTCTTGTTATCAGACTTGTGGATAGTCTGTGGGAGAACAGCTGGGGAAGGGGAAAAGGGTATAGCGACTTGCTGAAAGGGTAAGGCATACCCCCATTTCCACAATTTGCAAGACCCAAAGGTCTTTAATTGTCCTCCAGGCTCATGGAAAGGAGGAAACCTGTCCTCCAGCTAGATTCCTGTGAGCTGACAGGAGTGAACCAGGGCTCCTTTCGTGCAGTAGCTGAGGAGGGAGTGGTGGGGGACGTGCTCTTCCTTTGCCTCTATACTGCCTGTGCAGAGGGTTTGATTGTTGCTGTCTTGAGGCTTGTTGGTGACAGCATTTAAAGGAAAATCCCTTTGAAAAACCATGAAACCTGATAAATTGCCAGCAGTCGCTGTTGACTTTGTAGGCACAGTGATTTTGCACTTACTTTCCTTAAACTTTTCGGCCTTGGCCCCAAATACTTTCAGCCTTAAAAAAGGAGGTCCACGAGGGTCATTTGAACACCTTGAGAGAGTCGTGAGCCATGCGTGGAGACATAGAGAAATGGAAGTTCCATGGCCTTGGGGACATAATCTACAATGTCCAGTTGAGATCAGATAGCCTGCCAAGCAGTAGCTTGCCCATCCTCTATCAATTCACAAAAATGGGGCTGAAGTGGCCCTACGAGTTGGGAAGGACTGAACCAGAGAGCGTGCTTATAGCACCAAAGGAGACAGATAGCAGCTAGTGATTTTAGAGCCATGCTGCCAGCTGAGAACATTTTCTTGGCATGTTTTGAACCCCTATCTGGCAGGGTGGGTGGTAGGAAGGGCACCTAGTGGCAATTTTGAGGGCAAGATGCTTGACCCACATGGCTTTCTGGTAGTGGATGAGACAATAGGAAGGCTGAGTCACCAGCGGTCAGTCTATAGCATTTTGCAATCACTTTGTGAACTGCAGTGGAAGGCCTAGGTTTCTCCCGGACCGAGAGGATGGGATCTATAAAGGCCTTGTTAAAAGGAACCAGGGGCTCCGTAGTGTGTGATGCAGCATGAAGGATTTTGGTGAGAATGTTGGCCTTGGTCTCAGTAGAAGGGAGCTGGAGTTCCAACATTTCCACTGCTTTCTTTAGGACAGTGTGATAGGCTGTGACCTCAGGCGGAGGCAACCCCTCTGGGGAGCAGAATTACCACTCAGGGCAGGCATCCAAGCCACTGCTGTCTTTTAGCGCCACAAAATCTGGGTCCAATGCAATGGAATGCACATCCCTATGTGAACGGTGTCAAGTAAACTCCAGCAAAGGTGTGTGGTCTAGCTGGCTGAGCATCAATGGCATCAGTTGAGGAGCCAGAGATGAGGTTAGCAGCACTAGTGGTGTTAAAAGTGGGGCTGTTGATGTCGGTTGTCGCACCAGAGAGATGAGAGGACCTGGCACTGCTGAAGATCCAGCAGGAATGGTCAGCGGAGGTGGTGTCAGACATGGCTCCAGG
Organism: Pleurodeles waltl; assembly: GCF_031143425.1. Taxonomy (NCBI): domain Eukaryota; kingdom Metazoa; phylum Chordata; class Amphibia; order Caudata; family Salamandridae; genus Pleurodeles; species Pleurodeles waltl. The sequence continues at coordinate 1,029,064,809 of NC_090449.1, read as the reverse complement.
CCTAGGAGAGGGACCTGCATCACGTTCGTGGTAGTCATCCAGGTCATTGCTAGCAGTGGAAGGAATGGAGCAAAAGGAACCAGATGACAGGTCTAGCCGGTGCTCTAGAGAGGACCATGCATCTTCAGAATGAGTTGTACATGGCATTTAGAAAAATCACTGGATCAGTCCCAAGAGTGGGGAACTCTTGGTAAGGCTCACCGGACTGGGGTCATGAGGTAGGCTACCCAGGAAGGCGCATGTCCCGGACCAGTGCCAGGCCAAAGGAGCACCAGGCACAGGATCCTCCAGGGCAGTGGCGGCTCCTCCTAAGTGGGCGCTGGGGCTCCGCCCCCTTTATATTTCCACTAAATGCTTTTTAATTTTGTTTGTAACTGTTCAAAAAAATAAAGGTAAACTTATCTCAGTCGCACTCTCCTCATGTAATCCTTATCCGATGTTGCCGCTATCAGCAGGCTGCTCAGCCTGCCGTTAATCACAATTTGCCGGGTTGACGAGCTCACAGCCCTAAGGCCTGTGACGTCATCAGCTCGGCAAAATCAATGTCCCCGAGTCTAAGCTCCACCTTCTGATTATGTGGGTGTAAAGTTAGCCTCCGGGCGCTTGAGGTTGAAGCCCTGTAGCACCACAGGCTACACGTCAATCAGGGACTGGAGCCAAGCCACCCCACCCGTTCACCAACCGTCACAGGGTGGGGTGGGATCAAGCCTCTCTGACCCCCACCTCGTCCTGTGACGAGTTGTGAGAGGGTGGGATTAGAGGCTGCAGGTGCAACGAAGGCATCAGAATTTGCTAAAGAGTTTTGAATATACGATCCCGCTGCGCTCGTTCCTGCTTCCTGCACTGGCCCTCTAGTGCAGTGATTCCCAAACTGTGCGCCTCCACGTTGTTTTCTTCTGTGTGAAGGAGGTGGATCGAATTTCTCTCAAGTCATGAATCATCACTAGCATATACGCAGCTGGCCATATGGTTTCACTTGGTACTGGACGGATGAGCGCTGAGCTGCACTATGCACAGCGAAGAGGACCCGTCTATTATAAACTTCAGCTTTAATCTTCTAGAAACTTTGACCTGTAAGTTAATTTTGTCTTTTCTGTTAGTATGCAATGTTCCCTCTAATTGTTTTCCACTGTGTGCGGCAGCGTAAGGTCTCTGTGCGCTGCAGCTAAGGATACGTGCGCCAAGAAATTAACCATTCACGCGAGCGAAGCACATAACTACCAAGATCATTGGCATTTGCCACTCCATAGCTTTGTTTTACCACTAAAGCAAAAAAGGCAGGGCATTAGAAGTTAAAAAGAAGAAAATAGTATCTCGTTCACATCAGGAGCAGCGAAGGGGCACAGATTAAGTTGAATCAATCAGTGCTTGGTACCTGCTACACACAGAGGAACGCAAATTATGTTTGGCTTCCAGTGACGAATAACAAGACTGTAGAGAAGAGTGCCACGCAAGCCAACAAAAAGTAAGTGACAGGCTCCAAGCCCTTTACTGTACACAACAGAGTCTCCCAAGCAAGACGCAGGCACTAGCACGTGCACTCACAGCAAGCAACAGAAAGGTGACAAGAACGGCCTTCCACTCCACGTCTTCATGTGGCGCTGGGTTTTAGTAATATTCGAACCGTTTGAGCTATAAACAATGTATTTTGGTTGCAGATTTTTGTTTATGTGGAAAATGTATAATTATACAAAAATGCTGCGGCCGCATAATTTTAGTGGCCCTGAATATAGTGCATCTTACAAACTGAAGTCACGGCGGGGGCTCAACAAACAGATAACATTAAGGCATAGTTTGCTTAGTCCCAGGATCATTAATGCGGACAGTGACTTTAGCCATCCATAACCCTGGGTATTCCTCACAATAACCAGCTACCTAATCTGTGACCTGCAGTACAGAGTACAGCATTTGCCACTTATCCTTCTTGTGTTCTCCGGTTTTGCAGCATGTTATTAAAGCTAGGCATTCTGATTATCCAAATCAGTCAATTAGAAGGACAGTATATAACAAGTATTTGCAATACAATAGGTCTTGCATTGGCAAAAGTGCAAGCTATTGGTGTTGTAACTGATAATGTCTTTTATTTATGTGTTATGATTTGGAGTGTAGAGGATGTATGTGGTGTGGAGTCGAGATTTGTGGTTTGTATTTGAATTGTTACTTGTGGAATTGTGCGGTGTGAAATTGTGGGGTACTGAGTGTATTTGTGTAGTGCAATTATGTGGCATGGTGAAAATATATGGGTGAGAGCTGCATAGAATACATAGAAAGGAAGATAGAGAGGGATAGGTAGTTTATATCTTAACTGAGAAGATACAATGCAAGCTTCCCTCACATAGAAGGTACTATGCAAGCTTCCCTCACACACAGCAGATACTGCACAGGCAGAAGTCTAAGCTTCCCTCACACAAAGCAGATACAGTACAGGCAGCAGCGGTGCATGGTTCCCTCACACACAGCAGATACAGCACAGCAGCAATGCAAGCTTCCCTTACACACACCAGATCGTCATAGGCAGCAGCAGTGCAAGCTTCCCTCACACACAGCGCAGATACAGCAGCAGGGCAAGCGTCCCTCACACACAGCAAATACAGCACAGCAGCAGTACAAGCTTCCCTCACTCACAGCACAGATACAGCAGCAGTGTAAGCTTCCCTCACACATAGCAGCTACAGCACAGGCAGCAGTAGTGCAACCTTCCCTCACACACAGCACATATACAGCACAGCACCAGTGCAAGCTTCCTTCACACACAGCACAGGTACAGCACAACAGCAGTGCAAGCTTCCATCACACACAGCACAACAGCAGTGCAAGCTTCCTTTACTCACAGCAGATACAGTACAGCAGCAGAACAATATTCCCCACACACAGCACAGTTACAGCACTGCAGCAGTCCAAGTTTCTCTCACACTGAGCAGATACAGCACAGGCATCAGCAGTGAAAGCTTCCCTCATACACAGTGCAGATACAGCACAGGTAGCAGTGCAAGCTTCCGTCACACACAGCACACATACAGTTCAGGCTGCAGTGCAAACTTCCCTCATACACAGCGCAGATACAGCACAGCAGTAGTGCATGAAGCACTGGCATTGCCTTTAGGTCTTGGCTTTGGGACCTTATAAGTGTTTAGCCAAAGCTATTGGCTTTGCCAATGTCTTGAATCTATATTGTAGAGCACTGTGTCTGCTGTTAAAACACCACAAAATGTACAAAGGCAGATTTAATTTGTTTCCTTCCTTTGTTTTATGATGCACTATACAAGTGAGCAAGCAGACAAATCACTGCACTTTTCCAAAGCGCTGAGAAGACAGATGTCAGTCCCACTGAGCACTAGTCTGTGCACAAGGGTTTGGCTCTGTCACCTGCAGGTTTGAACAAGACTGGGGCACGGGATTGAAGTTTTGGCATGCTCTTCCTGCAGTAACAAAAAAAACTAGGAACACATTTAAATACTCACGCCTTTGCTGGCAGCACTGCCTATGGGCGAGCTATTGGCTTTGGCAATCGGGTGAGGGCGGTGAACAGGCAGTCGGGTGGGGCAATGAATGGGAGGGTGAGTGGGGCGGTGAATGGGAGGGCAGGTTGGGTGTTTAATGGGAGGGTGGGTGGGAGTGATGAACAGGAGGTTAGATGCGGGTGGTGAATGGGAGGGCTGGTGAATGATGAGTAAAAGGACTGGCGAAAAAGTGTTCACCCAAAAAAGGGGCAATTACTTGAAAAAGAACAGATTCTGAGCAGATAGCTGGTGTACACCAAATCAGAGAACGAGAAAAAATAATTAATTAATAGTCAGCCTGGGTTCACAAAAAGCCAGTTTTGAAATGGCAAAGAATAGTGACTGATCTTCCGGACTGGAACAAGTTTTCCAATGATGGGGAGGTACTTTTATCTAACTTATTTAACAAACAAAAAAAAAAGATTTACTGATGGATTATTATAGGACCAAGCAATGGAAATGCCAGGTACAAATAAACTTGTTAAATATAGGTCACATGGTTCAGATGAACATTAAATGAACCACATTTGAAACACGATGGTAAGGTTTGCTTTCTTTACATGTAAAATAATATATAGCGCTTCTTTGGCACACTGAAACAGCTTGTTCTTCACAAGGAAGATCTGGGGTCCAGGGTGCATGAAAAACACAACATGCATTGTGAATGGCTTCTTTGGAGTACTCACCCATAAAATGTGGACTTTAATGTGCCCCATCGACAAAGGGAAAGCTTATTTCCTAGTTTAAAAGTCAAAGCCTGCCCCTTGAATTAATGAAAAGTATATACTGCTTAGTGGAACATCCCAGAAACAATCTATTTGCATTACAGATATGAACCCAAGAGAGTGTGGCGTAATGGCCAGAGCTGCTTACTTTGGAGCTGAGGAAGCCAGTTCAATCTTGGCATCATCTGAATATCCTGTGATTCTGGGCAGATCACTTCATCTCCCTGTACTTGCCCATAAATTAATGTGTCCTTATGTAAGGTAACTGGTGCTCATGTAAATCGCTCCAGTACTTCAATTTTGTGCAATGAGGGTGCTGGTAAACAAGAACTGCCAGGCTTGTTTTTGTGAGCAAACACAGACTGCACTTCCGAGGCCTTCTCTGTATTCCAGGTATTCCTCTGGGAGCTGGTGAGGGGCTCCAAAGAGACAAGCAATTCTCCACAGAAAATGCAAAAAGAAATATGTGAAATGCTTTACCTAAAGAAAGACCTTTTGAGTGTTCAGCTTTTAGTATTTTCCTCACTGTTAATAATTCTTTTTCCTCTCCTAGAGTGTGATTAAAAGTGTTTTTTACCCTTATAGTGTGATATTGGAAACACAGGTACGGTTTGTCAAAGGATGCTCCTGCACATTCAAATTTGTAACTGCATATAGTTAATGTGGTTTACACGAGCACCAGTAGCTTTATAGACAGAGACATTTATTTTTAGTCATGGAGAAACTAAGCACCTTTCCCAAAATCACAGGATGTTGAGCCTCCAAGACTTAAACACTGTCCCAGCCTCAAAGTTCAAAGTTGAAACAGCACATCCTCTTTCCTTTGCGCAAAACGTTTAAAATGTGACCGAAGAACGAAATTCCAGTCATAAAGCCGGTGAAATGTACTTTGAAATGTACCTATAAGCAGCACTTTTAATTGCAGCAGCTCTTTGGGCACTGGCACCTTTTTTTATTTAAGATAAACGTTTTACTTGTTGTTTCCTATTTTTGAGGGCGATGCTTATTTTTCTTACTCAAACATTTACGGCGAGTAAAAGATACATATGGGAAAGACAGGTGGAAAAGAAAAACAAAAAAGAGTCACAATGGGAGAAAACAGAAAGCTGCACGAGTGAGCTGAAGGGCCAGGGACTGGCTTTAAATGGATTGAAGAGGCCCGAGATGGCTTCAGTATTATGCTGCCTTAGTATTCCGTCTTTGCACTTTTAATTGAAGCAGCCACATGTTTAAGAAGAGGGCTTTAGGCAATGGCAAGTTTTTTTTATTTACAAATTACGCACTGGAGAGAACACAATGCCCTCAGTGACAAAATAAACATTTTATCTAGCAAGCGATCACCTCAGCCAGCCAGCCTGCTGGTAAGCATGATTTATTGCCCTGAATACAGCCCAGTGCCCTCCAGACAGAAAAAGCTAATAAAACTCCGTGACCTGAGCGCTTTGTAAAGGTGTGTGCGCGGTGGGAAAAGACATCCTGCGCGCACGCAAACGCGCGCACCTTAAAGGGAACATTGTTAGTATGTATTCTTATCAGATTGCTTGCTTCCTATGCTACAAAAGACACCCGTGTGTCTGAGCAGCAAACATCAATTAAGACTCAAACATAGAAATGAAAATTAAATACATTAACAAGGGAATATAAAGGGTACGTTAAAAGTGATTATTGCAAAATATATCGGCTATATTGTCTAAAGTGCACTTTGTAGATCTAAACTTTTGCAAACTTTATGATTCCTGTTTTCTATTTGTTTGTTAAGGTGGTTAATGTTTTTTAAAGAGGTGAAAAGGGGCCTGTAATTAATATTGCAGATGCTTTGTGCTGAAGTCGTTTTAGTGTCCACCAAGGAGGAAGTCCATGTCCTTTCCTGAGAAATATATATCATGAACGAGTGAGCGAATTAAAAAACCGTGACACCTCTGTCTAGTTCGAACGTTGTCACGCTTTGCAGTCTTGGCAGCTACATTGTCTGATCTACATGTCCTCTGTCAAATCTTTTTGTGGAAAAGGATTACCTGTAAACACATTTATGATAGGTGACATTTATTTACTAAGAAAGTGTGGACTAAAATGAAACAAACATTAGGGAATTCTACCAATTTGTTTTCCATCATTATACATGCAGGAAAACTCCTCCTGTGATAATGTTGTGAAATAAAAACAGCACTCTAGTTTGAACCATGCTTGCCCTCAAACAATGCTGCCTACATTTCCAAAATGAAGGCAATATTTTTGAAGAAGGATATCTGATACAACAATCAAGAATGTATTGTACTTGCGGGAATACAAAACGTGAACATAGTTTACATTTTGAGTGCTTTTATGTTATTGCATTAAAAGACCTCAGCTTTTTAAACATTACATTACTTTGCTTTGATAAACGAGGTAGGTTACTGTATCTGGGACCCGTTCACAATTGAAGATGAATATAAAGGTAATTAAGTGCCTTGTGTTTGTATGAAATCTAATGCATGATTAATAAACATTGCTTAGGCTGAGGCTGTAGTTCCCAAACTGAGCGCCGCAGCACCCCAGTGCCCCTGGCTGGTTTTGGTTGCGTATGTCCAGCTCCGGGATGAGCGTGCATGAACATCAAACAGATGCACTGTATGACCTGACGGCACACAAATATGTGACAAGGGAGAGAAGACATATCCTTGCATTGCACACACTATTCTTCATACCTTCTTCTCAATTTTTTTCAGGGATTAAATGGGAAGTACTATAGAGGCCAGGCTTACAATCCCCACCACCACTGTCCCCTCCGCTGCCAAAACAGGTAATGTAATGGGGAGCCGCACGCAATGGTCAAGGGAGCCACGAGTCAAAAAAGTTTGGGAACTACTGCTCTAGTGCATCGCTTTGCTGGAGAGGGAGACTTCAGGAAGTGACTCGAGTTTGCCTCAGGTACAAGAAAATAGTTTGGCAAACCAGACGGACACTGTGCTTGGCCCAATACGTATAGGCACGTGGGGTGGTTGGAGGGGGGATGTGCCTAAAGTTTATTTGCCCGTCACCTTCAAGTAACTGCACATAATAAACATGCCTTAGACGAAAAAGAAATGCATGTGTCTTTATCACATGTACTATTTTACCTCACACTCTTCTGGCTTACAAACACGTTTAGTCATCTTACTTCCCAGGCACCCTCACATTGTTCTCAAGTCTGCTCCCCAGTGAGTGTCTCCCGACTGCAGGCCTGCACTCCTTCACATCCACATAGTTAAACACCAGTGGAACTGGACCCCACCAAACCTTCCTGTCCCAGCAGGAGATCGAGGGCTTCGAGAATATAGGAGGGGCATAGGGAGGGTTGCAAGGATTGGGCTCAGCAGAGCGGACATCAGGGCCGGGCATAGGGCATGAAAGGTGAAGAGAAAGTGCGAAATGGAGAAGGACCGCTCCCAAGCTAGAGAGGCAGCAAGCTGGAAAAGCGGGAAGTGCAGGAAGCCTATCTGTAGGGTATTCCTGGGTGTCTGGAAACACAGAGAATTGCCTGATAATTCCATGTTATTGGAAATGTAAAGTTTCTACTGCTGGATATTTGCAAACCGTTTTCACATGAAGTGTACGATGACTACACCAGCCAGGATGCATTATGTTTCAGAACGCTTTACTGGCATGAAAAGACAGACACGAACGACAAAGTAAACACAGTACCTAATATGCTTTACAGACTACACTTTTAGTGTGTTATTTATTTTTATTGTTGTCTGTGGACAGTGTGGTTTTGATATCACCATTATTTTGTCTTTGTGCGACTGATGGTTGTTTGGTCTTTGCTGGTGCCTGTCACTGTGGCCGATGTTTTCTGTGCACAGCACTCCTTACAGGTTCTTTCTTTGCAACTACTATTGTACTTTTAATTTCTCCTCAGGCGACAGCACAGACTTACTACATAAACAGTTTATTTGCTCTTGCACACATTTGTGTGCTTCAAGCTTGATTTATTTTTCTGGAAGTGGGAATTCCTGTCTGTTTGAGCTTCAGATGACATTTATATGAGCAGTGTGGGGGTGAAGAAGAGTGTGGATGATAAGAATGTGGTTGTCATAATGGGGTTTTAGATTACTGTATTTTTTTAGTAATGGCGGTTCTGGGTGCTAGTATCTGAGATACGGAGGTTACGTGTAAAAAAAGGGGGCGTTGTGAGTGACTCAGTCTTGTATGTTTGTAAGAGGGCTGTTGGCGTGTTTGGTGACTCTTGGCAGGTGTGTTTGTGATGACATGGGCATGCTGGCCTGAGTGAGGGAGTGATCCCAGTGTGTTTAAAACTTAGTTTTTTATGTGTGAGACTATTGTGTGTCGTGTCTGTTTAGTGTATTCGTTAGAGGTTTTATGTTCAACCTGTCTGTGATGATTGTGCTTTTGGGAGTTTGAGTTGTGCTGATTTATGATTAATCTGTGTGTCTGTGTTGCATGTGTTTGCGGTATTCCTCACTGATAGATCGAGGTAATGCATGCAGTGTGCATCCATAAATTGCAACATCGCGGTCTCTCCCCGGGGGAGATTGGAACAGTAAACCCTCATTGTATATTTACTTGCTGCAGAGGAAGATGTTAGCAAAAACACAGGTCACAAGTGTACCTAAATATATTTAGCTTCTAAACAAAAGTGATAAGGGGAACACATGCTTCAAGCGTAATCATCTGAGATCCCTCTAGGCAGGGTTCAATTCCGTTGTTTATTAGGTTGTTTAAATCATTACAGAAGGTAACTAACAAATTACTGAGCAAGTGTATACCCACCTCCAAATGCCAGCCATGTGCTCATTTTTTCCTTTTTAATTCCAAACTCAGTCCAGACCGGTAAGGTCTTGCAGGCAACACAATGACACAGGTAATACAGATTGTTCTGTTATCAATACAGTCACTATCTGCCCCTTGCACAGAGAGCTGTCAGGGCTATGATAAAGCGGAGCTCAGGTAGTTCCTGTGCTACCCACAGCAGGGTAGTTTGCATCCTGGGGTACCCACAACAGAGACACAGAGAGGTGCAAACTTTCATAACCTGCCTATGAACAGCCACACTTAAGTGATCAGGAAAGAGCCAAAAGAATGGCCTCAAGTAAAGGATACTTCTCACAGTGAACAGCAGACTGCAGTCCCAAAATGTACTTCCCCACCCCCATCCAAACCATCTTCTAAGTGTCTGTGCCTCCGGAAAACTTGCTAGCAGCCCCTCTCCGCAAAAGGACCTAATCGAATTTCTAAAGGTGCCTGTCTACTCTCTGCGGCTTCCCTGTCTAGATCTCCTTCCTCATGCCTCAGGAATGTCAGAAACACATTTCCACCTTCTGCGAAAGCAACCTCATCCCCAGCTTACGCACATGGACAGGCCATGGACTTTCAAAATAGAACCCACAGGCCTCCATTACTCTCTTTCACTTATACTTATCTATCTACCACACTGATAACATGCAGAAAAAAGCATCATACACTTGGGACGTCAGCACTGGGTATCTTCTTTAGCTTGTCCTCTTCTGATTATTAAAACTAATGATTTTAGTCTGCACCAATGATACTAAGTTTGTGTGAAATTTCATTTATGTGGTATAATATCGACAATTTCACATTACACTTATGTGAAATTGCCAAAATTAGACCATTAAGCCATGTTGCGTAATTATGCTGCATTTGCAACACAGTACAATGAGAATGCAACCTACTGTTGATGCAGCACTTGTGTTTTGGTGCTTTTTTTTGTTGTTGCATGAAATGTGTCATTGCATCACAACTGGATGGTGATGCATGTACTAAATGCTTAATTTTTATTTTATGCAGTTCTGCATATTTTCACATAATTTTCCCATAATTGTGCCTAACTATATAAAAGCGAAGTTCACGAATTTTACTCACCCCTAATTGTTACTAGCCCAGTCCTGTCAAGTCACCATTTTTCCCTAAACGTCTTGCCCTCTTGCATTACAGAGGCTGCACATGCATCTTTAGGCATTCCTTACCCTGAAAGCCTATTTGCTCACTAATGGAAAAATGATGGTTCATTTTACGCCCCACCACTTTCAAATTTCACCGTCCGCCACTGCTCCAGGGCGTCCTTCACTAGTTTAAGCCCTGATGTTGATGCATACAGGGAGAGGGGGTCTCGGAGACTTGCTCTTAAAAGAGGGGCAATGTTTGGATTAGTGTAGGCTTCTTTCCTGTGCTTTTTTCGACTACGCTGGTAACTCTGGTCTCTTGAACCTGGTCTAGATTTCCATCTCAGACATACATCCTGAGTGATGGCCAGTAACATCTTGGCCAGGAGCCGCAAGTCTTAACATCGTGGCCTGACCCAAGCACCACAGTCAAATTTTGTGTGCGTCTGTAATGGATATTTGTCTGCACGGTTCCTAACCAGTTTAAACCCTGAGCATTTAAGGGGTGACAAAGGAACTGCACCTGTGGACACATTTTGAGAATTAAACAAGTGGACAACATTGACGATCTCCTGAGGAGATTAGATTTTCAGATGTGCGTTGATGGAATGTAAAAAAAAAGGGAATTGGTGTCAATACAGGGGAGCTGTATGGCTCCACTGAAGTCATGAGGACATTTTTTAGTGACTAAGCAGAGTCAGAGCCCCCTACTGGTGTAGACAGTTATTCAAGAAAATCTGGCTTCAATCTGATGCCTGTGATTTGTAAAAGGTGAACAATCTACAAGCAGGAGTATCCATCAGAAATATTTAACAATTCAAATTCTTCAGTTATGTACTGATATCCCTTATAAAATGAAACCAAATACGTAAGCGCCAACATGCTATGGGTAGCCTGAGCTTCCTAAAGTATAAACGTATCCACAGTGTGATCCTTAATCAAAATTTGGGGGCAAGGGAGGTATGAGGGTTGTAACCACCTCACCCATTGACACTTACCTGCAAACAGGACATTAATGACCAAATATGATACCGGTGGCCCATTATAGAGTGGCCGACTGAAGACAGCACTGTTTTCAGCATGGTACACCCCTTGGCCAGTGGCTTTAGATTTCGGTGAACAAGGTATCTGTCACCATTGTGACCGAATAACCCTTCCACCAAGATCTTACCCAGGCAATTAGTGCCTGGCTGATTTTCATTTCAAAATGGGAGCAGTCGTCTCAGAAAGCAACTGATTGCAAAGGCTGTAAAACGCACAACCACCACTAGACACAGCAACGTCATTTAAGATGGTTAAATTAATATATATAAAATTCCAGGCCATATGCTCCAAAGATTGTGCCAGCCCACCTATGTCCAATTTTAAACTGACTTTAGATATAGGATGACTAATGGGCCACAAATCCATTAGGGAGGAGAACGACAGCACTATCTGGGTTGATAGGGTATCCACAGATCATTTAGGTCGGAACAACATGTTTTAGGCCTTGCACTAAAATAAGGAGATGGCACATACGACTCATATCTACACAAGACAATACTCCCTTTTCTATGACTGAATATTATTTAGGAGAGTCAAAGAGCATTGGATGAGCTGGAATGTTCCAAAATTGAAAAAGTGTGTTCTCTCATCTCCCCTCATATATTCTATGAAACAATGAGTGTTTGGACGCAACCGCAGACTGACACCGCACTCATTCTGATGCTCTCACTGCACAAAGGTCTAGGTTTTGTTTAGATGTAAATGTCTGTCACACATACGTGAAAAGACTTGACACTTCAGTTATCTGCACTTTAACAAGTAGGACCTCGACTGTGGTCCAGAACAGTGAATGAAATACAATAAGAAGATGCCAAGGATGGGGCCCATCCACCAGTTTGGAGGGCCTCCAATTACAACACATGGTATAATTTCCCCTGGCTCGCTCTGTGTCACAAGTATGGAGGGCATATTCTCAGTTGGTTTCTTGTTACAAGGGAAGCCACAGCCTTATCCATGGTAAATTGCTCATCAACCTTATGGAAAGCACATGCAGCCACAGAATTTCTAGTCCAACTGAAATCTGACATCCAACACAGCCAAGTCAGACTTTGATTCCAAATGAAGAGTGGACTCATGGGGGTCCACAGTAGACATGGAGAGTTACCTCGATTGTCCTGCAGCCAAGTTTAAACCAACCAGGAAAGACATCCAATGAGCTTTTAACCATGGGACTGCGCCAGTGCGGAGAGAGACTGGCTAGACAAGGTGGTCTTCAAGCATCCTCAATCCATACCATGTTTAGAACCGTGCTCCACTGACTAGTATTAGCATTATAATGCGTATTAACACATCTGATATTTACAGCACTTATAAACATCATAGTATGAAACATTTAATAAGAAAACAAGTTCCTACCAGGTGCTGCCACAATGCAAGATCCTGCAGGTCAGGAAAGGACCGGTTGCACCAGAAGTCAGGACAGCACTTCAATTTTTGCTGTACCACATGGAGGTCTTGAATGGCGTAGTAATCTTTGTTAGGCTTACCAATGTAGCGTAAAAAAAGGAAACCATCAGGTCTACTTGCCATATGAGATGTATCATGTTGACAGGGCAAGCAGTAGGTGGGTGCACATAGAGAATAGTAAATGGATAAAAGCTAATAATGGAGGTATTTTTCATTGAGGGTGGTTGGTGATATCAAATAGAGAATGAGAGTGAATCAACATTTTTAGGTCATGAATGGCCCACCTAACCCATCTGCCCAAACTTTCACAAGCAGAAATAGAGGAGTCCAGGGCAGCTACACGTTTTATCCTGCCTAACCCCACACCTGGTGTCCTGCTACACATCCTGACCATTCTTTCAGTCACACCCTTTCCTCCTGCGAACAAAAAAACACAAATAAAAAAAAGTGCACCCAGCTCCCCACCACTCTCCCATATCATCCTCCAGCAGTACCTTCTCCCCACAAGTATAAAAATATATGTACACCCCATGTTCCAACACCCTCTGCAATTACCACTCACTGCGCATACAATAGCAAAACACTGGTATCTTGACACTTAACCAACTATATAAAAATATCTGGTCTTCTCTGATCCACCACCAGCACCCTCTTTGCCCTTTGCCCTCTGTGCTGTCCAAAAGTTGTGCCAGTGCAGCCTAGATTTCCTTTATTTAATAGCAATAGCAAAAAAAAAAAACTTGTTTCCCACTCACTGCTGCTACTTAAAAGCACTGAAACACCAGAATTAGAATTTTGTATTCACACTACTAGTTCTCACTGACCGCAATATATAAAATATAGAATTACAGATTGATAGCAGTGAATAATGGGTAAGTTTTCCACAAAGGGGTTCTGAGTGACATCAAACAGACAACGAGAGCAAAGCTCGAGTTGGCAGTGATGTTACTCAGAGCCATGAAATAAAAACATCAGCTAACCCATCTATCATTTTCAAGTTGTATATGGTCTGTATACCCTTTGACCATCACAAATTGAGTTTTCCAAATTATGCAATTAGGTGTAACTACATACGCATATGAGAAAAAACTCTTAAAATAAACTTAGGTCTCTTTGTACATAAGGATATTGTCTGTTTTCTTATTTTACATTTAAAAAATAGAAAAGTATTTTTTGAATCAAGATTATATAGGTTTATTTGCAATTATAAAGATATCCAATCACGCAATTGGATGCACTTTGAAAGAATATAAGAACATGTTATTTTAGAACTGTAAATTAAATTGCTTATTACAATTAAGTAAAATTATTCTGCACCACTGAGTAGATCACACAATGTCCTTCGTTTGGTTTGTTACTGTGACCAGTTTTATGCTCTGCGTAGCACTGAAGATCCCCAGACGTTCCTTTCTCAAGTATTGATGTTTGGTGTTTGAACAATTGTGTTAAAATTAGTGGTTGTTGAAGGGATGTGAAGTAACTGATTCGTACTGATTATAATATATTATTAGAGTTTGTATGTCATCTTCCATTTTTGTTATTAGAATATTGGAAATATTTTGGCTTTGACAACAAGTAGATAGTTTGTTGACTGTAGGTATTTGTGTCCCGATATTCGAGTGACATTGTTTTGGACTAATTTCGGAATTGTAGTTTTCCTTGTACTGTGATTAGTTTATTCTTTTTTATTGGCAAAAGAAGCTGGCTCCTTAAGAGTTTTTATGACTGAACTGATTTTATTTTCTGAACTTCTCTAAGATCTGTATCGAAGCGAGACAGTAGGGTTACCTTTGGTATTCAGTGCCAGGCGGAAGGTTAATACAAGACTTTGCATTTTTTTCAGGTCGGGTTGCTGCATACTTTAGGTATGCTGCAATAGGATTTCACTTCGATTTTCTTTTTGTTTTCATACAACCTTGGTTGTATGGGATTGGTGTATCATTTGTTTATTTGTTCCAGTACAACTTTCTCTTGCTTGTTCTAATATATATGTTTCCTTTGCTGTCTTCTAACAGTTGTAAATCTCTCCAGTTTAGGCAGAAATGCTCATTTGTGTATAGTGGAAAGTAGATGGAAATGCAAAAGAACATCATGTGCGAAAGTGAAGATGGGTTGTCAAGACCATGGTGCTGGAGTCAAACAGTAGCTCACTATTAGTGTATGTGATTGCTTTTGTCTGGTCTTTTTCACAAGCTTTTACTTTTAAGTTTTTTTTTTTTGCTGTCATTGTTTGTATTGTATTTCTGAAATATTTTTTGTCTGTAGATGGTGTATGGATAGTCTAAGGTAATTAAGTGCCTGTTAGTGCTGCTTACCATTGAATGCTCATATTCATTTCCGTTTTCTTTATTTTATATATTTTTTAAAGTATAAATTCTGAAATGTGTTCATCCATTTTTTTTTTTTTTAGCAAAATGTACTATATTTCCGGCTTCTGTTAATGTAATTTTAGTTTTTTTCCTCTCAGTACCTTTACTTTCTTGTACTGTTATAAATATGTTCATTAACATTTTTGTTAGTATTTTTAGTTCCCCCCCCCCCCCCCAAACTGTCTTTCTCTGGGATAGTTATTTACAAGGCTAAAATTATGATTTTGTCCTTCAAAAAGCTGTTTAATCTTAGAAAGTAGTTTTGATGGAGGTTGTCTCCAAACAGTTAAAGGTCAACCTATGTTGCTTATTCGATTGGCTATGTTTTTGTTTTACATTGTACTCATGGTGCCCTTTGTTGTAAATGGATCAGCTTTGTGCTGAAGGTGGTGGGCCACATGACTAATACTTCCCTGGGAGGGCTGGCTACAGAAGTCAGGTCACGACTTACTGGAATACTTCAATTATGGAAGGCTGTGACTAGGTAGGATCGCTGACCAAAGTTGCTGAAGGAGTACCTGGATTTCCTGCGTCTCCTACTTGTTGCACTTTCAACATCACAAGTAGGCAGCCATGCATTTAGGGCAGTACTAGTTGAGAGCTGTTACTTCACAACAATGGGAAGCAAGTACGTTTCCCACAGCTGTATGTACTTAGGGTAGACATTTCGAATACCAGATTCACAATAGTGAACGTGTATAGTGACTATGTAACTGTATAATACTCCTTGAATGTACTGGGTGGCTTCATTACATTCAAGTACTTGACAAGGTAGTGAATGCAATGTTTCATTCTCCTTTGTATAAAGTGGTCTCCTATTTAAGGAATTTAAATCACTTAGACAGGACAAGTCTACATCAATAGGAGACATGGCAAAGGGTTTATGGCACTGGAACCTAAGAAACACAATTGTATTGTACGTAGAGTATCTTCTGGATCTGACAATCCCTGCAGTAAATTGATGTGTGAATACCTGTATGAAAGGAGCAACAAGATGATGACCTTGTGGAGCTTCAAAGCCGTGAAAAACATGTGGGGACAGTTGCTAGAGATCTCTTCATATTACACATCATTAAGCTTCTTTTGGGGGGTCTTCATTTGGCCTCTTTTCCCCATAGCATGGGCAACCAAAGCCTTCTTTACAGGTCTGGAAACCAACTATAAGCTGCACATACTCACCATTTATTATAATGCTGATTGCTTCCTTCCTCCATCAGGTGTGGGCCTCTGGAGCTACCATTGTACAGCTAATTGGCTAGAAAATATAAGACCTCCCACAACTGGTGGTAACTACTGAATTTCACAGGGAGCTGTGGGCACCAGGCGGAGTTACAGTGCATCTTGGCTCGTGTGCGGAATGGGGTGAAGACCAACTCCAGTGACTGTAGAAACGTGCTCAATATTCTGTTACCACTGGCAAATACACATTTGTAAACACATTCAGGCCTCTAACTTCATTAGGACATGTACCAGTTAGGGAACACTTCAGTCTGTGACCATGTTGTGTGAATATGCCTTGATGGAGGTGGTCTACATTATGGGAAGGTAGCCTAATAACTTTGGACTCTAAAACATATTAGCAATGCTTGCTTTAATCTTTATTTGCTGTAAGAATTTCTCCAACACAGCAGCACATACCAAGGCTGGTAAAGTCTTCTGCAAAAATAGTAATCTTGAACATTTCTGCCCTTTATCCCACACAGATGGACTTCAGTAACCAATGCTGTCCATATGGTGCAATACAGTAGTAAGTGACAGTTTCCACCTGTGGCACAACCAAAGCGGACACACAGAGCTGAGAAGTTTCATTGGTTGCTGGCTTGGGTCCAAGTCACACAAGAAAAGAAAACTGTGTGCCGGCTTTTATTGGCAAGGAGGCAGGGGATAATGCAAAACTGAAGCACTAACAAATATTCATCGAAGAAAACAATGTAGTATCACGGGGCAAAATTCCTTCTATTTTCTCGAGTCGATTGACATTTTAAAATAACAAAAGTTTATCAACAATTCCCGACCCAATAAATGCTAAAGGCCAATTAATATCTACTACCCCAAACCCTCATTTTAAATCCTGGCAAAAGGCATGACCCATAAACGAAGTTATCAACCAGACTACCTTTAAACTAATACGTTGTGTTTAAAAGAAATATGCTTGCAAATAAGGTTTGTGAGTCATTACTCGCTCATCGTGATCGAAGCTCGCTTTATAATGACAGAAATAAAAATATTATAAATCACTTGTAGTTTGGATGCTTCATTTTAACACAAATAAAGACAGGTAAGACGTTGATACTGTATGCAGAGAATAAATACAACTTTATTAACCGATGACAGTTTTATTGACTAATTTGATATCATCACTGTAACATGCGAAACAGAGTATGTATTAAGGCAGAGCCACATACTGACCAAGTTGGAAAATGACATCCTGTACAATCTGACAAAAACAACCACCTCTATCTTGTTACAGTGTAAAAAAACACATCTAAAAAAAATCTGTTTATTCAGTGCTTGAAATGATCACAGGGTGATTAATTCCATCAATACTGTAAACCGTCATAGGTAACAAATCTTTAGTAAAGCTTCGAATGTAGTGTGCATTTACAGATAACGTTAGATGCAGGGATTTGCAACTATATCTAAAAATCAAATGTGATTTTATTAGGGCTATAATTGTTAGGGGTTTGGGATCTAATCAAGCATACTCTAGTTACTGAACATAAGTGGATATTTTATTTAATCTTTAATTCAGTTTCACTAAAAAGTTGGCACAAAACAAATTAAGCACCCCTGCTAAAAATCACCGAATATTTTCCTAACTTCATAAGCAGCTAATAGCATGAGGTGGTCAACAAGGCATAGTTGCTGTTTTACAGTCTGTTGGTATTGTACGGATATCAAAGGTTAAAAAAAAAATCTGAATATACACAATGTAAACATTAGTCTTGGATAGCTTCCCCCTTTTTTCCTTGAGCACAGCTCCCATTTAATAAGCAGGGGAACACACAAAATAACTCAAGACTTTGATTGCCTGTAGTCCTCTGGGGTGAAAAGGGAAGAGTATCAGCTCTATAGTTCCACAATTACTGAGGAAGGAGAAGGCAATGGCCTCTTTAAATAATCGTGTCCGCATTTTACATCTTCACGAGGCTTCTCCTTCTGAAGGGGATGTAGGTGTTGTAGGAGAACCGATGTCAGGTCTCTGGGTAATTCTTTCCAGCTCTAATTCAGCATCTGTTAATATAGATTTCTGGCCTGCACATCAAAAGAGAGGGAGTTATACCACACACATTTGCACTTAAAACAAGTAACATGCTATATTTTCTTTAAAGACAACTTTTCTGTTTGTTGCATTTTTAGGTCTGATATAACAACGCAGCTGTTAAAGGGCCCACTGTTACCGAATGTTTTAAATATGCATACATATGGCTTTCAGTCCACCAAAAAAAGTGCTTCCTGCTCACCTCATGCTACTGACTGTTTGGTCTATCAATCCACCTAGCAATACCCAAGTGATTATTTCACATCTGGAAAGTGCACTAGATAATCACACTGTGTGCACATTCAATTCTTTATCTCACTCACATTCTTTTCAGTAAGCAATCCTTTTTACAACTTTTCACCAACAGAAGAAAATTACTTACCTGTAACTTTAGTTCTACAGTATTGGAATCTTTCATAGATTCACATGCTTGAATCATTCCACGTCACCAAGATGGGAGCCCCCAGTATATTTAATTAAGTAGTATTAGGTATGTTTAAACCTAAATGCCCCTTTGCCTCTCAGTTTAGCACTCAGTTATTTTAAGAAAAAGGACCAAACGTCAGGGTCCACCAATCAGGCGACACCACCCTATAGAACCTTCCTGAGAGAAGCTCCAGCAGCTCAGATTTTCTAAGCACAGTGTGTATACGACATAAAAGAGAAAAGAGAGGTGAAGGTGAGCTTCTCCAGGGAGGTGGGTGGGTTGCATGTGAATTTATGAAAGATTCCAATACTGGAGAACTAAAGTTACAAGTAACAAATTTTCTTACTCCAGTATTGGAACTTTCATAGATTCACATCCTTGAATCAGAGTAGTGAACAGTATTGATGCACACTGTATTACGCACCTATCTAGTTCAATACATACATTAATCGCATGTTTAAATACACATACATAATCAAAACTTCTAAACATTATAGCTAAAATCTTAATGAGAATTTAGCATGTATTTCAAACGTCTTTTTTATAGGCAATGTGCATACCTGAAATTAGGATGGTGGGATGAAAGATATAGCTCACCTTCACTGGAAAAGATTCCCGAGGACTGCTTGGCCCACCGCTACCGCTCATTGAGATAATGCCTCCAAGCAGTAATGTCTAGTAAAAGTATAGCATCTCTTCCAAGTTGCTGCCCTACAAATGTCTTGAAATGGTACACCTGCAAACAGCACAGCGGATGAGGAAACTGCCCTCGTTGAATGTGCACGGACAAAGGTTTGCAGTGGCTTGCCCGTCGCCTGATGGCAAAACCAAATTGCTGAAAAGATCCATCTACCGATGCTCTGTTTAGAAAGCGGCTGACCCCATCTGTGTGCGCTGAAAACAACAAATAGTTGGTTGGTTTTGCTAAATGCTTTAGTCCTTTCCTGATAGAATTTAATACATCTTTTAATGTCTAAAGAGTGTAATGCCTTCTCCACTGGAGTTGTAGGATTTGGAAAGAATGTCTTGAAAACTAAGGGCTCATTCAAATGAACATCCGTGGGGACCTTTTGAATGAAAAGTGGATTCATGCGCAAGATTATTCTATCTTGTTTAATCTGTAAAAACGGACTCTGCATGGAAAGTACCTGTATCTCACTGACACACCTGGCTGATGTCAGAGCAATAAGGAGGGCAACTTTCCAGGAAAGGAATTTCATAGAAGCTATGGATTGTCTCAAATGGCTGCTTCATAAATTGCCCGAAAACAATATTTAAATTCCAGGAGGGAGGAGGTATGAATGGTGGAAAAACTCAGAAACCCCTCTCAGAAATCGCTTAATCAACCTAGAGGACCATAACGAAGGTGAAGAGCCTGACCGTCTATAAGACACAATCGCCACTAGGTAAACCTTTATGGAGAAATGTGCAAGCTTTGAGTGTGCTCAATCTAGTAAATAAGACAATATCTGTTCCGATGATGAAGAAATAGGATCAATTTGTTCTTGATGACTTACATAAGTAAGTCTTGTTGGTGCTAATTGCTCTGGACAGTATATCTCTGCACTCCTGTGGAATGTTTAGGTGTGCAAACTCAAGGTGCCCAGGAGCCATGCTGGTAACTGCACTGATTGAAAATTCGGATGTGAGATTTGTTTGTTGCTCATTGTTAGCAGATGCTGAAATATTCTCATTGAGATGCGAGGCTTCACTGACCAGAAAAGAAGCTCCGTGAACCAATGTTGACAAGGCCAGTACGGGGCTATTAATGTTAGCGTCCATAGCTCTCTCTTCATCTTCGTTAGGACTCTCAGGATCAAGGGAATTGGTGGAAAATTATTTGCAAAGATTCCTGACCATGCTATGGAAAACACATTCCCCCATGACCCTCTATGGTGATGCCAGCTTGTGTAGTATTGGCATTTGGTGTTTGACCGGCTGGCTAAGAGGTTGAGGTTGGGTGGTCCCCAATGAGAAAAAATGTGGTTGACTGTGGACTGGTCTAGTTCCCATTCGTGACATATTGATTGTTACCTGCTGAGCGAGTCCGCTATCCTGTTCTGGATGTCTGGAAGGTGAACTGCTGTGAGGAGTATGCCATGCTGTACAGCCCAATTCCAAATCTCCTGAGCTTCCCTGGAAAGAGGAAGAGATCTTGTGCCTCCCTGTCTGTTGAGGTAATGCATTGTAGTGGTGTTGTCTGTTCTTATTACCACTTCTGCATCAGCAATCTTTGGGAGGAAAGGCTGTAAAGCTAGGCGGACTGCTCTCACCTCTAGCAGATTGATGTGCATGGTTTGCAACTCTGGTGGGCATTTGCCACTTATTTGTAGGTCTTGTAAAACCGCTCCCCAACCCTTCAGGGAGGAATCTGTGGTGATTGTCCACGGGGCTGGGTGATGAAGAAAAGATAGACCGATAGAAAGATGTTCCTGAGACCACCATACCAGAGCCTTGGTGATTGCTGAAGTAATTTTGATCTGATCTTCGAAGTTTCCTGAAACTTGGAGCCATTGCAGATTGATCTGCTCTTGCAGGGGGAGCATTTTGAATCTGCAGAGAGGAACTAGAGGTATGCACGGAGACATCATCCCCAATAAGGACTTGTAAAGGACACACCATGCTCTGCGAGCTGAGTCTTTAGTTGGACAAGCTGACCGTCCCCTGGTGGAAGACCTACGGTATGCCGCTTGTGGCTGCTGTCTTTGGGTATAATGTTGACGAAATTGCTGAGAGGAGGAAGCAAACAATGGATATCTGAATTGCTGGTAGCCTCCCCTATATGAAGGCATTCCACGCCCCCTCCTGGCTCGAAAGGAAGGCTTCTGAAACTAGAGTGTAACCAAAGATTTAGCTGTGTCCTTGTTGGATGTAATCAACTGCAATACCTCGTCAATATGCTTGCCAAACAGTGCTTGACCATCAAAAGGAAGTTCTACTATCTTATTCTGCACTTCCGGACAGAATTATGTGGCCTTCAGAGGACAGCCGCATCTGCAAGCTGACAAAACAGTAGTGGCTATATCCATCGCACAATCGATTATCACGGTCTGATGTGCGTTCTCCCTCAAGCAATGTCTTTCTAGCCTCCAATTTAATGTCCTCCGGCAACTGATCAAGATATGGGGCGATGCCAGCCATAATTTCCTATCATATCTGACTAACACTGCCAGGGAGTTAGCCGCTCTTACAGTGAGACTAGACATTGATGAAAATCTTATAGCGATGTTGTCTAATCGTCTGCCCTCTTTGTCAGGAGGTGGGGAAATTGGAGCAGAGGGATTTTTGTATCTTCTCTGGGCTGCTTGTGTTACCACCGAATCTGGATGGGGGTGACCAGTTAAGCATGCTGGGGCATCTTCCGGTGCTCTGTACTTCTTATCCAAGCGAGAATGTACTGTTGTGACTATAGTAGGGTTTTGCATTACCTTCATACCCTCCTCTCATAAGTAACTGACCAATGGCATGGAGCGTACTGACTTCTGAAATGGTTCTTTAAAATCATATAGAAAACAATCAGTTTGCTTGGATGGCACTGGAAGTGCAAAACGCTTAGCTGCTCCTTCCATAAGATTATGGAATCCTCTGATGTCATCTGGAGGTGAATCTACTTTTAGATGTGAAGGAGAAGGAGGAGCTGGAATAATATACTCATCCCATTCCGACTGGTTGTCGAGCAGCTCACCTTCCTCTTGTCCTCCCTCCGATGTCAGTCTCATGTGGTAGGGTCATATCCGGTGTGGCCACATTCGACAGCGGGAGAGTGGTTTGCCTCTAACGTGGGGTGGCCACTCTTGAAACAGGCGATAAAGGAGGTTGAGGTAGCACATGTTCTGTAGGAGGAAAGCGCATACTGTAGTCGGCTAGCATCGCTCGGAGGGCAGATAATAATGAGCTTGGCATATACAAACCCTCCTGATATGGTTGATCACTTGCGTAATACTGTGGATCATAAGTTTTGCTGTACTCCTCATTGTCATCCTGATGTTTACGTTCAACTGTGTGCTGTCCCAAATGGACCCTCCTCATCCGAGTCGTCAACCTCCAAAAGATGTACTGGAATAAGAGGAGTTATCGTACTAGGAGAAGTATGCTCTGGAGGAATTCTTGCTGTTTCCTGCCTTCTGCAGATTTTTTCGTCTGTCGACGAGCTTAGCAATAGAGTCGTAGACACCTTTGTTGGTGGTGTAGTCTGAGCAGTCTATGTTGTCTGCATGGAAATCATAACCGTCAACAACTTCGAGGGGGAAGCTACTGCCGACGGGTTCATCGACATTGAAGACGGCAATGAGGAAACCATGGTTACTGTCACAGACGATGACGACATGTAGGTCTTCGTAGGCGTTTTCCTCGCCGACGGTGGAAGACGGCTCATCAACAATATTGGAGTGGCCGTCGATGGTATTAATCTAGAAACAGTTGTCTATGGTGGAATGGCACTCACCGCTGCTGTCGTCTATGAGGATGTAGTCAACGGTATAGTTTTGGCCAATGGCCTGTCAACTGTAGGAGCAGAGGAAGGCCTCTTAAATGGTTCCAACTTAGATGGCGGTACAGATGATTATTATTTTCTAGGCCTTTCGGAACTGCTGACATGTCCTCTTTTCCGTTTTGAGGAGAACTTGTGAGGTGATGAAGAAGGGCTGCAGCCTTTGTAAGACCCTGAGGTGGTCTTTAGGTAGGCCTTTCTTGGCTGCTCTGATGAAGCAATGAGATCTAGGTCTCTTAGATGACTTTCTGGAAGATGTGGAAGAATCATCGCTGTCTGAATCAGAGACTGGGTTGTCTCTAGATTTGAGTTTCTGCAGCCATATTAATAATCTGCCCTCTCTACCCTTCAGGGTGTTAGAAGAGAAGGTGCGACATACCTTGCAGTCCTTGGCAAGGTGATCTGGGTAAAGGCAGTATATGCAGTCCTGATGAGGGTCTTCAGAGTGTAATCTTTTTTCCCAAAGGTCTTGCAGGATCTGAACAAACACTTCTTTTCCTTGTCAGACATGTTGTAGGCTTTATCAGCAATCAGTCAGAATACGTTTTGATGAGTATAACCTCAGAGTTATGCCAACAGATATGAAGAATAGAGCAGAGCTCTGAGGAGACTCTCTTGCACGACATGCAGTAGAAAATCTGAGGTACTGGAGCTTCTCTCACAAAGGTTCTAGAGGGTGGTGTCGCCTGATTGATGGACCCTTAAGTTTGGTCCTTTTTCTTAAAATTACTGATAGAGTGCTAAACTGAGAGGCCTAGGGGCCTTTAGGTTTAGGCCTATGTTAATACTACTTGATTAAATATACCGGGGGCTCCCATCTCGATGACGGGGAATGATTCAAGCATGTAAATCTATGAAAGTTCCAATACTGGAGTAACTTACAAATCCAAAAGGTGTAGCCCTAAAGTTGGGTACAGCTTTTCCACATGTCTATTGGCAAGCCAAAGCTTGTATTCAGAGTAAAAAAAACAAATTACTTACCTGCACACTGTGTTTGTTTAGTAGTGAGATCTTTCATAGATTCACATGCTTGAATCACTGCAGCTGCTGAGGTAGAAGGCCCATGGTAATTAAAATAAGTAGTGTAAGCAATGCCTTGAAATGAAAAGCATAAACAAGTCACACTGATAAACAATTCACATAATTTTAAAAAGAACCAAACTCCAACCAATAAGAGAACAGCTCCAGCCTCTACCTTCCTCTCAAGGGCCACCGTACCTCAGATTACTTAGCACAAGTGTGAAGGTTACTTAAAAAAGAGAGTGCTATCCAATGCAGTGCGTTCCTATAGAGGGGAAGAGGGACGGTCATATGTGAATCAATGAAAGATATCAATACTACACAACCAACGTGTGCAGATAATGGTAGGGTGTTGGGTGACAGAACTCGGATCACCAGGGGCAGGGTGATGGTGGCAATCAATTGTCCTGTTCACATGGGCCCCTGTCTTGGGCCTGGACCAAGTTCCCAGCAGGACCTCAATCAGTGCTTCGTTGAAGGACAATAGGGGTTCAGATGAGGAAGCCCCAGGCTGAAACATTTCCATCAAGAGAATAGGCTTGAGCACCACAGAGGGAAGTCTGAGGTCAAGGACCTCCGCTGCCCTCTTCACCACCACTGTGTAGTATGCTCTCTCTTACAGTTCTTTCGTTTTTTTTGTGCCTCTTCCCCAAATGTCCAGAGGACTTCGAGTGAGAGGAAGGGGAGTCTTGATCGGGACCGAGGCCTCCTAGGAGTAACATAACTGGCGTCGACTGCCAAGCCACAAGCAGTTCAAGGGACCCCTTCCTCAAAGCTTTCGATGCCATAACCCAGCAGTCCAAGAGTGACTGAGTTGTGGTCATGCTTCAGACACCATAAGCACACCAGATGCAGGTCTGTGACTGACATGGCACGGTGACAGGCACCACACGGCTTAAACCCACCCTTTCTAGATGACATTCTTGCCTCTCTTCGGAAACAATACTAAAAAAAACTTCAACAAAAAGCCTGTCAAAAGAGACAGAGGGGTAGCTCTTCTTTGGAACAGTGCTAACAGGCATGGAAAGAAGGAACTGACATCAGCGCACCTGGGTGGCACCTATCTAGGTGACCACGACATCACTTATGAAGCCAATGACGCTGCTGTGCACAATTGAATGAAGCCACCAAACGGCATGCAGGGGTACTGCTGATGCAAACATGCTCTGGATTCAGTCTGATGCCTGGGAAATTCAAAGGTAAATAATCTGCAGCTAGTCTATCAGATAAGTAACATGTTTTTCTCCACTATTAAAGATTTCAGAGATCCACATGCCAGAATCCAAATAAGTAAGCAGTAACCATGTAATAGAATATTACAAAAGACAGAGGTAGAAAACAGCACATTCTGAATACATTTTAAAATAAATAAATGAATGCATAAGTAAAGGTAGCTCATCTCAATGGAACAGATGGCAAGGAACTCCTTGACCCCACTACTGCAACCACTTTTGTCCAGTTATCTAGAAAATATGTCTGGTGAACGTATGCCTGATGGCCAGTGTAGCTGTGTTGCATATACCTGGAAGACAAACTCCAGCAAACAAGCAATAGGAGAAGACAATCCTTATGGAATGTGCACGAAATTGGACTGTCAATGGTCTTCCAGGTCTTTTTGTGGCAGAAGGCAGCTGAGACCCAGCGAGCAATAATGCTCCTCGATGGAGCTTGTACTCTTCTAGGAGGGGAGAAGACTAGAATAAATTAATCTCACTTTCTAAAAGTGTTTGTTCTTTCAATGTAGAATTTTAGGCATTGGGTCAAATTGAAAGAATGTAGAGCTCTCTCCACTGGATTAGCTGGATTTCTGAAGAAAGTCTTCAAGGTTATTGGTTCACTGGGGTGAAAAATCAGATGAGACTTTAGGAATTAAGGGGGTCATTCTGACCTTGGCGGTCCATGACCGCCATGGCGGAGGGCGGCGGAAGCACCGCCAACAGGCTGGCGGTGCTTCCATGGCGATTCTGACCGCGGCGGTAAAGCCGCGGTCAGAAAAGGGGAGCTGGCGGTTTCCCGCCGGTTTCCCGCTGGCCCAGGGAACTCGCCATGGCGGCGCTGCTTGCAGCACCGCCATGGGGATTCCGACCGCCTTCCCGCCAGCCTGTTTCTGGCGGTGTCCACCGCCAGAACCAGGATGGCGGGAACGGGCGCCGTGGGGCCCCTGGGGGCCCCTGCACTGCCCATGCCACTGGCATGGGCAGTGCAGGGGCCCCCTAACAGGGCCCCACAAACATTTTCACTGTCTGCTTAGCAGACAGTGAAAATCGCGACGGGTGCCACTGCACCCGTCGCACCCCTTCAACTCTGCCGGCTCCATTCCGAGCCGGCTTCATTGTTGAAGGGGCTGTCCCGCTGGGCCGGCCGGCGGTCTTCTGGCAGTCACCCGCCGGCCAAGCGGGAAAGCCGGAATGGGCGCTGTGGTCTTTTGACCGCAGAGCGGTCTTTCGGCGGGAACCGCTTGGCGGGCGGCGACCGCCGACGTCAGAATGACCGCCTAAGTGAGAGGTTGATTTAAAGATGACAATCATCTTTAAAATGCAAATATGGAAGCCTAAATAGTGAAAGCTTCAATCTAACTGATCCTTCTGAAGAATGTAAGGGCTAGCAATAGTGCCATCTTCCAAGAACAATGCTTTAAATCATCAGTATGAATGGATTCAAACAGGTTTCTCATCAGTTAAACTAAAAGTATGTTCAGCTGCCAAGAATTTTTTTTTTTTTGCTGTTTTTTTTTTTTTTATTTAAAGAAAAGCTCTAAATGGTCCTTGTAGAAATTCTTTGATCAATCTACAGGACCACAGACACTTCTGATTTAGAGATCTCCCAAACTTTGAAGCAGCTGCAAGGTGTACCTTGACCAAAGTATGTGATACATCAGAGAATGCCAAACTAAGCAGATACGCTAAAATCTGTTCCTGGGTAGACTTAAAAAGGATGAACGTGTTCTAAGAACACCATACACAAAACAAGTTAATTTACCTTTCATGTTTTCTTAGCAGATTCAGTTTTCACTTGTCTAAAACATCTTAGCTATCATAAGAGATATTTAAGAAAGTTGTGCCCACGAGCCAGGCTGATAAAATGAGTGACTCCAATGTTGGAGGAAAACCCTAACAGTTGTTCGTTGAGAATATTCCCTGAACTGCTTTGAGCAGAATCTGACACTGTTCTGATATTAGAGGTTTTGCGTACCAGAACTGTCTTAGCTGCACTGCAGCCACCACACAATGGTAGAGGACAGAAGGTGTAGGCAAATGTCTCTGTCCACAGTATTTGGAAAACATATCGCATTGATCCTTTGCAGGGATATCTACTAGCATTAAAACAGCACTTGCAGTTGAGGGTGAATATGAATTTGGCTAGAAAATTGACAAGTGGTGCTGACTGAGCTCGCATTTATGGCACCCTTTTAGTATCCTGTGAGAACTGTACGCTCACTGATTGTTCATGCCTGGATCAAGCTCCAGTCTCAAAGGTATCTTTGCATATGACCCACTTCCCGGTCTTCTGGGCCCCAAACAAAATATGTGCAATTTAGATCCTCCTTGCTTGTTGTTGTTGTTGAGGTAAATCATGGTAGTCTTATTGTCTGTACAGACCCGCTCTACAGAGTTTAGAGAAAAGCTCAAAAGTGTAGAGTCACTGCTCTCAGTGCCAGCAAATTTATATGGATGCTGGATGTAAGGAAATGCCTCCTCGGCATGGTTACCCCCTAACTTTTTGCCTTTGCTGATGCTAATTTTTGACTGAAAGTGTACTGGGACTCTGCTAAGCAGGCCCCAGCACCAGTGTTCTTTCCCTAAACTATACCTTTGTCTCCACAATTGGCACAACCCTGGCACTCAGATAAGTCCCTTGTAACTGGCACCCCTGGTACCAAGGGCCCTGATGCCAGGTTTCTAAGGGCTGCAGCATGTCTTATGCCACCCTGGGGACCCCTCACTAAGCACATGCACACTGCCTCACAGCTTGTGTATGCTGGTGGGGAGAAAATGACTAAGTCGACATGGCACTCCCCTCAGAGTGCCAAGCCAACCTCACACTGCCTGTGGCATAGTTAAGTCACTCCTCTAGCAGGTTTTACAGCCCTAAGGCAGGGTGCACTATACCACAGGTGAGGGAATATGTGCATGGGCACTATGCCCCTACAGTGTCTAAGCAAAACCTTAGACATTGTAAGTGCAGGATAGCCATAAGCGTATATGGTCTGGGAGTTTGTCAAACACAAACTCCACAGTTCCATAATGGCTACACTGAAAACTGGGAAGTTTGGTATCAAACTTCTCAGCACAATAAATGCACAATGATGCCAGTGTGCAATTTATTGTAACATACACCCAGAGGGCATCTTAGATATGCCCCCAGAATACCAAGCCGACTTCTAGTGTAGGCTGACCAGTTTCTGCCAGCCTGCCACACACCAGACATGTTGCTGGCCACATGGGGAGAGTGCCTTTGTCACTCTGTGGCCAGGAACAAAGCCTGTACTGGGTAGAGGTGCTTCACAGCTCCCCCTGCAGGAACTGTAACACCTGGCGGTGAACCTCAAAGGTTCACCCCTTTTGTTACAGCGCCCCAGGGCATCCCAGCTAGTAGAGATGCCCGCCCCTCCGGCCACTACCCCCACTTTTGGTGGCAAGGCTGGAGGAGATGAGAAAAACAAGGAGGAGTCACCCACCAGCCCCTAAGGTGTCCTGAGCTGAGGTGACCCCTGCTTTTAGAAACCCTCCATCTTGAGTTTGGAGGATTCTCCCAATAGGATTAGGGATGTGCCCCTTCCCCACCGGGAGGAGGCACAAAGAGGGTGTAGCCACCCTCAAGGACAGTAGCCATTGGCTACTGCCCTCCCAGACCTAAACACCCCCCTAAATTCAGTATTTAGGGGCACCCCAGATCCCAAAAATCAGATTCCTCCAACCTGAAGAAACAAGAAGGGCTGCTTACCTACAAGCCTGCAGAGAAGACGGATGATGACAACTGCTTTGGCCCCAGCCCTACCGGCCTGTCTCCAACTTCGAAAACCGGAAACGAGCGACGCATCCAAGAGGGACCAGCGACCTCTGAAGCCTCAGAGGACTGCCCTGGACTAAAGGATGAAGAAACTCCTGTGAGCAGCGGCCCTGCTCAAAACCAGCTACTTCTTTGCAACAAAGAAAAAACTTCCAAAGACTGCACGTTTCCCACTGGAAGCGTGAGACTTCACACACTGCACCCGACGCCCCCAGCTCGAGATCCAGAGAACAAACACCACAGGGAGGACTCCCTGGCGACTGCGAGCCCGTGAGTAGCCAGAGACGACCCCCCCCGGAACTCCCACAGCAACGCCTGCAGAGAGAATCCAGAGGCACCCCCTGACGCGACTGCCTGTAACAAGGGACCCAACACCTGGACCAAGCACTGCACCCGCAGCCCCCAGGACCTGAAGGAACCGAACTTCAGTGCAGGAGTGACCCCCATGCGACCCTCTGCCTAGCCCAGGTGGTGGCTGACTCGAAAAGCCCCCCCTGTGCCTGCCTGCACCGCTAGAGTGACCCCCCGGGTCCCTCCATTGTTTCCTATCTAAAACCGGACACCTGCTTTGCACACTGCACCTGGCCGCCACTGAACCTCTGAGGGTGTGTTGTGTGTGCCTACTTGTGTCCCCCCCCAGTGCTCTACAAAACCCCTCTGGTCCTCTCCCTCCCCTCCCCCCCCCCCCCCCAAGGGCGCAGGTACTTATGGCAGACTGGAACCGGAGCACCCCTGTTCTCTATAGGCGCCTATGTGTTTTGGGCTCCTCTTTGACCTCTGCACCTAACCGGCCCTGAGCTGCTGGTGTGGTAACTTTGGGGTTGCCCTGAACCCCCAACAGTGAGCTGCCTATGTCCCAGGACTGAGACTTGCAAGTGTTTTAGGGCCAGATGTATCAAGCAATTTTGCATTCGCAAACGGTGCGAATTGCTAAATTCGGCCGTTTGCGAATGCAAAAATGCCTTTCAGAATGTATGAAAGGCATTTGCAGTGCAATTATAAGGAATCGCTAAAATAGTGATTCCTTAAAATTGCGACCCCAATAGGAAATCGCAAATAAGGAATCCTTATTTGCGATTTCTTAAGCACATGTATCGAGCATTTCCTAAATGCGAATTGGGCATTTAGAAAATGCAATTACCACCAACAAAAGTTTGGTGGTAACCATGTGCAAATTTTAAAAATGCATTTTAAATGCATTTTGAAAATTGACATGTAGTGCACACATGCCCCTAAGGCATATGTGCGCTTCACATGTCCGTAAAAATATTTTTGGGGTGCAGCAGAGGGGGCCTTAAGCCCCCAGCACCATGGGATTTGCATTTCCTAAATTGCGAATTCCTAACTGGAATTCGCAATTTAGGAAATGCAAAAACATTCGCAACAGGCCCATAGGTGCAAATGGGGTCGGATTCTCTATTTGCGATTCGGTAATAGCATTTGCGAATTTTAAGAAATCGCTATTACCGAATCGCAAAATTCATACATACCATTTTGCATTTTTCAAATAGCGATTTCTTAAAATTTGCTATTTAAGAAATGCAATTTCGTTTTTTGATACATCTGGCCCTTACTTACCTCCTAATATAACCTTTACTTACCTCCCCCAGGAACTGTTGATTTTTGCACTGTGTCCACTTTGAAAATAGCTTATTGCCATTTTTTTTTTTTTACAAAGACTGTATACAACATTGCTTTTATTCAAAGTTCCTAAAGTATCCAAGTGAAGTACCTTGCGTTTAAAGTGTTTACTGCAAATCTTGAATCTGTGGTTCTTAAAATAAACTAAGAAAATATATTTTTCTATATAAAAACGATTGGCCTGGATTTAAGTCTTTGAGTGTGTGTTCATCATTTATTGCCTGTGTGTGTACAACAAATGCTTAACACTACCCTCTGATAAGCCTACTGCTCGACCACACTACCACAACATAGAGCATTAGAATGATCTAATTTAGCCACTATCTTACCCCAAGGGGAACCCTTGGACTCTGCACACACTATTTCTTACTTTGAAATAGTATATACAGAGCCAACTTCCTACACTGGATTTCTTCTGTGACCGCTATCCACTTACTTCAAGATCTTGTAGATTTGCTCCCAATTACTCCATTGACTTATCAGTAGTCATTACATAGTGAGGGTCTGAGCAAGCAAACATCAGGCCTGTGGATATATTGCTTCTCTGCATTCACCAGGTCATGGTCTACTTCATCTGTGCAGCTATCCCGATAGTCATTGAAAGTTCATTGAGCCTGAACCCATTATTTGTCTAGTTGTCCTTGTGGTTGCCTCATGTAGGAAACAGTTTGAAATGACGGGGATGCAAGACAACATAATTCCTCAAGAAAGACTTGTATTTTTTAATTGAAGTGGACCTTCTTTTCGATAGGGAAAATGCTAGAGATATCCATTTAATGAATCCTTCCCTCTGTTGGAAAGGCTTTGCATAAAGTTGTATTGGGAATCACATCCAGGAAGGTTAGTCTTCTGCTAGGGCAAAAAGAGGATTTTTGTCTGTCATGTTTCAGCCCAATGTCCTCTAAGATTTGGAGATAGACGCTTGTGGACTGTTTCTCTGGCTGAAACCAGGGTGCCTTTCTTAGCAAATCAACTAGTTATGGAAAGAACTGGTGACAGATTCTTCTCAAATAAGCTGCAATCAGTACCATAAATTTGGTGAAAGTTTGTGGGACACACTTCAAACACAAAGTAAGGACTCTGAATTTATAATGGCATTGGCCCACTCAAACCTCTGGTATTTTTTGTGTTGCTAATGAATAGAATATTGAAATATGCATTCTGGAGATATCTTGAGTTCAACAATTGCAGAATATCCTGCGAAGTGACCATCCTCAACAATTGCGTTTTTCAAATGTTTGCTTAAATGTCCCAAGTCCAACACCTGTATCCATTTGCCGGATCTCTTCTTAAAGAGGAAAACATCTGCATAGAAAACTGTTTTGGTGAGTGACCGGGACTTACTATATGGCTTTCTTGCATAAGAAAGACCATTTCCTTTTTTTTCCTTTAACAGATGTCGATACTTCCTCCTGCAAGGTGGATTTTGAGGAAGTTTTTGAATAAATTTGAGGGTGTGACCATATTGAATTAGGTCTAACACCTAGCTATCTGAAGAGATGGTACTCCAGTTGCTATAAAAGTCGGAAACATTTTTATTCTCCAACGGAGAAAAGGTAGGGATGGTGACCAATGCTGAAGGATTGTCACGGACGTCTTCTTGTTTCCTGTTCTTGACCAGTAACTGTTGTCTTCCATCTAGAGGTTTACCTTGAATAGGCAGAGTTCTGTATTCTTGCTGTGAATACGGATTACATAACCTTGTTAAAACTGTTGATAGAGTTTAAATGTAATGGAAGCCTACTTCGATCGAATACTGTCACCTACCTCTGACTCCCCGATGAAGCTGATAACAAGGTTGCTGTTAAATCCTACCCGGAGACCCAGCTGTGTCAGATTTTATTGTCTGGAGCGCATCTTCAATATGTTTCCCAACTAAAGCCTTACCGTCTAAGGGCATGTCCAGAATCTTTGATTGAACCTCTGGTCTGAAAGATGTTTCCATCAGCCAGCCTTGACTTCTTGATACAGCTGCCCCAGCTTCCTGTCAAAAACCCATAGAAGCTATGTCCAGTTTTAGCTTCTTTACGTTTGTCTCCTGGAAACACGTCTATGACTGCCCCAAATCAGACCACAGAAAATGAGAAGGCACAGGTCTAGAATCAGATGAAGGTCTCTGTCCTTCTTAGGCACCAGAAAGTAGTGGGCATAGCAACCACAACCTACTTCTGATACCAGCACCTTCTCTGAGACTCTTTTGGCCAAGAGTACTAACACTTCCTAATGGAGCGTGAAGCGATGGTCCTCCGCCAGCTTGTCGTAAGTAGGTGGCATGGGTGAGGGTGTTTTCACAGAGGAGAGGTAGTAGCCCCCTTGAACAAGCAGCAAAAACCCACTGGTCAGATGTTATTGACTTCCAGTGGTGCAGGTGATTATGTATCCTGCCTCCCAATGGATGCCCAATATGGCTGGATGGCAAGTTAAAAGAGGTTTGGAAGT
This sequence comes from Pleurodeles waltl, assembly GCF_031143425.1. Classification (NCBI taxonomy): domain Eukaryota; kingdom Metazoa; phylum Chordata; class Amphibia; order Caudata; family Salamandridae; genus Pleurodeles; species Pleurodeles waltl. The sequence continues at coordinate 1,029,031,597 of NC_090449.1, read as the reverse complement.
TGTGGCAGCCAAGGAGGTAGTGAACTGGCTCGGCGTCTGACTAACTACCCCACATGGTCTGTGGGATCTGCACCACTGGCCACAAAAAGATTGTGTGATTTGTTGGCTGTGGTGGCAAGGTGTGTAAAGATGCATCTGAAAGCCCCTTCCGTGGCCACAAAATGGGGGAGGTTGGGGGCTAGTGGAGGATGCTGAGGTTGGCAAAGGACCATGGAAAGCCCAAGGACTTGGCTGCAGCCTTGCTGTCCTTAAAGCACTTCGGGCTGAGTCCACCTTCTCTTGGAACAGACAGGAGCCATCAAAGGGCATGTCCATGAGCGAGGCATTGACATCTGAATAAAAGCCAATGGTATTTAACCACGTGGCACCTAAAGGCCACCAACGATGAAATAGCTCTGCCCAGCGATGCTATTGTAGTAAGCCCACATCTGATGATGAACTTGGCTGCATCCCTCCTACCACCATTTATTTGAATAAGTATGGCTGGGGCCTCTTCGAGACCATTGACAGCACTTGTCCAACCAAGTCCCAGATGGTATGGGAGCATCAGCCCAAAAGGCATGTGGTGTTCACAGACAGCAGTCCTAGGCTAACAGAAGACAACATCCTCTTCTCGAAGGTATTCTGCCTTTTGGATTCCCTGTCTGGTGGAGTGGTAGGGAATGCACCAGGGTTGACTTTGGAGGTGGAAGCTTGGACCATCAATCGCTCCTGGGTGAGATGTGGGTTGAGGAAACTAGGGCCTTCAAGGGTAGGGTGATGGCGACGGGCAATTGTCCTATGCACAGGACCCTGTGCAGGGCTTGGACCAGGCACAGAGTAGGAAGTCAGTAAGAGCTTCATTGAATGAGAGTAATGGTTTGGTGGGGGCAACTCCCAGATGAACCATGCAATCAAGACACTTGTCTTGATTGCCACTGAAGGCAGCGTATAGTCCAGGACCTCTGTCAACCTCCACATCACCATTGCAAAAGAGGCACTCTCCTCCATAGCCATGGTAATGGGGAGAGACCAGGCCAGTGTCTGGGAAGGTGTCTAGTCCATTGGCAACCACCAGACACTCATACCATCTGTTCTCAGAATTGTTTACAGACTGGTATCCAAGGGTTCGCAGACCCCTCTCAATCATCACCGAAGGCAGTCATAAGAATAAGGCACTGACTGCCCCTGAATGGTGCCTGCATTGGGCGATGCCCATCCCGCTCTATATCGAAGCTGAGAGTGAGGATGGGGATTGGTGTCACAGCTGGACATCGGTGGCACTGAGGAAGGTCGCGTTGCTCAATTGATGCTTCTCCCCATCACTCAATGGATCCCTGAGGCCCGACTGGCCCCAAGGGCGAACCTGCCAGCTGAAGACCAGTAGGAGCCCGTCCGCAACTGTGGGGCCCAGAGGGTGTCTAACATCCCCAAAATTAGGTGCATCACCTAAACAAAAAATCCCTTACTTGGGTGGGGGTCACTCCAGCTCCTAGAAATTCAAGGAGGCGGTCCAGAAGCAGAGATCCATTAACATGGCATGCTGTTTTAAAAAAACAAAAACAAAAAAAAAAACGGTATGTTCGCCCTTCAGAGAAAGGCAGAAAACTGTTCTCTGATCGGCTGGAGTTTGGTTCTTTGTAAAATCATGTGAAATGGTTACCAATGCCACTTGTTTAAACTTTTCAATGCATTGCTCTTCACTACAATTACTGTGGGACTTCTACCTTGATGACAGGGAAGATTAAACCATGTAAATATATGAAAGATTCAATAAGGGAGAATAGATACGTTTCTGTTTCCTGAGGAATTTATAACAATTAATCTTCCTAACTGCCATTCAAAGTCCCACTAAATGAATAACTCATTATGAGCAGTTTATAGATAACTTTATTTAAAACAGGGAAATATATCTGCAAGTGGCAGAAAAGTAGGTCTCCTTGTAAGTACATCCACATGAGATTTTGAGTGCCACCGGGAAGTGAAGTCTTCTGAACAACTCCACACAACGTACATGGGCTATTGGGAATGATGTGGAAATAGTACACTTAAAGTTGGGTTTAGAGAGTTAATGGTCCACTGGAACAAGGTCTGAAGTAAATATATGTTATTAGCAAAATATTTGGTCTTTGTTAAAAAGCCCCTTCCATTCCTCTTTGGGAATATTTCTTAAGGAGTCTTAGAAGCGGCCAAGTCTGACAAACAATTAGTCCAATATTCTTAGTTTTTTTTTTCTTATCTAGATAATGAAACAAAATTATCTCGCTGCTGGGGAATACAGAGAGCATGCCACTAGAGAAAGGTTACTTGAACATGGGAAGGGTAACAGCAATAGACTGATTAATGTGACATTGTGAAACTACCTTAAGCAAAAAAACTAAAAAAATACAGATGAGTTCTCAAAACCACCCTGTTAGATGAAAGAATCTATTGAATTCAACAGATGTAATTGCCTGTAGCGTGCTAATCTGATGTGTGGAAGTATTCTCAAGAAGACAGTCTTTCACAATAGATGCTGCAATGAAGATTTGAATGGGAAAGAATTTTGAAATCACCAAATTTAATTCAAGAGGAGGAAAATGTTTTTAGAAAGGAGAAAATACTTTCTTCTAATCCTCTGGGAAATCTTTAATAAATGTTATCTCAGAAATTATTTTTTGATGAGTCCATTTCTATAAGATGGTATAGCTGTCAAGTGGAGCTTTACTGAAGCGAATTGAAGCTTAGCTAAAGCTAAGTGGAGTAGGTTCAGAGAGAGGATATGATCTTGGAAGTAAATTGAGTTTTGTCCTTGCTGCTGACACTATAAGGAGAACCTTTACTACTCAAAAGCATAAAATGCTCTTGTCGAAGGCCTTTTGCATTCCTTCAGACTCTTCATATATGGTTGAGGGAAAATTAAATGTCTAAACTATCTGAACTTAGGAATCATATTGTCAAACTCAATACCACCAGGTCTGTGTACAACAGCTGTCCTTGAAGTATATTTAATAAGCTTGTATGGAAGACTAATGCGTGGCTTTTTCCTGGAACAATATGGAGAGGATCTAGGCACCACTGCTGTCTAGGCATTTTAGGAGCAATGAGGATCATAATTGCTTGTGGTTTCAAAAGGACCAATGGTATCAGAAAAATAGGTGGAAAAGCAAGCACAAAGAAAAGTCCTTAATCAGTTTATCAAAAGGGCATTGCATATGGAGCTAGTTTTCATATTCTAGAGATGAAGCTTGGGAACTTGGTGGGTGTCCTGTAAGTGGCAAACTTGTCTGCCTACAGGAACCCTCACTCCGAGAAGACATCTAAAAGAATGCTATCTTCTGTGACCTGTTCATGGTTTTCCTCAAAGAGCTTGCTGACTTTGCATTAATGGTAGATTGCTTTTACTGAGAGATTCCTGGATTCCTTGCAAGAGCCATGTTCAGAATTTCTGTGCCTACAGAGAAAGGGCACATTTGTTCAGAAAGTGCACTGTGGTGGTGGTGTTTGACAATGGACAGAACTCTAACTCTAGTTATGTATCTGCCATCTCTGCCTGAACTAAATATGATGCCCTGAGATCCAGAAAACATCATGTAGGACAACTTCTCTTTTTCTGACCATAGATACTGAACCAATAAGGTGCCCAACTGGGCTCTCCGGCCCACAAGGGAGTTGTCTGTGACAATCATTTGAGGTGGAAGGTTTTGTACAAATGAAACTACTCAAGCCAGACTGAAACTCTTGCATCACCATGAGATCACCACTAGAAACACGGAGCGTATTGTTCTACCTGTTCTCACATTTGATTCACTGATTCTCCAGGCGTTTCTGTAGCAGTCTCATATGTAGTTGTGCATTCTGGATGAAGAAGTTAATTACCATCAGTAATGCCTTATCTGGCAAAGAGTGCATCTAGCTGCGGATTCCTTACCTTAGAATTATCTCCAGGCATCAGACTGGAGCTGGAATATTTTCCATGAGCAGTACCCCTGCACGCAGGCATGTGGCGTCAATCAGCTCCATGTGGCGTCATCTGTGCCAGAAGCAACATACACAATTCCTATATAGACGCCACCCCAGCACGCTGATGTCAGTTTCTTTTTGTGACTTGCTATGCCAGGAACACGGAGCCACGAAAAACACTGACCACTGGTGTGCAAAACTAGGACCCTGAAAGGGGAACAGCCCCATCCCTAGAAATCTTTTTGCAGAGCAGGGAAGATGGGTGGGTTGGTAAGGAATCTGCAGTTAGATAGAATTACTACCAGATAAGGCGTTGGCGAAGATAAGTAACTTGTTAATTTGATAGATACTTCTAGCCACAGATTCCTTACCTTAATAGATACCCAACCAACACCACCCCAAAGGTGGGTCTGCAAGCCAGTTTCAAACCTAAAAGTCCTGCAGGACTGAACTGCCAAAATGCCCATCCTTACAGTCCTGACTGTCCAGGCAGCAGTACTTGGTAAAGTGTGCAGGGATACCCACATTGCTGTCTGGCAGATGTCCAGGACTGGAACTTCACATGCTAATGCAGTGGTTGAGGAGTTAGTTCTGGTGGAATAAGCATGTACACCCTCACAGGGCTGCTTCTTGGCCAATGCGTAGATTTTAATGTAGGGCACAATCCATCTTGAGATGGTCCACTTTTGCACAGTTTTTCCCTTCTTCACTCCAACATACTCCACAAAGAGGTCATCCACCCAGAACTCTTGTGTGGTGAAGGTAGAACAGCAACTTTCTTTCTGGGTCCAGATGGTGGAGTCACTCCTCTTCTTTAGAGGAATGCAGCTGTGCGTAGAAAGTAAGCAGGGTGATTGACTGGCCTACATGAAAAGGAGTGATGACTTACGGTAGAAAGGAAGCTCTAGTCTGGGGAACCAGCTTGTCAGGCTAAATGTTCCAGTATGGAGGCTTAGATAATAAAGTCTGAAGCTCACTGACCCTCCGGGCTGATGTGATTGTCATCAAGGCTATTTTGATAAGGAGCCTGAGAGGACAGTTGTGAGGGCCCAAAGAGAGCCTACATGAGGACAAGATTAAGGTTTGATTGAGGCATAATAAAGGGAGGAGGAGGAAACATATGTTACAAACCTTTCTAGAACCTGTATGGAATAGGGGATTTTAAGACATATGGCTAGTCAGGAAACCGCAAAAAGGCTGATACTGTGGAAAGATAACCCTTTAAGGTGCCCAGAGCAGACAACGGAAAGAATGAAGAGAAGAACCTGGGAAAGGGGAGTAGAAAAGTGGATGATCCCACTTTTCTGAACACCATGCCACAAACCTGTCCCAATGGCAGGAGTAAACTATTTTGTTGGAGTGACACCTAGCTCCAAGAAGGCTGAACATTGCAAGGTTCAGTTGGAGAAACCTCCCCTGCTGTCAGAAGATCCTTTCAAAGAGGCAGCCTGTTCGGAGGACTGATAGCCATGCTCAACAGATCGGGATACCAAGCTCTCCAAGACCAGCCATGGGCCTCAAGGATGACTTGGGCCCAGTCGGTCCTGATCTTCTTGAGAACTCAGGGAAAAAGTGGTGCAGAAGGCCTCACCTCCACTCTAGATGAAAAGCACCTCTGAGCGAGAGCTGTCTTGGAAAATCCAGCGCGCAAAACTGCTGACATTGTACGTTTTTGGCAGTGGCGAACAGATCTATCCAATGTTCTCCCCCCTGCTGAAATGGACCTTGCACCAACTCTAGAAGGAGAGGCCATTTGTGATCCGCTAAGCATCTATGGCTGAGTCTGCCCCCACTGGCATTCAGGGAGCTGGACAGGTGTTGAACCACCAGGGATATACCTGGATGTTACAGCCATGTCCAGAGATGCAGGACCTCTTTCTGTTTTTTGCAGCACCACATGGTGGTGGTGTTGTCCATGAACACGTGTAGTATCCTTCCCTTGTTGGAGGACAACGGTTTTTATGCCAGTCGGATAACCCAAAGCTCCAGAAGATTGATGTGGAGTACAGATTCCACTGCATCTGTCATTCATTAAGTTGATTTCGGAATCTTTTTCCATAAAACATACATACATTGTAATAACACAGATCAGTAGTAAAAGATAAAAATAAAAAAAACACCACAAGTCAATAATTCCCTAAATAGCAATTATAAATGGCAATTATAAAATTACAAACACAAGGTGTTCATTCAGCTAAAAAGGAACAGTTTCTTTCACAATACTGTGGCATTTACACACAAACAGAGAAAAGACAAGATCACCCATGTTTTTCAAGAGAGAACTAAGCAACACAGAAATATACTGATAAAGGATTCTCCTTGGCTAAGCAAACTGTCTTCTGATGATACACAGAGGGTTGCCTGAAGTGCTCTCTGGGTATCTTTTCTGCATAAGCCAAGCAGCATATAGGCACTTGGCAACACTAATTACTACCACTTCTCTGGTGTCAGACTTCAGAATTCTTAGGGCACCTTGTATTGCATTGCAATTTACACAGTAGTAGTAGGATCTCCTTCTTGCAGGGGAGCATATAGGTCTTGCAGAATTGGAAAAAGTGGTATGTACTCTCAGGCACAAGCCTACAAGCAGGGCAAAGTTTGGACAGGTCCTGATTACATCTCCAAATAGTGGGGAAACTAAAACTAGGAAGAGACCCATATCTTAATTTTAAGTACACCTGCTTTGGCAGGGGGCTTGATATCTTGTCAAAGGAAGTCTCCTAGGCTGGGCCTATTCTGTGGTTTAAGAATCTATTGGTCAGACTACCTGTCTTGCAACGCTTAATCCCCTCCCTCCAGAGATATTCTCCAAGCCTATCTTTTATCAGCTGCTTGGACGTAACAGAAGCTTCCTCTAGGTTATCCCTGAGTGGGAAGAGGTCTAGTGAGTAGAACATGTTCTTAATATATGCCAGCCGGGTGATTCTTAGGTAGCCCTTAGAGGTTACACTTTTCCTGGGAAGATATCTATAAGGTTCTAGTTCTTCAGTAGACCAGGTGGTGCCAAAACAATAAGGATCTTAGCTGAACAGTGAACAAAATTGGTTAAAGGCCCATGTCTAGCAGTAATGCAAGCTGGGGAATACTTTGTGGTAAATTATCTAGGGCTCTAAGGAATTTATTTGACCAGAATAAAGTCATTTGTGCTTGCATGGCCCCAGAGTTCAACGCTGTGAAGAGAAGAGCTTTAAGATTTAACTTTATAAATTTCAACTGCAGGGGAAAGGTTTCTGGATTTGGCCCTCTAACTGGTATTCTAAAGGGTCCAGTGAGCCCTCATTCTTCCCCATGACCTAGCCCTTCAGAATAAGGCTCAGACGCCAACCTAAGCCACGTGGGTCCTGTCCGTGTCTGAATGGGCGTCTGTCAACTTCATTCTGGCTCCATGTCGGAATCGGGTATCCGAATGGGGCTGGCTCCACTGGGAGGATCAACGTTGGGGGGGAAGGTCGCAGTGGCATGACTGGCACCAGTTTGGATCAGTGATCGGAGCCCGATGGGGGCCCCTCTTGCCCCAGAGGGCCCTAAAAGGCACACCGGAGAGGTCGGCCTGCTCAGGAACACAACAAATGGCCCAGTAAAACTATTTTGTTTGAGAAGGGGTTGCTCTGGCTCCCGGAAAAGCAGGGAGGCGCAGAGTCTGCCCTGGCAACGTCTTCAAAGAACCATGCCTTGAGCGCTGATGTTCTATCGTCGTGTCAGCTGGGAAAAAGTGGAAACACACTGACTCCTTGTGCCTCTTGCTTGAGTGTCCTGAGGACTTGGGGCTCCTGGAGCAGTCCTGTTACATCCCTCTCAACTGGAACCCAGATCCTGATGCGGCGTCGCCTGCTGGGCCGCTAGCAGCAGGGCCGGCTTTAGTGCTGGTGGCACCATGTGCAACAGTCTTTTTTGGTGCCCCCCCCATAACCCCATGACCACCTCCTCGGATTCCCACACTACCACCCGGCAAGTGTGCCCCTTATTTCTCCATAGCCCCCCTTTCACATACATTCATTTAAAGTGCTTATAAAAGGCTGGCTTTACTAATCCACTCAGCTATCCACATAAAATATAGTTATATTCTTTGCAGCAGGCATACAAACCCTCTGCGCTACTTAATGACAAATCAAAACTACCGCTGGACAAAACTCCCACCTCTATCCCTAACAGGAACATTAAGACAAGCGGTATCTTGACATTTTAATTGGTTCCTGAAGGCTGGACGCCCAAGGAACCTTTCAGCAGGTGCTTTCAAATCGCAAGTTAAATAAGTTACAACTAAACACAGCGTCCGCCTATGGCCAGCTACCCCCCACAACTCTCCCCCACCCGCCCAAGTCCAGGCCTGCTCTAAAGCTGGCCCTGGCTAGCAGCTCCCTCAAAGCCTTCAGTGTCATTGCCCGGCAGTCCAAGCACGACTTGAAGTCGCAGTCGTGCTTGAGATACTAAGCGACATGGTGCGGTTACAGATGCCACACAGTTTAAAACCTATCTTCCTCAAAGACATCTTCAACACACCAGGAGAAAAATTCCACAAAAACAGAGTTAACAAAACATTGAAAAAAAATGTGTCAAAAACCGACAGAAGTAGCTCTTCTCCAGATCAGCGCTACATGGCATGGAATGAAAACAACTGACGTCACAGCGCAAAGGTGGCCCCATATAGATGATGCGCATGTGACTTGTAGTGCAGACACAACTGCGCAGAGCCAACCAACGCCACCTACCCGCACATAAGGGGTAGAGCTCACAAAAAAACTTCCGGATCCAGTCTGATGCCTGGGGAATTCAAAGGCAATGTGGCTAGAAGTCTCTATCAGACAGATTCTTTAATATTCATAATGTGTCTATCGTAGATATTTTAATAGTCCATTTTAATGCTAAAACAACTAAATTGTCTGGTTGATCTTGGCACATCATCCAGTAGGACTTATTATTAGCCCCTTCTGTTGATTCTATGTCAGGACCGGAGGCGAGGATTATGCCTTGCTTTCTTCACTTTAATGAATGAGCAGCCAAGTAATTGAAAACAACTACAAATCCCATGAACCATTGGGAAAATGAGTACAGATATAACCAATGAACTGTAGGAATTTTGTCCAATCAGCAGAGAATAGTCTATAATGTAGTCCTTTGTCTGTGTTCAGTCTTCCTCTTTCTTCGCTGCTCGCAGCCGAGATAAGTCGTTTTTTCACTTGCTCTCTAAGTTTTTTGCATATTTAATACTTGTTTATTGTTAACTTGTTGAATTTCATTGTTGAAATTGTTTGACTCGCGGGAGCGTTTTTTCGCTCCTTTCGCGTTTCCCCTTCTGGTGCACATACCTTCCCGGCAACCGTTAGAGGGCGCTTGCCGGGAAGGTAACCATAACGACACAACAACGAACGACGACACGCGCTGTCAAACGCCCGCCTTCTCCTCAGAGCGCGTCGGAGGCTATTTCATCGACGCGCTCGCTTGCAAGTTCGTTGTTTTGTGCCATTTAAAAGCATTATTCCTGCCTGGAGAGTGACGCCCTGTGCTGGGTCTGTATTTCCCATTAAAAAAAAAAAAAAAGAAAGGCTTGGACGCCCCGTTTTTTCTCAGGGGTCTGTAGAGTTTGGTGATTTCTTTTAACTCTCATTATTACATTTTCTCCCAGGCAAGCAACAAAGGTTGCTTTGAAACCCCTTTATTACTCAAAGTGCACTGGGGTGAGTTTGTCCCTGGCGTTAGCCATTTCCAAGTGAGTGTTTACACTCTTTTCTATTTTCAACTGACGCCCAGTTGTATATAATATATATATCTCTACATATACATTAAAAAAAAAAAAAAAAAAAGGGAAGTAAGAAGAAACTTCTAACGATATTCTTTAACATGGATATGGATCCTAATGAGGAGGAGGAATTTTTTGATGCGGTGGACGCGTCCATTTATAGGGCCGTCTCGGAAGCAATAGGTCCCCTTGAGGACAGACTCTCGCAACAAATAGCGCGCGAATGCGCAAAATTCTCATCCCCTCCTGTGATTCCTTCCACCTCAACGGCATCCAATGATATTTTGGTGGACGCACCTCCAGTTAAACGTCCTCGTGAATCAGGTTTTGATGTAGACCTTTTTGATAGGGTCAAGAACTCTATGAGTACTCCTTCGGGTTCTTCTATTCCTCTAATCTCCTCAAGGCCCCGGTCACCAATCCTCTCTCACAGTGATTCGTCGGGGGATCAAGAAGCGGATGCTAGTCCATCCAGATCTTGGCTTCCTTCTGGATCGCAATCTGCTCCCCAGATTTCAGATATGTTAGATCCTGATGATATTATCCATCCTAGGTCATCTGAATGGGCGCCATCTGACAAAGTGGCAGCTTATGTGGCAGCACGTATAAGAAAGCCACTGGAGAAGGATTCTCGTAATTGCCTCCGGGCGTCCGCGGCCATCCTTGGCGGATAAGGTAGCCGTCACTCCAGATCTGGATCCCAAAATGTCTACTTTTCTGCAGAAATTTGTAAAGGATCCCAAAAAAGGGATTGATCGTTCTTGGAGAGCATGTCAGGACAAGCTTTTGGACGTCCTGGGACCCTTGACAAAGATTTTGGACATAGTGGAAGATGTAAAATCTTCAGAAGCTGTAATTTCTCCTGAGGTTCTTTCAGGATGGGCACAACGCGCTATCATTTTTTGGGGAAATGCTAACTGCGCCCTTTCCACCGAACGTAGACGTTCTTTGTTAATTAAAGTGGACCCGAAACTGGGGGATCTGGCTGATTCTGAGGCAGGCCCAGTAGCGCAAGGAGGTTTGTTCGGGGAGCCTTTTATAAAAGAATTAGGAAAGTTTGTAAACACTTTCACGTCCTTGGACAGGGCACATTCCTCAATGAAAAAGGTTTTTCCCACCCGTTTTTTCCATGGGGCCGGCCGAGGAAGGGGCCGCTCGTCCGGCCGCCCACAATCAACCAACTCCTTCAGGGGGCAAGGCTCCAGGCAGAATCAGTTTCAAGATCAGAACCGATTTGCCAACTTCTACCCGACAAGAGCCAGACGTTTCAGGCATCGTGGTGGCAGAGGATCTTCAACAACCTCTTATGGTAAGTGTTCTCCCTTCTTCCCTTCTAAGAGTAGGGGGTCGTTTGGCGAGTTTTATCCACGTATGGAATCAAATTACACAAGATGCGTGGGTCCTTCAAACAATTCAAGGTTTTCATATAGAGTTCGTGGGAACTCCCATGCAAGGTTCACTTCCAAAACCCCTAGTGTTCTCTTCGGAGGATTCCCTTTTAGTAGACACCGAAATTTCAGCTCTACTACAAAAACATGCCATTTGTCCAACATCCCTACATCCGAGGGGCTTCATAAGCAACATCTTTTTAGTGGACAAAACAGATGGCGGTCGACGACCAGTCATCAACCTAAAAGAGTTCAACGAGTGGCTAGTCTACCGCCACTTCAAAATGGAGGGAATTAATCTTCTTCGAGATGTTTTGCGGCCCCTAGACTGGATGGCTCGTCTCGACTTAAAAGACGCATACCTTACTATTCCTGTCTATCCACCCCACAGGCGTTTCCTTCAGTTTTTTTGGGGCGATCAAACTTTCGAATTCACTACCCTTCCATTCGGTCTTTCCTCAGCCCCGTGGTGTTTCACCAAGGTTCTCAAACCAGTGGTGGAACACCTCAGGGCTCAGGGAATTCGGTTAATTGTTTATCTAGACGACACTTTACTTCTGGCTCAGTGTCCCAAACAACTTTCAATGCACCTTCAGACTACCGTCAATTTGTTGCAGTCCCTAGGGTTCATTATAAACGAGGCCAAGTCTCTTTTAATTCCTTCTCAAAAACTGGTTTTTCTGGGTTTCACCATCGATTCGGTATCCGCGACCTTAAGCCTCCCATCCCGCAAGATGACGAAAATACGTCACGAACTTCGTCGTACCTTGGTCAAACACAAGGTCTCTCTACGTCAGATTGCCCGCCTCATAGGGCTTCTCTCTTCCTCTATTCAGGCAATTTTTCCGGGCCCTCTGCATTACCGAGCTCTTCAAAGGCTCAAGGCAACTCACCTTCGAAAACGACTATCGTATTCTCAAAAGGTGATTCTTTCACAAGAAGCGGTGGAAGAAATTCGTTGGTGGCTTTCGCATATGGAGGCCTGGAACGGCAGAGCTATTTTCGGTTCGGCTCCAGATTTGGTTATAGAATCGGACGCCAGCAGAGTAGGTTGGGGTGCTCGGTGTGGCAATTTTTCTACCGGAGGCACGTGGTCACTACAAGAGCAGAACTTACATATAAACTGTCTCGAATTACTAGCCGGTTCATTTGCAGTCAAATGCTGGACAAAAGATTCTATCAAATCGAACGTCCTCTTGAAGATGGACAATGTTTCCGCGGTCCGATATATCAATCATCTAGGTGGCTCGCGTTCCGAAACACTTTCCAATCTGGCGTCCAGTTTTTGGCAGTATTGCCTGGATCATCAGGTTTCTGTGACAGCACAATATCTCCCGGGAAGCCAGAATCAGATTGCGGACTTTCATTCTCGACATCTCAGGGATTCCAGTCCATGGAAACTTCATCCACAAGTTTTTTCCTTTCTGTCCCAACTTTGGGGACCGTTCTCGATCGATCTTTTTGCTTCCAGACTCGATCACCAGGTTCCCAGATTCTTCAGCTGGAGACCAGATCCTTTGGCAACAGCTACGGACGCATTTCTGCAAGATTGGAGTCTGGAGACAGCTTACGCTTTTCCTCCTTTTGCGATGATTACCCGAACATCCGCACAGGTACGGCGCCAATCGGCGTCCATTGCGATCATAACTCCAATTTGGAGGTCTCAAGTGTGGTTTCCGGTTCTTCTGGAACTTTCTTGGGATTTTCCAATCCGACTCCCCCTGTTTCCCTCGCTTCTTCTCAGTCCGAATGGTACCCCTCACCAGATGGTCCTCGAGGGCTCTCTAGCCTTGATGGCGTGGCGGATTTCCGGGGACGCTGGTCGGTGTCGGGACTTTCGCGACAGGCTGAAGAGTTATTATCCAAAGCATGGGCCCCCAGCACTTGTAAACGCTATAGATCTGCGTGGGGAAGATGGTCCCGTTGGTGTTTGCGAAGGGGTTTTAATCCCGTGGAGACAGACATAGTTCATATACTGAACTTCCTTGCTGACCTGGCTTCCAAAGGTCTGGCTTATCGTTCTGTTAATACTTATCGTTCTGCGATTTCAGCTGGACACGTAACTGTTGATGGTCTCCCTGTGGGCGAACATAAATTGGTCTGTCGACTTCTTCGAGGTATAAGACTATCTTTACCTCCAGAACCCCGATACTCTTTCCTTTGGGACGTTAATCAAGTTCTGAACCTCTTCTTATCTTGGCAACATAATCACTACCTTTCCAGGAAGGAGCTGTCAGCTAAACTAGCCATGTTACTTTGTCTCATTTCTTGTAGAAGAGTCTCTGATGTTCGTGCTCTCGACATCTCCCACAGATCCTTTACTCCTTCAGGAGTCTCGTTTACATTAGGTAGACGCACAAAAACTAATACTAGAATTATATCTTATCCGATTTTTCCTGACGCTCCAAAACTATGTGTAGTTCAGTGCCTTAAAGCATACGAGGACATGTCCTCCGAACTCCGTCCTTCTGGTGAACATCAACTCCTTATCTCATTACGTAAACCTCATAGAGCTGTTTCTTCCCCTACTATTGCTCGTTGGGTTCGTTGGGTCATGAATGAAGCAGGCATTGACCTTTCCCTTTTTGGTGCGCATTCTGCTCGTGGAGCCATGGCCTCTAAGGCCTTCCACTTAGGTGCTCGTCTTGAAGACATCATTAATTCAGCAGACTGGTCGTCAGAGTCCACCTTCAAAAGGTTTTATTTTAAACCAGTTCTGAACATGGCACAGCTGGTTATCGATGAGCTTTAAACTAGCATAATCCTCGCCTCCGGTCCTGACATAGAATGAAAAATTTCCTAGCTATCGTAACGGAAAGTTTCAATTCTATTAAGGACTCGGAGGCGAGGATTATCCCACCCTTCATCACCTTTATAAAACTACAAAGTTTAAATGAACCCACCCCGTATGTAGTAAGTAGCTTATGTTTCTTTTTCTATAGAGATTTCATGTTTCTATTTAGACTGCATTTAAAAAAAAGAAAAAAAAAAAAAAAAAGAAAAGTGTATCCTTTTATTTTATACGATATTTACCTAGTTTCAGAATGAATGTTTGTCCTCAAACCTATTTTATTGTTCATAGGATCGGATTCTACAAAACAAGAAGCTTCATGATGGTTCCTTGACTGCTCGCGCTTCGAAAGAGGAAGACTGAACACAGACAAAGGACTACATTATAGACTATTCTCTGCTGATTGGACAAAATTCCTACAGTTCATTGGTTATATCTATACTCATTTTCCCAATGGTTCATGGGATTTGTAGTTGTTTTCAATTACTTGGCTGCTCATTCATTAAAGTGAAGAAAGCAAGGCATAATCCTCGCCTCCGAGTCCTTAATAGAATTGAAACTTTCCGTTACGATAGCTAGGAAATTTTTCATTACGACACAGTAATTCTCTACATGGCATCTTAGACAAGTCCCAATTTTTAATACTTTCATTAGGAAATGGCTCATTTGTATATAAATAAATATATCAATATTGAAACAGCGTACTTACTAGGTTATCAAGTCACAAAGGGGGACAAATGGATGGCCTTCAAATAGTTGGCCAACATTTTGAAGGCTGGTTTATGCCCGTCATCAGAAACATGAGAAAAAGAAGGAAAGTCTGGATTATCCCAAAGGGATACACAAATATGTTGGCAGAAGGAATAGCAAGGGAAACCTTTGTATTTTGCCGAATGATAGAAAAAAAATAGACAGGGTCTAAAATTGGGTCCACCTGAAATAACGTTAAAGCCTGTTCTAGAACCCAGAACTCATGTTAACATGTGATCTTAGAAAGTCGATCAGCAAAAGCAACCCTACAGAAAAAATATTAGGATGGGAAGATCCCAGCCACAAACGTAGCCACCTCTATATATAAGCAGCTGGAGAAAGCAAAGTGTCCTACAAGGGTGTTAATATTGCCAAATAAACCGATTCCAGGACCTCTCAACATTGTGGGGGAAAAAGGTAGGTAAAGGTTTCGCTTTAATAAGTATAAAAGTATAAGTGATATCACCATCCTGCTTAGGTTACATCTCCCAACTAGACATAGGAGTAGGCTTTTCAACTGCTCAAACATTTGTTTAGATTTAGAGACCAGAGAGTCATAATTATTGATGTTACCATATGCATGGGGGAGACATTTGTATACCTAGATAAGTTGTAGAATCTACATAAAGCTGGTTTGGCTCAATGAATATAATTTGCATTTTAGATATTCATCTTGTAACCTAAAAATGCACAGACATTAGGGGTTGTTTCTTCAAGCATGGCCAACTGAGGATTTGAAGTAAAGATGGCAGTGTCATCCACATAAGGGGCAAGATGATATTCAGCCACGTTCATTTTGTGAGGGTACAAAAGTAAGAGCCTTCAGTTACAAGTAGTGCTCCAGATAGAGTGCTAATAGCAACAGGGAGAGGGGACACCCCTGACTGGTACCTCCCCATAATTATCTTGCATGCAAGTTTGCATATATATCGCCTGTTCCTGATTTAGTATTCTTACACCGAAACCTGTGACAGACAAGGTCTTGCACAGAAAAGGCCAAGAGTCTATGCCAAAGGTCTTTTCTGCATCAACCAAGATCATCAAGAGTTCCTGCAACATCAAATATAGATATAACCTTTGTATATTGCAACTTTGACCTTCCACTAGACCCCTTCACCATCACAACTCAACTTTCCTTCATGGCTGGAGAAAAAACCATGACCTCAAGGCACGCCATCCACACTGCTAAAATCACTATTATCCTGAAGATCATCTACTCAGGGGACCTATCTGACCCTTGTCTCCGCCACTGCTTAGCCAAAGGACTCCTACCAATCAACAAAGCACTAACACCCATCTTCAGCACCTCCATTGACTCTTTTCTTCAACACCTGGACATATGCCACCATCATGGCTCTGCTCAAGAAATCATCCACTGACCCAGCCATGTTTTCCAACTTCAGATCCATTCTCCTCCAACCATACCCTAAAAAGGTCTTAGAGAAACTAATCAACCAACAACTCACCAACCAGCTCAGCATCTACCAGCTGCTCGATGCCACGCAGTTCGAACAGAAACCGCACTCATCGCCATCACAGACAACATCCGCATGATACTTGACAGAGGAGACATAGCAGCCCTCATTCTCTTGGACCTCTCTGCAGCATAATACTGTCTCACACCTCATTCCTCATCAGGCACCTGCATGAGATTAGCATCCAAAGATACGCTCCAAAACAGAACACAAATGGTTAGCTTGGCACCTTCTTACTCAGAAGCCCACAAACACAATCTGTGGAGTGCTTCAAGGTCGAACGCTAAGCCCCACCCTCAACACATATATGATCCCACTAGCCAATGTCATCCGGGCACAGGACATCAACATCCTCTCCTGTGTCAACTACATGCAACTCATACTCAAGCCTCTCAAAAAATTCTGCCAATACAAGAAACAAGTTTACCACCTGAATGACCGAAGTCGATAACTGGATGAAAAAAAAAAACTGTCTAAAGCTCCGCATCAACAAGACGGAAAGTAGTGATCTTCAAAAAGAACACCTCACAATGGTATTTCAAATGATAGCGAGACTAACTTGGGACCAAACCACACCCAGCAACCACACCAGGAACGTCTGAACAATCATCAATAGAAAACTGGACATGAATGCATAAGTCAATGTCATCACTGCATCCTGCTTCAAAAGCCTGAAGAAGCTGAGGCAGTCTTCAAATGGTTCACAAGCAACAGTAGAAAAACGTTTAATCACGCCATAGTCATCATCACTTTGGATTACAATAACAACAAGCAACTATCTAGAAGACTGCATAACTTCCAGAAATTGGCAGCCAGACTCATCCTCAACCTGCACAGAACTTGTCGCACCACACCACAGGGAACCACATTGGGTCCTGATACACACGTGCTAATTTTAAATCCCTCACACACATTCAAGACACTGCACAACTTAGATGCCACCAACATGAACCGTTGCAACTCCTTCCATCAACAGCTCAGACACCTCCTCTCCACAGTACTCCGATTTGCACACATCCTATGCATAAACAGAACCAGATATAGAGGATGGGTGTTTTCTTACTTCACGTTCATAAAGAGTGGAACTGCATCCCACTACACATAAGAGCTAAAAGGCAGCTTCCTTCAATAGTAAAATGCCTAAATGTAGCATTATGTATGTTTTTTACCTCTTTTTCCAAAACGAAATCCTGGAGTCTTGTTGTAATTAGGGTTAGGTTTTGATATAGAGAATAGATATCTGCTTCGGAACTCCTTTCATGCATGTATTGGGCAAGTGTAATTTCTAACTTCATCGATTCTCGACAGTCTATTGTTTTAAGAGTCTTGATATCTTTAATTATTATAAGTGTTTACTAACCTGTGAATATTGTTTATGTATTGCAGTGTAATATGTAAACTCCGGGTTGCTAGGCTTAATTGAGTGCTATCTATTAGTCCGTATGAGTGTATCAAGTTGGTTGTTTATTATCGCCACTATCTGTTTTAGTGGCGTCAACCAGGGAGCAGACAGTGACACTGAAGTCTCCCCAAAAAATCAAGGGGCTGCCCCAGCATGCCATCTTTGAAATAGGCTGTTAAAATGGGAAGGATGATCGTTATTAGCCTTTACAATTTACAGGAAAATAGCTATTCCTTAGGCTGGATATAGCCCACTTTCCAGACCTGCCTGTTTTGGGCTTAACACAAGTCCATGTATTCCCAGGGGTGAAGATAACTATCCAGATTAAGTTGTCATGACCTGAGGTACATATTACCTCATATCCCAAACACCACAATATCTAAACTTCCGCCTTAGCCAGATGCGCCTCTTGAAGACAAATTATATAAGATATCAAACTTTAATTCAGCCCTGATCTGACACATTTCTGATAGACCATTAACATTCCAAAATAAAGCAATCATCCACTCCACGATACTTCATATAATCGGTGTAACAGACAGCTAAAAGCTGTCTTGTGGTTTAACCAATGGGAGTCTCTTCCTCTTTCGAAGGGTAAGGGAGCAAAAAATGCTGGGAGAGTGAAGGACTGCCCAACACAGAAAGGATTCACCACTTTAGGTAAGAAGGCTGCTCTAGTTTATAGCACCAGCTTGTATGGGGGGGAAAAGATGGTGTCTGTCAGTTGCACTAAGAGCGCGTAGTTGGGTCATCAGAAGACCAAGATGGGTTCAATGAGGAAGACAGTAGTCAAGATTAAGAGAGACAGTGCAAACTTGTGTGTTCGCTCGAAGGGTTGTACACATGAGGAATGTCAGGGCCAAGTTAAGGTCCCACTGTGGCATCACAAATAGCTTAGGAGGGAACATGTTAAATCTTCAATACATCTAATCAGAACAGGTGATTTGAACAAAGACAGCTAGCCCAGCAAACACAAAAACCAACAGATAACCTTTTACAGTGCCTACTGCAAGGCTTTGCTGGGCTAAAGACAAAGCAAAAGGTCATCCAACAGCTTTGCCTGTAAGGTATTTGTATTCCCGGCACTGCAACAGGTCACCAATTTGGTCCACGGCCCGGCATAATGGATTTTGTGGAAGGGCTCCTAGAGGGGAGGATGATATCCCCCACTGTGAGCGGGCCGACCCCACCCTCAGTCGGCAAAAAGAACAAAGAAAATGTTGCTGCTCAATCTCCCCACATGAACATGCAAATTGTGTAGTAGTGGGAGGTCACGCTGCCCTGTTACTGAAACAGGGGGTCCTTCCTGAGGGCAGCCTGACTGGAGGATAAACGCTCTTGCTCAAGAATTACGGAAACCCCAACCTCCTGGTCGAGGGTGACCTGGGCCCCTTCGTGCTACTCAGGGCAGGAGAGAAAGTGGCAGGAAGGCGTAGAGGTCCCTTTTCCATTGCAGCCGAAATGACTTGTAACAAGTGCTCTTGTGGAAACTCCGACACACAATGTTTGACACCACATTTTTTATGCTGGCTAACATATTTAGTCAGAGCCTTCTGGCAAACTGAGTGGAAGACACCCTGAACCACCTCAAAATGTAATACAACTCATTTGCCAGCTGACGCCTGCTCAGTTTGTTTGCTCCAGCGTTCAGAGGACCCTGGTAGGTGGTTAGCCACTAGAAATGTGCCCTGAAAATACAGCTACCTCCAGAGACTCAAAACCTCTTGACACAGGACACAACTCCAAACTCCAATTTTTGTTACATTACCATATGGTGGAGGTGCCATGTGTGAGACTATGCCCCAGCCTCCCCGTAACGGATGGCAGAAAGGCCTTCAGGGCCAGAATAAGGGCCTGCAGCTCAAGCAGATGTGGAGCCAGAGCTCTACTTGAGACCAAAGGCATCTGATCTCCACCTACTCCAGGTAACCTCCCCCCTACAACCCAGCAGTGATGAGTCTGTCACAACTCTTAGCTCTCAGTGGAGAGAGAAGCACACTCTGCTGCTGGACAAACTGTTGTGAGTCAGCCAGGACTGCAGATATTAAGCTGTTTCCTCCAAGATCTTGTTGGTGTCAGAAAGACAGCGTTCATGCTGAGCTTACTGGAACTTCAAGTATCACTGTAGGGCTTGAATGTGCCATCTGGCATGGTTGGCAAGGAGGATGTGCAAGGCTAAGAGGCCAAAAAGCCTCAGTCACCCTCACCTGAAACATCAATATGTTATGGTATATTAACTGGATTAGTACAGCGCATATCATAGCCTGAATGTCCTGGACTTGTTGCAGCGAAGGGTAAACCTAGAACTACTGTGTACTCAGGATTGCCTTAATGAAAAGAAGCACCAGAGGGAGTTCAGCTCGTTTGTGGCGAAACCCAACAATGCCAAAGGTCTGCTGTCATCCAGAGGTGGTCCACGGCTTAATGCAACGAGCTAGTCTTCAGCAGCCATTCACTGAGATGTGGGAATATAGCAACTCCTTAACTCCAAAGATCAGCAGCGACCACTGCCATCACTTTTGTGAACACCTGAGGGGTACTGGTGAAGTCAAAGTGGAGCACTTCAAACTGACAATACTCCTGCCTACCTTGAACTGCAGGTGGGACTGGTATATGAAAATGCACGTTAAGCAAGTCCAAGGACATCATCCAAAGCAGATATGATTTAGACCACTGTGAACATTTTTTATCTGTCTTTGAGGCATTGAGGGAATGGAGGTCCAAGATAAGCCTAAGGGCCCCATTCTTTTTCGGAATGAGGAAATAGCGACAGTAACAACTCGCAAAATAACTGCTGCAGAATCAAGATTTTCATTAAAGTGGTAGTCTTCATGAGGTGATAATTTCACAAACATGGTTTGTTAGGTCTAGATTAGCCAGTGACAATATGAGGATGTTCGGGCCTGTGATCATCAGCAAGACATTCCTTTAAGAACACTGGACATTGAAGAAAGCACATGATATGGTCTCATGGAGGTTTCTGAAAATCGTTACAGTATGAAGGAAACTTGCATCATCAATTTATTAACATAGTAACTGCTCTATGCCAAAATCCAAGAGTAGCAGTTAAAGCAAACTGTATACTTTAAAACACTGTCACTGTCATTATTTGTCCTATCTTTGGAACCGTTATTGTGTGCCTTTATATAAGGCACTAGGTTTAAGGATATAAAAATCTGTGAAGATGAATACAAACTACAGCATATTGTGATGACTAACTCTGTCCAAAATAGAGTTATACATTCCAGCCATTCTCAAATGTATTAGGGGATTCTAGGAAATCTAAGAATGCAAACTGAATAAAGCTTAATTGGAATATGATGTCAAAAAGAGACTGTAACCCAGAATTTGGTTTAGCTGCAATTGAATAAAGGACCAATAAAATATTTAGGTATTTTTATGCATGATATTGACAATACTGTAAAGCTAAGGGAAGACTCTTAGAACGTCAAAGTCATAGATGATCAACCCCTGCACCTCACTCAGTGGGGCCAAAAAGAAACAACTATAACACTCATAATTGTCAAGTTTTCAGGTTCTTGCAGAGCTTTGTGTGGTTTGGTTCAGTGCACAGATCTAAGGGGGTGTTACTCCATAGCATTAGGGACAAGAAAGGAAAAAGCCCTCCCTCCCCTACATTTGTAATTAGTTTGACAAATCTCAAGTGACCAAGCATCAGACTATCTCAGAGGTCCACGAAAAGTGTATCTTACAAGCTCAGAGAAAAAAAATCTCCAGGCCTTGCTTACAAAAGTCTCTATGTGTCACACTATCGGATTTGAACATCATACACTTCTCCACTGAAAGCCAATGCAGGGCTCTAAGATCCTGGATGACTGAGTTCTAATGTTTCCATCTAACATCTGGACCCTTTGAAATCAGGCCAGTTTTCAATGGAAGACTGAGATAAAATACATTTCAGTAATCCAGGAGAGAGAGAAAGGTAGTCTGCACCACTAGCTTATGCACTAGGCAGTACATGGGGCACCTTACAGAGCACTCAAGTTGAAAAAAGCAAGATAGACAACGTGCATTCACTTGCTTGTCCACAGTGAATTAGTTGTCTACAACGAAACCCAAGTTTTTGGCAGAGGGTATCGGTATAGGAAGAGTTCATAAGTTCTGCTAGTCACCAGTTTGGGGTATGGATAATTGACAGGGAACGAAAGTTGTGTATTATCCCTGTTCAGTTTCAGTGGCTTTGTTGCACATCCACTAGTTCACTGAACCTATACAGGTATAAAAACTGGTAGCATCTGTCTCATTGATGCCTGTGAATACAATTTGACTGTCCACATTGGACCTCAGAGAAGGGCCAAAACTATCAACCTCGCCAGAGGAGAGAAATACAAACTTAAACAATGTGGGGTTCAAAAAGGAGTTTTAGAGAATCCACAGAACATTTTACTATTACATAAATGTCCGAGTTCAATTAGATTAAAAAAAAAAAAAACGAGAAAAAAAAAAAAAAAACGAGGTAAGCCAATTCAACGCTGCTTCCTGAATGGCCACTGCACATAGCCTTCGTAGCAAAACAGTATGAGATACTGTATCAAAAGGCAGGGCTGCGATTCAATAATACGAACACAGCACTATGTCCTTTAGTCAAGAGCATTTTAAGAGCAAATCATCTAGTACTATTAGCAGGACAGGCTCTGTACAGTGCATAAGCTGGAAACCTACTTGGATCTTACCTAGGATGTTATTAGCTTCAATATATGCATGAGGTTGCCTATCATCTTCCTTTTCCAGAATTTCCAGGAAGTAATAGGCGTATAGTGCTTAATTGTTGCGTGTCTGCCGAGGGGTTTTCTTTTTTTATTGTAATGGACAGATAAGAGCATCCTTCCATATCTATGGGCAAACTGCGATTGAGAGAAGCATTGCGCGTGTTTGTAATCACTGGAGCAGAAACATCTGCAGCCAAATTAAATCAAGAGGGCAAACTGGGATCCAAAGACAAACCTATTTTATTGGGTAGGAACTATGCATTTACTAATTCAGTCTTCAAATCCTCAAACCTTGATAATGTGGACCAAACTCTATGGAAGTCATGTTCCTATGCAACTTCATATCCCCCAGGTTTAATGGTTGGATAATATTATTTATCTTTTCATGAAAGTAACCTGAAAGGGATTCACACAGTTCCTCTGAGAGAATCATACATTCTTGTGTAAAAGAGGGAAGATAAAAAACTGTCACAATTTTACAAAATTCACACAAATAGCTGTTTGCTGCTAAGATAATCTCGGAAAAAATGTCTTTTTACTGATCTACGAAGTCTCATATAAATCTTTAGTTTCTGCTGATGTACTCTTAGCCACCTCCAAATATACTTCTCTACAATAATGCACCAATGCTTTGCAGCCTTTTCTGGAAGCTGCAAGCTCAGTGTAAAACCAAGGAGCCAATGGTGTTTTCCATTCATCATTTTGGTATTTAAATACAGGGAGTGCAGAATTATTAGGCAAATTAGTATTTTGACCACATCATCCTCTTTATGCATGTTGTCTTACTCCAAGCTGTATAGGCTCGAAAGCCTACTACCAATTAAGCATATTAGGTGATGTGCATCTCTGTAATGAGAAGGGGTGTGGTCTAATTACATCAACACCCTATATCAGGTGTGCATAATTATTAGGCAACTTCCTTTCCTTTGGCAAAATGGGTCAAAAGAAGGACTTGACAGGCTCAGAAAAATCAAAAATAGTGAGATATCTTGCAGAGGGATGCAGCACTCTTAAAATTGCAAAGCTTCTGAAGCGTGATCATCGAACAATCAAGCTTTTCATTCAAAATAGTCAACAGGGTCGCAAGAAGCGTGTGGAAAAACCAAGGCGCAAAATAACTGCCCATGAACTGAGAAAAGTCAAGCGTGCAGCTGCCACGATGCCACTTGCCACCAGTTTGGCCATATTTCAGAGCTGCAACATCACTGGAGTGCCCAAAAGCACAAGGTGTGCAATACTCAGAGACATGGCCAAGGTAAGAAAGGCTAAAAGACGACCACCACTGAACAAGACACACAAGCTGAAACGTCAAGACTGGGCCAAGAAATATCTCAAGACTGATTTTTCTAAGGTTTTATGGACTGATGAAATGAGAGTGAGTCTTGATGGGCCAGATGGATGGGCCAGATGGATGGGCCCGTGGCTGGATTGGTAAAGGGCAGAGAGCTCCAGTCCGACTCAGACGCCAGCAAGGTGGAGGTGGAGTACTGGTTTGGGCTGGTATCATCAAAGATGAGCTTGTGGGGCCTTTTCGGGTTGAGGATGGAGTCAAGCTCAACTCCCAGTCCTACTGCCAGTTCCTGGAAGACACCTTCTTCAAGCAGTGGTACAGGAAGAAGTCTGCATCCTTCAAGAAAAACATGATTATCATGCAGGACAATGCTCCATCACACGCGTCCAAGTACTCCACAGCGTGGCTGGCAAGAAAGGGTATAAAAGAAGGAAATCTAATGACATGGCCTCCTTGTTCACCTGATCTGAACCCCATTGAAAACCTGTGGTCCATCATCAAATGTGAGATTTACAAGGAGGGAAAACAGTACACCTCTCTGAACAGTGTCTGGGAGGCTGTGGTTGCTGCTGCACGCAATGTTGATGGTGAACAGATCAAAACACTGACAGAATCCATGGATGGCAGGCTTTTGAGTGTCCTTGCAAAGAAAGGTGGGTATATTGGTCACTGATTTGTTTTTGTTTTGTTTTTGAATGTCAGAAATGTATATTTGTGAATGTTGAGATGTTATATTGGTTTCACTGGTAATAATAAATAATTGAAATGGGTATATATTTGTTTTTTGTTAAGTTGCCTAATAATTATGCACAGTAATAGTCACCTGCACACACAGATATCCCCCTAACATAGCTAAAACTAAAAACAAACTAAAAACTACTTCCAAAAATATTCAGCTTTGATATTAATGAGTTTTTTGGGTTCATTGAGAACATGGTTGCTGTTCAATAATAAAATTAATCCTCAAAAATACAACTTGCCTAATAATTCTGCACTCCCTGTACAATACATGTAGTGTCTTGTAGTTATTATCGGTCTCAGATACCTAATTTCCATTAGAGCTTTTTTTTTTTTTTTTTTTTAAGAAACCGTTTAAATGTTCCACCATGATTGCCCTAATTTGTGTGCCATGTGTGCTTTATGTGTGAGGGTTTTTAATTTGCAGTCTAAGTGGGGCACCCTAATGATCTGACCATGGTATCTTGAACCATCTGCTAACTTTGATTATATCATTCATGGTGAAAATTGAGTTAAATGTCCTTTGTCATAAGTGGGAGAGAATACCAATTTGAGAACTGTTTAAATTGCAACATTCAGAAACAAGCAACCTTCCATGTTCATAAAGACCACATTGTGTTAAGATTCCGAGAATACCTTGGCATTCCCAAACAAATGGCAAGAAAGGGCTTGAAAGATTCTGAGGTGGGTTGGCACTGTAATGACTAAAAGGAGCATTACTATATATGGATGGCTAAATGTAAAAGCACATGCACCGTCTGGAACTGCTATGATGAAGATTGTGATTTTTAATACAGACCGTCGTCCAGAAGATGTGGTATTGCCTTGTCATACTGCTGAATATGTAGAAACTGCATTTAGAAATAGTTCACCACAATTCAACAACAAGGTCTTGGACGGAAACCTGCCTGCCGTCAATCAAGAGACCCTGCAGCAGTAAGATTGGAAGTTAGCCATTAAGCTAGACGATGCTCCATTATCTTGGCCAGTGCTGGGATAAGTGTGATGGGCAGGCAGCTAGTAAGGTTACAAAATTGCTTTTATCCAGAAGGGGTGATAATTGTCTTTTCCCAGAAGTCAGGATCATGCATCTCTTGAAGGGTACAATAATGGCATTTGCCATATGGTACGAGTTTTCTGGTGCAAGCAAGATCAAGACCGCATCTGGGCAGATAGAGATGTGGCACATCAGTTTAAGTGAAGGCAGGAGCAAGGTACTTTCCTATTGCAGGTTTAAGTAGGCATGGAAGAACAGCAACTTTGATGGAGAGTTTCACAAAAGACTTAGCTATTAGCCAGAAGTGTTGGCATGGAAATGTTGATCACAACCACTCCTCTGATTGAAACTTTATGAAAGGTGTTTTATCATTTACAAGAGAAGAAAAATCTGTAAGAGATTGTGAAAATCTGCTGATTGAAAAGTATGAGGAAGTCAAGGATGTTGTAGTGATCCTAGGAGTGAGGTTCTTTGAGTATCTTGAGATGTGCGATTCATTTGAGAAGTGTGATCCCAATGAGTAATGCTGACTATGTGTGGGTTGTGTATTCTACCACTGGAGTGCCCCGACTTATGGAAGTTATATCAGTGAGAACGGTGCTTGTGAGGAACACAAGCCCTCAGAGGAGCGATAGGACACACTGGGCCATCAGAAGGGACACTAGTAACCACTAACCATCCTGATAGTGGAGGCATAGGGTAGGAGACATAGTTAACACTACTATCTGTGGAGGGTAATCTGAAGAGTAGGAATACATCTAGGAGGTGAAAGAGTTCAGAGAGCTTCACTACAAGAGTGGCCTCTCTCATCAGTCAACATGCTTTAAAATATTCAGAATCTAAAGTCACCACCAGAAGTATAGTCCTTCCTTAAAAAAGATGCTGATAATGATTTGCGGGATCACCCTTAAAATAAAAAGTTATTACATACTAGTAGCTGGTCATTGCCTAAACTTGGCTGTAATTTGCCCTAATTTGGACGGACCAGAAAGGCATCCTTTCAATCAACATGAAACAATAGCACCCAAAATTGTTATAAATATCAAGAGACATACTGTAAACTCTCATACAACCTGCCCCAGATTAAGATAAAACATGACCCTTAGGGTAACTGATTTGCAGACCATGACTCTACCCCAACACTAAAAAAAAGTCGATGGCAATGTAGATACCAAGTCCTCTGATGCACTCTACATTCAGTATTACTACTACAAAGAAAACAAGCATTTGCAATGCAATATGTCTCGCTTTATCTTGAGTTAGAGCTACTAGCATTATAAATTCATAATAGGACTTTTCTTTCCACATAAATTGGTCAGGTCAACCCTGCCTCATAATTCCAGTGGTCCTGCATAAAACAAAAGCACTTCCATTTACTTTCTTCCTCTATCTGCAGCAAAAAATGAAAATGTTGCTATTTAGCAGCGTTTAATTGGGCAAAGCGTAATTGAAGAACCCTAACGTGTTTACTGAAGGCAAATATGCGCTTACAAAATACACGATTTCCACTTAAAAACAATAGTCGAACCACGGAACACATTGGTCACACGGAAAATTAATTTTAAAAGCTAATGCCTGCATATTAATATTAAAGTGTCTTAATATTTATGTTTACGTGTTGTTTTACTGGTGCGTCCCATATGGTGTGTGGCTGCAATTTACACTGTTTAGGTGTGATTCAGCATCTGATAACATCGCTGCTGTCTACACAGCAAGCCAGCCAGCCAGTCATTTACATCTGGGTGATGCTGCCCTTTCACAAACACACGCTAATGTTTCTGCTCTGTGTTGTTGTTTTTCACGATAAACTTTCGTCTCCCCAGCAGTCTTTTTTTAGGTTAATTTGCTGTATTTCACAGTGTTTACGAGTAAAGAGTGATTAATGTCCTTGTGTTCAAAAATGTTTCCTACAGCATAACATCTTGTTGTTTAAACTTCCAGCCTGGCACACATTACAATTTGCATTTCTACTAAATTATTAGTTATTTTGCCCACAGTAAATCAGTGAGGCAGAAAAATAACGGATGGCCATTTAACAAAAATTGTTTGTGCCCTGCATCGGAACACACCAGCTCAAATTAAGCTCTGCAAACATAATAAGTGTGCCTTCTTTAGATCCAGCTGTTACTCTTCACAGAAACCTGATTCATTTTTCCTTGATAGCAAAGTCATAAACTTTATGTTTTTAGCTTACGAGACCCACAATTGCCTTGTTAGCATACACAAAAAGTATGTTTTTTCTAGGTTCATCTGTCACTTTACACTACACACTAATAACTGCTGCTTATACTTCTACGAATACTGAATACTAAAGCAGGCTAATTTGAAATTGCAAAGAAGCACATTTTCCATTGTTTGTGTTGCACTTTCGTTTTGGTTTTGTTATGACTTTCTCAAGTGTCTCTTTTGGTCATACTAAATGCAGCACTGTAAGCAACAGATGAAGCTTGTAATTATTATAAGTCAGTGCAGAGGGTTAATGTGGCTGCTGTAAAGAACGTGTTGTAGGCAGATCACAGACTGCATTCAATCTTCAAATGTTAAAACTACTCTGGTGATTAATGTCATTTCTGGAGATAGAACGTACTTTTCTCTAGTGGAAGCTTGGACTAATTATAAAGTAGTGCAGAAGGCCTGCTGTGAGTAACATGAACTAGGCAGATCAGAACTAGCATTAATGTAACAAGCTCACACGAAACAGTATTTACAGGCTGCTGGCAAGCAGCGAAAACGTCACTGGCAGGACAGATAGGGATTGTTTTTGTTAAAGCTCTTTTTCCCTTCGGAGGTGTTTTTGAAAGCTGGGGACGATTTTGGTTTGTGGGCCATTTATAAGCAGTACCGTAGTACTCCCACACTGAAAAACAAAAACATAAGCTGCTCATAATGAAATATTTCAAAACCACAGGCTGATTGGCCTGTGTCCTTAAAACCGAGGCAGTTGAGAGGAAGAAAGGCTATAAAAGAGAAATGAGTACAACACACACCAAAGACATGATCAGTAAACAATATTAAAAAAAAAAAATACAGTTTCACATTAGCGAGCCGACGGCCTCTATGAGAATCAGCATGAAGAGAGACAAAAAGGAAAAATGTTTGCTCACAGTCAAACATATCGGCAAAAGTGCAATTAGCCATGGAACAGGGGCAATGGCCAAGGCTGTAACAAAACCACCCTAAGGAGGGACAAACAAAGCATTGACCAATGAAAGGAAAGGATTTTTGAAAGGCAAGCCCATGAACGAGTGATAGTGATGGGCGTGTAGCGGGCATGGTTAAAGACCCAGATACATACCAACACGGAAAACAAATCTCACGAATTGAAGGTGGTGCCCAACAGGTTATGGTCTTTAAATTACAGGTCTTCAAATTACATGTGTGATTAGACATACCTTCAAGCACATATCAAATAGGTTTTGCTGTAAAAGTAAAGTGTTGGAATGGAAAAGCCTTCTGCTTGGTGAGAGATGTGCACCCTGCCCGAGTGTCCAACTGTTGGCTGGATCCCTAATGCTGGTTTTTTTGTCGTAGGCGAACATGGATCATGTTTGAGCGCCTGTCTCATGAACTGCGAACTTGTTGGACCGGGCGGGGCGCCCAAAGCGCTAGTCTCATAGTGGTGGAAGACTAATGCCTTCACCAAGAGATATACAGCACAAATGCGGTGGTGGTAGCATGCCATGTAATAATCACCAGTAGGGACCATGATCATTTTTTACTGTCATTAGAGTGAGGTTTACAGGCTCACTCACCTTTTTAAAAGCTCCGCTACTGTGTGTTAAACTCACCACTGGCCTACATCCGATTGATGTGGATACCCATGTGTGAGGAAAACATGCGCTTAGTTCATGTATGCTTGTAAGAGATGCACTACACAGAAAAGGAAATGTGGTGCAGTGTGCACATGGTAAATGTGTGTGAGCTGTCAGGGTGTGCTTTTATAATAGCACTCTGGTGCAATACAGAGAGACTGCAGTACTCAGTATGTGCAGACCGAGTGTGTGTGTGCTGCATGTGGGAATTCTTGTGGTGTCATGATACATGGGGACAACATTACTAGGCCGTGTGCTGTGAAAGTAAACTGAATGCAAAAGTGTTGGCACTACTACACAACACCTTGGGCTCCATTTTGGGAAGCCCAGGCTTGCCTGCTGAAAACATAAGGAGCAGAGGAATCCTCACAAATGGATTTGTGTATTACTGTACTCCAGTAAGCTGGATGAGCGAAGCACTGAAGGGGGATGGTGGGGATGGCCCAGGGGGGCAAGCTGCCCTGTGCATTTCAAAGGACTCTGATTCAGTGACAGAACGCAAGGAAACAGACCTGGACACATCTTACAAAGAGGGAGATGTGGCTGATAAGGGAATCATAAAGAGTAGGGCTGAGGGCCCAGGATTAACCTTTTGATGCACATATCTCTGTGGCTGATATCCAGGTGTGTACTTTGGTCACTCCCATAAATCTTGTTGTGGGTTAATCAGCTTCAGAGTCCTGACTGCTGTGACAGACATCCTTCAGGAGGAGGGAGATGTCAATTTCAAAGAAGCAAAACACCAACATAAAGCTTCAAGACCCAGACACTAAATTACATTTTGTGTCTGGAAAAGAATGAAAGGTGTGGAATTTGAGTCCCCAGACTTTGCCATCTGCTGAGCAGCTAGCTAGGCTGTGTGAGAAGGGGAAGCTGTGGAAGACTACTGCCTGTGGCCAGGACTAGAGGTCCTACCTGCTAGTCTCACTGCTGGGTGAGGGGACATCACCCAGGGAAGCCAAGATCACCTGTCCTCGAGCCTGTAGCACCAGCGCCTGCATGCTTGCCTAGACTGATGTGACCATGAGGAAGAAGAGAGCGCTGGAGATAGCCAGGACTAGAAGGGAGCCCTGGAGTGAGGTCTGTGTGTGAGGAATCCTGTCCTGCACCAATCCAGCTGCAGCTCATGTGTGAAACTTTAATGGGGACCTGTTATGCAAGGAGGGGCCACCATAGACTGAGTTAGAGGAGCGCGGTGGGAGAAACCCGCTCCACACATCCATCAGGCAGTTGCCTGTGTGCATAATTGATTTGGTGACCCCAAATGCCAGAAGGGTATGCCACTGATTGCCGAAAGCCTGCGGAGGAAAACACCAGTTTCTGCACAGATTGGGTCACTGCCCGTGTGCTACACCAACTTTGTGACCTCGTATGCCAGGAGGAACCACCATCACAGTCTACGGTGGGAGGAACACGTCCCCACATCAACCGGGCCACTGTGTGTGCTGAAGTGGCTTGGCAACCCTGTAAGCAAGGAGGGGCCACCGTGACCATCCAAGTGAGGCTAGCGTGACCAGAGTGAGAAGGCCAGAGTGGTCACCCCATATGCCAGGTGGGGCCACTGGAGATGCAGAAGCTGAGGGATCCAGGTAGTCAACCAGGACCAGAAAACTGTTGTGACTAAGGTGGGATTCAACCACGTCTTGTGGACTGCACCAACAGAACCCTGTTGGAGCAAGAACACCATTCCCCCCCCACTCCCCTCTGCTGAGGGAGAAAAGACTTACCACGTGACAGCCAGAGCACCCCTCCCGACTGAAATCTGCAGGTAGGGTGGCTCAGACAAAACAGCAGTCATCTGTCAGGTGCTTCTGCGTGTGACCACGAGCAGCCCCCTCAGCTGATACAGAACCACGCTGCTCCGCCGCAGGGTAAGTTGCTACAGGAGCAGGTAAGCCTAGAACTGGGCCATACAACCATTGGTGCTGCTAATCTCTAGAGTTTAAAAACTGAAATTACTGGCACAGCCTGAGGGAGGAACTCTTGAGTACGGCCTATCAGTTTATATTCCCTGGATGCAGGAATGAGTGAATGGTGAATAACACTGAACCTGTCACACTAGAGACAGGAGGACAGGGAGTGGCCCGACAACCATACCCCGTGCTCAAGGGGATTGTGTTATTGGTTTTTTAATGTAGTTTACCTTTGCATATTTACATTAGAATTAAAATATTTTATACAAAAATAAGTATTTAACTGGACATTTATTTATTGCATGCGCTGCTTGCACGCTGAGTTATGATGCATGCTCACTGATCTGTATCTACACTTCCACTCCTAGAGAGCCTTGACTGCTCAAGCTACGCTACCAAACTGAGTTTGGTGCAGAATGGGGTGCTTGACCCAGTTGAGCAGGATTCATAGTAGGGTTGGCCCTCGGAAATCTGTAGTACAAGGCCTCAGCCTCAGGGGTTCAGACAGAGGAACAATGTAAATTACACACAACACACTCTACCAACTAAGGGATCTAGATGTCAATGAAGTGGGCAACACTAACTTATAAGCAAGCTCCAGCTTGAAACAAATCAGACAATCAGACCAGCAGAGTGTGTACATGATCTTACTAGGAAACTAGATTTGCAAGCAATGGCTCACACTAAAACTCAATAGAACCGCACTCCCAGTTGCTGCAGCATGAGATACAAGTACTAAAACAATATAGTATGATGCATGAGAGATATAGTATGAAGTATTCCAGCAGGACATTGGCTGGATTGCAATTGAAGTGTATATGCTGGAGATGTGGGGCCAGATGTACCAAAGGTTTTACCCTTTCTGTGTATATGGGAAAAAAGTGTTCGTACATATGGCCCTTGGTATCTTAAAACGCGTATGAACTTTATCATAAAAAATGACTACAGTGCATAACAACAAAATGATATAAATAAACTCACCTGGTTTTTTAACAGTGCTTGAAATACTGTTGCCACCCACTGGACTTCCTCCACTCCCAGTGCCACTTCCACCACCTGGTGAGCCAGTTTTTTTGCTTAACAAACTGTTGAAGAAATTTGCCAGCACTCCTTCGCTTGTAGTTCCTGCTACATAAGAAAATACACAGTAAAATCAAAATGGCTGAATGAACATGAATTACAATGAAGACAACATGGTTAAAATGTAAGGTAGTACAAAGTAAACATGAAACTAAATTCAAGGCAGCAACACTGGGTACATACCAGAGTAAGAATCAAGCATTAAAACTTCACAGTTCTAGAGGTTTTTCGGGGGGGAAAACACGTAGAAGACTGGTACATGGATTAATATTTGTAAAATGCATGAAAAGTAGATGCCCACTTTAGGTCTAGGATGGGCGCATGGCTCTGCAAAGAAAATAACGCTGCTTTAGCTCTTGTTTAGCAAGGCAAATAAGGAGGAAACTTTCCTTTTAAAATGTTGTTTGTGGCACAAAACTCATTAAGGGTGATGGGGGTGCCTAGAGATATAGGGCTCATGCTCACTGTGCCACTGGGTTCAAGCTGCAACTCACTGATGAGGTTCAAGTAGACAGAACGCAGACTAAGGTTGTATATGTTCCCATCTGGAGGGGACCCGGCCTAGGAGTTCAGCCTTGACTGTCCCTGCAGTAGCAGGACCAAGTCTTACTTGCATATGCATTTCTTAAGTCTACAGTTTTGCAGTGGGTGACAAAATGGGCTGAAATACAGTCCAAGCAATCAAAAGCAGCTCAAATTAAGTAATTCCTTCCAGCAGTTTGTTGTTTATTGCAGCAGAAGTGAATGGAATCACAGGAAGAGAACAACACTTTTTAGTAATGAGAACCAAAGCCCCCAGGTGCTTGCTGTCCAGTCTTTCATGAAACTGGACCCTTCCACACACAGGAAATAGATGATTATGCAAGTACAGGAATTTGGATTTGTTGTACAACTGTGGGAGTAATGAACAAGTTACTTACCTTTGGTAACACCTTAGCTGGTAAAGACTATCTAGCCCCAGATACCTTACCCTTGAATTTTCACCAGGGCAGACTGGATCTAGAAATGTTTCATGACCAGTACCCCTGTGTGCTGGTAGGTGGTATCAATCAGCTCCGAATGGCATTCTCCACACCAGAAGCGACGTGTCCTGTGCCTATATAGGTTCCACCTCAGCACAATTCCTTTTTACAACTTCACATGCCTGAAGCGAGGAGCCACGAAGAACACCAACTGGTGTGGAACACTAGAGCCCTTGTAGGGTAACAGCTTTGACTCTAGAATCTGTTTGCAGAGGAGGGAGGATCGGTAAGGAATCTGCAGCTGGACACTACCACATACAGTGTTCCCGAAGGTAAGTAACTTGTTCATCTGATAGACTTCTAGCCACAGAATACTTACCTTTGAATGGATAAACAAGCAATACCTCCCCAGAGGAGGGTCTGTTAAGAGAGATTTTAGACCAAAAGGTCTTGAAAGATCAAAGGGGCAAACTGCCCATTCCGACATACCTGATTGTCCAGGCAGTAGTGCTTGTTGAACGTGTGAAATGAGGCCCTCGTTGCTGACCGACAGATGCACAGGACTAGAACGCCATGTGCTAACGCAGTGGTCACAGATTTTGATCTGATGGAAAGAGCACGCACAACCTAAAGGGGTTGCTTTTTGGCCAGTGCTTAGCAGATCTTGATATGGATCATGACCGAATGGGAGATGGTCTGTTTCTGCATGGCCATTCCCTTCTCTCTGACATGGTGAAGTTGCTTCTCTTCTATGGAGGGTTGTAGCAGAGAGTAAAACGTAGGAAAGGCAATGGATTGGCTTACATGAAATTGGTTGACTACTTCCCAAAGAAAAGAATCCCTAGCTCGCAGAACCAGCTTGTCTGGATGAATGCTCAGATATGTAGCTTGCACTGGTGTTCAAAAAGCCTGCTAGGTGTTGTACAACCAGGGATATGCCCTGAAAGAGTTCACAACCCCACTCTGCCCTGTTTGTTGCAGCACGACATGGTGATGTCCGTGAACTCCTACACTAGCCTTTCCTTGGTGGAGGGTAGAAAGGCTTTCAATGGCAATTGGATCGCCTGGAGCTCCAGTAGGATCATGTGTAGTCCCGATTTAGTTAGAGAACAGAGGCCTCTGATCTACACCTCTCCCA
The DNA here is from genome assembly GCF_031143425.1 of Pleurodeles waltl. Classification (NCBI taxonomy): domain Eukaryota; kingdom Metazoa; phylum Chordata; class Amphibia; order Caudata; family Salamandridae; genus Pleurodeles; species Pleurodeles waltl. The sequence goes on along the minus strand of NC_090449.1, from coordinate 1,028,997,472 downwards.
GTTGGCTGCCCCATCTCTGGAGTGATGTATCTGTCACTACTGTCAGATATGGGTGAGTAAGGGAGAGGGTTCTGCCATTGACCTAATCGTGGTTTGTTAACCTCCACTGCAGATCTTGTGCAATTCCCTCTGAGATCAGGACCATGTTGGATGGTTTCCGCTAATGCTGCACCCACTCTAACTTCCAGCCCCACTGCAGAGCCCGCATATGGCAGCATGCATGTGTCACAAGCAGGATGCTGGAGGACATGAGGTCCAGAGGCCTTCGAGACAATCTCACTGAAATCCAAGATAGAGGCAGAAATAGCAGTATCACAGCCTAAACATCCTGGACTCGCCGTTCAGGAGGAAAAGCCCGAAAGTGCACTGTATCCAGAACAGCTCTGATGTCGTAGCCTGGAGGTGGGCGACGGCAGCGTGGCAGAGCCCACATTCAACAGCCAGTCATCAATACAGGGAAAGGCTGGCACCCCGGATCTCTGTAGTTGAGTTGGAACCACCGCAGTCACCTTAGTAAACACCCAAGGGGTGTTGGTAAGGCCAAAGGGGGGGCACGGGGAACTGAAAGTTCTTGTGGACAACCGTCAATTGCAGGTAATATCCGTGGGCAGGCAGGACGAGAATGTTGAAGTAAGCGTCCTGCAAGTCAATGAGTGGAGGGGTGGTCACGAAGAGGAGAGAGTACCCCCTTTGGACAATTTGAAGAACCCACTGGTCTGAAGTAATAACCACCAGTGGGGCAAGTGATGTCATATTCTGCTTCCTACTGGGTAACCTAAATGGAATAAGGGCAAACTAAAGGGGTTTGGGGGCTGCAGCTGCCAGGTGAGTGTTGGACTGGCTTGTCTTCTGGCTGCCTGACTCACGAGAGGTTTGTGGGTACCACACCCTCAGCCATGCAGAGGATGGAAAGCTTGCAAGCAGTGGTGTCTGGGCTAGTAACAGCATGGTTGGAAGCTCCTCTTTGACCACCACAAAAGGTGGACTGGGGGTGTCAAGGGGCCATAGCCCTAGTATCCTTGACCACTTTTTCAACACAGAGATTGGGGCCATCAAAGGGCATGTCCATAAGCAATGCTTGGACAATCCCCAAGAAGCAACTTGTCCTCAGCCAGGTGTGGTGCCGTAAGGCCACTGAAGATGAAACTGCTCAGCCAGTCGGTGGTGTCTAGTCCACATCGGATCATGAACTTAGCTGCATCGCTCTTGTCAGCAACAGCTTAGGAGATAAAGAGAGAATGGCCTGGGACTACTCTAGGAACGCTGGCAGCACCTGTGCAATCACATGTGTGGGAGTAACAGCTCAAAAGGCAGACAGTGTTCATGGACCACAGTGCCAGGCTAGTGGAAGAAAACATTTCTTTATGAAGTTGTCCAACGTGTTGGATTCCCTGTCTGGTGGGGTGTTAGGAAATGCCCCCAGGATTTATATGGGAGTTTGAGGCTTGGACCACCTCTGAGGTAGAGTGTTGGGGGAGAAATTGGATTCTCAGGGGGCAGGGCGGTGGCAGCAGGCAATTGTCCTTTTCACAGGAGTCCTTGTGAAGGGTTAGGGCCAAGACCCTAGTAGGACGTCTGTGAGGGCTTCATTTAAATGGGAGAAGCAGTTCTGAGAGGGTCACTACCTGTTGAAGCACCATCAGTATTTTCGTCTTGATTACCATTGAAGGTAACAAAGTCAAGGACCTCAGCGGCCCTTCTCACCACCATTGTTAAGGAGGCACCCTACTCTGTAGCCACAATAGGAGGAAAGACCATGCCATTATCTGGAGAAAGTAGCCAGGTCCTCACACAAGTTCAAGTTGGGATCTACGAGCTGGTATTCTTCAGGGTCCAGACATCCCTCCCAATCCTCCCAGAGTTCAAGCACATATGGAATAGGGCTCTGGATCTGACCTGGGAGGCTATTATTATTCTTGCAGTGGGACTTTCTCAAGAGGCCGAGACTGATCCCGAGACCTTCCTCTTGACCGAGATAGTTGTGGCATGGTATCTTGAGCCGCCAGGTACGACAGACCACTCCCTCAAAGCCTTTGGATTCATGGCGCAACAGTCGATGCACGTCTTCACGCTGTGGTCACGCTCAAGTCACCAGAGGCAAAACAAGATGAGGGTCCATCACAGACATTAGTCAGTGACAGGCCCTGCAGGGAGTGAAGCTGGCCGTCCTAGAGGACATTACTGCCACACCAAGCCAAGAAAACAATTCAAACAAGCTTTCACAAAACTTGAAAAAAGCTCAATTAAAAAGTGACTTACACAGTAGCTCTCCCTGTGTCTGCGCTGACTGGTGCGGATAGAAAAGAACTGACTTCAGTGCTTTAGGGTGGCTCCTACATAGGCACCAAGAGTGTCACTTCCGGTGCGGACGATGCCAATGACGCCATGTGGAGTGAATCAACGACCCCTACAGGGGCGCAGGGGTACTGCTGCTGAAAAATTCCCAGATGCAGTCTGACACCTGGGGAAAATTCAAAGGTAAGGAATCTGCGTCTACAAGTCTCCATCAGATTGTGTTCCCAGCTATGTTAAGTCTTCGTCCAATTGAAATTGAAACTTAACCCGCACCACTGGAATCTGCTCTCTTGCAATCAAACTAATCATCAGCTGTGATATTCGAAAATGTCTTTAAAGCCTCCCATTTTACCATAATCAGTCAGTTCATTCAAGTACAGATGAATGAGCATGAAGGGTATGTGATTGCAACCAGAATGTCATCTGCAAACACAGTAATCTTGTATTCATCTGTGCTTACTTGCATGCTTGTGATGTTTTCATTCCTCCACATTCTCAGCTACAGATTTCATTATAGATTGCATAAATGTTAGACGGAGAGACGAGACCCATGTCTGGCTCCTTTACAAACTAGGAAAGCAGGCAAGGAGTGCTTGTTGACTTTCAATGAAGGCTACTGGGTCTCTGTATCCATTATTTAAATATAGAACATATATACAAAGTCTCCAAGATCCGACCAAGGAATTGCAAATTAACCCTGTTGAATGCTTTTTCACTATCAAACAAACAGTAGGGCTCATTTAGGAGTCCTATGAATTATGAATGCTATAAATGATGTGCAAATACTTTTTTGGTGTTTTCACCAGAGTTCCTCATGTTGTAGCAACCCAGGCTGTTCTGGATGTACGGTGCCAAGCAATAAAGGGCCCAAACTAGTTGCTAAGATATTTGTGTATGTACTGGTATTAACATTTGATAAAGAAATTGCACTGCACATGCTAGGGTATAGGTGATCTTTGTCTAAATTAGGTATAACACTTATCATGGGGGGGACTATGGGCCAGATTAGATTCCCTAAAGGTGGTCACAATTTGTGCACTGACTTTTAGCAAATGTAATGGGATTTTGCAAAACAACATAAGAATCGTGGGGAACCCAGAGGGCGGAGAAGGGTCGTCCCCAAATATATATGCAGTTAACTAGCTGGCCTTGTGGATACTAAAGGGGAAATTGTTACCATGCTCCGCAGTGGAGAGAGTGCACAGGTCCTTGGCACAGAAGCCCCCGTCAGGTATGTAGCCTCCGCTCGTAATCGCTTGCATCTTCAATTTTGCAGATTGAGACAAGATCATTAAATCTTCTCTGGTTCAGGAAACTCCAATTTGTGACTGTTAAGTTCCAACAACAGACATTCCTTTCTGTAGGTCAAACAAAAACCATGTCCACACCAAATCCAATACATGGTCCTTTTTCCTGCACGGTTGCAGGCCATCTTCCAAAACACCTTCTTTGACAAACCTGAAGCAGTTTGGACTTGGCTGGTGGAGCAACTTTCCTTGCGGCAGGCTAAACCCTCCTTGCCCACCCATCGGGGTTTACAGGAACAGAGTCAGGGTTGGAGACTGCTGCGGCGTACCCCAAGGATCCTCCCTCAGCCCCACTCTCTTCAACGTCTACATGACCCCCCTGGCGAACATCGCACGCAAACACGGACTCGACCTCATATCCTACGCCGACGACACCCAGCTCATCATATCCCTCACCAACAACCCCACCTCAGCAAGGACCAGACTACATGACGGCATGAAGGAAGTAGCGAACTGGATGACAGACAGCCGGCTGAAACTGAACACAGATAAGACGGAGGTCCTCATCCTCGGCCCTACTCCCACCGCATGGGACGACTCCTGGTGGCCCCCCGCCCTAGGCAGCACTCCCCAACCCACCGACCACGCACGCAACCTCGGCTTCATCCTGGACTCATCCCTCTCCATGACCAGACAGGTTAACTCGGTGACCTCGGCATGCTTCAACACCCTCCGCATGCTCCGCAAAATCTTCCGCTGGATCCCCACCGACACCAGGAAGACCGTCACCCACGCCGTCGTCACCAGCCGCTTGGACTACGGGAACACTCTGTACGCCGGCATCACCACCAAGCTGCAGAGGAAACTCCAACGGATCCAGAACGCTGCCGCACGACTCATCCTGGACATACCCCGCCACCACCACATCTCTGTACACCTAAAGAGACTCCATTGGCTCCCAGTCAACAAGAGGATCACCTTCAGACTCCTCACCCACGCACACAAAGCCCTTCACAACCTCGGACCCAAACTCATCAACAACCGCGTCTCCTTCTACACTCCTCCGCGCACTCTACGCTCGACCGGACAGGCCCTGGCAGCCGTACCCCGCATCCGCAAAGCCACCGCCGGAGCAGCCATACCTGATCACCTCTCCTTCAGAAAGCAGCTCAAGACCTGGCTCTTTGAGCACTGACCTCCCCCCCCACCAGCGCCTTGAGACCCTTCATGGGTGAGTAGCGCGCTTTATAGATACGAATGATTGATTGATTGATTGACTGCTGCCTGGATCATGGCAGTCCTGGCACTGCCACAACTCAGCCATCGATTTGCCCAAATAACCGCTGCCCAACATCTTTGGACCAACACCCGACAGGCAGAGGAATGTCTCCCTCTCCGATGGCGACAGGGGAATCTGATCCTCATTATCTGGTACTGTGAACAGATGACCCCATTCTGGGAAGGGATACTGTTATGCCTGGACTAGGTGCTGCAGTAGGCTTTGCCCTGGGATCCTACGTTGGTTATTTTCCATGACAGAGCAGATAGGTGCGGACAGAATAAGCACCACACTGTTGTGGCTGGGCTTCGTATTGGCGAAAAGGGACACTGCCAGGGCCAGGAAAGAGGGCAACCCTCCAACCTTGGAGTAGTGGAAGGCTGGGAAGGACTGCTGCATGAGCCTCGAAAGTCCCATCTACAAAGCTAGAGATTGTCCTCTCAAACACTACAAAATATGGGGGGCATGGTGTCAATATCCTGGTATCAACTTGCAGAGCATCAAAAACCCCCACCCTTCCAGGGATAAGGAAACTTGGACATACACAACTGAGGCCTGAGACGAGGACATGGAAGCGCAGGAGTAAAAGGATGTCAGGCTGTAGGATGCTGCCCAGACTAGAGGGAGGGTATATGTTTAATAATGACAGGTTGTGAGGTTTATATCGAAGGCTCAGTTGAGCAAGCGATTGCTGTGATGCATGTTCGGAGGTGTAGTTTTTAGGTGCTTATAATTTGCTTAAAATCAATAAAAAGATTAAATAAAAAGGAATCGGGTACAGGGCCTCAAAGGTTGAGCTCTGTTACACCAATAACACCACACCTGCAGTTTTACTGCACAAGATGCAAATCATTTTTAAGGAAACCATCTAGATTAGTGGCAAAACCAGTCCTTTCCCCCCCCCTAAAGCCGGTGACCCCCTTGCAGCAGGCAGGAAACCTGACCTAAACAGGTATGTAGTTCATAAGGGGAAAAAGGTCATGGCTACGAACCTAAATTTCCGACCATCCCCTCTTTGCAGCCCAGAATACCACATGGAGGAGTGCAGCCTGTCTTACTGTGATGATGAATTGTAAACATTCCTCATTTGGTATTTATGTAGGCTTAGGGAGAGCTAATGACCTCTCTGATGACCTGTGCCCCACTATCCCCAGTCTTTCAAGATGTTGAAACAAACTGGCTCATGATGCAGCAATGTCCTCAGGTGATGGTACTGTTTTACTCTTGAGGGATCTATTATGCCATTTTGACCTGACAGTTTCCTGCTTGTCCCTTGATAGGGACTATCCAATCCTGAATCTATCCCCTCCCCTTTTGCTCTCATCAGGATTCAAACAACAATTTTTCCTTTCCAGACGTAGATGATACAGACTCGAGCCCTACTGATACAGGATCTTTTGAGGATGGTGAAAAACAGGGATAGACCTAAATTCCCTTCTAAGATTTGTAGATGCAAGGTCTTAAGAGTTGCACACTGGAGTCTTGGAATGTAAGGTCGGTTTTCATATGGGCCAAGGACATCAACGCGTCTTCCAGAAGTGATCCAATACGTGTGACCGAGTTTTCAGTGGAGTACTCTCCTTTTGCTCCCTGATAAATTGAAAGTCTTTAACAAAGCTGTGCATGTCTTGCCCTCCAGTGCCACATAGAATGCCACAAATGAAATATTTGTTTCCCCATAACTTTTTTTTTTTTTTTTAGGACTGCATGCTGTAGCTGAAGCTCAGTGTTTCATTCCTGTATTGCTTGTAATATTCTCCACTTCTGGTGGTGGTGTTTTGATCTGTCTTCCACTGTGCTCTCAAGTTCATCAACTCATGCCCCAGTGTGAGAATGTCTCCAAAGCACATTTTAAAATCGGCTATAACAATGCCTACTTCAGTCTTGATTTCTAGAAGAAATTGCTGGAGAAAATCCTATTGGTTCTGCAGATTCCTCAAACTGCTGAACATTCCCAGGCTTCTGACTGGATCCTGAAACTATTCCCTACTCTGGTATGGGGGAGCTGGTTCCAATTTCATGGTGATGTCACAACCATAAACTGCCTCTCCTCCCCTAACCCTCCACTACTCTATGCCTAGTCAATTTTTTTAGTGCATTTAGAAGCAGACACAAGGAAACAATATTTATTGTGGCATTGCATTTCAGAAATCTAGGATGAGACTTTTTTTAATGTGGCCTATGATCAACCTTCATCACGCGGAGGTAGGTGGGACGTTGAAACAGCAGGTACACAGGCTATCCCCCAGAAAAATTGTTACCAAAGGTAAGCCACTTTTAATTCTGGCAGTTACTTGTGACTGCAAATTCCTCACATTTTAATAGATTCCAAAACAGTACCCATCCCCGATACTGGGTTTGAAGGACTTGTCGGAGGTGGAAATCCTGTGGCAGTGTGCAAAATGGCATCAATTCTCACCTCTGAATCCAAGCAATAACGTCTGTCAAAGGTGTGAAGGGAAGCCAATGTAGCAACACATTTCAACCACTGGAACACCCATGGCTAGTTATGAGATGGAAGAGACTGCCCTGGTGGAATGGGCCATATTTCGTGAGATGGTTCCTCCAAGCACATCTTTATACTCAGTAATATGCAACAGGATAAAGTCTTCTGTATTGCCTTGACTCTTTTCCTGCTGCTTTACTCCATAAAAATCTAGTTGTAAGACCTATCCTTCTTGGTGCAGTCAGTATTAGAACTTAACTATTGTGGCCCAGCCAGTGTAGGGCCTGCTCCACTTTCCGAGATAAACTGGAAGATAAAGGGTGGAAAGGGTAATAGGACTGCCCAAGCTGAAAAAGGGACACTAGGGAAGGAAAAGCACTTTAGTAATGAGGACTAACTTGTTTGGAGAGAAGCGTATTTAAGGCAGGCAGATGCACGCATGCAAGGTAATGGGCACAAGGAAACAAACTCAACCGACTATTATGGAGAGATTCAAAAGTCAATAAAAGTTTAAGATCCCATTGAGGCATAACAAATGGGGTAGGTGGAAGCATTCACCAGTCCAATAAAAAAAATCTGATCAGAGAAATGCTGATAAGCTTGCAATGTACTCCTTTACTGTGATCACCACAGAGAACCCCTGGCCGAGTAACAGCACAAAGCACTGAAAGTTTAGCCTTTTAAAAGGTCCATATCACGCTCCTCACACAATGCAACAAATCTATTTAACCTTCCAGAGCAGACTATCTTGGTGGTGGAACGAGGAGCTGAAAGGATGACGTCTACCACATTCGGAGATAGCTGTACCCTCTAAATCTCAAGGCTTTCCAGACAGAGGTGCAGTATCTGCTACACTGGTAAGGAAACTAGGTTCGCGCTGAGCAAAAGGCAGACTGAGGACTAAAGGGAGCGTCTCAGAAGGTCCCCACAGTATACTCTTGTTAGCCAGTCCAGGGTGATCAAAATGATCTAGGTCCAATCCCGGAGGATCTTCCTCAGAATCTCAGTGCATGGGAGAAACCATTTAATGAACTGGGAAGTTCCATCTCAATTGAAAAGTGTCTCCCAAGGCTCCGTGCAGTGCATACTGGATAGCTGAACTGTGAACAATGGATGCTGCTGTGCGCAGCAAAGATGTTCACCTGAGGGGTGCTCACAGGCAAAAGATATTTAGTACAGCCTACAGAATAAGGCACACTAGTGATTAGCATGGTGCCTGACTCAGCCCTGATGTTCACAGAGCCGACCAAATGAATAATGCGACCAAGTACAGAGCATTAAGACTTTTCGACAGAAGAGGAGACCCTTTTCTGCCATATTTCTTCATTTAGCACAAAGTTGTATTGTCTTTCAAGATCTGGACAGACTGATTATGAAAGGGAGAGAGAAGCGCTTGCTGAATTGCCCCGAGCTCAAGAAGGATGATGTTAAATACTGAATGGCAGTGGGTAGATGGTCATGCCTTGCAACAGGTGCTCCTCCACTGACCACTAAGTAAGGTCCGCCACAGTGCCAGTGGAGAGCACAATGTCATCTGCCTGGAACCACTGCCTGTGCAGTCAACACTGGAGAGCTCTCATGTGCGATAGGGGGATGAGTGTCCAGCGCCCCGGCTTTATAATTCATTTTATCTTTGCTTGTGGGTTCTTTTTGCTCTGTGCTATATGTTGGAGTACTCAGATAGCACAGAGAGTGGATTGCATGAGGGTGTTTCCAGATGGCTGGGGGTGGTGAATTGTGACAGTGTGCCACACCATCTTTGTGTTTGGCCACATTTTAGTATTTAGAATTCACTCTGGTCACATGGCCTATAACATACTATAAAGATGTGCGCAGTGGGAGCGTCGCTGGCACGTCAAAGGCTACCTACTATGGTGATTTATGGGATGAGGAAGCAACTATAAGGTCTTATTCTGCTTTGGAGTTGAAAGGTATAAAGGGAGAGAATGATACTACAACCATCTGTCTGTTCCTCTTAGATGGGAGGGTCCCAGGTCTAGTTTGAAATGTAGGGCTAGCTTTTTCTTTCCTCCACCGACCCCACCCATTAATGAGAAAGACTGTTTAAATGAGCACTTGAGGGAACTGATGGCAATTTTAGTCAATGTTCGCTCTCTGCGGAAACATGTCATTGATATCTTTGATTTACTAAAGGATGAGCACACTGATTTGATCTTTCTCTCCGAGACCTGGCTGAATGAGGCCTCTAAGCCAGAACTGCAGATTGCTCTGCCAGAGGCGTACTCTTATATGCACCTAGTTTGGGTGATGGAAAGGGGCAGAGCAGTTGCCATTATCTTTAAGAAAATCTTTAAGTGCAATTGCTTTAAAATGGATTAGCTGTCGGGGCTGAAGCCTTTGGCTTCAGTTTATTTTGTGGTGGTCAATGGTCCTTTTCTGAGGCACTAGTTTATCATCCCCCTGGGTACCCAGAAGATTTTCTTGCCTCTTTGGACCTTGCCCTAGCTCCCAAATGTGTTACGTATGCACATTTTACTCAGCTTGGTGATTTTAATTTGTACTTATACAAGACAGAGCAGCTTTTTGGTGACTCGTTTTTTGGAAATAGTGTCTTCTTTTAACCTTAATTGGGTTGATGGGATATTTTCGAATGTCCCTATGACCTGGGAATTCCCGGTGCCAGTCTTATGGGTCTGACTATTTTATCTTACCCTTTTCTTGGCACTTTGGTTCTGCCAGGGAACTCCACCCCTACATGCCTAGGTCTGTGGACAGGGCTTGGGGTAAGATTATCTTGGAGGACCTTAGACGAAAATTAGTTACTTACCTGTAACTGTGGTTCTCCAGTATTGGTATCTTTCATAGATTCACATGCTTGAATCATCCCCATCGTTGAGGTGGGAGCCTCACGGTAACTTCAAATACACATAGCAGTAAGTGTTGCACACTAGGCCTGAATAGGCTCTTTTATAGCCTATCCATGTTCTTTTATAAAAAAGGCCCTAAATTGAGCCACAGCCAATCAGGCGACAACACCCTCTAGAATACTCCCAACAAAGGCTCTTCCCCTCAGATTTTCTAGTACAAGTGTGAAGCCGAAAGTTCATCCATAAGGGGAGCCTCTGAGGGGAGGAGGGTGGGTCGCATGTGACCATGAAAGATACCAATACTGGAGAACCACAGTTACAGGTAAGTAATTTATTTTCTTCTCCAGTATTGGATCTTTCATAGATTCACATGCTTGAATTAGAGTAGCGAGCAGTAATATTGGCTAACTAGGTACGAGCTGTATTCTCATAACAAGAATAACAAGAATAATAATAATAATAATAATAACAATAATAAGAGTAACTCTACTCTTAGTTATTATTCAACAGCAATATAGCAATGTTCACAGGAAGATAACAATCAGGCACAATAACCATAAACATCAGCATCACGACAAGTATCAAGCTTGCTAGGATACCAATAAATACAATAAATCATTAAAAGTAGGAAAGTTAACCTTGACCAGATTAAGGGAACTTAGTTCACAAACCTTATTTGTGGAGGTATGATGACCAGAGAGGCTCACCTTAACGAAATAAATGCCTCAGCACTGCTTGCCCCACCACTGTATCCATGTTATTCGTCTCTTCGAGACAGTAGTGCCTTGTGAACGTATGTTTTCTGAACCATGTGGCCTGCTCTACAAATATACTAGAGGGGTACTCCCGCAAAGAGTGCTGTCGACGTGGCTACCACCCTTGTGGAATGAGCTCTCACCCTGCTACTGAGCGATTTACCAGCCTGAGTATGACAGAATTGGATCGCCAGGCTAATCCACCTGGACACAATGTCTGGATACTGGAAGGCCCTTCTTCACGTCTCCAAAGGCCACAAATAACTGCTCTGATTTTCATATGTTCTGTGTTTTCTGAAGGTAAAACTTCAAACACCCTTTAATATCCAACGAATGCAACCCCTTTTCTGCTACTGTCTGCAGGTTAGGAAAAAAGGTTTTCAAGATAACCGGCTCGTTCAAATGGAAACTTAGGCACTTTCGGAATATACTTAGGATTTGTCCTAAGAATTACGCCAGTAGTGGTGAATTGAAGAAAAGGCTCTTTGATGGTAAAGGCCTTTATGTCACTTAATCTCTTAGCCAAAATAAGAGCCAGTAACAAAGCAGTTTTCCATGAGATGAACTTCAGTTCCGCTCTGTGGATTGGCTCAAAAGGGGTTTCATGAGTTGTCCCAGGAAAATATTTAGGGACCATAACGGCAGAGGCTTCTGCACCAGTGGAAAAGCTCTAAACAGACCCCTAAGGAATTGCTTCACAATTCTGGTAGAATATAACGAGACAGTGTCTTGAGATCGGCAGTACCTCGAAATTGCTGCCACGTGCACTCAGATGGAGGAATAGGAGAGTCCAGACTTTGCCAAGTGCAACAAATACGGCAGTACTTGTTCCGGAAGAGAAGAGATATGATGGATTCCTTCCGCCACACACCACACACAAAAACGCTTCAGTTTCAAACTGTAAGTCTTATTGGTAGTGTCCGCCCTAGACTTGGCTAGAAGCTCCCTACATTCCGAAGAGATGTCTAAAGTGGCGTACTCACTGAATTCAGGAGCCAGGCCGACAAGTGGAGAGATGACGGATCCGGATGTCTGACCTGGCCCTGGTGCATTGTCAACAGGGTTGGCTTCCGTCTAAGTAGCACATGTGGCTGTTCCGAGAACATGAGGAGTTCCGTGAACCACACCTGTCTAGGCCACCTGGGTGCTACTAATGGAAGACGACAACCTTCTGTCTTCATCTTTCTGATGACTCTCTATTAGTGGGATCGGAGGAAAAGCGTAGGCACAGACTCCTGACCATCTCATCGAAAATGCATTCCCTCCTACGATCCTCTCTGGGGAAGCCAACTTGCATAATAGGAGCATTTCTTGTTCTCGAATGTGGCAAACAGATCGAGATTTGGTCTGCCCCATAACCAGAAGAGTTGGTCGAGAACATCCTGGTCCAGTTCCCACTCGTGGTACGGGACAATTGTCCTGCTCAGGGTATCTGCCAGAACGTTGGTCTGTCCTGGTACGTGCTCCGCCCTTAGAGAAATGTGTGCTATGACCCATTTCCAGATGTTCTGAGTCTGTAGCGAGAGCTGCAGATCTCTTGTGCCACCCTGCTTGTTTAGATAAAACATGCTCGTAGTATTGTCTGTCCTGATCAAGACAGAGTTTTGAAGCCTTGGTCAAAAGGCTTTTAGAGCCAAATCTATTGCCTTGAGCTCCAGCTGGTTTATGTGGAGTTGACTGTCTTTTCGACTCCAGGACCCGCTGATTTGTAGATCTTGGAGGTGGGCACCCCAATCTTCGAGGGAGGCATCCGTTGTCACTATATAGCAGGGCACCTGATGAAGAAAAGTGAGACCGCTGGACAAGTTGGCCGGTGTCGCCCATCAAGAAATGTCAGTCCGCATAGCCGATGTGATGGGAATTTTGTCCTCCAAAGAGCCCAGTACCTGAAGCCACTGAGCATCCAATTGCTCCTGTAGGGGTCGTATATGTAGTCTGCAATCTGGGACCATGGGAATGCATGACAAGATCATTCCCAGTAATGACTTGTAGGTGCGAACTGAAAAACACTTTTGCCGAGAGCTTGTGGGCTAAGGTGTTCAGCTTTTGTTTTCTTTCCTGAGACAGATATGCCTTGCTGAGGACAGTGTCTAGAACCGCTCCCAAGAAACTCAATTTCTGTGTGGGGCGAACATGTAACTTCTGGTAATTGATGGTAAGTCTGAGATCTTCGAACAACTGGAGGCAGGCGGTTGTGTGGCGTACCACCAGAGCCCTTGAAGGTGCTCTGATGAGCCAGTCGAGATAGACACCTGCATGCCCAACTGGCGGAGGTGAACTGCCACTGGTGCCAGCATCTTTGTAAAAATCCTGGGGGCTGATTTCAAACCGAAGGGAAGGACCCGAAACTGTAGATGTACCTTGAACCTGAGGAATTTGCGATGGTTTCAGTGTACTGGAATATGAAAATACGCATCCTGGAGGTCTAGGGATGCCATATGATCTCCAGATTTAAGAGGCACAAGATGTCCTGCAGCAATACCATCCTGAACGACTGCTTCTTCAGGAACTCGTGCAATGATCTTAAGTCCAGAATGGGGCGCCAGTCTCCTGAAGGTTTCTTTACCAGAAAGAAGCGTGAATAGAATCCCTTGTTCCTGTGAGGAGCAGGGACCAGTTCTATTGCTCCTTGCGCAGCATCACATACACTTCCCTGAGGAGTTGCTTTAATCGCAAGGTGGTGGGTCTGACGGAGGGATGTTCCGTGGACTCTGTATGAACTCCAGAGTATGTTCTCTGGCCACTATATCCAGCACCCACCTGTTGGATGTTATACTTGACCATCGAAGGAAGTGAGAAGTGATGCGACCCCCAATTTGAGCCACTTCCTCTACCCCTCGCTCCATGAAAAGGCTGTTTCCTGTACTGTAACATACCCAGAGATTTAGCTGTGTCCATATCCGTCTTGATGGTCTGCAGCATGTCATCCACATGCTTCCCAAACAGGCTTTCCCCACCAAACGTCATGTCCAGAATTTGGCTCTGAACCCTTCAGCTATCCCTGTCTACACAAGACCGCTGCTCCTGCGAGTTGTCGGAAACCTGTCAAGGAAATGTCGATTGTGCAGTCAATGATCTAAGCAGCAATTCCTGCAGCACCTTCCTTGCTTCCAACTTGGCATCTTCAGGCAAGAGGTCAAAATAAGCAGACCTGTCCGCCCACATCTGGCGATAATACCTTCCTAAAATGGCCAAGGAGTTAGCCGCCTTCACCGTGATCGCCGCCACAGAGGAAAATCTCTTCCCAATATTGTCCAACCTCCTTCCGCCTCTGTCCGGAGGCAATGCAATAGGTGCCGAAGGGTTCCTAAAGCGCCACTGCGCCGCTTGAGATATTACCGAATCCGGTTTCGGTTGCGACACCAAGCAGGCCGGAGTGTTATCAGGGGCTTTGTATTTCTTCTCCAGCCTCGGCAATTGGGAAGGCACTGTTGCCGGATTTTTCATTGCCTTCAACCCCTCCTGCCATATTAAATCCACTATCTGAATAGCCCTCACTGATTTCTTTGCTTCTTATGACTTCAAAGAGCCTTCAATCAGTTTCCTGAGAGAGAATGGGCAAGTCGAATCTCTTGGCCGCTCGCTCTATCAAATTATGAAAGCCCCCTATGTCTTTAGAGGGTGAATCAACAAACTCTGCTGGCGGTGGTGACGGTGTGGGGATGAGGTAGTCACCCTATTCACTAGGAGCTGCCTCCCCTATCTCACCTTCTTCCCTCTTGTCATGTGTAGAGAGACGTTCCTCCTGTGGTTGGTGAACAAATGGAACGCTTCTGTGTGGCGTTCCCGGGTGACTGGTCATAGGAGTTTGCAGAGGCGTCCATAAGGCCTGGATGGAGTTACAGGCGTCGACGGTGGAAACCTTCGATAGTAATCCTTCAACATACCCTGGAGGTCTGATACTAATGATCTAGGTATGGGAAAGGAAGTTTCTGCCTCCACTGCTGGGTATGATGGATCCTGCTGGAATGTAGTTGTGGAATAGTTGGGCTGTTCCTGCCCTTCATCCTCCTCAAGTCCTGGCATTTTACATGCAGCTGCGATGGACTACTGGCTGCGCCAAACATTCCGTCCTCCTGAGAATAAATGTCCTCATCATCATCTAGGAGATGCTGTGGAGGGTACGGCAACACCTTGCTTGGAGAAGTATGCCTTGGAAGAATCGGCGATGTTTTATCCCCCATGGTGATAAAAGAAAGAGGGAGGAATCTTGCCGAATCCTGCTGCACCATCAAATCTCGAAGATGGTATCATTGCCGACGATTGCACCGACGAAATCTCCAACATTGTCGTCGACAGTTCAGTTTTTGTCAACAGTTTCCTCGTCGACAGTTCCCTCGTCGCTGGTGTGCTCGTCAACGGTGCCTTTTTCATCCTCATCAAATGGTGCTTCGTCGACTGTAGTGCCATCGTCGACGGATGGACCAACAATGGTTCAGTCAACGATGCCTTTTTATAGATTTTGGCAGTGATGATCATCAGAGACACCGCAGTTGTAAACATAAACGTCACTGTCGTCGCGGTGACCATCGACAGTCGTCGTCGGGGTCGTCCTCGACGGGCCCCTTGCCGGCAACAGGGACAGAGAGGCACTTCTTGTGGGTGCCTTTTTTCCCCACAGGCATAGTAGGCTATGAGCAAACCTTTTTCAAGAGTTTTGAGTGGGTCTCTGATCCAGAGCTAGCAGTCTCTTGGCGCTTATGCTTCTCCACAGTTGTATATTACGTCTTTTTAGCCACGTTCTTCAGTGGCTCCTCAGGCAGTCTTCCTTTCTCTCCAGGTCTTTTTAAGGAGTGAGAAGTATGAGGTTAGGTGTTTGCCATGACTGTCTTTGTAGCCACAACCAAAGCCTACCCTCACGGTCCTTGAGGGTTTTCTGACTGAAGGTACGACTGATCTTACAGTCTCCCTCCCTGTGATCCGGATGCAGACAGTAGATGCATTTCTGGTGGGGATCATCAACATGCAGTCTCTTCTTTCCACAACTGCCACAATCTCTGAAAAGACCTTTCTTAGTCTGTTGAGAGACATTGTCACTGCAAAGCTGGGGTCTCTGAGATAAGAGATCCTGTCAGAAAAACTGAGCACAGCTCAGGGATACTCCCTTCACACGACGTGCAGGAGAAAATCTGAGGGAAAGAGCCTCTGTTGGGAGTATCCTAGAGGGTGTTGACGCCGGATTGGCTGTGGCTCAGTTTTGAGTCTTTTTTTTTATGAAAGAACATGGATAGGCTATAAAAGAGCCTACTTGGGCCATTAGGGCCTAGTGTGTAACATTTACTGCTATGTGTATTTGAAGTTACAGTGAGGCTCCCACCTCGACGACGGGGATTATTCAAGCATGTGAATCTATGAAAGATCCAATACTGGAGAAGTATGCTTTTAGAATCCAAACCGGAGTTCTCGGGGTCTGTTTTTGAGCAAGATATGGCTATTCAGAGATGGCTTGGGACGACAGATGAGCTGTCAGCTCCTCTGAAAAGAAATAGGCAGACCACAAAGTCCTGCTCAGCTCACTGGTTTTCCACAGACTTAGTTCATGAAAGAACTGCTTGCTGGAAATTGGACAGAAAGTGGCAGAAATACTATCTGGTTTCAGATAAGGCCACTTATAGAGAAGCATTACGTAACCAACATAAAAATAGTGAGAGCTCATTGCAGGAAGTTGGCTCTGTATGTACTATTTCAAAGTAAGAAATAGCATGCACAGAGTCCAAGGGTTCCCCTTAGAGGAAAGATAGTGGCAAAAAGAGATAATTCTAATGCTCTATTTTGTGGTAGTGTGGTCGAACAGTAGGCTTATCAGAGGGTAGCGTTAAGCATTTGTTGTACACACACAGGCAATAAATGAGGAACACACACTCAAAGACAAATTCCAGGCCAATAGGTTTTTATATAGAAAAATATATTTTATTAGTTTATTTTAAGAACCACAGGTTCAAGATTTACAAACAATACTTTAAATGAAAGGTATTTCACTCAGGTATCTTAGGAACTTTGAATCAACACAATATCATGTACTGTCTTGGCAAAAATGGCAATAAGCTATTTTAAAGTTGGACACAGTGCAAAAATCAACAGTTCCTGGGGGAGGTAAGTATTTGTTAGTTTTTCAGGTAAGTAGAGCACTTACAGGGTTCAAAGTTGGGTCCAAGGTAGCCCACTGTTGGGGGTTCAGGGCAACCCCAAAGTTACCACACCAGCAGCTCAGGGCCGGTCAGGTGCAGAGGTCAAAGTGGTGCCTAAAACGCATAGGCTTCAATAGAGAAGGGGGTGGCCCGGTTCCAGTCTGCCAGCAGGTAAGTACCCGCGACTTCGGAGGGCAGACCAGGGGTGTTTTGTAGGGCGGGTGGGGGTGAGACACAAGTCCGCACCAAAAGTACACCCTCAGCGGCACAGGGGCGGCCAGGTGCAGAGTGCAAACAGGCGTGGGGTTTGCAATAGGTTTCAATGGGAGACCCAGGGGTCTCTTCAGCAATGCAGGCAAAGGGGGGGGGGGCTCCTCGGGGTAGCCACCACCTGGGCAAGGGAGAGGGCCACCTGGGGGTTGCTCCTGCACTGGAGGTCGGATCCTTCAGGTCCTGGGGGCTGCGGGTGCAGTGTGTTTCCCAGGCATCGGATTCTTTGAAGCAAGCAGTCGCAGTCAGGTGGAGCCTCTGGATTCCTTCTGCAGGCGTCGCTGGGGGAGCTCAGGGGGGTCAACTCTGGCTACTCACAGGGTCGCAGTCGCTGGGGAGTCCTCCCTGTAGTGTTGGTTCTCCCAGGTCGAGCCGGGGGTGTCAGGTGCAGAGTGGAAAGTCTCACGCTTCCGGCGGGAAACGTGTGGTCTTTAAAAGTTGCTTCTTTGTTGCAAAGTTGCAGTCTTTGTGGAACAGGGCCGCTGTCCTCGGGAGTTCTTGGTCCTTTTAGATGCAGGGTAGTCCTCTGAGGCTTCAGAGGTCGCTGGACCCTGGGGGACGCGTCGCTGTTGCAGTTTTTCTTGAAGTGGGGAGACAGGTCGGTAGGGCTGGGGCCAAAGCAGTTGGTGTCTCCATCTTCTCTGCAGGGCTTCAGGTCAGCAGTCCTTCTTCGTCTTCAGGCTGCAGGAATCTGTTTTGCTTGGTTCTGGGGGCCCCTAAATACTCAATTTAGGGGTGTGTTTAGGTCTGGGAGGTTAGTAGCCAATGGCTACTAGCCCTGAGGGTGGCTACACCCTCTTTGTGCCCCCTCCCTGAGGGGAGGTGGGCACATCCCTAATCCTATTGGGGGAATCCTCCATCTACAAGATGGAGGATTTCTAAAAGTCAGAGTCACCTCAGCTCAGGACACCTTAGGGGTTGTCCTGACTGGCCAGTGACTGCTCCTTGTTTTTCTCAATATATCCTCCGGCCTTGCAAGTGCGGCCGTGGCCAGAGGGGGCGGGCATCTCCACTAGCTGGGATGCCCTGTGGCGCTGTAACAAAGGGGGTGAGCCTTTGAGGCTCACCGCCAGGTGTTACAGTTCCTGCAGGGGGAGGTGAGAAGCACCTCCACCCAGTACAGGCTTTGTTACTAGCCACAGAGTGACAAAGGCACTCTCCCCATGTGGCCAGCAACATGTCTGGTGTGTGGCAGGCTGGCAAAACTAGTCAGCCCACACTAGATGTCGGGTATGTTTTCAGGGGGCATCTCTAAGATGCCCTCTGGGTGTATTTCACAATAAAATGTACACTGGCATCAGTGTGCATTTATTGTGCTGAGAAGTTTGATACCAAACTTCCCATTTTTCAGTGTAGCCATGATGGTGCTGTGGAGTTTGTGTATGACAGACTCCCAGACCATATACTCTTATGGCTACCCTGCACTTACAATGTCTAAGGTTTTGCTTAGACACTGTAGGGGCATAATGCTCATGCACCTATGCCCTCACCTGTGGTATAATGCACCCTGCCTTAGGGCTGTAAGGCCTGCTAGAGGGGTGACTTATCTATGCCATAGGCAGTGTGAGGTTGGCATGGCACCCTGAGGGGAGTGCCATGTCGACTTAGTCCTTTTCTCCCCACCAGCACACACAAGCTGGCAAGCAGGGTGTCTGTGCTGAGTGAGGGGTCCCCAGGGTGGCATAAGACATGCTGCAGCCCTTAGAGACCTTCCCTGGCATCAGGGCTCTTGGTACCAGTTACAAGGGACTTACCTGGGTGCCAGGGTGTGCCAATTGTGGAGACAAAGGTACAGTTTTAGGGAAAACACTGGTGCTGGGGCCTGGTTAGCAGGCCTCAGCACACTTTCAAATCATAACTTGGCATCAGCAAAGGCAAAAAATCAGGGGGTAACCATGCCAAGGAGGCATTTCCTTACACTTGTCGCTTCTTCTTTGCAAAATGCATTGAAGCAGACTGACAGCAAGGAAATCTTCACAATTTTGTTGTCGTTTGCCAATCCTAAAAAATTCTCCCTTCCTTTTGAGCCTAGCCAAGAGTTATGTACTCATATGAGCAATTATTTTGAGGATAAAATTCTCATAATCCAGACTAATATCTCGGGGTCAAAATACTTATCTGGCCAGTTAGATCTGGAACTGGCAATTTCGCTGCCCACTGGGCCCTACTTTTTATCATTTTCTGTCCCTACCGTGGAGGATGTGTCCGCCTTCTCCAGTTGTAAATTCGTCTCTCCCTCTGATTCCCAACCCCCCACCTTTAGCAGTGGCTAAAGGTAATTGCTGATATTATTGTCCCTATTTATAGCAACTTGTTTAGCTTTTTGCTTCAGATGGGGACACGCCCTAGGGAGTGGAAACAAGATAATGCTATCCCCATTACTAAAAAGGCCTATGCGGACCCAGATTTCCTGGCTAATTTCAGACCAATCTCTCTACTTCCTGCACCAACTAAGGTTTCTGAAAAGAAGTTTAACCAACAGTTATCTGTCTTCTTAGATGAGAATAAGTTAATACATCCATCCCAGTCGGGGTTTGGAGTACATCACAGCACAGAGGCAGCATTACTTGAGGTGTCCGAGTCCGTTCGTTCGTTCGTTGCAGCTTAGACTCATGGCCTCAATGTGGCCCTGGTACTACTTGACCTGTCGGTCGCATCTGACATGGTAACCATGACATCTTGTTAAACAGGCTGAAGCACTTGGGTATGACTGGATTGGCCCTGAGGGTTTGAGTTCCTAACTGTTGCACCAAGAGCAGGTAATATGGATGAAGCCTTATGCTTTTGATATAGAGTCTAATGCGGGGTGTGCCTTAAGGCTCCTCCCTTAGTTCTATTCTTTTTAATAACTATATGGTGCCATTAGCTTTTCTGATGGAATCCTTTAATATCAGTATCATATCGTATGCAGATGGCAACTCTTGCTCTCATACGAGGGTGACTCATTGGGGGCAAAAGTGACCTTTGCTAATTGTATGGAGACAGTCCTTGACTGGTTGAAGGTTAACAAGCTTCAATGTAATCCTAATAAGTTGGAGATCTTACTGTTTGGTCGTAATCCTTTGCTAGGATGGTTGGGAGCATGACCTAAGACTGCCTCCCAGCCCCCTCCCCTCCTGCCCAACATCAGAGGCTAGGAATATGGAAGTAATACTAGATTATAAGCTTCCATTGGATGCTCAGGTACTTGCTGTACTCAGATCCTGCTACTGGATCCTGCGCATGCTGAAAACGTGTGTAGTTTCTTCCACACACTGCCTAGGTGGTGGTGGTCAGAGCTCTGATCATCTCAAGACTGGATTACTCCAATGCCCTTTACTTGGGAACGCCAGCCTATTTAACCCATCGACTATAGGTGATGCAAAATATGGCTGCCTTTTGCTCAAAATGCCTACGGTGGCGGCGCTGTTCTCCTTTCGTGAAATATTGCATTGACTGCCAGTGAGGCAACAATTTTTAAATCTCTAATACTGGTTCATTAGGCCTTTCATAATGAGGGGCCTATCTTCCCTAATACGAGGGTGGTGGAATATGTTCTGGCTAGGCCTGGGCAGAGCTCACGCTGTTTCACTCTGCAGAATTCTGTGGAGTTGATTTAAAACTCTGTGGAATTCCAGAGGTGGAGTTCCATGAGTGGTGGAGTGCCACTGCCGCCTGCCCTAGTGGCACCCTATCCTGAAAGCACCCGATCTCTGAAGCGCTTCTGAGATCGGGAGCATTCAGGACAGGGCCAGAGGCAGCGAAAGCTGCCATTTCAGGCCTTTTGCGCACCAGTTTGCACAAAAGAAAAAAAAACAAGAAGAAATTACCTAAGTCCTCCAGGGGGTTCTCGTTCCCAGTGACCTGGCTCTCTGCCTCCTTCCGCCCCCTGCTCCCAGGCTGCTGGCAGAGGGAGGCCTGAATCCAGAGCCACTGCTGACAGCAGCTCCATGCCAGCTGAGAGTGCGCACTGCAGCCCAGTTATGGGCCACACAGTGAAGTGCAGACTGCGCTTGCGCTGTGTGACCCATAACTGGGCTGCAGTGCGCACGTGGCGAGTTCCGCTCTACTGGCAGGGCTAGCAGAGTTTTTGGTCAAACTCCCCAAGCACCAAAAACTCTGTTAGCTCTGCCAACGGAGCAGAGCACACTGCCCACACTTAATTCCGGCACCCCATTCCGGTCTAATAATGCAAAAATTGTGGCTGTCCCGTGCTTTAAAAGACTTCGACTATGAGGCTCATCTTTTATTATGGTTGCTGTTAAGTTATAGAATCAGCTTCCCTCACATTCCATGTCGATTTCAACCAATGATTTGTTTAAAAAAAAGAACTGAAAACCTACTGGTTTAGAAATTAGTGTGTGGTTGGGCAATTCCTGCTCTGATCTCTGGACCTTAGTGCCGGGAGACTATGTAGAGTAGCTGGGCACTCTGTCAGTATCTGTCATTCATTCATGTGTCATCTTGCGTGCATGATCAGGAGGAAGCAGCAAGAAACAAAAGTAGAAGGTAGATAACTATTAGGACTAGAATACAAGTGTCACCCCCAAAACATCTGAACCATAATAAGAATGTATTGGATCCCCTGCGGAGGAGGGAAGGCTTGAAATAATATTGAATCCAATACTTATGTTGCTGCAGAGGAGGTGCTGAACAGGCCCTAGGTCTTTGATGAAAAAGGCTAGGTCAAACAGCAGTAATGCTCCTGCCTGCAGGTGGCAACAACCCCATCTTTAGCAAGTTAGCTTTGCGCTGCCAGGGACAGAATACAGAGGTTCCTGATCTCCTGAGATGGGCCTCCACCACTGCTATCACCCTGTTGAAGACCTGAGGTGCTGATGCAGGCCAGCTAACTGGTAGTGAGTGGACCTGATGAACAAGTTACTTACCTTCGGTAACGAATTATCTGGTAGAGACTATCTAGCTGCAGATTCCTTACCTTAGAACTCCCTGGCGTCAGCTTCGAATCTGGAATTTTTCTGCTGAGCAGTACCTGCGCGCCGTCGGGGGGCATCGTTCAGATTTGCATGTGTCGTCCAGCTCCGTGTGGAGTCATCAGCATCGTTGGAGCAGTCTATGATGTCACGGTTGTCTATATAGACGCCACCTCGGCGAGTGTACGTCAGTTCTTTTATCACAACTTTCCACGCCAGAAACGCAGAGTCATGGAAGAATTAACAGTATTTAGTTTAGCTTTTTCACTTGATTGTTTGAAGAATTTTTTTTACATGCTTTTAAGAAAGGCAAAAATGACCAAAACATATATACATATAAAAATATATCCACAGAGCGGGGAGGCTTGGATGGGTGCAAGGAATCTGCAGCTAGATATGAGCCTCTACCAGATCATTTGTTACCGAAGGTTAAGTAACTTGTTCATCTGATAGAGACTTCTAGCTGCATATTCCTTACTTTTGAATAGATACCCAAGCTATAATTCCTGGAGGTGGGTGTGAAGGATATATTTTATACCAGGAAGTCCTGCAGGACTGAGCGGGCAAAATGTCCCTCCCTTCTCACTTGGCTATCCAGGCAATAGTGTCTCGCAAATGTGTGCAAGGAAGCCCACGTTGTCGCTTAGCAGATGTCAAGCACCGGCACACCACGAGCTAACGCACCGGTAGCAGCTTTCACTCTAGTAGAGTGAGCCCTCTGGAGGGTGCATCTTGGTCAAACCATAGCAGAGAATGACCCAGCGCAAAATGGACAGTTTCTGTACTGCCCGACCCTTATTTGCACCAACGTACCCCACAAAGAGTTGATCGTCCATCCGGAACTCTTTTGTCAAAGTAGAACGATAACGCTGTTTTTGGATCCAGCTGATGGACACTTCTCTTCCTTTCTTCCTTAGAGGGATGCAGTGGTGTAAAGAAGGTGGGCAGGGTGATATTTTGACCCAGATGGAAAGGGGGCACCATCTTGCAGAGAAAAGAGGCACAAGTTTTCAATACTACCTTGTCAGGATATATCCTGAGATACAGCGGTTTCGACGATAAAACCTGCAGCTCACTCACTCTCCTGGCAGATGTAATTTCCACCAAAAAGGCTGTTTTAATAGTGAGCAGCCTGAGAGGACAGTTATGTAAGGGCTCAAAAGGAGCACATATTAGGAAGGGAAGAACAAGATTAAGATCCCACTGAAGCATGACAAAAGGCACAGGTGGAAACAAATGCACAACCCCCCTTCAAAAATCTTTGTGCTCTAGGAGACTTAAAGATGGTTGATCAGGCAAGCGTAGAAAAGCTGATAAGGCAGCAAGATAGCCCTTAAGGGTCCCTAAGGAGGAACCCTGTTGGGCAAGAGATAGAATAAACAAAAGGATATTAGAAAGAGAAGAAAAAAGAGGCTCAATAGACCTCTCTGTACAATATGAAACAAAACATTTCCATCGGCAGGCGTAAATCGAAAAGTAGAGGCACGCCTGGCTGCCAGAATGACATCAAAGACTTCGGAAGGGAGGTCATAAACCATCAACTGTCGCAGCTCAACCTCCACACATGAAGCTGCAAAGTTGAGAGGTTTGGGTGAAGAACCTTCCCCTGCTGCTGTGACAGAAGATCCTCGCGAAGAGGCAACCTGATTGGAGGACGGATGCTCATTTTGAGAAGTTCTGAATACCAAACTCTCCGTGCCCAATTTGGAGCCACTAGAATTACTTGGGCCCGGTCGTTCTTCATTTTCTTGAGAACTCTGGGCAGGAGTGGTATGGGCGGAAAGGCGTACAAAAGGCCTGAACTCCACTCGCAATGGAAAGCGTCGCCTAGCAATAGCCCCCTTGGAAACTCCAATGAGCAAAACATCTGACATTGCGCGTTCTCTACGGAAGCAAACAGATCTAACAAAGGCTCTACCCACTGCTGAAAAAGTCCTTGCGTCACCTCGGGAGAGAGATACCATTTGTGATCCGCTAAGCATTTTCGGCTGAGCTCCTCTGCCCTGGCATTCAGAGAACCTGCCAGGTGTTGAACCTCCAGGGTTATGCCCTGCTGTTTCAGCCATGTCCAGAGATGCAGAGCCTCTTGACAAAGGGTCCACAACCCCACACCGCCCTGCTTGTTGCAGTACCACATTGCGGTGGTGTTGTCCGTGAACACCTGCACAATCTTCCCTTTCACAATAGAAAGAAATGCTTTTAATGCTAGTTGGATCACCCGAAGCTTCAATAAGTTGATATGGAGCCCAGATTCCACCGGAGACCACTGACCTCTGATCTCCACCTCTCCCAGATGGCTGCCCCATCCCAGAAGTGATGCATCTGTCACTACTGTGAGATCTGGTTGGGGAAGGGAGAGGAGTCTGCCTTTGACCCAATTGCAGTTTAATAACCACCACTGCAGATCCTTTGCAGTTTCCTCCGAGATCTGAATCACGTCTGTAAGATTCCCCTGATGCTGTGCCCATTGGAACTTCAGGTCCCACTGCAGAGCCCTCATATGCCATTTGGCATGCTTGAACAATAGGATGCAGGATGCCATGAGTTCCAGCAGCCTCAGAGTCTGTCTCACCGAAATCCAGGATAGAGGCTGAAACATCGGTATCATAACCTGAAAATCCTGGACTCACTGCTCGGGAGGATAGGCCCGATACTGTCCAGAACAGCTCTGATAAAAATGAGCTTCTGAGAGGGAGTCAGGTGTGACTTCGGCACATTGATAGTAAACCCCAGCGAGTGCAGGAGGTTCGCCGTCATCTGGAGATGGGTGACGAGAGCCTGGGGCGTGGGAGCCTTCAACAGTCAAGTTAGGGGAAGACTGAAATCCCTGACCTGCACAAATGTGCTGCCACCACCGCCATCACCTTCGTGAACACCCGAGGGGTACTGGTGAGACCAAAAGGGAGCACGGTAAACAAAGTGCTCGTGACCCACCTTGAACCGCAGGTAACGCCTGTGGGCTGGCAAGATGGGAATATGAAAATACATGTCCTGCAAGTCCAACGCTACCATCCAGTCTCCTTGATTTAGGGCAGACAAGACCTGAGCAAGACTAAGCATCTTGAATTTCTCCTTCTTGAGGAAGAGATTGACGTCACTTAAATCCAGGATAGGGCAAAGGCCCTTGTTCTTTTTGGGAATCAGAAAGTAGCAGGAATAACAACCACTGCCTACTTATGACATCAGGACCCTTTCTATGGGTCCCTTGGATAGAGAGCCGTAACTGCCTCGCGGAGCAAAAGCAAATGATCCTCCATCAGCCATTCTTTTGTCAGAGGGATAGAGGGAGGGAAAGACTGGAAGGGGAGGGAATAGCTCTTGCGTATCATCTGCAGAACCCACTTGTCTGTTATGATGGAAAGCCAGTGAGGGAGATGAAATTGAATCCTCCCTCCAACTGGACGGAAGTGGTCCTTCAGAACCACACTAGGAGGGCTTGGGCGCAGTGGAGGGGGTGTGTGTGGTGGCCGACCTCTGGCCAGACCCTCTGGGTCTGATGGTACCATGACCACGTCCTCTTCTGGGATGTTGTGAAGCCTGAGGACGGTGGCTAAACTGCGGCTGGCGTGTTACCACGCCCCTTCCGAAGCCCCGAAAGGGGCAAAAGACAGACTGCTGTCATGCTGGCGCTAAAAGGCCCAAGGATCTTGCCATAGCTCAAGAATCCTTGAACCTCTCAAGTGCAGAGTCTGCCTTCTCACCATAAAGGCTAGAGCCATCAAAAGGCATGTCCATCAAACATGACTGGACATCCCCTGAAAATCCAGTTGAACGTAGCCAGGCGTGGTGACGTAGGGCCACTGACGATGCAATCGCTCTGCCCAGCGAGTCGGTCGTGTCCAATCCACAACTAATCGTAAACTTGGTTGCATCCCTCCCATCCTTGACAGTTTGGGTGAGAGTGTCCTGTACGCTCTCCGGGACCTGGGGCAGCACCTGTGCCACTGTATCCCATAAAGTATGGTAAAAACGGCCCAATAAGCAATAGGTGTTAACTGACCTCAATGCCAGGCTGGAGGAAGAAAACATTTTCTTTCCAAGCTGATCCAGCCTCTTGGATTCCCTATCCGGGGAAGGCAAGGCACCACGGGAAGTAGAGGCTTGGACCACCAAGCTCTCCAGAGTGGGGTGTTGGGTCAGGAAACTAGGGTCGCTCAGAGCGGGTCTATGGCGGCGGCCGACTGTCCTATTCACAGGAGGCCCTGTGCTGGGTTTGGACCATGCACCCAGAAGGACGTCTGTTAGGGCCTCATTGTAGGGCAACATGGCTCTGATGTTGTCACCCCCGGTTGAAGCACCTCTGTCAGGAGATTCGCCCTGACTGGCACCGTAGGCAAGTCTAGGTCCATGACCTCAGCTGCCCTACACACTACAATAGCATAAGAAGCTCCCTCTTCGGTAGCCACATTAGGAGGAGTGAGCATGCCAGTATCTGGAGATGTGTCCAGTCCATTGGCCTCCTCTAGATCCTCCTACCAGTCCTGTTCTAGGTCATATTCTAAAGGGTCCTCAGACCCCTCTCCCATTCCTCTCCTATGCCTGGCTTTTCTGAATTGTGCTCAGACAATGATCTGGGCCGAATCGGCGTTGTACGCCATCACTCCGGATCATCCATAATGAGGATGGGGAAGCGTCTATGTCGGACCCGGCACTGGAGGAGGTCAACTGAGGGACCGGCACCGGTCTGGATCCGGTATCAGATTCTTGGCTTTGCTGACGACATTGAACCCGAAGGGGCCCCTGCGGACCCCGTGGGTCCCGAAGACCCACCCAAGGGTGCAGCCAACTCAAATACGAGACGCATGGCCTCGTAAAATTCTTTTATTTGAGCGGGGGTCGCACCGGTCCCCGGAAAAAGGGGGAAGAGGCGGAGTTGACCCTGGTGACGGCTCTGCGGAACGGCACTCGGAACGCCAACGCTCCCTTGATGCCCCGTCGGCCGACAGGCGTGGCAAAGTCGAAGTCTGCTTGGACTACTTCTTCTTGTGCCTCTTACCAGAATGATCAGATGACCTTGAATGCGAGGAAGAGGAATTAGGGCTCCGGAAGCGGTGCCACAACCTCCTACTGTAGGACTGACACCTCCTCATAGTCGCGCTGACCGAAGACGGCTGTCGGGCTGCAAGAAGCTTGAGGGATCTCTCCCTCAAGGCCTTCTGAGCCATGGTCTGACAGTCGGAGCACTAGGTGGAGTCATGATCCTTCGAGGCACTAAAGGCAAACTCGGTGCGGGTTCATCACCAACATGGTGCGATGACATGCACCACACGGCTTGAACCCACTCTTTCTCGAAGACATGACTTCAAACAATTGAAAAGCCTCGTCGAAGAAAGGGTAGCTCTTATCCGGATCTGCGCTTAACCGGCGCGGAAGGAAAAGAAGTGACGTACACGCGTCGAGGTGGTGTCTATATAGACAACCGTGACATAGACGGCTCCAATGATTCTGATGACGCCACTTGGAGCCAGACGACGCAGCATATTCGAAAGACGCCACCCGACGGCGCGTGCAGGGTACTGCTCAGCAGAAAAATTCTGGATTCGAAGCGGACGCCAGGGAATTCTAAGGTAAGGAATCTGCAGCTAGAAGTCTCTATCAGATCATGAAGCGCAAGTACATCCTGTGTAACTGCAGGATTGGTATGTGGAAATACACGCACTTCAATTCGACGGGCCACCATAAGGCCCTCCGCATTCAGTGCCAGAATAATCTGAGAAAGGGACAGCATCTTCAACTTTTACTTGCAGAGGTAAAAGTGCAAGAGGCTGGTGTCTCAGATCAGAAGATCACCATCCTTTTTGGAAATATGAAGTACTCATTAGTCCCGTTTTATGACCCCTCCTCCAGTCATACACGCTCCTTCAGGGGAAGGATAAAGCAGCTTCTCAGGTGGTGCAGGGGAAGAGGAGTAATCATCGGTGGAGGAGGATTGCTGTGTGTGACAGCTCCTGCTTTGCCTCTACTTCTGTGACTTTTACTGCTGGGGAATCTTACATGGTAATAAGTCACTAAGAACAGTTATGAGGTGCATCGGCACACTCCAAGATGTTCCAAGGTACTGGGGCTCTACATATAGTACTAACTGTTCAAAAAAACAAATAATATCAAAAACGTGGTATATACAAATAGGAGAAGCACTCTGTAGATGGTGAGAGTATTCTGTATTTAAGTGGAAACATCCAAAATGTATTCAAAATCTGTCTTATAATCAATAAAATACTTGTCTTTAGCCAAAATACTATTCTTTGTTTTCCACTTAATGAATGAAGGAAGAACAAGCCAACTTATTTTGTCCCAGAAACACTGGGACTTTTGAGATGCGACCATAGCACCGTAATGTGGCTCCAGATGCAAGTTTCAGGGGCTGCTGAAACTACTTGGCTCTTTCAGACCATACATCGGCAAAACCAATAGGTATCATCTTTGTGAATTCTAGTGGGTTTGTCAATGTTTAGTTAGACATTAAAAAGCAGTGCAAGCTACTGTACAACATGGCTTAGTTTAAAAAAAAAAAAACACAACAAAACGCTATGACGGGCCAGGGTAGGCTGTGTCATAGGGTTTCTATTTTTTTCTTGTTATACTCATTATAAAACTTGCTATAGTAAGAAATGAAGATGTCCATGTAACGTATATACATATTTACATAAATAAAGTACTACAACGGCTACAGGCTTCCAGGGAGGATGAAGGGCGCATGTGAATCTTCAGCACTACATGCCACAAACAGATGTCCACTCGGTAAGTGACATTTTCCATTTGATGGCATGTGTAACTGAAGATACACATGCTTTGCATAGACTGAAAAGCAGTCCCCTCCTCGAGTAAGCAGTGGCTAGCCTGCAGGAGTTGGAGTAGCTTAAAAATGTTTTAAGCACTGCTTGACCAACATTTGCTTGTTGGCGAGATAACACATCCACACAGTAGTGCTTAGTAAATGTGTGTGGTGTGGACCGTGTGGTTGCTTTGCATGTGTCTGCCACTGGTATGTTTCCTAAGAATGCCATGGAAGCTCCTTTCTTTCTAGTAGAATGTGCTTTAGGAGTTACTAATAGCTGTATTTTTAGCTTTAAGACAGCAAGTATGAATACACTTTACTATCCATCTAGCTAACCCTTGTTTTGAAATTGGACTACCCTTATGAGGTTGCTGAAAAGCCACAAAAAGTTGTTAAGATTTTCTGAAAACTTTTGTTCTATCTATGTAATACATGAGAACTCTTGACATCAAGTGTGTGAAGAGCTCTTTCAGCAACTGAATCTGGCCATGGAAAGAAGACTGACAATTCCACTGACTGATCTGAAATGGTGAAAACACTTTGGGTAGGAATTTTGGGTTTGCCCTAAGTACTATTTTGTTTGAGAATTTGGAAGAAAGGTTCTTCTAAAGTGAATGCTTGAATTTCACTAACTCTTCTTAAGGAAGTAACTGCTATTAGGAAAGCAACCTTCCATGAGAGAAACTGAAGAGCGCAAGAATGCATGTGTTCAAATGGTGGACCCATAAGCCTTGTGAACACGATGTTACGATTCCAGGCAGGAGCTGGTGGTACTCTAGGAGGAATAACTCTTTTAAGGTCTTCCATAAAAGCTTTTATGACAGGAATTCTAAACAGAGAAGTTTGTCTGTTTTGGAGGTAAGCAGCCATTGCTGTTAAATGAATTTTAATAGATGAGTATGCAAGATTTGCTTTTTTGTAAGTGAAGCAAATAACAGACAATATCCTGTACTGATGCTTTAAGTAGGTCAATGTCTTTGGGTTGACCGTAATATACAAAACATTTCCATTTAGCTGCATAGCACTGTTTCGTTGAATGTTTACATGCTTCCTTTAGAATGTCCATACATTCTGATGGAAGCTGTAGATATCCAAACTATGACCTCAGGAGCCAAATCATTAGGTTGAGCATACTGGGATTGGGTAGCCTGATTTGACCTTTGTTTTGAGTCAATGGGTCAGGTCTGTTTGGGATCTTGTTATGTGGTACTACAGACAGATTCAATAGTGTTGTGTACCAGTGTTGACGTGCCCACGTGGAAGCTATGAGTATCATAGTGAGGGAAGTGTTACAGATCTTGCTGACCAGAAATTGAATCAGTAGGAGAGGGGGAAAAGGGTAAGCAAATATCCCTGCCCAATTGATCCATAGAGCATTGCCCTTGAATCAAGGGTGTGGGTACCTGGATGCGAAGTATGGGCATTTTGCGTTTTTGTTTGTTGCGAAAAGACCTATGTCTGGTGCTCCCACATGTGAAAGTACTGTTGAATTACTTGTGGGTGAATCTCCCATTCGTTTATTTGTTGCTGTGTCCTGTTTAAGAGGTCCGCTAGTTGGTTTTATATCCCTGGGATATACTCTACTAGAAGGTTGTAGATTCCGTTATGCCCATTTCTAGATTGTCTGTGCTAGAAGGAACAATTTGGATGAGTGTGTGTCCCCCCACTGTTTTTGCAGCTACTACATTGTTGTCATGTCACGTTGTCTGTCCTTATTAACACGGTCTTGTGTGGGATCTGTGGCTGGAATGCTTTCAGTAAATGCAAAAAAAACAAGAGATGGACAGAATGCTGAACAATGTCAAACATTCACCCCCCAGTACAGAGATCTGGGCCTAAATCCATAGTTTTTTTGCCACCCATGCCATTCCAGTTTGGACCCAGCCATATGCAAATCAGTCTTGACCCTGTTCCCCAGGGGAACAGTCCAGCCCGAACTGCCAAGCCAGGTCCTCCCTGGACTGGAATCAAGCATCCTAGGACCGGTTTCAGGGTATCAGCCTTCATCAGCCAGGCTAGCTTGACTCCAGTGGCATGGGGAGCAAGGGACCCACGGTCTGGGCATACCCTTCCCACTTCGGGCAGCAAATGCAAAAAGAACAAGAGATGGACGGAATGCTGAACAATGTCAAACATTCACCCCCAGTACAGAGATCTGGGCCTAAATCCATCGTTTTTTAGGCATTTGGTAAATACCCTTGGTGCTGTTGTTACTCCAAAGTGTAGCACTTTGAATTGGTAGTGCTTGCCTGGTATCATAAACTAAGTATTTGCGGTGTGCTGGATGTATGGGAATATGAAAGTAAGCACATCTAATGCGGTTATGTAGTCTTGTTTTTGTAGTAAGGAAATGACATCCTGAAGAGTGAACATGTGGAAATGCTTTGAGTGAATGTATTGATTGAGGGGTCCGAGATCGAGGACTGGTCTGAGAGTACCATCCTGCTTTGGTATGAGGAGGTATAGAGAATATACTCCTGTCCCTTGTTGAGTTATAGGTACTATCTCTATTGTACCTTTGAGTAGAAGTGATTGTACCTCTTGTTTTAGCAAAAGGAGGTGTTCTGGAGAAAGTTTGTGTTAGCGAGGGGGAATATTTGGTGGAGTGGAGATGAGTTCTAGGCAATACCCATTGTGGATAATTGACAGTACCCATTGATCTAATGCAATGTTGTGCCATTGATGGCAGAAATGTTGCAGTCTTCCTCCCACAGGACATGTGTACGGTGTGGGGATGCTGAGAAAGTCACTGCTTTGAAGAGGTGGAGGCACCTTTTGTGGCAGTGGATTTCCCCCTACCTCTAAAATTGTTGTTTCCTCTATAGAATCCTTTGAAAGACGCCCTAAAGTAATATTGTTGTCCCTGCTTTTGTTGGGACGTAGAGGCCTCTGATGTTGAGGGTTTAAAACCCCCTCTGAAGTGGAGCCTGCGAAAAGTACCCTGAACAGGTGTTGCGTAAAGGGCACCCATTGCCTTAGCTGTGTCAGAGTCCTTTCTTAATTTTTCAATGGTGGTATCAATCTCTGGTCCAAATAACTGCTGTTTGTTAAATGGCATATTATGGACCGCTTGCTGTATCTCAGGTTTGAATCGTGAAGATAGCAACCAAGCATGCCTCATGATTATTACGCTAGTGTTTATACTCCTAGCTGCGGTGTCTGCTGCATCTAGGGCCGATCTAATCTGGTTGCTGACGATAGCCTGTCCTTCTGCAATTACCTGCTGTGCCCTTTTTTGGTGTTCCGTGGGAGATATTGCAGGAACTCCCGCATCTCGTCCCAATGGTCCCTATCCTACCCGGCTAAAAGGAGCCTGGGAGTTGGCAATTCTCCATTGATTTGTAGCTTGAGTTCTCACTCTCTTGCCTGCTGCATCAAATTTGAGGCTTTCCTTATCGGGGGAGGAGCATACCCAGTGGACTGACTATTCGCCCTCTTTCTTGCTGCACGCACAACAATAGAATCAGGTGGCAATTTTTGAGTGATGAAGAGTGGATCTGATGATGCAGCTTTATATGTTTTGTCCACTAAGTGTGAGTGCCCTAGCCTTTACTGGCTCTTTAAAAAGATCATCAGCATGTTTTAGCATGCCTGGACGCATTGGTACTATGTGTGTAGTGGATAGTGTATTAAATAAACAAATCATCCTCAACAGGATCGAGTGTAACTGCACATTGTGGTATACCACTGCTCTAGCAATAACCTGATTATAGGCCGTGGTGTTTTCAGGTGGAGATGGCCTAGTGGGATATACATCAGGATTGTTAGATGGGATAGGGTCTGGATCATGCACATCCCATGGATCTACACTATAAGTATTGTCACCCAGGTCACCCCCATGTTAGAAAACAGGGGATTGCGGAGAAAACTGTACGTGAAGGTGGTGGAGTATCAGGTAGTAGAGAAGTGGTAAGCAGAGGAGAATGCGGTGGCGAAGGCTGATATACTGCCTCTGGTTTCTCCTTGTGTTTGAAGATTTCGGCAGGTGATTCCAGCTTCTAAAGTCTCTTAGAAAGATAGTTTCCTTTTAGTTATAGAAGGAGGAGATGCAATAATCTTTCCAGTATTCTTCTGGATTTTTCGCTGTCTATGGTCCATCACCTCAAGTACGGACCTAATGTCTGTGGACTCTTCTACAGATAGAGCATACTTCTTTCCCACAGTTTTGTACTCCAAAAGCTTGGAGACCGACTGTTTTAATCGAGCCGAGAATGTCGACTCTGAAGAAGGTAGACATTTTTTCTGCTCGGAAGAGGATGTTGGGTGTTTCGGCTTCGAGGCGGAAGACGAATGCTTCGGTTACAAAATGGAAGCCTTCACTTTGAGTGGATTCCGAATCAGCCGTGGCAGTCTGCTGAGTGGACTTTGTAATCATTTTGGTCTTTTTCGACCCCGAAACCCAGGGGCCAGTTATTGAGATTTAACCTTCGGGTCTGACCATGGCCGGCAAGCAGTGGTGGACCCAAGACCAGTTGTGCTGATTTTATGTATAGTTTTTGGTGATGGGAAGGGACTGGCGTACTTGTGCCGCTGGAATCACTTGGCTGTCCCCATTGGAGTCACGGTCGGAATCAGAGTCTGCGATGGAAACTGCAGTCTGCGCCTGCTCCTCACCAAAAACGTTGGACGTTTGTTTGGTGGACTTGGATGCTATCTCTAGCCGACACGCTCTTCGATCACGCAGTCTTCTTTGAGTGGAAGAATCGGCATGCCTCACTGGTTTCTTCTTTGTGATCAGGAGAGAGGCTGCACACAGTGTGGGTCAGTGTAGGGGAACTGGGTGTGGTACCAAGGGCAGAAGCAAAACTGAGTCTGATCCATGTGCCTGTGATGCAGTAGGCCCAAGAAGGCCTGAGAAGGGCGCGGGCACCCAAAAGGGTGTTTAATCGATCCAGATGATACAATCAGATCAAGTGTAGTTAGAAAATGTGTTCGAAAAAGACACCGATATTTAAAGGAAAGATAGAGAAGTTCAAATAGAACCAAACTAAGATCTAACGGAGCGAGAGGGAACATGTCTGAACTGGACAGCAGAAAGAGAGGACTCTATGCCCATGTGCGCTATCACCGAGAGGAGGAGTCACTTGATCTTGTGACTCGAAAAACTTCTTCGAAGAAAAGCAGTTTGTAACACTTCAAGCCCAACACTAGATGGGGGACTTTAGCAAAGCAATTGTATATGCAGCTACACATGCCATTGAATATATATATATATATATATATATATATATATATTCATGGCATACATATTCATTGTTGATGCATTGTACTTTTTTATGCCTGTTATTGTTCAACGGCTGCAAGTATTTTAGCATTATACACGTTTTACTGCATTCAAGTTAAATGCTCATGTTCATATTCTCATGTACTTTATTTTGATGTCTGGGAAGTGCCTTAATAAACTAGTTACTCAAACTAGGAGTGCTGCATTCGTTGGCATAGTTTTCCTCTAAGTTTGAAACAAAGTAGAACTGTGTAGGGAAAGTGTTGCTCATGTATAGCACTCAAATACCTTCGGGTTGAGTTTGCGCTATGTAAAAGGGCCCTAAAATTGTATTACATAAAAAGTTACATAGCAGCACTGTAAAGTTTTTTTATTTACTTAATTTTTGGAGCTCTTTCACATAGCGCAAACTCGGCCGGAAGGTACTGGGGTGCTTTACATGAGCACCGCTTACACTACACAGGGACACTCATTTTTCAGGTTACACAGCAGTGCTAGCAGTTTTGGCTTACAGTAAAAAAAAAAAAAAAAAAAAAAAAAAAACAAGTATGATGCGGTCAACGGTGGCCCCCTCATAGCCCATTAAAAAAAAACAAAAAAAAAAACCTTTAAGCCATGTTGTATGGCAGCTAGCGATGCTGTGTAACATCTTTTAATAACTGAAGTGTTCCTGTGTAATATAAGTGGTGCTTATGTAAAGCACTCCAGAACCTTCGGGTTGAGCTTGAGCTACATAAAAGCTCCTCAAAAACAAAAAAGTCCCAGAAATAAATGACTCAAGATTACCTTTGCTTTTGTCGACAGGACGAGATTACACTTAAAAAGCGTTGGACAAACAAAAGAAAGAAACGACATTTAAAAAAAATTGGGCAAACAAAAAAAATGCTGTCAACAAGCATGCTTTAAATGTGTGCAGCCATGCTGTACAGGCTTAGCATGCTTTAAATGTTTGCGGCCATGCTGTACAGGCTTAACCTTCTAAAAGATGCTCCACCCACCAAAGCAGATGAAAATGACTACTTGGCCCATGGGACACTGATAAGAGAAACACACAAGGAACAACAGGAAATAGGACGCTGTGGCAAGCACACAAACAAATAAGAAATAAGGGCAGGACATAAGCCCATTTTAGGATATATTAAATACAATAGATTACAGGGGAAACCTAAAATGAAAACTGTATACAGATTTTGTTTTAGGATTATAATAATTAGCCCTGAAGATGGCCTAGTGTTTCCAGGACTTCTTTGGTTTCAATATATGAGGCTTAAAGGATTGACTGTCAAAAATAAAATGCCTTCAAGAAGCCTCAAAAATTTTCAAACTGCCTGCAGTCCTTTGTGATGACTTAAGACCCAATGACTAGGCTCTAGTCCTCCCTCTTAAGAACCTTGGGGGCAGCATCAGTTTTATCCACATAAAAAAAAAAAAAAAAGGCTACGTTGAATGACTTTCATAAATGAGGCTTGAATGTCTCTCCCAAGAACCCTGCTAACCTCAGACGGGCATATCTGCTCAAGCTGCTGAGACGCCCAAGGTCCAAGCAATTGTATCTAGTCCAGCCTCAACGATGAGTCTCATTTGTCATGGACCACCACTACGAAATGCTCCTCAAGGCTGACCCATAAAGATGGATCTACCCCACCAGGAGACAGGCTGCATTAAGGCAGGGTAGAGCCAGGCTGCCTGAAGAGAAGATCTTCTAAACGCCTCTACCTTTTTTTTATGGCTCCCTATTAAGAGGCTGAAGTGGGATGCTCCAGGGTTCTCTTTGGTACAGAATTTGGCTTCTGCCACCAGCCTTCTCGGAGGAAGGTGTACTCTCAAAAACGGTGGATCACATGGAGCTGCGATGTGTCTCCTTGCCACAATGAGGTTGGCTCATGTGGGTTTTCCCAGGCATCCTTTACTGGCTCTAGCAGTGTTTCACTAGGGGGCAGAGGTGCTTCAGTATAAGTGGAGGCAGGTTATAGGACCTCCATTAGGATATTAAAATTTAAAGTAAGAGGAAATTTAAATACACCAGCCACTTTGCTACAAATGACATTAAACTAAGTTACTTCCACGGAGGCCGGCCCTCAAAGAATGAAATGAGGTGGAGGATTAATGTGTATGTTGGGTCAAGGGTCTAGTCCACTTACGTTTTGCAGTGCTGAGTAATCCACTGTATGTGGAAGGGAGTGGCAGCAAATTTGCAGCCTCACTGATGTTCATGTTGTACTACGTCTGACATATGTAAGGAATCAGAGTCTGACCAAGTATATCATCTACAGTTTTGTCAGCAGCAGTGGCATGCAGCAGGGCCATTCTCACTGTAGATTTCCTTCTTCATAGTTCTCAGGGCCACACTTCTGGAAACATCACATGGGGGAGTTTAAACAAGAAGAAGTGATCTCGAAGACAGAGTGTAGGAAGCTGGCTCTGTATATAATATCTCAACTTGAGAGATGGTGTTCACGGAGTCCAAGGGTTCCCCAAGAGGCTTGACAGAGACAATTATAGATAATAGTAATGCTCTATTTGTGGTAGTGTGGTTGAGCAGTTAAGCTTATCAGAGGGTAGTATTAATTTATTTTAGAACCTCGAGATTCAGATTGCAGGTAAGTACATTAAATGTAAGGTACTTGGCATACGTAAAGATAGGACTTTGAATAAAAATAGTAATGTACACAGTTTGGCATAAAATGGCAATAGGCTATTTATAAAGTAGACAGTGCAAAATTCAACAGTTCCTGGGGGAGGTAAGAACTGGCTAGTTTTTGAGGTAAGTAAAGCACAAGTTCAGTCTCCGGGGCATAGGCAGCCCACGACTGGGGGTTCAAGTTAACACCAAACTCCCAGCAACACAGTGACGGTCAGGTTTGTACCTGATCAAAGAGGGGCCCAATTAACATAGGTGCCTACAGACACTAGGGGTACTCTAGGTTCCTGTCTGCTAGCAGATAAGTACCTGTGCCCTCGGGGAGCAGACTGGGGGGGGGGGAGGTTGTAGAGCACTGGGGGGGTTGTAGAGCACGGGGGGTCCTACACAGGTACACAAAATACACCCTCAGCGGCACAGGGGGCGGCCAGGTGCAGTGTGCAAACAAGGCATCAGGTTTTGTATTGAGATCAATGGAGGGACGTGGGGGGTCACTCCGACGATGCAGGCAGGGCACAGGGGGGCTTCGTGGGTCAGCCACAGACTGGGGAAAGGTGAGGGCCACCTGCTGGTCACTACTGCATCGGTAATTGGTTCCTCACGGGCATGGGGGCTGTGGGTGTAGTGCTTCTTCCAGGCATCGGGTTCATTGTTACCGGGTAGTCGCGGTCAGAGGAGTCCTCTGGATTCTCCCTGCAGGCGGCGTCGTGGGGGTGCACAGAGGTCCACTCTGGGTGGACACGTCGTTAGAGTCGCCTGGGGGCCCTCTCTGTGGTGTTGGTTTCTCTGGACACTGGCCGGGGGCGTCTAGTGCAGAGTGGTGCGGACTCAGCTTCAGGAGTGAGGTGAGAGTCCCTTTAAAGATGGTTTCTTCTTCTTGTTTTGGACAGAGCCGCTTTCCACTGGAGTTTCCTGGTCCTTTGGAGTTGCAGGGCAGTCCTGAGTCGGCAGAGATCACTGGGCCCATAGGATGTGTCGCTGTTGCAGGTTCTTTGAATCTGGAGACAGGCCAGTAGGGCTGGGGCCAAAGCAGTTGTAGTCTCATCTGCAGGGTTTTTAGGTCAGCAGTTCTCCTTGTTAGGTCGCCAGGAATCTGATTTCCTGGGTTCAGGGTCGCCCCTAAATACTAAATTTAGGGGTGTGTTTAGGGATGCAGGGCAGTACCGTCGCTGAGGGTGGCTACACCTTCCTTGTGCCTCCTCCCTTTGGGGAGGGGGGGGGCACATCCCTAATTCTATTGGGCTAAATCCTCCATGCCAAGATGGAGGACTTTCTAAAGGCATCACCTCTGCTCTGGACACCTTAGGGGCTGTCCTGGCTGGACGGTGACTCCTCCTTGTGTTGCTCATTATCTCCTCCGGACTTGCTGCCAAAAGTGGGGGCTGTGTCCGATGGGGCGGGCATCTCCACTAGCTGGAGTGCCCTGGGGCGTTTGTAACACCAGGCTTGAGCCTTTGAGGCTCACCGCCAGGTGTAACAGTTCCTGCAGGGGGAGGTGTGAAGCACCTCCACCCAGGACAAGCTTTGTTCCTGGTCACAGAGTGCACAAAGACACTCACCCCATGTGGCCAGAAACTCGTCTAGAAGTGATAGGCTGGGAGAGACCGGTCAGCCTAGCACTAGCAATTGGGCTGGCATGCGTGGGGGCATCCCCAAGATGCCCTCTGAGTGCATTTCTCAATAAATCTCACACTGGCATCAGTGTGGATTTATTGTGCTGAGAAGTTTGATACCAAACATCCAAGTATTCAGTGTAGCCATTATGCAACTGTGGAGTTTGTGTTTGATAAACTCCCAGATCATATACCCTTTTTTGCTACCCTGCACTTACAATGTCTAGTAATTGGCTTAGACAATGTAGGGGCATGGTGCTCAAGCAGCTATGCCCTAACCTGTGGTATAGTGCACCCTGCCTTAGGGCTGTAAGGCCTGCTAGAGGGGTGACTTACCTATGCCACGGGCAGTGGGTTGTGGGCATGGCACCCTGAGGGGAGTGCCATGTTGACTTAGTCTTTTTCTCCCCACCAGTACACTCAAACTGTGAGGCAGTGTGCATGTGCCGCGTGAGGGGTCCCAAGGGTGGCATAATACATGCTGCAGCCCACAGAGACCTTCCCTGGCCACAGGGCTCTTGGTACTAGGGGTACCATTTACAAGGGACTTATCTGTGCGCCAGGGCTGTGCCAATTGTGGAGACAAAAGAACAGTTTTAGGGAAAGAACACTGGTGCTGGGGCCTGGCTAGCAGGGTCCCAGCACACTTTCAATCATAGCTGGCATCAACAAAAGGCAAAATGTTAGGCGGTAACCATGCCAACAGTACCATTTTCCTGCACAAAGGAAAGCCAACAAAGCAGTCAAGTACTCTAACACTG
The DNA here is from genome assembly GCF_031143425.1 of Pleurodeles waltl. Taxonomy (NCBI): domain Eukaryota; kingdom Metazoa; phylum Chordata; class Amphibia; order Caudata; family Salamandridae; genus Pleurodeles; species Pleurodeles waltl. The sequence continues at coordinate 1,028,958,294 of NC_090449.1, read as the reverse complement.
TCCACTGTATATCCTCTCTGAGCTAGGGAGAGTGCAAACTGAAAACCTGTGAGTTCTGGCCTTGCAAAGGTCTGCCTTTTGGCGTTCGCTGCTTTTTCCCTGGACGGTCAGTGAACATTACTCTCCTATTATGTCTTGGAATTTTTCACCTGTTGAAAGACTCCTCATGAGTGTCAGGGTCTGAAACTGTGTTGCATTGACCGAGTTTGCAGAAACTCCACTGAAACGTGGCTACTCCATTACTTTGCTGGCGGCGCCACAAGAGAAAAGCCTAGAAACAGCCAAGAATCATGGTCACGGTTACATAAATGTTTCTCACTTATAAAAGTAGGTGGCCAGTTTTGACCATCCTCGGTTGGTCCCTGCTGTAGTTGTCAAGAACGTAAGCTAGCTCCTGCGGCTAAACCTGTGAGCCCAAATCTGCACTGTACCTTAAAACTGCTTTAGTCAAAAGAAACGAAGGGCTTCTTGTTTTACGCAGAATGTATACACTGGTTTCCAAGTTAAATGTTTTCACTCCATTCAACAAGGATAATGGTTACAATATTCACGCAGGTTTGCCAGGGCAATGGACGAAGTGCCCCAAGCATAGCCAAAATATTTGTATTTCATTTATTTTATTTCAATAATTGTAACTAATACAGAGCCAAAGCAACCCCGTTTCATACTTCTCCGTTGAATAAAGTATTATACAAAATACAGCTTCACATATTGCTGGGTCAGAGATAAAGGGAACATGTAATGCCTGCTATGGATGCTTTGTGGTTTGGCCTGCTCTTGGGGAGGGCCCGTTTAGGAATCAATATTGCTCGCTTTGCCTTCTGAAACCGCGTTCCTTTAACCTTTTGCAGTGCAGCATTTGGATGTTAGGCCTTCAGAGTTAAGGCGGCCTCACTCTCAAATTCTCACCCCGTATGCTTTAGAGGAGGATCTCGCTATATCGAATCCCAAAAGACTGAAAAGTCTTACTTATCTGGACACTAGTTCTCATCAGCAAACACGAGCGCCCTGTACACACACCTCACGTCTGCAATACCAACAGGTTGTAAGTATCTGTACAAACGTAAGTGACAATGCGGCCCTCGGCTGGACGATACTGTTTGTAATGTCTTTATTTAACATTATACAACAGCATATCTACAACTTGCAAATCCCTGCAATACTGAAACGAAATAACTTATAGAAAACTGCCTATTGCATTTCTGCTATGGAAACTATTCTACGCAAGAAAAGCTAAACAGGATTGACGCACAACCTGGCAAGTATTTTAGTAAATTAAATCCTCGAGTGTTGGTGCCTTTCAGAGATTTCCATGCTTGAATTAACCCAGGTTAAATGCTGACACAGAGTGCACCCACTTCACACTGTATGCCGCACTGCACGACCTGAGGTTCATGAGGCTCAGAGGTTCAATCACACTAAAGCTAACTAGAAGAGCATCATCAATTGCAAAGGATGGAAGGAGCATGTTAACCTGTGAAAGGTACCACCGACGGCAAACTGTACCGAGAGTTAAGTATCCTTCTTCTCCAGTCCTATATCTTTCAAAGAATCACAAGCGTCAACTGGCCCTAGGAAGCAGCAGAAACCTAATAGCAAAGGGCTCATGTTAGTTGTAAAGGTTCTATGAACACAGCACCACTTGTCTAAGAACTGCCTTCGATCTGGCCTGAGTAGCTCTACAGTGTTTAATGAAAGGACAAAATATCCAGATGTCGCAGCCTTGAACATGCATCACTGCTGCAAAGAGGGCAGTTGTGAAAACCTCAGCGGCAGAATATGCTACAAATGCATCACCAATAAGTTTCCTAGCTTCAGAGTGGCTGTGAAACTTAGGCTGCAAATCAGAAAGTAATTCCGTGTATTGATATGTACTGGACCTCTCTGGAATTAGCAAAACTACAAACAGCTGATCGGACTTAACATTTCGTTCTCACCAAGTGCAGTATAAGAAGCCCTTCAATGAATGAATGAAGATTCTGGTAAATCGCAACCGCTATCCAAAAAGGGCATTCTGACGCAGCGTAAATCCAAAGTTGACCATGAGAAGGATGACTAGCCAAACCTAAATAACCATGTTAGCAGTTGTTTTTTAAAAGCAGTTTTCTTTAGAGATGGAACGTAAGTAAAAGGGAAAGGGCATTTTTCAATCTAGCAGAGTGAAAAGCAAGAGGGGCCCCTTCCCTGGCACGCCGAAACTTCGGGATATTTAACTGACGCGCATTGACCAATCTCAGATCTTTATTATGACAACAATGAGAAAATAAGCCCTTGTGGCAAAATGCATCATGTCGTAACTACATTTTTAAACTGGATTACTTTGTGCACAGGGAGCCAGTGAAGAGACGATGATAAGGCCTGCTGACGTGGGATATTTAAAATATGCCTGGCTGCTGCATTCTGGACTACTTGAAAGTATCTGACAAGATACTGGGGGGTGCCAACAGAGTGAAGCATCATAGCCCAGTCTTGCAGTAAACCTAGCCTGAAGCACTGTCTTGGGCATGGGGAATGGCATGATAATGAGACTATTTTAGGGAATGTAGCACGGAGAAGCAGGTGCCTGTGGCTGCCAATATCAGTTGTCGAAAGGAAAGACCAGTATCAAAGTTGATTCCTCACTGTGCAGGAGGGGCTGCTCCAGTCTCACAATTAACTCTGGCCATCAGACAGTTGACTACATTGAGTGAGCGTGCCCAAAAATAAGTCTCAAATTTAAGAGTTCAATGTCAGGCAGCCTGTTCTCATCTAGTGAGGAACCTAAAGAAGACACCTTTAAAGGATCCTTGAGTATTGTTATCAATGGAAAACAGCTGCGAGTCATGAGCATTAAAAGTCCGCACTGAGACCAAAAGACTGAATAATTGCTGTTAAAAGAACCATATAAACTTTAACAAAGCTGTGCTCAAGGAAGAGCCCTGCCGTACTCCTTATTTCAGCTCTTTAGGTGTGGATGTAGAAAAAGTAACCAGACAACATCTGTAACAAGGGATTTTAGCCAGTTTACAGTCGGACCACAGAGCTCTCTAGACATTCTAGCAAAATGGAGCGCCACTGTCAAACGCTGCAGACAGGTCAAGCAGCACCAAAGCTAAAGAAAAACCGTGAGCCAAGCTTTTTAAAAAAAAATAATCTCAGCATCTTCATGGAGATCCGATTCAGTGCTGTAATTTGGTCGGAAACCAGATTGTGTGGTATGAAGAAGGCCGTGCTGTTCCAGGTAGTTTGAGAGCTGGTCATTTACTACCTTTTCAAGCATCTTCGAGGCAGCAGCTAGGAATGGTACAGGTCAACGTTTGATAAGATCTTAGCATCAGCTGTGGGGTTTGCATTAATGGTACTGTGTGTGCGTGCTTCCAGCACTCCAGGATCATGGCAGTGGACAAAGACTGACTGAACAGCAAATTTAGCTTTCGATTATTAAACTGCAGCACCATGTTCAACACTCGAGAGGGATATGGATCAATTAGAGAACCAGACCTAAAATTAAGCAATGCTTGTGCAGAATCCTCCAGTGCAATGGAATTCATTTGGAACTGCTTCGACTAAATGGGTGGGGAGATGGAATTTAGTAGAACCAGAGACACTATTTCATGAAAAATCCAGACATTTTCTCAATTGTGTTAGGAAAAAATGCTGAAAGATGTTCACAGTGACATTCTAATTGTGTAAGGACTTCGGCAACAGCAACAGTTGTTAGATCCAGGGGAAACATGGGCTACAGAAATTGCTAGTTCGTGTGGAAGTCCATGGGTACTTCTAGTATGAATGGTGGATTATTTTTTAAACATCCTTCTCATTGCGAAACTTTAAATATTGGTAGTCGAGGGCAAGGACTCACCCACCATCACCAGACCCCAAATCCCAGCCATCGCATAGAAACTGGACAATAACCGATCAGCTCACCGCCGCCCTCTCCATCGCCACTCCCACCACCTGGAGAAACACTAAATCCCCAAAAGCCCACAGCAACTTCCAAGCTGCCGCCGCCACCACTGCACACAACCAACTCATCAGAAATACCAGAAAGAAGGCTATCCAAGACAGGATCACAAGCACACAACAGCAAGGAACTCTTCAACATCATCAAGGAGTTTGCCCAACCCAACAGCGAGACAACAGACATCGCACCCTCACAGGAGACATATGTGACAGACTCAACACCTACTTCCACCACAAAATCAAGACCATTTACGACAGCTTCAACAAGGACAACACACACGCCGACCCCACCCACCGACACCAACAAACCCACAATCTCCATCTGGACACCCCTCTCCACCGAGGATACATTGAAAACCATGCAATCCATACACTCCGGAGCCCCCACGGACCCATGGCCCCATCAAGTCTTCAACAAAGTTGCAGACACCATCGCCGTAAGCTTGCCTCACCATCAACTGCTCACTAGCTGCCGCCACCTTCCCCAACACTGGAAACACAACGAGATCAACCCCCTCCTCAAGAAACCATCAGCTGACCGCTACGACCTCAAAAACTTGAGGCCCATCTCCCTACTGCCATTTCCTGCGAAAGTCACAGAAAAAGCAGTCAACAGCTAACTCACCACATTTCTAGAAAGCCACAACATCCTCGACATCTCCCAATCCAGATTCAGGTCAAACCACAGCACTGAAACAGCCCTCCTGTCTGCATCAGATGACATATGCTCCCTAGGGGACAAGGGAGAGACGGCAGCATTCATCCTACTTGACCTCTCGGCAGCGTTCAACACAGTCTCCATCACACCCTGATAAAAAAAAAAAACTCCACGAAGCCGGCATTGGAGACAAGGCCCTCGACTGGATCCAATCTTTCCTCTCCGGCAGAACGCAAGTAGTGAGACTCGCCCCCTTCCTCATAGAACCCACACCCACCACCTTCAAAGTGCCCCAAGGCTGTTCAACATCTACATGGCCTGCTAGCTGCCATCGTCAAAAGCTACAGAATAAACATCTCCTAGGCCGACACCCAACTCATCTTCTCCCTCGAACCAGACAAGGCCAGACACAACTTCCACGAGGGAATGAAAGCAGTTGCCAAATGGATGAGAGATAGCTGCCTTCAACTCAACACAAAAAAGACTGAGGTACTCATCCTGGGCCCCCAACCCAACGAATGGAGCGACTCATGGTGGCCACCCGCCCTCGGAAACCCAACCACCCCCGCCAGCCATGCCCACAACCTCAGAATCATCCTGGACCCCGAACTCAGCATGAACCATCAGATCAACAGTCACCTCCACCTGCTTCCGCACCATTCACCTCCTACTCAAGACATTCAAATGGATCCCCCTAGAGCACAGTAAGACCGTTACACACGCCCTCATCACCAGCAGACTGGACTACAGCAACGCATTCTACGTCGGAATCAACAAAAAACTCACCTGCAAATTGCAAAACACCCAGAACGCCGGCAACAGATCGATGCTCGACCTACTCCGACACTGCCACATCTCAACACCTACCCATACTGCACTGGCTCCCCACTGAGAAAAGAATTTCTTTCAAAATCCTCACCTACGCACACAAAGCCCTACACAACACCGGACATGCCTCCATTAACCAGTGGCTCAACTTCCACGTATCCCACAGGACCCTACGCTCATCAGCCCAGCTCTCTCTCGCAGAAATACCCAACATCAGGAAAACCAGAACAGGAGGACGCTCCTTCTCCTACCTAGCCGCCACCACCTGGAACGCCCTAACCATCCACATCAGACAAACCACCTCCCTCCCCAGCTTCATGAAGCAACTGAATGCTTGAAAAATTTGTTTTTAAATACAATTGTTAAACAGTAAAGAAACCTATAAGATTTCTATTGTCCAGATACAGTAAACATTTGCTATAGATGTTTCCTTTTACTTAACATTTTTATACAATCTTTAAATGTTATAAAGTGGACTTTTATATTATTGACTATTGCGAAAGCAATACATAAAACAAACTCTGACAATTTGTTCAAAGGAAAGAGAGCAGCATCACTAGGAAATTGCTGAGTCTCCTTGTGGGATGTTTTGGGGTGTGGATGGGTTTGAGGCATTTTACAAGCATTTCATAAAATCCCTGATTAGACTATGGTTAAAAAGGACTAGACTTTAGATTGCCTTTTGCAATGAGAAACTGCCTTGAGATGGAGTCTGACTGGTGAGTAAATTGCATCTGCCCCTGCCAGAAGCAGAAGAGGAGCAGTTTGGCAGTAGTTTCTGATGCGCAACCTGTATATAACTGAAACCACTTCAATGTGCCCAGTTGCAAAACTATTAGTCTGCTTGATCATTGCTGAGGCAGACGTTCTCCAAGAATAAAGACATATCCTGTTCCAGCACTCAATGCCCAAGAGTTTAAATCAACAGGCAACCACAACTAAACTGACAATTCACAGGAGAGGCCTAAAGGATCCTAGGTAACTATGAAAGACGCCAATGTTTGGGAAGAACAAGTTACTTTACCTTAGGAATCAGGTTAGGGTGGGTACCCCAACTTGATTCCTGCTCCTGGATCAAGTAATACTTCTGTGTCCATAGGTGGCACTGTGCTGGCTCCATGCCACCTCAAAGCGACTTAGTGGAGCCACATAGAAAGCCAACCCAGCAAGGGGATGTCAGATTGATGGTTGTCTCTTTCCATGCCTTCAAAGGCAGAGCTCTAACAACTGTCAGTATCAGATTTCTAACATGGGACCGTTCTGATGGTAAAAAGGTCATTCCACAGATCGGAGAGATGGGAGGGTGGTGAACCACCTGTGGTTTGAGTATGCACCAGGAAGAGTGTTACTAAAGGTAAGTTAGTTTGAAAGATTGTTCTAACTGCAGATTGATCATCTTAGAAAAGAAACCAAAGCAGCACCTCCCCAGATGGAGGTTTGTCAGTTAATACCCAACGTTGTTACACTCGAGCTCTGGTGTACCAAGAAGTGTTACCGATGATAGTCAGGGAACCGGATCCCATTTAAGAAGTATAACTCTATAGGTTTACGTAAGAAGTTGGGTTAGTGGTTGAGGGGGTGAACCCGAATTCTGGTTATGGTGAAGACACAAGCAAATCCCAAATTATTCTGTGTTCAACCCTCTGGTTGCTTGGTACAGCAGTCAGGTTTAACGTACAGGCAACAAGTAGAGTATTTATGCAGCACTTTAAACAGTAATAAAGTTAAAACACAACACAAGAAAAATCTGACATCAGATTAGAAAAATAGAGTAAGATACAATAAATAAAACAAGACCAAAATGACAAACATTCAGTGAGTAGAAAGCGCAAGTTTAAAGATTTCACATCGTAAGAGCTAACTGTGGTCATCTGGCCATGTCAGACCGGAACAAAGTCAGAAGTTCAGGCAATGGAGAGCGGGAGGCTACTGGGACCCAGTAAGGCCAGACCAAAATTCTATCAGTAGAACTAGAGATATGCAAGTTTTAAGCCTTCTATTCGCAAAGGCCAAAGGTGGTTATCTTCTAGCCCTGGACCAGAACAAAGTTGCAGGTTCAGGCTGACCACGATTGAGTGGGAAACGGCTGCAGGGACCCAGTTAGGCCAGCTGAAGAGTACCTTAAATCCTGGTTGTGTAGAGTTGTGAGTTTTGTGTTGATGTCAAGGAGGTTATCACGGAGGCAGTCGACGAGGGGGCTTTCGATGAGTCAAGGATGCGTCGTGCACCAGCTGGATCCAAACAAAATGTGGGGCTTGCAACATTGAGTCTAGTGTCGAAGCTGCCATCGACAAGGGCTTGCAATGCGAGGGCTTGTGTCTAAGATGAGGCTGTGGGGTACAAGGCTGAAGCGACGTCTTGGGGTCAGGAAAATCCACACTGCAAGGACAATGCATTGGTTTTGCTCAGGGTTGTGCTATGCAGCCGAGGAGATGTGTCAGAACAGTGGGATCCACAGATAGGCTAGGAGAGTACCTTCAGGCCTGCTTCCAAGGGTCTAGAACTGGGATGGCACTACCTGGCAGTGTAGTGCTCCTGGTTGTAGAGTCCTGGTGATGTTTACACTAGACTAGCCCTTGAAGTCTCTCTGGCAGCCCTGGTGTCATAGTTGGACTCTCGCTCATTGCTGGTTTAGGGGCAGCAGCACTTCTGTTTGTAGGTGACTGAGTCACTCCTACATTAAGGGCCAGATGTACGAAAGGATTTTACCCATTCTGTGTCTATATTCGTACATATGGCCCTAAGTCGCAACTTTCGGCCCAAGCCTTCGGCTCACAAGCAGTACCTCACCAAAACTCAGACAGTAAACATGATTTCTGGCAGTCTTACGAATCAAACCTAGATGCAACCTCCCAGGAGAGTCATAGTGGAATGGAAGAAAATGAGTTACTTACCTGTAACTGTGGTTCTCCAGTATTGGTATCTTTCATAGATTCACATGCTTGAATCATTCCCCGTCGTCGAAGTGGGAGTCCCACGGTACATAGAAAGCAATAATTAGAGATTATTATTTTTTTTTAATTTTTTTAAATCAATAGGAAAAACACATTCAATTGTAGAACTATCAGCCTCTTTAGAAAGAGCCCAAAATTCAGCCAATCAGGCGTGACCACCCCTTTAGAACCCTCAGCACAGAGGCTCAGTCTCTCAGATTTCTCCGCACTAGAGATTAACGGAAACAACCAAAGGAGGTGAGCCGCCATGGGGAGGAGGGTGGGTCGCATGTGAATCTATGAAAGATACCAATACTGGAGAACCACAGTTACAGGTAAGTAACTCATTTTCTTCTCCAGTATTGGGGTATCTTTCATAGATTCACATGCTTGAATCTGAATAGCTAGCAGTAAGAAAATTGTTTGAGTTCTGAAACACCAAGAGTATGCCTGTGCATAATGCATGCTATCTGAACTCATATAGGTAATTAACATTTGCAAATCAACCGTTAACCATAATACCTATATAAAATATACATATATATATATCTATATAAAATATACATATATATATCTATATATATATCTATATATATATCTATATATAAAAATATGAATATATATAAACACACATAGGTATATAAACATAAAATTATCTTTGTAACAGTACATAGAGGAAGGAGGGCAAGAGGTTATTGGCTCACCTTATGCAAATAAATTACGTAATACTGCTTGTCCTACCGCAGCATCCATTCTGTCCGTAGCTTCCAGGCAGTAGTGCTGGGTAAATGTGTGAGCACGTGTCCATGTTGCCGCCCTGCAGATCTGGCTCAGAGGGACTCCTGCGAATAGAGCTGCTGAAGTGGATACCGCTCTAGTGGAGTGACACTGAATGATAATGGCTTCCCTGCCAACTGGTGGCACAACTGTATGACAGAAGAGATCCAGCGCGCTATGGTCTGCTTAGTAACGGCTTTACCTTTATTGATCCTTCCATAACTGACAAACAGTTGTTCAGATTTACGGAAGTCGCTTGTTCTTTGTATATAAAATTTTAAACAGCGTTTAATGTCCAGGGAATGTAGTGCGCGTTCCGCTGCAGTTTGTGGATCTGGAAAAAATGTTCTGAGAACCACCGGCTCATTTAGGTGAAAAGACGATGGAACCTTGGGTATAAATTCTGGATTAGTTCTCAAAATGACCACCTCTGGCTTGAATTGGAGGAAAGGTGGAGAAATTGTGAAGGCTTGGATATCACTAACCCTCTTTGCTGACGTCAAGGCTAGAAGGAGGGCTGTTTTAAAAGAAATGAACTTGAGGTCCACCTTATGGATGGGTTCAAACGGATCTTTCATTAGTTGGGAGAGCACAATGTTCAAATGCCACTGCGGTGAATTGGCAGAAACATCGTAAACAAACCCTTGAGAAATTGTTTTATTATTCTGGACGACCATAATGAGGGTGACTGAGACGTCCGACGGAAACGGGATATGGCAGCCAGATGCACTCTTAAAGATGAATGTGAAAGGCCGGATTTAGCCAAATGTAATAAATATGGCAGAACCTGTTCAGGAGAGGATCTTAGAGGATGAATGTTGGAAGTTGAACCCCATAAGCAAAACCTCTTCCATTTTAATTTATATGTCCGGTTTGTAGACTGAGCCCTGGCGCAGGCCAGCACTTCCCTGCACTCTGGAGGGATATCTAGTCCCTCGAATTCATAGAATTCAGGAGCCAGGCTGATAAACGAAGAGATGTCGGGTTGGGATGACGAACTTGACCCTGGTTCATTGTTAATAAGTCCGGTATTATCCTTAGTCGAACGTGAGGTTGTTCCGAAAGCAACAGAAGCTCTGTGAACCAGAACTGGCGTGGCCATCTGGGAGCAATTAACAGAACTCTGCATGGTTCTCTCTTCATCTTTTGCAGAAGTCTCGGGATGAGTGGAAGCGGGGGAAAAGCGTATGCATAAATCCCTGACCATCTGATCAAAAACGCATTCCCCTTTGATCCCTTCTGCGGTAGCCAGCTTGCGAAGTGTTGGCATTTCTTGCTGTCTCTGGTCGCAAATAGATCTAAACTGGGTTTGCCCCAACGACGAAAGAGACAGTCAAGAACTGATTGATTGAGTTCCCACTCGTGGCAGCTGGTTCGAGTTCTGCTTAGGGCATCTGCCCAGGTGTTGGTGATCCCCGGGAGATGTTCTGCTCTGATGGAAATTCGATGTTGAATTACCCAATGCCACAGCTTCTGCGTTTCCAGCGATAATGCTCGAGATCTTGTGCCTCCCTGTTTGTTGATGTAATGCATGACCGTGGTATTGTCTGTTCTTATCAAGACTGAAGAATTTCTGATGTTTGTGAGGAAGGATTTGAGTGCCAAGGCAACCGCCCTTAGGTCTAGCACATTTATGTGGAGAGTCGATTCCTGAGTGGACCATCTCCCTCTCACTGAAAGATCCTGCAAATGAGCACCCCATCCCTCTAGGGATGCATCTGTTGTTATTATGTGCATCGTCTTGTCCTTCAAAAATGATAGACCTTCTGAGACGAGGGGAGTATCCTTCCACCACTTGAAAGCCTGTCTTGCTGACGGGGTTATTCTGATTATATCGTCGAAAGAGCCTTCTATTTGTCTCCATTGATTGTCTAACTGCTGTTGAAGTGTCCTCATGTGTAGACGACAGTTCTTTATCAATGGAATGCAAGACGAAAGTATCCCCAGAAAAGACTTGTAAATCCGTACTGAAGCGGACTTTCTTTTGCTGAGCCGTGCTGCTAATTCTCAAAGTTTCTTTCGCCTGTCCTGTGAAGCAGAGGCTTTTGCATGGACAGTGTCCAAGATGGCTCCTAGAAAGGTGATGTTCTAGGTAGGATCTAGGTGAGACTTGGGGTAATTGATTGTCAATCCCAGAGCTCCGAAAAGAGATAGACACGTTTCCGTGTCTCTGGCAGCCTTCGATGTTGTTCGCGCCTTTATTAGCCAATCGTCTAAATACGGGAACACCTGTATCCCTAGTTGTCTGAGGTGTGCTGCCACCAGTGCCAAAACCTTGGTGAATACTCTTGGGGCCGACCTGAGGCCAAAGGGTAACACTCTGAACTGGTAGTGAGTGCCTACCACCCTGAAACGTAAGAATTTCCGATGATTGGGGTGAATGGGAATATGGAAATATGCTTCCTGAAGGTCCAAAGATGTCAAAGTTCCCTCGATTGAGTAGGCGCAGGACGTCTTGGAGGGAGATCATGCGAAAAGACTGCTTCTTGAGGTATTTGTTGAGCGAACGAAGATCTAAAATAGGTCTCCAGTCTCCTGTCTTCTTCCGAATAAGGAAAAAACGGGAGTAAAAACCTGCTCCCCTTTGACTCTTTGGTACGATCTCTATTGCTCCCTTCTTCATTAAAACAGCAATCTGATCCATAAGCTCGTTGAGATGGGCTGGCGGGGAACCTCTTGGTGGTACATGAGGGGGGGGTTGGATGAATTCTAGTGTGTGCCCTCGGTTGACAATATCCAGTACCCACTTGTCTGAAGTTATTTTGGACCACTGGTGTAGAAATTTGGAAATTCTGCCCCCTATTAGAGTGTCGATATAGGGGCTGGGTGCAGGCATTCGATGAGGGTCAGTGTTTTCTTGGCGTCTCCTTGGCCTTGTAAGCAGACTTTCCTCTCGTTTGTTGTCTAAAATGAGAGGCTGACTGTTGCCAAAAGGAATGCGGTTGTTGCTGGCCAAAAGTTGATCGATATTGCCCTTGGTAAGAGGAGTATTGACGATATTGTTGAGAGCCTCCTCTATATGAAAAGGTTCCTCTTCCTCTCGCTCCCCGAAAGGGCTGCCTTTTGTATTGTAGTGTTGCCAGAGATCTGGCTGTCTCAGTGTCTGCTTTAATGGACTGTAACGCATCATCCACATGTTTGCCAAACAAGAGCTCGCCATCATACGGCATGTCCAGAATCTTTAACTGTACTTCCGGTCTAAAAAAGTAGCTTTGAGCCACCCCTGGCGCCTGAGTACAGCCGCCCCGACCTGCTGGCGAAAACCAGTAGAGGAAACATCTATGGCACAGTCTATGATTTCAGCTGAAATCTTTTCACCTTCCTGTAGAATCTTTCGAGCTTCTACTCTACTGTCCTCAGGTAACATGTCTATAAATTGTGACATGTCAGACCACATCTGGCGATCGCATCTCCCTAGGATGGCCAGAGAATTTGCTGCTCTAACAGTGGTGGCCGCCATAGTTGAGAACTTCTTCCCTATGGAGTCCAACCGACGTCCTTCTTTGTCTGGGGGAGCAGTCAGAGATGCCGATGGATTCCTGGACCTTCTCTGAGCTGCCTGCGATATGACCGAATCCGGTTTAGGGTGGCTAATCAAACATGCTGGAGAATTGTCCGGTGCCTTATATTTCTTTTCAAGCCTCGGCAAGACTGCGGGAATGGAGGATGGAGTCTGCATGACCTTTAGGCCTTCCTCCCAAATGAAGTCAACAATGGGTATGGCCCTTACCGACTTCCTCGTATCTTCCTTGAAATCATACAGAAGACAGTCTGACTGCTTCGATGTAATAGGCAGCTGAAATCTTTTCGCAGCTCTTTTCATAACACTATGGAAGCCACCAATATCTTGCGGTGGAGAGTCCACTGGTGGCGGTGTAGATGGAGATGGAGTTTGGATTTGATACTCATCACATTCTGGAATGAGTGAATCGGAGTCCTGAATCTCACCTTCTTCTTGCTCTTCCTCGGATGAAGGCGAAGCAATATCCTGTGCAGAAGAAGGTGCTGTAGTAGGATCCGGAAATTCCGATGGTCTAGCAGGGGTGGACACTGGTGTCTGCGGAGGTTGTACCGGGGTAGAAGAACCAGGTGGAGGAAATCTCGAATATTAATCCTGCATCATCTGTTGAAGGTTGGCTATTAACGAGACAGGCATCTGAACTGTTTGTTCTTGTTGTCCCTGAAGCTGTAGGCGACTTTGATCTTGCTGGTCCGAATAAGGTTGGAGATCTTCCTCTTCGTCCACCTCCTGGCACTTAATGCGTAGTTCAGATGGACTACGTGCCACCGGAAAGAAACCATCATCAGAATAAAGATAGTCGTCATCATCTTCCTCAGCAAATAGATGCTGCGGAGGTACTGGAGTGACCTTACTGGGCGATGTATGCAATGGTAGTAATATAGAAGACCTGCACTTTATAGGAAGAATTCTCTGCGGCAGATAAGGAGATGCTCCAAATTGAGTCGTCGACGGAGCACTCGTCGATGGTGTTTTCATCGACGGTGTAGGCGTCGACAGAGCCGTCGTCGGTGGAGCCTCTATCGGTGTCGTCAGCGTCGACAAAGTTGCCGCTGACGGCGCCAGTGACAAGCTTTCCGTCGACGGGGCTGCCGCTGACGGCGTCGACGAGTGCGTCGACGGTAACGATTTCAGCTTCTTACCCGTCGACGGTTTCTTTATGATCTTCAGGGTGTGAGCCGACGATGGACCATACTTCAAACTCACCGACGTTATCGTCGTAGATGACAGTGGTGACGAAGTTACGATCATCGGCGATGAAGGAGCCATAAACGTGGCCGTCGCTGTAGTCGTCGGCGAAGGCCTGCCGTAGACGAAGCGCTCGTCGACGGTGTAGATTTTCTGGACGCCGACGGTGGCAGTGAACTTGAAGGCTTCTTGAGCTTTCTTGATGAGGAAGCAGGTGTGGACAGCTCTGAGTGAACCTTACCACACTTTACCTTGGATGTAGAAGGTTGTTCCTCCGGCTTGTCTTTAAATACATGCAGCTTCTTAGCTGACTTACTGCTCTTGGGGGATAGGTTCTCCTCAGACCTCTTCCTTTTCTTTGAGGTCACTGAAGTGTCACTCTCCTCCTCCTCAGAAAGAGCTTCTGTGGCCTTTCTTTTCTGAAGCCATAGTAGGAGTCTGGCTTCTCTGTCCCTCAGAGTCTTATTGGGAAAGGTCCTGCAGATCTTACACTCCTTGACCTTATGCTCTAGGTGTAGGCACTAGATACATTCCTTGTGAGGGTCCTCACAGTGAAGTCTTAATTTTCCACAGGTCCCACAAGGTGTAAATAAACCTTTCTGATGGATACAACTACCTGCGGATTCCTCACCTAATGAATACTCCCATGCGCCAGCATTCAACGGAAATCTTCTTCCCAGCTTCTGCACGTCGACGAGGACGTCACATTTGCCCACGCGACGCCGTCTGACGTCATATAGGCAATAAGAAGTCCTCGCCGACGTCAGTTCCCTTTTTTCCGTGCCATTCGAAACGGTTATCTTCGAGGGAGCTACTGTTGCCTTTCGGTTACAGTGTGATTTTTCTGCTGCGTGTCTTTTTCTCTGAGGTTACTATGTCTCAGAGGAAGTCTGGTTTCAATCCCTGTCGGGAGTGTGGGGGCAAGATGTCAGTTACTGAGCCACATTCGGACTGCTTGTGGTGCTTAAGTTCAGACCACGACGTGGCCACGTGTGATTCATGTCAACACATGAATCCGAAAGCCCTGAAGGAGAGAGAAGCCAAACTCTTTATGGCGAAGTCGAAAAGAAAGGAGAAGAAACATCATAAGAAATCCTCCTCACCGAAGTCGCGAGACTCCCGGCGCCGTCAGGACTCACAGCGCCATTCGAGCAAGGAGAGGTCTCGATCGAGGTCGCCATCGGCTCGGCGTCGGAAGACTTGGGAGGTCAGTCCCACAGTCACTCCTCATCCATCGACGCCGTTGCCCTCTCCGGCTTCGCCGACTTCACCTGGGCAGACGTCTTCAGTGATTGAGATGCCACAGCCTCAGGTGTTCTCTCCGACGTCGAAGCCGGCGTCGGGGTCACCTTCGATCCAGGCACCCCAGTATCCAGCTTTCCCGGCTCCTGGAGCCGATAATACCGCATTTTTAAATGCGATGTTTACCATATTCCAGCAGATGGCTCCAGGCAGTGCTCCGACTGGTCCTTCGGGCCCGTTGGCTTTCAGCTTGGGTGCTCCGGCGCCGATACGGCCAGCACCCTTCATGCCCTTTCTCCCCTTGGGGAATGTGGGCTCGGCGCCGGTGTCGGCTCCGGTGGCTCCAGAGGTTTTGGCTCCAGAGGTTTCGGCCCCGGAGGTTTCGGCTCCATCGGCTTCGGGGTTTCGGCCAGTGACCCCGGCAGGACCATCTGAGACTCCGAGATGCACCTCTCTTCGTCCGGCGCCTGGCTCGGCGTCGAAGCTTCCCGTGGCGCCTGACATGGCGTCTGACGGATCCGGTGATCGGCGTCGTTCCTCGACTTCTGCAGACGCCATGTCGACGCCGCGTATTGAGGAGAGGTTACATTCGAGGAGACGTGCTCTCCGCCTCTTGGAGGAACAGGAATATTAACGAGTCCTGGAGGAAGGAGAAATTGAAGATTCTAGCGAGGGTCTTCATGGACTGGATACAGTTAGTGGCCTTGATACTTCCCCTGAGTGGGACTTGTCATCTCCAGGGGACTATACTGAGGAGGCAGCCACTTTTCATGCTGTAATAAGAAAGGCGGCTAACTTCCTCGAACTGCCTTTGCCTGTGGCTGAGGCGAAACAGAATTTACTAACTGAGGTCTTACATCCGGCCTCTACATCGGCAGAGCCTCTTTTGCCATTTAACGAGGCTCTGCTTGAACCGGTATTGGAGGTCTGGAAGAAGCCGGTATCTTCCTCGGCTGTTAATAGGTCTGTGGCCAGGAGGTATCGGGCTGCACCATCTGACCCTGGCTTTCTTTCCAGACAGCCTACGCCGGAGAGCTTGGTGGTCCAGGCTTCCTGTTCTGCTAGATCTGCGCCTGGATCTTTTCCAACAGTGCCGGGGGACAGAGACTCCAAAAAGTTGGACACTCAGTCGAAGAAAGTGTTTTCGTCCTGTAGCATGGCGTTAAAGTCCACCAACGCTACGTGTATCTTGGGGCGGTACATCTATGCTCTTATGGACGAGATAACATCGCATACAGAGCTTCCTCAAGGACTCTTGAATCTCGTGTCTGATGCTCAGGCTGCTGCAACCCAGGTTATCCAATCTGGGTTGGATACAACTGACTCAGTGGCTAGAGCGATGGGCACGGCGGTGGTTGCGAGGAGACAGACTTGGCTTCGCAACTCAGGGTTCTCTTCGGATGTGCAGTCGACCCTGTTGGACCTCCCGTTTGATGGGGACAAACTTTTTGGTGCCAAAGCAGATTCGGCCTTGGAGAGGTTTAAAGAGAGTAGGGCCACGGCCAAGTCGTTAGGACTGCAAGCCGCTTCTTCTGCCTCCTCCAGGTTTTTCAGGAGGTTTCGAGGATTTGGTTGTGGCTCATCCTCCTCTTCCTTTCGGGGGAGATTCCAACAACCTACCTCCTCTCTCACCTTTAGATCATTTAGAGGGAGGGGTAGGGTCCGTACCAGAGGAGCCTCTCAGCAGCACTCTGCCTCTTCCTCGTCCTCTGGAGGGGTGCAGCAGGGGAAGCAGCCTTAGGCTTCCACCAATTCCCACTCACTCCTCTCCTGTAGGGGGACGGTTACTGCATTTTCTTCACAAGTGGGGGGTCATCACATCAGACACCTGGGTTACCAGCATTGTCGGAAAAGGCTACACCCTTCCCTTTCAGGAGTTTCCTCCCCCCATCCCGCCCCGCCCATCTTATTGTTCAGAAGAACACCTCCTGTTGTTAGAACAGGAGGTTCAAGTCCTCCTTTCAAAGGGCGCAGTGGAGTTGGTTCCAGAGCAGGAGAAGGGTCAAGGTTGTTATTCCAGGTACTTCCTGATTCCCAAAAAGGATGGTCGGTTGAGACCAATCCTGGACCTGAGGATTTTGAATTGGTTCCTCAAACAGGAAAAGTTCAAGATGCTGACCCTAGCTCAGGTGCTTTTGGCGTTGAACAAGGGAGACTGGATGGTGTCGGTCGACTTGCAGGATGCTTATTTTCATATCCCGATTCTCAAGTCGCACAGGAAGTATCTCCGTTTTGTGGTGGGGTCGCAGCACTATCAGTTTGCGGTCCTCCCGTTTGGTCTTACTTCAGCACCTCGAGTCTTCACGAAGGTGATGTCGGTGGTTGCGGCAGAGCTCAGAAGGAAGGGGATAGCAGTATTCCCTTACCTGGACGACTGGTTGATCAAAGCCAAGTCCCCGGAGCTTGTGTTGCATCATCTACAGTCAGCAACCCAGTTGTTGTTCGACCTGGGCTTTTCGGTGAACGTGCCCAAATCTCACCTAGAGCCCTCTCAACGCCTCCTGTTCATAGGGGCAGTACTGGATAAAACATTGGATCGAGCCTTTCCTCCGCCTCAGCGGATTCAAGATATTCAGGAATTGGTTCCAATGTTTCGAAGTGGAGCGGTCGTTACAGTCCTCAAGGTCCTTCGTCTGCTCGGTCTGTTTGCCTCCTGCATACTGTTGGTCATGCATGCTCGCTGGCACATGAGGGCTCTTCAGTGGTGCCTCCGAAAGCAGTGGTCTCAACACAAAGGAGATCTCGAAGGTTCTGTCAAGATCTCCAGAGATGGTGCCACGGATTTGAAGTGGTGGATTGCGGACGACAATCTTTCCCGGGGAAGGCCGTTCACGCAGCCTCCACCAGTGACCACGGTCATAACAGATGCTTCCACTCTAGGGTGGGGAGCTCATCTGGGGGACCTGGAGATCAAAGGGCTTTGGTCTCCAGAGGAACAGATGTTTCATATCAATCTGTTAGAGTTACGGGCTGTACGTCTGGCTCTCAAGGCCTTCCTCCCATCCCTTCGCGGTCAGTCGGTTCAGGTCCTGACGGACAATACTACCGTGATGTGGTATATAAACAAACAGGGAGGAGTGGGGTCGTACCTTCTCTGCAGAGAAGCTCTTCGACTATGGTCCTGGGCAATGGACCATCAGATTTGCTTGGTAGCAAATCATCTGGCCGGAGTCTTGAATGTACGTGCGGACAGTCTCAGTCGCCATTTCTCGGCCGACCACGAGTGGCGTCTCCATCCAGATCAAGTCCGTCTAATCTTCCAGTTGTGGGGGTTTCCTCGGATAGATCGGTTTGCCACCTGGGAGAACTCGCACTGTCCGTTATTCTGCAGCCTCCAGTATCCGGTGCAGGGAGCTTTGGGGGACGCGTTTCAGAGAACCTGGTGCGACCAGTTGCTTTACGCGTTTCCCCCCCATACCCTTGATTCCTCGAGTGTTGAGGAAAATTCGCCAAGACCGGACCCAAGTAATCTTAATAGCTCCGGATTGGCCAAGGAGGGTGTGGTACTCCGACCTTCTCCAACTCTCACAGTGCCCTCCGCTCCGTCTCCCTCTCAGGGCAGACCTCCTCTCGCAGTCGCAGGGGCAGGTTTTACACCCCAACCTCCAGAGTCTGCACCTACATGCCTGGAGATTGAGCGGGGCAACCTGAGTTCCTTCTCTCTCCCGCCTGATGTAGTGGATGTTATCTTAGCGGCCAGGCGACACTCCACTAAATCTATCTACGCTAATAGGTGGTCTAAATTTGTGGTATGGTGTGGAGAGAGACAGATTGATCCCTTACGTGCTCATTTGTCAGATGTTTTATCATTTGCTTTGTCTTTAGCACAGAGGGGTTGTGCAGTGGCTACTATTAAAGGTTACTTGTCTGCCTTGTCAGCCTTCATTTGTCTTCCAGACCAACCTTCGTTATTTAAATCTCCTATAGTACTTAGATTCTTAAAGGGCCTTATGAATAAATATCCTCCAAATCCTTTAGTTATGCCTCAATGGGATTTGTCCTTGGTCTTAACTTTCCTTATGGGGTCTCCTTTTGAACCTATGCATTCTTGCCCCTTAAGATTGTTAGTTCTTAAGACAGTCTTCCTGGTTGCTATAACATCTGCAAGGAGAGTGAGTGAGTTGCAGGCTTTGTCAGTGAAACCCCCTTATACAACTTTTTACGGGGATAAGGTGGTGTCGAGGACCAAGGCTGCTTTCCTTCCGAAGGTTGTTTCACCCTTTCATTTGGCCCACACAATTACTCTGTCCACGTTCTATCCTCCGCCTCATCCTTCAAAGGAAGAAGAGAGACTACATCGCTTGGACCCAAAGAGGGCGTTAAGCTTCTACACAGACAGAACGAAGGATTTCAGGCTGGAGGATCAGCTTTTCATCGGATACGTGGGCAAGAGGAGAGGAAAGGCAGTCCACAAGAGAACACTCTCCAGGTGGGTTGTTCTTTGCATTAAAATGTGTTACTCTTTAGCAAAGAAAGATCCTCCTGATGGTATTAGAGCTCATTCCACCAGGGCTAAGTCGGCCACTTCGGCCTTGGCTAGAGGTGTTCCTGTGGTTGACATCTGCAAGGCCGCAACTTGGTCGTCCCTTCACACTTTTGCAAGGCATTACTGCTTGGACTCAGAGGTCAGAAGGGACGGCCATTTTGCACGGTCAGTGCTGCGGGATTTCTTGGTTTGACCATATAGGCACCCACCACCGAGAGCGGTACTGCTTTGGGACTCTATTCATTAGGTGAGGAATCCACAGGTAGTTGTATCCATCAGAAGAACGAGTTACTTACCTTCGGTAACGACTTTTCTGGTGGATACATTAGCTACCTGTGGATTCCTCACGGTACCACCCGCCTCCCCATGTCTTACTGTAGACATGATGAAAAATACTACAGTAAAAGCAAAAGTGAAAACTAGTAAGATTTTCTCTTGAAGAGATAGAAAACTGAGCAGAGCTCAGGGAGACTCCCTTACACACGACGTGCGGTAGAAAATCGAGAGACTGAGCCTCTGTGCTGAGGGTTCTAAAGGGGTCGTCACACCTGATTGGCTGAATTTTGGGCTCTTTCTAAAGAGGCTGATAGTTCTACAATTGAATGTGTTTTATCTATTGATTTAAAAAAAAAAAAAAAAAAAAAATCTCTAATTATTGCTTTCTATGTACTGTGGGACTCCCACTTCGACGACGGGGAATGATTCAAGCATGTGAATCTATGAAAGATACCCCAATACTGGAGAAGTTACCCTTTTCTCTTGTTAGCAATACATTAGATACACTCATAAGCAATGAGAGATGCAGGAGAGTTTTCAATGAACTTACTGAAAAGACTGCAATTCATGGCAAAATGCATGAATTGCAATGATAAGAAAATGAGCAATATTAACAGCAAAATCCTGGGGTTAGGTAGAATGCTTAGATTAATTTAGATTAACTATTTTCTAAGTCTATGAAGAAACTATACCCTGGTGTTTCTGTTGCTAGAAACCTGGAAGCAAAGAGAGCATTTCCCATCTCACTCTGTCATCGAGATGTACATTCCTAACTTGCGGTTGTCAATATAAAGCTTAGTACACGTGTGGCAAATAAAGACCAATCTTATTAAACAGATTTTTTTTTAAGCTGTCTGACCTAGCAAAGAATTAGCACTTGAATCTTACTCTAATCAGTAATGTTTAGCAAATGTATGAAACTATTACCATACAGCTGCTTTAAAAAAAGAAATAGTGACTTTTTTCTTTTTCTTAAAACCAGGCAACCAATGCCTCCTTACTAAATGTAAAGCGAGCTCCAGGTTTATCTGGAAGGGGCTTGTTAGCCAACTGGGGATAGAGTAATTCAGGAAACTATCCGTCTAATTTACAGTTCTCTTAGATTTATGAACAACTGGCTTGTTTCACAATTTTCTTTAGTAATGCCTACACAGAACTTAAGAACTCTTAACATCAACTGAGTAAAGAGTTCTTATTGCTGCTGAGGAAGAATTATTGAAAAATGCTGGAAGTGAAATTGTTTGATTAATGTGAAAATCTGACAACCTATGGCAATATAAGGAGGTTCTCCTAAAACTATATTTCTGTGAAAAATTGTAAATGGCTCTACAGAAGACAGAGCCATTAATTTGGATAAAACTAAATTTAGCTCCCAAGAAGGAACAGGCTGTCTAAATATGAGGAAAAGTATTTTTCAATCCTTTTAAGAAGTCTTTAATAATTGGTGTAGTAAAGGATCTTTGATTCAGTCCTTTTATATATGCCATTATGACAGCTAAATGTACTTTTATTGAGCAGAATTTTAATGTTGATCATTACACATGACGTAGATAAGGTACAATGATATCTTTGTTGGGATTTAATTGGATCATTGTTATTTTTAAGACACCAGATGGCAAAACTTTCCCACTTAAAAGTGTAAGATGCTCTTGTGCTTGGACGATTATCTTCCTTTAGAACATTCATACAGTCCGGAAGAAAGTTTAAATGTGCATACTGAAAGATTTCAGGAATTATGCCCCCAAATTCAAGGAGTGTATGTTGGGGAGAAAAGTCTTCCTCTGCATCCTCGACAGGAGGTTGTGTTTGCATGGCGATCCCCTTGAGGGGTCTAATGGGACAGGTGAAGTAGCTCTGAATAGCTCTAGTGCTATTAGAATCAATAAAGCATCAGATGCTTTGAGCTTGAATAGTACAGTAGGAATTTATGGGCTCAGAGGACAGGCATAAATAAACTTTTCAACCAATCGATCAAAAGGGCATTGCCCAATGTATGCCTTGTATGTGAAGAATATGAGGCATTGGAATAATACCTAGCCAGTGAAGGAGAACGAGAAGGTGATCATCTTTTACATCTTCTTGGAGTCAAATGTCGTGGATGAGTTGATGGCAGAGGACCTAAAGTGTCTGGTGAAACTATTGGTCTTGACCCTAGGAACAATTGTAGAGTAACAGGACTTATTAGAGAAATTTGTCTTGGAGGTAAGTTTAGAGGAGTGAGGTGTTCCTGAATTATTAAAGTTGGTCTAGTCTGATCTTCTGGCTGATGGGTATCAGAAACTGAGACAATATAAAGATTTCTGAGTATCTTGACATTGATTTCCTTAATGTCGAGTGTTTGACAGCGATCAACAAATACATCAATTAAGTCGATCTCAGACATCGATCAATGATGTGTCAGTGTTGGGTACTCTGCCATTGAAAATCTTGCCGTTGACTGTTGCAGTGTCAGGGCTCGAATCGACAATGAAGATGGATTTCACAGAACCGGCGGTGTTGTCATACTTAAAGGACGAGAATGTCTGTGCCAACACCTGCCTCAATGTCAACTGTGTTTAAGGGCAGTGAGAGGGTCCATAGTGATGGTGACAATGTTTTTGTTTCCGCTCTCTATCTTCCTCTATGAGAGTCTTTAGGGCAAGAAGTTCTGGATTCAGAAGAAGGAGCCCATTTTCTATCCTTTTTTTCTGCGTTTTTCCTCTTCTTCCTGACAGTTTCTCAAGTTTTCCCATTCAGGTGAATGCCCTCATGGTGTTTTAGGACACACGGACATACTCTGACAAAACTCACACTTCAACTCAGTGAAAGGCAGGAAGACCGACAACCTGCACAATGTGGGTCTGAAGAAGCCTTTTTTCGGCCACATGAAGGACACTTCATGAAAAGTGAAGAATTTTTTTTGAAAATCATCACTTGATGAAAAATTGGGCGAAGAATGTACAATGACCTCCAAGATGTTAGAAGAAGCAAATAAATAAATAAAAAATACATTTTGTAACAAAGTTAAGAAAGCATTGGGTAAAGTAACCCCAAGAGTGTTCAGAGATCCTCTCAGCATGAGCTGGAAAATAAGAACTGAGGTAGTAAGGCAAACTGCCAATAGGGTACATGCTGTGAAGGGAAGCTACTGGCTCTCTAAAGTAACAGTGCAGTTTTCTTGCACTACTTGAACTGTTGACCTGACAGGCTCAACTTTTCTTTAATTTTGCTATCTCTGTATGTGCTCAACAGGTGTTTTAGAATGAAGTTTAGGGTGGTTTCTTGTCATATGCTGCAATGTGGTCCTGATATATAAATTAGAAGCCTTCATGATTGAGAAAACGTCAGTAAAAATCATGCCAGTCATGTTTCTTTTTTGATAGAGGTAACTAATTCTAAGGACACTGCTATAGTTACAGCCACTTAAAAAGTGACTTTTAATAGCTAAAGAAAAGCGTTCCGGGATCCCTGCAAATGCACAAGAATGTTCTAAGTGCATGACTATCAGTGAGGATCCTACAAAGCAGAGCCTTATGTAACAAAATTGTTTGCCTACTTTTTGGCTACTGGCAATTGTTTCATCATCAGGCTGATGGGTGAACCTAAGACCATTTGGCTTACTCTTACTCTAAAAGTCAAAGTGAAAGCATAGTTTCTCGGTCTGGTTATGCAGTCAAAGTTAAATTCTGAGCACATTCTGGTCATGAGGGACATGCAAGAATCAGAGCCCTCAGAGGGCAGAGGCAAACCGATCCGGGCCTACTTTGGGAAAATGTACTTGGGCCCATGGACCAATGCCTATTTGTGAGGGACATGAACTTGTACTAGGCTTCCTCTTCATCATCTAGAGGCAGTGTGTAGTATTCTTTGTACGAAAAGGATAAAAGTTACTTACCTGTAGTTCTCCAAAATTGGTATCTTTTATAGATTCACATGATTGACTATTTCCCCATTGTCGGGCTGGGAATCCCACAGTGAATTTAGAGAACAGTACTATATTAAACACAGTCTGCAAGGCTGTCACTCTATTACCCTATTCACATAATTTGAAAAGAAATAAACTGAAACACATCCAATTGCAGCGTGTTAATCACCACTCCCATCAGATCACACCATACTTCAGATTTGAGTACAAGCGTGAAGAGTAGTTAGCTGTTTCGGATACTTGAGCTTCAACAGGAGAGGCAAGTGGGTCGCAGATATCAATCCTACAGAACTACAGTGAAAGTTGTGCAACTTTTTTCCTTCTCCAATACTGGATCTTTTAGAGTCGCATGCCTGGATTTGAATAGCAAGCAGTTAAACTATATATATATATATATATATATATATATATATATATATATATATATATATATATATATATATATATATATATATATACACACATACATATACACATACACATATACACACACACACACATATATACACACACACACATATATATACACACACACACACACACACACACACAATAATTGCTGCAAATGGCTGGAAATGAATAAACAAAGGTTCATCTTGTTGGAAAAGGTGATGCAACACTGCCTGTCCCAAGGCTGCATCATTTTGCAGTGTTAATTCCGAACAATAATGCTTGCTGAACAGGTCTATTATTCTGTGCTACTGCCCATCAAACGTCCTGTATTGATATAACAGCAAATTCAGCAGAAGTGGAAACACCCTTCGCAGAGTGTCCTTTCACTTAACCTTCAAAGGTCTCACTGCTTTGCAATGACAAAACACAGATGCAGAGAGCCTGTAAGCTATGCTCTGTTTTGGGGAGAGAGACCTTTATTTGTGCTACTGATCTGCCTTTCGACACTCTTTGGTCCTGTCAATATAACTTTCCAACCACCTTCCTACATCAAGAGAGTGAAGTGCTCTTTCCACTACATCGTCTGGCTTTTGAATTATTTTTTTAAACCACAGGATCATTTAATTGGAATTCCGACTGCGCCTCTGGAATAAACTAAGAGTTTGTTCATACAGTAACTTGGTCATCCCTAAACTGTATATATGCTCTTTAATGGTACAGAACTGCAATTCCGTTGCTCTACTTGCCAAAGGTAAGGCCATCATCAAAGCCGTTTTCCAGGAAAGAGATTACAGTTCCACTTTATGAATAGGTTCAAAAGGACTCTTCATCAATAGCAAAAATACAGTATTAAATTGTCAAGGAGATGGTAGATGCTACAAGAGGACTTTGGATCCAGATGGAGTACTTGACCTTTGTCGAGAGTCAACAAATTGTGAGTTTGTTTCAGCGAGATGTTGATGTTTGAAGGGGATATCTGTGAGCTAGAGCTGTGAATCAGTATTCCCTAGTATTGCCTCGGTCACTTTGGGGCTATTAGCATGATTCCGCATGGTGCCCTATTGATCTTCACAAGCACATTTGAAACATAAGTGTTGGGGAAAGAGCGCAAGAAAAGCTTTCTAACTATGCTTTTGAAAATAGATTCCCTCACAATCCTGGTTGCTGGTGCCAACTTTCATAAACTTGGCTTTTACGGTTCTGTGTGGTTACAAAGAGGTTTAGGCTTTGGTTTACCTCAAGGAATGAAGATGTCTTCAGTTTTGCTGGTTTAACTCCCATTCAAAGCAGTTCTTTGACATGCTGCTTAGGGTGTCAACCCACTGCTTGTAAGCGGCTAGCACATGTCCCACTGTTAGCGTGATGTTGTACTGACTATTCCCACATTATGCGTGCCTATACAGACAAAAGACAGGATGTTTCGTCCCCTTGCTTGTTGATGTAATGAATTGTTTTAATATTGCCTTTGTGCGCCAGTACCGAAGAGCCTCTGTTTCTTAGAAGAAAAACCTGGAGACCTAATGGCACAACTTTTACTTCTAAAAGTTTGATATACCAACTCAACTCTTGCAGTGTTGGTTTCATGCTGATTTCTAGATCTTGCAAATGGGCTTCTAGGGAAGCATCTATGGAAATCAAAACCTGTGGTACTTGAACCATAAACATCAGAACCATTAAGGTATTTGCTTCACCAGTCCACTAGTGTACAGCAACTTTTACTTTTGAATTGATGTCTACTATTTTGTCAAATGAACCTGAGTTTGTCCAACTCTTTTTGGAAATGCCTCACTCACAGCAAAACTGAATCAGGGAGATGCATGACGACATCATCCCTAAAGAACAAGTTACGCATTAACTGGTAGAGACTATCTAACTGCAGATTCCTTACCTTTAAATTTCCCAGGCATCAGACCTGATACGGAAACTTGTGTGGGCATTACCCTTGCATGCCATCGGGTGGCTTAGTTCGGTCCCGTGCAGCGTTGGTGGCACTGGAAGTGACGTCACGGAACTGCAGTGTTTTGCAAACATGCGCAGGGATGCCCACACTGCAGAACCCCTCTTCTGTATTTCCTGACCTTTCTTTGCTCCAACATACCCCAGGGAGAGTTGGTTGTCCAATCGGAACTCTTTTGTGCAGTCAAAGTGGAACGAAAACACTCTTATTGGGGCCAGAGGGTGGAGTAGCTCCTCTTCATTAGAGGGATGTGGAGGAGTGTAAAAGGTGGGAAGGGTAACAGATTGTCCCAAATGAAATTGAGTCACCACTTTCAGTAAGAAAGAGGGCCTGGTGCAAAGCACTACTTTGACTGGGAACATAGAGATAAGGAGGATTGGACGATTAAGCCTGCAGCTCACTCACCCGCTGGGCAGATGTTATTGCCACTAAGAAGGTGTCTTGGTGGTAAGCAGCTGGAGGGGACACTTGTGCAGCGGCTCAAAGGGAGCACACAAGGCTGGTGAGAAGTAAGTTTAGATCCCACTGAGGCATGATAAAGGAAAAGGAGGAAACAAATGTACAAGCCCTTTGAGAAACCTATGCACAATAGGGGACTAAAAGAGGGTTGGTAGGGCAGCCACAGGAATGCAGACAGAGCAGAGATGACATTTAAGAGTGCCCAGAACAGAGCCCTGGTATGCAAGGGTAAGAATGAAGCAAAGAATATCAGAGAGAGAAAGAGAGAAGCAGCCAGATGGTCGATAGACTTCTATACAATATTTTACACATTTTTATTAACAGCAGACGTTTTGGTGGAGGGCTGCGTGGCCGCCAAGATAACTTTACATACTTTGGGAGGAAGGTCAAAAACTATCAACTATCACTGCTCAATCTCCATTAAAGGAGTTTGAGAGTTGACAGGTTAGGGTAGAGGACCCTCCCCTGCTGCTGCGACAGAAGATCATCCCCAAGGGGCAGACTGAACAGTGGATTGGTGTTTATTTTCAGAAGCTCAGAATACAAGACTCTCTGTGCCCAGTCCAGAGAGACAAGGATTACATGGGCCTGGTCGTTATTGATCTTCTTGAGAACTCTGGGCAGAAGTGATATGGGCAGAAAGGTGTACAGGAGGCATGAACCCCACTTGAGACGAAAAGCATCTCCGAGCAATAGCAGCCTTAGAAACTCCAATGCATAATATCGCTAACATTGCACATTCTCTGTGGAGGCAAACAGATCTAACCAAGGCTCGCCCCACTACTGAGAGTCCTTGAGCCACCTCCAAATACAGACGCCATTAGTGATTCACTAGGTATCGACAACAGTTTGTCCGCCCTGGCGTTCAGAGAACCTGCCAGGTGTTGAACCACCAGGGTTATGCCCTGCTGTTCCAGCCATGTCCAGAGATATAGAGCCTTGTGACAAAGGGTCCACGACCCCACCCAGCCCTGCATGTAGTACCACATGGAGGTGGTGCTGTCCACAAAACACCAGCACTAATTTCCCCTTGACAGAGGGAAGAAATGCTTTCAATGCAGGCCGAATCGCCCATAGCTCCAGCAAGTTCATGTGGAGTCTGGACCCTGTCTGAGACCAGAGCCCTCTGATCTCCACCTCTCCTAGATTGCCACCCCATCACAGGAGTGACACATCTGTCACTACTGTCAGATCTGGTTGGGGAAGGGAGAGAAGTCTGATTTTAATCCGGGCACAGTTCATGAGCCACCACTGCAGGTCTTTTGCAGTTCCTTCTGCGATCTGGTCCATGTCTGACAGATTCCCCTGATACTACGCCCACTGGAACTTTAGGTCTCACTGCAGAGCCCACATATGCCATCTGGCATGATTCACTAGCAGGATGCAGAAGTACATGAGGCCCAGCAGCCTCAGTCATTTTCACATAAATCCAGGATAGAGGCTAAAACATAGGTATTATAATCTGAATATCCTGGACTCTGCTCGGAGGATAAGCCAGAAACTGCAAATGAAAGGGAGTGTCTCAGAAGGAGTCAGGTGTGACTTCGGCACATTTATAGTGAACTTACAGCCAATGCAGGAGATTTGCTGTACTCTGGAGATAGGAGATGACAGCCTGGGGCGAGCCCGCCTTTAACAGCCCGTCTAGGTAGGGGAACCTTGGCAGATGAGTTGCAACCACCACGATCACCTTGGTGGACACCTGAGCGGCACTGGTAAGGCCAAACAGTACCATGGTGGTGGACTGAAAGGGCTCAGGCCTGCCTTGAACCGCAGGTAACTCAATTGGGCAGGCAGGATTGGGATGTGAAAATTTGCATCCTGCAAGTCCAACGCTACCAACCAGTCTCCCTGGTTTGGGCAAGACAAGATCTGAGCCAAAGTGAGCATCTTGAATGTCTCCTTTTTAAGCAAGAGATTTACGGTTCGCAGGTCTAAAATAGGGCAAAGACCCTTGTTCTTTTTGGGAATCAGAAAGTAGCAGGAATAACAACCATTGCCTACTTCTGATCTTGGAACCCTTTCTATATCTCTTTTGGCCAAGAGAGCTGTAAATTCCTCTCGGAGCAGGGACAGACGAACTACCAGCCGTTCTGAAGTTGCTGGTATATGGGGTGGGAAAGATTGGAAAGGGAGGGAGTAGCCCTCTCCGAATTATCTGGAAGATCCATTTCTCCAGTGTTATGGACTGCCAGTGGAGGAAATCATGCTGAATTCTCCCTCCAACTGGGCCCCCATGGTCATGCAGAATTAAACTAGGAGGTCTTAAAGGCTGGTGCTGCCACAGGGTTGGTGATGGACAACTTCTGGCTACCAGACCCACAGGGTCAGAAGGCACCACGTCCACACACTGCTTGGGAGGCTTGAGCAGGACTGTGCCTGACATAGGGGTGGCGTGGTGAGCATGCCCCCACCGCAGCAACAAAAGGAGCGAAAGGCAGACTGGGGACAAGGTGTCACTGAGAGGCCCAGGGACTTGGCTGTAGCCAGCGAGTCCTTGACCAGTGTGACTGTTCTCCGAAGAGGCTAATCCCCAAAGTGTGTGTCCATGAGGTTGGCCTGGACATCCCCCAAAAAGCCAGATGTTCTAATTCAGACGTGGCACCATGAGGCCACCGTTGCCAAAACCGCTCTGCCCAGTGAATCAGTCATTTCCAAACCACACCTGATGATGAAC
This sequence comes from Pleurodeles waltl, assembly GCF_031143425.1. Taxonomy (NCBI): domain Eukaryota; kingdom Metazoa; phylum Chordata; class Amphibia; order Caudata; family Salamandridae; genus Pleurodeles; species Pleurodeles waltl. The sequence goes on along the minus strand of NC_090449.1, from coordinate 1,028,929,054 downwards.
TTGGCTGCATCCCTCTCGTCTTTCACGGCTTGGGAACGGATGGCCCATGCCTCCTCTAGGACCTGTGGCAGCACTTGCGCAACTGTATTCCATTAAGTACAGGAGTAACTGCCTAAAAGGCCGCAATGCCAGGATGGCGTAACAAAACATCTTGTTCCCAAATGTGTCTAGGCACTTGGATTCCCTGTCCAAGGGGGCAACAGGAAACATGCCAAGGAAATTAGAGGCTTGGATTACCAAGATATCAGGGGTGAGGTGTTGGCTGAGGAAGCTAGGATCACCGAGGCAGGGTGATGGCAGCGGGCAATTGTCCTGTTCACAGCAACCCCTGTGCTGGGCTTGGACCAAGTTCCCAACAGGAGATCTGTCAGTGCTTCATTAAAAGGGCAATAGGGGTTGTGATGAGGACATCCCAGGCTGAAGCACTTGGGTCAAGAGGTGTTAGTCTTGACCACCACTGAAGGAAGCTTGAGGTCAAGGACCTCCACTGCCCTTTTCATCACCATTGCGTAAGATGTTCCCTCCTCTGTAATGAGCAACACAGTATCTGGAGAGGTGTCCAGCCCACGGTCATCTCCTAGCTCCTCATACCAGAACAAAGATGCTGGGGTCTCCAACTGGAATTCTAAAGGGTCCAGTGCCCCTCTCGTTCTTCCTCCAAGCCCAGCTGGTCAGAAAACCGCTTAGGCAATGACCTAGGACCAATGGGCCTTAATAGCACTGGAATCGGTGTCAATACAGTTCAGTTTCGTTGCTGGCACCATCAGAGTCACGATTGGCACCAGAGAAGATGGCACTGGGATAACTAGCACTGATCTAGATCCAACATAGGATCCATGAGACCCCATTGGAGCGGAGACCGAAGTAGTCAGAGCAGAACCTGAAGGGGCCCCCCCTGACCCTGTGGAGCCCAAAGGCGCTCCGGATGGGCCAGCCAGCTCAAACACGAGGAGCATGGCCTCGTAGAGTTCTTTCAATTGAGCAGTAGTCGCTCCCGCTCTTTAGTGAATCCTATCTTGTTTTAATGGAAAGCAGGAGTTAGCTTAGCCTTCTGGCTTGAAGACTCGTGCCACTGTCACCCAGTGACTTTTAACCTACTTAGTTTGTTCTGTATTAGCACATTTATTTAATTATATCTCTCAAGATGGCTGCCGTGTTTCTAGTTAGGCCAATGTTTAATCTCATGTTATTAGTGCCAATGCCCTAAGGCGTCTCTATCAAACGACAAAGATAAACAAACTGTAGGTATTCACATTAGGTACTTTCCCTCTTCACGCCTTCAAGGGAATTGTTTACATAAATTGTCGTCCCAAGCATGTCTGGTTATCTATTGTTTGAGAACAGACCTACGTCAGGCGTCCAAGCAGATCTGAATAAATGCACCTCACATAAACAGATAGAGGGATTCCAACCAGATGCCAACGCTGCTGCACGTCGCCTTGACGCTGACCCAGTCTTTGTGTCCCAACAGAGTCTGAGCTAGAGACCTAATTCCAAGGTAACGTGGGTTGGGTGGGCCTCTTCTCATGGACATGGCATTGGCAGATTATGTTTAACACACCTAGCCTCTCTTTAGGTTAGAGATTAGGTTTATCATGCTAGGGTATTAAGACATATTTTACATCTCATGTCATTTCATGTCATTTCATGTCATTGCAAGATGGTGCGGGTCTTTGTATTAATGACTCGTCTTCACAATTCTGTTTCTTGCACTGTTTATTATCCTTATCATTGCAGCCCATGCAACTTATCATAGATTGCAGTTTTGTTAATAAAACCTATTGAAAACTTTACTGCATCTCCTTCATTGCCTGTGTTTGAGACATGTTGTTCATGTGAGAAAGGGGTCATCTCAGTTTAACCACAACACTCCCTGGGATGTCACACTCGAGTCCATGCATAAAGGCTGCCACAAATGACCTTTTACTGTTTGGGTTTTTGGCGAGGTGCTGCTTGTGAGCCGGGAGGGTTGGGGCGACAGTTGTGGCTTGTTGTAGGACAGGTATAGTCACCTACAAACATAAGTACTGTCATCCTTAAACCAGCAGTATTGCCTAGAGCAAGTCAAATTACGAAAGCTCCCGGATTCGGAGGGAAGCGTAAAGTCAGACCTGGCAACAGCTCTGCAGAACTGTGGCTGGACCGCACATGTTTCGACCTCGTCATGTCAGCCAACGGTTGAGGCAAAGTCCATTTGGACTACTTTTTGTATTTCTTCCGAGTGTACGGAGGATCTTGAGTGCAACAAAGAACTCTGGGCTCCTGGAGCAATCCAGCGACCACCTTCTTGAGCGGGACTGTGACCTCCTAGGAGTCACTCTGGCCTAGGATGCCGGACTGCAAGGAGCTTTAGGGAGCGGTCCCTCAAAGCTTTCGACGTCATGGCCAGGCAGTCCGTGCAAGAGTTCATATTCTGGTCATGTTGAGACACCATAAACACACAAGGTGTGGGCCTGTACCTTACATGGCGCGGTGGACAGGTGCCACACAGCTTGAACCCTACCTTTCTGGAGGTGCCACACAGCTTGAACCCTACCTTTCTGGAGGACATCTGACACACAAAAAATAATCTACAAATGTCAAAAACATTCTGCCAAAAAGAGACAGAGGGGTAGCGCTACTCCAGATCAGCGCTAACTGGAACAGAAAGAAATGACATCTGCGTGCCAGGGTGGAGCCTATATCGGTGACTGCGACATCACTTCTGGTGCCCACATCACTGACGCGCCAAACTGAAAGACCACCCAAAACCACGCAGGGGTACTGCTCATGCAAACGTTTCTGGATCCAGTCTGATGCCTGGGAAATCCAAAGGTAAGGAATCCACAACTAGAAGTGTGATTTAAACAGGTATACTGAAATCAACTTTTTAACACGTTGGCAAGGACTTCTTTTCGTACACCTTTCCAGCTTTGCCTTTTCTAGTATTCAGAATGGCTCTAAAAAATGTTAATGTTCTGCATTTTTCGAGAAAAGATTAGTCTCTTTTGAGAGTAACGCCTAAGTTTTTGACAAGATGTAGGCAAGCCTTGGTCGACCTTTTTACTGCTTACTAAGAAGGATCTTTCATCTACCAGTCATCAAGATAAGGAGGTAGAGGAAATCTGGTGGCATCTCCTCCTCAAATATGGGGCTAGTTCAGAAAGACATTTTGTAGCAATACGAGGGGTAGACCCAAGGTCAAATGGGAGGACTTTCGATTAGTAATGGCTCCTAGCTACTTCAAACCTTAAATGTTTGCAGTGATTGGATTTATTGGGACATGAAAATACCCAACTTGGAGTTCTAATGATGTCATGTAGCCTTTATCATTTAGAAGCTTAAGGATGTACTGTAGTGTGACCATGGAAAATGATTGCGTGCCAAGGTATGTGGTTGGCTTCAAAGATCTAAAATCAGCCTCAATTCTGCTGACTTGTTCTTTAGTAGGAAGAAGCAGGAGTAGAAATCCGAAATTCGCTGAGCAAAGGGCACTTGTTCTATAGGTCCCTTTCTTAACATAGTTCGAAAATCCACTTGTAACAGACAAAGGTGGCGATGAGAGCTCTTTTGAGATGGTGACTGTAGGGAGTTGGGTTCTGTTTGCACCACCCCCCCCCCACCCACACTTTTTGCCTAGATTTTAGATGCAACTTTGACTGAAGTGCACTGGGCTCCTGATACCCAGGTCCCCAGTGCCAGTGTCCCTTCCCCAAAAACAAGACACCCGGTCACTTGATCCCCCAAGTGACCAGACCCTTTAGTACCTCTCTAAGTCCTTAGTAAATGGTACCATGATACCTAGGGCACGAGTACTGAAGAGGGCCCCTCAGAGCTACAGCACAACTTGTGCCACTCCTAGGGGCCCAGCTCCAAATGTATGAAGGCTGTCATTGCAGACTCCATGACAAGGTGTTTCCAAATTCGAGACACAATATGGCACACACCAAGTCCCCTAAAACACTGCTTGTAATATCTGTAAGTCACCCCTACAGCAGGCCTTCTAGTGCCAAGGTACGGTGCATTATATTACAAGTGAGGGCATGTGAGAAAATATGCCCATACTTTGTCGATTCTTAGACATAGGAAGTGTTCAGGGAAGCCATTTTAGATGCATGCACTGAACACTGGTCAATAAGTTTCCCAGCCACACAATGGCGTATATGAACATAGGGATGTTTGGTATCACACATTTCATATGAAAAAGCCCTCAATGATTCCAGTAGATTTATTAATACACGAACCGAGATGGAACCTTAGACGTACCCCCTGAAAACCTATTTACTGCTAGTGTGTTGACACACTGGTCTCAACCAGTCCAGGCACCATAAACAGATTGTTGACCTCCTGAGGTGAAAGCCAGCACTCACAGTGGCTGGGAACAAAGCCTGCTACTCCATGTAGACGTGATGACACCTCCTACCGGCAGGATGGATATTCTAGGACTGGAAGCTTCAAAGGACCAGCCACCTCTGTTATGCAACCCAGGCCTCTCCAGATGTTGGAGAAGAACACCCCACTGTCCTGAGCCCACTTTCTTGCAGCAAGACAAGTGGGAAAATTAGTAAGATTAGGAGCTGTGCCCACATCATGCCACTCCCACCCCTAAGGCAGACCAGCTGATGTGGATACCAGTCCTCCAACTTGTTTTGGATGGAATTAGTATTCTAGGGTCAGGGTTATGCCCACTTCCCAGTGGAAGCTGTCATACAGGGGTTCGGATAAGTAAGCCCCAGGCTGAAGCACTTCGGTCAAGAGGTTAGTCTTGACTGCCAGAGGGACGTTCGAGGTAAAGGACCTCCACTGCCCTCTTTACCACCACCACCACCTCTAAGGGTAGCCAGCCCATTGACTGTTACCTGGCACTTCCTTAGGGGGCACTGCTGAACCTAAGAACTGAGATTTGACGGATCAAGAGAAGGACGAGTAAGTCACTGTGTCAGGAACAGCAGAAGAGTTGTGTACTTTTTGGTGCAAAACCTGTCTGCCCACCCCTCTCTAGAACATTGTGACAGATTGACTCATCCTTCCAAGTTGGGGAACTATCAAAGCCTCAGGTAGCCTGCCAGCATATCAAAAATCGTCACCAGTCTCCTTTGGTGTAGAGGAGCTACTTCCCTGCAGTCAACAGGCACCAAAAGTTAGAGCCCAGTACACAGCCTTGCAGCTTTCCGGCCTTGACTGATGCTGCAGACGACCAGGACGAGGTACTCATGCTCTGGAATACTAGGCCTGTCTCCCCCGTCAGTCTGAAGACAACAGGACCAACCAGAGCTGTGCAGCACCAATCCTCGGGATACCAGATGCCCTGCACCAAGCACCAACAGTGAGTCCAGTTGGGATTCTCACTGCACCAGGACTAAGCAGCCATCGAAGGACGTCAGCATCTCTGAGACCCACTTCATGAACGGCCCAGCTGTCCTGATTTTGCCCCTGCCTACTGTTTGTCCCTAATAGTGAGGAGCATCTTTGTGCATCAGGCCCAGCTGCCCTAACTGGCTGGATCCTGAGGAACCAGCTGGGCCCCCTTGCTTCAACACCCCTTGCCACCCAAACACCCACTTAGGAGCTCTCTGACTTATCCCCAAGACTCCCTGTGCAGCCAGTCCCCCTCCTCCCCCCCTTCCCAATTCACTGCACCATGCCCAGCTACAACCTCCTCAGCATCCTGCTCCCGGTCAAACCTGGGCACCTCCTGACAAACTGCTGGTAGTACTTGGACATTGGGCCTCTACAACTCCAAACCCTGAAGGTGAACCACTGAAACAGACAGTGCTTACCTTTATACATTACTGACTTTTTTCTTCCATAGGACTGCATTTTGCATAAAGGCGCACAGGTTTAAACATTTTACTGACCTGTAAAAATTGATATAAAAAACAGTACTTACTCTTAAAGTTCTTGGTTGCAAATCCAACTTTGGTAACAAAGTAACAGTTTAGAATCTTACAAAAGTAATTGTGGTAAAATAGCTAACCAAGTGTTTGTGTCAAACAGGTATTTATAACTGCAACATAAACTTCAAGACCGCGATTAATCAAGTTTAATTTTAAGACCTTTGAACATTTAAGGTTATTTAGAAATGGTGGGGCAAACCAAGGTTACAGTGTTGCTTCTATGTACATACCTTCACAACAATCTAAACAAGCATTTGCAATGCAAAAGGTCTTGCGTTTGCTTGAGTTAGAGCTATTAGCGTTGTAAATTTCGAACTGGACTTTTCGTGACACACAAACTGAAAATATAAAGTAAAACAGTTGACATAAGCAAGCCGATTCAAAGCGCCGCCGTGAGCGCGAAGGATAGAGACAACAGGAAAAAGAAGTTCGCTCGCAGTCAAACTTATCGGCAAAAGTGCAATTATCCATGTAACAGGGTCGATGGCCAAGGCGGTAACAAAACCACCCCAAGGAGCGACACATGTAAAGCAGTTACCAACGAAAACAAAGGATTTTTGAAACGCAAGCCCATGAACGTGTGATCGTGATGGGCGTGCAGTGGGCGTGGTTAAAAGCCTAGATACATACCAACACATCGGAAAAAAGCGCTTGCGCGCTGTTATACTCATCCAGTATTAATTACCTTTCATATTGGGATCAATTTTCTTGGAGGCAATAGGGATTGGTGAGACACTAGGAACATTAGAAGACCCTGATCTGCTTGGCGTTCTCGGAGATCCCCCAGGACCTCTTGGGGCAGTATCCTATAACAAAACACATATCAAAAGCTGAAATCAGCAGCCAATATAAAGCACCACATCACAAAATCCAATCATTTGAACAGCATGAGTTAGTTTTTGAGTCAAGAAACCGGACAAATGACTTGCCTTTAAACCAAATTCCTCCTAATTGACATTCTGAATTTAAACCAATCACTTGATGGGGAACAACATGTTTGCGGTTTGTCGTCCTGTTTCCCTTGAGATCTGAGGCACACAACCAAGTCTAGGGATGCACAAATCTATTCCACTCTGACTGTGCCACTTCTGTACCAATCAACTCCTTTGACACAAACCGCTTTTACTCAGTCCCTACCAAGAGGTGTCTTGTATGCTTTAATTAGGCTCCCATTATTTTAACATTAGGGGAATGGGGTTAAGGATATAGACCCCTACTTACTAAAAATTGCAGTGTGTTTGCAAGGCCCTACTGAAGAAACAAGTTACTTACCTTCAGTAACATTCTTTTTGATGGATAGCCTAACTGCAGATTCCTCACCATAGAATATGGTGTCAGAATACATCCTGAAATATTTGTAGCATTGCTACCACATGCTATTAGGCAAGGTTGCCTCGTGCACCTCTGCAATGGCTCCACGTCACCCCTAAAGTGTCAGAGAGGAGCTGCACATAAGTGCCACCCCAGCTGACATAAATCGCTCATCTATCCATTCTGCAATCCCAGATTAAAAGCGTTAATTTTTGGTTACAATGGTCAGAGTATGAACTTGGGTTGTTTTTAGGTGTTAAAGAGAATACTCCATAGAACAGGGAGGATGGAGGGAAGTGAAGAATCTCCTACTGGCGTATCCACCACAAAGAGCATTACCGAAGGTATGTAACTGGTTTTTCTAATGGATACTTCTAAACACAAATTACTCAGAGCAGAATAGATACTAAAACTGTAATTCCAAAGCAGAGGGTTTGTATTGTTTCTTTTTAGACTGGAGCCTCAGACCTGCCTTGAGCTTCCAACCCCTGAACGCCTTCCTGCTGAAGGAAAAATTCTTAATGCTCACATAGGCTCAAATCTTATATACTTTGGACGCAGAGAACTAGACAATGTAATTGGGTTGGAAGGACGTGTATTTTCATATACTCATCCTGGAGTCTCACACGTTACTTGCAGTTCAAAGTGCACCAAGAACATTTTCAGTTTGCTGTGCTACCCTTTGGCTTTAACAACATGCCTCTGGTGTTCACTGTGATTGCTGTCCTTCTTTGAAGGTCAGGAGCCCCTATATTCCTGTACCTTGATAACTAATTGGCTTGCAGCAGGCAGTCGTGGTCCAGCTTCAGATGATAGTGGAACTTCTCACATCATTGGTTTCACAATAAATGAGTCTAATTTCCACCTGATTTGTACCCAGACTTGCATCCATTGGAGCAGTCTTGAACAAGGTGCAGTTCTGACTTTTTCAATGGAACAATGAGTCCGGGACATTCAGGCTACAATCCAGAAGTTTCAAATTCAATCCTGGATCCAGGTGAGGGATTCTGCGAGACTGCACCTCTTAGCCTGGAGAGCATCCTCTTTCTAAACTGCACCAGGTGGCACAGCAAGCCCTGGAGTGGAATCTGAAGTCCCATGGGGCCTTGTATCAAGGCTGCCTTTCTAACACCATTCAGATCTCGAGATATGCAGTGATGGCAGACCGATCAGTTTGTCCTGCAGCAGACCCTTCTCCCACTCCCACCCACAGCTGACAGTGGTGATGGACGCATCACTACTTGTTTTGGGTTTAGGAGGAGAGTGGTTACCAGGGGAAAGCGGAGATCAGAAGACTAGTCACCAATGGAGAACCAGATTCACATTAGTCTACTGAATCTGCAAGCCATTCATCTGGCTCACAAGGTTTTCCTGCCATCCATCAAGGAGAGGCTGGTGCCTTTTCTTATGGACCACACCTCCGCCATGTGGTACTGCAACAAGCAGGGCGGAGAGGGGTCCTAAGTCATGTGCTAGGAGGCTTTGCTGCTCTCCAGGTAGATGGGACATCCTTCGAGTCACCAGCCAGCTGACGAGGTCCGTGAATTCCAGAGCGAGTGAAGTAAGCCCCTTCCTCTGTTGGGTCATGAGTGGCGGCTACATTTCAAGGTGGCGCAGAGTGACCTCCACCAATCGGGCTGAACACTGGGTAGATTTATTCACTACTGTCAAGAACATACAGTGCCAAAAATTCTGTGTGTTGGCGTTTTTGACAAAACAATCATTAGGAGATACTCTGAAACTGGGTTGGAACAAATTACTCTTGTACACCTTCCCACTACTACCTCTCCTACCACAACTTCTTAAGATCAAGAATGTGGTGGTCCCGAAGTGCAGTATCTGTAACTCCTTCAGGTTACCAATTTAGGGGTATGCCCTGGCTCACGAGCGGAGCATAGTCATCCACCTGTATCTATGCAATCTACACCTCATTACATGCAGTTTGAGAAGCAGCAATTGACTGCATTCCATTTGCTGCTTGAAGTGGTGGGTGTCATACACACCACCAGATGCCTCCCCATGAAATCTATTTATCCTGGGACAAATTTGTAACCTGGTGTTGTGCATGAGACTGACTCATTACAGGCAAAGCTGTCAAGAGTCCTTTTGTTTGTATTGATTCAAGTTCAGCAAGGCTTTGCAGTGGGCACTGTGAAAGGATAATTGTTGACCCTTTTTGGTCTTTTTACGTTTGCTAAACCAACCATCCTTGTTAAAATCACCTTTTGACCTCAGTGGACCTGACTATCATTACTGGAAACTGGGGACCCCCACTGAATCAATATTGGAATCCAGGGATTCCGTCTCTCCCCCCCCCCCCCGAGTCATTACTGAAAGCTGGGGACTAATATTTTTTTATTTTATAAAAAGTTGCAGACCCACTGAGAAGGCTTCGTGGTCCCCCTGGGGTGCCCGGACCACTGGCTGGGAACTACTGATCTAGATCAACAGTCGCTGTTGTACAACGTCTGGTTGCCTGCCAGCTAACAGGCAGGCAAGAACATGGTTTCAACCAAGTAGCTATCATGGCAGCTGTGAGAGCATCATTATATAGATGTATTGGTTCAGATGTTGCTGGTCCACTCTGTAGAATGTCCATCAAAATATGTATTTTAGTCTCCAGAGAGGGCAGCTATAATTCTAGTAGCTGTCCCCTGAAGCACCAGTGCAAATGACAAGTTTTCTTCTGCATGATCCAGGCGGTGAGTCAAGTTCAGTCTAAGGGGAGATATTGAGAACACTGCTGTTTTGTAGATCAAGGTGTAAGACATTATCAGTGTAATGATGTAATGACCATTCTCCCTATCATCATCAATATCCTGGGTTGCACCCTACGCTGGAAAATGTATTAGAATCTGAGCCTAAAAGATAATGCCTATTACTGTTGATAGCCGCAACATGGAAGATGCATAAGATTTACATTAGTGTGAATGACAACAAGCTGTACCTTTGTAACCTCATGGCACAACATCAGTTGAGCTTGGACAAATGTCAGCTGAGGATTCAACAAATGTGTATACATTGAATTTGATTCTGGCACTGGGAACCTGCTTTGATTGCGGGTCCGGAGTGGAAGTCTGCACCGGAGTCAGTATGGTACCAGTAACTGGTACCATGGCCAAAGACTGTACTGGAGAGAGAGACACTGACAGTAACCAGACTAGAGGACCATGTGATTAAGTTGGGCTTGACAGCACACAAAACATTTGCACCATGGCCCTTGAAAGCTGCAATCTGTTTTGTTTGTTCAAAGTCTTATTTCTTTCAATATGTTCATGCAGGGCTTTAAATCATATTGGCTGATTTCAGAAACTATATTGCCAAATTCTAGGATGCTGGGATCGGGTAAAATAACTGACCCTATAACCGGATGCAGAGATTCGGTTAGCATGGCATTCTCTTGTGTGACTAACACCATCTGTAGCTGTTCCGAGAACCATCATTGTCTAAACCACTCAAGAGAAATAGCCCTTATTGAGAATTCCGAAATTTTAAGATTAAGGGAAAGCTATAGAAAGTGTCTCAGACCAGATTATCAAAAGGGCATTGCCAAGAAACCCTGCCTGCCAACTTCTGTATGAAAATACTTGACATTTGTTTGCTTAGGTAGGCAGCAAAGAGGTCTTGCATCTTTTTGTCTAAAGCTAATGTGTGGGTTTCTTCATAAAATTTGGTTATAAAGTCCGCTAGGTGATTTTCCTGGTAAGTGAACTGCTTTTATTGTCAGACTTCTGGCCAGATCTATGTCTCCAGAGAAAAGGTTTTCAATCTCTTGCCTCCCTGTTCATTAAGGTAATGCACTGCTGTATTTTTTTTTTCTTGATTCAATTGTTGCCTGTAATCAGAGACAGGATGAAGGTCTACAGAGATGAAAATTAGTTACTTACCTGTAACTGTGGTTCTCCAGTATTGGTATCTTTCATAGATTCACATGCTTGAATCATCCCCTTCGTCTAGGTGGGAGCCTAACGGTAACGTCAAATATAAATAGCAGTAAGTGTAACACACTAGGGCCCAATGGCCCAAATAGGCACTGTCATAGCCTATCCATGTTATTTTATAGAAAAAGAACCAAACTTGAGCTACAGCCAATCAGGAGTCAGCACCCTATCTAATACTCCCAAGAGAGGCTGTTTCCCTCAGATTTTCTACCGCACATCGTGTGAAGGGAGTCTCCCTGAGCTCTGCTCAGTTTATTCTTCTGACAGGAATATTTTCTCTCAGAGTACCCAGCTTTCCAGTGAACAGGATGTTCCAGCAAACGAAAAAAGGACTTTTCAGAGATTGTGGCAGTTGTGGGAGGAAAAGACTTCATATTGATGACCCCCACAAGAAATGCATCTACTGCCTACATCCAGACCATAAGGTGAGGGATTGTAAGATTTGTCCCACCTTCAGTCATAAAACCCTAAAACACCATGAGGGTAGACTTTTGCTGTGGCTCCAAAAGCAGAAGGCCATGGAGTATACTACTTCTGATGAGAGTGAAGCCTCATCGCACACTGTTCACTCCCTAAAAAGGCCTAGAGGTGAGGAAAAACTGCCTACAGAGCCTCCAAGAAAAGTTGCTAAAAATATCTAAATACTTTTCTTTGGAGAAGCAAAAAGGCCAAGAGGGTGCTGCCTCAGTATCCGGTACCCAGTTAAAACCCTCAAAAAAGGTTCATTCAGAGCCTACCACACCTTTGGGGACAAAAGGAACCCCCAAAAAGTGCCTCTCTGTCTCTAGCACCGGGGAAGCAGTCAGGAAGATTCTCCTCAGATTTTGCCAAGAAGAGCCCGTCGACGACATCACTGTTGTCGTGACCGTCGACGCGGTCGTCGACATTCACTACACCAGTGTCCCCGATGATTATTACTTCGTCGCCACTTTCATCGACAATCATTACAGCTAAAATATACAATAAGGTACCGTCGACGAAGACGTCGTTGAGAGATAGGCCAGAAGCAGACCCGTCATGAGGCACCCGTCGACGAGGGTGAAGAGAATCGTCGACGAGAATACCGTCAACAGTACCGTCGATAAGGCAGTCGACGAGGGAACCGTCAACGAGAGAACCGTTGACGGGGGGAGAACTGTTGACGAGGAAAAATCCATCAACAAGGAAACCACAGACAGAAGAACTGTCGACGAGGGAAACATTGACGGCTGTTTCGTCTGGAGCAACAGTCTACAATGAACATAGCAGGGGGAGCACCAACTTCAGGTGATCTCATGACTCAGGCTTCAGAGTCAACAAGATTCCTTCCTCTTTCATTCATAACGGTGGGAGAGAAGGCATCTCAAATCCTGCTGATGCTTACCTCCCCAAACAAAGTGTTGCCGTATCCTCCTCAACATCTATTAGATGATGACGATGTTGTCTATTCTCAGGATGATAGAATGTTTGGTGCAGCCAGTAGTCTGTCACACATTCATATCAAATGCCAGGATCAGGATGACAAGGGTTATGGACAATATCAAGACAGTTATTCGTCAGCCAGGGTCCGACAGGATCCCTCATACTCTGTGTTTGAGACAGAAACTTCTATTCCTATGCCAAGATCTTTAGTGCCAGATCTCCAAGGTATGTTGCAGGATTACTATAGAAGGTTTCCACCATCAATACCGGCAACTCTGGCCACGCAGTATAATCTGCAAACGAGTCTGCACACCCCAGTCCCTAGTCATCCAGTGACACCGCACAGAAACATCCCATTTGTTCACCCACCGCAGGATGATCATCAGTCCACAGACGAAGAGAGGGAAGAGGGTGAGATACCGGACACGGCACCTAGTGAGTGGGATGAATACCCCATTCTTACACCGTCGCCACCAGCAGCAGGGCCAGTGGATTCACTGCCAGAAGACATAGGGGGCTTCCATAATTTGATGGAAAGAGCACCCAAAAGATTTGACCTACCCATTCCTTCCCAGGAAACTGATTGTTTCCTATATGACTTTAAAGAGACATCAAAAAAGTTGGTTAGGGCTATTTCTATAGTAGATTTTCTATGGCAGGAAGGATTGAAAGCAATGAAAAACCCAGCTACAATACCTGTCTTGCGTAGACAGCGCTGGCTGAAATCTACTTCTTTTCACCCGGAGGTTCACAGTAGAATACTTGACATGGCGTATGATGGGGAAAGCCTCTTCGGAAAGCACATGGATGACATGCTACAGTCCATAACGGCCGATACAGATACCGTAAAATCCCTTGTACGTTGCAGTACAAAAAACAGCCATTTCGAGAGGCGAGAAAGTTACTCCTTTAGTGGTGGTTTCCAGCAGTATAGACCACAGTACCAGTCAACTCAGGCAGGTTTCCGACAGCAGTACGAACAGCATCAGCAGCAATATCGATTACCAACCACAGCTGCCTATAGATACCCCGCAAAAGGAAGACCCGTTGCCCACGGCAGAGATACAGGTAGAAAGCAATGACCGGGCATCCATACCAGTTACCAATCCTACCCAGGTGTCAAAGATTGGGGGTCGCATCACTTATTACATTCTTCAGTGGTTGAGCATAACATCAGACAAGTGGGTACTAGATAAAGTAACCAAAGGGCATACTCTAGAATTCATACAGAAACCTCCAAATATCCCTCTGTCAGGACCGCCACCTCCACGATTAAAACACCTCCTCAAGGAAGTTTATGTGATGTTGGGGGCAATAGAGCTTGCTCCAGCTCTTCACAGCAACCAGGGATTCTATTCACGCTTTTTTCTAGTAAAGAAGCCTTCAGGGGATTGGTGTCCCATCCTAGACCTAAGATCCTTAACCAAGTACCTGAAGAAGCAGTTGTTTCGTATGGTAATGCTACCGGACATCCTATGCCTCTTGAACACAGGAGATCACATGACATCTGTAGACCTCCAGGATGTCTACTTCCACATCCCAATGCATCGAAACCATCAGAAAGTTTGCAGGTTCAGGGTAGCTGGTATGCATCTACAGTTTTGTGACCTCCCATTTGGATTAAAGTCGGCCCCCAGAATTTTTACAAAGGTGTTAGCGCCAGTAGCAGCTCACCTATGCCAGTTGGGCATCCAAGTTTTTCCATACCTGGACGACTGGCTAATCAAAGCATCCTCAAGAGCTCAAGTGGTAGACCATACAACCGCTTGCCTCCTGTTGTTCGAGGATCTCGGTCTTACCATCAATTATCGCAAGTCACACGTTCATCCCACACAAAAACTGAATTTCTTGGGGGCAATTCTGGATACTATCCAAAGCAAAGCATTCCCATCAAGAGAGAAAACGAAAGCTAGCCAACTTGGCTCACAAGCTATTGACAAAAAAAGTTTAAGTTCGGACTTACAAATCATTAATGAGAATGATCTCGTCATGTATTCCGCTGATCCCAAATTGCCGGCTACGTATGCGGCATCTGCAGTAGCAACTAGACGCTCAGTGGCTCCAGGTGCAGGGCTCCTTCGAGGATCTAATTATCACACCAGGGATGCGAGCTGCCATGTCTTGGTGGGCAAAACAGACCAACTTGTCCAGGGGTCTGACCTTTATTCAACTGGTGCCTCAATATATAAGAACAGATGCGTCCCTCAAGGGTTGGGGGTGCCCACCTTCAAGATCTGCGAATAAGTGGCACCTGGACTCAAAAGGACAAACAGCTCCACATAAACCACATGGAGCTCAAAGCAATAGATCTGCTGCTGAAGGCTTTTTTACCAAGAATTTGAGACTCAAATTCTTATCAGAACGGACAATACCAGAAGTATATATTACTTAAACAAGCAGGACAGCACAAGGTAAATTACAGCTTTCACGAGACGCTCAGAACATTTGGAATTGGGCCATAGGAAACAGAATTTATCTGAAGGCGGAACATTTGCCAGGGCAAACCAACATCCTAACAGATACTTTGAGCAGGACGGTCATTCCGTATCACGAGTGAGAACTCAACCAAAAAGTTCTCGACCAACTCTTCCAGATGTGAGGCAGATCGAATCTCGACCTATTTGCCACATACGAGAACAGGAAATGCCGATATTACGCAAGCTGGCATCCCCAAAAAGACTTGTGGGGAAATGCGTTTTTGATGAGATGGTCAGGGGTTTATGCCTACGCTTTTTCCCCCGATTCCGCTCACCCCCAGAGTGATCAACAAGATGAAGACAGAGGGAATATGGCCTCCTGCTAGTAGCACCCAGGTGGCCGAGGCAGGTTTGGTTCACAGAGCTCCTTATGTATTCTGAACAGCCACATGTTATACTCAGACAGACGCCAGCCCTGTTGACCATGCACCAGGGCCAGGTCAGACATCCGGATTAGTCATCTCTGTACTTATCGGCCTGGCTCCTGAATTCAATGAATACTCCACTTTGAACATCTCATCAGAATGTAGAGCAATATTAGCCAAAGCCAGAGCAGACACCACCAACAGGACCTATAAACTTAAATGGAAGTGTTTCTGTTTGTGGTGTGCTGTGGAAGGAGTCCATCCTATCTCGTCGCTCCCGGAACAATTACTTCCTTATTTGTTACACTTGGCAAAATCAGGCCTTTCGTAGTCCTCCATTTGAGTACATGTGGCAGCAATTTCAAGATACCGCCGATCTCTGAACACTTTCTCGTTATATTCTACTAGGATTATGAAGCAATTTCTCCGGGGTCTTTTTTGAGTTTTTCCACCGGTGCGTAAACCACCATCGTTATGGTCCCTAAACATAGTATTGGGACAACTCATGAAACCCCCTTTCGTACCAATACACAGGTCAGAATGTAAATTCATCTCTTGGAAGACATCACTTTTACTGGCTCTCACTTCAGCAAAAAGAGTGACATACAGGCCTTCACCATCAAGGAGCCTTTTGTTCAGTTCACCCCTAATGGGGTCATACTTAGAACAAATCCTAAATATATTCCCAAAGTGCTTCAAACTTCCACTTGAATGAGCCAGTGATTCTGAAAACCTTTTTTCCTAACCCACAAACGGCAGTGGAAAAAGCACTGCATTCGCTGGATGTTAAGAGGTGTTTGAAATTCTATCTTCAAAGAACACAGAGCATCCGGAAATCAGACCAGCTGTTCGTAGTCTTTGGAGAGGCAAGAAAGGGCTCCGCAGTATGTAAAAACAGACCATTGCCAGGTGGATCGGTCTGGCAATACAATTCTGCCATGCCCAGGCTGGAAAAATCACTCCATAGTAAGGTTAAAGCCCACTCTACCAGGGCGGTGGCCACATCAGCAGCGCTCTTCACAGGAGTGCCCTTGCAACACATTTGTAGGGCAGCAACATGGTCCAGCTAGCATACATTCACAAGGCACTACTGTCTCGATGAGACTAATAAAACGGACACGGCTGTTGGGCAAGCAGTGCTGAGGCATCTTTTCTGTTAAGGTGAGCCTCTCTTGTCATCCCACCTTCCACTTTAAAATGTATGAGATCTATGCTTCCTTAATCTGCTCATTGGTAGTTTTGTGGTTATAATTATTGTTCATTATTATGGTTCTTATTTGTATTATTATTATTATGATAATTGTGGTATTTCTGATTATTATTATTACTATTATTATTAGCATTATTATTATGTTCCGTGAAGCGTGAATGTATTGCTATCTAATATTAGCTGGGAGTAGCGTCACTACTATTATTATGCATTTTATCCCTAGTTTAAACAATATTACTGCTCGCTACTCTAATTCAAACATGTGAATCTATGAAAGATCCAATACTGGAGAAGAAAATTAGTTACTTACCTGTAACTGTGGTTCTCCAGTATTGGTATCTTTTATAGATTCACATGCGAACCACCCTCCTCCCCGCAGAGACTCCCCTTACAGATAAACTTCTTGCTTCACACTTGTACTAGAAAATCTGAGGGAAACAGCCTCTGTTAGGAGTATTCTAGAGGTTGCTGACGCCTGATTGGCTGTAGCTCAAGTTTGGTTCTTTTATTTTTTATTAAAGAACATGGATAGGCTATAACAGTGCATATTTGGGCCATTTGGGCCTAGTGTGTTACACTTACTGCTATTTATATTTGAAGTTACCGTGAGGCTCCCACCTCGATGACTGGGATGATTCAAGCATGTGAATCTATGAAAGATCCAATACTGGAGAAGTGCTGTTCTCGTGTATTGTACTGCTCTTTTCTGAAATGCAATAAAAAGATTTGAACCATAACTTCTAGCTGGTGTGTAAGCTAGTTCTGGAGAGAGGAGATCATGCCTATGAACAAAAAAAACAAAAAACCTTCAAGCATCACAAGTATATCAGCTTTTGACAGGCACCCCTAACAAAGGGGGTGCACGAACCCTTGTTCATGCACATGCTGCATATGACTTTTAAATATGTTATGTATGGGTGCAGTGCTGAAACGAATGGGGATCCAGCTGGAGCCCGGATCAGGTAGCCATTATTGGACCAGATCCGGTGAACCATCTGGTTCCAGCAAAATTTGCAGATTTTTACCCAACTTGATTTATCAACACCAGAACAATCAGTCTGGGCCAACATGCCCCCTGATTTCTGGTCGGAGCAGCAATATGCAGGCAATCAGGGTGTTATCTTATTTGAGATTCCAGCTGGGCCTAAAACAAAGGCCGAATTTAAAGAGCCAGTAGCCGCCTTTTTGTAAGAGTATGATGCTGGCTGGAAGTTACCTGGGGCCCAACACCACGCCGCCAATTGAATGGAGCTACTCATCCCAATGTAGGGTGTCAGAGCACTTTACATCACACATACACATTATACATTGACACTATATCACATACATGTGTAAATCAATATACATGATGCTACATAAGGTTCTCAAGGTGCAGGATCACACATCTTTAATGTTAGGAATGATATGCTAAGAGTGCACAGCCAGGAGAAACAAAGTCAGGAAGTAAAACATAATACAATGTTTGGGGTGGTCTTTACTCACCAAAGAAACCCTATTTATCAGCCTTAGAGGAACAGATTGGAAAAAACACAAGGTTCTAAAATCATGCCTTGCAGTTTGCATGCAGTTCCTTGATGCCGGTTTGTTGCTCATTGTGTTATATTAGAAGGATTTCAATTTATGAACTGAAAGTAAAGGGATCTCAATGTCAAAAGCAGTAACCCACTTACCTATCTACATGAAATAAAAATGTATCATCTGCATGTCACACAATATGCTTTGCAGGAGAGACATTACCCTTCTATGCTACTTTTTGAGTCAAACCTGTAAGTACACAAAAGAGATCTCACCAGTAAGTGCATTAACTGGCAGACTCATCTTACTATTATTTTTTATTCCCTGAGATTTATTTGGCACAAAAAGCTCTCTGAAGCAGGTACCTTAATCCCATTTTATTATATTTTAAAATACAGCCACTGCCACCAATTAAGACAGAGCAGATTTACTGTCATATTTCCTTGTTTCCAGTTTCTTTGTGGGAGAGTTTTAAACAAATGAAATGTGTAAGTTGACTGTCAGACTGCTATTCATGACTTCTCCCCGCGTGGCTTTACTTCCTTTTTGTTGCCACACCTTGACCCCAAATTATGGGTTTCCAAAAACCAGGTTTTCCAGTTCCAGCACTGCATTGGTGGCTGTAAATCCCAATACTGAAAACATTCAAATATTAGCCATGGAGCCAATTACCTTATTCAGATTCCATGTATTCTGAAGGTGGCACTGTGAAGAAAACGAGTTACTTACCTGTAACTTCAGTATTGGTATCTTTCACAGATTCACATGCTTCAATCATCCCCAAAGTGGGAGTCCCACGGTACTTTAACATAGCTGTATCATTACCAGGCCCTAATGGCAATGAATGGTCTCTTTAATAACATATCCATTTCCAAAAAAGGACCAAACTTGGCTTATGACCAATCAGGCGGCCACCCCTTCTAGAACCCTCCAAGAGAGGCTGATTCCCTCAGATTTTCAAGGACAAGTGGGAATTTGTATTCCCAATTATAAAGGGAGCCTTTCAGGGGAGGAGGGTGGGTCAAAGGTGAGTATATGAAAGATACCAATGCTGGAGAACTGAAGTTACAGGTAAGTAACTGATTTTCTTCTCCAGTATTGGACCTTTCATAGATTCATATGCTTGAATCAGATTAGCAAGCAGTAAACAGAATATTTGTCTGAGTATTAGCGGAGGTGGGTCTTAGCGTGATATATATATTTATATATATTTTTTCAGGTGGCATGCATATAGTAATAACATGTATACCCATGTACATATTAAAATATATACATAAAATGATTATAATAATTATTATAATAATAACAGCAATAATCAGTAAACGGAAACCTATTTCAATATGCAGATCTAGAAGTGTAAACAATGGAGACTCACCTAATTGAAAGAGATGGTGTAGTTCTGCTTGACCAACTGCAGCATCAGTGCGTTGAGCAGATTCTAGGCAGTAGTGCTGCGTGAATGAGTGCACACTTCTCCACATTGCCACATGACATATCTTGTCCAAAGAAACACCAACAAAGAGGACTGTAGATGTAGAGACTGCCCTGGCTGAGTGCACTCTGACCGTGTTCAACAAAGGTCAACCAACTTTACAATAATAATACTATTTTGCAGCTGAAATCCATCTGGCTATTGTTGCTTTAGTCACTTGAGTTCCCATAAGCAATTGACTATAGGATACCAATAACTGAGTAGTCTTCCTGAAAGCTTTTGCACAACGCAAATACAACTTGAGGAATCTTTTTAGATCCACGGGTAAGCAAAGATCTTTCTGCCAGTGAACTTTGATTCAGAGAGAAATTTTTTAGAATTATAGGTTCATTAAGATGGAAATCACAAGGCACTTTAGGAATGACTCTCAGGATAGTTCGAAGAATGACAGCATTATCTGTGAAGCGTAAGAAAGGTTCCTGTATGGTAAAGGCCCGGATTTAATTTACTCTTCTGGCGCTTATAAGAGCTAAGAGCACAGAGACCTTCCAGGTAAGGAACTTTAGGTCAGCCTTGTGAATGCAAAACGGTGGCTTCATTAGTTGTGCTAAGCCTATGTTTAGATGCTATTCAGGTGGTGGAACCCTCACTGGAGGAAAAGCTCTAAAGAGGCCTTTAAGAAATTGTTTAATGATTCTGCTGGAGCATAAGGGAGAAGAGCTGTGAGAACGAGCATATCTGGAGATTGCAGCCAGATGCACCCTTATGGAAGAATGAGCCAGACCCGACTGAGCCAGAAAAAGCAGGTAAGGCAAGAGCTGTTCTGGTAATACTTGAAGATGTGAGCATAACTTCTGGCATCACATGCAGAAACTTCTCAATTTTAATCTGCATGTTTTCAAGGGTGAATCTGCTTGCGCCTTAGGTTGAATCTCTCGACACTCCGGCAAGAAGTTCAGGTCTTTGAATTCATTGTATTCAGGAGCCATGCACACAAGTGGAGGGATGTTGGGTCTGGGTGATGTACTTGGCAGTTCATCGATAACAGGAGAGGCACTGGTTTGAGGCAGATAAGGTTGACTTCAGATAGCAGGAGAAGCTCTGTGAACCAATGTTGTCTTGGCGAACTGGGAGTGATCAGTATGATCTGACACCTCTGATTTGAGTTTTTTTTTACAACCTTCGAGATCAGAGGAATCACAGGGGGCAAGCGTAAGCAAAGATCCTGGACCATCTTATTAAAAATGCATCTCCCCCCATGATCCTGGATGGGGATGCCAGCTTGCAAAGTACTGCCATTTGTTGTTCTGTGGGCTCGCAAACATTTGCAGCTCGCTGACCTGTAACGGGGCGGGTGCAACGCACGCGGGGGGAGGGGGTAAATCAATTAAAAAAAATAAAAATAAAATAAAAATGAACCTCTTCCATTGCCGCGCCACGCCTCTCTCCCTTGTCGTCGCTGCAGGCAGGCACAGGCTCCCAAGCCTGGCCTGCAGCCAATCTTGACACTGCTCAGAGCAGCGTCAGAATTGGCTGGGCACTCCCAGGCAGACTCTGAGCCTGTGTAGGCTCTCTCCAACCCGGCAACACAGTGCCGGGCTGGAGAGAGCCCTCTGCGCACGTGTGTTGCTCTGTGCACTTCCCTCACTGCCAGTCACCTCCACTGCCCTGCTTATTATTCCTTTGTGATGAAAGGTTTGCAGCTTTTGTTGCTTGGGAGGGTGGTGGTGGTGGGGGGTGAGTAGCTCCTCCGCCCTAATGGAGGAGCCACCCCTGGTCACAAATGGGCCTAATGTAGGTTTGTCCCACCGAGAGAATATGTGGTCCTGAGTAGTTTGATCCAGTTCCCATTTGTGACAAGTTGACGTCATTCTGCTGAGGCCGTCTGCCAAAGTGTTGCTGAGTCCGGGAAGGGGCTCCGAGAGTGATGCTGTGCTTCATTGTCCAATTCCAAATACTCTGCGCTTCTGACAATAGGGGTAACAATCTGACACCCACCCCGCTTATGTAAAACATGCTTGTTGTGTTGTCTGTACGCAAGAGGACTGAAGTATTCTTTGCTCTTGGCAGAAAGGCTCGAAGACTGAGGTAAATCGCCTGAAGTTCCAGGTGGTTGGTGTGAAGAGCTTTCTGATCTGCAGTCCACTTCCCTTGGACTTTTAACTCTTGCAAGTGAGACTTGACAAACCCAGAGAAATACATGAAGCAAACAAGAAGCACAATCCACGAAAGACACGCAAATATAACAGCACAAGTCATGCAATGTTTTATGTCCCAGACCTTAGTAACCCATCTTTGCTGCCTACCAATTCAACTATACAATGAAGCTAGGGGAGGGCATATTTAGCACTTAATCTAAATGTTTGTCCATTACAGATGATTACGGGTCAATTATGTTCCTACTTGGCGATTATACGTGGACTCACGCAGGATGAAGTAATGTTAACAATAGGGGTACGAAGGGGGATGACAACATCTTACATTACTGTTGACATTGGTTACCTCTTCAATTCACGTGAATAACAGACTGTAAATGTTCAATGCCAATAAAAAATAAATACTAATAAATAAATCATATATGAAACCTCTGAGTTCTGGTTGACTACTTGAAAATCTCTGAAATATCCTTAGGGCCTCTTTTAGAGTTTAGTGGTAGGGAACACTGTCATAAATGTGACGAATATGTAGTCTGCCTATGTACAAGTACCATAGCCTTTAATATAATTCTGATAAGGTGGACGGGAGAGCTGCTGCATTAGTGATAGAATAATTGGTCCTCCAAAATCTAAAACAGGCCCTTAGTTATCTTCGCCAGAAAATCACACATTACACTTTCTTAAAGCTTTGAAAGGCTGGGTACAAGTCCACTAGTTGAAAGCAAATTCAGTAGGGAAACAACATACTTGCACCTGGTAAACTACCATGGTGGCTCTGTCTGTGTAATTTTCAGTACCAGAGTCCAATCAAGTCACTCATTCCGAAAGTTATACAGCATTCAAGTAGAGGCCAACTATTGAAAGTTGCATCTTTGGCATTTTGGGTTACTTTACAATGAGTTCCACCGTATTACACGGAATAATATGCATTGAGTAACACTGGACTAGTCCCTAAGATATATGATCAAAAACTGGGAGTTCATTTTTCAAAGGGTTAACGCCTACACTGAACTGACAGGCACCTTGTCCACATCTTTTAAGAAAGAATACCAAAAACATTTTTGTTTGCACTTCAAAATTATTTAAATTGTATTCTCCCCACGACTATATTTAACATTGTGTACCTGCATTCTAATTGCATGTATTATGAAAAGTACTTTGCTAGTTCTCACCTTAACTGTAATTACAATAGAATACAAAACATATGTAAATATCTGCAAAAAATACAAACCACTGGGCGCCCAGCTACAGTAGGTGGCTGTTTTGCCAACTGAGACTGAAAAACAAAAATAAAATTCAGATTCAGATGACAAGCAGAAATTATTTTGTGCAGTCAGTTTTATTCATAGTTAAAAGTTCACAAACGACGCCTTTCCTTACCTGCTGCTTCATGAGAAACACTTGGTCATCTTCTGCTGAAATTTCTTTCTCATGAACGAACTAAAAAAAAAAAAAAAAATCTCAGGTAGTGTAATTAAAAATAAAAACCTTAGATGACAAATAGTTGAACTTTCACATAGCACCTTTTATGTAGAAGAAGACAATACAATGGTTATTTCTGAAGTATGATAGTCATTAACTTTGATCGGCCAGTTTTTTTATTTACTAATTGTATTCACTACAGTAATCTTTCTGTACAAAAGCTACAATTGAGGCTAGAAACTGTGGTGTAGGATTCAAAGGCATAAGGCAGGAAACCAGAAAAGGATAAAGGCCCACTTTACAATGACGGCTGATCTAATATTCTGTAGGTTCTATAGCATGTATGTGCATGTAGGCGCCGTGCCACCTAGTGTGTGGACAGACACCCGCCTCCTTAACCAATTCGAGCTTTCTGCTTCCGTATAGCACATGCCTTTGTGCATCATGCGCGCTCAAGCCCCTCCCTGTATCAGTTCTCTTATCAACAAAAAAAATCCTGCAGACCGAGTGAAAGTCATTAAGAGGATTTCTTTACTCTATCCTATGCCACTTTTACATCCATAATTGATGTGGTGGACTTCACAGCATCTGAGAATGAGAAACGAAGGACAAAATGAGCATTGGGCAGTCTGGGAACAGTGCTACAGAGAACTTCCTACCACAAATATTGCATTGATCTAGGAAGATGCCTCAAGTGTGTAGTGTCAACAGAATGGACATGGAGCAGCCCACATACCTGCCCAGGGTGTGTCTAACTGATACATGTCCAGATAATGCCACTGCCTGTTTTAGCTCTGGTGAAATGAGCCCTAAATAAAGATGGAGGCTGCGCTTCATGCAGCGAAACAATGACGTTATCCATCAGGCAAACATGGCCTTAGCAGTGGCTCAGCCAACTACTTCTAAAGGTCACAAATGGACAGTCTAATGAACGCTGGTTACTGAGTTCGGTCAATGCACCTCTCATACCTATCATGCAATGAGTTAAAATGGGGAAATGAAAATAATGTTGACAACAGGCTCTTCATCTAGCGCCGACTCTGACAGCACTTTGGGAAGGATGAATGGGGAGTCCAGGCACAAAAAGATGGCAGCTCAGTTATGTGCCTGGCTGATGTTACGCTCAAAGAAACCAGTCTTCCATCAAAGAAGCTTAGTGTCACACAAGGGCATTTGTTCAGAAGGTTTGGGTTTGTGCATCAGCCCAGGGAAGGACTCGCCTCTTATTAAAATGGGCAGCTAAACACCTTACAAGAGGAACACATGTATCTGTCTAGACAGATACCTTGGTATGACCTCCTTGGCCATGCAAAACACTATGCTGCCAGTTCCACTGCAATTATTCCAAGTATCAACCTGTATCCCTTCTCAGTCAGGTGATGTGAATCCAACAATACCGTATCTTTCAAACATGCATGTAGACTGATGTACTTCAATAGTGTTCACAGACATTTATCCTCTACAAAATGTTGGAGGAAGTCAGTCAACGGCTGAGTAGGAGTAGCTCTCTTTGGATATGTGCTGTCTGGTGTGAAAAGAACTAAAGTCAGCACACGAGGGTAGCGCCTACACAGTCACTGTGCACGTCACTTCCGGCACGGATGACCCCGACAATGAACCGGAATACTCCACCTACTGGCACGCAAGGGCATTTCTCAAGAATTTCCGGATCCAGGCTAATGCCTGGGGATAGTTTTAAGGTAAGGAATGTGTAGCTAGAAGTCTATCATAAATGGGTGTAACTGTCTTGCTTCAGTTTGGTAATTTACTGTCCTGCACTTTTTGTAATAAAAACAAATGCTTTTCAGTTACAGAAGAAGCAGTTATACCAATGAAATTGAGTAATCGAGGCTGCAGAGGTGAATTTGCCACAAAGTACAAGTTGTGTTGTGCTGAAACCAACGGTAGTACTTATCAGAAAGAAATGTATTAAGAAGCATTTTTCTCTGTCCTTAGATGGGCAGCGGGTTGCTGGGGCAGCATTAAGGCTTGCTTATTTTCAGGTGATCCCTTCTGCTGGGAACATTAAAAGCAGGGACTAAGTGCTGAGCAACTCCCACCTGGCTGTTCTGCTGTTCATACAAGTAAACCTGCTGTTGCGAAAGGTATTGAGAGAAAGGAACAGTACAGAGCAAAACAGCTGCTTCTTTAAGTCTATCGTCGTCATTTCAAGGTTTTTAGACATCTCTAGTCTCTAATAAACCTAAGACTAAGACTGAATATTGGAAGAAATAAAGTTTAGAATTCATGAGGCAAATTCACAGCTTGGGCAAGAATGAGGCGTATGAGGTGCCCGAAGGATCTATAGATGAAAACTGCATATACCAAAAAGAAAATATACACACAAGTCCAAAAATATAGGTTTTTGAGGCAATAATGAACAATATGTGTTGAACATGTTGGAGGTCCATCACAGAAAACTGAGAAAGAAAGCAAAATCCTGCTATCAATAAATGTATTAAGTCATCTGAGATTCTGGATTAGGAAATGGTGAGTGAAAAAGGTACATGTTTGTGTAGTACCTCTTTCAAGGAGGGTGAGGAGAGGAGGACCGGGTAGGTTTCTTATGCTTTAACAGGGAAGGGAGCAGTTGCTGGCAGGCACAAAGAGTGAGGCAGATCATCTGTGATATGGGGGCGGGCGGCTGCCACTCAATTTCTCAGACAGGAGAGCGGATGCAGGTGGCTTGGCAGAACCTGCGTACATTCTGAACAGAAAAGGACAACTTGCAGTATGCTCTTCGAAAGGTAGTTGGGACTCCCAGCACTGAGCTGGGATGCCACACCATACATCTTCAAAAACACAGGTGCTTGCTTATTCTTTGTAGCATCTGGACCAGAAGCTCCGAATAGTTGAAACACCCCTAAAAAAGATTTTACCTGCCATCACCTTTGTTTTGTCTACATCTGTTTTAATCACTTGCACGTCTGTACGACGATCTGGAGGACCCATTTACTGGATGTTATAGCCTGCCACCCTAAATGAAAATGCCTGATTCTGCCTCCCTCGAGGTGGCGGTGTACCACAAAAGGCAAGCTAAAGCAGCTTGGAGGCTGATGCCGCAGCGGCAGAGGGCAAAGTGGACTGTTGTACCTAGTAACCTGCAAAATGTCTTCTCAACACCCATTCTTGGCCTCGGGTGACTGCTGTGGTGGTGGCAGGGCCAAGTGGCATACAGCAGCTCACTGGAGTAGCTTCAAAAGGGTCAAAACTGCTGGAGAAACTGTCAGCAGGAATGAAAAGTCCAAATAATGTGCTATGGCTTAACTTTCTTTAAAGCTCTCTAGGGCAGAATCAGACTTTTCACCAAAAAGCAAAAAAAGGAGGACTCATCATAAGGTATAGCCATTAGAGGTGCTTGTACTCCAATCAAATCAAATTAAAAATTGTAGGGCGAGAGTTTGGAGTTATTTTATGTTTGAAGTTAAACAGGGTTCAACTTTGCAGAAGCAATGCAAGTGGGGGTATGGTGCGGAGGCAGAACTAGGAGGACACAATCAGAACTAATTATCAGGGAGACAGATGTGACTCAAGCCAGGTACCACAACAGATTAGGAGAAATGTTTTTTCTATCCTGGAACGTAAATGGGTTTCTGAACAAGATTAAGCATACAGTAGCACAAAAATCTACCAAACTTATATGCCCTTATATACTAATGATTCAAGAAACCCATTTCATGAGAAACAATTGTGAGTTCCTAGGCAGACAGGGTTTAGCTGAGTGCTACATTCTGGGTTTACATACAGTCTGAGGGGGGGTTGCAATTCTATTTAAAAAACATTTCCAAATGATATAACCCAGACTTTGACAAAAAAGATGGACACTATAATGATGTCCAGACACCAAAAGGAAAACCAATGTCACGCCTAAACATTTATGCACCACCACTTTTATCAACACACTTCCTCAATATACTCAACAATTTACTGGAAGAAGCTTCCCAAGGGACAGTGATCACCGGAGAAAGATTTTAATGGGGATATAAATTCAACTGGAAATTGACATCCACATCATACATCCATGTGAAAGATTCTACCCATGTGGTTACCTTTGTATCAGCTTATTACGTATGCAATAAATGTTACGAACAACATTCTAATTAAAAAAACTATACATTGTGCTCTGACATGCAAATACTCTTAACCCATACATAATTTTACTTGTCCCTTTAATTAAGGCAAAAACAAGGACTACAAGCGACATTCATATAAGATCTCCTCGACCACGTCCCAATCAGCATTCTTATGTGTATAGAGACCATGGTGGCTAAATGCCAGTTGACATTTAAATCTAGAGTGGAGAGAAACCCTAAAACTTGAAACAAAATGATTTCAGCTTCATAAAGGCTTGGTGGGCTCCCCTGTGGTCTTAAGAAAAGCCCTCAAATTCGTGATGAGGAATAGAATAATAGCATTCGTGGCACAACTTAAGGGCGTTAAGAGAGAAAACCTAAATAGGGTTGAACACACCGTTTGTACATCTTGAAAACCAAAATAGGGAGTATACTACGGATTGCACTGTTAAAAAATAGATACAACTAAAATGCAGTACAGGAGGTTGAGTCCAGATAAAGCTCAGAATGTATGCCTAACTTGTGAAAACAGAGTTAATGGAAAAGGCAACAAAGCAGGCAAATTGATATGTTGGTTAGTAAAGGAAACTAACAACCAATGGCAGTTCTTAACCCCTGTAAATAGCAATGGTCATTTTATTACCGATCGGGGTGATTAGGCTATAATTTGCTCAATTTTACAGACCACGGTATAGGCATGGACATGTTGTTCACGATCTACATTTCTCAAATAAATTACAGTGCTTCCACTTACGACATGTGTCTTAACTGGGAAATAACGATTGAAGAGATCATACAGAGAACAGGAGTCCTTCAATCAGACAAGACCCTTTGACCAAACAATCTTCCAACGAAATAAAGCAGTACCCTACTTGCTTTGCCCCTCACTTATGGAAATGTTCCATGGGCTAAGGAAACTAGTTCCCTGCCAGTAGAAATTAGGGAGGCAGTAATCAGAGTGAGTCCCAAGAGTGGTAAACACTCTTGGGCACTCCAAATGTGATTACTACCAGCCTATTTCTCTTTTAAATACAAATGACAGGATTTTGGCAAAAGTCCTACAGAGTCATCTTGTATGAGCAGCTGAATTGCCCATGACCAAAGTAGCTTTATGCATTACAGGTGAACTAGACAGATTATTGGTAGACTTTTCAATGCTATCGCCCTGGCACCCAAGTCTAGATTCTTCAGATTGATCTGGATAAGGCCTTTGTCTCACTGGACATACTTGTTCATGCTTCTTGAAAACATGGGTGAGATACATTCACACATACATGCATATATGAACAAGTTACTTACCTTCGGTAATGCATTATCTGGTAGAGACTCTAGCTGCAGATTCCTACCTTTGAATTCCCTGGCGTCTGCTTCGAATCAGGAATCTTTTTGCCGAGCAATACTCTGTGCGTGCCGTTAGGTGGTTTCGTTCCGTTCTGCATGCGTCGTCTGGCTCCGCGCGGCCTTGTCAGCGTCGTTGGAGCCATTTGTGACATCACAGTCACCTATAAAGGCACCACCCCGGCACACGTACGTCAGTTCTTTTATCCACAAAACTTCAACGCCAGAAGCGCAGTTATGGATAGAACCAACATTTTGTCTGTGCAAAACTAGGGCCCTGAAAGAGATAAACCCTAACCCTATTAGTCTCTACCAGATAATGCATTAACAAAGCTAAGTAACTTGGGGGCGTGGCCAGGACTCCGGCAATGGCGGTCGCTTGAGAGCTCGGCTCCGGAGGGGCCAGCTCGAGAGCCCCGGCCCAGCGCGCCGGCACAAGCCGCAGGAGCGCTAAATCGTCCGCCCGCGCTGCCGGAAAGTGAGCGGAGCGGCGGGACCCCCGGGTCGAGCCCAGCAAACATTGCAGCCCGTGCGAGGCTGCCTAGGCGGTGAAGAGAACTGCGGCCTTTCCTCCCCTCCGAAGCCGCAGCCTCGCGTGAGTAGCGGGCCGCGGCATGCACGGGAGGAGCTGACTGGAAAAGATGGCGAAATCGCCCGAGCCCCGGATCTTGGAGGCGGGACATAGCGACGCTGTGGGGGCACCACTGGACCTGCTGGTGCCCCCCCTGAAGGGGCGCCGCGCCCAAAACGAGTAAAACGGGTGTGGCCCTGTATCCAATGGGGCCGCCCGTGAGCACAGGCACTTGCCCCACATGGACACCCTGAGCGGCGGCAGTAAGCAGCAAGTGGCCCTCCCTGGCAGCAACCAGCAGAAGGATAGCCGTAGGGGTGAGGGACACCCCCTATCTCCCCCTCTGAGGAGACGCAGACAACTTTGCACCGCTATTTGGGGGCCAGTGTGATATCACCACCAACCATTGTGAGCACGTGTTGCGCAGGCGAGCGTGCACATCCACGGGCACACTGGTGCCACCGGCGAAAAAGAGGGAGCGCTGAGCGGGGGATCGACTACGCCCTGACGGCACCGCGCGCCTGACACCGGCTGGCACGGCGGGCCCTACCAGCGGGGGCAGGTGAGGGGGTTGACACTGCCTGGGGCGGCAAACACTCGGGACTGGCGACGCCGGAGAATCCCCCCCCCCCCCGAAGCAGAACACAATCGACAACGAACAGCGCCAAAATTGCGGAGCCTAAAACGCGGGGCAAATCTCGGTGGTGACTCCCACGATAGCGCCCAGGTCGGCATCCGGCCCCCTCCCCGGGACAAACCTCTTGGTCGGACCGATGCCCCCCAAGGGCCGACATAATGGCAGAGCCATGGACCCCCCAACACCCCCTGGGAACGGCGCGGCTGAGCCAGCCACACTCCAAAGTTCAAGACATCCTAGACAAAATATTGGGAGCCATAGAGGACACAAAGTCAACGCTGCAACGAGACATCAACCAAGTTGCAAATGAAGTGGGTCTCCTGAGAGCCGAACATCACAAGCTGGCTGACAGAGTCAAAGATACGGAGGTCACGCTGGCGGACATCACCCCAAGGCACAAAGACATGGCGGCGGAAGTAACCTCACTGTTTGACAGAGTAGCAAGACTTGAACGACGCGCTGAAGACGCAGAGGGGAGGAATAGAAGGAACAACATACGAGTGGTGGGCCTCCCTGAGGGGTCCGAAGGAGAGAACATGGTAGAATTCCTGGAGAAATGGTTGAGCACGGAAGTTGCGCCGGGATGCCTGACTTCCTACTACACGTTAGAAAGCGCTCACCGCGTGCCATCAAGACCGCTGGCTCCTGGCAGACCCCCGCGCCGTAATTGCTAAACTACTGCATTACAAGGACAGAGATATTCTCCTACAGAAAGCCAGAGAAATGGGCCCGTTCAAAGTAGCAAACGGAGAAGTAACACTATTCCCAGACTTTACGCTGGAGGTCCAGAACAGGCGAGCCTCATTCTTAGCGGTCAAAAGAGCATTACGAACCGAAGGGATCCAATACTCGCTCCTATACCCTGCAAGGCTGAGAGTGATCGTGGATGAAAAGACCACTTTCTTCCAATCCCCGGAGGAGGCATGGGACTGGCTCGAGAGACGCGGGGCCCAAACACTAAGACCAGCGCTGACGGATGGTGGAGCTAGTGGGACCCGCAGAGCAACTAGGAGGAAGAGGCCCAGGGATCACCCGCGCTTGGCCCCGACGAAAACGCAGAGGGAAACAGGCAGAAGAGCGGCCTTGGAGGCGGCGGCCCGGGTCGGGTGCGAGGTGGCTTCCCGTGAGGGCTCGGAGTCGGACTCCGACGACACAATAGTGTCATCCGCCGGGGACCCGGGGAGCCCGTCCCGGGCACCTAAGGTGACTCCACAAACAGCTGACGAGCTTGGTTGACCTGGCTGCGCGAATGGGCCTGAAGTCAGAACGAACAGAACGAATGATTGGCCCCTACGGACCTGGCCGCTTCCCCCCTGACTATACCTCTCGCCTGTCTGGCTTGGCTGGCGAGTACTGTAATTATGTGTTTGGTAAAGTTGTACCGTTGCACGTTTTTTTGGGCTACCCATAGTTCCGAGGGTGCCCCGGGGAGGGGGAGTTGGGGTTCACTGTTTCGAGTTAATCCAACAGCATGGGCAATTGAATGTTATCACAATGTAGGAGCGAGCGCAGCAGTGGGTAGATTGAAATGACGAGCGCACTGGTCCTCCAATTTTCAGATCCCAAGAACAGGATGGCATATTACAATATTATAACCTGGAATGTCAGGGGGATGGGTACCCCGGCAAAAAGACACAGAATACTGTCATTCCTAAAGAGAAGGGGGGTGCAGATAGCAATGATACAAGAGACCCACCTAGCCCCAGGGGAAGGAGAGAAACTCAGACGAAGATGGAGAGGGCGAGTGTTCGCTACGGAGTACTCAGCCTATGCAAGGGGCGCAATTATATGGATCAGAGCAGGTGTCCCCCTGACAATTGAAGCCGCAAACATAGACAAGGAGGGTAGGTTTGTGATATTGGAGGGTAAATTACATGGGACCCCATTAGTCCTGAGTTGCATCTTCGCCCCTAACCAAGATCAGATTTCATTCATGTCGAGCCTGTCGCAACACTTTACCCGCCAGCATACAGGGGAGGTAGTACTAGGTGGGGACTTCAATGCAGTACTAGACATAAACATGGACAGATCCACCCCACCGCTACAGGGAGCCACATCAATTAAAATAGCACAAAGCTTGGTCAAATGGCTTAACTCATGGGGGCTGGTGGACATATGGCGGGTGCATCACCCAACCGACAGGGACTACTCGTTCTTCTTGGGTCTCCATCACGTTCACACCAGAATCGACAGGGTGGTCTGCACCCCGGGCCTGGCACGTGGGGTGACACGTTCTGAATACCTAGCCCGAACAATCTCAGACCACAACTCACTATTATTAACACTGAGGACATCGCAGGATAGACCCCCCATACCGTCATGGCGGCTTGCCCCCGCGGCGCTCGAGGATCAAGCGTATAGAGGCGCACTACGAGTCTACTTATGGGAACACATTGAGACCAACAAAGGATCCACCTCCTCCAGGGCAGTGGAATGGGAGACACTCAAGGTGGGGACGAGGGTTTTTTGCCTGGGGCAGTCAGAAGGGGTAAAGAAAACACTAGAAAAGGAGCTCACCGCATTAGAGAAGGTCATACATAAGCGCAAGCTAGGTCTGGGCCTTGCAGCCCACGAGGAGGAAGAATACAACCGTGCCCGCAGAGAACACTCCCAAGTCGAAGAAAAGCTCAGATGTCATAGCATGCAGAAATACCTGGCTTCCCTGCAATCGGAGGAGGGGAGGTCGGGCAGACTTCTGGCGTGGCTGGTGCGCCCGGGCGGGAGCAGTGAACCCATCACTAGTGTAACAGACAGAGAGAGAAACCGTAGACTTAGCCCGAGCCCCATCAATGACGCATTCAGAGATTACGACATGCACCTGTATAGTAGACTTAGCAGCCTGGAGCCAGTGACCTTTGACAATTATCTGCGACAGACCCTGCTCCGGGAACTGAGACCAGAGGACAGGGACAGCTTGGGGGGTGCGGTGACAATAGAAGAGATCAACGAGGCAATAGCGCACCTGGCCCCTGGGAAGACCCCCGGAACGGACGGTCTCCCCATGGACTTCTACAAAAAATATAGATCCTTGTTAACCCCAAGCCTGGCGGAAATGTACGCGGAGGCATTGCGGTGCGGAGAGTTACCAGACACGGTGCGCGAGGCACTGGTGGTGCCACTCCCTAAGTCCACTAACAGTGAAGCCTCGGTGACAGATTTCCGCCCACTATCAATGCTGAACAGCGACTTTAAGATCCTTAGCAGGATCCTGGCCGACCGCCTGCTCCCACATATGCCCACGCTGATTCACGCTGATCAAAACGGCTTCATTCCGGGCCGCAGCACCTCCCTAAATCTTAGACGTCTTTTCTCTATCATGCACATGCCCCAAGAATCGATTCCGCCGACCGGGCTCCTGTTAGCGGTGAACTTCGAAAAGGCTTTCGATTCAATTAGGTGGGACTACCTGAGGACGGTGATGATGAGGATGGGCATAGGTGAGAACTGGGGGAGCTGGGCTGACCTACTATACTCGTCCCCACTGGCAAGAGTGAAGACGGGTAGAATTATATCCAGAGCATACCCAGTGTTTCGTGGAACCAGACAGGGATGCCCCCTCTCTCCGCTTCTGTTTGCCCTGGCGATTGAGCCTTTGGCGAGCCGACTGCGGGAGGAGGGAGCAGGACGGGTGTGATGTGCGGACCGACTGAACATATTGTCTCCCTGTATGCTGACGACATACTAATATACCTCGGTGACGGCAACAGCAACCTCCCTTGGGCTCTCAGTGTCTTAGAAAACTTTGGCGAGGTCTCGGGACTTTGCCTAAACCGCGGCAAAACGTACGTGTTCCCCCTGTCTCCTGATGGTGTGCGTCCTGCTTCATGCCCGACAGACGTGAACTGGGCCCCCCGAACCTTCAAGTATCTGGGTATCCAGATATTCCACGAGCTGGGAGATCTCAGGGAGGGTAATCTGGGCAGGGCACTGCGATCGCTGAAGTCCTCGGTAGGGTTCTGGCGTTCTTTGAAACTAACAGTAATGGCTAGAGTGGCACTGTCCAAAATGATTATGCTTCCCCGACTCCTCTATTACTTCGCAAACCTACCGCTGCTGATCCCCCCATCATGGTTCCGTGACCTGGACATGCTACTAAGGGAACTAATATGGGATGATGGGCGTAGGCGCACTGCACTTACAACCCTCTGCAGACCAACTCAAATGGGAGGACTGGGCACCCCCGACTTTGAGGCTTATTACTTGGCATCCCAGCTACAATGGGTATCTGGTTGGATGTCTGGCAGGGGACCACTAAAATGTAAATGTAAAAAAATGTAGCACTGGAATGTGCACTGGAACTGTGCACTTCTAAGGGGACAATAGACGCAACATGGATTGTGGCACACATGATAGGTAGGAAGATAGCCCTACCTGGGAGCAACATAATGACGAGTGTTGCATTGGCATGCTGGGAGAGGTGTATGAAAAGAGTGGGAGTGGGTCCCCCTTATTCTCCGGCTCTGCCCATTTCGGCGCTGGTCCTGGGAGATGGGGGACTGCGCCCGGGAGGCCTCGGACTTGGCCCATGGACGAGAGCAGGGATCGAGACTGTGAGCGACCTCTTTAACGGGGGGTACTGAGGGATTTCTCTGCCCTAACGGAAGCGGGTGTTCCCCGGGGCCAGTTCCTACTCTTCTGGAGGCTGGTCCACACCCTGAAAGATCATTGGTGCACGATAAACGCAGAGCCCGCAGTCCACGGGGTACTGCACCTTTTGCTGACATCGGGGGATGAACCCCACCTGATAGCCAAAATTTACCGGGCCCAGACCCATGCAGTATTGGCCCCCTTGCAATCCCTGAGGGAGCGATGGGTAGGCACCATTGGGAGGGAACTGACTGAATCAGAATGGAGCAAGGTGCTAGCATACCCCCGGGTGGTCTCACGTAACATGCGACTACGTTACATCCAATATAATTATCTGCACAGAACATACCTCACACCGCACCGACTATTCCGAATATACGGAGGTACCCCCAGGACATGCCCAAGATGCCAGGGGGGCGAGGCAGATTTTGACCACATGGTGTGGGGGTGCCCGGTGCTCCAGACCGGCTGGGTGGAGACACTGGCTGCCCTATCCCGACTACTCGGAGTGGAGTTAAGGCCCACCCCGGACCTATGTTTGCTGGGACTCAAGCCAACTGAGTTAAAAGGGAGAGTAAGAGGGCGTTTCCTGGACCTAACGCTAGCCCTCTATAAAAGGCTGATCTCAAAGGGCTGGAGGGCCCCGGCCTGTCCATCGCTCACCGAATGGAAAAGGGATGTTACAAAATGGTCCAGGGCCGAACTACAGGTCCTGAAAGCCGAGGAAGCCAAGGGCGTCCGACTTGTTCCTATTGCCCCGACTTGGGAAGAACTAGTGACGGCATGGGACGCACTAACCAAGAGTACAACAGACATTGAGGTAGGGGTGGCTGGAGGGCGGCTTGCATCAGAGGGTGGTCCTGAGTAGGAGGTTGCCAAGTTGGTGCCCTGAGGTCCCTGTACTAACAATAGGACCACATGTAGAAACGATAAAATAACAAAACAAAAAAAAGCCACACGAACAGCCACCACCCACAACACCCCAGGAGCAAGGGGGTGGAAGAGGTGGGAAAAGCAGACTCCTATCCCGCTCACAAACTAGTGCGCCCTGGACATGGCCCCCATAAGACTGTCATAGCGCGCCAGCTCCTTAAAGAACATTAATCACAAGTATCACCCACACAATGCTGTAAAGTTGACCTTTTGTTTAGTTTGGCTACCCTTCCTATCCCTTCCAGGTCTCCCTTACATCCCCTCCTTTTCCCTTTCCCTCCCATTATCTCCGATCTTCACTCCCTATGATCCCCTCTCCAAGTTACAAATAGGAATGGGTTTGTTATTTCACAAATTTGTTACATATAAAAATGGCATAAAACCAATACACTAAGACTAACGATGAACTCGGCGTAGTGGATCAAGGGGCTTAAAGCACTAGAGCCAGGACCTGATAACCGCACAAACACACTAGGGGCGCCGCAAGAACTAACAGCGTAACACGAGTAATGTATGCCACAACTGTGACCAGCTTATGTGTTCATGTATAACTGGTGCAAGTGACTGCTCTGAACCGAAACACAAATGTATAATAACAAAATGTTAATAAAATATATTTAAAAAAAAAAAAAAAAAAAAAAAAAAGCTAAGTAACTTGTTCATCTGACAGACACTTCTAGCTGCAGATTCCTTACCTTTGAATAGATACCCAAGCCATAACCTCCTGGCAGTGGGCTGTGGATACCTCTACTTACACTAATGAACGGGCAAAGTGCCCGTCTCTCCGTACCTGACGGTCCAGGCTGTAATGCTTTGCAAACGTGTGCAAAGATGCCTACGTTGCCACCTGACAAATCTCCAGTACTGGAACGCCCCTAGCTAACACAGTGGTAGCAGCCTTGCCCCTGGCAAAATGAGCCCTCAAGTCCTCAGGAGGCTGCTTCCTGGCCAATGCGTAGCAGATCTTGATGCAGAGAATGACCCAGCACGAAATGGTTCGCTTTTGCACTGCCCGACCCTTCTTTGCTCCAACATACCCCGCAAAGAGTTGGTCATCCACCTAGAACTCTTTCGTGCGGTCAAGGTAGAATGGCAATGCTCTTTTTGGGTCCAGTCAGTGGAGTCGCTCCTCTTCCTTAGAGGGATGCGGTGGAGTAAAGAAGGTGGGCAGGGTGATGTTCTGACCCAGATGAAATGGGGTTGGGGAGGAAAGAGGCACGAGTTCCGAGTACCACCTTGTCCGGATAGTGAGATACAGTGGCTTTGATGACCGAGCTTGCACTCCTGGCAGATGTTATCGTCACTAAGAAGGATGTCTTGATGGTGAGCAGCTGGAGGGGACAGCTGTGCAAAGGCTCAAAGGGAGCACACATCAGAAATGTGAGGACCAGATTTAAGTCCCATTGGGGCATAACAAAGGACGTAGGAGGAAACATATGTACACGCCCTTTGAGGAATCTATGTACAATAGTGGATTTAAATGAAGGCGGCTGATCAGGCAGCCGAAGAAATGCCCATAAGGCAGAAAGATAGCACTTGAGTCCCCAAGGCAGAACCTTGCTAGGCAAGGGAAAGTATGAAGAGAAGAATATCAGAAAGAGAAGCAGAAAGAGGATCAATAGACCTTTCTGTACAATAATATGCAAAGCGTTTCCAACGGAAGACGTAGACCGTTTTAGTGGATGGATGCCTGGCTGCCAAAATAACTTTACAGACTTCAGGAGGAAGGTCAAAAGCCATCAACTGCCGCCCCTCAATCTTCACACATGGGGGTGCAGAGTTGACTGGTTCAGGTGGAGAACCCTCCTCTGCTGCTGTGACAGATGATCCTCCTGAAGAGACTTCCTGACCGGAGGATTGATGCTCATTTTGAGAAGCACAGGATACCAGACTCTTCATGCCCAATCCGGTGGCACTAAGATGACTTGGGTCCGGTCATTCTTGATCTTCTTAAGAACTATGGGCAGAAATGGTATGGGCAGAAAAGCGTACAGGAGGCCTGAATTCCACTTGTGATGAAGCGTCGCAGAGCGATTGCCACCTTGGAAACTCCAACGCACAATACTGCCGACACTGCGCGTCCTCTGCAGAGGCGAACAGATCTAACCAAGGCTCTCCCCACTGCTGAAAGAGTCCTTGCACCACCTCTGGATGGAGATACAATTTGTGATCCGCTAGGCATCAACAGCTGAGTTTGTCCACCCTGGCGTTCAGAGAACCTGCCAGGTATTGAGCCACTCGAGGTATGCCCTGCTGTTCCAGCCAGGTCCAGAGACGCAGAGCCTCTTGATAAAGGATCCACGGCCCCACACCGCCATGCTTGTTGCAGTACCACATTGCAGGGGTGTTGTCTGAACACCTGCACTATCTTCCCTTCCACAACAGGAAGGGATGCTTTCAATACCAATCGGATCGCCAGGAGCTCCTGCTAGTTGATATGGAGTCCAGAGTCCACCAGAGACCTCGGATCGCCGCCTCTCCCAGATGGCCACCCCATCCCTGAAGTGACGCATCTGTCACTACTGTAAGATCTGGCTGGGAAAGGAGAGGAGTCTGCCTCTGACCCAATCACAGTTCACTAACCACCACTGCAGGCCTTCTGAAGTTCCAGTCGAGATCTGAACTGTGTCGGAAAGATTTCCTTGATGCTGTGCCCACTAGAACTTCAGGTCCCACTTTAGAGCCCTCATATGCCATCTGGCATGTTTGACTAACAGAATGCAGGAAGCCATGAGTCCCAACAGCCTCAGAGTCTGTCTCACCAAAATCCAGGATAGAGGCCAAAACAGGTATCATAACCTGAATATCTTGGACAACCCGAAACTGCACTGTGTCCAGAACAGCCCAGATGAAAGGGAGCTTCTGAGAGGCAATTCGGTGTGACTTTGGCACGTTTATAGTGAACCTCAATGAATGCAGGAGGTCCGCCATAGTCTGAAGGTGGATGAAAAGAGCCTGGGGTGTAGGAGCCGAGGGGCACTGGTGAGATAGAAGGGGAGCACAGTAAACTGAAAGTGCTCGTGGCCCACCTTGGACCGCAAGTAACGCCTGTGCCCGGGCAGGATGGGGATGTGAAAATATGCATCCTGCAAGTCCAACACTACCATACAGCGTACTTGGTCTAGAGCAGACAAGACATGAGCAAGAGTGCGCATCTTGAATTTCTCCCTTTTTGAGTAAGAGAATGACATCCCTTAAATCCAAGATAGGGCAATGACCCTTGGTCTTTCTTGGAATCAGAAAGTAACGGGAATAACAACCACTGCCTACTTCTGACATCAGGCCCTTTCTATGGCTCCCTTGGACAAAAGCCGTAACTTTCTTGCAGAGCAAGATTAAATGATCCTCCATTAGCCATTCTTCCAATAGAGGGAAAGAGGGAGAGAGACTGGAAGGGGAGGGCATAGCCCTTCTTTATGATCTGCAAGACCCATTTGTGTGATGTTATGGACTGCGAGTGAGGACGATGACATCGAATCCTCCCTCCAACTGCGTGAGCATGGTCTTGCAGAACCATACTAGGAGAGCTTGAACGTTGCGGAAGAGGGGGTTGGGTGGTGGCTGACCTCTGGCTAGACCCTCTGGGTCTGAAGGTACCACAACCTCATCCTCGCACTGGATGCAGTAAAGCTGGAGGATGGTGGCTGACCAGTGGTTAGCATGGCACCCCGCCCGGAGTCTTGAAAAAGGCGATAAGCAGATTGCCGGCGAGCGGGAACAGAGAGGCCCAAGGATCTGACCATAGATCGAGAGTCCTTGAACCGTCCAAGCTCAGAGTCTGCCTTCTCTCCAAAAAGGTGTGAACCACCAAGGGGCATGTCCATCACATTTGCCTGGAAATCCCCAGAAAAGCCAGTGGTACGAATCCACGTGTGGCGATGAAGGGCTGCTGTCGATTAAATCGCCCTGCCCAGCGAGTCGGTCATGTCCAAACTGTGCCGAAATACATCTCTACCATCCTTGACAGCCTGAGTGAGTGTCTCCAGTACGCCCTCGGGACCTGAGGCAGCACCTGTCCCTCTGTATCCCATAAAGTATGGGAAAACAGGCCAATAGGCATGAGGTGTTTACGGACCTCAATGCCAGACTGGAGGAAGAAAAAATCTTCTTCCCAAGTTGGTCCAGCCTCTTGGATTCCACATCCGGGAAAACGGTAAGGGAAGGGACCATGGGATGTGGAGACTTGGACCACCAAGCTCTCTTGGGTGTGGTGTTGGGTGAGGAAACTAGTGTCAGTAGGAGCAGCGCCCAATTGTCCTATTAACAGGAGCTCCTGTGCTGGGTTTGGACGTCCTCAGCAGGACATCAGTAGTGGCCTAATTAAAGGCTAACATTGGTTCCAATGTAGCAACCCTTGGCTGAAGCACTTGCGCCAGGATGTTAGTCCTGAGTGGCACTGTAGGCAAGTCCAGGCCCAAGACCTCAGCTGCCCTACGCACCACCATGCCATATGACGCTCCCTCCTCCGTAGCCACAGAAAAAGGTGAGAGCAAACCAGCATCCAGTCCGCTGGCTTCCCCATGATCCTCATATCAGTCCTGCTCCTCTAATACATACTTTAAAAAGGTCCCCAGACCACCTCCCATTCCTCACCTGTGCCTGGCTGATCAAATAAGCTTCAGGTATTGATCTGGACCGTGTCGGTACCGTTGAAGTCTGTATCGGCGCTGTGCGACATCGTTCTGGCTCCGGATCATCTGGAATGAGGATGGGGCTCCCACCACCGGTTGGCGCCAGTGGTGGAGGGAGCTTTGTCAGACCTGGCCAGCTGTACAGAACCAGCACCAGTCCTGATCCGATATCAGATCCTAGGGTCTCCAACGGCACCGAAGCCGCTGGTGTCCAACCTGATGGAGCCCCTGCTGTTTCCGCCGGGTCCGAAGAACATCCTGCACGGGCAGCCCACTCAAAAACGAGGTGCATTGCTTCATAGAAGTCTTTAGCTTGTGCAGGAGTTGCCCCAGCTCCCAAATAGGGTTAGACGCAAAGTCAGCCCTAGCATCGGATCTGCTAAACCGTGCTCAGAACTTTGACATTCCCATGACGCCTCGCCGGCCCACGGGCGTGGCAAAGTCATAGGCCGCTTGGACTTATTCATCTTGTGCCTCTTCCCAGAGTACCCAGAGGACCTCAAGTGCAAAGAAGAGGACTTGGGGCTCCTGCAGTAGTCCAGCTACCTCCTCCTTGAGCAGATCCATGACCTCCTAGGAGTCACGCCAACAAAAGTCGACTGCTGGGCTGCCATGAGCTTTAGAGACTGCTCTCTCAAAACCTTCGGGCCATGGCCCGTCAGTCTGAGCACGACTTCGAGTCGTGGTCTCTGTCGACACACCAGAGACATACCTGGTAGGGGTCCGTCACCGACATGGCGCGATGGCAGGCGACACACGTCTTGAACCCAGTCTTCCTAGATGACATTCCTCACACAGACATGAAAAAATCTTCAACAAAACAGTCAAAAAAAGGCTTACTAAAAAAGGCAAAGGGTAGCTTGATCCCAGACCTACGCTTAACCAGCGTGGAAGGAAAAGAACTGACGTACACTCGCCGGGGTGGTGCCTCTATAGGTGATCGAGACGTCACAGACTGCTCCAACAATGCTGACTAAGCCACGCAGAGCTGGACGACACCACCCGCAGGGAATGATCAGCAAAAAGATTCCAGATTTGAAGCCAACGCCAGGGAATTCAAAGGTAAGGAATCTGCAGCTAGAAGTCTCTATAATTATATACACACACACAAACACACATTTATGGAAAATGTCACTTACCCAGTGTACATCTGTTCGTGGCATGTTCCGCTGCAGATTCACATGCTGTGCACTGTTCCTGCCATCTAGTGTTGGGCTCGGAGTGTTACAAGTTGTTTTTCTTCGAAGAAGTTTTTTTGAGTCACGGGACTGAGTGACTCCTCCCTTTCGGCTCCATTGCGCATGGGCATCCACTCCATCTTAGATTGTTTTCCCGCAGAGGGTGAGGTAGGAGTGGTAGAATGAGGATAGTAAAGATGTCCATGCAATGGAATAGATATGTATGTACATAGTTTGCGCTAAAGTATTGTTTATTTACATATATACAATTTCTGATTGCAACTTAAACGGCCACAGGCTCCAGGGGAGGAGGGAGGACGCATGTGAATCTGCAGCATAACATGCCACGAACAGATGTACACTGTTTTCCGTTCGATCGCATGTGTAGCTGCAGATACACATGCTGTGCATAGACTACAAAGCAGTAATCCTCCCAAAAGCGGTGGTCAGCCTGTAGGAGTTGAAGTTGTTTGAAATAATGTTCTTAATACAGCCTGTCCTACTGTGGCGTGTTGTGTTGCTAACACATCCACACAGTAGTGTTTGGTCAAAGTATGAGGTGTGGACCAAGTGGCTGTCTTACAAATTTCTCTCATTGGTATGTTACCTAGAAAGGCCATTGTTGCTCCTTTCTTTCTAGTGGAGTGTTCCTTTGGTGTAATGAGTAGCTCTCATTTAGCTTTTAGGTAACAAGTTTGTATGCATTTAACTATCCATCTGGCTATGCCCTGTTTGGTTATAGGGTTACCAGCATGGGGTTCCTGGAATGCGACTAACAATTATTTAGTTTTACGAAATGGTTCTGTTCTGACTATATAGTACATTAGTGCTCTCTTTATGTCTAATGTATGCAGTGCTCTTTCTGCTACCGAGTCTGGCTGTGGGAAGAAGACTGGGAGTTCCACTGTTTGGTTTAAATTAAACGGTGAAATGACTTTTGGTAGAAATTTTGTATTTGTTGCGGAGAACTATTTTATGTTTGTGCACTTGCATAAAGGGTTCCTCAATAGTGAAAGCTTGAATTTCACGAACTCTTCGTAGTGAAGTGATAGGTACTAGAAATGCCACTTTCCAAATTAAGAATTGGATTGGACAAGAATGCATGGGTTCAAAAGGTGGACCCATGAGTCGTATAAGTACAATATTAAGATTCCACGAGGGCACTGGTGGGGTTCTTGGAGGTATGATCCTCTTTACTCCTTCCATGAAGGCTTTAATGAGTGGTATTCTAAAAAGTGATTTTGTGTATTTAATTTGCAAGTAAGCCGAGATTGCAGTGAGGTGTATTTTGATGGAAGAAAAAGCAAGATTTGCTTTTTGTAGGTGTAGCAAATAGCCTGCGATGTCTTGTATGGATGCATCTAACGGTGTGATGTGTTTCGCTTGGCAGTAGAAAACAAATCTTTTCCATTTGTTAGCATAGCAATGCCTGGTGGTAGGTTTTCTTGCCTGTTTAATGCCTTCCATGCACTCTTTTGGAAGATTTAGATAGCCAAACTCTAAGACTTCAGGAGCCAGATTGCTAGATTGAGCATTGCTGGATTGGGGTGCCTGATCTGTTGTTTGTGTTGCGTTAACAGGTCTGGTCTGTTTGGAAGTTTGATGTGAGGTACTACTGAGAGGTCCAACAGTGCGGTGTACCATGGTTGGCGTGCCCACGTTGGTGCTATAAGTATTAGTTTGAGT
Source organism: Pleurodeles waltl (assembly GCF_031143425.1). Taxonomy (NCBI): domain Eukaryota; kingdom Metazoa; phylum Chordata; class Amphibia; order Caudata; family Salamandridae; genus Pleurodeles; species Pleurodeles waltl. The sequence continues at coordinate 1,028,886,314 of NC_090449.1, read as the reverse complement.
TTGTTTTGTCTCAGTTTGTTGACTAGAAAAGGAATGAGTGGGAGAGGGGGAAAATCGTAAGCAAATATCCCTGACCAATTGATCCATAGAGCATTGCCCTTGGACAGAGGGTGTGGGTACCTGGACGCGAAGTTTTGGCATTTTGCGTTTTGTTTTCTGACGAACAGATCTATGTCTGGTATCCCCCACTAGCGAAAGTATTTTTGTAGTATCTGGGGATGTATTTCCCACTTGTGAGTTTGCTGGTGATCTCAACTGAGATTGTCCGCTAATTGATTGTGAATGCCTGGGATATATTGCGCTATTAGGCAAATATTGTTGTGAATTGCCCAATGCCACATTTTTTGTGCTAGGAGGCATAGTTGTGATGAGTGTGTTTCCCCCTGGTTTAAGTAGTACATTGTTGTCATATTGTCTGTTTTGACAAGAATGTGTGTGTGAGCTAGAAGAGGTTGAAAAACACTAGATCTTGGAGTTGACCCTGTGCCTGCGTCCATTGTTTTTGCAAGGCACTGCTGTAAGGGCTGCATGTGTAACCTTGCGTTTGGGACAACTGCGATGCAGGATGCCATCATGCCTAGGAGTTTCATCACAAATCTGACTGTGTAGTGCTGATTTGGTTGTATATTTTGGTATCAAGGTGTCGAATAATTGTACCCTTTGTGGGCTTGGACTTGCAATTGCTTTGTGAGTGTTGCTCCCAAGTATTGTTGAATTTGGGATGGTTGCAAGTGTTATTTTTGGTAATTTATAGAAAAAACCTAGTGTGTGTAGGGTATCTATTACGTAACGTGTGTGATTTTGACACTGCTGTTGAGCATTGGTCTTTATTAGCCAATCGTCGAGATATGGGAATACTTACATGTGTTGTCTCCTTATGTATGCACTACTACTGCAAGGCATTTTGTAAATACTCTGGGGGCTGTTATCCCAAAGGGTAATACCTTGAATTGGTAATGTTTTCCTTGTATAATAAATCTGAGGTTTTTTCTGTGAGATGGACGGATGGGTATATGAAAATAAGCATCTTTTAAATCCAGTGTTGACACGTATTCCCTATTTTAGCAATGGGACTACATCTTGTAGTGTCACCATGTGAAAATGTTCTGATCTGATAAATAGGTTGAGAGTCCTGAGATCTAAAATTGGTCTTAGTGTTTTGTTCTTTTTGGGAATAAGAAAATATAGGGAATAAGAAAATATAGGGAATAAACCCCTGTTCCTTTTTGTTGATGAGGTACTAGTTCTATGGCTTGTTTTGTTAATAGTGCCTGCACCTCGGTTTGTAACATTGTTAGATGTTGCGACAACAGTGTGCTCTTGGGGGAATATCTGGAGGAAAATGTTTGAATTCTATGCAGTAACCATGTTGGATAATTGATAGAACCCATGTGTCCGTTGTTATGTTTGACCAATGATTGTGGAAAATTCCCGGTCTTCCTCCCACAGGGGATGCGTGTTGGGGGAGGGTGATGGGCAAGTCACTGCTTGGTATTAGTGGCCTGCTTTGTGGTTTGGAATTTTCCCCTGAACCTTGGGAATTGTCCCTAAAGGACCCGCAAAACCCCCCTCTCTGATATTGTGATTGGTAGGAGGGTTTTGTTTGAGAGGTGGATGTTTCTGATTACTGTGGTCTAAAACCTCCCCTATACTGCGGTTTTCTAAATGTCCCTCTGTATTGGGACGAGTAGAGTGCTCCCATTGCTTTGGCCGTATCAGTGTCCTTTTTCATTTTTTCGATGGCTGTGTCCACTTGTGTGCCAAATAACGGTTGCTGATTGAATGGCATGTTGAGGACTGCCTGTTGAATCTCCGGTTTGAAACCTGAGGATCTCAGCCAAGCATGGCGTCTAATTGTCACTGCAGTGTTCACTGTTCTTGCGGCAGTGTCAGTGGAATCTAATGTAGAATGTATTTGACTGTTCGATATTGCTTGTCTCTCCTCTACCACTTGCTGAGCTCTTTTCTGGTAAGATATTGGGTAATATCGCTCATCTTGTCCCAAAGAGCTCAGTCATATCGTGCAAGGAGGGCTTGAGAGTTTGCTATGCGCCACTGATTGGCAGCTTGTGATGATACCCTCTTTCCTATCCTTATCTGGAGGTGGTGCATCTCCAGATGACTGCGAGTTGGCTCTCTTTCTCGCAGCTTCAACCACTACTGAGTCTGGGGGCAGCTGCTGTGTGATAAACACTGGGTCTGACGGTGGTGGCTTGTATTTCTTTTCCACTCGTGGTGTAATAGCTCTTCCTTTTACAGGCTCCTGAAAAATTTGTTGGCCATGTTTAAGCATGCCTGGGAGCATAGGCAGACTTTGGTAGGAAGCATGCGTCGAGGACAAGGTATTAAAGAGAAAGTCGTCCTCCAATGGCTGTGTGCATGCTCACATTGTAAAATGCAGCAGCCCTAGCCAAGACTTGAGTGTCTGAGGTGCTATCTTCGGGTGGAGAGGGTTTAGAAGGATAGCACTCCAGGCTATTGTCTGACACAGGGTCATCATAGAGGTCCCATGGGTCTGTATCTTGTTGCGACTGCCCAGTGTGTGTGTGGGTGACTGTGCAGTGGGTGTGGCAAGAGGTGAAATTGTTCTTTGAGGAGAATGCGGAGGAGGATGTTCTGGGGAAAACTGGCGTGATGGAGATTTTTCTCTGGGCACTTTTGCCTTTGGCTGTTCAGTGTCTTAACGTGCTTGGAAAGCCAGTTTCCTTTTGAATTTGAGAGGAGGTGCCGTTTGGATCTTCCCAATATCCTTATGGATCTGTATCCTTGCCTGTGTTTCATCAAACTCCTCCAATTTGGTGATGGTCCTACTCAAATCTGTTTCTTTCAATTGTTTTGAGAGTCCATGTTCCTCGGTGTACAAGGCTTTTTTTGGCTCCGAAGCCGTTTTTTTCGGCACCGAAATGCCCATGCTGACATTAGGCCTCGGCTCCGAAAGACTCTTTCGAGGCTTTGACGACTCGAGTCGATATCGAGTTTTCTTGGTCACTGGTTCCCTGCTCGAGTCCGAAGACTTCGGTGCGGATTTGGCCTTTTTCGGTGCCGAAGGTGTTGCTTGGTCACTGCTTGATTTCTTATGGTTCGAGCAAAGGCCTTCCCGGCAGTGGCGTCCCCGAGGTCTTTATTTTCGTTTTGGACTGACTCTGGACTTGGGTCGGGGCAGGCGTACTCACGTGCTGGCCTGCTGTGGGTGGTCGGTCTGCGTCGGAGTCGTCCGAATCGGAACCTTGGATGGAGATAGCCATCTCCTCTTCCTCGACGTCGAGGTGCTCAGAACTCTCCTACGCCAATTGCAGCTGCCTCGCCCTTCGATCCCTCAAGGTCTTCTTCGATCAAAAGGACCTGCAGGCCTCACAAGTATCCTCTCGGTAGTCCGGTGACAAACAAAGATTACAGACCCGGTGTTGGTCTGTGTAGGGATACTTGGCGTGGCACTGTGGGCAGAAACGGAACGGGGTCCGGTCCATTAGGCTTTGACGTTTTCTGCGGTCGGGTGACCAGGCCCTGGCTGGGCGAGGAAGCCCCGAAGGGCAACCGAAGCTGTGTTTCGCTGGTGTCGAAGATGTTTCACGATCGAAAACAATACAGACGATTTTCGGTGAATTTAGTCTTTTTCCGAATCGAATACTGTAGGAGGCTGGCCTGGCTTGTAGTGGGTACCAGAGGTACTTACACCTTGTGCCAGGTCCAGTTATCCCTTAGTGTAGAAGAGGTGTTTCTAGCAGCTTAGGCTGATGGAAGGTAGCTATGGCAAAGCAGCTTAGGCTGAACTAGGAGATATGTAAAGCTCCTACTATACCACTGGTGTCATATGCACAATAGCATATGAAAACACAATACACAGAAGTACTAAAAATAAAGGTACTTTATTTTTATGACAGTATGCCAAAAGTATCTCAGTGAGTACCCTCAGTATGAAGATAAGTTATATACACAAGATATATGTACACAAACCAAAATTAGGTAAGTAATAGCAAGAAAAGTAATGCAAACAGTGTAGAATTACAATAGATTGCAATAGGAGCACATAGGTATAGGGGCAACACAAACCATATACTCCAAAAGTGGAATGCGAGCCACGAACGGACCCCAAACCTATGTGACCTTGTAGAGGGTCGCTGGGACTGTAAGTAAACAGTGAGGGTTAGAAAAATAGCCCACCCAAAGACCCTGAAAGGTAGGTGTAAAGTGTACCTACTACACCCAGAGAGCACAGAAGTCGTGAAAGGGAGATTCTGCAGGAAGAACAAACACCAGCAATGCAACAACAGTGGATTTCTGGACCTGAGTACCTGTAAGACAAGGGGACCAAGTCCAATAGTCGCGACAGTGTCGAGAGTGGGCAGGAGCCCAGGAAATGCCAGCTGAGGGTGCAAGGAAGCTGCCACCAGATGGAAGAAGCTTGGAGTTCTGCAAGAAAGAAGAGAGCTAGGGACTTCTCCTTTGGAAGATGGATGTCCCACGTCGCGATGAAGCTTGCAGAGGTGTTCCCACGCAGAAAGACTGCAAACAAGCCTTGCTAGCTGCAAGGGTTGCAGTAGTGTTTTTTGGGTACTGCTGTGGCCCAGGAGGGACCAGGATGTCGCCACTTGGAGGAGGAGACAGAGGGGGTACCCAGCAACTCAAGGAACCCTCACAAAAGCAGGCAGCACCCGCAAAATTACCTGAACAGGCACTTGGAAGGAAAGTGAAGCGGAGTCCACGCGAAGTCACAAAAGGGAGTCCCACGACGCTGGAGGACAACTCAGAAGGTTGTGCACTGCAGCAAGGAGTGCCGGGGACCCAGGCTTGGCTGTGCATGAAATCCTGGAAGAGTGCACAGGAGCCAGAGCAGCTGCAAATCATTCGGTACCCAGCAATGCAGTCTAGCGTGGGGAGGCAAGGACTTACCTCCACCAAACTTGGACTGAAGAGTCACTGGACTGTGGGAGTCACTTGGACAGAGTTGCTGAGTTCCAGGGACCACGCTCGTCAGGATGAGAGGGGACCCAGAGGACCAGTGATGCAGTCTTTTGGTGCCTGCGTTAGCAGGAGGAAGAGTCCGTCGACCCACTGGAGATTTCTTCAGAGCTCCTGGTGCAGGGAGGAGGCAGGCTACCCCCAGAGCATGCACCATCTGGAAACAGTTGAGGAAGCCAGCAGGATGAGGCGATAGGTGACTTATAAGTTACTTAAGTGCAGTGGTAAATGGCTGTGAAATAACGTGGACGTTATTTCACGCAGGCTGCACTGGCAGGCCTGTGTAAGAATTGTCAGAGCTCCCTATGGGTGGCAAAAGAAATGCTGCAGCCCATAGGGATCTCCTGGAACCCCAATACCCTGGGTACCTCGGTACCACATTCAAGGGAATTATATGGGTGTACCAGTATGCCAATGTGAATTGGTAAATTTAGTCACTAGCCTGTTAGTGACAAATTTGGAAAGCAGAGAGAGCATAACCACTGGGGTTCTGGTTAGCAGAGCCTCAGTGAGACAGTTAGGCATCACACAGGGAACACATACAGGACACATACTTATGAGCACTGTGGCCCTGCCTTGCAGGGTCCCAGTGACACAGACTAAAACAACATATATACAGTGAAATATGGGGGTAACATGCCAGGCAAGATGGTACTTTCCTACAAATACCCGGAGCGAAGAGGAACACGTCTGAACCCGATGGCAGAAAGAAAACAATCTAAGATGGAGTCGATGCCCATGCGCAATGGAGCCGAAAGGGAGGAGTCAATCGGTCCCGCGACTCGAAAAAACTTCTTCGAAGAAAAACAACTTGTAACTCTCTGAGCCCAACACTAGATGGCAGGAACAGTGCACAGCATGTGTATCTGCAGCTACACCTGCCATCAAACATATTTTAATTTTCTACACCATATATTCCACGCTAGAGTACTACTATGGCAAATGGTATGTGAGACATTACCCACATGCCTGCAGTGTAATGATGATCACGGTAACCTCTTACACTCAGTATGTGGCTGTAGAATACTGTATAAATTGGCATGAGGTGGCAGACGTTCCTTACACACAACGTGGATTACAGAACATTGTAGATGAACTGCAAGCAAAGAGATACAAGCGATTTATTGGACTCAGTAGTAATTGCTAAAGGGGCATAGTAATGAAGCTCTCCGGGTCTGAGTTAAGTGGAAAGCAGGCAGGGAGCAATAATGAATCCTGGAGCAGCAGGACTACGAGGATCGAGGTGACCACAGAAACATGAAAGGATAAGGGTCAACTGGCAAGATTGCTATGGTGAGGATGTGACAGATGACATTAACGGCCAATTCCCAGAGAGATGTGTGCAAGTACAATGAACTTTTGTGCCAGCACACCTCAGATATTGGCATAATCACTTAAGTATACATTCATTGTGCCATGCTCGAGTTAAATTGAATAAAATGCAAATAAAGGTTATATAAAAAAAAAAAAGAAACACGAGGTAGATAAATTAGTTCTCAAGTGCAACACGATGCATGTTTTGCACTTACATTCATGACAGCCTTAAAATGGCATCCTGGTGTTCCAGCACAGCTTCAGGGTAAATGAATGGATTGTGAAATGTATCGTTAGCTGCTTTGCAACAGGGCAGATGTATTTCAATTAAATTGCTTTACCTTTCTTATTGGTGGTTTTATTACAACGTCTTCAAAACTGTCTTCTACTTTTAATGCCTGGAAGTTTTCATGTAAAATTCGAATTTTCTTTTCATTATCCCATCCTGCAGGACTAGAAAACAAGAACATGCATTAATGTGTAACGTCTGTTCTCTAAAAACATTGCCAAATTCTTTCAATATTCTGTAAAACCACAAACCTGCATGGTCAAAAAAGCAAACACTAAAGGATGACAAACTTTCCTCATTTCCCTAAACTACCCCTAAAATATGGCTAGATTACTAACTCAAACCCCTGTTAGGTTTAAGTTAATGTAGGTCTCTTGAAACTAATGCCAGAATGCATTACGTTTGAATATAATTAAAGATATGATCAATATATGGAAGTGGAAAAAAACAATATCTATGCGAACATGCAGACTGAATTAGCCATTCTTTTATAGCATTGTTTTGTTGATGCTTTGGCTCTTAAAGCTCCCTCCTCTCTCTGCCTTCCAAAAATTCTGTCAGAGCTCCAGAACCATGGCTTACTCCTAATTGGTTGCACAATTATAACCTTTTACAAGCCACAGACGATGGAACAACGAAATGAGTTCTGCTATTCATACCTTTCACATATAGATTAAATCCCTGCTTCTGCCCCTTATTCAAGGGCATGCTTATGTTCATCTTCTATACCTGCTCTTTCCAGTGGTGGTCACTTGTCAACGGGGGTGGCGGGCGGGCGGGCATTATAAAAAAAAAAAGAAAGAAAAAAAGACAGCAGCACTGTGATTGGTCTGAGCGCCTTGATTCAGCATTCAGACAGGAAGTAGGGCCCTGTGCACTTTCTCATCCTGGCTGTTTATTACAGCAGGGTGGAGAAATGCAAAGTGCGCATGACGTCAAGAGCCCTTATGTGCACTCACCAATCTGCCTCCAGCCCCAACTTAACCTGGCTCCCGAAGAAAAATAAAATGATAATAACGTTACGGTATTATCCTTTTATCTTTCGTTTTCGTCCACTGCATAAAGCAGTGGGGTGACGCTCCTCCGCCTTAGCAGAGGAGCCGCCGCTGGCTCGTGCCTTCTCTGCTTTTCAACCCTGTACCTCAGTCAACTTAAGGACACGTTACATACATGTAATCCTAGTTTTCTTACAAGGGAATCCACAACAAAGTTGTAAACACTATATTATCTCATTGACCCACAGGATCGCAGGGAAGTTTATAAATGTATACACATGTGCATAGCTTTTCAGTAAAAAATAAGTCATCACTTTCGCAACAATGAACTAGCAACATCGTTCACAAAGTTTTTTTGTCAAAAAAGATAAGGAAAGAAAGCGAAGCGCAAAGTTAGCTTCTCAGCCCTTTCTGAAGCAGCCTCCAGCCTCTCCTACAGGCTGTGCAGTTCCATTTTCTCTCTGTCCGGAAGAGCTCTGCTCGGGGCGAAAATGTTTCGGGAGGCACCGTATGCAGAAACACTGCAATGTGCAGCGCTTGTCACAAGAAAGGTGAAAGCATTCTGTCAGGAAAATAAAATAATCCTGTCAGGAAAATATGCCTAATCACACACCTAGCCCATATGGACGTCGAGTGAAGTAAGAAAAAAGTTTGGAACTATTTCCAAGGGGAAAATAGCCAAAAAGGTCGAACTGAATGACCAGGATCTTGTTAGCAGGTGCGGGGAAAAAAAATTGACCTGTCACCTCTGGGACATGAGACAGGAGGGAAGGGGAGGCCATTTAAGGCCCTGTGCCACTTGTTACTTTACTGTCTACAGCAGCCTAGCTGCTGCATCGCTTTTCATTTCCTTTTTATCCTTTAAAAAAATAAGAGAAAAGGTGAGTGAAACAGGTTTCCTGCCAGTTTTTCTAAATATAGTGCTCCTTTTGACCACAGTCCCCTCTTCACTGTCTAAGGCCACCCCAAGGTGTACATTTAGACATCAGCACAGAAAGAGGCGCTGTTCCCATTCAACATCGTGGGCCACGATGTCGAGAACAGATAATTCTAACAAGTTTGCCATTGAGAGGAGGACCGACTAAAAAATGTCCACAAATACATTTGGCCATTTTTAACCTGTTAATATGCTACAAAGACATTCTTTTCTCAACTTAAGCGCACATTTCAACTGAAAAGTCTTGCACATGTGAAAGTTTTTACAAATATATTGTTTTCTAAAAGTTCCCCGGTATCTCGCGCACGGGGCAATTGATTCTATGTCAGGACCGGAGGCTCAGATTATGCTTCTCTTTCCATGCTTTATTTTAACAGCAGCCAATGAAAATCATGGAAAGTAAAAAACTACATGACCCAACATTAGTCATATCACATGATCAACCATAGAGGAGGAAGCCTATAAAGTGTTGCATCACACCCAGCCACTTCTCTTTCTTTGCTGCTTCGCCGCCAGATAAGTGTGATTTATTTATTTGCTTAACTGTATTGAGATTTTAAATAACGTCGGAGCGGGCTTTTCCCCTCCCTCATTAAGCGTCCCTTGGAACGCTTACAGGTCTAGTGGAGTGGGAGCAGGGAGCGTGGTCTCGTGCTTTCAGCGCAGTCCATTGGCAAGCCGGTGAGGTTTTTCTTCCCTTTCCCCTTTTTTCTTCAGTTTTACGATCAGCGCTCAGCGTGAGCGCGTTTCATGACCCGCGTTATCTCGCTGGTTTGGCTCCACCGCGTGTGTATTAGACGCGCGTGTGAAGCCGACTTCGTTCTTCATTGCCGATCCTCCGTCTCTGCTGCGAGCGGAGCGCTTCGGTTGGGCCCGTATTTTCAACGCTTTCTCTCACGCTCGGTCGGAGCGTTTATTTGCCTGCTTCCCACGCTCGCACGGAGCGCTTTGCTTTATTATTCATCTTTCCCCCAGGGTTGGACTGAAACGCTCGATCGGAGCGCGGCCCAGTTTTCCCCTTTTTTCACCTAGAGGGCAATTAAGAGGCACTGCCTCGAGCAAAATCGGCGGTCCCGCGCAGATAGCATTTCCATTGTTGTGGAACTCATTTAGAGGTGTTACCTCTCTCCCCCTAAGCATTTTGCATCGCTTTTAAGACCCTCTGAGAAATTCCTACACCGGCTCAGCTCCCATTACGCCCCAGTGCTGGGACACTGGGGTTGGAACAATTTTGATTCAGGCTGAGCCTGGCTTAAGGGTTTTAACCCTTTCAGGACAGCTCCCTCCACATCTTAAAGACTCTTTTGTGATTCCTGTCCTGATTTATTTTCCTGTTGTTACTATTTTATTTTATACTGCTCCTCTGGAGCTTTTCTCTGCTGCAACTCAGTATGGCTGGCTATGATGTCCCAGCCGAGGAACTGTACTACATGGATGATACTGCTGGCTTGTTTGACCAGGACTTAGTTTATGCGCTTGACGCAGGTGTGCGTCACTCAGTTAATCAGACCTTAGTTCAGGCCATTCAGCCCATCAAACATCACCTTTTGGGCCTAGTAGAACAACAGGTTTGGGCAGCGCCAGGGGGCGCTTCTACCTTGGAGGACCCCTCCTTTGCGGCAATCCCGCAACCCGAAAAGCAACTTTCCAACACACATGCTGCGGGATTTCCAATCCCTTATAAGGAATATGGCTAGAGAACATGATTACAATGCAGGTTCGCATAAAAAGGGTAAGGAGGTTCCACCCTCATCATCTTCCTCGGAGCCTCCTCAGAACAGGAGGACGCGCCTCCTCGTAAACGCAAGAAGAAAGTTCATCACCAGGAGGTTCCCACCCCTAAGGTGTTAACTTTCGAACCAGAGGACATTGTTCACCCCAGATCCTCCCTTTGGCTACCGCCCCCTGAGGTGGCGGATTATGTCGAGGCTCATATCAGGCATGGCTTTGATAAAGATATTCGCTCGAGATTAAGATCAGAGTGTCCCAGACCAGATTTCCCATCCAAAGTTAGAGACTCCAGAGTTAGATCCTACCCTAGTAACTTTTCTCAAAAAATCTGCTAAAGGCCCCAAGAAGGGTATTGATCGCGCATGGCGTGGCTGCCAAGATAAACTCAGACGTTTCTGGTCCACTAACCAAGATCCTCGAATTAGCCTTTCAGGCCAAGGAATCGGGTGATCCTATTAACCCTGATATTTTGGTAGGCTGGGCTCAGAGAGCTCTATGCTTGTTGGGCAATGCTAATTGCGCCATTTCGTCTGAGCAACGCAGGTCGGTTTTGATGAAATTGGATCCCAAACTAGCAGATCTTGCTGTTTCAGAATCAGGACCCGTGGCACAGGGTTTACTTTTTGGTTCGCCTTTTATGAAGGAACTATCTAAATTTGTATCCACCTACGCCAGTCTTGACAAAGCACAAGGATCCATCCGGAGAGTGCTACGTCCACTTTTTCGAGGGGCCGGACGCTACAGAGGGCGTGCTTTCGGCTGTTTCAATCAGCAAGGCCCCCATCGTGGTTCCTTCCAACAAGGAAGAGGAGGTTATCAGGGATACGATCCCTCCACAGCTACCTTCTACCCATCAAGGCCTAGGTACGGCCGAGGCAGATTCCGCAGAGGGAGAGCCAAAGGTCAACAATCTTTCTCGCAGGAGTCGGGAGCCACAGATGAGCTTGGTCTTGAATTCAAATGTGATTTTGGGGGGCAGAACTCAAAAATTTTGGGGGAATTGGCGTCTGATTTCATCGGATGCTTGGGTCCTAGAGACCATGCAGGGGTTCAAGCTGGAATTTTACGAATCCCCTTATCAGATATGCCTTCCCAGGCAGGGACTTTTTTCCCTTCAAGAACACAGTCTTATTTCCGCGGAAATTTTGTCTCTTCTCAAAAAAGGTGCCATTATCAGAGTTCCCCATCATCCGTCAGGTTTTGTCAGTCCGGTATTTCTGGTAGACAAGAAAGGGGGCGGCTCGCGCCTAGTTCTCAACTTAAAAGACTTCAACGGTTTCTTACTATACCGCCATTTCAAAATGGAGGGTATCCATTTACTGAGAGATTTTCTCCAAGAAGGAGACTGGTTAGTTCGACCGGATCTAAAGGACGCTTACTTGACAATTCCGATTTTTCCTCCCCATCGGAGGTTTCTTCAGTTCTGTTGGGAGACAGACTATTACGAGTACAAGGTTCTCCCTTTTGGGCTCTCCTCCGCCCCTTGGTGTTTCACAAAGGTTATGCGTCCAGTAGTGGAATTCCTTCGTTCTCAAGGGGTCAGGTTAATTGTATACCTGGACGACATTCTTATCATGGCCCAGGATCGAGACCTCTTGTCAAATCATCTCGAATGGGCAGTGTCTCTTCTACAAGATCTGGGTTTTATAATAAATGCTAAAAAATCGGTTCTAGTCCCCTCTTATCGTACAGACTTTCTGGGTTTCCAGATAGACTCGCTGCAGTCCCTTCTGATTCTTCCATCAGGGAAGATACGTTCAATCAAGGGAGAATTGAGGTGTCTATTATCCAAACAGACTGTTTCCTTGAGAGCGATTGCTCGCATGGTGGTCCTGCTCTCTTCTTCGATTCAGGCGATCTTCCCGGGTCCATTGCACTACCGAGCCCTTCAACGTTTGAAGATATCTCACCTTCAGAAAGGGCTTTGGTATGCAGACCAGATTCCTCTGTCAGAGGAAGCCAGGGCAGAGATGCTTTGGTGGCTCGAGCATATGGAAGCCTGGAACGGCAGAGCCATATTCAGCTCTCTCCCAGATGTAGTGATAGAGTCCGACGCCAGTCGATGGGGCTGGGGAGCCCGGTGCGGACCAGTTTCCACGGGAGGCAGATGGTCCAACTCGGAGTTGAATCTCCACATAAATTGTCTGGAACTTCTAGCAGGCTCCTTTGCGATCAAGAGTCTTTCCCCCATCAAGACGAATTGTTGTATTCTGCTTCGCATGGACAATATCTCAGCAGTGAGATATGTCAACAAGTTGGGGGGAACTCGTTCCGGCATCCTGGCGGAGATTGCCAAGGAATTCTGGCATTTTTGCCTTCAACACAGGATTTCGGTGGTGGCGGAATACCTTCCAGGGACCAGCAATCTAGTGGCCGATTGGAACTCCCGTCACCTCAGGGACTTCAGCGATTGGAGGTTACATCCCAGAGTTTTCCAAACGCTTTCTGCGAAGTGGGGCCCCTTCTCGATAGATCTGTTTGCATCTCGACTCAATCGTCAGATGAAACGTTTTTTCAGTTGGAGACAAGATCCAGAGGCATCGAGGACAGATGCGTTCCTTCAGGACTGGTCTCGTGAACTGGGTTATGCCTTTCCTCCTTTCCTGATGATTCCCAGAGTCTTGGCCCAGATCAGGTGCCAACAAGTGGACCTAGTTCTAGTGACGCCTCTTTGGAGGTCGCAAGCGTGGTTTCCGGTAGCCATGGAACTGAGTTGCGCTCATCCGCTCCTTTTTCCATTCCGAGAGAATCTTCTCCAGGACCCTCGGGGTCTGTCGCATCCGTTGATCCTGTCACGCAAGTTATCCCTGATGGCATGGCGTCTTTCAGGGAAAGATGGGTCCTCCCAGGACTTTCAAAGGAGTCTTCCGACTTCATTGCGGGTGCCTGGTCCTCCTGTACTCACAAAAGATATACTTCAGCGTGAAAGCGATGGAGTGCTTGGTGTAGTTCTAGGAGTGCAGATCCTTCTTCAGCAGGCAACTGTCTGGTATTGAATTTTCTTTCCTCTCTAGCAGCATCTGGGTTAGCCTATCATTCTATTAATAATTATAGATCCGCTATTTCAGCTGGTCATGTGCCGTTGGAGGGTAAGCCCATCGGGGAGTCTCCTATTGTATGCAAACTAATGAGGGGTATTAGGTTAGCTAATCCCCCTCGTCCCCGTTATTCTTCCCTTTGGGATGTTAATGTTGTTCTTCGATTTTTAGAATCTTGGCCTGCTAATAGATTTTTGTCTAGAAAGCAATTATCAGCTAAACTCACCATGTTATTGTGTTTGATATCTTGTAAGAGAGTTTCTGATGTTAGGGCTCTGGATTTGGCTGGGAGAGTGTTTTCTCCTGAAGGAGTATCGTTTTCCATTTCGCGTAGAACAAAATGCAATTTGAAGTCTGTATCTTACCCCTGTTTTGGGGACAGTCCCAAGCTTTGTGTGGTACAATGTCTTAAAGCTTACGAGGTGAGTACGGAAGAGTTTTGTTCTGATATGGGAGGTCAATTACTCATTTCTTTGGTTAAACCTTATCATCCTGTTTCCTCAGCCACTCTCGCTAGATGGATGCGTTGGTTGCTGAGTGAAGCAGGTATTGATGTTTCTAAATTTGGTGCTCATTCGGCCAGGGGAGCTATGGCATCGAAGTCTTTAGGCTTGGGTTCTCGTTTAGAGGACATTTTAAAGGCAGCGGATTGGTCCTCGCCTTCAACTTTTAAAATGTTTTTATTATATACCTATTGTGGATATAGCATTGGTGGTGGTGAATCAGCTTTGAACAAGCATAATCTGAGCCTCCAGTCCTGACATAGAATAAAAAAAATTCTAGCATTCGCGCTAAGAATTTTTCAATTCTATTAAGGACACGGAGGCGAGGATTATCCCACCGCACTGCATAAAATATGTATACATAATTGCAAAGTTTCATGTTATTTGATTTGTATGCTAATGACTGTACTTCAGTGCTTTCCCTCCCTATTGAATAATGGCTATATAAATATTTATTGTATTATTCAGTTTTTATGGCCTGGACTTTTTCATTTTTTCTAGGAAATGATGAGAAGTAATGCGGATTGCTGCGATTTCGTTCTTCTTCCGGTCAAGTCGGATGTCAGTTCATCTGTTCTCAGGATTTTTCGTTGGAGGATTTCGTTTAATCTTTGACTTTTCTGTTGCGAATTTTGAACAAAGAAAGAGGAGTGGCTGGGTGTGATGCAACACTTTATAGGCTTCCCCCTCTATGGTTGATCATGTGATATGACTAATGTTGGGTCATGTAGTTTTTTTACTTTCCATGATTTTCATTGGCTGCTGTTAAAATAAAGCATGGAAAGAGAAGCATAATCCTCGCCTCCGTGTCCTTAATAGAATTGAAAAATTCTTAGCGCGAATGCTAGAATTTTTTTTATTGATGGCTATACTGCTGGACCAGAAATATTGTTTCTCAAATTAAAAAGTCTCCCCTTACTAATAAACGGCTAATATTTTTAGATGCTAGTGTTCCAAATTATCCCATTTAAACGTTTCTTTTATTGTTGCCCTTTGTTGAAATGATTTCTCGTACATTTCCAGAATCATTAAACTGCGTCTCTTGCTAATTCTGCAGAAGATCTCTGGTTATCTGAGTCTGAGGCCACTGCTGACACCATGGAATGTAAGACTCTCCCCTCCATGGTCTAGCTTTCTTACTGGTGGCTTTACTAGATTTTTATCAGCTTTCGAAAGGGAGGATGAACTTACTGTATGCTCTTCAATTTCCACCTACAGAATCTGTCCTTTATTGGCGGCAGAATGATCTATTTAATAAATCCCATTTAGTATTTGCTATTTTCTAGAGCGCATTATGACCAAAGGCATCAAAGCGCTGCCTACGGAAAGGAACTGAAAAAGAAACCGTACTGCCAATTAAGGGAAGGAAAACAGCCAGGTCTTCAGTTTCTGTCCAGTCGAGCTGTATGATCTAGTAATGTTTTTCAGAGTTTGGCTGCCGCTACCGATACAGAGCAGCCGCTCCACCTACTCCCTTGAAATCTTGGCACAAGACTTTTTTTTTTTTTTTTTTTTAACCAGAGGACCTTAACTATTAGGACAGTACCACTGAAAAGAGGAACTCAGAGCCAATTATCCCTGCTGCTGCAAGGCTTTGTGTACAATGCAGAGAGTTAAAGTCAATGCGTTTGATGATCGAAAGCCAGTGAAGGATGCAGAGACCTTCAGTGACAAAGGCAAATTAAGTTATGTCCAGTACCAGCCCAGCTGCCATGATCTGAATTATCTGCAATTTCCTTAAAGATGATTTATTAATATTAATATACAATGAGTTGCACTACTCAAGGCAAGCTATCAAGGCCATGACCACCACCGTTCTGAGTTCCAGGGGGATGAACAGAAGAATTTCTTTGAGAATCCTAATGTTGAAGCAGGACATGGTACTCTTATTCACTTGCCAGTCAAAGGAGAGCGTATTATCAAATATCTCTCCTAAATTCTTTGCCTAACCTAGTGGAGGGAAAAGGGGGCCTCACATCTCAGGCCACCATCTTTCTGACCACATCGAGGTCTTGTCCTCCAGATGCCAGGACCTCCGTTTTCTCTGCATTCAACTTCAGGCAGCTGTACTTCATCCAAAATCCCAATGTTTGACATATACTGTGTAAACCTCTTGGCTAGTACTGGTAGATCCTCCAAAGTAGATATTAACATTGGAGTATCATCAGCATACGACAGTACTTGGAGCTCCGCTGAGCAGATCAAGGTGACAAGCGGAGCAACATACAGGTTAAACAGTGTGGGACTGAGTGAGGACCCCTGTGGTACTTCACAAGGAATCCGAAACGGTGCAGATCTAAAAGTACCACAGCCAACTGAGTTCTACCTGTCAGAAAATAGCTTAATAGGGTAAGGGCCCTATCTAATCCCTGCCTGACGTAGTCTCAACTCCAGCCGGATAGAAGATACAGTATCAAATACTGCTGACAGATCCAACAACACCAGTATGACAGCACCAACGAAATGAGCGGGATAAAAATGGCCTCCTTCCAACCCTGAGGAAACACTCCTGATTATTTGATTGAAGATCTTTGCTAGAAAAGCAGAAATTATGTCTGGGGCGAGCTGAAGGATTTTGGGAGGGCAAGGGTCCTCGGGGAGCTGGATGACAGCTCCATCAGAAGCTCCATGACATCCGAGACATTAAGGGCACGGAGGACAATGTATTAGTGGCCTTCTTGTCAGAGTAATTCTTCAACTCCTCTGCACAATCCAGCTCCACTATTTTACTGTTAAAATCAAAACCTTTTTTTATTTTTGTATTTATTTTTTAAGATGTCTTCCTTAAATAAGGTTCAGATGCCCTGGCTCTAAGGTGCTGTTAAGTCCTCAGGGGGGCTACTTTTTCAACCACCTCCAGCACTGAAATATTAAGATCTTCTGGGTTAAGATTAGGAGAGCTAAACTTTCCCACTAGAGATTCCTCCAAGGCTGCTGAAAACTCTAGGTGCAATACTTTATTCCACCTTCTATATGTAATGGGTCTATGGGTAACAGGACCTTCTACCCTCGAAAGACTCACTGAAAAGGTAACTAGAAAGTGATCTGCCCAGCTAAGTGGGTACATTTTATCCACCCTAACCAATGCGTGGTTGACAAAACCCCTATCTAAGGTATGCCCTGCTATGAGTGGGGCCTTCCACTGCTTGAGAAAAGTTAAAACTATTCATAAAATCCAAATAGGTAGCATCATTCTTTCCTTCCTTATCCTCTAAGTGGAAGCTGATGTCACCTAATAAGGTGAATTGCGAGCTGGTGCTAAAAGCTTCAAAAATCTCATTTCAAGCCTCTATATTTAGTTTGGGAACCCAGAGGGCGATACACCAAAAGACCTTGAGAACGGGCAACTGTGTCTTAGAGAGAACTGCCCCTGTCTCACAAATAATTGCAGACCCAATCTTAACTGCCTGCAAAGTGCAAGATAGAGAGTCCTCGAAAATAACAGCCAGGCCCCCTCCTCTGCGTGAGAAGCGATTAAGGTTGGTTATTAGGTAGCCTTTTCGTACGGCTGCCGCTAAGTTGTGGTCCATGTCCTCCTCACTCCAGAACTCAGTGATAGTCAAGATCATGAAGTTCAATCAGGTTATGTATCTCCATACTATATTAAACCATAGAGCGAGCATAAAGCAACGCACATGTATATTTTCCTTTTAAAGGATCCCTCGTTCCCTTAATACTTCCCTTAGGAGCACAATCATGGCTAAAGGACTCTACACGTCCAGTTCAAGACACCAATGGCAGGTGATTCAATTAAAGTTTGAAGCATGGTCAATATTAATTGACTTACAGGCCTCTTCTCCTTTGAACGGGTGCCAATTCAAGAGCATTTTTCTTGTGTAATGAATGATCTCACCTCCTAAAATGTGTGAGGGTAGCTTCCCTGACCCCGTCTAAGCATGGACCGGCTTGCCTTTGGTGTGCCATCGCCGGGTCCGCGCATCAGTCCACTTTTTAAAGACAAATGGGCACATTCGGTGCACAACTAGCTCGCTAGCTTCTCTCCTCCTGTGTCCCAAAAAAATGGCCGCCAAGCATAAAGAACCCACTTCCTCAAGGGTGGGTCCGTGCTCCAAAAGAGGTGGGCTTTAACAGGCACCAACCAAGAGTCCAAAGACTCCTATACAAAAAGAGAAAAACAAGAAAGTTTGCATATATTATCAAAAATGCCTAAGAACGTGTAAGCTAAAACAGAATGGTAAAATCACACAATTTCCCTCTAGAGCAAAAGCCACTATAAAACCAGTATCTCAAAGGTTGAAAACACCCACCGGACAGTAGTAAGAACACAATCACTACAAACTGAAGCTAGTTTCCCGGAATAGTCTACTTCCTAGTCTCCATCCTTCCAATCCGATGGACTCAAGGTTCTGCACTTTCCTTCCATACAAGCCTTTTGGCTTCGATAATTTACACAGAAGAAATAAGTTACTTACCTGTAACTGTAGTTCTCCAGTATTGGACACTTTCATAAATTCACATGCTTGAATACTTCCCCGTCGTCGAGATGGGAGTCTCCGGTGGAATATAAAACCAGGCCTTAAGATGAAGGCACACAATACATGAAGTAGGCCTCAATACAATAACCCCTCCTAGTTGTTTTGTAAAATAGACCCAAACTCAAACTTCAACCAATCAGACTGCCTCACCCCTCTAGAACCTCCTGTGAGGAGCTGCCTTCCCTCAGATTTTCTGAGCACAAGGGCTGAAATAACCCAGCACACTGAAAGAGAGAAGGTGAGCTCCTCCGGCAAGGCGGTCAGGCCGCATGTGAATCTATGAAAGTGTCCAATAATGGAGAACTACAGTTGCAGGTAAATAACTTATTTCTTACTCCAGTATTGGAACTTTCATAGATTCACATGTTTGAATACAGCAAGCAAGCAGTAACACATTTTCTGTACCAAGAAATACTGTCTATGTCAATCATTATATAGAGTGTCATTAGACAGTTACATGCAGAGCAATAAAATAACGTTGCAAACACAAATATATGAATATGCAAGAAAGGTACATAAATAACCAGAAAATGTGATTAAATCAGAAGCGGATGGAGGGAAACTAACAACTCACCTTATCAGAACAAATATGTAATAACTGATTGACCCACCGCGGCATCATGGAGCGATTCAGTAGGCAGTAGTGCTTCGTGAAGGCGTGTGTTGTCCTCCACGTAACTGCACAACAGATGTCTGGAAGGGATATTCCAGA
Source organism: Pleurodeles waltl (assembly GCF_031143425.1). Lineage (NCBI taxonomy): Eukaryota > Metazoa > Chordata > Amphibia > Caudata > Salamandridae > Pleurodeles > Pleurodeles waltl. The sequence goes on along the minus strand of NC_090449.1, from coordinate 1,028,867,340 downwards.
GAAGAGTGCACAAGAAGTGGACACTGCTCGTGTAGAATGTGCGCAAACTTTATTGTCCAGCAGTCGACCAGCTTTTTGGTAGCAAAAGGCTATAGTAGTAGAAATCCATCTAGAGATGGTTTGTTTAGAGACAGGAAGCCCTCTCCTGGGTGCACTAAATGCCAAGAACAGCTGACTGGATCTTCTGATTGAGGATGTCCGCTGCAAATAAAATGTAAGGCATCACTTGACGTCCAAAGAATGCAACGATCTTTCTGGCCCAGTTTGGGGCAGTGGAAAGAAAGTCCTTAGGACCACTGGCTCGTTCATGTGGAAATCAGTTGGCACCTTTGGGATGAATTTCGGGTTTGTCCGTAGGATGACTGTGTCCTCTGTAAACTTCATGAAAGACTCTTGGATGGTAAAGGCTTGAATCTTGTTTACTCTGCAAGCAGATGTCAACGCTAATAGGAGCGCTACCTTCCAGGTAAGATACTTAATGTTGGTTTTATGAATAGGTTCAAATGGCTCCTTCATCAACTGAGTTAGGACTGTATTCAGTTGCCAACATGGAGGAGGTCGTTTGGTTGAAGGAAAGGATCAGAATAAGCCCTTCATAAACTGCTTTATCAGTCGATGAGCCCAGAGAGACAGTCCTTTGGATGGTCGTCTATATCTGGAGATTGCAGCTAAGTGGACCTTAATGGAAGCATTAGCAAGACCAGACTTCGCCAGTTAGAGAAGGTACGGTAAAATCTGTTCTGGAGTAGATGTAAGCGGATGAATACCATTCGCAGAACACCATAAACAAAACAGCTTCCATTTTAATGTATGTCTTATTGGTGCTATCTACACAAGCTTTAGCTAAAACTGTTTGACAGCCCATGGGAATGTTTAGATGACCCAATTCATTGAACTCAGGAGCCATGCACATAACCTGAGATGCTTGGTATCCGAATGCCTCACTTGGACCTGGCTAATGGTGAGCAGGTCCGCAATGGGTGCTAACTTGATGGGAGTACACAAGAATAGCAACAGAAGCTCCGTGTACCACGGTTGACGTGGCCAAGCTGGAGCAATTATAATTATCTGGCAGGGCTCCGATTTGATCTTGCTGATGACCCGAGGAAGAAGGTGTATCGGAGGAAAGGCGTAAGCATAAATCCCTGACCATGCTATCGAAAGAGCATTTCCCCACGACCCTGGTTGGGGATGCAAGCTTGCATAAAAACGGCATTTCATGTTCTGAGGCATCGCAAAGAGGTCCAGGTTCAGTGTCCCCCACCTTCGGAAGACTGCATCTACCTGCTTAGTGAGTCTGCTGTGGTGTTGCTGACCCCCGGGAGAAGTTCCGCCCGTATGTGCACTGAATTCTGAATGCACCAGGTCCAGATGAGCTTAGCTTCTGTGGAAAGTAAGCGAGACAGAGTTCTGCCTTGCATGTTTATGTAGTGCATGGTGGTCGTATTTTCCGTCCAGACCAGCACAGACGGACCTCGTATTCTCGGTAGAAAAGCTTGTAGTGCAAGGTACACAGCTCTGAGTTCGAGGAGGTTGATGTGCAGCGTCGCATGAGAATTGGGCCATCTGCCACTGACTTGCGAATCTTGGAGACATGCTCCTCACCTGTCCATTGAAGCATCCGTCGTGATGGTGAACGGAGGGTTTTGATTCAGGAACTCCAGACCTACTGAAATGTTTGCAGGTGTTGACCATCACTGGAGGGAGTGGACCATCCTTGGTGTTACCTGAATGATGTTCCCAAAAGGACCCTTGCGCCTGCTTCTACTGTTTGTCGAGCTCTTCCTGTAGAGGGCGCATTCGAAGATGACAGTGTGGAACTAGGTTGATACAGGAGGACATCATCCCCAGTAATGATTTGGACCACCAAACTGAAAGACTTTTTTCTTCGAACTGATTTAGCCAAGGTCAAAAGCTTGAGTTGGCGCTATTCTGCAGGAAAGGCTTTTACAAGGTTTGTGTCCAATATAGCACCCAGAAACATTATCCTTCTGGTAGGTTGAAGCTATGACTTGTCTCTGTTGCGAGTGAGATCTAGTTGTTGGAAAAGACATAACGTGTTCGTGAGGGAGGGATGTAGAGCAGAGATATTCAGAGCCTTTAGTAACCAATCATCCAGATATGGGAATACCTGGTGCTTGAGACGTCTCAGATATGCAGCCACTGGAGCTAAGCACTTAGTGAAAATCTGGGGGGCGGATTTGAGTCCGAAGGGTAGCACGCTGAACTGAAAGTGCTGGCCGGCTACCGTGAATCTTAGAAATTTCCTGTGCTTGGGGTGAATGGAAACATGCATCCTGAAGATCTAAGGAAGCCATGAAGTTGCCTCCGTTGAGAAGCTGTAGTACGTCCTTCAAAGTTACCATTTGAAAGGATTGTTTTTTGAGATATTTATTGAGCTGCCTAAGATCCAAGACGGGTCTCCACAGAAGGGACTTCTTTCCGATGAAGAATCAAGAGTAAAAACCTCTTCCTCACTGCGAAGAGGGTACCACCTCTATCGCACATTTGGACAACATGCTCGCTATCTCTAGAAGGAGAAGATGCAGATGTTGTTGGCGTTCCCGGTAATGTGGAGTTTCTTGAGGCTTGGAAGTGAATTCTAGTAGATGGCCATGAGTTATGATGTCCGGAACCCACTTGTCGCTTGTGATCTGACTCCAGCGACGTAGGTGACCAGACCAGGAGGGAGGGGTAGCCGGCCCCTGGGGGCTGTTATTGCCTGCGCGAGGCATCCCTGGACTGTCATCCCAATCTTCCTCTAGGAGAAGGTCTGCTGTATGCTGCTGCCGGAGGCTGCCTTTGATGGTACTGGATGACTGATACTGGGAGGAGTAGGCTGGATACCGAAAGGACAGGTAGCCACCTCGAAAAGAGGAGAGGCCTCTACTCCTGGCTCCCCGAAAGGGAGTACGCTTGTACTGTAGGTATCCCAATGACCTGGCAGTATCAGTATCAGCCTTGATCGCCTGAAGGGCATCGTCGACATGCTTGCCGAACAGGTCTTGGCCATCGGACGGGAGATCCAGGATCTTTGTTTGGACATCCGGCCTGAAATTAGTGGCTTTGAGCCATCCCTGAAGCCTTAAAAAACGGCTGAACTGGCCAGAAGCCTAAATCCCATGGCCGCAATGTCCAGGGCGCAGTCAATTACTTCTGCAGATATTCGCTGACCCTCCATAATGATCTTTTTTGCGTCCAACTTGTTGGTATCTGAAAGATCTTCTACAGAGTGGGAGATGTCAGACCACAGCTGTCTGTCATATCTGCCCAATAGTGCCAATGAATTTGCTGCACGGACCACAATTGCCGACATAGAAGAGAACCTCTTCCCGATATTGTCCAGGCGCCTTCCGTCCTTATCAGGAGGGGCAGATAAAGGCGCTGAAGGATTCTTGGAGCGTCTCTGGACAGCCTGGGAAACCCCAGAGTCTGGTTTAGGGTGACCCACTAGGCACGCTAGAGCGTCTTCTGTCGCCTTATACTTTTTGTCCAGCTTTGGTAACACCGCTGGTACTGTCGCCGGGTTTTTCATAATTTTTAGCCCCTGACTCCAGACATGGTCAATGATTGGAATAGCCCTAACGGATTTTCTGTGCAGCTCTTTAAAATCATACAGAAAACAGTCCTGCTGCGTAGATGGCAACTGCAGCTCAAACCTCATTGCCGCTTTCTCTAAGAGGTTATGGAAAGAGCCAATATCCTCAGGAGGAGATTCGACTGCTAATGGCTCCGGAGAAGGGGGTGCCCGGAGCACATACTCATCCCATTCGTCCTGGTCGGAGAGAACCTCTCCTTCCTCTGTCTCTTCATCAGAAGAGGCCCGGACCTGAGGACTCTGCGGAGACAGAAGAGGAACTTGTGGCAAGGTAGGAAAAGCTGGCAGAGGTGCCGGAGTAGCTGGAGCAGAAACTGCTGGTGTGGGATCTTTCCTCGTTGAGGGTAGAAGTGTCCTCTGTAGTCCGCCAGCATAGCCTGGAGTTCGGACACCAGACCGGAGGGCATAGATACTGTTCCCTGCTGTTGTGGTACTAGGTCATAGTACTGTTGTCCATAATACGAATCGTAGTCGGAGTACTCCTGGCATTTCACATGTAGCTGTGAAGGACTTCTAGCTACTCCAAACATTGTATATTGATCTGAGCCCTCATCATCATCGTCATCTAAAAACCTAGATGGCAAAAGTCTTGAAACTTTGCTCGGAGATGTAACAGAAGGTGTTAAACGAGCTTTAGAGAGCTTTTTAAGCGGAGTATGTTGCACAGGTTGACCCAAAAGTAATGTAGATGGTCTTTGTCTTTTCGTTGGAAGCAATCCTGGTGTTGAAGACAAGAAACCACTTTCGACGATACCGTCGTCGCTGGAAACATTGTTGCCGACGGTTGGACTGTCGTCGACGGAGGCGTCGTCAGAGGTGTCGTCGACGAGAGCATCGTCGAAGAGGGCATCGCTGACGGGTGTGTCGTCGGCGAGAGAAGTGTCGACGAGATGGGGTGCACCGTCGACGAGGATGATACCGTCGTCGATGAAGATCCTACAGCAGCTGCCGACGACGTAGAGATGGTTACCACCACCGGCGTCACTGATGAAACTGTGGTCTACGAGGGTATCGTCCACGGCACGGAGCTAGGCTTTTTAAACCTGTGAAGTACTTTAGGAGGAGGAGTGGCTGGCTCTGAAGCAGTTTTCTTTGCTTTTTTGAGGGATTCTGTACCCAGTCTTTTCTTCTGTGGAGTGCCATGTTTTGATGTCTTTTTCCTAGGTGGCTCTTGCCCCTCAGAACTTTCTTGTTTTCTTTTAAGAGGTGTTTTAGGGGCAGAAATAGAAGAAGAGGCACTGTCCTCAGAGGCAGTGTGTCCACTCTTACCTCTTTGCCGCCACAAAAGAAGGCGACCCTCCCTGTCCTTCAGGGTCTTGGTAGAAAACTTCCTGCAGATTTCACAGTCCTTAGTCTTGTGGCTGGGGTACAGGCAGTAAATACACTCCTCATGTGGATCCTCCACGTATAATCTCTTTTTTAAGCATGAGGCACAGGATCTGAAAAGGCCTTTCTTTGGTGTCTCTGACAGGGCAGCCAGTTTGAATCACCAGAGTAGATAGAAATATCCAAAAGCTGTAGAAACAGGTCTTCTGACAGAAAATTTTGAGCAGAGCTCAAAGGAGACTCCTCAGCACAACGTGCAGTGGAAAATCTGAAGGAAGGAAGCTCCTCACAGGAGGTTCTAGAGGGGTGAGGCAATCTGATTGGTTGAAGTGTGAGTTTGGGTCTATTTTACAAAACGACTAGGATGGGTTATTGTATTGAGGCCTACTTCATGTATTCTGTGCATACATCTTCAAGCCTGGTTTTATATTCCACCGGGGACTACCATCTCGACGACAGGGAAGTATTCAAGCATGTGAATCTATGAAAGTTCCAATACTGCAGTAAAATGTTTTCTTCCGAGTGGTATCCTCAGATCAAGTCATCTGCTTTTTCACATCCAAAACTGCATAGTCGCTTCATTCTAATGTAAATCTTTTTTATTTATGTATTTATTTTTACAGTTTTCCTCCTACTTACACCCTTCATTAACAAACCTCAGTTTAAACCCACATGTCAATTTAATCAGTTATCCATTTCTCTTTAACTTATCCAACAAATTCTTTCTTATATTTTCCTCTACTAAGCATCCCATTAAAAGTTCAATCCTTCCACATGGACTACTTGCCTAACCATTTATTTGATATCACTTTTCATTCAATTTCACCACTCACAAGTACTTGTGCTGTGAATTATTCATTTAATATACCATAGCTCTTTTCAGTCATGTTCCTATTTCATTTACATTTCTTGTTTAATACGGTCATGATTCCATTTTAGGTTACTTATGTCCATGAATATTTTGAATTTGTAACTGAGGATATCTTATTGGCTGGCATCTGCAACTCATCGTTGCAACTCACTGTCTTATCACCACAGTCTCATTCAACTCTTACAACCCTTAAATGTTGGTATTCCTGCCTTCTTTTTTATCCTTGACATGCTCCAATTCAGAAATTACACCTGACAATGACAATTTCAGGTGATAATGTACACTGAAGGAACTGCACATGGCTCATCTCTCAAAGGTAAATTAAACTAAACAAAAAGATTGTACTTGACATTTTATATTAGAACTCAGCTGAGAATTTGTGATATCTACCCTACCAATCCAGTTAACAAGAATAATCATCACTAACTGTTCATTGCCATATCAGATTAGACACTTGGATTTCAAATCCGAAGACTAATGTAAGAATATTTTCTTAGGTAGGTCGAAAATATATATTTATTTGAATAAATCTATCACAAACCTATTTATGCAAAGAGCTGATTTGTGTGATGTACTTACATAAATACTGCATCTTTCTCCACAACAAGAGCGGGAGCATTGAATGGAAATCCATACAGTTTCTGAACAATATATTTATATACAATATCAATATTTTTATTCTCTTTTATAGAAGTGTAAATAAGTGCTGCGCCATCTGTGTACATCAGTTAAAGAAAATATGTAGATCACCCATACCTATCAAGAACAATACAATTAGGTAAATCACTGCACAGTAATTAGAACGAAATACATTAAAATGCTGTTACTGGTTGTGCGTTCCAGCTAATATTTTATAGGGAAGATTACAGGAATTATAACAATTTATAACAGAAGCCATGAACCTGGGCAGAGGCTGAATTGGGGTAACTAGAGACTCCAAATTTCTTTAGTAGCAAAGTGATTGAAAGCTTTTAAGTAACATGCTTAAAAATTACATGATAGGATCAGCTGCAGAGACTGCTTAGCTATAGAGCGATAACAAAATGTTAGCTGGTCCTTAGTAGGAATGCTTTATTAGGGCCTGATGTACAAACAGATTTTGCAGTTGCAAACCATGTCTTGCAAAAATCACAGGGTCTGCAATCTCTAAATGATGTATCCTATTGAAGCAGCAAAACCCTTTAGCAACTCGGAAAAGGTGCTTGAGACTCATTCCAAAACACAATTAGTAGGAAACGTAGAAGGTGCCTTCCTTCGAACTGTGGATCGCAAGGAGATGCACCAATGGTACGAAATCACATTTGTGAACAGCTTGCCCTTTGAAAGCTGTGTCAGGCAGCGCAGGGTAGTAGTCCCTGGTCCATGGACAACTGTGTTAAAACAGATGTGTTAATACAAAGGCTGGTTATCAAATCTAGGTACATGTTTTTGGAAAATGTATTTCTAGACCCTTAATTTCTTATTTCTTACCTTGAACAATGGTCCTTTGTCTTAGGTATGCTTCCCAGACAAAAACACTTTAGAATTTGTTCCCAGGGACAGAAAGGCTAACTATAGAAGCAAATACTTAATAGCAACTTATAACATAAATTCCTATTTTACAGGCATAGTATCAAATTCCTGTTGGAAAATCAGTTAAAATTCTTTAAACAAGTTTCAGAACTCGCTTGAAAACCTACAGCACACTAACAGTCATCTCAGCTTTGATTTTTTGTTGTTGATACACTACACCTTTCTAAACCCGGGAGGTTGGTTAAACTACACAATATAACCATACCCATGCTGGAGAACCATTGCTCTCAGTAAGGTTCAATATGCAAATTTTCCAAGCGGAAAATGCTTTACAGTCCAGAAAGTAGCTTCAGGATGTTGGAAGGAGAAATAAAAGCAGTAGGATTTATAAAAGTGTGACCTGATATCCCTGGAGCAGTTTTATATATGTGTCCGTCTTAAGGATACTTTAGCAACTTGTCTTCTAGTGTAATGGCGTGTGATTTTATCAAGCCATGAGCTGTTTGTTTTCTAGTTCAAGTGTACTAAAGCCTCAGCCTGTAGAGATGTACGTTTATGGTTAGAGCAAATGACAAGGAAGTTTATGTAGATGCATTCAAACTGAAAAAAACGATGCACGTCTTACAATGTGCCATGCATACACACCATTACTGTTTCAGAGTGGAAATCGGCGGGTCACCATTACATTTAATAAGGAAAATCCCTTTCAAGAGGAAAGCTGGGTATGCCCTAACCATCATTTTGTCTGACTGATGGGGCGTTTGCTTTTAAAACATTCCAGAAATCCATTGATAACTGCCATCTTCGATAATGGTTTGTAGATCAGGTTCTTTCTAGAAGTAGCTAAAACAATCAAAATTAACCCTCCGACATGTGCACGACTAACCTATCAAAGCTGTAGCATGTAAGGAGCCAGATTTCATACAATAGAAAAATTTCACTCACCAAACTCTTCTTCCTTCTAGGGAGCCACACAGTCCTGCAGGATGTTTGAATTAAGAGGACAATTTGGTCAGTTGAAAGTTTGACAGTAGTTCTAAGAACTTGTCGCGAAAACCCTAATGACTAGACTATCATTCTCATCAGTGCTGTAAGAACTGCTGCATTCTCACTCTTCCATTTTTCTAAACTGTCCTGCTTATGACAATAATCACTGAGAGAATTTATCAAAGTTTACATTTCTCGTCAACCTTTTGATCACTTATATTAAAAAAATAACAGTAGTTTTGTTCTGCATTTGAAAAATCAATCTATACCTGGCATACCCCTTAGCATCTATTAGGGATCACACACTGAAATGTCAATCACATATTTAATGAGTGTACTGAACTAGCTTACTCACTATTTCCAGAATAGTTTGCCAGTTTTCTATAGCTAAAATATAACCAATTGTGCTTCTTTTGAAAGGGAGCTTAACCTCGTCCATTCTTGCTTCAGAAACTTAAGCACCTCCATACTATTGTCTGTGCAAACAGCAGATCCATGCCAGATTTCCAGAATACCCAATAAAGAAAAAATTCTAAGAAATCTAAATATAAATAATGTATGTAGTCAGTAGTTGTCCTGACAATCTTTAATGGGCCTGGCATTTACAGAACTGTATCGTACCCTCACTCATTCCCTTTCCCAATGGACTAGTGCCAACGTCTATCGGACTCCTGCAGAGTGCTATTAGCAATTACCAAGATCTAACCTTACAACACTCTGCTCCACGGGTCACTTTCTTTTAAAAGGTAACGCCAATTGTTGATGTTTCCTCATACACAGGCTCCTTATCATATTAGGGAACACAACTGGACATTATAGAAGACATTCTACTTTCCTCCATGTTTTATGCAAAAATATTCAGACTTCCAAGTTTCATACATCTTCCAAATCTCCTTGAGTTGGTTACACTGCTTGTCAAAGACTTCATGAGGTGCTTGTAGGTTGACATGAGTCATTCGGAAATCGGCTGATGTAGGAACACCCATGCCCACATAAGATTTCACTTAAACCAATTCAACTTATAAAATATGTTAGGGGATGGGTGATAACTACTAAATTAGTACAAAAAAATAGACTATGCAGAGAATGTATGGACATTTATTTACACTTGGTGCATGTGCTCTGGGAGGCTTGTTTCTTGGAAGGTGGATCACCTACATGGTCAGGCAGCTTGTAGACATCATTGACACCATTTTGGACATCCCAAATGAATGAAAATGGCTTTCATTATAGAAGAGAGAGGATGGCAGTGACATGTCAGTACTTGTAGAAGGCCTCATTTTCTGACCCCTTCTGCCAATCGACAGCAAGATTCTCTGCTCAGTTCATTTTTAAGCTTGCTTAATCAGTGATAAGCATCCAATAAGCCAGTCATCTTCTAGAAGTCAACAGAATGAGTACCACAATGTAGGATAACAATGTTCGTCCTTAATGGGATACTCAAATATTTATGAAGGAAAAGTTACATATCAATAATCCTAATTCTCATCCAGGTGAAAACTCAAAGCAAGAGAGAGCGAGGGGGTGTGTGTGTTGTGTGTGTGTGTACACATACAAATATATATATATAGATAAGGGAAAGGAAGAGTATGCTTAAATACAGAACAAAACTGTCCTTGCAGACTTTTAGCAAGCTAAAGCAGACTAGATAGGTTTTTCATAAACAAAAATTTAAAAAAAGCCACTTCATAGACAAAAAGGAACTAAAAATCCTTCACCAACCTTTTTGAAAAGAAAACAATAGGCAATGCTATCTGGCATAGAGTACAAATTGGTACTACACCTTTAAGACACTCAACCTTTCCCCTGCGTTCCATTATGTACCACAAGTGGCAGTTAGGTCAGTTCATGTTTACAGAACAAAGACTCATGGGTGCAAGAGGAAAAATGCTGCCTGCTTTCTTGTCCCGAAACTTGTGAAGGTTGCTTAGGACTTTGATGAGTCCCCTGGAAGAAAACTAGGATTACTGGTAACCTTTCCTTCTTGTCCGTCATCAATAGTCATAATAATTGCATAGCAAGCCAATCCCAATAGAAAAGTCAGACAAGACGGCAAAATACCATCAAACGTCACCCTGATTTACTTGGGCATCCTCCCTGAAGTCCAACTCCAGACTTCAGTCTCAAATGTATGAACAGGCCTCCAGGTAGCAGCTTGAAGTCTCTGAAATAGGGCAAGTTCTTACCAAAGCTGCAGCAGTGCTTCTCCCCTGGTTGAACATTTCCTAGGTTTACCAGCAAGATTTGTTTGCTAACTGGGAGGATAGTAAAACACACTGCACTGCCCATCTTGAAATGGGTTACTTTGTAGTAGGAAATAAACTTCTTGTAGGACAACCATTTACAAACAAATGATCAGACTGTTATATGTTTAGTCCTGTCAAACTAGAATTTTAAAAGTGTCTTGAAGAATAGTGTGTGAAAAGCTCTCTCTGCTGAAAAGCATTCAAGAAGAACACTGGAAAGGAAACGGTCTGATCAATGTAGAAATCTGAAACCACCTTAGGAAGAAAACTCAGATGAGGTCATCACCACTTTTGTCCTTAAGGAACATTTTATAAGGTTCCAGAGAACACAACGCTTGAATCAATCAACAAGCCAAGTTAAGATCTACTAAAAAGCAGTTTCCAAGTAAAAGCTGTAAGGTGGTCTCATATGTGGACTTAAACATGGAAATGACCATGTTTAGTTCCTAGAGCAGAGATGAGGATGGAATAGGAGAAACCTCTTTCCTAATACCCTCCAAGAAGTCTTCAACCACAGGCATTCTAAAGTAAGAGGTTTGAGGAGATTTCCAAAAGGCACAATTGCCATTAGGTATACTTTAAATGATGAAAATTCTAGATCAGACCTTCTCAGATGAAGAAAGTAAAGTATCATCACTTCTTCCTCACATCTGAAGAGAACAACGTTGTTTTGGATACACCAGATGCAAGACATCTTCCACTTGAATTCCTATTACTTTCTGGATGATCAGAGCTCTACTTCTAGTAAAAGGTCCATGCAGTCCTACAGCCAAATTCAGATGCCCATATTCTAAGGATTCAGGAGCTATGCTGCGATAGGAGGGTGAGATGCAGAATGTGGCCCTGGATTTGTAAAGGAGGTCTAGTCTGCATGACCAGTATCTTTGTGTGGTAGCTCAGATAGATGTAGAGGTTAATGATCCTATTAGGATCGTTATGGCTTTGCAATGATACAGCTTGGAAAGAATATTCAGGATCAAAGCATAGGAGGAAATGTGTATAGAAACCTCCCATAACAATCTATCAAAAATGCATTACAGTCTGACCCTATCTGAAGTTAGGCGTAATTGGGTATTTTCTGGTTTTCTGCATCAGTGAAAAAGGCTATTTGAGCATAACCCCAGTTGCATAAAATGCTTTCATACACTTAGTTGTTAAGGACACTCCTAATTTTCTTGAAATTAACAGTTGTGTGAGTCAGTCTCTACATTTGGATCCTTGGCAGATGAAGTAAATCCCCTGCTATGAGCTACCTTCAGATCATTTGTGCTGCCATGTCTTGAATGAGCTGATTCCTGTTTGTTGGGGTAACACCTTGCTGTCCTGCCCATATGAACCAGCAGAAGCCTCATCTTGAAAGATTGAAGGAATGATTTTTAGAGATAGATGGACTGCTTTCAGTTCCAAGAAGTTGATATATGTCTTCTCCTTCTTTTGACTACTTCCCTTGAAGCTGGAGGTCACGTGTGTGTCCATATCCTTGAATGGATTATATGGCAATTGTACTAGGAGATCTTGGTAGAACGGAACTTCCTTCAACTGCTTTTTTTTAGCCAACACCACCAGGAATATGACAGAAACACTGCAACAGAATAAGTGTGTTTTCCAGCTGCCCATACGCTAACTCCAATGGTTATCAAGGGACTGCTGTGATTGTCTCATGTAACACATGGCATGATGAGCCAAGAATATGCAGGAGGCCATCATTTCTACCAGTGAAGGCACCTGGTGGGTCCTCAGAAGAGACTTTTATAGCAGAATGTGACACTCCAGACAGACAGTTACTCCCTCGGGGTTTCAATCTTGAGACTAGAGTGTCCAAGATTGACCCAGATTGCGTATTCTTTGGACTACAGTGGCAGTCAACTTTTTTTTGAGTTTTTTTTTTTTAGATAGAATGTAGATCTAGGCAGTAAAGGATCTTTGAATTATGATGAATGAAAATGGTTCAAAGTTTCCTTTGAAGTAGCAGGATTTCTCAATCAGTGGTCTTCATGTAGGTAGACAAAAATCGTCTGGTGTCTGAGATGTGCTGCAGCCAGCGCAATACACTTTGATAAAGTTTGTTGTACTGACTTCATTCTGAATGGGAGGACCATGAACTGGAAGTGATTGTTGGCAACCACAAACCTCAGAAATTTCAGATGTTTCTAGATGTGAAATAGGCAGCCAGAAGCTCTATGGCACAGATCCAGTCCCCACTGAAGTTAAATCTGGTACAACAACATCCTGAAATTCTCTCTCCTTAACCACTTGTTTGTAGTTCTTAGGTCCAGCATGGGTCTGAATTCTAAATCTGGACTTTTCTTTCGAACCAAAAGGAATAAACTCCCAATTCTTTTTGGTGAGGAAGTACACCCTACACCGTATTTGAATCGGGCAGAATGTCCTTCCTGAACCATATACAAGATACACTTGTCCAGTTTTCCTCTGCCACTGTTCGAGTTGATTTAAGAAATTTGCCCCCATCATTTGCACAGGCCCAGAAACAATTTGGTATCTGACCAGGACAATTTTTTGCAATATACCCATTTGGCCCACACCGCCTGCAAGATCTAAACCATGTGTCCGGATAAGATGCAGGAACACGCACTGATGTACCAATTTTTGCATTTGGCAGGTTGTAAGCAACTTATAATGCATTTGCAGGTGGCCCTCGATAGGGGTGGCGAGATGAACCACGCCAAAAATCATTGAAGTGTTAATTGGCTGGATGGGCTGACCGCAACTGAATGGAAAAGTGTGTATGGAAAGGTCAAACGTGTCACTCAAAGCTAGATTTAAAATAATCCAATTTAGTATTCTGCATAGAACATACATGACCGTCAGAAAACGGTAAAATATACCAGGCGAGTCCAACAGCATATGGTAGATGTGATCTACGTTTGGCTGACTTTTTACACATGACATGGTTCAGCCAGTCACGAGTGGACTTTTACTGAGCAGTACTTAGAGCTTTACGGCATATAGTACAAATAGTCCTAGAGGGGATTATACAACTGTGTTTACTAGAAAACATTGCTATATCAGAAGACACTAAAAAATTTAAGCGCAAATGGTGCTCTTGTGCGTGGTACTATTAAGACACAAGATAGACATACTGTGGACTGCATCCAAAGCGCCAGAGAAGAGATAGTGGCAGAAAGACTTACTGGAATAGGCACTCGCTGCCAAACATAATAGACACATCCAAAGAGATAATTATGTAATAGAGTGCTTGGTAACATGGTGTGGGAAATTATTACCAAAATTATGGACACCCCACTAAAAGCCGTACCTAAATTATGAATGCAACCTGAGGGACAATTTAGTGGAGTTACATGTATGGTTGAAAGTACTGTGTAGTTTCAGTCAACGATCCGCTCAATAACAATTGTGATCATCATCATCAGCACAAGCTTTATTCGGTTACATGACCGTTAAAGCATCATCAAATACAATCAAGATAAATTATAATCAAGGAAGTATATATCAAAAATATAACATTATAAACATCTAATTAAAATGTAATCATGGACATAAAAATTGTTTAAAATACTGCACACTTAAAATAATTCATAAGAACTACCATTTAAAAAACAACTTCGTATGTACCATGCAGCAACAAGGAACTTGCTAACTGCCACAGTCAAAAATTTAGAAGTATCACTTCTTAAAATCCTCATTGCTGTACAACACTGAGTCACACCCAAGGCAGGGCAGGTTGTGCGGATCCATTTTGATTGAGGTGTAAAATAAGCGGGACAAAAGAACATAAAGTGCTCCACCGTTTGAGCTACCATGACATACAGGACACAGGTCAAAAGAAGGAACAGACCCCCATCTACTTGTCAAGGAAAACAGAAGATTCCCAAATCGAAAACATGCGTACGTCTTCCCCTGCAGGTCTGATATAAGGTCCAAAGATGGTTCAAACTGAGAAATCAGCTTAAAGTCCATAAAAGAGTTAGTCAAACGACCATTAGAATTACTACGAATTAACTCCGTTCTTACGTAGGACCAATATGTTGTTTTCAAGACAGAACTGACTTTTTTCCAAGCTTTGAGGATTTTCCCCAAAACTTGTCAGTCCCAGAATGTGAAACCAGTTTGATCCATGGAATGGAGGTGGCATTGGGTCTCTTCAAAAGATCACAAAAGGAGTCCCTGTATATAACAAGTTTGGGAACCGTCCAAACCCCAAATCCAAAAACGATGGTATTAACGGTGTACTCCGCAGGCAAGCAATTAAAGCCCTAGCAAAATTATTTTCTCCCACAGACAATTTTTTTACAATCAGAGAATCCCCATACTTCAGCACCATAGGCAGCCGCTCCCTGCGCCTTAGGCAAATAAATTTTAATGGCAGGAGAAACGGCTTTAAATACAGAACTTTTATAGAAGCGCAGGATGAACGAGTTACTTACCTTCGGTAACGACTTTTCTGGTGGATAAATTAGCTACCTGTGGATTCCTCACCTAATGAATACTCCCATGGCGCCAGCATTCGACGGAAATCTTCTTCCTAGCTTCTGCACATCGACGAGGACGTCACTCTAGCCCACGCAACGCCGTCTGACTTCATACAGGCAATAAGAGGTCCTCGCCGACGTCAGTACCAACATTTTTTACGTGCATGAGAATAATAACCCAATGCAATGAAAGAGCAAGGCAACATCCCATAACATTGTAAATCACACAACATTGCAATAAAATGGCTGTAGATTTAATATAACTCTTTTTTCTTTTTTTTTTATAAAATCAAACAAACAAATATATGCAAATCATGTATATACACAAAGATATATACATATATATACATATATACAAGTATCCATATATACAAAATCTATTGCAACCTTGAAGACCAAGAGGAGCGCACTCAAGGATTACTTGGTAAGACCAGAAAGGCAACAGGGAGGCGGGTGGGACCGTGAGGAATCCACAGGTAGCTAATGTATCCACCAGAAAAGTAGTTACCGAAGGTAAGTAACTCGTTCTTCTGATGGATACAACTACCTGTGGATTCCTCACCTAATGAATAGAGTCCCAAAGCAGTACCACGCCCGGTGGTGGGTGCCGAAATGGTCAAACCAAGAAATCCTGCACCACTGACCGTGCAAAATGGCAGTCCCTTCTGACCTCAGAGTCCAAACAGTAATGTTTCGCAAAAGTGTGAAGGGACGACCAAGTTGCGGCCTTGCAGATGTCGACCACAGGAACACCTCTGGCCAAGGCCGAAGTGGCCGACTTAGCTCTGGTGGAATGAGCTCTAATGCCATCAGGAGGATCCTTCTTTGCCAAAGAGTAACAGATTTTAATGCAAAGAACAACCCACCTGGAGAGTGTTCTCTTGTGGACTGCCTTTCCTCTCCTCTTGCCCACGTATCCGATGAACAGCTGATCCTCCAGCCTGAAATCCTTCGTTCTATCAATGAAGAAGCTTAACGCCCTCTTTGGGTCCAAGCGATGTAGTCTCTCTTCCTCCTTAGAAGGATGAGGCGGAGGATAGAACGTGGAAAAAGTAATTGTCTGGGCCAAATGGAAAGGTGAAACAACCTTCGGGAGGAAAGCAGCCTTGGTCCTCAACACCACCTTATCCCCATAAAAAGTTGTATAAGGGGGTTTTACCGATAAGGCTTGCAACTCACTCACTCTCCTTGCAGATGTTATAGCCACCAGGAAGACTGTTTTAATAACTAAATACCTTAAGGGGCAAGAATGCATAGGCTCAAAAGGGGACCCCATAAGGAAAGTAAGGACCAAGGACAAATCCCATTGAGGCATAACGAATGGTTTTGGAGGATATTTATTTAGAAGACCTTTCAAGAATCTGAGAACAATAGGGGACTTAAATAACGATGGTTGGTCTGGAAGACAAATGAAGGCTGACAGGGCAGACAAATAACCTTTAATGGTAGCCACTGCACAACCTTTCTGCGTTAGAGACAGAGCAAAAGACAAAACATCTGACAGATGAGCATGTAAGGGATCAATCTGTCTCTCTCCACACCACATAACAAATTTAGACCACCTATTAGCGTAGATAGATTTAGTGGAGTGTCGCCTGGCCGCTAATATAACATCCACTACATCAGGTGGGAGAGAGAAGGAACTCAGGTTGCCCCGTTCAATCTCCAGGCATGTAGGTGTAGACTCTGGAGGTTGGGGTGTAAAACCTGCCCCTGCGACTGCGAGAGGAGGTCTGCCCTGAGAGGGAGACGGAGCGGAGGGCACAGCGAGAGTTTGAGAAGGTCGGAGTACCACACCCTCCTTGGCCAATCCGGAGCTATTAAGATGACTTGGGCCCGGTCTTGTCGAATCTTCCTCAACACTCGAGGAATCAAGGGTATGGGGGGAAACGCGTAAAGCAACTGGTCGCACCAGGTTATCTGAAACGCGTCCCCCAATGCTCCCTGCACCGGATACTGGAGGCTGCAGAATAACGCACAATGCGCGTTCTCCAGAGTGGCTAACAGATCTATCTGAGGAAACCCCCACATCTGGAAGATTAAACAGACTTGACCTGGATGGAGACGCCACTCGTGGTCGGCCGTGAATTGGCGACTGAGACTGTCCGCACGTACATTCAAGACCCCGGCCAGATGATTTGCTACCAAGCAAATCTGATGGTCCTTTGCCCAGGACCATAGTCGAAGAGCTTCTCTGCAGAGAAGGTACGACCCTACTCCTCCCTGTTTATGTACCACATCGTGGTAGTATTGTCCGTCAGGACCTGTACCGACTGACCACGAAGGGAAGGGAGGAAGGCCTTGAGAGCCAGACGTACAGCCGTAACTCTAACAGATTGATATGAAACATCTGTTCCTCTGGAGACCAAAGTCCTTTGATCTCCAGATCCCCCAGATGAGCTCCCCACCCTAGAGTGGAAGCATCCGTAAGACCGTGGCCACTGGTGGCGACTGCGCGAACGGCTTTCCTTGTGAAAGATTGTTGCTCGCAATCCACCACTTCAAGTCCACAGCAGCATCTCTGGAGATCTTGACCACACCTTCTAGATCTCCTTTGTGTTGAGACCACTGCCTTCGGAGGCACCACTGAAGAGCCCTCATGTCCCAGCGAGCATGCGTGACCAACAGTATGCAGGAGGCAAACAGACCGAGCAGACGAAGGACCTTGAGGACTGTACCTACTGCTCCATTTCGAAACATTGGAACCAATTCCTGAATATCTTGAATCCGCTGAGGCGGAGGAAAGGCTCGATTCAATGTTGTATCAGTACTGCCCCTATGAACAGGAGGCGCTGAGAGGGCTCCAGGTGAGATTTGGGCACGTTCACCGAAAAGCCCAGGTCGAACAACAACTGGGTTGTTGACTGCAGATGATGCGACACAAGCTCCGGAGACTTGGCTTTGATCAACCAGTCGTCCAAGTAAGGGAATACTGCTATCCCCTTCCTTCTGAGCTCTGCCGCAACCACCGACATCACCTTCGTGAAAACTCAAGGTGCTGAAGTAAGACCAAACGGGAGGACCGCAAACTGATAGTGCTGCGACCCTACCACAAACCGGAGATACTTCCTGTGCGACTTGAGTATCGGGATATGAAAATAAGCATCCTGCAAGTCGACAGACACCATCCAATCTTCTTTGTTCAACGCCAAAAGCACCTGTGCTAGGGTCAGCATCTTGAACTTTTCCTGTTTGAGGAACCAATTCAAGATCCTCAGATCCAGGATCGGTCTCAACCGACCATCCTTCTTGGGAATCAGGAAGTACCTTGAGTAACAACCTCGACCCCTTTCCTGCTCTGGGACCACCTCCACCGCGCCCTTTGAAAGGAGGACTTGAACCTCCTGTTCTAGCAACAGGAGGTGTTCTTCTGAACAATAAGATGGGCGGGGCGGGATGGGGGGCGGAAACTCCCGAAAGGGAAGGGTGTAGCCTTTTCCCACAATACTGATAACCCAAGTGTCCGTTGTAATAGTCTCCCACTTGTGGAGAAAATGCCGTAACCTTCCCCCTACAGGAGAGGAGTGAGTGGGAAATGGTGGAAGCCTAAGGCTGCTTTCCCAGCTGCACCCCTCCAGAGGAAGAGGCAGAGTGCCGTTGAGAGGCTCCTCTGGTGCGGGCCCTACCTCTCCCTCTAAATGATCTATAGGGGTGGGAAGAGGCAGGTTGCTGGAATCTCCCCCAAAAGGAAGAGGCGGAAGAGCCACGCCCAAATCCACGAAACCTCCTGAAAAACCTGGAAGAGGCAGAGGAAGAAGGATCTTGCAGCCCTAACGATTTGGCTGTGGCCCTGCTCTCTTTAAATCACTCCAAGGCCGAATCTGCCTTGGCTCCAAACAGTTTGTCCCCATCAAACGGGAGGTCCAATAGGGTCGACTGCACGTCCGCAGAAAACCCTGAATTACGGAGCCAGGCCTGTCTCCTTGCCACCACAGCCGTGCCCATCGCCCTAGCCACCGAGTCGGTCGTGTCCATCCCAGACTGTATAATCTGGGTTGCGGCAGCCTGGGCGTCCGAGACAACATCCAAGAGTCCCTGGGGAAGCTCCGTAAATGAAGATGAAATATCGTCCATAAGAGCATGGATGTATCTCCCCAGAAAGCAAGTTGCGTTGGTGGCCTTCAACGCCAAACTGCAAGATGAAAATATTTTCTTGGATTGTGCATCCAGCTTTTTGGAGTCCCTGTCTCCAGGTACCGTCGGGAAAGATCCAGGCGCTGACTTCGATGAACAGGAGGCTTGCACCACCAAGCTCTCCGGCGTAGGGTGTCTAGAAAGAAAGCCAGGGTCAGATGGTGCAGCTCGATATCTCCTGGCCACAGCCCTATGAACCGCCGAGGAAGATACTGGCTTCTTCCACACCTCTAACACCGGATCAAGCAAAGCCTCATTAAACGGCAAGAGAGGCTCCGCTGCAGCAGAGGCCGGATGCAGTACCTCCGTCAATAAATTCTGCTTCGCCTCTGCCACCGGCAAAGGCAGGTCCAGAAAGTTAGCTGCCTTCCTTACCACAGCGTGAAAGGTAGCAGCCTCCTCCGTATACTACCCTGGAGATGAAAGGTCCCACTCAGGGGAAGTATCCAGCCCACTGGCCGTATCCAGACCATGCAGTCCATCACCAGAGTCCTCAACCTCTCCTTCCTCCAGGACTCGTTGGTACTCCTGCTCTTCCAAAAGACGGAGAGCACGCCTCCTCGAATGTAGCCTCTGCTCGATACGCGGAGTCGACATGGCCTCCGCCGAAGATCGGCGCCGATCTCCAGAAGTGTCCGGCGCCGATGAAGGAGCAGGACGAAGAGATCTTGGAGCCGATGGACCCACCGGAGTCACAGGACGAAATCCTGACGTCGACGGGATGGAAACCTCCGGGGACAATCCCTCTGAAGCCACCGGCGCCGACACCGGCGCCGAGCCCACATTCCCAAAAGGGAGAAAGGGCATAAAGGGTGCCGGCCGTAGAGGCGCAGGATCACCCAATGAAAAGGCCAAAGGCCCCGAAGGACCAGCCGGAGCACCTCCTGGAGCCATCTGTTGAAAGATGGTATACATCGCATTCAGAAATGCGGTACTATCTGCTCCAGGGGTGGGAAAAGCCGGATACTGGGGTGCCTGGATCGAAGGCGACCCCGACCTCGACGTCTGCGACACCGGAGACCACACAAGAGGCTGCATCACCTCAATCACAGACGCCTGTCCAGGCGAAGTCGGTGACGCCGGAGAGGGCAACGGCGTCGATGGATGCGGCGTGACCGTGGGACTGACCTCCCAAGTCCTCCGACGCCGAGCCGAAGGCGACCTCGAATGAGTCTCCTTGCTGGAATGACGCCGTGAATCTCTACGGCGCAGGGAGTCTCTATGACGCCGATGAGACCTTGGCGAAGAAGACTTTTTGTGATGTTTTTCCTTTCTCTTCGACTTCGCCATGAATAGTTTAGCCTCACGTTCTTTGAGGGCCTTCGGATTCATGTGCTGACATGAATCGCAAGTCGCGACGTCGTGGTCGGAGCTCAAACACCATAGACAGTCGGAGTGAGGATCTGTAATGGACATCTTGCCCCCACACTCTCGACAGGGCTTGAAACCTGACTTTCTCTGAGACATTATTACCGCAGAGAAGAACTATGCAGCAGAAAATACACTGTAATTACGAAAGTAACAGTAGCTCCCTCGAAGATAACCGTTTCGAATGCACGGAAAAAAGGGAACTGACGTCGGCGAGGACCTCTTATTGCCTGTATGACGTCAGACGGCGTCGCGTGGGCTAGAGTGACGTCCTCGTCGACGTGCAGAAGCTAGGAAGAAGATTTCCGTCGAATGCTGGCGCCATGGGAGTATTCATTAGGTGAGGAATCCACAGGTAGTTGTGTCCATCAGAAAGCAGCTGCTCTATTCTGAAGAAGCCCCCCACACTTCCCAATCTGATCCTCCCAAAGCAAATTACTTGATATCCTCACGCCTAAGTAATCAATTGAATTAACCCGGGTCACTATAGACCCATCCAGGCCAATGGTGCATCTGCCACGAAAACCTTGGCCAAACACCATTAACCTGGTTTTATCAACATTCAACTCTAAACCGTAATCCAAACAAAAAGATTTAAATTGATCTACAAGAATTTGGAGACCCATCGGAGTCTTAGAAATTAAAAGTGAATCATCGGCAAAGAGTAAAATGGGTATCTTTTGGAATTTCAAAGTTGGGGCATCATTTTGACAAGAGAGCAGTATAGGCAAAACCTCGTTGATGAAGAGTAAATAAAAACGGGGCCATAACACAGCCTTGGCGTACACCCCTCGGGGTAGGGATTTTATCTGTCAACTCTCCATGATCTCCCCACCTCACCTGTGCATAAGTATTCTCATGTAGCCGCCTCAGGAGATCAACTATATTGAGTGGGATTTTTAACCTAAGCAGTACTTCCCATAACTTCTTCCTCGGGACCAGATCAAAAGCTGATTGTAGGTCCACAAAGACAACATGTAGGGGTTGTTTGGCAAAGACTACATACTTCCAATACAGAAGCGCCAATCTGAATACCTGGTCCAATGTGCTGGTTTTAGGGCAGAAGCCCGCCTGCAAAGGAGAAACGACCTGATGTGCATGTGCCCAATTCATCAGTCTAGCCCAAAGTTGTTTCGCCATTTTTTTTTGTTTGTAAATTAGCAATAAGTCTGATAGGTCTATAATTAACAGGCAGATTAGCATTCCCTTTTTTTTTATAAATTGGAATAATTTCCGCACCTTTCCAGGTACTCTGAATTGCACCCCCTGCAGCAATTTTATTTGAAAGCAGATTTATATACCAGGACCAAATAATCGGTTCCGATTTATATAAATCTCCAGGTATCTTGTCAGGTCCCGGAACCTTGCCTGATTTTAAGGAATTGATCGCATTTAATGTCTCCTCTAAGGAGAAGAAAATACAGTCTACTGGTATATGAATATCCTGGCCAGATGGATAAAAATACTCACTAGAAGTAACTGAGGGTGAAGGAGCTAGATCACAGCAACTGCTATTTGGTGGAGTCGGTGGAGCAGCATAAAGTTGGGTGAAGTGAGTAACCTAAGTCTCAGGTTGTATATGATTCCTGAAGCTGCACCTGTTCCCTCTGTTTTTTGATAATAATTACCAGAATAGCTTAATATTTTTTAATTTTGCTGCAGCAAGCAAGCCCTACCAAGCAGTCTCTTCCCATATCTTTTTCGCACGCGTTATCACCTTTTTATATATGCATCTAGTAGATCGAATCTCCCCTAAAGAACCATGCATAATTGCAGTTTTTAACGCCAACTTAGCCTTTGCACAATCCTTGTTAAACCATACATTAGTAACTGCCGTATTAGAAACGAAAGAGTTGGACGAGATATTTTTGTTAAAAAAAAACTCTGCATCTTCTTCAGCAATGACTCATGAATATTAAGGATGGGGATATTGCTGACATCGTATTCTTCATAATCTACTATCTCATCAATAAAGGCCATATAAATCCCAGTTATTAGAAAGGGGTTGGACATTACCTTTGGCCAACAAACTATAATGTGGTTATTGCTCAGCAAGGGAGCAGGGACCACTGTTCATTGAATAAGTGAGGATCTCCTGAATGCATCTCCACTCAAGGTAAGAAGTAAAGGATTATGGTCGCTCTCACGAGGTTCCACCTTCATATCTTTCAATACAGGCCACAATCTAACATCCACTAGGAAGTAGTCAATAGTACTGGAGGAAATACCTCTCTTAAATGTGGGCACCATATCTAAATCTGAGGACGTACGTTCATTACAGGCCCTAAGTCCATATTTTAGACAAATTGGCCAGCTGAGAGGCCACACAAGAGCAGATACATTGGCTTGTATCCGTTAGTTGCAGGATTCCCCACAATTAATCTTCTTCATCAGTTAACCCAGTAATCAAAATAGAGGGTTCAAAGGTACAATTCAAATCACCTCCTATTATTAACAAGGTCAAAGGGTGTAAGGTATCCAAAAAATTCAAACAATTGACATAATGTCTGGGACTCAATGCCACGAGATACCGAACGGGCATAAACATTAAAACAATCTTTAAACCCTGATGGAATGCAAGTTGGACTACCGATCATGTCCACTGAATCTATTTTTAATAGCAAATGATCACAATATAATGTCTTATTTAATAACATCAATAAACCCCCTTTTGCACGACCTAAACCCTTCTCTGGTGGTTGGGCAGGAATGCTGTATGAGGTAAAACCTTGTATATAAATATGTTCCTCAGGCAGGTTTCTTGGAAGAAACAAACATCCTGGCAATTAAGATAGGTAGTCCACTCTATATCGCCCAATTTCTTTCCTAGTCCCGCTAGGTTCCATGACATTAGCAATAACTTAGCTTTGGACGACTCAGAACCAGCAGAAAGGATAACAGTTCCCTCAGAGTGTATAACCCCATTAGATGCCCTAAGGGCATTTCCTGTGTGACATTTAGTCATCCAGTAACTATCGGTATAGAAGGGGTTTTCAGTTCTACTTGTGATTGACAACCTAAAGTAAAAGTAGAATTTCTCGTAGAACCAGAATCAGGAAGCTGAGAAACAAGGCTAATACCAATCCCTCTCAGAGGCTTTAAATAATGTGCACATGCTTCGAAGTCTATTAATTGCTTCACCAGAGCCCTATTGGATAGACAGAGTGAAGTAAAATCATAATTTGACCCCACAGCGCTGTGCCTTTCTACCATGAGAATGTCAGAGCGAATAACTGAAAGACAATTGTGACGAGTTCGTAGCCAATGAATAGCTTTGTTGGTCAAAGACTCTTCATTCTCAAAGGCATCTGGCAATAACTTAGGCCCATCAATCATATGTATTGTACGATCTTTGTATCCCAGACCCAACCTTTGAACTTGCTGGGGTTTAGATTCAGTGTATGATTGGGAAGAGTGAGCAAGAGATGTAGAAGGATTAACCAACCTACCAGGAAGTAAACAGATACCCTCTTCCCTTGACCAGTCATTTATAGCACATGGTTGAACAGAAGCATGAACATGAGATCCCTGATGATACCTGGGATTAAGATCCTGGTTATGCTGCTGCCTAATACTTGCATGTACTGTCTGATTATCCCCTGTGCTGGATGTGGTTGGATTGTCTAGGGGCGAGGGCAAAGCTACCACCTTGGGGGAATTACCAGTTCCCTGTACAGACCTTAATGGAACAGTATTCCCAACATCTCTTTTCTCCCCAGAAGGCTGATGGCATCTACAACTATTTTTCTGAAGTATATTCTCCTTCATAAGTCCCATTAACAATAACATCATAGATTTTATTTCATCAAGTTTCTGAAGAACAGGAACTAAATCTATTACTTTATGGATGCGAGCCCTTGGACAAGAACTGGAGGAGAAGAGGTCCAAGTGTTAACATTGGCAACCACTCCTGCTACTGGATGTGTTGCAGAAGTAGACAAATCTTCATCCTCTGCCAAAAGTTTAAATCGATTTGCACGCAAAATGTTAGGAACCACCTTAACAACTGGACTTACTGGCAAAGGAAAGGTTCCAGGGCCCAAGTATAGCGCTCCCTTTGTCATGCTGAAGTTCCCGGATCTCTACCAGAATGTACCAGGGGAATATAAGGGGGACGACCCCCCCCCACCCCCCCCCCCAGGGCATGAGGTTCCTTAGTCGTGGGTAATATCATCAGACATCCCAGTAGCTTGAGTCCTCTTACTCTTAGTAAACATTTCTGGTATTTTTTCCTTCTTGGACACTTGACTAGTAGTACGTGACAAATGAGAATTACTTCGCAATATAGCCTCAACCTCTTCGAATAATAAATCAATAGCATGAAGAGGGTTCCGATCTGTAATAGTTCCAGTGCCAGCTTGGTTATTTGACCTGGTTTTCACTTTCTTAACGCCACTCAAGGGGACAACAGTATCTGTGGCTTTCCGTTTCCCCATCTCAGGCTACTAATGTAGTAAAATATATAATTCCTCCTTACTTACTATTTTCCAGCAGGGATTAAAGCCGGAATGTGGTAAAGGAGCCTGGGTGATGAAGTCCCACCCCGGGCTCTAAGATTCAAGGCTTCTAGTCAGCTGGCAGAGTCCCCGTCCCAGCGCAGCGTGAAGTGCGCGTTCAAATTTAAAGCCGGAATGTGGTGAAGGAGCCTGGGGATGAAGTCCACCCCGGGCTTTAAGATTCAAGGTTTCTAGTCAGCTGGCAGCGTCCCCGTATCCCGCAATTGTGATCTATTTTGATTGTGTAGTTCAAAAGTGCAATTTGGTTGCCATGTCATGGATTTACTCTAGGGTAGAGAAAAACAAGAACAGAAAATACCTGGTACTAATGGCTGTAATGAGAAGCCACTAGGAGGCAAGAGTGCACAAATTAGATCGAAGGAGGTCAGAGAAGGGATGCAAGATGGTGGGCGGCAGGGGTGGTGATGAGCAGCATACAGGAAGGAGTGAAGATTGAACAGGAGGAGCACAAGAGAGTGGAAGGCAGAGAGGAAGGAAGGTGGGAGAAACAAACAAGAGTGAATGATCGTCAAGGGCGTCAAGGTTCGCAATGGGGAAGAAAAGGGGCAGGTGAAGGATACCAGAGGTAAGAGTAAGGGGAAAAAAAGGAGTGCATAGTGAAAGGAGAGAGAGGCCGAAGAGAAAAAAACACTTGATACACAGAAGAGGACTAAGAGGGCCACTGATGTAGAGGAGGGCCTTAAATAGTTCAATGTAAGCACCTGAGTGGCGGGGAAGCATACATCACAACACTCAATAGCATTAGTTGAAATATAAATGCTCCATTAGCTAAGCCAAGATGTGATTAATAAAGCATCAAGTCATGGTGAAAAGAAATTGATTGAAGTAAGCCAATGGTTGGAAGGAGCCTCCCAAAGCCCAAATTTTGTATATTGTTAGCAAGAGGTCAAAATGTGACTGCTGAGCGGTAAAAAAAAAAATCAGACCTAAAAAGATGAAAAAGAAAGCATGTTACTACCTGAATATGGCATCCATAGGTTAGCAATAAACATTTTAAATTAAAAACAAAAACAAAACAAAACAAAAACTTTGCACATCATTTTAACAGCAACATGTTTATTTGAAGCAATCTGGCCTGCCAATGAAGATCCTATGAGCATTGAAATGCAATGGTACTTCATGGGCCTCTCCTCAATGTTGAGGGCTGGTATTCCTACATATGTTGAGTTAAAAATACATTTTCACTTTAGAAAACTACAGAGTATGTATGTGTGTGTGTGTGTATGTATATATGATATTTCTATAGCTTGATCATAGCTAAAAGGCAGCGGAGTGCTATACGTGGTCAAAGACTAGCATAAAGTCAGTGAGTAATAGGAGAGGAAATAAGGTTATGGACTGGTAACATGTGATGTGAGAGTAAGAAATCATCAGGAAAACACTACTACTTATCAATAAACCCCATACTAAGCATATCCCTGACAAAAGTACATGGTTTCCGCGGAAGAACAATAAGGGAAACAGAGACTTATACCAATACTGAAAAGGCTAAAACACAAATGTTAGGAGAAGCATGAAATATATACCACACAGAAGAGACTAGAGAATAACAGGAACAGATAAAAGGGCAGAACACTATTCTGGCATAATACTCAAAGGCCTGGAAAAAATTACTGAAGGACTGCCACTGTGCTGCATGCTGAACAGCAGTGGTCCCAGGCACTCAAACAGCTCTGTTTTTCTCTGCTAGGATGAATGCCCAGAAGGAAATCAAGGCTGCTATTCATTTGTTGAACCCATTTTTTAAAATCCCAGATACTGATAGGTTTAACTGGCTGTAGACAGGCCTATTGTTCCCAATACTCAACATACATAGATTAGGCTTTGGTTCAGCCCCTTGCTTATGAGTGTGTGACCTGTGGTCTATCTCAGATGCAGCACACGCTAGTAATGCTATGAAGATGACGAAGAAGAAAGGGGCCATGGCTTGGGCAGGTCACTCACTGCCATCGAAGCAAAAATTATGAGGAGGAGGGTATCAATAGGGAAAATAGGCAGCAGAGGTGATGAGTGAGGAAGCAGAGTTATCAGGGTGGTGGAAGCAGAGATGAAGAGAAAAGAGCAGCCTGGAAGAAGAGTACAACTGCTGGGTGTAGGAGGCTGGCCTGGCTTATAGTGGGTACCTTGTGGTACTTACACCCTGTGCCAGGTCCAGTTATCCCTTATTAGTAGAATAGAGGTGTTTCTAGCAGCCTAGGCTGATAGAAGGTAGCTATGGCAAAGCAGCTTAGGCTGAACTAGGAGACATGCAAAGCTCCTACTATGCCACTTATATCATATAGCACAATATCATAAGAACACACAATACTCAGAGTTACTAAAAAAATAAAGGTACTTTATTTTAGTGACAATTTGCCAAAAGTA
Source organism: Pleurodeles waltl (assembly GCF_031143425.1). NCBI lineage: Eukaryota > Metazoa > Chordata > Amphibia > Caudata > Salamandridae > Pleurodeles > Pleurodeles waltl. The sequence goes on along the minus strand of NC_090449.1, from coordinate 1,028,839,966 downwards.
TCTCAGAGGATACCCTCACTTAGGAGGTAAGTAATATACACAAATTATATGTACACAATCCCAAAACAGGTAAGTAACAGTAAGAAAAGTAGTACAAACAATGTAGAATCAAAATAGGATGCAATAGGTAGACATAGGTCTAGGGGCAACACAAACCATATACTCCAAAAGTGGAATACGAATCACGAATGGACCCCAGACCTATGGGAGATTGTAGAGGGTCGCTGGGACTGCAAGAAAACAGTAAGGGTGTCCAAAATACCCCACCCCAAGACCCTGAAAAGTAGGAGTACAATTACCCTACTACCCCAGAAAGACACAATAGTCATGATAGGGGATTCTGCAAGAACGACAAGCATCAGCAAAACACTGAAGACGTATTCCTGGACCTGAGGACCTGTAAAGGAAGGGGACCAAGTCCAAGAGTCACGAAAGTGTCCAGTGGGGGGCAGACACCCAGAAAACCCCGGATGAAGGTGTAAAAGGGTTGCCTCCGGGTGGAAGAAGCCAAAGATTCTGCAATAACGAAAAGGGCTAGGAACTTCTCCTTTCGATGGAAGATGTCCCTGGAGGTTGCAGAAGTGTTGCCAGGCAGAAATACCGCAAACAAGCCTAGCTAGCTGCAAGAGTCACGGTTAAGGATTTTGGGTGCCGCTGGGGACCAGGAAGGACCAGGATCTCGCCCCTTGGAGGAGGAGACAGAGGGGGCGCTCAGCAACTCGGAGAGCCCCCACAGGAGCAGGCAGCACCCGCAGAAGTACCGGAGCAGGCACTTAGAAAATCTGAGGACATTGGTCGACTCAGAGTCACAAAGGAGGGTCCCACGACGTTGGAGTCCAACTCTGCGAGTTGGGTAATGCAGGACGGAATGCTGGGGACCCAGGCTTGGCTGTGCACAAAGGAATCCTTGGAAAAGGGCACAGAAGCTGGAGCAGCTGCAAATCACGCAGTACACAGGTTTGCTGTCTGGCTTGGGGAGGCAAGGACTTACCTTCACCAAATTTGGACAGAAGGGCCACTGGACTGTGGGAGACATTTGGACCCAGTTCCTGTGTTCCAGGGACCACACTTGTCAGGATGAGAGGGGACCCAGAGGACCGGTGATGCCGAAGTTTGCTGCCTGTGTTGGCAGGGGGAAGATTCCATCGACCCACGGGATCATTCTTCTTGCCTTCCAGTGCAGGGTGAAGGCAGACAGCCCTCAGAGCATGCACCACCAGGAAACAGTCGAGAAAGCAGTCAGGATGAGGCGCTACAATGTTGCTGGTAGTCGTCTTGCTACTTTGTTGCGGTTTTGCAGGCGTCCTGGAGCAGTCAGCGGTCGATCCTTGGCAGAAGTCGAAGAGGGAAGTGCAGAGGAACTCTGGTGAGCTCTTGCATTCGTTATCTGAGAAATAGCCCAGAGGAGAGACCCTAAATAGCCAGAAAAGGAGGTTTGGTTACTAAGAAAGGAGGCTTGGCTACTGAAAGAGGTAAGCACCTATCAGGAGGGGTCTCTGACGTCACCTGCTGGCACTGGCCACTCAGAGCAGTCCACTGTGCCCCAACATCTCTGAATCCAAGATGGCAGAGGTCTGGGACACACTGGAGGAGCTCTGGGCACCTCCCCTGGGAGGTACTGGTCAGGAGAGTGGTCACCCCCCTTTCCTTTGTCCAATTTCACGCCAGAGCAGGGCTGGGGGATCCCTGAACCGGTGTAGACTGGCTTATGCAGAGATGGGCACCATCGGTGCCCATCAAAGCATTTCCAGAGGCTGGGGGAGGCTACTCCTCCCCAGCCCTTCACACCTATTTCCAAAGGGAGAGGGTGTAACACCCTCTTGCAGAGGAAATCCTTTGTTCTGCCTTCCTGGGACTGGGCTGCCCAGACCCCAGGGGGCAGAAACCTGTCTGAGGGGTTGGCAGCAGCTGCAGCGGAAACCCCGGAAAGGCAGTTTGGCAGTACCCGGGTTCTGTGCTAGAGACCCGGGGGATCATGTTACATAGCCATGTTCGGAGTTACCATTGTGACGCTACACATATGTAGTGACCTATGTGTAGTGCACACGTGTAATGGTGTCCCCGCACTCACAAAGTCTGGGGAATTTGCCCTGAACAATGTGGGGGCGCCTTGGTTAGTGCCAGGGTACCCACACACTAAGTAACTTGGCACCTAACCTTCACCAAGTGAGGGTAAGACATATAGGTAACTTATAAGTTACTTATGTGCAGTGAAAAATGGCTGTGAAATAACGTGGATGTTATTTCACTCAGGCTGCAGTGGCAGTACTGTGTAAGAATTGTCTGAGCTCCATATGGGTGGCAAAAGAAATGCTGCAGCCCATAGGGATCTCCTGGAACCCCAATACCCTGGGTACCTAGGTAACATATACAAAGGAATTATAAGGGTGTTCCAGTGTGCCAATGAGAATTGGTAAAATTGGTCACTAGAATGCAGTGGCAAATTTAAAGCAGAGAGAGAGAATAAACACTGAGGTTCTGGTTAGCAGAGCCTCAGTGATGCAGTTAGGCACCACACAGGGAACACATAAGCCACAAACTTATGAGCACTGGGGTCCTGGTTAGCAGGATCCCAGTGACACATATCAAACACACTGACAACATAGGGTTTTCACTATGAGCACTGGGCCCTGGCTAGCAGGATCCCAGTGAGACAGTAAAACACCCTGACATATGCTCACAACCAGGCCAAAACTGGGGGTAACAAGGCTAGAAAGAGGCTTCCTTCCTACACTGGGTCACGCAGTAAAATAACATTACAAACAAATAAAGCATAGCCATAATGCCAGTGTGACTAGACTACTACTTAAGTAGTGCACATCAGCGAAATGCCATGATCCGATACCAACCCAGATGGCTGAGGCTAATGCCTAAAGGCAGCTGACCCACAATAGCCGATGGCTGTAAGGTGCTGTCCAGAAGTCCCTTTCTGTATGTACATGTGGGTTATTCGGTGTGTAGTAGTGTGTTTTCTAACAACATGATTGCTTGCCAAACAGTCAAAGCTGTCTGTATGAAAGACCCAACAGGCATTTGCAATGCAATAGATTTTGCATTTTCTTGAGTTAGACCTATTGGCATTAGAAATTCAGAACTGGACATTTCTTGCCACATAAATTGGCAAGACCCTGTCTCATACTTTTGTCTTTTTCTGCCATGTTTTGATGGTCACAGGAGGCTACTGACATCAGAAATCACAAGCCCTTCAGGAGAGACGAGATGACTGCAAAAGCTGGAAAAGTATTTTCTTTTTATTTTAACATAATGAAGTCTTGCAAGCATTCTTGCCTGCATTTCAAGGGGCAGAGCAGCCTGAGAAGATTTATGGTTCCAATGAAGATAAGCAATGCACTGTGTGCGATATAATGAGTGCTGGCAGGGAGGGGCCCTGGAGAGAGACTCGAGATGCGATGCAAGGCTAAGCAAGTTTTACATCATTGCTTCTAGGTTTAGCTCCATTCTATCAAAAAGGGCATATTGTGGCTTTAATGAGCAGTGAGCTAAACGACCAGCGTGTCTTTTGTACTTATTTTAGGAGCCAGAGGTAAACGAGGACAGCACTGGAATAAAGCCAAAACAAATGTCAACGACAGGGGAGGAGATAGGAGGAACGGAATGCTGCAATAAAACGCAGGCAGCTACCAGCCTAAAAAACCCAAAATGAAAGGGAGCACCAAAGAAATACCAAAAATAGCCTGTCACAGCAAAAGATAAAGAAAAAGCGGAATAATACAGTAGTTGCTCACTGCTCTGAAACAGAAAAAGGAGGGTGGTAAGGCAGTACTAACCACTAGCGAGCAAGAATTTTCAAAGGACACTGCAACCAACAAATGAAATTGCTTTACACCATTAAAAGTATACACAAGGTCGATCGCTTACACTCAACCTAATAATAATTATACTCAAAGTATAGTTTTCTTACAAAACACCACACCTGGGCTATCTGCCAAGAGGCTCACAAACTGTGTGCAGCATCAATACAGTAAATAAGACACACAGCTGAATTAAAGTAACATAGATGCAGAGACCAGTTATGCTGAAAATATGCCTTTTTGCTCATTCCAGCATGTGCTAGAATATCGTGGCACATCCAAGACCTTCTGAAACCAATGTTACATTATCCAAACACGGCTGACAACAGGCTTTTAGTAAAACAGTTGTTCACAATGACATTCACTATACTCTTACTGCATTATTCAGCAAGTAACTCAACATTTAATAGAGCGCTACATTTGGTCTGAAATGAAGAGAAGTGCCGAAAAAGAGACAAACTTTCTGTCAGCAAGTTACCAAATGTTTTTCAAAATATTTCCTTGAAAACAGCACATGCAAGAATAGGTTATAAATCACAATAAAAGGCAATTGCGTAACAAGTATTGTTCTGATTTAAGGTACACCTAATCATCTCTTTAATTTGAGGGGGACTTGGAAATGAGTGACTATATAACCAAGGAAACACAAAGACTTACAGGCATGTTATAAACCGTAAAGGATACACTGTAAACAAAATCGTCGGATGTATGACTGAATGAAGTCAAAATGTTCATCTGTGTAGTCATGCTCTTTTTCCAAAATACTAATGGCATCACACTGTAGGGAGAAAATAAAGCATCAATCACAGTAACAAATTCATAGCTAATGAATTTAACACTATTATGTACAATACACTTTTTAAAGCTAGGATTATCTTCCAAGGTAAGACGTTTATGAAGGAATTCTGTATGTTCTTTTACAGGATACAAGCTTGACATCATTTACACAGATATGCTACATAATCAAAAAATATTTTTCATTTTGCTTTATCATACTTCGAGTACTGGTACACAAACACAGCAAACAAGGGCTTTGATGCACTGAACCCTTGGAGTCTGGTGATATCAAATACGTATTTCATCAATGGTACTCATAGCGGTTAAAGAAAGCAGCACCTGTACTAGTCACAAAACGTGTAGCATTATCTGTTTATTGGTCCTGTACGCACTACAGGCAAAGAAAACAAAGAAATGTATAATCTCAAATTAGGAGAACATTCACTCTTGGTTTGAAAGCATTGCTGAACACTAGCCTATTGACTGTGGACAAATTAATTTTGCAAAACCACATCTGAATTCAGCTTCTACCCCACAGTACCATGTCAACAGGGTCAGGTGGACTAATCGGTCTCCAACCTATAAGGGAACAAGGTTTGGTAGGCATGTTTGTCACAGATCGCCAGAGGGGCACTCAAAGTCCTAATGGTCTAGCTAGATATCACAGACCATGTCCCAAAGGGCACATGCATTTGCGCCATTAGCCAAACAATTTGTGAAACGCCAGGCTGGCAGGAGAAAACATGGTTACCAAAAGCATCCATTATTTTGGATTCTATATTTGGGGGATTGGATGGAAATTAAATAGGTTTACCTTACTGGTCTAAGCTTGTAATAGGGTGCTTGGTGAAAAAAAAAAAAAATCAGGATAACCAGGCAATGGCCTATGTCCCCTGGTCAACTGCCAGGCAAGCAAGAACATGATTTAAACCAGGCAGCCATCAACGTATCTATGACAGCACCATTAAACTGGAGCAATGGTTCAGATATTGCCGGCCCAGGCTAACAAATTTCTGTCAAGACAATTGTTTTAGTCTCAGTGGAGGGTAGCTGCAATTCCAGTATTTCAGCTACCCTTCAAACCACCACTGTAACCGAGGCACTTTCTTTTGTCGTTAGCCAATTCGTGAGTCAAGCTCTGTTTCAGGGAGGCATCAAGCCCAATACCATTTTGTAAATCAAGGTTTAAGGCAATAAAGCATCATCAGGTCAGAACCAAAAAAAGGAGAGCCAAAAAAATGGAGAGCCAAAAAAAAAAAAAAAATGGAGAGCCCCAAAAAAAAATGGAGAGCCAAAAAAATGGAGCCTGCGGCTGTTTGCAAACTGACCGAGGTGCTGGATTAGAGTCAGGCTGCTAGACAATTTTGTTGCGAGACATTAATTAAGCTGGAGCAGCTGTCGTTTCTGGATCAAACATTGGCGTCTGCTCTAGATCATTCCCCAGCACTGCTGGAATCAGTAGCAACATTGGGACAGCATAAACTGGTATAAATCTTGACAGCAGAGTGGAAGTCCATACCGGAGTCAGAACGGGCCCGGTAATGGGTCCCAAGGATGAAGACTGTGAGGGGGAGGCTTATCCAAAGATTTAGAGCTAGTCTTGTGCTATGCTAGGTACAACTTTGCCATCACGTTCTTGTATTGCATTCAGACGCTTTTCTTACAAAAAAAGTATTTCCCAGACCCCAAGCACCAAAGGGAAAAGTTGTGTTGCTTGAATTCAGTAATTGTCAGTGGGGAACTAGTTCCCTAGCATTTTGGAGCCATCAGAAGACTGACAAAGTATGCAAGTGGAGCTCCCGATATGTGTCGGAAGGCACAGAAAGAAAGGAAGTGACATCAGCATACAGGAGTGGTGCTTATTTGTGGCTCCTCTATGCCACTTTTGGGATGTTATGGAGGTAGCAGGAGCCACAGAACACTACTTATTGCAACACAGGAGTATTAAAACTAAATTTATCTCATCCAGTCTGGGGGATATTCAAAGGTCAGGTAATCCGCAGTTAGAAGTAGCCATGAGAATAGCTATTAGAAAAGAAACTTACATGAAGACCCCACTCTCTTAATTCTCAGAAGTGTGAGTAGTGTTGCAAAGGTGAGGTGAGGCCATCGGACGGCAAAATTCCTACAGGCGACAGACGTTAATGGGGAGGAGTTGGGGAGGGGGGTGGGTGCTTCAGGAGAGGGCGGATACCATGTTATGGGCTTCTTCGTTAGTAACTTTTACTATCAATTATATTTTTGGTGAGACGACACAAGACATCATTGTGACAAACTGGGATGTTGGTTGAGGTGGGTAAAACCCTACTCAAGCAACAGCTCTTGCCAGGGTGAACCGCAAAATCATTACATTAACCTTCGTTTAACCCTCTCGTAGATTAGCACAAAAGCAGTCAAGTTTAACTTTCAGGCAATGCGTAAGGTATATATGCAGCACTTATTCAGTACTAAAGGGAAAACACATTGAAAATGCCACACTTTTTTAGAAGAGTAAATTTTAATAAACTATCTGACTAAAAAGCATCAAAAAACAATTACAAACGAAGTTATGAACTTTTAAACTTTAATGTGAAAAATGGCACCTACAAGATCAACGTGGCACCGTTAAAGTTAATGCTGACTGCAATGAAGTGCAAAGTGGATTGGGCCAGGTCTCCACTAACCTTCAAACGTATAAGAAATTTGAAAAGAATGCCAGAGAAGGTCAAGTTCAGCAGGGCAAGGCACCCAGTGGTGTCCGAGGAGGAGGTGTTGTTGTCGAGGAGCCTCTGGTCAGAGTTACAGTGAAGTGTTCTTAGTCTGGACTTAGCCTCTTTATATTGAACCTGAAACCTCCTGCGGGACTAATGTACAGGATATAGCTGCAAGACGCTGCTGAACAGGATTTGATGCTGCAAAGAGGAACGTAGGCTGACCTGCAATGCAACTTGGGTGGATCAGCAAGCAGGTAGGTCCAGGGATCCTATTAGTTCTTAGGGCAATGTTTGGCAGAAAATGTTTTAAGTCCGAAGGTTTGCATTTGGGCTACCAGGGTACCTTTAGCATAATTTCAATGGGTCCAGGACTGGAGGGGAACCACTTGGGGGGGTTAACACTCACTCAGTCTGGGTTGAGGTGCAGGTTCAAGATGGTTGGAGTATTTTCTGGCCCTGAGGCTCTAATAAGGAGGCCAGTCTACTACCCCTTGGAGTTACTCTAGAAGTCTTGGGTTCAAGCAAGAAAGCAGTTCTCCAGTAGCAGGGCAGTCTACTGAGGGCACAGGGCTGGTGTCAGGCAGTATGGCAGTATTCTCAGAGTCCTTCCCCAGGTCCATAAGTGAACTGCAGAGTGTGTTGAGGAGCCCTATTTTTATACTTCATGCCCTGTAGGAAGTGGAGGAAACATCTGGAGATTACTCCCTACCTCCCGTAGAGTTGTCTAGAATTTTCTGCCTCTCTGCTCTGGCTCCAGTCCATCTGCAAGCACAATAGGCTTGTGTGAGGTTCTGTGTGTGTGAGCTGAAGCAGAAGGCTGTGTACAGCTCCACCCTGCTTCCGGTCTTGGATGGCCCAACCTGTCAACATCTAGTGACTTGTGTGGCTGTCCGTGAGGAATACACAAAGGCCAACTGCCAACTACTCCTAGTCATGTAACCCAGGAAACATCCTAATTGGTGCCTACAGCCTAAGAAAATGCCAAGTTTCTAAAACTCACATTTTCATAATTGTGACTTAAAATAAGAGTACCATTAAAAAGAATTTGAAATTGCAATCCACTAGATACCAAATATGGTATTTCTACCCACTTCCAAACAATAGTTATTACTTATTAAATGCAATAAGGTAACCCAATGGTATCCTTTAGTGGGAGAAAATAAAATGTGAGATTTCACTACCAGGGCATGTACAACTTAAACGTACATATCTAACCTTTTAATTACAATGCACCCTGCCCTATGAGATGTATAGGGCCTACATTAGGGATGACATATATAGAACAAACAAAATCACACAAAAAAAGGGGGAGGGAGTTTTAGCGAGAAGTTTATTTTGCCAAGCCGAATTGGCAGTTTAAAACCGCATACAGGCTATAATTGTAGGCTATATGCATGTTTTAAGGGGTCACGTGAGTGGTTGGCACAATAAGTGCTGCAGACTCACTAGTAGCATTTAATTTACCAGCCCTAGGTATATGGTATACCAATTTACTAGGAATGTGCAAGTAAATCAAGATTAAAGGAGAGAGCTCAAGCACTTTAGCATGGAATAGCAGTGTGAAAGTGCACAGAGTCCTAAGGCCAACAAAAACGAATTCAGCAAAACAGGAAGGGTGAAGGTGAGGAAGGGTGAAGGTAAATGTTTGGGAGGCCAAGTCCAACAATCAGTAACCTAACTTCTAAATGAGACTAGTATCATGGGAGAATCACAAATTCCAAGTATCAGCATAGAATGTCAATGGTCTAAAATCAGACAAGAAGCAGTGCTGCCACTTATTTGGAGAATAGCCGTGAAGCGGCTCTTCTACAGGAGACATCCTAGAAGATAATGGTATACTAAAGTGTTACATTGAGTTTCATCAGAGGTTGCAGGGGGGTTGCAAATCACCTGAATAAACACCGGCAAGCTAAACTTTGGTTTCAGGGACCCTCCATGGGCGAACAGGAACTCTGATGGATGTAGATGCCCTTCATTCAACAGTGAAAATAACTACAATCGCTATACAAGTTGGTTACTAAGACACTATCCGGAGCCACCCAGCTTAGAGGAGACTTAGTTCCATTATGGGCCCTATAATAGACTCTCAAACCTCCTGCATTACAGGAGCAAGCAGAAACTCACTACTCAGCAAATGAGCTGAGGCACTGGTGCTATGGGATCCCTGGCAGTACTGCCACCCAAAAAAGAAGGCATTTACCTTTTTCCTATAAGTCACTAATCCTTCATTAGACTTAATCACCTTGTTCCCAGTGGGTGGCAAGCAAAATGACCTTTACTCAAATACTGGCACCTGGCATTTCTGATCACTCCTTGTGTAGCTCATCATTGGCTCTGTTTAAGTGTGCCAAACAGGAGAACATGGATACTTAACGCATTGAGGCTGAGAGACAAGATCTATTGAGTTGCTCCAGCAAAATGTAGCGCACTACTTCCAAATGAACAAAGGCTTCTCTTTAGTTCAGGTGCGTTCTCTGGATGCATTCAAGGCTATAATTCTAGGTAGTCTCAAGACCAACATAAACAAGCATTGGCAGTGCCAACAGACATGGCCTTGGCAAGCTACATTTCTTTTTCAAAACATTTAATATGCATCAAAAAGTGTGCAACAAAAGAAAGTTTAAAAAAATGCCAACATCTAAAGGTGGCATGCATATTTTTGCTAAAAAAAACAACAACAAAAAACAAAAGGCTCTATTTGGCTGCAATATAGAGAAACAGCAGAGGATGAATGACAACTTATCTCCCATTTTCAAACACTCTGGCCCCCTGTGCTCCACAACCAGCAAGGTAAAGCATTTGATATAACTGGGCTTTGTAATACATAACTTTACTAGTTTAAATATCAAACGCGAAAAATAATATTCTCAGATCATTTCATGTACTAGTAAAAATTAATCAAGTGCAGAGAAAATATGAACTTTAAGGAAGTGGAAGTAGTACTGGTAAATACCTGTACTATTCTAGAGTCTTGTCAGATGAAAACTTGCATAAAATACAATGAATGGTCATTGTGACTAACATGAAGCACCTTCAAGACAAATACATTGAAGGTTAAAAAAGAGCCTTCATCAGTGGGTTAAGGATCAATATAACAAAGTTTGTGATGACATGCCAGTCCGTAAATTAATTGCTGAATGCTGTCATCCACTAGATTGTTTCCATCTAACCTAAAAGGAACTCAGAAATCAGTGCGAATATAAGGAACTATAGTCAGTTTTGGGAAGAAGAAAAAAAAAAACCTCAAAATGTAAATTCATCAAACCATTCTTTTGAAAAGAATTATGGGTAGTAAGAGGCACTCTGACTGAAAGAATCAGGAGAATCTTCCTAGATACACAGGTAAAATGACCCAGATGTGTCCACATTGACGCAGGATTTTACCATACTGTATGGACCTGCCCATAACTAGGGTATTACATCCCAATGGTTGAATAAGACTTGTGCCAACCTTTTGGCTTTGTTAATGCTTGTTCTGTTGATTGAGTGCGGTGCAGGGCCTTCAACAACAAAAAAAGAAAACAATGAATAAAAGCAAAAATATGTTTTGTGCCATACAGCATACATTGCCATAGCAGTCCCTAGCACTGAAGGGAGCTAATTTGTATGCAAATGTGTTCCTTGGGAAAAAAACATCAAAATCTACTCTGCAACCCTACGTCTAATCAATAACGACCGCCCCCCCTGCCCCAGCCCCCCACAACATTACATGACTGAAAGGAACTCCATGTCCATCGAAGAGTATACACATTTATTAAAATATTTTTTTCAAATTTCATTGCGTCATTCATTAATATACACCAGGACAGATTTTCACATTAATTTAAATAGTAACCAATCACTACTGGTAATTTCATTCAGGCTGATTTTCTTCAAATTTTCCTTTGGATACACAACATCTTAGTTATCTCATCCACCTCAGTTTCCAATCTCAAGACTTCTGAGTGGTAGGGTCCATGTGTAACATATCAAATCTTTGCATGCCAATGTAAACCTAACTGCAGTGTCCATCAAGTCTATAATAATCATCCTTGCCTTTCTATACACAAATGAGACCCAAATGTTTTAGCTACTCAAGCATCAGGAAATATTTACATCTAAATTACCAAATATAGGAGTTATCCTTTGACCTGGGTAATTAATGTCTCTGTTAATGCACATAAACCCTAGAGTTGTTAAACATCTGAAAAACTCATATATGGGGAGAGGGACTTCCAAGACAGGCAAGGGAACTATATCCATAGCTGCTGTTTTATTAATACTCTGACCACAGTTATCTTTTTCACACACATTATAAGATCCCACTTCTCACACCCTGGGGGTAAAATTTGGGCATTCTGAAATCTATTAGAGGATGACCAGAAACTGAGCAAATGTCATCTTGTATATCATCAAGATTCATGGTTTTCTACAAAGAAATGTATCAGCCATTTATCTTTGGGATTTTGAAGGTCTGTTAAGTTTGTGGCCAAGCACCAATTACAGATTGTCTGTCTTTCAAAGAATGAGTTCAGGATCTCTTAACAAGTTGTTGGCTGAAATGGTGTACTGTGGTTGTGTTGTCCATTTGGATTATAATTCTGTTCTTTGTCACAGTAGGTATAAATGCCATGAAAGTCTGGTGAACTAATCGGCTTCAATTTTTAGCACCACCACTTCAAAGACTGCTCAGTGGACAGTGAGTAGTTAGTCTTCCCAGGCGCCTTTTCATTGAGACCACTAAACAGTTAAAAATTGCTAAAGAAGCCTCTATTAGAGTCCAGCATTTGGAACACTGAAAATGCAGGAAGCCGTTGTCCCCAGAAGCAATAACATCGAGCAAGCCGTTGGAGAAGGCGTTTTAGGAATTTGAAGACATCTGAAAAATGACAGACATTCAGGACTCTGAAGGACACACGTCTCCTAGTCTTGGATTCATTGTTTACCGTTGGGAACTAGGGTTGATGTAGATTTTTGTAAGCTGGCATGAAGCCCTAGACATTATATAACGGCTGTATCAAAGCCTTGCACAGTTTTTACCACCAAGTACTGTTGAGATTTGAGTAAATGAAAATCTCCGTTTTTGAAGAAATACTGCCACTACTGCCATGCACCAAGAAACAGTCTGAGGTGCTGATTTCAGACTGAATTATTACAACTTCACACTGAAAGCAGGATTTGCCCAGGTGAACCTCAAAAACATTTTGTTTTCTTCCTACTGGAATTTGGAAATATGTATCCTCAGGTCCAAGGAACATATCCAGTCCCCTTTCCTAAGCTGAGGAAATAATTGCTCATAAGTCAGCATGTGAAATTTTCATTCTGCTATATTTGTTAGATGGATTGAGGTTCAGAACTGGTCTGAACATTCGCTTGGGATGTCAGAGTATCAAAGATATCTATAAAAGATGCCTTTTCCTTTCTGAGAAAAGAACAGGTTTTAGTGCTTGCTTTTGTGACAGTGTTGCAGCCTCTTCCCATAGTTAGTGCACATGTTTTGGCACAGGCATCTGAGAAATCAATAAAAGAACGGAGTGAGTCTCTGTTTTGGACTAACTGCAAACCCCACTTGTTAGTGGCATTTCAACAGTTTAAATGTTTCCATACGCTCACTCACACTGGAGAGGACATTGAAGCGAAAGAGGAATATTTGTCTGAAATGAGACTGCCTTTTCGGGGAAAAATAGTGCTGCTGTTGTAGCCATCTAGACCTGGAAAATCTCTAATGATCTGGAGGCTGTTAGCCTGGAGATCGAGATTGGTATGTCTATGAAGATGACTGAACTCCCGCCTTAGAAGGTAATGGCAGCCACGGTACCTAACTAACAACCCGGAAAACGTTTTCTTCTCTTTAAAGCCTACCGCTTTGAGAGGTTCCACCTCATTGCACATGTTGCATATCATCAATGTAGAATCAAAGCAGGACTAACCCAAGTCTTGCTCCGGTGGCCTGTATTTTTTATACAATCCTGGTATAACAATCTTGAAAGCAGCAGGAGAGAGGCTTTTCTTCGGCCAGCTTTGCAAAACCAGGAACCAACAGGAAGCAGATGTCTATGTGCCAAGTGTACGTACAATACCTCCATTATGTCTGAAATGACATTCTGTGAGACTTCAAATGGAGTGCTTAATTTTACCGCCCCCCCTCAGCAAAACATTCTGTTAAGTCTAAATATCATCTGTGAATCATGACCTTGTTGTAGGACCAGTCTGTGAAACAATCACATCGAACTGGAGAAGCAGTAGAGGAACTCTTCCTCTTGCCTGCGAGGGCGCTCCATAGGAGGAGGTTGAACATCGGTCTTGTTTCAAGAGAGAAGATCTGGAACATCTGGCAGCAGAGGCATCCATCTCATGGACGACATGGATGCATGTCTTTCAACTATGTGTGACCTTGGAGGAAGGTGCAGAGGCTGCTAAGGAACCTGCAATGGATATTCAGCTGGTATTTTTATGACCAGCGGCCTTGATGCCAAGTCCTGAGTCAGTGAGGTGGACTGGAGTCCAGCTGGAGAAGGACACCACAGTGTCGTCACAGAGCTCCTTGACCCCAAGTATGTCGACCGCGATATCCTTGACTTGAAGCAGTGCAAAGGGGGTGGGTTTTGGCTTTGAATGTTAGATGGTGAATGTCTCGTCTGCAAGTGCCTTGAACAGCCAACCCTAACGAACAAGTTACTTACCTTCGGTAACGCTTTTTCTGGTAGATACGCTAGATCTCCCAATGCGCCAGCATTCGCCGGAAAATCTTCTTCCCAGCTCTCCACGTCGACGAGGATGTCACAACTGCATGGCTCCACACGCGACTCCGTCTGAGGTCACTGTGACAATAAGAGATCCTCGCCGGCGTGCTGACGTCAGTTTCACCCATTTTAACGTGCCTTTGAGGCGAACAGGTGAAAACCAACCTCACGATGGCTCAAATGCATACATATATAAACCCATACTGATGTAACACAATTACAATCATTTATATATAAAATTATCAAAACATATATACACTTGTAATACAGAAGTCTTGGTATGACAACACAGGCAATGGGGAGGAGGGTGGGACGGCGAGGAATCCACAGCTAGTTAGTGTATCCACCAGAAAAAGCATTACCAACGGTAAGTAACTTGTCCTTCTGATGGATACAACTACCTGTGGATTCCTCACCTTATAAATAGTCCCAAAGCAGTACTGCACTCTGAGGTGGGTGACGGACGGGTCAAACCAAGAAATCCTGCAACACAGAACATGCAAAAAGGCCCTCCCTCCTAACTTCCGAGTCCAAGCAATAATGCTTCGCGAAAGTGTGGAGGGAAGCCTGAGTTGCTGCCTTGCAAATATCCACCACCGGAACACCTCTAGCCACGGCCGAAGTGGCACTTAGCCCTTGTAGAATGGGCTCTAATATCCTCAGGAGGAAACTTCTTTGCCAACGAGTAACAGATCTTAATGCAAAGAATGACCCACCTGGATAAAGTTATTTTATGGACCGCTCTGCCCTTCTTTCCTACATATCCAATGAAGAGTTGGTCCTCCAACTGAAAGTCCTTTGTTATCTCAATATAAAAACTGAGTGCCCTTCTGGGGTCCAGACGATGGAGTCTCTCTTCCTCCTTTGAAGGATGAGGAGGGGGGTAGAAAGATGGAAGGGTAATAGACTGCCCCATATGGAAAGGAGTGACAACTTTAGGGAGAAAAGCCACCCTGGTTTCCAGCACCACTTTCTCAGCAAAGAATGTAGTAAAGAGAGGTTTAACACTAAGGGCCTGAAGCTCACTCACATGCCTAGCAGACGTAATAGCTATCAGGAAAACTGGCTTAAGGACTAATAATCTTAAAAGGACAAGAATGCATGGGTTCAAACAGCTAACCCATTAAAAAAGTCAAAACCAGATTTAAATCCCACGGAGGCATAAGAAACGGAGTGGGAGGAAAGAGCAAGTTACTTACCTTCGGTAACGCTTTTTCTGGTGGATACACTGGCTAACTGGATTCCTCACCTAATGAATTATCCCCATGCGTAGCATTCGACGGAAACTTCTCTCTAGCTGTGCACGTCGGCGAGGACGTCACAATTGCCCAACTCCACGCGGCTCCGCCTGACGTCATTGTGGCAATAAGAGGCCCTCGCTGGCATGCTGACGTCAGTTTACGCTATTTGTGACGTGCCTTTGAGACGAATAGATAAACATCGATAATCCAAACACTCCATGACCATAAGTGTAGGAAGTTGGCTCTGTATGTACTATTTCAAAGTAAGAAATAGCATGCACAGAGTCCAAGGGTTCCCCTTAGAGATAAGATAGTGGCAAAAAGAGATAATTCTAATGCTCTATTTTGTGGTACTGTGGTCGAGCAGTAGGCTTATCAGAGGGTAGTGTTAAGCATTTGTTGTACATACACACAGTGTAAGGAAATGCCTCCTTGGCATGGTTACCCCCTGACTTTTTGCCTTTGCTGATGGCAAGTTATGATTTGAAAGTTTGCTGAGGCCTGCTAACCAGGCCCCAGCACCAGTGTTCTTTCCCTAAAACTGTACCTTTGTTTCCACAATTGGCACACCCTGGCATCCAGGTAAGCCCCTTGTAAATGGTACCCCTGGTACCAACACCCTGATGCCAGGGAAGGTCTCTAAGGGCTGCAGCATGTCTTATGCCACCCTGGGGACCCCTCACTCAGCACAGACACACTGCTTGCCAGCTTGTGTGTGCTGGTGGGGAGAAAATGACAAAGTCGACAAGGCACTCCCCTCAGGGTGCCATACCAACCTCACACTGCCTATGGCATAGATAAGTCACCCCTCTAGCAGGCCTTACAGCCCTATGACAGGGTGCACTATACCACAGGCAGCATTTTGTGTGCATGGCACCCTGAGGGGAATGCCATGTCGACTTTGCCATTTTCTTCCCACCAACACACACAATCTGCATGGCAGTGTGCATGTGTTAGTTGAGGGGTCCCTTAGGGTGGCACAACATATGCTGCAGTCCTTAGGGACCTTCCCTGGTCACAGGGCCCTTGGTACCACTAGTACCCTTTACAAGGGACTTATCTGTGTGCCAGGGGTGTGCCAATTGTGGAAACAAAGGTACAGTTTTAGGTGAAAGAACACTGGTGCTGGGGCCTGGTTAGCAGGGTCCCAGCACACTTCTCAGTCAAGTCAGCCTCAGTATCAGGCAAAAAGTGGGGGGTAACTACAACGGGGAGCCATTTCCTTACAATAAGCAATAAACCTTTATAGAAAACGCAAACGTCCATAACAGAAACAACACCAATAGTCCTCCGTAAAAGATGTACACCATCATGAACAAATTTGAAAACTTACAAATAACCTGAAATGCAACTATGTATGTATGCACATATATACAAATATACAAAATTAAAACACAGAAATGCACACCCAAGGCGATCCCGGTATGACCAGACAGACAACGGGGAGGCGGGAGGGACCGTGAGGAATCCACAGGTAGCCAGTGTATCCACCAGAAAAAGCGTTACCGAAGGTAAGTAACTTGCTCTTCTGATGGATACAGCTACCTGTGGATTCCTCACCTAATGAATAGAGTCCCAAAGCAGTACCACCTCGGAGGAGGGTGTCTGTCTGGTCACACCAGGAACTCCTGCAGCACAGACCGCGCAAAATGGCCATCCATCCGCACCTCTGAATCCAGGCAATAATGCTTTACAAAGGTGTGGAGGGAAGACCAAGTCGCGGCCTTACAAATGTCCACCACCGGAACACCTCTGGCCAGAGCCGATGAGGTTGACTTGGCCCTGGTGGAATGGGCCCTGATCCCCTCAGGAGGATCCCTCTTCGCCAATGAGTAACATATTTTAATACAAAGAACGACCCACCTGGACAGCGTTCGCTTGTGGATGGCCTTTCCCTTCCTCTTCCCCACGTATCCAATAAAGAGTTGGTCATCCAAGTGGAACTCTCTCGTCCTATCAATGTAAAAGCTGAGAGCCCTCCTGGGGTCCAGACGATGGAGTCTTTCCTCCTCCTTAGATGGATGCGGAGGAGAGTAGAATGTTGAGAAAGTGATGGATTGTCCCAAGTGAAACGGAGACACTACCTTGGGGAAGAAAGCCGCCCTGGTCCTCAAAACCACCTTGTCTTTATGAAAAGTCGTAAACGGCGGATGAACAGAAAGGGCCTGGAGCTCACTTACACGTCTAGCCGACGTGATGGCTGTCAGAAACACAGTTTTTAAAATCAAATACCTCAAGGGACAAGAATGAAGTGGCTCAAAGGGAGAGCCCATCAAAAAAGTCAACACCAGATTCAAGTCTCACTGGGGCATGATAAAAGGAGTGGGAGGAAACCTATTAGTAAGCCCCTTCAAAAATCTTAATACTAAAGGGGATTTGAACAGAGAGGGTTGATCAGGAAGACATAAGAAGGCTGATAGGGCCGAAAGATAACCTTTAACAGTGGTCACAGAACAACCACTCTGCGCCAACGACAAAGCAAAAAACAATATATCTGATAGATGGGCACTTAAGGGATTAAGTTGCTGCTCTCCACACCAATGAACGAATTGAGCCCACCTGCTAGCATAGACTGATTTGGTGGAGTGTCGCCTGGACGATAAAAGAACGCCCACCACCTCCGGCGGGAGAGAAAAGCACTCAGGTTGCCCCATTCAATCTCCAGGCATGAAGGTGCAGGCTCTGGAGGTGGGGGTGTAGAACCTGCCCCTGCGACTGCGAGAGGAGGTCTGCCCTGAGAGGGAGACGGAGCAGAGGGCACAGCGAGAGTTGGAGTAGGTCTGCGTACCATATCCTTCGTGGCCAATCCGGAGCTATTAGTATGACTTGGGCCCGGTCTTGCCGAACATTCCTCAAAACCAGAGGAATCAAGGGTATTGGGGGGGAGGGGGGGATGCGTAAAGCAACTGGTCGCACCAGGACATCTGAAACGCGTCCCACCCGAGGCCAGATCACATTCTGGGGAAGTATCAAGCCCACTAGCTGTATCCAATCCTGGGAACTCACTCTGGGGATCAGCAATCTCCCCCTCCTCAAGGATTTGTTGCCGGTATTCCCTTTCCTCCAGCAACCTGAGGGCCTTCCGGCTGGATCTTAACTTGGCCTTCAGCCATGGCGTCGACATGGAGTGCAACAACGTTGGTGAATAGCGCCGAGAAGGCGTCATGACAGGATCTCCAGATCCTCCCGACGCCACAGATGGATCCACCGGTGCCATGGACAAAGGCCCTGCATCCGACGACGCCATCCGGCCTCGAGGCTCCATCTCATCCGACAACGGCGTCGAAGGTCTCTCCCTCGACAGCTGAACCGCCGGCATAGGTGCCTGGTTAGAGTCTCCTGCCGGACAGAACGGCATAAACGGCCTGTACGGAGCCGGAACGCCCAGATTGAATGCCAGGGGACCGGTGAGGCCAGCCGGCGCACCACCTCCCGGAGCCATATTCTGGAATATGGTAAAACATGGCATTCAGAAATGCTGCCGGATCCGTCCCTGGAGCCGGAAACGTAGGATAGCCCTGAGGAGCCAGCGCGGGGCTGGACTCCTGCGCGCCTGGATGCGCCAGAGAAGCCTGACTTTGAGGCTCCACAACCTCGAAGACTGATGGCGCCGGGGACATCTGCGGAGTCACAGGCTATGGGGACACTGTCGGGCTCACTTCCCAAGACTTACGGCGTCGAGTCGACGGAGACCTCGACTCTGACCGACTCCTGGACCGACATCCAAGAGTCACGATGGCGCCGTTTCTTATGACTCGACTTCCCTGAAGAGGAACCATGGTGCTGCTTCCTCTCCTTCGACTTGGCTAAGAATAGCTTAGCCTCACGCTCCTTCAAGGCCTTCGGATTAATCTTGTGACATGACCCACATTCCTGGACGTCATGATCCGAACTCAGGCACCAAAGGCAGTCGTTGTGGGGATCAGTCACCGACATCCGACCTCTGCACTCTGCAGGGCTTAAAACCTGACTTCTTTGGAGCCGACATCGAGAAAAAACACAAAGTATCCCTTCCGAAGAGCGAAAGATACAGGTAGCTAGAAAAGTAACTTATCGAAGGCATTGAAAAAAGGGAACCGACGTCAGCACGCCAGCGAGGGCCTCTTATTGCCACGATGACGTCAGGCGGAGCCGCATGGAGTCGGGCAATTGTGACGTCCTCGCCGACCTGCAGAGCTAGAGAGAAGTTTCTGTTGAATGCTACGCATGGGGATAATTCATTAGGTGAGGAATCCACAGGTAGCTGTATTCATCAGAATTTATTTGTCAAACCTTTCAAGAACCTAACAACAATAGGTGATTTAAACAAGGAAGGTTGATCCGGAAGGCAAAGAAAGGCTGACAGTGCCAACAAATAGCCTTTGACAGTCGCAAATGCACAACCCTTCTGTGCTAAAGTTAACGCAAACAGATCAGCAGACAGATGGGCACTCAAGGGATCAATTTGTTTCTCTCCACACCAAGCCACAAATTTTGCCCACCTGCTGGCATAAACAGTCTTAGTAGAGTGTCACCTGGCCGATTAAATAACATCCACTACCCTCTGGTGGGAGAGAGAAAGAACTCAGATTGCCCCATTCAATCTCCAGGCATGAAGGTGCAGGCTCTGAAGGTGGGGGTGTAGAACCTGCCCCTGCAACTGCGAGAGGAGATCTGCCCTGAGAGGGAGATGGAGTGGAGGGCACAGTGAGATGGAGAAGGTCAGTGTACCACACCCTTCTCGGTGATCCAGAGCTATTAAAATGACTTGAGTCCGATCTTGGCAAATCTTCCTCAGTATCCAAGGAATCAAGGGTATTTGGGGGGGAAGGGGGGAGGAGGGGGGGCATTCAACAGAATGCCAGAAGCAAACAGACTGAGCAGGCGTAGGACCTTGAGGACTGGAACAACCGCTCCATTTTGAAACATTGGAATCAACGCCTGAATGTCCTGAATCCGCTGAGGCAGAGGATAGGCACGATTCATTGTTGTATCCAGTACTGCCCCTATGACTAGGAGGTGCTGAGAGGGCTCCAGGTGAGACTTGGGCACGTTTATCGAAAAGCCTGGACTGAACAACAACCAAGTTGTCATCTGCAAGTGATGCAGCACGAGCTCTGGAGACTTGGCTTTGATCAACCAACCGTCCAGGTAAAGGAATATCAATATTCCCTTCCTTCTGAGACTTGCTGCAACCACCATCATTACCTTCGTGAAGACTCGAGGTGCTGAAGTAAGACCAAACGGAAGGACCGCAAACTGGTAGTGTTGCGACCCCACCACAAACCGGAGATACTTCCTGTGCAACTTGAGAATAGGGATATGAAAGTAAGCATCCAGCAAGTCGACAGACACCATCCAATCCCCTTTGTTCAACGCAAGAAGTACCTGTGCTAGAGTCAGCATCTTGAATTTCTCTTGTTCGAGGAACCAATTCACAATCCTCAGATCCAGGATATGTCTCAATCATCCAACCTTCTTGGGGATCAGGAAATATCCTGAATAACAACCCTGACCCCTTTTCCTGCTCTGGAACTAACTCCACTGCACCTTTTGATAACAGGATTTGAACCTCCTGCTGCAACAACAGGAGATGGTCTTCTGAACATAACGAGGGACGGGAAGGGATTTGGGGAGGGGGGGGTCTCCTGAAAAGGAAGAGCATTTCCTTTCCTCACAATATTTAGAACCCAGGAGTCTCATGTGGTTAACTCCCACTCGCGGAGAAAAAAGACGTAACCTTCCCCCTACAGGAGAAGTGTCTCTCACAATGGGCAGACAACTAGGGCTGCTTCCCTTGTTGTTGTCCCCCAGAGGAAGAGGATGATGCAGGGTGCTGCTGGGTAGCCCCTCTTGTCCGAACCCTCACCCGCCCTCTAAAGGATCTATATGTGAGGCTGGCAGGCTGTTGGACTACGGTCTGGGGTCTCCCATGGTAAACTGCTCCATGCCCAAACCCCCTGAAACTCCAAAAGGACCTGAAAGGGGTAATAGTAGAAGCCTGCAGACCCCAAGACTTTGCTGTGGCCCTACTGTCCTTAAAGCACTCTAAGGCAGTCAGCTTTAGCTCCAAACAGCTTCGCTCCATCGAAAGGCCAGTTCAATAGTGGTCGACGAAGGATGCTGTGGAGTCACCGTAGGACTAACCTCCCATGTTGCCGTCCTGATGGAGACCTGGGCCTTGATCGGCTTTGAGCCGAACGACATCGAGAGTTGTGTCGGCGCAGCGTCTTATGTTTCTTCGAAGAAGTGTATGAAGACTATCTATGATGACTTCTGTGCCCATTCTTTGCTTTAGCCGAAAAGAGTTTGGATTCTCTCTCCTTCAGCGCCTTCAGATTCATGCTTTGGCAGGGCACACACTCCTCGATGTCATACTCCAAACTTAAGCACCAAAGGCAATCATTGTGAGAGTCCATAACCAACATGCGACCCCCGCACACCCGACAAGGCTTAAACCCAGACTTCCTAGGAGGAGACATTGTAACTAGAGACAAAAGGGAACACCTTCGAAACAGTAACAAGAAGCTAGGAGAAAACCGTTCGCGTCGAAGGCACAGAAAAAAGGGAACTGACGTCAGCACACCAGCGAGGACCTTTTATTGTCACAGTGATGTCAGACGGAGTTGCGTGCGGAGCCATGCAATTGTGTCGTCCTCGTCGACGTGGGGAGCTGAGAAGATTATCCGTCGAATGCTGGCACACTGGGAGAATTCAGAGGGTGAGGAATCCACAGGTAGTTGTATCCATCAGAAACAAAAATACAAAAACAAATCATTGTTCACACATGACAGGGAAAAGAGTGTGAGGAACTCACAGTTTGATTGAGGAAAAAATAAAAGGTAATCAAAGAAGAATAAAAAGATGCAGAGGCCAAAATATACTAGATATATATACATATCAACTGGGGTTGAGGGGGTAGACACTTTATCAAGTGCATGAGAATTGCAAGTGGCATAGAGCACAACAGTCAGTTTTCACAGCTTTCTAACTGAACCTCATCTATATTTATGAATTTGCCACAGTCACAATGGGATAAGTACCTGTTCAGGTGCAAACTCTCAAAAAGCACATGCACACTTCCATTGCAGATTGTGTGCACTGGTGGGGAGAAAAAGGTCAAGTCGACATAGAATCCCTTCCAGGGTGCCATGCCACAAGCCACTGCCTGTGGCATAGGTAAGTCACCCCTCTAACAGGCCTAGCAGGCCTTTCAGCCCTAAGACAGGGTGCACTATACCACAGGTGAGGAGATAGCTGCATGAGCAATGTGCCCCTACAGTGGCCAAGTCCATTCTGTTAGTGCAGTGTGGCCATATTAAGTACATGGGCAGGAGTAGGTCATTACGAACTCCACAGCTCCATGATGGCTTCACTGAAGGCTGGGAAGTTTGGTATCAAACCTCTCAGCACAATAAACCCACACTGGTACCAGTATTGGATTTATTGTACAATGCACACAGAGGGCATCTTAGAGATGCCCCCTGTATTTTACCCGACCCTTTAGTGCAGGACTGACTAGTCTACGCCACCCTGCCACTAACAGACACATTTGGGTCCCCATGGGGTGAGAGCCTTTGTGCTCTGAGGCCAGAAACAAAGCCTGCCCTGGGTGGAGGTGCTTCACACCTCCCCCTCTGCAGGAACTGTAACAGTTAGTGGAGATGGCCGCCCCCCGGACCAAACCTACTTTTGGCATCATGTCCGGTGGGAAAATTAGTTAAGACAAGGAGGAGTGACCATTTCAGTTGGGACCACTCCTAAAGTGTCCAAAGCTGAAGTAACCGCCTCCTTGCAGAATCCTCCATCTTGGTTTGTAGGAGAGGGACCAAGAGGGATAGGGATGTGCCCCCTCCCCAAATGGAGTGGGCACAGGAAGGTTGTAGCCATCCTTAGGGACATTAGCTGTTGGCTACTGCCCTCTGACCCCTGTAACACCCCTAAGTCTAGTATTTAGGGGCACCCCTGAACCTTACCCACCAGATTCCTGGCAGCCTCAGAAGAATGAACAAGGACTTCTAAACCAACCCCAGCAATGAAGACTACAGACAACTGACTTGGCCCCAGCCCTACCAGCCTGTCTGCAGCTTCAAAGACCTTTGCTCCAAGAAAGGGACACATCCTGCAGGACCAGCGACCTCTACAATCCTCCAGGAGGACTGCCTGCCCAGCAGAGGACCAAGAACCCCAGAGGACAGCGGCCCTGTCCAGAAGAAATCACCGAAAGGACTCCAGAACCACCCAGGATCTACAAGCCCTGTCCAATATGCACACGACACCCACGGCCAAAGCCCAGTTGGCCCACCAGTCCAAAGGAGGACCCCAGACGATTCGACCTCTAGCCCATCCTGGGCTGACCACCTCATGCCCAACACAACGATGCCTGCAGCCTGAATTCAGAGGCTCCCCGAGCGCAACCAGATTCGAAGAAGATACCCGATGCCCAAGGAGACTCCTGCACCCGCAGCCCCCTGGCATTCAGAAATCCGACCGACAGTCCAGCAACGTCCTGTGTTTGCACCCTGAACGTGACCAGCCCTGTGCCTCTGAGGCGGTGTGTTTGGTGTGAACCCGTACCCCTACACCCATTTCAAATCGCCGCTCCCAGGTGCTGACCTAAACCCCCCCCAGGACTGTGTCCTGGAATCGTGGGTACTCACCTGCAATCAGCTTTCTACTGAGCACCCCCAGTTCTCATTGGATTTCATTACAAACTGGACAGCAAATTTGACCTATGCACCCAGCCAGCCCTGGGTTGCTGATGGTGCACTTTTGGACATCCTAAATCATGTACTTACCTGTTTTCTGTGCTAACACTTTCCTCCCCAGGACAACATGGACACCTATGGAAAATTGCACAAAGTGTCAACTTTTGAAATAGAAAATAGCTTCTTACTTGTAAACTGCTTTATTTACAAAAACCAAACAAAGTCCAATATATTTTTGCTATTTAAATACCATTGGCCTGGAGTTAGTCACTGATTGTGTGCCTTATTTCTTGATTGTGTGTGTATACCAAATGTTTTGTACTAACCTCTGCTTCATTGGCTTTCCTGAGGGATCAGAGGGCCAATCTCCAGAGGGCTTCCTGTAACAATGGATCCGGTCCTGGCTGAAGGCCACAAACCTTTTCACCTGCTTTATTGAGTGGGCACCCCACCCAGGCCACTAATAACCCGCTTCCTAAACTACCAGGACGCAGTTCGAGGTGCCAGTCTTGCAAAAGAACTACTGTTTCAATCAGGACCCATACTGATTTATCAAGACTACATTTGCATGGTACAGATTCAACATAAATCATTTGATCAGGTTAAAGGTAAACTGTGGACCATGCACATTTCATACATGCTATTCTACCCCACTAAATTCAGAGTAATCCACAAATCCCAAACCATATTTTTCGAATCACCGGAGGCCTGAACATGACTAACTGAACGTCTGCTTGCTTCTAACCCCCTGCCTCCCTGGGGTTCCTCAGACTCACCTCGGATGGTTGACCAGGGTCTGGAGAGGCCAAGGGGCACAAGACAGCAGAAGCAATTGCGCTGGAGTCCGACTGGACAGTTGGAAGCTGGTGCCACCATGGATTCTGAAGGAGAGGCGGCAACAGACAGGAAATGTCATCCCCCCAGTTACAGATGGGGCCGGGTCCTTCTACAGATGTAAACTCTGGATGACTGACCACACGACAACTGAGATATTATTAGCATGTCAACACCATTGTATCTTGTACAATTATTGTTGATTGAGATTTTGGCAGTGGCGGGCAGGTGGCTCTTCTGCCCGCCTGGGTACATCTCCCCCTCATTATTTCATAGTTGGCTCTATGCTTTAGTTTAAGAGGAGAGACCGATGCTTCTTTGGGGTGGGAAGTATAGGGGGATGGGATGTTGTTTTGAATGTTTATCAGTTTAAAATGCTCTTCATTTTTTTTTTTTTTTTTTACCATATGGCTGCTTCACCTCTCAGCTGGAGCCTCAGCTATTGACCTTTTACTACTGTCTGCCTGCCAGCTTTGCTCCCGGGGTTACACAGATTTACAAGGTGTAGACCCAATATAGATATCACTGAACCCACCATGCCTCAATTCCCAAGACTAATGACATGGAACGTTAGCCTAATGGACTGTTTCAAACAGGGGGCGGTAATTCAGTTCATACAGGGCCATGCCCCAGGAACACTT
Organism: Pleurodeles waltl; assembly: GCF_031143425.1. Classification (NCBI taxonomy): domain Eukaryota; kingdom Metazoa; phylum Chordata; class Amphibia; order Caudata; family Salamandridae; genus Pleurodeles; species Pleurodeles waltl. The sequence goes on along the minus strand of NC_090449.1, from coordinate 1,028,814,559 downwards.
ATTACAGGACACCCACTTACAAGGTCAAAATTGTCAATTTCTTGCCGTAAGAGATATGACAGGGTATTCTATGTCGGACACATTAAGGGGTCGCGACGGGGGGACTTCTTTTACATAAATCCCTCTCACTATCCGTCACAAGGATAACTAGCAACACCCAAGGGAAATACCTAATACCAGAGAGCACGATGGAAGGTATCACATAATGTCGTAAATGTCTATATCCCAAATGCTTTACATCAAATCAACACTACAGACCATTAATGAGTTGGTTGTAGCACTACTGCACGGGATAACTGTAATGGGATGGGATTTCAATGACATCATGGGGTGTAGGGACTGTTTGGATCATAGGAGAGTAACCAGAGACACAGTTGGGGCCTAGTGCGCTGGGCACGGGGACTTAGTCACAGTGATGCTTGGCACGTATGGCACCTGACGGTCTACCTACACCTCTGCCACCCATGGGTCCTTGTCCTGTATTGACAACTTGTTCCTACCCGCCAACTACCTTCTCTGTAGTAAGGTGACACAAAGTTTGCCTAACGGGATATCAGATCACACCCCTGTCCTGGTTCGCTTTAACACGCTTCCTGGGAGGGGGGGGGATGGACCACCCAGGTATAACATCTTAATGCCTGGTTTCACCAGTATAAGAAATGTGTAGAGTGACTAAGCAATGAACTCAAAACCTTTCTTGGAATTGAATGAGAGCTCGATGGAATTGGCAGGCATCATTTGGGAGACTGCCAAGGCCTGTTCCTAGCAGAGGTGCAGATCGTGACTGACTTATTCATCTAGAGACTTCCAGACTCTAGAGAGCACAGAGACTCAGGAACGCTGACTGACTAAGAAAAGCACCAACTAGAACTTGATGGATCATCACTATGCCAACTTGGCACTGAAGAAGCCCTAAGTGTTGGATGGCTTCCATAAGTCGGAAGTGTGAGGTTAGGGAGACAAATCAAGTAAACTACTCCACTGGATCGTCACGCACCAGTGTCTGTAGACATCCTTCGTGTGCAAAATTATTCTGGGAAAACAATTTGTGTTGATGTTCTTGAGCCAATTTTATCCCACTTTATTCCCTGCTCCTCTTCTCAGCAGACTTACTTTATCCCCACTGTATTCAATCACAGCACATACTCTAAAATCTCCGGCAAGAGCCCCCTTGTGGGGCCCCTCAGACATTGTAGTGCCAGTCTGACGAGGAGCTAGTCCTATGATGAAGAATGACATCCAATGGATGTGTGAGGGCTCTTGCTTCTAAATGTCTTGAACACCTGTGAATTATTTTCTCACTTTTTCTCTGTTTAGGAACGATTTACCTTTTTGATTGTTGGATATAGTTAGGGAGGCTGAACACTGGACCTGGTTAGTCTCCCTGTCCCCCCCTTGGTTTGTTTGACTTGCACAGAGGCTCAGCTGTGGGACTTTATTATTACTAGATTGTGTTGCACTTATTCCATCAACCCTATTATAGAAGACTTCCAGGGATTAAGTTTCAGTGATGACATGGTGATTGCTATCGTACAAACTCCTATTTTAGGCAATGGCAGGACAGGACCGTCATGTAGCCTCAAGGAGGACTGGGACAAAGTATCCTCATTAAAACGAGACTTGATTAAGACTAACTTACACAGGACCATTATGACAGAGGATCTTCATGCTAACATAGCCCCCAATGGTCTCATTGAGACGAAAGTATCTAGGATTTTCCTACAAGACTTGGGCCCTCATTACGACCCCGGAGGACGGGGAGAAGTGGCGGTAAAACTGCCAACAGGGCGGCAAAAAAAAAAAAATGGAATTATGACCATGGCGGTTCCCGCCATGGTCATCCGCCATTTCTCCACTCCAACTGCCAGGGCGGTGACTACCGCTGGGCTGGAGCCTTCGGTCTCCAGCCCGGCGGCCGTCACCAGACCACCAGTGGTATCAGGACCCTGCATACCGCCATGGATTTCGGGTGGTTTGGAACCACCACGAAATCCATAGCGGTAGGGCCTATCAGTGCCAGAGCATTCCTTCCCTGGCACTGATAGGGGTCTCCCCACCCACCTCCCGAGTCCTCCCCCCATACCCTCAAAGGTGGCAGGACCCCACCCCCAACATGCACATACACCCCCCCTCCCCATCCCAACACACACCCCTCCCCACCCCCAACATGCACATACACACACCCCTACATGCACATACACTACAACACATACCCGCACACATTTCCCAGACACACAACACCCCCCCCCCCCCGTATGCATACACGCACTCACACACCTCTACATACTCGCACGCACACCCTCATGCAGGCACACAACACACAACATCCTCACCCCCCTCCCCTAACGGACGATCAACTTACCTTGTCCGTTGATCCTCCAGGAGGCGACGGGATCCATGGGGGCTGTTCCTCCGTCAGCTCCCAGTCACCAGAACACCACCACACTGAATCATGGGACGTGATTCAGTTGGTGGTGTTCTGATGACGGGCGGTGGAGCAGCCTACACTTCCCCGCCGACCGCCAGTATGGCTGCTGGAGGCTCTCCGTCCGAAAAAGGACAGAGGGCTGCCAGCAGTCATAATACGCTGCGCGGAAAACCACCTACACTGGCGGTCCTTCATCACAGCGGTACCTCGGTGGTCTTTAAAAATTATCACCGAGGTCGAAATGAGGGCCCAGGATTTTAGGAAGGACTGGGCCCAGATTGCTTGGAAGTATAATAGGGACTGCCTAGTCCCGATTATCAATACGTCAAAGAGACTTGCATATTCAATTACCATTGAGATTAACCTGATAGAAGACACTTTAAAAACAACTTTCTCTCTCTCTGCCTTTAAGACTCACTTGCGGGAGATTAATACTGAGCTGAATGTGAACAAAGAGTTTTTGACCCAACAGAAAATTACGAAATTACAAAAAGACTTTCAGAAATTTAGCAAAGAAAAGGTGTATCCTTACATTAAAGATGATTACAAAGTAGACACACAGTCACGCTCCTCTGATGAGTCGAGCCCTACTTACAGAAAACCTCGTACCTACAGAAACAGTCCCTCATCCGATGGATGGAGTACAGACGAAGGCGGATCCCAGCCTTTCTATAATCCTATGATCTTCTATGTCCATCAACCGCCTCCTTGGCATACTCCTTACCCGTTCTATCAACCACGCCCCTTCATGCCCTTAGTACCTTTTTTAGGCCAAAGCCGAGGCAGACGAAGAGGAAGAGGACGAGGACGACTTGTTCATTGGCCAGGGAGGAATCTCAGATGGTAACCACAAGCTAGGGCAAGAATCAGACCACAAGAATTTAGTAGTCAATCTGTCATCCAGGAAGTTGTCCATAGAAGAGCTTGGAGTTTTAAACAAAGGACTGAGCTTTGCTCCCTCCCCTCAGGAAGACTTCTTTTGATTCATCTGCATTTCTTCTTCAAGGATAGACATGTTGAATCACATCCAACTGATTCTGGTCTTCGCAATCCTTCGACCTTGATTCCCCTGATTTCAGCCATGCAAACTACTCACATTTAAAAAAGCGGTATTAACAGATGTGAAGAAATTACAACCAAAACGTACCTGTAAGGAAATGGCTCCCTGTTGCAATTACCCCCAACTTTTTGCCTGATACTGATGCTGACTTGACTGAGAAGTGTGCTGGGACCCTGCTAACCAAGCCCCAGCACCAGTGTTCTTTCACCTAAAATGTACCATTGTCTCCACAATTGGCACAACCCTGGCACCTAGGTAAGTCCCTTGTAACTGGTACCAAGGGCCCTGATGCCAGGGAAGGTCTCTAAGGGCTGCAGCATGTCTTATGCCACCCTAGGGACCCCTCACTCAGCACAGACACACTGCTTGCCAGCTTGTGTGTGCTGGTGGGGAGAAAATGACTAAGTCGACACGGCACTCCCCTCAGGGTGCTATGCCAACCTCACACTGCCTGTGGCATAGGTAAGTCACCCCTCTAGCAGGTCTTACAGCCGTAAGGCAGGGTGCACTATACCACAGGTGAGGGCATAGGTGCATGAGCACTATGCCCCTACAGTGTCTAAGCAAAACCTTAGACACTGTAAGTGCAGGGTAGCCATAAGAGTATATGGTCTGGGAGTCTGTCAAAAACGAACTCCACAGCTCCATAATGGCTACACTGAATACTGGGAAGTTTGGTATCAAACTTCTCAGAATAATAAACCAACACTGATGCCAGTGTTGGATTTATTAAAAAATGCACACAGAGTGCATCTTAGAGATGCCCCCTGTATTTTACCCAACTGATCAGTGCAGGACTGACTGGGCTGTGCCAGCCTGCTGCTGAGAGACGAGTTTCTGACCCCATGTGGTGAGGGCCTTTGTGCTCTCTGAGGACAGAAACAAAAGCCTGCTCTGGATGGAGGTGCTTCACACCTCCCACTGCAGGAACTGTAACACCTAGCAGTGAGCCTCAAACGCCCAGGCTTCGTGTTACAATGCCCCAGGGCACTCCAGCTAGTGGAGATGCCTGCCCCCTGGACACAGCCCCCACTTTTGGCGGCAAGTCCAGGGGAGATAATGAGAAAAACAAGGAGGAGTCACTGGCCAGTCAGGACAGTGATGCTCAAGTGTGGGACTTTGACTGGGGCCTCGCGACTGAACACTGCACTGCTCTTTATGCGGACGACGTTCTACTGTTCATGCCTCAACCTGCTGAGACATGGCCCAGAGGTCTCTACATGTTGAAATTCTTGTGGGAGGCATCTAGGCTATGCGTTAACTGGAACAAGTCACTGTTGATTCCGCTGAGAGGCGACCACCAAGATGAGGACTGGCAAACTCAAATCCTTATATGTCAGGTTAGCTTTCAGCATCTTGGGATGCAAATCTCCTGGGAGCTGGGTCTGACACGGAGTATGTATCTGTGCCCTGTGACAAGCAAAAGTTCATGAGGATATGATGTACTACACCAACCTTCCCCTTAACATCATGGGTAGAGCTGAGTTTTTTAAAATGACAGTTCTCCCAAAACTTCAAAATGTGCTGTAAAATTAACCTCTATACATCCCACAGGCGTGGTTTGACCCCATGCAAGCTATGGGATGTAAATTCATGTGGGCCAGCAAATCTCCTAGGGTGGCGATGGGGAAATGCACTTGTGTGACATATGAAAGTGGTCTGACAATGTCAGACATAAGGTTATACTACTGGGCAACACAGCTACTTCCTATGAACAACTGGCTGCATGGGGGGGGGGGGGGGGAGATGTTCCTGCTTACAAGGGCAAACAGGCCTTCCTGGGGTTATTTAAAGTGATGGGCGTCCTTTACGGCACCCCAACCCCTCACAGCTTCCAGAGATTACCCAAGTGATGTTCAGAACGTGGAAGGCTGCACGTCGATAGACAGGGTGGAATCGCAAAATTACCCTGGAGACTTTGCTATGGAAGGGTCGATGGCTGGCCCAAGTAGCTAATCTACAAGCATTTCAAGGCTGGAACTATATGAGACTCTAAAAGATTGGTGATGTCTGGAAGGGGATCATATAAAGTCTTTCCAAGACCTTATGACGGAATTTAGCATTTGGCATCCTCCTGGTTCTTCTGGTATTTGCAACTCCGCCACACCCTCTCCACTTATCAGGATGAATCAGAAAACAATCCTGAATATAGTCCCCTAGAGTGTACACTTATCTGCTTATCTGTCATCTAGGCAGGAATGGAGTGTCTCAGATTTAGAAGTCGCTTGTAGTTAATGCCCCCACATCACTATGCACTTTGATAGGTTGTTGGGAGAGCTTGGTTGGAACCCTAGACGAAGCAGGGCTCCTGGGAAACTGGCGATGCCTGCTAGGCTCCACCTGGTGCAGTTTAAATATTTGTCCCAGGTTTACATGACACCCCTGTGCATGTGGCAGGCAGGTATTTGTGATTCTTCAGCGTGCTATAGGTGCCAGGAACCCGCAGGGGTCTTTTTTCAAGTTCTTGCCGCAGTCATAGGGTCCCCTATTGAACTACACTCCCGAATTGCAATCTTGGGCTTTATGGAGGATATAGGTGGGTCCATGGGAGACAGAATACTGGCTGGCTTGGGTACATTAACAGCTAAATGGGACATAGCCCGACAATGGATATCACTAACAGCTTCCTCAATAGAGGCATGGACGAGTGGTATGGACTGGTGTGACAAGCTTGAAAAAACGAGTCAAAAATTCCTTAAGGTGTAGAAAAAATGACGGGATTATCACAGACTAATGGGTTCCTGAAAAATTGCTGCCACATCTGCTGTGTGGGGCTGTGGACCCAAACTGGACCTGAGGATGTGTTATTACTGGACATGTCCCTTGTGAAATTGTGCAGGTCAGAGCAACTGTTGTACAAAACCAATAAAATATTTTTATAAAAAATACAAATGCATTTCCCTTTTGATTCCTGCAAGTGTCAATGAAGATTTACTATATTTGCAGATGAGTAATCCTTTTTGTTTAAATGTATGACTTTCAAGGCAGAGCCTTAGAGCACCACAGCAACTGATTTTCCAAAGCGCAAGAACGATTAGGAAAACAGCCAATACCTTTTAGAAGTAGTAAAATAAAATAGCTACCTAACACGTGGGCAATGAGATAAGAGATCTGGTTATTAGAGATTCATGTTTCTCTTTACACCATCTAACTTAATTTGGAAAGTTAGAAACATGCTAGCCAAATTTTTTCCTACTGCAGCAAAAACACATTTCTAAAAACGATAGTACAAAGGCACAATTTCTGTGGGAAAATATAATCATTCTGAATGCCTCATTGTCACAATTACCTACAAATGGGAGTTTTCCAGGATGCAAATGATGAAATATAAGAAAAATCTGGCAAAAAGAGATGGCAAATCAGTACTGAACAGTCAACAATACACTAAGCACAAGCACTGAAATGTAGGTTAAAATCAGCAAACGTTAACAAACCTTTGTGCAAACTACTACTACAGGAATGCCAAGGTTGTGCGTGAGTGTATCTTCCCCTAGAGGCAAAATTACGCAGTCATCTCTTCCTTCTTGCGATGAAGGATTTCTTCTCTGTGGAGATGCTGGAAAACCATCCCCAGGCTCTTCATATTCTTGAAATTCTCTAACAACTAAAAATGAAGCAACACAGATTAACATTAGTGGCTTCCTCATTAAAACTCATTAAATTCAGAATGTAACTTGTTCCATATTCTGCATAAGAAAGTGTTCAACTCCATTAAGGACAGGGAGAAGATTATGCTTTTACTTCCGTTATAGTTAAATACAGCAGCCACCATTATATATGAACATTTGAAAACAGTTTAAAACTTAATTTCCTGGAATCCATAGGAAGAAACTACTACAAGACTATACAGTCCAATCATTGCAGAGCACCTCTCCAAATTTCACCTTAAAACCTCTCCCACTTCTTTCTCTGTAGTGAACAGTTGAAGACTAAAGAACTGAAGCAATGCATTTATTCCTGTCATCTGTCAATATATCTCTGTTATCACATAGGAGAAAAACAAAATCAAGTACAAAATCATATCATAAAAGAGAAGGAAAAATGCAAACAGCAAACATTTTTAACAGTATGGAACAAGACAAAGGTTTGACCCATCCAGTGACAGTGTCCTTATTAGAAGCAAATATTTCCGAGCACAGCAGCTGGGAAATTTTGTATTCAAATCAGGACGGTTAGCAATGATTAAAATTATTCAAAATTCTACTAACAACTGTGGAGGCTACAAATAGTTTTGAAAAATAAGTCATTAAAGGTGCACTCAGCTGACCAGTCATCTGATTTCGTAAGGTCTTCCAACCTCATACCTGCTAAGAGAGATTTTAGTCACTTGAGTTACTCTGGTAAAATGGGACACAAACTGCTACCAGCCTCTCACGTGACCCATATTACTCATTTAGCCAAAGCAGGGACTGAAACCGGAGCAAAAGGGGTTGGAAATAATATTAGGAACGGTCTTCCTTTCCTATGTCTAAATTCTCTCATGCTGTCCTCAAAAGCCTTAAATGAGTCATCTAGTGAATGATGTCACAATGAGTTTTGCAGACCATTCAGATATTAAAAACAAGGGGAACATTCTGGAACCTCCATTGTTGGCAATTCTTAAATGATGGAAGACTGGGTGAGATGGCAAGCTTTTTACTTTTCAAACAAGTGCTTCTGTGAAAACTGAAATAGGAAATAGTTCTAATATTTGGTTCTCCTAACAATGTTGGCGGTGACACCTTCTCAAGTGAAGATCCTGCCATCAAAATCTACAGCTCTAATAGCAGCGTCAGCTGAAAGAGATTAGATACATAAACATGAACAACTTGGGAGACAATTGTTTTTATGTCCAATCTTCCTATAAAGGCCAGTTCTTCATAAACCTTAAGACCACAGAGACTCTCCAGAACTTTGAACAGAGGGTCTAGAGGAACCAAAAGAGTCTGAGCAGCTTAAAGGCTAAGAGAGATGCTCCCCTACAGGACAAGTGGAAACCAGAAGATGATATATCAAAATGACTGACCTGCATGACATTACCACCCAGTAAAATCATCTGCTAGCCAGTTCATTAAGAATTTCAGAACTCATACTAAAGTGATCAAACCCCCATTACAGCCACAAAGGGACCTATCTTTTCTCTGATGATGTGCATCTTCTATGAGTGTTTTTGGTCAAGATTGAAAGACTGATGCAGAATGAGGGTTGCTCTAAAAGACTTGAGACTTTCATTAATGTCCTGAAATCCTCCACACAACCAAAGAGCATCTTAAGGCTGTACCAGATTTGAAGGCACCAATGGTTGCAGCATTATTAGAAACACATCTACCTGTTGCCTCCAAACTTGAGCCATCACCCTTTAATAATTATTAATAGAGGAAATAATTAGGTTACCATACTCCTTTAAGTCAATTTCAAAACATGGTCTGGAAGTTCAGAAGTGTCTTTCTCCCTTTCTCTTTTCATCATCCAAGAGGGTAGCAAGAAGCACTTACCTTTCCCTCGCTACCGAAATCAGATACTTAGACCAACTGATAAACCTTTACCAAAAACACATTTGTTCCTGAGAGAGTGTGTCTGGAACTCTTAAGAACCACTTTGACAAGCCAGGGCAACAGTTAACAGCACTTCTAGGCCAAAAAAGCATCCTTTCTTATCTTAAAAACATACTTCTACTTTTTAAAGAAATCCCTGTGTGGATTGCAGTCACAATTACACTTCTGTATGAGAAGGGTGCTCTTCACGTTTTGCCCTGGATCTATAAGGTGCAGTGCCTTTTCTCTATTATGCTTGGTGAGAGCCTAGATTTTGGCAGCAAGAAAAACTGAATGTAAACATTTAAGATTAAGAATGTGCGCCAGCCTTTACGTAAAAAACATTAACAGCATAATATAAACTGCCCTCTGGTAGGCATTTTTGCCCAAATTTAAGGCAGGCATCAAGGTAGGAAATATAGGCATACTTTGCCAATTTTCTCACAAAGTGGACTGAAAAAGCTCCTCAGCACAGATTTCAGGGAAAACTCAATATAATGTACACTCCTCCTCCTCCTCCTCCTCCTCCTCCTCTCAGAATATAAAGTGCCCAAAACTCCTGAAGGGTGAGTTCCAGAGAATGTGGGGAAGTAACCCCCAGCCTTGCTATGGCAGAACAATTCTTCAAATATTATGATCCCTTATTCGCGTGAGGGGATGGTGAGGCAAGACAGCAAACTAGACTTTTTCCATATTGGCTCCCGCAGGCCCAGCTCCGACCACATAGGGCTTCAATCAGAGCCCTCCAATGCTCCTCTGCCATGTGAGGAAGGCAGCAAGACCTAAGAAACTGGACACAAGAAAATCACTGTATCCAGTTGACAGAAAACAATTGGCAACGGAGCCACAGCTGACAGAGGAGTTCGAAACTGGAGGGTCACAGAGTGAGCAGATGAAAGCAAGACTCCAGAAATAGGATTGGATGAGGTGATTGTGCCAGTACCCAACCACATAAGATCAGAAGAGGCAGGTCCAAGCGCATTGCACAAGAAACCTAGCAACACAAGGGGAAACTTCGAGACAGGAAAGAGTTGGTGCCACCTATGATAAGGTATCGGCAAGGACTGACCCTCCACCATCCTTCCTGCCCCTCAAAAGATACTGCCAGCCACACAAGTCTAACAAGGATACTGGCGCACAAAGGCCAACTGAAGAGTAATGGCTTGAGAGAGCATAGAGAAACCATCCACATAAGGCCTAGATAAATTACCAAGGGGGTAGGAGTGCAATTACTATCACAACAATTAACATACAGTGCAACACTCTGGGAGAGACTAAAAATCCCAAACATGCCACATGAAGCAATGTGGTCCTACATATTGTAGGAAAGTCTAAATTAGTGATGGGGTGGAATGCTTGAATTAATCTCAGCTATTGGTAATTATTCAGGCTGCATCTCAGTCCTCCGGCATTTTGCACACCATGCCACCTCAGTTTGTGCCCAGCCATACGCAAATCAGTCATGTCCCTGCTCCAATGGTAACCATCCATCCTAACTGCCAGGTCAGGTTCTAGCTGAATGGGTACCCAAGCAACTCCAGACCATTTTCGCCCTAGTTCAGCTCAGCCAGATACAGCTTGGTTCTGTGAGAGTGTACACGGACCCACCTTCTGGGCATACCAGTCCCTCTCAGGGCAACACATCAAAGTATACTAAGAATGACTTTGGGAACAAGATTGAGTATGGTACCACCCCGAGCCTTATTAGCGTGTGAATGGCAGGAATAGACTGATTACCACGTACATTTCTTTCTTGTCTATTTTCACCAACTTACCAGACAACTTCAATTAAGACTAAGAACAACCTCTAGAACGATTCCTGTGACTTCTGGATCTCAAACAGGTACAGGACCAAACTATGCACCTGAACTGGTCTTGTCGGGGAGTCTTCTGATGCTTAGAGAAGTAGATTTTCACCTAGTGGTCTCATACAGCCTCCAGGTACATCGATGTGCAGTCACTGCAGGCCTTAGAGTTGTGGCTCGATCACAGGCAATTCAGATGAGGATCTGTCACAGACATTTGTTGTGACAGTCCTTGCAGAGCTTAAAATCGGTCACTGAGGGAGGTGACTTGTCCAATGCACACTCAAAAAAGAATTTTGACAGCGGTAAGCTCTCATAAAAAGACAAGAGGGAGCTCCAGATCTGCATCTGGTGGTGCACAAACAAGGCTCCAGAGGTCAGCGAGTGGGAGTGGCTTTTCACACCATTTCTGAAGTGGAGCAGGGGCAGAGCGGAGCTGCAGAGCACCACCTACTACAGCACAGAGGTAATTGTAAAAATATTCCAGAAATGAAGCTTTTAGCTGAGTGTGGATCGAGAAGTATTTGAAATCCATTCTTTCCCTAAGTGCGGACAGATGATCCTTCTCAGTTGAAAGGCTGGAATGTTCTAGCCATCTTTGGCACAGCTTACCCACACAGCATGTGGTGACAGTTACAGGTGTATATTTATTATGCCTGGGCAATTGGCTAAAGAACAAGGTGTTTTGTAAAGAAATTGGGTAATGCATACATTGGTCACAGGGCTATCCCTTGGAAGCGTAACATGGTTGAACTGAAAGAACCATTCAGGATCGTTTAGTTGAATGAGGAATCGGCAATATTTTCTTTCTTTTTCATATTGGAAACTGGGTCGGATTGACTATCTCTCTAATGGAACTTAATCCCAGACATGTGGTCTGCTACAGTTTTGGAATTAGGCTTAGATCAGACTTCTTTGCCGTGGATATGCCAATTTTTGGTTCCCCAAATACTTCTCTCTTCAGTGTTTTCTTTCCCATATTCAAAGCCTTGAACAGCAAGCTTTTCAACAAAATTACGGGAGTTTGTGACTTGTGATTAGTAAGGAGTATGTTACTTACTCTGTAAGTAACTATTCGTAGTGTGTATTGCTGCAGATTCACAGGCTATGCCCAATCCTGCCATCTAGTGTTTGGGCTGGACTCTGCAAATTGTTTTTCTCAAGAAAGTCTTTTATGAGCAACATCGTGCACTGTCTTCTCCCCTTCGAGGTAAAGCGCATGTTCAATGGCTCCTTTGTTAGATTTTCCTTTTTTACCTTTGCAATCTGAGGCGAAGATGTAGCCTGCTTGGTTAGTGGTTGCTGTTGAGCATGCTTTTATTTAGTATATATTGAACACCATCTGATTTCTGCCAGAGAGGTGGGAGCGTGCATGTGGATCTGTCGCACTACACGCTATAAATATATGCTTACAGGGTAACACTCCATTCGTAGCATGTGTTGGCTGGAGCTACACATGCTATGCATAGACTATAAAGCAGTACTCCCCTTGCGGTGTCCTCAGGCATTAGATGGTGAATTTACCTGAAATAATGTGCATAGCACTGTTTGTCCCACCAGAGATTTTTGTCTGGTGTGTACATCTGCACGGTAGTGTTTGGGAAACATGTCTGGGTTTGTCCAGGTAGCCGTTTACAAATGGTTGTTAGTGGGATGTTCCCTAGGAAGGCCATTGATGGTTTCTTTCTTTCTTGTGGAGAGAGCCTTGGAAATGTGGTTAGAGCTCTTTTTACTTTCACGTAGCAGATGCGGATGCATTTAACAATCCATCTTGCTTTGGAGATGGCATTGCTCTTCTAAGATTTGAAAAAGCTACTAACAGCTGCTGTTTTTTTACAAAATGTTTTTGTTCTTTTCACATAGTACATAAGTGCCCTCTAAACATCAAGGGTATGTAGGGCCCTTTCTGAAACTGTCCCTGGTTTTGGGGAAAAACAGATGTAGGGGGTCATTCTAACCCTGGCGGTCCAAGACCGCCAGGGCTAAAATGACGGGGGCACCGCCAACAGGCTGGCGGTGCCCCGCTGGGCATTCTGACCGCGGCGGTTCGGCCGCGGTCAGAAGTGGAAAACCGGCGGTCTCCCGCCGGTTTTCCGCTGCCCAAATGAATCCTCCATGGCGGCGCAGCAAGCTGCGCCGCCATGGAGGATTCTGACACCCCATACCGCCATCCTGTTCCTGGCGGTTCTCCCGCCAGGAACAGGATGGCGGTATGGGGTGTTGCGGGCCCCTGCAGTGCCCATGCCAATGGCATGGGCACTGCAGGGGCCCCCGTAAGAGGGCCCCAAAAATAATTTCAGTGTCTGCTTTGCAGACACTGAAATTCGCGATGGGTGCAACTGCACCCGTCGCACCTTCCCACTCCGCCGGCTCAATTCTGAGCCGGCGTCCTCGTGGGAAGGTAGTTTTACAATGGGCTGGCGGGCGGCCTTTTGGCGGTCACCCGCCAGCCCAGTGTAAAACACAGAATAGCCGCAGCGGTCTTCCGACCGCGGTGCGGTATTCTGGAGGGGGGAAGTCTGGCGGGCGGCCTCCGCCGCCCGCCAGACTTAGAATCACCCCCGTAGTGTCTGATTTAAGTGAAAAGGTGAAATGACTTGGCAGAAACGTTGGATCTGTAAGTACATATTGTCTTGGAGAACCTGGAAGTTCGGTTCCTCTATAGTCAGGGCATGAATTTCACTAACTCTTCTTAGAGATGTAACTGCCATGAGGAATACCACTACCCATGATCAAAACTTTAATGAGCATGAGTGCATAACTTCAAAAAGTGTGGACATCAGTTGTGTCAACACCATGTTTAGGTTCCATGAGGATACAGGTGGTGAACATGGTAGAATACCTCGAGACCCTCCATGAAAGTTTTTATTACTCGAAAGAGATTAATGCTTCTGATTTTGAAGATACGCTGCAGTTGCTGCGAGATGCAGTCTTATGGAAGTATACACTAAATGAGATTTTTTGAGATGTAACTAGCTGTAAGGAAATGCCTCCTTGGCATGGTTACCCCCTGACATTTTGCCTTTGCTGATGCCAAGTTATGATTTGAAAGTGTGCTGGGAACCTGCTAACCAGGCCCCAGCACCAGTGTTCTTTCCCTAAACTGTACCTTTGTCTCCACAATTGGCACAACCCTGGCACCCAGGTAAGTCCCTTGTAACTGGTACCCCTGGTAACAAGGGCCCTGATGCCAGGGAAGGTCTCTAAGGGCTGCAGCATGTCTTATGCCACCCTGGGGACCCCTCACTCAGCACATGCACACTGCTTGCCAGCTTGTGGGTACTGGTGGGGGAAAGTGACTAAGTCGACACGGCACTCCCCTCAGGGTGCCATGCCAACCTCACACTGCCTATGGCATAGATAAGTCACCCCTCTAGCAGGCCTTACAGCCCTAAGGCAGGGTGCACTATACCACAGGTGAGGGCATAGGTGCATGAGCACTATGCCCCTACAGTGTCTAAGCAAAACCTTAGACACTGTAAGTGCAGGATAGCCATTAGAGTATATGGTCTGGGAGTTTGTCAAACACGAACTCTACAGCACCATAATGGCTACACTGAAAACTGGGAAGTTTGGTATCAAACTTCTCAGCACAATAAATGCACACTGATGCCAGTGTAACATTTTATTGTGAAATACACCCAGAGGGCATCTTAGAGATGCCCCCTGAAAACATACCCGACTTCCAGTGTGGGCTGACTAGTTTTTGCCAGCCTGCCACACACCAGACATGTTGCTGGCCACATGGGGAGAGTGCCTTTGTCACTCTGTGGCCAGGAACAAAGCCTGTACTGGGGGGGAGGTGCTTCTCACCTCCCCCTGCAGGAACTGTAACACCTGGCTCACCCCCTTTGTTACAGCGCCACAGGGCATCCCAGCTAGTGGAGATGCCTGCCCCTCCGGCCACTGCCCCCACTTTTGGCGGCAAGGCTGGAGGAGATAATGAGAAAAACAAGGAGGAGTCACTCCCCAGTCAGGACAGCCCCTAAGGTGCCCTGAGCTGAGGTGACTCTTACTTTTAGAAATCCTCCATCTTGCAGATGGATGATTCCCCCGATAGGATTAGGGATGTGCCCCCCTCCCCACAGGGAGGTGTAGCCACCCTCAGGGCCAGTAGCCATTGGCTACTGCCCTCCCAGACCTAAACACACCCCTAAATTGAGTATTTAGGGGCTCCCAGAACTGAGGAAGATAGATTCCTGCAACCTGAAGACAAAGAAGGACTGCTGACCTGAAGCCCCGCAGAGAAGACTGAGACGACTGCTTTGGCCCCAGCCCTACCGGCCTGTCTCCCCACTTTAAGAAAAACTGCAACAGCAATGCATCCAACAGGGACCAGCGACCTCTGAAGCCTCAGAGGACTGCCCTGCATTCCAAAGGACCAAGAAGCTCCAGAGAACAGCGGCCCTGTTCAACAAAACTGCAACTTTGCAACAAAGAAGCAACCTTTAAAGACCACACGTTTCCCGCCGGAAGCGTGAAACTTTCCACTCTGCACCCGACGCCCCCAGCTCAACCTGCGGAAAACGAACACTACAGGGAGGACTCCCCGCCAACTGCAAGCCCGTGAGTAGCCAGAGTTGATCCCCCTGATCCCTCACAGCAACACCTGCAGAGGAAATCCAGAGGCTCCCCGTGACCACGACTGCCTGCTTCAAGGAACCAGACACCTGGAAACAACACTGCACCGCGCAGCCTCCAGGACCTGAAGGAACCTTACTTCAGTGCAGGAGTGACCCCCAGGCGACCCTCTGCCTAGCCCAGGTGGTGGCTACCCCCAGGAGCCCCCCCCGTGCATGCCTGCATCGTTGAAGAGACCCCCAGGTCTCCCCATTGATTCCTATTGAAAACACGACGCCTTTTTGCACTCTCTACCCGGCCGCCCCAACGCCGCTGAGGGTGTACTTTCTGTGCCTGCTTGTGTCCCCCCCCCCTCCCCCGGTGCCCTACAAAACCCCCCTGGTCTGCCCTCCGATGTCGCAGGTACTTACCTGCTGGCAGACTGTAACCGGGGCACCCCTATTTCCATTGAAGCCTATGTGTTTTGGGCACCACTTTGACCTCTGCACCTGACCGGCCCTGAGCTGCTGGTGTGGTAACTTTGGGGAAGCCTTGAACCCCCAACAGTGGGCTACCTTGGACCCAACTTTGAACCCTGTAAGTGTTTTACTTACCTGTGAACTTAATTGCTTGCCTCCCCCAGGAACTGTTGATTTTTGCAGTGTCCACTTTTAAAATAGCTTATTGCCATTTTTGCCAAGACTGTACATGCTATTGTCATAGTTCAAAGTTCCTAAGATACCTGAGTGAAATACCTTTTCATTTAAAGTATTGTTTGTAAATCTTGAACCTGTGGTTCTTAAAATAAACTAAGAAAATATATGTTTCTATATAAAAACCTATTGGCCTGGAATTGTCTGAGTGTGTGTTCCTCATTTATTGCCTGTGTGTGTACAACAAATGCTTAACACTACCTTCTAATAAGCCTACTGCTCGACCACACTACCACAAAATAGAGCATTAGAATTATCTCTTTTTGCCACTATCTTACTTCTAAAGGGAACCCTTGGACTCTGTGCATACTATTTCTTACTTTGAAATAGTATATAGAGCCAACTTCCTACACTAGCATACTAGTTATTGGTGTACACGGGTCTGTGTCGTGTGCAGCACGTGTATAGAACATTTACATTTTGCTGCATAACACGCTCTTGAGTTTAGTCTTCTGGTCTCTTTTAGAATGTCCAAGCATTCTGGTGGTACATTTAAGTTTCCAACTCTAGGACTTCAGGAGCCAGATCGCCAAGTTGAGTCGCTGTGGGTTCAGGTGACCAAGTCTGCCCCTGCTGTGAGTGAGAAGATCTGGAATATTGGGAAGCTTTTTGTGATGTACTAGGGACAGTTCCAATAGTGTGGTGTACCAGGGCTGGCATGCCATTATTGGTGCAATGAGGATCGTTTTGAGTGACTTTTATCCTAGTTTCCTGACCAGATATGGAATGAGTCGGAAAGCAATATGCTAATATCCCCGACCAGTTTACCCATAGTGCATTGCCCTTGGATTGTGGGTGCCTGGATGCAAAATTTTGGCATTTTGAATTTTATGCTGTGTCTAAAAGATTTATGGTTGGAGCTCCTCAGCTTTGAAAGAACGCATGAGGACTGGAGTGTGGACTTGTTGCTGTGACCTGCTTAGTAAGTATCCTACAGTATTGACCACCTCTGGAAGGTAGTGTTAGGCGGTGGAATCTGTGACTGATTGCCCATCTCCATATGAGTTGTGCCAGTTGAGAGACGTGCTATGAATGTGCTCCTCCATGTTTCCTTATGTAGTACATTGCAGTCATACTGTTTGTATATAAAAACACATTCTTCACCTCTTTGTTGGGCAAAAATGCTTTGAGTGCTAACCATATGGCTAACAGCTCTAGAACACTGATGTGTGAAGTCAGAAGTGCTGTCCATCGTACCTGTATCTCAATGTCCTCCATGTGAGCCCGCCATCCCATGAGTGATGCATCTGTCATGATTGTAACTTGCGGTATTGGGTCCCTGTATTCTCTCCCCTTTAGTATGTTGTGAGTATTCCACCACTTCAGCGCTTGATGGACCCTGGGTGAAACCAACATTAGATCCTCTATGCTGCCCACCGCTTGTGACCACAAGATACTCCTGTAGGGAATACATATGTAGTCTTGCATGTGGGCCTATTGCTATGCAAGATGCAGTTATCTCTAGGAGACATTACCGTTCTGATTGGTAGGTGACGATGTGGCTGAAAACGAACCAGTTGGTTCTGGAGATTGAGGACTCTGTGGATTGGGATAAGCTTTCACACTGATCGAACTGAGCATGGTTCCAAGATAAGGCTGTCTTTGGAGCAGCATCAGATGGGACTTTGTTGCATTTATTGTGAATCCCAGACTGTGTAGTAATTTGACATTGGTTTGCATGTCCTGTAAGCATTTTTGGTTGCAGGGACTTTTGAGCAGTCAGTCGTCCAGGTAAGGGAATGCATGGATGTTTTACCTTCTTAGGCTTGCTGCCGCCACTGCAAAGCATTTGGTGAACAACCTTGGGCTGTGACCCTGGAGTGTCACCATGTGTTCAGAAAGGATGTAACAACTGAGTGGACACAGGTCTAATATGCATTTCATCCTCTGACTATTAAGAAATATAGGGAGTATAGTCCTTTCTCTATGTGTTTGAATAGGGTCAGTTGTATGGCCCCTTTTTGGGGAGCACCTCTACATCATTTCAGCAGATGTAGATAAGGACTGAGGGGGTTATTCTAACTTTGGAGGAGTGTTAATCCGTCCCAAAAGTGACGGTAAAGTGACGGATATACCACCAGCCGTATTACGAGTTCCATAGGATATAATGGACTCGTAATACGGCTGGTGGTAAATCCGTCACTTTTCCGTCACTTTTGGGACGGATTAACACCTCCTCCAAAGTTAGAATAACCCCCTGAGTGTTTGTGAGATGGTAAAATTGGTGGTTGACTTTAGTTGTAGGCAGTTTCCTTCACTAAATGTCTAGGACCCACTGATCAGACATGACTTTTGGCCACAAGTGATGGAATTGTTGCAGGCTTCCCCCAACAGGTGATGTGTGATTAGGGGGAATGTTGGGGAAGTCATTGTTTTGAGGTAGAATCTCCCTTTGCGGGTGTTTCTCTACCCTTACCCCTAGGACTGAGCCCACTTCCGTAGTAACCTTTCCCAGACTGTTGGTGGAAACTGTTGCTGCTGGCACTGCTAACTTGGGATCTCCGGGGTGTTATTCTTTAGGGCCCCTTTGCCTTGGTATCTCCAAAAGAGCTCGTGCTTTTGAGACGTAGACAGCAATGCTCAATTATTTTTCCAGTCTCAGAGTCTTTCTTAATTTGTTGTAGTTGAATATCAACTTCCAGACCAAAGAGGCGCTTTACATCGAATTCAACAATTAAGGATGTGCTGTTTGATCTCTAGCTTAAATCCTGAGATGCGAATCCAGATATGTCTACAAAGCATGACAGATTAATTGATCACCATGTCAGCTGGGTCTGCACTGTCCAGTGCACAGCGGATGGTTGCATTAGAGATCTGCCTTCCCTTGGCCATTAGATATTAACCTCTCTTTGTGGCATGAATCTGGAAGATGCTGTAGAAGATCCTTGATCTCATCACACATCGCCCTGTTATAGCCCAAGAGGGGGCCTAGTGAGTTTGCAATCTTCCAATGGTTGGCATGGCCTGTAGGAACTCTTACTTGCCGCATCGATCCGCTTACTTTGTCAGGGGGTGGGGCATCCCCTGTACTTTATAAAGCAGCCCTTTTCCTCACCGTAGCTACCACCACCAAGTCAGCAGTAGGGACAACTCTAATGTAGATGGGGTCAAAAGGCGAAGCCCTATACTTTCTCTCAATCCTTGGAGTTAGAACCCTGGATATCACAGACTCCTTAAGGATTTGTTTAGAGCCCTTCACTTATAGAGCCAATCATTGGCATGTACTGCACAGTACTTTCTATCATGGACATTGTTTCCACCAAGAAATCAGTATCCTCCTCCACAGTATGTAGCTGTATTTTGTGGTATTCTGCTTTCCTTTGAATGACACTGTGATAAGACCAGATGTCATCTGGTGAAGAAGTTTTTGTAGGGATGGGTGGCTCTGTCTGTATCTGGAAAAATCACATCCTAGTCATCCCAAACGTCTGGGCTTTGTGGTATTCCCCCTTGGTAGGTTGAAAGATATGTGTCCTTGTCACTGTCCATCTCCTCTGTCTCTTGTGTGGGCGAGGGTGGCCTGCTGTCTGTGGACAATGATAAGCTTTGTGGCTTGGGGCTTGTTGCCCTGTTGCCACCCTCTTTAGCAATGGTTGTTGAGTGCCCAAATCTTTGCTTTGCCGCTTGGGCGCTTTTCTGCTGCCATCAGCATCTTGTCTGCGCTTCTGCTAAAACTCATGTAGGCACTAAAATACACTGATGCCTCTTATTCAAAGCATGGACATTTTTGCTGGTTTTGCTGGCCTATCGGTCTTTACTTTTGTTGCTACAGAAGACTTTCATTTTTGTTGCTGTTGAAGCCAAACACTGCTTTAGCATCGAGGCACGTCCATGCTTGTTCCCTTTTTGTCAATGAGTGCTTCAGCTCCTTATGACTGGACATTGGGGGCTGCTGCAGCTCAGAGTGTTTGGTCAGCACTGATCCAAGGCACATGGGTTTTGGTGCCAATGTGTGTGCTGGAGGCGATGTGTTTTCAGCATGGTTGCAAGTCCTGTGTTGGGTCCATGTTTCTCTCTTTTTCTTGAAGCCTGATCAGGATCGAGGAAGATCTTGTCCTGTCTCAGCTCCAAGGGTCTCTCTTGATGTCAGCCAGAGCTCAAGGGCTGTGGCGCACATTGGCATACTATCAGAGGCTTTGTGACGGTCTTTTTAAAGTGGGGTGGGTCAAGCGTACTGATAGCACGAAGTAAATTTCGTCCAGGGTCCTGACTCTAAGTGGGGCCTTGTGCAAGGTGGTTTGAAGCTGCACATCAGACTCATCTCCCTCACTGGACCCATCAGAGGCAACATAGTGAAGCCTGGTGATAAGACAGCCGCCACCATCATCGATGTCTTCTTCTCTTCCTTTGGCCTTGATGTTCTCAAGTTGATGGCCTTCAGGAGAAAATAAAGCCTTTGCTGCTATTTCTATGGTGTAGGCCAGTCTTCGATCTTTTCTGTTCCATAACGTTTTCTGATTTTTGAACAGCTTACACGCTGCACAGTCTTGTTCTCGATGTTCCAGTGAAAGGCAGAGGTTGCAGACAACGTGGGTGTCGGAGTGAGCGTATTTACCCCCACACCAAGGGCGTTTATGAAAAAGCCTTGTTATTTTGGCCTCCATCACTCAGAGGTGAACGTACCTGAAGGCTATGAGTTTGAAGTAAAGTGAAAACTGTTGTATTAAAATTCTGAGCGGTTTGGGCGTCTGCAGGAACCGTGTATGTCGAATTTGTCGTTCTGAGCGATCAGATGTCTGTAGATCATAAGAGCATCGAAGATGCAAAGAGCTCTAATGCAGTCTGTCCGAGCCACTGAACATGCACATTACCTCAAGGAGGAGGCGACAAGACGTCGGTCATAAGACTTCCTCGAGAAAAACAACTTGCAGAGTCTGGGCCCCACACTAGATGGCAGGAGTGTGTATCTACAGCCAACATGCTACAAACATAGGATAGAGATTTCTCCTCCTTAGGCTGTTGGGTATTACAAGTCAATGTTGCTAAAATACTGGAATTTCTTCTTGAAATTTGGGTGGCTATAGGCAGAACCCAGCAATCCTGCCATTGTATATAATTATATATTTCTAGAGGAGCGCAGATTCTGTGTGGAACCGGGTGTTATAATATGAAGCGAAATTTTTAAGATACATGTTAGCTGTAATATCAAGGTAGGTCCCAGATCTGATAGGAAACGTTTCCCAAACTACACCATCTAGCATATGATGAGGTAATGTTCACAACAATGATTCAGAGATGCTCTGATGAGGAGAATGAGGTTCCAGGTCTTGAACTACAGGTAATGACAGTTTTATTTATATAGTTTTAGCAGGAATGTAATGCACATTTTGTAACAGCATTATTATTACCAGAATAATGATACACATAAGAAGGAAAAATACTCCAGTGGCAATCCAAAATAGGACTAAGGTAGTAGAAGATATCTATAACGAAACTAGTAGCAAATAAAAAGTCAGAGGTGACGTTAAACAATAGTGGAATGTGCCGGTACTTAAATGTAATTCAAAGTCAAAATAATTTTCTTGAAATGTTGTCTCACAAAGGCATTATTTCAATTGATGTTTGCTCATTTGGTGGTTTATTGTAAACCACAGCAACAGTGGAAACTGTTACAATAGCAGCATCAGGCTCTTCAGTGGAGGTTAGCACTTGATGTAAAGCTGGCGACTTAGTAAGCGCTATAGTTCCTAGATTGGGAACTAAGATTTCTAATGCTTACTAGAATCTGTCACACATTGTTTTTCAATTTGATTGATAGACACCTTCCTATTTTGCTTTGAACTAGACAGTGGAGGCAGGAATACAGTTCTCTTGCCCTCTATCCCAGGAACAGGAACAAGTGGTCTGTAAGATGGCCCAAACACTTGTCTATTAGGAATTTCTTTCTCACACCAACTCACTGACCTTGGAGAGCCAGCTTTAGGAACCTTATCTTCGCCAGTGGCAAAGTCAGAAAGCTTCAAATTAGATAACTTGTCTCTGACCTCTTGGATGCTCTGCAAGATATCCATATACTGGCCAAGGTCAAATCTCACCCCCCCACCCCACCAGAACCATCAAGATCGGGCACATGCACAGATACTCCGAATAGCATCTCAAATGGAACTCCATGCAGATTATGCAGCCAACTTAGCCCTTTACTAAATGCTAGAGCTGTCAAGGCTTGCTTAAGTGTACTGTTGGCATGCTCTATTAACCTTTTGCTCTCTGCGTGAGAACAGGTGCAAGTAATGCATATATACAGAGCAGACAAAGAAATCCCTGAACACATTTGCTACAATTGCAAGACTACTCCAACAACAGCATTCCTTTGCTGCCCAACCCAAAGGAATCAACAGCCTGAAAAACTAGTTTGCTGGATGAATTGGCTCAATATATTTGGGATCTCCCAGGATGAGAGCCTTCGCTCTCTGGAGATCAAAAACAAAGGTCTGTACAGGCTGGGGCGTTAACATACCTCTCCCAACAGGATGACCCACATATCTGTATTCCAAGGCATGGAGCTTCAAAGAAGCCCACCACAGTTGGTATTCAGAACTGGCTTTCCCCAGAGGAGGCTGCAGACTCCCCTTGCCCCAAGGCCCATCTGGTAACAGGACAGGCAGGAAATTAGCAATCCAGGGGGTGTGTTGCCCTTCCAGGCTGGGCACACCCATATGGGTGCCAAGGCTGAATAGGACACAACAGGAAATTCCACCACATTGCGTGTGGTGGAATTTAGGAACTCGGGAAAGGGTGATGCCCATTCCCCACAGGAAGTGGTTATCTAGGGGGTGCAGTGACCAATGGTAGGAAGCCCATTGGCTACTAACCTTCACTCCCCTTACACTTTAAATTGAGTATTTAGGGTACTCCCCTGATACCAGATCCTCAGATCTTCGTTTGCCACAAAAGCAGTAGACAAGAAGGCTGCTGAACCCAAGAATTAAGCAGCACAACTGACTTGGCACCAACCCTGCTGGCCTGCCTGCTGCCCCGACCCTAGAGAAGCAACTGACCTGTCCTGCAACTGCAGCCTCCAAAAAACAGAGCTGTCAGTACTTCACCAATCACCAGGAAGAACTCCCTAGGAGTAGAGGACCTGCTCCCCTGCATCAGCAGGCACCCAAGAAAGACCTGGGAGGAACAGGACTACTAGAAACCAGACGCTGGACATCACCACTGCATCCGAGCTACCTAGCCTGTGTAGAAGTGGGCCAATGGTGTCAGCGTGGTCTGAACCCCCCTCCAGAAATGGAGCTCATGCAGTCTGCAGCCTGTTTCTACAGACCGACCCCTCCCTCCCCGTCCTTTCCCGCCCTCCCACCTGCATTCACGAGTGACCATGAGACAAAGACCCGACATCTCAGGACACTTCTGCAACCATCCGCCCTGAATTGAGGAGATGACCATTGGTGTCCCCACATCTCCCAGCCTCGTGAGACCTGAGCCTACTTGATTGATTGATCAGACTGGACCCCTCAGTCCACAAATGCAGACTGTTTCTGCGGATCCCCCTGCAACTGCGAGGAACTCCAGCACTAGACCTGACGTGAGAAAACATTGCTGCACCCATGCCCTACAGCCTGAGGAGGAGTGTCCCCAGGTGCCCGAAGACCTTAAGGGTTGAGCTCTCCCTGTGGGTTCCCCTTAACTGACCTTCCAGTCCATCCCTGCAGCAACTTTGTGACCGGACTGTTCCCCATTGAAGTGAATGGGACACCCAATGCCGTAACACACCTCTGCACCAGGACGCAACAGAGCCTCCCAGGGTGACCTGTTGTTGTGGCCTTGGACCCTGCCCCATACTCACCGTAAGTCCTGGAGAACAGTCCAGAATGCAGTCCATGTTTCACCCCATAGTAAAACAATACAGCACCCAAACACCCAAAAATTGCACTGTCAACTTTTAAAAACTCTACAAATCTGTATCTTGAAAAGTACTCACTTGACTCTGGTCATCTTGGTATCAAAGTTCATATAAAAGTATGTGTTATTTTCATAAATTGGTGTCAGATTTATGTTTTCTCACTTACTGCATGAGTGTGTGCCTTACATGCTTAGCACTTCCCTTTGATATGCCTAACTGCTCGACCACACTACCACAAAAGAGAACATTTGGGGTGTTGTTTGACTCTGTGATACCTCTGGGGACTGCCTGGACTCTAGCACAGCATGCCTCGTTTTGGGATACTTATAAAGAGCCAGCTTCCTACAAAGCCACATATCGTCCATACTATATTCTGTTTGATGCACCTGCACTTCTCTCACGAATCAAGCAGAGAATCAGAGAATACTAATTTAATTTTGAGCCTCCAATTTCAAATTCCTTGACATTTACAGTACATTTAAAATGTTTTTATACATTTAGCCAATTTATTTATACACACTTAATCTGTTAATATTATCTAATTTTCTAAGTAGTTGCAGACCCACCCAAAGTGGTTTTGCGGACCCCCAGGGGTCTCCGGACCTCAGGATGGGAACCACTGGTCTAATATTATCCATCGGATGATAAAACTGAGAAAAGAGGGGCATTTATTGTAGAACCACAAGGCCCTATGATGCTTTGAGTACTGCAGCTGATCTAAGATAGCTTTTATGTTGCGTTTTGCATCTGGCTTCAGAGGGTACTGAGCCTGTATTTGGGACACATTCCACAAAGGAATGACATGTGGTGCAGATTCTTTATCACACACACCTTGTTTCTATACAAAGCTGGAGTCTGTTTTAACAAAAGCCTACTCTTTCATAATTTTCCCTGCTAATTACAGTTATAAAGGAAAAAAATAACACTATTATCTCCTCTCCTTGGAGCACATCTCTGAATATGAGCTGAAAGCTGGTCATCCTCTGCAAGAACGACGTCATAAGCAACTTTCAAATGTGGCCAGATTATTGCTACAACTGTGTTTGGTTTATCCCCTTCCATTTGTATTTTTACATGATAAACCCTGTCTGGAGGGTTTACATGTCCGTTTGGAGTTCGACCTGTATATATTCTTCAGTCTAATTCACAACCAGAATTTCTTGAAGATAAAGGTGCACTATTGTCACTTCTGCCGCACTGTCCAAAAATGCTGTTGCCCACGTTCAGCAGAAGTATCCTTAGCTTGCAGCGCATTACCTTTTAAGCAAATGTTGCTATTTAAAAAAATATATATATTTAAGTGAGTCTTGGAGTACGAAACGGTCTCTTGCAGCTTTACGTCCTGATTCACCTTTCTATCTAGTATATGTCTTTTCATAGATAGTTAGTCCATCCAGTCCTCTCTGCCCTTTTACTGCCAGAGTCCTGAAAAGCTCAGAAAAAACAGCTATCAGACTACTGATAAAGATCTTACTTTTTATCACGGTCCCTCAACTTGTAACCACACCTGTTGGAGTCTTGGGTTGATGTACATCAGAGGTCTCCAAACTTTTTTTTTTAGCAAGAGAGACTTGTGATCACTGAAAATCAAAGTGAGCTACTAATGACTAAGCAACTTGTGCATTGTTACCAGACACCCCCACACCCAGCTTCACTGACGTAAAACCTAATGTCCATAAAGGCAGACACTATGGTTTGAACAAAAAACTTTGACAAGGCACAAATTGACAGGGCTGCCATATTTCTCAGTGAGAGTGTGGTCTTCGGGAATGTATGAACATGTGTGCATATGAATGGGATATATCCTGTGTCATATGTACTTGTGGCACTCTTACATACATAACAGACATGCAACCATGTTTTTTTTTTTTTAAACTGGAAGAAATTCAAAGTGCAAAAATGTTCATAACATTGAACATTTTTCTGCACTTTAAATTTCTCCCATTAAAAAAATTACTATTTTTCAGCTATAACTATGGCACAGTGTTGTACTGGCCACTGGAAGCAAGAAGGCCATTGTGTGTAGATACAACACATTAAAAAACACAGAAAGTTACAATGAAAAGTTAACTTAATCATTAGGTTAACTTTTCATTTTGTCCTATTTAAAAGCATTGACAAACAACATTTTGTTCTCACCTGCATTGAGTAGACAATTATTTTTATTTAGGAGTTTAATGCCTTAAAGCTTGCTTCAATTCTTCACCTCTGTGGCTCACCATGGGTCGTAAATCTGACTCCAGCACTGCTCATTATTAGACCATGCTATTTGCAGCCTGATAACGTAATATAAACACAGCCTTTCCTTAACATTGAAAGGAAAAAATGTGAACCTGTGCTATTTAAAAATGAACTCAAGGCTGTGAGCTATTCTGAAGGTGCCTAAGTACTACTGGTAGCTTGCAATCAAGTGGTTGGAGACACCTGGTGTAGATACAGTCCTTTTCTGTTTCCTTTTAGACTGACAGTTTATTTTAACCAGAATCCTCAGTCTCATGTTTTGCTTTGAGTTGGGGTTTGACAGACCGTGGGTTTGACAGACTGTGATCCTGGAGTCACAGCTCCTGGAGTCACAGCTCACAGATGTATAGGTTTCCAAAGTAACTTTAGTTAGCTCACATTCAAGCTCTTGAAAAGGAGAAGCAGCAAGTTTCTAGCATATAGCCAAAGCCACTGTTTCTCTGTGAATGTTGATTAGAAAGATTGAGGGAACTTTTTTCAAAATTCTCCATTAATTTCATTCCAAGATATCAAGAAAATGCATATAACAGAAGCAATAACGTCCACTAATGGCAGTCATTTTCCAGAACAGCTTGAGACTTCAGAAAAGCCAGATATGAGCCTCTCCAGTGAAGGAAACACTCTTGTTTTCCAAGTGTACACCACTGCTACCAATGTATTAGATGGATTCAATTGGGGTAGATGTGCACTAGCTTTGGATTATATGTAAACCCAGTCTTTGGGAAATAAGGACTGTCAATCTGAAGTGATGAGAAGCCTACATCCTGAATGCCAAAGATGCACATTAAGCCCACTTCCCCCATTCAAGTCAATATCATGAACTTTTATTTTATTTGTCATGTATTTGTGGTCTTCAGATCAACAAAGTATCTTAATTATTGCTTGGTCCTTTCTGTTGGAAAAGAAAGTAACAGGAATTAATGACACTTCCTTAGTGGGATTTTGGAACCCCTTCCATGGCTTGCTTCTCAAAGACGCATTGACTCCCTGAAACAATTTGTCTTGTTGCCACATAGACTACTACTTTTGTGAGGAATTGCTGGTGGGAGTGATCTGAACCTGTGCAAACTGTTTTTGCATAACAATCAGCACTCATCTGCACTTTGTGACACCTTGACACCCTAAAAAATGATTGGAGATGCTTATCTCTTCCAGTGAGGCTAGGAGAAGAACAAGCAGAGTCACAGCTTTCCCGCAGCCTGGGTCTTACCTGCAGATGCATATGGCTGACCTACCATTCATATTTGTTGTTCTCTGCTGCCAGGACTGCCTGTTCTGTTGCTTTATCTGAATTAAGACCACTGACGTTTTAACCTATTCTTGGCAATCACGTCTTACATGTGACTTAAATGAGTTAGCTGTAGTTTTTTTCTTTTCCAGGTTCATTCTTCTAGCTATTTCAGCTTTAATCTTTATCCGCTGCTTTGCAATGTCTCCATGCATGCAGGTAGTTCCGGCAAAAGACATTTTGGATGGACTTGTGGTCTTTGGCTAACAAGAGCAGAACATCCAATATTGAGCAGTTATCTCTCCTCAAAAGGGCAGTCAGACTCTTTGAGACAGTTAAAGTACTACAGGCTTTCCTTACTCCAGAGTCTAACTTCTTGATTTCCTTGACTGCTGGAACTCTAGAGGAGGCAGCAGTAGCATGTGGATCCTCTGGTGCTGTCACTATGAAAGAATTGGGTAAGGTAACTGCTAAAAGCATTACCAGATTTTGCTAAGGAACTTTATATGAAGCTTAAACAGTGTAGTGTCTTGAAGATGGCAGACTACAATTCTTGTTCATCTGACAGTTATCAAAAGCGTTACTGTCCCCTTGGCAAGCATCTTGTGGATGGCACTTAAATCATCAATAGGAAAAAGACATAATGAGACTCTGAAGGTTGAAGTATACCTTTTAACACCGGGAGTGGACAAGGAAGAAGAGGTCTCCTTAGAAGTATAGGAATGCCTGATTTTATGGAGTTTCTGGACTTATAATGACTAGAATGGCAGATGCATGGTTGGTCGCAACGCAGCCAGAACAGCAGCTGTGGTAGAATAGTGGCAAGAGATCTAGGGGTGAAGATAAGTGTGATCACCTGGAATAGTCTGATGGGCTAATAAGTCCTAACACATTCTGAATTTAAGATCTTACCACTGTGTATGGTCTTTCATGTCTTCATACTGAAGACAGGCATAAGAAGCTTCAGACTCTAGATATGATACAAACTGTGCTTCAACATGGGTATTCTGTGCATCGGAAGGTGTTTCAATACAAAAAGGTCACCACTACACCTGCTCTCAGCATCTTAACCCTGGATGGAGAAAGATGCGATTTCCTCTATGATTTCACTCTGTGGGATTCCTCCAAGCTGAGGTATAAGGAGCCATCTAGTCACAATCCTAATACTACCAGTGCAGATGCAAAGTCTACCTCTCGTCATGGCAATGGAGCCTGTTCATTCAAATTCCTCTGGGATAAGGCAAGACAGTGCTGGGACCTGTCCAGATGGTGGTAATCTGACAGACATGTCACAGTAGAGAAGTAGATTATGTGGAGGAGCAGTTCCAAAAGATTGAAGGCATTTCTGTGGTGACTGATTAATATTTTCAGACAGGAATTGGATTGAAGCCAAAGAAAAGCACAAAAGATATCAAGAGATGTCAACATTCTAAATTTTAGAAAGTTTGTTTTGGAGGATACTTGCTAAATGTGTCTTTATTGCAGAAAGCTAGAGCCCAGCCTTTCTTAAATTAGGACGATATGGAAGCTTCTGCTTGATAAATGGCTGGATCGATGTCCTGAATACACCAAATGCAAAAAAACTTTGAAAAAAATATGTTGGAGTGGGGACATCTCAATTGTTTTAAAATGTCAATTCAATATTGTGGATGATTTAAATGTGCATTTTGCAACTGTTCAGGTCCTATACTGCTAAGTTCAAGGGATGCAGGATCTGGCATTGGACCTTGAATAGATCATCTGTTCTGTTTGGGTAGGTCTTATATGGTGGTTATGATAGGTGTAGAAGTTCAGTGTGCCATTGCTAGGACTACTCTGGTAAGATGAAGATCAACCTCCTCCTGTCTCAAATTAGCTTAATGGCCACTAATGGAGCCAGTGTCAACTAAGGAAATGCGCAAACTTCTTGAAGCAAATGATCAAAAACAAAAAAAAAAATAGTTCCCCAGTGTGGTTTATTGGTAATACTTGTTTTCTTAACCAGGACATTTGTTGTTGTTGTGTCCAAGTTTGTGATTAAGTCTACTTTCGGAAAATTCCTATTTGCAGAAGATGCAGTGCAGTACATAACTGTTTAACAACCAATCTGGATACTCTTGAATTACTCTGCTGAGAGAAACTGCAACCACATTTTAGGTGCCCAATAGGTGCTATGATGTGCAGATTACCAGCAATCAGCCATATCCAAACTGTCAGGGCTTCTGGGGACAGAGCGGTCAAACTTGAGCTTCCCAGCCTGTTGAAGTAATACATGGTTATTGTACTGTCTGACTAATTAAGCAGGGATGTTGTATGGAAAGTCTGTGAAAGGAATCCTGGTCTAGATGTACTACTCAAAATGCACCTCATTGATGCAGACGTGTTTTCTTTCTCTAACCATATTCCCTAAGCCTGAAACACATTCATGTGTGTTCCCAAAACTAGCATAGAAGAATCCTTAACTATGATCTGGGATGGACTGCCTGGATAAAAGGGACAACCTTTCAGGAAGTTGGTTGATTGGGACTACCGGGAAGAGAGTTGACAACAGGCAGAGATAAAGTTAATTTGTTTTCCCAACTGCTGCAAAGCGGGCATCACTAGTTTTCCATGCACTATTGTAACTTTAAAACAGGACTTATGTAAAGTATTTTCTCTCAATTTTAGGTCGATCGTTAAGCATAGGTTTGAATTACACGACTTAGTGGAGGATCAAGACCAGATGCTGTCTTTTTAACTGAAACTTAGCTCAAGGCAGAATACAAATCCAGGCCATCCCACTGGGCTATGCAGTGGTTAAGCAAAACAGGCCTTTACAGAGAGGGGGAGGGACAGCCATAATTTTCAGTAAGGATTTTAAGTGTTTCTTTTTTGACTTCTCCATTATTTACCACCCTCATGGGTGTCCAGTTCCCCCACAGCATTAGCTGACACATTTTAACCCCAGCACTGTGATACTCACATTTGATAGTTTTAAGTGATTGTAATATTCATTTTTATAATCTTAGCTGTCAGATAGTTAAAATAATACCAGGCGATTTAGAAGCTTTACAGATGTCTCAGCAAGTCTTCAAACCTACACATGAAATGGGTAATATCTTGAACCCTGTTTTTACTACTACAGACATGATAGAAATAGGCGCCCCAATTCCTCTGGCATGGTCTGATCATCTGGCCATCCCCATAAACTTATACCATGCTAAGACACAAATGGTGTCTGCTCCTATCCATAGTTCGGCACAAAAATGGGCTAAAGTGACCCCCACAAAGCTCCAACAGGTATTAAAGAAAAACATCTTAATCCTGGATAATGATGTTTGCAAAGCTAGCACCCAGCTGGGTGGCAGTCTAAGGTAGGCTCTTGATCAGACTGTCCCCCGATCAAAAGAAGCTGGCTGTCCAGAGATGAAAGCCTTCTGTGGGGTGATTTAAAGATGAACTTCACTCTTTAAAAAAACTGCAAAAGATTGAACCGCATCTGCCGCCACAATTATGATCGTGGTTGCAAGGAAAATTATAAAGTTGCCCAAAAGAAAACCTATCAGGTCATCTCTCAGACACGACAAACATACTATTCACCAAAAATTCTAAAAGCTAATCACATGAAAATTTTCAGATGGCAAAACCTCTTGTCGCTAGTTTCTGTGTCACCCTCCCCTCGGACTTTGGAAGAGTATTGCAAAACCTTAGCCTCCTTTTTTGTGGAAAAGGCAGAAAACATCTATCTATCTTGTCCCACAGAAGCCAGACTCAGGGGGAATTGTGGCGTGTTTCACCAGTCATTAGTATTAAGCTGGAATAATTTTGTCCAGACTTCTTACAGACCTGGCCTCATTATGCTTTAAGGTTAAATCTCGTTCACCGGTGGATGTAATCACTCCCACCATTCTGGAGTAGGGCTGCAAGATTATAAAACCAGTTGAAAGGGAGGTGGTTAATCTCTCCCTGTCCTCTGGCCAGGTCCCAAAATAATGGAAACATGCCATGGTGATTCCTTTACTGAAGAAGCCAATGTTAGATGCACCCAAGCCAGAAAACTATTGCCCTATCTCCTTGCTGCCTCTTTTCTGCAAATGATCAGAAACTCATATGAACACACAGCTTTACAACTTTTGGTAAGATAAGATCTTGCCTAGTACTCAGGCTTTCGCCCATTATAGAGCACAGAGTCAGATTTGCTGCTTGCGGCTGAAATCGCAAGAGATTATGGACGAAGGCAACACGGGGTCCATTGTTATAATCAATTTCAGTGCAGTTTTCGATACTGTGCTCCACAGTATTTTTATTAAGCGCCTAATAAACTGCAGTATAAGTGGCATTGCTCAGTTATGGTTAACCACTTGTCCGCAGGTGCGCATTTTTCAGGTGACACAAAAGCTTTTTCAATCATCAATTCACACCTGACAGCAAGGAGTACCCCAGGGCTCTTTGTTGAGCTAGACACTCTTTAATGTTCATGGCAGTCCTTTGGAAGAGGTCATCGAGGACATGGCTTTGAGGTCATCTCATAGGCATATGAGACAACTTGTTATTACATTGTCCTATAGCAGAGATCATATGGTACCCTCCCTTTGTGTGTGTTTATCAGAGGTTGCCTCCTGGATGGAACAAACTGTCTAAAATTGAACACAGGAAAAACTGATGTTCTAGTATTAGGTAAACATCTCACTATATGGTCTAATGCCTGATCACTGGATACCTTCGGCCCTTTGCAGTCACTTAAGCCTATGGTAAAGAATTTGGGCATTTCGTCCGATGCTCAAATCACCACCCTAGCAGAGAAGTGTTTTGGGCTGCTGAGATCCCTGAAAAAAGTCCTCTACCTCGTACCACCACCTGCCATAAAACGGTAGTTCAGGCCTTAGTGAAATCTCGTCTGAACTACTGTAAGGAACAAGTTACTTGCCTTCGGTAATGCATTATCTGGAACAGACTGTCTAGTTTCAGATTCCTTAACTTTGAATTTCCCAGGTGCCAGACTGGATCTGGAAACTTTTGCGTGAGAAGTACCCCTTCGCTCCACTGGGTGGCTTTGTTTGGATCCGCACGTCGTTGGCACAAGAAGTGATGTCACGGTCACCTTTATAGGCACCACCCAGGCTTGTGGACGTCAGTTACTTTTCACAACTTTGCACGCCAAGAGCCTAAAGCCATGAAGTGAACTGACGAATGTGTCAAACTAGGGCCCTGAAAGGGATCACCCCTTACCCTAGAAACCTGTCTGCAGTGAGGGGAGGCATGGGTGGGTGGTAGGAATCTGCAGCTAGATATAGGCCCTCATTATGAATTTGACGGTAGTCACCGCCGACTGCCATGGCAACGGTAAACAGAATACCGCCAATGGCAGACTGCACACTGCCGAATGATGCCAAAAAGTAAAACCTCTGAAAATCCTGCAACCTCCACCCACCGCCAGAGCCTACACAGCAGAAAGGCAGTACACCTCCATCCTGCCACCGCCAGGCAGACAAATCCTCCACCCACCAAATAATGATGCACAAATCAGCGTGGCGGATAGTGAATGCCGAACGACCACTGACGGTACTGACTGCCACGACCAACAATGGGAACCACCAACAAGAAATGCACGCATTGGCAACTTTGAAACCCAAACACCTGACACACAACTACAACACTATAAAACACTCACATATACCCCACAATCCTTTGTATCGCCAAGATTGACAACACATACAATGAACACATCACACAAGTCTCACACACAAATACACCACCAAAACACATACAAACCCCAAACATCTTTACAAGCGCCACACACAACCACACAACAGCGCCCTCACCAATACACCCACAACATACCATGGCACCTCCTAAGCACCCCCGCTTCACAGACAGGGAGCCAAGGATCATGGTGGACAAAATACTCTGGGGCGAGCCACAACTATTCGGGGCACAGGTGTAGCAGACACCCGTGTCCAAGAAGATGGAGCTACGGCACACAATAGTCAACAAGGTCAATGTAGTGGGAAACCATTCACGCACAAAGAATGACATCCAGAAGAGATGGAACGACCTGCACGGGAAGGTTTGGTCAACGGCATCCATGCACAACATCGTACAGAAGACTGGTGGCTGTCCGCCTCCTACACCCCTCCCCCGAATACACCGAATGGGAGGAGAAGGTCCTGGCTATCCTGCACCCGGAGGGCCTCACTGGACTCGCAGGAGGGATGGACTCGGGTAAGACAACTAGAATACCTTAACAGTCACCCCACTTATAATGCAGGTGTCACCCCACTTATAATGCAGGTATCACCCCACCCCTCTCACTATCACCAGGACCCCATCCCCACCCAGTCCACAACACCCACATCCAACTACCCTGCATGCCCACTATCCCACAAACAGACCACCATCCAGCCCCATGTGCACAGTCACCTACACGGATTCCCAGTGGCACTACAGCACCCAAAATGCACCTCCACACCCCACATAAAATGCAAAGAATTGGACACAAAGGGACCTTGCATGCCACAACATGGGAATATGAATATAAAGTAGGCC
This sequence comes from Pleurodeles waltl, assembly GCF_031143425.1. Taxonomy (NCBI): domain Eukaryota; kingdom Metazoa; phylum Chordata; class Amphibia; order Caudata; family Salamandridae; genus Pleurodeles; species Pleurodeles waltl. The sequence goes on along the minus strand of NC_090449.1, from coordinate 1,028,780,658 downwards.
AGAGCAGTGCAGCAATTGCCAAAAAAGTACCTGATACCCACATGTCCATCCCCCCCCCCACCCACAGGCACCACAACCCATGCCACCCGGACGGAAATGGCAAGAAGTGCCAGTGCCCCACCTGAAGATGGAGCCCCCACTCAGGAGAATGCAGAGGGATGTCTGGAAATTGAGGAATACCCTGGCTCATCACACAGTCATGGACTGTCACCCTCCAGCAGCCCCACCCAGGATACCACTGACAGCCCTACCACCCAGCCACCATCATCATCATCAGCATCAGCTCTGGCCAAATGAGCTCACACCAGTGTCTCCCGACCATGGACTGGCAGGCCACATGTACAGAGGCCAGAGTCTCCACCCACCAACAGGCAGGATGATGAAGGGCCCAGTGCAAGTGGGACTGCCAGACCTGTGCAGGGGTCACAAGCACAGGGCGCTAGGGCTAGTAGGAGGGCATCAGTGGCCAGGGAGGTGGCCAAAGGATGGATGCAGCATCCCAGGAGGTGATATCTGAGGTCCTGGGAGGATACCACCATACCCAGGACAGGACGGGCCAGATCCTGGCCACCTTGGAGCAGAATCAGAGGCTGCAGGTAGCACCCCACCAGGAGGCCATGGCCAATGGAAACAGCTCAATGCCACCATGGCCTCAATTGCAGGGGTGCTGCAGCACCAGTACCACAGACAGCCTGAGTCCTCCAGCCACCTGCAAGCGTCGACCACTAGCCAGGACACTGCCCTGTCCTCTACATCTGCAGCAGCTACTGGATTGGTGGCACTGGCAGAGGACACACAGGAAACCAGCACCCTCTACCCCTGCAACCCAGCTACGCAAACATGAAATCAGACCCAGACATGCCCCTGAAACACAAGCTAAGACCAAGACCAGCGCTAGGAAGTGAGACTGCTCTGAACGGTCTCCCTTGTGTGCCACTGTGCTCCGTTGTTGACATCCCACTGCCATCACACCATCTTCCAATGGCCCCATTGACCAAAAGCCAGTGCAACCAACAGCTGAGCATATGCACCTGAGTATGGATTTACACCATCTACCCCCTTCCCTATCACTGTCACACAAATTATGCATATTTTGCCATTTAATAAAAACAACAATGCACTCAAATCATGTATGTCCCTCGTCAATATGAGATATCAATTGTGATTGTGTATGCATTAGCCAGTCAATTTCATAATCATACCTTTATTGCAGGGGGGGAACCAACGGACTGTAGTGTCTGAAGTATCTCACACTAGACATAATATTGGGTTTCCTGGCACCTGCCACTTCAGTCATCAGTTAACAGTGTCACTGACTATGGACACCACATTACCAAATAAATGAGTCAGACTGAAACTATGCAGTGAGTACATCTGCATCATTGAACAGTACCTTAGAGTCACTGGAAGTATAGGCGGATAAGCTGGGTCCTGGAGTTGGGATCTTCCCCCTCTTCTTCCTCAACATCACTCTCATCCCCTCTCTGAGGTTGCTGGGCTGGTTGGACAGCACCCTCTTCTTCCATAAGGGGGATAGCTTTCCTCACAGCCAAGTTGTGCAGCATGCAGCAGGCCACCACTATCTTACACACCTTGTCAGGGACATAGCACAGGGATCCCCCAGAGAGATGGAGACAACAAAATCTAGGCTTCAGGAGACCTATAGTGCGCTCAACCACCCTCCTTGTACGTCCTTGGGCCTCATAATTCCTCTCTGCATCGGTCCTGGAATTCTTCACAGGTGTCAGGAGCCATTGCAAGTTGGAATAGCCAGAATCACCTGCAAAAGTGGGCGAAACAGGACCTTAATAAACTGACTTTACATGCCTATAGCCTGGCTGTCAGCTATGTACAGATCCAGTGTAATACACACTCACCTATGAGCCATCCTCTGTCCCCGTGTAGTTCCATCATGTGTGGTACACTGCTGTTTCTCAGGACAAAGGAATCATGGACTGAGCCTGGGAACCTGGAACTGACATGTGATATGTACTGGTCAGCAGAACACACCAATTGTACATTCATGGAGCGATAGTTTTTCAGATTCCTGTACACCTGTTCATTCACTCTTGGGGGTATGAGAGCTATGTGGGTTCCATCAATGGCACCTATCACATGGGGGATGTTAGCAAAGGCATAAAATCCAGATTTGATGGCAGGAAGTTCAGCCCTTTGGGGAAACTGGACATATGTTTGCAAGTGTTGGACAAATGCATCCAGGAATTTTGACAGGATGAGGCTGAACGTTGGCTGTGAGACCCCTGCACCCATGCCCACTGTCACCTGAAATCAGCCTGTAGCCAAACAATGGACTTCAGATAGCACTTGCACAGTTCTAGGGATGGCTTGGTGATTTCAATTTGGCGGTTTCAGTACAGGATCCATTAACGCACGGAGGTCATGGATAGTAGCTCTATGGAGTCTGTAGGTGATAATGATGTGACGTTCCTCCATAGTTTCCAGCTCAACCAGGGGTCCGTAAACAGAAGGAGTCCTCCCTTGCCACATGGGTCGGTACCTATGGGGGAGGAAAGAACACAATCTGTGTGTCAACTTACACTTGCATCCCATGATGTCACTGTATCTTTGTAAGTGCGACACGTAGGTAACACACAAACGCAAAGTATGAAGTAAACCATCAGGCATGTTTACAGAGTTAACTGTCATAATGGCATCCCAGTGAGGACACAATTCCAAAGACAGGTACTTGTGAGGATCCTAGACTCATATCAGCAAGCGACTAAAGGCGGAGATTTTGAGGCCCTGGATGAGGCCTCTGGCCAAGCTATGGTGACGTGGTGGTAGCAAAATGGCAGGCTCCTGCCATCCAGGTATGATAGAGTGGAAGTGACTTAATTCCGCTGGCGTTAGTCGTCATGGCGGAAGGTGGTGCTCACTGTCATGCACCCGATCACTGGACAACATGGCTGTCAATGGGGAACCTGGGCCAATCATGATCGCCGCCAGCAGTGACGGAGCACACCGCTGCGGTAGCTACGCCATTTCGTCAGACCCTTGACACTTGCCAAGAAGGTTCTGACCCTGGGGGTCTACAACCGGCGGTGCACCCACAGCAGGAAGCAGTGGAAGGACCTGAGGCGCTGGGCAAGGCAGACTGGAGATGCCCAGCTGGGGGAAGGCCTCCCAGTGAGGAAGGGGTGCCCCTCGGACCCTGACCCCCACCCCCCAATGGCCTGCATTCTGGAGGTGGCCTATCCTGATTTGGATGGGTGCTTGAAGAAAGCACAGCAGCCACAAGGGGGTGAGTACCAACACTTGTGATACTGCTTAGATGTATGTATGCATGTTGGTGCTGTGGTATGTATGCATTTTAGTGCCAGGAACTTGGACAGGTGTGTTCCTGCAGTCCTGCTCCCTCAAATTCCCTGGGATGGTGGGAGGGCTTGTTTGGGCAGTCTCTATAGGTCTGGGGGTAGGGGGGAGGGTCTTTCTGGCATCTGGTAAGCTTTGTGGCCTCACAGACTTGTAAGTGCATCGGCTGGGCATGGTCTCTCATGGGTGTACTTCACACAGTATCAGGTCCGTGTTTCATGTGGGTTATGTGGTGTATTCAGGGGTAACGGCCACTAGTCAGGGGCACAATCATGACGTATGTTGTATGTACTGCGTGTAACTGTGTGACCTGGATGGGAGTGTGTGTGTGTGTGCGCCAGAGATGTACATATATTCAGTTTTTTTAACAAAGTTCTCCCTTGTTTTGTCTCTCCACCCCTGTGCTTGTGTCCTTTGTGTACATCAGCATCATCTGGCGAGGGAACAGTGGCACCAGTGAGTGGGAATGCAGCAGCCCATGGTACCAAGGAGGCAGAGTCAACAGACGCCAAGGGGACCAGTGGGTTGGAGGGTGATGGGAGTACCACAGGGGAGGCATCTACCACTGGAGGTAGTGACTGATACCTCCCCCGATGGGAGCTCCCTGGTGGTGGCGGACTCTACTGGGCACACCCATTCTATGCCATCTTCCACCAACCCCCCGATGACATCACTGCCCTCCCAGTTGCTCCCCACCCAGTTGCCCGTGCTCGCTCACCCAGGAGGGTGGGCGTCTCCTTCGCCCCAGGCACCTCATCCCCTGCCCCAGTCAGCCCTGGTGCCCTCACGGAGAAGGCTATTGACCTCCTGAGGACTCTCTCTGTAGGGCAGACAACCATCGTGAATGCCATCCAGGGGCTAGCATCCCAGATACAGCAATGCAATGCATAACTGGAAGGCATTCATAGTGCCATGTCTGGCCTACAGAGATCTATTCAGGCTCTGGCCTACTCTTTGACGGCAGCCAGTGTCCCTGGTCTTTCTGTCCTCCCTCTCACCACCTCTACCCCTTCCAGCACCACTCCCTTCACCCATCCCAAGCACACGTACAGATAGCCATGCACACAGATCAACACACAAGATGCACACAAACAAGCACCACAGGCAGGCACACACCCAACATACCAAAGCACACACAACAGCATCCACTTCCCCAGTGTGTCAACCTCCCCGCCACCCTGTCACCTCACCATGCACACCTACACACACTGCACTCTGTCACTGCTGCTGCCTCCATTCATGCAGTCACCACAACATCTGACATCCAGACATGCACCCCAGACACCACACCTGCACTCACCACAACTACGTTGACAGTCACTTGCAGTACACTCACCAGACCTGCAGACACCCAGACAACATCCATGTACACTGGCAGCCTGTATTCTCACACTGTGTCCACCCAACCCACTCCTCCCAAAAGACAAACATTCGCAGACATCCACACCACACACATCAGCATACTTTACAGGCACCTGCATCCACATCCAGCATATCTACACCTGGTGCAAGCACTCCCTCAACCTCCACTCCCAGACCTGCCTCCAAATCCAACTGCACCTAAGAAGCTTTTCCTCTTCCGTGATGACCTGATCCAAACCACTGGCCAACCCCGTCTTGTCCCTAAACGTGCCCATCTCCCTGCCCAGTCCACTCCTTCCACGTCCAAGTCTGCCCTTCTCATTCCCGTGCCCCTTCCCCAGGGAGGAAAAAGCCCTGTGTTGCCCCAGGACCCTCTGACACCCCCTGGTCCAGGCCTACTCCGCCTCCTTCCAAGGGCAAGCCCAAGCCCCCCTCTCCAGAACAAAGTCCCCAGCCCCTGCTCCCCGAGGTGCCTGGCTGCCTCACTGATGCCCCTTTCAAGTGGAGTACCCTTTGCACATGTGGGAGTCAAGTTCTGCCTGTTTTGGCCCTTCAGGCTATTTGTAATGGACTGGCCAATGGCCTTATTTGGACATGACGTAATGTCTTTGTAAATAAAGTTTAGGTGCCCAATATGGTGACATTGTAAAGCATTTAACTATGGAGGGGTGATGTGCACCTGTGTACTTTGGTGCAGGTCTTTGTTGGCTTGTGTCTGGTAAGTACGTTTTGTTATGGTATATATGGCTTGGGATGTTGGAGGGGTTGGTGGTGCTTTGCAGGTTGGGTGTGTATCTGTGCCCTTTCTTCCCATGTGTACTAGGCTGCGGTATTTACCATCGTTGGTCACGGTCCTGGAGGTATATGGCAAGGAGCAGCACTGGCATTATTTCCAACTCTCCATGTGCGTGTTGTGTGTGCCTCCAGTGAGTGTGTCCTTTTATATTGTTCGTTTCCGCCACACTTCGCCTGGCGGTGGTTCCCGCCCCAGAAAAGATGGCAGTCTTGTGTTTCAATATTTGGTGGGGGGGAGGGGTTAGGACCTTTCCGTCGGCCTGTGGGCGCACTCCTCCATCCTCGTCGGGACTACAAAGATGGCGGTGGGTGGAAGGACCGCTACTTGTTTTTCATTGGCTTAATTATTTGTCAGTCCAGACTGCCAGCCCGTTGGCGGTAGTTACCACCACCGCCAGTGGGGCGGTGTTTTCCACCATTTTCATAATGACCACCATAGTCTGTACTAGATAATGCATTACCAAATGTAAGTACCTTATACATCTGATAGAGACTTCTAGCTGCCGATTCCTTACCTTTGAACAGATATCCAAGCCATATCCTCCTGGCTGTGGGCTGCGGACAAATTTTCTAAACTAGTAAGTCCTGCCGACAAGCCCATCCCTGCAGAACAGGACTGTCATGGCACTAGTGTTTGGTAAACGTGAGCAAGGACACCTACGTTTCTGCCAGGCAGATGTCCAGGACTGTAACCCCCCCACCCACGAGCTGACGCAGTGGTTGCAGCTTTTCCTCTGATAGTATGGGCTCTTAAGCCCTCATGAGGCTTTTTAGCCAGGGAGTAGGAGATCTTGATACAGAGAACAACCCAGAGCGAAATGGTTCATTTCTGTACTGCCCAACCTTTTTGTAGCTCCTACAAAGCCCACAAAGAGTTTGACTACCACTGGAACTCTTTTGTGCGGTCAAGGTAGAAGGAGAATGTTCTTTTCGGTCCAGACAATGAAGTCGCTCCTCTTCTTTAGAGTGATGCAGAGGAGCGTAATAGGTGAGGAGGGTGACCGACTGTCCCAAAATGAAACGGGTTACCACTTCTGGGAGGAAAGAGGCATAGGTGTGAAGCACCATTTTGTCAGGGAACACAGAAAGAGAGGGATGGTTGGATGATAAGGCCTGCAGCTCACTCACCCCCTGGGTAGATGTTATTGCCACTAGAAAGGCTGCCTTGATGGTAAGCAGCCAGAAGGAACAATTGTGCGGCTCGAAGGGAGCACACATGAGGTATGTCAGAACTAAATTAAGATCCCACTGAGGTATGATAAAGGGCCTAGGGGGAAAACATGTACAAGCCCTTTGACAAACTTATCTACAATAGGGACTTAAATAAAGAGAGTTGGTCAGGCAGCCATAGGAAGGCTGACACATCAAAGAAAGAGTTCCCAGAACAAAGTCCTGTTGGGCAATGGTAAGAATGAAGAGAAGAATATCAGAAAGAGAGGCAGGAAGAGGGTTGATGGACTTTTCTGTACAATATTTTGCAAATTTTTGCCATCAGCAGGTGTATACCGTTATAGCGGAGGAACGCCTGGCTGCCAAAATAACGTTACAGACTTCGGGAGGAAGGTCAAAAGCTATCAACTGTTGCCACTGAACCACCATGCAAGGAGGCGGAGAGTAGACAGGCATGGGGGCAGAACCTCTCCTGCTGCCGCTGCTACACAAGATCCTCCCAAATGGGCAGCCTGATTGGAGGATCAGTGCTCATTTTCAGAAGCTCGGGATACCAGACTATGGGGGTTATTACAACTTTGGAGGAGGTGTTAATCCGTCCCAAAAGTGACGGTAAAGTGACGGATATACCACCAGCCGTATTACGAGTCCATTATATCCTATGGAACTCGTAATACGTCTGGTGGTATATCCGTCACTTTACCGTCACTTTTAGGACAGATTAACACCTCCTCCAAAGTTGTAATAACCCCCTATGTGCCCAGTCCGGAGCCATATGGATGACTTGGGCCCAGTCATTCCTGATCATCTTCAGAACTCTTGGCAAAAGTGGTATGAGCGAAAGATGCACAGGAGGCCTGAACTCCACTCGAGACAAAGTGTTTCTGAGCGATAGCAGCCTTGGAAACTCTAATGCGCAGAACTGCTGACATTGTGTGTTCTCTTCGGAGGCAAACAGATCTAACCAAGCCTCTCCCCACTGCTAAAAAAAAGTCCTTGCACCACCTTTCAATGGAGATGCCACTTGTGATCCACTAGGCATTGACAGCTGAGTTTGTTTGCCCTGCTTTTAGAGAACCTCCCAGGTGTTGAACCACCAGGGTTATGCCCTACTGTTCCAGCCACTTCCAGAGACACAGGGCCTCTTGACTAAGTGTCCACGACCCCACCCCACCCCCGCCTGTTGCAGTACCACATGGCAGTGGTGTTGTCTGAACACCTGCACTAACTTTCCCTTGAAAGAGGGAAGACATTATTTCAATTCTAGCTGGATTGTGGAGTTGGATTCCACCCGATACCAGAGTCCTCTGATCTCAAACTCTCCCAGATAACTGCCCTTGTCTAGGAGTGATGCATTTGTCACTACTGTCAGATCTGGTTGGGGAGAGGAGAGGAGTCTGCCTTTGACCCAATCACGGATCATCAGCCACCACAGCAGGTCTTTTGCAGTCCCCGCCGAGATCTGGACCATGCCCAGGGGTGTGGAATTCAATAAAATATGAACTTGTCCATGGGACAGGTTGCTTCACAAATCTGCTTGTCCCATTGAAGAAAAAAAAAAAAAAAAACAATTCACTTGTCGCTTTGGCACCACGTAGTATTGCACCAAATTATGGCAGCAATCTCATTATATAAGAGCTCTGATCATAGCCTCTCTGATTATGCCAGGGCTCATCATATAGTAGGGTTTGAATACTAGCAATTCCCTTATTTCACCACTTTTCTGAAGATTTACATACTGGGGCTGGAAGTAGCGGTAAGCAATAGTTCCAGGGCTGGAATGCCTATGCGATTGAGCAAACCTACAAACTTACATTTTTTAGGGGTTATCCCCAGCTCTTCACTTATCTTTTCCCACACTTTAGAAAGATTGGAAATTTACTCCTGAAAAGGACAGAAGTCACACTTATTCCCGGGTTTTGGGGGGTGAGGGAGGAATTGTGGGGGCGGGGGGGGATGTGGTGTTGAAAAGAAAGTGAACTTGTAAACACTCAACAGATTTTTGCATAAGCAAGTCTACACATGCATATTTTCTCATATTAAAATGCAGTTCAGATATATCCTACGAGTACAATTTCCTGGCCTACTACTGTAAATACTTGTGAATGCATGAAAGCCGTAAATCTACACTTATGCAAGGACATATACCATAGGTGCACTTTTGTGACTTTCTTTAAGCATTGGGTCCCTAATTAGGTCTAGCGTGAACCATAGCCTTTTACTTTTATGAAATTCTGTTGGCCGGCTCGTTTCACTGTGAGTGACAGCATTCTGCTCTTTCACATCAAGCATATCAGCACAAAGTAGTTGTGTTCAGTGTCAGGGACTACTGTGGCAAAGTGTGTTTTTTGACACCAAAAATATTTTTGCCAATGTTTGTTATAATGGTGAGGGCCCAATAGCTCCACAATAAAGTTTTACAAAACCTATGTCAAAACAAGACATTCATTGACAAAACCAAAAGGCTGACCACCAATATTCAACCTATTGGTTTTGTCAATGCTCGTTTATTTTCATGTTTCCAATACTCTTGTTGAAACTGGCTACACTGATTTTCTATTATGAATATTTTTGGGAAATACTAGCATGCATCAACCCATTTTACTAGAAATGTTACCTAAAATTTCACAGGAGCTTGTTTACGAAAACGTCTGATTTTCCTAGTCACATTTGTCAACATTTTATTTTGAAAGCAAAGAATCATCAACCTGTTATTTCAAGCTTCTGCAAATATTTGAAACTTATCAGACTATTCTGGGAGCATTTTTTCTAGCTTCGCTAACGTGTGTACAATTTATGTAGGAAACTCTCAGTAGTGCAGTCTGAGCTTACAGCATTTCCTTAGAGACCTCACCCTAATAATAAAAGCCTTGTTTTAATGAACTATAAATACAAGTTCAAAAAGCATTCACAAATGGACACAAATATTACCTTACCTGCAGAAAATTCCCATTCAAATCCATAATGTAGTACTGTAAACTGGCAGCGAAAGGGTTTGGGGTGCAGGGGGTGGGCCTACTTGACCCAAGGACAAAATAAACATGAAAACTTGTCCTTGACCCCAAACAATATGTCCTGGGTGTCGGGCTATAGGAATTCCACATCCCTGATGTCAGAGAGATTCCCCGGATGCTGCGCCCACTGGAACCTCAGGTCCCACTGCAGAGCCTGCATATGCCATCTGGCATGATTCATCAGCAGGATCCAGGAGGACATGAGGCCCAGCAGCCTCAGAGTCACTCACACCAAAATTCAAGACAGAGGCTGAAATATCAGTATCACAGCCTGAATATCCTGGACTCATTGCTTGGGAGCATAAGCCAAACTGCTCCGATGAAAGGGAGCGTCTGAGTATGAGTCAGGTGTGACTTCAGCAAATGCCGGAGGTCTGCTGTAGTCTGGAGTTGGGAGACGACAGCCTGGGACGAGCCTGCCTTCAACACCCAGTCGAGGTAGAGGAAGACAAACCCCTGACTTGCACAGATGAGCTGCGACCACCACCATCGACTTGGTGAACACCCAAGGGGTGCTGGTAAGACCAAAAGGGAGCACGATAAACAAAGTTTTGGTGGCCTACCTTGAACCACAGGTAACGTCTGTTGGCAGGCAGGATAGGGATCTGAAAAATACTCATCTTGCAAGTCCAATGCTACCAACTAGTCTGCTTGGTCTAACTAAGGCAGACAATACCTGAGCCAAAGTGAGCATCTTGAAATTCTCCTTTTTAAAGGAAGAGATTGATGGTTTGGAACAGGGCAAGGACCCTTGCTCTTCTTGGGAATCACAAAATTAGTGGGAATAACAACCACTGCATACTTCTGATGTTGGAACCCTCTATATAGCTCCCTTGACCAAGAGAGTTGTAGCTTCTTCTCGGAGCAAAGACAGATGATCCTCCGCCACCAGTTCCTGTGTTGGCGATATTGGGGGAGCAAAAGATTGGAAAGGGAGAGAGTAACCCCTCTGAGTGTTCTGCAAGACCCATTTGTTCAATGCAATGCACTACCAGTGGAGGAGATGAGGATTATTCCTGTAACTGGGCACCCATGGTCCTGTAGCACCAAAGTACGAGGACTTAGGGCAGTGATTACCAATCTGTGCACCATCGAAACTAACGAGGTGAGCTACGGGCAGCATCTTTATTGGATACCAGTCACCTAATTCTGTAACTGCATATCAGAACTTTAACTATGCCTTCCATTAAGAAGAAAAAAAGGCAAGAGCTGTATTCCTTGTTTAGAGCGTTCTGCTCATGTAGCAGATGATTGTGGAATTTACAGCAAGAAATTGAAATACCATATGGGCCTGGAAATGTAATCCTTAAATTGCCATCTTGTGGGAGTAATTATAGTACAATCTAGTTCTATTAAAAAAAGAACTGCATTTTGAATGTGTACTAGTGTTCAGCTAAGAAATTAGGCACCCAAGCACTTTTCAATGGCAAAGTTAAAAATGAATATGGGTAGAATGTGGTGAACGGTTTAATTGGTTTGTTACGTTCCTTGTAAAATCAAAGTCCTATATTTGGAGTGCTGGAGTAGCCCCCACCCTTTGTTGAGTTAATATGTTCAAGACAGCAGGTAGGTATTGGTACACCTGGCCAAGACCAAAAGCATATTATGTTAATCATGGGGATCCACCGTTACCACAGACTCCTGGCAGCAGGCAGCCTGCCCAGGTAGGCCATATAGGGCTTCTCTACTGCAGATACCTGTGACCTACATGGCAAATGCTTATACCTGAGGATGCCTGTCAAGTTATTTTATTTTAGTCATGATTACCACCACTTTCTGACTATTTAATGTGTAAGTGACTAATCGAGTAGAATTTGCTGCCACCGGCAATAGCGATTACTATAAACTTAACACAGTGCTACCTTATCAGAGCAATAATTGAAACAGCAGTAATTGACCCCCACTGTTAACAGTTGTAACAATTTTAACTCTTCTTTAAAGAGTAGTAGATTACTACTCGCAGTATTTTACCACTAACATAAGAAGTGCTATTCCTCCTGTTACTTTTATTTAAAAATCTTGGTGCACATGCGAAAGACTGATATAGTAAGATGCGGAGAGAAGAAAATAAGTTACTTACCTGTAACTGTGGTTCTCCAGTATTGATATCTTTCATAGATTCACATTCTTGAATCATTCCCTGTCGAAGTGGGAGTCCCACGGTACTTAGAAAGCAGTAGATTACATGTTTTACATTGAAGGTAATGGAAAAATACATTCACTTTCATAGCTTATGGGTGTCTTTAGAAAAGACCCAAAGTCCAGCCAATCAGGCGAGACCACTTTTTAGAACCCTCAGCACAGAGGCTCCAGTCTCTCAGATTTTCTAGCACAAGTGATTTATAAAAGGAAGAAAACATGAGGTGAGCCTCTATGGGGAGGAGTGTGGGTTGCATGTGAATCTATGAAAGATGCCAATACTGGAGAACCACACTTAAAGGTAAGTAACTTATTTTCGTCTCCAGTATTAGGGTATCTTTCATAGATTCACATGCTTGAAGCAGCATAATTAGCAGTAAACATAAGATCTCAATATATATGTCTATATATATTAGTGGATGGTGGGTAGAGAATTATTGTCTCACCTTATGCAAATAAATTTGGTAGAACTGCTTGTCCTACCGCTGTGTCCATCCTGTCTGCGGAATCTAGGCAGCAGTGCTCAGTGAAGGTGTGGCTGCTAGACCACATTGCCGCTCTGCAAATTTGCTGTAAAAACACTCCTGCAAAGAGAGCTGTAGAGGTGGATACAGCTCTGGTGGAGTGGCCTTTGGCGTTGGCTGTCAGCAGCTTTCCTGCTAGCTGGTGACAAAATTGTATGGCGGTAGCTATCCACCAAGCTATAGTCTGTTTGGTAACAGGATACCCCTTTCTGAGTTGTCCACAGCCTACAAAAAATTGATCAGCCTTACGAAAGCTGCTAGTGCTTTGTATGTAAAACTTTAGCCATCTCTTGATATCTAAGGAATGTAGTGCTCTTTCTCCTGGAGTTTGGGGGTTTGGGAAGAAAGTCTTCAATACTATTGGTTCATTCAGATGAAAGTTTGAGGGAACTTTAGGAATGCATTTTGGATTAGTTCTTAGGATGACCATGTCTGATTTAAATTGAAGAAAAGGTTGAGAGATTGTGAATGCTTGAATGTCACTGACCCTCTTTGTTGAGGTAAGCGCTAGGAGAAGCACTGTCTTCCAGAAAATATATTTCAATTCTGCTCTGTGAATGGGTTCAAATGGATGTTTCATCATTTGCAAAAGTACAACATTGAGGTGCCAGTGAGGAGGAGGAATTTTAAATGGAGGAAACAATCTGAATAATCGCTTTAGGAATTGTTTTACTATTCTGGAGGACCACAAAGATGGTGAAGTAGCAGTACGGCGAAATCGAAAAATGGTTGCCAGGTGAACCCTGAGTGGGACACCTGATTTTGCTAATTGAAGAAGATACGCAAGATGTTAGAGGGTGGATACCGGAATCCTTACACCATATACAGAATCAATTCAGAAAACAGACCATCAGATGTGAGGTGTCTTCAACCACCATTCCATGGCTTGTTTCATTAGTGGGGTTATTTGGACAATATTGTCGAAAAATCTGTTTATTTGCTTCCACTGGCTGTCTAACTGCTGCCGAAGTGTTCTCATGCGTAGACGGCAGTTTGGTATCAACTGAAGGCATGAGGAGAGCATCCCCAGAAAAGGTTTGTAAATCCAGACAGAAGCAGACTTTTTTGCTGAGGCGGAGCGCTAGTCTTCGAATCCTCTTCTGTCTGTTCTGAGAGGCGAAAGCTTTTGCTTGTGCGGTATCAAATACGGCTCCTAGAAAGGTGATGTTGGTCGACGGTGTTAGATGCGATTTTTGGTAGTTGACAGAGGTCTAATCTCTGGAAGCGGGACAGGTATGTTGCTAAGTCCCTGGCTGATCTGGACACTGTTTGTGCTTTTATTAGCCAATCGTCCAAGTATGGAAACACTTGAACTCCTTTTTGAGGTATGCTGCTACTGGAGCTAAGACTTTGGTGAAAACTCGGGGATCCGATCTCAGACCTAATGGTAAGACTCTGGATTGGTAGTGGGTGCCTGCAACCCTGAAGAGTAAGAATCTCCTGTGGCTGAGATGAATATGGATATGAAAATAGGCGTCTTGGAGATCCAAGGCTGTCATGAAATCCCCCTGGTTGTGCAATGGTAATACATCCTGATGAGTGATCATCCGAAATGATTGTTTTTTCAGGAATTTGTTTAAACATTGAAGATCTAAGATAGGTCGCCAGTCTCCGGTCTTTCCGGATGTGGAAGGTACGAGTAGAACCAATTCCCCTCTGAGACTTCGGTACGATCTCTATTGCTCCCTTGTCTATCATACTGGAGGAGGTTGCTGAAATTCCAGGGTATGCCCTTTTGTGACAATATCGAGGACCCATCGGTCTGAGGTGATCTGGGACCACTGGTGGGAGAATCTGGAAATTCTGCCCACTGAGTGTTGGAACAGGAGTTGGAGGCAGGCACTTGGTGGAGGTCAGTGTTTTCTGGCTGTGTCTCTGCCTCTATAAGTAGACTACCCTCTTGTGGTATGTCTGTAGGCTGCAGATGGTTGTTTGCCGATAGGGTTGTTGCTGTTGTTGACTGGTGGCTGAATGAAACTGGCCCTGGTAAGGTTGGTACTGCAGATACTGGTGCAGGCCACCTCTGCAAGAATACAGTCCTCTGCCTCTTGCCCCTCGAAAGGGCTGCCTTTTGAATTGTAGAGTTCACAGCGATCTAGCTGTGTCTGTGTCCGTTTTTATTGACTGAAGCGCATCATCGACGTGCTTGCCAAATAGTAGCTCCCCATCATATGGCATATCCAGAACTTTCATCTGAACCTCCAGGCGGAAGGAAGTGGCCCTTAGCCACCCCTGTTGTCTTAGTACTGCTGCTCTGGCTAGCTGGCGGAAACCTGTGGATGAGACATCTATTGCAGAGTCTATGATCTTGGCAGAGATTTTTTCACCCTCTTGCAATATCTTCCGAGCTTCAGCTCCAGCATCCTTGGAAAGGAGATCGATGTACTGGGAGATGTCCGACCATATCTGTCGGTCGTATCTGCCTAGAATCTCCAAAGAGTTTGCTGCTTTGACTGTTGTAGCCGCAACTGTGGAGAACTTTTTTCCTATTGTATCTAAGCACCTTCCTTCCTTATCTGGGGGTGCGGAAAGCGGAGAGGATGGATTTCTGGACCTGCGCTGGGATTCCTTAGAAATTACAGAGTCGGGTTTAAGTTGACCAATTAAACAGGCTGGTGAATTTTCCGGTGCTGTGTATTTTTTGTCCGGTCTAGGAAGTACCGCTGGAATGGTCTGCATTACTTTAAGGTCCTCTTTCCCAGATGAAGTCTACAATCAGGATTGCACGGACTGACTTCCTGGTGTCTTCCTTAAAGTCATAAAGGAAACAATCCAACTGTTTACTTACAGTGGGAAGCTAGAACCTTTTAGGCGCTCTTTCCATTACACTATGGAACTCCCCAATATCCTGTGGTGGAGAATCTACTGGAGGTGGCGTAGCAGGGATGGTGTTTGCATCTGGTAATCATCCCATTCAGTGGGGGAGTGAGGCAGTGTCCTGTATCTCTCCTTCCTCCTGATCTTCTTCCAAGGAAGGTGGCTAGTATTCGGGAGGTGGAGATGGTGGTGGTAACAGTACTGTAGGTACTTAAGACTGAGGACTGGTCTCTGGGAGCAGGACTTACTGGTAGCTGCAGATGCTGCAGCAGAATGGTTGGTCCTGGTGGTGGGAATGTACTGTAATAATTTTGCATCATATGCCACAAATTGGCAATTAGTGATACTGGCATCTGCACTGTTGTTCTTGGGCGCGTGTGTGTTGTTGATTTTGAAACGATTGCTGAATATATAATCATTCACAATCCTCCTCCTGCTCCTCTTCCTGGCATTTAATACGTAGGTCTGAAGGACTAAGTGCCACCAGAAAAAAACCATTGTCTGAGTACTCATCGCCATATTCCTCTTCATCCTCATCAAGGAGATGTTCTGGAGGTACTGGTGACACCTTACTAGGTGAGGTATATGAAGGTAGCAATGCCTCTTGAGTGGATTTATGTTTAATTGCTATCAGTCTTAAGAGCAACTAGGAAGATCTTCCTGAATCCACTGTCGTCGACGGTGCATATGTGGTGAAGAAGAGGCAGCCAACAAAGTTGTCATCGACAGTACCCTCGTCGTCAGAGCCGTCATCAACAGTGTGGTCACTTTTGGAGTGGCCATTGACAAAGCTGTCATCGACATAGTCTGTCTCGTCAGAACTAATGTAGACAGGGTTGTCATCAATTTAGCCATTATTTGTGGTTTGCATTTCGATATTGACAGAGCGGTCGACATTATGCGCGTCAACGATGTAGCAGACTGATTTCTTACCCGTTGACGTTGTTAATTTCTTCAACATCTTTATACCCTGGGTCAGTAAAGAAGACCCATACTTAATGCTCACTGATGTTATTATAGTCGATGGCGATGACGTTAACATGGGCGACGATGGAGCTGTGAACGTTGCAGCAGATGATGATACGAAACCTGTCAGACTCCTCGCTCATCGACAAGACTGAAATTTTTTATGTCGACGGTGGCAAGGAGCTAGATGGTTTCTTAATTTTTATTGAAGTGGCACCTGGAGTGGAGGGTTCAGAATGAACTTTCCTGCCATGTTTCTTTGAAGTATAAGGAACTTCCTGCACTTTTTCATTCAGAGAATGCACTTTTTCAGCTGCCTTATTTCTTTTTGGAGAAAAACTCTCCACAGATCTTTTCCTCTTTCTTGATGCCACAGAGGTGTCGTTATCATCAGAGAGACTCTCTGGATTTCCGTTTTTGAAGCCAAAGCAGGAGCCTGGCCACTGTCTCTCAAAGTTTTGTACTGAAAGGTTCTACACATTTTACAATATTTCACATTGTGCTCGTGAAGACACTAAATGCAATCCTTGTGAGGGTCCTCACAGTGAAGCCTTAGCTTCCCACAGGTGTTGCAGGGTTGAAATAAACCTTTCTTGGCTGTAGACATGTTGTAGAAGTCACAGCTGTCAAAGTAGAAAACAATATTCAAAAGATTTCCAGTCAGGAAAAGGTAGACTGAGCAGAGCTCAGGGAGACTGACTTACACATGACGTGCAGTAGAAAATCTGAGAGACTGGAGCCTCTGTGCTGAGGGTTTTAAAGGGAGGTCTTGCATGACTGGCTGGACTTTTCTAATGACACTAATAAGCTATGAAAGTGAATGTATTTTTCCATTAACTTCAATGTAAAAAATGTAATCTACTGCTTTCTGTATACCATGGGACTCCCACTTCGACGACGGGGAATGATTCACGCATGTGAATCTATGAAAGAAACCCCAGTACTTGAGAAGGAAACTTATAGCAATAAAAATTATCAGCCGTTGGAAAAAAGACAGGTCTGCATTATTATTTCATTGGTAATGTAAATTAACGTATCCCACCAAAGAGAGCAAACCTAGGAAGATCACATTTTTAAAGCTAGGCTCCACAACACAAAGATAAGAGAATGAAAAAAGTAACGTTTAATGAAGGTAAAGCACTACTGAAAAAAGATCATTTCGTCCTAATTACGGTACTCAAAGGGAAATTGACATAGTGGCTCAAATTTACTGAAATGTCACACAATGTGAAGAAACTTCAAATTGTGCTGTGCATTGTTGCATGAAAGAAAACACAGTGCACCACCATATACACAAATATTGGCAAGCTGCTGATGTCACTCCCAGATCTGGCACACAAATAGGCTGCTTTGTGAGACGCACAGTCAAACAGCACAGTGCAAAGGAGAGTATATGCTGTCTAGCATAGGATTTGTACTGGACACATTCCCCTCCAGTATAGATTTTAAGCACAGTTCATACTGTTTCTGACTTAACCAATTACTTTTTTATTTATTTTTAACAACTGTTATATTTTTATTTCGTAACATCTATGATTAGAATACCTCCATCTGCTTCATCCCAATTATTTTCAGGGTGAAAAATGGAAGTACTTCTGAGGATGTGCTTACATCCCCCGATTCTCCCCCCCCCCCAAAAAAAAACAAAAAAAAACGAACAATGCATAATGGGGAGCCACAGCTAACAGGTCAAGGGAGCCGCTGGTTGAAGTAGCTTGGGAACCACTGGCTTGGAGGCTGTACCTGCCGTGGGGGTTGGTGGTGGACGACTTTTGTCTACCACACCCACGGGGTAGGAATGCACCACACAGCTTGGGAAGCTTGTGCAGGACAGTGGCTGGCAGAGGACTGCCGCCGTGGTACGCCACTTCCGTAGCCACAAAAGGTAGACTGGGGTCCAGGTGTCATTGAGCGGTCCAAGGACTTGGCTGTATCTTGCAGGTCCCTGAAGCACTACAGCGCAGTGTCCACCTTTTCTCCGAAGAGAGGAGCCCAGTCGAAGGGCAGGTCCATGAGGTTGGTCTGGACATCACCCGAAAAGCCAGATGTTCTCAGCCAGTTGTGGCGCCTCAAGGCCACTGTTGAGGAAACCGCTCTCCCTAGTGAGTCAGTTGTGTCCAAACCACACCTAATGGTGAACTTTGCTGCATCTCTCCCATTTATCATTGCTTGGGAGAGGATGGCCCGGGCCTCCACCTGGAACCTGTGGCAGCGCTTGCGCAACCTTATTCCACAAGTTATGGCAGTAACAGCCCAACAGGCAGGCAATGTTCACCAACCACAATGCTGGTGGAAGAAAACATTTTCTTGCCTAAGCTATCCAGCCACTTGGATTCACTGTCCTGGAAGCTGCAGGGAAGGCACCATGGTAAGTTGAGGCTTGAACTACCAAGCTCTCAGAGGTGGGGTGTTGGGTGAGGAAACTTGGATCACCCGGGCCAGGACAATGGCAGCGGTAAATTGTCCTGTTCACGAGAGCCTCTGTGCTGGGATTGGCCCAAGTTCTCAGCAGGACATCAGTCAATGCTTCACTAAAAGGCAATAGGGCTTTGAGTGAGGATATTCCAAACAGAAGCACTTCCGTCAAGAGGTTAGTCACAGAGGGAAGTCAAGGGCCCTCTTCACCACTATTGCATAAGATGCTCCCTCCTCCACAGCCACAGTAGGTGAAGGTCCAGTGACCCCTCAACTCTTCCCCATGCCTAGCTGTTCAAGAAAACGCGCAGACAATGACCAAAGCCCAATGAGCCCTGTCAACCCCATGTTCCAAGTCTTCTGGGATCAGAATGGAGCTGGGGCCACTAAGAGCATCAACATTTGCATTGGCATCGGAGAAGGGTGCATTGGCACGACCGGTGCCGTTAATGATCAGATCCATGAGACTCCATTAGAGTCGAGGCCTGAGTCTTCAGTGCAAAACCTGATAAGGCCTCCTCAGACCCCACAGGGCCCAACACCACTGCGGTGGGGTCGGCCCGCTGAAATACGCAGCGCATGCCCTCACAAAAGTCTTTTATTTGAGCAGGAGTCATTCCTGCACCCGGAAATTGAGGGAGGTTGGGAGGGCGCAGAGTCGGACCTAGCAACAGCTACGCAGACCAGTGCCTGGAACGCCAATGTTCCCCACTTATCCTGTCAGCTGACAGACAAGATTAAGTCAAAAAGCAGTTTCACTTTTTTCTTCCTGTGTCTCTTCCCAAAGTGTGTGAGGACATTGAGTCCAAGAAAGAGGACTTGGGGCTCCTGGAGCGGTCCCTTGACCACCTTCTCCATCGGGACCAAGACCTCCTAGGAGTGGCGCTAACTGGCTCTGACCGCAAGCAGCTTTAGGAACCTCTTCCTCAAAGCCTTCGGCGCCACAGCCTGGCAGTCCGAGCACGACTTCAAGTTGTGGTCATGCTCAAGACACCATAAAGCACACAAAGTGCCGGTCCATTACCAACATGGGGCAGTGACAGGCGCCACACAGCTTGAAACCTGCCTTCCTAGAAGACATGCTTCAGCACACTTCAAAAAACAGCTGATATGTCAAAAAAAAAAAAATCTGTTCAAAAGAGAGAGGGGGTAGCTCTTCTCCCAATCATCACTACTGGATGCGGAAAGAAAAGAAGTGAGATCCGCACACCTGGATGACTCCTATAAAGGTGACCGAGATGCCACTTCTGGCACCAACGCCACTGACAACACATCGCTGAACCGAATGAAGCCACCCGACAGCACGCAGGGGTACTGCTCAAGCAAAAGTTTCCAGATTCAGTCTGACGCCTGGGGAATTCAAAAGTAAGTAATCTAAAAGCTAGATATCAGATATTCTCTATTTGGTAGTCACACAAACGAGAATGAACAGGCTCCAATGTGTGCAAAATGCAGTGGCTTGAGCATTACTTGATCTTTTGAGAAGAGCATCTATTAAGACTCGCTCTGAAAAAACTACATTGGTTGCCAGTGAAAGAGAATTACCTTTAAGGCCTTCTGTTACTGCTACAAGGCTCTGGGTAGTCAAGGTCCAGCTAATCTGCAAAATATGATTACCCACTAGGCCCAAAACTGAATCTGAGATCAGTGGCTGTGAAACTAAGTGGTCCCAAAATTCAATAAAGCTAGACTAGGGGGCTTTGCCTTTAGTCACTTGGCCCCGAAAGCCTGGAATCTGTTACCCATGGAACTGTGGTTAGCTCCTCCTGAATTATTATTTTAATTTTATTTTTTAATTGAAAACCTGGTTGTTTTGATCCAGTTAAAATCCTGTATTATGTGCACCTGTTTTACCTGTAACTAGTCTCCTATTACTAGGATACTTTATTTATAAGTAGCAATGGGCTCTATAAATAGCATTATTCCAATGGTTTCATCAGCAAGCAGGAGTTTGAAACTAGATGAAGGATGCCACAGAGCCTAGAAGTCATGAAATTTGTCAGGTTGTTGAATGTTTCATCTTTAGAAGTCTGACACATCAGACTACTAGAACACACCCTCTCCATCGAATGATACACTCTTGCATATTATGTGTATATCATTGCTTCCAGGTAAAAGATGGTTTAAACTGGGATTGCCACAGACTCTGATTTACTCTGAGAACCAATCGTTGATGGAGAGAGACTTGTGTTATAGTTGCATTGGGCTTTCTAAGGTATTTGATGCCTTTACCTGCCAATCATCCATATAGGGATTGATGCCAAAGGTTATGGTGCTGACTTGAGGTCAAAAGGAAGGACACAGTATTGTTATTGTACACTGCCCACCAGAACTCTTACCAGTATGCAATTTTTCTATACAATGAGGATGTCGAAACATGCATCTTGAAGATCTATGGTACACATCCAATCCACCTAATTGAGTTAGGGATATAAAACTGATGAAGCGCCAAAAAACAAAACTACTTTCCTTAAGTGTTTATTCACTGTTTTGACTTTTAGAATGGGATGATATTCCTGCTATGATCCCGTCCTTCAAACCAGCTTTCATAGGCTTCATAGTTTTTATAAAAAAATAAATAAACAAAACTGGCTAATCACACGCATATTCACAACCTCCTCCAGGTTTTACAAACCAATCAAGTAATTTTAGAATTTAAATTCTTCAATATTCACACTTCCTTATATGTTCTTATATGTAGCATGTTATAGTGTTTTACTTAGATGGTTTTACAGGATTTATCCAGAAAAACTGTTGTAGGAAGTTGGCTCTGTATGCATTATTTCAAAGTAAGGAATAGTATGCACAGAGTCCAAGGGTTCCCCTTAGAGGTAAGATAGTGGCAAAAAGAGATAATACTAATGCTCTAGTTTGTGGTAGTGTGGTCGAGCAGTAGGCTTATCAAAGGAGTAGTGTTAAGCATTTGTTGTACATACACAAGCAATAAATGAGGAACACACACTCAAAGACAATTCCAGGCCAATAGGTTTTTGTATAGAAAAATCTATTTTCTTAGTTTATTTTAAGAACCACAGGTTCAAGATTTACATGTAATACTTCAAATGAAAGGTATTGCAGGTAGGTACTTTAGGAACTTTGAATTAGCAAAATAGCATATACAGTTTTCACATAAATCACATATAGCTATTTTAAAACTAGACAGTGCAATTTTCAACAGTTCCTGGGGGGAGTAAGAGTTTGTTCGTTTTTGCAGGTAAGTAAACCACCTACGGGGTTCAAGTTTGGGTCCAAGGTAGCCCACCGTTGGGGGTTCAGAGTAACCCCAAAGTTACCACACCAGCAGCTCAGGGCCAGTCAGGTGCAGAGGTCAAAGTGGTGCCCAAAACGCATAGGCTTCAATGGAGAAGGGGTGCCCCGGTTCCAGTCTGCCAGCAGGTAAGTACCCGCTTCTTCTGAGGGCAGACCAGGGGGGTTTTGTAGGTGACCGGGTGTGGGGGTGGGGGGGCAGTGTGCAAACAAGCGCCGGGTTTGTAATTGAAATCAATGGGAGACCAAGGGGTCTCTTCAGCGATGCAGGCAGGCAAGGGGGGGCTCCTCGGGGTAGCCACCACCTGGGCAAGGGAGAGGGCCTCCTGGGGGTCACTCCTGCACTGGAGTTCGGATCCTTCAGGTCCTGGGGGCTGCGGGTGCAGTGTCCCTACCAGGCGTCGGGTTCGGAGAAGCAGGCAGTCGCGGTCAGGGGGAGCCTCAGGATTCACTCTGCAGGCGTCGCTGTGGGGGCTCAGGGGGGCAACTCTGGCTACACAAGGTCTCGCAGTCGCCGGGGAGTCCTCCCTGAAGTGTTTGTTCTCCACAAGTCGAGCCGGGGGCATCGGGTGCAGTGTCAAGTCTCACGCTTCCGGCGGGAAACGCAATTTATTTAAAAGTTGCTTCTTTGTAGAAAAGTCACAGTCTTGGGTGAACAGAGCCACTGTCCTCGGGAGTTCTTGGTCCTTCTAGATGCAGGGCAGTCCTCTGAGGATTCAGAGGTCGCTGGTCCCTGTGGAAAGCGTCGCTGGAGCAGTGTCTTTAGAAGTGGGGAGACAGGCCGGTAGAGCTGGGGCCAAAGCAGTTGGTGTCTCCGTCTTCTCTGCAGGGTTTTTCAGCTCAGCAGTCCTCTTCTTCTTAGGTTGCAGGAATCTAAGTTCCTAGGTTCTGGGGAGCCCTTAAATACTAAATTTAAGGGCGTGTTTAGGCCTGGGGGGTTAGTAGCCAATGGCTACTAGCCCGGAGGGTGGGTACACCCTCTTTGTGCCTCCTCCCGAGGGGAGGGGGGCACATTCCTATCCCTATTGGGGGAATCCTCCATCTGCAAGATGGAGGATTTCTAAAAGTCAGAGTCACCTCCGCTCAAGACACCTTAGGGGCTGTCCTGACTGGCCAGTGGCTCCTCCTTGTTTTTCTCATTATCTCCTCCGGCCTTGCCACCAAAAGTGGGGCTGTGTCCGGAGGGGGCGGGCAACTCCACTAGCTGGAGTGCCCTGGGGTGCTGTAACAAAGGGGGAGAGCCTTTGAGGCTCACCGCCAGGTGTTACAGCTCCTGCAGGGGGAGGTGATAAGTATCTCCACCCAGTACAGGCTTTGTTACTAGCCACAGAGTGACAAAGGCACTCTCCCCATGTGGCCAGCAACATGTCTGGTGTGTGGCAGGCTGCTAGAACTAGTCAGCCTACACGGATAGTCGGTTAAGGTTTCAGGGGGCACTTCTAAGGTGCCCTCTGGGGTGTATGTTACAATAAAATGTACACTGGCATAAGTGTGCATTTATTGTGCTGAGAAGTTTGATACCAAACTTCACAGTTTTCAGTGTAACCATTATGGTGCTGTGGAGTCCATGCATGACAGACTCCCAGACCATATACTCTTATGGCTACCCTGCACTTACAATGTCTAAGGTTTTGCTTAGACACTGTAAGGGCATAGTGCTCATGCACTTATGCCCTCACCTATGGTATAGTGCACCCTGCCTTACGGCTGTAAGGCCTGCTAGAGGGGTGACTTATCTATACCTGTAGGCAGTGTGAGGTTGGCATGGCACCCTGAGGGGGGTGCCATGTCGACTTAGTCTTTTTATCCCCACTAGCACACACAAGCTGGCAGGCAGTGTGTCTGAGCTGAGTGAGGGGTCCCCAGGGTGGCATAAGATATGCTGCAGCCCTTAGAGACCTTCCCTGGCATCAGGGCCCTTAATACCAGGGGTACCAGTTAGAAGGGCTTTACCTGGATGCCAGGGTGTGCCAATTGTGGAAACAAAAGTACAGGTTAGGGAAAGAACACTGGTGCTGGGGCGTGGTTAGCAGGCCTCAGCACACTTTCAAATCATAACTTAGCATCAGCAAAGGCAAAAAGTCAGGGGGTAGCCATGCCAAGGAGGCATTTCCTTACAACTGTCTTTCAATATTCACAACACTGCAGTGATAAAACAAGATGTGCACTCCAAAGGCTCCATGAAATTGTACTGTCCTCAAACTACTGAAGATTTGATGCCGAACAAATTATCCACTCCTACAACCATGTCACTCAATACTTAATATTTTCAAAATCTGAGAAGATCTGAAAACCACATTATGGATTCTAGTTAAATAAAACAAATTACTATTAGGTAATTAAAACAAATATTGTTCACCAACTCATGGTATTTACTTAGAAACTAAAAGCAAATACAAAATTAGATGAGGGAAAATATAGCTATGTTTAACACCTAGATACTTCCTACATAGAAAAAAAAATCTCACTTGTTAAAGTACCTAATCATTTACCTATCAAAACGGTTTTGTTTAGGTCACAAGAAGAGGGAGGTGTCTGCATCTCGAAACAGGGGGACGTTTCGACGACTCGAGGAATGATGACTTTTGAAGAACTCCAGACTCATTATGACCTGGCTGAAGCCAATATCTAAAATACCACAAGGTCAGACACCTACTCCAGGGCCATATCGTCCCTGAGAAAGATACCGGATGAAAGCCTGCTAGGGTGTAAGGTCCTGGGTGCCCCACTCCATCGCCACAACATCTCAGTTATCTACAGCACTCTTCCGCCTAATAGCACTCCACCAATGGTGGCACTACAGGAGCAATGGGAGGGAGATCAAGGTAAACTGGAGGACAAGCAAAGGGGGAAGCATGCCGCTACCCACGGTAAGGGCCATCAGGGCAGGGCGATAGGAGTGTCAATGGATCCACCCTTTCTGGGAGGTATTTAAAGGCAGAATATACCTAGTCCTAGAAAACCCCTGGAAACTAAACACAAGAGAGTTGATACTTGGCCGAGGAGCAGTTTGGGGGGTGGGGGGTGTCACACTGGATAAATACACACTACTCTTCTGCAGTGTGGCTCTGCTAATTGCATAGGGTGTGATATTATACAAAAAATAATGGGTTTGCACAGCGGCCTCGATGAGGAGGTGGGAGGCCAGCATGGATTGGTGTATGAGAGCAAATGAACAGATCTATAAAGTGTGTGGATCGTCCAACAAATTAAAGTACAGAGACAGTGGAACGGACGGGAGGAAGTACAGTCAGATGATGGAAATTAGGGGAAGGTCGATGGATGATGCTGGGTACTAAATATTGTGATGAAATTAAGTGCATTTATTTCTCATTAGAGATGCCCTGTCCCAGTAATCCAGCCACTAAAACCATGCTGACCACTCGGACAAGATGCAACAACATAGGGGGAAGGGAGGTGTTCAGACAGAGTTATGTACTGGCAATATGTAGAAAAGTGAATAAAACATTTAAAAAAGTTTTGTTCACTAACTTTTTTCTGTTTGCACGAAACAAATATTATATACATAATATATACGTTCATACATTTCATCACTGGTTTTGTAATGCCTACCTCTACAGGAAGTGAGATGCATCCCTGGTAAAAAACATATAAAAACCAGTCTCTAGCTTGCTTGTTTTTAACTAAATGTTTGCTCTTCTCTTTTCATCTATGTCAGTTTTAAGAAATCAGTAAAAATTTTACTACATGCTCAAGAGTACTACAGTAAATGCTGTCAAATATTTTAATAAATTCAGTGAATATTCCCAAAGAGGTCAAAAGATGAATGCAGATAATCACACATAATAGATTTCATGAATACATTGTACTCACTTTTCTGTTCCATTTCTCTAATATCTTCGGGCGGGATTTTTAATTTGTCTATATGTTCTCTGATAACACTTGCCCATTTCTGTAATGAATCCATTGCTGTCCAGGGTCGTGACATGTCTACCACCAACATAATCAGAGTGTCTTTTAGTGTACTTGCACTGACAGCAAATTTAAGAAGACCTTTGTGGTATAGGTCTCCATCCAAGATCCACACATTGCATCTCGTCTGATCTGTCGTAGTAAAAAAAAAAAAAAAAAAAAAAAAAAAAGGTTTTCTAATCTCCTATGACACAGCAGACAACATAAGATGCAAAATTAGCACAAAGATATATAGTTCTCCACTAGGACAGAAAAATAATACTTCACTTCTTAACACAAAACCAGAAAGGTAATAGTCACATTACAATCTAGAAAACAAATGCATACCTGTACTGGTTTAATTACAGGATGAAAACAAGCGGTGTTCCCACAAGGAACAGATGCAGACCGTGCTAATGTGGTGGGTGTTACTTTCGCAAGCGCAAGTTCTACTCTAAATAATCACTAGTGCCAATATTCTGAAACAAAGAGTTCAAGTTAACACGCCAATCTGTCAGACTTAAAACTTAGCCTGCATGCATGCATAACAAAACACCATATAAATTTGCATAAGTAAGAACACAAGCAATTGCGACTTCCAGATCACACTTACATTGACCCAGAACGAGTTGTTGGACCTGGGAGATCAACCTATCAGGTCAATTGAGACGGATGGCATGGAACGTGTCCGGGAAAGTTGGAGTCTGCTAGGTCTTTTTGTGGAAGGCTGACCACTATGACAATGACTGCACCAGCTGAGAAGGGTATTCTGCATGAATCGCAGCCACAGTAGCCAAAAAAAAAAAAAAAGGAGAGTAAGGCAAGACAAGTAGACCAGCTGATGGAGGGACAATCTACTTTTGAAACATTTGTTGGAAGAAAAGGTCGTCCCATATTTTTCCAAATGGGGATGCCTAATGTTGATAGACTGGAGGAGGCTTACAGAATGGATTTACTGTCAAACACAGAGCATGGACTTGTCTTTCACTATTTCCTCGCATACTGGAAGGCTGAGTGGTTTGCTTTCTTCCTCAGTGGTAATTTTCATCAGGGTGGGAAGGGTGTGAGGTTTGTCTGATTATCTACCTGGACAATATGATCATCGTGGCACAGAAGAGGCAAAAAGTTTTCCTGCACCTCTCTTGGATGATACAATTGTAGCAGGACTTGGAGAAACGTTGCCTGAAACCCTGCCAGTGTCTGGAGTTCCTGGGTTTTCAAGGGTACTCAGAATAAGTGCAACTCCAATTGCAGGCATCAAAAGTGGGATCAATCAAGAAGGAACTGAGGTCAGTATTATCCAACCAGATTGTGTCATGAGATTCCTAGCAAGGATAGTATGTCTTCTGGCATCATCAATACAAGCAATCTTCCTGAGGCCTCTCATTACAGAGCCGTTCAACAACTAAAAATGCAACAACTGCAGAAAGAGTTGTCTTATGGTCAACAAGTTTCCCTCTCTGAGGAGGCCAAGATGCAACTGACCTGGTGATTAGAGCACAGAGAGGCCTGGAATGGCCAGTGATTTTCGGGAAAACTTAAAGGTAAAAAACAGAACTGGATGCCAGCAAGTGGGGCTAGGGTGCAAGGTGCGATCAGATCTCTACAGGAGGTCAGTGGGCTCAACTGCACATAAACTGCCTGGAGCTCCTTGCAGTATCCTTTACCATCCGGAGTCTCAACCTTCAGAAGTCGAATTGCTGCATCCTCCTTCCGCATGGAGTATGTGTCTACAATGAGATATTAACATGCTTGGTGGTGGTTGGAGGAGGTGCGATCTCATTTACTGGAGAAAATTGCCAAGGATCTCTAGTATTTTCGGATCCAATATCAGATCTCTTATTGCAGAGCATATTCTGGGTCAATACAATGTGACTGCTGATAGGGGCTTCCGGCAAAGAAAATTCAATATGCTATCCCATCTTTTGTGATGGTTCTCCAGGTAGTGAGACAAAAAGTAGCGGAGAGCTTTCTGGTGACTCAGACTTGGAAAGCTCAAGTTTGGTTCCCAAGCTTGTTGGAACTGTTGTGCAACTTCAGATCAAACTTCTAGTGACCCAGAGCATGTTGTTGTATCCAGGAGATCAACCGCACCCTTTGATCCTATCCGGTCAAATGAGACTTATGGCATGGTATGTGCTCAGCAACGTTGAAGTCTGCCAGGTCTTTCGCCACAGGCTTGGTCCTCCTCTACCCACGAACTATATACTTCACCTTGGCGAAGATGGGTTAGTCAGTGTGAAAAAATGGGTTCTAGTCCTGTGGAGGCAGAACACAACTGTCGGTGGGCATCAATTTCTTATCCCATCTAGCAGATACTGGGTTATCCTATAAATCTATGAACAACTTTCATTCTGCTATTTCTGTGGGCCATCTGCCACTGGAAGGCAACCGGGTGAAAGAGCATGCACTGGTATGCAAGCTAATGCGATGCATCAGATTTGCTAACCCTCCAAACCCAAGATACACTGCGCCCTTTGGGATGTCTCAAGGTTTGAGATTTTTTGGCAAAATGGACAGGTAATATTGACTAATCTAGCAAACAACTGCCAGCCAAATTGACTATTGATCTTGGTAGCCTGCAAACAGGTACCGGATGTACAGGTGTTGGACTTTAAAGGAAGAGTGTTCTCCCCAAATGCGGTATCCTTTACTATTTCTAAAAGTAAGATGTGTAACTTTTGTTGCATTTCATTTACCTACATTCCTAGACAATTCTAAATCGTGTGCAGTGCATTGACTGAAGGTATACGAGGCATGTACGCATCAAACGAGACAGATGCCCCTAGGTCAATTGTTGATTGTGTTACAGAAAGCATATGGCCCTGTGTCATCCGCGACTCTTTCCAGATGGGTTAGATGGTTACTCAGGGAGGTAGGAATTGATGATACTAAGTTTGGAGATCATTCAAACGGGAAGGATGGCTTCCAAAACGACATCTTTGGGCTCCAGATTGGAAGACACTGTGTTGGCCGCAGACTAGCCTCTGATTTAAATGTTAAGCCCTCTTATCATCAACCTATTATTGATATGGTATCAGTTGTGGTTACTCAGCTTTAAACAATCATTATCTTGGCCTCTAAGCCCTTAATAAAATCGAAATTAAGTTTATTTGTCAATTAATAAAAATGTATACAAATGCTCACGATAAATCATAAAATGACAACGGATAAAAGCATTTGTCTAAGAAAGACCGAGTGGTAAAATAAAATCACATTATCAAACAAGTAATTAGCTTTAACGCAGTTAGTGCTACGGCGGTGGCAGTGGCCAGCACAATCAAGTCCATAGCTCTCCGATTGCAATAAAGATCTTATTAGCAAAGCTGTCAATGCAAGCCAAGTGCACAGGAACAGAGGTTGAATTGTAAACTCAACGAGTAACTAGAAATATTTTTATTGCTGCCTCAGCAAAGGAGGTAGGGCCCCCCCAATGTGTGGCTCGACTGCTGCAGTTGCATGGGGTGCAGCAACTAAAACTGGTACCAGTAAAAGGAATCAGTGCTGACCCCTGAAGCCCACTGGGAGCAAGATGCAGGCCTAACAGGGCCTCGTGGAGAGACCTTTGCACTGGAGGTTGTCCAGACCAAGGTGCAGTGCTTAATTTCTAAAAATAATGAGTGCATGTGCCCAAAGCACTGCTCAGAAGCCTGTGGCTGGCACTATTAAATGGCAACGCACCAATTACTAAGGCTGTGTAGTCGTGAATCCACCTCAGGTCTCTTTAATCCACTGCCTGTCACTCACTGCCCCTTTATCTCACTCTTCAAGTTCCTGTTTTTTTATTGGATCATGGGATTGTCCATCTTTCTATTCCTCCTCTATTCCTCCTCTTTTACCCTTTGATTTTCCCTCTCTTGCTTTCAGGAAATGTGTGATGAGAAAAGTGGCATCCTCAAAAATGAGTGCCCGTGACTACCATCAACAACCACTGGTTCACATTAAGCACTGCTTACACCTTTGATGAACAAGTGCAGTGCCCTCACCTCTAAATGACCATCACATTGACAACAAAAGCAAGTGCCTACTAGGACACAGCACCACTGGACTGAGGAGCCCTCAGAGGGCGATCCGGCTTTGGATCTCTACTTCATCGAAGCACCAGATGACGATGTATGCAGTGCCCCCCAACAATAAGACATGGATGCCACTCTGTCCCCTGTCTTGTCGCACCTCCACAAGCATCGGTCCATGACAAACACCTAAAGCATAGGCGTCACAAGAATAAATGTAGTAAATTTAGTCAACACAAATTTGGAGGAGAACATGGCAGCTGCCAGCAAGTAGCAGCACACTAGGGCGGTTACCTTGGCTCTCAGGCGAGTGAGGAAGGCATTGATTCTCTCATGTCGGGCCGATGTGATGGTGTATCTCGCAGCGGCTGGGGACGCTGCTTGGGCGCCCAAAGGTCCCGGAGCTACGGGCTGGTGCTGAGCAGCCCTGGAGCTGCCAAAACTCCAGAGATTGACGGCGCGGGTTTCCCTGCGGGGGAACGGGGCAGAGTCAGCACAGGCGTGCACACGGACATGCTAGGGAGATCGGCAGTTGAAGCTGTGGAGGCCCGGAGGAAGGCAGAAGTCAACAAAACTACGGTGAGATATGGGGGGGTAGGGTGATATCTATTATAGCCCACTCCATTTCTGTATCCAACCCCCAACTGGAACTAATGCTATGTGCCCTCTTTAACAATATTTTGCGACCTCTGAGCTGAATCAAGTAGAGATAAGAAAGGCTTGTGAGTTATTAGAAAAGAAATTCTATTTCCTAGCAGTAAGAACTCAGGCCCTTGAAGAGTCTGTTGGAGCAATAAAGGAAGAGCTGAAGACATGTAAAGAAGAAATTCAAGCACTGAAAGGCAATGAGCAGGATTTACACAATAAGCTGGAACAGCTGGAGAATAGCTTGAGGAAGAATAAATTGAGAATTTTAAATGTTCCAGAAGGAGCAGAAGGAACAGTCCTCAAACCTTACATGGTGGCTCTTAAGTCAGCTGTATCACTGGACGAAAGCAAAAAAGTAATCGCAGGCAATATTCAGAGGATTCACAAAACCCCAATAGTACAAGAGCCCAGAAAATCATAATGAACGTTCAAACTTGTGCCAAAGGAGAAAATATTAGCAAAGGCATTCAAATTCAAATTGATTTGAGGAGAAAATTTCACGTTCGAGATTAGGTCGGATCTCTCTAGAGCAGAGGTCTCCAAACTTTTTAATGCCACGCCCCCCCAGTTGAAAAATAAAAATCATTGGGCCCCCCTCAGAATTGTTCACAATTATTTTATAAACATGGCAATGTTTAAATATGTCTAAACCTATTTAAACATTGCAGTTAAGTACTGTTACCTTTTTAAAACTGCAATAACATACTTCTGCTTAAAACAAAGGCCTGTTATCTGTATAATATTTATTTTGGCCAGAGTCTGGGGCCCACCCTGGGATCACTTGAGGCCCCCCCTAGGGGGGCCCGCCCCCCAGTTTGAAGACCTCTGCTCTAGAGTAACCATAGTGAAGCAGTGGGAGTTGCGTAGGCGAATGGATGAATTAAAAAAGTTAGGCGCAGTAGCGCAACTCAAGTTTCCAACCATACTCAGTGATGCGTAATAACAGGATGTATAACAAGAGATTCCAAAGGCGCAGATGAGTCGTTGGAGGATATTAAGAGCACAAAGGGAGAGAAAAGCAAGGATTAGTTGCTTTGAGGATAGGAAAACCCCCTAAAGCACAGGGTCCACTCTAAAATTGGACTTATATCAGTCCCCAATGCGGGGGAGGGGGTTTCTCCATTGGGTGGGAAGGAGGGGGATGGGTATGCCGGGGGTATCACAATGGTGGGGGTAGGGAAGACGGATATTGAGTGGGGAGCACAGGGGGGAAAAAAAAAAAAAAAAAAATACTCATTCACTGCTAAGTTTACTTTAATTGGAGGAGAGGGATAGCTCTGAAGGGTGCCAGGATGTGTCAGTGTACTTTCCTCAGGATCTGCACACCGCCGAACAACAGGCCCACCTTCTGGCATCACCAACTCAGAAAGCTATTATAGCACAGAGTTATGGTGAAGCCGGTCGGGGGGGAAGGGAATTAGGGTAGGGAACAGCAGGGAGAGAGATCTGAAAAGGAAAAATTGTTAAGCGTGTATGTATGTACTTGTTCGTTACAGCATTAACATTCAATTATACATTTAGACAAAGGCATCTCCGAGAATGCAAGTGTTATGACCCTTATGGAATAAACAAAGGCGTCTCCGTGAATGCAAGAGTTGGTAGAATCATGATACTTCAGGATGTCATGAGCATTAGACAAAACTGGGCGTGGCCCTTCTCTGAATCATGGAACAAGAACAATTGGTAGAATCATGATACTTCAGGATGTCATGAGCATTAAACAAAACTGGGCGTGGCCCTTCTCTGAATCATGGAACAAGAACAATTAGTAAAATCATGATACTTCAGGATGTAATGAGCATTAGACAAAACATAGGCGTGGCCCTTCTCTGAATCATGGAACAAGAACAATTGGTAGAATCATGAAACTTCAGGATGTCATGAGCATTAAACAAAACTGGGCATGGCCCTTCTCTGAATCATGGAACAAGAACTAGGCTGAGACCTCTGAACCTTAAGGCGGCAAGACCTTGGACCATGGACATACTTTGAACATCAATTATGCAACTACTATGCGTTCATAAGCATAAAACGTTTGGTCTCAGTCTAGAAATTCACAAAGACTTAAATATGTATCTCACATATAATCAAAGACTTAAATAGGTCTCTCACATATTATGCTTCCAAAAACAATGAAACTATGATTTGCTTATTCTTTGAAATGTTTTAACATTTACCACCTAGGCCTGAAAGTTTTACTCATGTAAACTGAGGCGCCTTGATTATTGGACCAAGGGCGCTTTACTCATGTGAACTGAAGCGCTTGATTGCTGTGCCAAGGGCGCTTTATTCCTGTGAACTGAAGCGCTTTGAATACCATGCCAAGAGCGCTTTACTCATATGAACTGAAGCGCTTTGATTGCTGTGAAAAGGGCGCTTTACTTCCTGTGAACTGAAACGCTTTGAATGTCATGCCAAGTGCGCTTTACTCCTGTGAACTGAAGCGCTTTAAATGTTGTGCCCGAGGCGCTTTACCAGTGTGGCCTGAAATGCTTTGCTCGTTATGCTAATGGGTGCTTTACCTTTTGGAAGTAACGACTCCCTTCAAACTTGGATTCAGCAAGGCCTTACCGCTACGAGTACGACCTACTCGTTTTTGAATGCACCATGGAAACAAGGATACTTCAGTTGGATGATACTCTGCCTTTCAGGAACTCTGCTCTTCTCCAGAGAAACCCCCACAAGGTCTGGCTACATCGAAGTGCTTGGTTGTGGCTGGGCTTTATATGCCTGCCAAACCCCAAGATGGCTGCTGCGTCTAAAAACATGGGAATTGTAGTCCCTTCATGGAATAGCACTGATAAATGCATCTTGTCTACCAATGACCTGAACCTGCAGCTCTATAAGCTTTGCCACAGGGCAGACGACGTTGATGTCATCCCCTCTTGCTCCAAAGGTGGCCAAGTGATGCACAGAAAGCGCCACAGAGACACGAAGCAAAGTTTCGGGGGGGGGGGGGGTGTTTATTCCTGACACAGGGGTAGAAGAGCTCCACAATTCAGATTATGTCATGGAATGTCAATGGTTTGAGTGATAGGATCTTGCAGTATTTGAGAGACTCCTCAGCACAGAGTCTGATTTTGCAAGAAACCCATTTAACCAAGGCCGAATGCACCAAGTTATTTAAGACACAGAACTGGGTTATGGGGTGGGGGTGTGGGGGGGTGTGGGGGGGGGTGGGGGTGTACTGATCACAATTTTAATACCAAGGAAGTAGCTATTTTGCTTAAAAGGCAGGCAAATTTTGAGATAGTAGAGAAGGAGTCAGACTTGGCAGGAAGATGGACCATAGTCAAGCTACAGATTAGTGGCAGGAGGATTACGGTGGTGGGGGTTTATGGCCCCAATTGTGACAGTACGGAGCCTCTCAAAGATGTTCTCTCAGCTACTGTATTTTCTGGATCCAATTATTATGGCATGGGACTTGAATGTGGTCCTAGATGACAAATTAGACAGGTCAACTAAGTGTAGATCTGTGGGTAAGCCTAAATCTCTACAATAATTGAGAGATGATGAGGGAACTTGGTGTGTGTGTGACATTTGGACGTTGAAAGCCAGGCTGAGGAAGGGTTTTTCCTACAATAACAAAACGTACGGTCATGCCTGGAGGATAGATTATTTCCTAGTAGATCGGAAGTTGTATGATGTAATTGAGGACATAGTCTACTTGCCAGTCCCTCTATCGGACACAAGGCAGTAGTTTTAACAATTAACTTAGCCCAGGATACAGGGAGCAGGAGATGGACTGTAGACCGCTCGCTAATGTTAGATGGTGAGGCTGTTTACAAACTACGGGTAGAGGAGGAGTTTTTCAAGATTAATATGGGGTCTGCTCCGATGTCGGTGGTATGGGATACTTTTAAAGCAATCATCAGTGGGAAAACCACGAGTCTGGCTGGTTATGGAAATAAACAGTATCTGAACAAAATTGGTCACATAGAACAAGAAATGATCAACAGTGAGAATCAATTAAACACCATAGAGGGGACGGGAAAGGAGATTCTGATTAACAAGCTGAGCAACCTGAGGCAGCAGCTAGAGGATATAGTACAAGCCAGAGTGATTAGAAGGTGGGAAGCGAGTAGACTGGCTCATTTTGAGGATGGAGAAAGTGCAGGGAAGCTGCTGGCCTGGAGGAGCAAGACATTCTGGTTGAGGTCTACAAGATCTTGAGGGAGTCAACCATATCAGCC
Organism: Pleurodeles waltl; assembly: GCF_031143425.1. Taxonomy (NCBI): domain Eukaryota; kingdom Metazoa; phylum Chordata; class Amphibia; order Caudata; family Salamandridae; genus Pleurodeles; species Pleurodeles waltl. Next base: position 1,028,746,090 of record NC_090449.1, on the reverse strand, counting down.
ATGTCAGAATTATCAGAAGGGATCTTTGGAATTGGGGCACATATTTCGGTCTCATGGAATGAGGCAATTATCTCACTGATTCTGAAGCCTGGTAAAAGCCCAGTGAAGTGTGACTCATTTAGGCCAATATTATTAAATAGGGAATATAAGATTTTCGCCAAATTTCTGGCTGAAAGACTAAGGGACCGGTCTGATACATTCGAACCAGAAAGTTTTCCTGAGAGGCAGATATTTGCACAAACTAAGGTTAAACTTGATCGGGCTTTAGATTTAGCCACTACTCAAGAAACCCCTCTTGCGGTTATAGTCTTGGATGCGGTAAAGGCTTTAGATAGAGAGAACTGGGGATATTTAAACACAGTCCTGAGACTCTGCAACTTGGGTGAAACAATTCTGCAGGGCTGTTAAGCAGATTTATTGTGTTCCCTCAGCCAAGGTTCTGGTGAATCTTAAAGTCTTTTAAGATCACTAGATGCACCAGGCAGGGTTGCCCTCTATCTCCTTTGTTGTTGACATGTATAGGAGCCCTTTGCAAGAAAGAAGAGGCAGGACACCAGAATTAACCCTTTTAGGTGTAAGGGGTGGGAGATGAAGACATCCTTATACGCAGACGATCTTCTGATATACGGCAGATAAACTACAGCCCTTCTGGCACTTTTGGAGCTAGCAGAGAGTTTTGGGAAAGTATCCGGTAACCATGTGAATGTCGGGAAGACGGAAATAATGTCCTGGAACCTCATGAAGGAACAAAGGCATGAAAGAAGGAGATGAGATATTTAGGCATTCAGATCACACAGGACATTAAGCAACTTGCATTGACAAATGTTAAAAAGGCTACTGGCAGAGTGCGGCAAATTAATGCAAAGTTGGGTACACCTCCCTTTCACAATCTAGGGAAGGCTTAGTCTGATTAAGATGGTGATTCCTCCTAAATTAAGCTTTTTACACAATGCTATTCCATTACAAATGAACAAAGGATATTTAGGTAAAACTCAGCATACCCTAAACTCTTTTAAATGGGCATACAAGGTCACCAGAATAGCCTGGAAAACTTTGCAGAGGAGAAGAGAAAAGGGTGGCTTAGCATTTCCAGACTTGCAGTACTATGCTTGCGCATTCTAACTTAGATCTTCAAGGATGCTTTTCTCCCAGCCGGATGCTAAAGCAATAGGGAGTATGCTCAAAGCGATGGTAGACACCGTGAAAGGGGCATCAAGCACTTTTTATACAAGTTGGGAGATCCAAAGTTTTTTTTTTAAAAGGTAAGACTGAAGGGATTGCAGGACCTCGCCAGAAGATGGTATCAGTTAGGATCAGCAGCGAGGATTGCTTATTACTCTCAAAGGATACCTTTGTGGGATTCGCCAGGTACCCCAGAATGCCTGAAGGATGCATTAGCCAGACCTATTATGCAGGTGGGTATAGAGTATTGGGGGGACCTTTTTAGGGAAGGATCCCTAATTTCACGGGATGAGCTACGGGAAAGAACAGGAGGGACTCTAGATTAAAGTATATTCAGTTGGATGGCTGGTCTCGGAGCATGCGAGTAGAGTTTGGATTAGGGAACACCTTCGAAGTTAAGCTAATTGGAGAATCCGTTAGTCCTAAAAAGAAATATTGGTCTGGTCCTGGGAAATTCAAGAGGTACTGGACGGTGATTTTAAATTGGCCAACGCCCTTTGGGGTGACTATAAGCCCCGGGATCAGGTACAAGAACGATGAAGTGTCAATGCGCACCCTGTTTGGTATAGTTAAATTTGCCCCATTAAGGAAAAACCATCTCTTTTCCATACATGGAGCTTATATATCTCCAGACAAGCTTTCCAGAATGCAGAAGGGTGGAGTGGTGGCGTGTGCTAAATGCGGAATGAAGAATGCAATGGATATTCACATGTTTACGAATTGCCTATGGGTTTATTCTTTTTGGATAGAAGTGTTTGAAACGCTTTCCAGTGTATAAAGGTGGGAAATTAGGGAAGCCTCCCCTGGATTATATTCAGGCAATCACAGGAATTTGAATTGGAGAGTAGGGGAGGGTGGAATCTGCTCTTTTATTCTATTATCCTGGCAAGAAGAGAAATTTGTCACAGATTGGTGTCTTCATCTCCCCTCCCCCCTTGCTTAAGGAATGGCTGAATGCTCTCTTTCAAGTGTCTAAATTGCATTTGGAAGTAGGAGAACCAAGTAAGAAAAAGGAGAAATTGTGGACTTCCTTGGTGAAGTGAACGGGAAACCCCAGGTGTTTATAGGGATTGGAGCTGGCCATAAGTTCAATGTCCAATAATTATGCTCCTGTTTCTCTATAGTCATGAGCCCCTCTCCCCCCACAAATTTCAGGGGAGAAGGCCTGATCTCCTTGGCATAGGCTTTATCCACATACGAGAGGGCGTGAAAGGTTAAGGAATGGAGCTGGCCTGGAGTCTGAGGTGAATGAGGAAAAAAAAAAAAAAAAAAAAAAGAGAATACATGGAATAAAGGGTTTGTTCTGGCACTCCCAAGCAGGTGTCTGTCTGTAGCTCGCCTCTGAATCTGGCGGGGGACCTGATTAGACCGCTGGACAGGGGACCTCTTCTGCCCATTAACAGAAAAACAATGGTCCAAGCCTTGAGACAAGTCAAAGACACCTCACGGAACTCCCGTTTTTGATTCACTCTATTCAACTAACTGCACCAAACCTACTACACCACTTGTCATGCATGTTCCCCACATCTCGGTCCGACTGCCCACGATGGGGGGTAACGGACACAGGGTTCTTCCATATGGTATAGGACTGCCCAGGGATGCGATGAGTCTGGATGAGTTGGCAGAGACTACTTCTACCCTAGTGGACACAGCGGTCTTACCGTCACCAGAGTCCTGCTTACTGGATTTCTGAACCAGGACCAAGGAAGAGAAGCATCTTCATAGATTAATTAACCTGACGTTTGTGTTGTGTAAACGCCAGTTCGCAATGGCCTGGAAGTATCCTGCTGTACTAGACAAATCGGTCTGTCTCAACACTGTGCTGCACTGGGCGAGGTTTTATCGGGGAGCTGAGCAGGGACTTACAGCATGAGACGTGTACTTGCAAAAACTGGAGGAGATATATGATACCGGACTGCCATAGGCAGGACACACATAGTATACTGGCCTGGAGCTGCCACACACAACACAAAGGAGCGCACCCATGGATTTTACTGTGAGAGCTCATTGCACATCATATACTGGCTTGGCGCACAACTTTCACTTGCTTGAACTGTATCCATCTACCCCTAAACTGAGACTCTTAACACTAGAATAGGTACGGGGATCCACAACCACAAAGAGGCGCTGTGATTAGATTTAGAGGGCAGTGAAGAATGCGACAGAGGCTAACCTCTACCCAAGTGCATCCCATAAAGTCTGGTCTTATTATTCTTAATGTCCTTGGAATGCAAAAGGCTGCATTTGTCTCACAACTGCGACGCATGTATCACCACAAGCACCACAGCCAGACCGCATGAGTGCCCCATATGTACTTATGTCCATAGTAAAACCAGCAGGATTGGAACACTAATTTATTTGTAAAGGTGGGGGGGGGGGGGAGCACATACCCCTGCTGCACAGAAGAAAGATTTTGTTCTAATTTTTATAACGAAAACTCCACAAAATCTTTTTTTTTAAACTACAATACAAAATACAAAAAAACAAAATCACATTAAGCAGCTCTGGATTACGGAAATAAGGAAATGGCATCTATGTCCCAAGGTGAAGCTATAATCTGCTATGTACCAGCAGAAGAGAGCTATGAAAAGTATCCATCAGAATTATAATATTAGAGGCCTCAATAACCAACCAAGTGAGTGAGTCTCCTAAAGGTACTAGAAAGTCTGCAGGCAGAGGTTGGCTTCCTTCAGGGGGCACATCTCCTCGGAGCAAGTCAGGCTGCAATCCAATACTGCCACCACAGTACCATGCTTCTGCACCATCTAAATTGGCGGCATGGTGATCCTATTGATGATCAACACCTTCTAGAATATAATTTTGAAGGAGACAAAACTGGGAGATGGACAGCTGCAGACGAGAAATTGGAGGGACAACCAATCACACTAGCAGAGCTCAATGCCCCTCTTCAAGGTCAGGAGGCGTTTATTTGCCACGTTGTATGGGAAATAAGTTCTCCTCAAATCCAGTCTTAAAGGAGAGGACCTCAACTTTTTCAGGAACACTGTGGAGGTGTGTGACAAATTTGACAAACACATGCATAACCATCTTTCCCTCCTCACAGGCCCCAGTGTTTGGCAGCCTAGATTTTTAACCAGAGAAGAAAGCCACTAACTTCTTGACTTGAAGGACATGCGGATGCTCTAGACTCCGTGACCATTTTGAAATAAGCACTTGAGGCACTTGAAGGTGTTATGAAAGGATATACTATGCTGGAATCAGAGCTATTCCAATACTTGCAAATCCATTGCTCGGGTACCAAATATGGTAGTAAGGGTAGGAGTTGCAAGAGCCTTTAAACCATTTAAAAGCTTTCTTCAAAAACTCTACCCACTGAACACTTAGAGACCACAATTAGTGCAATACTTAATGTCCAATATCATTGAACCAAACATGCATATAAAAGATAATGGGAAAAGATCTTATAATTACCCTTGGCCCTCTGGAAAAGGTCTACAAGCAGGCAAACGACTGCACACAACATTTACAAGGGAATGAGGCAATTTACAAAATTCTCCACGGACAAAATGACACCCCATAGCAACTGCATAGAATAGTTACGTCCAGACCCAACTAATACTGTAGACAGTGATGGGGCGTAGGGTCAATACTATGCATCATACTATGCATTTTGCCATCATTCCCAAAGTTGATGCAATACTGGAGTGAGGTACTCTCAGAGTTCTCTAAAAGCAAGCAGACACTGAAACAGTCACAGACACCATTATCATGTGAAAGCCGGAGAAAATATCATACCCCTACACTACTCCCAGCAATGAAACAGGCAATTGTGTCCCCATGTGATTAGGCAACCTATCCAACATATGACTTTTGGCTCCTGAGTGAGTACTCTTTTGGTAAGAGAAATTTGGATATGATCTAAAAAACAAATGCTAGTATAGGCCTTCATAGAAAAACTATTTGATGGAATACCTTAACTGACTGCCCATAGTCTTATCAGAGACAGAAGGGACTGGGGCTGTGCACTAGGCACTGAATTTATACGCAACACTGTACAAGACAGTTTAAGTTCCAAGCTGGCCAGCATTATGGGCTTAACATCCTCCCCCGGCGTGGTCTGTGGTGGAGTCAATGTGGTAGGAACTGAGATGGACCATGCCGCCAGGTGCAGGATCAGCTCCGGGTTCGGAGCTGAACCTTAAGTGGGCTCACAAGGCTTAGATGGTGGTAAGGGCAGATCAGCCAGTAGTAACCCAAATGGAGGCCTTTGCAGGTCTGTGGGGCCACAAGGAGCACAAGAGGGAATGGATAACATGCCAAAGATGTTAAGAATTGAAGTATACAAGGAGTATGGCAACTCTAAATGCCACAATATGTTGTGGTGTCGCCAATAGGCCCAAAAACTCAGGTTGCATTGGAAACAGATGAATAATTATTTCCTCTGCAGTGGCCTGGGAACAAGACCTAAGAGAACCATGACATCCTTAACACTTCTCTGAAGAGCAGTGGGTAGGTAGGAACGAGGCCCACTTGGACTGCTGCTTCTTCAACTTGGACTTACCTGAATGCTTGGAGTGCCACAAAGGTCTGTCGGGGACCAGCTCTGAGAATGGGACCAGGTCCTCAGTAAAGGGAAGCAGATTAGTTAGGCGGTGAGTAAACATTAACCCAGCCTCATATTTTCTGATGATAAAACTTCAATTGAAAAAAATGACTGACAGGGGAAAGACTGAATTGCCTTTTAAAAAAAAAAAAAAAAAAAAAATACATTTTTTTTTAAAATAGCCTAAGATCAATGTGCTAACCCCTTCACTGCCAGGCCTTTTCCCCCTCAGGTGCAAGGCCTTTTTTGGGCTATTTGGGGCAGCTGTTCGTGGCTAAGGCCCTCATAACATTTTGTCCACTCATGCTTCCCACACCTAATTTGCATCCTCCCCTCCCCCCCCCAACATCCTAGGGATTCTAGAGGTACCCAGAGTTTGTGGGTTCCCCTGAAGGAGACCAAGAAATTAGCCAAAATACAGCAAAAATTTCTTTTTTTCCAAAACCATGGGAAAAAAAGGCTGCAGTAGGCGGATTGTGTTTTTTCCCCTGAAAATGTCATCAACAAAGGGTTTGCGGTGCTACAATCACCAGCTTTCAGGAACAGGCAAACTTTAATCAGACAACCCCATTTTTCAACACAATTTTGGCATTTTACTGGGACATATCCAATTTTTACTATTTTTTGCGCTTTCAGTCTCCTTCCAGTTAGTGACAGAAATGGGTTTGAAACCAAAGCTGGATCCCAGAAAACTAAACATTTCTGAAAAGTAGACATTTCTGAATTTAGCAAGGGGTGATGTGTGTAGATCCTACAAGGTTTTCCTGCAGAAAATAACGTCTGAAATAAAAAAAAAAAATAGATTGAAATTGATGTAAAAAAAACCTGCCATTTTTCTCCACGTTTTACTCGAACTTTTTCCTGCGATGTCAGATTTTTTAAAGTAATATACCGTTACATCTGCTGGACTCTTCTGGTTGCGGGAATATATAGGGTTTGTAGGTTCATCAAGAACCCTAGGTACCTAGAGCCAATAAATGAGCTGCACCTTGCAATGGGTTTTCATTCTATACTGGGTATACAGCAATTCATTTTCTGAAATATAAAGAGTGAAAAATAGGTATCACGAAAATCTTTGTATTTCCAAAATGGGCACAAGATAAGGTGTTGAAAAGCAGTGGTTATTTGCACAACACTGAATTCTGGGGTCCCCATACTAGCATGTGAATTACATGGCATTTGTCGAATAGACGTCTTTTTTTTACACACTGTCTTACATTTAGAAGGAAAAAATGTAGAGAAAGACAAGGGGCAATAACATTTGTTTTGCTATTCTGTGTCCCCCCCCCCCCCAAGCCTCCCGATAAAAATGGTACCTCACTTGCGCACGTAGGCCTAATTCTCACGACAGGAAACGCAACATGGACACATCACATTTTTACATTTAAATCGGACGTCTTTTTGGGAAAGTGCCTAGCTATGGATTTTGGCCTCTAGCTCGGCTGGCACCTAGGGAAAACCTACCAAAACTGTGCATTTGTGAGAACTAGACACCTAGGGGAATCCAGGATGGGGTGACTGATGGGGCTCTCACCAGGTTCTGTTAGCCAGAATCCTTTGCAAACCACAAAATATGGCCAAAAAAAAAACACTTTTTCCTCACATTTTAGTGACAGAAAGTCCTGGAATCTGAGAGGAGCCACAAATTGCCTTCCACCCAGCATTTCCTCAAGTGTCACGATAACAATGGTACCTCACTTGTTTGGGTAGGCCAAGTGCTCGCGACAGGAAATGCCCCAAAATACAACACGGACACATCACATTTTCCCAGAGAAGAGAGGTGTTTTTTGCCAAGCAGTGTATTTTGGCCTCTAGCTCAGCCGGCACCCTAGGGGAAACCTACCAAACCTGTGCATTTTTTAAAACTAGATACCTAGGGAATCCAGAATGGGGTGACTTGTGGGGCTCTCATTAGGTTCTGTTACCCAGAATATTTTGAAAACCTCAAAATTTGGCCCAAAAAACCCCACCTTTTCCTCACATTTTGGTGACAGAAAGTCAGGAATCTGAGAGGATCCAACAATGTCCTTCCACCCTGCGTTCCCCAAGTCTCCCGATAAAAATGTTACCTCACTTTTGTGGGTAGGCCTAGTGCCCACGAAAGGAAATGCCCCAAAACTCTATCTGGACACGTCAAAATGATCAAATACAAAATTACCTGTTTTTGCAAGGGGGGGGGGGGGGGGGGGCGGGGGGAGAGATACCTGCGTTTTTGGTCCTGGGCTCAGCAGCCATACAGGGAAACCTACTGTGGTAGGCTATCGGTGGTACAGAGGACTCTGAGTCGTATGTAGATGGTGAAATATTTATTAAAAAGATTTAGGAAGGTGAAGTTAAAAGGTAATGTAAAGGTACGGTGGTAACAACAATTCCTGTTGACTCTTTCTTGTCTTTAAACGTCTCTGTTCTTTCTCTTCTTTGCGGTCTCCCCGTTGGCACCCGAAAAAGAACACAGGAGTACAACAAAGGTAAGTCTGTTGTGGGGTTTTTGTGCAGGTCTTAGTGTTTTGGCATGCAGGAAGGGAGGGTACTCTTGAGTTAGAGGTGGAGGGGTAGAAAGATAGGCCAGGTAGTAAGGGGTGAGAGGTTTTGGGGTACTCGTGACAGGCTCTCTCTCTCAGAGCTCTGTCCAAGGATTCACTCTCTAATTCTGTTCTCAGTGCTCCCCTTTTCCCTGGCCCTCCTCAGTCCCTCCCCACGTTTCTCCGTCCCCCCTTCCTTGTGATTTGAAATAAACACTAGGTTGTCGAATGTCCTAATAAGGACCGTACCTTGGTAAGCCACGACCCTCCAGGGTCGTGGCGGGAAGTGCAGGCCTCCGGGTCTTGGCTTCCTTTTGGATCTTCTCAGCAGGGCTCGGAAATAGTCTCCGGTCCATTCCCTTCCTTCTCGGCGCGCGGCGTTTCTTTCGGCTCCCTCTTCCGCCTCTCAGGTGGAAACTCCTCCTCGTCTCTCCAGTCCGTCCTTTCTTTTGTTTGGGAAACCCGGAAATCCGGGACCGAAGCGTCTGGAGGCGTTCCCATGTTACAATAGGAACGCAGGAGTACGAGTGAGGGGCGCGAAAGGCGCCAGCCCGAGGAGCTGCAAGACGCGGTCGTGGGTCCCGTCTACACTCCCCATCCCATGATCAGGACTGGTAGAGGACCGAAGAGTCGGGAAACCGGGATGGATAATCGGCAGGGCCCTGCTGAGAAACCGGAACGTGGCGGACCTGAAAAGTAAAAGGTTGGAGCTCTAGAAACCAACGCAGTACTCTAGAATTGGAATCCTTATGGGAGGCCAACCAAGTGAGAGGGGCATGGTCGGTGTAGAGGACGAAAGGTCTGCCCAAGAGGTAATATTGTAAGTTCTCCACGGCCCACTTAATGGCCAGACACTCCTTTTCAGTAGCGGGGTAGTGACACTCTCTGGGAAGAAGTTTCCGGCTGATGAAGACAACAGGATGCTCGTGTCCCTCACTGTGAGGTTGAGTGAGGACAGCACCCAGACCGACGTTGGAAGCGTCGGTATATAAGACATGGAAATTCCGGACACTTAAGCACTGGCTCGGTTGTGAGGGACTGTTTTAGTCGTTCAAAGCTGTGGAGCTGAGAGTCTGTAAACAAGGGTAATCTGGTGGGGTGTTGTTTTTTTTAGGAGGTCCGTGAGAGGGGCGGCAATCGTGGAATACTGGGGAATGAACCTGCGATAGTATCCCACCAATCCTAAAAAGGATCGCAGTTCTTTCTTGGTCTTGAGCACCGGTACCTGCGATATGGCCTCAATCTTATTTTCCTGTGGCTGTAGAATCCTGTTACCTATCAGGTAACCGAAATAGGATATTTGTGTGTTTCCTATAGCGCACTTTTTTGGATTGGCCGTAAGGCCGGCCTCAGCCAAGGCCTGGAACACTCCGTTGAGATGATGTAGATGATCAGCCCAAGTGTTGCTAAAAATTACAATGTCGTCCAAGTAAGCCGCTGCAAACTCATGGAACGGTTTTAATAGCCGATCCATTAAACGTAGATGGGGCCCCGTGGAGACCAAAGGGCAGGATAGTAAAATGATAAAGGCCTGACTGGGTTGCAAAAGCTGTTTTCTCTGTCGCTAGGGGCGAGGGGGATTTGCCATTACCCTTTCGTTAGGTCCAGGGTGGACAGATATCGGGCCCTCCCTAATTTCTCCAGTACATCATCTACACGTGGAATAGGATACGTGTCAAAGAGAGATGTCATTTAACCTACGGAAGTCGATGCAAAATCGAACAGACCCATCTTGTTTTGAAACGAGAACCACCGGGGAGCACCATCGGCTCATAGATGGTTCGATAACCTTTAGGGCTAGCATTTTCTTTATTTCTTCTTCAATTAGATGTTTTCGTGCTTCGGGGATTAGGTAGGGATGGAGGCGAATAGTTTGGCCCTCCGGTGTTCTTATACTGTGGTGTATTAACGTAGTTCTACCTGGTCTCTCAGAAAAGTGATTTTGTAACAGGGAAGATAGTTGAGACTTTTCGGCTTCGGTAAGAGAACTATTTATACATGGACCTTCCCACTGTTCTTTGCTCATGGTGGGATAGAGGTCCATACCTAAAGCTGTGGTTGGTGTTCTGAAAAACCCGGTAGCAGTGGTGTTGGGGACGTTTTCTGGTATTTCCCATTTTTTTAGTAAATTGATATGGTATATTTGGGTCCTCTTTGGGTGCTGATTTAATTTGATGGGGTAGGTGATGGGGGAAACTGCTTTTATCACTCTGTAGGGCCCTTGCCATTTAGCTAACAGTTTATTTTCGGAGGTTGGTCGCATTATTAGGACTTGGTCATTAGGGTGGAAAGATCATAATTTGGTCCCTTGATCGTAATACTTCTTTTGGTTTTTCTGTACCTTCTCTAGATGTCTTGGTACATCTTCCCATATGGTTTGTAAATGTGATTTCAGTTTATGGACATACTCTAGTAAGGGTTTTTCTTCGTCTCCTTCTTCCCACGTTTCTGCGGCCATATCAAGGAGACTACGTGGTTGTCTCCCAAACATTAATTCGAAATGACTATGTCCCGTGGAGGATTGTTCATGAGTCCGGATGGCATAGAGGACCAGAGGTAGTTTCTGATCCCAGTCCCTTCCAGAGTCATCCACTGTTTTCCTCAGCAGGGTTTTGATGGTGCGGTTATAGCGTTCTACTAAACCGTCCGTTTGGGGGTGGTATACAGAGGTTTTTATCTGAGTGATCCCTAGTATTTTACAGATCTGCTTCATAAGGGCCGACATAAAAGGAGTGCCTTGGTTGGTGAGGATTTCTTGGGGAAACCCTATTCTAGAGAAGAAGGTTATCATGGCTTGGGCTACCAATTTCGTGGTCATACTGGATAAGGGAATTGCTTCTGGGTATCTGGTAGCGTAGTCTACCAATACTAGTATATAGGTGTGGCCCCTGGATGATGGAATGAGGGGTCCGCAGATCCATACCCACACGACAAAAAGGAATCTCGATAATGGGTAGGGGTTGTACAGGGGCTTTCCTCTGGGTTCCTGGTTCTGTTAATTGACACCTAGGACACTGTAAGCAGTATTTTCTGATTTGAGCATAAACCCCTGGCCAATAGAACCGCCTTAATAGATACTCCTCAGTCTTTTCTCGACCGTAATGCCCACCCCCTGGCTGGTTATGGGCTAAGAATAGGACCGGATTTCGATAGGGTTCAGGTACCACCAATTGTTTCTTCTCTCCGTTTGTGGACGTAGTAACTCTATACAGAAGATTCTTAAGAATTAAAAAATAAGTACCCACCTCCTTTGTGGACTCCGTTTTGGCAATTTTCCAGGCGTGACAGAGTATGGTCCTGCCGCTGGCTAGCTCTGAAAGAGATAGTGGTGTCACCGGTACTGGCTCCAAGTTTTTCGGGGTTCTGCTCAGACCTTGACACTTTTGTTTTTCTTGTCTTTTTTCTCTCCTGGTTAGTTTTATGCGAACTGGAGGACTCTCAATATGACTGTTGGAAAAGGGTGCTTCTGTCCACCAGTCTGGAGATTGCATGGGTACTCTTGTTTTATCTAGGAGATCATAGAACCGGATATAATCCGTACCGATGATACAGTCTATCAGTCTGTCCATAATCCCTACCGGACGAAAATCGTGATATTCTCCCCATTCTACCCTGACCAGCCCTAGTGGATAATGCTCTTTGTCCCCATGAACGCAACAGATAGTAACCCACTGACTTGGTGTCTGATCTGTCTGGTTCAACAAGTCTCTGCGTATTACTGACTGGCTACAGCCCGAGTCAATTAAGGCTTCAATGGGGTTTCTGTTTAATTTTATGACCTGTTTGAACTTACGGTTCCCTCTGCCAGTACATAATACTCTACGCCGGGTGACCCCTATTTCCATAGGTTCGACCACGTCACTTTTTCTTGGGCATGCTCTCGCAATGTGTCCCCACTCTCCGCAACTAAAACATTGGGGTTGTTGCATGGGATTACCCTCTCCGTGTTTGTCGGTTCCTGGTTCTTCCACTGGGTGTCGGGGAGAATATTTGAGTGGGGCCACGGGCGGTCTTACAATGGTCCTGGGGCTTAAAGTCTTCACATCCGCAGATCGGTGATAGGCGCAGGCTAGGTCTATAGCCACTTCCGTGTCTATCTTGGGATATTGTCTTATCCAGTTCCTGGTACTGTTCGGGAGAGACTCTAGGTACTGTTCCAGAATAACCGTTTTAATTACATCTTCACGGCTTGTTCCTAGGGGTCCCAGCCACTTTAGTCCCAAATCCTTAACCCTGAAACAGAAAGTACGGGGATCTTCACTCTGTCCCCATTTCACCTTTCTGAACTTCATTCTATAGTATTCCGCATAGTGACCGACCCTTTCTAGGATACTACTCTTAATATCCTTGTATGGGGTAGTACCTCCGGGATTAGCGGCCTGGTATGCTGTCTGAAGGATTCCAGTTAGGAGGGGTGCGATATACTGTCCCCATAGGTCTTCCGGCCATTGGGCCAAGGAAGCTACACGTTCGAAGTTTGTGAAGGAGTCGGGGTCTTCTCCTTCTTGGAATTTTTGCAAGACGGAGCTCGGAACATTAGGGTGTACTTTGCTGGCTGCTATGGTGTCAGTTAATTTCTGTAGCGCAGTTTCATGCACCAGCTGGTTATTATCCATGATAGTGGCTTGGCTTTTTAATGCCGTTTGAAGGGCCTCTCTGTCTTCTTTTGCCTCTCTTTGATGAGCCTCCCACACCAGTTGGAGGTGTCGTTGTCCCTCCGCCAGTTGTTTAATCATATCCTCTAGAGTAGGTTTCTCCTCCATTTTGTTCGCCTCTTTGTACCGCCTCTGGTCTTAAATCCCACTTCTGACACCACTGTGGTAGGCTATCGGCGGTACAGAGGACTCTGAGCTGTATGTAGATGGTGAAATATTTATTAAAGATTTAGGAAGGTGAAGTTAAAGGTAATGTAAAGGTACGGTGGTAACAACAATTCCTGTTGACTCTTTCTTGTCTTTAAACGTCTCTGTTCTTTCTCTTCTTTTTAGGTCTGGAGGGCGTCAGCTCATGCGGTCTCCCCGTTGGTACCGGAAAAAGAACACAGGAGTACAACAAAGGTAAGTCGATTGTGGGTTTTTTGTGCAGGTCTTAGTGTTTTGGCATGCAGGAAGGGAGGGTACTCTTGAGTTAGAGGTGGAGGGGTAGAAAGATAGGCCCGGTAGTGAGGGGTGAGAGGTTTTGGGGTACTCGTGACAGGCTCTCTCTCTCTTAGTGCTCTGTCCAAGGATTCACTCTCTAATTCTGTTCTAAGTGCTCCCCTTTTCCCTGGCCCTCCTCAGTCCCTTCCCACGTTTCTCCACCCCCCTCCCTTGTGCTTTGAAATAAATACTAGGTTGTCGACGTCCTAATAAGGACCATACCTTGGTAAGCCACGACCCTCCAGGTTCGTGGCGGGAAGTGCAGGCCTCCGGGTCTTGGCTTCCTTTTGGATCTTCTCTGCGGGGCTCGGAAATCATCTCCGGTCCGTTCCCTTCCTTCTCGGCGCGCGGCATCTCTTTCGGCTCAGTCTTCCGCCTCTCGGGTGGAAACTCCTCCTCCTCGTCTCTCCAGTCCGTCCTTTCTTTTGTTTGGGAAACCCGGAAATCTGGGACCGAAGCGTCTGGAGGCGTTCCCAGGTTACCATGGGAACGTAGGAGTTCGAGTGAGGCGCGCGAAAGGCGCCAGCCCAAGGAGCTGCAAGATGCGGTCGTGGAGACCAGTCTACACCTACCAAACCCAGACATTTTGGAAAATTAGGCAACAGACGGAGTCCAGTGAAGTGTGATTTGCGTGGATCCCCCAGTGTTTTCTTACCCAGAATCCTCAGGAAACTTCAAATTTAGCTAAAAAAAAAGATTTTTCCCACATTTCTGTGTGGGATCACCGCACTGGGAAAAATGTCCTACCACCCAATGTTCCCCTCAGTCTCCTGGTAAAAAGGATACCTCACTTGTGTAGGTGGGCCAAGTGCCTGTGACAGGGAAAAACATGTCAAAATTGAGGGGAAACCAAAGCGGGTCCAAAAGGACAGTTTGAAAAAAAAAAAAAAATTTAGGCTGACAAGTAGGGCAGAATTGTTATTTGTATAGATGAGAATGCTGGGTGGTAGGAATTTTGTGGATTCAGATTCCGGAAGGTTCCGTCACAAAATGTGGAAAAAATATGCGATTTCCAGAAAAGTTGGAGGTTTGCAGGGGATTGTGGGTAAGAAAATTGTGCAGGATGCATGTGAAGCATCCCACCCTGGACTCATCCAGATGTTTAGTTTTCAGATGTGTCTAGGTCTTATGGATTTTTCTACAAGGCAGCGTCCCAAAGTCCAAAAAGTGCAGCCCTCACCATTCCAAGCGGCACGATTTTAGAAGTTAGCCAAGCTCTCATGGCCCAAATGTAAAACCAAAACCCCAAATAATCAAATGACCTCTTGCTTCCCATGGGATAAGGTGTTTTAGTGTGTGGGGGGAAAACAGGTGAAAGACTGTTACCCCCTTCATAACCATGCCCGTAACGGTTGGTAGCCACCACCACACTTTTTTTTTTTTTTTTTTAACTCCCTGGCATCTAGTAGACTTTCTCCTACCCAACTAAGGTGTGGATTGGGGGTAATTGTCCCATCTGCCCACTGGTTGGCAGAACAACTTTGGCCCCATTTATTTGGGGTGGGGGTATGCCCCCACACTCTTATTTTGAGGGGAAAAAAAATAAAAATTTCCTGGTGGGCTTTCTGTCCCCCTTGGGGGCAGATGGGCCTTCCAAAAATAGAGCGACCCTTGCCCACGGGGCTGCCCCCCCAAACAAAACACACATATACACACACCAGTCCCTGGTGCCTAAGTAGTTTCTGCCCCCACTTGGGGGAATCGAAATGGCCTAAAAACGATTTCCTCACCCCCAATACCCCCCCCCCCCCCCCCCGGGAGCGAATCATGCATAATGGGCCGGTCCCATTATAGAAAAAAAAAAGAAAAAAAAAAACCCTAGTGTCGAGTGGATGCTAAACCCCCACGGCATGTTTTAAAGCCCCTTCCTTCCTATTAGACATCCAAGCTTGAAAAAAAAAAAAAAAACACTAAGCACACGATGTTTGAAGAAACCACAGATCCAGCCTGTGAACCTCAAGGCAACTGGATAAAAGACAGATGACAAAGGTGTGTACTTTAGTGAAATATCTAAGGATCTTGATGTCCTAAGGCATTCCTTTTAACTTGCGTTGAAACAGAAGCAATTGTAGAAGCAGAAAAAGCAGCTTAGTACAAACAGCATCCTTAATTCAGAAAGAACGCTCCAACTTTGAAACACAAGCCCCATCACTCTCTAGATTTCAAACTGTTTTTATACATTTTCAAATTCCTAAATTTGAATCGTGTTGATTCTGTGTGTTACAAGCAAACCAAACTTACCATCTCTATCTTCATCATGAACATTGATGTACAAATACTCCATTCCTCGCCCCTTCTTGTATTCCTCTATTCCCTGAAGTTTACCAATAAGGCTAGTTTTTCCTGCTCCATCTTCACCTGCAAAAAAAACACAAATATGCAAGCTCAAAGCCAAATAAATGAACTGATGAATAACTATATTACCTGTTCTACTTTCACAAAATAGATTTGAGTTACATGATAAATATCTTTCCAGTTGTCAAACACATTTACTTAATGGACCGTAGGCTTTAATGTAGTGGCATCAGGGACCAGGCCCCGGCCACTTACTCGTATACAGGGTTTAAAGACATCCGCTAAGGCAGAGTATTGAGAAATAAGATACAGTTTTTCGCTTGCTGCTCAGCAATTATTCTGTATATTCTAAGGAAGGAATCAACATTATCTACCTCTTCAACACTCTCAAATTAAACTTCGAGTCACACCTCCATATTTTTGTAACTAAATTTTGATCCTCATCCTATCCATAATCACGCTCCACCGGGTTTCATATCCATTGCATAAGTGCCCAAACTGGTGCTAACATTCATAAACATACCACCAATATCGAACCTTTACATCTTTGGTTACTTACTTTGTGAACTCCATTTAAGTTTAATAGGGCCATTTTAATTGTTTTGCTGTTTCAAAGTAGGAGTTGGGCCGGTAAGACTACAGACACCTTGCAAACTATACAAAGCGATCCGGAGGAATAAATCACACCAACAATACAAGCCACAAACAGAACCTGATGAGGATACCTGGTGAATTACACCTTTTAAGAGAACTACAAGGCTGTAACTTGCCAAGGTAACAGCCACTTGACAGGAAAAAAACATATGGTTAACCAATTTAAGAAGCTTTGTGACAAGCAACATGGAAAACACAAATCCTGAGAGAATAACATAAGCTAGACGCTGTAATGAGACAGCTGGAGCCTTCCCCCAATGCTCTAAGATGTAAACATACCTTGGTAATACACCAATAGGCCAAGGAGACAATTGACACGAAAATTATGAGGGAAATGAAAACAGAAAAACAAATAGTTGGCTTTCACCAAGAGCGGAGGACTCGGCAAACAGTAAACAGTATTTTCGGTATTTAACAAAGGTTGCATACTTGCCACTGGGTGGGAGGCAGCACTAGCCTGTGCACAGTTTATTTTGATATTTTATTCTATTTGAACAACAAATCTGAAGCAATAGAACTGGTTATATCAAGGACGATGTCAACAACAGAATGAGGCACAATAGTATCTGGCTCTTCGTTATGACGAAGGCGGCAGAAGCAGGACTAAAAATGGACGATTTTGCCAAAAGAATAAGTTACTTACCTTCAGTAACGCTTTTTCTGGTGGATACAGTAACTACCTGTGGATTCCTCACCTAAAGAATTCTCCCCTCGCGCCAGCCCTCAACGGAAATTTCTTCTAGCTCTGCACGTCGACGACGACATCACAATCGCCCGACTCCACATGACGTCATCCAGGCAATAAGAAGCCCTCGTCGACGTGCAGACATCAGTTATCACCATTTTTTTACGTGCCATAAAGGAAAACAGGTTAAACCTAAAGAGTACACATTCATCCAGAATAGATTAAAATAAAACATTTATTATAGAACTCAATATAAATCACAGTTATGAATGCCCAATTCGAGAGAGAAATAAATATATATGTATAATTCCAGTCCAAAATGTCCTTTTCACTATCTTAATTTGCAAAGGAAAAGTATATACAATGAATACAACTAAATGCATGAAACAGCTATATACATATATATACAAGATCAAGGATGCACACCCAAAGAGATCTTGGCTTGACCGGTCAGGCAACGGGGAGGCTGGTGGGACCGTGAGGAATCCACAGGTAGTTACTGTATCCACCAGAAAAAGCGTTACCGAAGGTAAGTAACTTATGCTTCTGATGGATACACCTACCTGTGGATTCCGCACCTAAAGAATAGAGTCCCCAAGCAGTATACCCTCCGGTGGTGGGTGCCCGAATAGTCAAACCAAGAAATCTTGCAGCACCAAGCGAGCAAAATGGCCATCCCTCCTAACCTCAGAGTCCAAACAGTAATGTTTGGCAAACGTATGGAGGGACGCCCAAGTCGCTGCCCTGCAGATGTCACCCACAGGAACATCTCTAGCCAAAGCTGATGAAGCTGCTTTGGCTCTGGTGGAATGGGCACGAAGCCCCACAGGTGGATCCCTCTTCGTCAAAGAATAGCAGATCTTAATACATAGAATGACCCACCTGGATAGCGTTCTTTTGTGGACCGCTCTACCTTTCCTCTTCCCCACGTATCCAACAAAGAGCTGTTCATCCTGTCTGAACTCTTTCGTCCTGGTGACGTAGAAGCTCAGAGCTCTTCGAGGATCCAGCCGGTGGAGCCTCTCTTCCTCCTTGGATGGGTGAGGTGGAGGGTAAAAGGAAGAGAGAGTAATCGACTGTAAAGTAACTGACCCTTCCAGGACATCTGAAACGCGTCCTCCAAAGCTCCTTGCACCGGATACTGGAGGCTGCAAAATAGCGGGCACTGCGCATTCTCTTGAGTGGCAAACAGATCTATTTGCAGATATCCCCACATCCTGAAGATACACAGAAATAGATCTGGATGAAGACGCCACTCGTGGTCGACCGAGCTGCGTCGACTGAGAAGGTCTGCACGCACGTTCAGGACTCCGGCCAAGTGATGTGCAATCAAGCAGATCTTGTGGTCCCGAAGCCAGGACCAGAGATGAAGAGCTTCTCTGCAGAGAAGATACGACCCCACTCCTCCCTGTTTGTTTATATACCACATTGCAGTCGTGTTGTCCGTTAGAACTTGGATTGACTGACCGCGAATGGAAGGGAGGAGGGCCTTGAGTGCCAGACGTACTGCCCGCAACTCTAACAGATTGATATGTAACTTCTGTTCCCCTGGAGACCAAAGGCCCTTGATCTCCAGGTCCCCCAGATGAGCTCCCCACCCTAGAGTGGAAGCATCCGTTACCACCGTGGCCACTGGAGGAGGCAGCGAGAACGGCCTTCCTTGAGACAGGTTGTCGACCACTGCCCACCACTGAAGATCCACTGCAGTGTCTCTGGAGATCTTTATCGAATCTTCGAGATCCCCTTTGTGCTGAAACCACTGCTTGCGGACGCACCACTGAAGAGCCCTCATGTGTCAGCGTGCATGAGTGACCAACAGTATGCAAGAAGCGAACAGACCGAGCAGTCGAAGGACATTGAGGACTGGAACTACCGCTCCATTTTGAAACATTGGAATCAACGCCTGAATATCCTGGACCCGCTGGGGTGGAGGAAAGGCCCGATTCAATGTTGTGTCCAATACTGCCCCTATGAAAAGGAGGCGTTGAGAGGGCTCCAGGTGAGATTTGGGTACATTGACTGAAAAACCCAGGTCGTACAACAATTGAGTCGTCGACTGGAGATGGCATCGCACGAGCTCTGGACTTTTGGCCTTGATCAACCAATCGTCCAGATAGGGAAACACAGCTATCCCCCTTCTTCTGAGCTCTGCTGCTACCACCGCCATCACCTTTGTGAAGACTCGAGGTGCTGAAGTAAGACCAAAAGGGAGGACCACAAACTGATAATGCTGCGATCCTACTACAAACCGGAGATACTTCCTGTGCGATTTGAGGATCGGAATATGAAAATACACGTCCTGCAAATCGATCAACACCATCCCGTCTCCTTCATTCAACGCCAAAAGAACCTGTGAGAGGGTCAGCATTTTGAATTTTCCCTGCTTGAGGAACCAATTCAAAATCCTCAAGTCCAAATTCGGTCTCAGCCGACCATCCTTTTTGGGTATCAGGAAGTATATTGAATAACAATCCTGACCCCTGACCCCTCTCTTGCTCGGGAACCAACTCTATTGCACCTTTTTCTAATAGGGATAATACCTCCTGCTGTAATAGAAGAAGATGGTCTTCCGAACAGAAGGATGGGCGGGGAGGAAAGGTAGGAGGGAATTCCAACAATGTCGATGACCCAGGAGTCCGATGTTATAACTTCCCACATTGGAAGAAAACGGGCAAGTCTTCCCACTACCGGAGACAAATGGACAGGGAGGGGAGGAGGACTATGGCTGCTTTCCTTGCAGCACCCCTCCCGAGGAAGAGGCAGAGTGCTGCAAGGTGGCTCCTCTCGTACGGACTCTGCCCCTGCCCCTGAAGGATCTGTATGGCAGGGTAGAAGTAGATTGCTGTGGTCCTTGCAATCTTCCCCAAAAGGAACCACGTCCAAATCCTTTAAACCTCCGAAAGCCTCTAAAGGAGGATGAGGCTGATGACTGGAGTCCCAAAGATCTAGCAGTCGCTCTGCTTTCTTTAAAACGTTCCAGGGCAGAGTCAGCCTTTGTGCCGAAGAGCTTCTCTCCATCAAACGGAAGATCAAGAAGGGTGGCCTGCACGTCCGACGAGAAGCCAGATGACCGTAGCCAAGACTGCCGTCTAGAAACTATGGTCGTGCCCATAGCCCTAGCCACCGAGTCTGAAGTATCCAATCCCGACTGGATCACCTGAGTCGCAGCCGCCTGAGCATCCGCTAACAGCTGCAACATCTCCTGGGACAAATTAGGGGGGCCCTTCGCCTCTTCCATAGGGGCATGGATGTAACGCCCCAGTATGCAAGTTGCATTGGAAGATTTTAAGGCCAAACTGCAAGATGAAAAGGTCTTTTTTGCAGTATGGTCCATCTTTTTTGACTCCCTGTCCGCAGGGGTCCCAGGAAACGAGCCAGGAGAGGATCTGGACGAACAAGGGGCTTGCACCACTAGACTCTTCGGAGTTGGCTGTCTGGAGAGAAACACCGGATCCCCAGGCGCCGTCCTGCACCGACGAGCCACCGCCCTGTTGACCGCAGCGGTGGACACGGGTTTCAGCCAGATATCCTTAATGGGGTCCAGCAGAGCCTCATTGAAGGGCAAAAGAGGCTCAGCAGACGCCGGGTGAAGAACATCTGTTAATAAATTTCTCTTGACTTCCGCGGTGGGAAGGGGAAGATCCAAAAAGTCTGCAGCCTTACGAATGACTGCGTGGAATGAAGCAGCTTCCTCCGTGACCTCTCCAGGGGAAGCTAGATCCCATTCCGGGGTAGTGTCCAGGCCACTAGCTGAATCCAGTCCCTGGAAGTCACCAGAGGGCTCTACAACTTCACCTTCCTCCAGGTGTTGCCTTGCGTACTCTTCTTCCTCCAAGAGCCGAAGAGCCAGACGTCTTGACTTAAGTCTTGACTCCAAGCCTAGAGCTGACAAGGCATCGGCCGACGCCGAAGATCTTCGTCGGCGCCGAACCTCGGATCCGTCCGAAGCCAGAGGCTCCGGCTCCAAAGTGTTCTTAGACGTCGATCGGATCCGAGGTGAATCCGCCGCCGCCGTAGCAGGTGTAGTCATGCTGGGCAACGTCATAGGCATCGGCGCCGCTTCAGGTGCAGCAGATAAAAATGGGGTGTAAGACGTCGGAACACGCAAATCATAGGCCAGAGGGCCAGACGGACCTGCATGACTTCCACACGGCGTCATGGAAGCAAAAATATTAAACATTGTGTTTAAAAACGCTGCAGGATCCGATCCCGGAGTCGGGAAATCCGGGTACTCCTGCTGCTGCACCGGCATAGCTGCCGAGGAGGGTCCAGGTAACTCCTGGCCAGGAGACCCTTCAGGCCTCTGGGGAGGCTCGACCTCAAAAACCGACCCGGGTGACGTCGGGGTCGTAGGAGGCGGAAGGGTGACGGTCGGGCTTATCTCCCACATTGGATGACGCCGAGCCGACAGAGAAGCCGATCTTGACCTGGACCGTCCCTTGCTCGATCGGCGCCGAGACCCGGGAGGGCGCTGAGAGTCACTATGATGGTGACGAGACCTCGAGGATCTCGAAGAAGACTCCCTCCGATGACACCTCTCCTTCTTCTTGGACCGAGCCAAGAACAATTTCGCCTCTCTCTGCCGGGGCAGCCGGGTGTAGGGTGCAAACAGCATCAGGCTCCCAATCCTTTCCTATAGGGGGCCCCGGGGGTCACAAAGATGCTGCAGGATAAGTCCAGGGTATAGGTTCAGGGTAACCAGAGGCTGGACAAGGAGGAGGTCCGCCTGCTGGACAGTGCTGCACCATAGGTCGGAATCCCCAAGGCCGGGGGCTGCAGGTGCAGGGGTATCTTTTGGTGTCTGGAATTTTCATCCTGTTCTGTTGCGGTCAGGGGGGTCCTCCTGATTTAGGCTGCAGGCATTGTGTTGTCAACCCAGGGTGGACACTAAGTCAGAATCACCTGGGGACCACCTATAGTCAATTGGGCCACCTGGGCTGTGGGTGCTGGGTGCAGAGTACATAGGACTTGTCGATCCGGGTCGGTTCTGTAGTTCTTTGCTGGTATTTCCTTCTGGTCAGGGCTGCTGTCCACAGGAGATCTTGGTCCTCTGGGGAGCAGGCAGTCCTCTTGAAGCTTTTAAGCATTCGCTGGTCCTACAGGATGCATCACCTTTTGGTTGCAGGGCTCCAGAAACTGGAGACAGGCCTGTAGGGCTGGGGCCAGATCAGTTGGTGTCTTCAGTCTTTTCTGCTGGGGATTGGCTTAGAAGTCTTTCTTTGTCTTTCTTTTCTTTCTTCTTCAGGAGGTTGCCAAGAATCTGACGAGCTAGGTTCAGGAGGGCCCTTTAATCCTGGATTTAGAGATGTTACAGGAGTCAGAGGGCCGCAGCAGCCAACGGCTACTATCCCTGAGGGTGACTACACTCTTCAGGTGTCCACTCCCTTTGGGGAAGGAAACAGACCTAACTCTACTGGTCCTGTCCTCCAAACCAATATAGAGGATTTTTCAAGGAGAGGGGGGGGTCACCTCAGCTCTGGACACCTAAGGGGTGGTCCCAGCTGCAATGGTCACTCCTTGTTTTTCCTTATTTTCCCACTGGAATTGCCGCCAAAGGTGGGGCTTTGTCATTGGGGGTGGGAGGGGTGCATCTCCAATAGCTGGAGTGCTCTGGGGCACTGTAACAAGAGGCCTGAGCCTTTGAGGCTCACCGACAGGTGTTACAGTTCCTACGGGGGGGAAGGAGGTGTAAAGCACCACCACCACCACCCAGTGCAGTCTTTGTTTCCGGCCACAGAGAGCACAAAGGCGCTCACGCCATCTGGTCAGAAACTAGTCTCAGAGTGGCAGGCTGGCACAGACCGGTCAGCCCTGGGCTAGAAGCTTGGCTAAAACACAGGGGGAATCTCTAAGATGCCATCTGGGTACATTTTTCAATAAATCCAGTACTCACATTAGTGTGGGTTTATTGTGATGAGAAGTTTGATACTAAACTTCCCAGACTTCAGTGGAGCCATCATGGAGCAGTGGAGTTCGTAATAACAAACTCCCAGCCCGTGTACATTATATGGCCACACTGCACTTACAATGTCTAAGAATGGACTTAGACACTGTAGGCGCATATTGCTCACCTGTGGTATAGTGCACCCTGCCTTACGGCTGTAGGGCTGCTAGAGAGGTGACTTACCTATACCACAAGCAGTGGTTTGTGCGCACGGCACCCTGAGAGGGGAGCCATGTCAACTGTGTTTTTTGACCCACCAGCAAACAGGTTGTAATGGCAGTGTGCATGTCCTTGGTGAGGGGTCCCCCAAGGTGGCACAATACATGCTGCAGCCCTTGGGAACCTTCCCTGGCCACAGAGCCCTTGGTACCATGGGTACCTTTTACAAGGGACTTACATGTGTGCTAGCGGGTGTGCCAATTGTGGAAACAATGGTACATTTTTAGGGAAGAACAGTGGTGCTGGGGCCTGATTAGCAGGATCCCAGAACACTGTCAGTCAAGTCAGCATAAATATCAGGCAAAAAGTGAGGGGGTAACTATACCAAAAGGTGCACTTCCCTACACAACCGCCTCTCCAACGAAAGAGGATGAGACTTATCTTTCCCAAGAGAGTCTTCATTGTCTAAGTGGAAGAAAACAGAAAAGCCATCTGCATGGCATTTGACGTTCCAGGTCTGCGTTCCACTGAAAAGTCCATTCCCTGTAGGGAGATGGACCACCTCAAAAGTTTATGGTTCTCACCTTTCATTTGCATTAGCCTTCTGAGAGGTCTGTGGTCAGTTTGAACAAAGTGAGTACAAAACAATTATGGTCTCAACTTTTTCAGTGACCAAACCACATCAAAGGTCTCCCTCTCAATGGCACTCCTACACTGCTCCCTGGAGAGTAACCTCCTGCCAATGAAAGCAACAGGATCGTCATGGCCATCATCACTGGTTCAGGACAGGACTCCTATATGTTCAGAGGCATCTGTCTGCACAATGAACTGCTTAGAATAATCTGGAGCTTTGAGAACTGGTGCTGAGCACATAGCCTCCTTCACAGTGTCAAAGGCATTTTGACAGTCAAGAGTCCAGTTTACTTTTCTGGGCATTTTCTCCGAAGTCAGTTCTGTGAGAAGAGTCATAATGGATCCATACCCCTTCACAAACCTCCTATAGTAAACCAGTCAATCCAAGGAATGCCCTGACCTGAATCTAGGAGCTTCCCAGTCCAGAATTGTCTGGATCTTGGGCTGTAAGGGTTGCACTTGGCCTCCATCTACAAGGTGGACCAAGTAGACAACAGTGACCAGCCCTATTTGGCACTTTGATTTTTTTTTCATAGATCTGTTTATTAGTATTTTTGTCATTACATCGCTTCATGTTCTTGCATTTGTTTCATGACATAGTGTGGCGTGTGTCCTTACATATTCACATATCAGTTAATGCATCTGAGGTGCATTGTTGCAGTATATTATACAGTATATACTTTTAATCAGTCAATTACACATTTAGTTCGTTATGTTGCCTGCGTTGTCTTACAGCATTGCATTTGTTACTTGATGAATTTTGTCATTGTCAGCCCTTTACATGTTTGTGATTAAAAAAGTCAGTAATGCATTCAATGTCCATCATCCTATGCGCCATTTAATAATGTTTTCTGAGCTAAAGTTATTTCTAACATATATGTTCAAGTGGGGTAGCTTGTTTAAATAGGTAGAGATTAGGAGTTTTATATATGTTAACATTAAAAGAACAGGGGAGGGAGGTTAACATTAACAATTGCCGGCAAAGAACACTTACTTATTACACTTATATAATTATTTCCTAGTCAGGGCGGGGTACACATTATTGCAAATCAGCTCACTGACAGAGGAGTTAGGCTAGGCGCCACAGCAAGTGGATACTGCCGCTTTAATTCCCAGAGTCGGGGTCTGTTTGGTCAACCTTTCGTAGTGGATTCCCCCAGTTTTATTTTTATTTGCTTTTTTCCCCTTTTCCCCCTCCCCCTCCCGTCAGTAAGGTGTCCACTAATGCTACTATACTCCCCTTTCTCGTGGGCATATTTCCGTATTACGCAGTCGCAGCAGCATTCCCTCCCAGTTGGCAGATAATGGAAACTGTCTCAACCCCAAGGCTTCTTCTCGCGCCAATGGCGTGCCCTCAGCCCTGGCCCACACCTCGAGAGAGAGCCTCTAGGCTTGTTTCGGTGGCGAGTCAGGTGATTTCCATCTGCGGGTCACTAAACGCTTTGCTACAATGAGTCCTAAGTCTACGAAGAATGCCTCTGCTCTGTAGTGTTTGCTTCTGGGGAATACTCCTAGGATGCATGCTTCCCATGTGTAGGATATTCGTTGTGTTGTACAATCAGATAGGTTGTCAGTCACTGCTCTCCAGTAGGAGTCTAAATCAGGACAGGACCACAGCATGTGCAGCAAATCTGCTCCAATCTCGCGACATCAGGGGCAGGCTGCATCTCTACGAGCCAAGTATCTGTTCACGCAGGCTGGCGTGAGGTAGGCTCTGTGTACTACGTAATATTTGATTAAGTGAAATCGAGAATTGCGAGGCACATTAAGGTGGCCCAAGAGGGCAGACTTCCATTGCATTAGCGCGATTGAATCGCCAGTGTCTGTTTCCCATGCCACGTGTAGCCTATCGGTTTCAAGGGCAGTCTGGGATCTCAAAGCGCCCGCCAACCAGCTAATCAGCAGACGTTCCTGACCCATCACCTGTAAATACTGAATCAGCAAGTGGGTGGGAGGAGCAATTGAGATGTCTCCCCAATTGGATCTCAGTGCCCCTATCAAGGAGCAGTGTAATAGAAACTGGCCAGGTGGCAGTCCCATCTCCTGTAGCCTGGCAAAGGGGAGGAGTTGGGTTTTTTCATAGAGGTCTCCCACTGTGTACAATTCTATTTCGTGCCACGCGTGTAATTCGGATTCTGACGTGACTCTGATACCTCTTGGTGTGCCCATTAATGCCAAGGCCGGTGCGAAGGGAACTGTCAAGTTTGTGAGGCAGAGTGATCGACGGAAACATTTGTGAGCCACTTTAAGAAAGAGTTGCCGTGGGGTCCCCGTTTGTGTGAGTGGGTGGAATAGGTGTTGTTTCTGCTGGAGTGACCAAGGTCTGCTCTTTGATGCTGTGTCCACTAGCTGAGCGTCTGCTAACCATCTGGATATCCATTGAAGCTGGGCCGCTAGGTAGTATTGTTCCAGGTTGGGGACTGCCAGTCCACCCTTGTCAGGTGGTAGGTACAATTTTTTTGAAAGCAACTCTACAACGGCCACCATTCCAAATGAATTTCCTCAATCCTGTCTCCAGAGCCCTGAAGAAACTAGGGGAGATATAGTGTGGGAGGTTAGAGAAGAAGTACAAAAGTCTGGTCAGAACTACCATCTTCAGGAGCGCTATCCTGCCTGCTACCGACAGCGGTAGCGTCCTCCAGAAGCTCATTTGGGATTTAACCGAGGACACAACCCTTACGAGGTTACCTTCAAATATGTCTGCCTCGCGGTGATAAACTCGGACACCCTGGTATCTGAATGTGTGGGGTTGCCATGGAACGTGATTTCCAGCAAGGGTAAGTCCTGGGTCCTGGATCAAAGGGGAAGAGGCAGGACTTAGACCAGTTTACCCTCAGGCCAGATGGTAGCGCAAATTGCTGTAGTAGTGAGCCGGCTTCAGGGGGGACTCGTGTGACCTCTCAGAAGTATAGGAGAAGGTCGTCTGCGTACAGTGAGACTATGTGGACTCCGTCAACCAATGGGATACCCCAATTACTCCCTTCTTTACGCAGGGCTACTGCCAGGGGTTCCATAGCAAGTGAGAACAATAATGGCGAAAGAGGACAACCCTGTCTCGTGCCCCTGCGCACCTGGATCGGTTCCGATATATCGGATCCTAACCTCACCCGGACTAGTGGCCTGGTGTATAGTAATTTATTTAGGCGAGTGAAAGACGGGCCTATACCGAACTGTCGGAGTACTGGGAACAGATAGGGCCACTCCAAGGAGTCTAAGGCCTTTTCCAGGTGTAGTACAAGGCAGCCTGCCAGTGGCCAATCACGCTTCGCGTATTGCATTACTCTGAACAACCTTCTGATATTGTGGGAGGTGTCTCTGGCTGGGAAAAACCCATTTTGATCCGGGTGTATCAGACCCGGCACTGCAGGTGCGAGGCGCGTCGCTAGTAGTTTGGCTAATATTTTATAATTAGTGTTCAGCATTGCCAATGGTCTATACGAGCCCATGTCTGCCGGGTTCCTTCCGGGTTTAGGAAGGGAGACCAGTAATGCTTCCCTTTGGGTGGCCGATAAATGGCCTTCCTGTTCAGCTGTCTCAAAGTTTGAGCAATTTGGGCACCAGCTGTATCGCGAAGGCCTTACAAAAGTCAACTGGGAGTTCATCAGGGCCCGGCATTTTGCCAGACGCTAGCTCGCGAATACTAGATCTAATCTCTTCAAGCTTGTGGGGCGCCTCAAGCGCCACAGACTGTTCGTCTTCCAGATGGGGGAGTTCTATTCCAGGAAGCAACTCCACGCCGGAGTCGCCCCCTGGAGTTGCCCTCGAGGTGTAAAGTGCCTCGTAATGCCTCGCAAACTCCGTCTGTATCTCTCGGGGTGTGTATAATAGTTCCCCAGTTTGTGAGAGGATTTTCGTTATTGGCTTCCTCTCGCAGTCCCGCCGAATCAGCCAGGCCAAGAGTTTGCCTGTTTTATCGGCAGTTGCATGGGTTCTTGCGGAGTGTACGGTATAGTTTAGGCATCGCAGGCGCTCTAGTAGTGACAGGTGTTCGGCGCGCATTGCTGATAGTCTCGCGTCATCTGGCTGGTTGTGAATTGCTTCCCTCTCTGGTTGTAGCAGGTTTTGCTCTACTCTAGTCAGCTCTCGTTCAATGGAGCGGTGCAGGCTGTGCTGGGTTCCCAGGCAGTGTCCCCGCATGAAAACCTTGAATGAGTCCCATTCTATCAAGCCCAATGAGGCCGTGCCGTCGTTTTGTTAAAAAAATTCTGGGATGACAGCACTCAATGACGCTCGCAAAGCAAAGCAGCATCTTCCAGCAGCTCCGGTCTCAACTTCCATGTGGGAACAGACGGGGGGGGGTCCTCAGCACAGTCGCGCAATCAGGGGGTTATGGTCAGAGTGTGTGCGTCCTAAGTACTCTGAATTCACCACCACCGGGGCGAAGCTCATGGTACAGAGTATTCGGTCTAGTCGTACATGCAGTGAGTGGCAGTGGAGTAAAAGGAGTAAACCCTGTCTATCTTATGTCTTTGCCTCCACACATCTACCAGTTGCCATTGCTGGATCCAGTCTACCAGGCCCCTCGAGGCTGCCACCACCGGTGAGGTGGGCAGCGGGGGGAAGGAGCGGTCCAGTTCCACATTGAGTACACTATTATAGTCTCCCCCGAGCAGCCACGGGAGACCGTTCCAACCCGCCAGTTGGTGAGATAAACTGTGTAAAAATGCAGTTTGGTCGGTGTTTGGGGCATATATGGAGCCCAATACAACCATGTGCCCTGCGAGTTTTCCCTTAAATGGCACAAATCTGCCCTGTGGATCTACAACCTGTTCTTCCACCGCAAAGGGGGTACCAGCTCTAATCCAAATTAATGCACCTTTAGCATATGCTGAGTGACCTGTCGCGTATAATTGTCCTCTCCAGCGCTGGCGCAGTCGGGGGATCTCAGGACTCTCTCTGTGTGTCTCCTGTAGGAGTGCTATGTGAATCGAGTGACGTTTGAGGTAGGAGTAAATAGCATATCGTCGTTTGGGGGTGTGAATACCTCTTACATTCCAGGTGATTGTTGTGTATGTGGCCATATTAGACGTTTTGGGTTGTTCTGTATGTCTCCCTGCCCTGTCCTTCCGCGCAGTGTCTCATCATTGTTTTTCCCCACCCCACTGAAGGCCAAGGATTCAGCAAGTGTCGGCCGGCAATAACAGAACATAACTAATACTATCGGAGCAGATAGACAACAGGTCACGGCCCAAACACAACAACAAAACCAATAATGTGTTAACACACATCCACACATCATATGTCTCCACTGGTAGGAGCTTGGGGGTAGGCCAAGTTCACAAAGGGGGAGGAGTGCTTCAGGCATGAGCCTTTTCTTGTCCGGTTGTGGCAGATAAAATATAAGGGTGAAAGAGGGGAGCACGGGGGCTCCACCTCCCCCGGCTTTAGGTGGGCGTAGTAACCAGGAGTGGGGGTCCGGTCGCCTGGAGTGCATATGGCTGTTAGTTGGCCATTATATATGTTCAGCAGTAAGGTCGTTTGTCTTCCCCACTCTCAGGTCACATCAATGCAAACCTCGTTGGTCCGGCGGTTCCTGCTGTGGGGGATTTCCAGGCATTGTTCAAGGTTTCCTCAGAAAAGTTAGTCTGCGGTGGCTGGCGTCACTGAGGGCCCCCCCATCATGGACCAGCTCCGATAGCCGGTCAGGTGTGAGAGGACGGTCACTGGTCGGCTGCGAGAGTTCAGTGTCCGATCCCGAGGGGAGGGGTGATGCGCCGATCGTTGCAGCCATGTGAATCACATTCCTTCTCTCCTGGATTAGTTGCTCCAAATCTGGAGCACAGTTTGTTGGTTTGGCGCGAGTCGCGTTTCTCCTTCGGTCTCTTCTGGTGCGGCTACGCCTGGGTCGAGGTATCGGTCCTGCTCGTTCTGATGCGCCACCAGAGGATAGTCCAGATGATTCAAGCCATTCCCATGCTGCCTCTGGAGTGGAGAAGAAATGCGTTTTGTCCTCTATCACAACTCCTAGTTTGGCAGGGAATAGCAGAGAGTAGGTTAAGCCTAGGGAACGTAATTTACGCTTCAAAGGTAGGTAAGAGGCTCTGTCTCTCTGTACCGCTAAGGTGTAGTCAGGAAATAGCATGATTTGCACGTTGTCCACTTGGGGAGGTGGACCGGCTCTCACTGTTCTCAGTATAACGTCCCTATCCGCGTAAAGGAGCAGTCGGATGATGAATGGTCTCGGGACATTGCCCAGCGGCCTCGATCGAGCAGGGATGCGATGTGCACGTTCCACAGAGAAGAAGGGAGTAAGTTTGCCTTCCGATGCCAATCCCCGTAGCTAATTTTCGGAGTAGGCCACCGGGTCTCGGCCCTCAGCGCCTTCAAGTAGATTCACTACCTGGATGTTATTTCTTCTGGAGCGGTCCTCTGCGTCCTCGAGTCGGCGTTCTAGCTCCGTCACCCTTGCCTGTATGTCTTCTATTCCAGATTTCAATTGGGTGGTTACAGGTGTTAGTTCATTTACTGTGGCTTCAATTTCTTTGGTTTTGTCTGTGAGCTTATGGTGGTCTGCGTGAAGCAGGACGAGGTCGCTCGCTACTTTATCTATTTTGGCTTCCAACGACGTACGGGCATGTTCCAGCGAGTCTCCAATGCGCTCCACCACTGCTGTCAGTACTGCATCTAGTTTTTGGCTGTCTTGAGTTAACGAATCCTGTATTTTCCCAGCTCCTGTGCCAGATCGTAGGCGCCCTGTTCCAGCCATGTTTGGTGCGGTCTCAGCTCATCGGGCGCTCGAGGTGTCCGGTGGGAGGTCGGGCCCGCTTGTCCGGGGGGGGAGAGCAGGCCCCCCGCAACAGCACGAGCAGCCCAGCCACGCGGTCCCCCTCGCCTGGTTCCTCAACTCCTAATTATTAGCCTTGGGGGTGCCCTGTAGTACCACGCGGGGGCTGGTGTGTTTAGTAGCCACGCAGTTGTAAATCAATTGGGTCCCGCATGTTCAGAGGTGGCCCAGATCTTCTACCGTTCAGACGCGCTCCCTTCACCTCCCATTGCGGAGTCCCGGACACCAGAAGGGAGATCCTCTGCCACCGAGGGCCACAGTGAGCTGCAAGGAGGAGGGGCCACCTGTTTCCCCCATTTCTCGAGGGGGCTCAGGGGTATCGCTCCAGACCACACTCAGTCCCAATGTAGGCCCCACACGGGCTGCGTGCCCGCCTCCCTACCTGTCATCGGGGGGGGGGGGGCACCGTCACTTCTCCTCAAACCTGGTCCATCGGCTGCCGAGGGGGGGGGGGGGGGGTGCTCCAGTGGTCTTCAGATTTAAAGTTTGATGAGGGCTGTTTCAATTATTTCCATCTTTTAGGTCGCTTCGCGGCTTGATCTTGGGGGTACTATGTGGCACCCCAGCTGTGGGACACAGTTTCCTCGGGGCCGCCCTGCGTTGCCATAAAGTTTTTCTATGTAGTTTGCGGTCAGGAGGGGGGACCGTAGGAGCACGAGTCCAAGCGCGCAGCTCAGGTCGCTCTGGTCACCTCCTCCGTTTCAGCCGCTCTGCCCAGGAGTACTGTTGGATGCGAGGTCTCGGCAGCTCTGCCGGTTCACACCGCCTTTCGCCCCTGGGCCGCTTCGTCCCGTGGCCCAGGTCTTGAACGCCACCCGCAAGGCCACCTCTCCTCCTGCGCGGGGGGGGACTCCCCCCAAGGCGCGCCACGTCCTGGAGCACCAATTTCAGGTGCACGATGCAGCACGCCGGGGGGGTCCACCCGCGGCCCACCCAGGCCTCAGAGCCTCCCAGGTTTCGGCTCAGGCTGTGAGGGGAGCCGCGTGCCCACCCGGCAGTCCGGTCTGCGTGCTCCACATGTGCGGTCGCAGCAGCCCCGTCAGCACAGGCCGCTCCTCACCTCCGGTTTGTTCGGCCCCACAGCGAAGGATACGATCGAAGGATACGATCGCGGGCCACGTGGGCGCAAGGCCGCCTCCTCCGCTGGGTGTGGAGTTCTCCTCCTCTCAAGCGCCACATCCCGGGGTGTCGACTTCAGGCACGGCCCTCGCGGCAGCGACACAGCCCTACCTCCATGACACACCAGGGGGGGTCACTCGCAGCTCGTTCAATTCTCTGAGCCTTCCGGGTTCCGGTTCAAGTTGCAGGGGGCAGCGCACCCCCTCGCTCACCCCCAGTTAGGTCGGATTATCCGGTGCGGAGCGGAGCTCTAGAAGCTCGCGTCCGCCATGTTTAGTGACCTGGCCACGCACACCCCCCCCCCCCCCAATTTGGCACTTTGATACCTTGATAGTGAGACCTCCAGGCTTGCAAAACCTTCCCCAAGTAGATCAGATGATCCTGCCGGGAGAAGCTAAAGACAACAATATCATCTAGATTTGCTGCACTAAAGGGCTCCAAGACTGCAAGGACTTGATTGACCAACCTTTGGAAGGTGGCAGGGGCATTCTTTAAACCAAAGGGCATAACAGTAAACTGATAATGCCCATCGGGTGCAGAGAATGCTGCCTTCTCTTTTGCTCCAGGAGCCATTTAAATTTGCCAGTACCCTGCAGTTAAGTCAAATGTAATAAGGAATTTGGCTGCACCTAACTTGTCAGTTAGTTCATCTGCTCTTAGTATAGGGTGAGCAAATGTCTTGGTGGCAAATTTGAGACTGCTACAGTCCACACAAAACGTCATCTCTCTCTTGCATTTTGGAAGGAGGTTTGGGGGCTAAGACCACTGGACCAGACAAGGGACAGTCAGAGGGGTCAATAACCCCGAAATCCAGCATCTGGTGGACTTCCACTTTAATGCTTTTTTAGACTTGCTTAGATTGTCTGCAGATTTTGGTTTGGATAGGTAAACTGTCTCCTGTGTCCACTTCAGGGTACACAGTTGAGTTTGTCCAGGGGTCAAAGAGAAGAGCCCAGCAAACTGCTGTAGGACTTGCCTGCAAAAAGCTTGCTGTTGGGCAGTGACAGTGTCTGAGTAGACAACTCCAACTGACCCATCTTTAGGGTCATTTGAGAGGCGGTCAGGAAGAGGTTTACTCTGCTTCCTCCTCGTCATCAGTAACCATCCACATGGTTACATCTGCCCTGTCACAACAGAGCTTTAGGCAGTTCACATGGATCAACCTTTAGGGTGTCATGCTGGTGCCCATGTCTACCATGTAGGTGACTCACTCTTTCTCTAGGATAGGGTAAGGGCCACTCCATGTGTCCTGAAGTGCCCTGGGAGCCATACGCTCCAGAACCTATACCTTCTGCCCTGGTTTGAATTCTACCAGTGCAGCCTTTTGGTCTTACCACTGCTTCTGGTGCTGTTGGCTGGCCTCAAGGTTTTTGGATGCCTTTTCCATGTACTCAGCCATCTTTGAGCAGAGACCAAGCACATAGTTCACCACATCTTGTTTAAGAAAGGGTCTCTCCAAGCCTTCTTTGACAAGTGCCAGTGCTCCCCTGGGTGGCCAAACGAAAGTTCAAAAGGGGGAAAAACCTACTACCTTCAGAGGCACCTCTCTGTAAGAGGAAAGCAAGCATGCCATCTCCTTTTGAGTTTTTCAGTGAGCCCCATGATTGTGCCCTTCAATGTCTTGTTGAATCTCTCAACAAGACCATTGGTTTGTGGATGGTATGGTGTGTTGAACTTAGAAGTCACCCCACACTCATTCCACATGTGTTTAAGGTAAGATGACATGAAGTTTGTACCTCTGACAAAAACCACCTCCTTAGGAAAACTTACTCTGGTAAAAACACCAATCCGGGCCTAGGCTACTGCCGGAGATGTAGTAGAACTAAGGGGAATTGCTTCAGAGTATCTGGTAGCATGATCCATTACTACCAGTATGTACTGAGTCCCTGAGGCTGTGGGTGGCTCAAGTGGACCCAATGTCCACACCAACCCTTTCAAAGGCGAACACCCACCACAGGAAGTGGAATGAGTGGGTCCTTTGGGTGGCCAGCTACCTTACCACTGGCTTCGCAGGTGACACAGGAATTACAAAACTTCAAGAGTGGGGCAAGTCTTTTGTCCCTGGAACAGCTGTTACCTTGCGGGATCACCCCAGGCTCAAGAGCTCTACTTGAGTAAGGATCCAGCTCCATTGACTCGGTTCCCTCAGAGGATAAGACTTCTTCCTGAGAAGAGAGGTCTAGTTTCTTTTGCTGTTCAGAAGCTGCCCCCTAGTCTTCTAGCCCTTCCTCTTGGAAGGTTGGGCCATTATTCCAGGCTCCAATACTTCTTTTTCATCCTGTTCCTTTTGTATACACGCCACTTCAGGGATTCCTAGCATGGCATTGGAGTGCTACCTCAGCCCAAGCTGAGGACTCCAGATCATTCCCTAACAAGCAATCCACTGGGATTGCAGAAAACACTCCTGTTTCAGACCAGTAACCCCTCCCCATTCTAAGGTCACCATAGCCATGGGATGGGCCTTAGTTACATTGTCAGTACTGGTAACTAGATATGTTTGTCCAGCCAAATACTGTCCTGGGGAAACCAGTTTGTCACCATGGTGACATTGGCACCTGTATCCCTCAAGGATTCTACCTTTGTCCCATTAATCAAGAGGTGCTGGCTGTATTTCTGCATGTTAGGGGACCAGACAGCAAGTATGGCAACATTCACCCCACCCTCAGAGACTAAAGTCGCTTCAGTGTGGACCCTGATTTGCTCTGGGCACACTGTTGATCCCACCTGGAGACTGGCTATACCAGTATTAACAGGAGCAGTGCTAGGGGGGTTCTTTTTGG
Organism: Pleurodeles waltl; assembly: GCF_031143425.1. Lineage (NCBI taxonomy): Eukaryota > Metazoa > Chordata > Amphibia > Caudata > Salamandridae > Pleurodeles > Pleurodeles waltl. The sequence goes on along the minus strand of NC_090449.1, from coordinate 1,028,711,631 downwards.
GACAGGCCAAGTCTCCAGTTTGGTGTCCATGCTCTTACAGTTGTGACCCCAGGTCTTCTTGGGATCAATGTTTTCACCCTTGTGTCCATGTGAGGGCTGTAAAGATGTTAATGCCCACCCTCCTGTACAGGTTTTTCAGGCCATTGTGAAGACTCTGTTTGTTCTTAGGTGTCTCATCACCCTTCCCTTTGTAACCCCTTTCTTTTGGTCACCCCCAGTGGAGGTCTTGGTCACCCTAGTCTTGACCCAATGGTCTGCCTTCTTTCCCAATTCTTGGGGTGAAATTGAACCTAGGTATACCAGATATTGATGCAACATGTCACTTAAGCAGTTACTTGAAAGATGTCCTTTCATGAACAAATTATGAAGTCCATCATAGTCATGCAGACCACTGCCAGTTATCCAACCATCTAGTGTTTTCGCTGAGTAGTCTACAAAATCAACACAGGACTGGCTCGAGGTTTTTTGAGCCCCCCTGAACCAAATTAATTCTACACTCAGTGGGGAATCCAAAGCCCTCAGTCAGGGTAGCCTTTATGTGGTTAAAGGATTCAGCATCTGCACCAGTGAGTGTGAGGAGTCTAACCCTACACTTACAAGTAAACAGTTCCCAAAGGAGAGCTCCCCAATGAGATTTCTTTAGTTTTCTGATTGCACAAGCTCTCTCAAAACCTGTGAACCACTTAGTGATGATATCTTCAAATTTAGAAACAATCCCTTTGGGGATTTTTAGGGCATCGGAATGCTCTCTGGCCCTATTTTAATTGCTGCCACCATTAATGGGTGCTAAGCCCATTTCTGCTCTCTCCCTCTCCATAGATAGGAGCTGTTGATCCAAAGCTAACCTTCTGCCCATCCTTGCTAAAAGGAGGCCCTCTTCATTGAGGGCAGCCTCAATGTTCCCAGAGGAACTGGACTCCCCTGTGGAAGAACTAGATCCTGTGAGCACTATCCTTGGAGTTAGGGGTGTTGGGATCCTGATCTCCCTAGTTAGGGGGCGGGAGGGGAAGAGGAGGGATTTCATCCTCCTCAGCAGGGTGGTAACCTTGTAGGCTGCCAAGAGCTCCTGGAGCTTAACCATGGTAGGGTTGGAAGCTGTTCTGATCTTTTTCAGTCTGCAGAGGGACCTTAACTCTTCCATCCAAGATGGAGGTAAGGGGTGAGGTTGAGCTCCACAACCATGTCCCCTGAGCTGCTCATTATGTTACTGAAGTTGGAGATTACTTTTGGGAACTAAAACTACTTCTAGTTACTAACCCCTAACTTCTAATCACTTTTAAATCTAAAAAAAATGCTAAAAGGGACTTAACAGAGGCCCTAGCAGGACTTAAAAAAAAAAAAAAAAAAAAAAAAAAAAATATATATCGAAAAAAGGTGCCAAATTCATAAATCCGTTTCTAAAGGCAATTGTGGAATTTAGTCACGTGATCAGGTATTGGTTGAATAGTCCAGCAAATGCAAAGTCGTAGACCCCACCCCTGATCCATTAATGTAGGAAGCTGGCTCTGTATGTACTACATCAAAATGAGATATAGTGTGCACAGAGTCCAAGGGTGCCCCAGAGGCTTAACAGAGGCTAAAGTAGATAATACTAAGGCTCTTTTTTGTGGTAGTGTGGTTAAGCAGTTAGGCTTATCAGAGGGTAGTGCAAAGCATTTGTTGTACACACACAAGCAATAAATGAAGTACACACTCAAGGACCAACTCCAGGCCAATTGTTTTTATACAGCAAAATTATGTTTTGTTATTTTATTTCTAGAACCACAAGATTCAGTTTGCATGGAAGTAAATTTGCAAGTAAGTATCCAACATATGTAACGATTCCACTTTGTTTCAATTTGACAAGTTAAATGGGTTTCAAGAAAATAGCAAATATCTGTTTTAAAAGTTGACACCACAATTTTCAGAAACAATTCTAGGGGGAAAGAAAAGTTAGCACAGTTTCAAGGTAAGCACAAGACTTACATTTCCAGACTCCGGGTGTTAGGATGCCCTCAGGTGGAGATGCAAGTCCAAACCCCGACCACCAGGAACACTGGCCCATCCGGATGCAGAGTTCAAATTTGAGGTCGTTTTTAACATGGGCTCCTATGGAGACTGGGGGCACTCTGAATCAGGCCTGCATGCAGGTAAGTACCTGCAACTGCAGAGGGTGGACCTGGGGGGTTTAGGGGAGCACAGGGGTCGGCTTCCCCAAAGCCAACGGGCTGAGGGTGCAGGGGTACCTTTTGGTACAGGGAATCTTTGTCCGGATCCGTCGCGGTCAGTGGGGACTCCAGATTTAGGCTGCAGGAGTCATTGTGTTAGACAGGACGGGTCAACCCAGGGTGGACCCTAGGTCAGAATCACCTGGGGACCAATTCCAGTCGGTTGGGCCACTGGGACACGGGCGTTGGGTGCAGAGTGAGCAGGACTCACGGATCTGGGGTGGTTCTGGAGTCCTTTGCTGGTGTTTCCTTCTAGACAGGGACGGTCCATGGGAGATGTTGGCCCTCTGGGGTGCAGGCAGTCCTTTTGAGGCTTTTAAGAGGTTGCTGGTCCTGCAGAATGCATCATCTTTTGGTTTTAGGGCTTCAGAAGCTGGAGATAGGCCTGTAGGCCTGGGGCCAGGTCAGTTGGTGTCTTCAGGCTTCTCTGCTGGGGGTCAGCTTTACAGCCCTTTTCTCCTTTCTTCTTGAGGTCACAAGGAATCGGACGAGCTAGGTTCGGGGGAGCCCTTACATCCTGGATTTAGGGGCATTTTAGGGGTCAGAGGCCAATGGCTACTGTACCCGAGGAGGACTACACCCTTCTGGTATCCACTCCCTTAAGAAAGGGGGACATAGACCTAACCCTATTGGTCCCTATCCTCCAAACCAAGATGGAGGATTTTGCAAGGAGGGGGGGGTGGGGGGTCACTTCAGCTCTGTACACCTCAGTGGTGGTCCCAGCTGCAGAGGTCATTCCTCCTTGTATTCCCTTATTTTCCTGTTGGACTTGCCGCCAAAATAGGGGCTTTTCCTGGGGGTGTGCATTTCCACTAGCTTGAGTGCCCTGGGGCACTGTAACAAGAGGCCTGAGCCTTTGAGGCCCACCGACAGGAGTTACAGTTCCCTGCAGGGGGAGGTATGAAGCACCTCCACCCAGTTCATGTTTGGTTTCTGGCCACAGAGCACAAAGGCTCTTACCCCATGTGGTCAGAACCTTGTCTGGGAGTGGCAGGCTGGCACCGACCGGTCAGTCCTGCATTAGAAGTTTGGCTAAGATACAAGGGGCATCTCTAAGATGCCCTCTGGGTACCTTTTTCAATAAATCCAACACTGGCATACGTGTGGGTTTATTGTGAAAAGATGATTGATACCAAACCAAACTCCCAGACTTCAGTGGAGCCATCATGGAGCTGTGGAGTTCATTAATGACAAACTCCCAGCCCATGTACTCAATATGGCCACACTTCACTTACAATATTTAAGACTGGACTTAGACAATGTAGGGGCATATTGCTCATGCAACTATGCCCTCACCTGTGGTATAGTGCACCCTGCCTAGGGCCGTAAGGCCTGCCAGAGAGGTGACTTACCTATGCCACAGGCAGTGGTTTGTGGGCATGGCACCCTTCGGGGGGGCATGTAGACCTCGTCTTTTTCTCCCCACCAGCATACACAAGCTTTAATGGCAGTGTGCATGTGCTTGGTGGGGGGTTCCCCCAGGTTGGCATAACATGCTGCAGCCCTTGGGGACTTTAACTAATAACCAAGCTGAAACACTCATGCACTGACAAAAATCTCTGGAATCCGCTTCTTAGTCCAAAGAAGACATTTATTATTTCACTACACAAGGTTCCTAAAAGGAGATTGGCTTGCTGAAAGCACACGTTAAAAAATGGTCACAGCAATGAAATGAAAACATGTACAAATGATTCTCCACTGCAATATACACAGCAAATATAGGTATCTATATTATAATGCAAAGCAAATAATGATTTAAAAAATATGCATCACCATGAGAAAAGTGCATCATTGCTTCATCTCCCTGCTATTCAGCATCATATCACCAGATCCCAGAATCGATCGAGGAGAGAGGAATCAATTGTCCTCATGGAAAGGATGGCACACTCCTGCATCCAGGACGTGCCTGAGATCTGCAAACACTCTGTCCACGGTCCATCTGGTCTCTGCTTCTTATACTTTGAACACACAAGAAAGGGAAAGTATAGAATTTCCCTTTCCCTGCAGAAGTTTATTTATTCAAAGAATGCGGATTGCTTTAGGCCTGTTTTGAAATTAACACACTGAGACGTGACCACAATCCCAAGGTGCCAATCCAAAACAAGTCCGTTCTCTGCCATCTGAGCACATTCTTATCAGCCTACGTTCTTGGTGGGTAAAAAAGACGAAGAATAAAAACGTGCACATTATACAATGTGGAAAACTACTTGCAGCTTTTAACGTAGCAGTGTCTAATGCTAAGATAGTCAATAGGCAAAATCACTAATGTGACAGTGTAGACCTAGGCTGAGAGGAACATGGAGTCAGTAGCCAAAACTCACATATCATCACATTGTCCCAATGCATTCTCGAGGATCACCCTAATCAGAGTAATAGGAATGCAGGAGTTTCTGTGCCGCAGGAGCTTAAGCCGGATGCCCCTAGTGATATTCCCTGTTTCCTGCATTACTGGTGATACTTGGCAATGGATGTATAAAGCTCCTAATCAACTGTTGTATTCTCATACCCTGAGGCTATGATATATATTATATATGCAATGGGGAGGGGGAGCAGTTTGTGGTGACCTGCGCGTATGGGAATATTTTCTGCTGTGTACACCCATGATGATGTTTTGGCATCTCTGATGAAGTTTTTGTTCTGAAGTGCATTTTTGGTGATGCTGACAACCTGACTACTGCTGGTGTTGCAGAAAACCAGTAACCTATACGTTTACCTGACTACTGCTAGCTTTCGCAGAGTACTAGTAACCTGTGTGATGTTCTGACAACTGCTTGTGTAGCAGGGTATTACTGACATGTCGTTTTTAGTCCAATTATGTTTTATGCAATACAACTTTTTTTTTTTTATATATAACTTGTTGTTGTGTTTTCTTTGTGGTGTATTTATGGCTTCACATGTGTTGGGTGAGTTGTGCAAACGCCTTACACATTGCCTCTGGAATAAGCTTGACTGCTCATGCCAAGCTACCAAGGGGGTAAAAACAGGGGTTATCTTAGGTGTGTAACTCCCTTGCCCTGATTGAAGTGGTGGGTTCTGCCTGGCTTAGGTGTGTACCCTAACCAATCAGAAATACTATTTCTAAGAAACACAAACCCGGTTAGTGTACTAGACTCCCATTCCATTGTGGTCAACGCCAAATTACACCTAGGTCCTATTCTACTATGATCATTCACTTCTTGGCACTATTTCTACTTAAAACTATAAAAATGCACATATCTAGTTCTCCCTATTGGTGTTATTCTGTTTATTAATTTTCACTTTGTTTCCTATTCATTTTGGGACGTTTACTGTTTTGCATTTTAACTTTATTACTATTTTAGTACTGTATAAACACTTCACACATTGCCTCTAAATTAAACTGGTCTTATCTATGCCATAGATAGCAAGGGGTGCAGCTCGGGTTTATTTAGTGACTTCAGTGATTCACCCCGACAAGGACTGTGATTAGTACATGGGGTGGGTACTTACTTCCCCCTAATTACTAACAATTACTTATACAGGAGGACAGTCTAGGTCGGGAGTCCAATGCGATCTTCTAGAAGGTGTAATCAGTGATTTCCCTTGGTCCTTCCAATGGACAAGGGGCTCTGGGTTAATCTTCCTTCAGATGCTTGTCCCCAATTAGGAAAATGTTCCCAAGACTTTGCAGGGTTTTGCGCCCCTTGACTTACAATTGTAGGGACATTTTCTATGAAGCAATCTTTCCTGAGTGTAGGAAGCTGGTTCTTTATATACTATATCAAAATGAGATATGGTGTGCACAGAGTCCAGGGGTTCACCAAGAGGCTTGACAGAGGCAATAATAGATAATACTGATGCTCTAATTGTGGTAGTGTGGTGGAGCAGTTAGGCTTATCAGAGGGTAGTGTTAAGCATTTGTTGTACACACAAGTAATAAGTGAGAACACGCAATCAATGACTTAACCCCAGGCCAATAGGTTTTTATCTAGAAAAATATTCTTTTGTTAATTTGTTTTTAGAACCACACGATTCAGATTGCAGGTAAGTACATTAAAGGTAAGGTAGTTTGCATAGTAATACTTAGAACTTTGAAAGAAAACAGTAATGTACACAGTTCTTCAGAAAATGGCAATAAGCCATTTCAAAAGAGGACACACTGCAATTTTGAACAGTTCCTGGGGGAGGTAAGTAGAGTTTAGTTATTACAATAAGTAAAGCACTTACAAGTTCAGTCTCCGGGGCATAGGTAGCCCACCATTGGGGGTTCAAGTCAACCCCAAACACCCAGCACCAGCAACACAGGGCCGGTCAGGTACAGAGGCCAAAATAACATGGGTGTCTGTAGACAGAGATGCTCCGGTTCCGGTCTGCGGGCAGCTAAGTACCTGCGTCGTCTGAGGGTAGACCAGAGGGGTTTAGTAGAGCACTAGGAAGGAGGAGGGGGGCAAGTAGGTACACAACCTCAGCAGCACAGGGGTGCCCAGGTGCAGTGGGCAAACAGGGCATCAGGTTTTCAATAGGATTCAATGGAGGGACCTGGGGGGTCACTCACTGCAAGCAGGGAACGGGGGGCTTCTCGGCCCAGCCACCGACTGGGCAAGGGTGAGGGGCACCTGTTGGTCATTGCTGCACCAGTGGTCAGTTTCTCACAGGCCGGGGGGGGTGCGGTGCAGTGCTTCTCCAGGTATCGGATGTCTTCATCCCGGGCAGTCGCAGTCAGGGGGGTCCTTGGGATTCCCTCTGCAGGCGTCGTGGGGGTGCAGAGAGGTCAGCCCAGCATGGACACGTCTGAGTCGCCTGGGATCCTCTCTGGGTCGTTGGTTTCTCTAGACATGGGCCCGGGGAGTTGGATGCAGAGTGGTGGAGACTAGCGCTTCTGGAGTGAGGTGAGAGTCCCTTTAAAGATGGTTTCTTCTTTCTTGGTTGGACAGGTCCACTGTCCAAGGGAGTTCTTGATCCTTTTTAGTTGCAAGGCAGACCTCTAAGTTGGCAGAGGTCGCCGGGCCTGCAGGATGTGTAGCTGGTGCAGGTTGTCTGAAGTAGGAGACAGGCCGGTAGGGCTGGGGCCAAAGCAGTTGTCTTTCTCCTTCTGTGTGGTTTTTCAGGTCATCAGTCCTCCTTTGTAGGTCGTCAGGAATCTAAAAACCTGGTTTCAGGGTCGCCCCTCAATACTGAATTTAGGCAGGGGCCAATGGCTACTGTCCTTGATGGTAGCTACATCCTCCTTTGAACTCCCTCCCCTTTGGGGAGGGGAGCACATCCCTATCCCTATTGGGCTAAATCCTCCAAAACAAGATGGAGGATTTTCCAAGGAGGGGGTCACTTCAGCTCTTGTCACCTTAGCGGTGGACCTGGCTGAGGGGGTGGTGACTCCTTGTTTTTCTCATTATCTCCCTGGACTTGCCGACAAAAGTGGGGGCTTTGTCCGGGGGCGGGAATCTCCACTAGCTGGAGTGCCCTGGGGCATTATAACACAAAGCCTGAGCCTTTAAGGCTCAGCGCCAGGTGTTACAGTTCGAGCAGGGGGAGGTGTGAAGCACCTTCACCCAGGACAGGCTTTGTTTCTGACCACAGCGTGCACAAAGGCACTCACCACATGTGGTCAGAAACTCGTCTGGAAGTGGCAGGCTGGCTCAGACCAGTCAGTCACATACTAACAGTAGAGCTGGCATAGAGGGGGCATCTCTAAGATGACCTCTGCGTGCATTTTTCAATAAATCAGACACTGGCATCAGGGTGGGTTTATTGTGCTGAGAAGTTTGATACCAAACTTCTCGGTTTTCAGTGTAGCCAATATGGAACTGTGGAGTTTGTTTTTGACAAACTCCCAGACTATATACTCAGTATGGCTACCCCGCACTTACAAGGTCTAAGAATTGACTTAGACACTGTAGGGGCATAGTGCTCATGCAGCTATGCCCTCACCTGTGCACCCTGCCTTAGGGCTGTAAGGCTGTTAGAGAGGTGACTTACCTATACCACAGGCAGTGGTTTGTGGGCATGGCACCCTGAGGGGAGTGCCATGTCGACTTAATCTTTTTCTCCCCACCAGCACACACAAACGGTGAGGCAGTGTGCATGTGCTGAGTGAGGGATCCCCAGGGTGGCACAACACATACTGCAGTCCTTAGAGACCTTCCCTGGCCACAGGGGCCTTGGTACCAGGGGTACCTTTTACAAGGGACTTAACTGTGTGCAGGGCTGTGGCAATTGTGGAGACAAAGATTCAGTTTTAGGGAAAGAATACTGGTGCTGGGGTCTGGTTAGCAGGGTCCCAGCACACTTCCAATCAAAGCTGGCATCAATAAAAGGCAAAATGTTAGGAGGTAACCATGCCAACAGTGGCATTTTCCTACACTGAGTCAGTTCACTTATAAAACTTTCATCTCTGTGTAGGTTTGCCCATGTGTCACTCACCAGAAAAAGGGCCATCCAGGATCTCGTGGCTGTGAATACCTGTTTTTGTTCCCAACACCCACAGGTGTTGCAGGCATTTCATGCACCTCTTCAGTACTGCCTGATAGGTGCAGAACAAAAACATCTTCCTCCGGTGACAAAATGGGCATGAATCCTGGCATGTTTCCATCAGTTTAGTAAAGGAAGAAATAGTTTTGATTCTGTGAATGGACAGGTGCCTAAGAAGAGAGCTCTCAATGTCCAGGCCATTAACGATAATTTTATGATGGATGGTCTGGTCCTATACGGAGAATAATCTCAACAGCAAAGGACACCTTGACATAGCCCAATGCAAAGTCAAGTGACTCGACACCCAACTCCCCCACGCCCCACCCTGTCGCACAGGGGAAAGCCAGAATTGGTCTTTTTCAGCAGAGGAGGGTAAATGATGGTCTCAAGGACCCATCACAGGAAGTTTTTTTCTGATGCTTAGGGATGCTCCCTTTGCTGGATTCTAAACCAACCCCCCCCGCCACCCTTTCCTCAGTGTCTCAACATCCTGAAAGAAGTCTCTTGGCAATCCTCACAATCTTTAAAGGTACTAGTGTCTGGAAGGCATACCACACAATTTCACTTCTTACCACAACAGGGTAGATGTCTGCAGAGCCGAGCGGCGTGGCAGGAAAAGAACTGACATACACGCGCCAGAGTGGTGCCTTTATAGGTGACCGAGACGTCACAGATGGCTCCAACGATGTTGATGACACCACGTAGATCCGAACACCACCACCCGACGGCACGCTCAGAGTACTGCTCAGCAAAAACTTCTGGATTCCCAGCAGACGCCATGAATTTCTAAGGTAAGGAATCTGCAGCTAGAAGTCTCTATCAGATAGAAACCAGTGCAGATGGCCACAAACCAGTTCAGATGGCCACAGGGCAAGGAGGAGTTTTTTGGCCCAGAGGTAGGTGTTGTGGAATTTTACTCATGCTCTCCTGGGGCCCTGGGTACTAAGGATCCTTAGTAACTAGGCCAAGTACTAACCTTCAGCATTTGACTAAGAGGTAGTGCGGATGAAGCAGTCGAAGGCTCTTCTGGGGGAGACAGGTGCAAGGTATGCGTAGGCTCAAGACTCAAAATACCCACAGTGTTTAATAAAGTGTGGGACTATGCTCCCAAGTTTATAATCCAAATCCAGGCACAGATGTGATTTAGTGTCTGGTTCTTTGACATTCAGGTTGCAGGTGTCAGCTCTCTTCTCTGCTATTTTCTTTGTCAAAGGGACATTGTGTCACAGGAGTAGTGGTTCTAATTCTGAAATACTGCAAAGGCCAAAAGAATAACCAGAGGTCACACGTAGTTGTCAGCCACCACTGAAACATGCCACACAAAGGTTCAAAGGTCTGTGTTCCTCTCCATCAAGATTTTTCCATCCAGAGAGCCAAACCTAGCAGTCCTACCATCTCTCCCTGACAATGGTGCCAGGCCTCACTGGTCAAGAACTCTTCCTGAAATTAAAGAGACCTTTGATGTGCAGAGAGGATGCTCTGCTCCTCTTCTTCCAGTGTGTGCATTTACCCACCCCCAGCACTCAGGAGTGTCAGCATTCTACATTTCCCGTCTGGGGCTGCAATTCTCAGCTCCACTAGCTATTATGGGTCCCAGGCTCCTAAAACGGAACACACAGATTTCGATATTATTTACCATGTAGAGGTACATATACATCCACACAACCACAAGCAATTATCATGTATGTCTGGCACTATGCACAATCCATGCAGGCCTGGGGGAAGATACTTCACAGTCCTTTGACCGTTACATGAGTGGGTTGGTAGGTACAACTCCAGTTATGCAGGTAAAAAGGCCTGTTCACACTAGATTCCTACTGAACAAAACAGTTATGATGCCACCACTATGCTTGTGTCACTTAACTCCTTGTAAGGACAGTAGCTCTCTACCACTACAAGGGTAGAGGTAGCTGAGCTCCTCTCAGTCTAACAAGGCCATATTATCATGACACAGGCCTCGTTCATGCAGACACACATGATCCATGTACACCGAGTACTAGGGATCCAGATAATCAATGAAGCTAGGCCACTCAGTACAGGGATGCCCATTAATCATCAAGCAGGGGACTTATCAGTCCAAACAAGTGCAATTTTCTATTTTAATTGGAATTGAATTTACCTAGTATTAGCAAAACTTGGATGTTTAGGTTCTAAAAGACTGAACTACTGGGTTTTCCAATGCTTGTATAATACATGTGAGCCAAGACAAATTTCAGTGTCCGGTGAGTTCTGGTTGTGGGAGGTATTCATAGCAAGGGGGCTCGATTGAGAGCTCGAGTGGATACTTGAGTCAGTGAGACAATGTTCAGATTCAACCTTTGGCCTCTCTCCAGGGCACATAGGTACCATTTACAATTAGCAATTCCAATTATTTACAACAATATTCTGGTTACTCATTGTTGGCACACACAAAGCCAACAGGTCTGTTTTGATTTAGTGATATGTTTGTTGCTGTGTGATTTATCCAGATGCAACAGAAGAAAACTCAAAAAAAGGCACCTAACTACTCGTCAGGCAGCATGCTGTGTAATCCTCAGGATTGCAGGTTTAAGCCACACTCTTAATTGACTCTTTTAGGAGGTCCCCACCTTTTTCACCGTAACAGCTGGGCTGGCCACCTTTGCCTACAGACAGATAAAAGCAATCTTTTATGTTAGACCTACAAAATGTGTTACTGTAAAACTGAGTTCTTGGAGTCCAATCCAAAACTTGTGGAGCAGAAAGAAGTGACTACTTTGCTCATCTGTGGCACTCAACTAACTCTCCAACATGTCTCAAAAGGAAGGGGCACAGCTGGTGTAATGTCTCAGAAGGGGGAAGTCATGCACTTGAGTGAACTAAAGCCAAGGGCTGACCTCCACTCTGACACCTCAAGTTTTGTGTTGGAAACGGCCCTTTCTGCAGTGTGCCCCCCTCAGTCTTTTTGGATTCTGTTTGTTTGATCCTTTGCTGAATTTCGTTGATTGCTGGCTTTAAGACTCTGGTCACTTTACTACTGCTGACAAGTGCTAAAGTGCAAGTGTTTTCTGTCTAAATGGTATTGGTGATTGGTTTATCCATGATTGGCATATCTGATTTACTAGTAAGTCCACAGTAACGTGTACTGTGCCATGGGCCTGTAAATCAAATGCCTGCAGCACTGATTGTGCCACCCACATGAGTAGCCCTGTAAACATGTCTCAGACCTGCCACTGCAGTGTATATGTGCTGTTTTAACTGCCATTTCATCCTGGCAAGTGCACCCACCTTTTTACTACATTTAAGTTACACCTAGGTTAAGCCCAAGGAAGCCCCATGGGCAGGAGGTCGGTATATTTAAAAGGTAGGATATGTACTGATGTGTTTTACATGTCCTGATAGGGAAATACTGCTAAATTTGCTTTTCACTATGGCAAGGCCTATCTCTCCCATAGGTTAACATAGGGATTGCCTTCAAATATCTTTCAAGTGTAATTTCCCATTGGGAGCCAATAAAGATGTGGAGTTTGAGGTCTCTGAATTCACAATTTAAAAATGCATCTTTGGGTGAAGGTAGTGTTTAAATTCTAAGTTTGATAATGCCACTTTCAGAAAGTGGGTATTTTCTTGCTTATCCATTCTGTGCTACTGTCTGTCTGAAATACACGTCTGGGTCAGGATGATGGTTGGGCTGTTTGTGAATTCACTCTAGAGTCTAGACAGTCACATAAATTGAGCTGAGGTGTGCCCTACATATCCTGATGGGTCTTCCTGGCCTAGAGTGGTTGGAGGAGCGGACACCTGCACCTGAATAGGGCTGTGCCCACCTTTACACAAAGCAGTCTCCAACCCTCTGGAGTGTGTCCGGGGCCAAGGCAGGGAAAGGCACAGCAAAGACTTCTCTTTGAAGTTTGCCTACTTCAAAGACAGACATGGATAAATAAAAAAAACTGGACCTCTGACCCGACAAAGTTAGAATCCCTCTTAACTGAGGAAAATCTGCTTGGAAGAAAAGTGGGGTGCTGTAGAAGGGATTGCCACTCTGCCTGTTTGTTGTGCCGGCCTGTTGCTTGCTGCTTCTGTCCTGGGAGTGAAAGGACTAGACTTTGCAAGGTTTTTCCAAAGGGTTGAACTGAGCTTGCCTCCTGGTAAGAAGTCTCAGGGCCATCAAAGACTTAATTTGCCAGTGCCTGGGTTCTTCTGCTTGAAGTCCTGACTGGCCAAGTGGTGCCAACCCCAGTCCCTCAGCTCTTGGAAGTGTAAGCAGTGACCTGAAGGAGAAAATCCATGCACCAATTGCCGCAGTGGGAAAAAAGGGACTTGGTGCATGTTCTGCGGCTGGAGAATTGACAGCACCTATCCTGCGGCTGCAGAATTGACAGCGCCTGTTGCACCGCGGCTCCATCAACACAGCAACCTGGATTTTCCAGCATCATCCCCAGGGCGTCAATTTCTCATCTACTAAACCACAGCAAGGAATCGAGGATGTGTGCCCAGAAATCAATGCATCACCTTTCCTTCAAGGAAAGAATCAACCCATCACCACCCCTGCCCGTAAGGAACCGATGCATCGCCTCTACTGCACAATAAAGAACAGACGCATCGCTTTGCTTTTCGGTGTCACACCACTCCTGTGGCCCGCATCGTCTTTTTTTACGCATTCCAGGTACTATGTGCTAAAAAGATGCAAATATTGAGTCCTATGGATTAAGATTCATTTCAACTTTTGAAAAGTGATATCTTTACTTGTGTATGTTGGATTTTTCTCATTTTAGTCTTGTTTTACTCAGATGAATATTGCCTATTCTTCTAAACCGGTGTAGAGTATTGTTGTGATATTTTCACTGTGTGTGTATGCGTTTGTCAGTGTGTGTGTGTTTGTGTATGCGTTTGTCAGTGTGTGTGCGTGTGTGTGTGTGTGTGTGTATGCGTTTGTCAGTGTATGTGTTTGTGTGTGTGTGTGTGTGTGTGTGTGTGTGTGTATATGCATTTGTCAGTGTGTGTGTGTATGCATTTGTCAGTGTGTGTGTGTGTGTGTGTGTGTGTACAAATACTTGACACATTACCTCTGAGATAGGTCAGACTGCTCGTGTCAAGCTACAAAGGGGGTGAGCAGAGTTTACCTTAGCTGTGCAATTCCCTTAACCTGACTAGAGTGAGAGTCCCTACTTGGAAAGGGTGCAAACCACTGCCAACTAGAGACACCATTTTTAACAGGGTGAAAGGAGCAGGGATTACACATGAAAAGCAGTGGGTTGACAGGAGGTGCTAGCGTCAAGGACAATGGCGGGTCAGTTAGAGAAGATGGCGCAAGCATGCAGACAGATGGGATTGGCAGAGGAACACTGATGGGGAGAAGTAGACAAAGGAAACAGCTGAAAAACACACACACAAACTTGTAGAGTGCTTAAACAAAAAGCAGAAAGAAGCACCTGGATAATGGAGCAGTGAAAGGACAAATAATGTGTCCATGCTTCAGATGAGGGTCAAACGCACAAAGGAATCCTACAGAAGTTGATAAACGAGAATCAAGCAAATGACTGACAATGAAGCCAGTCAATGGCATGCAATGGGAGTCTTCGAAGCTCCATGAGAGGTAAACTCACAAGTTACAGCACTTACAATTTCTTAGGCAAGACCTAACGAGCACTGGTTAGGAGCCAATAGGTTTCGCCTATGCGAAATCTATTGGGTTAGGCAATTATTTTATTTTTTTACATGCGGTACAGCAGTTGAGCTGCTGTGCAACATGGCTTAAAGTAAAATAATTTAAAAAACGCTATGTGGTCAATCCTGGCCGCGTAATAACAGTTTAATTATTTAATTAAAGCCACGATCTACAGAAGCTCAACTGTTGTGTCATAGTCCTTTTTCATTTGCTCTAAGCCATGCTGCATATTGTGCATGTTACATGTTGTGCAACATATAACATTTTTTTTTTAAAAAGACATTGACAAAACGATTTTGCATAGGTGCCACCTATTGGCTTTGCCAATGTTTTTTGTTCTTTGCATCTTTTTAAATCTTTATTTAGGGGAAGGGGTAGAAGAGAGAACTGTTTAGAGTACGGAAATTTAGGGTCTTATGTACTATTTATTTGAGCTTTTTCTCTCATTAACCACGTTTCTAATCTTCTGCACTGGAGCTCGAAACGTCCTACTTGCAGACAAAAACAATAAACAATTTGGGTGATTTTGTTTGAACCCCTTTGAATAACAAGCGGCGAGAACCAAACCAAAACTTCTTGATCAAGTCATGAACCCACGAGACCTCTCCTTCAAAGACGCAAGGCTTGAACAATTGTAGGACCAAGAACCAAATACTAGCTGTTAGTGTGAATGATTTATACCGTTATCTTCTAGGATATATTTGGTCAAAAACAGTATGTCAAGCCCTAGATCCAAAAGCAAAAGTGCATTAGTTCTGAGAAACAAATGAGAAAAGAGGCTGAATAACTCAACGGTGAATCCATCCCTCTTTCCTCACTCAGTGGTAACATGGCAATGTGCTGACCAATGTTCTTTCTGCAACAAGTACAGAATGCTTAATTTTCTACAGATTTTGGTAACTTTATTCCAAAATTACTTGTGCTTTTCCACAGTAGGCGCGGACCTCACACACTGGGAAAATACTTATTTCCTTAACTGATCACCCATCAGTAAAAGCTATAGTAATATGAAAGTTGCCCTTGGGGAGCTCAATGCGTGCGAGGTAGTTGTACCAGGGATGGACCCCAAGGGTACAGGGTGTAGTGTCTGATAAGGGCTTTCAGGTGGAACAGACTCTTAAGGAGCTGCAGAGAACGATGATTGGTAAGACAGATGTTTGAAATGTGACTAGTCCCTTGTGGTGGATTTGCCAGGACGGTGCCCTGCTATCATGTGTCCCTTGTGCTGCACAACTTTCAAAGGTTGAACATCAAATGGAGGATCTGTCTTGTTTCAGCTATTTCTTGATGAGAACTCAGTCACCCTCATCGAACAGTTTCTCCTGAGTTAGACAACGTGGATCAGCATGTTTTCATCTGACGTTTTTCAGCAGTGTCAGTAGCATGAACTTAGTCATCGCTCATGGTTTGTTTAGGGGTCCACTGCTGTAATTTGGTTCTTATAGCTTCCCAAACATCAGGGTGGCAGGATTCTCCAATGCCTCCATCGATGCATGCTGGATCAGCTGTTTCAGGGCCACCATAAACTGTTCCATGAAACTGTTGGTCTGAGGCCACAAGGGTGTACTTTTCTAGTGCTTAACATTGAGTTTAGTCAGAAACTCCTTGCTGTTGAAGGGTAGACCATTGTCAGACTTGAGCGTCTGGTATGTCCCACACTGCAAATATGTCATCCAGCCGCTTTCGTGAGCTCTCTTGAAGACATGTCCTTCACCAGACAAAAACGGGAATGCTCGTCCATGACCTCTTTAAGATGATGTCTTTTTGCCAGGGACCCAAAAAAAGTATACGGCGACTCTTTCGAATGCACGCGCAGGAGGAACTGACATGGTTGGTGGATGCTTGGTCACCTTAGGAGACAGGCAATTGCATAAATGACACTCCTTTAATTCCCTCTCAATGTTCTCATCCAAGGGAGAAAAGCACGCTCAATCTCTCAAGGCACTCTTGGTGGCTACAATGCCTGTCATGAGTGGGTTAAATGACTTACTGTCCTAGACTCTCAGGTATGCCAATCTGAGATCCTCTTAGCACAATGTCTTCTTCAGTGACAGACAGTTCATCTTGGAAATTCCTATATTTTTTTAATTCAGCATTGTCACTTAGAGGTTGAACACTCTGTCTCCATGATTGTGCTGAAATTATGTTTTTAAAGGCAAGCATGTACTTATTGGCATTTGCAGCTGCAGCATTCTGTTCGATGGATAAAACCGCTGTTCTGCTCCACTTTACAATGAAGTCAATGTATTCCTCAGCAGTTTTCAAGGTTGAGCTGTGCCGCTGTAGGGGTACTCATCAGAAATAGTGTGCAGGTTTTTTGATTCTTGCCTAGTTTGGGCCCCAGTTGTATAATCAAGCGAGGCAAATGGATTTCCGAAGATGGCGAGAAAAGCTTGGTGATTTGTGATGATCGTGAAATGCTCTCCATACAGAAACACATGAAAATGTTCACTCTTTTTCCCACTGGGAATAGGTACGTTGTGTGTCAGACAAGCTTCGACTAGTGTACACCAAAATGCATCTGAGCATTTGGATGTTCATTATGCTGAGCAAGGATTGCTCCCAGCCCCATTGAGCTTGCATCAACAGTGGTCTCAGTGTGCACCTTCAGAACAAAGTAAGCCATGTCAATTGCATTTTCAATTGCATTTTCAATTGCATACATTATGCATTTGAAGCTCCGGTCACATTCAGAGAACAATCGCAACGGGACATTTCATTTTGTCAGATCTCACAATGAGGCACTCAATGTGGTGAAGTCACGAAAGTATCTTGAACAATAGCTGGCCATTCCCAACAAGGATTGTACCATGGTGAAATTTTGTGGGGGACCAGTTGGCTGATAGTGCTCGCACTTTAGCAGGATATTTCTGCAGCAGACGACACTCCAAAGCTCAGCCTTTTGTATCTAAACAAACCAACATGAGTCGAAAAAGTGGTAATGTACCTGCAGTTTTCTTCCACTTTGAATTGATAGTCTCTTTTGTTCACATCAAGACTGTTAAAACTTTGGCTCCATTCAGCTGCATGAACATATCCACAATGTGCAGACTAGGATGTATGTCTCTCTTTCGATTGCTTTGTTGACTTTGCACAAAACCACGCAGATGTGCACTGCCCCATCGCTGTCCTTTTTTGGCACCATCACTACGGTGCTGGGACCAGTACAGCGCTCAATGGTGTTGTGTTTCGGCAAGGCCTCCGGTTCATTCTCAACCGTTTTTTGTAGAATAAATATTCTGCAATGTGTCTGTGCAACAGGTGGGATGCCTTCATCAATGTGAAGCTGCACTGTTTTGAGCCTTCATAGGCCACAAAATAGGGAGGGGAACTGTCTCAATTTCAGATTGCATATTTAGGTTGTAATTGATAGATCAGTCCCATGTCAGTAGTGGTTGCAAAACTAAGTAGGCACACAGTGGATAGAGTACCTTGAAGAACATGGATTGGGTCCTGCACCGACATCTTTTTGTGCCACAAGTTTATCATGAATGATCCTGGATTCCGCAGCGGTTTGGAAGCAGCCCAGGCTTTGTATTTGGAGCTGTAAGTTGTGGTGGAGGCGACAAACTGTTAAATTGGTCCACTGGCATGATGTTGTTCGATGCACCACTGTCCATTACAGAGGTAATGGGACAACCGCTGACTTTCAGTTTGATCTTTGCGCAATGTCCATAAGAGTTATTTTCTTTTGTTAGCTCACTTATTTTTGTTGCTCGTTTGTCCTCTTTACAGGCGGCAAGGCCCACTTGTGCATGTCACTTTTTTTTTTTTTTTTTTTTTAAGACAATCATTGCATAGTCACCCTCTTCACAGTCACTTGATGACACCGAGTTATCCTTGAAAGATAAACATGAGGACTATCAACTAGTTTCCACCTGTCACAGTTGAGGTTGTTTTTTGTTTCTTTGGAGTGGCAAGAGCGCTTCTTGAGCCTTCAAGCGTCCATTTTCTCATTTTGCAGTGACTCACTTGGATTCTCTTTTGCTTTGCAAACCGCACTGAAGGGGTTCTCTTTTCTGAAACCTTAGCATGTCTATCTGATGGCTGGACATTTGCTTTCCGGTGGAAATGAAAATCCACATCGGAAACAGTCTTTCTTTGAAGATGTCGACTTACAGGCATCTGTTTGATGCTTGTGTTTGCCCTTCAAGATTGGGTTGAATCTGGCTTCTAATGCTTCTTTGAAATGAAGATACAACACAGTGTCAATACGAGATTTTCTTTATCACTTCCTTCACTCCGTAACCAGCAAGATTCTTTAAATAATGGATTACTTTCTCATCATTTAGTTCTTTCAGAGCGTCTATGAAGTCATCGAAAGTCTCGATCCACATGGTACACCTGGTGCCAATATTCAGTTTTTTTGGTGGTGTCGACTGGTGGCAGAGGTTTCAAAAATGCGGCAGCACCATACTCCATATTTCTTGCGGCAGCTGCAGGGAAGCCTTCACTAACTTTAAGTCTTTGTGCTGAAGGCCACCGGCTGCAGTCTTCCCTTGTCTTTGGCAGTTTCTTTGGGGACCAACAACCTTGCCAGCACAACCCTAGTGTTCGCTCCCGAGTCACCTTGCCATATTTGAGATCGTAAGTCAGATGAGTAAATTCAACTACTCTTACCTGGTCGTCACTGCCTTGTAGTGTTATATCTGGTTGTGGATACCTTTTATGTTCTACCTGGTTGTCACTGCCTTTAGCAGTCTCTTGGCATGAAATGGCTTGGTGTTGTGGCAGAACACCATGTTCTCTGAGCCTGGCCAGCAAGTCTTGGCGGGCTTTTCCATCTCTGTTAAGTATTTGACTTCTCCATGAGGCCTACTCCACTATGCTAACTAAAGGCTTCTTTGGCCCGGCCTGGGCGCATGTGGTACACACAAGCAGTTTGCCATTTTCTTTCAAACTCTCAAGAAGAGCAGTCTTCTTTCTTTGGGGTATGTAGCCGCTACTTGTTGCCAGTTGTCACGTCCTCCCAGCCCAGGAGCATGCACAAGTACATGCCACACAAAGACTTGTAGTCAAAGTCTTAATTCATAAGCGTACAACATTCAACTGACTTATTCAAAAGGGGATATTAATCCGTTTAAAATGTAATGCGGAGGCAGAATGAGTTTTAATAGTTGATTACACTGTACTATGCACACATGGGTTTGTGTAGGCGACATATTTCCCATAGGAACAGAACGAAATACCAGCCGATTCCAAGTCCCCTTTGCACTTAATGGTACCTCTGGTATTTCAAACTATGACACAGCCCGTGTAAGCCACTCAAGGTAAGTAGATATAAATGCAATGTTGCAAAAAGCCAGATCAGTCTATATAAGTACAACAATTAAGACAGTTGTTTCAAGGAGGATTTCTGATGCACTTGTAATGACTGTTACACCCGTGTGCATTTAACTGTAATTAAACCACAATGGCATCAGAGCACTGGGATAATAAAGGGCGTGGTGGGAGCTAGAGAACAAACATGCAGTGGCACAGATTTAGATGAAGGCCTGAGGGGCAAGGATAAGCACCCCGCCCAAGTAGCATATGGCACCATTAATCACATCATGACCAAGCAACCCCTTTAAAATAGAACGCAGACAGTCCGGACTCATGACTCACCCAGTAACACAACGGTCTTTCCCGAAGGCAGCTTGGAACGGGATCGTGTGGAAACTTCACTTAGGATGGAAGACCTGGGGGTGTAAAAAAATGACAAATACCCATCCTTTATTCTTGTGCTCAGAGAAGAACAAAACATTTTCGAATGTTAACTTCCCATCACTAGGGAAATGTTGAGCCTTGCATTTAATAAATTAAAATTGCAAATGTCAGTTTCCAGTCGATCCGCAAAGTGTGAAAGATGCACAAGAACTAAGCAGTAGGTAATTACATAAACCAACGTCCTTTGTGGGGGTGGTGGTTTGGGGCATAGGAAGGGTGAAAAGAATTAACTATAGAGAACATAAATAACAAAAATAATCTAAGAGACCAGAGCTTGGGTGTTAATTTATTCTGTTCCTTTGGCTTTTGTTCAGGTTCTTCCTTCTTTCTGATGTGTATTAGTATGTAGGCCCGTTTCTGTGCCAGTTTGGTGTTGTCTAGTTGTCTTTCGTCAAGTGTTGATCTTGTGTGCTTTGACTAACCAGTATGCTCTGTCAAGGAAAGGAGATATGTTGTAAAGTCTGGCCAGCCAGTAGAATGTTTATGACATTCTGGAGTTCCAGGGTCTGGCTCACTGGTGTCCATTCTTGCTGAGGTTGGAACTCTCTCTACTTGCGAGTTTGAACTGTGATGCCAGGTCTGAAGGTGTCATAGTAGCTCCACACCACTGGAAGAAAAGAATCTTACTACAGATTTATTGAAGCACCTGGCTGAACAACCACTAGTAAAGGCAATTGGTTTTGCCTAAAAGACCAATTGACTTTGCCAATGTTTTTTAGCCATGTTATATTGCACTGCGGCTGCTATGAAAGGAAGATCAAAATTTGGCTCTATCTTATGAGTGTAGCTACAACGAATCACTCCATCACTTTTACTGTAAAGTAGTTCTTCTAGTTTTAATTACTTCCGCTATAAGGGTTATGAGCCATTATGACACTGCCTACAGAAGGACAGACATTTTTTTCTAAATTACCAATGTGGACAGGTAAATAAAAAAAAAAAAGGGCTGTGCAGATGTGCTCTTCTAAACCGTGATGTAAAAGCATTTTAATAAACATAGGGGAGGTTGGGTTGGAAACGGGGTGGCTGGTGAAGCAATACAATGCGGGGGGGTGACAGTAACAAGGGTTAGAACATGGTCTAAAGAACAACACTGGGAGGGAAAGCAGCACACATGAGACAGAGCAAAACACATCCAGGGGAGGAGGGGGCCACAGATGACAACGTGGGGAGTGGGGGTGGGGGGCGCAAAAGAGAGACAAATAGAAAACATAACCACTCTCAAGGAGCGCTTAAACAAAAAGCAAAATGTATTTTCTCTGAAAGCTAGCAGAGGAAGCACAGAACCCAGTCAGAGTGATGGTGAACAGGCTATTCTGAGGGAGGGGTGGGCAGAAGAAGGGCAAGATGAAACAAGGAAATCTATCCAATAGAAAGCAAGCAAGTACGCCAACTAATGGTAAGCAATGTGCTGGCTGCAAGCCCCTTTATGTTCCTGGTAATTCTAGTATTGTCTTTCACAACCCGACTGCTTGTATCCCAGTTTAGAAAACAAATAACCTTGTTTTTTTTTTTAATAGAGAAAATGAAAAAAAAAAAAATGCCTGATAAGTTAGAGTGCACTAGGTCAAAAAGAGAACACTCCTCCTTTTAGAACTAAGCAGATTTAATTACAAGATCGGAGGCTACCATTGTGCATACATACAACTTTTATTGCTGCCCCAACATGCAGCCCTTCAACCTGTTAGATGAGTTCGACGGCCAGGAGCCATCTGATGCCACGGTGCCCGTGTGCGTCAGACGGATTCCGGCTGTCTGACAAACAGCGCACTGGAAATGCCTCTGGTGCAGGCACCAGATTTATTTCCTGCAAAAAGAAACAGCCCAGGAAGTGGGAGATAGCTTCCCCTGCTTCTGATGCGGTTTCTATGCTTTCAGGGAAATGACATCCGCACCCACAGCACACTCACGTAATTTGCTTGAAAACGAAAGGAGGTGGGATTTTCACGGGGGGGGGGGGTAGACAGCTCATTAGATGCCAGGGAATTAAAAAATCAAAATAAAGAGGGGTGTGGGCTGCCCACTACCTTGGGCAGGTTATGCCTGCCACCCCAACATAAGGGGGAAGGGGGTAACTGCATTTCAAACATCCCTCAACATCCTCCCCCCCCATTGGCAAGCATGGGGCATTTGACTCTTGGGTTTTGATTTAACATATGGGTCAAGAGAGCTGCCAATATCATCCCACTTGCAATGGAGAGCAGCTGCACTTTTTGGATTTTGGTACGCTGCCACCTGGAAAACCGTAACAGACCCAGACATTTCTGAAAACTAACCATCTGGGGGAGTCCGGGGATGTGTGCCTCACATCATTTTCTTACCCACAATGCCCTGCAAACATTCAACTTTGCTTGAAACCACACTTTTTCCCTCCATTACTGTGATAGAATTTTCCAGAATCCGCAAAATTCTTACCACCCAGCATTGCCATATTTGTACCGGTAAAAACTCTGCCCCACTTGTGTGGGTGCCCAAAGCAAAGTCAGCATAAAAGCGTAGGACAAAAACTGCCCTTTTGGTCCCGCTTTGGTTCCCCCTCAATTTTTACACATTCTTGGCCCTTACCTGTCACAGGCACTTGGCCCACCAACACAAATGAGGTATTTTTAATCGGGAGAATGAGGAGAACGCTGGGTTGTAGGAAATTTGTGTCAGTGAAGCGAACCAACACAGATATGTGAGGAAAACATGATTTCTTAGCTAAACTTGAAGTTTTCAGGGGAATCTGGGTAAGAAAACGCTGGGGGATCCACACAAACCACACTTCTCTGGACTCTATCTGGTGTCTAGTTTTCAGAAGTGTCTGGGTTTGGTAGGTTTTCCAAGAAGGCTGCCTAGCTTGGGGCCAAATACGCAAGTGCCCCCCTTGCAAAAACAGATCATTTTGTGATAAATAATTTTGGTGAATCCACAATACATTTTGGGCCCTTCCCTGTTGCGGGCACTATGCCTATCTACACAAGTGAGGTACCAGTTTTATTGGGAGACTTGGGGAAATGTTGGGGGGAAGGAAGTTTGTAGCTCCACTCAGATTTCTGAACTTTCTATCACAGAAATGTGAGGAAAATGTGTTTTAGACACATTTTGAGGTTTGCAAGGGATTCTGGGTGAGAAAATCTGGTGAGAGCCCCACAAGTCACCTCATCGTGGATTCCCCTAGGTGTCTAGTTTTCAAAAAGGTACATATTTGCTAGGTTTCCTTAGGTGTCGACTGAGCTAGGGCCCAAAATCCACAGCTAGGCACTTCGCAAAAAACACGTCAGTTTTCAGTGAAAAAATGTGATGTTTCCACATTGCGTTTTAGGGCGTTTCCTGTCACAGGCACTAGGCCTACCACCACAAGTGAGGTACCATTTTGTATCAGGAGACTTGGGGGAACAGAGTAGCAGAACAAGTGTTATTACCAACTGTCTTTCTCTCCATTTGTACCTTCCAAATGTAAGACAATATGTAAGAATAAAGTCATTTTGAGATATGCCCTGTAATTCACATGCTAGTATGGGTACCCCCTGTTGGAAATGGCCCCTTCTCAGGGTTATCCCAAAACGTTTTTCTTCTTCCTCCTATTTTTTCCTGATCTGTTTTTAGGATTCTGGTCACTTTACCAATGCTGACCAGTGCTAAAGTGTAAGTGCTCCCTGTGTAAATTGTGATTGATTGGTTATCCCTGATTAGGAATATTTGATTTCCTAGAAAGTCCCTAGTAACGTGCACTAGAGGTGTCCAGGGCCTGTAAATCAAATGCTACTAGTAGGCCTGTAGCACTAATAGTGCGACCCACATAAGTAGCCCTGTAAACTTGTATCAGACCTGCCATTTCAGTATCTGTGTGGGCAGTCTGGAACTGCCAATACAACCTGGGAAGAGTACCCACTTGCCAAGCCCAAACCTTCCCTTTTACTATATGTAAGTCACCCCTAAGATACGCCATAGGTAGCCCCATAGGCAGGGTGCAGTGCGATTAAAAGGAACGACGTACTGGTGTTTTTTACATGTCCTTATAGTGAAATACTGCCAAATTCGTTTTTCACTATTACAAGGCCTCTCTCTCCCATAGGTTAACATACGGATTGCTTTTAAATATCTTTTACATGCAGTTTCCCATTGGGAGCAGATAGAGATGTGGAGTTTGGGTCTCTGAACTCGCAATTTAAAAATACATCTTATGGTAAAGTAGATTATTAGACTGTCTGTTTGAAAAAGCTGCTTTTAGAAACAGGATATTTTCTTGCTTACCCACTCTGCGCCTCTGCTTGGCTGCTGAATACATGTCTGGGTCAGACTGATAGTTTGGGTGTTGGTGAATTCACTCTAGACAGTGGCCAAAGGGAGCTGAGGTGTGCCTTGTATATCCCGATGCGTCTTCCTGGGCTAGAGTAGGAGGGAGGAGCTGTCACCTGCACTTGAAAGGACTGTGTCTGTCCCCTTACAATACAGTCTCCAACCCTAAAGAGTGTGACTGGGGCAGGGCAAGGAAGAAGCAGAGCCTTGTGCACTACAAATACTTTCCTCTGAATTTTGCCTACTTTAAAATCAGAAATTAGTACACGTTTTGTTCTGCTGACCTCACAATTCTAGAACACTTCTGTTTCAAGAGGAACTCCTGCCAAGGAGAAGAGCTGTGAGGAGTACTGCCCCTTTCCTGTATATGCCTTGCTGGGTTGGCCTGCAGTTGCTGCTTCTGCCTTAGAAAGGAACAAAGGCTAGAATTTGCTGTGTGTCCATCTTGTGAAGATTCTTCAAGGGCTTGGACTGAGCTTGGCTCCTGTTTAGAAGTTTCAGGGACAAAGACCTCATCGGCCAGCACCTGAGCTCCCTTGCTGAAACACCCTGACTTGCCAAGTGGGGCCATATCCAGTCCCTGGGCCTCTGGAAGGAGAAGCTGGCAGAACCAGGTGAAAATTCACACACTGGAGCCGAGCGGCCGAAATAAAATTGACACAGCACTTGCACTGTGGCTAGACAATCGTTCCCTGGGTGTCAAAATCTTCATCATCACCATAAGGACCAGAGGTTGCTTGTCCGTAAAAAAACGCATCGCTTACCTGGCACAGAAAGAATCCGCACATTGCCTCGCTTGCGAGTAGGGAATCAACGCATCACTTGCTTTTCCGACACACGCTCGCCCGTGCAGCTTTATTTTTTACGCATTCCAGATACTAAACCTCGCATCAATTGATTTCTATGGATTAAGACTCTTTTTACATAAAAAATTCATATCTTTGCTTGTGTATGTTGGATTTTTGTTGTCCTGGTCTTGTTTGATTTAGATAAATACTGGCTATTGGTGTGGAGTCATTTTGTCATGTTTTCACTGTGTTACTGTGTGTGTTTGTGCAAATACTTTACACATTGCCTCTGAGATAAGCCTGACTGCTTGTGCTAAGCTACCAAGGGGGGGGTAAAGCAAGGGTTATCAGAACTGTGTACCTCTCTTACCCTAACTAGCGTGAGGGTCCCTTCTTAGGCAGGGAGTAAACTGACTGCCAACTAGAGACCCCATTTCTAACACCCTCAAATTCAGAGATGTGCAAATAACCACTTCTACTAAGCTCCATATCTTGTGCCAATTTTGGAAATACATAGGTTTACTTCATACCAATTTTTCACTCATTATTGTACCAAATAAACTGCTGTCTACCTGGTACAGAATGAAAACCAATTGCAAGGTGCAGCTCATTTATTGGCTCTGGGTACCTTGGGTTCTTGGTGAACCTACAAGCCCTATATATCACGACAACCAGAAGGGTCCAGTGGACGCAACTGGTATATTGCTTTGATAATCTGCCATTGTTGGAAAAAGTTACAGATTAAATTGTAGACAAATTACGTTTTTTTCCAACTCAATTTCAATATTTTTTATTTCAACTTTTACTTTCTATAGTAAAACATTGAAGGATCTACACAAATTAGCCCCTGCTGAATTGAGAATTTTGTCTACTATTCAGAAATGTATAGCTTTCCGGTATCCACAATTGGTTTCACACCCATTTCTGTCACTAACTGGAAGGAGGTTTAAAGCACAAAAAATAGGTAAAATGGGGGTATGTCCCAGTAAAAAATGTGAAAACTGTTGCAAAATGTGGTAGTCTGCCTATTTGTGAAAGCTGGGAAGATTGTGATTTTAGCACCGCAAACCCTTCATTGATGCCATTTGCGGAGAAAAATAAAAATAAAATTCTGCAGCACTTTTTCAACATTTTCCCCTAAAAACCCAAATTCTAGCTGTATTTTGACTAATTTCATGGTCCACTCCAAGACATTGGGGGGGTGGGGGGGGGGCCGCAATTTTGGCATGGATAGTTAATGTGGACAAAAAATTATGGGGGCATAAGCACAAACTACCCCAAATAGCCAAAAAAAGGCTTAGAACAGGAGGAGAAAACGTCTTAGTAGCAAAGGGGTTAAAGAACATAAAATACATCAAACAAAATATTCCAAGGTGGAATCTATTGAAACACGTAATAGGTCTATGTCACATCAACACATTCCTCTTTTATTGGCTGCTTCTCAACAAGATAAGTATATAAGCTTACATTTCATAATTTCTTCTTTTACTTACTTTGTTGGTAGACATTTATTTTGTTAACCTCTCCATTTTATCGTTGGGTTCCTTTGCTCACAATATTTTCTTTCATTGTTTCTCAGGTAAGTTTTCATTTTACCCTTTTCTTGGCACTGATCGACCTTCTCGGGTGATCACGATGAACTGAAGGAATAAACGCCCTCCGATACTTGATGTGGCTCATGAGTTCGGTCAATACTTATTCCACTCTCTATACGCACAGGAGCTGCGCCCAAAGGCCACTTTCTCCCTTCAATAGTTCAGACGAATTAGGCAGTGTGCACCTCCTGTTCGAGAGAGAGCTAGGAGCGAGTCTTGCTCCAACTACATAGCCCACCTCTTTGCCAGCATTATTTCACCCTCTTCAACTGAGACCTTGTTCGTCAAGAAAGAGGACTCAGAACTTGGGACCTATATTGAAACAGGTTGTCTCTTTGTGTACATTATAAACGTTGCTGTGTTGCTGAACATGCTGTGTTGCTATGACAACATGTGCTCGCAACTTTTACCATTAAGGTTGTCGGTGTTTTTTGGTAATGTTACCCTTGCTTTCTGGGGTATCTTGAGAAAAAAAAAATACAGGAGGTTTGTTATCTAGCAAACAAAAAACATTGTTATTTTTAAGTAACTTAGATAGTTCTTTTGAAAGGGATAGTTTGTTTTAACTATGATAATGACAGAGGACTGCTTCACAGGGCCCCTCTTCCTCAAGTCTTAATGAGAATAAATTAAAAAAATACTTCAGAAGCGAATTTCGGTCTTCTCTAAAAGAGGCAGTGGAAGATGTTTTTGCCAAAAGAAAGAGGATTTCACATTCTGAAGAACATTTTCATTCTTTATCTGAGGAGGATTATCCAGTGATTATAAAAAAGGGAGTTAAGGTAACAAAAAATCTAAATCATATCACAAGGGAGGAGTCCATAGTCGACAAAGACTTGAGACAAAGTAGCCTTAGCTCTACAATAGACTGTGGTGTCCATAGCGGCACAACTAGCAGGAGCAATCCCCTTGGTGCAAAAGGGATAGGTGTCCATTGTGGTACAATTAGAATGAGCGACCTTGATGGCACACAAGGCGATGTAAACCCCCACGTTACTTATGTTAAGGATGATATGGTTAATGATGATTTGGATCATTTGGACGGATCTATATTCGATCCCCAAGAGAATTAAGAGACTGACATTTTAGATTAAGACCTTCAACAAACTTCAACTTTGAAGGATATTAAGGACCCTTTGGGGGAGGATATGTTTCACCCTAATCTCATTACACATCCAAGAGACTCTGATTGGTGGCCTATGGATCACGTAACTACCTTTATTAATTACTGGATACGCAAGTCTCTTGACAAGGAGACTCATAACCTGATGAGGGCTGAATGTCTGAGTCCGTTCCTTGATAACACATCAGGAACTATGCCTAACTTGGACCCTGAGTTAATAGCTTTACTTTTTAGATCAGGGAAGGACTATAGGAAAGGTCTTGAGAGCTGCCTTAAGCAGTGTCAAGACAAATATTTGTATGTTCTGAGTCCATTAGTCTGATCCTTGGAATGGCTGAGGAGGCAAAGTATAAAGATGTGCCTCTGGACTTGGAATTACTCAGGGTCTGAAGCCAATTGGTTGTATGCCCGCTAGGTACTGCCAATGTAGGTTTAACAGCAGAAAGGAGGAAGGCCATCCTCACGATGATGAATCTGAAATTAGCAGATCTGGTTAAGAGGGAAGCATAGTGTGATACGAATGGCTGACTTTTCGGCATAGGATTTGTGAAATCACTAGGCAAATATGTATCCAAATTTACAGTTTTTAGCAAAGCACAAACCAATACTCGCTGTGTTTTTAAAGCAAGAGTTTTTAGGAGGGCAGGCAGGAGGGGACTGGCTGTCAGCCAAGGATCATATAGGTCCAAGTTCTTCTATCAAAACCCTTGTGGCTACAGACAGAACTACTGTTCTACACATGTTTCTTTCCGCAAAGAGGGTGTGCCCCCTATTCCCGTGGGACCAGGGGTAGATCTCAAGGTCCAGGAGATCAAGGTAAACCACAGCCCTTTGCTTGGTTCTTTCCATACAAAGGTAGGGGGAAGGTTACGTTTTTAAGTCAAAAATTGTTTTTTTAAAAAGATACATGGGTTATCCAACCTGTGAAAGGTTTCAAGATAGACTTTTGGGAAATTCCTTACTAAGATAATCAGCCAAGGGAGTTACCTTTACACCACAATCAGATGGAGTTGGTAAATTGGAGGGTACTCAAATGTTTGATAAGGGGGCATTTTCAGAAGTCATAGATTCGGAAAAGGGATTTTTAAGTGTTGTCTTCTTGGTCAAGAACAAAGACTAAGGCTGGTGACCATTAATAAACTTGAAGTATCTAGATAGGTTTTCTGGGCACAGACATTTCAAGGTGGAGGGAATCCATCTTTTAGGGGATGCCTTAAAGGAAAAAGACTGGCTAGTGAAGCTATACCCGATTAATGCCTAGTTCACAGTCTCTATGGACATAGAAACCCAGAAATATTTAAGATTCAGATGGAGAGGTGTTTTGTATCAGTTCTCCTGTCTTCCCTTTGGCCTGTTGTCAGCTCCTTGGTGTTTCACCAAGGTGTTGTGTCCTGTGGGAGCTCTTATGAGAGAAAGGTGAGTACATTTGATAATTTACCTAGACGACATATTAGTGATGTCTCGGGATCAACATGAGTTGCTGAAACATGAGGTGGACAAAACTCCTGCAGGCTTTATACTTCATTATCAATGTAGAGAAGTCTGTGCTGACTCCTACACAGACCTTAGAATTTTTGGTTTTTCATGTAGACATAAAATTGGCCCAGTTATGTCTCCCTTGAAAGAAACTGACAAAAATAAAGAAGGAAGTGGGCCATGTTCTATCAAAAGAGGTAGCTGCTGCGGGATTTGGCAAGGGTGGCTGGACATCTGTGGGTCTCCACTGAGGCCTTTTCTCCTGGTTCCCTTCATTACAGGTCGCGCAGAGATTACAAACCCTGGGTTTGAGAAAGGGTCTGTGGCATGTGGCTGGAGCTCCCCTGTTCCAGGAGGCTCGGGATGATCTAGAATGGTGGTTGAACAACCTAGAGAGCTGGAACAGCAAAGCAATTTTTGGCAATGTTCCAGAATTCACTGTGGAATCAGATGCCAGCAACCTTGGTTGGGGAGCTCGTTTAGGAGTTAGAGACGGGAGAGAAATGGTCCAGGGAGGAACAATGCTTACACAGAAATTGTTTCAAAATTTTAGCAGTTTGAATGCTTTAATGGGTTTCAAAAGGTTCTAGTGAACAGTGTAGTTATGATTTGATTGGACAACTTCACAGCTGTATCATGTAAATCGTTTAGGGGGAGCAAGATTGAGAAGTCCTGCAGATCTAGCCAGGGAAATCTGGTATTCATTTGTTGAGAACACAAGATTGTTTTGAAAGCAGAAATCAGCCCATGTCAGCAGAACATCAGGGCAGACTAGAACTCAAGGAACTTGAAGGATTCCAGCAACTGTAAGCTCAATCCTGCGATTTTCAAGAAAAATCAGGACTTGTGGGGTCAGTTTCAGGTAGGTCTGTTTGCCAGCAGATTCATTTTTCTGATGAAGAGGTATTACAGCTGGAGGCCTGATCCCAGGGCCATATCGGTAGATGCTTTTGTGCAGACCTGGGAGAGAGAGAACGGTTACACTTCCCCCCCTTTTGCACTGATTCGAATTGAACAGTTTTGTTCGAAGTTCGAAAGGAACGTTGCAGCATCGTTCTGATAGCTCTCTTTTGGAATTCAAGTTTATTCCCCAGGAGTAAAGGATTTCGTAGTAGAAATTCCATTTTTATTGCCATGAGTACAGGCCTTTTAATAGGGAAGGATGGAGAGGAATAGCCTTTAGCTTTAGAGGGTAACACAAACATTCTTGCTTGGAGGATTTCACAGGTTCAGGTAGATATTCAGACCTTTCGGGAGAGGCTAAAAATTTAAATCAGATAAGTCGTGGGCACCAGGCACCAGAAAAAGATACAGAGGAGTTTAGAAAAAATAATGTCGTTGGTACATGGAAAGAATTTGGATCTCATGGAGCTCTTGCAGTAAAGGTGGCAAACTATACTACAGAACTATTCAAATCGGGTTTTTCCATACAGAGCAGTTAATTGTTACTGAAGGGCATTCCTTGGTGAATGATTTGGCTGTAGGTAGTGATTTTTAGTCCTCAGAGAAATGAAGGGAATAAGACTAAAATGACCACCAAAGGGTCGTTATGATTCTTTGGAGAATGTCAATCTGGTTTTCAACCTTTTTGTATCCTGGACAAATATCTCCCTTTCTTTGAGACAGATATTGTGGAAACTAACAAACTTGCTTTGTCTGATCTTTTTTTTTAGAAGAATTTCAGATGTTAAATCTTCGGAGGTTTGCAATAGGTTAGATAGGGTCCATGCTGATATTTAGAAAAGAACCAAAATCAATGTCCGAACACTTTCTATCCATTTTTTAGGGAGTGCAAGAAGTTATGTGGGGTGAGTTGGATGAGAGTTTATGGACAGACAATGTTGGAATTCGGAGCACATGGGGAAGATCATTTGTTGATTTCTTATGTGAAACGCTTTATGGCAGCGTTGACAGCTGCTATTTCATGGTGGGTAAGGTCAATAATGTCTGAAGCTGGAATTGATTTGTCCAAATTTGGAGCACACTTCTCTTCTGGTGCAATGGCTAGTAAAGTATTTTAGGGCAGGTGGTACACTTAAAGACTCTAAAAGCTGCTGACTGGTCAAGTGCTAGCACTTTTTCAAAATGTATTTAAAACATGTGGAGCATTAGAGCAGTCTGGTGCTTGAGAGCTTTAAACATGGATAATGGTAGCCTCCAGCCTTGTAATGAGATGGTGATTCTCCAATTAATCTACAAACAGAATTTTGATTCCATTAAAGACAACGGACGGAGGTTAACATTATCCCACCCACCAAGATTTTGTTTTTTGGGGGGGGAGGGGCAAATGGCATAAATGTATTTGTTTAATGTACTAGAATGATTAATTTGCCGTTACCTTGCAGGCCGAGAAGCTTATTTTTTTCCACTGAGATTGTTCTTTTCATATCACTTTGATTTTCACTTCTCTCAAAGAATGTGCAGTAAGAGATGTTCTCTATCAATCCAGAGGGGCATCTGATGTTTCGCTTCAGCCTAAAGATTAATGTGTTGGTGTAACAGACATATACGGTTTATGAAGATTCCATCTTGGAATTGTTTGTTTATGATGTATTTAATGTTCTTTAAAGGGTTGCATGTTGGAGCAGCAATAAAAGTTGCATACATAATGTTAGCCTCTGCTGTATTTAATTAAAATCAAGATGCTCTCTGTATGTTAACTGGAGAATCACCATTCCCTCTTCTAACATGCAGTCTACTGGTAGTTTGCCTCAGAGGCTCAGATCTTTTTGAATGCAGAAGTACAATGTCAAGGTTATTTAAAGGAAACACTTGTATTGAGGGAGGAGCGTGGTTTATGTCTTCAGTAAGGATTCTTACAATGCAGTACTGAAATTACAAGTAATTAACTACTACTTCTGTATTGCAGGAGCCTCACTAATAGAAAAAACTGTCTAGAGTACCAAGTAAATCTCACACCGAATACCAGTAGCTTCCAGTAAATAAAGTGTAGACTGAACAATCTAAAGTCTTAACCAAGAACAGGCTTCTTCAACAATCAGCTTGTAAGCTAGTGGTAGCTCTCCAGCTACTTGCAACTACCTCTCCTGTGAGCAGCTCCACCTACTAAATTAGAAGCTTTTGCTTGGTTGAATATATGTATTTCAAAGTTGAAAAGTGGATATTCAAGATGAGCAAGTTACTTACCTTCGGTAACACTTTTTCTGTTTTTTAATTAGGTGAGGAATCCACAGGTAGTTGTATCCATCAGAAGAAAGTGTGAAGGATTCATCATATGGCTTTGGGGAGAATTATTACTAATTTTAACTTGGCACAGGGGCCATTACCCATGAACAGGAATTTCACAAATGCAATGAATTGCAAATAGGTTATTTACTTTACTTATAGCAACAGACTATGATGCTCTGAGGTGACCAGTGCTGATTATCTTGCAAATGGTGGCCAATAATGTAATCTTGTCTAAGAGGTCACTATTACAACTCTAATATTAACAGTAGCTCAGGATGAATTTAAGTGAACTTGCGTAGCTCTTCTTACTGAAAGACACTGAAACAACAGCAGACATGCTCTACCTCATGTTTGGAAGGATCTGGGAAGGAAAAGGTGCCATCAGACTGGAAGGTGGGATATCTCATCAAGCTCTCCAAGAACAGTGACCTGAGTAACTGTGCAAACTACAGAGGGATAACTCTATTAACCCAAGCAAAGTGTTCAACAGAGTAATTCAGAACACAACGAAGAACAAGTTGACACTCTGTTGCTAGACTAGCAAACCGGCCTCTGCAAAGTCAGATCTTCTACCAACCAAATTGTAACACTATGCATCATCATCGAGCAGTCGATGAAATGGAACTCCTGTCCTTTATTATGCTTTGACTATGAGAAGTCATACAACAGCATGACCAAAGACCCTTTGGAAACTCCTTCACCACTATGGTGTGCAGATAAACTCATAAGAGTCATCAGGAACTCTTACGAGGGAATGAAACGCAAGGTAATCCATAGAGGACACCTCCCTGAAGCCTTCTAAGAGCGGACTGGAGTCAGTCAGGGTTATTTGCTTCACCTTTCCTCTTCCTGTTGTCAACAGACTGGATCCTGAAGACATACACAGCAAGGGGAATGAATGGGATCCAATGGACACCTTGTGCGCAGCTAGACGACCTGGACTTTGCAGATGACCTGGCCCTACTCTCCCACACACACCTGCAGATTCAAAAGAGGACAGACAATATGGCATTCACATCAGCACAAATTGGGTTCAACATCCAAAAAACAGATTCTGAAGGCTAATACTGCCAGCACAACTGCAGTCACTTGTAGGCAATGCACTGGAAGAGGCTGAGGCCTTCACCTACCTGGGCAGTGTCAGACAACCTTGGCAGATGCCGACGTCAAGGTAAGAGTTGGCAAAGCAAGGACTGCCTTCATTCAACTAAAAATGATCTGGAGCTCCAAAGACCTACTCTGCAAACCAAGATCAGGCTTTTTATCACCCACATAAAATCAGTCCTTCTGTATGGCGCAAAAACTCGAAGGAGAACAGCAACCTCCACCAACAAAGTCCAGACCTTCATCAACACCTGTCTGGTAAAAATCCTCCAAATCTTCTTGGCCAAACACCATCAGCAACAATGACCTATGGTAGTAGACTTTTCAACTCCCCCTCATGAAGAAATCCTGAAAAAACGATGGGGATGAATAGATCACACCCTCTGCAAGCCTGCATTAAACACCACCAGGCAACTCCTGACCTGGAACCCTCAAAGGGAAAGGGAAATAAACATCAAGAAACATCTAGTGCCGAGGCCTCTGGGCTGAACGCAAAGATATGGGTTCCACCAGGAGTCAGAATGAAAGAAAAGCCCAAGAGAGATGGCTTGAGAGTCTTGTTTGATGGCCTACACCCCAGAGGGAGTAGTACACATAAGTAAGGATATGGATCAACATCAAGGACAGGTTCCACACCTGACGGATGCCAGTCTTTAAAAGCCTGGCTGTGGCTGCATGCATACAAGGTTCTGCTTAAGGCAGAAAACTTGGAAGAAACAGGTTAGCTCAGGAGAATGTGTCACGTGTTGCTGCGGTGAAAGGCTGTAGTAAAAGTATTGGTGTGCATTTCAACCTCTACTGCTTCCAAAATTAGCAAGCAACCGACATCCATTTGAAAGTGTCCATATTGTTTAATGTAATTTTTCCATACAGAAAAATGCCAGTGGGAGAAGGATAATGTCCCACTAATCAGGAATAAGCCCAGGTATATGTTTTGTTTTTGTTTTGGTAACTATATCCCAGTGACTGGTGTTATTGGACAACATAAAAATTAATAGGCTGTATTCATATTTGTACATATAGT
This sequence comes from Pleurodeles waltl, assembly GCF_031143425.1. Classification (NCBI taxonomy): domain Eukaryota; kingdom Metazoa; phylum Chordata; class Amphibia; order Caudata; family Salamandridae; genus Pleurodeles; species Pleurodeles waltl. The sequence goes on along the minus strand of NC_090449.1, from coordinate 1,028,677,083 downwards.
CATCTGATTTACAGCTATTCTAATTGTCAGTAGCTGAGGAGACTATTAGGGTGTCACAGTGAGCTGAAAGCACCATGCTAGCAGTCAACGGTCTGCAGTTGACAACTATGAATCCTGGTGGGGCAGATTTGGCTTTTCATCCTTCCCATGTTGGTACAGTGACATTTGGGGAATAGTATACATTATTGTAAAGGAGTTAGAGGTTATATGAAGAGCTGTAAATAAAAAAAATATATATTTATTGCTGTCTACATAACTGTTCCAATTATAAAAAGGAAAGAAGGATAGTATATCTGAAGAAAACCAACATCACGTCTCCAAGTGGCCTTTACGTGCTTCCTTGAGCATGCAATGAAATAACCACAACACATTAATAATGTTTACTAATACATTAGCATAGTATTTTACTTTTTAGCAGCAACTGATATATAGCGCAGAGACCTCAGTACACATGGACTGTTGGATTTCTGCACCAGGGAGTAAGTCACAAGATATTTTGACAGTCAGTGTATTACCCTATAGTTCTCTCAGTACCTAGGAGCAAAATGATTTCAGGATGACTGAGGTGACCTGCTAGTTTAGTTTGTATACAACTGCTTCGAGCAAGTAGTATTCATTATGCATGCAGAATGGTCAAACATTTTCTTTGTTTTATACTTCATGGCTACTGGTTGAAGCACGTTTACTGATAATCAGCAAAGTAGTCGGTGCCACCTCAAGGATAATATTAGGATTTTACAAACTGAATCCTGCTGAGAGAACCAGCTCTCTGGTTGGCACTGCAGGCAAAGTGTTACTAAATATTCTAATGCAAGGAAAAAAGGAAAGCTGTATGGGTAGCAGAAATGTGTCTGCACATAAAACTCCTGCACATTTAGAAAATCTCAATCCCATTAAATAAATGCCACTAGCTGTGCACCTAGCTTCACCGCACACTCCACCCCAAGTTCACTGCTTAATTTGGTGAGTAGCCACACTTATTTATTCCCATTTAAAACACTGGGTGAAAAAGGTTGGCTGTCATTTCTTTCAGTACTATACATGCCAACCCTCCCGAATCAGGCGGGAGACTACTGACTTAAAGGCCAGTCTCTCACCTCCCAATTTCTGCAGGCAGGAACCCAATTCAGAGATGTGTAAAACTGCCAAAAATAAAACGCTGATATCTGGTATGCAAGTGCCAATATCCCACTCCAAGAACTATCTCTGACATCAAAGGTTAACACTTTGTCTTTAATTCTTTGGGGGTGGAGGGGAATTGGAGCATTTGACAGGGCTCGTGCCCTCAACATTTTATTTTTGGCCATTTCACGTAGCAGAAACAAAACCAGTTTTGAACTGTTTTTGTTTGTGCTATGTTAGTAAACTGTTTATTGTCTGTCACCATACATACCAATAGACCATACTCAGGCAGATTGACTTTGCCCCAACATAAGTCAGTTGGGAAAATCAATTCTCCAGATTTTTTTTTTTTTTTTAATTGCCAACTTGTCTGCTCTAAAATGTTGGCATGTATGGGGTACAAGCCAGTAAGGTACTGCTCTCCTGTCAGCTTACTCAGCACTGTTCATTCTGGGCCTATTTTTCACCCTGATCACTGCTATTGCCCTTTCTGTTCCCTTGTCATTAGATGTGAAGGCCTCACAGAGGTACCTCTTGGAACTGGCCGACCTCCTTACCAATAGCATTTGCCTGCAAGCATATTGGGAGAACCCTCCTTCCAAGCGTACTCACTTGCACCTCATCGATGAGGGCAACATGTGGGCTCTCTATGGTCTTCCTACAACTTGCCCGCTCAGCTGGGACCATTCACCTTCAGCAAACAGGTACACCTTGTCCTCACATCAGCGGCCTCCGTCTTTACAGTTCACGGCACACATCTGGTGAGAGCTTTCACCAGTTTACCTTCCTGCCTCTTAGTCACTAGCTCACCAGTGGTTGGCCTCTGACGGGGCAAATTCAGAGCCCTAGTGTGCTTCAAGACAGGCAAAACATGGCTGTGTGGGAGCATAAATTAGATATTTAACAATTGTCTTTCCTGCTGTCGTCACCTAGATTACATGGACCCTCTAGATGTACAAACCCTGGCTTTTGCAGTTAGGCCAAGGAGCGTAAAAGTTAATGAACTGTTTATTCTTGTTAGCTTTACCTTTGTTTTCAAGAACTAAGGGATCAAGTAGATAAGAGGCATGAGAAAGAAGAAGAAACAGCCGATGTCAAAACTGCACCTGTCCTCAGCACTGTGACAATGCATTCATGCTTTGATAAGATTCCTGTCAATGTTTTACTTCAGCTTAACTTGCATAATCTATTATGTGCATGCATGTCTGACTCAGCTTTTTCAATGTAGGTCAATGATGTTCAAATGGTGTAAGAAGACTGCGCCAACTTCGTCTGGCAGAGATTACGGTTATTGAAAATATAGAAAGAGAGGGCCCATTTTTGCTAAAGCAAGAGTTGGGAGGAAAATGTGCAGAATCATATATGCTCAGAGAGGAATACAGGCGCCGAGTGCTCATGGCATCCAAGTAAAAGGCCAGTGCAGGAGACAGAGAAGAGAGACAAAGGCATAGTTATCCACAAAGCAGCTACACGTAGAAAGGCCTAGAAGCTTGCAATAATATAGTTACAGGAAAGGCACGCATTTCAAATCCACGTTAATGAGCAAAGGGAGTTTCTGGACAGGAATGTAAAAGCTTTGATGCTAGAAGGTCAGCAGCTGTGTGAAGGAGGTCAGACAGTCGGGGAGAGCTCCAAGCCTGGAGTTAGGAAAGGAGGAGCTACAGACAGCCTTTAGAACGTGAGATAAAAGGTATTGCTGTTTTTCAATAAATGTGCACGTGATAGATATGTAACCTTCGCTTTTCTGCAAATGTGTAATTAGACGCTTTCTCATGAGAAATGCGGCTTTATGCTGACGAAAGGAATGACACAATGTACCACGTGAGCGCTTAAATCAAATTGCATGACAAGTGATAAGATGCATTCAAGGTAGCAAAAGTATATAAAAAGGGCTGCTTGAGTTGATGATTTTGAGGGCAGTTGCAGACTTAGAGCTGTGCTGACCTCCCGGCCGTTATTCATAAATGCTCATATTACTTGCCAAACTGAATCCTGTCTTTCTTTATTCGTGACCTGCCAACAACATTACTTAGAAGCTGACTGCTTTGTATCTCTCATGCTTAAGCTTAAATAAATATACCTCCATTACTGTATTTGATTGCCGTCTCTCATTAACAGACAATTGTACCTGATTTGTGTGTTCACAGCTATCTGAGCGGGAGCTTCATGGAGTTCATCTTACTCATGAATTCCAGGCTGCGTGCCCAGACTGTGCACCTAGATAGTGCTCCATAACATATGTTACTCCCAGTAATAGTAATACAACTTAAATTGTTCATAAAATTCCTATACAAACATAGCATTGCAGTGCTGTCTGTAGATCAGAAACGGAGTAGCTGTGAGAAGGAAACGTGCTGCGTGGGTATTTACCTCAAGGAAAACCCATAAAGCTGGGAGGAGGAGTCAGCACCATGTCACACATCCCAGGACTCTTTACCATCCCTGTCTACATTACCGAGTCCCCTTCTAGTCTGCGGGATTTCCCTAGAACTAAGACAACCCAGATGACAATTTCACAATCGACTGTCATGAACAAAAGACCTAAATGGCCGACAACCAAGAATTACACCGTATCATGATATAATTAATTTCCAACCTAGACTGCACACAGCTTTTGGCATTGCACAGAGGGGCCTGCAGTCAGGCCTGGCCCCCAGTCTACTGTGGCAAGTCAGCCTATGCTACACTCAGCCTTTGGCTGTGTGCTTGGTGTTTGGCTGTGTGCTTGGGGGCTAGCTGCAGGGCCAGACCTTGTACTCAACCACCAGGACCAAAAGCCAAATTAAAGGCCAAAAAAAAGTTAAAGTGTGCATGGGGACCCCCACACTCCACCCTAGCCACTAATGAGCCTGCAGACACCAACTGTGTGACCAATTCGCAAATAAAAGGAGAGGGGATGCACACTTCCTCTCTGAGCCTGTAAAGGCCTAGGTCCCCACCTCCGGGACCAGCTTACTACCCATGTTTCAGAAAGCCCACTCCTAAGAATACAGTTTTCTTTCCCGCAGGTTTGCAGGAAGAGAAGACATGTCAGCTTACAAATGCTCCTGCCAGTGGGAGCACACTTTGTTTCCCGGCCTGCACTCTTGCGGGCAGGGTAACACAGAATGCTTCTGCCCACCGGGAGCAGTGAAAAACTGCTGCTCCAGCCAGGCAGGGGCAATGCTTGCTCCCAATGGGTGCATGTAGGGCGGTGGATGCGACGCAGAGGCCCTGGGGCTCCCCTTCAGTTCTCAATGGAGTGTTTTGTGCATGCTCCGGGTGGGCACAGGGGCACCCACTTAAGGCCCTGGGAGATTGGCCCCCTGGCTCATAAAAGCTTGGAGATGAGCAGCATACACTCCTCCCCATTAAAAAAAAAAAAAATCCCCAGAGGATGGGGTCCCCAGGGCCTGCATGCCCCTCCATTGAAAAAAAAAAAAAAAGAAAAAAAAAAAAAACACACACACAAGCCTTGGGTGATGGGGTCCAAGGGCCCTGCAAAGGCTTGGGAAGGGGAGGGAAGGGGCAGCACACCCTATGCTTATGGTGCCCCTAGAAAAGGCAAGGAGCACTACCAATCATTTCTGGGCTGTGAGAAGCTGCAGAAATGAAGCAGCTCCTTCAGCAACATTATAAAAAATATTTTTTTTTAAAAATAAAAAAAATCCATGACCCCAGGGGTATTTACCTTCTTTTTTTTAAGCACTATTCAGTGGGGCTTTATGCACTTCAGTGGGAGTGCATGACCCTCTTGTGATTGTTTCATGATTGTGTTTTGTTGGCTGAAAAATGTTAAAACAGAGACATAACGATTTATTTAAAAAAAAAAAAAAGTCTTTGAATCTGTTAATATGTTTCTCCCTGTAAAATGTAATCATAGAAACTAGATTAAAAGAGACTCTGACATCAGGCCCCGCAAAATCTACTCCCCCACTCGCTATGGCCTCAGGCAGAGCTCGTCCGTTCCAGTAAGTGAACTGAAGCTGGAAGGGACAGTTTTTTTCCATTTAGAAAGTGAGTGAGCAATAAAGATGCCTTTAATTTTTTTTCATCTTGACACATTTGCTGTCTGGTCAAGGACAGCGGTCCCATGTCAGTTTGTCTTTTTACTAATTGCTTCTTATCTTGTCCTAAAAAATCGTGTTTACTTTTTTTTCCTCTTATTACAGTTAGAGATTTTTGTCAAGTGACCTGTCTGAATCATTGTGAAGCAAAATGCTGTAAAATGTCAGTTTTTTTCTAAATCAACATTCAAAACAGCTTGTAAATGAATAGTAAAAGTATTTAAAAATATAAGGCATTACAAAATAACTTTTTTTTAAATTTAAAAGTGTGATGCAAACAAAGATTTAAAGAGGAGCAAAATAAATCATAACACTATTCGCTGATGTGCAAATGACAAGTATTTGCAGAAACTCGATTTCCAAACATTACACCCTATATAGTTTCATCAGTTAAACCACGTCAGTGGGAAATGTTGTGGCAATTTCAATAGAAAATGTTCAGATTGCAAATAAGTGTGCCACCACTTCATGCTTCAGGTATGTATTTATAGAAAGTGATTGTTTTTAAACATGATTTGAGAAACATTCCTGTCCCCGCCCTGATGACAATGCAGTTAATGAACTAAGAGGCCAGTCAGGGGCAATGTGTATCCTACATGTGGCTAGATGTGTTATTCACAGAGCAAAAGTTTAGTCTATCACATCAACCAAAAGTGTTTTCGTGCAGCAGACGTTGAACTCGCCGCTCAGTGAAATAAAATATTTGCCCCGGATAACATTATTTGAAACTAATTTGTGGGGCAAGAGCATTTTAAGTAGGTCAAGTAGATTATTTAAGTCACTAGACCTGCAGGCCTAGTAACATTTTTATGATTTTTTTTAGGCTTGGACATATTGATTTTGTTCAACTAAAACTCTATGAAACATTTTGATAGAAATCACTATCAATAAACATTGTATTGTGTGAAATGCTTAAAATTATTATATTGGGAATTTCGGAGAAAGACGAAAGGTCAGCTTTATATACACAGATATGCTCATCCCGTGATAAAGCCAATTGGCTCAACCTTTTGTATTCTGGGGTTGTGACTCTTTGACAAAGTCATTAAGTCTGCCTGTGTGCGGGGATTGGACACGGGCCTGGTGCTGTGTGGCCAATCCCATGCCAAAGTCCTTGAGAGACGTGGGGCTGCTGCCTGTGGGGGGTTTGGACACAGGACATAGCCGCAGGTCAAGCCCAGCAGCAAACCCAGACAGCCGTGCACGGTGTGGGGTTAGCTTGCCGTGTGGTAATGAAATATTACTTTTCACTTTAAAAAAAACACCCTATAAATTCACAAAAAAAAAAAAAAGGTGCAAAGGTTAAAGTGATGTTATAGTTAGGAACTGTAATTATAGCTGACTTTACATTAAAAACCCTAAGAAATTCACAGAAGAACAAAATTCTTAAAGTAACATAATAGTTAGATGAACATTTTCAGTGATAACATAACATTTTAAGATAAAACAAACACTGGAATTCACCACTTACAGTTATCTTTAACTCATGCCTTAAAGTAACTACAACTTACATCACACTGGACGAGTTCTATAACATCATTGATAACATTTGAAATTAAATCACTAAAAGACAAGTTGAGAGTGTGAGTTACAGCTGCTCGTTATATCAGCCCAACTCAGACTTATTCAGTTCCACTACTGGCATAGGATCAATTTTACCCCAGAGTGGCTGCACAAGATGAAAGCCTCCCTATCACAGACTTGTACTAGATGCCAGTCCCCAAACACATGGTTTGTGAATGTCCTGACATTCATCCGCACTGAAAGCAAACACAACGAAAACTGACTTCAGTGCTGGGACACCCTGTTACCTGACACCTAAGGTAGCCTTACTAGGGATCATGAAAGAGAGGGAGAAACCCTGGCACAATGAACACTGAATGGGCTTGGCTACCTGACTGGCAAGAGTGATGTAGCTAAAAAATGGAGGACGGAAAAACCCAGGTAAGATAGTGGCAAAATTAGATCATTCTAACGCTCTATTTTGTGGTAGTGTGGTCGAGCAGTAGGCTTATCAGAGGGTAGTGTTAAGCATTTGTTGTACACACACAGGCAATAAATGAGGAACACACACTCAAAGACTTACTCCAGGCCAATAGGTTTTTATATTGAAAAATATATTTTCTTAGCTTATTTTAAGAACCACAGGTTCAAGATTTCCAGTAAACACATTAAGTGCAAGGTACTTCACTTAGATAAGTTAGGAACTTTGAATAAGAGTAATATCATATACAGTCTTTGTAAAAATGGCAATAAGCTATTTTTAAAGTGGACACAGATCAAAAATCAACAGTTCCTGGGGGACGTAAGTAAAGGTTAGATTAGGAGGTAAGTAAAACACTTACAATTCTCAGTTCTGGGGCATAGGCAGCCCACTGTTGGGGGTTCAAGGAAACCCCAAAGTTACAACACCAGCAGCTCAGGGCCAGTCAGGTGCAGAGGTCAAAGAGGTGCCCAAAACACACAGGAGCCTATGGAGAACAGGGGTGCTCCAGTTCCAGTCTGCCAGCAGGTAAGCACCTGCATCCTCGTGGGGCAGACCAGGGGGGTTTTGCAGAGCACTGGGGGGGGACACAAGAAGACACACAAAACACAGCGGCACAGGGGCGGCCGGGTGCTGTGTGCAAAGCAGGCGTCGGGTTTTAGGTAGAAAACAATAGAGGGACCTTGGGGTCACTCTAGCGGGACGGGCAGGCACGGGGGCTTCTCGGGACAGCGACCACCTGGGCTAGGCAGAGAGTTGCCTGGGGGTCAATCCTGCGCTGAAGTTCAGTTCCTTCAGGTCCTGGGGTCTGCGGGTGCAGTGTTGGTTCCAGGCGTCGGGTCCCTTGTTACAGGCAGTCGTGGTCAGGCGGAGCCTCTGGATTCTCTCTGCAGGCGTCGCTGTGGGGGATTAGAGGGGTCGTCTCTGGTTACTCACGGGCTCGCAGTCCCTGGGGAGTCCTCCCTGAGGTGCTGGTTCTCTGAATCTCGAACCAGGGGCGTCGGGTGCAGAGCGAGAAGTCTCACGCTTCCGGCAGGAAAAGTGCAGTCTTTGAAAGTTGCTTCTTTGTTGCAAAGAAGCAGCTGGTTTTGAGCAGGGCCACTGCTCACAGGAGTTTATTGGTCCTTTAGTCCAGGGCAGTCCTCAGGCTTCAGAGGTTGCTGGTCCCGGTCGGATGCGTCACTGGTTGCCGGTTTTTGAAGTTGGAGACAGGCGGGTATGGCTGGGGCCAAAGCAGTTGTCTTCCTCCTTCTCTGCAGGCTTGTAGGTCAGCAGTCCTTCTTGTTTCTTCAGATTGCAGGAATCTGAATGATTTCCTGGGATCTGGGGTGCCCCTAAATACTAAATGTAGGGTGTGTTTAGGTCTGGGAGAGCAGTAGCCAATGGCTACTGTCCTTTAGGGTGGCTACACCCTCTTTGTGCCTCCTCCCTGTGTGGAGGGGGGTCACATCCCTAATCCTATTGGGGGAATCCTCCAAACTCAATATGGAGGATTTCTAAAGGCAGGGGTCACCTCAGCTCAGGACACCTTAGGGCAGAGGTCTTCAAACTGTGGGGCGGGCTCCCCTAGGGGGGCCTCAAGTGATCCCGGGGGGGGGGGGGGCCACACTCTGGCCAAAATAAATATTATACAGATAACAGGCCTTTGTTTTAAGCAGAAGCATGTTATTGCAGTTTTAAAAAGGTAACAGTACTTAACTGCAATGTTTAAATAGGTTTAGACATATTAAAACATTGCCATGTTTATAAAATAATTGTGAAAAATTCTGAGGGGGGCCCAATGATTTTTATTTTTCAACCGGGGGGGGGGGGGGGGGGGGCAGTGCGGCATTAAAAAGTTTGGAGACCTCTGTCTTAGGGGCTGTCCTGACTGGTGGGCGGCGACTCCTTGTTTTTCTCATCTCCTCCAGCCTTGCCGCCAAAAGTAGGGGCAGTGGCTGGAGGGGCGGGCATCTCCACTAGCTGGGATGCCCTGGGGCACTGTAACAAAAGGAGTGAGCCTTTGAGGCTCACCGCCAGGAGCTACAGTTCCTGCAGGGGGAGGTGAGAAGCACCTCCACCCTGTACAGGCTTTGTTCCTGGCCACAGTGTGACAAAGGAACTCTCCCCATGTGGCCAGCAACATGTCTGGTGTGTGGCAGGCTGGCAGAAACTGGTCGGCCTACACTAGAAGTCGGATTGGTATTCAGGGGGCATCTCTAAGATGCCCTCTGGGTGTATGTTACAATAAATTGCACACTGGCATCAGTGTGCATTTATTGTGCTGAGACATTTGATACTAAACTTCACAGATTTCAGTCTAGCCATTATGGAACTGTGTAGGTCGTATCTGACAAACTCCCAGACCATATACTCTTATGGCTACCCTGCACTTCCAATGTCTAAGGTTTTGCTTAGACACTGTAGGGGCATAGTGCTCATACACATGCCCTCACCTGTGGTATAGTGCACCCTGCCTTAGGGCTGTAAAGCCTGCTAGAGGGGTGACTTACCTATGCCACAGGCAATGTGAGGTTGGCATGGCACTCTGAGGGGAGTGCCATGTCGACTTAGTCTTTTTCTCCCCACCAGCACACACAAGCTGTGAGGCAGTGTGCATGTGCTGCGTGAGGGGTCCCTAGGGTGGCATAAGACATGCTGCAGCCCTTAGAGACCTTCCCTGGCATCAGGGCCCTTGGTACCAGTTACAAGGGACTTACCTGAGTGCCAGGGTTGTGCCAATTGTGGAGACAAAGGTACAGTTTAGGGGAAAACACTGGTGCTGGGCCTGATTAGGGGTAACCATGCCAAGGATGCATTTCCTTACACCACATTTCTGTTTTGGGAAGAAATAAAAAGGTCTGGGGAAAAAGACCTATCAGAAGGTCAAACACAAAATGAGGTGGATGGCTAGACAGAGTAAAAAAACAAAATGCAATGATCTCTGAAAATGAATCGGTCTACATCATTGAGACCGAAAGATAATTTATTAAATGAAGTAAAAGCTTCTAAAATTAGGTGAGCAATGGACCAATTCTTCAACGAAAGGTTCAGTCACTTCCATAAAATCCATTGCCACGAAGGCAACATTGAAGAAGTTTAATAATAGGAATTACTGCTTGGAACAACTGGTAAATATATAGGCAGTGGAGCAAGAGGTCAAAAAGCTTCAAGGAACACACAGAAACAAACAAATAATCTTCCAATACTCAAATTGCAAACCACAAAACAAGAAACACAAAACAGAGGGTTTGAGAATATTGCATCTGGGTAATGAGAATGCAGAAAGACTGCTAGCAAATAACTTAAACATCAACTATCTGTTCTACATTGATTTGATGACACATAACTTTACCTACAAATCTCTCCAGAAGATACAGTGACCTTGGTCCAACTTCTCAATGATACTTTGCAAGGGATATCCGCCTCCCCCCACCCCCCCCCCCAAAAAAAAAAAAAAAAAAAAAAAGAATTCCTTCTCATCGCACCAACCAACAGCAATATTTTGCTACAAAACTAGCCACATGAAAAACCAGTTGTAACCAGAAACTTGATCATGAGTGACTCTGAAAAAACTTTGGGTTCCATTCTGGGCAGGCACCTGAAGTTACCAGCACACGTCAATAATAATGCAAAAGGAGTACAATTCCAATGTGTATTTCTTACATGTATCAAACAATTCTTCCCAAAACCAAACTAAACAATTTACAGGCCCTATTTCAATCTATATTGGTTATGGTAACTATCAAGATTGTCAAATTTCACCTGGCTCCCCTCAAAGGCCAAACACACAATTCAAGAGTAAGGGATCCAGAGACTTTACATGGCTGGTCAAGAACAACACAGTTATCAGTGTATGAGTTATCACTTTCTGAAGCCACACCTGGTGTACACTATTTTATTTTAAGCTGGGAGGTTCAACATGTCAAGTAACCAATAACTTCCCAAGTTACTTTTTAGCCTTGGACAACCATTGGAATTAAAAATTTCCCCACACCAATTTTTTTTAAAGCGTACACAACAGAGCTGTTCATCAATTAGGTTGGTACACAACCTACCATTGGGGTACATTGTGTTTGAGGAATTTAATAAACTGTCTACACTACAGCAAGATATATTTAACATGTGGTTATCTGTGAAAGTACAGCTTCAACTGAATTCTTGTTTGTGTGCTGTAGGAAGTTGGCTCTGTATATACTATGGGCCCGTTTACGATCTTGGCAGATGGGATACTCCATCATAAACGTGAGGGATTTCCCGTCCGCTGTGTTACAAGTTCCATTTCATCCTTTGGAACTTTTAAAACGACAGGCTGGATATCCGTCACGTTTGTGATGGAGTATCCCATCCGCCAAGGTCGGGATCAGGCTCTATATCAAAATTAGATATAGTGTGCACACAGTCTAGGGGTTCCCCAGAGGCTTAACAGAGGCTAAAGTAGATAATACTAATGGTCTCTTTTGTGATAGTGTGGTCAGGCAGTTAGGTTTATCAGAGGGTAGTGCAAACCATTTGTCGTACACACAGTCAAATAAATGAGGCACACACAATGACTAACTCCAGGCCAATTGTTTTTATATAGCAAAAATATAATTTGTTACTTTATTTCTCGAACCAAAAGCATTTTGTTGCTGGGAAGTATATTTGCACGCAAGTATAAAGCATATGTATCAAAGGCACTGTTCAGAATTAGCAAAGATAATAGTTTACAGGTAACTAACACTTTTCACTTTCAAAAGTTGACAGTGCAATTTTCAACTGTCCTGAAGGGGGTGGGCAGGGGTGTTAGTGCAGTTTTGCGGTAAGTACTTGACTTACCGTTAGAGTCTCTGGGGGTTAGGATGCCCACAGGTCAAGGTTCAGGTTGACCCCAAACACCACCAGCAACACAGTGCCGGACAGGTGCAGAGGTCAAAAGTTGGTGTCAGATATAGAGTGGGATCATAAAGAGACTGGGGTCCCTCGGGAACAGATCTGCTAACAGGTAAATAAATACTCGTGACTTCGGAGGGCAGACCTGGGGGATTTAGGCGAGCACCGGGGGGGTCACAAATCAGCACCAAACACACACCCTCAGTGGCACTGGGTCAGCCAGGTGCAGGGTGCAAACACAGCATCTGGCTCCCAATGCTTTTCAAAAGGGGGACCCCAGGGGTCACAGATGCTGCAGGCTGGTTCTAGGGAATCCTGCTCCTCCACAGGCTTGGCAAGGAGGAGGGCAGCCTGCTGAACACTGCTAGACCAGTGGTCTGATTCCCCAAGGGGTGCAGGGGTACCATGAGGCATCAGGAATCTTCGTCCATTTCTCGCGTGGACATAGGGGCCCTCTGGATTTAGACTGCAGGCATTGTGTTGGCCAGGAGCGGTTCAACCCAGGGTGGACACAAGGTCAGAATCGCATGTCTGCCTGCTCTGGACCGGTGGGCCACATACAAAATGGGCTGGACTCGCAAATCTGGTGCAGTTTTGGAGTCCTTCATGGCGTTTCTGGTGGGCAGGGCCCCTGTCCTCTGGAGTTCTTGGTCCTCTAGTGGGCAGGCAGTCCTCTGGGGGTTTGGAGAGGTCGCTGGTCCTGCAGGATGGGTCGCCTTTTTGTAGCAGAGCTTCTGTAGCTGCAGACAGGCAAGTAGGGCTTGGGCCAAGACAGTTGGGGTCTGGAGTCTTCTCTTCTGGGATTAGGGGAAGAGGGGTGTCAGCTTCAGTCCTCTTTCTTTGGCCTTGTCTTGCGGTCACCAGGAATCTGGTGAGCTAGGTTCAGGGGAGCCCTCAAATCCTGGCTCCCCTGGATCCTGGATTTGAGGGCTAGGATTCTCTAGTAAGACGGATATAAACACGTTCCCACATTGTGAAAAGATTAAAAACACACTGAAAAGGGTAAAGGTGCTGGGGAAGAGATGCCACCATAGGGAAAAATATCTTCCCCTGGGAAAAATAAAACGATAAAGTTAGGAGCGAACTTGCTCAGTATATGCCCATAAGCAGGCATACAAAAGTTTTTCCTTGTAAAAATGGAATGTATAAAAGTTACTTAAGATTATGCCTGGAAAATGTGACTGCCACAATTTTCAGGTGTACCTCTTGAAACGTTTCTGAATTATTGTAAATATCATATATCTGCACCCATGCGAGGTCATAGAACTGTGAATGCCTCCTCACTGCCCATCACCGATGCATATGGAGATTGCAGAACAATTTTCCAGGCTTGAAGTTTAGTACAATCAAATGAGAGTAGTGGTGGTTGGTCTAGGTGGGGGGTCAAGGTGCAGCAGCAGCGCACCTCTCCATTCTATATTTGCATCCTCATGCCGAGTGCCTTACGGTGCTCAGTATCTGCTCCTCTGTCCTTGTTCACTTCCTCCTTTACTAAGCCCTCATACACACTCGCCACCCATCACCCTAATCCTACTGCCTGGATCACGCTCGCCCCTATAACTCCCTCTCACTGTTCATGTCCTGGTGGAGACACTTTATCCACGTCCTGTGTGGATTGTACACCACCCCTGCAGTGAGAAACATTTCAATTAACACGGGTGTACGTATACTTATTCAGAACTTCTTCTCAGAGTTAGTGACAGTCTGCTGCCAATAGAAGAGATCCTTGTCATGATGGTACACCAGCTGTATGCAAGACAGAAAGAAAAGCCCGACGGGGTGGACCCTGAACATCCATGAAGCAGACACCTCACGTCGAAGGAGAAAAGGCCTGCAAATCAAGTAGACCTGGAAAGAACACACAAGAGCACCACAAATGCTACAGCCCCAAAACAGCCACACAGATTTAGGCCTGGAGATCTTGCCATGCACAGGACATGAAAGTAGTCACCCAGGAGTAAATAGCATGAGAGCAGAGATTGAGCTGGAGACTAAACAGAGCAAACTCTAAGGTGCCAAGGCCCAACATAATTCACGGAAGTATTGGCCTGGAGATATCCAACGGCATATAGTACTGCTCTCCACCAGAGAGGAATGAGAGCAAAGACAGACTTGGAGATTAAACAATGGCAGAGGTCAGCTGTCTCAGCAAGGCATCTACATTAAAAGTTCCTGTTACAAACTCCTAGGATCTCGCACACTAATACAACTTTGCCTTTAGGTTGAAGCCTTCAAGACAGCACAGCTGACTGGTTGCAAATACACTGGGGACATGCTAAAAGTTTTCATAAGTATGCAGTCCGCCCACTGTTTACCATTTACCATTTTATTTACCATTTATTTATTTAATTGTTATTAGCCTATCAGGCCTTAACAATAATCACACAATAGATATCAATCCCTCGAACTCAATAAAAATCACATTTAAATAAAAACATCTCAATAAAAGGAACTATGCTTGAATTTTTGATTTAACATGTGCCAAAATGTATCCAATTTACCATGCATTATCGTAAAACCTGATTTGACCATAATTTACATAAAAACTTAACTTATTCTAGAAAAACATTATGAATCTAATATTTAAAATGTCTTATTATGGGACGAGTCATTTGGGGCCTTGCATTGCCTTCCAGCCATTTAATAAAAGACCGAGGCCTAACCCAGTTTACATTACCCTGCACCGATTTCCCAAGCTAAATAGGTACGGGATTACATAGGCTATTGTGCCTGTGCCAACTGTAGGTGCATTGATAGACGTAATTTCCATGCTTCCAAGATATAAGTTGAGACCTTTGTCACAATGTATTTCTCATCTGAACGCATACATAGCGCTTCCGCCTCCTTGCACTTCCTAACTCCGAAAGTTCTGAAAAGTGGACGAAGGTACAATTTACGGAGTCTGAGCGTAAAGTGACATAGTAAAAGGAAATGGGAAAGTGTTTCCGGACCACCATGAAGACATGGACAACATTCTAAACTACCCGGAGGAGCGGATTGCCATCTGTTGACCACCGCTGTCACTGGTAGTGTGCCCATACGGAATTTAAAGTAGAGAGCCCTTTTTTCCTCCGGATAAATACTGTCTATGAATATTGCTGGTTTAAGCTCTTGGTTAAACAAAATATACCGCTTGAATAAAGGGCTAAATGACTCGCACATAATCTCTGTCTTTCGCTCCCAATATGCCTTTTTTATGACAGCAAGACTAGGCCTTCCGATTTTTTCAGGATGGAGCCAAAAGTCATCCTGGCCGATAGCAGCCAGGATAGTTGAAATATGTTTGAACCAGGGCAGTTTCCGATGGTTTTGCAGCTTCATGATATCCTTAAGTACGTCTCTGAATGGTTTGAGAGCCTCTTTTGTCCAAATACGGATCCAGTATCTTACTGGAGCCAGAGCGATGTAGTCCTCAACCTTTCTCATCTGTAGATCAATTCTTATTGCGTTCATTGGTGTAGCATTACCTAGACAAAGTAATTGGCGTAAAAATGTATTCTCGGTTACTTGTATTGATGGAATCTTTCTGAATCCCCAGATCTCTGCGCTGTAAAGTGCTGCGGCTCTTGCTTTTGTTTTGTATGCAAGCAGCGCGGAGCTCACGGAGTGATTGCCTGTAGCCTTTGCAAATCGGAGTACTGCTCCGGCTTGTTGGGCCAAGGAAATTCTGCTTTTGTAGATTTGTGGTTTCCATGTCTGTTTTTCATCTAATCTGCAGCCCAGGTAATCATAGGAGGCCACTCGGGCCAAAGGCTTATTATTTACCCTAAAAGTCGATTGCAACGTCTGTTTTTGGTTGAGAATCATAAACTTTGTTTTCCCCTCATTGATTACCATGCTCCTTGAGGTACAGAAAGATTTGAAGCCCCTAAGTAGACCATGCATTGCTATCTCTGTTCTTGCCAGTAATACGGCGTCATCAGCAAAGAGCAAGATAGGTATACTTTCATTGGCTAGTTTTGGCACGTCCAGATTTAATTCCTTCAAAACTTGACTTGCTTTATTTATATAACAATTGAATAAGGTTGGGGCCAAAACGCAGCCTTGTTTTACACCTCGCTCAATTGGAATTTTGGCCGTATAATCATTTCTCGTAGAATATCTGACCCTGGCAGTGTTTCCTGTATGCAATAGAATTAGCAGCCTTAAGATTTTTCCCTGTATGCCCATGTCCGACAATAGCTGCCATAATGTTTGGCGATTTACGCTGTCGAAGGCTGTTTGGAGATCCACAAAGACCAGGTATAATGGACTGTTTTTAAGGGTGGCGTATTTAGCACAGATCATGTTTAGCTTAAAAAGTTGGTCTGTTGTACTTTGGCCTCTCCTAAAACCAGCTTGGTGTGTTGATATTAAATCTCCGTCCTCTAGCCATTGGTCTAGACGCGACTGAATCAATTTGGCAAAAATCTTTCCAACACTATCAAGCAGCGAGATAGGTCTATAATTGCTCACCATGTCCCGAGGCCCTTTTTTGTGAATTGGAACGATTATTGATTCCTTCCAAGAAGGAGGGATTACCTCGTAATGCCAAACACTGTTGAATAGACGGGCTAGAGCAGGTAACCATAACGTTAGCTGGTTACGGTAAGCATCTGAAGGGATGCCATCTTGGCCTGCAGCCTTATGCGGCTTTTGAAGGAGGATAACTTGTTTAATCTCTTTTTCACTGAATTCCGGTATTAACTTCATTGCACGTGGAATGACGTGGGCTACTTGCGTGGAATTTGTGCTGGAAAATTCGTTAGAGACTAGTACATTCTGGGTTCCGTTTACCGATCTAAAAAGACAATTTGAAGATGCTGCGTGGGTCTTTTGAAGAGGAAATACTTTGCTTGATCTTTGATTTCTGCCTCCCAGCCCTTGAGTGGGGATGTTTGAGTTAATGGTCATCCCTGGTTCTGTCTTGGCCACTTCCTGATACAAGGCAGTAAAGTGCTTTACCCAAAGTTGAGGGTTAATATTCAGTTCTAGGTTTTTCGGGGGGCCTTCGCATCCCCACCTGACTATCTCCCAAAACTTTTTGGAGTTCCCTGCCGTTATTGCTTGCAGTAAAGTTTTCCAAAGTTTATGTGGAAATATCTTCCTTTTGTATCTTAATAATTTTTTGTACTGTTGCCTACATCCATGAAAATGTTGCTCGTTGGAATCATTCAAGTGCCGGTTCTTCAGTGCTTGTGATAAGGTCTTTTTTAGCTTTAAACACTCTTCATCGAACCAGCCCTCCATCATTTTAGGATTGATTTGAGGATGCTTGATCTTTTCCTTTTTTGTTTGCAGTAGCAAATTATTAAAGTTATGCAGGAGGGGTATAGCGTCATTATCTGATGGGTTTAAGAACGTGCTAAGTGATGACAACCAGGTTTGGCTGGGAACACTCATATAAGGTTCATCCTCATTTGACCTTAATATGTTTTTCCTGTTTGGTCTCATAGTTATTGTTAGGCTATTTCCGTTGAATGGAGACTCCGCCTTCCCTGGGCTCGTGTCCGGATGGACTATCTCCATTAGCAGTGGGTCGTGATCACTCTCGATTCTGTCCCTTATTTCCATATCGATGACGTAATGCCAGGCTTCGATGTTTATTGCCATATAGTCAATTATGCTTTGCCTTTTTCCAGTTCGAAAGGTAGATTTAAAGGTTTTATCTGACTTTGTTCTCCCATTTAATGTGCGAAGTCCTCCTTCTATTAATGCTTCAAAGATTAATTCTCCTTTCTTGGAGTCATTACAACGTTGGATAAGAGGCGTTGGGATATTCCAAGCATAATCTTCCTCTGCTACTTGTTCGTCCCAGAGGATAGAATGAGGTTTAGTGTTGAAGTCACCACATATCAATAAAAAGGTTTTACAAGGTTGGAGAGAGCGATTGTTCATGTGACCTGGTACTGGGTTCCTCCGATCCATGGTTCTTTTGTTTAGGATATGTTCTTTAAGGAGCCGCACCCCTGGCGTAACTTGAGCCCGGCTGATAGGTGGGAAGTACACATTTACTATTTCAAGTGACCATTCCTCGTATTTGACTGCGAGCGTCTGGATTCCCTTGCTTTGTACGGTGTGAGTTACTACGGAGTTCCTCAGTAATGAAGTTCTAATCCAAATACTCAGACCTCCCGAGGGTCTTCCTTTTTTTTGCTTAATTGCAGGTGAGTGGAAGGTGGCGAACCCATCTAGGTCAATAGCATGTGTAGACCAAGTTTCTTGGAAGCAGCTGATGTCTTGTTTTTTAATAAATTCAACCCAGTCTTTATCTTCCATTTTGTTTTTTAAACCTGCTATGTTCCAGCTTAGAATTTTTAATATGGGACTGGTTTTATTTTTTATGTTCGAGTTATCCATTTTTTGCTACGAGCTTTTAAATGATTGCTCTTTGCAATTCTGTAACTGTGGGGGATTGCCCCTACTGTTTCTAGGGGAATTAGCTACCAGGCAGAACCTCATGTTACTCAAGTTTATTCGTTCAGGGAGTTGTTGTTTGGAGCCGATTGCTCCCTGAAGTATCGAGCCGAAATTGCCTTTTGCCTCTTGCCTACGCATCATGTTTCGGTCTGTAGCTTTTTCAAGAAGTATTGTTGGATATAGTTCTTTTTGCGGAGTAGCAATGGATATTCCCCAGGTCTTCATCGTGTTTGAACATTTTAAGATCTGTTCTGCTATCCAAGGTGAGGCCCAGACTGTTTCTGTTAATTCCCCGTTCTCTAATTCTTTTTTTGGTATGAATCTTACTGAAAGGAGATCTTTAGTTGTTACATTCTGTAAGGCTGGCAGGGAGTTAACAAGACATAAGATGTTAGACCTGTTCAGGATGTCGTGACTTCCTCTTGAGGAGTACTCAGGCATAAACAAGATCGTGGCTCCGGGTTTTTAGTTGTTTCAGACCGGATCACAGTGTGCCCGCCACCTTCCTGCGACAGTCTACCTTGGAGTTGGGTGCTCTCATTTTGTCTGTCTTGAGTGGTAACTGCCCGACTAGTAGATATTCGATTTACCTGGCCTTTTTCCCTCCCCAGTTGCACTTCTTTGTTCCTTTGTTCTTCGTAGGGTTGCCTTTTTGGAGGCCAATTGTCCCTTTTTCCTTTGATTTCATTGGTTTCCAGGTCCAGTGCTGGGCGCGATGGTGCAGGCGAATCAGTGATCCACCCAGGCTGGTTGCTGAGATTATAATTTCCAGGGCTGCCCTGAGAACAATATTTTGCCTTTGTCCGGGGTGCGGGAACTGGGGCTGTTGTGTTGTCCACGCACATGGTTGTTCTTATACTTTGTCCGTTTCGTATATACTCTGGGGTCTCTGCCCTTCTATTTTCGCCTTTGCTATTATCTTGTTCTACCCCCTCACTAATGGGGTTCGGAGGCTGCTGGTATTTTCCGTAGTGGTCTTCTACTATGTTTGAGTAGTGTACCTGAACTAAATGTTCAGTTTTTGTAGCTGGGAGGTGCTTATCGATACAAATGCTGGGTTTGGATGTTCCTGGGCTCCATTTGGGTTGTTCGTTGGCTGGAGGATCATTTACCTCGTTTATCCCATGATTTGTTCCAGGGTCTTTTCCGGACCACCTTTCTTTGTCTAAGTCATGCCCAGATGCTTGGTGTCCCCTGGGGCCAGTGGGTATGCGGTTTATATGGGAATGGTGAGTGCAACTTTTGTCGCACAATAATCCGGGATTTTTATTTATAAAGTTAAACACTTTATCAGTAGGTTTCTCAAAGCTCTCCGACTTAATGCTTTTATCTTTATACTGATGTTGGGCACTCTCATCACCTGTGTTCCTGATTTCTCCTATTAGGCCTATCTGTTGTAACATATTTAAGGCCTTTCCTGCTGGTGCTTTTTTTTTTCCTCTAGCTTTCTTCCATGTGTTTTTCCATCTGCCTGTTAGTTGAGGCCTTTTGCCCGGTGGCCTTTTTTCTACTGTGTTTGGGACTTTGCTTCCAAATTCAGGACTTCCATTTGTTCTCTCCCTCTTAGGTGTCTGATTTTTTACATCTGGGTAGTTCTCTCGTCCTGGGCCGAAGTGACTTTCTATATTTTCTTTGTCTGCTGGCCCTTCAATTAAACTAGATTCTGTTTTTCCTAACTCGTGAATGCACCCCTGTGTGCTTTTAAGGTTATGTTTGCAGTCTTCGATTATGTCTTTGATTACTTTTGGGACTTCCAATAGTTTTTCCAGCAGTGGTCCACAAACTTGTCCATTTTATCGGCCACTGCTTGGTGCAACAGGTTTTCCCTAATTACGCCCTCTACTAGGGCCATCCTGTAATCTATAGACTGTATTGAGGATGTAAGTTGTTTGGTCAGTTCAAGTTGATCATCAAATTTTTGAGACTGGGCCATGATCGTTGTTGCGATTGAGCCCAGTGTTGCACATATAACTTTCATGATACTAAGAATTGGTTGGTCTAGTGAGAGGTCGTCTCCATTGCCACTTTGTTCGTTGGTTATCTGACCTTCTGGATTTTTACCTTCCTTTCCTCTGTGGCCTATGATTATACTACCTTCCAGGAAGTTTAGATCTTCTGATGTTATGCTGTTTAGTTGAGGGTCTGTGTTGCCAATAACGGAGTTGTCGAGTGAGGACAGCTCCAGACTGAAAGAACTACTGTTGAGTCTGCTCAGCATTAAATTAGTTTTAACAATTTGTCTTCCGCAGTGAAGCTGTGGCGCTGGGGTTTTATGGGTCTGTTTAGATGGTGAGCAGTCTGTTTCAGGACCCATTACATTTTGGAGTGCTGTGAATTCTGCTTGGGCACATTGTGGAGAGGATGTTAGTGAAAAATTCCCGGAGTTCAATAGTCCCGTTTGGGGGTCAGGATAAGGTGAATCGTTGCTTTTTCTTTGCTCTCCCGAAAAGTTGCTCCACTTTGGGGGGTTATTTAACTCCACTTCACCATCCCCAAGAGGATTACTCATTGGGCAGAATAATTGCGATAAACCAGCCGGTTGCTGTTGCTGCTGAAGTGGGCGAGTATCCTGGAGCCTGGTCGCTGGTAGCTCCAGTTCACCCCCCCCCCATGTTGTAGCCACCCACTTCCCCCGGTGGCTGTGATCGGAGGCCACTGGCTCTGGGACTTTGCGTTTGCGGCTGTTCTGAGTTCGAGTTCACTTGGTTGTAATAGTTAGTGATAGTGTTTGTTTTTGGTCTAGTTTTCCTTACTCCCGTAGATCCACCCGGGCCCGGGTGTGTCGGTGTATACTTATGTCCCCTGCACAGAGGACTTAGAAGGCCCCCCACAGTTCCGCCTACAGTTTCTCCTGCATTCGGTAGGGCACCCCCTGTATCGTCAGAGTCAGTATGGGCTGGCAAGCAAGGCAGTGTCACCACTTCTAATGTCCCGCCTGACTCTTCTCCTGGCTCGGAATCGCTTTTGTTGGCGGTAGACTCGAATTGGACACCCTCTGCTGTGTCCTCACCTAGGTTTGCGAATCCCCCCTGGGATTGCTGGATGGTTCTGGGGTCCTGGTCCTGGTCCTGATCCTGATCCTGGTTCTGGTCTAACCCTAGACTTTGTAGACTTGAGCTCCTGCTCTGGTCTTTGGGAATCCGCTAGGTGAGTGAACGCCTTATTGGCCTCCCTAGCCTTCTTTGTTTTTCCTCTTGTCCCAACCATCCTCCAGTTACCGTTCACTGCTCACTGCTCACTGCTCACCGTTCACCACTCACCACTCACCGCACCCCTCCCCTTGGCTCCTTGGTTCCTTACTGGGTTCCTTCCTTCCTTGCTTGGTCTTTAGAAGAGACCACCAATCAACAACGGCAAGTCCCAGTCCAAATCCAAATCCAAGGCCAAGGGCCGTCTAGGGCCAACTAGGGCTATGGCTAGAGCTGTTGCTGTGGCTGTGGCTGTGGCTGGGTAAGGCTGGGTGAGACGACGTGGCGCGGTTGAGTACCGATGCCGGAGCCGAGGGCAGGAGAGGGAGAGGGAGAGGGAGAGGGGTTCAATGGCCGGGATGGTGGACAGGGACCCCCCCCCTTCCCACGAAGTCTGCTTACCCGGTCTCTCCTGGTCAGTCCTGGTCTCACCCGGTCTGCTCTCCTGCTCAGCGTCTTTTTCCAGGAGGGGCTGTGGGAGGTCACAGGAGGTCCACAGGGGGACGGCCTTCCTTCTGGCTCCCTCTGACTAGTTTAATAATCTCCTTGGCTTCACCTAGTCCATGTGATGGCAGGGCAGGGCAGGGCAGCAACTCCAAGCTCCAAGCTCCTCTGGTACCCCTCTAGTGCTCCTCTCGTGCTCTGGGACTCCGGTACTCCTCTGGTGCTCCTTCTGGCTTACTGCCTTCTGGCTTACTGGCTTACTTAGTGTCCAGACCACGCCGTAGTCCGCACCGTGACGGCGCTGGTGAAAACAGGCAGCAGCACTGGTCGCACCCGCCTGCTCGCGGAAGCTGCTCCCCCCTGCCAGCAGCTTCTGCACCCCGGACCGTGCTCACTCGGCTTCTCGGCTTCCCGGCTGTTTTCTCCTGCTAACACGGGGAGCGCCTAACAGCCCCCAGACCGTGTGCGCTGGACGCCGGACGCCGCGCACCTTGCGCTCACACTTGCACTCGCGGTGAGCCAACCGCAACGCGAGCCACCCGGCACCAGAGCCGTACGCCTGAGCTCGTCTCTCGTCTCTCTCGTGTGCGCCCAGTGATCTGTAGCTTCCACTTCCAGGAGTCACCCACTGTTTACCATTCGCTTTGCATTCTGTTACATTTGCTTGCTGTCTATTTGCTGGTGTATGCGGTCTTAGGCTTTCCAGCATGTCTTTGTCCCTCTAGTGAAGCATAGCCTGTTATGTACTCTCTGAATGGTTCCTTGCATTCCTCCAAGAGTGCTTGCATTCTCGAAACGCTTTCTTTTTCAGGAGTCACTTCACAGTATATGTGTTTTCAGTTGTCTTTCTTGAAGTCTAATTCAGGAAGCAGTAAACATGCTGTATTTTTTGAAAGGGGTTTCCTGCCTCCTATATTTCTGCCTGACTAGTTCTATGTATCTTTGCCACTCCGATCCTCAATGTTCCATGTATGCGAGGAAAAATGTTCTGTTTACAACCTTGTTTATTTCAGTCCGTGCTCTTTACTAATAGCATAGGTTAAACAATTCTCTTCCTCAATTTCATGCTCCTGACTCAGGTACTGGAAATAGGGGAGTGGGGGTGATGACTCACACCCACAATAATCATGCTGGTTTGCATAAGTGAATGAGAAATCAACAGGCTCATCTTGCTAAATTAGCTGCGCATTCAAAGACATGGTCAAAGGTTAGGATCAGTCTTCTCAGGGAGATTGGTGTTTACTTTCTTTCTCCAACGACAAAGTTAGAAGATTTATAAGAATCTGGGGACAGGAAAGGCTGTAGGATGTTATTTTTTTCTAGCGCACAACAAAATTTATATGCCAGTAAAAGAAATGCACAAACATTTCAGAATATATAATTATAATGAAAGCACAAAAGAAGCACATTTTTGTAATTCTGAAGTGTGGTGGAAATCTGTGTCACTTAGTGTATCAATTTATTTTGATCAGATTAAAATATGAATCCGATCAAAATAAATTGATACACTAAGTGACACAGATTTCCACACATCATTTTTATGCTGTATAGTTTTTCAGTCACACTGTAAGTCTGTGCAAATGTAATGGCAATTTCAATTGAAAATGTGTTTTCTGTAAGAGCAATGTGCTACCACCCCAAGCATACTCCACTATGCACCCCCCCCCTCCGCTCACCAGGCCACAACACACTCTTGTATGTCACCGACATTCAGGCATACTGAACAGTAGCTGTGTTGGTGTCAACATTACCAAAACACATTGGCAAAGTGCACAGCTCTCACATAGGCAAGACATATGCCCACAGGCAAGACCTATTGCTTTGCCAATGCTTGAAATAATGTTTTCTTACCTTCAAGGTGCCAGGGTGTCAAACTACAATAAAATAATAAACCATCTGTCAACTGACATACTTTGAGGCCCTGTGCTATTTAGCTATTAGATGATCATCAAATGTAATCCACAAAATTAAATATTATATTTTTTTATTTTGCAACCATTATGTCAATTGTCACATGACATTAAATACAGTTATCGTTTATAATCAAAGAAATGCGTCCATTAAAGAAATAATCAATCCCCTTTTTCCCAATGCACTTCAGAGACATACCTGATGGGGGTCCGTCACTGACATGGCGCATTGACATGCACCACACGGCTTCAACCTGTCTTCCTCAAGGTCATCCTCGCACAGACTTGAAAAAGCTTCGACAAAAATGTTGAATGAAGATGCCAAAAAAGGAAGAGGGTAGCTTGAATCCAGACCTGCGCTTAACCGGTGCGGAAGGAAGAGAACAGATGATCGTGCGCCGCTGTGGTGTCTTTATAGGTGACCGTGATGTCACAGGCGGCGCCAACAACGCAGACCACGCCACACAGACCCGAATGACGCCACCCGATGGTGCATGCAGGGTACTGCTCAGCAAAAAATTCCAGATTCCAAGCGGACACCAGAAAATTCTAAACTAAAGAATCTGCAGCTAGAAGTCTCAATCAGATCGATTATTCATTACAGATCCAACTAAAGAGATACACATTGCTGTGCACACAATAATTGCATAAAATGATTCAAACAGAGCATAGGGCAGTGTATGCATATCTGGGGGTAGTATTATTTACTATGTAAGACAGATCCAAAGTCCAACATCTGTCTATAAAAGCAACACGCAAACCAATCGGCTCATGTGTGCCAGATGTAACTAGCATCTAAAATTGTCGATTACATTCTTGATTCTATATCAGGACGGGAGGCGAGGATTAGGCTTTACTTTCCATGCTTTATTGCTACAGCAGCCCTTCAAAGGTCAATATTTCAACTGTAAAAAATAAAAAAATAAAAAGAAAACGGTTGAACGAAGCAAACTTCATTTCCTAGCAGTAAACTGGGAATGCTCCACTGAACATCCAATCCTATGCCAGCATCTCTCCTCAACCTTCTGGCGACACTGCTTCTCCCTTTTCTTTGCTGCTTGGCATCCTTTCAGATAAGACTCTCCCACGCTAAAGATGTATTGTGTTTTTATGCTCTGCAGAGTACCTGAAGTCGTTTGTGTGTTTTTGCCTTTACAGCATGACAGTGGGAACGTTTACCACTCCTTGGTGGCTGCCCAATTTCTCAGATTACCCTTTGACAGACTTCTCTTAACAGAGGCTCCAGGTACATCGTTGTCTTCCGACTGCTAGAGGGCCGCGCTCAGCGGTACTGGATCCCTCTGGCGCCGAGCAGGTCTCCCCGTCAGATTCCCGCTGCTGGAGACTCGCTTAGACGCACTAGGGAGACAGAGGCACATCGGAAATAAATAGTCTAATATGCCTCTTTGTTAATGCCCCCCCCCCTCCCCACTCTGCCTCGAGTTGAACACCAGCCAGCAGGTAGGAACGCTGGTACTTGTTTTTCGGACCTACCCAGGTGGTTGTATAAGTTCCCACGTAAGCAAGGGACACAGTCCTTGGGCCTCATCTGCCGCTCAGCCCCATAAATTTACTGGGGTGATGCCCTTTCCTATCAGGGGCAATACTGTTGTGCGCTTTAAGCGACCCCTTGAAGTCTTTGGGGTTAATACCCTCACCCTTACAGTCCTCCGGTAACAGGCTGCGCACAGCCTTTAGGTATTCATGGAGGATTAGAGTCCGTTTTGGGGGTGGACCAGGGAGAATACATCGAGGAGCTAGAAAAAACTTACCTCGCAATTTACATACATATAGCTTCAGTAATTTCTGCCATGGGATGGACGCCTCTATGTGGAAGGCGTTTTCACAGGCCACTGCACCACTGAAGAGGAAAATGCTTCAGTTGGAAGCCAAGTACTCACAACCCTTCACTTTGGGGAAGGCAATCTCGTGCTTCTGGCCCTCTTACCTCCAGGGCTAACAGATACAACCCCTGACCCAAAAGGAAAACGAATGGATGACCCGGAGGTCAACTTAGATGCACTGGCCCAGCTTAAGAAGTCCTTTATGGCCTTCCATCCACATTTAGGCTGGGGTCCACTTACCCGGGCACCTCCAGAGACTCCTCACCCTGACCCTCCCATCCCCCATCTCCAGACCCCTCTGACAAGGGCTCTCTTATCACTGCTGATGCAGAGGACTCTCACAAGTCCAAGTCCTGGAGCCCGTCCCAGAAGCCCTCTACGTTGGTGCAGGACAGTCTAGCGGGCTCAGCTAAGGTCCCAGAAACTGATTAGCTTTACCTGGAGAACCTCATCCATCCACAGTCTGCGGAGTGGTCACCAGCCCAGAAGGTGGCGGCCTATGTGGCAAATCAGCTGCGGAAACCCCTGGACAAAGAAGTCCAGAACCACCTATGTGCAGAATGCCATCTCCCTATTCTACAGGGAAAGGTGGCTCTTACCCTCAAAGTAGATACCAGGATGGCCACCTTCCTGGCCAAGTTCATCCGGGATCCCAAAAAGGGGATGGACAGGTATGCTAGGATAAACATTTGGACATTATTGGCCCCCTGTCAGAGATCTTGGACCTGGCGGAGGATACCATAATGTCCGGATCCATATCTCCCCCTGAGGCGCCATCTGGATGGTCCCAGAGGTCTATTATATTTTTAGGCAACACGAACTGCGCCATCTCTACCGAGAAGCATAAACCCCTGCTTATCACAACAGACCCTAAACTGGGGGAGCTGGAATACATGTGCCACCCCCATGAAATTACACAAATCCTGGACACTAAAGAGCAGTAACGGTCTGTGAAATTCTTAGGCTGAAAATCTGTGCCATGTACTCTAATAACAACGGACTGAAAGACCGATTATAAGACAGCCTCACACTGTAACTTAACAAACAGCTTGCAAAATAGAAACAAAATCCTAACACAACAGTGCTTATCCACAGTACTAAAAAAATATATATATATATATATACATACACACACACACACACCAGTGATAGACGAAGTCGAAGTGAGACATATTGTGTAAGAACTACCAAACAGCCAAAAAATACACAGTTCACCTCATGCTTTAACCTGGATCCACGTTGTGTGAGAAATGCATATACCAATACCTTGTGAACTTGGTCTTAGGGGTCCTAAAGTGACCACCAAAAGAATATAACAAGCTTTAGGGGTTGAGAACAAATCGAATAGAACTAGGCTTTCAAGCCATCATCAGATAACTAAAGAATGAAACTGAATCCACTGCTCCACAAATCAGTATGTGGACATTCACAAGCTTCTCCCAACCAATTTCCACCCTATAAATAATCACAGATTTACTCCATGAAATCACCGGAGTAAATCCTTTTTCAGAGTTGGAAGGAGAATGGAACGCCTCCAAACTTCTGCCGGGGGAGGTGGGGCATACGTAAAGGAGATTCTCAACAGGGGAAAGTATTTTGAGCGTGCATAAGACACTAGGGAAGATGATAACTCTTCTATCTCCACAAGCACTGCAGATATATGCGTATATTCAATGAGCCTCCTTGGGAAAACTGGCAACAAACGATTAGATTTTCCAAACGTGTGTATTTTACTGTGAAAACACTGTAGCAATTCAGGCTGACTAACAGCATGTTGCACTGCTTTACAGCACTCAATCTAAGTATCTCTTTGCATTAATGAACCATTTATACAATGTGTAATATTTTGCAGTTGTAATGAAATGGGCAGGCACAAAGCTGGAATCCAAAAGAAGTTTAATCTGTATAGTAGATGCTGGTACAATGCAGAGAGCCAGGACAGCGTCCAGCTCCTATCTCTCCTTCTACCTTCCCTGACATTCCAAACCACGTCACCCCGAAACTTTAAACAGAACCCACTGACATGTAAAACGGAATGTGCTTACATACTAACAACATGCACAATCAACTCGTTTCCCTTTTTTATGGGGGCAAGATACTATTCTCAATCAAACCAAAAAAACAAAAAAAATCTAGTCCTGAAAATATAGCTAAGGTTAAACATGTTAAACCTACTTAATAACAGAACAATATAAGTTATAAAATAAGCGATAGAAAGACAGTGAAAAAGTCCATCTACACATACCTACATTGGACACCCTTTCCAGCACAAAATATTCAAATCTTTTTCATTTTGATTCCATTTACTATCCTTTTAATCCTTCTCCCCTCGTTGCGTCTGAAGCCGACTAGTCTCTCTTGGACCTCATGCTTGTTCCATTTTCCACTCTTCCCATGTTTTGAGGATTAACACTTGTCTTGCCACACAACTAGGTGCCCTCCTCACCAGGTTTAACACTCACTCACATTACGTGTCTCCATTAACCAGCACATACTATTCTTGTTCCTTTATTCCTCACTACCACACTTTTCTTTTCCATTTCCTTCCTCCTTAACCTCTATACATTGAAAGTCTGCTCGCGTTCCAAGCTCTTCCATCTCTCAACAAGGCAGAATTACAAAATAATTTCTTGGCCCTCAAAAGTCCAGAAAATGTACTTTCCCCCTCCCCTATCATGATACTTTTTTTTTTTTTTTACCTTAACCATGTCACCAACAAACATACAAACTGGTTGACATCCATGTTTGACATTATAGGCTTTTTTTTAATGCATCTTATGCTAATGCAAGTCTCTTTTTAACAGCAGAAGGGGACCAATTCACTTTTCTGGATTGCGACATCCAAGCCCAAGTTGTCTCTTGAGAATGACACTCTTCCTTGCATCAAATCAAAAGGGCAATGCCCTCCCGAATCACACAGGGTGATTATATATGCCCAAAGTGTCCACAACGTTTCTTTTTTTACCCATTTAGACCACAGATGATGTCTAACTGTACAGTGCCTTTGATCACCCTATTAAAGCGCTCCCCTGCACCACTATGAGCAGGGTGATAAACATATGTAGTTTTATGCACAATGCCATTCCAGTCTCAAAAGGTTTTCAATACCTCAGGAGTAAACTGAGGACCATTATCACTGACAATTTTAGGTAAGCACTCCTTCAAAATATGTCATCCAGGAATTTCACAACTGCAATGGTATCAGCTTTTGGAACAAAATCAACTTCAGCCCATTTGGAAAAGTGGGCAAAAACCACTACAGTGTATTTCAGCTCACCCTTCTCATGAATAGGTCCTGCTACATCAATGCCAATCCATTCCCATGGCATGTTGGGACTAATTATGGGACACAATGGTGGCTTCAAAGTTACTTGCGTATTGTCTGAATTATTACAACACATTTCTCTCGCCTTCCTTTCTACTGCTAAATCCATTCCAGGCCACCAGTACAAAAACGTCATCCTTCCTTTTGCCTTAACAATACCTAAATGACCCTCATGGCAAATATCTAAAATCTTACTTCTTATTCCCTTGGGAGGAAATACTTTACCATTCCTCATGGCCTTCCCTTCAGCTTTAGAAATTTCATTTCGGACTTCACCAAAAAATTTTAGATCTTTAAGTGTTTTATCTGGCCATCCTTGATTCTTAATCTTACTTCCTTCAACAAAAAATCTGCTTCTTGAGCTTTCACCCATTCCTTACTAAAAATAAGCTTATCATCCACGCCAGCCACACAATTCTTCACAACATTCCATGGGTGCGTGTTCCAAAGGTAATGGCATACTGCTTAAAAAATCTGCAATCCTGTTATTTACTTCAGGTACATACTGCAATCTCATAGTTATAGTCCATCAATTTTATTGACATGCAAGCTGAACAGAAGAAGTGTTGTATAAACCCTTCTATGCAAAGATTTTCGTGAGGGTTTACGTTCACTTCTCAGTGTAACCGGTGATCCTCAAACAAACAGCCTAAAGTATTCTAGTCCCCAAACACACAAGTGCTTCTGGTTCTATCATGGCATATTTCTCTTGTATTTGAGTTAAACAGCATGACGCAAAAGTAACATTTTCCTTCCCAGATTTATCATTAAGTTGTGTACGCACTGCTCCTGTGCTATTCCCACGTGCATCTTTAGTGATGATGCTCCTAAGTTTTGGGTCAAATTCCCTTAATGGAGGAGCTTGACAAATGCTCCTTCTAATATCCTGGAAGGCATTCCGACATTCACTTGCCCATTCAAAATTATTTTTGTTCTTTAGAAGTTGGCTAATGTGAAGTCCTTCACAAATTTGTAGTAAAAATGCTCTCACGTCATCCTTACTCTTTGGGGCGGGATCATTCACAATAGCACTTAACAATTCAGGTTTGGCTGTATTCCTTCTCTGTTTACCATGTGGCCTAAATATGTTACTTCCCTCTTACAAAACTTAAATTTCTTAAATTCAACAGTAAGGCCCTTATCATTTAAAATGTTCAAAACTTGATCCAGTTTCTGATCAAGATCACATTTAGTTTTTCCCATAAAAGGTATGTGGTCTTAAAAGAAAAGGACATTCTTCCTACCCTTAAATAGTTCATACATTAACCTTTGGAACATCGCTGCTGCAGAGTCAAGTCCAAAAGGTACTCTGACAAATTGGAAGCACCCAAATGGTGTTATAAAAGCCACAAATCTCCTGCTAGAAGCAGGGATGTAGGATTCCTATTGCCCGATGCCCCGGACATATTGTTTAGGGTCAAGGGCAAAAAGTTTTTATGTTTATTTTGTCCTTGGGACAAGTAGGCTCAACCACCTTGCAGCACAAACCCTTTGGCTCCCAGTTTACAGAGGATGGAACGGTCTGTAGGTGCGGTAATGTGTGTGTTTCCACATGTTAATGCTGTTCGAACTTTATTTATGGTTCATTAATGAAAAGCCTTCATTATTAGGGTGAACGCTGTAAATAAAGTTCTTAAAGTCACACTGCACTACTGACAGTGGTTTCAGTTTAAAAAAAAAAAAAAGAAGAAGTGTATACATATGTTTGAAAAGTTTAACAAAATTAGGCTAAGTATAACGCTCTCAGAATGCTTTCTGATTAGATGCAAACGCTTGCAGAAGCTTGTAAACAAGTGATGATCCATTGCTTTCAAAATAAAATGTTTAGAAAAAAATGCAAGTTGGAAAAAAAACCGCTTCGTTACTATGAAATTTTAAGTGCTGTTTCTTTGAAGCGTCATTTAGTAAAACATGATGATGCAAGCTAGTGTTTCCAAAAAATATTCCTAATGGAAAATCAGTGTAGCCATTTTAAACAAGATTATGGGAAGCATTAAAACAAACAAGCACTGGCAACGCCAACTGCTCCAACATTTTTTTATGAGTCTTATGGTTTCGTCAATGAGTGTCTTGACGTGGATTTTGTAACACTATTGTTGTGGGAGCTGCCAGGCCCTCAGCATTGTAACAAAAAAACAAAAGAAAATTATATTTTTTGGTCTCAAAAAGCACATATTGCCACCAGTGGCATTACAAAGGCCCCATAGCCCCCCCGGCCATTGAGGGGTGCCCTCAGCACAGTACCTGCCCTGAGTAAGTCTGGAAGGGGGCGGCCTCCATGTTATTTGCAGGGGACCCCCCTCCAGTTTCATTACGCCACTAAATGCCACAGTAGTTCCTGGTGTAGGAAGCTGGCCTGGTGTGTG
This sequence comes from Pleurodeles waltl, assembly GCF_031143425.1. Classification (NCBI taxonomy): domain Eukaryota; kingdom Metazoa; phylum Chordata; class Amphibia; order Caudata; family Salamandridae; genus Pleurodeles; species Pleurodeles waltl. Next base: position 1,028,645,604 of record NC_090449.1, on the reverse strand, counting down.
GTGAGTACCTATGGTATTATCAGCTTATACCAGGTCCAGGTATCCCCTTGTTAGTGGAGTGTAGGCAGTGTCTAGAAGTCAGGCTCTCTAGAGGCAGCTGTGGATGAGTAGCCAAGGTTTATCTAGGAGACATGCAAAGCTCATGCAATACCACTTTGGTCACACACCACTTACACACATGAAAGAACCACACAGTAACAAAATTAAACGTACTTTATTTTAGTGACAAATACTAAATTACTAAATAGGCAACCATCCAATAGGAGGTAAGTAACACACTATATATGTACACTAACAATCAGGAATAGGCATAAAATGCAATAGAAAACAGTGAAAAGCAATAGGCAATACTGAAAGCCTGGCGGAGACCAAACTATATACTAAGAAAGTGGAATGCGAAGGTCGGGTCCCCACCCAAGGAAGTGGAACCAGTAGAGGGGAGATGGAGATACTAGGAAACCCCAAAGGTAAGTATTAGAGTGCCTTTCAGCGACCAGGAAGAAAGAGGTAAGTTACTGGTTCTACCCAAACCAATCCACAGGACTTCAGAGAAGGATACTGCAAGACCCAGACAAGACTGCAAGAAACCAAAAGGTGGATCCTGGAAGAGGAAGACCTGGAAAAGAAGGAGACCAAGTCCAGTTGGAGTGTGATGGTGGCAGGAGCCACTACCCACCCAGTCTGTAGATGCAGGAGTTGGTTGACGGTCAGACAAAGATGGTCAGTAATGCAGCACTGGAACAGATTTAAAGTTCCTGGGTGATGCAGTTGACGTCCCATGCAGGACAAAGGATTGCAGTCAGTCTGTGGTGTGGCGACACCACCAACAAGCCTTGGCAAAGACAAATGTCACGGTTGGAGGAAAAGTTGAGATGCTGGGGACCAGGAAGGTCCAAGGGGGGACTCCACCCATGGGACGAGTCCCAGGCAAATCTCAGCAGTTCAGAGAGTCCAAAGAAGAAGAGGCATCTTCTTCAGAAGACCCACAGGCAAAGAGCCCAGGAGACGCAGAGAGGCCACGCAACACACCAAAGGAGAGGTCCCACGTTGCAGGAGAAGCACACAGAGGGCTGTGTACCGCAGGGAAGAGTGCTGGGGAAGGGCGCTACCCAGATCCTGAAGATCCCTTGAGGGAGATGCCAACAAGCCTTAGCAGCTTCAGGAGAAGTGGTGCACAGGAGAAGTGGTGCACAGTGGTACCGTCCTGCATGGGAAGGCAAGGGCTTACCTTCACCAACGTTGGACAGCTGGCAGAGAGGACCACGACCTGTAATGCAGGATCCACGCAGCTCAGGATGAGAGGAGATCTAGGCAGCCGGTCATCGTAGTTGGTGCCTGCAGATGCAGGAAGTGCTTACTTCATTCCAAGGGAGATTTCTTATTGCTTCCTGTGCAGACTGAAGACTTGCCACCATCAGAGGATGCACACAGTCGGGGAAACGTTGCAGTTGCTAGAAGGAGCCAGAGAAAATGTTGTAGGACAAAGTTGTTGCAGTTGCTACAGATCGTAGGTTCCTATAGAGTCCAGTTGCAGCTCCAGTGGCCAGAAGTCAAAGTAAACAGTGCAGAGGAGTCCTGCTAGAGTCTTGCCCATCAAATCTGAGGACCCACCTAAGAGGGAGACCCTAAATAGTCCTGGAAGGTGGATTGGTCACGTAGCCAGGTGACCACCTATCAGGACGGCGCTCTGACAATACCTGCCTTACCCGAACACTCAGATGCTCCCAGAGCCCTCTGCCCACCTTGGATTCAAGATGGCAGAATCAAGGGACCCTTTGGAAGAGCTCTGGCCATCATCACTGTGGTGGTGATGGACAGGGGAGTGGTCACTCCCCTTTCCATTTCCAAGTTTCGCGTCAGAGCAGGGACTGGAGGACGAGGTCCCTGAAGCGGTGTAGACTGGTTTATGCAAGGATGGCACAAATGTGCCCTTCAAAACATACCAGTGGCTTGGGGATGCTACCCCTTCTAAGCCATGTAATGCCTATTTCCAAAGGGAGATGGTGTTGCCTCCCTCTCCCAAAAGGAAATCCTTTGTTCTGCCTTCCTGGTCTTGAGCTGTTCAAGTATCAGGAGGGCAGAAACCATTCTGAGGGGTGGCAGCAGCTTGGGCTGCCTGGAAACCCCCAGAAGACTTGTAGGAGCAATGCTGGGGGTCCTCCAAGGAGTCCCCAGAGTGCATGGAATCATACTTCAAATACTGGCAACAGTATTGGGGTATGATTCTGAAATGTTTGATACCAATCATACCCCGATTCGGAGTTACCATTATGTAGTTTGACATAGGCAGTGACCTATGTCCGTTACACAAGTAAAATGGTGTCCCTGCACTCACGAAGTTAATGAAAATGGAGCTGGCGTTCGTGGGGGCATCTCTGCTCATGCAGGGGTTCCCTCACACACAGGTGCCTGCACCCTGGCCTCTGGCCTAGGAGGGCCTACCTTTGGGGTGGCTTACAGTGACTTGGTGCAGTGACCTGTAGTGAAAAGGGGGCATGCACGCTTTCAAGCAGGCTGCAATGGCAGGCCTGCAGGTACCCTTTGCATGGGCTCCCCATGGGTGGCATAATACATGCTACCGGCCATGGGGGACTCCTGGTGTCCCAATTCCCTAGGTACCATACACTAGGTACTTATATGGGGGCACCAGTATGCCAAATGTGGGATGTTTGTGGTCCAAGCAACCAAGTTTAAAGGGAGAGAGCACAGTCACTGGGGTCAAGGTTAGCAGGATCCCAGTGAACACAGCCAAGACATACTGACAACAGGCAAAATGTGAGGGTAACCATGTTAAGAAGAGGCTGCATTCCTACACCTGGTACTGAACAAAACTACTTTGTATGCCAATATGCTCTTGGTGGACGAGCAGAGTGTGATCACTCGCAGTGAAGCCAGTCGACAGACAGAAGTTTAATAAAAACAAAGTGTCTTCGTTAGCACCAGACCTAATTAGGGACCCAATTCTTAAAGAAAGTAACAAAACTGCACCCATGGTATGTCTTTGAATTCACATGAACTTACAGAATTAGGCCAGGAAATCGAACTCCTAGAAAATATTTGTGAACTATATTTTAGCACAAGCAAATATGCATGTGTAGATTTGCTCATGTGAAAATCTATTGAGCGTTTACAAGTTCACTTTCATTCCAACCACTTTTTCCCCAACCCTGAAGCGCTTCTACTTCTGCCACTGTCAGGAGTACATTTCCAACCTTTCTCATTATAGGGAAATATTAAAGAGCTGGTGAAAATCATTAAAAACATGCAAGTTAACACGTTTGCAGACTCAAAGGCATTCCAGCCCTGGAACTATTGCTTACTGCTTCCTCCAGCCCCAGTGTGTAGATTTGTGGAAATTGCTATAGTAGGGATTGAAGTTGCAAGTATTCAAGCCCTACCAGCACCTTGAGATCCTCACAGGTGAGTAGCGCGCTCTATAAATGTTTTGATTGATTGATAGTAGCCCTGGCATATTCAGAGAGGCTATTGTCAGAGCTCTTACATATTGAAATTGCTGCCATAATTTGTCGTCGCACTACATGGCACCAAAGGGACAAATAGATTGTTTTTTATATGACAAGTAGATTTAAGATGGAACCTGGCCCATGGACAACTAGATATTTTATTAAATTCCACACCCCTGTAGAAGAGTGCAAAGTGACCTAGTGTAAAGCAGAGGCAAGGTCAAATGTAGTGAATCATTCAGTATCCTTAACTGATGACAATTAGTTGATTTTTAAAAAGAGGAAACGGATCCATTAATATGTTTCTATTTACATCTCTTAAGTCTACGCATAACTGGATTTTTCTGTTGATATGTCGAGCCACCACAAGTGGAGCAATCCAATCGTAGGACTCTATTGGTTCAATGACCTTGGCTGTCATTTCTGCAATTCCCTTAAAACTTCATTCCTGGTCATGAATATCTGCCTAGCCTTATGAACGCATGTCACATCATCTTCTTTAAGAACTATTTTATGTTAGGATCCTTATAACATCTCAATTATCCCTGAGAATACCTCTGTGAACCTTTCCACTAGCGTTTCCTCTTGCTTATCTCAAAGTAGCTACAAGGGTTCCAGACTACTAGGATCTAGTATTATACCTAGCTTACCCTGATCTCTCCAAATTAATACAGATGGACCTTTGTTGGATGCGTACAATTTGCACTCAGCTTGTCTCCCTAAAAATCAAAAAATAATTTCCTGAATTATAGAATGTCGAATGTCTCACTGGTGAAGCTTCTGAGCGAAACATTCAGAACATACAAGTGTTCACTGATTCTCTTAAATTTTGACTTCCCATATCTTTTTTTTTTTATTATGGTGTAAGGGGAGCCGGCAACAATGGACATTTTAACTCCAAGAGTTATATCACAAGGGTTTCTTCCTCAATCTTCCATGTGAGGTACTATCACTCAAGTTGGTATCACACCCTCTAACATTTAAATGATCATTATCCTCTACGTTTAGGGCACACATGCTCATATCTCAAAAGGATGCATGTTCAGCTGTAGCAGCACATTATTCCACTTTCCCTTAACTACTATGTAACATTGTAAATTGAGCTCCTGGATTTGTGCAACAGGAGGATGGAGCCTACTTGCCCTGCGAACAAAATGGAAATGAAGAAGTTGTCTTTGACCCAAAACAACATGTCCTAGGTGTCAGTATATATACAATTTATATAAACCTAACAGAAACCATTTTCACTTTATCTTAAAGTGCTCCCATAAAGGGTCTCTCAAATCGGTGACCACAAGACAACAATGATCCATCCCCTTTGCTAAGCAGAAGCTTTTTCATACAGAGTCGATAAACATGTAGCGGACAAAGGGAATCTATCTCACCAATCAAACTACATAGGGACAGCAACAACTTCAACTGCTTTAAGCACTTTTCATCTACTATCGCAGAGAGAATCTCCAAAACCATCAAGTGGACTCACTTCACCAGGTGATCTACTCTTGGAATTCACACCCATCCTGGTACTATCCAGTGCACAGTTTCAGAACTCTGCATCAGCCAAAACTTTGCTCCATTAAGGTGGTGTTCCAGCAGACCGTTCTATATGTCCCTCAAATCAGGGGCCTGTTATCAATCTTTCACCCTCCTGGAGAAGACCGCAAGACTGTAGAACGCTTTTTACTTTATTCATGCTTCAGTTTGCCTATATAAAATATATTTTATTGTGTGCTCGGCGTGCTTTAAGGTTTAAGTTATCTACTGCAATAAAAAACTAATGTTTGTTATTTCACTTACAAGTTTCTACAATATAATTATAGGTTGATAACGTATTTTTAGTTCATAAGTGATAAATCAGTGAAGTGTTACACTTTAAGAAAGGTGCAATGTTTGTGCATGAGTATTCACACACTTGTGTTCCAACATAGATCTCAACTTTAAACAATGCTGAAAAGTATTATATAAAGTCTCCGCTCATGCCTCTCGGAGAGAGACTAGCTTCAGACATTCTAGAAGGAGCTTCCACAGCAAAATTATCTGCATAAAGGTCACAAAAGGGACCTGCTACTAGTTTATTTCTAGCTAGAACAGTGACAAAATAAAAATGCCAAAGGGCAAGCAGCAGGCTGGTGTTTTAAAAAAAAGAATAATGAAACAAATAAAAAGAAAAAAGAAACACAACGTCTGCCTGTGCATCATTTTGGAGACTCCTCATTTGGGCAAGATTCTAGTGTTAATTCAGACATTAACTAGAATAAGAAAGGATGGGAACTTAGTAAACTGACTCAACCTCAGATTTCATCAAAGACTGGACGGCATCCATGATTCTAAAATATGTCCCTGTACTTGGTACAACAGCTCCCTCACCTGTAACCACTGCATCTTCATCTATGTGGGTTGATAGATGAAGTCATAAAACCACGATCTAGATTTCACGAGCTACTAGTTGTAACTGTACACACAATTCTATGGTAAAACTGATTACTGTATCTCAATAACAAACGTATTTACTCGGAAAAATGAACTGAGTCGGGTGACCAGTTCGGCTCTTACAAAAACGAGGTTTTCAAAAGTTTGCTCTTTATGTTTAAATATCATTTTGTACAGTATTCCAGCACACTCCTGTGCCCAAATTCGATTCCAACCTTAAAGTGTGGTTTGTTCTGCTGTGGCTTTACAAGAAAATGCCTCCGTTTATCACGCGTCAAAATAAAAGTCCAGGTTGAGGCCAGAGGGATGCTGGTGGCCAAGAGAGACCTTGCCCACCATTGGGGAAAGGGTATATCCCCTCCTATGAGGGTGGCGCGGACTACTGCGTTGACTGCAAAGAAACATTGTACAAGGCCTGGATCTGTCTAAAAACAGCATACAAAGATATGGGACCCTTGGTAGCGTCACTTTAAAGGAGTGCTACCCGAAGTATGACAACGAGGGCAATTCTAGTGCGTACAGTAATGTAAATGCTGGGTGACATTTTGAATGTCATCAATTTGGGACTGCGTAAGCCAACACTGGACAACGTGTTAGAAAATGCGGACGGAGAGCAAGATGGCGGCCGCGTAACGCTGCCGCGAAGCGTCTGCTCCGACCAAGGAAACCTCCCAGTGTTGCGGCAGTTCTCCCGCGGGTCGGAGCTTCCTTCGGCAGTCGCGCTTAGAGGAAAACAATGTAGCGGCATTTTAGCAACATTGTGCCGACTCGCGTTGCTCCACCTGCCCCCTCTTTTCTTGGGGATGACTGTCCCAGGACTCTCAGGAGGGGCGGCACAGGGGAAATATTGCGGGTGACATTGCTTTTTGAAGGACTGCTTCTCATGTGAGGATTGTTCAAGGCTACTTGGCTCTTGGTTTCTGCGGGGCCTTTTTTTTTTTTTTTTTGGAAGAAGTAAAACTACGTGGATTTGCTGACGGAGGCCAAAAGGATTGCAAAGCGTTTTCCCGGGATGCGGTCTGGACTGCTCCTGCTCCTACCTGAAGACAACTACAGGTCTGTGCTCACGGGTCCCAATTGGGGGCAATTTTCGACGTGGACTCAAAAAACGGTCAGAGTTTCTTTATTGTATTACAAGTATTTGACACTGGGCGTATATTATAATAACGCGTTTTGCATTAAAAAGCAAAAAAAAAAGGTAAAAATGCCACCTAAGGGAGTGAAAAATGTGACTCTGTCTGGACGAGGCAAGCCGGTAAGAGTAAGCCTGTCGGCACGGCAGGGGGGGGGTACGGATATAAAACAAGGCTTAGGTGAGAAGGTTGTCTCCAAAAACAAGAGTGCTTCACTGGACAGGTATTTTGAGAAAGGGAAGGACATACGGGTGGGGAGCGTAGATACCCCCCCCGCCGCTGTGGAGGAGGCTGATCCTCTAGTAAACGAAGAGATGACGGCTATAGATGTGCCCCCCCCGCATGAAGGTGGGCAGAGTGATGCTGAAGATGTGGCAACTTTACAAAAACAAGCTACCGGGAGTCAGATGGAGCAGAGGGAGCAGAGGGAGGGCGCACAAGGCGCTAGGTCATTATTACAGGTGGAGCGGAGGCCAGTGGAATTACGCGATAATGAGACAATACAAGGAGACAAGTTTTTTTCACTATCAGATCATTCAAGTTGGTCAAGCAACGAGCAGCTGGATTTGGAGGCGGATAAAACTTCTTCTGAATTCGAATCTGAGGTGTCCTCTTTGGCACTGGGAAGGGAATTACAGGAGAGTGGCAGGAGCGCCACTGTCAGGAAAAAACAGAGGAAGAGAAGTGAGCAAGTAGGACCTAATAAGCACTCCACTAACCCATTGGACACTAAGGGTCTTTAGGGGCTTCAGTGGGAGTATTCCAAGGATGATTTAACTCTATTTGATAATGGTGAAAAACAGCCTAATCCTGTGTCACTGGAAACCATATATCAAAGCATTATGGAACATCGAGAGGAATCTAAATTAGAGAGCCGTAGGACTCAAATGGCTTGCCGCAAGATGCAAATCCAAATTCGTCGAGTAGCTAAGACATGTTCAGAGTTTACTACACGGATGGAAGAAGCAGAGACCCGGATCTCGCGTCTGGAGGATGAGGCTGGAGCTCGCCAGTCATCTCGAGAAATGATGGAGAAACAACTTGAGGACACTCAGTGGAAATTGACAGATTTAGAGGACAGAATGAGGAGGAATAATCTGCGCGTCCTGGGTGTACCAGAAGGACTTGAAGGATCAGATATACATAGCTTTATGGTCGCACTTCTTAAGGAAGCTTTTCCGGACTTACACCAGTGGGACTGGGACAAAGAGGTTCAAAGAGCCCATCGATTTCCTTTTAGTAAAATAGGACCAAACTCAGAAGGAGGAAGTGGTAGACCTAGAGCAATATTAATCTCTTTGCTTAATTATCAGGCAAGGCAGGCTATATTCGACCGAGCTCGACCCAATGCTAGAAGTAAGGCTAAGGGATGTGAGTTTTTTGTGAGACCAGACTATTGCCATATTACTGTTGAAAAAAGGTGGAGGCTCCGGCAGTTAATTCAGCCACTTCAAAGTAAGGGGGCACAGGTTTTTTTATTAAATCCGGCTAAACTGAAAGTAGTAATGGATAATAGGACTTACTTCTTCACGACAGAGGAGAAAGCAAGGGCTTTTTTGGGTGGACTTAACGGTCCGGTTCCCTAAAATAGATTTTCTGGATTGGGACATAGGGGTGGGGGTAAAGTAGAGAGGGTTAGGAGTTAAGCCCTGAGAAGTCGAGCCGGGGGTAAGATATTGTTTTGGCTGAAACAGGGTTAGATAGAGAGAGATAAAGACAAAGAAAGGGAGAAAAGGTAAAAGAAAAAAAAGAAAAAGAAAATCATGCACTGGGTAGGGACGGTCGGAGCGGAAGCTTTACCATCATTAGGGACAGTGAGATCCCATACTCTCCATAAATTGGGTGTAAGGGTAGGGGTAAGGGGTGTAGGGGGGTGGGGGGGGGTTGGTAGCAGGGTTGGGGTATAAGGGGTGGGAGGATGGGAGAGGGGGGAGAGGGGGGAGAGGGGTGGTGGGGAGTGGGGGGGGCACTAATATAGGTAGAAATGTTCAGAACAATTTAATGAAGACATATCAAAAGAAGAGGATGTATAGGATTCAATATCAACAAGTTGGTTTCTTTAAGGGAGAAAGTATTGACGTGAGTTTGGTACATCAAACTGAGTGATATGGCAAATAGATTAAGGATTTGTACACTGAATATTTGCGGTCTAAATAGCCCCCAGAAAAGGAAAAGAGTGGCAGCTGGTCTTAAACTAATTAAATCAGATTTATATTGCTTGCAGGAAACACACATTGCATGGAGTAAGCGAGAGCTCATACGAGAGCTTGGGTTGACGCCTCTTGTTTGTACCAGACAGGAGGTTTCGACACGTGGGGTGACGATACTTGCCAGAAATAACAATGTACAAGTTTGTAGATCTCGAGCAAGTAACGATGGGCGGTGGGCTCTCTTAGAATTATCCGTGAATACATTTACATTTACCCTCTGCACTATATATGGATCAGTTTTGGACGAGGCTGAGCCTCTGGATACGTTGAATATGGAACTAGTTGGATGGCCCTTACCAATAATTATTTGTGGCGACTTAAATATTCATTTAGAGGTAGGTAGCAGGAGCATGGACACCCAGAGTTTATATCAGGGACGAAAGCCTAAAGTATGGAAAGCTCTAAGGAGGTTAGTAAGAGAACATGGGTTGAGAGATGTCTGGGAAAATATTAAAACTGTAGATCCAGGGTATACCTATTACTCGTTCCCACATGCTAAATTGGTAAGGTTGGATTATTTTTTCGTATCACAAAACTTAATCCATGGGGCTGAAATAGAATGCAAACCCAGATTCTTATCAAATCATAATCCATTAATATTGTCCATAACAATTAAGGGACCATCTAATTCGCGTCGTGTATGGACATTTGATAGGAAATTGTTGGTTGACCCAGGATATATATCCCATATGAAAGAGTGGATTCACCACTTTTTTGATATCAATAGGAATACGGCAGATCCGGGGATGGTATGGGATTCATTTAAAGCTGCAGCGAGAGGTGAAACTCTTAGTTATAGTTTGGGAATACAGAAAATTAGGGGGAAGGAAATTGTAGAACTTCAAGAAAGATTAATAACAAAAGAGAGGGAATTAGCTAGTAAAATTACTAGTAGAGAAGACATTACTCTCACTCAGACCCAAATGGTGATTCTTAAGGCTAAAATAAATGCTTACTTGAATAAAACAGTGGCAGCCGTCTATCAAAGTCACCGATTGGAGTGTTATGAATATGGTGAATCCACAGGAAAAGTCTTAGCTAGACGGGTCAGACAAAAGGCAGTTAAACAGAATGTTTTGAATATAATTGATGGTAATGGGCGGAAACATACAGAGTTAGAAGGAATTCTAGAGGTTTTTAAGGGTTACTATCAGGAGCTGTATAGTGAAGATATTGAGGGTCATTCTGACCCTGGCGGCCGGTGGCCGCCAGGGCCACCGACCACGGGAGCACCGCCAACAGGCTGGCGGTGCTCCAATGAGCATTCTGACCGCGGCGGTTCAGCCGCGGTCAAAAGCGGAAAGTCAGCGGTCTCCCGCTGACTTTCCGCTGCTCATTGGAATCCTCCATGGCTGCGGAGCGCGCTCCGCAGCCATGAGGATTCTGACCCCCCCTACCGCCACCCAGTTCATGGCGGGAAAGCCGCCATGAACAGGATGGCGGTAGGGGGGGTCGCGGGGCCCCTGCCGTGCCCATGCCAATGGCATGGGCACGGCAGGGGCCCCCGTAAGAGGGCCCCGAAAAGTATTTCAGTGTCTGCCTTGCAGACACTGAAATACGCGACGGGTGCCACTGCACCCGTCGCACCTTCCCACTCCGCCGGCTCGATTACGAGCCGGCATCCTCGTGGGAAGGTCGTTTTCCCCTGGGCTGGCGGGCGGTTTTACTGGAACCGCCCGCCAGCCCAGGGGAAAACTCGTAATACCCGCCGCGGTCTTTTGACCGCGGCGCGGTAATTTGGAGGGCGGGATCCTGGCGGGCGGCCTCCGCCGCCCGCCAGGGTCATAATGAGGCCCATAGTGTATTCTGAACAGCTACAAAAAAAGGTTAGTGAATTTCTGGGGGGATTAAAGAGTACAAGGCTCTCTTCTGAGGAACAAATTACATTAGATGCACCAATTCGTATTGATGAGATAATTGAGGCAGTAAGCTCCCTGGCAACAGGGAAAGCTGCTGGACCGGATGCAATACCACTTGAATTTTACAAGACCTTCCTGATAGACATTAAAAAGGATATGCATAGTATTTTTTGTATAGCGCAGGCAGGTCAGGCACCCTTATCGTGGGAATGTGCAAGTATTATAGTGCTAAAAAAAAAGGATAAATCAACAGAGTTCCCCAGTTCATACAGACCCATATCTTTGTTAAACGTAGATGGAAAGATTTATGCAAAGATTTTGGCCAGTAGATTGGCAAATGTGATAGTCAGGCTGGTTAGAAAACAACAACATGGGTTTATTCCGGGTAGAGATACAATAGATCATATAAGAAGAATAATAGCCATGTTTGATCTTGCAGAACTATATCAAACAAATTTAGGATTATTACTTTTGGATGCCGAGAAGGCATTTGATCGTGTATCGTGGAAGTTTCTATGGGAAGTCATGCGCTGGAAAGGTATAGGGAGTGGATATATTACAGCTATAAAAACTTTATATGTAGCCCCAAAAGCTAGAATTTGCATTGCTGGTTTGGAATCAGATACTATCTTAATCTCTAGGGGGACTAGACAAGGGTGTCCATGTTCCCCCTTGCTCTTTGCTCTATATATTGATTCTTTCTTGCTGAGATTAGAAGAATGCAAAAATATTCAACCTCTATTATATCATGGAGAAACATATAAGGTGTTTGCATATGCTGATGATGTAGCTATAGTGACAAGCAACACGGAGGAAGCTATTAGGGCAATAGAAATAGAGGCAAGAGAGTTCGGAAAATACTCCGGATATAAGCTGAACTCAGATAAAACACAAATAGTATGTTCTGGGCACGTTTCACTAGTAGATAGACGATTGGTATCTGAAGCAGTGTATTTGGGGGTGAAGATTACATCAGTGGTTAATCGGTTGGTGGAAATTAATTTTATCCCATTATTAAATAGAATAAAGAGGGATTTAGACCGAATGCATAATTTGCACTTATCGCTAGAGGGTCGCTGCAATGTATTGAAAATGATGGTTCTGCCAAAAATCCTATATTTATTTCGGGCTATTCCCCTTGAGGTTGATAAAAAATGGCTTAAAAGATTGGAAAAGATGGGGAATAATTTTTTATGGGGGTATGCTAAAACGAGAAGGGCAATGAAGTATATGACACTTCCCAAAGATCGAGGCGGGTGGTCAGTTCCTAATTTTACACTGTATTACTACGCCTGTTGCCTTCAACATATGGATGAACTTATAAGGGGAAGTTTTAAGGGTAATGAAGAAGTAAAACCAACCCCTATTTATACTATGATGGCGGGTGGGGAGGCAAGTGGTTGGTTATCAAAATTTGAGGAACCAAGTTACTTTAAAAAAGTAAGATTTAAGCCTTTTTTGTCCGCCTTCAAGGTTTGGGCTCAGATAAAACGGAGTATGGGACTGGGAAAGATTACGGCTTATACACCAGTGAAATTTTCAGCTATCCCAAATCATATCTTTAGGGATCCCATACTAGATTTTTGGCGTTCTAGGGGAATAAATAAAGTCGGAGACTTGTATTGTAAATCCGGTTATAAATCATTTACGGATCTGCAGTCTCAATTTGGCTTACCTAAGACCCATTTTTTTAAATTTTTGCAAATACGAAATTTTTTACAGTCTCAGAAGTGCGTTACAGTACAGTTGTCGGAGATCCCGGTAGTTGAGGCTGTTAAAAATGGGGCAAAGATTGGCAAGTTATATAAGTTACTAACAGAGCTACAAGTAGATGATATGGCACAACAGAATGAGAGATGGATTGCACGATTTGGGGTGGCTGGAGAGTGGGTGGACCAATCCTTAGCCATGGCTGAGACAACATTTCTATCAGCTAATTTGAAAACCCAGCATTACAAAACACTGATGGACTTATATTATACTCCAGCAAAACTGAAAAAGTGGGGGATATCCTCTGGAAGCTGCAATCGATGTGGGGAAGTTGAAGCTGAGATAATGCATATGTTCTTTGTATGCCCAATGTTGCAGGGAATATTAAATGAGATAGAGGTATTCCTTAAGAAGATCACGCATTGCAATATTCAGGTTACTGTTATGCTGGTAGTATTGGGAGTCGTGGACTCACCTGAAAGTACGGAACCTGCACTGTATAAAATAAGGCGATTTTTATTTTTGTCCATGGCAATATACCGCTTATGTATTGCTACAGATTGGCTCAAAAAAGAACCCCCCACGTTTGAGAATTGGCGCTCTAGATTACTTACCATCTATAATACTGAATTAAGTCTTTATAAGTTAAAGGGTCATAAGAAGAGACATAGAGGAGAACGAATGTGGGCACCACTGACTAGATGGTTGGAATATCAAGACACAGTTTAAAACAAAAAAAAAAAATGCTAATTGTTTCGATATGTGATATATATAACTGAGGTTTTTTTAAAAGGTCTTCTTTCTCCCGTTGTTTTGTTTACTTTACTTTCTTCGCACGGATATATTATGTCTTCTTCTTTTTTTTCTCATGTAACCCCCTCCCTCCGACATATTAAAATAAAATAAAATTTGAAAAAAAAAAAAAAAGGACAACGTGTTAATTGTTGAGCTTACTATAATATATGAAACGAAAAATGGGTGAGAGAAAAAAAGGAAAGTTCAAAGTGAACCAGCCTTCACGTATCACAGAGCCCTCATGCACGGTTTTAAGCGGGGCAGGTTCTGCCAGTGTTTGGCGTCAGCAGTAATTAAAAACAGACACTGAAATGAGTCCCTACCACGCCCTAATCAGATCCTTGTCTTTACAGGTCTCTCTCAGCAGTGTATGCACAATCCCTTGAGGTAACCCAATTTGTTAACGTGATCCGTAACATTTTACCTCCTGTTGAATGGTGTATATAAGGCCCTATTTATTGGCAATACTTGTTTTCACTACTGTATTGTTTTCGTGGTTTCGTTCTTCATGCAAGTTGTGAGCTTTGTGTAGCACAGACAGCGAACTCAGTCACTTGTAGGTGATTAAAGTGTGTGGCTGGGTGCCCATGATTGCAAACGACTGAGCGTTCTGGGAACGAGTCTGAGGTAGCGCCAATTTGTCAGTACCCATATGGGTGTCAAAGGTGCTTTAACAACATGCTCATCCAATTCTGGGCCTCTCTGCAGGGCTCACGAGTCAACTGTAATAGCCATTCATTCATGGGAAACTTTGTGAACTGTGTACATAGCTGTTGAAATATGCACAGTGTCGAAGGAAAACAAAGTGTGGTGTTTGCGTGATAGAGAATGGTGAATGGGCCTCTTGTTCTAGGCTCATACGGTCAGTGCTGTGTGATGCATTTATAGGACCAAACAGAAAACACAGACGGCACCGAAACACGAATCAGGGGAGCACGCACAGTGTCAAGCACTGGCATTTAATTTACGTTTTAGACCACATCTACAATTAACTATGCCACACTTCTTGTAATAACTCGGACGAGCATGCAATACAACGCAAGCCATGCTTCTTTGGCAATACCAATTTTAAAGATCAACCAAGTGCACTTAAAGTACTACACTAGGAACAACTTTAATGTGCTGGGATGGACCATTCCCGTCACGCAGGCCTATCAACTCCGATATTATACCACAATGCCGCTTTGCTACAACATTGAAACTACAACTGGGAGTTAATTTGCAGTCTGCACGTTAAGAAAACGTGCACTTCTGGCAACCGCGCTGACACGTTACATTTAGAACGAACACAGACTAAGGGCAGGTAGTGAACGGCATTTAACATCAGCACGTCCCGTAATAAAGCGCAGCAAATAAGCAGCTTCCGCCTCCACCCCTTCCTCGGAGACGCGCGCGACTTCTGACAGGTGTCGAAGCAAGCGCGCGCGCGCGCCCACAACAGAGCAGCTTCAAGCCTGTAGTTTGCCTGCCAGACTAGAACCTAATATGCGCGAGAGGGTACGCCTGCGCAGATCACTCTGTCTCGATACAGCCACTGCTGTCAACGTACGGCGCGCGCTCAGGGTGCTCGCTTCTGTCTGACATGTAAATCGACGCACGCGCGACCAGGACCGTTATTAGTTTATTCTCATGGCAAGAAAGCAAAGCATATATTTTTTTTTAAATCGAGCAAAATAATTCCTATTTAAAGCAACCACAACATAATACATTTATAAGCAAGGAACTTTAAGCGATATACAATTATATACGAGTGTTTTTTTACCACAAGTTCTGCCCGTCGTCCTCTTCCCCAGAGCCATGGTGGTCGTGGCTGAGCTGAGATACTATCGGGCTGCCCGCATGGCTGGAGTTTAGCCGGGTGGAAGAGGGGGAAGAAAAGGAAGCGGCTCGCCCAGCAGTGACAGTAGACGCCGCCATGTTGTTTTTTTACTTAGCTCACTCCCCCTTCCCGATGAATGAAGAAAAGCCGGCGCCCTATCCCAGCCCCGGATATTAGGAGCGTCAGCGCGAGCTACCGGGCGCGCATGCGTCGAGAGGCCGGGCTGTCACCAACACGGCACATGACGTCGCTGAGCAACAGAACACAAGCATCATTCTGATGTTAGTGGTGGGTGCGGGCTCGTGGTGTGAAGGAGAGACGAAGGGCAAAATAGACCGAAAATGACGGGACGAAGCGCGCGATACGCTGAGTCATATATGTCATCCCGTGGCCACCTTGGAATGGATATATTCCTTGTTCATTTCAAAGAAAGCACCGAGCAATAACACTATTACTGGATTGAAACTGAGAGGCATGCAATCCAATCTATAAAAAGCTGTAACTCCGTATTTATATTACAATTTGAAATACTTACTTCGGAAACATTTGTGCATGCATTCCACCAAACCCGATTCAGATTAAGACTCCCGGTTTTTTAAACCAAAAATGGCTTTATTTCCGCTTTCTCCTGCCTAAATTGCCTCTGCCTCAATGTAAGTCAATGGGAAAATGCTTTCCCCCGGTTTTGTTTCCAATACTTCTCACTCTGCATGTATAAAATGTTGGCATGTATGGGTTGATTAAAAAAAAAGTAGCATAAAGCGATCAAAACTCTGGTTTTCTTCTGAAGCGCCACTAGGTCAATGTGCAGTTTTCTATTAGTCTGTAGGTATGTTTCGATGCACCAGCCATATTAAAGACACCAAGCACCGTCATACATGCCAATAGGCCTGATTCCGGCGCGCGGCTCAGTATTTCTTTAGCTTTAAAAAATTGCTCTATTTTAGGCACCCCCTGCCAAGCATAGCAGTTAATTTAATAGAAAACAATGGGGAAAATACCTTCACTCAATATTTGTTTCAAGTCCTCCTCTCCTATTCCGAAATGTTAGCATGAATGCCCTCCCTGTAAATGACACCCCTTATGGTGTCAATTCAACTAATTCATGAAGAGACGCACTTTGTCATATTGGCAATCTGATAATTGCATACATAACAAGCTCTTAGGAGAAATCTTTCTGGTATGCAGATTGGTCTGCATCCTCCCAACTAAAAGTGTTGCTAAGACATGCTGGAATAAAATAAAAAATAAAAACTGAAATTGACCATGAAGAATTTTCTATTCCTATTAAGGACATGAACGCGAAGATTATGCTTCTCTATCTTTACTGCTTAGAAACACTGCAGTCAATGAAAAGATTATTTACATAAACTTAATTTCCAATGAGTGCCTACAACCTTGGCATGACCCCCCCAATCACCAAGTAGTGCACTCTTAGCTCTATAAGTACTGCAGACATTACACTCCTTCTTTCTTTGCAACACCAGGCACCCAATACATAACACACCAGACATCATATCACATCCTGTACAGTCTCAGCTCTTTCTTGATCAAGGTCAGCTTCTGCATCAGTAATATGAGTAATGTTTGAACTGACTCCACTTGGAAACCCAGGAACTCTATACACTGAATCGGTTTGAGTACCAACTTTGAGCAACAATCTGCTCAAGCAACCACACCAACATCAAACTGAGCAATGATTTGTTTGGATGAAGTTGGATTTCAGTGTTACGTCTTTTCACCTCCTGCAAAACAAAATCTAAAGCCATAACACCAACTATGGAAACATATCATCAACCTCAAACATTAGCAGTGGGAGACTTAACAGCATGTACCATTTCATATTATCAGTATAAAGCAAATTACATCATAGCTATACATGGTGTAAATATGCTGAAACAAAAGTCAGTTAGAGTGGAATAATCCTGACCTCTTTGTCCTTAATAAAATTATACATTCTTGATGCAGCAGCTAGAAAATATTTTATTCTGTGGCAGAACCAAAGGCTCAGATTATGCTTGTTTAAAGCTGTCTAACAACAACAGAAGGAAAATGAATAATCAGCTTATGAAAGAACTTGTTAAAAGTTGATTCTGAATAACAATCTGCCACCATGATATCTTCTAGACGAGAGTCTAGACCAGGCTTCTCTAATGAGTAGCTCCCTTCACGACTATCCAGCCCTAGAATCTACCACTATCCACATCTAAACCCTTTAATAATTATGTTATTAAAAAAATACCTGCATGTTAAAGGCATGAGTAGCAAAGGCGCAAATACCTGCTTGGTAAATGTATGCGCGGTAACGACTTTGTTGTAAAGGCTCTTTCCCTTTAGAGAGGTGGGCTTGGGCTAGGGAGGCATGGAAGCCTCTACTTTGATTGATGGATATGATATTAGCCTCTCTGGGACATTGTTCAATTTCCAGCCCACTGAGGATTGTTTGACAGCCTCACTTTTTAGTGGTTTGTGTCTATTGTGATCAAAGTTGATAAGGAGGGCAAGAGGCGCGAGAAGAGGAAAGATGGGTATTCTGCATCTTCTTATGAGGAAGATGGCTTTTCTGCAAGGAGCAAATCCAAGGGCTCGTATTCGGATTCTTCTGGTAGTCCGGTGGTCATGTCTGTATCTCAGGTTTAGAGGGTGATTGAGGCTGCAGTTCCCATCCCATTGGCAGAAAAGTCCATTGAGAAAGAGAAAAAGCCAAAAGCTTGGGAGTCTAATGCCCAAACTCATTTGGAACCTTGTTCAGGTTCTGATTTAGGGGCTACCTCTGCGCTAGTAAATATGTGTGGATGGAAAAAGTATCTGGGGTTTGATCTATCGCCTGTACCAGATGTTCAGAAGGCCTGTTTCTACAATATGACAGCCCCCCTTCGATTGCACTGCCTGTCCATAAGAACATTAAGGACTTGG
The DNA here is from genome assembly GCF_031143425.1 of Pleurodeles waltl. Lineage (NCBI taxonomy): Eukaryota > Metazoa > Chordata > Amphibia > Caudata > Salamandridae > Pleurodeles > Pleurodeles waltl. The sequence goes on along the minus strand of NC_090449.1, from coordinate 1,028,627,268 downwards.
TTTGCAGGCAATGAAAGCAGATGGAACAGTCTACCATCCCAAGATTTTTCTAGAAAGCATATTCTTTGGAGGACGTTATTCCTCATAATGTCAGGGTTGATGCTATCCTAGCGTGTAGGAAAGTGCCACTGTTGGCATGGTTACCCCCTACACACTTTTTGCTTAGTGTTGATGCCAATTTTGATTGAAAGTGTGCTGGGACCCTGCTAACCAGGCCCCAGCACCGGTGTTCTTTCTCTAAAACTGTACCTTTGTTTCCACACTTGGCATAGCCATGGCACACAGTTAAGTCCCTTGTAAAAGGTACATATGGTTCCAAGGGTCCTGTGGCCCGGGAAGGTCTCTAAGGGCTGCAGCATGTATTATGCCACCCTAGGGGACCCCTTACTCAGTACATGCACACTGCCTTGCAGCTTGTGTATGCTGGTGGGGGGAAAAAGAGCAAGTCGACATGGCACCCCTCTCAGGGTGCCATGCCCACAAAACCAGTGCCTAAGGCATAGGTAAGTCACCCCTCTAGCAGGCCTTACAGCCCTAAGGCCGGGTGCACTATACCACAGGTGAGGGCATAGCTGCATGAGCAATATGCCCCTACAGTGTCTAAGTCCATTCTTAGACATTGTAAGTGCAGTGTAGCCATACTGAGTATATGGTCAGGGAGTTTGTCGTTACGAACTCCACAGCACCATAATGGTTTCACTGAATACTGGGAAGTTTGGTATCAAACTTCTCAGCACAAAAAACCCACTCTGATGCCAGTGTCAGATTTACTAAAAAATGCACACAGAGGGCATCTTAGAGGTGTCCCCTGTATGTTAGCCAAACTGCTATTGTAGGACTGACCGGTCTGTGCCAGCCTGCCTTTTTCAGACAAGTTTCTGACCACATGAGGTGAGTGCCTTTGTGCACTCTGTGGTCAGAAACAAAGCCTTTCCTGGGTGAAGGTGCTTCACACCTCCCCCCTGCAGGAACTGTAACACCTGGTGGTGAGCCTCAAAGGCTCAAGCCACCAGTTACAGTGCCCCAGGGCACTCCAGCTAGTGGAGATGCCCGCACCCCCCGGACAAAGCCCCACTTTTGGCAGCAAGTCCGATGGTAAAATTAGGGAAAACAGGGAGGGATGACCACCCATGAAAGACCACCACTAAGGTGTCCAGAGCTGAGGTGACCCCCTCCCTGCAGAATTCTCCATCTTGGTTTGGAGGACAGGGACCAGTAGGGAGAGGAATGTGCCCCACTCCCCAAAGGGAGTGGGCACAAGGAGGGTGTAGCCACCCTCAGGAACAGTAGCCATTGGCTACTGCCCTCTGACCCTTAAAACGCCCCTAAATCTAGGATTTAAGGGCCATCCTGAACCCAGCTCACCAGATTCCAGGTGACCTACAAGAAGAAGGACTTCTAAGCTGAAACCCCCAGCAGAGAAGAAGGAAGACAACAACTGCTTTGGCCCTAGCCCTACCGGCCTGTCTCCCTCTTCAAAGAACCTGCAAAAAGACCAGCGACGCGTCCAGTGGGCCCAGCGACCTCTGCCAAATCCAGAGGACTGCCCTGCACCCAAAAGGACCAAGAATTCCTGAGGACAGCAACTCTGTCTGAAGAAACCTGCAACCAAGGACTCTCACCTACTCCGGATGCATGAGTCTTAACCCCTGTGCACCCAACACCAATGGCCCGTGTCCAGGTGGTCTACCCAGCAAGAGAGGGTTCCTAGGCAATTGCGAGCAAGTGCCCACCCTGGGTTGACCTCACCACCCCTCCACGACGAGGCTTGCAGAGGGAATCCCGAGGACCCCGCTGACCGCAAAGCTCCGGACGAATATATCTGACGCCTAGGAACTCACTTCACCTGGAGCTCCCAGGCCTTGAAAAAACCCACCCCCTGTGCCTCAACATTCAGCAGGTGGCCCTCCTCCCTGTCTGACCGGTGGTGTATTCGAGACACCCCCCTGGACCTCGCCTGCAACTTCTGAATGACCCTGGGGTCTCCTCATAGACCAGCATTGGAAACCCGACGTCCTGTTTGCATCCTTCACGCAACCGCCCCTGTGCCGCTTAGGGCATGTGTGTGGCCTCTCCAGTGCTCTTCTAATCCCCCCTGGTCTGCCCTCTGGGCCGCAGGTACTTACCTGCAGGCAGGCCTGATTCTGAGTACCCCCAGTCTCCATAGGAGCCCACGTTAAATTTGCTCAACTTTGACCTCTGCACCCGGCCGGCCCAGTGTTGCTGGTGGTGGGTGTTTGAGTTTAACTTGAACCCTAACCGGTGGACTTCCAAAAACCTGGAGAGTGAAACTATAAGTGTTGTACTTAACTGTAAACCGACCTAACATTTCTTCCCCCCAGGAACTGTTCTGAAAATTGCAGTGGCCATTTTTAAAATAGCTTTTTGCCAAGAATTCAAAAACTGTATTACTTACATATTTCAAACCAAGTACTGTTGACACCTGTGTGAAATACGAAACTTTTAAGGTACTTATCTGCAACTTGAATCTTGTTGTTCTAAAAATAAACTAAGAAAATATATTTTTGCAAAACAAAAGCCTCAGAAAGACCCCAGAAGATGCGAGTCTTATAGACCCATTTCATTGCTTAACAACAACTACAAAAGTTTCGCCCAAATACTGATTAGGAGGCTGGATAAGGTGATTGGCGACTTAGTGCATATCAATTAGAAAGGATTAATGAGAAATCGATATTTAGGAGACCTGACCCATGACTTAGTTGCTGCAATCGATTTGGCAACCACTATGAATATGCCTCTAACTATATTAACAATTGACGCTGCCAAGGCGTTCGACAGAGTAAGTTGGCACTTTCTGCAGGCGGTTATGGACCGCAACAATTTGGGAGATAACTTTCTTAAAGCAATCAAAACTATCTATAAGGTTCCCTCTGCTCGGGTTCTAGTTAACGATATCCTATCTCCAAAGTTTAAGACTGAACAGGGTACTCAACAGGGCTGTCCTCTCTCTCCTCTTCTCTTTAATCTTTACATTGAACCACTGGCTAGGAGAATCAGGGCAGATCAGAGAATTATATCTTTTCAGTATCATGAGTGGGCCCTGAAGGAAGCCCTCTATGCGGATGACCTCCTGATATATATACACCGAACCCCCAATGTGCTCTCCCGGCACTTTGGGAAATTATTGCTAGCTTTGGAGGGATCTCTGGATATTTAGATAATATAGATAAATCTGAACTAATGTCTTGGAATGGCCCGTGAGATATCAAAAATTAGTGATACACTGTTCCAACCATGCAAAACAGAAAGTAGTGACCGGGGTCTAAATTCTAGGAGCAAGAGGCCTCACACACCCATAGGGTGTCATGCTTCATCATAGGCACTGCTCCTCGTCAGACCGGCGCTGCAATGTCTGACGGGCACCACCCCTGGTGTGTCAGGTGCTAGCCGGCGCCTACAGGGCCGATCGGGAGATTGTAGTCATTAAGGACTACACTTCCCATGAAGCCCAGCGCGGTAGAGATCGCGTAAAAGTCGGCGCACCCTGGAAAGGGTGTGCGTTATTTGTGCTAATGAGGCAGGTCGGAGCCTCAACGAAGTAGGAGCGGACGGCGTTCCCCAGGGGGGAATTCATCGGCGGCCCGAAAAGAGGAATGAGATTCAGCATGGCCCCCTCCTGGAAACTGACCTTTTACCGGTAGAAGGAGTTCCGAGCTGCTCCTCCTTTCGAATTCCGAGTACTAAGAAGGTGGTAAGCGGCAAGCTTGCTACTTGCCGGAGGCTATCGCCTTTCTTTATTCCTGCATTCCTTACGGCCAGGTTGGGGGTGACTGTCATAAATTGGAGCACTTTACTTTTGAGGTACCATAATAAAGGAACGGCGATCTTATGAGACATAATCTTTTGGCTTTTTGTTGGCGGCGATTCAGAATGAGATTTACTGTTTGCAGGATTCCAAACAGCCGGGACAAATAATTCTTGTCAACATTCACTGAGATATGAACGAAGTACTTCTTCAAATATACGTGACATTAACGAAAGGCTTAGTGGGTTAACTGAATCATAGGAAGAAGTACAAAATAGATTTTCTTCACCTTATTCTTTCTCCTCATGTTCGTTTCGTTATACGTTCTGTAGTATTGTTTAGGAGGAAGGGCGGTGAGACCCTTAGGTGATTATTAGTGGCCGTAGGTGGCTTGGGGCATCCATTGGTGATGCTGATGGAACATAGTCAGGCTTTGGACTAGTTCTGCCCTTATGAGTTATGGGCAGTCCAGGTCGTTTTGGTTTTAGTGAGACCTTATGAGAATAGACAGACAATGTGATAATTAACACTGTGTATTTTTCTTTACAGTTATCCCGTCCCTGCTGATCCTTCCCCTTCCTTCCCTCGCTTGATTACTCCAATGCACTGTGGTTTTTTTTATCAGTGACTTGGTGGTGTCAGGAGGTGGACCTTGTTTGCATCACACCGAGTCTGAGGAGTACCTACACCGTGACATGGTGGGGGGGCTCTTTGCCGGAGATCTTTTTATATGGTGGTGCCGTGACCCCAAAGGTGACTAAAGTGTCAACGGAGATCAGAAAAGAATGTGGTTTAAAATTGACTCTCAAAACTGCCACTGAGACAGTAGATTTTATTAGACCAGATGGACGGACAGGGCCAAGGTTAAAAATAAAGTCAGAAGAGTGAATAGAGAAATTAAGATCAATCACTCTTATAGTGAAAAAAATATATATCAAAGAGAGGAGTCTGGGAATTCTCCAAAGTCTACCCTCTCATGGGTCAACATGTTTCGCATCCTGGTGGTCCAAGCGGATCCAGTGATGCTTCATCAGGACCTTATATGACTATGTGTATCTCCTGAATAATAAGGGCCACATATATTTCCAAACAAGGTATACAAGTTACTATAGGCCAGCAAGTAGCTGGGGGGAGTAACAATCACTTACATGAATATGGAACCAATAGTTCCTAACTCGTGCCCTGCAAAAAGAAGTACATAGGTTATACCAAAGTAAGCACGAGTCATGACTTATGTGTATCGTGGGAAAGAAAGGCGACCGTGCTGTACAGTGAAAGTGTTAACTCGTGAACAACACACATGCATATGCTTGTGAATACAAGCTTACAGTCCTAAACTTGAAGACGAGCATCCTAGGAATACACAGACCAATGGTCCAGCGCTAAATGACGTCTATAAAGGAGATATGGAACAAAAATGTAAATGACAGGTAGAGTACCCAATCAAGTATCTCAAATGTATAGTAACAGAGAGGTCTGAAGTGTAATAATAGTAGGTTCTCAATTAGAACCATCACAGCGAACATGGTAACTCAAACGTGAATAGTACGAATAATAAATTCTGTGTTACAGTAAAGTAACTGATAACCAGTAATGGGGGACAAGGAGTCCCTGAAAAGCAGAAAAAACAACAGTACAGACACTGGTTCCATACTGGTGAAAAAGCTGAACAACAAGGAGTACAAGGAATGGTACAAAATATCTGCGTCAATGTAAGGGTTAAGTAACATGTACCAACCCTAAGGTAGATCAAAATAAAGAGGCGGGTATCTCCTGAGTCGATACACCGTCTCGTAGTAATAGATCACCAGGTACTGAGTGTGACAGCGTGAAGTACCGGGGAGTATAGTAAGAATGTTGCCTCTACTTAAGAGAGCAACAGACATGTGTCAAGCCGAGTCCCGAGGAGGAAAACGGGACTCGGAACTGAGAAACGAAGAGCGGCTGAGCACTTACTTGGTACAGCTGCTCTGGCCAGGCGGTAACCTACCCCGGTCCGTGGTTCCCGAAGATTAGAGGAACCCGGGCCGGGACGCTGAAATGCGCAACACGCCGGAAGCCGAGGATTGGTGTTTCCGGCAAGGGGCAAGGTCAGGCAGTCAGGCAACGCACGAGCGTTGGTCTGATAATGCCAAACAGTGAAAAAAGACTTCAACAGGGTCCCGGGACCAAAAAGGGAAAATGAATAAAAAATAAGAATTAATCAGGACACAGATTTGTGGAATAAATGGTGGCACTCAAGGGGGGAGATGGTGCCATGGGATCAAACAAGGAATCGGAAGTCACAAGGTAAATCATATTAAAAAATTTAATAATAGCCAAAAGGTCACTCCAAACAAATTATGAGTCAAAAAACTAGGACAAGGGGTAATGAAAGTGCAGAGTCAAAGAGGACAAACTAGTGGGAATCAGCAGTAGTAACTACACTAGTCTAAAAGTATAGGGGTGAATTATTTAGATAGACAATTCCAAGGAATGTCATCATTCAAGCCATTCACATGAGTGTGTAACTTAAACACCCATTGTTGTTCTAACTCAAAAAGAGAGTTAGGTGTGTTGCGCGAGTCAATTTGTAGTACTACTCACCACATGTCGTCAGGGCTATGTCTCTTATCAAGAAAGTGTAGAGCCAATTTGGTCGTGGCACAGCCACATCTGATGTTGCTGCGATGTTCATTAATTCTAAGTTTCACTGCTCTTGTGGTCATACCTATATATTGTAAATTACAGGGGCAGGTGATCATATAAACACAATTCTTTGTGTTGCAATTCGTGTGTTTGACTAGATGCCAAAGGCCTATAGAATCAAATTTGATGGATTTTAATTGTTTGGTAAGGGTGCATACATACAGGTACCACAAGGAAAATGCCCGGCCACAGGTGGGATACCCCATAGTGTTTGTGAATAGGGGGGTGATTGAATGGGGCGCGGTCTGGTATGGACAAGTAAATCTTTTACATTAGTGGTGCGTTTAAAGGCAAATAAAGGTTTTGGAATCTGTGCACCACCACTACATAGAATAGACCATCTCTTATTCACAACTCTTTTGATGGCGTTAGAAAGAGGAGTGAAAGTAGATACACACGTGAGCTTTGGATCTAGGTCCTGTGAAGAAGTAGATAATAAAATGTCTCTATTGCAGGACTTGGCCCGTTTGAAGGCTGTCCTCACCACCTTGTCTGGATAATGGCAGTTACAAAGTTTGTCGGTCAGGTCATCAGCTTGGGAATTGAACATACGTGTGGTACTGCAGTTCCGTCGTAGTCGGAGGAACTGGCCGTAGGGAAGGTTGTCTCTCAGTTCCTTGGGATGGTGACTCTCATACATGAGGAGACTATTGCGGTCTGTAGTTTTATGGTAAGTATGAGTATATAATTTCCCACCCTCTATGCAGATCATGAGGTCCAGAAAAGGTATCTCGGTTTCAGAGACAGAGGATGTAAATTTCAAAAAGGGATTCAATGTATTAATCCAGGTAGTAAAAGCTTGTACCTCCGACAAGGCACCTTGCCATATGATCAAGATGTCATCAATATGTCTGCGCCAAAGTTTAATGTTGGTATGAAAGGGGTTGATGTCAGGGAGTATAAACCTAGATTCAAAGTCAAACATGTACAAACACGCAAGGCTGGGGGCGAAGGTGCTACCCATCGATGTTCCGCGTGTCTGATGAAAAAGAAGATCCTCGAACTGGAAGAAATTTTCTTTCAAGGCTAGAGAAGCGCTTTGCATGATGAAATGTACAGGAGAAGTAAGTGTCTGATTGGTTGAGTGAAGTGCAGTTTCCACAACTTCCAAAGCCCGTGAGATAACCCATTAGAAAGAGACAAAATTCAATATTTAGGGGTTAAAATGGTCAAGAACCTGGCAGAGATGGCCCAGGTTAATTTTGTGCAGCACCTTAGGGAAACTAAGAAGCTACTCATTCAATGGTCACATTTACGTATTTCTATATTGGGTAGAACAAATCTAATAAAAATGGTGGTACTGCCAAAATTCTCATTTATCTTTAATGCTATCCCACTATCTTTTAAAACTGAATGGCTAAGGAAACTGCAGGGTGAATTAGTTCGTTTTATCTGGTCATATAAAAACCACAGAATAGCTTGGAAAAAAATTGAGGAAGAAAAAGCTAGATGGGGGAATTGCAATTCTGGATTTCCAGCTTTACTATTGGGCATTTCAGTTGAAAAATATCAGATCACTCCTCTCTAAGAAAAATTTAGCCCCTCGACTTAAGGCACTGACAGGGTGTTTCCGGGACCAGGGTACGCAGTTCCTTTATAAATTTGGTCACCCCAGATACTATAAAAAAGTTAGGCTAAAAGTTCTCTATAATGCTTGTAGCATCTGGTATGCAATAAGAACGAGACTGGGCATTCTGTATTATAGTGAACTGGCCCCAATTTGGAACTCTCCCGGTACCCCGGTATGTCTCCAGGATGTATTAGCCAAGCCACTGATAGAGGAAGGAATTATGCAGTGGGGACAGCTAGCTAGTTCGGGCTCTGTTAGTTCCTGGGAATCTCTGTCCGAAGCAACTTATGCTAAATTGTCCAGATTTAAATATGTGCAGATTAAAGCCTGGGCACATGGGGAACAGGAGGCCGAGTGTTCCACGACTTAGGAGAGGGAAATCACTGGCCCACAGTGCCAAAAAAAATAGTTTTCAAAGTGGTACTGGGTACTCATACAAGCTGAAGAGGCATCTTCTCCCCCCTCTACATAGGGATGGGTTCTCATTTTTCCTGCCCTAGACCTTCTTTATTACTGGTGGGCCTCTATGAAGATTCTTTGGTCTGTGGTTAAACCTGCCCCCTTGAGGCAGAACCACCTGTTCACTGTATAATGGGCATACTGGACCCCCAAAAGGTTTACTAAAATAGCTATCCAAGGAAAGAGCAACTGCCCGAAGTGTGACTTACAGGGAGCTGATGATATCCATCTTTGGTACCAGTGTCCAGGGACACATACTTTTTGGGAACAAGTGGGCAAATCAATGCTGTCTATTATAAATAGGCGAAATGAGATAACACCACCAATGGTTGTTTCTGGGCTATACGAGGTTGCTGAGAGGAGTTTACCTGATAGATTGGAGAGACCTCTGAGGCATCTCTTTTTTTGGGGGGTTTTGATAGCCCGGTGGGAAATATGCATTAAGTGGATCTCTAGCTTCCCCCCAACTCATAGAGACTGGCTGTTGGCAGCAAAGAGAATCTCTGATCTAGATTGTAGTAACGGTTCGGATAGGTGCCTTAGAATGTGAGAACCCTTTTTGGCTTTCTATAGAACCATCTTTTCCAGGCATCAGGATACTGTGAATTAATTAGACTCCACCCGTTTTGACTCCTGAGATCTGATTCTGGTAAGAGTCCCGTGATTAAGTCTTGAGACTGAACAGCTAGGAGGATGGGAGAGGCCTAATGCTGCCCCTCCTCCCAAGGCTGATGGGGGCCGTTCGTTTCTTTAGTGACACTGGAGCACTAGAGCCATGATCAGGGCTGGGGCATGCTGCAGTCTCTTGTCTGTCTTTTGTTACATATGAAGACTCAAAAAAACAAAAATAACATTGGCCTGGAGGTAAGTCATTGAGTGTGTGCTTCTTCTATTTTTTGTGTGTGTACATCAAATGCTTTGCACTACCCTCTGATAAGCCCAACTGCTCGACCACACTACGACAAAGAGAGCATTAGTATCATATACTTTAGCCTCTGTTAAGCCTCTGGGGAACCAATGGACTCTGTGCACACTACATCTCACGTTAATATAGTATATACAGAGCCACCTTCCTACATAGCTGGATAGTGGTTTGAAGAAACCCTTTGCAGCCAAAGGTCTGGTCCTCAAGGCCAGTACCTACACTGCATATATTTCTCAATCACTGGTTATGAATTTCAAGTCTTTGGCAATCCAAGAGGGCACAAATATTCTGATCTCCTTGTACAGAGGGAACAGGAAGCAAAGTTCTTGGTTGATGTCTCCTCACACAAGTTGAGGTCCGCAGCTGTGGCTCCAGGGACTGCCTTGCTTGCCAGAAGGAAAGTATGGATGAGGATATTAAAGCCAGACTTTTCAGAGAAATCTACCTTGTTAAATATTCCCTTGAGGGCAGGAAAGTATTTGGAAATTAGTTGGAGCCTATAATTATGAAGTCTTTCAAATATAAGAAGTACACTTCCCCCTAAAAAGCATGATCCGCATTTTTCTTTAGCTCTGTGGGTCTGGACAAACATGATGCTTCCAAGAAAGCCGCAAAACCTGACTTTTTTCACAGAAAGATGTTTCAGCTGAAAAAACCTTCAAAAATTCTAGACTTTGCAAACCAGTCAGGCAATTCTAGTGCAAGTCCTGACGATTACCAGTCTACTTCTGTCCATAAGTGGTGACGAAGGATCATGAGCTTTTACACAGCATGCCAAAGGAACATCTCCGACCAGTGGACCTTGAATATTATCAGGAGAGGCTGTCAAATAGACTTAAATTCTTGGCCTCCAGATTCGGGAGTCATCCTTACTCCTGTTCACGGGAATCCTATCAAAAGACAAGCCTTTTGGGAAGCTGTTTAAGCATTATGACAAAAAAGCAATCATCCTGGTTCCTCTTAGGGGGGTCAGAAGTAGTGTTTATTCTATTGTCTTACCTGTGAAAAATACTTCAAGTGACCACATACAGTTCTGGATCTCAAAAGGCTAAACCCATGAGTAAAGACAATGATCTTAAGGATGATAACTTTGCAGAAGGTCATTCTAATGATTTCCAGAAGGGACTTTCTATCCACTGTTGGCCTGCCGAACACATATCTACACATCCCTATGCATGCAAACCACCAGAAGTTTCTATAATTTGCCAAAGTGGATTGGCACTTTCAATTCCAGGTCCTCCCATTCGGATTGAAGCACACTCCATGAGTTTTCACCAAAGTTCTGGCTCCTTTGGTTGCTTTGCTTCATGAGGAGGGGATCTTTGTTCAACCGTACATCTGCATAAACAACTGGGTGGTTCATTCTTCATTGAGGTCTCTTGCAGGTTCTCACACAGTTTCCGGTCCAGTGAGGACCTGGCTTGGCAGTTCAGGCTGGACTGTTCCCACAGGGTCAAGACGGATTTGCATATGGCTGGGTCCAAACTGGGGTGGCATGGTGAGCAAAAAAACGATGGATTAAACCCAGATCTGTGACTGGGGGTGAATGTTTGACAATGTTCAGCATTCCGTCCATCACTTGTTGTTTTTGCTTTGTCGCCCTAAGTGGGAAGGGTATGCCCAGACGTGGGTCCCGTGCTTCCCATGCCACTGGATTCAAGCTAGCCTGGCTGATGAGGGGTGAAACCCCGAAACCGGTCCCAGGATGCTTGTTTCCAGTCTAGGGAAGACCTGGCCTAGCAGTTCGGGCAGGACTGTTCCCATGGGGAACAGGGTCAAGACTGATTTGCATATGGCTGGGTCCAAACTGGAATGGCATGGGCAGCAAAAAAACAATGGATTTAGGCCCAGATCACTGTACTGGGGGTGAATGTTTGACAATGTTCAGCATTCCGTCCATCACTTGTTGTTTTTGCTTTGTCACCCTAAGTGGGAAGGGTATGCCCAGACGTGGATCCCGTTCTTCCCATGCCACTGGATTCAAGCTAGCCTGGCTGATGAGGGGTGAAACCCCGAAACCGGTCCCAGGATGCTTGTTTCCAGTCCAGGGAAGACCTGGCCTAGCAGTTCGGGCTGGACTGTGCCCATGGGGAACAGGGTCAAGACTGATTTGCATATGGCTGGGTCCAAACTGGAATGGCATGGGCAGCAAAAAAACGATGGATTTAGGCCCAGATCACTGTACTGGGGGTGAATGTTTGACAATGTTCAGCACTCCGTCCATCACTTGTTGTTTTTGCTTTGTTGCCCTAAGTGGGAAGGGTATGCCCAGACGTGGGTCCCGTGCTTCCCATGCCACTGGATTCAAGCTAGCCTGGCTGATGAGGGGTGAAACCCCGAAACCGGTCCCAGGATGCTTGTTTCCAGTCCAGGGAAGACCTGGCCTAGCAGTTCGGGCTGGACTGTTCCCATGGGGAACAGGGTCAAGACTGATTTGCATATGGCTGGGTCCAAACTGGAATGGCATGGGCAGCAAAAAAACGATGGATTTAGGCCCAGATCACTGTACTGGGGGTGAATGTTTGACAATGTTCAGCATTCCGTCCATCACTTGTTGTTTTTGCTTTGTCGCCCTAAGTGGGAAGGGTATGCCCAGACGTAGGTCCCGTGCTTCCCATGCCACTGGATTCAAGCTAGCCTGGCTGATGAGGGGTGAAACCCCGAAACCGGTCCCAGGATGCTTGTTTCCAGTGGGCAGCAAAAAAACGATGGATTTAGGCCCAGATCACTGTACTGGGGGTGAATGTTTGACAATGTTCAGCATTCCGTCCATCACTTGTTGTTTTTGCTTTGTCGCCCTAAGTGGGAAGGGTATGCCCAGACGTAGGTCCCGTGCTTCCCATGCCACTGGATTCAAGCTAGCCTGGCTGATGAGGGGTGAACCCCCGAAACCGGTCCCAGGATGCTTGTTTCCAGTCCAGGGAAGACCTGGCCTAGCAGTTCGGGCTGGACTGTTCCCATGGGGAACAGGGTCAAGACTGATTTGCAAATGGCTGGGTCCAAACTGGAATGGCATGGGCAGCAAAAAAACGATGGATTTAGGCCCAGATCACTGTACTGGGGGTGAATGTTTGACAATGTTCAGCATTCCGTCCATCACTTGTTGTTTTTGCTTTGTCGCCCTAAGTGGGAAGGGTATGCCCAGACGTGGGTCCCGTGCTTCCCATGCCACTGGATTCAAGCTAGCCTGGCTGATGAGGGGTGAAACCCCGAAACCGGTCCCAGGATGCTTGTTTCCAGTCCAGGGAAGACCTGGCCTAGCAGTTCAGGCTGGACTGTTCCCGTGGGGAACAGGGTCAAGACTGATTTGCATATGGCTGGGTCCAAACTGGAATGGCATGGGCAGCAAAAAAACGATGGATTTAGGCCCAGATCACTGTACTGGGGGTGAATGTTTGACAATGTTCAGCATTCCGTCCATCACTTGTTGTTTTTGCTGTGCAAGGATAAGCAGCATAGAGTGTATGCTCTCTTTTGTGCTTGGCCCAGGGGTCTTTTTTAATACCTTCTGCCTTTTGCCCTGATTCTCATGTTTCTGATGAAGGCCAGGGAGCAGACAACTTCTGTGATTCTGATGACACCAGATTGGTTCCACTCTTGCAAGCATTTTCCCCTGATATAAAAAAGAAAACTTGTCAGAAGGTAGTTCTTTCAATTTTCCCATCTCAGCTGGCCTTCACCCCCCCAAAACAAATTGTGACTGCAGGAGGCAGATCTAATCCACATACTTATTATTCTTCAGGATGGGTTTATGTTGGGAATACAGGTTTCCACTGTAAAGATCCACTGGGCAGTCATAAGGTTGTTCAGATGATCCTGTGATAACTTGTGTGACGAAAAGGGGGTGTCTTGAACTGGTGGATATTAGGATTCTGATTCTGGAAACTGTCTTTCTGATCGCTTTTTCCTCTATCAGAATGCTTGGGGGATTGGGTTCTTTGTCTTATAGGCACACATTTCTTAAAGTTTTTGACATTAGAATTATCCTGCATTTACATTCTTCCTTTGTGCCCAAAGTTAACTCTGCCTTTCATAAGGAGCAAGAGATATTTCTCACAGTATTTTATCCTTCCCCTGTTGATTCAGAGGATATGGGTCTGCACAGCTTGAATGTAAAAGGTAAAGTTCATATTTATCTAGCTAGGGGTTCAGATCTCAGGGGCTCCTCTTCTCTTTTTGTGATCTTTTTCCCAGGCAAGGGAGCAAACAAAACTTTCAGTAAAAACTCTTAGCAGACAGTATAGGCCTTTGACAGTGACGTAATGCAAAATGATGGGACCGCTGCAGAATATGACGGAGGGCCCCCATAGCCTCCCAAATCTCCCAGATATTCATTCACCTTAGCAGAATGGTCCTCTTTTAAAGGGAGGCTTTAAAAGGTTGTGGGCCCCTTCCACTCCAGGGGTCAGAATAACATCCCTGGTTCTCAGATCAGCTAGAGGGGTGTCAGCCTTCATAGAAGAAATTCAGGGAGCTTCCTTAGCAAAGATTTGCAGGACAGCAATTCTAGCTTCTTTCGCTACCTTTGTAACACATTGTAGGATAAAGCAAGATGAGGTTTTAAATGAGAATTTTTATTCCGAAGTTATCTCTTCTCTGGAATGAAAATCAAGAAAATGTGAGATATATATTTAATCAACATCTGAGAATTCAGTTTCAGTTGTCCTGGTTTTGCTTGGCTAGATCTCATGTAGTAATTAATTCAAGAGAGGGGAGCTTTAAGGTACTGCTTCAACTACTTACCAGTATTTGCATTATTTTGAGCCCTTTTCCTCCTTTAAGTCATTAGTTCCCTGTCTTATACCCAGGCTAACTGATTGGTATGTGGTTTGATACAAACAGGATGTGGTAAGAGGGAAATGTTTGTTTTTATTCAGAAGAAGTTTATGCTGATTGGTGGTATCTGGGAGACATGACTGCCTCATGTGGTAATGAATTTAAGCAAAGGTAGGACTCAGAGTAATGCAATTACCAGTAAGTAATTGAAACATTCAGTCGTGTTAGCAACCAGGACAGCATGCTTGATTAGATGATTTAATATTAGGGGTGTTTGGAGTTATTTTATTTTTTCTTTGTTGTTTTGCCATCCACAATGGATCACAAAGTTTTCCAGCTCACCCTTACAGTTTTGTGCTCCATAGAAAGAATTTTCACACTAGCAGAACACATTCAAGTGCTGTAAAGTCCCTAAGGTCTATCTCGATTTTAGCTAGGACCCGATTCCATCTTAGCTTATAGGTTTTTCCATCTTTTCTGTCTCAGCCACTGGATATCGCCATGTTACCTGCTTTTGCAGAATCATTGTCATGTCTGTATGTTAACACAGTTGTTGCCAGACGTTATCTTTCTAAGAAATATGATATCACCAAGCTCTTTGACTGTGACATAGATACAAGCTCTAAGACCACATTTGTCTGAGTCAAATGTTGATTCTTCAATAAGTCAAAGATATACAACAACCGAGATAGCTATTTAATCAAAGAAATATGGCCTGAAATGACATCTTTCTCCCATATATGTCCATAAACACAATTTCAGAAGCGTATACTTTGATGTCCATAATCCAAGTCAAACATTTTAATCTCTGATAAGATTTAGGATATAAAGACAAACTATTGTTCACCTTGTAGAACGGTCCTTTACCCAAATTATCACCCAACATTCTGACAGAGACAATCTCAACTTCTGCCAGCGCACTTCACACTTCACGATGACACATCTCACCTGAAACTGATAGAGCCCAGTCCTAGAGGAAGACCGATTGACTGCTACTACAATGGGTGCTTGTCCTTCACAGGATACACTGTCTTCACGCCTCCAATGATAAAGGCAACTTTTGCTGTCAACAAGGTATGCAGTGCGCCTCTTCTGCCAAATAAACTCTAGATTCAAGTTCCTTTGTCTCTCATGCTCTCAGGGTATAGCGTATGGAAACAAGCAAATAGGGTGCTATGTTCTAGATGATATTTTTTAATGATGTTCTACCAATGCTGGAAATGTTCTTTTTATTCTTGTTACTTGTAACAACTATTATGACTGTTTTTATAATATTCTGTGTAGTTATTTTAGATTTACTAAAACAGATTGTATTTGTAGTTGTAATTGTATTTATATAGCGCTTACTATCCCTGACAAGGCATTGAAGCAATTTTCGGTGAGTAGCACACTACTCCGGCACCCAAAAAGGATTAGTGGTGGATTCGTATAGGGAAATATAAGTTAATTTGAGCGCTGTCTGTTAGTTGGATTGAATAGGATAATGGAGGGATAGAAGAGGGAAGAGTCTAGAAAGTGTTATTTGGGAGATCATAGTAGTAAGATGAGGTTTGAGATGAGTAGAATGAGAGATGGAGGAGTAAAGAATATCTAGAAATGGAGTTGGGAGATCATACTAATAAAATGATGTTTAGGATGAGTCAAAGGAGGGATATACAATGGAAGAATTTAGAAAGGGTTGTTTGGGAGATCATAGTAGTAAAATGAGGTTTGGGGTGATCCAAGGAGGGAAAGAGGAGGGAACAGCCTAGAAAGTATTATGTTGGAGATCATAGTAGTAGAATGACGTTTGGGATTAATCAGAGCGTAGAGGCAGAGGATATACTGAGAGAGATATAGGGTGAGAGATAGAGTAGTACATTGAATAGGGTCAGTAACTGGAAGTAATAAATATATAGATACACAAATACATGGACAGGATATATATGTATAAGGAAGGGAATATATTGAGATTTAAAGTAGTACTTTATACACTCAGACTTTCAAGTGTTGCTGTACTTTAAGGAAAGTTATTTGTGAATTTGTATAACTATTTGTTTTCTAATTTTATAAAAAGATAGTTATGATAGTATTTACATTTTGTGATAGATGAATAAATCAGAGACCCATAAGCATCTATTCAAATAACCTATACTAAAACTATGCAGTGACCTATATACATGTTAAGCATAGAAAAACATATATATATATATATATATATATATATATATATATATATATATATATATATATATATATTTATATATATATTTATTTATTTATTTATATTTATATATATATATTTATTTTACCTACTAGCGGTCACCACTAGGTAGTTATAGTTAGGACCTTGTTTCTATAGAAAAAGTGTTTTTTGTTTTCCTAATAACTTTGGCGCCATTTGATGAATAGTCACAAAAAGTTTTAAAACAAAGACGACATCTGTAAAGTTTCAGGGTGATTTGTCAAGTGGGAGCAGAGAAATAGGAGGGGTCCTAAAACCCTTTTTCCCCATGCATTTTTCCATAGGGATTTTGAACAGGAATAGCGCCTGAACCACTGGTCGGAATTACACCAAATTTTACATAAAGGTGCCAGCCGCCTGGTCCTTAGTAAGTAAACTTACAACGGGGTGCGTATAGGTTGATGAACCTTTTGATTCGCATGGAGTATCCTAGCTACGGTGTAACCAATGCTCATCAATAATCAATACACAACCCAATAACCATTAAGCAAAACATTGATCAATAGCTATTAATGTCAACATTCATGAATAACCACAACTCAATATACGTTTTAGCAATTTTATTTTCCTATTGGTTACAATACTAAGTCATGAGGTTAATTCAAACTTTATTCAATCCATTCGAGATTAATTCATTAGTGACCACCAATAACATAATCTAATCAGAACTTGAGAAAACATGCATTCTAATTCCTCAACATAAGCCAATAACGATGAATATGCTAACATGAGTAGCAGAGTTCAGCAAATCAGTTCGTCAGTCATTTGTCACTGTGTATGTCAACGTCTCAGGATTAGAACCTACCTAACCCAGATTAGCATTAGCATGTGGGACGTCATGCAAAAACAGTTTAGAACATGAATTTGGAAAAGCATTCAACTTAGGACAAAAAAAACCCTATAAAACAGCGCAGTTGGTACCTAGAAAGAAAAGGCACAAAAGTTAATTTAGTCACATTGTGATAGCTACCTATCCACAATATGGATCAGCAACAAAGTCAGTCTTCGCCTTTAGGTCATCAATCAATCAGCATCTCATCATTCTCTCAAGAGCGTGAGCCCAATGACAAAGTCTCGCATCAATTCCGGAAAAGGTCTCTCCTCGATCATCTGCTCCTAACATCTCTCCATCAGTTCTGAAGTTATCCCCCTTTGCCCTGTCATTACATCAAGGTCGCTCAGACTATCCCCCAAATCCTAATTGGTCAATTAGTCACCAGTTATGACTCTATCCAATAACCTTAGTTTTTCAAATCTATGAATTCTATGATTACATAGTTCTCAAGGTGTCGATTGGTTCACTGTACGATGTCCTCATCATCCGGCTTGTCAGGTATCAAAAATGTTGCATCTTCTTTTCCAGTCAGTGTCTCCATTGTTCGAGTCCTGGTAAAGTACATCTCGTCTGCTTTACACAGTCCTTGATACATTTATGATTCCATCATCTCCAGTCCGTTGGTTCACGCATAGGATTTTTGCTGAGCAGATTTTATTAAACAATAAGCAGTTCAGGGTCAGTTCAGCACATTAGCTTCTCTACATTGCGCTAATAATTCAGCTTCTGCATGAGGCCTGGCAAAACTAGGCCACAACTTCGGTTAAGTTAACTCTACAATATAATGCAAAACATACGTTATATATCTCAATATGACATACTACTACATTGTTTTAATACATTTTCTATATTTCATATATGTTATTCATTTTATTAGTACATTTGTGAATCTTAGTGACCGCTCTCCACAGGCACATTTTCAAACGTGCACATTATTTTTCCTCATTAATTACTCAAACTACTTAAACATTCATTAAAAATGTCTAATTAGTACATCTGTGTTATCATAGGTAAGTAACTCTTGGTCCAGAAAGTGACGTCTTGTTGTTTGGTGTAAATCCGTTCAGTAGTTTTTTGAGAAATTAAAGAAAAAACAAATTTGTATTTAAAGTGACTCAAAGGTTCTGCAAAACCTCCCGATCTCATGCTGAGACCTGATTGGCTGCCAACACTTCAACAAGGAAGTGTTGGTAGCCATGTTGGGACTCAGCTTCCGGTGAGTACTAGAAAAAAAGATTTAAAAAAAGAAGTGGGGCCATGGTAGGGTCACCCTAACCCCTTAGCTCTGGTGCTCTGGTGCCCCCACCTCCCAGAGCAAAAAAGCATTTTTTTTAAATCATTCGTCAGGAGGTGTAGGGGATGCGCCAAAAATTAAATTATAAAAACAAGCACAGACTCCCACACTTGTTTAAATGAAGTCCTCGGGGCATTGAAATTTGAAATGCGGGGGAGCCCCCCTGTAGCCCTGGGGACCGTCACCTTTGCAGGGCAGAATTTCAAATTAAATGCAGGCACCGGGCCTCAAGAACTGCCACCTCCCCGAGGCTAAATTTAAATAACATGGAGGTCCTCAGGGACCACCACAACCCAGTGGCTGTACAAGTTGGAGGAGTTTTGCACGGCCCCCCTCAAAGAGCCAATGATGGCCTAGGGACCAATCCACCCTCGGCCGGCCCCTGCTATGTCCCAGGGTGCCCATCCTAGGAACACAGCTGTTTGCTTTGACTTGGCAGGAGTTTTGACTGATCCGGCCAGGTCAAAGCAAACACTCCGGTTCCAGCAAGTGAGACCTGTCAAACAGCTCTCACTTGCTGGAAGCGGAGGGATGCAGGCAGGGAAACAGAGGAAACAGTTGCTCTCACAGACAGGGAGCTGCGTGTTTAGCAGCTCCCTCTCTGTGACAGCAGTGCTGGCTCCTGCAGGAGGTGGGAAGCCAGCTGGGACTGCTGGGGCCTTGAGACTCCCCCTTTCGTCTCCAACAGTGCTGACCAGGTGCCCAGGGGGAGCACCTAGGTGACATGGCCGGACCCTGAGGGTATGCGGCTCCCCTCTCCCCCAAAAAATAAAATGTTTCAGCTGGGCCCCGGGAGATGGGGTCCCTGGTTTCTTCGAGATCGGCCTGGCAAGGAGGCATACGCAGCCCCTCCCCCCCAAAAAAATCAAATGTTTAGGCAGAGCCCCAGGCAATGGGATCCCCAGGGCCAAGATCAGGCCCGGGAGGGGGGCCACACAGCCCCGCTCCACAAAAAAATATATATTAACACAGAGTCATCTGGGATGGGCTCCCCGGAGACTGCCTGCCCCCCTCTCCCCAAAAATGATGGGTCCCTGGGTGGAAATCGGCCAGTGGAGAGGGGGCATGCAGACCTACAGCCAACTCTCACTGCGCTTGGCCAAGGGCCTTGCGCAACGTGGGGTTGGGTGGTTAGAGGGTTTGGCCGCGGGTCTGGCCACAGGCCAGGCCTTGCGGCCAACTGCCGACATGCAGGGCCAAAGGCCGTGCACAGCAGTGGTTGGATCAACGTATAATTATGAAAATGACTTTACCTTAAAAAAAATAGAAATTCACTGAAAAAAACAAAGGTTACAGGGACGTTATAGTTAGGCTCAGATTTTAAATATACAAAACCATAGAAATTCACCTGGTATAGTTAGAGTTATCTCAAGTAACTATAACTCGTGCCCTAAGGTAACTAAAAGTCGCTCCCTCGCCATGCACTGCTAATTACCCCACAAATTATAGCACCCATGACATCTTTGATGACATCATTGATAATACCAATGTAATATTTGTGGTAACATTTTTGATGGAAAAAACTGGGCATGGCGAGAGAATGAGTTATAGTAATCTTAGGGCATGAGTTATAGTTACTTGAGCTAACTCTAACTATGGTTTTGTACGTTTAGAACGTGAGCTTAACTATAATGTCCCTGCAACCTTTGTTTTTTTCCGTGAATTTCTATGGTTTCTGTGGTCGCCACTAGGTAGTTATAGTTAGGACTATGGGGGTCATTCTGACCCTGGCTGGCGGTGCTCCCATGGGCATTCTGACCGCGGCAGTACAGCCGCGGTCAGAAACGGGAAACTGGCGGTGTCCCGCCGGTTTCCCGCTGCCCAAGGGAATCCTCCATGGCGGCGCTGCAGGCAGCGCCGCCATGGGGATTCCGACCCCCTTACCGCCAGCCTGGCTCTGGAGGTTTTGACCGCCAGAACCTGGCTGGCGGTAACGGGTGTCGTGGGGCCCCTGCAGTGCCCATGCCATTGGTGGGGCCTAACAGGGCCCCACAAGATTTTCAGTGTCTGCCAAGCAGACACTGAAAATCGCGACGGGTGCAACTGCACCCGTCGCACCCCTTCCAGTCCGCCGGCTCCATTCAGCCCAGCGGGAAACTCAGAATGACCGCCGCAGTCTTTCGACCGCGGTACGGTCTTCTGGCGGTTCCCGCCAGGCGGGCGGCTTCCGCCGCCCGCGGAGGTCAGAATGACCCCCTATGTTTCCATAGAAAAAGCGATTTTTGACTTTCCTATATCTTTGGCACCATTTGAAGAATCTTCATGAAACTTTCCCCAAAAAAAGTGCCCCAGTAATTCTTGTTGTGCCCGGAAAGTTTTGGGGTGATCTGTCAAGCAGGCGTCAAGAAATGGGGTGGGGGGTCAAAAAAGTTGCGTTCCCCATGTTAAGACCTTTGAATAATGCTACAGCCCAAACCACTGGATGGAATTACACACAAATTTTCAGAAAGCTAACTTTTGGTATGCAGATTATGCTTTCGCCTATTTGGTTTAAATCCGTCCAGTAATTTTGGCGATATTAAAGGGAAAATAAATTTGTATATCTCTGGCCGCCACGACTTAGCAAAGATTAAGAGCTGGTGCACAGCAAATGTACAGCTGCACAGATTGGCTGCCAACACTTCAAACCAGGAAGTGTTAGCAGCCATTGTGCGACTCGGCTTCAGCCGAGTTCCAGAACAAAATGGAAAAACAAGGCATTAAATGAATGTGGTGCGGGGGGGGCTCAGCCCCCCCCCCCCACAGCCGTGGGGATTGCCACCTCCCAGGGGCACTAAACAAATGTGGTGTGGGGGGCCGTGTGCCCCCCCACAGCTCTGGGGACTGACACCTCCCGAGGCACTAAATGAATGTGGTGCAGGGGCGGCTTGACCCTCCCCCAGCCCTGGGAACTGCCACCTCCCTGGGGTACTAAACGAATGTGGTGGGGGGGGCGTGTGACCTCCGCAGCCCCAAGGACCACCACCTCCCTGGGGCTTTTACAAATATAACGGGGGCGCCCATCCCCCAGAGCCGCGGGGACCACCACTTCCCCATTGATATCCTCGAGAAGCCACTGATGGCCCTGATGACCACAATATATATATATACATATATATTCACTGAAAAAAAAACAAAGGTTACAGGCACATTATAGTTAGGAAATGGAATTTAAAAAAAACTTAGAAATTCACTTAAAAAACTAAAGGTTACATGGACGTTATAGTTAGGGTTAAATTTTTTACGTACCAAACCATCGAAATTCAACAGTTATAGGTATTTGAGCTAACTATAACTTACGCCCCACAGTGCTTTGCTTATGATCTCACTCATAACATCGTCAGTGACATCAGTGATGACATCACATCCATGGTTTTTAAATTGTAGTAAATAATGACCATGTTCATGTAATCTTTTTTTTTTTAATGTGTATGTTTTTATATCTGTATTTTGTATACATAGGATCTCTGTAACGTTTGCTGTTTAAACTTAATTTGTATTTTTTTTTCATTTTACTTTTTAAAACTATTATTTGTATTGTCTTTTTCTTTAATTTGTGGAGGCCGTAAAATATTTGCATGCATGTTGTTTTTGTTCATGCATATTTTATGTAAATATCTTTACGTATTTTTTTTAATGTTTTATTGGAGTTGCGTCCCCATTGCGCATATTTGTGCTTGAGTTGCGTCTTTTCCGTATTTTCAATATTGTTATAACATATAAACACATTTCATAAGTATGAATCACATTAAGCGATTCATTTGTAGAGACTTTGAAAATACAATTTTGTATACAAAAGTTTTTTTATTGGTGGTTTTTTGGAGTTGCGATGGATATGTGACCTCTGCCACGATGTATTTCCGGGGTTGCGGTGAAGACGCGAATGAATCATATTTTTAACAGTATGAATTACTCTATAACTACAGCTTTTAAATATATTTTGAAGTTAGAGGATTACTATTATATTAGAAAAACTGTAATAAAT
This sequence comes from Pleurodeles waltl, assembly GCF_031143425.1. Lineage (NCBI taxonomy): Eukaryota > Metazoa > Chordata > Amphibia > Caudata > Salamandridae > Pleurodeles > Pleurodeles waltl. Next base: position 1,028,604,767 of record NC_090449.1, on the reverse strand, counting down.
ATAGATAGATATCTTTTAAATTATGTTTTGATAAAAATTTTGCAGAGCCGAGATGAAGACACGATATGAACGCAATCCCGACGCAAACACCATGTGATTGCAAAAAGAAAAAATGTGATTGGTTGAGCAGACTTCACTTACCTCTATAGGAAGACCCCACCCGTTTTCACCATCATTTAGGTGTATTTCAACTAAAGCAGACCTGTGTTGCTTTAGCTCAATTCTTTTGTTTTGGGGTGTTTCTGGATTTTTTGGACAGAGAAGAAGATGGCAGCTGCTTCACCAGCAAACAATGATGTCCCCAGCAGTCATTCTGAAGAGGAAGAACCTCCCAGAAAGAAAATGGTGAGTATTGTCTGGACCTTCTTTACAATTCCGAAGGGAGAAAAGAAGGTTACCACTAGAAAGGTTACTTGAAGTCTGTATAAGAAGGTTTTGTCTCAGGGCTTCAAGCGTAAATACTCCTGTGGGGCATCTTCTATGCTAAAGCACATTGAAAGCATGCACAGTTCTCTGCTTGCTAGAGCTGAGGGGGAAAGAGAACTTGCCTTTGGCACAGGTAGAAGCCAGGATCCCCAACCAAGAACATCTTCTGGGATCCACATTGCCTACTACATTCAGTATCACCGTACCTGAGTTTGCTGGAATTGAACAACATTGCATCAATTGCAAGGCTACAGTGTGCGTAGGTGAACAATTCATTGCAAGCATCATCAAGCCATCAATGTTTCCAAGTGCTAGTTTTTTTCCTGTTTGGAAACAAAGTTTGTGTTTTTTTTTATATAGCACTATAGTTTAACATGTTTTTTCAAAATAAATAGAAAACATAAAAAAATAACAAAAATAATTTTAAAAACACAAAAACAAAAATTAAAAACTTTTCAAAACCAAATAAAAAATGTTAGTGGGTGCACGTGTGAATGTATTGTTAATAGAGTACGTGCATGTGTAGCTGAATGAGAGTGGATGTGTGAGTGGTTGTATCAGTGAGTGAAAGGGTGCAAGAGTGACTGTAAGGGTGAGTGATAGGGTGCAGAAGTGACTGTATAGGTGAGTAGGTGCATGAATGGCAGTATATGTGACTGAATGGATGTGTTAGAGGATTTCTGGGTGAGTGTTTGGCTATCTGAGTGCATATATATACGTGAGTAACTGCGTGGAAGAATGGTTGTATGGGTGAGTGGGTGCATTAGTGGCTGTATAGGTGAGTAACGCTTGCATGAGTGGCTATATGGTTGAGTGAGTGTATGTAAGATTGACTTTATGGGTGAGTCAAAGTGCGCAAGAGTGGCTGTATGGGTGAGTCATAGGTGCAAGACTGACTCTATGGGTGAGTGAGTGGGTGCATGAATGGCTCTATATGTGAGTGAATGGATGTTTGGGTGGATGTATGGGTAAATGGCCGACTATCTGAGTGGCTGTATGGGTGAGTCTCTGGGTGCAAGTGTAGGTGTATAGGTGAGTGTGTGCATGAGTGTGTGTATGGATGAGTGACTGGGTGCATGAGTTGCTATATGGGTGAGTGAGTGGGTGTGTGATTGGTTGTATGAGTGAGTGTCCTGGTGTTTCAGGGGGTGTATAGCTGAGTGATAGGGTGCTAAAGTGGTTCTATGAGTTAGTGACTAAGTGCATGAGTGGCTAGATGGGTGAGTGAATAGGTGTGTGAGTGGATTATAGATGCATGATTTCCTATGTGAGTGGGGGAATGGGTGAGTAATTGGGTGCAAGAGTGGCTGTATTTGTGAGTGAGTCGGTGTGTGAGTAGTTGTAGGAATGATTTACTCTGTGCATGACCGACTGTATGGGATAGTGACTGGGTTCATGAGTGGCTGTATGGGTAGGTGAATGGATGCATGAGTGGCTGTAAAGGTGAGTGAACGAGTACATGAGTGGCTGTATGGGTGATTGAATGGGTGCATGAGTGGACATATGGATCAGTGACTGGGTGCATAAGTGGTTGTATAGGTGAGTGAGTGGGTGTGTAAGTGGCTGTATGGGTGAGTGAATGGGTATGTGAGTATCTGTATGGGTGAGTGTATGAGTGCATGAGTGGTTCTATGGGTGAGCAAGGGGATACATGATCGATTGTACAGGTGAGTGAGTGGGTGTATGAGTAGCTGTATGGTTGAGCAAATGGGTGCATGAGTGAATGTATAAGTGACTGACTGGGTGCATATGTGGTTGTGCGGGTGAGTGAGTGGGTGCATGAGTGGTTGTATGGATGAGTGACTACGTGCGCAAGTGTTTGTATAGGTAAGAGTGGGTGCATAAGTGGCTGTATGGGTGAGTGAATGGGTATGTGAATGTCTGTATGGGTGAGTGAATGAGTGCATGAGTGGCTCTATGGGTGAGTGAATGGGTACATGAGTGAATGTATGAGTGACTGACTGGGTGCATAAGTGGTTGTATGGGTGAGTCAGTGTGTGCATGAGTGGCTGTACAAGACAATGATTTGGTGTGTGAGTAAGTGTACAGGTGAGTGGGTGTGTGAGTGGCTGTATGGCTGAGGGATTTGGTCTGAAAGTGGCTGTATGGGTGATATATTGGGTGCATTGGTGAGTGTATGTGTGAGTTTCATGGGTGAGTGACTAAGTGCATGAGTGGCTGTATAGATGAGTGAGTGGGTCCATGGGTGGCTGTATGGATGATTGATAGGGTGCATGAGTGCCTGTGTGGGCGACTGAATGGATGCATAGGTGGCTGTATGGATGAGTGACTGGGTGCATGAGTGGTTGTATGGATGAGTGACTGGGTGCGTAAGTGTTTGTTTAGGTGAGTGAGTGGGTGGGTGTGAGTGGCTGTATGGGTTGGTGAATTGCTGCATCAGGAGTAAATGGGTGATTCGATGGGTGCATGAGTGGCTATTTGGCTGAGTGAATGGGTGCATCAGTGTCTGTGTGGGTGAGTGATTGGGTGTCTGAGGAGCTGTATGGGGGAGTGATTGGGTGCATAAGTGGGTGTGTGGGTGAGTGACTGGGTGCATGAGTTGCTGTACGGATAAGTGATAGTATGCATCAGTGGCTGTATGGGTGAATCGGTGGGTGCGTAAGTGCCTGTATAGGTGACTGAATGGGTGTATCAGTGGCTGTATGGGTCAGTAAATGGGTGCACGAGGGTCTGTATGAGCGCGTGAATGGGTGCATGAGTGCCTGTAAGGGTGAGTGACTAGCTGCATAAGTATATGTATGGATTACCTATTAAGGAATCAACATTTGATTACTTACCTACATTATTGTCATAAAATGTCCTTTAATCTGTATTTTAAGAGAAATAAGACAAATAACTGTTAAACTTTGATATAATTATTATATCAATTAAAACTTGTTAATCTGTAAAATACAATTTATTATTAATCACAAAACACAACTAACTTTTGTTTTTTATATGGCAATTATACATATTATGTAGACATGTTATATTCCTTTGTCCTCTGTTCTCAGCTTCTATACTTTTTCACTATAACATAAGTGTGTATTGCTGCTCTTTGCTGATCAGTGGGAGGAAAACAGTCATATGGACTTGAAAAAACACCATATGCACATAGCACACTATTTAAAATTAACATTACTGTGCATCACAGTCGTAACTTCACAGTATTTCACTGCAAATAACCATGAATTGCACTCACTATAATTTCTGAATAAATGTACTTAACCTACAATTACTAGACTGAAGAAAAGTATGGATCTTGAAAACATGTTGCTTATTATTATACCTGGTACCAAATTATGAACAGATGTAATGCACCTTTTACATTTTTAATTTCCTTTTGGAGACAATAGCCCAATAGACTGAATATTATCTTAAAGAGTAATTATGCGTGTGCACAAAAGATTGTATTAGTAGTTTTGTCCTACAAATAATATGAACATATTCATCCACAGTTCATTTTGGGATATCCTTTACTTGACATTACCCTTGATAGGCCAAATTATGTCTTAACCAGTAATGACACAAAGAAGGCTGTATACCTGTTTTTGGGTGAAAACTATTTTAATACATTTCATGAACATGACACTTCTTCACATCTTTTTGAAGACATCACCCTTGATAGGTTGAATGATGTCTTAAGTTATAAAGATGCTTATAGAAAGAAGATTGTATCCAATATTATCCCACTCATCCACCTTAGAACTTTGGTTGAAGAAACAATAAATGAGAATTAGGAAGTTTGAAAGGTAGTTAAATTGCAGAGTGCTATCATTGCATTCTGTCCATCCAGTTTGAGTCTTTAAATATACAGTATAATATCCAGAAGTAATATTTAGGCCTTTATGGGCCAAAGTACAATATGTTCTACCAGCAAATTATATCTGTCCAGCTTTAAAGTTTGGAATCTCCATCTCCAATTTTGTTACATCGGCTCTGCATTGTTGAAACATTGCTATAATGTATTTACCACTCCTTGATATTGCAATGTAGAGAATATATTTGTTTTACAGCTTGGACAGGTCACATTTTGGTCACTCTTTTTTATTAATTTATCAAAAGACACAAGTTTAGAATCCAGCAGAGTTAAGTAGAGACATCATTCAGATTGGATTTCAGTAGTAGGTGAGAAACAGCAATCTTCACATTCATGGTTCCATATATAACTCAATCCAGATATGTCGTCAACATTTACACCTTCTTCTGCTAAAACTCCAAAGATTATCATAATAAGTTCCTGTGCATCCTGTTGAGCGTTTAAATAGTACAGATCCACTACATTTGTCTAGAAGCTCTCAAATGCCTGAAGCAGAATGTATTAGACTTCTGCCACGAGATAAACGTTAAAGGCAATTAAATAGTGCTGTGCACAATGTGTTCCATGGTTGTTCTCGGATTGCATTTACAGCATGTTGTAGACGGAAGAGAACATTGAAAACGACATCAGCATAACACTTAACACCACTAGTGTTATCCAACTGTTAACCTACAATATCTCCATAATTTTCCAGTTTTCTTTTCTTCACACCTTTTTCTGTACCTTTGCTTTCTGTCTTTTCTAAAAATCTTTTTTGATAGTTTTGTCAGTTCCCGCACAATACCTGTCTTTCATAAACAGACTATTGTCCTAAATGAGGAGCATATTTACTTTTTAATCTGTTGTACTCTCACACAACTTGCATCTGCACCAAACTTCTTCTCATCAAAATCAGATGTCAGGAATAAGGCTGTGTGCGGTCCAGGTCCTGCCCGAAACTCCGCTGCGCGCATTTGCAGTTCTTCATGCGCACCACTTGTCATCCCTTCCTGTTCTAAAAGTGGTAATCAGCGTCGCCTGCCCTGTGGCAAAGCTCATTTAGCTGCAAGGTCAGTACATTGGTGGACAAGATGCACTTATCAGTGCTATTCTATGAAGGGACTACAATTCCCAGGTTTTTAGAGGCAGCGGCCATCTTGGGGTGTGGCAGGCCTATAAAGCCCAGCCACACCCAAGCACATTGCTCACTATTTTGAAGACTTCGATGCAGTCAGACCTTGTGGTGGTTCTTCTGAAGAAGAACAGATTTCCTGCATAGCAGATTGACAGCTAGTCAGAGTATCCTTGTTTCCATGGGGAATTCAGATACGAGTAGGCACGACAATCAAAGTATTTCAGTCCACATGAGTGAAGCGCCGTTGGCACGACAATCAAAGCGTTTCAGTTCACATGAGTAAAGCGCCCTTGGCATGACAATCAAAGCGTTTCAGTCCACATGAGTAAAGCGCCCTTTGCATGACAATCAAAGCGTTTCAGTCCACATGAGTGCAGCGGTCTTGGCTCGAGGATCAAAATGCTTTAGTCCACATGAGTAAAGCACCCCCTTAGCACAACGAGCAAAGCACTTCCAGGCACAAGAGTAAAGCGCCCTTGGCCCAACAATCAAAGCGTTTCAAGCTACATGAGTAAAGTGATCTGGGCACGAGTATCACAACGCTACAGGCCACATGAGTAAAGCGCCCCTTGGCATAACGAGCGTAGCACTTCAGACAAAGCAAGTAAAAGCGCTCTCTGGCATAATGAACAAAGCGCTTCATGTATGATGATCAAATCGCTTCATGAACAACAAGCAAGGCGCTTCTGCCCAACGAACAAAAACGCTTCAAGTTCAATGAATAAACTTTCAGGCCTAGGTAGTAAATGTGAAAACATTTCAGAGATAAGCAAATTATAGTTTCATTGTTTTTTGGGAAGCATAATATGTGACATACATATTTAAGTCTTTGAGAATTTCTAGGTTGACACCAAACGTTTATCCTATGAATGCATAATTGGTACATGATTGATATTCAGAGTATGACCATAGTCCAAAGCTCTTGCCATCTCTAGGTTCAGAGGTTGCAGTTTGTTCTTGTTCCATGATTCAAAGAAGGGGCAACGCCCAATTCACAAAGGGTCTCAATCTGATATTACGGCGATGCCTTTATTCAAGAGTCTATTGGTGAGTTATACTGTTATGAATGAATGTATGCATATTTGTTCTAACCGTTTCTTTTCAGATCTCTCTCCCTGCAGTTCCCTACCCTAACTCCCTTCCCCCCACCTGGTTTTATCATAACTCTGTGCTGTAATAGCTTTCTGAGTTGGTGACGCTGGGAGGTGGGCCTTTCGTTCAGCAGCGTGCAGATCCCGAGGAAAGGGCACTGTGACACCAGATTATGTTTGTACTTGTGACAATGCTACATATGACATTCCTTTTTTTTAAACTGTACTACTGATATTAATAGATGCAGCATCAACACTTAAGCCTTGAGACTTGTGGATCGTTACAGCATATGCAAGACAAACTAGGAACTGTATTGTCAGACATACAAATCTTTCACAAGAAAAAAATGTACAACACATCGTCCAATTTGCTTCATACCATCAACCTCATCACTAACGTTTCAGAAAAATACATATATTTCCAAATCATTTTTTCTGCTTTAAACAAAGATACAGCCAACCTATATGACCATAAGTCACTACATTAATGAAGAAGCACTGAAGTGGGGAAAAACTCTGCAAAGTGGTCCAGAGACCTACAAAATTTAAAACTACCTTGCACACCACAAATTCTTATGACCAACAAAACAGGAGTTTTTATTTATCTTAACCTTAAAACACTGGATGGTGCTTATGGAGGAAGTTTCACTTTAAGCCAGCAAGCAGCTCCTGCTTCTCTTGTTCACTTCAAGCTTAAGGCTGCTCTCAAAGGTAGGTTTTGCTTTCTTTTTTAAAGCTACAGACCGCTGATTATTAGAACAATCACTGGCTACCTAATGAGAAGGGGCTTTGAAAATGCAAGCAGATGTAGAAGCAGGGGGAACCTTTTTCTCTATAATATGTTTTCTTGGTAAAGCTGCCATATGCTTTCATGAGTCTTTACTTTGTAAAATGGATGCCTCCTGCTTTCTTGGCTGGGGCTGGGTTCTGGCTGACAGTTATTAAGGTCTTGATATAGGGTTTGGAGGATGGCATTGTAGTGTCTTGTGAGTTAGCGATGACAGGACCCTTTTGGTTCCTGATGGACTCCGTAGAACTGTGATGTAAGCGTTCTGGTGTGGTGAATAGATTTCATGTTTATAATGCTGAGTTAATGTTTACACGCAGAATAATAAAGACATGTAGGATGAAGCTCTATGTGTGGCGAAGTCCTTTATGAGTACCCTGGCTGGAAAGGACACTACAACTGGTGATGAGGTAGGGGATACATAACCCTTAGATCAACAGTGCTCTCCCAGAACCAGTGCTCTTCCAGAATGTTTGCTGTGGTTCAGCAAAGTGCTTGTGCAAGCCACACATGCCTCAGTCGAAGTGAAGACCGACGTCTGGCATATGTGTAGTCAAAGCCCCACACCAGCCAGTATGAAGCTTTTGAAGAGAACAAAAGCTGATTGAGAAGTGTACTCATTGTTGGCCAGAAACTATCTGGTAAGGCAATGAAAGAGGTACTGCAGCACTATGCAACACTGATCTACAAATCAGACTGTACCACAACGCAAAAGGCAATAACAATTAGGTAAGGAAAATACAACAAGCAGCGCCAGCCAGGTGCAAGAGACTGCTTTGAGTAGAAGCAGATAAATACAGAGAAACATTTTAGGTAGTAATATTCTGATATATAAAAAATATGATCATGCTTACCAAAACCTGAAGAAAGAGAGCCATCTGACTTCAGCACCAAGCACTGCAACCCCAGCAGAAGCATTGGGTTGTGCTTACGAGGCTGGTAAATCATGTCAGACCCACTGAAAGGCCATGGGTGGGGGTCAAAATAGTGAACTTTTTTAAAGGTTGCTGAAAAGTGCGCAAAATATGGTTCTGCCACCTTCTTGAATCCACTGCCTCCCTTCAATACCACCAAAAAGCTAAAAAATTGTGCCAGACGAAGAAAGACAGACACGTTTGATGATTTCATCAATGCAATGGAAGAAACAGACAACAAAAAGATTGCCAATTACCTCAAAAATCTTGTTGGTGAAGGAGTGAAAGAGGTAATAAAGAAACTGCCGCGAACTGAAGAAGTCACGTACCGTCAAATCAAAGAAGCGTTAAATCAAAAATTAAATCCAATACTGAATGTCGAATAAGAAAGATATATTTTCAGTCAGGAACAACAGAAAGTTGGTAAAACAATTTACAAACTTGTTGAGAGACTTGATTTGCTCATCAAACACTGTAAGTTCAATTAAGTTAATGATAAAGAAGCCATACGTCTCTGAATTATTGACGGATGTCTGTCAGATTCATTCAGGCAACAAGTGCTGAGAGAAACCCTTAGTCTGGAGCGAGTTCTCATGGCTGCCAGAGCTGAGGAATGTGCTGATCGGCAAGCTACTGACATGGAGACCAGAGGTGCCCAGGATGAGTCAGACATGAACATGAAAAGAAAGCAGAAACACAAAAGAAGGACACAAAGTAATGTCTCTAAAGGATTTAGATGTGGATTTTCATTTCCACGTGAAGGTAACTGTCCCACCATCGGGCAAGTATGCAAAGGCTGTGGGAAGGCAAACCATATTATAATGGGTCCAAGGCGGAGGAAAAGCTAAGTGCATCATGACGAGAAAAGAATTTAAACGCCTGAATGTTCCAGAAACAACATTCTACACATGCCCACAAGGCCAAGTGGCAACATCAGCTAAGGCAAATCAACTCTAACTCTGTGGGTTTCACCCATAGTGGTAGTGTCCAAAAAGAATAGTGAAGGAGCTGTACACATAGGGTGTTGATATGCGTCAAGCTAACCAGGCAATTGAAAGAGAGCGACATCCCAGTCTGCACATTGCCAAAATGATTGCACAACCAAATGGTGCCAAAGTCTTCCTTTCCTTGATCTGAACAAAGGATATTATTAATTGGAACTCCAAGAAAATGGGAAGTACATTACCACCTTTTCTACTTATATTGGTTTGTTCAGATACAAAACTCTTAGGTTTCGGTGTGTCATCAGCTGCAGAACTTTTTCAAGATGTCATTCGACATATCCCACAACCTGTCATGAATGCTTTCAATGACAGTGATAACATATTGGTTTTCGGAGCTACCCAAAAGGAACATGATACAGCTGTTACAGAAGTGTGTTCTTTACTTGCTGATACAGGTTTAACTCTGAATGCTGAGAAATGTGAATTTCACAAAACAAAACTAAAATTATTTGGCCATATCTTTTCTGATGGGGGTATGACACCAGATTCAGCTAAAGTACAAGCTTTTTCAGCGACCAATCCCCCACAATATGTTACCACATTATGTTCGTTCCTTGGCTTGGTCAGTTACTGTTCCAGATACCTATGTGACTTTGCCACAGTAAGTGCTCCCTTAAGAAACTTAACAAAAAGAAATGCTTCATTTTATGGGTCACACAGGTCTTTTCTCTCAACATATCACCACAGTGTGCCAGGTGTAGTATGCACAATACCCCTGCCTTGCTCTTTGGCTTCCCTGGCTCTGAATGCTACCCCTGGTCTCATGGTCACGAGGGCAGTGGTTGAATGTACAGCTTTGAGTTGCTTTTTTGTCTGTAGTAGCTTCCATGCCTTGTACTCCTTTGTGAGGCCAGCAAAAATATCTGGCTTCTGTAGGCCTGAGGTTGGACCAAGGGGTTAATCCTGTAATGTCATCAGGGATCAGATTTGTGCCTATAATGTCACTTCTGTTACCCTTGACTTTTTATGAAATCGGTATATCTGGGGCTTTGGCTTCATCGTCTATTGATGTGGTTCATAACCTGTGGTTTGGAGACCCTGGGGGTCTACGAAGCTTAGGACTACTTCGAAAATTAAATAATATTAACAGATATATAAAGTTTATACAAATAAAGAAACAAAATGTAAAATTTAAAATTTTTAAACGTTTTGTAAAGGTGAAACAACTGGAGGCTAAAAATTAAGTTGGTATCCTCCGATTAATTTGTGGAAGCAGTGTAAGTGCATCAAACAGACCAAACAGACTATAGTATGGACGACAAGTGGGCTCAATTGAATTTAAAAAAAGCTCCAACCTTCCATTAAAATTATAATGTAGATCTTTTTATATTTGTGAATTAAATAAAATATTTCACAGTTCGTGCATTTGTTTGATGGATGCTTATTTCTGATTTTTTTGTCTATTGCTTTTTGGTTCAAATCATTGATAATGCTTAGGCCAGAGTTGGCTTAACATAACCTACGACCCCCCTTCGCCTGCAAAGTACATGGAGGTGGCCCCCTTGGGATTCACTCAGGCCAGAGTACTGTGCTGACGCCCCCACCCCTCTCCTCAACACCGAGGGGGCTGCAGGGGCCTTTGTTATGCCACTAGTCCCCGGCTTCCAGTAATGACTCAATTGGGGTCCCTGGATTCCTAATAATGATTCACTAGGTGACCCCACTTTCCAGTATTGATTAAGTGGGGGTTCACAGAAGTCAAAAGGTTAAGAAACGCTGGCCTAGTGCGCTTCTCACAACACATGGGCCTGAAGTCCTCCAGAGCAACTCCAGTCTCCCGGTTGTGACGTGTTCGTTTGCTTCTCCTCGGTCCTTGGGATCAAGGGAATCCCATTACTGGCCCATTTAAGAATTAACCTGCCCAACACGCGTTTGGCAATCCGTGGATTAGACTCTGATTAAAGCTATAAGGAGCTTGAAATCAGCGGTGGCCTGCGGCCAGGACCGGGCCAGGTCTGCTCTTTACCGTGTGGTTGACACTGACTGACTTCTGTCAGAGTCGCGTTCTGCCTCACGATTCTCCCATTTCATCCTCACCCTCAGCCCAGACTTTATGAGGCGAGTTTGTACCCTTCGCCCTGCAACCAGCTTACTGCCCACTAAATAAGCCATTCAGACCCACTGTTAAAAGCCAGCGTGAAATAACCGCAGTGCAATTAGCATCCAGTTGCGTATTTGTGCCCGATTAACAAATTAACGTGAGCGTGCACTTTTTTCACATATTAAAAAAACGCCTCTATATTTCCTTCCTTTTATTATAATAGATTCTTCTTGCTTCAGAATATGTTGATTGGGATCACTAATGTAGGGTACTCAATTAAACAACTGCTGTGTCTTTGGGCCAGCGCTGCTGATTTTGGAACTGGATAACTGGGTTCGACTCCCGGCACCGGATCAGCAACCTGTGATTCTCGGCAAATCATTTACCTTTTCACGCTTAAAACAGACAAAAGAGTAATGTCGACCTTGTGTAATGTAATCTAGTTCTCGGGTGAAACACTCTCGTTCCATGTTCGCGCTATGTAAAAACTGAAAAAATAAAGGGCCATATTTATACTTTTTGACGCAAAACTACCCTGGCGCAGTTTTGCGTCAAAAAATATTACCGCCACCTAACGCCATTTTGGTGCGCCGTGTGGGTGTCAAATTTATACTTTGACGCACGGCGGTGCAAACCACAGGTGGGAGTCATTTATTTTGATGCACACCGCAGCGTCAAGTCGTAAAGCAAAACAACGTTAACGCGGCGGAAATGACTGCGTCGATTTACAACCTCGCAAACCAGATATGTGCCGTTTTTTGACTCAATAGCGTCAAAAAACCCAGCGAACACTGCCATTTCACCAGAGGAGAGCCAAAATGGATCCCAGATGCCACTACAGACCCCATGAAGATGACAACAGACCAGGAACAAGCCAGGAGGACCCACACAAGAACCAGGACACTTATAAGAAGAAAAAAAAGTGTCGCTTCAGTGCAGAGGAGCAGGAAATTCTGGTTAAAGAGGTGACGGAACACCAGCACCAACTGTTTGTCACCTCAAAGTTGCCAATCAGTAGGAGAGAGGCTATATGGCAACAAATTGTTGACAAGATGAACAATGTGGTAGAAGTACGCAGAACAGTCATCGAGTGCAAGAAACGCTGGCATGACTGCAAGCGCAGGACCAAGGAAAAGATGGCCAGGAACAGGAAGGCAGCACTGCAGACTGGAGGTGGGAGTCCAGCACACCAGGAGGCCCTGGACCACAAGGAGGAGATGGTCGCAGCCATCATCCGTGAGGAGATCGTCACAGGGATTCATGGACAGAACAACGCAGAGTACCAGGAGACAACGCACATGCAGGGTAAGTCGCATGGGGAATTAAAATTCACAAATGTTAACTGTAAGCGGGGGGGAATACCTACTACACATTGCATGTAAGTCATCATCTACATGGAGTGGCATGGGTAAAGGGGCACGGCATGGGGGCATGGCCTGCACAGACAGAAGCTGGGGCACACCATTACACTACACCAACAACAGTCCCATAGGGGCATGCTGTCATGCCAACGATGGAGCAAAGGGAAATCCACGCCAGGAGGGAAGGCCACAACGTCAAACTGACATCCCGGCACACGTCAGCCACCATACCCCCACATTAACTAGGGCCCTCTTAACAACCTCTAGCCATACCGACAACTGGAATGTAACAGTGACAACAGTTGTCACTACCACCTCCACTCTGTGTGCAGCTCAAGTAGCCAATGGCAGTAACCTCCCCATGGATCATACACACCTAAATTAGAGGGTTGAGGATGACAACTTCAACAATCCCCTGAAAAAAGACAAAGGTCCCAGTACTGTCAAAAGTCAATGCCCATAGTTGTTGCAAACATCAGCCAATGTCAACAACAATAGGAGCTACACAGCACTAAGGACATACCCATGCTGCAGATGTCAGGGTCTATCCTGTGCCTGGGTCACAATGTAACATCCCAAATGTCATACTGCTCAGACAATTGAGAGGGGGACACATGTAACTGGTCACTGACATACACCTGCACAGTCAGAGGAGGAAATAGGACACTGCTACGACTATCAGGGCAATCCAATGTACCACACATTCCCAACATCAGCTGTACACATTACCAATGCCAACATCCATATCGTGTCAGAACATTGCTATGCATAGGATATGCCACATGTCAAATACATTTAAGTGGATGTGAAAGATCAGAGATTGGGGCAGGTCCAGATTGTTAAGTGTGCTGCCAGGGCCATCAGTACACCCACAGCCAGTGAAAGGTCTCACCATTAGAATGGATGTAGACGGAGGGTTGAGTAGGACAAGAAGGTGGCAATTCACTTCTTGGCCAAACCCAACACCTAGAAGAGATGATGCAGACAAGTCTAATAACTTAATACTTAATAACATACATGTGACATGCAGGTGGGCCATAGGCCTGGGAGAATGCCCATCTGAAAGACTGGAGCAATAAACACGAAACAAGATCACAATGTGAATTCATCACAAGGCAGGCATGTCACATCACTCATGCCACAACACAGACACACTAATTGTACCCTGTGTCATTGCAGAGGAAGATGGATTTCCTGCGGATATGCCTGTCCTAGATTACCCTGATGACACGGATGACGAGCTGATACACATTCCCCAGGAGACTATCCAAACGGTCCTTGAAACCCTCCAGACCCCACCTTCAGTCACAAGGAGGAGCACAGAACAAGCAGCCATTGCAGATGATCCACCCACCACCACAATTGTAAGACCTGCCAGCTCCAATACAGCTGAGGACTCAGATGACACAGGCACACTCTTTGAGAGAACTGAAGTTGGGGTACAGCAGGAGCTGGCCAAGGAGGTGCGGGTGGGGATGCAAACTATGGCAGCCAGCCTAGAGGGGGTGCGTTCGTGCATGATGTCATCTGCAGATCAGGCAGCAGCTATGCAAGCCCTAACATCTATCTTGCAGGAGCAGCAAAAAACCCAGAAGGAAATCAGCACAGCTGTAATACAGTTGACCCAACACCTACAACAGCAATCCTGTCAACGCGTGCACGAATGCAACATTGAACCCCTCAGGGCCGACCTGGCTGCCTCCCATCGTGATGTGGCTGCTATTCTCAAGAACCAGCAGATCCTCCTTGCTGCAGTACTGCCCTTAAGACCTTCACAGGTATCAGCGACCGGGATGTCTGACTCCACGTCTTCTAACACTGAGGTGTGTGTTGCCCCTTCACAACCACCACCACCAAGAACAGAGGAGGCAACACACACATCAGAAGAAGAAGACATGGAACAGATCACCTTTACACGGAAAAGTACCCGGAAGCACTAGTCCCTGCCATATGGCCAACAATTACCAAGGTCCTGCGCTTTGTAACATGCCAGTCTTGCAACAACTCTACTTAATGACTGTTCTGCTTACCACTGTATACCTTGTCAGCCTGCCCAGTTATTGTTTCTCTCTTACTCATTGGCAAATTCTGTCCCTCTGCACTGTCTGAAACATCACCCCAGCATGTCAAAAGCATTTCTGTAACCCCTTGTGTAGGATCACAATGTAAGATGTCACTCTAATGGACTCACAATCATGGACAATATACAGATAGCACTACAGCACTTTTCAATAAATATCACTTACACAACAAATCTGTCTCTGGGTAAGGTGACATATCAACTGTGCAGTAGATAACTGAAATGTGCCTACTGTCAAATGGCGTAGCTTGTCAATACAACTGTCCTGATATTATCTAGTCAGATAAATCTGCACAGTGGCCATGATTGCATCATGCTCTGCCCTTCCTGAGGGTAATATCTGATGAAGTGAGAAACCATACACCATCATGCTGTGTTGGACATAATAATGCTTCCTTAAGGGATATCTAAGTCACAAAATAGTGGCAGCAAAATGTTGTCACCATGCAATACGAACACATATAACAGTGCACACAAATGTAAGCAAACACTACAAAAACTGCATGAATGAAGCTGTCTGAGTTTACATCCAAATAGGTAATCATGCTGAGCTGTGTCACAAATGATAAATGTGAGTCATGATAGTTAGAGATGAAGGTGTGCAAAAATGAATAGCCAAACGATGATATGGTGATTGTTATATGTGTTTATTTAAATTAATTCATAAAGTGGTGATTATATTTAAAAGAAATTGTTTACGATATGTTGCCGCCTGCGTATACCAGCGGCCGTGTTCTGTAGTTCCCCCTCATGTTGCAGGCCAGCATCCTCCTCTTCCTCCTCTTCAGGCATGTGTGGCTCTGGTTCCAGGAGGGGAATGTTCCTTTTGATGCAAATGTAGTGCAGAATGGCACATGTTAGGATGATCTTACAGACCATCTCCGGGGAATATAGGAGGCTACCACCAGTGATGTCGAGGCACCGGAACCTTGACTTGAGGATGCCGAAGGTCCTCTCAACTATGGTGCGTGTCCTCCTATGTGCGTCATTGTAGGCACGCTCTGCTGCAGTACTCGGGTTGCCAATAGGTGTCATTATCCATGGCTGGATGCCATACCCCTGATCAGCTGCAAGAGAAAATGAATGGGATCATGTCGATGTAGCTAGCCCCATTGAAATCAACTTTCATGGCAGTAGTTGTCTTGTGTTGTCTGTGACTCTTTTGTGTTATTATGTCGCATCCTAGGCATGTAGGATGTACCATCTGCATCGTGTTGTTTCCTTGGCTGAACGAGTGTTTGGCTGCTGACCGGTTGTCAGCAGTATGTTTTGGGATTTGCAGTACAGTGTGCCCTCCCTAGCATTGTGACTTGTGATACAGGTATCCGTGTGTCTTCACTGGGGGTGAGATGATAGTTCCATACACAGAATCATTTTGACAGTGTCTAGTGCTTTCCTCTTATCTAGTTTCTAAGCACTAACATAACACACTAGAAATGCACTTGTGAGGTCAAAGAAGACTTTTATTGTTGTTAATTCTTCCCCAACCACAATATTTTATGTATGACGAATTAGTAGCTTTCAAGTCCGCGTTAATCAAACAAAATATATCAGTTTGCAATATACACAGCAGGTTATATTTATAAGATATTGAATGCAAAGCAAAACAAATACTTCACCGTGTGGGAATTATCTACAGCTTCATCTTTCTAAGGTCTGCAAGCTGATGACCCCTGTCAGCCGCGAGAAAGAGAGATTCATCTACCCACACGGGATTGCTGGCAGCTGGCGCCAAGCTCCAGCACGAGGTCCGGCAGATTCGAATCTGACCCTCTGCAGCCTGTTACATTCGTTACAAAGGTGTGCCCCCTCCTCTCAGACCTGGGAAACTGAGCAAGCCTTTTGGAGACTGGCCAGGTCTCCAAGACTACTCCTGTTCCCAAGCTCAAGCGAAGAAAAAAACAACACCCATGTACTCTCTCTTATCATGTCTAGTCTACTGTGAGAAAAACATCTTGGTTCTCTGGTGCAAAAACACAGCTTGGAAAAATACAGCTTGGATTCTCAACTGCAATGTCTAACTCCACGTTAAAGGCAATGGGCAGCTAACCTAAATATCAAATGCAATGTCATGTTAAAGGCAATAGGCAGCTAACCTAAATATCAAATGCAATGTCTAGTGTCATGTCAAAGCCAATAGGCATCTAAGCTGAATACAAAATGCAATGTCTTATATCATATCAAAGCCCATAGGCAGCTGAGCTGAATATAAAATGCAATGTATAATATCATGTCAAAGCCAATAGGCAGCTGAGCTGAATACAAAATGCAATGTCTAATATATGATATCATGTCAAAGCCAATAGGCAGAATATCTAATAGCATGTCAAAGTCAATAGGCAGCTAAACTGAATACATCATGTCAAAGTCAATAGGCATGCAATGTCAAAGCCAATAGGCGGCTAGACTGGATACAGCATGTCAAAGCCAATAGGCAGAATACAGAATGTAATGGCTAATGCAATGTCAAAGCCCATAGGCGGCTCAACTGAATACAGAAAGTAATGGCTAATGCCATGTCAAAGCCCATAGGCGGCTCAACTGAACAAAACATACCATGTGCTACTGGTGAACATTGAGCAACTAATATGCGCAGTGGTGAAACACAAAGTCATTGGTCAAACCAAAACTTATCAAATGGCAGTACATTCCGCCCTTTGACCAATGAATTTTTGTTTCACATATCTCTTGTTTCAAACAAAAACAAAAAACAAAAAAAACATCAGCACAAAAAAACATTATCAGTAAGTCAGATTTGAATGATCAAAGCAATCCCTGTAAAGCAATAAAAGTGAATTAACACATTGATCTCATAACCTTTCACATCAGATACATCTACATAGAAAAGACTGAGCAATTTTTTATACTCTGAATGAGTCTCTAATTCAACAGTGTTAGCAATTTGATGTGGCATGAGTTCTGCTCATGTAAAGGTGCACGGTCCACCTGAAAGGTTTGCTGGAAGATAAGCAAAAGTCAGAGTTCCATACGAGAGGGAAAAAAAAAAAAAACACAGCTTAGTTCCGGTGGAAGAATGCAATCAAACAAGTTGAACTTGAACTGAAGGCGCAGTTTGCGCAAAATGGATCCATGGTGCTGGCACTTTACTCAGCCAGGTTCAGGTTGGGGATTCGGTCCCTTCCCCGACCCCACACGCACACACCGGAAGGGGGACCACACAGCACACTCAGGGACAGTGGCGAAACGTGGTAGGATCTGCAAAAGAAACAAGTATGACTTTTCTTGTAAATAACATTTTTCATTTAAACTGCACCCTTCCTCTTTCTTTCCCTGTTTTATAATCAGCAGGACGTTTTTGGGGCCCTTTGTTATATTCACTGCAGGTTCTGGAGGATCACTTGGGGCTTCAGCCCACACATCAGCACTGAGGTTTTTATCTGCTGCGCCACAGCTTCCCTTTTCTTGCACTGTCAGAAGGGCTGGGGCAGACTCATTCTTTACCAAACCTCCATTCACTGCACTTTTGCCAATTTGGGCCATTCTGTCTCCAATTTGTATGAATGAATCAGATTCTTTTCTAGGTATCGGCATAATTTCGATTTTTCCTTGGTAATTTGCAGCAATCACTCTCCCTAAAACCTGATCAATTTGCCATTCCTGTCCTGGTAACTTTCCTCTCCCCAACTGCTCTGTGACTGCTTGCATGACAGATTGCTTTTGTGCGTGCTGCACAGTTTTTATCAAATCTAGGGGAATGTGCATCTCTCTCATCTCTGCCCACCTGTAAGTGGCCTTTTCTCTCAGCTGTTCACATTTCTGGGGCACCCACTTAGCCATCCCCACTAAAGCAGAATTCTGGGTGTACACTTCTCTCTCTGAATTTTTCTGATTAACATCTGCAAGGTAATTGAACCAGTTAGGTGCTAAAACATTAGCAATGAACCAAAAATCAGCGTAAAAATGACACATCTCACGTAGCTCTTGCTTTAAAATCTGACACACATTATACAACGCTGTTCCTTCTACTGTGCCAGAAAGCAACATTTCAGTCAATGAATCATTAGTAAAACAAACATGCTTTTTATCTTCAGTGGACACGAATTCAAATGGTGCACACAATTTCATTGGTAATTCTTTTATCTGTGGTACTCTAGCCCTGTCTTGCAAGTACCAGATCCAGTGTATGATCCTAGCTAGGGGCACTATTTTCTTTCCTTGTTCATGATTTAAATGTACATAAGTATTTCCTTCTTGCACTGCGCAAAAACCTAAAGTCTGCATTATTTCATTTGCCAAATCACAAGCGCGCAGCTGCATATAATTTTTCACAGTGACCATATACAAAAGTGTTAGGATTTCACTCAAATGAGGGCTATTCTTTTCCCAAAAATCAAACAAGCTAATGAAACTCGGGGTGTCTTGCTCTAAAATCCTTCGTTTTACTTGTGCATTTTGCAACGGTAACTCGTAAATCACATTCTGGTCTCTCTCGTCCATGTTATCAGTTAAGGAATGCATTTTGTCTGCCAAAAACCCTGGCTCACAGGAAAACTCAGTGCAGCTCGGAGCTGTCTTAACCCCCTCATTACTGGAATGGGACAAGAAAGATTCTTCAAAAACAGCCTTTTTATAACTTTCAGTCGGGCTAATTTGCTCACGTAAATTCCTATTTTCATGTTCCAACTTCCTACATTTCTCCTGCATTTCTCTGTAAGCAGATAAAGGTATCCAGACCTTTCTGTCATCATTACTTCCAAAACACACGTTTTCTACACATGCATTTTCTTCTGTAATTCCCCAAACAGAAAACAATTCACAGTTTTTCTTAGCACCATCAGGCAGTTTAACAACACATGACATGGTCTGCCGTGCTACTGTGATTCTCCAAACAACAAACAATTCACAGTTTTTCGTAGCACCATCAGGCAGTTTAACAACACATGACATGGTCTGCCGTGCTACTGTGATTCTCCAAACAACAAAAAACAATTTCTGTAACTCTCCAAACAACAAAAAAACAATTACACTTTTAAAGTGTGCACTTAGAAATCTACTAACTCGTCAAACCCCTTCTTAATCACCTCTTAATGACCGACACCCCACTCCTGGTACCAATTGTAGTGCTTTCCTCTTATCTAGTTTCTAAGCCCTAACATAACACACTAGAAATGCACTTGTGAGGTCAAAGAAGACTTTTATTGTTGGTAATTCTTCCCCAACCACAATATTTTATGTATGACGAATTAGTAGCTTTCAAGTCCGCGTTAATCAAACAAAATATATCAGTTTGCAATATACACAGCAGGTTATATTTATAAGATATTGAATGCAAAGCAAAACAAATACTTCACCGTGTGGGAATTATCTACAGCTTCATCTTTCTAAGGTCTGCAAGCTGATGACCCCTGTCAGCCGCGAGAAAGAGAGATTCATCTACCCACACGGGATTGCTGGCAGCTGGCGCCAAGCTCCAGCACGAGGTCCGGCAGATTCGAATCTGACCCTCTGCAGCCTGTTACATTCGTTACAAAGGTGTGCCCCCTCCTCTCAGACCTGGGAAACTGAGCAAGCCTTTTGGAGACTGGCCAGGTCTCCAAGACTACTCCTGTTCCCAAGCTCAAGCGAAGAAAAAAACAACACCCATGTACTCTCTCTTATCATGTCTAGTCTACTGTGAGAAAAACATCTTGGTTCTCTGGTGCAAAAACACAGCTTGGAAAAATACAGCTTGGATTCTCAACTGCAATGTCTAACTCCACGTTAAAGGCAATGGGCAGCTAACCTAAATATCAAATGCAATGTCATGTTAAAGGCAATAGGCAGCTAACCTAAATATCAAATGCAGTGTCTAGTGTCATGTCAAAGCCAATAGGCATCTAAGCTGAATACAAAATGCAATGTCTTATATCATATCAAAGCCCATAGGCAGCTGAGCTGAATATAAAATGCAATGTATAATATCATGTCAAAGCCAATAGGCAGCTGAGCTGAATACAAAATGCAATGTCTAATATATGATATCATGTCAAAGCCAATAGGCAGAATATCTAATAGCATGTCAAAGTCAATAGGCAGCTAAACTGAATACATCATGTCAAAGTCAATAGGCATGCAATGTCAAAGCCAATAGGCGGCTAGACTGGATACAGCATGTCAAAGCCAATAGGCAGAATACAGAATGTAATGGCTAATGCAATGTCAAAGCCCATAGGCGGCTCAACTGAATACAGAAAGTAATGGCTAATGCCATGTCAAAGCCCATAGGCGGCTCAACTGAACAAAACATACCATGTGCTACTGGTGAACATTGAGCAACTAATATGCGCAGTGGTGAAACACAAAGTCATTGGTCAAACCAAAACTTATCAAATGGCAGTACACAGTGTTGTTAACATGTTCATATCAATGTACCCTGGACATCCCATACCTTTAGACTTATGCAATGGATTAATGTAAACGTCATTGGGACACTTACAATTTGCAAGGTGGCATTTAGGCAACCCACTCCACACGTTGTGATCTTTGACGTCTTAACATTAGACTGTACACTAATTTCCGATGTGTGACAGGTTCAATGGTGACCTAAAAAACATGGCTAGCGATGTCACGACCTCAGTGTGTTCCTGTTCACATGTTGCTGTTGTGGTGTATGTGTTGTGTGTCCTAGAGGGTTGCTGTGCAGTGTGTATATAAGTAGGTTTTTGTACTTACCAACAAGTAGTCCATTGCCATACCGTCCACCCTGGAAGTGTTCATTGATGGTGCAGTGACGGAAGATGAATGAGTCATGGACACTCCCAGGATATTTAGCCACGATGTTGGTGATCAATCCTTGGTGATCGACTATGGCCTGCACTTTGATAGAGTGTGTGTGCTTCCTGTTGCGGTAGAGGTGTTCAGTTGCAGCAGGTGGCACAAGGCGTACATGTGTGCAGTCGATTGCACCAAGAACGTGTGGGAAGCCACTAGTGAGGTAGAACCCCTGTTTTGTTTCCTGCTGCTTATGCAGTGTGTTAGGGAAGCAGATGTGGCGGGGTGTGAGTCTAATGATGGCATCCAGTACTTTGGGCAAAAAGGCAGAGAATGATGGTTGTGATATTCCGGCAACCAGGGCACCAGTTGTTTGAAAAGAGCAACTTGCCAGCATGTGAAGTACGGCAAGCAGCTTGGTTTCTGTTGGGATGGTGCGGGGTGTCAGCAAAGTGGGTGCCAACTGCGGCTCAGTGTTGTGCAGCAGCTGCTGAATGGCCTGCCAGTTCAACCTGTACCTCTGGATGATGTTGTGTTCCCTGAGGCCATGAAGGGTTGTTCTGGGGCAGAATATCCTCTCCTGCCTTCTGCGCTGCCTTTGGGGTCCCTGCTGGTGTTGTGGTAGCTGCTGTTGTAGCTGCTGGGCTCTGCGTCTGCGTGCACGCTGGATGAGAAGCACTTCCATGTCTCCCTTTTGCTGCTCTGCTGTTGCTTCTGTGTGTTCTGATTAAATACGTGTGTGTTTGCCCCATTTTAACGCCTGCCCTGACCCAGGCATTGATTTTTGACGCAAATCGGGCTGTGCGTCATTTTCCGGGTCCGCCTCCCGGCCGTGCGTCATTTTTGCCCGAAAGCATAAATACGACGCACGGGCGCTTAAGTCATTTTTTGGACGGGAACGCCTACCTTGCATATCATTAACGCAAGGCTGGTTGCCGCATCCAAAAAATGACGCACACAGCGGACTTTTGTCGTCCGCGGGCGTCAAAGTTTAAATACGGGGCAACGTTTGCGCTGAATGTGCGTAAAAATTTTTGACGCACATTCGGCGCAGACGGAGTATAAATATGCCCCAAAGTTTGTTGTACAGTGATGATAACCTTATATCCTGCTCCACCACGAGACTCCTCTGAGCTCTTTCTGCAGCAGATGGGAATCAACAGAGACGAGTAAAGCCAATCTTGGGGGCAAGGGGCAGATTAGTGCAGCAACTCTGCTGTGTAACAGTCTCTGGGGATGATGACTGTGGCTTCCTGTTCATCCTATGAGAGATTTACAATTCAATGATACACGTGGCGAGTAGTCTTTTGGTGTTTGAGGTTTTATTTATGTATACCCCCAGTGCTTTAAATGAGCAGGTGCTATCCGGTACTGAGTACCTGCACTTCTTGAATTTTAAAGTGAGAGTACCAGCACTTTTCAGCATTGCTGCAATACATTTAATGGGAGAGTACCGGCACTTCTCAGAAGCAAGCAGGTACTCTAAATAGTGAGTATCTGCACTTCTGCATTTCCATTTAAAGCACTGGATCCCCATAACTGCAGATTCCAGACCTTATGAATACCACAGGGGCCAGAGCGGATCTGGCTTTGCTACTGCACACGGGCGGCTGATGTGGTGCTGCTCAGCTTCGCCCTGCTCCATCAGTTATTCCATAGCCACGTGTACCTGCCAGTCGTGCTCGCAGATATCAGTCTGTTTCTTTTCCCGCCTTCTAATACAGATTGAAAAATTTGCTGGCTTAGGCGCCAAGAACTCTCAATTCTATTAAGGACATGGAGGTGAAGATTATGCTTCTCTTACTTTACTACTCTTTTTTACAGCAGCCAATATAAACAGTTTAAAAATATCACATTAGCATAATGAACATATTGACTACATTTCCCATTATGCTGAAGTCCAAACTACCAATCATGTCCAAGCCAACCCTTTAAACACCTAAGGTAACATTACAACTTCCTCTTTCTTTGACAGAGTCGCAGTCCATAATACGTATTCAAACAAAACCGTAAATACTGGATATCTGAAGACCTAAGCCGGCAAACTCTAACATAATGCAAAAAGCCTTGCTCAAGTAATGACGAACCAGGGTGATAACAACGAGGACAATTCTTCTATCTCGTTATATTCTGGATTTTGGTCAGCACCTAAATCGAGATAGATTGCTACGATGCATGAAGATACCAACCAATCTCAATCATGGGTGGGTAAAATGAATTATTTATCAATAAATAAATTCAACCTTATATAAAACTGAATAATAACAATGAGCATGATATTAATAAGCACGATGATACTTAGTATAAACAATTACAGTTATATTATCAGTCACTAGAACCCTGAACTACAGAAACGTGGGTGAGATAATCTTCACCTCTGTGGCCTTAATAGAATTGACAATTCTTGGTGCGTAAGCTAGCAACCTTTTCATTTTATGTCAGGACCGGAGGCTTAGATTATGCTAGTTTAAAGCTGGTAAATTACCACAGATGCAACATCAACCACAGGCTTATAACAGAATTGTTTAAAAGTTGAGTCTGAGAACAATCAGCTGTTTTCATATCATGAACAGAGGAACCTAGCACAAATTATTTTGAGGCCATAGCATCCCTCCCTCAGTGTGCCCCCCCCAAACACTTGAGTATCAATACCAACTTCCCTCATGACATCTCTAAGCCACCTAGCTATAGTGGCTGAAGAAATTAATCTCTAAACCACCTAGCTATAGTGGCTGAAGAAATTAGTCTGAAAGGTTTTTGCAAAACAATCAATAACTTTTGATTCAGATAATTTCAAATTGATTGAGTACTGCATTCATAAGCTTTCAAACATTTAACCACACATATTTGTCCATTTAATGGAAAAACAGGATAATCAGTACTCTTGGTAAACATCTTATTATGTCTGGTAAATGAAAATGAAATTCCTTCTGGAGTAAATACTCTACCTGCAAGGTTGAGCGCTTTCACATCCAATGTTATTCTGCAAGAGGCCAGAAAAAGCAACATAGTCAACTTGGCAGATAATTGCTTCCTTGTCAATAGGTTATTCTGAGGGCATTTTTCAAAAGACTTAGGGGGACATTCTGACCCTGGCGGTCATTGACCGCCAGGGCCAACGACCACGGAAGCACCGCCAACAGGCTGGCGGTGCTTCCTGGCCAATTCTGACCGCGGCGGTAAAGCCGCGGTCAGAAAAGGGAAACCGGCAGTTTCCCGCCGGTTTTCCCCTGGCCAAAGGAATCCTCCATGGCGGCGCTGCAAGCAGCGCCGCCATGGGGATTCCGACCCCCTTCCCGCCAGCCAGTTCCTGGCGGTTTACACCGCCAGGAAGAGGCTGGCGGGAACGGGTGTCGTGGGGCCCCTGGGGGCCCCTGCACTGCCCATGCCACTGGCATGGGCAGTGCAGGGGCCCCCTAACAGGGCCCCAGCAAGATTTTCAGTGTCTGCTTGGCAGACACTGAAAATCGCGATGGGTGCCACTGCACCCGTCGCACCGCAGCAAATCCGCCGGCTCCATTCGGAGCCGGCTTCATCTTTGCTGGGGCTTTCCCGCTGGGCCGGCGGGCGATCTTTTGCAGATCGCCCGCCGGCCCAGCGGGAAATCGGAATGCCCCCCGCGGTCATCTGACCGCAGGGCGGTGTTCGGGCGGTTTCCGCCCGCCGCCCGCCGGGGTCGGAATGACCCCCTCAATACCATATTCACATCCCACAAAAAGGTATACTTAGGTTGTGGAGGATTGGTAACCCTGATACCTTTAAGTAATTTACATATCACTGGATGCCTCCCAACAGAAACATTACCTACCTGCACATGACCAGCCGAAATGGAGGCAAGGAAATTATTTACTGACCTGTAAGAAAGTCCTTCTGATGCTTTAGGCAACAGAAAATGCACAATGTTTGCAACGCCTGCTTCCACTGGATCCACGTGCCCTTTCACGCACCAACCTACCCAGCATCTCCAAGCTTAAGCATATCGCTTCCTGGTAGAGGGGGCCCATGCTTGACTAATGAAGTTTGCAGCCACATCCAAAATCCCTGGCAAACACCACTTTTACCTGAAAGCCTCCAAGCCATCAGGGGCAACTGATCTGACACTATGATTGGATGCATCTTGTTCTGGCTCCAAGGAAGAAGTAGAGGAAAATCTCATGCCAATGCCAACAGATTTGAAAACCAGGACTGTGCTTTCCAAACTGGCAGGACTAGAACCCCTTCTGCCGCCTGATGCTTCACTTAAGTTGCCAACCTTGAAATCATGGCAAAGGGAGGAAAAGCATAATTCAGAGATCCTGACCAATCCTGAAGAAAGGCATCCGTCGCTGTCACCCACAGACCTGGTCTCAAACTGAAGAACCTCTCCAGTTGACAGTTCAACCAAGACACAAAAAGGTTGATGCTGCAAAGCCCCCAAGTATCCTGGATCAGTTTGAACAACTGAGGGTGCAATTGCCAATCGCTTGGATTCATCAGGTACCTGAAATTCTAGTCCGCATTCGCGTTGGACTTTCCTGGTATGTATTCCGTCACTACCGAAATCTTGTGATCCAAGCAAAAATACCAAAAATCTTTGGTCTTTCTGCCAGGAGTATGGATTTGGTGCTCTCCAGCTTGTTGATCCATAGAACTGCTAAGATGTTGTCCATCCTCCACAGAATGCAACAACACCTTTTTTGGGGATAGCGATTGAATAGAGAAGGATCCTGCAAGCAGCTCCAGACAACTGATGTGCATATCTAGTTCTTGAAGGGACCATCTGCCTCCTATAGATACATCTCTACAACGTGCGCTCCAGCCCCATCGGCTTGCGTCGGACTCTATGGTGACCTCCAGCTTGGAGCCAAAAATGACCTCGCTATTCCACGCATCGACGTGTCACAGCCACCACTGAAGCTCTGTCTTGACTTCTGACATCAGAGGAACTTGATTGGCATAAGCCACTCCTTTCCATAGATGTTGAATCTTGAGCCTCTACAAGGCTCTGAAATGCAGAGGGCCGGGAAACACCACTTCAATGGATGAAGCCAGTAGACTCACCAGCCTCGCCATCACTCGTACAGACACCATCTTCCTGGATAGGGCCAACTTCAATTCCTTCTTGATATCTCAGAGCTTGGACTTGGGGAGTAAGAGTAGCACTCTTTCAGAATCCACTAAAAGACCCAAAAACTCCATGGATTGAGATAGGACCAGACTTGACTTGTCTTTGTTGATCCCAAATCCCAAATACAGTAATAGATTCACCGTCGTTTGGAGATGATCAATCACAATCTCACAAGACTGCGCCATTATCAAAATGTCATCCAAGTAAATGATCATGAATATCCCTTTTTCTCTCAGGTGAGCTATCACTGGTTTCATTACCTTGGTGAAGCAAGGGGCTGAGTAAAGTCCGAAAGGCAGCACCAGATACTCGAGCCACTGATCCCTCTATTGAAATTGTAGGAAACATCTGTGAGGACGGAAAATGGGAATGGCCAGGGAAGCATCTTTGAGGTCCAAACAAATCATCCAATTGCGTTCCTGGAGAAGACTTTTCTGAAGATGGATCCCCTCCATCTTGAAGTGCCTGTAAATAAACCAAAAGTTGAAGTTGAGCAAATTCAACACTAGACTGTGACCTCCTCTTTTCTTTTGCACCAAGAAATTGTTGCTGCAGAAACTGTGAGGATAAGGTTTGCAATATGCCACTGCACATTTCGCAATGACTCTTCTATTTCGGGATCTATTAAAGAGGCCTCTTGTTGGGGAAAAACAGCAGCATTAGGGGACACTGCTGAAGTAGAGTCTGTTAAAACTCCAGATGAAAACCCTGCACTGTCTGAAGAACCCACACATTGCGTGTCAACTGCCTCCAGTAACGAAGAAACAACCTGACTCTGCTCCCCAAAGGAACATGTGACAGGTCGCTGAAGCTTACCTGAGGAATTGCTAAGTTGGTAGTTTCCACTTGAGCCTCTGCTGGATCTTCTTTTGCTGAATCGGGCTCAGGAGGGGAAAAGGTTCCTCCTATGGTGGAGTCCTGGAGTCCTCCCTATTGACATCTGTTAGAGCTTCTCTGGGAGCCTTGGAATGACTGATGGCCTGGCAAGCAGCCCCTACTTCACTCGGCCCTGGTAAATTGGTTTCCCTGAAATACCTTTTTTAGGTATGTTTGGGCCTTGTCCAAAGCTGTAAACGTGTTGACATATTTGCCTATGTCTTTCACGAACAAACCCCCCAAAGAGGAGACCGTCTGCCAAGAGTCCCGCATTGGAGCAAATCTGTGAGCTTAGGATCTATTCACATAAATATGGATTTCCATCGCTGTGTTGGAATGGCACAATTGGCTTATGAGGGAAATCGATTCCTGGGACCACCCTGCCAGAATATCTGGGTCAATAGCCTCCCGTTTCTTTTTGGCTCTAACAGTCATCTCTAGGATCTTTGCCAGCTTACCCACTACATCCAGGGTTTGTCTTGGCATGCTCTCCATGCCCTGTCTATCCCCATTTTTGGGTCCCTGGCATACTTCCTTAAGAAAGTTGTCATGCTGCGATCAACTTCTGGCGTGAGCGCAACCTTATCTGGCAAATCAGGTCTGGGGGTTTCCATCCTCAGGCGGAATGCACTTCCTTATCAAAAGCCTTAAGTAGCGTACCATGAAGGTAGCCCACCACTGCTTGTTCTGGGACCCATTCTGATGACATGGGGTGGACAATGTCCTCTGGGTTAAAGGTGAGTGGGGGGGAGGAGAGATAGTAGGAGAAAGGGAACGGCTAGGGGAGGAGTGTCTCTTGTCCTTCGGATGAAGGGGGTTCTCTTCATCAGAAATTCCAGACCCAGTAGAATCAGAGTCAGACTCAAAGTTAAAGTGGGGCAGCTCTGCTTGCTTTTAGGCACACAATATTCATGATCTTCCATGGGTCTTTGGGACATGGAAGGGAAGGCTTCCTCATGAGTCCAGTCTCTCGATTTGCTTTTATGTTTAAGAGACGCCTCAGAACGCTCCTCTGAGGATTTAGAAGACAAAGGGTTAATGCGTCCCTGTCTTTTGGCATATTACTGTAATTGGGCGGGGATGGGTCTTAAGACTGCTGCCAAAGCCTTATTTATGCAGTGTTTGACGGAGGCGTCCAGGTCCTCAAGGACATCATCCTCTGAATTATGGCCCATCTCTTCCTAAGGAATATCATTATAATATTCAGCCTACTCAAAGGACTCTTTATCCACCATGTTAATGGAGAAGATTAGTGCCAAGAAAACACTTGGTAATCCGGGTGGAGCAGCCCCAGGGTGCAAGAAAAAGGGAGGTATCTCTCTGCCCACGATACCAACAGTGCAACATTGTATGCTCCTCAGGAAATTCCTGTGAGTGAATTGTTGTAGCCCACGCCTACTCTGGGGCAAAGGGCATCAAGGAGGGGGGCTTGAAATTAAAGTGAGCGTGCACCCTGCTCAGAAATATGAATTATTGTCAGCCCCAATTCTATATCAGGATTATGCAGTCCTTTCTTCACTTTATTACAATCAGCAAGTTCTAAGTTCAAACATAACGAAAACATTAAAAACTTCATGTCCCATGATGCCTACACATAACCATGGCAACCAGTAAACCAATCCACTGTCCATAATAGAGTGTATATAAGTAGCTGACGGGCGCAGTCCTTCCTCTTTCTTCACTGCTGCCCGTCAGTTAAGTCCTTGCTCCTTCTTGTTTTACACAGTTGTTTCGGTGATTGCCTTGCGAGCGATTGCTGTCTTTATTGCCTGTGTTGAGTTGGCTGACTCGGATTGCTTTTCCTGTCGTCATTACGCTGGGGGCATTGTTTGCATTCTTGGCATTCCGCCTATTTTGCGTGTGGTAGGCTACGGCCCGAGCGCGTGGTGCGGTGATGTATGTTCACCACTAGGGGTGCTCTTGCGCTCCGTTCCACGATCTGTCAGCTCAGCACTTCGCGCGCTGCGTTTGGCGATCGTGTAGGGCTTTTCAGGACCCAGCCCTCGGGGTTCCTGATTTCTGTGGCCCCCAACCCTCACTGACACCGCGTTGCGGTAAGTACAGGTTAAACCTGCTTGTTATTTTCCCTTAGGGGAACCTTCAGGGTTTAATTGGCATATCTCTTTGTAAGAGCACAGCGAGGGGGCTGCCCTATTTACATTAGGTTGGGTGTTTCTTTGTGCTCACACCCCTGTGTTATTGACACCCTTGACACCCCTCTGGGGATAAGTTAGACATCTTTTTTGTGGGCTGGCCCGGGGTCCTGCTCCACCCTACTTTATACTAGTGTGGTCTTCCACCCTACATTATACCAGTGTGTTTTTTCACATATATATATATTTGTTCTGGTGTTATGTCCTCCTCTACACCTTCTATGGATTCTTTTGTGGATCATGCTTATGCTCTGTCATTGGGGGCGGAGGAAGTTTGGACTCCTCAACACCAGCTTCCGGGGGCATGGATAAACTCCTTTTGTAGGCGGTGGCAAAATCTTTAGCACCCCGCAAGATAGGGTGGATAAATTAATGGACCAGGTGTCCAATTCTACTGGTATGTTTGGGGACCCAGATTCATGGGCTGGTACCTCTGTCATGACCACACAAACTTGCCAAGTCAAATCAAAGAAGTGCATGAGAAAAGCAAAGAGCTATCCTCAGTGGAGACAGCAAAGCCCAAACTGGAAGAAGGTTTGCAGAGTAATCTTGCGCTTATTTCAAAGGAAGAATCAAGAAGAGAAGATCCAAGATGGCCGCTGTGAGTCCTGAAGGTTAGTTACAGTTCTAGTCTTGCAATCGGTTGGTTGCTAGGGTACGAGCTCTCCAGCTGGAAGCCTTGCACTTCAACTGAGGTCTGACAGGAATCAGCTGTGTGGAGAGAGAGCGCGCTTCAAAACAGAAACTCCTGTGAGGTAAAATTACATTTGAAGATTATATTACAGAAAACGGATAAATATTGTCAAGGTTTATTCGAAGAGTTTGATAGTAGACCGTTCCCGTGGAAGTCGGCAAGGCTACAGAGTTAATGTATGAATTAACCTTATGTTTACAAGGTTCTTGTTTAAGATATTAAAGTCAAAGAAAAAACGAACTTTAAAAGAGCAAGTATCTACAAATGTCAAGGTTATAAACAAAGGCCAAGTTTAAAGGAGAAACGAACTGTTAACAAATAAGCATTTACAAATTCAATGGTAATAAACCAAAATAGAGTTTAAAAGAGAAACGAACTTAAATAAACAAGCATTTACAACTACAAGTTATCGACAGATGTCAAAGTAAGGAAGGAGAAACTAACTGTAATAAACAAGCATTTACAAATACAAGTTATCAACAAATGTCGAAGTAAGAAAGGAGAAACGAACCTTAATAAACAAGCATTTACAAATACAAGTATTGACAGAAGTCACAATAAGACAGGAGAAATTAAATAACATCAGCTGATTTGAAGAACGCATTATCACCAACTATATATATATATATAGCAACATAAAACCAATCTCTAACAAAGGTTGAGAAGTTCTTCCAGAATCAGTAATAAGCATTTTTTTAAGAAGAGCTATCATTTATAGAGAGAAGCAAGGCTACAGAGAACTCAGGGTGAGTGAAGAAATAATAGAATTAAAGAGAATTAAGTGTTGAGAGTAGAAAGTGAAAAACTGATGTTGTATGTCCCTAGTATTTGCGACTGTGACTCTTGCAGGTGCTGTATCCAATCTTAGATGTGAAGAGGCAGACTGAGTACTGGCGTTCATCATCTCTGTGGCAGTCTCTCTACCATCCCATTCCCCTTCCCCCTCCGGGGTACTCAGCACGAAGGATTAATATTCGTTGTGAGTAGCTCGGGTCGGGACTGAGGAGTTATCTTCTGCTTCTGAGGAAATCGAATTGAAGTATCCTGACAGATTGAAGTGCCATCACCCTAATTTTAGGGAACAAAAAACAGATTTTCTCCTGAGCAGAATGGCAGAAGGAATTGATATAAAAGCATTAGCTACCGTTTTGGAAGGGTTACAGAAACAATTAAATAACACCATAGAAGAAACAGTCCAAATAAAACAGCGAATAAATGAGTTAGGGAACACCGCTAAATCAAATGAATCTGTGTTTTCACAAATCCCTAGTCCTTCACAGTCTGCAGGTATATCCACTCAAGTAATTAATGCGGTTTCCCCTATTATTCCTTTGGCTCAACGCGAGCGCTTCGGTGGGGATCCAAATAAGGCGCAGATTTTTCTGACCCAATGCTCATTGCATTTTTTATGTAGACCAGTCATTTTTTCCGAAGACCAGTCCAAAGTGGCATTTATATTGTCTTATCTGACAGGAGATGCGGCCGCATGGTCCATGCCAATAATTTCCAGAAATGATCCTGTTTTATATAATTTCCAGAATTTAAAGGAAGAGTTCTTAAGAATATTTGATCGGCGAACTGCAGCTCAAGCCACTGACAATGAACTACTGGAAATCAGGCAAGGTAATAAAGATCTAGTAGCCTATCTGGCTCATTTCAATAAACTCATTGTAGAGACTGCCTGGCCGGAGTCAAAAAGAGCCACCATATTTTATCGTGGACTGAGAGATGAATTGAAAGATGCCTTAGCACAATTTCCAAATAGACCCACCGAAATTTCGGAGTTAATTGATCTTGTGTTACAGATTGACCACCGGTTAACTGAACGAAGAGCAGAAAAGAGAAGAGAGTATCGACCATTTCCCCTGAGAATTGATCGTGTAAGAAATGATCATACGAGAGCCGGAGAAGGGATAACGATAGAAGAACCAATGCAAATTGGTTCCATCCGAGGTCCTTTATCTAAGGAAGAAAAAGAGAAAAGAAGAGTGAATCAACTATGTTTATATTGCGGTGCATCTGGGCATTTTGTTAAAAACTGTCCCAAGAAACCCAAAGCTCTTAAGTCGGGAAAAGGCCAGCTTCATCAGTAGAGGGAGTTGCCCTGATGAAAGCAGAACCCAAGACAACTCCTTTAGATCAACGAGTGGCGAATACCTTACAAACCGCAGCGCCACATTTGGTACAAACAGTATCAGTTAAGACCCTTGAGAAGGAAATTCAAGGGATCTCAGTTATGATAGACTCTGGAGCTACGGGCAACTTCTGTGATATCAAATACGCTCGTAAAATGGGTATTCGATTTATCAAGAAATCTACTTTGGAAGTAGTAAGAGCTGTGGATGGAACCAATCTTTCTTCAGGACCCATTTCCCATGAGACCGAACCAATTCAGATGCAAGGTTTTGGTGGACATCAGGAGCAGATAATCTTTAATTTGATAGATGCTCCACAATTTCAACTCATTTTGGGTCTGCCCTGGCTTACAGAACATAATCCACAAATTGATTGGAGCAAAAGAACGATCAAGATGAATTCCTCTTACTGCAAAGAGAATTGCTTTCATGATGGAGTGGAAGTGTCCACCAAGTCCCAAGCGGCCTGTTTATCATCACACTCTTCAATGATCTGTGCACTAAAGACAGCAGAAATCCCAAAAGAATATGAGGATTTAGTCGCCGTTTTTGATGAAAAGGAGGCTGAGAAATTGCCGCCACATCGACCCTACGACTGCAAAATTGAACTGGAGCCAGGTGCGATATTGCCATGTAGCAGAATATACGCATTGACCGAAGCAGAGAATCAACATTTAAAGGAGTATTTGGATCAATATCTTGCTAATGGTTTTATTCGTCCTTCTGAATCTCCAGTGTCATCCCCACTATTTTTCATACCAAAGAAGGATGGGAGTCTTCGAACTTGCATTGATTATCGAGCCCTCAATCAGGTTACCATCAAGAATCGATACCCACTGCCTTTAGTGTCAGTTTTATTAGATCAAGTAAAGAATGGTAGAATCTACACCAAATTGGACCTGCGAGGAGCATATCATTTGATTCGAGTGGCTTCAGGGGATGAATGGAAAACCGCTTTTCGGACTCGATACGGATTATTTGAATATCAAGTGATGCCTTATGGGTTATGCGATGCTCCCGCTGCCTTCCAGCATTTCGTTAATGATATATTACGAGAATTCCTCGACCGGATTGCCGTGGTTTATATAGATGACATTTTAATCTTTTCCGACAATCTACAGGAGCACATTTCCCATGTTCGATCCATCCTCACAAGGTTGCAAGAAAACCATCTCTATGTAAAATTGGAGAAGTGTGCATTTCATGTGGAACGAGTTGAGTTCTTAGGATTCATTTTGTCACCAGAAGGAGTTAGTATGGATCCTGCCAAGATAAAGACAGTGCAACATTGGCCTTCTCCTTGCAATGTCAAAGAGATCCAGAGTTTCTTGGAGTTCGCTAATTTTTATAGAAGATTCATATCAAATTTTTCTCAAACAGTTACACCCATTACTCGATTGTTGAAGAAAGGAGTGAAGTTTGAGTGGACAAAAGAAGCTGAAAATGCTTTTCATTTGTTGAAGAATTCCTTCGTCTCAGCTCCAATCTTGCTCCACCCCAATCCAGATGAGCCATATTATGTGGAGGCAGATGCTTCAGATGTTGCCAAAGGAGGTATCCTTTCCCAGCGTCATAAAGATACAGGTCAATTACATCCAGTGGCCTATTTCTCTAGAAAATTAACACCGCCAGAGATAAATTATTCAATTGCGGATAAGGAGCTATTGGCAGTCAAAGAAACTTTTCGTGAGTGGAGGCATTACATTTTGGGAGCTAAGCATAAAGTGACCGTTTACACGGACCACCGAAATTTACAGTCTTTAAAATCAGCTCGAACTCTAACAGCTAGACAACTGCGTTGGTCCCTATATTTTGCAGACTTTGATTTTGTTATCACTTTCAGACCAGGAAAAGTAAATGGGAAGGCAGATGCTCTATCTCGAATTGATACCGGTGCAGTTAAAGAGCCTCCAGAAAAAGAATTGATTATTCCACAAGAGAAGTTCATATCTGCCATATTGTATGAAAATTTAACCAAAGAAATTCAAGAAAACTTAACATTCGAAGGAATGCTGAAGTGGTCCAAAGAAGGCCAAGGAAGAGAAATCAAAAAAGGTTTGCCATACTTTAAAGGTGCACTGTATGTTCCGACTGTGGAGCTGCAAGAAAAAATTCTTCAGGCTTATCATGACGATCAATTGGCTGGACACAAAGGAATTCAAAAGACTCAAAATCTAATACAACGAGAATTTTGGTGGCCAAAAATGAAAACTCAGATAAGACAATATGTGTCAACTTGTGACAAATGTCAAAGAGGGAAATCTAATAGAACAGCTTCACAAGGTCTGTGTAGTGCTTTCCTCTTATCTAGTTTCTAAGCACTAACATAACACAACAGAAATGCCCTTCTGAGGTCAAAGAAGACTTTTATTGTTGTTAATTCTTCCCCAACCACAATTTTTATGTATGACGAATTAGTAGCTTTCAAGCCCGCGTTAATCAAACAAAATATATCAGTTTGCAATATACACAGCAGGTTATATTTATAAGATATTGAATGCAAAGCAAAACAAATACTTCACCGTGTGGGAAACTATTTACAGCTTCATCTTTCTAAGGTCTGCAAGCTGATGACCCCTTGTCAGCCGCGAGAAAGAGATTCATCTACCCACACAGGATTGCTGGCAGCTGGCGCCAAGCTCCAGCACGAGGTCCGGCAGATTCGAATCTGACTCTCTGCAGCCTGTTACATTCGTTACAAAGGTGTGCCCCCTCCTCTCAGACCTGGGAAACTGAGCAAGCCTTTTGGAGACTGGCCAGGTCTCCAAGACTACTCCTGTTCCCAAGCTCAAGCGAAGAAAAACAACACCCATGTACTCTCTCTTATCATGTCTAGTCTACTGTGAGAAAAACATCTTGGTTCTCTGGTGCAAAAACACAGCTTGGAAAAATACAGCTTGGATTCTCAACTGCAAGATCTAACTCCACGTTAAAGGCAATAGGCAGCTAACCTAAGTATCAAATGCAATGTCATGTTAAAGGCAATAGGCAGCTAACCTAAATATCAAATGCAATGTCTAGTGTCATGTCAAAGCCAATAGGCAGCTGAGCTGAATACAAAATGCAATGTATAATATCATGTCAAAGCCAATAGGCAGCTGAGCTGAATATAAAATGCAATGTATAATATCATGTCAAAGCCAATAGGCAGCGGAGCTGAATACAAAGTGTAATGTATAATATCATGTCAAAGCCAATAGGCAGTTAAGCTGAATACAAAATGCAATATATAATATCATGTCAAAGCCCATAGGCAGAATATCTAATAGCATGTCAAAGTCAATAGGCAGCTAAATTGAATACATCATGTCAAAGCCAATAGGCAGAATACAGAATGTAATGGCTAATGCAATGTCAAAGCCCATAGGCGGCTCAACTGAATACAGAAAGTAATGGCTAATGCCATGTCAAAGCCAATAGGCGGCTCAACTGAACAAAACATACCATGTGCTACTGGTGAACATTGAGCAACTAATATGCGCAGTGGTGAAACACAAAGTCATTGGTCAAACAAACTCCATCAAATGGCAGTACATTCCGCCCTTTGACCAATGAATTTTTGTTTCACATATCTCTTGTTTCAAACAAAAACAAAAAACAAAAAAAACATCAGCACAAAAAAAAAAACATTATCAGCAAGTCAGATTTGAATGATCAAAGCAATCCCTGTAAAGCAATAGAAGTGAATTAACACATTGATCTCATAACCTTTCACATCAGATACATAATGAGTCTCTAATTCAACAGTGTTAGCAATTTGATGTGGCATGAGTTCTACTCATGTAAAGGGGCACGGTCCACCTGAAAGGTTTGCTGGAAGATAAGCAAAAGTCAGAGTTCCATACGAGAGGGAAAAAAAAAAAAACACAGCTTAGTTCCAGTGGAAGAATGCAATCAAACAAGTTGAACTTGAACTGAAGGCGCAGTTTGCGCAAAATGGATCCATGGTGCTGGCACTTTACTCAGCCAGGTTCAGGTTGGGGATTCGGTCCCTTCCCCGACCCCACACGCACACACCGGAAGGGGGACCACACAGCACACTCAGGGACAGTGGCGAAACGTGGTAGGATCTGCAAAAGAAACAAGTATGACTTTTCTTGCAAATAACATTTTTCATTTAAACTGCACCCTTCCTCTTTCTTTCCCTGTTTTATAATCAGCAGGACGTTTTTGGGGCCCTTTGTTATATTCACTGCAGGTTCTGGAGGATCACTTGGGGCTTCAGCCCACACATCAGTACTGAGGTTTTTATCTGCTGCGCCACAGCTTCCCTTTTCTTGCACTGTCAGAAGGGCTGGGGCAGACTCATTCTTTACCAAACCTCCATTCACTGCACTTTTGCCAATTTGGGCCATTCTGTCTCCAATTTGTATGAATGAATCAGATTCTTTTCTAGGTATCAGCATAATTTCGATTTTTCCTTGGTAATTTGCAGCAATCACTCTCCCTAAAACCTGATCAATTTGCCATTTCTGTTCTGGTAACTTTCCTCTCCCCAACTGCTCTGTGTCTGCTTGCATGACAGATTGCTTTTGTGCGTGCTGCACAGTTTTTATCAAAACTAGGGGAATGTGCATCTCTCTCATCTCTGCCCACCTGTAAGTGGCTTTTTCTCTCAGCTGTTCACATTTCTGGGGCACCCACTTAGCCATCCCCACTAAGGCAGAATTCTGGGTGAACACTTCTCTCTCTGAATTTTTCTCATTAACATCTGCAAGGTAATTGAACCAGTTAGGTGCTAAAACATTAGCAATGGACCAAAAATCAGCGTAAAAATGACACATCTCACGTAGCTCTTGCTTTAAAATCTGACACACATTATACAACGCTGTTCCTTCTACTGTGCCAGAAAACAACATTTCAGTCAATGAATCATTAGTAAAACAAACATGCTTTTTATCTTCAGTGGACACGAATTCAAATGGTGCATTCAACTTCATTGGTAACTCTTTTACCTGTGGTACTCTAGCCCTGTCTTGCAAGTACCAGATCCAATGTATGATTCTAGCTAGGGGCACTATTTTCTTCCCTTGTTCTTGAGTTACATGTACATCAGTTTTTTCTTCTTGCACTGCGCAGAAACCTAAAGTCTGCATTATTTCATTTGCCAAATCACAAGCGCGCAGCTGCATATTATTTTTCACAGTGACCATATACAAAAGTGTTAGGATTTCTCTCAAATGAGGGCTATTCTTTTTCCAAAAATCAAACAAGCTAATGAAACTCGGGGTGTCTTGCTCTAAAATCCTTCGTTTTACTTGTGCATTTTGCAACGGTAACTCGTAAATCACATTCTGGTCTCTCTCGTCCGTGTTATCAGTTAAGGAATGCATTTTGGCTGCCAAAAACCCTGGCTCACACGAAAACTCAGTGCAGCTCGGAGCTGTCTTAACCCCCTCATTACTGGAATGGGACAAGAAAGATTCTTCTAAAACAGCCTTTTTATAACTTTCAGTCGGGCTAATTTGCTCACGTAAATTCCTATTTTCATGTTCCAACTTCCTACATTTCTCCTGCATTTCTCTGTAAGCAGATAAAGGTATCCAGACCTTTCTGTCATCATTACTTCCAAAAGACACTTTTTCTACATATGTACAACAGAAATTATTTCTCAAAACACTATCAGGCATTTTAGCTACACATGCATTTTCAGACATGGTCTGTCGTGCTTCTGTAATTCCCCAAACAGAAAACAATTCACAGTTTTTCCGAGCACCATCGGGCAGTTTAACAACACATGCATTCTCAGACATGGTCTGCCGTGCTACTGTGATTCTCCAAACAAAAAAACAATTTCTGTAATTCTCCAAACAACAGAAACAATTCCACTTTTAAAGTGTGCACTTAGAAATCTACCAACTCGTCAACACCCTCTTAATCACCTCTTAATGACCGACCCCACTTCTGGTACCAATTGTAGTGCTTTCCTCTTATCTAGTTTCTAAGCACTAACATAACACAACAGAAATGCCCTTCT
This sequence comes from Pleurodeles waltl, assembly GCF_031143425.1. Lineage (NCBI taxonomy): Eukaryota > Metazoa > Chordata > Amphibia > Caudata > Salamandridae > Pleurodeles > Pleurodeles waltl. The sequence continues at coordinate 1,028,566,476 of NC_090449.1, read as the reverse complement.
GAGGTCAAAGAAGACTTTTATTGTTGTTAATTCTTCCCCAACCACAATTTTTATGTATGACGAATTAGTAGCTTTCAAGCCCGCGTTAATCAAACAAAATATATCAGTTTGCAATATACACAGCAGGTTATATTTATAAGATATTGAATGCAAAGCAAAACAAATACTTCACCGTGTGGGAAACTATTTACAGCTTCATCTTTCTAAGGTCTGCAAGCTGATGACCCCTTGTCAGCCGCGAGAAAGAGATTCATCTACCCACACAGGATTGCTGGCAGCTGGCGCCAAGCTCCAGCACGAGGTCCGGCAGATTCGAATCTGACTCTCTGCAGCCTGTTACATTCGTTACAAAGGTGTGCCCCCTCCTCTCAGACCTGGGAAACTGAGCAAGCCTTTTGGAGACTGGCCAGGTCTCCAAGACTACTCCTGTTCCCAAGCTCAAGCGAAGAAAAACAACACCCATGTACTCTCTCTTATCATGTCTAGTCTACTGTGAGAAAAACATCTTGGTTCTCTGGTGCAAAAACACAGCTTGGAAAAATACAGCTTGGATTCTCAACTGCAAGATCTAACTCCACGTTAAAGGCAATAGGCAGCTAACCTAAGTATCAAATGCAATGTCATGTTAAAGGCAATAGGCAGCTAACCTAAATATCAAATGCAATGTCTAGTGTCATGTCAAAGCCAATAGGCAGCTGAGCTGAATACAAAATGCAATGTATAATATCATGTCAAAGCCAATAGGCAGCTGAGCTGAATATAAAATGCAATGTATAATATCATGTCAAAGCCCATAGGCAGAATATCTAATAGCATGTCAAAGTCAATAGGCAGCTAAATTGAATACATCATGTCAAAGCCAATAGGCAGAATACAGAATGTAATGGCTAATGCAATGTCAAAGCCCATAGGCGGCTCAACTGAATACAGAAAGTAATGGCTAATGCCATGTCAAAGCCAATAGGCGGCTCAACTGAACAAAACATACCATGTGCTACTGGTGAACATTGAGCAACTAATATGCGCAGTGGTGAAACACAAAGTCATTGGTCAAACAAACTCCATCAAATGGCAGTACAGTCTGTTAAGACCTTTGCCCACTGCACCCCATGCCTGGCATACTGTTGCTATGGATCTTATAGTGGACCTCCCTAGTAGCCAAGGTTTTAACACTATCCTAGTTTTTGTAGACACTTTCACTAAAATGGCGCATTTCATTCCTTTGAAAGAAATCCCTCGAGCCCCACAGGTTGCACAGTTGTTTACACAACACATAGTACGCGCCCATGGTATCCCAAAAATTCTAGTTTCAGACAGGGGGTCCCAATTTGTTTCTCGCTTTTGGAAGGCCTTTAGTAAAAGATTAGGAATTGATTCTCATTACTCTACCAGTTACCATCCTGAAACCGATGGGCAAACAGAGAGAGTGAATCAAGAGTTAGAACAGTATTTAAGACTCAATTTATTCGATAAAGAGAAGGAATGGCCCAAGTTGATGTGGGCAGCTGAATTTGCTTACAATAATGCTGTTCATTCCACCACTGGGTTCACCCCCTTTTATCTGAACCATGGTAGACATCCTAATGTAATGTTGGGTAAAGAAGATGATTCAGTGCCTGCAGTAGAAGAGATGGTGAGGGATTTGCAGACCACGTTAGTTAGGGCAAGAAAAAACATCATTCAAGCAAAAGACTCATATAAGACTCAGGCTGATAGAAAAAGAAGAGAGAGCCCCATTTATTCGAAAGGAGACAAAGGGGGTCATTCTGACCGACCGCGGGAGCACCGCCAACAGGCTGGCGGTGCTCCCACGAGCATTCTGACCGCGGCGGTTAAGCCGCGGTCAGAAGCGGAAAGTCGGCGGTCTCCCGCCGACTTCCCGCTGCTCGGGGGAATCCTCCATGGCTGCGGAGCACGCTCCGCAGCCATGGGGATTCTGACACCCCCTACCGCCATCCTGTTCCTGGCGGGTCTCCCGCCAGGAACAGGATGGCGGTAGGGGGTGCCGCGGGGCCCCTGGGGGCCCCTGCAGTGCCCATGCCAATGGCATGGGCACTGCAGGGGCCCCCGTAAGAGGGCCCCACTGTGTATTTCAGTGTCTGCAATGCAGACACTGAAATACGCGACGGGTGCAAACTGCACCCGTCGCACCCCTGCAACTACGCCGGCTCAATTCTGAGCCGGCGTCCTCGTTGCAGGGGCATTTCCTCTGGGCCGGCGGGCGCTCTTTTGGAGAGCGCCCGCCGGCCCAGAGGAAATGTCTGAATGGCCACCGCGGTCTTTTGACCGCGGTGCGGTCATTTGGCGGCTCCCTCCAGGCGGGCGTCTCCCGCCGCCCGCCGGGCTGAGAATGAGCCCCACAGTTTGGTTATCCACTCGTCATTTACGTCTCAAAGGAAATCGCAAATTTCAGCCACGATTTATAGGCCCATTCAAAGTTGACAAGATGATCAATCCAGTGGCAGTTAAATTGCAGTTGCCAGCTCATCTAAAGATACATCCTGTTTTCCATGTCTCCTTGTTAAAGAACAGTCCTCCAAACTTACGTCAAAACTCCCCTCCAATTCCTATCCAGATTAGCTCTGCAGAAGAGTATGAGGTCAATCAAATCTTAGATTCCAAAATCCGTAATGGCCAGCTTTATTATCTAATTGATTGGAAAGGTTATGGTCCAGAGGAACGATCCTGGGAGCCGCACGAGTATGTACATGCTTCAAGATTAGTGAGAAACTTTCATAGAACCTACCCAAGCAAACCTAAATTGGAGAACTGTTCCTTGAGGGGGAGTACTGTCATGACCACACAAACTTGCCAAGTCAAATCAAAGAAGTGCATGAGAAAAGCAAAGAGATATCCTCATTTGAGACAGCAAAGCCCAAACTGGAAGAAGGTTTGCAGAGTAATCTTGCGCTTATTTCAAAGGAGGAATCAAGAAGAGAAGATCCAAGATGGCCGCTGTGAGTCCTGAAGGTTAGTTACAGTTCTAGTCTTGCAATCGGTTGGTTGCTAGGTTACGAGCTCTCCAGCTGGAAGCCTTGCACTTCAACTGAGGTCTGACAGGAATCAGCTGTGTGGAGAGAGAGCGCGCTTCAGAACAGAAACTCCTGTGAGGTAAAATTACATTTGAAGATTATATTACAGAAAACGGATAAATATTGTCAAGGTTTATTCGAAGAGTTTGATAGTAGACCGTTCCCGTGGAAGTCGGCAAGGCTACAGAGTTAATGTATGAATTAACCTTATGTTTACAAGGTTCTTGTTTAAGATATTAAAGTCAAAGAAAAAACGAACTTTAAAAGAGCAAGTATCTACAAATGTCAAAGTTATAAACAAAGGCCAAGTTTAAAGGAGAAACGAACTGTTAACAAATAAGCATTTACAAATTCAATGGTAATAAACCAAAATAGAGTTTAAAAGAGAAACAAACTTAAATAAACAAGCATTTACAACTACAAGTTATCGACAGATGTCGAAGTAAGGAAGGAGAAACTAACTGTAATAAACAAGCATTTACAAATACAAGTTATCAACAAATGTCGAAGTAAGAAAGGAGAAACGAACCTTAATAAACAAGCATTTACAAATACAAGTATTGACAGAAGTCACAATAAGACAGGAGAAATTAAATAACATCAGCTGATTTGAAGAACGCATTATCACCAACTATATATATATACATAGCAACATAAAACCAATCTCTAACAAAGGTTGAGAAGTTCTTCCAGAATCAGTAATAAGCATTTTTTTAAGAAGAGCTATCATTTATAGAGAGAAGCAAGGCTACAGAGAACTCAGGGTGAGTGAAGAAATAATAGAATTAAAGAGAATTAAGTGTTGAGAGTAGTAAGTGAAAAACTGATGTTGTATGTCCCTAGTAATTGCGACTGTGACTCTTGCAGGTGCTGTATCCAATCTTAGATGTGAAGAGGCAGACTGAGTACTGGCGTTCATCATCTCTGTGGCAGTCTCTCTACCATCCCATTCCCCTTTCCCCCTCCGGGGTACTCAGCACGGAGGATTAATATTCGTTGTGAGTAGCTCGGGTCGGGACTGAGGAGTTATCTTCTGCTTCTGAGGAAATCGAATTGAAGTATCCTGACAACCTCTAAGTCATCTTCTTCCTCTAGGAAGCGTGACGCGGGCACCTGGAAGGTTTCGCCAGATTGAGGGAAACTTTTCGCAAGAGTGTGCGGATGCTTGGACCTGTACCCTGCCAGGAGGATGTTTTACCCGGAGAGCATAACAGCACTGCTGCCCTTGCGCTGGATCCCTTTGTGGAATCGCCCATTCGGGGCAGGGTGATTCCGATGATGAGGGCTCATCGGAAGAGGGCCGCGTTATTGGTAGACCTTGACGCCCATCAACGAATACCTCGAGCTTAGAGGAAGAAGGTTGGGAGGACTTGGATATGTTCGACCCAGAGGACATTTATCATCCTTGATCCTCTGAATGGGTCCCTTCTCCCAAAGTTGCAACTTACGTCGCTAGGGCCATTCGCCACCCCTTGGGAAAGGAGGTTCGGCCCGCCTTCGGGCAGAATGTCCTAGGCTGGCGCTTGAGGACAAGGTAGCGGCCACGCCTTCTTTAGACCCCAAACTTTGCACTTTTTTCTCCAAATATATGCGGGATCCCAAGAAAGGGATGGATCGTTCCTGGCAGGCTTGCCAGGATAAACTCTTGGATGTCCTGGGACCCTTAACCAAGATTATTGAATTGGCTGAATTGGCCAGAGTATCAGGAGAATCTTTGCAGACGGATTTGGTCGCTGGATGGCCGCAAAGAGCGGTTTGTCTGTTGGGCAATGGCAATTGTGTCATATCTACAGGGAGGCGTAGGTCCCTTCTGATCAAAATTGACCCCAAATTGGGGGAGTTGGCTACCTCTGAGGCAGGCACGGTCGTTCAGGGCAATCTCTTCGGGGACCCCTTTGTGAAAGAGTTGGGGAGGTTTGTTTCTACCTTTTCTGCTCTGGACAAGGCACAATCCTCTATGCGTAAGATCTTTCCGGGGAAGGTTTTTTCCAGGGCCGGACGAGGAAGGGGTCGCTCCTCCGGCCTGTTCCCTGCAAGCAGGCCCCGCCAGCTCTCAGGGACGCCGGAAAAACGGTTGGAATGACGGAAGACAGGGGGCATTCTTCCCCAACAGAAGTTCCGGTAGAGGACGATGCTCACGTTCCAACGAAGGAGGTTCCAATGCTCCAGGAGGAAGCGGTGGTGAGCATTCCCTTTTTTTCCCCCCAAGAGCTAGGAGGCAGAATCACTCTCTTCTTAGAAAATTGGGTCCAGATCACTTCCGATCCTTGGGTCTTGGAGACTGTGGCTGGTTTCCACATAGAGTTTTATGGGACCCCAGTACAGCCGATAAGACCTCCTCCCATTCGGTTCAATGCTCAGGAATCTCAATTAATAGATGCAGAGGTGCAGCTTTTGCTTCTCAAAGGGGCCATTATACCATCCCATCTTCATCCGAGGGGGTTTTTAAGCAACATCTTCTTGGTCGAAAACAAGGACAAGAGTTTACGTCTGGTGATAAACCTCAAGGCTTTCAACGAATGGGTGGTTTATCACCATTCCAAGATGGAAGGTATCCATCTTCCCAGGGATCTTCTGTGCCAAGGAGACTGGATGGTCCGCTTGGACCTCAAGGACGCTTACCTTATGGTCCCGATTTTCCTTCCTCACTGACGTTTTCTGCAATTTCAGTGGCAGAATCAGATCTACGAATTCAGGTGTCTTCCTTTCGGCCTTTCCTCAGTACCATCGTGCTTCACGAAGTTGCTGAAACCGGTGGTGGAGTTTCTGAGGATCCAGGGTGTCAGGTTAATTATTTACCTCAACGACATTATTTTGATGGATCAATCCCGGTTGCAACAGTTGCTTTACGCAAACATGACTATTGCTCTGTTTCAGGATCTCGGTTTTGTGATCAACGCGGAGAAGTCCATGCTTCTCCCATCACAGTCCACGACCTTCCTGGGGTTTGTAGTGGACACTACGTCGGCAACTCTGAAACTTCCAGAGCACAAGATCTCCAAGATCAAGAAGGAGATTTCCAAGGTGCTCAGGAGAGACAGGACCTCCCTCCGTCAGATTACCAGGATTGTGGCATGTCTGTCTTCCTTTATACAGGCTATCTTTCCGGGTCCTTTGCATTACAGGGCCCTGCAACGTCTGAAGGTGTCCCATCTCAGGAAGGGACACACGTATTCGGCACTGGTGGAACTTTCTTCGGAAGCTCGATCAGAGATGCAATGGTGGTTGAACCATATGGAGACATGGAACGGGAAGGCCATTTTTGGCTCCCTCCCGACCTAGTGATAGAGTCGGATGCCAGCAGGCTGGGTTGGGGAGCCAGGTGTGGTCAGATTTCCATGGGGGGTCCGTGGACTCCGGAGGAGTTGAATCTTCATATCAATTGCCTCAAACTCTTAGTGGGTTCCATCCTGATTCGGTCGCTGACTCACGACAAAGTATCCTGTTGTGTCCTTCTACGTCTGGACAACATTTCGGCCGTCCAGTACATAAACAGGCTGGGGGGACTCGGTCCAGAGTCCTGGTAGATCTGGCAAAAGATTTTTGCCATTATTGCCTCCAGAGACAGAGCTCGGTAACAGCAGAGTATCTTCCGGGAGTACAGAACAAGGTGGCGGACTGGAATTCCCGCTATCTCAGGGATACCAGCTATTGGCAACTGGATCCTGCGATCTTTCGGTCTCTGATTGATCGTTGGGGTCCATGTGGGGTGGATCTTTTCGCCTCTCGGTTGAATGCTCAGCTCCCAGTTTACTTCAGTTGGAGACCAGATCCGGGAGCTATCGCAGCGGATGCTTTTCTGTAGGATTGGTCAGGGAACAGAATTATGCTTTCCCTCCGTTTCTGTTGATTCCCAGAGTGGTGGCACAGGTCCAACGTCAACGGGTGTCCTTGAGTCTGATTACTCCGATCTGGAGAGCTCAAGCGTGGTTCCCCACTCATCTGGAGTTGTCGTGGATGGCTCCTCTCAAACTTCCGTTTTCCTTGGGAATCTTTCGGGATCCGTTGGGTCGCCCCCATCCATTTGTGGTTCAGGGACACCTCAACCTCATGGCTTGGAGGATTTCAGGGGATGTTGGGAGGACGTCTGCCTTTCACAAGATGCTACGGGCCTTATCAGACAATCATGGGCTCCAGGTACGATCAAGCGATACTGATCGACCTGGAATTGATGGGCTTATTGGTGTCTGCAGAGGGAGGTGGATCCCGTGGGGGTCCCAATTGCGTTTGTAGTTAATTTCCTGGCAGAGTTATATACTTCCTGTTTGGCATATTGTACCATCAATTCTTTTCATTCTGCTATTTCTGCAGGACACGGTCCGATTAATAATTTACCGGTTGGGGAACACCCTTGGGTAAGTAAACTGCTTAAAGGTGTACGTCTATCTAGACCTCCTGAACCTAGATACTCTGGGTTATGGGATGTTAATAAGGTTCTCAACTTTATTTCTTCCTGGCCGGAGAATCAGTTTTTGTCCAGAAAACAGATCTCCGCTAAATTGGCGATGCTCTCATGTCTCATTTCCTGTAAGAGAGTTTCAGACGTGCGCGCTTTGGATGTTTCAGCTCGGGTTTTCACTCCTGATGGGGTTACATTTACCATTTCGAGAAGAACTAAAACGAGTACCAGGTTGGTTTCTTATCCCAGTTTTGAGTCTCATCCCAAACTGTGTGTGGTCAGATGTCTTAAGACTTATGAGGCAGTCACGGAGGAGGATAGACCTCCGGGTGAGCAACAACTTTTGATTACTATCAAGAAGCCATTTAAGGCGGTGGCTTCTCCTACTATAGCCAGGTGGGTTCAGTGGCTGATGTCTGAAGCTGGAATTGATGTTAGATGGTTCGGGGCTCATTCTTCCAGGGGAGCGATGGCTTCCAAGGCCCTTCAGGTAGGTGATAGATTAGAGGACATTATGAATGCAGCGGATTGGTCCTCTGAATCGGTTTTCAAGAGTTTTTATTTCAAACATATTCACGAAGCGACATCATTAGTGGTGAGTAAGCTTTGAACCTGCATAATCCTCGCCTCCGGTCCTGAAATTGAGTGAAAAATTTCCTAGCTGTCGTGAAGGAAAGTTTCAATTCTATTAAGGACACAGAGGCAAGGATTATCCCTCCATCATACTGTGACGGTATTACCCGCCCAACCATGATTTTAGTTAGGTTTCTTTGGGTGGATTCTTACTCTTACAGGTCGGTTGTATTTTTCCTCTCTGTTTGAGATTTTTTGACTATAATATAATGTTGTTTGTGGCTGATTTTGTTCTTCTCTTGATATTGAGTAGTTTATCACATTGACTTCTTTTGATTACAAGCTGATGATGTACTCTAGTGAGATTGTTTTTTCTTTGCATGAATCTGTTTCGGTGTTTCTGATCACTTCTTTGTTTCGTACGAGGTGGTTCCAAAGGTGATTGAGTTTGCGAGTTCCTTAACTTCCTTCAGTGAAGAAGAGGAAGGACTGCACCCTTCAGCTACTTATATACACTCTATTGTGGACAGTGGATTGGTTTACTGGTTGCCATGGTTATGTGTTGGCATATTGGGACTTGACGTTTTTAATGTTTTCGTTATGTTTGAACTTGCTCATTGTAATAAAGTGAAGAATGGACTGCATAATCCTCGCCTCCGTTTCCTTAATAGAATTAAAACTTTCCTTCACGACAGCTAGGAATTTTTCATTATTATAGCCTGTGGCAAGGCATCCTCTTGGCGCTCGAACGGATTTGACAAGCGTGCTTTGCCAAGTGACACTGATGCTGGTGGTAAACAGAGATGAAGGACTAGTGTGTAGCCCAACTCCACCTCCAGATATCCCAATCAGGCTATGCATAGTCCCACTGCTCCTAATTGATCAGGCCTAATATGAGGGAAGGCGCTGATGTGGCCAAATTAGCCAACTTGACCCGAAGCTGCTGCGTGTAGAACAGGGAAGGTAAAGGGAACAAGGAGGGTTTTCCTCCTGCCACAGCCAGAAAAGCCAAAGTCAAAGCTCCAGAGTCACCCTCATGAGGAAAGAAACCTGATTAAGCAAAGGAGTGGTCTGTAACAACAGCACCCTCAATACACTAAACAATGTACAACAGCGTTAAGCAAAGATCTAGTCAATGATTTAAACAGCACAATAAACATAAATTACTTGAATATACCATGAAAGTAATCGAGAGCAATGAAACAATACTTATTTCAATTGCGTGAGCATCAAAGATAGAGGAAGTTGCAATGTTACCTTAGGCATTTAGGGGTTGGCTTGGACATGATTGATGGTTTGGCCAGGAGCATAATGTGATATGTAGTCAATATGGTTATTAATGTGATATGTTTAAACTGTTTTCATTGGCTGCTGTAAAAAGTTAGTAAAGAAAGAGAAGAAGAATCTGAGCCTCCGGTCCTGACATAGAATCAGAGCTTGCTCCCTCACTTTTTTTTGTCCTTCTGACAAGTGTTTTTTAAAATATTTCTCTCAGTGTGCCTCCCGAAGACTACATAAACCCTTTAGGGACTGTTGGAAGCAGATGTCTGTGACAGGTCTCCACTAGGTATCTCTCTGGTGCCTATGGTCACAACTCCAAGTCTTGTGGGTGGGTTGTGCCCAGATGAATCCCAAGGCAATCAGAGATCGTGAAGCCAAGCTCTACGTCGCTGAACACTGTTAGAAGGTGTGTGAGGGCTGGACTGCGGTTGTGGACCTATTCCGGTTCTCAGAGAACTATAAGAAGTCAAAGTGTGACTCTCCTTTGTCCCACAACTCTTTTCAGGAGAGGTGGCATAGACATCAAAGTTCCTCCATGACTTGGTCCCAGTCTCCCACTAAGGAATCAATTCCACAGCCTGGTTTGGACTGTCCTCTAACGCAGTATAGCAGTGCCTGAAGGGCGTGGCTGATAGGTTAGTGTGTGGGTGTTTGTAGCAGTTCGTGGGCCTGTTTCTTGGCCTGTTTTACTGTTGATTTCCTTGGTATCACCACACGCATTGCCTGCAGCAAAAACAAATGCATGCAGACATCCTCAACACACAAAAACGTTAAAAAAAGTGTATCTTTACAAGTTCAAAAGTGGCCTGATTTGCAATTGTGGGATATTTTTTTAACTATTTGGTTTGCTAATTGGGGCCACTTTTATTTTGGTGCCTGGGCCTGGTTTTTGTCCCAGTCCGACCCTGCCCACAGCTGAGACTGAAGCAACCTCAATTTCCATGTCCATTGGCAAAGCTGTAACAGGTAGAGGCGTTCGAAGAAGCCATAGTGAGCATCTTTGGTATCCTTCCTGCGCCCACTCGCATACCTTCAGACCCCAAGGATCCAAGATGGCCTCCAGGATGGCTATCATCGGTGGATCTATCCTCAAGGCTGTCTGCACCTCTTGACTCTGCTCTGGGGTCCACCCAGATTCCTGGGCCAGCATTCAAGCTGATTCGAAATCCAGTGCCATGATTTTCTCTGGCACCAATAGAGCCGACACCAGAGGAAGAACCCATTGTCTTATTTCATTTGGACGTGAAGCCAGAACAACCTCGACTGAAGTCTCACCCATGACACCCTTTGGCGCAACTGGTCCACCCGCAAACTGACTTGCACAGAACTCTGCAATTACCCAGAACACTTCATATTCCTTTTGCTTCAAATTCAGTCCACATACAACATGGTGATGAAGATGACAGGGATGATGCATCTCCTTATTATGATGAGGGCAAACGTCTCATGGACCTTAAAGTTGTCAGTGAGGTAGACCCTTCTCTGATACTGGATTAAACTGTCTCCTTGGCTTTTACACAGAAGAATCATCTTTTTCAATGGTTATTAGCAAGGGTGCAGAAGTTGTAGACCTGCAACTCCCGTCCATTGAAGTTAAGACTAATGTCCTACAACCCAGGCAGACTTCCACAGAACCTCTTCTTCTCTTAATGAAGCCCCGATGGACATGCAGATGGACATTTAGACCAAACCTTACTCTTGGCCACCAGTCAATAAACGGGTTGTCAGCAAACACAAACCCGCCACTGGTGATCCTCCTTTCCTCATGCAAATCCCTATGCCTGAAAGCTTGGTGCTTCTGGCTTCCATGAGTGTACTCAACCGCAACTCATTCTCTACTGCACCTCTCGATAGGGAATCAGACTGTGGGTAGGTGTTCGGGAAGAGGGTGTTCTCCTTAGCTAGCCTTGCTTTCCACTCAGCAGTGCTTAATTTGTGATGGTGTTTTCCTGTGCTCAGCACTAGTACTTATTTGTAAACACTGGCACCTACTATTGAAAATCCACCACATGGTGGCTCTGTGTGTGTAAATTTTAAGCAAAGTTCATTAGGGGAGCATTTAAATGTTTCATTTATCTGAAAAAAATAATAAAACTCAGACTTAAACCTTAAGTTTAAATTGACATGTGGGTTGCAGCAACTGCATTGGGCCCACAAGCAACACCCTGGTCCTTAATCTTTTGCAAAATAAGCACTGGCACTCAGTAAATTCCAGGTGCCTCCTGGGACAATACTTTCATGCATTGTGGGATATAGTGAGCAAGATCTCACACCAACCTTGTGCACATCATCCATGGAGGTTAGGATGCAGCAAAGTACATTATCTGCTCTAGGGTGGACACCACTGGGTGCTGGTCAGTACCAGTGTTGTGCTTCGGCACCATACATGGATGAGTTCTGCAGGCTTATTGGGTGACATTCAGGCGTCACTAATTGACATGCCATTTGATGGTACCTGTCTCTTCAGACAGCCTGATTCTGTCCCAGAGTGATTCAAGAAAAGCAGGACCACAGCGTGATCCATTGGGCTTTCTGCACCTGTGCTGCACTATCTTCAACTGTGTTGCCCCTTTCAAGGCTTCAAAAGGGATTTGGTGCAAAGCCAACACCAAAGTCCTCTTCCACAGCAAAAGACCCAGGCCCACAGGGGCAGAACACTGCTCAGTTCCACGCCCCTCCCACTACCACCACCAAATTGCTTTAGCTTGCTCGTGGCAGCACATGGCCACCCTAATGGAGACAGGATAAGGTATTACCTCAGTGGATGGCAGGGTATCAAATCTGACCATACCTTTCAGATCTGCTACATATTCCACTTACATCAGAGTGTCTATTGGAGAACCATTTGCCCATTTTGCAGCAGTAAGTCCAGGCTTTTCTGGACAAAGAAGCCATTGAGTGGGTTCCATCCAGTCATAGCTCATGACGATGAGAAGGGGCACCTGTGGGGGGGGGTGTAAATAAAAATGAAATAGAAACTTTAAAAAACACTTACCTCCTCTGCTGCGCCCTGCTCCTCTGTCCCTCGTTGCTCCTGGTTGCAGGCACAGGCTCCCAGCCTGCCCTACGGCCAATCTTGACTCTGCTCAAAGCAGCGTCAGGATTGGCTGGGAGGGCCCAGCCAGGATGCTCCCAGACAGACTGGAAGCCTGTGCATGCTTTCTCCAGCCCGGCAACAGTTGCCGGGCTGGAGAGAGCCTACTGCGCATGTGTGTTTGCCCATAAACGAGACAGCCTGCCGAACATACATGCGCAGTGAGGGGGAGTGCTCAGTTCTCCCCCTCGCTGCTCGTCATCCCCGTGGCCCTTCCCCCTTTAAAAGAAAAGGATAATAAACAAGGTTTTATTATCCTTTTCTTTAAAAGGTTTTGCAGCTGCTGGCGAGGGGGGTGATGCTCCTCCGCCCTAATGGAGGAGCTGCTGCTGGTTCCAGCATTGAAAATAAGGGTTCAATGTTACTTCCATTATTTTCTGTTGACAAATAAGGATGGAGTCCTTAATCCTATTTTGGATCATTGCCCTCTCAGTTTCTTCCTAAAATAGAAAAATTCAAGATGCTGACATTGGCCCAAGCTTTTTTTTTACCCTGGATCCAGATAACTAGATGGTAGTGCTGGACCTGCCAGGCACTATTTTCACATTACTGCCCTGCAGTCCCACAGTTCAAAGTGGGCCACAAGCATTTTCAGTTTTCTGTGCTCCTCCCCCATGGCCTTACCAGTGCCCCTTGGGTGTTCACAAAAGTAATGGCTTCCTGCACACTGGCATTTCAACCATCAGAGGTTGGGGATACCAGTATTCCACTACCCCGAAGATTGGCTGTTGGAGACGGGCTCGTCACAGTTAGTCGCAGACCACCTCCAGAAGACAGCAAGCCCCTTAACATCTTTGGAGTTCTCTATCGATGTGCTGAACTCACACCTAAGCCCTGCACAGGCACTCCCATTCATTGGACCCATCCTGGACATGGGGCAGTCCAGAACCTTTTCTCGAGTTCAATAAGTCTAGGACAATTGGGCTATGGTCCTGATGTTCCAACCTCAGTCCTGAGTCTGAGTGAGGGATGCTCTGAGACTTCTTGACATCTTGGGCTCCTGCCTCCTGCTTGTCAATTACACCAGATAGCATATGCGGGTTCTGCAGTGGGATATGAAGTCTCAGGGGGCCCAGCAGGCTCCAGCTCCAGGACGATATTTTACAGCACAGAGTACTGCACCTGGGCTTGAGCAAACTACATCTCCCTGCTTGGAGATTCAGAAGCGCCAGTTAAAGCCTTTTGATCTCCTTCCCAAAGCACTGGATGTTGTTTGAGCAGCCAGATACCCTTCTATAAAAATCTGTTCACACTACATGCTGTGATAAGTTTATTGGCTGTTTTAATACTGGTCATACAGACCCATTACAGGTAAAGCTGTCGGATGGTTTTCTTTTTGTGCTGTCTTTAGGCCAGCAAAGACTTGCTGTGGGCGCTGTTAGAGGTTGTCAGACCAATCATCTACGTTTAAATCACTTGTTGTGATGCATGGAAGTCTGGTCTTTATGATTCCACCAAAACATTTGTGATGCCCCACTGGGACTTTAATTTGGTTCTCTCTTTACTTATGTGTACTTCATTTGAGCCATACTTTCCATCTTGAAAATGCCTAAAATGGGAAGAGGTTGCCCCTGGAAACTCCACCCCATTGGTTAGGGTGTTTCCCGGGATAATTCCCACCCACTACTAACTTGTGCCAGATATTAATGTTGCATCTCCATGCAACCCCTTCAGAACAACACTAATGGACCTGTGGGGGACCAGAAGAGATCTGAACCTGTTGTCTGAGACCTATCAAGAGCCTAGAAGACTTGACCTGCTGTACACAGGACAAAGAAGGGGACTCAAAGGGTCTTCAGAATGACATCCTGGTCAAGCTACACAGATACAACAAGGTCCAAGAGGTCTCTTTTGCAGCTACCCAGCATCAGTGGCAACTGGACGTGGATTGGACTCAACCTGCTACACTTGAAGGCCTAAACCAGTCGATAACCTGGTTAGTGTATGTGACCCACGCTCTATCCCGGTCAGTGTCAATTGCTCCTGTGTCATGTTCTGGCGCAACCATTGACTATCATTGGCACTTTGCGGTCATTGACACTATGGGGGTCATTCCTACTTTGGTGGGCGGCGGGCGGCGGTCGCCGCCCGCCCAGCGGGAACCGCCACTTGGCCGCTCCGCGGTCTTTTCCAATCTGACTTTCCCCCTGGGCCGGCGGGCGCCCGCCAAAGGAGCACCCGCCGGCCCAGCGGGAAAGGCCCTGCAACAATGAAGCCGGCTCCGAATGGAGCCGGCGGAGTTGCAGGGGTGCGACGGGTGCAGTTGCACCCGTCGCGATTTTCACTGTCTGCAAAGCAGACAGTGAAAATACTGCTGGGGCCCTGTTAGGGGGCTCCTGCACTGCCCATGCCAGTGGCATGGGCAGTGCAGGGGCCCCCAGGGGCCCCACGACACCCGTTCCCGCCAGCCTCTTCCTGGCAGTGAAAACCGCCAGAAACAGGCTGGCGGGAAGGGGGTCGGAATCCCCATGGCGGCGCTGCAAGCAGCACTGCCATGGAGGATTCTCCCAGCCGGAGGAAATCCGGCGGGAAACCGCCGGACCCGGCTGGGCGACCAGCCTGTTGGCGGTGCTTCCGTGGTCGTCGACCCTGGCGGTCGATGACCGCCAGGGTCAGAATGACCCCCTATATCTACTTAAAACTTTAAATTCATATCTCTGGTTCACCTTATTGGATTTTTGTAACTTTGGTGTCATTTTATTAAATTATACTCAATTTATCTAATTAGTTTTGGGATTTGTATTGTTTTGTATTTCAACTTTATTACTGTTTTAGTACTGCATACATATGTCACACATTGTCTCAAAATTAAGCCTGCGTGCTCTGTGCCATAGCTACCTAGGGCTTGACTGCAGGTTTATTTAGTGACTTAATAGTTAACGTTGCCAAGGATTGTGACTATTACTTGAGTTGAGTACTTACCGCCCCCTCAACTAATAACCCAGTTTATTACAGTATGGCATGGCCTGTCATTATATAGTATGGTATGGTACAAAATGACCTCACTATAAGTATGGTATGACCTGTCATTGTACAGCATGCTGCTGTATTGTCTGTCATTGTATCATATGATATGGAATAGTATGGATTGGTATGGCTTGTCATTGTATAGTATGCCTTGGTCTGACATCATTGTATAGTGTTGTGTGGTATGGTGTAGCCTGTCATTGTATAATATGATAATTTATGGTGTGGCCTGTCGTATAGTATGGTATGGTATGGCCTGTCAATGTATAGTATGGCATAGACTGTCATTGTATTGTACTGTATAGTATGGTATAGTCAGTCATTGTAAAGTATGGTATGTTATGTCCGGTCATTGCATGGTATGGTGTGACTATTGTATGTCCTGTCATTGTATAGTATGCTATGGAATTGTGTGGTATGGCATGTCATTGTATAATATGGTATGGCCTGTCGTATTATATAGTATGGTATTGTGTGGCCAGTCATATAGCATGGTATGGTATGCCCTGTCATTGTATAGTATGGTATGTTATGGTATGGCCTGTCATTGTATAGTATGGTATGGTGTTTCATTGTATAGCATGGCCTGTCATTGTATAGTATAGTATGGAATGGTTTGGTATGGCTTGTATTTGTATAGCATGTTATTTCATTGTATAGCATGGTATGGCCTGCCATTGTATAGTATGGTCTGGTATGGTGTGGCCTGTCAATGTATAGTATGGCTCTCCATTCTATAATATGATATGGTATGATATGGCCTATCATTGTATACTATGGTATGGCGTATCATTATCTAGTATGGTATGATTTTGACAGGAATTTGCCTTACCTTCATTGCCAGGCACCAAGGCATCGGCTCCCTGCAGCCCTGCTGGTAATGGACGAGGTCCCAAATGTGCAGCGGCGTTCTAGGGCGCCATCTGACTTCCTTGCACATTTCGACTTGAACTGAGCCACACCGGGGAGTGTGTGATGAGCCTTCCTGCACACTGGCATTTCAACAACACTTCATGCAGGGGAAGATTTAATTTTCCATGGTGTTTTTAGGCTATTTAATAATAATTTGTGGGTGTTTGTTCATAACTGTTTTCTTTGAACGTTTCTATATTAGACGAATAGAATAGTTGTGAAAATAGAGTATATAATATTTATTTATTTCCATTCCAACTTGGCCAAAATATTTCATGAATTACATCACATCCTGTTTGACACAATATAGGGGGAGTCCATGTTGAGTCCAGTCGCATTGCAGTTGTTCTTATTTGATTCCTCCCTCACTGGATTCTCTGCCTTCTCCTGTTCCTCCTTGTTTTACTTGCTCCTCGACCCTGCTGTTTGGCCTGGACAGCTGGAATGTTTTTGTGCTCTCCAGTTTTTTCCCTTCCCTCTGGAAATTATTTTCTGGAGCACTTCTAGATTTCCAGTTTCATTCTGGGGTTTGGGTTTATTTCTGGAGATAGATTGTTCCTGCATACTAAAGAGACCCTACGCCTGGTGCCAAGAAGACCTGCTCTTGACAGGTATGGTATGGTATGGTATGGCATGGTATGGAATGGTATGCTACTGTATGGTATGATATGGTATGGAATGGGATAGGATGGGATAGAATGGGGTGAGATGACCTGTCATGGTATGGTATGCAATGGTCTGTAATTGTATAGTATGGTACGGTAATCTTTGTTACAATGTACACATTCAGCTACAGGAGGAAGCATATTAGGAGCAACCACACAAGCAAAAAAGAGCTTTACAATGTGTTATTTTCATGCTAGAATCTTCCACCTAACTCCTACTCTTGGAAACCAATTTAAAACACACCCTGTTTTTTTGCATAAGACATTTTGATCATGCTCAGGACATCCTATAAATAATGGCACGTACCAAAGATGCACTTCGTTACAAACCAAACAAAGTTTGTAACAATATACATACTTTGTAGCAATAGCACAAAGCCAATAATGTAGTTTGAACTAATTCTTAAAAGGGAAGCTAACAAATTGTGGCCTGGTGGTGTTAGTTTGGGGTTGGTGAATGCCCTTAAGTATCTAAGATTACAAGGGGAGAGGATGAAAAGTCAGAGGGAACGAATACTGGAAATGAGCTGTGAAAGCAACAGTGCAGAGCAAGACCAGGAGGAAACTAACCTAAAAACACATACTCTTACGAAGCGCTGCAAGTAGGAAAAAAATAAGGAAAGACAAAAAGAGGAAGAGGAAGAGGAAGGACACTCCCAATAAAAGGAAGCAGTACTTGGTCCATGCTGCAGGGATGGGGAAAACACATGAACAGAGAGTGAAATCAAAATAAAGCCAGCCTGCTCTGACCAAACAGTAGCCAACAAATAAGACTGACAGCAAAGCCAAAGAATGATAAACAATGGTCTGGCTGTAAGCTTCTGTATGTGAACAAAATATCTTGCAAGTGACAGCGCATGTGCAGATTCAGGCATGACTTGAAAACCAAGGCCCTCAATATGACCCTGGCGGTCAGTGGTAAGCGGCGGTAAGACCGCAAACAGGCCGGCGAAAAAAAAAATGGAATTATGACCGCGGCGGTCATCCGCCACTTCACCATTCCCACCGCCATCGCGGTGAAGACCGCTGGGCTGGAGATTGCGTGACGACTGCCGACGGTATCAGAACCCTGCATACTGCCATGGATCTCGGGTGGTTGGGAACCGCCATGAGATCCATGGCGGTAGGCACTATCAGTGCCAGGGAATTCCTTCCCTGGCACTGATAGGGGTCTCCCCCACCCCCGCTAACCCCCACGAATCCTCCCCCCACACCTCCCCATCCCCCTGCCACTCCCCCAAAGGTGGCACAACCCCCCTCCCCACCCGAACATGCACATATACACACCCCTACACGCACACACCCCGAACATGCACATATACACACCCCTACACGCACACACCCCGAACATGCACATATACACAACCCTACACACACACACCCTGAACATGCACATATACACCCCGACAACACATATCCGCACACATACACACAGACATGCACACCGTCCGACCCGCACACATTTCCCATACACACAACACCCCCCGCACGCATACACTCACTCACTCGGCCCCTCTACACTCCCACACGCACACCCCCATGCACGCACACAACACCCCCCCACCCCCTTCCCTAACGGACGATCAACTTACCTTGTCCGTTGATCCTCCGGGAGGGGACGGGATCCATGGGGGCAGCTCCGCTACAAGAACACCGTCACCAGAACACCGCCACACCGAATCATGGGACGTGATTCAGTGGGCGGTGTTCTGTTGACGTGGCGGTGGAGGTTGAGCAACCTCCACTTTCCTGCCATCCGCCAGTATGGCTGCTGGCGGCTTTCCGTACGAAAAAGGACGGCGGGCTGCCAGCGGTCATAATACGTGGCGCGGAAGACCGCCACCACTGGCGGTCTTCAGCATGGCGGTACCTCGGCGGTCTTGCGAAAAGACCGCCGAGGTCGTAATGACCCCCCAAGTGTCAAAAATTTAAAGTCTGACGGATGATTATTAAAAGGGTTATCAGGTAAAAATGATTGCCATACAACTGTCAATATCAGTTTTGTTCAGTGGTAGTCATAAGCAAATTCAAGACTGTGAGAGTAAGATATCTGGTAGCCATCAATACAAATGTGCAGTAACTTACAAACGTGTAAGCCAAGGTAAATTTCATCCCTACAAGCCACCTGGCACACCACCATATACCCATAAATACATCTGCTCATCTGTCACCGCTAGTCCTACGTACAATGCTACAGAGAAAACACTAAAGGGCATGGTTTGCCCCGGGTGAAAATTGGGTATTTTTAATAGAGACTACTACTTGAGAAAAATATCATCATATCAAATTTGGTATTTTTATGTTAATTTGAAATTCACATCTGCCAAGTGCAGGTTACTTAGCAGGGTGTTTCAAAGCACATGCAGGACCAGCCATGTTTACAAGTTGTTGGACCTGGCTTTTTGACAGGGTCATCCCCAAACGTTTTGCCTCCTTCCTCCTATTTTTTATGACCTGTTGTTGTTGGCTTTTGACCTCTGGGCACTTTACCACTGCTAACCAGTGCTAAAGTGCATATGCTCTCTGTGTAAATTGTACTATTGATTGGTTTATCCATGATTGGCTATTTAATTTACTTGTAACTCCTTAGTAGAGTGCACTATATGTGCCTAGGGCCTGTAGATTAAATGCTACTAGTGGGCATGCAGCACTGGTTGTGCCACCCACTTCAGTAGCCCCTTAACCTGGTCTCAGGCCTGCCATTGCAAGGCCTGTGTGTGCAGTTTCACTGCCACTTCGACTTGGCATTTAAAAGTACTTGCCAAGCCTAGAACTCCCCTTTTTCTACATATAAGTCACCCCTAATGTGTGCCCGAGGTAACCCCTGGAGCAGGGTGCTGTGTGGGTAAAAGGCAGGACATGTACCTGTGTAGTTATATGTCCCGGTAGTGTAAAACTCCTAAATTCGTTTTTAAACTACTGTGAGGCCTGCTCCCTTCATAGGCTAACATCGGGGCTGCCCTCATACATTGTTGAAGTGGCAGCTGCTGATCTGAAAGGAGCAGGAAGGTCATATTTAGTATGGCCAGAATGGTAATACAAAATCCAGCTGACTGGTGAAGTCGGATTTAATATTACTATTCTAGAAATGCCACTTTTAGAAAGTGAGCATTTCTTTGCACTTAAATCTTTCTGTGCCCTTCAATCCACGTCTGGCTAGGTTTAGTTGACATCTCCTTGTGCATTCACTCAGACACACCCCAAACACAGGGTACTCGGCCTCACTTGCATACATCTGCATTTTGAATGGGTCTTCCTGGGCTGGGAGGGTGGAGGGCCTGCCCTCACACAAAGGACTGCCACACCCCCTACTGGGACCCTGGCAGACAGGATTGAACTGAAAGGGAACCTGGTGCATTTCTTAGACACTCTTTGAAGTCACTCCCACTTCAAAGGCACAACTTAGTATAAAACAGGGCCTCTGTCCTACCTCACCAGACACTTGCTGGAGAAGAAACCTGAACCAGAAACTACATCCTGCCAAGAAGAACTGCCTGGCTGCTCAAAGGACTCACCTGTCTGCTTTTCTACAAAGGACTGCTGCCTTGCTGTTGGCCTGCTGCCTTGCTGAACTCTTGTCTGACTGTAAAAGTGCTCTCCAAGGGCTTGGATAGAGCTTGCCTCCTGTTCCCTGAAGTCTCAGGACCAAAAAGACTTATCTTTTTCACTTGGACGCTTTGTGTGCCGAAATTTTCGACGCACAGCTTGTTCCGCAGCGAGAAAAACGCTGCACACCGACGCTGATCGACACGACGCCTTCGGGACGACCGGAACTTCGACGCACGGCCTCGCAAGGACAACGCCGCCCGACTTCCAGAGGAGAAATCGACACAACGCCTGTCGTGAGAGCGAAACTTCAACGCACAGCCCCGCGGAACGACGCGCAGCCGGAAAACAAGCAGGAGAATCCACGCACAGACCCGGGACATCTGGTAATCCCCGCGACCCATAAAAAGAGACTGTCCGCACGCCGGAAAATGACGCACGACCTCCCCCCCGTGAAAAATAACTACGCAACTCCGTGTGTGCTGGGGAGAAATCGACGCACACACTATTTTTCCACGTATCTCTTCTTCTGCGGCCCTTTGCGGAGATTTTCCACTCCAAACCAGGTACTTTGTGCTTGAAAGAGGCTTTGTTTGCTTTTTAAAGACTTAAGACACTTTGGGCCTGATTCTAACTTTGGAGGACGGTGTTAAACCATCCCAAAAGTGGCGGATATACCACCTACCGTATTACGAGTTCCATAGGATATAATGGACTCGTAATACGGTAGGTGGTATATCCGCCACTTTTGGGACGGTTTAACACCGTCCTCCAAAGTTAGAATCAGGCCCTTTATATCACTTTTCAGTGATATCTTTACAAATTCATATTGCATCTTTGATCGTTTTGACCTGCAAATACCCAGATAAATATAATATATTTTTCTAAACACTGTGTGGTGTATTTTTGTGGTGTTATATTATGGTATTGTATGATTTATTGCACAAATGCTTTACACATTGCCTTCTAAGTTAAGCCTGACTGCTTGTGCCAAGCTACCAGAGGGTGGGCACAGGCTAATTTTGAATTGTGTGTGACTTACCCTGACTAGAGTGAGAGTTCTTGCTTGGACAGAGGGTAACCTGACTGCCAACCAAAAACCCAATTTCTAACATTGGTGATCAGCGGTGAGGATAGGACTTGTGTTTGTGCAGTGACATACAGTAGCTAAGTATTTCACTACCTACCCACAGTTGAAGGTCAACTTGATTTTTCATCTTTTTGCTTTTGGTTCTCTGATGTCCTCCTGGATATACTATTGAAATTTTGGACTTTGGATTTTGGTTTTTGCCTGTGATACCTTATCAGATTGAGAATGGGTATCTACCGTGTGTCATACTTTGTGCCTACTGACCACCTCACTAAGGCTGACCTAAGGAGGCTTTGCAGAAAATGGGGCCTTCCTGTATCAAGGAGGTCTACTAAGATGGAACTGCTAGATACCTACATAACCTAGGGGGAAGAAAGATGGGCTGCACCGTAGCTGTCTTTTATCCCCATGCTTGACTTTCTTGTGTTCATTTTGATATGTTCTGTTTGGAAGGGAAACTTAAAGAGTTCTTCTAGAAAGTTACAAATGTACACCCAGGGGTATAAGACCTGGTTTTGGTGCAGATGTATGACTTTCAGGATTGACATGTTTGCAGACATTGGCCTGGAAACTGTAGTCCTAGCAAACTTTTATGTATTTCACTTTTGCACATGTTAATGTCCATATCTGCTCATATGAATATCTGCCGAGCAATGGCAAATTCACTTTCCCTATGCCCCAATCCAGAAAAAAAGCTTTACTTCTGTCCTTGTTGGGAGTACATTTTTAACTGTTTCCACTGTGAGAAGAGATTAGTGAGTGGTTGACAAGTAACTTCAACCATCTAAGTTTTTGTATGTGTATGATCTAACAGGATATTCCAACCCTGGAACTATATACTTGCGTCTACTAATAAACTCTTAACATAGATTTGCAGAAACATGGCAAAGTCAGAGCCTTATCCAAACCATGACATAAAATATGCCTTGGAATTATCAGAGAGGTAATCATCAAATCTCTTATATGATGAGACATTGGCATATGTTATCACCTCATTGTACCAAAAGGGACAAGTACCAAAGGAAGCTCATTGCATAGTACGAAAATGGGCTAGTGCTCCCTCTGTTGCACCTCCTCCGTATTTGAGGGTAACCATTGACTTATGTGGTCCCTAATGCTAGTGTGCTGTAACTATTCAGGGTATGAGTGGGATGTATGCAATGTTGGGCACCCTTTACATTTAATAATTAGAGGGAAAGGATGGTGGCATGTATCACTCAATTTATTCTGTTATAATATCGTCTTTATTCTGCTTTCAGTTTTCCCCCAAACAAACACCACTTTGCTTTAAAGTTTTTTCTTAAAAATTTAGCAGTCTCTAGTTAGAAGTGGTCTTTACCCAGTCCAAGTAGGGACACTCACTCTTGTCAGGGTACGAGAGCCACACAGTTAAGATACCCCCTGCTCACCCACTTGGTAGCTTGGCTGAAGCAGTTACGCTTATCTCAGAGGCATGTGTAAAGTATTTGTACACACACACACACACACAGTTACACAGTGAAAACACCACAAAAGTACTCCACCCCAATTTAGAATAATGACAAAAATCCAGCATGCACAATTAGAGATACGAATTTTCAAAGCTAAAGGGCCCGATGTATGATGCCTTTTTGAGGTCACAAAGGGCAAAAATCACTGTTTCCGATAGCAAAATGGGCAGGTACGATGTACATCCCTATTTTGCAAGTTGGTAGGCAATTACTGACTCGCAAAATAGGAATTGAGACTCGCAATTAGAAAGGGGCGTCCCAAGGGAGTCCCTTCTTAATTGCTACTCGCAGTGGTATGTATGATTGTTTTGTGACCGTGAATGCGGTCGCAAAACAATCACAGTTAACACCAATTTCAAATTGGTGTTAGCCCATTCACAAACTAGAAGGGATCCCTATGGGACCCCTCCCCCTTTGTGAATGGTAGCAAAAATATTTTTTCAGAACATGCAGTGGTCCCACAGACCACTGCCTACTCTGAAAAAATGAAAAGAAAACTTTTTCTTTTTTTTCAAAATGCACCTTTAAAGAAAACGGCACGCATTAGAAAAAAAAGCTGCTTTATTTAAAAAGCAGTCACAGACGTGATGGTCAGCTGCCCCCAGCAAGCCACCATCCCTGTGAGTGCGGCCATGCCCAATGGGGCCCCAAATTTCAACCTACCTCATGAATATTGATGAGGTAGGTCATTTGCGACCCCATTGAGAATCGCAAACAGTGTGCTTTATATTGTTGCACATTTTGTTTTGCGACTCGCAATTTGCGATTCCCAAACAGATCGCAAATTGCGAGTCACAAAACAAAATGTCATACATATGGCCCTAAATGTAGTATAGCACATAGAAACACAATAGCTCCAACTGGGGCTATCAAAACGGCTTGACAGAGTCACTTCCAACAGCCACACATGAGGGAACTCACCCCACCACGGAGTCATGTACACCCTGGTGACAGTACCTTGGAAAACGATGAGGAAACAAAGACAGGGAGATGAGGCCTTGCGGAGCAAGTGTGGCGTCTATTCCTTACTGCCATCGGGGAGGTGAGGCATTGGTTCCTCAATGTTAGACAGGGGAGGTGAGGCGTCAGTTCCTTACAGTTGCAGAGGAGGTGATGTGGTGTTGACGATGAGTTGACGGTTCCTTACGACAAGGCGGGGTCGATGAATCCTGCACGTCAAGACATGAGGCATTGACTTCGCGGTGCCGCAATCACACCACGGGGCCACAGGTGCTGCAGCGGAGTCGGGTGCCATGGATGTCGGTGACACAGCACTCGGGACACTCTGGACCGACCGGCGTCGGAGTATGTTGTGGGTCACTGTTGTTATACTCAGCGGGTACCACAGGCAGTGGCGTGTGGACAGAGAGAAGCTCCGGTTCTGAAATCGTTCTAGAAGTCAATGCACTAGTTTCTTCCTTGTTGCACCAGAGCTCACTCCCAAGGGCCCAGGAACTGGATGTGGCACCACTTGGCAAGTCAAGACTCTCAGCAAGAGAGCCCATGTGCTGACAGGTGAAGTCTTTGATGTCCCTGAGACTTCTTAACAGGAGGCAAGGTCAGTCCAAGCCTTTGGAGAACCTTTGGAAGCAGGACGTAGAAAGCTAAGTCCAGTCCTTTCACTCCCAGGACAGAAACAGCAAGCAGCAGGCCAGCACAACAAAGCAACAGGCAGAATGACAGTCCCTCCTACAGCATCTAGCTCTTCTTTCTGGCAGAATTTCCTCAGTCCAAAAGGATTCTAACCATGTGGTATCAAAGGTCCAGTACGGATACCCATTTCTGTTTTTGAAGTATGCAAACTTCAAAGAGAAGTCTTTGTAGTGCACAAGGTCCTGCCTTTCCCTGCCCTGGTCGCAGACACACTCTAGGGGGTTGAAGACTGCTTTGTGTGAGTACAGGCACAGCCCTATTCAAATGCAAGTGTCAGCTCCTCCCACCACTCTAGCCCAGGAACACCCATCAGCCTGGTGATGGCCCAACAGGTTATGCAGGGCACACCATAGCTCCCTTTGTGTGACTGTCTAGAGTGAATGCACAAATAGCTCAACTGACATCCTGACCCAGACGTGTATTTAGCAGACAGGCAGAGGCACAGAATGGTTAAGCAAGAAAATGGCCACTTTCTACAGGTGGCACTTTCAAACTCACAATTTGAAAATCAACTTCACCAAAAGATGTATTTTTAAATTGACAGTTCATAGACTCCAAGCTCCATTTCTCTATCTGCTCCCACTGCGAAATTACACTTGAAAGACATTTCAAGGCAATCCCCATGTTACCCCATGGGAGAGATAGGCCTTGCAATAGTGAAATCCAAATTTAGCAGTATTCCACTATCAGGCCATGTAAAACACACCAGTACATGTCCTACCTTTTACATACACTGAAGCCTGCCAAGGGGCTGTCTTGGGCCTACCTTAGGGTGACTTACATGTAATAAAAGGGAAGTTTTGGGCCTGGCAAGTGGGTGCAATTGCCAGGTCGAAATGGCAGTTTAAACCTGCTCACACAGACACTGAAGCGGCAGCTCTGAAACATGTTAACAGGGCTACTCATGTGGGTGGCTGCAGTGCAGTGGTCATCAGTGCTGCAGTCCGATTGGTAGCATTTGATTTACAGGCCCTGGGCACACATAGTGCACTTTACTCATAAGTAAATCAAATATGTCAATCATTTATAAACACATCTCCAATACAACCTAGATAGGGAGCACTTGCACTTTAGCACTGGTCAGCAGTGATAAAGTGCCCAGAGTCCTAAAACCAGCAAAAACAGGTCAGAAAAAATAGGAGGAAGAAGGCAAAAAGTTTTGGGATAACTCTGCAAAAAGGGCAGGTCCCACATTGTTCTGCTGTGCTTCAGACTGAGATGGAACGAAGTGAAAAGAATGCAAAGAATGCAGCACTCTTAGTCTGAGTAATTAATTTATTGAGGCACTTTCCATGTTACACGAAGATAATAATGTGAGCACTTAATGTGAATGCACCAACACACATGCAACTCTTAAAATAATCACAGCAGTGGAATAATAATCATCAAAAAAAATGCAATACATCAAAAACAAAATATATATATATATATATATACATATATAAATGTATATATTTATATATATATATATATATAGATATATATATATATATTATACTGACTACATATATTTAAGCATGCACACAGTAAAGCTAGATATTAAGAATTAAAAATGCATCACCATGGGGCTCGAATCCCACATCATCCTTTGTCTGCCAACGTCAAGCTGTGGAACCCGTGACAGCTGAGACAGAAGAGAACAACCCCAATAGGATTACTCTCAGCAATGCGTCCACCTTCAGAGATGAGTTCCTTCTCCCTCAGTGTCAAGCTCCCCCACCCTATATACTTTAAACAAACTTAAGAGGAAGGTTCTAGAAACCCCCTCCCCCTAGAGACTGGCCAAATCCCAAGGTGTATTTTCAAGATTGAGCTGTACCATTCTCTACCATAAACATTGTCAGCCTTTTACAGGCTTATCAAAGTTTTATCCCCCGTATTATGTTCCCTTCCCTAATGAGAAAATTGAAAACTCGTTAACAAGCCATGCCGGGAAAAATACCTGCGCCACCAATGTGACGGAGCTTGACCCTAAGCTAAGTACAAAATGGAGTCAGTGGTCAAGATGGAGTTGGTGGTTAAATACAGATAGCATTACACTCCACCCTTTGACCAGTGTATCTCATAAAATACTGGTCTAAAAGTAACCCTTTTTAGTTTAAACATTATAAATAGGTTAGGCATGCATTGTACACAACAACATAGCATTGTTATAATACTAGTCACTATGAGTATCCCGCCTAAAATATTGCATAATTGCCCAAAATCGGGCAACCAAATAAATAACCAGTCCTATCACCCTTTGTCCACATCTTGTTTTACTCCTTTCACCAATTCATGTAAAGTGTCAGTATGGGACTGAATAGTTTTAGAGTAGCCTGATAGGTTAAAACAACACAGGCCTTCAAATTCTGAGCATTCATGATCATGCTTTAACAGTAAATTGTCAATGGTGTCCCTGTTTTGCAATGCAGGTTTTCTAGTATCTTGTGTGTCTAGCAATAATTCAGCTAAAGCGATGGAAGTATGATTGATATTCTTAACCAATAAACATATTAACTTGTTAATAACTGGAATATTATAAACAACTAATCCGGAAACTCTTACTATAGAAAGACTTACATTCATATACTCTTATTTAGATAATAGTTAAATTTCAGGGTCACAGGCTTCTCTTAATTGCACTGTTTCACTTGGATAGCAAGTATGTACAGAGTGAAATGGAAACATCATGAGTCCTAATCGGGTAAAGACACATCAGTTACAATTAGCAGGAATGTATGTAAAAGTGGTATTTCCAGGGACAGCAGGAGGCCAAGGCGCCAAGATGGCGGACGCACTTTCGTTGTGCTCCGGACCCCTCCGTCATCCGCCTTAGGCAGTGCCCATCTCGGACTGACTCCTGCGTGGGACAGGTGCGAGGGGACCAACTGACACCCGGGGAGCGTTTGGGTCGAAGAGCGGGGCCCCTGGGACCAGGCATGAAGAAGGGCGACGAAGGACAGGCCGCGCCTAAAATGGCGGCCCGGTCCTGCTGACAGGGCGCTCGGCCAACGGCTGTGCTGGGGCATCAAAGGGCACCTGCAAAGAAGCAAGGTGAGCGGCCTCTCCGTCTGCCCCCAAGATAGTAATGAGGCCCCCCAGCAGGAAAGGCGAGGGATGGTGACCGGTTGCCCGAGGCGAGGGCGCCCGGGCCGCACCACGGATTCCGGAGTAAGGCGGCCGAGCCCGGAGCGTGCATAAGGCTTGGGAAGAAGAGAGCAGCTGACCCTGGGCCAAGACCCCCCCAGCCCTTTGAAGTGTACCTGGGGCCCTCGGCCAACAACAGTACTGGGGCCTGGAGAGCCCCCGGTGAAGGGGTAGAAGTGCACAGACCCTCCACCTGCCACCAGGACGGTGCAGAGGCCACCTGGCAAGAAAGGAGTGGAGGGTGACGAGGCGACGCAGCTGGAGAGTGGTGGTGGGCTGGCCCGGGACAGTGGCAGCCATGAGTGGTGCATCCGGGCTGGGTGCATGCGCTGTGCAACCCGATGAAGCAGCGGTGACTATATGCGCCTTGCTCCTGACACAGGCGCTGCTGCCTTGTGGTGAGACAGTGTATGGAAGTGAGCTTTCATTGAAGGTGGGCTGTAAAGAGAGACCTTGATTGTGCACTGGGGCCCCGCGCAGTCTGGGGTCTCTTAGCAGAGAACCCAGCTGACCTTGCTGGGGCGGGGTGCAGGCCTGGCCTGGGCCCAGTAGTATCCGCTGCTGAGGTACCTGTATATTAATAGAGCCATAATGGGCAAGGACAAGCCGGCGTGGACCACCTCAGCACAAATGCACATGGATCAATTTACTACGGGCCCCAGCGCGACTCATGTCAGAGACCTGGCATCAGGCGGCTCTGGTGGGAAATCGCTACTACCAGAGACTAGGCAACCATTCTTCAGGCTCTCCAAACATCCCAGACAGCGGTGGAAGCCAAAATTGGGGAGGTCAAGATCGACGTGGTGCTAGTGCACCAGGATCTCTGCAATGCCACTGCTCCGATCACAGAAGCGGAACTGAGAATATCTGCCATGGAAGATGAATTGATCGCCTTGAAAACACAAGTGTCCACGTTATTGGCCCGTACATCAGAACTACATCGCAAGGCGGAGGACACTGAAAACAGATCCAGGCGCAATAACCTTCATACCGTAGGCCTTCCAGAGAATCCAGCGGCCTCCTGTCTAGCCTCTTTCTTGGAGGATTGGTTCAGATCCTGGGTGCCTGGAGACCGCCTCACGCCATGGTTCACCATAGATCAAGCCCTCAGTGCCCTACAGGCTAAGCTGCCGCCAGGCTCCCCGCCAAGACTGGTGATTCTTCGGTTCTTCAATTTTAAAGACAGGGATTCAGTGCTACAGGAGGCACGCTCCAAAGGCGATCTGTGCTGCGATGGAGCAAAGGTCCTTATATTTCCGGATTACACAAGAGGTGCTCAATTGCAACACTGATCCTACGCGGAAGTCAAGCAGAAACTGAGAGCGATGGAGATACCCATCTAATTTTTCCTGCAAGGCTCCGAGTGGTGCATAACAATAAGACCCAATATTTGGAGAACCACACGGCAGCATGGACGTGGATAACCAAGGATGTCCTTCTGGGTCCCCCGGTGGTGGCCCACGACAGACTCGGGAAGGACAACCAGTGGACAGTCAGCAGAGGCGGACAGCCGGGCCCGTGGCAACGCACACACTCCAGGAGGCGCAGGGTGCGGCAGGGCTCGTGCTCCGGCTCCCTGTGAGCCCCCCATCAGGGGGTACCACACCAGGGACCCTACCAGAACACTCAGCAAGCAGTGGCACTGGTGGAGCAGAGGGGGAGCCGTGGGCAAAGGGGTCGACGCTTGAGCGCTTGGAAGCAGCTAGTGACTCCAACCTGTCCCGAAGTCCGGTGCTGTAAATTTAAGAATGGGAAGGGAGTGGGGAGAGGGCGAGTAAAACCCACACTCAGCACACCTTACACTATAACTGCCTAATATCTAACGCTCTTTAATCCGACACTATGGAGGGGTCCACCACTGCCCACTTGATTGGGGTTTAAAACTCATTGTGTTAGAGAGTAAGATGTTTTATAAGGGTGACAGATGCTTCTTGGGGTAAGTATGGGATGGGATAGGAGTTGGGGGGTGTGGGAGTTTAGGCCACATAACAAGGCATTCATTATTGTTGTCTAGGTTCATCGTTTGTTTGCTATTACTAACAAATGCACAGGGATGTTGGCATATGATGCTGTATAACAAAGAGTATGACACACAATTAGACGCTATGCTTACTCTACTGGGGGATCCAAAGGATACCCGGGAGGACCCATGGATAGAAATTCGATTGCCATACACCCAAAGACAGAATGGGACTGGTACTCATTATCTTATGGAGCATTAATGGTCTTCTAGACAAGATCAAGCGCACGGCTATACTCACGTACTTTCACCACCACTGACCTGACATGTGAGCCACTTTGTTAGGGGGAGACTTCAATGCAGTTCCCGACCCCACGCTGGACATGACTGGGTCCCCATAGGCCCACAGGCAGGCCACGCCCGTCGGACTGTCGTGGTAGCTGGCGTCCACGGGGCTATGCAATGCATGGAGCGTGTAGCACCCACGGCACCGTCATTTTACGCACACTTCGGCACCACACAGTACGCGATCTATAATTTACCTTGTTTTATTGCTGGCCAAAGATTGCCGCTATCTCACGCACATTGAAATTTTACCGCGTGGGATATCTGACCATGTGCCACTTCGGTTTGTTATTGGGCCCGCTCAGGCGGTGGTCCACCCTATGTGGCAAATGAATGTGTGGTACTTGCAGCACAAACCTCATGTCCAACAATTGAAACAAGCACTCCAGGAATATTTCGCCCTCAACAGGGATTCGGTTCCCTCACCAGGACCTCTTTGGGCTGCCGGTAAGGCAGAGCCTTGTCCCAGACCTTCACATTACTCAGCTGGAGGCCCGGGCCGTGCAACTGGAAACGAAACAAAGTGCACAGCCGAGCGAAGTAGTGGCCAGACAACTCCTACCTATCCAAGAGGAGATCCGTGACCACTCTCTGGAGGTGGCTAAACACCTTTGGCGAGCGGCCAATGCCAGGGTGTATGGATGGGGGGACAAAAATGGGAAGCTGCTTTACTGGTTGGCTTCCCATCATCAATCATCTAGAATTATCCCCAAAATTTTTAACGCACTCGGAGAACCTGTCTCCAAGCTCCAAGAAGTCGCAGACACGTTCGCCTCGTATTATGAGGTACTATATCGGGCTTCGGTGGTGATTGACTCAGATCATGCTTGCCAATTCTTAGCAGACATTCCCCTTCCCGAACTGCCCCCTTGCGGAGGCAAAAATACTAGAGGAACCTCTAACAAGGGAAGACATCTTGGAGGCCATTTCCTCGCTGGGGGTGGGTAAGACTCCTGGACCCGACGGGTTCCTGTTGGAATATTATAAAGTGTTCTTTGACGACCTGATACCGCACCTTAAAGCCTTATATGAGTAAGTGGATCAACAGGGCTTCTTTCCGGGAGGGTTTAGATGAAGCCACTATTGTGCTACTTCCCAAAACTCAACCACCGTCATGGCTATGTGCCTAATACAGACCCTTATTAATAGCGAAGTGAAGATTTACGCCGCAATTCTTGCCTCACATCTTAAAAGGGTGCTACCACTGCTGATTCACCCGGATCAGTGTGGATTCATGGCCAACCGAAGCACGCCGCACTGTATACAATGTTTACATATGGCCCTAGCTTGGCGCCACCAGTTGCCCGAGAACCTAAGCCCTTCTATTTGTTGAAAGGCCTGCAACACTGTTGACTGGGGATTTCTCTTCCTAGTATTATAGCGTGCAGGTTTGGGGCCTAGATTCTGCTGATAAATCCATGCTTTAAATGACAACCCCACGGCCCGAGTGCAGGTCAACGGTACCCTATTTCTATATTTCCTATCCGCCGGGGAAGGCGCAAAGGCTGCCCCCGTCCCCTCACCTTTTTCCCCTGGCCATTGAACCTTTGGCACAACTGATCAGAAAAGACCCGCTGTATCACGGCTGGAACTCAGGAACATACTCTGAAGACCGAGTTGCCCTGTATG
Source organism: Pleurodeles waltl (assembly GCF_031143425.1). Taxonomy (NCBI): domain Eukaryota; kingdom Metazoa; phylum Chordata; class Amphibia; order Caudata; family Salamandridae; genus Pleurodeles; species Pleurodeles waltl. The sequence continues at coordinate 1,028,534,711 of NC_090449.1, read as the reverse complement.
CCGGCGATGTTCTGTTCTATATGATGGAGCGCAGTGAATCTGGGCTGAGGAGCTTTCACCTCCTGCATTGCTATGAAGAGTCACCGGGGCTCAAAGTAAACCCCGCCAAATCAGTGTTGTTGCCCCTAGCACTGTCGCAATGTTGCTATGATTGGCAGGGGGTGGAGCCCATTCGCCGGCTGAGCTTTAAATACCTTGATATATGGGTGGCACTCCTTACGGAACTCACATGGACCCTAAATCTGGCACCATTATTATCCTGAATCAAAGCAGATCTACAAAGGTGGCAAGTACTGCCTTTAAAAATCCTGGGCTGCATGGCCTTATATAAAATGATGGTTCTCCCACGCATTTTATATGTGCTCCAGAATCTTCCGTTTTTGATCCCACGTTCCTGGTTCCATGCACTGGAGAGAACTACCACCTCATTCCTCTGGGATGGTGCGAGACACCGGATAGCACTACAGCACTGCCAGAGTGGGGTATATGATGGGGAGATGGGTATGGCTAACCCCTACCTGTACTACTTAGCGACACAACTCTTGGTGGTGCGTGACTGGTTTAATGGGGGGGTGGACCGACCCAGCCTATCAGCTAGAGCTAAACACACTGGACTTTCCACGTATTCTAGATCTTCTTTATGGCTCACCACTTCCCCGAGAGATGGATCCAGTGACCAAAGCGGTCTTTCTCTCTTGCGGAGTGGCACTGCGACATACTAGGTGGAGCAATGTCATCATCCAACAGACTCCGCTGTGGCACGACACATTTCTGATCGAATCGGCTGCATTGAGAGAGTTTGTGAAATGGGACCTCGTGGGCATTTCGCAACTAGGGGATGTATGGAAGGGGGATGCCATCCGATCCTTTCAAGATTTGCAATCTGACTTTCAACTTTCCTGCATGCAGTTCTTCAGATACCTCCAGCTCCGACATGCCCTGGGCACAATGGAGGAGTTGGAAGGCACAAGAGCTGATCGTACGTTTGTTGGTGCTGCAATGCTGGTGGTCAAGAGAGACATTTCAGCCACTTGGAACTCTCCCAATGAGCCGTCCCTCCAGAAATGGAGGCGTGGAGTTGACCGGTGTGCAAGTCAAGAAAAATCGGTCTATGAGGCGAGGGGCTATCCCCATAAGCATGCAAAGGTGTGAGGGAAATGGTTTGGTCTTCTCCCGTGAACAAACATTACTGTGTGTTTCTCTACTGCATAATAATGTTGTTGATCTGTCACATGGTTACTATAAGTAAGACTCTAAGCTGGCTGCGCCAGGCCTTGCCTATGCAATGTTTTTTCCTCCTTTCTTTTTCTCCTTCCTTCTTTCCCTTTCTCTCAACAAAAACAATAAAAATTGTTTATAAAAAAAAAAGTGGTATTTCCACAAGAGAACAACCATCCCACCAGTAGTTTGACATGCTTGATGTGACTAGTAGCAGTCACAGTGTGGAGACAAGACATGCTGTTGTTCATATTTTTACAATGTTTATCACTTCTAAGCTGACACAGTGTTCGTTGTTCCCACGGAATCCCCTGAGCAGACCACGTTGTTGCCTCTAGGTGCATTTGAGCACATTTTACGATTTTGTGAGAATCACAAGTTAGAGTATAGCAGACTTCACCAGTGGTAATATTGTAAGTAATCACCTGGGTTAAATTTTCCCATTTTTCATCCGTTACCTCTTGGCAAAATCTACAATATTCGTAGGGACTAACATGGGGTAACACATCACTTTCTTGAACGGCTCTATCTTTGTTGGTGGCATTGAAAATGTGTAACAAAACTTTTGCAGGAGTGGGAATTGCCACCAAACAGGTGGAGATGACATCCACTGTACTTTTCATCGGAGCCGTGCAGAATGCCGACCTGTTGAGTACGACTCGTGCAAGATGAGTCCAAACATTTTCGGTCAAGTGCAGTAACGGTGTTGATTGCCCTGGTCGGTCAATCATTTCAGAGCTGGGGGCTTTTGGTCCCTCCCGACCCACATGCACACTCCTGAAGGGAGACCACATAGCACAGCTAGCACACAGACACCTCGTAGTATGATCTGTAAAAGAGACAGGTATGATCATTTTCACAAATAACATTTAGCAGCTAGTATATATTCCTATCTCTCTTTCCCTGATTTCTTGATCAACAAAACATTATCATTGCCCTTTGCTATGATTTCTGGTGGTTCTGGAGAATGATTTGGGGATTCTAACCACACTTTAGCACTATTTTCACTATTCCTCCATACAAAGGAATAATTACAATCCGCACAATTCTGTCTCCTGATTGTATTATCAAGTCAGTGTCTCCACTATTCCGGAGAATGATTTTGATTTCTCCTTGGTAGTCTGCACCAATCACTCCCCCAAGACCTGAATACCTTTGAGTTCCAACCCAGATCTGGGAGCAATCAATCCGAAATGCTCCGGGGGAATCTGTTTTCTAACACCTGTTTCACACAGTGCCATGTCTCTTAGTTTCAATGTCTAGGCCTTTAAGGCATGTAGATCAAGACCTGCAGAGCTAAAGCTCCTGGTTTTATTTCCCATGACGGTGTTTGTCGCTACATGGGGTTATATCTGTAATGCTGGGGTTAACATTCGCATCAGAAGAGTCTCTGCGTTTGTCAGTGGTCTGTTATTCAAAATTTGGAGGCCTTCATTGAAATACTTTCTCCAGTTTTTCAAGGTTCCATCTGATAGTTTTCGTAATTGGTCCTTCAGCAGGCTGTTCATTCTTTCAATCAGTCCTGCAGCTTGTGGATAATATGGAATGTGATAAATCCACTCAATATTGTGCTGTGAACAATAATCTTGTACCAATTTTCCTTTGAAATGTGACCTGTTGTCACTCTGTACTTGGAGTGGGACTCCGTAATATAGCATTCACAAGTCCAGAGTCTTAATGGTGTTGTTTTGGGTGGCACATTTGCAAGGGACGGCAATCAGGTAACCAGAATAAGTGTCCACTACTGTGCAAGAGTATTGACACCTGCAACTAGTCAGTAGTGGCCCAATGTAATCAATTTGCTATGTCTGCCCCGGCAACTTCCCTCTCCCCAGCTGATATTTGACTGTTTGCGGGACAGATCTCTGTTGTGTGTGTTGAGAAATAGCATGATCACAGTTTTTATTACGTCTAAGGGAATGTGCATCTCTTTAATCTCTGCCCACCTGTAAGTGGTTTTCTCTCCCTGATGTCCACATTTTTGGTGCGCACACATTGCCATCCCCACCAAGTCAGAATCCTGTGTTTCCACTTCTGCCTCTGAGATTTTGGTTTGTTGTCTGCAAGGGAATTAACCATTGTTCTAGTGAATCGGTGGGACAGTGGGCATCTACATGATACACAGTAACAGTACTTTGCTCTAGCATTTCCCAAATGTCTTGCCACAACTCTTTGCCCCACATCTTCTTAGAACGTATTTGCCAGTTATGTGCATGCCATGTGGGAAGCCAGGTGGCCAGTCCATTGGCGGTAGGCCAAGAATCAGTATACATGTGACAAGTCTCAGGTAATTCTTCTTTGAGTGCCTGATACACAGCATACAAATCTGCATATTGACTAATCTTCCCTTCTCCTGTAGTAGATAACAACTTCTTGGTGACTGGGTTATATGACACCACCTTCCAATGTCTTTTGTTCCCTACATACTTGGCGGAACCATTGGTAAACCTTACATGCTTTCTATCCTCAGGGGACAAGGATTCAAATGGCTCACCCCATCTTACTGGTGACTCTTTTATCTGTGGCACCTCCTGCAACCTCTCATCATCCTGCACATGGGCTTGTGACACCTGTTCATGTAGAGCTGCTGTACCTGCTGGTTCCACTCGGGCCCTACTGTCAGGAATCCCCAAGGTGCCTCCTGCGTTATCTGTCAGCATCCCCAGGGATTAGGGTTAAATCATACCTCTTTTCTTGGTTAAACCTTCATGTTTCTAAGTAAACATAATGTGCTGTGTTACACAATTGGTTTTATCAATGCTTGTTTTACCAATGCTTGTTTTACCAATGCTTGTTTGCTAATGTGAGCAGGTGTGGTGTAGACATGTGCTTCTAATTGGGTGTGGTGACTCATCCACATGTGGAAACTCAACTGCTTTCCTGATTGGCTATAAATAGCAGAGTGAAGCATGCCTCCCTGCTTGGCTTTGTTTTGCTTCCTGACCTCAGCATCTGATTTGGCAGTCCAGCCCCTGCTGTCATCCTCATATTCAGGACTTTTGAGGCAATTCTTTTCTTCGTTCCTGTACTAGCTAACACCAGGCATTCCTCCAGCACTCCGGAAAAAAGACTGCAGCTAAGTGACTAGTATTCTCCAGGGAGTTTGTTCTTTGAGTGCCACGCTTTCCTAGAACAGCTGGTGTATTTCAGACTTCGTATTTTGGCAGAGTGCTTATCTTGAAGAGACAAATGCATTTCTGAACATTCTACATTATTATTGTAGTTACTTGCCTAAATGTGCTTCAGGAAATCTGCTTGAGCTCAAGAACCACAAAAAGTGACAGTGCAATTTTAAAAGCGCATTTACATGACTTCTTTCTCTAATAACATAACTCTTGGATTTAAATTGTGTCATTCATGCCTGTGTTTCAGGTTTGAGGAATTTGCTTTTGAAAGGTTTTTCACACACACAGTGAAACCAAACCAAACTGTGCCACCCTAACTGTTTAAACCCAGAGTGGAAATTTGTATTTCTTGGATTGTTTTTGTTCCTTTTAGTTTAACCCTATGCATGCAGGAAAGTTATACGTGATATAAGTAATGCCCTTGTTTGTCTTTCTTGAGCATGATAAGTGCAACCACAGTTCTAATTGTAGTGTGCAACAGTGAATCTCTGTGAAGCCAGCCCTAGTGTCGCAATACTTATTGTTATGGTACTCAGTTTGGGTTTTTGGTAATGCAGTGTTAGTAATTATGCCAACAGTTATTATTGTCCAAGAAAAGTGCTGGACCATCCCAGTGTTCTTCTACCACTCCTGTGCCCATATCAGAAAGAGAGTTGCAGTCTCAAGGAAGTTGAGTGCACTAACTCTACTATCACTCTGTCAACAACGACCTGCCCCCCAAAGATACAGGGTGTCAAGCTGGACCGGCAAGACGTGGCAGTGTTTTGTCTCTTTCTCTTCCACTCCCCCTTTCCTTTTGGGACACCTGCCGGGCTTTCTGTGTCCACCTGGAAGTGCCAAGAGGTGTTCCAGGAGGTCGGGGGTACATCATTCCCCCTGCAGACATCCTGCTTTTCAGGTGAGTGGCCCGTCTCAACACCTGTCCTGTATGTACCATTTCAACCTGATAATACTGGCCTCCTGTGCATGTCCTATACGGTGAGTTTTAGGTGAACTCATCACCCACTGCATTATTAGAATCTCAGGTCTTAGAATCACATTAGGACCTAGGGCCATTTGCTCAGTATCCACTAGAGCCCAGTAACAAGAAAGTAGTTGTTTCTCAAAGGGTGTATATCGCTCTCCAGCATCAGGTAGCTTTTTGGTCCAGAAACCCAAGGGCACCCTCTTTCTTCCCTGTTTTTGCCACATACTCCCATTTGCAGATTTCCCCTGAACAGTTACATGCAACTCAATGTCTCCTTCCTGTACTGGTCATAAGTCTAAAGCATGTTGAATCGCCTCCTTTGGTAACTCAAACACACACTGATGCTGCTCTCCCCCCTTTCAAACTCATGTTTCTTTCTTGTCACGTTGTATGAATGGGCCAAAATCTGACTCAACTGAGGGATATGCTGTCTCCAAAAACCGAACAATCCAATGACACGCTGAGTCTCCTGCTTAATGCGGAGAGTGGCAAATTCTAAGATCTTTTCTTTTGCCTACGGCAACACTTCTCTATGTCCCTGATTCCACTGAATTCCTAGAAACTTCAAATTTTGAGAGGGTCCCTGTGTCTTATATGGATTAATCATCCACCCTTTGCTCTGCAAGAGTTCCACAACCCAGTACAACTTAGTTTGCACCTGTTCTTGTGTCTTTCCCTGAATCATCACATCATCAATGTAATGGCTCAATTGCACCCCTGGTATGACAGATACTTAATCCAGATGTTCTTCCACCAGCCGGTGACAGATGGTGGGGTTATGTACATACCCCATAGGCAAAGATAGCATCTTAAATTGTCTGACACAAAGAGAGAGAGCAAATTGCTCCAGATTCTCAGGGGCCAATGGTATAGAAAAGAAAGCATTAGCAATATCAATGGTTGCATACCAGGTCCCTTTATGTTTTTGTATTCTTTCAATCAAAGTGATGGTGTTGTGGACTACAGCAGTCAAAGGGGGTTATATTTATTCAATTTGCAGTAATCAACTGTCATTCTATAGTGCCCATCAGGTTGGCGCACAGGCCACAGAGATGTATCCCATTCAGTGGGGACTGGAGCCACCACACCAGCCTTAATCAACTTTTGTATAGTCTCACTTATTTTCTCATGCCCTCCCGGAATTCGGTATTGCTTTAAACAAATCACCTTGGTTGCTTGAGGAACCTTTACTGGGGGGTCTTCAGATGACGCACCCTCATTGCTGCCACTGAAATGTATCTCTTTGATCCAAATTGATAACAACTATTTTCCAAGTGCAAAGACATGCCCTTCAGAATGTCAATTCCCAGTATATAATCTAGGGGACACACATCAGAACAGTATATTCTCTTTTTGGTGTTCTTCCTATTTTCATTTGAACAGTAGTCTGCACGGCAGGGGTTTGTTTTCCACCCAACTCTGTGATGTGTAGTGCTGACTGGTAAACTTTGTTGGATTTGCATATATTAAAGAGTCCTCCGCTCTGGTGTCAACTAATGCCTGGACCCTTTGAACATTTTTGTTGCAAGTGTATTACTAAATCAACTTGGGGTCTGTTATCTTTATGAGCCTGTGCCTTTACCGAAGCATGGCCTGTTTCCTAATCTGATTTAAACCTGTCAACTTTTGCCCAAGTCAAGTCTGGATATATGTTTTCATATATGCGAGCAAATTCCTCTCCTTCCCTGTTCACAGCAGTTAACCACTCGCTGTCCAAATCTTCCTCCTCTTTCCCTCATGATGAAAAATGTTTCTCCATCCTTCTGCATCTGTGGCTGGCTCGGATTCACTTGTTTATTATTGTGCTTGTTAACCTTCTGTTTTCTTCCTTTCTGTCCAGCCCTCTCTTACGGTACATTTCTCACAAGCTTTTGGTATCAATCCCATCAATCTGCACCATCCTTCAGTAATACTTAAACATGTCTGTCCTAGATACTCTGTTATTAGCTGTGCGACCCTCAGACCTCAAGGCTCTCTCAAGTTTAGTCTAGTCTCTAAGCTCTCCTAACTCGCGAACTGCCTCCAGCATGCCTTTCAATGCCTGCTCCATCTGATTAATTAGGAGAGTCATTATTATCTCCTTGTAAGCAAGACAAATAATTTTATTTTGTACTGAAATTGTCAATGGAGCATCTAACAAATTATGAGCTTCATCCAAGAGAAGAGCAGTTTTCATACTTTCTTCTTTAATTCTTTGTATGGCATTTCCCAACGTGTACCAAAGCTTATCATTTGGCAGCCAGTCTGATTCAGTATGATATTTCTGACCACATCCCACAACTGCCAATTACAACATGTTTGTCACTCCTTGAGTCCCATAACCTCTAAACTGTTCTTGTATTATGGGGTCAGTGCTAAGAGTACAAAACTTCCTTTCATCTCCCTCGTCTAGTGCCACCTCAGGGGCATCCGTGTCAAACAACTGCACCATACACATAAGCAATTCTTCACCAGATCTCTACTTGAATCTGTCTATAATATCATGAACTTCCTGCTGTATGTAATCTTCTAGGGAGTGCATCTCAATTTCTCCTGGGTTCTGTGGAGTGCCCTGGATCTTCTGTCTGAATACTGGCTGTGCACAAACCACTTTTGGGTCATCTGACTCAAGCTGGCCCCTGCCTTTTTTAACTTCTTCATCACTAGAATTTGAAAAATCAGTGAATTCCCAGATATTTGAGTCACATATTTTTGGGTTCCAATCTAACCCTCTGTTAGCAATAGCTAAATGAAATTTCTTTTGATTGATGTTCCTCCTCCGTTTCCTATACCTGTATTGAGCGGTTCTGACAGCTGCCTTCTCGGCTACAGACTGATAAGTATCTGCCTTATCTTACAATAAATTATTCTGACAAGACAGCATGGATACATTATTTTTAGCTTCAACTAGCAGCCTCTCTAATTGTTGGCTCTCTTTTTCCAGCTGCCTAAATTTTTCATGTATTTTTCTATAAGCAGATAACAGGATTCAGCCCCTTCCACCTAAAATAGTTAGATCACATCCCCCTATCCAGAGGTATCAGCATCACTAAGACATCCGTCCCAGCTTTTTCATAAAACAGCACCACAAGACCATTAAATCGCAAGGACATTATAAGGTTCTTTGTCCCATCCTGGAATCTCATGTGAAACCTGGGAAACTGCTTGGCAAACTGCTTTTGACGTCTTACCAAACATTTTTCACTTTTAAATCTTTCACTTTTCAACCTTCGTACTGCCGACTACGCCAATTTGTTCTACTTTGATTCATACTGAGAGGGAACAAAGTGAAAAGAATGCAGCACTCTTAGTCTAAGTAATGAATTTATTAAGACACTTCCCAGGTTACACGAAGATAATAATGTGAGTACTTAATGTGAATGCAGCAACACATGTGCAACTCTTCAAATAATCACAACAGTGGAATAATAATAAAGAAAACACAATACATCAAATGCATATATATATATATATATATATATATATATATATATAGTGACTGCGTGTATTTATGCATGCACACAGTAAAGCTAGATACTAAGAATAAAAAATGCATCACCATGGGGCTCGAATCCAACATCATCTTTTGTCTGCCAACGTAAAGCTGTGGAACCCGTGACAGCTGAGATAGAAGAGAACAACCCAATTAGGGTTACTTTGAGTAATGGGTCCACTCTCAGAGATGAGTTCCTTTTCCCTCAGTGTCAAGCTTCCCCACCTTATATACTTCAAACAAACTTAAGATGAAGGTTCTAGAAACCCCCTCCCATCGAGTAAGGTGTGAAATTCAAGCACTGGCCGTACCAGGTCAGTGTTGAATAAACATGCTAGAGACTGACCAAATCCCAAGGTGTATTTTCAAGACCAAGCTGTACCCTTTTTTAGAATAAACATTCTCAGCCTTGTACAGGCTTATCAAGGTTTCATCTCCCTTATTATGTTCTCTTCCTTAGTGAGAAAAGCAAAAACATGTTAACAAGCTGTGTGTGGAAAAATATCTGCGCCACCAATGTGATGGCATTTGAAGCTAAGCTAAGCACAAAATGGAGTCAGTGGTCAAGATGGAGTTAGTGGTTAAATACAGATAGCATTACAACCAAGCATCAGCATGCAATGATAGAACTACTAGGGATTCCTTTTTTTCATTTCAGGATGGGCTGCTGCCAAGACTGTTTTTTTTCTTTTTCTAATGTCAATAAGTGTGCATGATGTAATTCCAGGAAAAGTGAAAGGAGCTAATCAGCTCAGTGTAGTTTCTCTTGCACTGGTGCTCAGGGGCGCATTTCAGCACCTGATGACTGATTTTTAAGGGAGAGATATTGTTAGAATGAGGAGTATCTCCTCCAATGGTATCTCTTCCTAGATTATTATTTCTTGGGGCTCATCCTCACAGGATGAGGTTTGCAAGGCCTTACGTGTAAGAAAATGTCATGGTATCAATGTGAGTCACTTCATCCGGACTCCCCTAGATGTCTAGTTTTCAAAATTGTCTGACCTTGGTAGGTTTCCCTGGGTGACGACAGAGCCCAGGCGCAAAATCCACAGCTACCCAAACTGCAAAAAAAGAATCGTTTTTGAGTGGAAAAATGTGATCTTTCCTCGTTACGTTTTTGAGACCTTTCATATTTTGGACATTGGGCCCACCTACACAAGTGGCAAACATTTTTATTAGGCACAAGTGTGGGAATGCTGGGTAGTAGTAAATTTGTGGATTCCTGCAGATTCAGGAACTCTCTCACACATAAATGTTAGAAGGATGCATATTTTTTTCCAAATTTGGAGGTTTGAAGGGTTTGGTAGGTTGGGTAGTGGCTCGGCCCATGCCCAAAATCCACACCAGCCCAGTTTGCAAAAAAAGGGTTGGTTTTGAATGAAAAAGTTGTTCTGTCTATGTTCAATTTGGGACTTTCCTGTTCTGGATGCTGGGACCACCTATTTATTTATTTATTATTCGCCACAGCTTCAGTCACTTTCTCTCACAGAAATGTGAGAGAAATGTGTTTTTGACAATGTTTGGGGTTTGAAGAGCATTGTGGACCAGAAAAGGTAGGGGGTTCCACACAAGCTGAGCCACCCTGGGCCAATGTGCCCTGTAATTTGTTCTCCTTTATACTGCAATGAAGGGTCTCTCTGCACCTCAGTCAAGGCCATGTGTATTGACAACATGACAAATCACTATGCAAGCGACCCTGCACCTCCCTCGTGTTGCTTGCCTCCCTGCCGTCCTCCCACTGTCCATTATAATGCTAGCCCCACACCCCAACAATTCTCCCTGCCTCCTTCAACCTCTCATCCGCCACAAAAACATTAAACAAAGCCAAATAGCACTTGCATACCTTTGTCTTTGCCAATGATTTTTTAGATATTTTGCCAACAGTGCAGGCTGCTGAGCAACGTGGGTTAAAGACAAAAAAGTGCTCTGATGAACTCAATGCTGTTCACATCTTGGCTTTTTTTTTCTTTACTTTAGGCTTTCGCTGCAGTGCAACATGTCTTATAATACATTGACAAAACCCATAGATCTTGCATGGGCAAAACCTGTTGTCTTTGCAAATACTTCATTTTTTGGCCACACATGCGTCTTTATGTTTGGACTGGGCAGTAAGTGACCTCCATTAGCGAATGGGAGAGCTAAAAAAAAGTGGCCTACGTTTGCAAATCAGGGCAGTTTTGAACTTGTAAAGACATGCTGTATAAGTGTTTTACAAGAGATGGGCGAATGCACGCATTTGTGCTTGCTGCCAGAAGTGCTTGTAATAATATATGGGAAATCAACAGTAAAAACCAGCCCAACAGACCACATATTGGGCCATAAACAGCCAAAAAACAGCCAACACACTCACCTGTAAGATCAACCATCAGGCACTCCCTGATTGCCCTAGAGACCAGTGAACCTGTGCGTCTCCCCTGAAGTCTTTTGAGATGCTAATGCACTTAACACCTTGTCAGGTCCTTTCAAACAAACGGGTTGAGCTAGGCAAAAGGACGCGTGAAGGTGTTAAGTGCATTAGCATATAAATAAAATGAACTTAACACAAGCAGGCCATGTTGAAACCAGCTGCCTGGTCACACTGCTGCCCTGGAGGGGCCCCATCAGAATAGTTATGAGACCCCAGAAGCATCTCTTGTCCATTGGATTTTCTTCTCCTGCACAGGTTGCATAAAGAGAAAGCTTCTTTCCACGCTGCTGCATTCTTTTTAAATGAGCAGCTGTGGAAGTCTTTTTCTCAATGCCTAGAATGTATGTGTGCTCCAGCAAAGTCATTGGGAAAGTATATGAGTGCGTACACTTGTGCATCCTACAGGGAACATAGCCCTGGACTCCCCTGAGTGTCTAGTTTTCAGAAATGCTTGGGCTTGATACATTTCTGTGGGTGGCAGCTGAGCTAGGGCCCAAATTCTACAGTTACCCACATTGTTAAAAACGATTGATTTTGCTATCTGAAATGTAATGTCTCCAGCTAGTGTTTAGTCTCAGAGGCGCTAGGCTCAACCACACAAGTGGAGAAACATTTTCAGTGTGAGACATGTGGAAATACAAAATATTAGAACACTTTCTTATACCAATTGCATTTCTCTGTATTCTTGGCTTCCAAATGTAAGCCAGTATGCAGGAAATAACCCTTTCGCTAAATGCCCCGTAAGCCAAATGATGGTATGTGTAACCCCACATCCAAAGGTGTACAAATAACCACTGTTCCTAAATGCAGTATCTTGTGCACATTTGAGAAATACATAGGAATCTGTCATGCTTATTTTTCATTATTAGATGTTGCTATAGTAATTGCTGCATGATTAATACACCATACATTCCAACCTGTTAAACTGGGAAGTGGGAGATTTTGAAAAGGAACTGGGGGAATATATACTGCTCCACTGACTTATATTGAAGGGTTTTGTGTGTTTGTGGAAAACCTATAAACTCTTTATATGCTTGCAATCAAAAGGGATTGATGGACGTCATGATATATTCCTTTTGTAAGTTGCCCATCTTGACAAAGAAAGTATGGATGATAATGTTGTCACCAATTGCTATTTTTTCATACTCATTTCAATATTTTTTGTTACAGCGATTATATTACAAGGGTCACCCATGGGGTTCACAACTGTTTCCACCACAAACTTCAAGTTGGTTGAAACCACCAAAGTTAGGAAAAATAGACAACCTCTTAGAAAAATGCAAACATTGTGACAAAAAATGTTTTTTGATACAACGCTGCTTGTTTCTAAAAGCTGGTAATCCTAGCAGGCAAAATCTTTCTTTGAGGCCCTTTTTAGAAGAAAAGGGGAATCTACAAGACCTGGGTGTCTTTAGAATCCCCAGGACGTTCAGAAAAAGGGCACTAATGTGGCGGGATACTGTGATTGGGTGTTTCTAGAGCTGGTGTCAGGCCAAGTTAATTTACCCCTGAGCCCCCAGTGTGAGGAGTGTTGGTATGCTCCATGGTGTAAATTAATACAAGGATTTGCCTAGTCTGCGCGGGCTGTGTAATAACCATGCACTTACTGCTGTGAATAGTTCTTTGCGCCAGGCCGACCAGGCCACAACACCAAAAAATTGCATCAAGTGGGCAGAATAGCCCAGACCCGATTTTGTCCCACAGAAATAGTGTGTGCACACCCACATCACCCCATCTGCTATCCTTCTGGTCCAGTGTGGACCGCTGGTTCATGCAGTGCCCGACTCCCTCCATATCACCAATCCCACACACAGCGTGGCAGACAATGATGCTTCCCCAGAGCCTAGCACTACTGCCAGGTGAGTAACACAGCACTCGTGTTCATCCGGCCCCAGTGAGCCACACACAGTGTGGCAGGGTGAGGCAGACCCAAGGTTCAGTACTGCCACACAGAAAAAGGCACTGCCCTGGGTACACTGTTCCGACACTCTGACCCCTGTGAAGCCACCAGAGAGGAAAGATGAACTGCTTGGCCTTGCATTAAGGAGCCCTGGCAAATACCTTGCTGCCCAGGGTCCTGAGGGACAGGGTGGACATAAACTACTGACCAACACACACCAAGTGGTCAGCAAGTAAGGGGGAAAGAGCCATCCATACTTGTGTGCAGACACAGCAGAGCCAAAAAGAAACTTTTCCATGAGCCCCATCTTACTCACTGACCGAGTCACAAGGAGATTGAAGATAACATTGTGCCTAGAGGTGAACGTTTGGCGGGGTCCCATACCAGTGACTAAGATTCACCGCCATCGCCTCCATCCCAGCCATCGAGCCATTCATAGTGACCGATCCTCTGTCAGTGCAAGGCCCAAAATGTAAAATGTAGGTTGAGCGGCTTTGCATTCAATAATGATCGAAAGAGGCCATGCTGGTTCCTTTGGTGTGAGAGGAAATCTACAAGCTTACAAGGAACCTTGTAGAGGATGGACCGCCTCTCACATATACCGCATTAAAAACAGCCCCAACTGATCACTTTACACCAATGGCCAACCCAGATTACGAATGGTTCTTGCTGTGCCAAGCAACGCTAGGGCTGGATGAATTGGTGGGCAATTTTTGTTTATGATATAGAGTGATGGTTAGCACATGATGGTTAACACGTGTACCCTCCCGGGTCAAATGGATGAGATCAGAACACAGTTCAGACAAGGTTGTGGATCAGCCACGCTTAGTCAACAAATTTTGCAAGACCCTGGGCAGTCCATGAAGGACAGCCTCACGCTGTGACCCTCTAATGAACTATCCCGAATCCAAGTGTCTCACATGGAGGCAGCCTTGCAACAACCAATCAAAACTGAGCCAGTCAATCAATTATTCCGAGGCACGCAGATAGGGAGAAGAGATGCACCTTCCAAGTCCTGCAGATGGTGTGGTGGCCTCTTCTCGCACACAAGGGAAAGACCTGCAGTGGGCAAAAAGAGCTCAGCATGCGGGAAGATAAGCCATTATGCCAAAATGTGTTGGTCGACACCAGTGACACAAAGTCACCCAAAGAAATTGGTGAACACCATAAAAACCCCAGTTGGAAGCCAAAAGGATGATGACATGTCCAGGAAGGATACAAACTCCACAACCAGGCTAGGACCACACTGATGTGTCATGTACAAATAGGACAACCCATGACATCCATCATTGATATAGAGGCATTGATAGACATAGGAGCTTTTTGAGACTCTTGAAAAGAAAACAAAGCTCTGACCGACCTGAGTGAGGGTTTACACTTCTGGCAGTGCCAAACACCTCCCTTTAGTGAGATGTTTGCAACCGACTCATGCCAGGATATACATCACCCAAGAAGGAAAAGGCATGCTGCTGAATTGCCAGACCACCTAAAAGCTTTAACCAGTGCAGTTTGCCTTTAGCATACACACTGCAGGCATGGGCTGCTTACTGGAGGAATTCCAGCCACTGTTCCATGGATTAGGTTGCTTAAGAAAATGTTGGTGCAACTCACCTAGATCAGCTTATCAAGCCAGGGGTGCTCCATTACTGCTGAGTGGATTTTGACCTCAGGGCCCAAGGTGCAAGAGAAGCTAAAGGAGTTGGAGGCACCAGACATCATTGAACATGTAGAGTGCCCCATTCCTTGTGCATCTCTAGTTGTGATGACCCGCAAACTGAAACAGTCAGATACAATACGAATATATGTTGAAATACGCATCCTGAATCTAGCCATCAAGCAGGAGAGACACCTGACTCCAATGGTGGTTGACATTGTGAGTGAAGTCACAGGGTCATGTTGGTTCTCAAAAATGGACCTCCAGCCAGGGTACCACCAACTGCTGTTAGACCCAAAATTGTGTTATTTCACTGCTTTCTCAACCCATCTGGGCCTCATAAACACCTCAACTTTGTTATATCTAGTTCTGCTGAAGTATTTCAGGACACTTAAGAGGTGTGTTGTCCGGGATCTCTGGAGTTCTCAATGTCAATGATGACATCTTGGGATACGCTTCAACCCTGGACGATCACACACCTAGAAGACGTGTTCTGTATACATCATGACAGTGGTCTTACTCTCCACAAGAATAAGTACGAGGTCCTAAAAACACGGCATCTGCTTCTTTGGTTATCAATTCTCTGTGACCACAGTTACCCCCCAACCAGGGTGAAGTGAAGGACATGCAATCAGCCCCAGCCCGATGTCAGCAAATGGGTACCAGAGATCTTTGGGCATTGTCAATTATTGCAGCCTCTTCCTAAAACAATTGACCATTCTCACAGCCCCTCTCAGAGAGCTGACAAAAGTCTCTACCACGTGGACTTTGGGAGACAAGCAAGAAACCGCTCTCTACAGATACCACCATGGTGTATTTTGCTCCTCGAGAAGGCTTAGAACTGTCCATCGAAGTCAGCCCCATTGGATTGGGATCAGTCCTGTTGCAAAAGCAGGTGTGTGGAGGATGGGCTCCTGTGACATATGCTAGACGTGGCCTCACTCCTACCATACAGCATTATTCTCAAATCGAGAAGGAAGCAATAGCCATTCACTGAGAATGGAGGCATTTTCAGCTGTACTTGTATGGGCAACCATTCATGATCCACATGGATCATAAGCCTGTATTGGAAGGATCAGCATTCAAGCCAACACCTCAGATAGAAAAATGGTAGCAGCTCCAGGAGCAGAAGTTCACTTTCAAATACAAGACAGGAATTCAGAACCCCACTGGTAATCTTTCTAGACATGCCAGGCCTGCCACTCAAGAGGAAGAAAGGTCTAAAAACAGAGGAATATGTCAGTTTAGGAGTGGCCTACTGCCAATGTCCCTCAAGGAGATAATTGAAGCTCCACAGGCTGTGGTGTGGACTCCTTGTAGTTAGTGGTGGCTGCAGTTACGTCTGGAGACTGTAGACTCTTCAAACCAATAGCTGTCTCTGAATTGAATAGACAAATCCAGGCAAGTAATGGTGTCTCTATACAACGTGCACTGTTGGTAGTCTCAGCAGAGGGTTGTCTCATGAGAGGCCTGAAGCTACTAATCTAGCAAAGCCTGGCTCAGCAGCTGGCCCACTTAACTCATGGGCCACACCAAGGAATGGTCAAGACCAAGAGTAAGATCTGGAGGTCTGGTTTCTGATACTGGATGAGCTAGTTGAACAGACAGTTCAAAGGTGTTGACCCTGTCAGGACACCCCCAGTCCTGAACTACCTGTGCTAATAATGACAAAAGAGATCCCTTTTGCTCCTCTAGTATTGTGTGAATGCAAACTTTGGGAGTTTACCCAGTGGGTGGACATGCTGGTTGTCATTGATGACTACCTGAAATACTGTGAAGTGGAAATTGTGTCATTGACTGTGGCCGTCGAGTGATCCCAGAGCTGAAAAAGATCATGGTGACAGGTGGCTTCATCAAGGAACTTCTCACAGACAATGGAACCTGATTCAAACAGCAGGCGATCACCAGATATCTTCAGTCCCACCGCACCAAACATTGGAAAATCATGCCCAAGTGGCCATAGGTGAATGGGAGGTTGAAAGATTTATAAGAACTTTCTCAAAAATCATTTGCATAGCTCAGGCCACGGGCCAAGGCTTGGGGTGGACCATATTCTTTCCTGGTGAAATACTGTCAGCCCCCTTGTCGCGTGGGCTCTCATTATCCTAAATGAGACTACTGGATTTCTAGGCAGCAGGATCGATAACGGTGTGGGGGACTGAGTCTGACCCACGTGTAAGGAACTCTGCCACCCTAAATCCGGTTGTTGCTCCGGCTAACTAGCAGTGCCTCATTTCTCCCACGGGGAAGAAGTGATTGGGCAGCCGAGCGCATGACATCTTTGGAACTTCTCAGGGAAGTCATGGTCACTCAGATCCAAACCAACTCTCTCATTCACAATATGGTCTCATATACAAATGACAAAGACAGTATAAGTTTTATATAATGTTTTAATAAAACGACTGTATTTTAGATATTAAGGCGTGAGCCGCAATAACCAGAACAATACAACATAGTAGGATTGATATAGTAACCAGGAGAGTAAAACATAGAAATAAAGCTATCATAATTCCTAACCGTTTCTACTCTCCCTCTGCTTGTTCTATTTAGAGCACAGCATGTTAAGCTTCTAGCTTGCCTTTCTGTATCACTAGGGAGACGGACACACTCATACCTGAGCAAAGGCCTGTGATCTGGTTCAGCATCTGCAACGAGGCAGTCAGCGTCTAGTTGTGGTTCCCTGGTCGGAATCTCCCTCTTGCATGTATTGGGACAAGGAAGTGATTTTATAACTAACATGTCATCGTGATCACAAAATGTTCCTGCGCAGGAATGGCAAGTCTAGACTCCTACCACGTCTATCGGCAATGTACCAGACTGTATCCTTGACTAAAGCACAGAGTGAATATGTTATGAAGAACTCCAGTGCTGAAGTAGGCAAAACAGTGTGATATGAATAAAAAACAACACCGTAGAACTGGCTATTCTGTAAAATAACAGTACGAAGCCTAATAGAAAGCATTTAGAGTAAAGTGAACAGAGGCTCTAAGCTGTTAGCAAATGAATAAAATATATTTAGAGCAAAGTGTACAGAGGCCTAAGGCCTGAAGCTAATGCGCAAAATATACGTAAAACTGACCACACTACACCCTCATGTGACCACAAGCATGGCCTCGAGCTTGACTTGCATAGGCCTTTGAGTGGCTGACATGATTCCTCATCACCTGGGCTGGGCAGTGACAACCTTGACTAAGGATGTGTCTTTTCACCATCGAAAAGATTCAGATACAAAGGTCAGTAAACAGTGGAAAGTCAAACACCGGGGAGGGCAAAGGGGTGCGCTGATGTTGGACAACCGGGAGCAAGCTCTGACTCCGTTTTGAGCCAGCGTCCTAATGAATCACTCAAATTCAAGGCACCATGGTGTCTGCCCAAAAAGGAACTGAAGCGATAATGAGGAACATAGCTTTCTTCAAGGAATTCTGGAGTCCTATGGCTGGACAGAAGGAGCAAAAGCTGAAGATGGAGAAACATACTAAGATCATTATGAAAACTCCGACACAGGTGTGGTCCAGATGAGAGAGCATTCCTGTGTGGAGTAGCATGATGAGACTCCAGCTAAACATTTTGCAAGTGGCCCGTGAGTTCTGAGCCGCCCTGGCACAGTTGGCTACGTCTCTGACAAGGTCTCAGAGCCAGAGTTCACCAATACAGCTTAAAGGACTGATCCTGTCCCATCTCAAAAATATAATTTTACCAAATAGTGGAGGACACCATATGTAACATAAAGCACATGTAACTTGTTATCAAACTAAATATTTTAAATCTACTTAAATAGCATTCATAAATCCATTGTAAATGGGATGATAGATCAAGAAAAAGAAAAAATGGCAGAGTAGAGTTCAAAGGGGTCGAATTATATGCTATTTGGCCCTTCTTCTCAAACATTTGGGACCACAAGAGAACTGTATATACATTTTGTCTTATGTTTTTATGTTGTTTCATTGTTTTGTTTATATATATTATGTGTGGTTTAAGTCTGTATGACTTTTTGTATTTCTATTTTTTATATGATCAAATTAAAATTCTAATTTTGTACTAACAAGAGAGTCGTTCTGTTGTTTAGAAAGATAGAAGAATGAACACCCATTTTTTCCTTTTTCTTGATCTATCATCCCATTTACAATGGATTTATGAATGTTATTTAGTTAGATTTAAAATATTTAGTTTGATAACAAGTTACATGTGCTTTATGTTACATATGGTGTGCTCCACTATTTGGTAAATGTATGTGTTCACTGGATTCTCTCTTGAGATTCCAGTATGTACATTTTGGCAACAATGTACATTAGTATATGAGCACCTGATTTATTTACCATACACATAGGAATTTATAGGAATGTGCATATATTTGTTGGTCAGTGTTGCCAGTTTTGTTGTTCTCAAACATATAATGACTTTGCAGTCTAAAGGGGTGGTTGTTTTTTGTTTAGCTTCATTTTTTTGTTTTCTTGGGTTTAAGAAAGAATAAAAGTGTTTTCTCGACCCATGTGTGTCATTCTTTGAGCCAAATAAACCAGGCCACAACACCACGGATATCTGTTGTGGGGAGAAAAAAAAACATATAAAGGTTAAAGGGCGAGCTACCCTAAACATCAGGGTTTAGCACCAGGGAGGAAAGTGGTTAAACACCAGGGAGGAAAGTGGTTGAACAAGACACATCAGGTAGATTTAAGAAGGAAAATCTGTTGGTACAGTTCCTCGTCTGCCACGCATGAGCGTGGCCCACATAATCTGGGTGTACGTCCCAATTCCGACACAAGAACTATTGAAAAGTGTGAGATTCTATGTCAGGACCGGAGGCAAGGATTATGCAGTACTTTCTGTACCTCAATTAACTAGCAGACTTCAAAGAGCATCAATAATAAAAACATACGTTAACTACATTTCCCATGCACCATTAGGACACAGGAATCCATAGTAACCATTGACCAATCATATAGCAGTCCCTTGTGTATTTATGTATTACATCCCTTCCTATTCCACTTTCTTCACTGCTATTCAGTTAAGTCACTTGTCTTTCTTTACTAGATTTATTTAACATTACTCTGTTTATTATTGGGAATTGTAGTGTTTTATTGTATATTTCCATTTCACACATGCGGTAGGCCCCTAGGTAGTGCTGTTTCATGCCAATGACGGAGTCTGTCAGGTGCTTCACAGCCTGACAGAGAAGTCTTGTGTGTTCTTCTGGGCATGCGATGCGCGTAGGGGAATCCCCTTTGAGGTTTCCCTGTGGGATTTCACCAGGGCTTTCCTTCCAACCCTCACCTGACACTGCTGTAGCATTCAATTTCCACAGCCTTAGTACACAGCTGGAACAGATGTTAACACCACCTGGTGACAGCTGTAAGTAAGTGCATTCTGCTCATTACAGTTAATTTTAAGTGCACTAGTGAGGGGGCTGTCCTTTATGTATTTTTGTCTTAAGGGTGTTTTACTTTCAGATTGTGCTCTCACCCTTGTTAATTATGGAACAAGGGGAGTTCCACTGATCATATATCTGGATGACATCCTGTTGATGGATCAGTCCCAGGACCAACAAATATCAAATTTGAACATGAATATTGCGCTACTGCAGGACGTGATCAACAGCTAAAAGTTGTACTTGGAACCATATCAGATGCTGACCTTTCTAGGGTTTCTCATAGATTCGAACTTGGCTACTCTGAGTCTGCCAGAGTCGAAGGTTTCCAAGATAAGAAGTAACTAACTAAAGGCTTGAGATGAGACAGAATTTCTTTCCACCAGTTGGCCAGGATTGTGAGACTGTTATCCTCTTTGAGGCAAGCCATTTCCCAAGGCCCTTTACACTACAGGCGACTCAAGGCAGCGCATCTCAGGAGAGGAATACCAGAACTGGAACTAATTTTCCTGTGCCCAAGGCCAAGGTGGAACTCCAGTGGTGGATGGATCACATGGAGGCCTGGAATGGCAGAACAATCTTTGGCTCAACAATGAATATGATAATAGAATTAGTTGCCAGCCATCACACTGGAGAGCCAGGTGCAGCAACATCTCTATGGGGGCAGATGGATGGAGGAGGAACTGAACTTGCACATCAACTGTTTGGAACTCCTGGCTGGATCCTCTATGATCAGGTTCCTTACCAGGGACAAGGTCTTGTGATGCATTCTCCTCAGGATGGACAATGTGTTGGCAGTCCAATACATCAATAGCTTGCAAGGCACTCGCTTGAAAGCTCTGTTGGAGCTGATGAAGGATTTCTAGCATTACTGCCTGCAACATCAGATTTCGGTGACAGCGGAATACCTCTCAGGGATTCAGAAAACAGTGGCAGACTGGAACTCCAGGTACATCATGGACAACAGTGATTGGCAACTGGATCACAGAATATTCTTAGCCTTAATGGGAAGATGGGGACCATGCAATATGGATCTGTTCACATCCACACTGAATTATAAGTAGCCCTAATATGAGTTGGCATCTGGATCAGGAGCCAATAGCGGTGGATGCTTTCCTTTAGGACTGGTCGAACACTCAACATTACGCCTTTCCACGCTTTATGATGATTCCCAGAGTAGTGGCTCAAGTCAGGTGTCAGAAAGCATCATTGGTGTTGGTGACTTTGGGCCTTATTGAGATCTTGGCGGCTGAATTACTCCGTCACAACGGTGACAGATATCCCATCCTCCAAAATATAAATCCCATAGGATATATTGGGATTTATAGTTTAGTGGACGGGATGTTCATTACCGGTGTGTTGGAGTAACTCGTCCGCCATGATCTCAATCAGGAACTTTGATCTGGAGATTTAAGGGGATCCTCTGATAGAGTTGCCCTTCTTCTCTATGATGCTATGGGGGTCTCAAGGTTGGCAGCATTTGTTAGTTCTGCAGGGACAGCTAAAGCTCCTTGCATGGAGGATTTCCGTTGATGTTGGAAAAACAACCAGCTTTCAAAAGATGCTGCAAATTTCATCCAGTAAGCATGGGCCAGGGATACCATCATGAGGTACTGACCGGCATGGAGAAGATGGGTTTGCTGGTGTGTGGAGCTTCATGCGGGTCCCATGGGGGCAGAGATTACAGATATCTTAAATTTCTTGGTAGAGCTGGTGCAGTCAGCCCTTGCTTTTCGTACTGTGAATTCTTTCCGGTCGGCCATATCTGTTAGCCATGGTCCCATTAACAATGTTCCGGTGGGAGTACACCTCCGAATATGAAAACTGATAAAGGGTATCAGACTCATCAGACCTCCGGAACCCAGATATTCTGGACTGTAGGACATGAATCTGGTTTTATGACTTCTCATGAGTTGGCAGGGTAGCCAGTACCTTTCCAGAAAGGAACTCTCTGCAAAGCTGGCTATGTTGTTATGCTTGATTTCGTGTAAGAGTATTCACCATGAGAGCATTGGATTTTTCAGTGAGGGTATTCACCCTGCAAGGTGTTATGTTTACTGTCTCTAGTAGGACAAAGATGAATACCAGGTCAGTATCCTACCATGATTTTACTGACAAACCCAAACTATGTGTAGTCAGATGCATTAAAGTATATGAGGACATGACAGTCAACATTAGGCCGGCAGGGGAAAGGCAATTCCTTATCGCTCTGAAGAAACCTTTTGTAGCAAACTGGGCTTCTTAGGAGATGCCCCCTACTTTTTGCCCCAATTTAAACTGCTAGATGCTGTTATTTTTGACCTATCAGTGTACTGAGACCTGCTAACCAGGCCCCAGTACCAATGCTCTCTCCCTTAAAATGGTATGTCAAATTGCACAGGCCAATTGACAAGCACCTTACCGTCCCTGTAAGTCCCCAGAAAATGGTACCCCGGGTACCCAGGTTAAGGGTGGTAAAGGGGGTACCAGAGCTGCAACACTGATTGTACCACCCTGAGTACCCCAAGTAAAAGAGAGCCTCCAGAACTGCCATGTCAGCCTGCATGATGCAGCCTACTGCTCGAGTGAGACTCTGCCCACAAAAGCTGCAGGCAGAGTCTCTGTTACTGCCCCCTAAAGACGTCTACATCCGAAGGGTAGAGTGTGAGTCCCCCCCCAAGTCCAGCTTTGCAATGGAGTGCAAAACGCACCAGCCACTGCGGACCGTTCAGCACCACGGACAGCTACGTCACCTCTGCAACCAGACTCCCTGGGCAAGGTAACAAAAGTTTGACTATTGACTCTTGGTCTAGGTCCCCACAGCACCATAAGTTCCCGTGAGTTTGCCGGAACTCACCCTAGATTGTCCATGTTGGTAATGTGAAATGCTTTGCACATGTTCCTCTAAGTAACCTGACTGCTCTTTGCCACACTACCAGGACTGAGCTAGGGTTTGCTGAGAGTGAACACGAGGTCCACTACTGGTTATTGTGTTGGTATTCCATGGTAAGACTACCTAGTGATACCAATTAATACCTTCACCTTGCTACACCTTTCAAGAAGGTATCCTCCCCTTCCATTGCCAGGTAGATGAACTGGATCATGTCGGTAGCATGAATTGATGTCCAATAGTTCGGTGCCCACTCTATGAGGGAACCCATTGCATCTAAGACCATCCAGGTAGGTGGGAAATTGGAGGACATTATGAATGCTGCGGATTGGTCGCCAGAGTCTACTTTTAAGAAGTTTTATTTCAAACCTATTTCTGATGCCACAGCTTTGGTGGTAAGTAAGCTTTAAACATGCATAATCCTTGCCTCCGGTCCAGACATAGAATGAGCATTTTCTCTAGCTATTTGGATGGAAAGTTTCAATTCTATTATGGACACAGAAGCAAGGATTATCCTACCCAGACAGTTTGGTGACATCTCTATACCCACCCAGGACAGTTCAACTTAACAGTAAGTAAAGATGATGAAAGCTTTCATTGCTTTCAAAAATGTGTTTTGAATTATGTCTAATGAAGTATTGACTGTGTTGGGTGATATGATAATCTGACGAATTCATGCAGTGATTTGACAGTTGGAATAAGAATTCATGGTAAGTTTCTGGATAACATTTCTTTCCCTTTCTCCAGTAGGTGCAGATCTGAACCATGTAGAGTCACCATTTATAGTTAGACTTATCTCAAGTAACAATAACCTGTGCCTTAAGGTAACTATAACTCGTGTCCCCGCCATGCAGTTTTTGCATCAAAAATTTTACTGCAAATATTACAGTGATATTATCAATCATGTCATCAAAGATGTTATTAGTGATGTATTTTGAGGGGTAATTAGCAGTGCATGGTGAGGGCGTGAGTTATAGTTACATTAGGGCATGAGTTATACTTACTTGAGATAACTCTAACTATGGTGAATTTTTATGGTTTTGTATGTTTAAAATGTGAGCCTAACTATAAAGTCCCTGTAACCTTTGTTTTTTTTAAGTTAATCTCTATGTTTTGTTTTAATTCGATTTAATAACCATAACACCCCTGTAACCTTTGTTTTTTCAGTGAATGTCTATGATTTTTTTTAACGTGTAGTAATTTTCATTACTATACGTTAATCCAACCACTGCCGAGGCCCTGAGGCCAACCCCCTATAAGCACCCTATCTTGCCTGTGTGTGGCAGGGGTTGCCTGCAAGGCCTTGCCGGCAGCCAGACCCTGCAGCCAATTCCCCTAGCCTCCCAACCCTACAATGCGCACTGTCCTTTAGTCATGCACAGCGGGAGTTCGCCGCAGCCTGTCTCTTTAGGTGTGAGAATAGGTGTAATAGGGTGTATCTCGGGATGAGAGTAGCTGTGAGAGTCTCTGTCTGGGCGTGAGAGTGCGTGCATCAGTGTCTTAGTGAGTGCAACAGTGACTGTGCAGGTGTGTGAGTGGGTGCATGAGGGTGTCAGTGGGTCTGTAAGTGGGTGTGTGAGAGTCTGAGTGGGTCTGTGAGTGGATGTGTGAAGGTCTGAGTGGGGTTGTGAGTAGGTACAAGAGGGTATGAGTGGGTCTGTGAGTGGGTGCATGAGTGTCTGAGTAGGTCTCAGATTGGCTGTGTAAGGGTCTAAGTCGGTGTGTGAGTGAGAGAAAAAGATTGAAAGAGAGAGAGAAAATGAGAGCGATAGAAAGTTTTTTAGGCTTTGATGGATGATATATTTAGGATGAGATATTTCTGCACAAACGGAAAAGAAAAATGTATTTGTCAATTAAAAAGAGTAAGATCATCTTTCAGTAGGATCCTCAAGCATTTGCACTTAAAAAAACAAATTAAGAAGGGAAATGACTAGGGATACACCTGGACTCGAACCCTAATCTCTCAATGTGAAGGTCTGTGACCTTCACCCCTGAGGTATAAAAAAAAAAATCACAATTTATTTTTTGCCCTTCATGGGCTATCTGGGACCGCAGCTCCCTGGTTGGTGGAGCAAAATGTTTTCATCTGTCTTCCCTGCACGCACATCTGTGTTCAGGGAAGACAGATGAAAATTCTGCTTTCTGACAGCAAGACCTGTTCGACAGGTCCCACAGTCAGAAAGCAGTTATGTTTGCTTTTACTTGGCTGCATCTGTCAAATCTGCAGCCAAGCCAAAGCAGACAGCTATGTCCCAGGGGTGGGCACCCCAGGACATAGCAGGAGCCAGCCCTGGGGGGTGGCTGTCCCCAGGGCAATCAGTGGGGCTCCTCAAGGGGGGCCATGCGGACCCTCCCAGCAAAAAAGAGCCCTAGGGAGGTGGTGTTCCCGGGGCTGCAGGGGTCTTGAAACTGACACCCTTTCTATTTTTTTCAGGTTGCCCCACAGAGGTGGTGGTCTGCGGTGCTGCACAACCCCCGCACACAATTGATCCTTCAACTTCAGGAATACTACTGTAATTTACAGACCAGGAGCCTAGAACTCGGCTGACTACCTGTCCAGGTATGCTCGACCAGCCACCACAGGAGAAGAATCGGAGTCCGATGAAGTGGAAGAGTATATCAGACTGGTGATGGAGAGGTTGAGGCCCCTCCTTCTCTCTATAGATGACATTGTCAAGAAGACCCAAAATGATGACTGTTTCCAACTAGCCATAGCTCCAGTTCTATCTGACAATTGGGCCCAGATGACTCGCAACCCGTCGCATTGAACCCGTGAAGCAGAACGGACCATAACATTGTTAAAGATAATTGTTAATGTGAAAGATGAACTAGTGGTATTGCCTGAAGGATGCCTCCCAAGGGTGCATCGCATTGTGATCCCAAAAGCCCTACAACAGCGAGTGGTGGACCAAGCACACTCAACACACCAAGGCATCGTCAAGATGAAGCCTAGATTGCGGAGAAAGGTGTGGTTCCCAGCACTAGACAGCCTGGTTGAGCAGACGGTCACCCACTGCCCGATGTGTCAAGCGGCCAGCCCTGCTGAGACACTGGCGCCAATCTTCATGACACCAATCCCCTGGCACCAAGTCAGCACAGATTTCGGCAGCCCCCCTTTGACGGACGCCACATGCTGGTAGTGGTAGATGATTTTTCCAAGTATCCTGAGGTGGAGGTTATGGAGACAACTACGGCCAGTCAAACCATTCTCTGATTCTAAAAGATTATGGCCACCCATGGTCTGATCCGAGAACTACGCACTTGTAGGAAAATGTCTCCCTGTTGTAGTTACCCCCAACTTTTTGCCTGATATTGATGCTGACTTGACTGAGAAGTGTGCTGGGACCCTGCAAACCAGGCCACAGCACCAGTCTTCTTTCACTAAAAATGTACCATTGTTTCCACAATAGGCACACCCCTGGCACACAGATAAGTCCCTTGTAAAAGGTACCAGTGGTACCAAGGGCCCTGTGACCAGGGAAGGTCCCTAAGGGCTGCCGCATGTGTTGTGCCACCCTAAGGGACCCCTCACCTAACACATGCACACTGCCAGTGCAGATTGTGTGTGTTGTTGGGGAGAAAAAGGCAAAGTCGACTTGGCACCCCCTTCAGGATGCCATGCACACAAAATACTGCCTATGGCTTAGGTAAGTCACCCCTCTAGTAGTCCTTACAGCCCTAAGGCAGGGTGCACTATACCACATGTGAGGGCATAGCTGCATGGGCAATATGCCCCTACAGTTTCTAAGCCTATCCTTAGACATTGTAAGTACAGTGTGGCCATATTAAGTATATGGTCTGAGAGTTTGTCAAAACGAACTCCACAGCTCCATAATGGCTACACTGACTACTGGGAAGTTGGTATCAAACTTCTCAGAATAATAAACCCACACTGATGCCAGTGTTGGATTTATTACAAAATGCATACAGAGGGCATCTTAACCACTTCGCTGCCAGGCCTTTTCCCCCTCCTGTGCCAGGCCTTTTTTTGCCTATTTGGGGCAGTTCGCGCTTAGGCCCTCATAACTTTTTGTCCACATAAGCTAACCAAGCCAAATTTGCGTCCTTTTTTTCCAACATCCTAGCGATTCTAAAGGTACCCAGACTTTGTGGGTTCCCCTGAAGGAGGCCAAGAAATTGGCCAAAATACAGTGAAAATTTCGTTTTTTTCAAAAAAATTGGAAAAAGGGGCTGCAGAAGAAGGCTTGTGGTTTTTCCCCTGAAAATGGCATCAGCAAAGGGTTTGCGGTGCTAAACTCAGCAGCTTCCCAGCTTTCAGGAACAGGCAGACTTGAATCCGAAAACCCAATTTTTCAACACAATTTTGGCATTTTACTGGGGCATACCCCATTTGTGCAATTTTTTGTGCTTTCAGCCTCCTTCCAGTCAGTGACCGGAATGGTCATGAAACCAATGCTGGATCCCAGAAACCTAAACATTTCTGAAAAGTAGACAAAATTCTGAATTCAGCAAGGGGTCATTTGTGTAGATCCTACAAGGGTTTCCTACAGAAAATAACAGCTGAAAAAGAAAAATATTGAAATTGAGGTGAAAAAAACATCAATTTTTCTCTACTTTTTACTCTGTAACTTTTCCCTGCAATGTCAGATTATCGAAAGCAATATACCGTTACGTCTGCTGGACTCCTCTGGTTGCGGGGATATATAGGGTTTTTAGGTTCATCAAGAACCCGAGGAACCCAGAGCCAATAAATGAGCTGCACCCTGCAGTGCGTTTTCATTCTATACCGGGTATACAGTAATTCATTTGCTGAAATATAAGGAGTAAAAAATAGCTATCAAGAAAACCTTTGCATTTCCAAAAAGGGCACAAGATAAGGTGTTGAGGAGCAGTGGTTATTTGCACATCTCTGAATTCCGGGGTGACCATAGTAGCACGTGAATTACATGGAATTTCTCAAATAGATGTCTTTTTTACACACACCCCTATATTTGGAAGGAATAAATGTAGAGAAAGACAAGGGGCAATAACACTTGTTTTGCTATTCTATGTTCCCCCAAGTCTCCCGATAAAAATGATACCTCACTTGTTTGGGTAGGCCTAGCGCCCGCGACAGGATATGCCCCAAAACACAACGTGGACACATCACAGAAAACAGAGCTGTTTTTAGCAAAGTGACTACCTGTAGATTTTGGCCTCTAGCTCAGCCGGCACCTAGGGAAACCTACCAAACCTGTGCATTTCTGAAAACTAGAGACCTAGGGGAATCCAAGGAGGGGTGACTTGTGTGGCTCGGACCAGGTTCTGTTACCCAGAATCCTTTGCAAACCTCAAAATTTGGCTAGAAAAACACATGTTCCTCACATTTCTGTGGCAGAAAGTTCTGGAATCTGAGAGGAGCGACAAATTTCCTTCCACCCAGCATTCCCCCACGTCTCCCGATAAAAATGATACCTCACTTGTGTGGGTAGGCCTAGCGCCCGCGACAGGATATGCCCCAAAACACAACCTGGACACATCACAGAAAACAGAGCTGTTTTTAGCATAGTGACTACCTGTAGATTTTGGCCTCTAGCTCAGCCGGCACCTAGGGAAACCTACCAAACCTGTGCATTTCTGAAAACTAGAGACCTAGGGGAATCCAAGGAGGGGTGACTTGCGGGGCTCGGACCAGGTTCTGTTACCCAGAATCCTTTGCAAACCTCAAAATTTGGCTAAAAAAACACATGTTCCTCACATTTCTGTGGCAGAAAGTTCTGGAATCTGAGAGGAGCTACAAATTTCCTTCCACCCAGCGTTCCCCCACGTCTCCCGATAAAAATTATACCTCACTTGTGTGGGTAGGCCTAGCGCCCGCGACAGGATATGCCCCAAAACACAACGTGGACATATCACAGAAAACAGAGCTGTTTTTAGCAAAGTGACTACCTGTAGATTTTGGCCTCTAGCTCAGCCGCCACCTAGGGAAACCTACCAAACCTGTGCATTTCTGAAAACTAGAGACCTAGGGGAATCCAAGGAGGGGTGACTTGCGGGGCTCGGACCAGGTTCTGTTACCCAGAATCCTTTGCAAACCTCAAAATTTGGCTAAAAAAACACATGTTCCTCACATTTCTGTGGCAGAAAGTTCTGGAATCTGAGAGGAGCTACAAATTTCCTTCCACCCAGCGTTCCCCCACGTCTCCCGATAAAAATGATACCTCACTTGTGTGGGTAGGCCTAGCGCCCGCGACAGGATATGCCCCAAAACACAACGTGGACATATCACAGAAAACAGAGCTGTTTTTAGCAAAGTGACTACCTGTAGATTTTGGCCTCTAGCTCAGCCGCCACCTAGGGAAACCTACCAAACCTGTGCATTTCTGAAAACTAGAGACCTAGGGGGATCCAAGGAGGGGTGACTTGCGGGGCTCGGACCAGGTTCTGTTACCCAGAATCCTTTGCAAACCTCAAAATTTGGCTAAAAAAACACATGTTCCTCACATTTCTGTGGCAGAAAGTTCTGGAATCTGAGAGGAGCTACAAATTTCCTTCCACCCAGCGTTCCCCCACGTCTCCCGATAAAAATGATACCTCACTTGTGTGGGTAGGCCTAGCGCCCGCGACAGGATATGCCTCAAAACACAACGTGGACATATCACAGAAAACAGAGCTGTTTTTAGCAAAGTGACTACCTGTAGATTTTGGCCTCTAGCTCAGCCGCCACCTAGGGAAACCTACCAAACCTGTGCATTTCTGAAAACTAGAGACCTAGGGGGATCCAAGGAGGGGTGACTTGCGGGGCTCGGACCAGGTTCTGTTACCCAGAATCCTTTGCAAACCTCAAAATTTGGCTAAAATAACACATGTTCCTCACATTTCTGTGGCAGAAAGTTCTGGAATCTGAGAGGAGCTACAAATTTCCTTCCACCCAGCGTTCCCCCACGTCTCCCGATAAAAATGATCCCTCACTTGTCTGGGTAGGCCTAGCGCCCGCGACAGGATATGCCCCAAAACACAACGTGGACATATCACAGAAAACAGAGCTGTTTTTAGCAAAGTGACTACCTGTAGATTTTGGCCTCTAGCTCAGCCGCCACCTAGGGAAACCTACCAAACCTGTGCATTTCTGAAAACTAGAGACCTAGGGGGATCCAAGGAGGGGTGACTTGCGGGGCTCGGACCAGGTTCTGTTACCCAGAATCCTTTGCAAACCTCAAAATTTGGCTAAAAAAACACATGTCCCTCACATTTCTGTGGCAGAAAGTTCTGGAATCTGAGAGGAGCTACAAATTTCCTTCCACCCAGCGTTCCCCCAAGTCTCCCGATAAAAATGATACCTCACTTGCGTGGGTAGGCCTAGCGCCGGCGACAGGAAACACCCCAAAGCGCAACGTGGACACATCCTAAATTTTGGAAAAAAACAGAGGTGTTTTTTGCGAAGTGCCTACCTGTAGATTTTGGCCTCTAGCTCAGCCGCCACCTAGGGAAACCTACCAAACCTGTGCATTTCTGAAAACTAGAGACCTAGGGGAATCCAAGGAGGGGTGACTTGCGGGGCTCGGACCAGGTTCTGTTACCCAGAATCCTTTGAAAACCTCAAAATTTGGCTAAAATAACACATGTTCCTCATATTTCTGTGGCAGAAAGTTCTGGAATCTGAGAGGAGCTACAAATTTCCTTCCACCCAGCGTTCCCCCACGTCTCCCGATAAAAATGATACCTCACTTGTGTGGGTAGGCCTAGCGCCCGCGACAGGATATGCCCCAAAACACAACGTGGACATATCACAGAAAACAGAGCTGTTTTTAGCAAAGTGACTACCTGTAGATTTTGGCCTCTAGCTCAGCCGCCACCTAGGGAAACCTACCAAACCTGTGCATTTCTGAAAACTAGAGACCTAGGGGAATCCAAGGAGGGGTGACTTGCGAGGCTCGGACCAGGTTCTGTTACCCAGAATCCTTTGCAAACCTCAAAATTTGGCTAAAAAAACACATGTCCCTCACATTTCTGTGGCAGAAAGTTCTGGAATCTGAGAGGAGCTACAAATTTCCTTCCACCCAGCGTTCCCCCAAGTCTCCCGATAAAAATGATACCTCACTTGCGTGGGTAGGCCTAGCGCCGGCGACAGGAAACACCCCAAAGCGCAACGTGGACACATCCTAAATTTTGGAAAAAAACAGAGGTGTTTTTTGCGAAGTGCCTACCTGTAGATTTTGGCCTCTAGCTCAGCCGCCACCTAGGGAAACCTACCAAACCTGTGCATTTCTGAAAACTAGAGACCTAGGGGAATCCAAGGAGGGGTGACTTGCGGGGCTCGGACCAGGTTCTGTTACCCAGAATCCTTTGAAAACCTCAAAATTTGGCTAAAATAACACATGTTCCTCACATTTCTGTGGCAGAAAGTTCTGGAATCTGAGAGGAGCTACAAATTTCCTTCCACCCAGCGTTCCCCCACGTCTCCCGATAAAAATGATACCTCACTTGTGTGGGTAGGCCTAGCGCCCGCGACAGGATATGCCCCAAAACACAACGTGGACATATCACAGAAAACAGAGCTGTTTTTAGCAAAGTGACTACCTGTAGATTTTGGCCTCTAGCTCAGCCGCCACCTAGGGAAACCTACCAAACCTGTGCATTTCTGAAAACTAGAGACCTAGGGGGATCCAAGGAGGGGTGACT
This sequence comes from Pleurodeles waltl, assembly GCF_031143425.1. Taxonomy (NCBI): domain Eukaryota; kingdom Metazoa; phylum Chordata; class Amphibia; order Caudata; family Salamandridae; genus Pleurodeles; species Pleurodeles waltl. The sequence goes on along the minus strand of NC_090449.1, from coordinate 1,028,503,112 downwards.
TGCGGGGCTCGGACCAGGTTCTGTTACCCAGAATCCTTTGCAAACCTCAAAATTTGGCTAAAAAAACACATGTTCCTCACATTTCTGTGGCAGAAAGTTCTGGAATCTGAGAGGAGCCACAAATTTCCTTCCACCCAGCGTTCCCCCACGTCTCCCGATAAAAATGATACCTCACTTGTGTGGGTAGGCCTAGCGCCCGCGACAGGATATGCCCCAAAACACAACGTGGACATATCACAGAAAACAGAGCTGTTTTTAGCAAAGTGACTACCTGTAGATTTTGGCCTCTAGCTCAGCCGCCACCTAGGGAAACCTACCAAACCTGTGCATTTCTGAAAACTAGAGACCTAGGGGGATCCAAGGAGGGGTGACTTGCGGGGCTCGGACCAGGTTCTGTTACCCAGAATCCTTTGCAAACCTCAAAATTTGGCTAAAAAAACACATGTTCCTCACATTTCTGTGGCAGAAAGTTCTGGAATCTGAGAGGAGCTACAAATTTCCTTCGACCCAGCGTTCCCCCAAGTCTCCCGATAAAAATGATACCTCACTTGCGTGGGTAGGCCTAGCGCCTGCGACAGGAAACACCCCAAAGCGCAACGTGGACACATCCACAATTTTGGGAGAAAACAGTGCCTACCTGCGGATTTTGGCCTGTAGCTCACCCGGCGCCTAGGGAAACCTACCAAACCAGTGCATTTCTGAAAACTAGAGACCTAGGGGAATCCAAGGAGGGGTGACTTGCGGGGCTCGGACCAGGTTCTGTTACCCAGAATCCTTTGCAAACCTCAAAATTTGGCTAAAAAAACACATGTTCCTCACATTTCTGTGGCAGAAAGTTCTGGAATCTGATAGGAGCCACAAATTTCCTTCCACCCAGCGTTCCCCCAAGTCTCCCGATAAAAATGATACCTCACTTGTGTGGGTGGCCCAGGTGCCTGCAACATAATAAGGCCCAAAACCTGAAGGGATAGAAGGGATAGCACAGCAAGTTTATAAGGGCATATTCTTTTATACATCTTTAGACGGACTCTGCTTTGGGGACCCACATAAGTGAGGTGTCATTTTACTTGGGAGACTGAGGGGAAAACTGGGGAGTAGGAATTTTGTGCTGGAGCGGTGATCCTACTAAGAAAAATCAGGAAAATATGCTTTTTTATGCAAATTGTGAGGTTTACAGAGGAGTCTGGGTAAGAAAATGTTGGGGGAGCCACACAAGCCACACCTCCCTAGACTCCTTGGGGTGCCTAGTTTTAAAAAGTTTCTGGGTTTTGTAGGTTTCCCTACATGACGGCCGCACCCAGGACCAAAAACATAGGTGGGCCCTCCCCCCCAAACACAGGTATTTTTGGAATATATCACTTTGATGTGTGCACATACGTCCGTGATGTGCCAAACACTAAAATTGTGAAAAGAAACACACTTAGGTTATGTGAAGAAGACCCCTCACCCACCAACCAAGTTGGTGGCATGCTTCATCATCGGGGTCCCACCTGAGGCACCTAGCGTGTCTCAAGTGTGCTGCGACGCCTGATTACAGCGGAGCAGGTTTTGTCATTTGTACCACACATACTGGTTGGATTTGGCACGAGGGTGAGTGATGGTTCAGTAGATCAAATTTTATTAACAAGAGATTTCACAAAAGTGAAATGCACTGGTAATAACTGAAAGGCCAAAAAACTGAACCAATGACTCACAGCTCGTGAGCTGTGAAGCCACGACAAGGCACCAACCGCTTTACAGTCCATTCACACACCTTTCATACATGACATGCACTAGACCATTCACGCCGCCAGCCACGGGCCCAGCACATTACAAGACTCGCATCCACAGACAGCGCCAGTCAAGGGCCCATCACTTTCATACGCCCACATGCCTGATACAGCAATCACACCAGCTGATGAGTGTGTGGACTGGCGTTTGGCCGGCACTGCCAGCCAAGCGCCACCCCACCCACACCACCAGCCAAGCGCCACCCCACACACACCGCCAGCCCAGCGCCACCCCACACACACCGCCAGCCCAGCGCCACCCCACACACACCGCCAGCCAAGCGCCACCCCACACACACCGCCAGCCAAGCGCCACCCCACACACACCGCCAGCCAAGCGCCACCACACCCACGCCGCCAGCCAAGCGCCACTCTACACATGCCATCCCCTTTTTTTTGTTTTTAAACAACAAAGAAACCACTAATCATAAATTAGTACAAAACTACAAACACAAAAGCTCTAACTGAATACATGACTAATGCCAACCGTGAAACCGAACATATAAAAATATAAAACACCAGTTTACGCTCACGGAATTTCCCAATAATTCTTCTGTGTGTGGTAGCTCCTGAAACAGCCACCCACACACAGCCCAGGCTTTGAAGGACAATCAGGGCAGTACATCCTAGTCTCCTTCCTGATACCTCTTCGAGCACAGACTCTACATCTCTTAGCAGGAAAGTTTTTTTGGGCCGTGGGAGGAATGTGCTCAGCAAAGTGACGATCTTTCAATCTAGCCACATCCTCCACCACTGCTTCTCTAGGAACTCTTGCCTGTTCCAGCACAACAAGGCTAGCTATGATAGACTCCTGAAATTTCACAAATGTCATCCTTGACTCTGGAGAACTATCCTTAAACACAACAAAAGCATTAAAAGTTGCCAAGTGGAACAAGTGAAGCGCTAATTTCTTATACCACACATAAGACTTACGAGCAGCAGTGTAAGGTTCTAACCTCTGATCTACTCTATCAACACCACCCATGTGCTTATTATAGTCTAAGATGCACACAGGTTTGCGCACTTCGGCAACCTGACCCCAAACAGCCACAGGTGAAGTACTCTCATCATGGATGGTGCTTAGCATGTATACATCCCTCTTGTCTACAAATTTCAGAGCTAGCAGCTCATCATTCCGCAAGGCACTGCACTGTCCCTTCTCAAGTTTTTTACAGACAAGCTCTTTTGGATAGCCTTTCCGATTAGAGCGGATTGTGCCACAAGCAACAGTGTCCACTCTGAACAACTCCTTGAACAACCGAACTCCAGTGTAGAAGTTATCTACATATAAATGGTGACCTTTGTTAAACAGTCGTCTACCAAGTTCCCACACAATTTTCTCACTAACTCCAAAAGTGGGAGGACAACCAGGGGGGTCAATATTGGAATCCCTACCAGTGTAGACCCGGAAATTATAAACATATCCTGTACTACTTTCTGACAGCATATACAATTTAATTCCATACCGTGCCCTCTTGCTAGGAATGTACTGCCTAAAAACCAAACGACCCTTGAACAGGACCAAAGACTCATCTACAGATATTTCTTTCCCTGGAACATAGATCTCTGAAAACCGATCTACCAAATGATCAAGGACAGGTCTAATCTTAAAAAGACGGTCAGAATCAGGATGATCTCGTGGCAAGGCTAAAGCATTATCTACAAAATGCAACATCCGAAGAAGAAGCTCATACCGGTTACGACTCATGATGGCAGGAACTATAGCAGTTGCCATCAAGGGACTAGTAGACCAATATGAAGACAGCGACGGCTTCCTTATCAGCCCCATCAAAAAAGTTAAACCCAAGAACTTTTTCAACTCTTCCAGATTTGTGGGAATCCACCGGCTAGCTCTAGAGTGTGGCCTAAGTCTGGCAGCGTTGTCCCTCAAAAACTGCTCTGCATACAAATTAGTCTGCTCAACAATCTCTTCCAAAAATATATCGTCCATAAACAACTCAAAAAAGTTGACGGGCAAAAAGTTTTCCGTATTAACTCGACACCCTGGAAAACCAGTAAACGCAGGCAACTGTGGCTGCTCCATGTTTGGTGCAACCCATGCGTCAGGTCTTCCAATGGGAAGCCTTTCAGCCGCTGGCTCCTGCACCATTGGCACATCACTGTCCTCCTCTAAAACAGGCCCTTCATCAGCACTGAGAGTGGCTTCATCATCAGATGATTCATCTCTGACAGAAAATTCACTTCCAGAATCCTGCACTTCCTCCTCTGCCTCAGATGCAGAGTCAGTCTCATATTCATGGTCAGAAGATGACTCAAAAAGCACACTAACAACCTGCTGAGCGGTCATCCTACGGCTGGCCATGATCCTTCCTACTAAAATTAACTGGACAAATACACCACCAACAACCAGCACTGTGTAAGATAAGTAACAAAGTATAGGTTTATCACTAAGAATTATAAACTCAAAAACTATACTGCTCACTTGCCTGAAAAAGCTTGACTCACCAGCAACTACTCTGCACAGCCACAGCAATCACCAACGATATCCCACTAAAAAGAGAAAAAAAAAAGCAAATTAGACATAAGACAACACAATAATCATTGTGCATAACTCTAAGGACAATTTCACACACAATCCTGCATTCAGTACACCACCTACAAACATGTCATTCATGCATTGCAACAATACTCACTTGGAGTAAATTTATTTACTTACCTAAAACATGCAACTACGCAAACCGCAGGACAACTACTGCCAAAACTGCAACAAGCCACAGCAAAGTCAGCAAAAGCTTTGAACTAAAACAAAAAGGAGAAAAACTGTTATTATCATAAAAGTAAATACTTCGCCAGTTGACAAACACTCCGCCACTAACCATTTTTTCATTTTCCCGTGTCTAGTCTTCTCTGCTTGGGGGAAGATGGGCCTAAAAAAAAAATAGGCCAATCTACCCCCAAGGGGAGGGGGCAGAAATCACCCAGATTACATTGCACCCTTTGGGGGGGGGCGACCCTTGCCCAAGGTGCCACACCCCCACACAAAGCACACACACACATACATAGTATCCCTGGCGCTATGGGGATTCTGCCCCCCTTGGGGACAGAAAGGCCTAAAAAATAGGCATATCTGCCCCCTAGGGGGGCAGAACTGCCCAAAAATACATGTGGGCCCCTGGGGGCGACCCTTGCCCAAGGGGCCACCCCCCAACACAAAAAATAAAAATCAACAATAAAATCCCTGGTGTCTAGTGGCTTTCTGCCCCCCTTGGGGGCAGATCGGCCTAAAAATAGGGCCAATCTGCCCCCAAGGGGGGCAGAAACGACAATAAATACATTGCGCCCCTGGGGGGAGCGACCCTTGCCCAAGGGGCCACCCCCCAACACAAAGCACACATACATACATACTATTTCTGGCGCTATTGGGATTCTGCCCCCCTTGGGGGCAGAAAGGCCTAAAAAAAATAGGCCTCTCTGCCCCCAAGGGGGGCAGAACTGCCCATAAATACATGAGGGCCCCTGGGGGCGACCATTGCCCAAGGGGCCGCCCCCCAACACAAAAAATACACATCAACAATAAAATCCCTGGTGTCTAGTGGCTTTCTGCCCCCCTTGGGGGCAGATCGGCCTAAAAATAGGGCCAATCTGCCCCCAAGGGGGGCAGAAACGACAATAAATACATTGCGCCCCTGGGGGGAGCGACCCTTGCCCAAGGGGCCACCCCCCAACACAAAGCACACATACATACATACTATTTCTGGCGCTATTGGGATTCTGCCCCCCTTGGGGGCAGAAAGACCTAAAAAAAATAGGCCTCTCTGCCCCCAAGGGGGGCAGAACTGCCCAAAAATACATGAGGGCCCCTGGGGGCGACCCTTGCCCAAGGGGCCGCCCCCCAACACAAAAAATACACATCAACAATAAAATCCCTGGTGTCTAGTGGCTTTCTGCCCCCCTTGGGGGCAGATCGGCCTAAAAATAGGGCCAATCTGCCCCCAGGGGGGGCAGAAACGACGTAAAATACATTTGCCCCCAAAGGGGAGCGACCCTTGCCCAAGGGGCCGCCCCCCAACACAAAAAATACAAATCAACAATAAAATCCCTGGTGTCTAGTGGCTTTCTGCCCCCCTTGGGGGCAGATCGGCCTAAAAATAGGGCCAATCTGCCCCCAGGGGGGGCAGAAACGACGTAAAATACATGTGCCCCCAAAGGGGAGCGACCCTTGCCCAAGGGGCCACCCCCCAACACAAAAAATACACAGCAACAATAAAATCCCTGGTGTCTAGTGGCTTTCTGCCCCCCTTGGGGGCAGATCGGCCTAAAAATAGGGCCAATCTGCCCCCAGGGGGGGCAGAAACGACGTAAAAAGCATGTGCCCCCAAAGGGGAGCGACCCTTGCCCAAGGGGTCGCTCCCCTACACTAATATTCACTCACACACACACACATACAGAAATCCCTGGTGTCTAGTGGGCATTCCTGCTGCCCGATCGCATCGCGATCGGGCAGCAGGAATGCTCAAAGAGACATCGAGGGAAAGGAAAACCCTTTCCTTTCCCTCGATGCCTCTCTGAGAGCACCCTCACCCCGCACGAAGGTGAAATACTCACCTTCTCCCTTGACGCGCTGGAAGCAAATGGCTTCCAGCGCGTCATTCCCCGTTTCCATGAAATCAGCGCGCGATCGCGCGCTGACGTCATGGGGGGGGGGGTGGGAGGGGGGTGGGCGTGAAAGGGGAAGGGATTCCCCTTTCAGCCCTGGCCTGGGGGTGTTGGGGGGCGGCCCTCGGGGGAAGCGCTAGCGCTTCCCCCGACTGCCAGTCCCTGGACGTAATGGTTACGTCCATGGCGCCACACGGGCGCTGCCATGGACGTAACCATTACGTCCATGGCGGGGAAGGGGTTAAAGATGCCCCCGTATTTTACCCAATCCTTCAGTGCAGGATTGACTGGTCTGTGCCAGCCTGCCACTGAGACGAGTTTCTGTCCCTCTGGGGTGAGAGCCTTTGTGCCCTCTGAGGACAGAAACAAAGCCTGCACTGGGTGGTGGTGCTTCTCACCTCCCCCTGCAGGAACTGTAACACCAGGTGGTGGGCCTCAAAGGCTCATGCCTTTTGTTACAGCACCACAGGGCATCCCATCTAGTGGAGATGCCCGCCCCTCTGGCCACTGCCCCCACTTTTGGCGGCAAGGCAGGAGAGAATACTGAGAAAAACAAGGAGAAGCCACCCACCAGTCAAGACAGCCCCTAAGGTGCCCTGAGCTGAGGTGACCCTGGCCTTTAGAAATCCTCCATCTTGAGATTGGAGGATTCCCTCAATAGGAATAGGGATGTGCCCCCCTCCCCTCAGGGAGGAGGCACAAAGAGGGTGTAGCCGCCCTCCAGGACAGTAGCCATTGGCTACTGCCCCCCAGACCGAAACACACCCCTAAATTTAGTATTTAGGGGCGACCCTACACCCAGGAAATCAGATTCCTGCAACCTACACAAAGAAAAAGGACTGCTGACCTGAAAGCCCTCAGAGACGACGGAGACGACAACTGACTTGGCCCCAGCCCTACCGGCCTGTCTCCAGACTCAAAGAACCTGCACAGCGACGCATCCGACAGGGACCAACGAACTCTGGGGACTCAGAGGACTGCCCTGAACCCGAAGGACCAAAAAAACTCCAGAGAATAGCGGCACTGCTCACAAACTGCAACATTTTTGCAACTTTAAAACAACTTTGAAAGAACTCTCCCTTCCCACCGGAAGCATGAGACTTCTCACTCTGCACCCGACGCCCCCGGCTCGAGCTCCAGAGAACAAACAACACGGCAGAGAGGACTCCCAGGCGACTGCAACGACGTGAGTAACCTGAGTCGACTCCCCTGCCCACTGTCGCGTAGGCTCTCATTATTCTAATAAGACTACTGGATTTTGAGCAGCAAGATCATCCCTTTTAACGTGTAATGGGACTAGGAAGTGTTTTTATAATAACACAGCTAATGTTCTAAGAAAATGTCCCTACGTACGGATGTGTATTTTCTACGAATGTTGGAGACTAAACTTCTACCACGTTCACCAGCAATGTACCAAACTGTAGCCTTGACTGAAGCACAAAGTGATCAAGAATGTCTTGTTTGAGAACACAGTGCTGGGCTAAGCAAAACAGTTAGATAGAAGAAATTAAAACAAGACCGTAAAACTGGTTATTGTAAAAATAACAAGGCAAAGGAGAAAAAAATATATCTAGATCAAAGTGCACAGCGGCCTACTGTATTAAACTAACGTGCATGGAGCTATAGCTAAAATGGCTACACAACACCCTCCCCTTGTCGGTTAAAGTGGTTGAAAGCCAAAACTAAATTTGTATTGCTTAAAAAAAAAACTCAACCTAAGATATATAAAAAACAGAACAATTTTGACGAGTTAAAAGGACACACAAGCATACTACTTGGCAATTTAAAACATGAGCATGTGGCTTATAACCGAATTCAATGATAATGTCAATTTAGAAAAGTTCCACATTAAGTACGAGCCATAAAGAACAGGAGATCTTCCACTTCGGAAGTTGACAGAACCGGAATGTCACCGCCAAAAATGATCAAGGAGCAAGTGTGGTCCATAGCCCCAGTGTCAACCAAAGCGGCATCCCGTGGAGTGCCCATTGATGAGTTGTTGGCAACTTCCTCCAGGAAGGGTAACTGATAATTAGCTTCATTTTACAAATGCAGCCTCAGTGCGCATGTCTGGTAATGAACCCTCAGCGAGAACATCAACAGATCAGCATCTATTGCTGGGGGGTGCTGTTGTGAAAGACAAACTTCCAGTGCATGTTCGAAAGAGCACCAGAGGCACCGGAACACGGCTGCACACAATACAAAACCGGTCTGAATGACAAAGACCAGCCACACTCCAAATGCTCCAGGAGTGTTGCTCCAAAATGCTGCATCATACGTTCACGACACAGCTGCGCTGATGGGAGCGCCGTTATTTGTCCTGGTTGCGGCGGGACAGCCATTGCGCATAAACAACAGCAACTGAAGGATGCCAGCTAATACAGCCAAAGTTATCTGAAATCCCCCAAAAATACGACAGAAAATTGAGTGGATAGCTGAAGGTATCAAACCGAATATGGAGGAAAAGGTGTGAACAAAACCAGAACCAACAGCTTTGAAAAAATGTGCTATTCCATTCGTGCTGGACGCATTAAATATTCGTCCCACGAGTTCACCAAAGTGTCTCAGAAAGTTCATATTTAACAGGGACTGTATTTCTGCTGATGACTTTGCCACTTGAAGTGCGTAGGTCTCGCGTGCAGATGTAAGGACCACATGTTTTTGAATCAATAAAGCCTTGAGTCTACTTAACTAGTCAAAATTTACGTTTGAAGTAGCAATGAAAGGCCAATTATCAGCCACCTCCTTAAATTTAGTGGGGGGGAACAGTACGTTCCCGCAGCATGTAACGACCTTAGAGACCAAAACAACGTAAACTATTCCGGCCCGCATGCCACAACAGTCTTCACTATTGAGAAGGACGTAGCTGCTGTTTGAAAGCACCTGGAACGTAGGTCTAATCAAGGGTACTGGAACTCCCTTAAGATAACAAGCCAAGTTTGCAGCCGAGGCATTACACGCTCCATGCAAGGACAGCTGTTTACAAATCATCGAATGGCTGACTGAAGTCTTGCATTCACTGCCGCTAAGAAAGACCTCTTTCATGCCATTGAAGCCTTTGTACAAGAAGGGAAGCTTCCACACCTCATGGATGTAACTATCTCCCAGCTTTTCATATCTGCCTACTGGAATGTGTTTTAAACAGGAGGTGAATTTTAGTGTTGAAATAGGAAGATTGATAACCCCATGTATTAACCACTCAGCCGATTATTTTGGCCACGGTAAAAGGCAACTTTTCTAATTTCTCAATGTTAAGCATGACATAAGTCGCTTCTTTCTTAGCCATTAGTTGTTGTTGTCGTGTTAGATTAAAAGAAGAAAATATCTCCCTTGCACTGACGTGCTGCCATGGAACGCGACCCGCCTTCAATGTTTGAAGCGTCCAACCAAACTGCATAATGGACCCGATCTGACTCTGTCCATGGTATAAAGAATACATATCAGATTGTATAATATCTATAGCAGAAGAAAAAATGTTGTTAATTGTATATATCCGGTCCGACAAGGTGTTAATCCCATTATCCACAACAGCTAATGCCTTTTTTAGATTTTCCTGATCTATTTGCCTTAACCGGGCAGCAGCATCTTGTTGGGAAAGGTTCCATATTTCACTGTATTCTGCATTTAAGAAACACTTCATAAGTGGAGTTCTGGGGCCTGAAAAGAAATCTTGTAAGTCAGTGGAGTTAGAAAGGAGATTGAGGTGGTCTCTAACCGCGTTCAGTGAGGATGATTTTAACCATTGTTGGCATAATTTTCCTACACTATATGTTGTAATGATATCTGCATGCTCTGGAGATATATAGTGAGGGTCTGGCCTACTCGTCCTAAAACCCCCGAGGAGTTAATAAAACGTTGATGATAGCCATTGGTATCTATTGGCCACAATAACCACCCACCTGGACGTGTCAGTGAAGCATTAAACGTACCATTCTGGACCCACTCATCGATCTCATCTTTAGTTGCATTCGTGTATTTTTGCCATTTGTAAAATTTTGCAGGGGCAGGTATACTGGGCATGTTTAATTCCCTGATTGTTGCTAAGCCTAAACAACTTGTTTGTTGCACTGTTTCATTTAAGAAGATCATTTGAACAGGAATAAGACATGCTCTAAACAATGTTTCTTTTCCCTTAATTTGCCAATTTTTTATTCCCTAGACACTTTTCAGATCAATTGATTTGGACCAATATACATAGCCTTCTATCGATAGCAGGGAAACAAAGAATTCCGAATATATACATTTCGTATTGGTCAATAACATGTGTATATCCTTAGTAGGTGGTACCTTAAAGTAATATGACTCAGCATTCTTTTGGTTGTGCCCAGAAAAATATGCAAACTTTTCAGAATATGTTTTAGAACTCCCTTGCAGTGGAGTTGGACAATGTTCCCATTGCGTGCAATTAAATACCATTTTGGTACTGCTCGCTCTATGTATAAAGTGGTGCCCATAAGAATTATAGTAAAACATATCACCATCATTTTCTTTGAATTGGTAAACATCTTTGTTTTCAAAGACAGTACAATATTGCAATTCTGTCATCATAGAATCAACTGTTTTCACATCCTAATCATCAGATACAATGCCTGGTATCACTATATCATTCATTCATAATTTGAACACATACGGTATTTGAATAATTTCCGTGGGTCCATATATATCAAACATTACTTTGTCCTAAACAATCCCATCAGGAATTGGCACTGCGGAAATGTTCACAAAGGATAAATCTCTTTGGACTTTGTGTGACGAAAAATGTGGTTTCAAAGCCTCCTCCACCTGTGCAACTGTTGATCTTTCAGGAAGAAAATGACCATGTATTAATAAGAAAAAGGTAATAACAAAACCAACTCCAAGTAGAAAGGCTAGGACAGTCAGAAAAAGCCATAGATAGTTCCATGGAAAAATGAAATACGTTTCTTTAAGCCAGTTTGTTAGCTTACGTGCACTTGACAAATCAGCTGTCGAAGAGGTGAATGAGTCTGAGAAGGTTGTACGACGGAACACCGATTTCCTAAACAACTAGTGCCTTATCAACGAGGTCGGAACACCGACCTCGTTGCTACTACTAATGATTTTACCACGAATGCCTTAACAACGATTTTCGTTGTAAAGGCATTCCTGATAAAAGCATTACCCCTCCCTCCCCAAAACCAAAAACGCCCCACCCCCCAACCCCACCCCAAAACCTAAAACCCCCTGACCCCCCACCCCCTCCCCAAAATCAAAAACGCCCCACCCCCCCAACCCCACCCCAAAACCTAAAATCCCCTGACCCCCCACCCCCTCCCCAAAACCAAAAACGCCCCACCCCCCCAACCCCACCCCAAAACCTAAAACCCCCTGACCCCCACCCCCTCCCCAAAACCAAAAACGCCCCACCCCCCAACCCCACCCCAAAACCTAAAACCCCTGACCCCGCACCCCCTCCCCAAAACCAAAAACGCCCCACCCGCCCAACCCCACCCCAAAACCTAAAACCCCCTGACCCCCACCCCCTCCCCAAAACCAAAAACGCCCCACCCCCCCAACCCCACCCCAAAACCTAAAACCCCCTGACCCCCACCCCCTCCACAAAACCAAAAACGCCCCACCCCCCCAACCCCACCCCAAAACCTAAAACCCCCTGACCCCCTCCCCAAAACCAAAAACGCCCAACCCCACCCCACTATAGACTGCACCATCCGTTTGCCTTGAAGTCGAATTGACTTGGTCAAATGTTTCTAAGTTAGTTGACGTTAGTGGAACTAATGCAAGATCATCTTCCACCCTCCCCAAGCTCGGAGAGGTGTCGGTGTTGGTATAAACAACTTGTAGTGGAACTTCTTCGCGAGTAGTGAGAGGGATTCGGGAACTACTGGATGTTCCTCTAGGTCGGCTGTGCAGGATCGGCCACATGGTGTAATTTGACATTGTCAATAGAGACAAAACTATTTTCTTTGGCACCATACCGTGTATCCCTAGTACAGGGACTGGTGCTCGATAAGAAGGACCAAATTCCTTTTTCACTGTGACTTTTTCACGTACAAGATCCCCAACTCTGGGAATCCAGCCGGTAGATGTTACTGGCACATCCTTAATTCCTGTGGAGGCGGCACTTTTGGAAGAATTATCATCACTGAACTTTCGCAATTTCTGTAAGACAGTGACACGTTCATTTATGTCAAAAGGTGTTTCTGCTGCCTCCATGCCAGGACCATCAAGATCCTGAACATACATTTGAGTTCCAAACAGGCACTCATATGAAGTACGACCCCCCAGGGACCTTCTAGGCAGGTTATTTAGTGCTCGCTGGACTCCATACAGGTGATTAAGCTAACTACGACCGTACCTAAGACTCTGGCTGTTAAGGATTGCTTTCAATCACGGTTTAATCGCTCCACTACACTATTTCCCTTGGGATGAAATGGAGACGAGTACTGGAGTTGGACCCCCAACGAAGCCATGGTGTCCCTGAATGCCCTTGAGGCAAAAGCAGGGCCCTGGTCCAAATGGAAGGCCGCAACTACATATGTACCAATAAAGACTCACAAATCTTTAATACCAGTCCGAGCCTCAGTCGAGCGTTGCGGCCACACCCATACAAATCTGGAGCATGAATCAACAGCGACTAATATATATTTGTATGCACTATCAGGTGTTAGGGGACCACAGTGGTCCAAATACACACATTGTAGCGGTTTGTTTGAAATTAAAAAGGCTGTCTGCGGCGGGCGTTTGGCAGTGGAAACTTTGATTTGTTGACAGTTGTCACAACAAAGGACATACTGCTTAGTCTCTTTGTAGAGACCTGGCCACCAATAACGGGCCTGTAAGATTGAAATTGGAGCTGCCACACCAACATGTGCAGATGCTACCCATTCATGTGCTGCTTTAATCAATTGTGGTCTTATATCTTTGTTAAGGATGTCTCGTACACCTACGCCTGGTAGCTTAACTTCAGCATTCAGCATACTTCCCATATGATAATGATATTTGTTAGGAAATCTTTTAGGATGGGGCGTACCATCAGCCATGGCTTTCATGGCTGCCCAAATGTCTGCGTCTGGTTTTGAACTCAAGTGAGTTACTGCAGCTACAGTGGCTACTGCCACTGCTGACTTTGCGGCTTCATCAGCCAATGTGTTTCCAGTAACATGTATTCCAACGCGCTGGTGTCCAAGTGTATGTACAACATGGACATTCGGTAGCGTCTCTTTCAGGTCAGCTACTTTCCCCCTCAGTAGTCTGTGTTTAATGGTGTTGCCTTTGGAGTCTCTGAACCCATTCTGGTGCCAATAATGCAGGTATTCATGAAAGGACTGGACACAGTAATATGAATCACAAACAATCAGCGTAGGCTGTGCCGGATCCGTGTGTTCTAGTGCCATCAGCAGAGCTTTTAACTCAGCCAATTGGGCTGTACAATCCCCTAGGGTCTGTGTAAAGGTATGTAGAGGACAAAATGTATCCCCTTTCATATAGCCACTTACAACTGCGCAAGCAGCAGAATATTGATGTTTAGTTCCAATTGCAGGTTGTGCAGAGCCATCGGTGTACATGACTCTATGATACTGATCAATAGGCAAAGTATTTTGTTGGAACTGGATATTCTACTTCATATTGTAGGAATTCCTGAGTTTGTAGCTTTGGGTCGAAAATGTAGTCTACATCAGTGGCTGTCAGAGACGTAGCCCATTGTATCCAAAGTGGATGTAGTGCTTTTGCATTTGGAATGCTAGCTTTTGTAACAGCCTCTAGCGCTGGAATTGGAGAAACAACAATAATGCTTTTTACTTGGGCAAGAGGTCTTTCTTTAATGACATCTGTACAGCAGTGAGAATTTTCTCTGTGGGAGCAAAGCGTTGTACAGCTGCTGAATACAAATGTGATTTGTTTGCAATCGGGACTGTCTCACCTTCATTAAATGTTGCATAGGTGAAACCGATGGCCCCAGCTATTACTCTGATGACCAAATGTGTTTTGTTGTCCCTTGTGTGTAAATGTTGTGCTGCAAGCATGTCTGTCTGCAATTCTCTAAGAATACGTGGATGTTCAATTGTCCAGAATTTACTTGAAAAATCGGGACGTATTAGGTCATATAAAGGTCTGGTCTGTAGGTTCTGCCAAAATTTAAGAAACCCAATAATGATTGGAGTTTTTTAATCATATTCGGTGGTTGTAATTGTGGTGCTAGGCTCTTCCCTTCACTTGACAGCTCATATCCCAGAAACAGGACACTGAGGAAGGCTATTTATGTTTTTTTTTAGTTAAATTTGTAGGCAAATTCGGCAAACCCTACAACAATGCGGGCTACCCATCTTAAATGTTGTAGTAGCTCATCATCCGTGAGATATATATCATCTACATAGGACAATGCTTCAGGGTCGATCTTGTGCAAAATAGCAGTGACACTAACCGCGAATAGTCCTGTGCTGTTCTTATACCCCTGAGGTAAATGACAGAATTTTTTCTGAGAGCCAAGTGCGCTAAAGCTTGTTAAGTCTCTACTTTCAGGTGCTATATTCTGGCAAAAAAAACCATTGGAAATGTCTAGTGTTGTTTTGTATTTTTTACGCACTATGTTGCTCATTAGTGCAGTGCTATGCGAATTTTGGATAGCATAGGTACGTATATGACTGTTTAAATGTCTGTAGTCTAAGACTATTCTGTATGAATGGTCTGGTTTAGCTACTGGGAATAATGGGTTATTCATTGGTGAGACACAGGGTTCAATCACACCCTGGTACTCTAATTGCGTGAGTATTTCTCTCACTGGTGCTTTTGCTTCATGTTTTATAGGATACTGCGGTTGTGGCTGAGGTTCACTTTTAATTGGAATTACATGGTAGGGGGATTCTTTATCCCATCCTATGTGATTTATGTATAATGCAGGTGCTTGTGCAAGAGCGCATTCAATGGAATAGGATTCAGCGAGTTCCTCTGGAACAAGGGGCCAGAAGGAAGGCTAAATGACATCTTCTCCATATGGGCAGGTACGGACAAAGTCAGGCGGCCAATCTTGTTTGGCCAACAAGACATCATACACTTTTACTATGCGATCGCAAAAGATTGCGTCTATTGTGCGTTCAATGTCTCCTTCTAATTGTAGAGTTACTTTGTACACTCTATCAGGCTTGGAGACATGCATGTCAGCTGTTTCTACTTGTATAAAGTCATCAGTTGCTTTCACCTCCAGATGCTCTAGAAGATTCTGGCGAACTATTGTGACCTCTGCTGCGCTGTCTAGCAAGGCTAGAGCACAATTCCAGTTCTTCAAGAGGGCCCTCTTCCTGTGTGGCATGTTGGACTGCGACTGCTGCCACTTTTTTCTTTTTAAATTGTTGTTTTTGTTGGGCGGGTTTCTCTTCTTTTTTAACAGAAACCTCCGAAGAGCGTTGTGATTCCTGTCTCGGTTTCACGTACTCTGTTCTTCACTCTGATCGCCCACCTCTCTCATTTCTCTTTTCCGATGAGTCCTGAAAGGAACGAGATTGGCGTGTATCAGTATATTGATATCTATCAGGCGTTTTGATATTATCGCTATTTCTGAGATTATACCTATTCTGTGGGGTCTCCGTATGCAGAGATTCACCCCTTTCTTTTTTAGGCATTTGTTGCTTTTTATCCCAGCGTTTCTTATTACCCTCAGGTGTTTGTTTGGGATTATCTTTATTTGATTTACCCTGAAATTTAGGTTTTTGTGGTCTGGCCCCTAGACTATCTCGACCGATACTTGAATAGGTCTCTGCTATTATTTTAGGCAGCTCTCGTTCTTGATCTTGTTGCTTGTCACGAAGCCGCATGCGCACTGCAAGTGCGACTGCTTCCCCTTTAAGGTTACTTAAAATGATTGAGGACACTGTGACAAAATTGCCCATCAATTGCATCCCCAAATCTAGGGCCAGGGCAGCCCCATATTCATCTTGAATTTGTTTCAGCACTTCCGGTAAATTGGCAAGTGTCGGTGTACCGTGTGCGGTTGTGGGGAGCGCGTCAAATACCGTGCCCCAGGTATTACAGTTTTCTACTGTAGGGACCATCCCGAAAGGCAAGCACGTCATTAATATTCTATGTTGATCCTGAGGTCCCGTATGGGTAAATACTGCCTCCAGCGTATTAATTTTCTGTGAGACTCACCTCTGGACACTCAAGGAAGAACCACGACGCCATGGAGCCCGAACTACAGGTGTTACCCATGCTGGTATACCTCTTCCTACACCAGGAACACGAACGGCGGCAAAGATGACCACGGTGAGTACCGCACCTAGCACACAAGGGAGGGTGGGAGGAAAAAGAGAGTGACACACACACGCAACACCCCCACCCCCAACACCATACACACAAACAGATGCAACAACATTACATATCCACCCCGTACCCCTCAGGAATAACGCAAGGACAATAGGAAGTGAGTAAAGTCAGTGTAATAATATAAATTCAGAGAAATACGTCCTCAAAGCACAAAACAGTATCTACAATATATACAAATGGAGGGACACTGCCCAGTCCAAAATGTTCGTGGGCTACAGGGTCATATCACATAGGCCAAGGCCCCACTTGACTCCTGCCTCAATACAGAGAGAACACTGCTGGGGCATCAGGTCGAAAATACACAGGCGCCTCGGGGGAAGGGGTTGGGGGGGCGCCTCAGCCGGAAGATGGTACAATGTCACTGCTCCTGGAGCGGGCTATATGCCCTCTGTGATGTCCTGAGGAGTGCAAAGCCACAGTCTCTCAAGTGGGTGGTTTGCCCACTGCTTGGTCCAAGGGACCACTCCCTGCCCTGAAAAAACCGAAACAAAAGGTTTCGGATTTTTTTGAAATGCAGCTCGTTTTCCCTTAGGGAAAACGGGCTACATTTCAAAAAAAAAAAACTGCTTTATTTAAAAGCAGGTCGCTAACATGGAGGTCTGCTGACGTCAGCAGGCCTCCATGTTAGCGAGTGCCTATACTCGCAATGGGGCCGCAATTTGCGACCCACCTCATGAATATTCATGAGGTGGGTCATTGCGACCCCATTGCGAGTTGCAGTCGGTGTCTGAGACACCGTACTGCATAGCAATTTGCGACTTGCAAATTGCGAGTCGCAGGGACTCGCAATTTGCAAGTCGCAAATTGCTTTTTTGCTACATCTGGCCCCTGGTCTCTTGCAACCACGGAACGCACCTTCCCCCCGTAGGTCGTTCCACCTCTTCCTGATGTCATCCCTTGTTCTTGGGTGCTGTCCTACTACGTTGACCCTGTCCACGACTCTCCGCCATAGCTCCATCTTCCTAGCAATGGATGCAATGGATAGCTGTGGCTCTACCCTGATGATTTCCTCCACTGTGACCCTTAGCTCCTCCTCAGAGAATCTGGGGTGTTTTTGTGGTGTCCTGGGTGTAGTGTGTGTGGTGTATGTGAGGGTGTGTGGGGTGATGTGTTGGGTTGTGTGCTGTGGGGTGTCTGGATGGTGTATGGGTGATGGTGTTCTGTGGCTCTGGTTCTGTGTGTGCTCCTGGCATGTCTCTCTCTCTGTTGTAAATTGTTTGTAGTGGTAAAGGGTTGTGGGTAATGTGGGTTTGTGTTTTATATTGGTGTGGGTCCGTGGGTGTGGTGTGTGTATGTGTGTGAGGTGTGTGTAGTTTGTATTGACCAAAGTGGTGTTGTTTTGTATGTGTGTGTGTATTTTGGGTGCGGCGGTATGTACCGCCAATGGTTTACCGCGTTTGGATGACTACCGCAGTGATTTGTGGGTCATAATGCTGTGGGAGTATTTCTGTTGGCCTAACGGTGTGGGTTTTGGTACCGCCATTTCATCACTGACCTTTGGTGTGGCGGACTTGTGTATGTGTCTGTATAGTGGTGGATTTCTATGTGTGGGTCATATTACACGTAGCGGTATACCGCCGGTGTCGCGGTATGTTGGCGGCAGTCAGCATGGCGGTAAGCGGCACTTACCGCCAATGTCATAATGAGGGCCTATCTCTCACTTTCAGATAGTATATACAGAGCCAACTTACTACATTGATAATGGACCTCCTTTCTCCAGTCAGGAGTTTGCTGAATATTTGAAATCCAAAGGTATTTGTCCGCTGAAAATCACACTGCGGTGGCCCCAACCCAATGTGGAGCGTCTAATGAGAACCCTCAATAAGATGCTTCACATTGCCGTCGCCGAAGGGAGGAATTTGGACTGTACCCTCTATATGCATTTCTAAGGGAATACCGGCTAACTCCACACTCCACAAACAGGGGTCAGCCCAAATGATTTGTGCCTCAATCGGCCAGTGAACTATACCATTCCCCATGTTGAGCAGGCATCTGACCTGAAAGACAAAGCATCTCGTGCTATACAAAACTGGAAGACTAAGAATGACAAAATGTCAGTCCGGAGACGGACCAGGTACCGACACCTGCAGGTGGGAGACTTGGTTCTGATAAGAGGTCAACGTCCTGGAAGCAAGTTCCTTCGACCGGTCAAACCTTACTCATGGAAGGTAACCCGAGTAAAGGGCACAATGATCACTGCCACCAAAGGAGCAGAGACAATCACGAGGAATGTGGTGATCTTCAAACGTTACCGGCCGTCTGACCATCGACTCAGACCAAGAGATTCTCCACTGACCAAAATGTCCAATGCCGTGGATAGTGAATTTAACCTCCCCGAGGTAAAACTCTCAGCACCCTCACCCTTTGAAGAGCAATTGATGGCTGACAATGAGACCTCAAAGTCCAGAACTGATACAGCACCTTTGAATGGCCTGGAAATTAACTGCCAGGACACCAAGCATAGCCCCAGTAGCAGCGGGAGACGTCCGCGTTCTAGGAGTACCTGATACAGTTTTCACCCAAATCCAGCAGCATCATCCTGGCTCAAAGATTTTATTCAAGAGTAGAGTTTCAGAGACACTCATGTACAGTATTGGAAATTAGCGCATGTATGTTAGTTTCTGTTTTTCTTCTCTCTCTCTCTCTCCCTCTTGTTTTATCTGGTCAAAATAATAACCTAACGGTATATTCATGATGTGCCCTATGCTTTAATGTTTTATTTCATGGTTGGGGGAGGAATGTTATGTTTGGGGGAGAACTGGTGCGTTTCATGTTGGACCGTGATTGTGGGGGTCTTTAGTAGCTGGCCCCCACACAGGAATCGATGTTTGGTCCTGCGCCATGATATCATGATGGGGTAATATAGCAGGAGAAGTTCCAGTCAGGAAGTTAGTCCGGACCACAACTTCGCATGGTATCGTATATCCTGCCTGTTAAGTGCTGTCGCGCCCATGCCTTTGCGAGCAGCACTTCACAGCGATAAACGTGGACGCACCCCGTAACATATAACTACCTAGTGACAACAGCCAATAGACAGTGTTGCCAGATTTTGAGACCCATCCCAAGCCCAAAGCTGTCCACGTCCAAGCCCAAATTCAGCCCAACATAGAGTAGTATCAGCCCAAAAACCAGCCCAAAGTTGCAATTTTCAAAGTATGCAAAAAAAGCCTTCCTGAAACATTCTGACCATAAATCTAACTTCTGTTCAATAAGCGTATGATGGGAGGAGTTTCAATGGGCACCTATGCACGTCTGCAATCATGTCCAAATTCTATTAATAATTACTAATTTTTAAGATTGGTCTCCTGGAGGACCTTCTATTTGGAACTTCTATCACCACAAATCCGATCCTGGCACTGATGAATGAACTTCACAAGAACAGACTATAACTCATCTTTAATGAAGGACAAGTGCAGAAATGTTGAAACTCTTTAAGTAACGTAGCTCGTAAAACAGTATATTTAACAAGTATGTTTAATGAATCTCGCAGGATTAACACCACACAATGATACACACATAAAGAAACCACCCTGGGGTGAAAGCAATTCCACCACAACTGGTTTGGCAAGCTGGTAGGGTCATTGCAGTACGACAGGAGTCCCATTTCTTCTAGTTAAAATTTAAGAAGGCCAGAAAGGCTATAGTCACTTAATCTAAGTCCCGTGTACTTCACTCCAAAGTCCTTCAACATGAGCACATAATGTGGCAATTAATGATACATAGGACCTGTGTCGTTGCCTTCATTTTGCAGCAAAAACTATACTAAAGCTTCCAGGCTTGGCAAGATGCAGATAGGCTTGTTTTCATTCTAAATGAAGTAACAGCTATTGGAACAGAAAGGAAAAAGTTACATTTTCCCAGAATTAATGGCAAAACCTTATCCCCAACATTTCAACTGTGATGCTGTCTCAACTCTTCTGACACTGTCATCACTCTTCTGGTCCCATCCAACTTCATCATTACTGCTGGGCAATCTCATGAGGCTTTGCAACTCCTTAATGGACTTTAAGTGTGACAGGTCCAACAACTGCTTTCAAAATGGATCCCTATATTCATGTTGTTAACTTTAAAGGGAAAGACATTGATTGACTTCTCAACGAACACTGGAAAACCCCTAAGATAATCAATGTCATCAAAGAAGTCCCTATTTATATTTCACATGCTTTACTTCACCCATATAAATATTTGTTTTTCCCAGATGTTGTTTCTGTATTTTTATTTTCATATGACTTGTACAGTACATATTGCGAACTGAGTCTCCTCTGGGTGTCTGGGGGAGTTCGGATTATGAGTGGGCATTTGTATGTGGCATGATTAAGAGCCCTAAGGCTGAAAGCAGTACATGTTTCTTACTGTGCCTGCCAGTGGGTCTTTAAGGTGTTCAGATTAAATGTCAACAAAAAGAGGGATCGAGAGGATTAAAGGTCCAGTGTACATACTCCCAATACGTGCAATCAATAACAAAAGTACACTGTTCCTAACTCTAGGGTGAACAGTTAAAGTTTAGGAGCTAAAAACCCTCACACACCCGAAAGGGTGTCATGCTTCATCATCGGGAAGCTCCTCGTCAGACCGGCTGGTGCAATGTCTGACGGGCTCCCCTTTCGGGGGCTCTTTGCCGGAGATCTTTTTGATATGTGGTGGCTGCCGTTGATTTATGAAGGTCAGACACTCTGAATGGCAGGAGAGTGATCAAATTAAGATTGATTAGAAACCCCTGAACTTGTTCTGTTTTAATATCTATCCAGAGGGGTTACGATCAAGATTAAAAACATAATAAAGTGGGGAATGAGAATGATGCTCAACCACTTTAGAAAGCCTGGAGTACTGGGAAATTGTCACCTGTCACATAGCAGTCACTTACAGCATTTCTGTGAACTGACAACCTGTCTTCAGGGCGAGCACGACTGTGGGTAGGTGTCTCGAATTGAGGACGCCTATATAAAAAAGCTATAGGCTGGATCGTGCTACTCCCTAAGGGGCCCCCCAAAAGCAGAGGGCGGGGCGACCTTTTTGTTTACGAGACAGTTCACAGAAATGCTGTAAGTGACTGCTATTTATCTCTCATACACGTAATTAGATAGTGTTTTCTTTTGAACACAGCCAGGAGAAGTCTAGTTTGCTGTAGGTCCTGATGAAGCGTTAGAGGATCTTTCACGACCAATATTACGCGAAACATGTTGACCATACCCTAGGGGACAGGTGACAATTTCCCAGTACTCCAGGCTTTCTAAAGTGGTTGAGCATCATTCTCATTCCCCACTTTATTATGTTTTTAATCTTGATCGTAACCCCTCTGGATAGATATTAAAACAGAACAAGTTCAGGGGTTTCTAATCAATCTTAATTTGATCACTCTCCTGCCATTCAGAGTGTCTGACCTTCATAAATCAACGGCAGCCACCACATATCAAAAAGATCTCCGGCAAAGAGCCCCCGAAAGGGGAGCCCGTCAGACATTGCACCAGCCGGTCTGACGAGGAGCTTCCCGATGATGAAGCATGACACCCTTTCGGGTGTGTGAGGGTTTTTAGCTCCTAAACTTTAACTGTTCACCCTAGAGTTAGGAACAGTGTACTTTTGTTATTGTTCAGATTAAATGCACACGTAATCCTGGGTCTCTGTGCAAATGAAAGTACTGCACTTGTACAGCAGGAAGCTGGGTCGTGGCCATGTGGGCAACGTGAGGCCAGGGCTGTAGGCCCCTTTCACCCCTATATCTTTTTGAAATCCTCCATTTGCATACCTCACGTCACTCCTTTTCTCTTTAGCACCATTTTCGTCTCTCTTCTTCTGTACATATTTCCTTTAATCTGTGTAGGAAATGTGAAGAACAGGCAGCTATTATTGAGCTAGATCAGGGCCAGCATTAGTGCAATACCTTGAATTTGTCCCTGAGTAATTTGTCTGCTTTACTTTCACAGCAGCAATCTGTCGAGGGTGAGGAGGTTTGTATGTCTGTATGAGTAATTACACGAATGATGTACATACCACTTACTAATTTACTTTTTTAATTGAATTCCTTTTATAGCTCTATTTTTCCTACTGTAGGGTGTCAAGGCACTTTATATTACATAAACTTACTCTACAGAGACAATGAATCATACAAGTGTGTAAATCAATGTATAAGGGGTTTTTATGTAAGGCAATGAGGGGTAGGAGGTATAGGAGCCACATAGTGGGGGTCATTACAACATTGGTGCTAAAAGCCGCTTACCGCCATGCAGAAGACCGCCAACACACCGCCGCGACCGCGGCATTCCGCCACAGCTATTATGACCCACATCTCGAAATCCGACAAAATTCAGACACCCACACAAGACCGCCACACCAAAGGTCAGTGATAAACTGGTGAAAACAAATCCTCCACCGTCACGCCAACAGAAATACGCCCACAATATCACGAAACACTAATCCACGCGGCGGTCTTTCAACCGCAGTATTCCATTGGCGGTACACACCGCCGCACTCAAAATACACACACTTCTACAAAACACAGACACATTGGACAATTCGAAATACACACACCTGAGACACATTCACACACCACTCCCACACACCAAATACAATATAAAACACACACCCACATCAACCACAAACCACTACGACCACTATTACAGAGAGAAGGCCAGAGAGAGACACCACCATCCACAAACTAGCAGCCACAGGCACTCAACACCATCACCCACACAACTTCCACGCACAAAACACCACACACCACTACATATCACCACACTTATCACCACACACACCACCCCACACATCACCTACACCAACCCATGGCACGGCAAAGACACCCCAGGTTCTCGGAGGAGGAGCTGATGGTCATGGTGGAGGAAATCGTCCAGGTAGAGCCACAGCTATTTGGAGCACAGGTGCAGCACACCTCAATTGGTGGAGAAGTGTGGCTCAATGGTTAGAGCGGCAGACCCTAATGCAGAAATCTGGCCCGGGACCAGAGTTCAATTCCCGCCTCGGCGGGTCTTGGGCTCAATTTCCTCAGACCTGATAATTCTTGCATCGGTGCCTAATCTAATTCATGGGTCCCACTCTGTAACTCTGGGCAATAGCTTGCTTAATCTCCACAATGGCCCCAACAGCGCTGGGATGCCTGGCTTCACCTTGGAGGCTGCCAGGAGTGGGCACCTCACAGGGAAAAGCCAGGAGGGGTTCCACAGCGGTATGCGTACAGCGCCTTGAGATCCTAACGGGTGAGTAGTGCGCTATACAAGTTCGAAGTTTACAGTTTACAGTTTACAATTGCAAGGAAGATGGAGCTATGGAGAAGAATAGTCGACAGGGTCAACGCAGTGGGACAACACCCAAGAAATCGGGACGACATCAGGAAGAGGTGGAACGACCTACGGGGAAAGGTGCGTTCCGTGGCCTCAAGACACCACCAGGCGGTTCAGTGGACTGGCGACGGACCCCCACCTCCTCACCCACAACTAACAACATGGGAGGAGCAGGTCTTGGCGATACTGCATCCTGAGGGCCTCGCAGGAGTCGGTGGAGTAATGGACTCCGGTAAGTCAAACCTTTAACTACCATATCCCCCACCCTACCTGCATGCTATCACATACCCCCACCCTCACCCCCTCCCCTATCACTCCAACTCCTCACAAATGTACCAATATCACAAACCACACATCCCAACACCAAGCCCTGCATGCAACAACAACGCATGGACACCCATCACTAAAGCATGCCCACTGCACATACCCAAACACCCCCCTAAACCAGCATCACACAAGCCCCCACACAGGAATGCAAGCACTGGGGTACACGCTCACCCACCCATTGCACACCATGACACACACAGATGCAATAATCATGCTTTTACACCCCTGCAGGACCACTACCCAACGTCACCAGACAGGAGGGTCCAGACAGCTCCACCCCACCCACAGAAGAGGCCCACAGTGATGACAGCAGCTCTGTCCAACTGGATCTAGATGACCAGCCCGGACCATTGTGGGCCTCGGGACAGTCGGTTCCCCTCACACAGGCACAGGCCACCACAGTCCTACCCCCCTCTGGTAACACCAGCGCAGCACCCACCCAGTGGGCCCATACCTCCGTCCCCAGGACACGTCAATCAGCTCTGTGTCCACCACTACAGGGAACCCAGGATAACCCACCACCCCAACAACAACAGGGACCTGGGGGCAGTGGTAGTGGGCACACGGTCCAGGGGACGGAGGCCCAGCAACACAGGTGAACTGGGAGGGCTGCTGTGTGACAGGGGGCGGACAGGCCAAGGGAACCCACTCTCCACGAGGCCCTCACCTCCATCATGGGAGCATACCACCACTCCCAGGAGACTATGGCAACGGTCCTGGACAAGTTTCAGGAGACCCAGCGCATGCAGGAGGAACAGTATTTGGGGTTCAGGGAGGAACTCAGAACCATCAGCTCTGCCCTAGGCACCATCGTAGGGGTGCTTAAGGAAATACTCAACACCAGGAGGGACACTGTGGCACTCCAAGGGGCCCCTGACACTAGCATGGATGATGAACTGCCCACCACCTCCGCCGGCGCTAGTGGACTGGAGGCACTGCCACAGGACCACCACACCAGCACCCCACCCCCTGCAGATGGAGAACCACCCCGCAAGCGGTCCCTGAGATCCAGGAACAAGACAGAGCACGATGCCAAGACCCCCGCCAAGAAATGAGACCACCCTGATTGTCAACCCACTGTCCCACTTTGTCACCCTGTCCATATTGGAACTGCCCCAGCTCCACTTCCCATGCCCATAGGGGCAATGCACCTATGAGACAAATAGACTGGACTGTGCCATGGACACTCCTCCGCCATCACCCCTCACCATTTAACTTCACCCTCCAATATTTTGTATGTAAATAAACACACTTAAAGCACCAAAAGATCTGGAGTCTGTTTGTGATTTTGAAATAGTGTATTTGCAATGATAGTGACAAAATGTCCAGGAATTAGTAATGTCAACATACCTATGTCACACAGCTCTAGTCCATGAAGAATCTAAGCAGATGACACACGTTGGGACCCACATCTGTGAAACCGTAAGGGAAAGTGACAACTCAGTGACCATACACTGTGTGAAAACGACAGACAGGATAGAGGTAGAAGTGTAAAAGTACATGTAGGAGGCAGGAATGCATTCTCACCTGTGTTTCACTGGAAATATTGCTGGATCACTGAGTCCCTGTTGTCAATGTCTTCTTCCTCTGCTTCCTCCTCATCACTGTCCACAGGCTCAACAGCTGCCACAACACCGCCATCTGGACCATCCTCCTGCAGAAAAGGCACCTGTCGTCGCAAAGCCAAGTTATGAAGCATACAGCAGGCCACGATGATCTGGCACACCTTCTTTGGTGAGTAGAATAGGGATCCACCTGTCATATGGAGGCACCTAAACCTGGCCTTCAGGAGGCCGAAGGTGCGTTCGATCACCCTCTAGTCCGCCCATGGGCCTCATTGTAGCGTTCCTCTGCATTGGTCCTGGGATTCCTCACTGGGGTCAGTAGCCATGACAGGTTGGGGTAACCAGAGTCACCTAATAAGCACACCTGGTGCCTCTGTAGTTGACCCATCACATAAGGGATGCTGCTATTCCGCATGATGTAGGCGTCATGCACTGAGCCAGGGAACATGGCATTCACATGGGAGATGTACTGGTCGGCCAAACATACCATCTGTACATTCATAGAATGATAACTCTTGTGGTTCCTGTACACCTGTTCACTCCTGTGGGGGGGGGACCAAAGCCACATGGGTCCCATCAATGGCACTTATGATGTTGGGGATATGTCCAAGGGCATAGAAATCACCTTTCACTGTAGGCAAGTCCTCCACCTGAGGGAACACGATGTAGCTGCGCATGTGTTTCAGCGGGGCAGACAACACTCTGGACAATATGTTGGAAAACATAGGCTGGGACATCCCTGATGCCATGGCCACAGTTGTTTGAAAAGACCCACTTGCAAGGAAATGGAGCACTGACAGCACCTGCACTTGAGGGGGGATTCCTGTGGGATGGCGGATTGCTGACATCAGGTCTGGCTCCAACTGGGTACACAGTTCCTGGATTGTGGCACGATCAAACCTGTAGGTGATGATCAAATTTCTTTCCTCCATTGTCGACAGGTCCACCAGCGATCGGTACACCGGAGGATTCCGCCATCTCCTCACATGTCCCAGCGGACGGTGCCTATGAAGGACAACAGCGTCCACAGAGTCAAACAACTCAGAGGTATGTACCCACAGTCTACACAGAACACCATTCATACACAAAATCTGGCCTGTATGTGTGTTGAGAGTAGGCCTAGGTATGTGTGACACAGTTGGTAATTAGGCCATGTGGGCCCCTGAAATGGCGGCTTCCTGACCTCTAAAGCGGGACAATGGGATGTGAGGTAACTGCGCTGGCATTGTACACCGTTGCGGTAGGCGGTCGAAGACCGCGGCGCAATGCTGCATTGGTTAACATTGGACCTTATGGGTTCCAGGAGCCAATGACGACGTACGCCGGCGGTGATGGTACGCACCGCCCCGGACGTGACCGCCGCAGACGTGACCGCCATTTTCTATCTGTTGAATCACTCGATACCTGATCTTCGACAGGAGAGGACCTACACTGCAAGTGCTGCTGTGACCTCGGTCTGGAAGAGACAAGGGCTCGTGCGTCTGGGGAAAGGGCCCCTACCTTCACATCGGAGGAGTTGGAGAAGCTAGTCGACGGGGTCCTCCCCCAGTACACGCTACTCTACGGTCCTCCAGACCAACAGGTAAGTACACAGGGAGCATGTTGTATGGGCTATGCCTGTGTGGAGAGGGCTGGTTGTAAGAAGGAAGGGGGCAGAGTCCTGCGTGCATGAAAGACGGTGGGTGCATGTGCCACATGGCAAGGGTAGGGATGGGGGCCAATCAGTTTGACGGTGCAGTTGGTAATGACTTCTCTTCTTCCCCTGTAAATTTCATGTAGGTCAGCGCCCACCAGAAGAAGGATATTTGGCATGCCATCGCCAAGGACGTCCGGACCCTGGGGGTCCATCACAGACGGAGCACCCACTGCCGGAAGAGATGGGGGGACATTCGCCGCTGGAGCAAGAAGATGGCGGAGGCTCAGCTGGGGATGGCCTCCCAACATTGGAGGGGTGCCCGTCGAACCATGACCCCCCTGATGTTCCGGATCCTGGCGGTGGCCTACCCTGAGTTGGATGGGCGCTTGAGGGCATCACAGCAGACACAAGGGGGTGAGTACACTCTCATTCAGCTGACTTTGCGCGCAGTGGAGGGGTCTGGGTGGAGGAGGAGGGCTGTGGGTTTCCCTAGGCCAGGGCGAGTTCCGTAGGCTAGGCCCCTTCGTAAGGCATGGCCCTGTGGCCCCCCACCCCACCTCTGTAGAGTGCCAAGTACAGCTATTCATGCCCCTGTCTCATCTATGTGTGCAGATGTTGTCCATAGCCTTGTAGGCCATTTCCCAGGAATTGCACTGTAGAGCCCAACAGCGCGACATAGTGCAGGGGGCTGCTGTGTCTGTCTTGTCCGCCAACTGTAGCGGTAAGCCATGCACTCAACCTGTCTTTCTTCTGTTTCCTCCCCCCTTTTTTGCGGTCTCCCTGTTCTTGTGTGCATTAGCATCATCAGGGGAGGAGCAGTGGCACCAGAGCACGAGGGAGCTACATCCCACATGGGCATGGAGGCCCACACTACGGACTCGGAATACACCAGTGGGACGGAGGGTGAGGGGAGCACCACGGCGGTCACAGGATCTGCAACCAGCGACACAGACTCGTCCTCCGATGGGAGCTCCCTTGTGGTGGCGCCAACATCTGTTCCCCCCACTTCAACAGGTACAGCCGCCACCCCCACAGCCAGCACCGCCCTCCCAGCAGCCCCTCAGCCTTCGCCCCGTGCGCGCTCACCCAGGAGGGTGGGCATCTCATTCGCCCCAGGCACCTCAGGCCCTGCCCCTGTCACCTCTGCTGTCCTCAGTGAGGAGGCCATTGACCTCCTCAGGTCCCTCACTGTTGGGCAGTCTACCATTTTGAATGCCATCCAGGGTGTAGAAAGGGAGTTGCAACACACAAATGCATTCCTGGAGGGCATTCATTCTGGTCAGGCTGCCCTTCATCGAACCATTCAAACTCTGGCCTCAGCACTGATGGCAGCCATTGTCCCTGTGTCTAGCCTCCCCCCTCCAACTTCCTCCACCCAGACCCAATCCCCTGTACCGCTGCCTATCCCAAGCACACCATCAGACCAGCCTGCACACACCTCACCACACAAGGGAAGCTCAGGCAAACATAAGCACCACACATCCCACAGGCACTCACGCAAGCATCACGCACATACAGACACACCAACATCCACTGCCTCCACTGTGTCCCCCTCCTCCTCATCTCCCTCCTCCCTCCCAGTCTCGTCTACACTCACACCTGCATGCACAACCACTACAGCCACTACATCCCGCACCAGCACACCCACCACCACACCCCGCTCACGTGCAGTCACCACCACCACTACCATTCACATGTCCCCTGTCTCCTCTCCCAGTGTGTCTGTGACGCCCCCTCCGAAGATACACAAACGCAGCCACACACCCACCCAACAGCCATCCACCTCACGACAGCCTCCAGCGCATGCACCTGCACCCAAATCCACAAAACTTACACCTCCTACAACCACCACCTCTTCCTCCACTCCCAAACCCCCTCCAGCTACCCATCCCAGTGTCTCCAAACAACTTTTCATGTCCACCCTTAACCTATTTCCCACCACCCCGCCTGTCCAACTCATAGGTCCCGTACTAGCACCTCAGCCACAAAATCACCTGGACCAGTGGTGCCTGTTGTGACAGGTATGTGGAGTGCACCGGCCACCAGGCCAGCCAGTGTAACACGGAGCCAGAGCACAGCCAGTCCCCCCGTGAAGCACCAGAAGTTGGCCAGTGCCCAGCGAGAGAGGGGGAAGACTCCAGCCACCCAAGCCGCTCACAGGGGTCCCGAGGGGAGTGTGGACTCAGCTGTGACTCCTCCCAAGGTGGGGAAGGGGCAGAAGAAAGGCGCAAAGTCTGGGAGGAGCAGCGCGGCGGAGAAGACCGCGATCATCCCCGCTGGCCAGGAGGCCACCGCCAGCCCCATCGTCGCTGCCCAGGAGGCCACCGCCAGTCCCCTCGTCGCTGTCCAGGAGGACCCCGCCAGCCACAGCCCAGCTGCCCAGGAGGGCCCGCCAGCCACAGCCCAGCTGCCCAGGAGGACCCCGCCAGCCAGAGCCCAGCTGGGCAATGAAGGACCGCCAGCCCCAGCCCAGCTGGGCAATGAATGACTGCCAACTCAAGCACCGCTGCACAGGGCAAGCACCGCTGAACAGGGCAAGCACCGCTGAACAGGGCAAGGACCGCCAACTCAAGCACCGCTGAACAGGGCAAGCACCGCTAAACAGGGCAAGCACCGCTGCACAGGGCAAGGACCGCCAACTCAAGCACCGCTGCACAGGGCAAGCACCACTGAACAGGGCAAGCACCGCCAACTCAAGCACAGCTGAACAGGGCAAGCACCACTGCACAGGGCAAGCAACACTGAACAGGGCAAGGACCGCCAACTCAAGCACCGCTGAACAGGGCAAGCACCGCTGAACAGGACAAGCACCGCTGCACAGGGAAAGGACCGCCAACTCAAGCACCGCTGCACAGGGCAAGCACCGCTGAACAGGGCAAGGACCGCCAACTCAAGCACCGCTAACCCATGAGCGGCAGGGGCACTGACGCAACAGGGACCGTCACGGGGTGTGTGATGCACTCTGTGCACCAGTCCCCCTCCAGAACCAGTGGAGAGATCCATCCACTACCTCAGTCCTTGGCAGGGTGAAGCACTCTGTGCACCAGTCCCCCTCCAGAACCAGTGGAGAGATGCATCCACTCCGTCTGTCCTGCACAGGATGAAGCACTCTGGGCACCAGTCCTCCTACAGAACCAGTGGAGACATGCATCCACTCCGTCTGTCCTGCACAGGATGAAGCACTCTGGGCACCAGTCCCCCTCCAGAACCAGTGGAGACTGTTATCCACTTGAGAGACTGTGGCTTTGCACTCCCCAGGATAAAGCAGTGCGCAAACCACCCACTGGAGAGACTTGAGAGACTGTGGCTTTGCACTCCCCAGGATTGAACAGTGGGCAAACCACCCACTGGAGAGACTTGAGAGACTGTGGCTTTGCACTCCCCAGGATTGAACAGTGGGCAAACCACCCACTGGAGAGACTTGAGAGACTGTGGCTTTGCACTCCCCAGGATAAAGCAGTGGGCAAACCACCCACTGGAGAGACTTGAGAGACTGTGGCTTTGCACTCCCCAGGATAAAGCAGTGGGCAAACCACCCACTGTAGAGACTTGAGAGACTGTGGCTTTGCACTCCCCAGGATTGAACAGTGGGCAAACCACCCACTGGAGAGACTTGAGAGACTGTGGCTTTGCACTCCCCAGGATAAAGCAGTGGGCAAACCACCCAGTGGAGAGACTTGAGAGACTGTGGCTTTGCACTCCTCAGGATACATCAATGGGCATGGAGCCCCCTCGTGGATCTGGCGTCGTGCACTCATCCGGCTGAGGTGCCCCCCGTTCCCTTCCCCCTGAGGTGCCTGTTGTATTTCTATCTGATGCCCCTGCAGTGTTCTCTCCGTCATGTTCGGGAATCTTGTGTGGGCCTCGCCCATGCATTTTGGGCCCAGTGGTCCACGGACTATGAATGGTGCATTACCTGGACTACTATTCATGGTGTATATTTTGTTAATAGTGTATATATGTATATTTTTGCTTACTCTATTTAGATATTATACAATGGTTACACTAATTTCCTTTTGTCTTTGCATTCTTCCGAGGGGGGGTTGGGGGGTGTTACTGTAATGTTTGGACATGCTGTATTAGTGTCTGTGTTGTAGTGGGTGAGGGTAGGGGTGGGGGTGTTGCGTGTGTGTGTCCCTGTTTTTTGCCTCCCCCCTCCCCTATGTCGTAGGTGCAGTACTCACCGTGGTCTTCGCCGCCGGCGTTGGTGCTCCTGGTACAGGAGCAGGAAGACTAGCGCAGGAAGAATATGGAGTTCCGGCTCCATGGTGCCCTCCTTCCTCGTGGAGTGTGATGAGGTGAGCGTTTTCCCTTCGAATTTCCTGTTTCCGCCGTGTTTTTATCCGCGGTGAATCCGCCCCGGAAAAGGTGGCGGATTGGCCTGTCATAATAGTGTGGGCGGTACATTGTCTCCCGTCTGTCTGTTGGCGGTGACCGCCAAGCTGTTTGTCTGTACCGCCATGGCAGTCGGAGTGTTAAAGTGGCTGTCTTTGTTGGCGGTTTCCACCACAGTCGTAATTCCACATTTTTTACCGCCGGCCTGTTGGCGGTCTTACCTTTAACACCGTCCACCAGGGTTGTAATGACCACTATAATCTGTAACTGGTAGCCATTATATGCACCTCGGTGCATGCTATGCCGGACTGAGCTCAGCTGACTGTACTGAAAACAGCTGAGACCTTGCCACAGCTGCCTCAGAGGCGGAACCACTGTCACAAGGCCTGTAGTTCCTTCCATCCTGTTTTTCGACTGTAACACACCTCTGTCAGAAGACTCCTCTGTCGCGTTGGACAGAACTTACTTAAGGAACAGAAGCCCCTGGTGTGAGGTGAGAGAGGCTGCTGCCCAGCACGACCCCAGCAACAGCATGATGATTGCAGTGATTTAGCACAGCTGTTGCACAGTAATGTAGTGCGAGGCCGGTGGCAGCTGCAGCATTTTCCCCACTTTGGTAATCTTTGTTCCTAGAGGATTAGTTGCAAGTACATCTATGTGTATATCTGCATTTGTAATTACAGCATACGCCAAAATAATCATACTGGAGATCAGAAGGTGTAATAGAATAAAGATGCCTTTAAATTTTGTTTATATCTAGTCACATTTGCTGTTTGTTCAAAGACATAGGTCACATGTAAGGCTATTGCTTATGACAAACCGCTGCTTATTTTCGTACAAGATAGTTTGGTGTTTATTTTTTTTCTCACACTGAGAATTTTCTTAGGTGAACTCTGCAATTATCTTACTTGATACAGTGGGTGGGTAAGCAAATGCTACAAAATGCCATATTTTTCCAAACACACACCAAAATTTAAATATATGTAAATGAACATCATTTTTATCAACAGATCGAGGACCCTGCAGGGATAAAGAGAGATACGCCCCTCACAATTCCCCTCAAAAACAGCTCTCCCTGGAGGTCTGGATCATTGTACACTCACCATAACTGATCTCTGGGAACCTGCCCACATCTAGCACAGCCAGCAGCGGCCTCCATGCTGCACACTCCAGGCCGGCGGCATCGCCTAACCTGAGCACTCCAGGCAGCAGCAATCCGCTAGTCCTTCCTCTCGATTCCGAGTGTGAATGAGCGGGAGTTGCGGCCCCGCCCCAAACCACGCCTCGGCCAATCATAACAAAAAATAATAATAGCTGGCCTGTCCCTCGTGATCACATTGGTCCAAAGTCAGACACTCTGGGAGGGCAGGCTAGCAGCTTCACGCTAATCGCCGCCACCGCATTCACAAATTTTGCACACAAATGGGCAAATAAAGCCCAAATTTGTGCAACCCGCCTTCCCGCACAAATGGAAAAAATTTCGCCCATTTGTGTGGGAAATAGCCCAATCTGGCAACACTGCCAATAGGTTACATATATATATATATATATATATATATATATATATATATATATACATATAAATATATATATATTGTATAAACAGAAATACATACATAAATAAGGGACTGTTATGTGATTGGACAATGGTTACTGTGGATACCTATGTCCCAGTGGTTCATGGGAAACATGGTGATTGTTTTTATTATTGATCTTTGAACGCTGCTAGTTAATAAAGGTGAAGAAAGAAATGCACAATCCCGCCTCAGTGACCTCTATAGAATTGAAACTTTCGTTCCCAATAGCTAGGAAATTTCTCATTTTGGCATCCAGGCTCCGTCAAATAGTTTGTAAAATTGCGTGCTCGTTGCCATAGAAATTGTGCCCCGCGATTCTTTTCGTCCTTCTTCTGTTTTCAGTTTTTCGACTCGTTCCGGGTTTATGTCGCAGGTTATGGAGACGATGACGCAATATCCTTCGCGCCGCCGGAAGTAAGAATCTTCCGATCTTAGCACCTAGTCTGTCTATGCGAAGGAGAGGGCGCCCAGCAGCCGCAGAGGGTTCAGTGAATCATCAGAGCGGCTGGGGCTCGCAAGAGTTGTCCCGTCAAGCGCTTGAAGCATTCGGGCACTGAGGGGCCCGCCGAAAGAGGGGAGAGAACGCCGAAGAGCCTAAGAGAGAAGGGGTCTGTAACCGCACCCTGTAACGCCCTAGTCTGTGTCAAACAGGACATAAGCACGGGAATGCACCAGTGACTATATTCTTCAACGCCAGAGAAAATGTGATGGGACTGCATTAACAGTAAAAAAAGCAACAGCGACAGAAACTGCGCTACTTCTAACAGCACAGCAACACCAGTGAATGTGCTGGCACATCACGTAGGCAAGCAGCACAACCTCACAGCTGAGTGTGTGTGCAATAAACTGCACATAAGCATCAACCCATGCCAGGACATATATACTGCCACCCTGTTGAAGGGTTCACCTGCTTTCAAGATACATAGCGCCTCGTTGAAAGAGTTTTAAAAAGTGACAAACGGCGCATTCATACAAAAAGTTACCTGAAAGGATACATTGCATATCGCAATTAGGTGGATAATTGGCGCAGTACTTAAGACGGATATAGGAAATGCAGTTTTCACAGACTCAGCAGTGAATACAACTTTGGTGCTATCAGAAACTTATCAACAGCTCCATTGAGGAGGCAGGGATTTCTTGTGTGAGGAAAAAGGGCACTGTAACTAAGCGGTCGATAAATCTGTTCTAAGAGAAACTGCATAGCAGGCCCACCAAGTGAATATTTAACAAAGTGTAAAGAGTGGTTAACATTAAAGGGGCGAATAAAGCACCATGGCTGCAGACAAGACAGGAGGTATATATTTGTATTTTTTAAAGATAAATTACCGTATTTAGCCTTCAGGCTTACTAGTTTATTTTAAACCATGTTCTAAATTGACTTTGCATGTGATTTGCTGATGGTTGGCCTAAGCTACTTGATCAATAGTTAAAGATGGAAAGTTGAATAATCGTTTTATTTAGTGAGTGCTGTTATTTGAATGCTTCAGCTGTTCAGGTTGAGGCAAATAAGGAAACAGATGCACAAAGTAGTGACTCCATTTGCATATGATTTCAGTGTTTGGTGAAATGGTCAAACTTTATGGTGGAAAGTTACTCTCTTGTTTTCAATAAGTTAAAATGTTTTACACCAGTAATGCTCACTTCCCTGCGGTTTCACTTTTGCTCATATTCCGAATTTGGTTTAACTGCAGGGCATTTCAATGAGTTGTTAAAACCTGTATTTTTCAACTGTGTTTGCCTTCTCAAAGTTGTTTAGTTCTAGATTATTACAAACTTCTTTTGTTTGTGACGTGGTTATGATGTCTCCTCACAAAGCTGGGCTTGCAGAATCTCCATCAGACGTGCTTTAAAACAGTGGAAGCTTGGACGTTGTGGAGGAGCGATGAACATGGGCAGTGTGACACTAGTTTGCTAATCCCCACTTCTGTGCACAGTGCAATGGTAGAGTTAACGTAACTTCAATGAAGGGGGAAAAATCGCTTTTCGCTGCTAAGTTTTCAAGCATTTTACGCCGATGCAAGTCTAATTCCGCGGTAACATTTTGGTTGGATCAACGTTTGGTGAAATTCAGGTTTCATGATAGGTGATACATATTCTTGTACAGTATTTGAGTAAGTGTGCACTATTAAAATGGCACTGCTACATTTTTAGGTACCATCTGCCTGATCTTTTGTTCAAGTTTGCATCATGGCAGCAACACCATTAACTGCACCTGGCCTCATTTTATCGGTTGGTTCTTATTTACTGGTACTATGTGATTTGTAACAAGCACACTGTCGACTAAACCATGAGGTTTTAACAATCTTTCCTGAGAAAAGGATTGCATGGGTACCAGTAGCCCACTTTTTGCTGTGATTTTCAGCATTTCCCTATGATTTCCATTGGAAGGATCCAAGATAGACGTTGATTGGGAGATTACAACACTCTTCTAGTGTGTGCCGTTTGTGTAAATGAGGCATATAGATGTAACATTTGTCTAGCTCTTATAGAGCCACTTAAATCATTTCAGTACGTTAAGGTGGAGGGGGGGGGCTTGATTTGGGCCTGCAAATAGGCACCAAGACGAATCTAGATGAGAGTAAATCCAAGCGCTGATTCCCTTGTTGCATTGGCGTAGTTGATTTTATGTTGACCAACGTTCAAATGATAAAGACTTGAAAATCTATTGCTATGTGTGGGAGAGTTGTTTCAGCTGAAAAAACCCACAATGCTTTGGTGCCTGAACTGAGCTGGGAGTGCTTTCTGAAGTTCTGATTCACCGTGAGGTTTTGGTCGAGGAACTTATCCCATTTTTCAGCCGGTGTAAAATAGGAAATATGTGGATAAAGAGGAAGTGAGAGAGTGTGACCTCTACGAGTGACACTAGCCCAATGAAGCTACATCTTGAACGTATCGCCCATGAGTGTTTAAAGCAATTCAGTCCTGTGGTTACTGCTGAGAAGTACCTGAAACCGGTGATCCTCACTAGAACTGCATGCCATCAACACATGCACAAAAGAACAGTGACTTGCCCATCACGATTGTCGAATAGGTGAGCAGAGATAGTAAAACTCTGGGTTGCACGTAAATTACCAAAATTGGTCGGAATAGGAGTGGAAATAGTCTAGTTCAGCTAAACCTTTATTGGATTATACCCTATGTTATCTGATGTCTTTGATGACGGTTGCATATATAGTCACGGCAAGCATCCGCATAACTGAGCTGTAAGGACTGCTTACGTGTCAAGGTGATAAATCTATCACTGGTGCGTTTTGTAAAAGCCCGACTATCTCAGTGCCATGTCCGAGGCACCACCAAAACTGTCAGTGTTTGACGACCTGTGTGTGATCAATAAAGTGCTAGGAGTAGGAGTGATCAGCGTTGACAAGAGTTTAGGATGTAGTTTATTAGGATAACAAGACCCATCATAATGTAGTGAGAATATGTTGTTTTGAATGTCTTGATCATGCAGACCAATCCGAGGAATGAGTTTATTCTCACTCTCAAAGTCAGGTGGGACGTTGGTGCATTCTTTGGCTAACGGGTGCGGGGGTTTATCTTGCACCTAGGAGGAACGGATATCACCTGACATTTTTTGAATTGCTTGATAAGATGTTCTTGAAATTAAAACAGTTTGAATGTATGATTTAAGGGGAGCTGATTATTTCAGGTCGGAGTAGACAGATTTAACATGGATAACATGTTTCACCTCTTTAGGTCAAATCCTAGCAGGCAATGCAGCTGTCTAGTTGTGAAAAGACTTCTTGTGAGAATTCCTAAAACTTCCCTGGGTATGCATTCCGCCCATTGCTTACCATTGGCGAATTGTAACCCACGTTTTCTGTTTAGGGTCAAACCTGTGAGTGCATGCACAACTCTGCTGTGTTCAGTAAAGGCTTGGAGCTCGTCTGTCGCTCACCATTTGTTGGTTTGCGTGGCACCTTCCTTACAGACTTTTAATTTGTCAAGGCATGTCTGGCATCGTTTCCGTTCCTCTGTGTGGAGCTGGGACCAAGCACTAATTGATTTCAACTTAATTATTGCCCATCCACCACTCCCAACGGGATTGAGTTACTATTTTGTTCTAATTTCCAGTTAGAAGTCCAAGAAGGCTTGTGACTGGCAAAAAATGTGCCCAGCTGAACAAACACAATTGCAATTTTTTTTTTTTAAATATATAGCTAACTTTACTTTATTTTGTTAAGTCTTTCCTCAGTTTCCACTCGTTTTTTTTTTGTTTTTTGCTCTTGCTTGTGGGCACTGTTGTAAAAAAATAAAAAATGGCAATTAACTTGTTCAAAATGTTTGAGACTCATTGCATTGCAAATGCTTGTTTTTTGTTTGCCGGCTTTATTTGTTTTAGGTTGTCCAGCATGTCTTTCACGCTCCGTGGAGCAAACCTTGTTCACCATCACTCCTTGTATTCTTCCACGAGTCCTCGCTTTCTGTAAACTTGCCTTTAAATTTTGTTCACATCTTGTCCCATTTGCGTGCGTTCAAAGACAGAGGTCGGATGTCAGGCTCCGTCTTTTGAGGGAGCATGGTGTTTACTTTTCTTTCTCTGACTTCAAAATGAGAGGGATTATGTGACGATCTTGTCATGTGAAAAAAAAGGTTGTTTTCTAGCACACAACAACATTTAAATGTCTATAAAATGACCTGTGCACTTATATTTCAGAATATATCAGAATTACAAAAGCACAAATGAAGCACTTTTTAAATAATTTGTAAGTGTGGTGGTAACAAATATTTTAATACGTTCAGAACGAATCAGTACATTAGGTGATGTCATTTCCAACCATAATAATTTGTTCACTGTATAGTTTTATCAGTAAAACCATATGTGCAAATGTAATTGTCATTTCAATTGAAAATGTGTTGTCTGTAATGACAGTGCACTACTACACCATGCATATTTCACACTGGACTACCCCACTCTACCCCACTCCTCTCTGTGCCTCTCCACTCTAAACCACTCCATTCTAAACCACTCCACTCTAAACCACTCCACTCTAAACCACTCCACTCTGGGACACGACCGCTCCACCCCTCCACACTCCACTAAAAGTAACTTCACACTAGGCCGCTCTACAACACCCCACTCTACTCCACTCCATGCCACTTTACTCCACTCCACGCTGTGCAACTTCACTCTACGCTATTCCACTGTACACTAATCCACTCTACACTCCTCTACAACACTGTACTCCAGTCTATGCCACTGTACGCCACTCCACTCCACGCTACTTCACTCTGGGCCACTACACTCTACCCCATGCCATTCCACACCACTCTACTGTACACCACAACTCTAATCCACTCTGACATTTTATTCCACTCTGTGCCCCTCCACTATGCTCAATGACACTCTCCTCCACTTCGCCACTCCACTCTGCGCCACTCTCCTCTACACCACTAACATTTACCCATGCTGAATAGCAGTTGCACTGGTGTACAACATGGCTAAAACACATTGGCTATGCCAATGCTTGTTTTCTAAGAAAAGACATCTGAAAAGCTTGTACTTTTACAATGCCCTACGCAGATGGAATGATCCATTGTCAGAAGTATTTGGAGGGAGATGAAATATTGTCACTAAGCTCAAGAAAAAGGGAATGAGAAGCCTTGTTTTCGGTAGTTTGAAAAATGTCCAGAGGTAACGGAGAACATGCCCAAAAAGAGTATTTTTAATTTAGATGAAAATTCTAGTCATGACTTCAGATTCTGTAGGGGAAGTTTTTTTGTTTTTGTTTGTTATTTTTTTATTTATGCTTTTCATACAAATGCTCACAGTGAACCATTACAGCAGCACAAATTGTACCTTTGCATGACACATCCCATTATGCGTTTCATTCTTCGGGTTACATTTCATTAAGCAGTCAATCCAACAGTTTGTCTGTATCAGGTGACGCAGACCCCTGATGCTCCCCACCTTCTTCTCCGCTCATCCACCCATATCCGCTGTCCTTGAGCAGGTCTCTGTTAAGCATCAACAACAAAGGCATGCATTCAGGGAACATCAGTTCTCCCTCCACTCAGTTCCTCTCCTCTGGCTTTCCCATTTCTTTGACAATCAGGTACTGTTTGTATATTTCCCAGTACGGTGCTGGTCTACTAGTTGGAGACGCCATCTCGCCCGTCTGTATATTACAATATACCATGTCTCTATGCCATTCTTCTACCCTCGGTACCGGGCCCGATCCCAGCGCTTTGCTATGCGTCGTTTAGCTAGCAGCTGCCCAATTGCTGTCCCTCGGCGGCCCGATTTTGGCACTCCTCTGTCCCAGCGAGCAACACCAAGAGCAGCTCATAATCCAGTCTATGCCCCCCTGTGTTCTCTAGTTCACTGAGGATATGCTCTCAGAAGCGATAAACTCCTGGGCATGACCACAACATATGGAGGAAGTCCGCTTGGTCCTCTTCACACCTAGGACATTTGGCGTCTGGGCGCAGCCCATATCTGTGCAGTCTCATGGGGTGTAATGAACTCTATTGAAATATTTAAAATGTATCAAACGGTGTCTACCATTTAGGGACATCTCTCGAGTCCTTGAGCAGCAATACTGCCACTGCTCGCCTGTTAGCTGTATCCGCAGATCCCTCTGCCACTCAAGTCTAGCCCTTGTGAGCTCATGTGTGCGTTCTTTTTGTATATATGCATAGAGCTGGGATATCAAGCGCCTCACTCTCTTGTCTGTGAGTACCGTAGACAGGGTCCGCACTTCCGGGGGTTCTCAAGTCCTCTCCCAGCAGCGTTCCATTGCGTGTCGAGCTCTGTAATACTGATATTTCAGAAGAGGAGTTGCCCCGCCCGCTCGCTCCTCAACCCCCTCCTACATCTCCATGCTCCCTTCACGAAAAACGTCTCCCATATGTGTAATTTCAAACCCTCCATCCCTCCATAGTACATACCACGTACACCACCTCAGTGGCACCTGCGGGGAATACAGGAGAGCAAGTCCCTGCCGTTGTATCAAGTCATACCAATCCCACGTGGTGGCATTCAATGATGCAAACACTCCAAGGGCCAGATGTAGGAAGCATTTTGCATGGTGCAAACTGCGAAAATCGCAGTTTGCGCCATGCAAAATGCTCATCGCAATGGTCATTCACATTTTGCGAGTCGGTACCGACTTGCAAAATGTGAATGCGACTCGCAAATAGGAAGGGGTGTCCCCTTCCTATTTGCGACTCGCACCGCAATGCTAAGTTGCTTTGTGACCGCGAACGCGGTCGCAAAGCATTTCGCAGTTACCACCAGTGTCACACTGGTGGTAACCCATTCGCAAAAGGGAAGGTGTACCCATGGAACCCCTTCCCCTTTGTGAATGTTGCCAAAAATGTTTTTTCAGAGCAGGCAGTGGACCACTGCCTACTCTGAAAAAACGAAACCAAATGGTTTCGTAATTTTTATTTGTATTGCAACTCGTTTTCCTTTAAGGAAAACGGGCTACAATAAAAAAAAACCTGCTTTATTTAAAAAGCAGTCACAGACATGGAGGTCTGCCGTCTTCAGCAGGCCACCATCCCTGTGAGTGCAGGGACTCCATATGGGGTCGCAAAATGCAACCCACCTCATTAATATTAATGAGGTGGGTCTTTGCGACCCCATAGCGATTCGCAGACGGTGTCTGAGACACCGTTCCGCATTGCGATTCGGAAATTGCTACATCTGGCCCCAAGTCTTCTAACCAGTGGGAAGAAAAGTTTGCTGGGCTGTGGGTCTGGAGACGCCAGCTCCTGTTCTATTTTTAAGAAGGGCAGATCCTTGGAACCATGTACCCACGTGTGGGCGAACATACCATATGCGACTTTATAATATAACTCCAAATCTGGTGCGTTAAGCCCACCCATCTCGTACAGTAAGGTCAAAGTCCTCCACTTAACTCTCGGCTGCTTCACAGCCCAGGCTAACCGAATACACAGCGCCCTTAGAGTTACGAAAAACTTTTTTGCCAGTAACATGGGTATGTTCTGGAATGAGGTAGGGGAGGTTATTTGAAATTTTCCTTGATTGAAATGTGGAATGTGTCTGTGACACCATACTATCGTGGGGAAGTGCAAGTCAAACTTTGCACCCACAGAGACAGTGAAGAATGTTCAAGCAGGCTCTTAGACTGGAGGAAATATATTTCTAAGTTAAAGAGCCAAGAATTGAGAATCTACCAATGTTTTTTTTAATGGTTAAATTCCAGAGTCTTCAAATAGGTTTCAATAATTGTTTTGTAGGGCAGCCTCCCAAAATTCCTGTCCAGAAATCTTGGTTTCAGTATTTCCTTTCTGTCACTGACAGCTAATCCTGACTTTATTGATGCTTAGCCTCACCTGCTGCTGGTCTGTCCAGTTCGTGAGATGCCAAAATACCCCAGTGAGGCACATGACCCCCGTGGTTATACTTATTCCCATTTATGCGTCTTTGGAAGTTTCATCCTCTTTCATTCCCAAGCTTATTAAATTTCCCATGAAGGGCCACCCAAAAAGAACCCACTCTGCTGCAGACCATGGTCATGACCTATTCTTAGACAATGCTTAATGCTTCCAACTCTTCCCTTAAGAGTGAAATTCAACAGTCCCTTTCCCATCTTGATGCAACATTATGTAAATCGTTCTACAATAGTTTGTCAGACCCCCCTCGCCCCCCCCAAGTAATCTGACCTTCACTGGCATCAAGTCAGGTCTGTGAGTTAGTCAGCCCAAGACGGTAATTAAATACCCGCTCACAGCAGGCAACATTTATTTGCTTAATTTAGACATTTCATTTTTCTATTTTTGGATGTGGGCAAATGTTTAATTGTGCAGTTAATTTTGCTAAATATATTTGTATGTTTGAATATGTTACTCAAACGAGTTTAGATATTTTACATCTGTAAGTAACTGTTAAATCTCCAGTCTCCCTTTGTTGTCCCTGTGCTGGTTCTGTTTTTGTTGTTCACGTTTCCTTCCCTTTGTGGCCACTGTGCCCTTTGAACCTCTAATCATTTGCTTGCCCACCTTACTCGTCCTCCTAATTGTAATTTCTAATTGGGCTTACTGGTGCATGAACTCTCCCACAGACACTACGTGCTGCACTGTTGTCTTAATAAAAGTAGGACCATTGTCAACCTTGCTACAGCTCATCTACTTTTACCTTTTGAATTGCTGTTTTCAGCAAAAGGACCTTCAGCTGTCTATTATACATGAAGATTTTGAAGGATTATTGTTGATTTGTAGTTTGCCTAGTGTTATAGTTCCATTGGCTTCCTTCTCTGTATTATTTACGTACACTGCACCAAGAATACATAATCACTTTACCTGGAGACTCATTCCACTCTTTTCAAGATATTTAGTCTCTTTAGTCAGTGAACCACTACCACAGAGCATGACAGCAGCTTATGATGGTGCTAACTTTAATATATATTTAGACAACCAATAAACATTAAGATCAGAGCTAATAAAGACAAGTGAGACTCCTCCTTATGACTTAATCTTAGGTGATTATGACTTAATCTTAGATGATCGGCCGTAACCATAATTGTGTGTGGTATGCTTTGTATTATATTGACTAGGCATGATAATAGTGCATTGAATACAGAGTGAGGAAGACCGGATTTTAGCAGGAGCATGTTTGCATCATACTGAGCTTAGATCTTTAATGGAATTATTACTTGCTTTTTTTTCCAGATCAGGGAACAGAAAAGCATGATGCGTCTGCCACTTGCTCTGGAATCACCGATCAGGAAAAGGAGCTGTCAAATAGCGCATTACAAGCATTTCTGGTAAGGATTTGAAAGACTTATAATAAAATAAAAAAACTACTTTAATTTAGGAATGAGCTTGCTAAAAAGTGATTTCCACCTTTGTTCCAGTCCTATCCCTGGCTTTATTGTGTCTGCTGAAGTAGGAGTGCGCTATGAAACTTTCTTTCCTCAACTTGTGTACTGAAGCTTTTATACACTCCTCAATTACAGTGTCCAGTCCCCACATATGTACACACATTATTGGATTAGTGTCCTTAAAAAGCTTGTACTGTGATCTCCTTTTGTTGAATTATACCACTTGCAATGTTGTCCGGCCCTTGTGTAGTATCATGGCACTATAACTATCTGGAGAGGTTCCTGGCAGGCCTGTATGTTAATTGAAGTGATTGATGTGTGGATGTAGTGTAACCTTTTTGCAAAGAGTTGGGTGAGGTATGAAAGAGACTAAACTGTGGTATGGACATGTTGTGAGCTTGGCACTGCTAATGTGCAGTCATTGTTTAATAGAGGTACGTGACAGGAAGATGAACACACTTTATACACCATATATTCAAAATGCCTATCCAGTTCAGAGAGCTATCTCATGGTATGATACTAGGGGAGCAAAGCATTTCAGCATTTTATTTGTCTACCAAGTCATAGCCCTGCCACTTCCTCTGATAACCAGCTGACTGGCACATGGCAAAAGAGGGTCCTCTACAAATTTCAAAAGCTTGTTTGTAAATATACTCTAAACTCAGCACCTTAATGGGACTACCATTTTACCACTCTGGCACTATATAGTTCT
Organism: Pleurodeles waltl; assembly: GCF_031143425.1. Classification (NCBI taxonomy): domain Eukaryota; kingdom Metazoa; phylum Chordata; class Amphibia; order Caudata; family Salamandridae; genus Pleurodeles; species Pleurodeles waltl. Next base: position 1,028,459,192 of record NC_090449.1, on the reverse strand, counting down.
TATCTCTAAACCAAAATCTTTTGACTGCACCTAAAATGCCCTCTTCTACATTTAGTTTGTCTTCTTACTACGGTGCAAACTCTCGTTGAAGTGTCCAAATCCGAGCATCAGGGCTGTAGAATGCTATGAGTTGGTTAGTTAAAGCAATAGAAAAGAGTAAGCAATAATAAATAAGCCCGTAGAGAAGTATATGCAACATAAAAATACTTCAAATAATGGGGAATTATGAATGGGTTAGAGGGTGACTGAAGAGGGAATACATTACAAACTGATGAAAAGCATAATAATGGGTTATCCCAGAGAGGATAGTAGTTTAACTGTAAAGCTTAGGGGACCAACCAATGTTCATAAGGTTCAAGAAGACAATCTTGACATATGTTAGACCTATAAGTGAATTGCATGAATTTATGTGTCTTCAGAGGGTGATTGGGGGACAAGAGAAGGCAAAATCAGATTTAATGCCTTCATTGCAGAGAAAATGCTTCATGCTTTTGATTCCAGAAAGGGTTTTCGCTTTTTCCTGTAAATAAGGAGTATATTTTTAAATTGCTAAACTATTTTGCATTTAAGCATGATTTAACTTGAGTATCCCTTTGAGAGAATAAACAGTCTTGCAGCAATGAATAAAGCTGCTTCTTTGATTACATATGTTCTGCTTTTGGAGACCTGTGAAGCTGTATCCTGGGTTTCAACGCATGTTGACAGTATCATTTGGATTTGCACTCAGAATTTCCATACACTATATGGCCAGGGGAATGAATTCATTACTTGATTCTGTCTGTACTCTCTAATATTTCATCTTTCATGGAAGTTGGCACTCCCTCTCCATTGTACCTCTTAGCATTTATTTGCATTGATTGGGGCCTTCGTGTGACTTAATTTGCTTTTCCATCTTCCTGTGATGTGCTGTTTGATTTAAGAGTAGTAGCATGTAAATACCACAAACCTCTAGGACTCCTGCTAAACATAAGCAACTTAGTATTTCTGGTGCAAATATAAACTTCATGCTATCTCTGCATTTGCTAGTCCATCTATCTAACATGCATCCTATCTGCCTGCATTCCGTTTATTTATTATACTTATTTATATTTCTGCCAGGCTGCAAACTATGAAGCATGTCTGCAGCACCTCAGTTGCCTTCAGGAAATCAACAAAGATGACTATAAAATACTTTTAAATACTGCTGTTGCAGAGTTTTATAAAAGTGAACAGACCATCACTGACAATTTAAAACAAACACTTCATCAACTAAGGAACCAGGTAAGTTTACATTGCCTATAGTTATCTACACTACTGTTAAGCCAGGTGAATTACCTGTTCTTTTTTGTTTCTATTTCAAATGACATTGATGGGAACAATTCTTGCTGTATTGAGACATTGAGTGTTTACTGCATTCAGGCCTTTGCAAATTTACCTACGTGAAGTGTGTAGGCATTTTATGCTGGAGTAATGATTAGAATAAGACACAGCGTTCACTGTTGGAGGACCTATCACATCAATGGATCAAACTGAATATTCAGTATCAACCACAATTGTTTTGGCCAACCTTTTTTTTCTAATTTAAATTTCACATGAATGCAAAATAATGAGCATATTCTAAGTCTCTTCCAGTAGTCATACATTGGCATATAAGTTACAGAGTACATTACACAGCATTATCAAGTGGGCGATTCTTTGAGCATACCCTGCTGGACATTGATGCATTTATATTTCAACTGCTAGAAGCACACCATAGATACCCCTACACCTCACCGACACTCATGGGCCCTATGTGCGATCGGGTGTTGCACCCATAGCTTTTAATTGTCTGATTCCTTGTGTATGGGGAATATCTGGGCACGCAAGTTTTAATCCATAAAATTCTTTCCACTGCCCCCAGACTTTCTCAAACTTGTGATGACAACCTCTAGGTGCATAGACCATTTTTTTGGCCACCATGCAAACATCCATTCTTGATAAGCCTTTTTCCTTTGTGGGTAACACAATTGACCCCCCATAATTGTGCGATATTCTTTTTTGCCACTACTAGGACTAATTAACAGCATAATATTATTTTCCGTGGGAGGTGTGTGTCCCCGTGGACACCAAGGAGCACAAGTAGGGATTGCGCAGGATCTCCTTTCCCAAGACATCACTTAGTACTTTAAGGATCCCACACCAATAATGTTGAATCCAAGGTAAGACCACTATGTACTGGAGAAGGAACTGTATGTGACATTTTATCTCAGAAAAGTAGGAGTCCAAGTTTCCCCCCATTTTATACAGTTTGGCCCTGCCCAGTTAAACCCAGAAATACTTATTCCTGCTCATATGATATACTTTAAATCATCACTCGTTCGTCTAGACGCAGCTTGTTCAAAGTTTTGTGGGTCTTTCCTGGTGTATGATCACTGCCTCTGGTGCGTTACATGCTGGTGCAATCTTGGTTAGCATTGCTCGTTCTTACTCTGTTTTCCTGACTTGATTGGCAAGTCTGGCAGCATTTTTTCTTTTTCAATACCTTTGTCGCCATAACGTTTTTAGACTATTAGTGCAGTCTAAAACTAGCCTCCTTCCCTACTACATTCTGCCAAATCATCAGATGTTGCTTATTCGTTTTGTAATGTAATTGCATTGGGACATCTGGGTTCGTCTTAAAGACTTACTTATGTTCATGCTTATCAAGGCTTGTCATGCTTCAGTAAAATGCATGCTTCTGGCTGTAGTGAAATGTGTGTTTTAACCACTGACTTTGTGTTGCACCACTTTGCACCAGGACACCAGGATTAGCTGTCCAGTGTTCACCAGTTGCAGACTACATTTTGTATTCAGTTTAGCTGCCTAGTGACTGTATCATAGCATTAGACACTGCCATGTTAAAAGCTGATCGTATTTTTCTACATTGTAAACTGTGCTTGTTTTTGTGCTTTTTCTCACCAAGGGCTTGGGTTGATAAGGATGTACTCAGATGGCAGGGAACGGCCTTGTTTTGATTTGACACCTTGGGATTGTGGCCAAACCCCAACATGTTATTTTCAAAGCATACCTAAACTAGCCAGCATGTTTGAATTACGAAATGAGCGTTTTTTTCCAGAAAGCTCCTTTCAAGTTTTTTAGATATAAAAGAACCAGTGCGACAGTGAGAGAGTGAGTGCCCTCAATCAGGATTCTTGACGTTGGATGCCTGATATCTGTCCCGTGAGGGTGGAGATCTTTCTCCCAGTTGAACTGGGCCATCGTCTTGCTCGCATGAGAAAGATGAAGAGCTTGGCAGGCCCTACGGTGATTAATTTTTACTTCATTATGTGCTTTACATTATAGTATAATATAAATACATATATTTGCTGTGTACATTGCAGTGGAGAATCATTTTGATATATTTTCCTTTCATTGCTGTGACTATTTTTGAACGCGTGCTTTCAACATGCTAATCTCCTTTTAGGAACCTCGTGGTGAAATAATAATAAATGTCTTCTTTAAACTGAGAAGTGCATTCCAGAGATTTGTCAGCTCGGTGAAAGAAAAACACTGGCAGAAAGCCCAAACCTCTTTCTCACTCTAGATTTAATGGCCTTCTGGGAGGGGCAAAGAGCATCTTCAAGAGTTTGTTTAATTTTAGATCTCCCTTGCCAGACGGCACAAGCCGTCTTATTGAGAAAGACTTATTGTAAACTTGCAGTGGGCTTACAATCGACCCATTGCTTGACTTGACTTATTTGATGGCTTACCTTCCTCTGCTTGTGTTTCTCCCTTCTTTGGAGCATAAAATCTTTATAATCCTTTTGAATTACTGACTTGTTTCTTCCCACTGCTTACATTCAAGGGACTTCTAATTTTTCTTTCATTCAGCACTCTGTGAGAGTTGCATGTGTGTTTTAACCCTGTCCCTCAAGTGCTGCACCCTTCTCAAATACCAGCACCTTCAAATACAGACCCCCCTCTCGGCTATAAAAGCACAGAAACAGGGATATTTTTCAGGGGTATATTTAAAAAGCACTAGTGTTGTTGTTTTATCTCTGACATTCCTCATGTTGCTTGAAAGCAAAACCTTTGCCACACAGCAGTTTTTATGACACTGAGGGAAGGCAATCTGCTGCCCTCACTCAGCAGGCATCTTAGGCAGAAGATGTAGTAAGCATGAAACTTGTCATGGAATCCTTACATCTACACCCTTGGCAACTACAGAGGACCAAATGCTGAGTCCCGTGGAAAATAAATGAGGTATTGGCAAACATTTCCCTTTACATTCTGACACTTTGTTTTAAATTCTGTGCAGACTTTTCTGAGTGAAAAGTATTTGAGGAATTAACCATGTCATTTATTAAGATTGAAACATTGAATTTAGTATACAGTTTTGAGATACCTTAAGGTATGAGTTTTTTTTTCTTCTGTATTTGATTTGTAGGTCAAGCACAGTAGCGCTGCTCTTCTTGACATGTTATCTATTCTGAGGGCTTTAGCCACACCCATCTCATGCCCATCACTTTCATTGGTTCTTGGGCTGCCTTTCAGAAATCCCTTGATGTCCATGGTAAATGATCTACATTTGTCCCGCCTTGAGGCTGTTTTGTTACCGCCTAGGAGACTGATCCTGTCACATGGATTATTGCATGATCGGGAAGGTACCTTAGTGTGGCGCACTATTTTTTTTTGCCTCGCCACTTCGCTCATGGCAGTATTTTTATTTCTTCATCTTCCTTGGTTTCGGGGATCTTGCAGTTTTTTTGTGATATCTGCTGGGGCGTTTTTTTTTTTTTTTTTTTTTTGGTCAGTTTAATTTAACGCAAACTCAGCCCAAAGGTATTAGAGTGCTTTATTTTATTTTTTTGCAGTTTTGTATAGTGCGAACTGTATACAAAGGTATTACAAGGCTTTACACGAGCACCAGTTACTTTACACAAGAACACATTCATTTTTGGTAGCAGGGGAAGATTAAGTGATTTGCCCAGAGTCACAGGATGTTGAGCCAGCGCTGAGACTCGAACCATGTTTCCCAACTCCAAAGTCGGCAGCTCTGGCCCTTACGTCACATCCTCTCCCCTAGGGTTCTTAGTCTGGTGCATGTTGGGGCAGTTTGGGAATAACTCGCTTATTGTTATATAGCGGTTGGTAATACAGGTTCTGCCGTTTCATAGCACTGCAAAGCAGATGCCATTCTTAACCAATTCGCTATAACTCATTTGAATCGACCTTGCAGAGATGAAGAGGTAAAAAAACTATTTCAGGATTATTATTTTTTTTGCAGTTTTATGTAGGCCAACTCGACACAAAGGTATTACAGCACTTTACATGAGCACTGGTTAATTTAAACAAGAACATATTTATTTTTTGTAGCAAGGGGCTATTAAATGATTTGCCCAGAATCACAGGATGTTGAGCCGGCTCCAAGACTCGAACCGTGTTCCCCAGCTCCAAAGTCAGCAGCTCTGGGACTTAGCCACATCGTCTCCCCTAGGGTTCTTTGTCTGGTGTGTGTTGGGGCAGTCTGGGAATAACTTGTTTTTTCTTATGTAGAGCTTGGTAATACAGGTTCTGCCATTTCATAGTGCTGCAAAGCAGGTGCCACTATTAACAAAATTGCTATAATTCATTTGCATCGAACTTGCAGAGATGAAGAGGTGAAAAGGCTCTGTTAGGATTGTAATCTGTGACATTCTCGTTCTGTTAAGACCTCTTAAGTGGGTGCATTATCCAACTGACTTGACTAGGCAATAGCATATGCTTTTGATAACCTCCGGAGGGTCACCAACCAAGCACATAGGTTAATTCTAGGCAAGAAGATGGTGAACGTTTTGTCTCCAAAATGGTGAAAAAGGAGTCGTGATCCCAGACCCAAGCACTTCACAGCTTCACGCTTGATAGCAAAAAGCATCTAGCCTTTGGATGTAAATTGGGCCTCTTCAAATAGTCCAGTTAGCGCAAACTCAATACAAACGTATTACAGCGCTGTATAAGAGCACCGGCTACGTTACACAAGAACACATTCATTGTTGGTAGCAAGGGGAGTGTAGGAAGCTGGCCTGGTGTGTGGTGAGCACCTGTGGTGTTATCACCTTATACAAGGTCCCGATATCCCCTATTAGTGAGGCGTAGACAGTGTCTAGGAAGCCAGGGCTCTCTATAGGTAGCTGTCACACTGCACTTATTCACATGAAAGAACCACACAATGTTACCATCATAAAGTAGCTTTATTTTTGTAACACAAATACTACAATACTGTATGGGCAGTACTCCAAAAGGAGGTGAGTAAACACACTATTATACACATTAGAAGTCAGTGATTAGCATAAAAAGCAATAGCAAATAGTAAAACCGTGGAAAATAGTAATGGCCCTATGGGTAGACCAAACCATATACTAAGTAAATGGAATGTGAAAGGCAGTCCTCTCCCCCCTCCCCCCCCCACACCACCACCACCCACCCAGGGAAGTGGAATTTGTAGAGGGGAGCTGGAGGAACAAGGAACCTCAATAAGTAAGTAGCAGGGTGCCCCCAGCAACCAGGAGAGAAGAGGTAAGCACCTGTTTTTTCCCCCAAACCCACATGTAAACTTTGGAAAAGGACTGTGCAAGACTGGAAGAAACCAAAGGTGGATCCTGACAGAAGAGGACTTGCAAAAGAAGGGGACGAAGTCCAGTTTAAGTTGGAGTGTTCGGTTGTGGCAGGAGCCACTACCCATCTTTCTGGAGATGCAGGACCAGGTTGACGATGGAGACAAGGAGTTGGCTGTGCAGCCCTGGAGCAGGAAAACCGTTCCAGAAGTGATGCAGTCAACATCCCACAACAGAAGAAGAGTTGCAGCCAGTCAGTGGTGTTGGAAAACCACCAACAAGCCTTGACAAAGGCAAAAGTCGTAGATGAAGAGTTGCAGAGCTGCCGGAATACCATCAAGGACCAGGGGGGCTCAACCCAAGGAGGGGAGTCCCAGGTGACCCTCGGCAGTGAGGAGAGTCAGAAAACGAGGATGAAGCCCCCAGAGGCAACTCACAGGTACAGGAGTCGCAATGAGGCCCACTCAGCAGACCTGGAGGAGTCCTACGTCCCTGGAGCAGCAGGCAGGAGACTGTGCTTTGCAGAGAATAGTGCTGGAGGCCGAGGTTACACGGAGCCTGAAGATCCCTTGGAGGAGGAACAAGCAAGCCTTGGTAGCTGCAAGAGTTGCAGTGCACAGGGGTACTTTCCTGCAAAGAGAGCCTAGGGCTTACTGTTTCCCAAGTTGGACAGCTGGTAGAAAGGACCAAGGGGACCACTTCAGACCACCACCGGTGATGCAGGATCCACGTAGTTCCAGAGGAGAGAGGATCCACGCAGCCAGTCATTGTTGCAATTGGTGCCTTCGGACGCAGGGGAGTGACTCCTTCACTCCAATGGAGATTCCTTCTTGTGCAGCCTGGAGACTCATCGCCCACAGAGGATGCACATCCACAGAAATGTTGCAATTGCTGGAAGTAGCCGGAGAAACTATGCTGCAGAGCAGAGTCGGTGCCAGAGTTGCAGATTGTCGGTTCCTAGAATGTCCAGTTATCCAGAAGTAAACGATGTAGAGGAGTCCTGCTGGAATTTTGCGCGTCAGATCTGAAGACCCACCCTGGAGGGAGTAGTTACTCCCGTTTCCATTGTCCAGTTTTGTGCCAGAGCAGGGACCATGGGTCCCTGGACTGGTGCAAACTGGTTTATACACGGAGCGCACCAAATGTGCCCTTCAAAGCAGACCAGTGGCTTGGGGAGGCTACCCCTCCCACGCCATGTAACACTGATTTCCAAAGGGAGAGGGTGTTGCCTCCCTCTCCCAAAGGAAATCCTTTGTTCTGCCTTCTTCTGTTTGAGCTGGTCAAGCAACAGGAGGCCAGAAACCTGTCTGTGGGGGTGGCAGCACGTGCTGCTTGGAAAACCCTAGAAGGCTGGTAGGAGCAATGCTGGGGGTCCCCTAAGGAGCCCAGGAGTGCATGGAATCATACAACTAATACTGGCAACAGTATTGGGGCATGATTCCGACATGTTTGATACCAAACATGCCCAGGGTAGGCGTTTCCTTTATGTAGCTGGACACAGTTCCAATACACGGGTAAAATGGCTTTCCTGCACTTATGAAGTCCAAGAAAATGGAGATGGAGTTCGCAGGGGCACCTCTGCTCATGCAGGGGTGCGCTAACACCGGTACCTGCACCCTGCCCCCTGGGCTAGGAGGCCTGCCATAGGGGTGAATTACAGTGAACTGGTGCAGTGACCTGTAGTGAAAGGGTGCTTGCACCTTTTCACGCAGGCTGCAATGGCAGGCCTGCAGATACATTTTGCATGAGCTCCCATGGGTGGCACAATAAATGCTGCAGCCCATGGGGAACCCCTCGTGCCCCAATGCCCTGGGTACCTAAGTACCATATACTAGGGACTTATGAGGGGACACCAGTATGCCAACTGTGGAGTGCACAAAGGTCCTAGGTAACCAGATTTGGAGAAGAAAGCACAATCACCGTGGTCCTGGTTAGGAGGATTCCAGTGACGACAGTCTGAGCACACTGATAGCAGGCAAAAAGTAGGGGTAACCATGCCATTTGTTGTTTGATGCCTGCTTGGTTTTGAAACCTTTTCTGACATTAATTACCTTTATGACTCCTTTTGTACAGCCTACCCCGATTGAACAGGGTGCAGGTCCCTGTGCATGAGGGCACCCCTGCATGAGCAGAGGTGCCCCGTGAACTCCAGTTATATTGCACTGGACTTCATAAGTGCAGGGAAGCCATTGTACCAGTGTACCTGTGTCCAGCAACATAATGGTAATTCCGAACTTGGGCATGTTTGGTATCGAACATGTTGGAATCATACCCCAATACTGTTGCCATTATTGGTTGCATGATTCCATGCACTCTGGGCACTCCTTGGAGGACCCCCCAGTATTGCTCCTACCAGTCTTTCTGGATTTTCCAGGCAGCCCGGGCAGCTGCAGCCCTTCAGACAGGTTTCTGTCTTCCTGCTGCTTAGGCAGAGGAAGGCAGAACAAAGGGTTTCCTGTGGGAGAGGGGAGGCAACACATTCTTCTTTGGAAATAGGTGTTACAAGGCTTGAATGGGGGAGGTAGCCTCCCCAAGCCAACAGTTTGCTTGGAAGGGCACTTTTGGTGCCCTCCTTGCATAAACTGGTATGTACCAGCTCAGGGGCCCCCGTCCCTGCTCTGGCGTGAAACAGGACAAAGGAAAGGGGAGTGACCACTTCCCTGTCCATCACCACCCCAGTTGTTGTGCCCAGAGCTCCTCCAGGTGGTCACTCGCTTCTGCCATCTTGAACGCAAGATGGGCAGGGACCCCTGGGAGCATCTGAGTGGCCAGGTCATACTTGTGACGTCGGAGACCCCTCCTGATAGGTGGTCACCGCGCAAGGTGACCAAACCCCCTTTAAGGCTAGGACACCCTTAGTGGTGGGTCTCCAGATTAGATGTGCAAGACTCCACCAGGGCTCCTCTGCATCGTTTACTTCTCCTCCTGGCCACTGGAACTGCAACTGACCACTCCAGGAGGCAACAAGACTGCAACTCCTGAGATGACCTTGCCTTGCAACATTGTTTCCCCGGCTCCTTCCAGCAACTGCAACATTTCCTCAGCTGTACACTCTCTGGGGTCAGCAAGTCTTCAGCTGCACCAAAAACCAAGAAGGAATCTCCCTTGGAGGGAAGGAGTCACTCCTCTGCATCTGCAGGCACCTACAGCAACGACATATTGCTGAGTGGATCTGCTCTCCTCTGGATCTGTGTGGATCCTGCATCACAGGTGGTGGTCTGGGGTGGTCCCCTTGGTCCTCTCTGCCTGCTGCCCAACTTGGGAGACAGTGAGCCCTTGCCTCTCCTTGCAGGACAGTGCAACCAAGACTTGTTGTATACTGCTCCAAGGCCAAGGGATTTTCAGGCTCTGTGTAACCCAGGCCCCCAGCACTTCATCCTCACAAGGATAGTCTCTCCTCTGCTGCTCCAGCGACGTGGGACTCCTCTCCAGGTGTGCTGATTGGGCCTCACTGCAACTTACTATGCCAGCTGCCAGTGGGTTGCCCGTGGGGGCTACGACTGCTTCTGTTGGCCCTTCCTGCTGCTGAGGGAAGGATCCCATCTTCAGCCTTGCAACTCTTCTTTTGCCTACTCTTGCATTTGCCAAGGCTTGTTGGTGGTTCTTCTAAACCTCTGACCATATACGGCCCGACAACCAACGTGGGATGCCATCTGCACAGCTCCTGGACTCCACAACTGCTCTTCTTCTTCCCCTGTCGACCTGGATCTTTATCCACAGAAGGGTGGGTAGTGGCTCCTGCCCCGACTATACACTCTATTGTAGACTGGACTTTGTCCCCTTCTTTTGCAGGTTTTCTTCTTCCAGAAACCACATTTGGTTTCCTCTGGTCTGGTCCCGTTCTTGCATAATCAATTTTCTAAGTCCTCTTGTTAGTCCATGGGAAAACCAGGTACTTACCGTTGCTCTCTTGGTTGCTGGGGGACACTAAGGTACTCAACTCTTGGGGTCCTGAGTTCTCCCATCTCCCCTCTAACTGCTCCTTATCCTTGGGTGGGGTACTTCACTTCACATACCACTATTTTAGTATATGGTTTGGCCCTCTCCAAGGGCCCTAGCTATTTTCTACAATTCTTGCCAGTGCTTGTTGTTTCTATGCTAATTTCTGATTGCTTTTTTTGTGTCTGTGTGTGTGTGTGTGTGTGTGTGTGTGTGTGTGTGTGTATATATATATATATATATATATATATATATATATATATATAGTATACTTGCCTCTGGTTGGGGCGACTGCTGATAAGTAATCTAAGTGTAGTGTTACTGTAATAAAGTACCTTTATTTTGTAACACTGTGTGTAGTTCCTTTCATGTGTGATGATGTGATAAGTTACTGTGTGACTAATGTAGTATTGCATATGCTTTGCATGTCTCCTAGTTAAGTCTTGGCTGCTCATCCACAGCTACCTCTAGAGAGCCCTGGCTTCCTACACACAGTCTTCAGTCACTAATAGAGGTTGCCTGGACCTGGTATAAGGTGCCAACACCCTAGGTGTCCACCACACACCAGGCCAGCTTCCTACACTCCCTTTTATTTATTCTCCTTAATTTCATATACAAAAACCTCAACAAAACTCAACAGTTTCACATGAAACCAGTGAAATCCCCATGTAGACACTCCCCCGCGGTATTTGCTGATGGAACAGCTGCCACACAGAGGAGTTGTTTAACTTCACCGAGCCTGTTTCTTTAACATGCCTGCTTCCTCATCTTATATGGGCCCAATAGGCAAGTCATTTCCACTTACCTGAATCAGTTAGCCCTAAAGGGGCCATTTCCCTTTATGTGTGTTAACAACCAGCAACCACGAGCATTCTCCAATGTTGCTTTGTTGTTCCGTGTGCTATACTTAATGCTGCTCCCGCGAATCAAGATAAGGATACCAACTTAGGGCCTGATTTAGATAAAACACTCTGCGGGATACTGTACGAGAGAGACCCCCTCCGCCCCTCCAAAGGACACAGATTGGAAGGCTCCCACATGTCACTGCGCGGCAGAGGATTAAGATGTTGTGCTCCTCATTCTGGAGGTTACAGCCAGTGTTTGGGGCAAACATTGAATGTCACAGTAGTACCTCCCTCAGTGAAGATGTAAACTGTCCAGTCAGTTCTGTGCACGACCCACAACACCTGATCCTTCAAAGTTGCTCAAGTGCCCATGTCCGGTGTAATTCTGCTTCCAATATACTGAATACATCATGTTGCATACTGCTACCTGGTCGGCTTTCTTGATGGCAGATGGAGACAAAATTTTAACTGTTGGAATCCAGTGGCTTTTTGCCACCCCACGTTCCTCAGCGTTAATTTCACGCATATTTGTGCTTTGTGTTAGGTGCATATTTGTTTTGGGACTTTTTGTAATCCCAATTTATTTGTCGACCTGACTCTTGGAGTCCAGCAGAATTCTTCCTTCCTGCATAGCAAACAAGCATTCTTAGACACTTTAAACTTGCCTATTTCAAAATGGAATACTGTGCTACAACAGTTTCCATTGATTTAAGGCTGTAAAGGAATGAGTACAAGTAAAATAAAGTGCCGCAATAATGCAGAAACATTTCCATTTTGTGCCGCAAAATTTGCAAATCTATGCAGCAATATCCTGGGGGCTCTTCTTAGGGCGTCACAATGAAGTAGATAGAAAATGATCCCAGTCCATCATTATTTTGCACACCATGCTAACTCAGTTTGGAATTCTTCATCTTGACCCTGCCATAATAGGACCAATCCAGCTCAGACTACTAGGCCATGTCCTGTTGGAATAGGGTAAAGACTGACTTGTATATTGCTGGGTTCTAACTGAGGTGGCATGGTGGGTGAAAAAGGATGGATTGGGATGCGGCCTGAGCAGTTCTCAGTGGCTGAGATTAAATTAAGTAGTCCATCCATCAAATTGTTTTTGGCCTCTATTGAGGATTTTCTCCAAGACCTTAGCTTGGAATGGTAGCATGGAGATTAGTCTGTAGTTGCCGAGTTTTGAAGGGATCACAGCGTGTTGAGCATAACAATTTGAGGACAGTTGCATGTTTCCAAGTGCCTAGGAAAGCCATAGAACAGCATTACAAATGGGTATGAGCATACTGCTGATGTGTGGCAGTGCTCTGCAGTAGGCTTGTTGGGGACAGGTGTCTGATGGGGGCCCGGAATAAATGGGCTTTATGGTGGCAGTGGGTTCTTTTGGGGTGGTGACGGGCCATATGTTTATCATAGCATTTCATTCATCAGTACAGAAGATATTAACTAAGCCGGTACTTTTATAGAAATGCTGGCCATCTAAGAAGTTTTTATTTTTTTAAATCTAAGAAGCAAAGTTATTATACTTTTCAGGGGAAAAATTATCTTTCTACAACTCGCATAAATAACTTTTAAGAGTTTAATACCCTTTTCTTCAAAAAAGCCAATTAAGAAAGCAAAATAGTAGATTATGGCGACTGAGAAACTGTTTCCTCTGAATGCAGACCCCCTTCACTCCCATCACCGCTTCTTTTTTTTTCTCCCTAAGGTCCCAGTTATTTCCAATCTTTCAAAACCTCTATTTCCATGTTAGACTTCACACTGACGTTGATGGTCAAGGAAATTCCTCCGTTGCTTTGTCCCAGATATCTCCCAATTGTGCTTTTCAACCCCTCTCTCCTGCTCTGCAGCGCTCCTTGTTCCTTTCCTCCCATGTTTTTCTTCCCCTCTCCCCCATGTTGCCTTTTAGCTATTGTGCTTTTTACCCACCATCTCCACATTGCTCCCTTTCACCGGTTTGATTTCCCCAACCTGTGTCCTGTGTTGCTTCCAGGACTCACGCCCGTGCAGCTTCCACCCCCTCCTCCCTTGTGTTACTTCTGCCCCCATCCATGACTCTTCATGTTGTTTTTACAGTCCCTTGTTGCTTACCTGACACACTTTTAAAATGTGCCCTCTCAGCCACACCCCCCACATTGTTTCTGCCCTCTCACCCCACCCTGTGTTGATTCCTCCCATGTTGCTTACTCCCAATCACTTTAAAAAAAAAATGCTTTCATGCGGTTTTCTTTTCTTTTTACTTATTCCTACTCGGGTAGGTTACAGAACAGAAAAAAGCAGCCACGTAATTTTATAGTATTATGCTCCCTCTACCCATGTGGAGCAGCATCAGGGATGCTGTCTTGGATTGCTAAAACTATTGGCAGGGCCGGTAGGTGCCAAAGGTGAGACTTAATGATTTTGCCTATGCTCATTTCCACAAGTCGTCTGACAGACCTTCAGAGGGCTTCTTCAGCTCCAGTTACTTTCAATGACTATGCCACTGCATTTCGCATCCAAGAATTTGGCTGAGCATATGATTCCTAGGCCACCAACATAAACATATTTTTACATTTATAGTCTGTCTCACATGCCTGGACAAGCAATTCAGCGATCTTGTCTGGATTAAGGATGCACAACGGTTGACACCATCTCTTTTGCAACATCCCTTACAGTTTATTTCAGCTGCTTCTATTCTGTAGTAGACTCTTTGTCACTGTTTCCCAACGGTGCTGTCCCTCTGAGTCACATTATAAGATCTCTTCTGGCGAAAAATAAGAACGGATGACCCTAAATATATGGTTGCAGCCTTCAGCTTCTACATGCCAGGCACCGTTTTGGTTAGACATATAATGTTAATATTGCATGTTCAAATTGGATGCATTTGCGTGCCCTTGACATGTTTGCCACTTAAAAAGGTTGAACCTGTTGTGGCTGTGTTACGGCCATTCAAGGTGCTTCTGCACTCCTGCAGTCCTGGGCCATCCTCCGTTGTGGGGGTGACGACCAGAGGTCTTCCTGTTTGTTGAAGCCAGACTCATTTACACCTATTGCCGTTGAACTCTGCCATTTGCTTCATTTTAGTAGCTAGGGACTAATTTTTTTTTTTTTTTTTAAGATTTTATAAAAAATTTTGAACAAAACAATAATATTGGCGCATAGGTGATTTTACTTACATTTCTGCTCCCCCTCCCTCCCCTCATGCTTCAGTTTTTATAAATGTAATTCACAGTTGGCAGGTCTCAATAGGGTTAGTTGTTACAATCCTCGCTCGCAGAGCTTTAGGGTTCTTGTGTGCCGTTTGAGTCTGTGTCGGAGTCCGTAGTGGTTCTGTTTGCTTCTTCGGTGGATGCATTTGGTGATTTTAGTTTTTCCAGAATTGATTCCCATTGGGAGACATCCTCTCTGGGCCTGAGCTCACGTAGTGCCTCGCGTAGCAGTGTCGTTCCTTCTGCTTCTGCTCACTTCTCTAATGAGTTTTGCCATCTGGATATTTGTGGGCCTGTTGGGGACTTCCAGTTTGTGGTTATTTCCTGTCTCGCCAGGATCAGAGCTAGGTCTATAAATTAGTTGGAAATTTCAAAAGCCGTCGGGCTTGGGAAGTCCCCCAGTAGAGCCACTGCTGGGGATTTATTTAATGATCTATCAGTGCAGGCTGAAGTTTTTGCAAAAGTCTCTTCCCAGAATGCGTTAAGTTGGGGGCAGCTCCAGAGCATATGTATGAGGCTAGCTGCAGGTTCTGCACATCTGGGACAACTTGTGGAGTTTGTGCTGTAGATGTTGGTGAACATTTGTGGGGTCATGTAGGCCCTGTGAAAAATGTATAGGTTTATTAATTTGAACCTGGCATTTCTGGATACCTAGTAGACATGAGAGGTGATCTGATCCCATTACATTTCATCTCATGTGATGTCTAAGTCCGATTGCCATTTGGATTTAAGTTTTGCTAGGGGTAGGCGTGTGCTAGCTTGTAGCGCTTTGTAGATTCCAGATACTACACCTTTTTGATCTCCAATTGAGCAAATAGTGTTTCAGCTATTATGAGTGGGGGGTTCAAGGTTTTCAGTTCTCCAAGTTTTTTGGGCGATTTTAATGATGGCATTGTGGGTGATGAATAAACCGGGGGGAGAGGTCATATTGTGTTTGTAGCTCAGTGTAGGTGAGGAGTTTCCCTCCTCCGTATAGGTCTCCTAGTTTAGTAATATTATGTGATATCAGTTTGTTGAGCCCTGGGATATTTTGCTTCCCTGAGATATGGGTCAGGCAGGACAGTGGAGCTTCTGGGGCGTAAGGAGTGTTAATGCGGGAGCGTTTCAGATATTGATACCAACAGTAGCCGACTCCCATTCTATCGGAAGCAGTTGCTTGGATTTCCGGGGGTTCAGTAGTATGCCCAATATCCTGTCTATGGGGCAGTTTAAGGGAAGGCATAGTTCGGCGTTAATTGGAGGGTTGCACGATAATTTTGCGACCCATTGTAGTTGTCCTGCCCAGTAATATATTTCCATGTCAGGGGTGGCTAGGCCACCCTCAGCTGTAGGTCTCTGAAGAGATCGTATTGCCATTCTATGTCTGCTCGGACCCCAAATGAAATTTGTGGACATGGACTCTATCTCTTTGAATATTGCTTTCGGGATTATGAGTGGGATGGTTGAAAAATAGTACAACAGTCTAGGTAGCACTATTATTATAAGAAGAGCAATTCTACCTGTGACTGTTAGTGGCAGTGTTTCCCAGAAGCGCATACTGGTTCTAATCCCTCTGAGTGCTCCTTGTATGTTTCCTTCTAGTAGGTCATTTACTGAGTGGTAAATCTTTACTCCTAGGTATTTGAATGTGTTAGGTGACCAGGGAAGGCCTCTTGTATCATTTGGTTCAGGGGTTTCTTTGTGCAGTGGGAAGATGGTGGATTTCCTCCAATTAATCCGGAGGCAGTTCCGTAACTTTCCATCATTCTCATGGCCCCAGGTAGGTCTGTTTCTAAGTTTTGTAGAAAGAGCAACATGTCATCTGCGTATAAGGCGATGTGGTGGGATCAGTTATTTATTGGGATGCCCTTATAGTAGAGGCCGGTTCTTGCCATTTGCGCTAGGGGTTCTATTGCGATTGCAAAAAGAAGGGGGGATAATGGACATCCTTGTCTTGTGCCCCTGCTGACCTGAAATGAAGAAGATATGTAATTGCCTGTTCTTAATCTTGCAGTAGGGTTAGTGTATAGTAGTTTGGTCCACCTTACAAATCCTTTGCCCAGCCCCAACTTTAGCATAGCTTGTTCCAGATAGTCCCATCTTAAGCTGTCAAATGCCTTCTCTATGTCGACCGAGATGATCGCCACTTGTGGTAAGTTCGGGGGCAAGGAGTGGAGTATTGATATGAGGCGTCTAATATTTTGGGATGTGCTGCGTTTGGCTATGAAACCCGATTGGTCTTGATGTATCAATGAGGGCATATGGGGGAGTAATCTGTCAGCTAGGATCCGGCTTAGTATTTTGTAGTCTATGTTGAGCATTGATAGGGGGCGGTAAGAGCGAACATCTGTGGCGGGTCTATCTGGTTTCAGCAGGGGGATCACAATAGCTACGTTGGTGGATTGGGGGAGGGTGTTACTGTTCCACGCTTCTGCATATAATGCGCAAAGGTGGGGGGCTAGCAGGTCTTGGTACTGGTGATAAAATTCTAGTGGAAGCCCGTCCGCTCCTGGGACTTTACCCCTGGCCATACTTTGGATTGCAGATTGTATTTCTGCGATCGATATAGGCGTCGCTAGAGTTGAACTTTCTTCTGTTGTCAGGTTGGGGGTGGTGAGAGCCTCTAATTCCCGCAACTGGGTAGGGAGGTCAGTGTTACGGTGGGGGGTGCATATAAAAGTGCATAGTACTCGTGGAAGACAGAATTAATTTCTTTTTGGGTGTAGACGTGTGTGCCCTGTGAGTTTTCGACTTCGGTTTGTTTTTTTGGGGGTTGCGCGAGCCAGGCTAGTAAAGCGCTAGCTTTGTCCCCTTCCGAGTGTAGTCTGGTTAAGTGTTGTTTATAATCGAAGCGAGCAAGTGTATTAGCAGCCACGTGAATTTTCGTCCTGGTTGCCACTATTGTAGGGTGTAAGTTAGGTTGTGTGGGGCGCCTTCTTTCCAGGTCTCTAAGAGTCTTCCATTTGAAGAAGTTCTGCCTCTATTGATTTTCGGGCACCTATATTTTCAGCAATGCACTTTCCCCGGATTACTGTTTTAAGTTTCCCATTCAATGGACCTGGTAGACGCCGTTCCCTCGTTGTGTTAAAAAAAATCCCCTATAGCTGTATGTAATGTATGTTTAAACGCTTCGTCTTCGAGCATTTCTGCTCTAAGGTGCCAGGTTGGGATTGTCGGTCTCTCTCTGCCCCAGGATAGTGAAGTTATCAGGGGTTTATGATCAGATATCGTTCGCCTAAGATATTCCGCTGCCACCACGTCGCTCTGCAGTTCAGGGGAAGCCAGGATGGAGTCGAGTCTAACGTGTAGATCGTGTACAGGTGAGTTGTATGAATAGTCCCTAGAGTGTGGGTTAAGTGTTCTCCCGCTATCTATTAATTGCCAGTGTTGTTGCCAATCCATGAACTGCTTCGCCGTTTTCAGCGATTGGGATTGTGACACTGGGGGATGCGATCTATCCAGAGTGTTACTAGCAATGCAGTTAAAGTCCCCCCCCAATTATATTTATGCCTGCCGAAAGAGGACCTATTTCTAGTGATAATCTGTCGAGGAATTTACCTTGGTCGTGGTTTGGGGCGTATATGCCTCCTATTGTCACTTCTCTACCACCTAATCTTCCGCTAGTCATCACATATCTTCCATCTTTATCAATGACCTTGCGGAGTATTTGAAAAGGGACCCCGGGACGGATCCACATAAGTACCCCCCTAGCATAGGCTGAGTAGTTAGTGGCAATTATTATATATAGTAGTGGCCTCTCCATCTTTTGCTGAGGGCTTTAACTTCCTGCTCTATCAGATGGGTTTCTTGTAATAGGGCTATGTGTATCCCCCTTCGTTTAAGATAGTTGTGCACTTTGTATCGTTTGGACATGTTATTTAAGCCTCTCACATTCCAGGTTATTATTTTAAACTGTGTAGTCATTGTCTTGGTTAATCTTGACTGTGTTGACAGGGTTACTCGCGAGCTCTGCGATGCATGAGGTTATGCTTATCGACCTATGTTTGGTTTGAGTTCTGCCTTCTAAAGTGCTTGTGTTTGCATGAATTGTCCCATTCCCAACTCTAATGTGAACTTTCCCCAACTCCCTCTCCCCAGGACCGGATAACAAAACTTTCCCCGTCCAAACCATACAACTTATCTTATTTCCTATTGGAGGTGGGAGGTGCGTCAGGGCCGAGAGCTTACACCCCGGGCCATTCCGGGGACCCGGCTGAGGCATATCTGCTGCCCATGGATGAGTATTCGGGGTTTACTATTCCCTTGTAGTTGCCTAGTGGGCTCACCTCTGCAGGGATTGTGTGTAGGAGGTGATCGCTTGGTAAATTGGGTGATCGCTGTCAGGTTCTTGGGGGGTTAGATGATTTCTTCTACCGTTCTGGGGGTCACTTTTGGTAGATTAGTGCAAGTATCTTGCGATGAGATCGATAGACTCCCGCAGCTCGAGTCATGGTCTGAGGCATCACCTGAGGTTTGCGAGTCATGTGAGGCCCCTCTGCTCAAGGCCGCTGCTGCGTCTACTGCTTTGCGCATTCCTTGTAGTGATTGGTGTCTGGAGGGTGCAGTTTCTAGTGCACCATGTTTCCTGCCAGGTGCGCGGTAGGATCTACTCGGTGCACCTAGGGATGTAAATTTTAGGGTTTCTAGCCAGTCTCCTACCAGCTGTGGGGTTGAGAAAAAGTGCGTCTTGCCCTCATGTTCAACTCTCAGTTTGGCTGGGAAGAGCATTGCATATTTTATCTTTCTCACGTAGAGTTTGTTTATAGTTATTGTAGGAGGCTCTATGGGTTTGAGTTTCTTTGGTGAAGTCGGGGAATATCATAATACGCTGGTTGTTTAGTATGATTTCCCCTTTAATACATGTTTGCGAAAGGATATAGTCCCTGTCCTTAAAGTGCAGTAGTTTTGCTACTATCGGGCAAGGTCTGGACCCCGGTGGGGGGGGGTCTGCTGGGGACTCGGTGGGCTCTTTCGATCGCGAAGAATGCTGAGAGGCCAATTTTCTAGGAATGTTTCCATGTTTGCAGCTAAGAATTCCATCCCTTCCGATATTCCGATTAGTCTCAGGTTGCTCCTGCAGGAGCGATTTTCCGCATCCTCAGCTCTGGTGTCCAGAGTTTTGATTCAGGACATTATCTCGGATGTCTCTATGGTCAATGTCTTTTGTGTGGACGTCACCACATTTAATGTTTTTTCTGTGGCCCCCACTCTTTCTGTGAGTTTTCGATGGTCTTCTCGCAGCAGTGATAAGTCCACCGTTAGATTGTCTATTTTCTGTTCAAGAACTTCGCGAGATTCCCTTATGGCTTGTAGGACTGTATCCAGGGTTGTTTCTTGTTGGGTTGATGCACTCTGGGAGGCCGAGTGAGGAGGTTGTCCGGGCATCTTGTCTGTCGCTAGTTCTTCTTGGTCTTGACCATAGCGTTTTTTGGGCTTGCCCACTTTGTTAGTTTTATTGTATGTTGGTAGAGGCAAATGCGTCTATTTGCAGTAGTTTGGGATATAGGCGTCCGATTATGGTCGTCGGAGGGCTCACCTTGGGTAAGTCGTTACTTTACGTCAGTTAGGTGATCGGTGATTAGGGTTTTAAGCGGGGAGGTTAGCTCTCCATGCAACTTTCATTGCGGCGGGGCCACCCACTGGGGCGCTGGTGGACAAGGTAAGTTGCAGTCGGTACGCAATTCTCTGCCTATGCTCCTGGTTCGACAGGGGTGATTAGGCCAGCGCGTGGCTGGGTCGGCTTATGTTTGTTTCTAATTCTAATATTGGGGCACAGTCGCTTCCGTGGGGTCTAAGAATAGTGTCTCTGGGGTGGCCCCCCGGAGGTTTTTTTTATGCTTCTGGGTAGTGATTGGATCAGTGGTTACTCACTGCGCTTGAATTGGTTGAATGCTCATCTGGCTCCCCCGTTTCCATTGCCATCTCTCCGATCTCCGGGAGGTCGGTCGCTCGGGTTCTCCAACTCCGGGCAGCGACCCCGTTCTTAGCCGTGGGTGGACCTCGCCTGCACACACTAAGCCGGACTCGTCGTGGCCGCGAACCCCCCGCCGCGTCGGGTGGTGGGCCCTCAGTGGGCGCCGCCGTCTACAGGTGCGCGCCGTCTCTGCGCCAGCTGTCTGCAGTGTGCCCCTCCGCCCTGGTGTATATTCCGCCTTGGATTTTCGGACCGCCGGGCTCCGCGCCCTCACCCGGTACGTTCACGCTGCTGCTCCTCGCCTCCCGCTTAGTGTGGCCGTAGGGGTCGCCGCTCCTCCACTGCTTCAGTTTGAGGTATTGTCCTGTCGAGATCGCGTCTCCGAGTCGGAGAGCTTTGTTATTTCAACTAGTGGGACCGGGTTCCCCACACGGCCGCCATCTTGGTTTTCTGGAGCTCGATCGTGTTTTCTTCTTTCTTACTTGATCGGGGGAGTCGCTACTGATCCGGGTTCTGCTCGGGGGTCCGCCGATGTTGAGATCGCCTTTGATTGAGTTATCTGGGCTTATTTATGGCTAGGTTTTGTTCCAGGTCCCGTTCTCACGCTCTTCACGTGCAGCTTCATCGGCTGCTGGCCACGCCAGCTAGGGACTATGTTTTGACTAATTAGCCCAGTTTAATACGTTTTTCCTCAAAAAGTCAATACCTCTTAATGGACTTAAAAACTGCAATTTTAAATATAAATTGTGATTTCCATTGAAAAGATGAGACCTCGTCATAAAGATCTCTAAAATATTATTTGGTTATTAATTCAGTATGGGTTTGAGGTTTATGATTTTTTTTCACTAGTTTAGTTACACTTTAGGTAGATGTTTAAACAAAAGTCATTGGTGCAATATTATGAGTCGTTTTTCAAACCGAACTTTCTTGGTTAACATAACTTGAAACATCTGCCTGTGAGCATGAACACTTCTTCCCTTTTTTAACAGAGAGCTAATGAATTCCTCTGCAGCTGTTGCAGTGCTTATAAAATTAATCAGGTACAGTCAAGACTTACATTTCCTGTTCTGGTTAAAAACCTATATTAGGGAAGC
This sequence comes from Pleurodeles waltl, assembly GCF_031143425.1. Lineage (NCBI taxonomy): Eukaryota > Metazoa > Chordata > Amphibia > Caudata > Salamandridae > Pleurodeles > Pleurodeles waltl. The sequence goes on along the minus strand of NC_090449.1, from coordinate 1,028,437,700 downwards.
CCTAGGTGAAATTTTGATTACGCAGCATTATTTTCAAATTTTGTTACATGTAATTTCTTATTTTTACATTATGCAATTTCATCTAATTTTTTTACACCTGCCAGCTTGTTCTCCCAGAAGATGTCTCCGATCGGCTTACTGCTAGTTTCTCATGAAATCTTTTTGCACCTGCAAAAAAAAAAAAAAAGACGTGCAATGCCCTTCAATCACAATTTGCTTTAAAAGTGTACTTTCGCTAAATTATTGCCATTTTGTTATCTTTCAAGAAAGAAAATAATTTAATTTCAGTTTGCAATATCATGCTTTTTAATCTGCACAAGGAATACCAGCGTGACTCCAGCCTGGTGGTATCACCTGTGCAGAAGCTGCAGGTGATTCCTTCTCCCATCGAAGATGTAAAAAGTTAGGAGAAAGTGTCTAGCTGCTTGCAGTGCATTTCTTTATGAAGTGTTTCTGTGGTGCAATAATCCACCATCAAAATAGTGTTGAATTATGTTATTTCTTTACTTGAATTTCTGGCTGAGTGTTAGAAATGGATTTCCTGATTGGCTAGGGTAGTCACCTCGGCCAGACAGATTCCACGACTCTAGTCGGGGCAAGGGAGCTACACACCCAAGATAAGCCCTGCTCACCCCCTTGGTAGCTTGACACGAGCAGTCAGGTTTATTCCAGAGGCAATGTGTTAAGCATTTGCACATCACACACAACACTAGTGACCCAGTAAATACACCGCAAAGGAAACGCTACAACAAGGTATATAAAAATAAATTGTATTGCACAAAACAACATTAGACCAAACACAACATGTATCACGACACAAGCAGTTGTCTGAACATCACACAGGTTACTAGTACTCTATGAAAGGTAAATACATAAGTTACTACTGTTCTGCAACACAAGCGGTAGCCCGGTGTTTTGCTTTCACTAATGACCGAGCTGAAAACCTGATAAACAAGAGAACCTGTTTCTCACAGCACCATAAGGCAGTTTAACTTCACATGCATTTTGAAACCTGGTCTGCAGTGCTTCCTTTAAATCTCTAAACAAAAACAAAAAAACAATTACACTTTTAGATCGTGCACTTCCAATCTCCAATTCCACTCCCTCAGACTGACGACTCGACAAAATGTTTTGCTTTGCACTTCAGAATAACAGAACTATGCACTTACAGACAATTTAGGGCACAACGTGAAACAATCACTCCTTGAACTTGTTACACATTTTTTCCCCTTTGAATCCTGCCAACTACGCCAAATGTTTTGCTGTCACTAATGACCGAGCTGAAAACAATCTCTGGAATGCACTTCTTAGTTTAAAGAAGACATTTATTATAACTTCACCACGAGGTTCCTGAGAGAGGAGATTAGTAGGTTGGAAGCACACATTTAAAAATAGTCACAGCAATGAAAGGAAAATATATCAAAGTGATTCTCAGTTGCAATGTACACAGCAAATACATGTGGTTATATTATAGCATAACTTCAAAGCAAAGAATAAAAGTCAAAATTCATCACCCTAGGGCCTATCACTGCTCGTCATCTTTCTCATGCCGACAAGTTGATGACTCCTGTTCAACTGCGAGAAAGAGATTTTCCACCCTTACGGGACAGGTCAGGCAGCTGACGTCCGCTCCTGACTGAAGTCTCGGAAAATTCCCCTCGCTGCTGCCCAGGGACACCTTTTATAGATTGATTAATGAAAACGCCTGCTGACAGGCCCTTCCCTCTAATAGTCAAAACATGCTGGCTACTGTAGGTCAGAGTTGGAAGAAAACAAGCCTTGAAAGTTGGCCAAGTTTTCAAGTCTGTCTGTCCCAAGGCTGCACTAGAGAAAAACACAAAATATGAGCTTCCTTATCATGCTAGTGTTCAGTGAGGGAAAATACGAAAAAACACAAGCTTGGTTTACCATGTGGAAAAACACAGCTCATCTGCAATGTCTCAACTGCAATGTCTAACGCCACGATAAAGCCAATAGGCAGCTAAACTGAATACAAAATGTAATGTCTAATGCCACGTTAAAGCCAATAGGCAGCTAAACTGAATACAGAATGTAGTGTCTAATGCCACGTTAAAGCCAATAGGCTGCTAAACCGAATACAAAATGTAATGTGCTACTGGTGAACATTGAACAACTAATATGCACAGTGGTGAAACACAAAGTTAGTGGTCAAACATACTTGATGCCATTACACTCGGTCATCGAAAGGCATGTGTCATACAATATCATGAATGCACTTAAAATGAAACATTTCCCAGATGACAAGCCATCTTTATCACGAACTAAATGCACATAGCATGAAAACATTCCCCTATGCATATATCATGGATCCTGAGAGAATATATTCCTCTCCCCCACCCCACACCCTGCCAACAAGGTGAGCACAACATATATCCTTACACCAGGGCACACTGAGAATAATGCAGAAATGAGGGCAGTAAATCCTGCGGTGAAAACGCAGTATCAGCAAGAATAACCGCAGATCTCGCTTGTGAGGCTAACAGCGCTCCTGCGCCTATATTATAAATGGTATGGCGGGTCACAACTCACCATGGTGACACCGGGAGCTTCTGCGCACGTATTACAGGACATCTGGGACTCTGACGAGCACCCAGTTCAACCAAGAAGCTCCGATGCTCCTATCTCTACCAATGCAGTATTTTGCTTAGCCACAGGGATGGCTTCCATCGAGGTGTCCATCCCACAGATACCTGGGGCCACAAAAAATGCCCCCAAAGGTGTGCCGCCACTGGGGGAGGCACCCACACTGCCATAGTTGTTGAGAAGACCTCTCTGGGTCCCCCGCGCTGGGCACAGATCCTGACCTCCAGGCGGGGGCTGCTGTTAACTAAACAACATCTTCTTCAGTCACGTCCTTTGTGGTTGCACGCTCCTGCTGGAGCGCGTCCTGACTCCTCCTAGGTTCTGAGGTTACAAGACCTCAATCCTGGCTGGACCAGGCACACGTTTGCAGGCCTCCCACTCGGCGAGAGGCACTCTCCTCCAGCAGCTCGGCCGCAGCATTGATATCTCACAGGGAAGCGTTCGCTTGTGCCCCCAAGGCACTACACGGGTGCACTTGGCTCTGTTCACCCGAGGCTGCCGATGGGCACCTCATTACTTCTTTTCAGGGGGAGCGGCACACCAACCTCATGCAGGTTGGAGTGCGCTCCACTTGCGCCGCAGCAGGCCCAGCCAAAGCACTCCCCACGTGCTTGACAACACAAAGAAGTGCTATATTTGAAAGGGGCAGCTCCAGAAAAATAGACATGCAGGGTGAAAGGGGTGCACACCCCTGGAGACAGCTATGGGGGTACCAGGAGGCAGGACCCAGGCAAGCAGGCCAGCACGAGGGTTCAAAGGCAGTGGCAGTCCCTCTTGGTGATCTAGCAGGTCACAGGACAGCACAACAGCAGAACAGTCCCTAGGCGGTTCCTGGCAAGTCCTTCCAGCAGCATCTAGTACCCAGTTCATTAGTGTCGCTGAACATGGGGGACTCCCTGTGTACTGGCTGTCTGAAAGGTTTGCACAAAGCCCAGCTGTCACTCTATCCCAGAATTGGATTGTAGTCAAGCTGCAAAAGCACCAGAATTATAAGCACAGAGAAATGCCCACTTTTCTTAAATTGGCATTTCTACAATGGTAATAAAAAATCCACCTACACCAGTGAGCAACATTTCTCACTACCATTCCAACCCCATACCCAACATGCGTGCGCCACCTCTCATAGATTATTCAGTACCTCTTAGCCCAATGCAATCCTATGAGAGAGGCAGTACTCGCAGCAACGAAAAACCAAGTAAGCTGTTTGTCATTATTAGGACGAGCCACACAACAGGTCACATGTCCTACCTCTTACCTACATGCACACTGCCCATAGGACCATCTCAGCCTACCTTAAGGGTGACTTAGGTGTACCAAAAAAGGAGTTTAGGGCTTGGCAAGTAGTTTGACTTGCCAAGTCAAGGTGCCATTGAACTGCGCACGCAGGCTCTACAGTGGCAGGCCTGAGACAGGTTTGAAACACTACTTCTGTGGGTGGTTTAAGCTGCACTCCAGGGCCACTAGTACCATTTACTTTACAGGCCCTGGGTATATGTTATACCACTTTACAAGGGACTTAAAGGAAAATTAAATAAGCCAAACAGGTGTAAGCCAGTTATTACAAGTTGTAGGGGAGAGAGAGCACATGCACTTTAGCATTGATTAGCACTGATAAAGTGCCCAGAGTCCTAAAGCCAACAAAAAGAGGGCCAGAAAAACAGGAGGAGGAAGGCAAAAAGTGTGGGGATAACCCTGCAGAAAGGGCCATTTCCAACACTGAGGTCAGGAAGTCCTCCCTGTTAAATGGTTTAAAAGGTCATCCCAGATGGTAGTGCCCCTTAAAGTATAGGGGTGTGGCTCTTTTGTGCTTATTCAGTTGTTGGTTTTGTAGGCATTATCTGAAATCTGTAAAAATTAATTTGAGCGTTTGCATTTAAATTTTAGTTTTATTCACCGACATAAAGCTGGTTTCAATGTCTGTTGCAGATATGGTAAAAGGACAGAACTAGGATATAGATGGTAGTAGTTGTATTTAGTTATTGAAGCATCTAGTAGGGAACTGTCTAGCACATTGGCTTGCAGTGGATGGAATAAACACCTTTTTGTTACAAGTGACTAGGAAAGTAAAACAAATGTGGATGAGAATCTGTGTAGTGTTGTTATATAAGCATATTAGAGAATTTGCAAGTAATTGGAGAGGCACATTCGGCATATTGCGTTGCCAGCGCTGTTGAAATCTTCTTGTCTAGCATGACACAGTTTTAGGTTTTACTATTAGGTGCCCAGAGTGATGGTATAGTGAAGTGTGTTTAAATGGTGTGGGAAGGAACTTAGGGCATGGGGCCAGGCAGGAAGGAGGTGTCTGGGGTCGGAAATGTGACTTTGTTGAGAGACTGTGAACTAGGGATGTATCTCTAATCTGTCTGGACTAGGTGTAGAAGCTGGGTAGATTTGATTTTAAGTGTTAGGATGTGTACAGTGAGCGGATGTGAGCCACCGTTTTTGTGGTGGTAGAAGACGGAGGAGTACAAGTTACAAAGCTGTTACAGAGCATTAACGTTTTAATGAGCTTTTTGACTGCATAGAAACTGATTTCTGGGGCAGATCTTTTAAGGAGGCCTCCTCAAGGGTCAAAGTCAAGGCGATGATCTCCTGGTTTTTAAACTATCGGGACAGAGGCTTGGTTCTCCACACAGTCCCAGAGCTGGGGGGGGGAGAAGGCTAAACACCAATCCATCCGTATTCTTATATTCCCAGACTTCGCCAAACTGGTGAGACAGCAGAGAAAAACCTTTGAATCAGTCAAGCAGAAATTGCAGGCCATGGATGTATGATAAATGAAGCTCTAACCAGCCAAACTCAAGGTGATCTTTCAGGGCAAGGCCATCGTGTTCGACCACCTGGACCGAGCATGGGAGTGAATAGAAGTATGGCTGCAGCAATGGCAGAACATCTAGCGGAATCCCTCTCCCCCAAGAAGCCTCGTTCCACAGGCGGTGGTTGGAGAGGTGCTGCAGCGGTGATGACCCCGGAGAGGTCATCGTGGAGGGTTGAAATCACGAAGAGGGAATTCGGACTTGCCTCCCAGGGGTTGTTGCGGATATACTCCTGCTGCACTGGGAGGCCAGTGCAGGGACTAAAGCCACAGGCGAGCAGGCAGTTCACAACAGAGACATGTTTCATGGGGTGCAGTGGAACTGAGTTAGTGTAGTGGAAATGGAGGGGGGCGTGCCCACCTGTATTTAATGAGTGGGTAGTTAAAACCCCATGTCAGGGAAAAGTGGGTTGGGAGAACAGTTGTGGTTCTTGAGTTTAAGTGTTCATTGTGAGGCACAGCAGGATGCGCAGACCCACAGAGGCACCACATTGCAAGATATAGGACGCAGTTCACACAGAGCTGGAATGCATCATAGCAGCAGCGGGGACAACGAAGCAGATAGCTGGGCAATACCCTGTCCCACTGACAGGTCTCTTGTGTAATATGAACAGACTGGACTGTAAAATCAAAATAGGGGTGCTAACACACTATATTCGTAGGAATTCCCCAACCTTGTATTTTTTGCAGGAGAGACCCTTGTTGGGAAACACTTGCAGTTGTCTACATAGAGGTAAGTATATGGTCCTAGCCCATGTAGAGTAAATGAGAGACTCGAGAAAGGTTCCATTTCTAGCCAAGAAGAACCCCTATTTTCAGGTGAAGAATGGTTTATCCAGAGGTCTCCTGTGTGGCAGTAAAGGGCAGGTGGCGAAGGAGGGCATGCTGAATATTAACTTGTACGCCTCCTAGACTTCAGAAATGGACGCTGGAGGGCCTGTGCCCCATTCTTATAGGCACATCCAGTGATCTCCATATCATGGGCAGGGATTTCAACAAAGTCATGGACAGGGAGCTAGACAGGCACAAATTCCAACAGCTACAATCCAAAACCGACACAACTTGCATGTTTTACCCACACAATGGGCTAGGTGAAGTTTGGAGGTTCCTTCACCTACGAGGGAGACAGTACTCCTTCCTCTCTGGGGGATCACGGGACACTTTCAAGGCTAGATTATATATTTTTACCTGAGACAGAGGTGTCCTGGGTGAGGGACACTCAGTCCCTGGTCTGTGGGCTATCAGACCACCCGCTTTTGTCGGTCACACTGTGATTACAGAAAATGAGGGGTCGGTGGCCTCTGCTGTACCTTCTAGGAGGCATAGAAATGAGTACTTGGAGACCAGGTCCAGGATATATTTGCCATAAAAAAGAAGCATAGTGAGGGAGAGTACCCTACAGCTGGAGTATCATCTCCTCCATCTGGAGCTGATCTGGACAGATTCCTTGGAGAGGCGTCCCGCCGCTGCTACAACAATCATGTGGCGCAGTGGGCCTGCCAAACCTACATGGGAGTTCCAAAGAAACTTTTTGACACAGGACACAAAGTGGATTGCCTCCTCTGTGGAGGTGAAGGAAAGAGGAGGCAGTGAGGTGGGTGGCAGAAGTGGTGACAGACGTTGGGGAGATTGCCCACTCAAATGCAGATATTGCCCAAGTGTTTGCGGAATACCCTACGAGGAGGGAGGGACTATAGAGATCAAGAATTTACAGAATTCCTGTGAGAATTGCCCAGCCCTGTCTTAAACACAGTAGATAGAGACACGCTTGAAGCCACTTGACATTAGAGGATGTGGGGAGGCATTGAATTCTATACATTCAGGAGAAATGCCAGGCGTAAACGGCTTCCCGGAAGAGCTATGCAAGCGACTAGCCTCCCTCCTTAATCCACACCTGCTTAATCTGTTTGGAGCTGTAAAATAAGACGTGTGCCTGCCACCGGACTGCAACCACACCATTATCGTAGTCATCCCAAAAAGTTTAAACCACCTACTTTATGCTCCTCCTATCAGCCCATTTCGCTGCGTAACACAGAAAATAAGATCCTGGCCAAGATCCTCGCATTCAGATTGGCGGGGTAATAACTGAGTTGGTGCATGCCAGTGCAAACTCATGCTTCCATGTATGGGACCAGATCAGGATAGAAACAATAGGGAACGTCCCGCCACACCTTGGAGGGAGGGGCAGTCAAGCCATTTCAGGTTCTGCAACAGGACAATGCCTTAGCGCATACTCAGTGGTTTTAAACACCTGCAATTGATGTACACTTTGGGAAAGGAAGGGGTCCTAGAAATGGACTTAATGGACCATAGCCCGCTAGAGAACTGGGTCTTTGGAGGTACGATCACGGATAAGGCTGTCTCCCAGCTGTACCGCACTAGGCTAAACAAACCCTGGAGGACATTGACTGGGAGGCGGCCCTGATGCACTCTAGGGAGGTCGCCATTAAAGCCAGACTGTGACTGATCAGGTTCAATATCCTCATACAGTAGGTCCTGGCTTTATAAAAGGAGGAAAGTTGGAAGCCCCATGTGCATCCAGTGTGGCTAGGAGGAGTACATGTTTCTTCACACAATTTAAAGCTGTCAGAGGGTGTGTGAGTACTGGGGTGCAATTATAACAGAATTGGAGGTTGTGGTGGGGACTGCCATCCTTTAAACACTTCAACTGATTAAATTAGGTATACCCAACGATGTGGAAACCCCAAGAAGGCAACTACGGTTTTGTTTGTTAGGCTTTGTTATAGCTAAGATATGTGGCTGTGGGGTAGGGAATGTACCCCCATGAGAGACGTGGACAGAGGGAATGAATAGATGCATGGAGGCAGAAAGAGTGGTTTACCACAGCCACAACTGTCCCAGGAAACTCAGCAACGTTTGGGGGCAATGGAGGGCCTATCACGGACTGATGAAAGGCTCCGAGGACCCACTGGGTGGAGGGACTCTGCCATAAGGCCATCACCCTCAGAGGAGGCTCTGAGATGGATTTCATCTGCAGAGTCACTAAAGCATCTAAGTCTGGCAAATATGTGCTATGCTCGGCAAAGGGGGGAAAGAAGGGAGAAATGTGATGGAAATATGTATGTGCCTGTCTACTGTGGTAATTTTTTGTGTGTAAAATCAATAAGATGATGTTAACTGTATAATTAGACTAAACAAACATAAGGTGAGGTTCCCTGCAACTCCGGTACCAGAGCAGTAACTCTGTACATGATCATGGGAGACACTCTTTCTTGAGCTACTAGGAATTTAATTTATTGTAGATGAAGACCTCTGTCTTGGGCAGTGTCACTGTCCCTCAGTTGTCTCCCTATTGATTCCATACCTATTGTTAATCACTTTACTGCCTCCACCCCTAAAGGGGCTGATAAAGTAGAAGAAAGTTACCTGGAGAAAGAAAATGGTAACCAGCGCTGCACATATATGGCATGGCATGGCATACAGACAAGAGAGATTAGATGGAGAAATAGCTGGTTACCCAGATCGTCTCCTCAAGCCCACCAGCGTGCTTAGCAAGCAAATCACTTCTGTGTAGCATTCCTGCCCTTCTGCTAGCCATCCTGCCTTTGCCGCTCCACAGTGCAACATTGCTTCTCTAGCTGCACTGTTTGCTCAGATGTTCCAATTTTTCTATTTAAAGCATCTCTTTAAAACGTTTGTTTTATTTTGTAGGTTCATTCAGCTGTTGAAGAGATGGATAGCTTGGATGATGTTGAAAACAGCATGCTGTACTACAATCAGGCTGTCATACTGTATCACTTGCGGCAGTATTCTGAAGCAATATCGATCGGAGAGAAGCTTTACCAGTTCATTGAACCTTTTGGTATGTGCATCTTCAAGACGGAGGTTAGGTAATCATATAAAAACAAAACTAAGGTTGAATACGTTTGGAAATAGCAGGTAATGTTTAAGGCATTAATGCTTAGCAATACTCTCTAAAGCCTCTCAAATGTCCAGACTCTAAATCTGTCCCAATCCTTCTCTGTGGCATTTTTGTCAGGTCCTTACAATGTGTGGCATTAACATAGCCAGACTCACATCCCGGCTATATGTTTTTCCTAAAATGGTACTTTGTCAGTTTTGTTGCAGGCTAGGCTCTTCTGTTGCTTGGAAGATGACGTGTGCCTCATGATTGCCAATATTGATCTAGAAGTTAGTAAAATCTACATACGAACTATATCTGTGCAGTACAGTCTTGTAGTGGAATAAAATATGTTTATTTTGGCATGTGTGTGTCCTGATTATCCTTTGCCTGTAAGTCAGTTGTGTGTCCCCACACCACAGTGCTATGTTTCGCAAGTGTCCCTTAAGGGCTGTGACACATACTTATGCAGTACTTCCCCATACCACTGTCTCTTACAAAATGCAGAAAAATAAGTTCTGAAAGCATATTTTCTCAATAATATGCTTTCATAAATACGTTGTCCTTTAAAATGTGTAGTTTTGTTGATGTTGCTGGTAATATGTTTTAATTTCTGTCCACAAAGTCTGCAGCTCGCAGGTCCTGCGCTGTTGATCAGAACACATGCTTCCATTGAAAGAGCAGTTGCCATATCTGGATTTAGTTTATTTGCTCACTTTGTTTTGCATTAACGTGGCTTTAGCAGAATTTTGAAACTTCTTGCTACCTACTTGGCTTAAAGCCTTTCATTAGTTACGATGTTTCAGTGAATACTACTACATATAACAGTGTAAGGATCTGAGTTCGTGGAGAAAACTGGAGAATGGTTTCACTGCACAGAACTATCAGCAAATAATTTTTTGCTTCTAAATAAACCCTTCAACTCAGATCGGTCTAGGAACCTAAGAATCGCAGGTGGATGCGCAAAAGGGCAACATGGGTTGTGTACATGGTTTATGTATGCATGATTAAATAAGGTTGAGTTTACTGGCGCACCATGTCCTCCTGTTACGTGGTTAGGAGAATGAGGTGGGCAAAAATCTTGAATTCCGCAGACTGTTGGTAAGGACTGCAGTTGGTTTGTCTATGTCCTTCACCACAATGTAAATTTAGTTGTCATAAGATTCCCAGTGGTCTTGTGGGCTGCCTTTAAAATATTGGTCAGTCCAATTTACTGCGCAAACTTACGATAGAACTCTAAAGACTAAAAGCTAACATGTGACATGTTCCAAAATTGACATAGGACTTTACGGTAACTTTATTTTTATCTTTCAGTCCACCACTCTCTGCTGTACGTTTAGGAGCACTTTGATGTTACAAACACTAAAAGCTAGCATGTGACATGTTCCAAAATTGACATAGGACTTTACGGTAACTTTATTTTTATCTTTCAGTCCACCACTCTCTGCTGTACGTTTAGGAGCACTTTGATGTTACAACCAAATTGTACTCAAGGAAAACAAGACAAACCGGATTCTCTGCTGTATATTATTTTCCCCAAGCGACGTCCAAATCATCAATGTCTGCAGTCATTTTTAATGATCATTCAGGGAATAATTAGTGAATGGTTCAGAGCCTCTCATGACCGGTATTACGGATTTAGAACCAACATTTAAATTAAAACGTAGTTAGAATAGACCTTAACATAGATGATTTTTGTTATTATATGGGCAGTGTATCAGTGCTACATAGTGACAGCTTGTTTCAAGTGCTCTCTTTCAAAGCTGTAAGAGCTTTTTATACTAATTAATTTTATTGTCCTTGAAATAGTTATTTTGCTGTAGGCAATAATAAGAACATTTTAAAGCCTTGTTGACAAAAGAGCTTGTAAAATGTTTTTATGTCTAGGTCGGTACCATCAAGCTAGGTGATGTAAATATGTCAAGATAATCAAAAACTGTACTCCTTATCCATCTGTCTCAGGTGTCTACAGTAATTGGCAGCTTTTCATCACTAGGTTACAATGAAATAGAAAGAATCGCCAACGACAGTCAGTCACCCAAAAAAACTTAGATCATGAACGGAATGAAAAGTGAATATATTTCACACATCAGTAGAGAAATACAGTAGAAATCACAAAAGGGGTACTATTTTAACAAGAAGACTGAAGTAAATTAATCGATGAAAAGCAGATTTTGGTTTTTGATAGTTTACAAATAATCTTGCCTTCTCCTTTTTCATTCCTTTTTTTCGAATTTTTTTACCACCATTCATGCAAGACTCCATGTTGAAGTCATAATAATTTAACATGACTTGATGTTGTGCGTAAGCTAATATAAACACAATTAGGCATAAATGGTCATAATTTGGCTACGTGCAAATTATTTTACAATTGTGTAGCATAGTGGTTCTTACCCTTTTGTCTTCTGTAGACCCCCCACATAACAATTATTGGAACCAGTGAACCCCCACTGAATCATCATTGAATCCCCCAGTGAGTAATTGCTGAAAACCGGGGACAGTGGCTGAAGCATTTTGTGATACTTTGAACCACAAAACAGTACATTAAAAATACATAAACGGGCATTCATCAAACATATATGCAAATTATTAATATTTTTTAATCCACAAACAAATATAAAAAAAAATCTAAACTTTCATTTTAGTGGGAAGGTTGGAGCTTTTCTAAATTCAATTGTAGCCACTCATCTGCCTTTTTCTATGCTGTTTAATACATTAGCATTGCTACCTTGACTCAATCTTTGGATACTAACCTAATTTTCAATTGTACATTTTGCTTCTTTATTTATTTACACTTTATTGATCTGCTAAAATTATTTAATTTTCTAATCAGTCGCGGACCCCAGAATAGGCTTTGTGAACCCACAGGGGTCCCCAGTTCACAGGTTAAGAACCACCGGTGTAACATGCAGCACTAGTGGTTGGTTGTAAGGTATTTTGTGTAATGTTGTTTTGTTTCAAAGTGCAGTGATAATATTGTATATTGCAAAGACGTCCACTCTTTAACTAGTGATACTTTTTTGCCATTCACATTTAGATACATGCAAAAGTTCCCTGAAACCACAGTGACTTTTTCAGCAGAAAAATCCATGGGTGATAACCTATTCCAAATAGGGTCCTTTTTTAATTCGTTTAAAAAAAAAATGGTCTTTTTACATTTGGCACGTAAATGGCACATAATGAACTTATTTTGGAATGTTTGCATTGTTTCTCATTTTGCTAATCCATTGGTCATTATAATATCACCAGTAACTTGTGTTTTATTTATGTTTTACCTTCAAACTGTCAGTGTTTTTTGTTGTTTTCATATTTCCTGTGTACTGTTACTTTGTTTATTCACAGGAAATGTTAGTGTGGCAATTGGTTCACTTTCCTTTACAACAACATTGGGTAGTCTCTGTGTTGTCATTATGCCAGCTATATGATATATTTTTCCTGGTGAAAGCTGCCCTTTCTGTAATGACAAAACTGGAACGTTAGGAAGCTAGATTAAAGTGATAAGCACTTAAGAATTCAGTAGACTGATACTGCTGAGGGTGACTAGGTAAGTGGATGGGACCACAGCAGTTCAGGAAATGCATGCTTGACAAAAATTATGAAAATTATGTTGAAGAAAAGCAAGTCTTTTTTAATGTTTCCTGTGGTCATTGGATACAAATCTGGTAGCAATTTTTACACTTTCAGGTCCTGTTAACTTAGACTTTCTTTCATGGATGATGAGGAGAGAAGAAAAATAAGCTGATATACTTACTTTGTTTTGTATGTGTGCACTGTGCTACTTATTGGAGAGGTTAGAGTTACCACACTTGCATCAGATTACTTACTTTTTGTAGTTTGCAGTCGTGTAAAAGGCATGCCTCTTTTCTATTGCCCGTCTAAAAGCAGTCTCTATGGAAATCTCTACAACTTGTAAAGCTTATGAATACACTGGGATACACAAAAAATGATACGTTGTTATTATAATATTAAGGGTTTGGGGGATAAAGCTCCTTGTTTGGAATTTGTTTTTTCAAGAGCCTGTCACTTTTCAGCAGAGTAATTTGTGGAAATTGTTTTCTTTTTTTGACGCTGTTTTTACGGCTGAAATTTAGGTAGACGTATTTGTCTGAAACCGTCTAGACCTTCCGCCCAAAGCCCTAATGGACCAATTACTCCAAACAGACGAGGTGAAAATTCACAGCTATTAATCTTTGGGTTGCCTTCTATAGTTCAGTGTTAACCGCAGTGCAAACTTTGTTTCCTTCACGCAGGAATCAATTTGCTTGTATGTTTTTTAGGTGTGATCAAAACAGTTACTCCAAATGTTCACAATTTCATAAGTTATGTGTTGTATTTTAAACTAATCCACTGCATGAATGAATGCTTTGCAATGTAGAGTATCTTTGTAACGGAACATTTTTCACATCTTTTAAAGCTCAGGCCACTCCCTGCGACTGCATGGTCATGTGGCGATTTGGAAGAGGTCAGTCAAGATTAATCAGAATGTATTTGCAAGATCTCAAATTTACAGGCTGGAATACCAGGGACTTTCAGCAACATTTCTAAAGAGTTAATTGGAGGAGCAAAGTCAACTAGTTCAGTATTGTTGGAAAGAGGTGGTGGTGTTGATACGGGAAAAATGTAGTTCACATTAATGAAAGGTTGTGTAAACCTATGGAATGGGTGATAGGGATGCAAGAGTCCCAATATCGGCTTTCAGACCCTTAGTATATTGCAGTAGCTGTGCTAAGTGTGAAACTATTAAAAAAGTAGATGTTGTGGAAGTGTAAACTTTTTTTCACCTCAGAAGAAGCATGCCGTCACTACTATGACCGGTCATTTTAGTTCATGTGAGAACAGCTGATCAGATGGATTTTTTTCTAGCCTAAGAATTCCAGACCTGGGTTAGGAGGAACAATCTGATGTTTAGAGCTGACCTGTTTTGTCTTCTGATTAGTGCCCATTTATCTGCCAGATGTAAGGGCATATCTTTTTTGTGTGGTATATCAACCAAACAGCCAGCCTGATCCGAAGTGGTGTTGAGATCATCATTCACAACATACCAGTCTCTATCCTGTATTTCAGAAGTACAGTAGTTGATGGATGGTCTATATTGTCATATTGTTGTGACCCCATGCTCCAACAAGGCAGGAATGTTTGCCGAAGCAAAAGTTCTGAAAACAGGGCCTATCAACAGTGGTTTTCCTTAATTTATAACAGAGTTTTTCTTGGCAGTCATATTAAACCTGGCCTTGTTATCAGCAATGATCTAGGTTTTGAAGGAAATGCTTTAGTTATGTTTAGGTACCCTTTCCCTTTGGTCAAAACTTTCTGCAGGTTGTTTAACATAAAATGCAACAATTGTGGGGGGTGGGTTTTCCATCTAGTGGTAAAAAAAGGGTCTTGTAACTAGTTGAGTAATTGTGTACTGTTGACTTTTTACTGAACGTTTGAATACGAACCACTTTAAGGGACTCACTTGATGCATCATTCATTGCATAATAAACCACAGGAAGGACCAGTTACTGCAACCAAATGCCTTATCCATATGGAACATTGTTGTCCGCAATAGTTGTTCAGACTTTTGGCCACCTAGATTACAGTGGTATTAGTGCTAATTGCATTAAATCCATACAAGGTATAAATCACTTTTTTGCCTGACCACCATCTATAACATCATATTAAGTCTGCCATTTTGAAATTCAGAGAGTATTTGGAGGATGCACACTTAGTAAAGATTTTTGTGGGGCTTACACTCCTTTTCTCCTATACCCTTTTTACAAAAAAATTCCATTGTGCCTTCAACTCGTGTGGCAGGTGATTCCATCTCTCTCCTAAGCTCTCAAATAAATTCTGGCTTCACAATGTAGTTCAGCAGTCTTTGCTTAAAAGAAAATGATTTGTCATTTTCAATCCTTTTAATAATAGACATGTGTAGAAAGTTGGTTCTGTATATACTATTTCAAAGTATGAGATAGTGTGCACAGAGTCCAAGGGTTCCCCTTTGAGGTAAGATAGTGGCAAAATTAGATAATTCTAATGCTCTATTTTGTGGTAGTGTGGTCGAGCAGTAGGCTTATCAGAGGGTAGTGTTAAGCATTTCTTGTACACACACAGGCAATAAACGAGGAACACACATTCAAAGACGTAACTCTAGGCCAATAGTTTTTATATAGAAAAATATATTTTCTTAATTTATTTTTAGAACCACAAGTTCAAGATTGGAAGTAAATACATAAAATGCAAGGTACTCCACACAGGTAAGTTAGGAACTTTGAATTAGAGCAATAACACATACAGTTTTTGTTAAAATGGCAATAATCTATTTTAAAAGTAGACACTGCAAAAATCAACAGTTCCTGGGGGAGGTAAATATTGGTTAGATTATGAGGTAAGTAAGACACTTGCAAGTCTCAGTTCCTGGGCATAGGCAGCCCGCTGTTGGGGGTTCAAGGCAACCCTAAAGTTACCACACCAGCAGCTCCGGGCCGGTCAAGTGCAGAGGTCAAAGAGGTGCCCAGAACACATAGGCGCCTGTGGAGAACAGGGGTGCTCCGGTTCCAGTCTGCCAGCAGGTAAGTACCCTCGTCCTCTGGGGCAGACCAGGGAGGTTTTTGTAGAGCACTGGTGGGGGGGGACACAAGTAGGCACACAAAACACACCCTCAGCGGCACAGGGGCGGCCGGGTGCAGTGTGCAAAGAAGGTGTCGGGTTTTGTATTGGTTTCAATGGAGGGACCCAGGGGTCACTCTAGCGGTGCAGGCAGGGCACAGGGTGGCTTCTCGGGCCAACCACCACCTGGGCTAGGCAGAGGGCCGCCTGGGGGTCACTCCTGCACTGAAGTTCAGTTCCTTCTGGTCCTGGGGGCTGCGGGTGCAGTGCTTGGTCCAGGCTTCGGGTCCCTTGTTACAGGCAGTCGAGGTCAGGGGGAGCCTCTGGATTCTATCTGCAGGCGTCGCTGTGGGGGTCCAGGGGGGTTGTCTCTGGCTACTTAAGGGGTCGCAGTCGCCAGGGAGTCCTCCCTGTGGTGTTGGTTCTCTGGATCACGAGCCGGGGGCGTCGGGTGTAGTGTGTAAAGTCTCAAGCTTCCGGCGGGAAGAGTGAGGTCTTTGAAGTTGTAGAAAAGTTGCAAGTTTGTTACTAAATTTAGGGGTGTGTTTAGGTCTGGGAGGGTAGTAGTAACCAATGGCTACTGCCTCGAAAGGCCTCTTTGTGCCTCCTCCCTGAGGGGAGGGGGGCACATTCCTAATCCTATTGGGGGAATCCTTCAAAACGTAGATGGAGGATTTCTGAAGGCAGGGGTCACCTCAGCTCAGGGCACCTTAGGGGCTGTCCTGACTGGTAGGTAACTCCTCCTTGTTTTTCTAATTATCTCCTCCAGCCTTGCCGCCAAAAGTAGGGGCAGTGGCCGGAGGGACGGGCATCTCCACTAGCTGGGATGCCCTGTGGTGCTGTAACAAAAGGGGTGAGCCTTTGAGGCTCATCGCCAGGTGTTACAGTTCCTGCAGGTGGAGGTGAGAAGCACCTCCACCCAGTACAGGCTTTGTTCCTGGCCACAGAGTGACAAAGGCACTCTCCCCATGTGGCCAGCAACTCGTCTGGTTGTGGCAGGCTGGCAGACATTGGTCAGCCCCACACTAGAAGTCGGATTGGTATTCAGGGGGCAACTCTAAGATGCCCTCTGGGTGCATTTTACAATAGATTCCACACTGGCATCAGTGTGCAGGTATTGTGCTGAGAAGTTTGATACCAAATTTCCCAGATTTCAGTGTAGCCATTATGGAACTGTGGAGTTCGTGTTTGACAAACTCCCAGACCATATACTCTTATGGCTACCGTGCACTTCAATGTCTAGGGTTTTGCTTAGACACTGTAGGGGCATAGTGCTCATGCACATATGCCCTCACCTGTGTTATAGTGCACCCTGCCTTAAGGCTGTAAGACCTGCTAGAGGGGTGATGTACCTATGCCACAGGCAGTGTGAGGTTGGCATTGCACTCGGAGAGGGGTGCCATGTCGACTTGGTCTTTTTCTCCCCACCAGTACACACAAGCTGTGAGGCAGTGTGCATGTGCTGAGTGAGGGGTCCCCAGGGTGGCATAAGACATGCTGCAGCCCTTAGAGACCTTCCCTGGCATCAGGGCCCATGGTACCAGGGGTACCATTTACAAGGGACTTACCTGAGTGCCAGGTCTGTGACAGTTGCAGAAGCAAAGGTAGAGTTTAGGGAAAGAACACTGGTGCTGGGGCCTGGTTAGCAGGGTCCCAGCACACTTTCAATCATAACTTGGCATCAGCAAAAGGCAAAAAGTCAGGGGGTAACCATGCCAAGGAGGCATTTCCTTACAGCATGGATTGTGGGTCCTGCCTGATACGGGAAAGTGTTTTCTTAAACACACCCAAAATAGCCTAGAATAGACCCATACTTACGACCTTCTGTTTGTATATCATTACGAAGATTGAGCAAAACTGTTAAGAATCTTTTTGAGGTCTCTGCCTTTAGAGCCCAGACTGATTCCTAGCTGGCAGTGCCATGGCAGCCATTCTACAGCAGGAATTTTGTTTTTGTTAGTTTTGCCCTGCGAGTCTTTTCTAGATTAACATGCTGTATGTTATTTGGTCAGGTCCATTAATGTTTGTTGTTAAATAAGTAAATTATAAAATAAATGCAGTGCATTTTACTTTGGGTTTCAGTAGTAGGAGGTGTCTCCATGATTCATTGTGATAGTGTCATATGCCTACAGTTGCCCAGTAAGTAGTTGACATCTTTAGGCCACATGAAGCATGACTATTCATAAATGTTTTTGGATTTCGACTTCATAGAAGATTTTTTCAGCTACCAGATAACCTCATAAGTTGGACATCTGAAACAGAGGTCTTGACTTCAAAGGCTCAAGGCACCTATCTGAAGAACAGTGTAGCGCTGGTCATTTTTTAGGACTATGACTAAAGACTTTCTAGGTGGTAGAGAATGCATTGTTTTCTGCATTTTTTTTAAATTGTTTTCAAATACAGACAGATGAGCATGATTTATGCAACTATTAAGTTACAACAACAGTTTTGACATTTGATCTAAGTTCATCCTAAAAACACCAGAGGTACTAAAAACAGTAAACACCAAAACGGTGGTGATAGAACATAACAATATTTCTTATTAAACCAGAGTGGGCAGGGTGGCCACATTAATTGCAACTAATGCCAATGAATATGTGCAGACAGTGGAAAATACCACAATGTCCCAGTTACACTATAGAAAAAGCCTTACAGGACCACACAACCTTAACTTAGCTACATGATTTGTGTATGCTCAAAGTCCAGGCTACTAAAATTGAGTCTAAGATTTATTCAGATTTTATGACACTCAAGAAAGTGTGCAACAGGAAAGTCACTAAATTATCCTGAGCTTTAGCCCCTAGTAGCTATGGCAGAGTAGAAAGGCTTAACGTAGGACAATCTCTAAAGACTACAGTACTAAAACAGTCATAAAGTTGAAATGCAAATAAATACAATTCCCAAACTGAAATAGAGAAACATAGTAAAATTTAATGAACAAAATGACACAAAATTATAAAAATCCAGTAATGGAAGCTGGAGTTATGAATGTTAAAAGTTTGAAAAAGGAATAGCGCTAAGAAGTACAAATTGCCAATGATAGTCACTAGTCGCAGTAGATTAGGACACACGTGCAATTTGAGGATGACAGCAATGGAATGTGGGTCAGATATACCAATCAGGTTCATCCTGGTCAGAGAGTTTACCTAGTGACTTAGAGCGTGATTTAGAGTTCAGCGGAGGGGTTACTTCATCACAGATGTGACAGATATCCCATCTGCCTTATTACGATCTCCATAGGCTATAATGGGATCATAATATGGTGGAAGGGATAGTCGTCACCTTTGTGATGGAGTAACCACCCCCCTGCCAAACTTGAATTCAGGCCCTTAGTCCTTTAAATTCCAATCCACTACAGGAGTACATTTTAAAACCCTGCAGAACCTCAAAGAAGGTACTTGGAGACTCACAGGGTGTCAAGCAGAAGCCAGCTGCAGGGTCCAGTCCAGGTCCAGTTGATATTGGTCACTTGGGAAGTTGTGCAGAGCTTGTTGTGTCCCTGTAGCTTGAACAAGATGTCAGCCTTATTACACTTACAGGTAATTTGTTTCCCTGGGTACAAGAGGGAGCAGGATCAGTCCTTCAGGGTTCCTCTCAGGTTACAGAAAACACATTCAGCCCTCTTCTGTTCTTCCTTAGGTGTAGAAAATGCTTTAAAGTCGGTGCCTGTCAGTGCCAAATTTATGTCTGGCACTGTGGGTGGGAATGATTCTTTGGCATGCTCTATCCAGTTTGGTAAAAGTTCCCAGAGCCATCTGTATCCACTTTGGACATTTTCAAGATGGTAATTGCTTTTAGCCACTCTAAAATTGGGCTATGGGGGGTATTGGGAAGGGAATATACATTGGTAATCCTATTATTCTCCACATCGAACGATGAAATTCGGTTTGAGTCAGCCACCATACTCAGAATCAACCTAATGACAGACGTATGATAGAACAAAAGCTGGGATTTTCAGTATTTAGAGACTGGATGCACAAGAATGATCTTGTAATCCTGATTGCCTTCCTTTCTAGTTCATCCCAGTGTTGTATATAAACCCAGAATAGTTGTGAACTAGAATATAACATTTCCTAGCTTTTGCAACAAAAAGTTTAAATTCTATTAAGGATACGGAGGCGAGGATTATGCTTTCCTTCTTCGTTTTAATTCAAAAACAGCCATAAAATAAACAAACTACAACTCCCATGTTATTGGGTTAGATTTCAGCAGCACAAATCCACCAACCAGAATGTTCCAAGTCCATATAGGTCATAGTCAATCCAGGTCCTTCCTCTTTCTTCAAGTGACGAGCAGATAGAAATCAACCTCTACTTCTGCTTGCCCGAATCGATGCCTATGAAACAAAAGAATGAGGACTCCTCCAATACGCCGAACCATTATACGAAGTAAACAATAGCAAATCAGCACATGAGGATGCATGAGATACAAATCATCAACCTCAAACATTACAAGAATAACCCATTTCAAAGAATTACTTACATAGAATACGAAACATCGGCAGGCGGGGCATAGGCGGTGCACGACCCCGGGTGGGATAATGCTTGTCTCTGTGTCCTTGATAGAATTAAAACTTTACGAAAGCTAGGAAATGTTATATTCTATGTCAGGACCGAGGCGAGGATTATGGTATTTCAAAGCTTATTCACCACTAAAGATGCCATGGAATGAAGTGACTTAAAGTAAAAGCTCATAAAGGCAGAGTCTGAAGACCAATCCGCTGCATTCATGATATCTTCCAGCCGGGCACCCAAGGTGAAGGCTTTAGAGGCCATGGCCACTCTTGTAGAATGGGCACAGAATTCTTTAATATGAGTGCCAGCTTCTTGCATGGCCCACCTCACCCACCTGGTGATCGTTGGAGAAGAGACCGCCTTGTGAGATTTCGTAAGTGCAATGAGAAGCTGACATTCCTCATGGGGTCGGAACTATTTTGTCACAGCTTCATATGTTTTAAGACACTTAACGATTCACAGCTTTGGGAAACTGTGAAAAGCAGGATAAGAAATTATTCTGGAATCCGTTTTCATCCTCCTTGACAGATAAAAGGTAACACCCTCCGGAGTGAAGACCCTGCCTGTAATAACCAGAGCTCTGACATCGGAGACTCTGTCACATCTCTTATGCTTCATATCTTGTCGCAATTTAGCCGATAATTGTTTACGGGAAAGATGCTTATCACTCTGCTAAAAAAAGGAAAAGATTCAGCAGAATATTCACACCCCAAAGAGTGGAAGTTGTGGAGCAGGGGGAGAGGAGAGACAAACTCCATGAAGGAGCTTCAGAATAAGCGGATGTTTGCCCACCGGTGACCATTAATCGGAGGATGACCTGCTGATTGCGCCAAACGTAAAGTGTTGATCGTTCTGTAGGCCATTCCTTCTGTTTCTAGATAGGCGATGAAGTTCAGGATATGGACAGTGGAAGACCGCACAGGATCCACGTTTATTTGATGACAGCAGTCCATCTGTCTAGACCAACCTGATCAATACCGTTTAACAGTGGAAACTGCCTATGCCTTAGACAAGAGGTCTGCAGCCTGGCTCGAAAGGCCCAGGATATGCCAATGCCCCCTGTAATCCTCCAAGCCATTAGGGACAGGGAGCCCACCAGAACTAGGTGGTAGGGATTCCCGGACGGATCCCAGAGACTGGAAACCACACCTGAAATCTCCAAAGAGGGCTGATCACCACAACCTCCGCTAGTTGGCATCGCACTTGGGTCGATAATCTCATAATCATCGTGAATGGGGGAAAAGCGTAATCTTTCTCCGTTCCCCAAGGTTATTGGAATGCGTCTGTAGCCAGTGCTAGGGGATCCGGCCTTCAGCTAAAGAACCTGTCCAGTTGGTGGTCCAGGCAAGAAGTGAAAAGAGTCCACTTGAAGGGGCCCTATCGAGAATTCAATGCACGGAAGATGGAGGGATGCAGCTTTCAGAGCCTGAGATGTTGCAGGAAACGGGTCTGCCAGTCTGCCACCCGATTTTCTGAATCTTGGGAGGTGTTCTGCTACAACCGAGATCTGGTGCTCCAGACAGTACTCACCAAAAATTCTGGCTAAGTCCGACATGAACAGGTTGCTAAGAAACCCGTGAGGATGTGGAGAGGTAGAGATGATAGCCCCTTTGGACAATAGCTCTCGAACCTAAGCTGCAACCGAAGAGGATTCCTCTGTGGAGAAACGAAACAGAGGAGGCGCTTTCAATTGGGTCGGGAGTTGTAGAACTCTAGAAGTAAGGTAAGTAATGGGCTCCCCCTCTGAATAAGAATCACAAATTTCTTACATAGCAGGGGTGTATGTAGGTAGTGGTAAAGCCAAATATGGGTCCCAGAGGCAGCAGTACGTGTGGGGGACACTGCAGCTCTAGCATCACAGGGCTCAAATCAACACTGGAGAAAGACGAAGTTGACTAATCAGTGGTGAGAGAGAGGCCTGGGTGATGTCCTCTTAAAGTGAAAAATGCTAATGCACATCAAGCTAAAGGCCACAGGCCTTGAGGTAGAGACACCTGCTGGGGCGTAGGTGGATGGGCTGGGGCCACAGATCCCTTATGCAGACCCTCTGGCAGGCGGTCTCCCACAACCAGGCACAAGGCCACAAGTCTCACAATACAGAACACAGGAGGGGTGTGGAGTAATCAGTGCGAGGATCTCTGACCTATGTACGGAGCCCGCGGGGGCTTCTGCCAGCACACACACACTTGCGCACATAAGAAAAAAACAAGTGAAAGGCCCACATAGGCGAATACCGACCCTATTGGGGCGTCACACTCCAGGCCAACTGGCCGCCTTTGACACGGTCTCTCACCTCACCCTCTGCTTCAGACTCCACGCAGCTGGCATCTGCGGAAAGGCCCTACAGTGGATAAGCTCCTTCCTGTCTGACAGAACACAGAGAGCTAGACTCCCGCCTTACCTGTCAGAACCTACGGAGATCAGCTGCGAAGTTCCACAGGGCTCCTCCCTGATCCCCACACTCATCAACCTCTACATGGCTGAACATAGTCTCCTATGCTGATGATACACAGCTGATCATCTCGCTGAATGAAAACCCCACAATTGCCAAGAAGAATTTCCACAACAGAATGGAAGCGGTCGCCACCTGGATGAAGGACAGCTGCCTTAACTCTGACAAGACCGAAATCCTTGTCCCGGGAGCTTCCAAATCAGCCTGGGATGACTCCTGGTGGCCATCCACCCTAGGCTCCCACCCCACCCCCAATAAACCACGCATATGGAACCTTGGCTTCATCCTGGACTCCTCGCTCACCATGACCCGCCAAGTCAACTCAGTTGCTTCCTCTTGTTTTCACGCACTCCGACTCCTCCGGAAGATCTAGAAATGGATCCCAAAGACTGCTGCAGGTTACCAGCCGACTTGACTGGCAACACCGTCTACACCGGCACCACCCAGAAGAACCTGAAGAAATTACATCTAAAACGCCTCCCCCAGACTCTTCCTGCGCGAACACATCACCAATCACCTAAGAGACCTCCACTGGCTTTCTATCGAGAAAATAATTAACTTCAAACACCTTGTCCACGCATACTAGGCCCTCTGTGACCTAGGACCCGCCTACCTCAACCACCTTCTACTCCCCCACCAGACCTCTGCGCTCCGCTCAACAAGCACTATCCACCGTACCTCACACACGGAAAACCTCGGCTGGTGGAAGATCCTTCACCTACCTTGCGGCAAAGTCCTGGAACACCCTGCCCCTGCACCTCAGGCAGTCACCATCGCTACCTCAATCCAGGAAGGACCTTAAAACCTGGCTCTACAACTGAAGCTCAGAGGAGAAATAACCTCAGCATCTGGAGACCATTACGGGTGAGTAGTTGCGCTCTATAAATCCTGATTTTGATTTGATTTGGCCAACGGGGCAATGAAGAGGCAGGCCGCAGGCGTTTGTGTGGGTGCATCAGGATAGTGACTCGCCGCACTCAGAGGCGCAGCGACCGTGAGGGAGGGAGAGCGGCTCCCTAGAGACGTGCGGGCGTCCCACAGTGGTCAGAGCACTGCAGAGAGACGTGACCACCGCGTAGAACTGGGTGCACTTCCGCGGAGACCAACAAGCCCGTACTGGGCGCAGAGTATGCAGAATATCAAATAACCATACGAAGAAATAACTATCACAATAGCAATAAAGATAGGGATGGAGCCCAGTACTTAACTTAAGGCTGCAAGGAGCAGCGAAGAAAGAGGAAGGACCTGGATTGACGACCACCTATATGGACTTGGGAGATTCTGATTGATGGATTTGTTCTTTTGTAATCTATCCCGGATATTCATGGGAGTTGTAGTTTGTTTGTGTTAAGGCTGCTGTTGAATTAAAGCGAAGAAATAAAGTATAATCCTCGCCTCTGGTCCTGACATATATTTTGTCTTTCAAGCAGGATTTGACACTGTAATGTCAAAAAAGATGCTCACAGCACCTAACCTTCTGCTGAGCTCAAAGGAGTCATGTCTGCCCATTCAAGTCATCTGTCAAATATCCTGTGACTGAATATGTAGCTCCTGGGTAAGTATTTCACACCCTTTTCACACCTATTCAAATGCTAACCTCCTGGCTGGGATACGTTGGAAAGCAAATGCTTAGCCTTAAGGAACTTCAGGCGTGGAAAAGGGAACTTTCTAAAAGTTACTTTTCACTCATATTTATTAAACTCCAGCTTCGCTACTGAGTTAGTTTTTTTTATCAACTATTAAAAATTATTGTTTAATTATTTTCCTATCTAGTTCCATTCCTGAGATGCGGAATAAGGATTATAATTTGTACTTTGGGTTTCTACATAACCAACTAGGCCTGCCAATGTGAAAAATAGCTTATGGGTACTAGTCATTACAGACATGTTAATGTTACATATTTACATTTCCTACATTAAATACCATAAACCCGGCCTTATGGGTAATAAGGTCTGCATAGCAGTGACGTACAAATATTTGAAACAAAGGTTTTTACTTGTCAAAAGAGTTTATTTTGACAGCTGGAGTTGCAGTTTTTTCACTGCTACAGTCAGGCTACAGTAGTAGGCATAAAGCCATGTTTTCACTGCCACTTTATGATGGCTCAATAGGTGCTGCAGTCCACTAACGGCATTTAACTTCCAAGCCATGGGTACATATTATACCATGCACTAGGAACTTATGTGAGCTAAGTATACCAATACACCCATGTTAAAAACTTTACTACTGGTTAGCAGGGGTAAAGTGCAGCGTTCTAAAGCTAGCAACAATATACGGCGCAGTAAAAGACGAAAATTGGGTGACCATGCAGAAAAGGCAGATTTCCCACAAATATTAATAAACGTTACACCTTAATCCAAGCGTACTTCACTGTTTTTTCCGCTTGCATGACATAATCTAAAAACAGTTTCATCAATACCATTCCTTGAAAACATGCTTTTTGGCAGGAGTAAAAAAAATATGTATCCCCTACATAAGCTATTAATTCGAGCATGGAATTTTAACACAGTAGGAAGTTTGTTAATGGTACTACCTTTTAAACTAATACGTAAGGCGTTAACAAAACAAACACCTGGGTCTGAAGGGAGCATTTTTGAAAGCATGTACCTCCTTGCCTAGAATCAATGAGCTCCAATCACTTAACAGTTAAACTACTGCAGTTGCAGATACGCAATGACAAGGCAGTAATGAGGACATAGCTAAAATTTCTACCAAAGATAATTTCTTCTTTTTGTTATTATTTAATTATTCATTTGCCAGCTTTCGTTCAAAATCCATCCCCAGAAGCACACTCAATGTTAAAAGGGAAATAATGTATTTCAGTTATTAGTTTATACAAACCACTTTATGCTTCCTCTGGCTTCTTTACTTTTTGCTAGCAGGACCACTACACTAGAACTCTGTACCACCAGATATTCTTGGTAGTCCTCTACCTTCACAAGCCCCCACCCCTCCAGGTTTTAGAAAAGCATTGGAATTCTATCTGATCTCAAGAGGGCATTCCTAAGTGACTCATTCTTCATATCACTGTAAAATGTATATTTTCATCTAAATTTCTGTTTAAATTAGGACTTAGATTTGTTTATATCTGAGACAGACATACAACTGGCACAATTACCTACCTAGTTATTTAATGTATCATCATTGTTCTTTTGTACATTTTGTCTGATATGAATCTTATGGATGGTAAATGAAAAATAAATCTGACATACCCAACACTTTTATATCACATGCTTTAGACTCAATGGAGACGTCAGATGCTAAAAGTCAAATTGTGGAATTGATTGCACGGAAAATCAGTTTAAAAGATGTTCCAGTGCCACATTCTGCATGGCAGACGGATGCTTTCTTTGCATTTGGAGAGGTTCTATTGATCAGTGACATTTGTAGTGTCACAAAATGCTCTTGGTACACTTAAGAAAACACTATTATGTAGATATTTAATCACTTCAGGATGCAGCAATGAAACAGACAGCATTAAGATATTTGTTTGCCACTAATTGCTCTTCAAAAACGATATTCTCATTGCTGTTTAATTGATGCACAGCATGCGACTCAGAACTATTTTCACTCTCCCAAAAAAAGTTCAATTTTACCGATAAAAATAGTTTTTCCACTTGAACGTTTTGTAGATTCACATGCAACCATCGGCCTTCCCAGCGAAGATTAAGACTGCAGATAAGGACTTTAAATAGTGTAACAGAACAAAAACTGCACACTTGCAGTGCAGACATCACAAGATGGAAAAAGAAGAGATTAAAGGTGGATTAGTTTAGTTGGCATTGTAACGAGTCAGACTCTTCCTTTGGTCGACGCCCAAAGTAACATTTTAGGTATTTTATAAATAACATTTCTGGACCCAAGACTTGAGAAGGTGCAATAAACACAGCATGTAAATTTAGTAGGTTAAAGTGCCTAAAACTGTTACAGGTAAGTATCTAGTTTGCTTTGAGCGTTGGTAGTTGGAGAACATACTGTTGTGTTGCAAGATATTTAACCTTTTGGTCTTGAACAGAGATGACAAAGACATAGATTTGAATATCATTATATTGGTGCATACGATTTTTCCTAGTATTTTCTAGTATGTCACAATTCTGTATGTGCAGATCCAATGATTTGTCGGAGCACCAGTCCCCAGAGGTTGGAGTGATTCCTCCAAGACCGGCATTTGTCATCTTCACATATTTGTAATGGTCTTGAAGGGCAGTTAGCTGTTTATCGCCTTTCTAGACCTGTAAACCAATTATATAAGTTCTGCATTTTAAAGTATCAAATAGTGTCATAGGCTTGTGCTTTTAACAGATCTGGCTGCAGACGTTTTGTGGTCCTATAAGGCAGGGTAGACAGAGCTCTGTGTGATTTGCAAAGAATTGAGGAAATTGGGCTCTGTAGAAGGGAGTCGGCAACAGCGGGTGAAGGAATGGCCAAAATCCAGATGAGGAATGTAATTTTCTTTTTATCAAAATAGCTTCAGCCTTTTGTCATTTTTCATGCAAGTACTAAATAAAACTTGGCTAACAATGTGTTTAGGCTTTTAATTACCCATATAGGTATACAGTTAGTATATTGCAAGTTAGAAGTTGAAAGATGCTTATGTGACAAATAGTCAGAAATTTCAGATATAGTGTACTTTGCAATAGTGGTTTCTGGGTAATCTTTTCCCCAAGAAGAAAATGCCCTGTTGAAGAACCGCCTCCTAAAATCTACAATCTTATTGATACATCCACTGCATTTATCTTCTATGATGTCAGTAGGAGAAGGCCACTGTTTGCAAATATTCCTTTTTGAGTGAAAGTAACTTTTTGGAAGAGAGAATGCATTTTAAAATGTTTATTTTAGAACAGTAGGTTTCCTAACAAACTCTGCTTTAAATTGAGCACCAGATGTTCACACCACCATCTCACTTTCATGATTTTTGCAAAGGCTGGAGCTGTGCTCTTCTGTTACTGATGTGAAAGAAGCAGAGATCAGACTTCACTCTGTATTTTCTCCAATATGAATTTTCTGATCTGATAATTAGGGTAGTGATTTTATTTTTTGGATTTATTTAAATAATGCAGACTAGGGTCCACATGCGGTTGGTGTCAGCCGCCTCCGAGTAGAATTGAAAAATTCACAAATGCTTGTGTATGGCTTAATGGTTCTTTGAAGCACACTTTGAGCTTTATAACATTCTCCTCTTGAGTAGTATGCAACAGACTCAATCAAATTAATTCTCATGTTACATCAGTTAGCCAAGCAAATATGATGAGGATTAACTCCTTACATAACCTGATCTACGTCCCAAATTTCCTCACACCCTGAGTAGTGTTGTCATCCAGTCCTTAATATCAGACCAGGTGGTGCCCCAATGTCATCAACAAAAAGTAGACTGGGGGGAATGCGAATCTGGAGCGAAATTCCTTGAACAGCATTGTTCTGCCACTTGGAAGCAGTCCCAAACTGTAGTTGATCCTGCTGCTGCCCAGTCCTCTAAACCTTGCAGTCACCTTAGTACTATAGCTCTATCAGCATGGTGATAGACAGGTCCTTGTCATATGGGATTTTGCTGCGCATTTTCTGGAGACACAGACACTGGTATTTTGCGATCACCTTAAACTCCTGGCTGTCCCCGACTGCGGAGCGCTTGACCTGTAGCAGGCCTTTGGTACGGTCTGAGAAACCTGGAACATGAGGTTCCATAATTCTGCTAGGAGTACGCCTACCCGCAAACCATTGCACAAACCATTGAATTTGGGTGGAGAGAGAGTAATTCTCAAAACTGCCAGTCCCCAAGACCCTGTTGGACGTTTAATGTGGACAAAGCCACTCTTTTGTGTCCAGAGCCCCAAACAAAAGCCGTAAGCAAAGAGTCAAGCTCCTTGAACATTGTTCTAGGGAATGACACAGGGAGGGTTCCAAGAGTTATAAGAGTCGGGGGAACGCAATCATTTTGATGAGCTCTATTCGGCCCATTACTGATATGGGCAGGATTTTCCAGAAGTCCATGTGGGATGTGAGCACCCTAATCGCTTGGCCTAGATTTCAATCTAGTATGTCAGGTCTGGTATGATAAACCTTGGCCCCCCAGAAATGATAAACACCGGGGTTCCCAGACCAGTAACTCCAGCCCAACTGGTGGGGGGGCTCTTGGAGGTGATTGGGAAAAGTCTGGATTTCTGCCAGTTCCCCAGCAGTCCAGACATAGACCCAGATTGCACTTACATGGCTCTAGCTCCCTCCTGCTCCTCAGTTGTCTTCTACAGGAAGAGCAATAAATCATCGGCATGTAGGGCTATCCTGTGCTGATGGCCACTATGTATAGCCTCTAGGAAGCTGGCTCTGTATATACTATTTCAAAATGAAATATAGTGTGTACAGAGTCCGGGGGTTCCCCAAGCGGCTTGACAGAGGCAATAATAGATAATACGAGTACTCTATTTGTGGTAGTGTGGTCGAGCAGTTAGGCTTATCAGAGGGTAGTGTTAACCATTTGCTGTACACACACAAGCGATAAGTGAAAACACACACTCAATGACTTAACTCCAGGCCAATATGTTTTTATATAGAAAAATATTCTATTGTTAATTTATTTTTAGAACCGCAAGAATCATTTAGTTGATAAGTACATTAAATGAAAAGTACTTTGCAAAGTAATAGTTGAGACTTTGAATAGATTCAGTATTATACACAGTTTTCATTAAAATGGCAAAAAGCTATTTTAAAAGTGGACACTGCAATTTCAACAGTTCCTGGGGGAGGTAAGTAAAGTACAGTTTCAGAGGTAAGTGCCACACTTACGGGTTCAATGTCCGGGGTAAAGGTAGTCCACTGTTGGGGATTCAAGGCAACCCCAAACACTCAGCACCAGTAACACAGGGCCGGTCACGTGCAGAGGTCAAACAGGAGCCAAAATAACGTGGGTGCCTATGGAGATAGGGGGTACTGTGGTTCCAGTCTGCTGGCAGGTAAGTACCCGCGTTCTCAGAGGGCAGACCAGGGGGGGTTGGAGGAATACTGGAGGGGCCCCAAGTAGGCACAAAAACCACACCCTCATCAGCACGGGGGCAGCCGGGTGCAGTGTGCCAACAGGGCATTGGGTTCTCAATAGAACTCTTTTGAGGGACTGTGGGTCACTTAGGCGCTGCAGGCAGGGCACAGGGGGGCCTCTCTGGCAAGCCACCCACTGGGCAAGGGTGAGGGCCGCCTGCTGGTCGTTGCTGAACTGGTGGTCGGTTTCTCACAGGCCTGGGGTGTTGCGGGTGCACTGCTTCTTCCAGGCGTCAGATATCTTCGTTCCTGGCAGTCACGGTCAGGGGGGGGTCCTCAGGATTCCCTCTGCAGGCTGCGTCGTGGGGGTGCAGGGAGGTCAGCCCAGGGCGGACACGTTGTCTGAGTCGCCTGGGGGTCCTCTCTGGATAGTTGGTTTCTCTGGACACGGGCTGGGGGCATTGGGTGCAAAGTGTTGGGGACTCACGCTTCTGGAATGAGGTGGGAGTCCCTTTAAAGACGGATGTCTTCTTGTTGTTGTTGGGCAGAGCTGCTGCCCACCGGAGTTCTTGGTCCTCGGTGATGCAGGCAGTCCCCTGGAGGCTTTTCAGGGATCGCTGGTCCTGCTTCTCGGTTGCAGGGTTTTGAAGCAGGAGACAGGCAGGTAGGGCTGTGACCAAGTCAGTTGTCGTCT
This sequence comes from Pleurodeles waltl, assembly GCF_031143425.1. Taxonomy (NCBI): domain Eukaryota; kingdom Metazoa; phylum Chordata; class Amphibia; order Caudata; family Salamandridae; genus Pleurodeles; species Pleurodeles waltl. Next base: position 1,028,407,199 of record NC_090449.1, on the reverse strand, counting down.
CCTTTTCCTCTGCTGGGTTTTCAGCTCAGCAGTCCTTCTTCTTCTTGTGAGGTTGTCAGGAATCTGAAGAGCTGGGTTCAGGGTCGCCCCTAAATACTAAATTTAGGGGTGTGTTATTGTTAGAGGGCAGTAGCCAATGGCTACTGTCCCTGAGGGTGGCTACACTCTCCTTGTGCCCACTCCCTCTGGGGAGGGGAGCACATCCCTATCCCTATTGGTCCTAATCCTCCAAAGCAAGATGAAGGAATACTCAAGGAGGGGTTCACTTCAGCTCTGGACACCTTAGGGGTGGTCCAGGCTGAGGGGGTGACTCCTTGTTTTTCTCATTATTCCTCTGGACTTGCCGCCAAAAGCGGGGGGCTCGTCCAGGGGAGGGGAGGCATCTCTACTGGCTGGAGTGCCCTGGGGATATTGTAACACCAGGCTGAGCCTTTGAGGCTCACCGCCAAGTGTTACAGTTCCTGCAGGGGAGAAGTGTGAAGCACCTCCACCCAGTGCAGGCTTTGTTTCTGGCCCCAGTGAGCACATAGGCTCTCACCTCAGGGGGTCGGAAACTCGTCTCTCAGTGGGAAGTTGGCACAGACCAGTGAGTCCTGCACCGAAGGATTGGGTAAAATACAGGGGGCATCTCTAAGATGCCTTCTGTGTGCATTTTTTAATAAATCCAACACTGGCATCAGTGTGGGTTTATTATTCTGAGAAGTTTGATACCAAACTTCCCAGTATTCAGCATGGCCATTATGGAACTGTGGAGTTCGTTTTGACAAACTCCCAGAACATATACTTAATATGGCCACTCTGTACTTACAATGTCTAAGAATGGACTTAGACACTGTAGGGGCATATTGCTCATGCAGCTATGCCCTCACCTGTGGTATAGTGCACCCTGCCTTAAGGCTGTAAGGCCTACTAGAGAGGTGACCTATGCCACAGGCAGTGTTTTTTTGGTTATGGCACCCTGAGGGGGATGGTATGTCGACTTTGCCTTTTTCTCACCACCAACACACAGAATCTGCAGTGGCAGTGTGCATGTGTTAGGTGAGTGGTCCCTTAGAGTGGCACAGCACATGCTGCAGCCCTTAGGGGCCTTCCCTGGTCACAGGGCCCTTGGTACCACTGGTACCTTTTACAAGGGACTTATCTGTGTGAAGGGGTGTTCAAATTGTGGAAACAATGGTAAATTGTTAGTGAATGAACACTGGTGCTGAGGCCTGGTTAGCAGAGTGCCAGCACACTCTGTCAAGGCAGCATCAATATCAGGGAAAAAGTGTGTGTGTGTGTGTGTGTGGGGGGGGGGGGGGTAGGGGGGGGTGCAGGGGTCTTAACTGCAACAAGGGGCCATTTTCCTACATAGCCCGTGGTAGGATACCCCGGATCACACACATGAAGACAATGGCTCCATGGCCAAGGCAAAGAGCAGGTGTGATAGGCGGCTTCCCTGCAATGTTCCAAGGCCCACTGTATAAGCTTCAGAGATGGCCCTGCCTGTGCAGACCCGAGCTATCCGTTCCGTGTATAGCAGTTTAGTCTGTTGAACAAAGCCCTCGCCCAGAAGCATGTGTCGCATCACATTGTATAGATATCCCCACTCTAGGGTATTGAAGGCCTTTTCTACACCTACGGCGAAAACCGCTGCGTTCTGTGTCATAGTCTCATGCCTCTAGTCTTGACAGCAGTTGTCTAATGTTTAGTACTGTGTTCCGGCCTGGTATGAAGCCTGCCTGATCTGGATGAATTAACTTAGTCATGTATTGGAGAAGCCTAGTTGCCAGAATCCAGCTCAGAATCTTATAGTCGACGTTTAACATCAACAGTGACTTATACGCCTGGTCGACATGGGCAGGTTTCCCCGGCTTTGGTAGGGGGTTTACTAGAGCCTCCCTCGAGGTAACCGGAAGAGATTCCAAGGCTCTAGCCGCCTCGTAGAGCACCATCAGTTTGGGGTTCAGCCCCTTTGTGTATGCCACATAGAACTTGGGGTTTATCCATCTGTTCCTGGTGTCTTCCCTATGGCTAGATTTTTGATAGCCACTTTTATTTTCTGTGGAGTAATTCTCTACCTAGGTCGTCTGCTTCCTCTCCCGTGAGGCATAGAAGGCGCAATAGTTCCATGGAACCTCTGATCGCCTCTCTGTCATACTGAGTGGTGCTTCTATACAACTTTGAGTAATATCGGTAGAAGTGGGTATTGATCCCTTCTTGGCTATATATTCACTCCCCCTGTCTGTCTGCAGTTCCTTTATTGGCAAGCCCCACTCAGCAGGGTGGGCTAGCCAGGCCAACAGGGTCCCAGCACGGTCCTGCTCGGCGTGGATGCGGTCCATCTTCCCTTGGAAATCTGAGCAGCGCAACCTCTCTACCTGAGTCACAACCTCCTCTTTCTTGTCTAAAAAGTCTTGCTGGAGGTCCTGGACCACTAGGGTGCAAAGCTCTCGCTCATCCTCTGTTACCCATCGCAACAGCGTACCCCCTAATTCCGATTGATGTTGCCATGCAGTGTCCCCTGAGTACTTGCCTTGAAGGCATCCCACTCCCCTTGAGGAGTGGAGGCTGTCCTATTTTTTTCTATGAATTAATGCCAATTCTAGAGCCCATTTTTTCTCTGAAGGTCTGATCCTCCAAGGATTCTGTTTTCAGTCGCCACGTAGGGTTGCGGACCCTGTGTCGAGTCAAGTTCAGGTGCAGCAAAACGGGATTATGGTCAGTAATTGTGCGGGTCAAGTACTCAGTAGTGTGGACCTGATTATGCACTTCAGGGGTGCAGAGGAAGGTGTCAAGGTGCACATGGAGTTCGTGTAAGCCTGAGAAGAAGGAATAGTCTTGAGTATGTAGGTGGTTGTGCCTCCATATATCCACTAATACCCATCGTGTCAGCCAGTCTGTAAACATGTGGGCTACTCTGTTTACCTAAGAGTCAGATAGTGCAGTGTTTGAGCAGTCGAGCAAGGGATCCGCAACAGAATTAAGATCCCCACCCATGATGGTCAGTTGTTAGAGATATAGGGCTAGGGGGCCCGATATCACCATCAGAAACATACCCTGGTCAGTGTTGGGGGTGTAGAAGTTTACTATGGCTATGTCCTGGCCCTCTAGTGTGCCCGTTACTACCACATAGTGGCCCTGTGGGTCTGTCATGTTACTTGTATGTTGAAACGGCATCCCTGCCCTGATCTATATCAGTACCCTCCTGTTGTATGCGGATTAGGTGATGTAATAGGCCTGACCGTTCCTGCAGTGCAGTAAAGCCAAGCCCTCCTTGGCCGATAAGTGTGTTTCTTGCAGGAGTGCTACATGGATGCCCCTTCTGTTCAGGTATGAAAACAATTGTACCTTTTGGATATAGTGTGCATTCCACGGATGTTCCACGTCAGGAACTTATATATCAGTGGTGTAGGCATTGAATAAGGTGGGCTGACAGGACCCTCTTCCAGACTTCTCCCCCTGTCTCCGGTGTCAGATAGCATTACCATGAGGCCCGTGAGCAAGTAGTGCAGGATTTCGCAACTCATATGTGCCCTAAATATAAACACATAACAGTTACACCAACTCCCACACCCCAGGACAAGCGGGTCCAGCCCCCCCCATACAAACCAGTGTAACAAACATTTGGGACTTGTGAAGTATCCACAAGTCTAACTAGTAGAGTAGTGGTGCTACAGAGATATCCTGGACTCTGGTGCCTCCATCCAGCTGTTAACAGTCTGCTATCATGATTTCTGTGGGGAGTAGTGTGGTGAGCCCTGTCACTCCCTCAGTGGGTGCCCGCTGTTATTTAAATGCAATATAGTTACGTTCATAGGCTGTGCTGCATCTTTGGTTACATCACATGAGTTTGTCCACCGATCCAGGTGTGACCTTCAGCAGTATGACACTAGAGACCCTCGAGGTGCCAGATCCTCAGTCAGAGTCCAAGGCATCCAAAGCCCTGTCATTCATCAGCGAGGAGGCCCCATTCCCGTGCTGCTCAGGGATGCCACCGCCTCCATTGCCCGCTGCCTTTCCAACTGAGTCTCATCCTGTGATGGGACTGCAGAGCTGCAAGGTCTGTTTAGTCTCTTTGATTGAGGATTTCATGGGCACCCATTCAGGGACTCACAACTAGGTCCTGGCCAGGTTGCTGCTCCAGCCAGTCCTATACCTTCTGAGGGGCCTGGAAAAATTGTGTTCCAATAACGTCATCACCCGGAGTCTCACCTGGAACAGCATTCCTTACCAGAATCTTAGCTGTTTAAGCTCCTTCTTGGCCCCCAAGAATGTGGAACTTAGGTGGTGCACCTCTTGAGAAAAATGTAAGTAGATTCGCACTCTGCTGTTCTCCACTAGGATCTCTCCTTTCGAATGAGCCTGGCCCAGATAATGATCACAGTCCTTGTAGTGTAGGAGGCGCACCACTACCGGTCTTGGCAAAGCCCCTGGGAGTGGTGGTCATGCTGGCTCTCCATGGGCCCATTCCAGTGTTTCGAATGAAGACAGACCCTCTGGTGCGACCCCATCACAGAGCCATTGTTCTAACTACGTCGGCACACTGTCCCTCTCCACTCGTTCCTGGTAATCTCACCAGTCTCTTGTTGTTTCTGTAGGAGCGATTTTCAGTGCCCTCCACTCAGAACTCCAGGGTATGTATCTTTGTTTCCATAGTGGCCAGTCTGCCACTCCTGGAGGCGAGTGTAAAGGGGACCTCAGCCGGATCGCGTTCTGCAGTGGAGGCCCTGTCGGGCGGTGGTGATCATATCATAGTAGGCCCAAGTCCACCCCAAGTTGTCTGTCTTCGTTTCTAATGACTCCCTGGAGGATGTGATGGCTAGGAGAACATTCTGGAGAGTGAGGCTTCCCAGGTGCGCAGCGTGGTTATCACGATCACCAGAATTTCTGATGGGGTCCATACAGAACTCCATCCGGGAGTACTCTGTATCCTGGTCTTTATTTCTTGTTGCCTTGCCCATATTTGCCAGTGGGGGTAGGGGACTGCAGTTGGAAGGTAGTCCGTGACAGGTGCACCAATGTCAGGTCTCGAGGGCAATAGATGGTTCGGGACCCCGACATTTAATTTTCAACACTGGCACTATTGACTCTGCACCACATGGTGGTTCTATCTATTTCTGAGATGAGCACAGCACCAGCTTTTAATAATTCTGTGTACATTAAAAATGACAATTCAGGCTATTCCATGCCATTCTTATAGCTTTGGGCGGCCTGGAATAGTGGAATTGTCACACTTGTAGGAGTGTGATGGTTATTAGTTGTGATGGTACTGTTATTAGCATTGCTGTCGGGCAATGGGTGGTGCAGGCTGAAGCGCTCTCCTGAGAAGGGCCCTGGTACTTAATTTTTACAATTTAAGTACTGCAACATGTTTAATAACTCAACATGGAGAGTATGTGATGTACCTGCTTTTGCCATTTATGTAAAGATGAAAAAGGCCCACTACATTGAATGCACAGAACTCTCCGTAGTCGGCCAAAAGCTGATTCGTGCTGCTGCACTTAAAAATCTTTGCCCACTCATATGCCAGCTCTAAAGGGTTTTCTACGTGGCCATCAAAACAACTCTGGAATACAAAGTTTTAAACAGCACTCGAGGAAGCATCACAAGATCAGTATTACAAATTTTCATCTGCACCTTCTCCGAAAGCAGTGCTGAATATGCCTCCTCTGATGACTCTGAGAAACTTCTTCACTGAATTTCCAGAAGACCTCTAATGAAAGTGAGCCTTTGAAAATAGTGTTCGAGAGTCTGAAGCCAATAACAGAAGGTACATGTGTACTGTGAAAGATGTGTTTAGTCAGATTCACTGAAGCATATACCAACTAGACCTCTCTTTCACAAAAGAAGGCTGAATGCTCGAACATCATTGGTCATGGCAGAGGATGGAATGCAAACCCAATAGGTCTTGTTTTTCGAACCTTTCGACTTTGCTAGTGCCTTTTGCGATGCTTCACAGCATTGGCAAGATGCTGTGCAGTATGACCAAAAGATAAACTGGCGCTTGACACTGCTGCATCATTTTGTAGGCGCACACATGTGTGATGATGATATGTGGATGTATGCAAAATTGAGTGAGTACCATATTTTATTTATCGATCTTAGATGGATCCATAAATTTAAAATACATTTACTGCCTCCACTTCCCCACGGCCAAAATATAGAAACTCACTGAAAAACAAAGGTTACAGGGACGTTATAGTTAGGAAATAGAATTTTTTTTAAACATTGAAATTCACTTAAAGAACAAAGGTCACAGGGAAGTTATAGTTAGGCCCACATTTTAAACGTACAAAACCATAGAAATTCACCAGTTAGAGTTACCTCAAGTAAGTATAACTCGTGCCCTAAGGTATAGCTTGCGCTCCCGCCATGCAGTTTTTTCCGTCAAAACTTTCACAGCAAATATTAGATTGATATTATCAATGATGTTATCCAAAATGAGATGAGTGGCGTAATTTGTGGGGTAATTAGCAGTGCATGGTGAGGGCGCGAGTTATAGTTATTTGAGGTAACTCTAATTATAATTGGTGAATTTCTGTGGTTTGGTGCATTTAAAATGTGAGCTTACGTCCCTCTAACCTTTGGTTTTTAAAGTGAATTCCTATGGTTTTATTTTAAATTCTATTTCCTAACTATAAAGTCACTGTAACCTTTGTTTTTTTTAAGTGAATTTCTATTTTTTTTAAATACTATTTGCTAACTATAATGTCTCTGTAACCTTTGTTTTTTTTCCAGTGAGTTTCTATGTTTTTTTTAAACTTATATAATTTTCATTACTATACGTGAAGGCGGTTTGGGCCAACCCTCTAAGAGCACCCAACCTTGAGCCGTGCACGGCCTTCACCCACTCGCAGGGGAGGTTGCCCGCAAGACCTGTGCACAGCCGTTTGGCCATGCGCGCAGGAGATGGCTGTGGACTCACTGGATGTGAGAATAGGTATGAGAGGGTGTATCTGAGGTTGAGTGGCTGTCAGATTGTCTATCTGGGTGTAAAAGTGCTTACATCAGTGTTTTAGTGGGTGCGTTGTTGTGTGCGCAGGTCCGTGAGTGGGTGTATGAGGGTGTCGGTAGGGCTGAGAGTGGGTGTGTGACAGTCTGACTGGGGCTGTGAGTGGGTGCGTGACGGTCTGATTAGAGCTGTGAGTGGGTGCACGACGGTCTGAGTCAGTCAGTGAAGTGGGTGCGTGAGTGTCTGGGTCTGTGAGTGGCTACGTGTCTGAGTGGGTGTGTGAGTGGGAGAAAGATTAAAAGATAGAAAAGGGAGGGAGAAAGTTTTTTAGTCTTTGACATACTTAGAATGATATATTTCTGGACAAATTAAAAGATTTAAATGTATTTGTCACTGAAAAAGAGTAGGTTACCTTTCAGTATGAGCCTTAAAGATTTGTGGTTTAAAAAATAAAAAAGAGAGGGAAACTAGTCCAGCTGGACTCCAACCCTTAACGCTCAGCTATTCATTTGGGGTGTTTCTGGCATTCTCCCCGTGGCCCCTACATGTTCTTTTTCAATTTCTTTTTCATTTTAAAACAAGCCCTTTACGGGCTATCTAGGACTGCGGAGGAAGCCCCCGGGCGCAGACCCGTTGCTTCAGCAACCAAAGAGCTGCTTTAAGTAGCAGCTCCGTGGTTGCTGAAGCAAACCTTTCTTCTCTGTTCACAGCACGCATACCTCCATGCAGGGAACAGAGATAAAAGGTCCTTTGTTGGACAGTGGGACCTGTTTTATAGGTCCTGCTGTCAAAAACCGGAGTGTTTGCTGTCGCTTGGCTAAAGCTGCTGCCAAGCCACAGTAAACAGCTATGTGCCAGGGGTGGGCACCCTGGGCCATAGCAGGAGCTGGCCCTGGGGGTGGTGGCATTCCCCAGGGCCATCAGTGGGTCCTCGAAGGGGGCCACGTGGCCCCCCACCATCTTTGAAGAAGTCCTGGGGTGGTGATGATCCCCAGGGTTAAGGGGGGTCCAAAACTGACCCCCTGTAATTATTTCTAATAAAGCCCTGTGGAGGTGGTGATTCTCGGGGCTGCAGGTGAGGCCACCAGTCCTTCCCCAAATTAAAAAAGCATTTTTGCCCAGGGGGCGGTGGTCCCTGTGGAGTAGGGGGTGTGCATGAACCCCCCCCCCTCCCCCTTTGGAAAACTACCTTCTTTTTGGCATGGTTACCCCCACGTTTGCCTACTATCAGTGTGCTTGGACTGTTTTCACTGGGATCCTGCTAACAAGGACCCCAGTAGTTGTGCTGTCTCCCGCCAAATTGAGTTACCTTGGACCTTTGTGCACTCTACAATTGGCATACTGGTGTCCCCTTATAAGTCCCTAGTATATAGTACTTATTTACCCAGGGCATGACACCAGGGTCCCCCATGGGCTGCAGCATGTATTATGCCACCCATGGGAGCTCAAGCAAAATGTGTCTGAAGGCCTGACATTGCAGCCTGCGTGAAAAGGTGCATGCACCCTTTCTGCACAGGTCACTACACCAGGTCACTGTAAGTCGCCCCTGTGGTAGGCCCTTCCAGCCCAAAGGGCAGAGTCCAGGTTCTTGTGTGTGAGGGCACCCCTGCTTGACCTGAGGTGCACCTACAAACCCCAGTTCCACTGCACTGGACTTCGTAAGTGCAGGGAGATCATTTTAACCGTGTACTGACCACAGGTCACTAGCTGTGGTTCAGCTACATAATGGTAAATCTGAACCTGGGAATGTTTGGTGTCAGACTTGTCGGAATCATACCCCAATACTGTTGCCAGTATTGGTAGCATGATTCCATGCACTCTGGGGGCTCCTTGGAGGACCCCCCAGTACTGCTTCTATGAGTCTTCCAGGGCTTGCGAGCAGCCTACGCTGCAGCAGTCCCTCAGACAGGTTTTTGCCTTCTTGCTGCTTGACCAGCTGAGGCAGGGGAAGGCAGAACAAAGGATTTCCTGTGGGAGAGGGAGGCAACTCCCTCTACCTTGGAAATAGGTGTCACTAGGCTGGGGATGGGTAGCCTCCCCGAGCCACCGATTTGCTTTGAAGGGTACGTTTGCTGCCCTCCTTGCATAAACCGGTTTGCATGAGTCCAAGGACCCCTAGTCCCTGCTCTGGTGCGAAACTGGACCAAGGAAAAGGGAGTGACCTCGACCCTGTCAATCACCACCCCAGGGGTGGTGCCCAGAGCTCCTTCAGGTGGCCACTTGATTCTGCCATCTGGGAGCATCTGAGTGGCCAGGTCAGACAGGTGATGTCAGTGACCCCTTCTAATAGGTGGTCACCCTACAAAGTGACCAAACCCCGTCTTAGGGCTACTTATGGACTCCTTTGCGGGTTGGTCCCCAGATTTGGCGTGCAAGACTCCACCAAAACTCCTCTGCATCAACCTCTTCTGCTCCTGGCCACCAGAACCGCAACCTAACACTTCAGGAACCGACAAGACTGCAACTTCCGAGACAACCTCACCTTGCCACATTGTTTCCCTGGCTCCTTCCAGCAACTGCAACATTTCCATGGCTGTTCATCCTCTGGAGTCGGCAAGACTTCAGCTGCATCAGGAAGCAAGAAGGAATCCTCCTTGGAGTGAAGGAGTCACTCCCCTGCATCTGCAGGCACCTACAGCAACGACGTCTGGCTGCGTGGATCTGCCCTCCTCTGGAACTGCATGGATCCTGCAACACAGGTGGTGGTCCAGAGTGGTACCCTTGGTCCTCTCTGCCCTCTGTCCATTTTTGCAGAGGGTGAGCCCCTGACTGTCTTTGCAGGACAGTACCCTTGTGCACAGCGACTCTTGCAGCAACCAAGGCTTGTTGACACCTGCTCCAAGGGATCTACAGGCTCCAAGTAGCCCCGGCCTCCAGCACTTCATCCTTCCAAGGACAGTCTCTTCTCTGCTGCTCCAGCGACATGAGACTCCTCTCCATGTGTGCTGAATGGACATAATTGCAACTTACTGTGCCTGCTACCAGTGGGTTGCCTGTGGGGGCTGTGACTGCTTCTGCTGGCTCTCCCGACTGCTGAGGGTCGGTCCGGACTCCCCTCCAAGGGTCGAGTCCCCTGGACCTTGCTGGTCCTCTTCAGCCTTGCAACTCTTCTTGTGCTCCAACTTTCATTTGCCAAGGCTTGATGGTGGTCCTCCTGACAACTGACCGACTGCAACCCAGCGATTGACGTGGGACTTCATCTGCCTGGCTCCAAGGACTTCTCTGCAGCTCCTGGGTTCCACAGCTGATCTTCTTCCTCCCCTGTTGACCCGGATCTTCATTCACAGGATGGTCTGGACTCTGTCCCCTTCTTTTACAGGTCCTCTTCTTCCAGAATCCACCTTTGTGTTCCTCTGGTCTGGTCCTGTTCTTGCAGAGTTCCTTTTTTTAAGTCCTTTTGTTAGTCCTTGGGAAGACCAGGTACTTACCCCTGCTCTCCTGGTCGCTGGGAGTCACATAGATATTCATCTCTTCGGGTCCCGTGTTCTCCTAGCTCCCCTCTAACCACTCCATATCCTTGGGTGGGGGGCTTTGCTTCACATGCCACTATTTTAGTATATGGTTTGGCCCTCCCCTAGGGCCCTAGCTACTTTCTATAGTTTCTTGCCAATGCTTGTTGTTTCGTATGCTAATTCCTAATTATTACTCGTGTGTGTGTGTTGATTTTTATATATATATGTTCGATGGCATCTGTCGCTGTAGATACGCATGTTTTGCAATAGCTCGCCATCTGGTGTTGGGCCGGAGTGTTACAAGTTGTTTTTCTTCGAAGAAGTCTTTCGAGTCACGGGACCGAGTGACTCCTCCTTTTGTCTCCATTGCGCATGGGCGTCGACTCCATCTTCGATTGTTTTTTTTCCGCCATCGGGTTCAGACGTGTTCCTGTCGCTCCGAGTTTCGGAACGGAAAATTAGCTAATTTCGGAAGATTTTCGTCGGTATTGTTGCGTTCGGGATCGGCGTACTTAGATTCAACACCGCATCGAAGATCGAAGAGCTCCGGTGCCCTTCGGGGTAGTTTTTCGATCCCCCGTCGGGGCCTGGTCGGCCCGACCGCGTGCTGAAGAACGCCGATGGAACGGACCCCGTTCCGTTTCTGCCCCAAATGCCACAATAAATACCCCTATACAGACCAACACTTGGTCTGTAACCTGTGCCTGTCACCTGAGCACAGTGAAGACACCTGTGAGGCCTGTCGTGCGTTCCGGTCCCGAAAGACACTCCGAGACCGTCGAGCCAGAAGACTTCAGATGGCGTCCGCGCCGACAGCCCACCGAGAGTTCGAGGAGCAGGAAGAGGAAGGTACCTTCTCGATCCAAGATTCGGACTCCGAAGGATTCGACGATACACAAACCGTGAGTAAGACGTCGAAAACCACACAGAGGAAGATTTACAAGGCCCAGGGGACGCCACTGCCATCAGGCCATGGCTCCACCCATAAATTCGGTGACCGACCGTCGGCACCGAAAAAGGCCCAGACAGTGCCGAGATCGTCCGACTCCGGTCGAGACACCGGCACGCAGCCTTCTCGGGACCGAGAAAGTGCTGGAGACAAGCCTCGACACCGAGATGCCGGTGTGGACACGGCTCGACGCCGAGACAGCGGCACCGAAGAAGATCGACGCCGAGAGGTTTCGGCCCCGAAAAAGAAAAAAGTCACCTCGGAGCCGAAAAAACACGCAGACAGGGTTTCGGTGCCGAAACAAACTGCAAGCGACCCAGCTTCAGGCTCTTATACAGAAGAGCACTCGCTAACCTCCCAAATGCAAAAGCATAGGTTTGAGGAAGAGCTACAATCAACTGATGTGGACCATACGCAAAAGCGTATCTTCATACAGCAGGGGACAGGAAAAATAAGCACCCTTCCCCCCATTAGAAGAAAGAGAAGGTTGGAGTTCCAAACTGAACAGACACCACAACCAAAAGTGGTGAAAAGAGTTGCCCCACCACCCTCTCCTCCGCCCGTGATTAACGTCTCACCAGCACGAACTCCATCACACTCCCCAGCTCACACCACCATTAGCCAGGGTGACCAAGATCAAGACGCATGGGACCTATACGACGCCCCAGTGTCAGATAACAGTCCGGAGGCATACCCTACGAAGCCATCTCCACCAGAAGACAGCACCGCGTATTCTCAAGTGGTGGCTAGAGCAGCACAATTTCACAACGTAAGCCTCCACTCAGAACAGGTCGAGGATGATTTTTTATTTAACACACTCTCCTCCACCCACAGCTCATACCAAAGCCTGCCTATGCTCCCTGGTATGCTCCGGCACGCGAAAGAAATCTTTAAGGAGCCGGTCAAAAGTTAGGCAATCACACCAAGGGTGGAAAAAAAGTACAAGGCGCCTCCTACAGACCCGGTTTTCATCACTACACAGCTGCCACCAGACTCTGTCGTTGTAGGAGCAGCTAGGAAAAGGGCCAACTCTCACACATCTGGAGATGCACCACCCCCAGATAAAGAAAGCCGCAAGTTCGATGCAGCTGGTAAAAGAGTCGCAGCACAAGCTGCAAACCAGTGGCGCATGGCGAACTCCCAGGCACTACTTGCGCGCTATGACAGAGCCCACTTGGACGAGATGCAACATCTCATTGAACATCTGCCCAAGGACTTACAAAATAGGGCAAAACAAGTGGTTGAGGAGGGACAGACCATTTCCAACAACCAGATCCACTCCTCCATGGACGCTGCAGATACAGCTGCACGGACAATTAATACATCTGTAACTATCAGAAGGCATGCATGGCTCCGAACGTCTGGATTTAAACCAGAGATTCAACAAGCAGTTCTCAATATGCCTTTTAATGAAAAAGAACTGTTCGGTCCAGAAGTGGACACAGCGATTGAGAAACTCAAAAAAGATACGGACACTGCCAAAGCCATGGGCGCACTCTACTCCCCGCAGAGCAGAGGGAATTACAGCACATTCCGTAAAACACCCTTTCGAGGGGGGTTTCGGGGTCAGAGCACACAAGCCAGCACCTCACAAGCAACACCGTCCAGTTACCAGGGACAGTATAGAGGAGGTTTTAGGGGACAATATAGAGGAGGGCAATTCCCTAGAAATAGAGGAAGATTTCAGAGCCCCAAAACCCCTACTACTAAACAGTGACTCACATGTCACTCACCCCCTCCACACAACACCAGTGGGGGGAAGAATAAGTCATTATTACAAAGCATGGGAGGAAATCACTACAGACACTTGGGTTCTAGCAATTATCCAACATGGTTATTGCATAGAATTTCTACAATTCCCTCCAAACATACCACCAAAAGCACAAAATTTGACAACACACCATTCCAATCTCCTGGAGATAGAAGTGCAGGCACTATTGCAAAAGAATGCAATCGAATTAGTGCCAAACACACAAATAAACACAGGAGTTTACTCACTGTACTTTCTGATACCAAAGAAGGATAAAACGCTGAGACCAATCCTAGACCTCAGAGTAGTGAACACTTTCATCAAATCAGACCACTTTCACATGGTCACACTACAAGAAGTATTGCCATTGCTAAAACTACACGACTACATGGCAACTTTAGACCTCAAGGATGCTTATTTCCATATACCAATACACCCATCGCACAGGAAATACCTAAGGTTTGTATTCAAGGGAATACATTACCAATTCAAGGTACTGCCTTTCGGATTAACAACCGCACCAAGAGTCTTTACCAAATGTCTAGCGGTAGTCGCTGCACACATAAGAAGGCAGCAAATACATGTGTTCCCATATCTAGACGACTGGCTAATCAAGGCCCATTCGTTAATACAGTGCTCAAATCACACAAATCATATCATACAAACCCTCTTCAAACTAGGGTTCACCGTCAATTTCACAAAATCCAAAATTCTGCCGCGCAAGGTACAACAATACCTGGGAGCCATAATAGACGCATCAAAAGGAGTAGCCACTCCAAGTCCACAAAGAATTCGAAATTTCAACACCATCATACAACGCATGTATCCAACACAAAGGATACACACAAAGATGGTACTACAACTCCTAGGCATGATGTCTTCATGCATAGCCATTGTCCCAAACGCAAGACTGCACATGAGGCCCTTACAACGGTGCCTAGCATCACAATGGTCACAAGCACAGGGTCACCTACTAGATCTGGTGTTAATAGACCGCCAAACTTACCTCTCGCTTCTATGGTGGAACAACATAAATTTAAACAAAGGGCGGCCTTTCCAAGACCCAGTGCCACAATACGTAATAACAACAGATGCTTCCATGACAGGGTGGGGAGCACACCTCGATCAACACAGCATACAAGGACAATGGAACATACATCAAACAAAACTGCATATAAATCACCTAGAACTTCTAGCAGTTTTTCAAGCACTAAAAGCTTTCCAACCAATAATAGTTCACAAATACATTCTCGTCAAAACAGACAACATGACAACAATGTATTATCTAAACAAGCAAGGGGGGGACGCACTCCACGCAGTTAAGCCTGCTAGCACAAAAGATTTGGCGTTGGGCAATTCACAACCAAATTCGCCTAATAGCACAATTTATACCAGGGATCCAAAATCAACTCGCAGACAATCTCTCTCGAGATCACCAACAGGTCCACGAATGGGAAATTCACCCCCAAATTCTGAACACTTATTTCAAACTCTGGGGAACACCTCAGATAGACTTGTTTGCGACAAGGGAGAACGCAAAATAACAAAACTTCGCATCCAGATACCCACACAAACAGTCCCAAGGCAATGCCCTATGGATGAACTGGTCAGGGATATTTGCTTACGCTTTTCCTCCTCTCCCTCTCCTTCCTTACCTGGTAAACAAACTCAAACTCATATTGATAGCACCAACTTGGGCAAGGCAACCCTGGTACACAACGCTGCTAGACCTATCAGTAGTACCCTGCATCAAATTGCCCAACAGGCCAGATCTGTTGACACAGCACAACCAAAAGATCAGACACCCAGATCCAGCATCGCTGAATCTAGCAATCTGGCTCCTGAAATCCTAGAATTCGGGCACTTACAACTTACCCAAGAATGTATGGAAGTCATAAAACAAGCCAGAAGGCCATCCACCAGGCACTGCTATGCAAGTAAATGGAAAAGGTTTGTTTGCTACTGCCATATTAATCAAATACAACCATTACACACAACTCCAGAACATGTAGTGGGTTACTTGCTTCACTTACAAAAATCTAACCTGGCTTTCTCTTCCATTAAAATACACCTTGCAGCAATATCTGCATACCTGCAGACTACCTATTCAACTTCCCTATATAAGATACCAGTCATTAAAGCATTCATGGAGGGCCTTAGGAGAATTATACCACCAAGAACACCACCTGTTCCTTCATGGAACCTAAATGTTGTCCTAACTAGACTTATGGGTCCACCTTTTGAACCCATGCACTCCTGCGACATACAGTTCCTAACCTGGAAGGTGGCATTCCTCATCGCCATTACTTCCCTAAGAAGAGTAAGCGAGATTCAGGCGTTTACAATACAGGAACCTTTAATACAACTACACAAGAATAAGGTCGTCCTAAGGACCAATCCTAAATTTTTGCCAAAGGTTATTTCACCGTTCCATCTAAATCAAACAGTGGAACTTCCAGTGTTCTTTCCACAGCCAGATACCGTAGCTGAAAGGGCACTACATACATTAGATGTCAAAAGAGCATTGATGTATTACATTGACAGAACAAAAAACATCAGAAAGACTAAACAACTATTTATTGCATTTCAAAAACCTCATGCAGGAAACCCAATATCAAAACAAGGTATAGCCAGATGGATAGTTAAATGCATCCAAATCTGCTACCTTAAAGCTAAACGACAGCTGCCCATTACACCAAGGGCACACTCAACCAGAAAGAAGGGTGCTACCATGGCCTTTCTAGGAAACATCCCAATGCAAGAAATATGTAAGGCAGCCACATGGTCTACGCCTCACACATTCACCAAGCACTACTGTGTAGATGTGTTATCCGCACAACAAGCCACAGTAGGTCAAGCCGTATTAAGAACATTATTTCAGACTACTTCCACTCCTACAGGCTGATCCACCGCTTTTGGGGAGATAACTGCTTACTAGTCTATGCAAAACATGCGTATCTACAGCGACAGATGCCATCGAACTGAAAATGTCACTTACCCAGTGTACATCTGTTCGTGGCATCAGTCGCAGTAGATTTGCATGTGCCCACCCGCCTCCCCGGGAGCCTGTAGCAGTTTGGAAGTTGCCTTCAATTATTTATATATGTATCATCTCAACCTTAAATAGGTGCATACTTAGTCACTCCATTGCATGGAAACTATTACTACAATTCAACTCCTACCTCACCCTCTGCGGGGAAAAACAATCGAAGATGGAGTCAACGCCCATGCACAATGGAGACAAAAGGAGGAGTCACTCGGTCCCGTGACTCGAAAGACTTCTTCGAAGAAAAACAACTTGTAACACTCCGGCCCAACACCAGATGGCGAGCTATTGCAAAACATGCGAATCTACTGCGACTGATGCCACGAACAGATGTACACTGGGTAAGTGACATTTTCAATATATATATATATATATATATATATATATCTCTAGTTGGGAGACTGCCTATAAGTAATCTAGTTCAATGCTACTGTAATAAAGTACCGTTATTTTTGTAACACTGTGTGGTTCCTTTCACGTGTGATAAGTTACTGTGTGACCACTGTGGTATTGCAAGTGCTTTACACTCCTCCTAATTAAGTCTTGGCTGCTTATCCACAGCTACGTCTAGTGAGCCTGTGCTTCCTAGACACTGTCATCATTCACTAATATGGGTTTCCTGGACCTGGTATAAGGTGCCACCCCAGGCCAGCTGCCTACATCCCTCTTTTATATATCATTATATCCCTGGGAGGTGGTGGTCCTCAGGGCTGTGGGAGGGCCAGGAGGCACCCCCTATTAAAAAGAAAAGAGTGCCCCCAGCGGTTATCTAAAAACCAGCACAGGAGCCCACACTTGTTTTTTGTCTTTCATTTTTACCATGGAGTCGCAACCCCGTAGCGAAGCCACTTTTTAAAATTTATTTATTTATTTATTTAAATAAATGCTTATTAGTCCCGGGGGTCTCTTAGGGAGCCTAGTGCCAAAGCTAAGGGGTCAGGGTGTTCGGACCCTGGCCCCTTTTGTATTCTTTATTATTATTTTTTGTTTTTTATGGGACTCTGCTTCAGCCGAGTCTTAGGATGGCTGCCAACACTTCAATTGCTTCCTTGTTGAAGTGCTGGCAGCCAATCAGACCTCAGCACGAGACCGGGAGTGGCCGCGAATCCTTTGCATCCCTAAATATACAAATTTAGATTTTCTTTAATTTCTCTAAAACTACTGAACTGATTTACACCAAAACAAAAAAGGTTTCTTTCTGGACCAGTACCCGTCTTTCTGCCAAATGTGGTGTATTTCTGTCCAGTACTTTTGGTGCTATCGCTGTTCAATTCTTCCTATGGAAAAATGAATGAGGAAAAAGAGTTTTGGAAAATATATTTGTATATCTAGGAACTCAGATCCTTTGCAAATTTTCACAAATACGCTTGGGAAAAGAAGCGCAGTAAGTGGCTGACCGCAACCTGAGATGAAAGTTGCAGCTGCCATTTTATTTCATGGGACACTGCTCCCAGGGGTGAAAATCCTAATTGAAAGTGGCATACGGGGCCAGGGTGATGGTACCTTGACCTCCAGGGGTGTGATACAGGTAGGGGGGGAGGAGAGGGTAGAGGGGGTCAAATTATGGCTGTTAAATAATTTTACATCACCACGCGTGATTTTTGCAAATTTGCAAAATTATGTGCAAAATATTTGCGAATGTGAGAAAATTAGACAGAAAAACCACACTCATTAATACACTAATTTATTCACTCAGAGACTCATGCTTGCACACACTCAGATCCACTGAGAGAGACAGGCTCTGAGGCCAACCTGCACTGTGCACGGCCAAAGGCTGTTCGTGGCGCCAGATTGGGTGCTTAAAAGGGCTTGGCTGCAAGGCCTGGCTTCGGCTATGCGTGACGGGGGTTGGAATAATGTATAGTAATTAAAATTACTTTACGTTAAAAAAACATAGAAACTGACTGAAAAAACAAAGGTTACAGGGACGTTATAGTTAGGTTCTGAATTTACTCTTACAAAACCATAGAAATTCAGCAGTTATAGTTAGAATTCTTT
This sequence comes from Pleurodeles waltl, assembly GCF_031143425.1. Lineage (NCBI taxonomy): Eukaryota > Metazoa > Chordata > Amphibia > Caudata > Salamandridae > Pleurodeles > Pleurodeles waltl. The sequence continues at coordinate 1,028,389,070 of NC_090449.1, read as the reverse complement.
AAAGTAACTATAACATGCACCCTGAGGTAACTATAACTTGCTCCTTCACCATGCACAGCTAAATAATCCACATATTATGTCATTGATGAGATCTTGCATTGCATCTTTGATGTTATTACTGCAATATTTGCAATAAAACTATTGAGAAGAAAAATGTGCATCGAAAGGGCGCCAGGTATAGTTAACTTAGGGTGCGAGTTATAAGTAGTTGAAAGAACTCTTAACTATAACTGCAGAATTTCTGTGGTTTTGTATGAGTAAATTCAGAATGTAACTGTAACTTCCCTGTAACCTTTGTTTTTTTCAGCATCTCTCTCTCTCTCTATACAGGGAGTGCAGAATTATTAGGCAAGTTGTATTTTTGAGGATTAATTTTATTATTGAACAACAACCATGTTCTCAATGAACCCAAAAAACTCATTAATATCAAAGCTGAATATTTTTGGAAGTAGTTTTTAGTTTGTTTTTAGTTTTAGCTATGTTAGGGGGATATCTGTGTGTGCAGGTGACTATTACTGTGCATAATTATTAGGCAACTTAACAAAAAACAAATATATACCCATTTCAATTATTTATTATTACCAGTGAAACCAATATAACATCTCAACATTCACAAATATACATTTCTGACATTCAAAAACAAAACAAAAACAAATCAGTGACCAATATAGCCACCTTTCTTTGCAAGGACACTCAAAAGCCTGCCATCCATGGATTCTGTCAGTGTTTTGATCTGTTCACCATCAACATTGCGTGCAGCAGCAACCACAGCCTCCCAGACACTGTTCAGAGAGGTGTACTGTTTTCCCTCCTTGTAAATCTCACATTTGATGATGGACCACAGGTTCTCAATGGGGTTCAGATCAGGTGAACAAGGAGGCCATGTCATTAGATTTCCTTCTTTTATACCCTTTCTTGCCAGCCACGCTGTGGAGTACTTGGACGCGTGTGATGGAGCATTGTCCTGCATGAAAATCATGTTTTTCTTGAAGGATGCAGACTTCTTCCTGTACCACTGCTTGAAGAAGGTGTCTTCCAGGAACTGGCAGTAGGACTGGGAGTTGAGCTTGACTCCATCCTCAACCCGAAAAGGCCCCACAAGCTCATCTTTGATGATACCAGCCCAAACCAGTACTCCACCTCCACCTTGCTGGCGTCTGAGTCGGACTGGAGCTCTCTGCCCTTTACCAATCCAGCCACGGGCCCATCCATATGGCCCATCAAGACTCACTCTCATTTCATCAGTCCATAACACCTTCGAAAAATCAGTCTTGAGATATTTCTTGGCCCAGTCTTGACGTTTCAGCTTGTGTGTCTTGTTCAGTGGTGGTCGTCTTTCAGCCTTTCTTACCTTGGCCATGTCTCTGAGTATTGCACACCTTGTGCTTTTGGGCACTCCAGTGATGTTGCAGCTCTGAAATATGGCCAAACTGGTGGCAAGTGGCATCGTGGCAGCTGCACGCTTGACTTTTCTCAGTTCATGGGCAGTTATTTTGCGCCTTGGTTTTTCCACACGCTTCTTGCGACCCTGTTGACTATTTTGAATGAAACGCTTGATTGTTCGATGATCACGCTTCAGAAGCTTTGCAATTTTAAGAGTGCTGCATCCCTCTGCAAGATATCTCACTATTTTTGACTTTTCTGAGCCTGTCAAGTCCTTCTTTTGACCCATTTTGCCAAAGGAAAGGAAGTTGCCTAATAATTATGCACACCTGATATAGGGTGTTGATGTCATTAGACCACACCCCTTCTCATTACAGAGATGCACATCACCTAATATGCTTAATTGGTAGTAGGCTTTCGAGCCTATACAGCTTGGAGTAAGACAACATGCATAAAGAGGATGATGTGGTCAAAATACTAATTTGCCTAATAATTATGCACTCCCTGTGTGTATGTATATATATATATATATATATATATATATATATATATATATATACTCTTGATGGCATGTGTAGCTGCAGATACACATGCTTTGCACATCCCGCCATCTAGTGTTGGGCTTGGAGTGTTACAAGTTGTTTTTCTTCGAAGAAGTCTTTTCGAGTCACGAGATCGAGGGACTCCTCCCCTTTCGGCTCCATTGCGCATGGGCGTCGACTCCATCTTAGATTGTTTTTTTTCCGCCATCGGGTTCGGACGTGTTCCTTTTCGCTCCGCGTTTCGGTTCGGAAAGATAGTTAGAATCTCGGAAAAATCGTCGGTATTGTTTGCGTTCGGTATCGGCTTAGTTACAACAGATCGACACCGAATTTTGAAGCGCTCCGGTGGCCCTTCGGGGTTTTCGATCCCCCGTCGGGGCCTGGTCGGCCCGACCACGTGTCTCTTCAAGGCTAATGGAACGGACCCCCTTCCGCTTCTGCCCCAAATGTCACAACAAGTATCCTTATACAGATCAACATCTGGTCTGTAACTTGTGTTTGTCTCCAGAACACAAAGAAGATACTTGTGAAGCCTGTCGAACGTTTCGGTCGAGGAAGACATTAAGAGACCGAAGAGCGAGAAGACTACAGATGGCGTCGGCGCCGACAGGACAAAAACACTTGGAGGAGGAAGAAGAAACCTTCTCCATCGAGGACTCGGACGAGGTCAATCCCGAACAGACGCCGAAAACCGTGAGTAAGACGTCGACACACAAAACTCACGGAAAGACCACTAAAGCCCAGGGGACGCCACCGCCAGCAGGCCATGGCTTAACCCGAAAAATAGGTGACCGATCATCGGCACCGAAAAAGGGCACGCATGTGTCGAAGACATCCGACTCCGGTCGAGATACCGGCACAGAGCAGACTCGACCTCGAGACAGCGGGTCAGAGCAAGTTCGGCACCGAGAGGGCGGCACCGAAACGATTCGGCACCGAGAGACCGGAACGCCAACAATTAAAAAAGGGTCGGAGCCGAAAAAGTTTCCATTCCGAAACATACGGCCTCGGAACCGAAAACAGGTTCCTACACAGAGGAACAGGGACTGTCCTCACAAATGCAAGGACATAGGTTAGGACAAGAACTAGAGTCAATGGAGCCAGACTACACTCAGAGAAGGCTCCACATCCAAAAAGACACAGGGAAGATAAGTACTCTTCCCCCAATTAGGATGAAAAGAAGACTTGCCTTTCAAGAAAAAGACAAGCAGCCACAGGCAAAGGTAGCAAGACAAGTAACACCGACACCATCTCCACCACACTCAACGTACACATCACCGGTAGCCACTCCACCACTGATGCAGTCCCCAACTCATACTGGAATAAGTCAAGATGATCCCGACGCATGGGATCTTTATGATGCGCCAATATCAGATAACAGCCCAGACTGTTATCCAGCAAGACCGTCGCCACCCGAGGACAGTACAGCCTACACACAGGTGGTGTCAAGAGCAGCGGCGTTTCATGATGTCACCCTGCATGCAGAGCCTATTGAGGATGACTTTTTATTCAACACACTATCCTCCACACATAGCCAATACCAAAGTCTCCCTATGCTACCTGGAATGCTAAAACACTCCAAACGGGTGTTTCAGGAGCCTGTGAAGGGCAGGGCTATAACTCCAAGGGTGGAGAAGAAATACAAGCCACCGCCAACAGACCCTGTATACATAACCCAGCAATTAACACCAGACTCTGTGGTAGTAGGGGCAGCTCGCAAGAGAGCGAACTCACACACCTCTGGAGACGCACCACCTCCAGACAAGGAGAGTCGCAAGTTCGACGCTGCGGGGAAAAGGGTTGCAGCACAAGCTGCCAACCAATGGCGCATTGCCAACTCACAGGCATTGCTGGCGAGATATGATAGGGCTCATTGGGACGAAATGCAACATTTCATTGAACACTTATCCAAAGAGTTCCAAAAAAGGGCACAACAGGTGGTGGAGGAAGGACAGAGCATTTCGAACAATCAAATACGCTCTGCAATGGATGCAGCGGATACAGCTTCTAGGACAGTAAATACAGCAGTGACCATAAGGAGACACGCATAGCTGCGTACATCAGGATTCAAGCCGGAAATACAACAAGCTGTGCTGAATATGCCATTTAACGGACAGCAGTTGTTTGGGCCGGAGGTGGACACTGCTATCGAAAAACTTAAAAAGGACACTGATACGGCCAAAGCCATGGGCGCACTCTACTCCCCACAGAGCAGAGGCACATTTCGTAAAACACAGTTTCGAGGGGGGTTTCGAGGACAAAGCACAGAACCCTCAACCTCACAAACAAGGCCCACTTATCAGAGCCAATATCAGCAGAGAAGTTTTCGGGGACAATATAGAGGGGGCCAATTCCAAAAGAGTAGAGGGAAGTTCCAAAGTCCCAAAACTCCTCAAAACAAGCAGTGACTTCCACGTCACGAATCCCCAACACATAACACCTGTGGGGGGGAGACTAACCAAGTTCTACAAACATTGGGAGGGAATAACAACAGACACTTGAGTCCTAGCAATTATCCAGCATGGTTATTGCATAGAATTTCTCAAATTCCCTCCAAATGTCCCACCGAAAACACACAATATGTCAAAACAACACATGGATCTTCTAGAACTAGAAATCCAAGCGTTGTTACAAAAAGATGCAATAGAACTGGTACCAATCCATCAAAGAGGAACAGGAGTTTACTCGCTGTACTTTCTCATACCCGAAAAGGACAAAACTCTAAGACCTATATTAGATCTCAGAACATTAAATACCTACATCAAATCAGATCACTTTCACATGGTGACATTACAGGATGTAATTCCATTGCTCAAACAACAAGACTACATGACAACACTAGACTCAAAGGATGCATACTTCCATATACCAATACATCCTTCACACAGAAAGTACTTAAGGTTTGTATTCCAAGGGGTATATTACCAATTCAAAGTGTTGCCCTTCGGGATAACAACTGCGCCAAGAGTTTTTACAAAATGCCTGGCAGTAGTGGCTGCACATATCAGGAGGCAGCAAATACATGTGTTCCCGTACCTAGACGATTGGTTAATCAAAACCAACACTCAAGAACGGTGTTCACAACACACAAAGTATGTCATAGAAACCCTCCACAAACTAGGTTTCTCACTCAACTACACAAAGTCACACCTTCAGCCGTGTCAAACACAGCAATACTTAGGAGCAACAATCAACACAACAAAAGGGATTGCCACTCCAAGTCCACAAAGGGTACAGGCATTTCACAATGTAATACAGGCCATGTATCCAAAACAGAAGATACAAGTCAAGATTGTGATGAAACTACTAGGCATGATGTCCTCATGCATAGCCATTGTCCCAAACGCAAGGTTGCACATGCGGCCCTTACAACAGTGCCTAGCATCACAATGGTCACAGGCACAGGGTCAACTTCTAGATCTAGTGTTGATAAACCGCCAAACATACACCTCGCTTCAATGGTGGAACAATATAAATTTAAACCAAGGGCGGCCTTTCCAAGACCCAGTGCCTCAATACGTAATAACCACAAATGCCTCCATGATAGGGTGGGGAGCACACCTCAATCAACACAGCATCCAAGGACAATGGGATACTCAGCAAAGACAGTTTCACATAAATCACTTAGAACTACTGGCAGTATTTCTAGCGTTGAAGGCATTTCAACCCATAATAAGCCACAAACACATTCTTGTCAAAACAGACAACATGACAACGATGTATTATCTGAACAAACAGGGAGGAACACACTCAACACAGTTGTGTCTCCTGGCACAAAGAATATGGCATTGGGCGATTCACAACCACATTCATCTAATAGCACAGTTTATTCCAGGGATTCAGAATCAGTTAGCAGACAATCTCTCTCGGGATCACCAACAGATCCACGAATGGGAGATTCACCCCCAAATACTAAACACTTACTTCCAAAGATGGGGAACACCACAAATAGACCTATTTGCAACAAAAGAAAACGCAAAATGCCAAAACTTCGCATCCAGGTACCCACAAGATCAATCTCAGGGCAATGCGTTATGGATGAGCTGGTCAGGGATATTTGCATACGCTTTTCCCCCTCTCCCACTCCTTCCGTATCTGGTAAACAAATTGAGTCAAAACAAACTCAAACTCCTACTAATAGCACCAACCTGGGCAAGACAACCTTGGTACACAACACTACTAGACCTCTCAGTAGTGCCTCATATCAGGCTTCCAAACAGACCAGATCTGTTAACTCAACACAAACAACAGATCAGGCATCCAAATCCAGCATCACTGAATCTAGCAATTTGGCTCCTGAAGTCTTAGAATTCGGACATCTAGACCTTACACAGGAATGTATGGAGGTCATAAAACAAGCAAGGAAACCAACCACAAGACATTGCTATGCAAATAAGTGGAAGATATTTGTTTATTATTGCCATAATAATCAAATTCAACCATTACACGCATCTGCTAAAGACATTGTAAGCTACTTACTGCATTTACAAAAGTCAAAGCTAGCTTTTTCATCCATTAAAATACATCTTACTGCAATTTCAGCTTATCTGCAAATTACGCACTCAACTTCATTATTTAGGATCCCAGTCATAAAAGCATTTATGGAGGGCCTAAAGAGAATTATTCCACCAAGAACGCCACCAGTTCCTTCGTGGAACCTTAACATTGTCTTAACACGACTCATGGGTCCACCTTTTGAACCCATGCACTCATGTGAGATACAATATTTAACATGGAAAGTAGCGTTTCTCATTGCCATCACATCTCTAAGAAGAGTAAGTGAAATACAGGCATTTACCATACAAGAACCCTTTATTCAGATACACAAGCATAAAGTAGTTTTACGAACTAACCCAAAGTTCTTACCAAAAGTCATATCACCGTTTCACTTAAATCAAACAGTAGAACTACCAATGTTCTTTCCAGAACCAGATTCTGTAGCTGAAAGAGCACTACATACATTAGACATCAAAAGAGCTTTAATGTACTACATTGATAGAACAAAAGTAATACGAAAAACAAAACAACTGTTCGTTGCTTTTCAAAAACCTCATATGGGGAATCCAGATGGATAGTTAAATGTATTCAAACCTGTTATCTCAAAGCAAAAAGAGAACTGCCTATAACACTGAAGGCACAGTCAACTAGGAAGAAAGGTGCTACTATGGCCTTTCTAGGAAACATTCCAATGATTGAAATATGTAAGGCAGCCACATGGTCTACGCCTCATACATTCACCAAACATTACTGCGTGGATGTGTTAACAACACAACAAGGCACAGTAGGACAAGCAGTACTACGAACTTTATTTCAAACAACTTCAACTCCTACAGGCTGAGCCACCGCTTTTGGGGAGATAACTGCTTAATAGTCTATGCATAGCATGTGTATCTGCAGCTACACATGCCATCGAACGGAAAATGTCACTTACCTAGTGTACATCTGTTCGTGGTATGAGACGCTGCAGATTCACATGCGCCTCCCCGGGAGCCTGTAGCCGTTTCGAAGTTGATCTTGAACATTTGTAAATTTGTAAATATATCACTTTAAACCACATTATGTACATACATATTTACTCCATTGCATGGGCACTATTACTATAATACACAACTCCTACCTCCCCCTCTGCGGGGAAAACAATCTTAAGATGGAGTCGACGCCCATGCGCAATGGAGCCGAAAGGGGAGGAGTCCCTCGATCTTGTGATTCGAAAAGACTTCTTTGAAGAAAAACAACTTGTAACACTCCGAGCCCAACACTAGATGGCGGGATGTGCAAAGCATGTGAATCTGCAGCGTCTCATGCCACGAACAGATGTACACTGGGTAAGTGACGTTTTCCATATATATATATATATATATATATATATATATATATATATATGATCAAGGCTTATTGCTGAAACGCGTTGGATTTAATTTGAGTGCTGTGAATAAATATTTGAACAGTATACAGAGGTGTCCTGGCCCTCTTTGGAATCAACAAATAATTTTTGTGACGAATATTTGGGCGTTCCTGCGCCCGACCGGGACCGCTGTGCTGAGCTGACGCATTGAGGGGATTAACTTTTGTGAATATATGAATTAAATATATTTGTTATAAAAAAAACTGGGTGGGTAGGCAATGAATAAGCGGGTGGGGGAAGCAATAGAGTGTCAGTGGGATAGGGGAAAAGCAGCACACAGGGGAGTGCAACACAGGGAGCAGGAGAAAAAGCACACTAACGAGAATGTAGCACAGAACTTGCCGGATGAAGATCTGCTGATCCAACAATTCTTTTTAAAAGGAAAACTATAACTGAAGTCATAGTAAATGGGGCTAGATAGGCAATTGGGCAAAAGTGAAAGAGTACAGTGCAAGGCAGGCAGCGGCACAATTGTCCCACACTGCCAGTTGTGTTAACAACTTTTTCTAGTTCCTCTGAGTAGGATCCTAAACCACTGGGCTTTATCTGTAAAACCTTTTTCTCTCCTTTTCAGGTTTTGCCTGTACAGCGCTTGTGCTGTACTTGCAAGATTTCTTGTATTTAAAAACAAAACATCTTAAAAGGGGCGTAGAGCCCCACCTATTACTTACCTTTGCTTACTATTGGCTGGATCGCATGTGTCTCTTATGTTGCTTTACCTACCATTGGCTGGCCCCCATGTGGCTCTGTTATTCTCATTTCCTATTGGTCAGCAGTTCCTCTTCGCCTCTGTCTTCCTCCTGGCTTTGAGTCTTTGTATCTGCGTCTGTGGAGTGTGAACTAAGTACTGCTTCCAGCGACACTGCCCTTCCACTGCAGGGTCCTGCAGTGCAGACACTCTTTTTCTTTCTTTCTTTATTTATTTCTTTCTTTTTTTATTTTTGAACTTCTGAACTTTGTCCTTCCCAGGCAGTGCAGCTGTGAGTGGCAATGTCATGAACCCAGAAACCCAGTCTCAGTGTGCAGCTGTGTGGTTTCCGATGTTTACTAAGGCTTCTCTACTTTTGTGAATGCAAACTGCACTTTTACCATTGAATATATACTGCACCTGGACTGGAACAAAGAGGCTTCCTGTACTGCACTTTTGTGTGTTTACATGCTGTATGGGTGTAGCTGCTAGGTTCCTGTACTCAGCAGACTGCACTTTCTTTGGCTATATATAGTGAATAAATAATGCCTGTTTTGTCATTACATAGTGCACAGGAAGTGCAGCTAAATGCCTTCATATACTTTCACCATACGTGCAGACTTGTGCCGGTATACACTATTTTCTTTTTCTTTTTTTATTTGTTTTATTTCCTTTCTTTTCAACGAACTTCCCTTTTCTCTCTCTTCATTTGCTCCTCTCCTCTTCCTCTAGCCTCTCTTCATACCTTCTCTCTTCATACCTTCTCTCTTCCTCTTCACAAATGGTTCCCTTTCATACATGCTATCTTTCTAAACTTCTGTCTTTTCCGATTGCCATCACGCTCTCCTGTCTCCTATTTCAACGCTTCTGCTTTCTCTCCTCTCTGCCACCTACTGCTTATCTTCCTCTTTCACTTATTGTTTCCCTTCTCTGTTTCCTCTTCTCTGTCACCCTGTTTGTGTCTCCCTGTTTGTTTTGCTTGTGCCCTTCATTCACCAGTTCCACCCCCCTCCGGCCCCATCTCTCTGTAAGTTAGTCCCTCGCTCACTCATTCACCTCTTGATGTTTTCCACATGTCACCACGTCCCTCCCTTTCCTCCTTCTTTGCTCTTTTCACTTGGATGCTCGCACTGGAATGCCAGTGCTGGAGCTAGGCTGCTGCTGCATGTGCCTCCTGATGCAATATCCTTGCTAGTCAGACACCTAGTCAGACACCTAGTCACAGCCTGCCTGGCAGGAGAGTGGAGGCGATGGCTATCTTGTGCCCAGCACCAGCTTTAGGGCGATGCAACTGGTGCATCCGCACCTGGTGCTGTTTGGGGGCGAGGGGGGAGCTTTGGGTACTGCTGTGTTAAAAAATATCTCATGGATTTAAAAGCACTTGAACTTTTTTTTGTCCAGGAGTTTTCAGGCAACAATAAAAATGTCAACGTAACTCTAGTGTTGAATGAGCTAATTATCGTGTTTCTTTCTTCAAAATTTTTCTCCTGAGGAAAAAATTTGCATACTTTGTAAAAGGCTCTTTCTGATAGAGGAAGTAATTAGTTGACCACCTGTGTGTGCTCTTTATTTTTATTCTCTCATAATAGAAAGTGCCCTTTATGTCAGAATATTTCCATTGGAGCCCCTAAGGAACATGAAGGCATCAAACAGAGCCTGAAGGTACAAGTCATCCTAAATCCTGAATCTGTCTGGATCAGTTGAGAGTGCCTATGGAGAGTCTTATCCACCTCTGAGCACACCAAAGAACTTTCAGAGAGGGAGATAGGAAAAATGTTATTGAGACTTAGTGGAGCCGAGCCCAATACTGTAGCACTGTTCCCGCTGGTCAGCCCGGCGGGAGTGTCATATTACAATGTTCTTGCCAGTCAGCCCGGCAGGAACATTGTAATATGCGTTGGGGGGGAGGGCGCGTCCTCCCCGCGAGTTTGGCGGTTGGTTAGTCTGATCGCCAAACTCATAGTTAGACTATTCGACTTTAAGGGTTTATCATTGAAGGATCTCCCTCTCATTAAAACATTGTCTTCTCCACTGGGAGCTGAATGTAATTCTAGCACAAGGATGTTGGGTCGTTTGAATCCACCCTTAAATCATCATTGCAGTAACTTTCATAGAAAACAGCCCTCTTTGTAGATATTACCTTAAATCTTTGAAAGTGGCTGGCCCTGATAAAATTTCATCTGACACCTTCCGCAACAATCTAACCACCTGGATCCCCGTTCAATCTGCTGCCTATAAAGCAGTTCCTGGAGAGCCGCAGTCATTGTTCCCCTGCACAAAAAAGGTCCCTAGAATGTTCTAGGGGGATTATTGACCAAGCTCTTTCTTGGACTGTGCCGGAAAATTCTATACAAAATTACTTTTAACTCGAATAATGTTTTGGGTTAAGGACCAAAATATTTTGTCTCCTTTTCAAGTCAAAAGGGACATTTGACCAAGCAGAGCCAGGTTGAACTCTATCTGTTTAAAACACAATTTTTTGCAGGATAAGTCTTTTCTAGACTCACATGCTGTGCATTATTCCGCCATCTAGTGGTTTGGTCCGGAATTCTCCTTCTCTCTCGCTCTTTTTTTTTTGGGGGGGGGGCATTGGCGGTCCTGCAATTTGGTGTCTTATCCAGCCGCCTCTGACGTCATACGCCCTCCCCCGAAGCTCTCACTCGTTGTTGCTATCATTCTTTTTTTCTGCTGTTGTGTCTTGATGTATAGCATAAGTCTCCAAAGGATGGCCGGAACAACACTAAGGTGTCATGTTTGTTTAATGATGCCTGGTTTCAAATCAAAGGTACAAGCGAACGTCATGAATACTCTGTTTAATGGAGAACAACTGTTTGGCAGCATGGTATATAAAACCCTGCAGCAGCTCAAGAAAGTTAAGCTGCTAAATCAATGGGACTGCTGCAATTTAGAGGAAACGTGTGGAGAGGCAAAGCACTGGTCCGAAGGCCGCAGTAAGAGGTAGTTGACCTAATGCGACATCACATCAAGGGTTTCAGGGTACAAGTCAAACGGACACCTCCACAACACTGGTAGTATCAGACGCAAGAATGTCAGTCCTTTCGTGGACATACACAAGGAAGAGTTCAGCCTCACTGGTGGGTGCAGTAAGTGACTTATAACCCCACCAAAACCTCTCCTGCACATCACTAGCGGGAGGCAGAATAAAAGACTTCCTTCAGTAGTGGAGGATGGTGACATCAGACAATTGGCTACAAAAATTTGTATATTGCATAGAACTTACCAAAACACAGCAATTGAACCAAAGTAAAAGGTCCACGCAAAAGAGGAAACGCCCCATCTTCTCAAAGAAGTAAAGGAGTTGCTGGGAAACAAGCAATAGAAAGGGTGCCCTGGAAAGAGATTAGTTGGGGAAATTACTCAACATATTTCCTAATCCCTAATCCTAATGCACATCAAGTGGGAATTACACAAATACATTTCTGCATACATTTAGGCACTGGGTGATTTAGGTTATTTGTCCAGAATCACAAAGTGTGGGGCCTAGCGCCAAGGCCGTGATTCAAACTTGAGCCACTAGGTTCCAAAGGCAGCATCTCGAGCTATTAGGGCACACCTCCTCTCAGAAATATCAAGACAATATGTGATTTTTCTGTTTACAGGGCTTTCTTTGTAAGAAAGTGTTGTGGGATCCAAGCAAGTCATACGATTCTGGACTCCCTTGGCAGTCTTGTTTTCTGAAATATCTGAGCATTGGCCCAAATACAGCAGCTAACCTGTGCAAAAATCGGTCACTTTTACCAGCAAAAACTCAATATGTCCATGTTGTAATTTAAGGTCTTTGCTGTCATGGGTGCTAGGCCCAGCCACAAAAGTGGGGTACTATTTTCATTGGGAAAATTGTGAGAAACCTACATAGTAGGAATTTTGTGGCTGATCTCGAATTCCAGAACTTTCCCTCACAGAAATGTGAGGAAAATGTGTGATTTTAGCCAACTTTAGAGGTTTGCAGGACATTGTTTGTAAGACACTGCAGTGGGATTCATGCACGTCACACCACCCTGTACTGCCATTGGTGTTAAGAAATGTGTGGGATTGGTAGGGTTCCCTCTGTGGCAGCCGAACCTGGGCTCAAACACAGGAGCTAACCACCCTGCTAAACTCGATCACTGTTCATGGGAAAAACTTGATGCCTACACTAGCCATTTTAATGTCTTTGCTGTCATGGGCGCTAGGCTCCACCACACAAATGGGGTACTGTTTTCATCCGGAGAAGTGTGAGAATGCTGGATGATAGGAATTTTTTGCATCCCTGTGAGTTCAGAAGTGTGAGGGAAATGCCTGATTGTCGGCAAAGTTTGAAGTTTGTAGGGTGTTTTAGGTAAGAAAACCTAGTAAAATTAGATGTGTCAAAATTGTGCTTTGGGACCTATTGTGTTATAGGTGCTTTTTCCATTCAGTGGGAAACATTTTTATCCGGAGAAGTGGAAATGGGTACCAGTGGAACATTTGGATTATCAGTTGAATTTTCCTCCATTTTTGGCCTCTGAATGTAAGTCAGTGGGCATGAAAGAGCAAGTTTTTCACAATGCCCCCTGAATCACATAATAGAATGGGCAACTCCAAATTCAGATTTGTACAAATACCATTATTCCTAAACTCAGTACTATGGACACATTTAAAAAATGCATGTTTTCTTCATACTCATTTTTTATTCTTTAGATTTTTCCATATGAATTGCTGCACGCTTAGTGCAAAAAGACAAATCATTATACACTGCAACTCTGTTGTTGGCTTTGTATATTGCGTGTTTTTGGATAACTAACAAACACCTTCTTTCCCTGTGCCCAGAACAGTCTGACGAATGTAATAGCATAATACTTTTGAAAACTGGCTATCAGGGCAGGACTCCTTAGCAGTTAAGAGTTAAAAAAAAAAAAAAAAAAACATGCTGTTCCAATCCACTCTTTTCATGAGGAGCAGAAGCTGTCTTAGACTAGTGACTGCAGAAGCGAAAAGAAAGCTTCACAGAAGCAACATATTCGTTGTGAGAAACAAACTCTTACTTGAATTGGGTTGTAAATGCACAATAATATTTGTGAGCTTCTGTTTCTCATTTTTCTGTTTCTCATTGTCTGTTCTCACATAGTGTCTCTTCTCTGATTAGTAATGCAAGATACAGCTCGTAATAAAGTGGTAAGCACGAAAGCCCACAAAATTGATACTCAAACTATGGCCATGGGGCCACATGCGCACCCCCTGACCTTTGCATGCAGCCCCCTGGTCAAAAGCAGCACTGGGCTGCTGTTTTCTAAACTCCGCACTAACAATGAGTAAGAAGTTAAACAACCAGGCAAGCCTGTATCTAAAGGTTAACTGAAGTTAAAGGAAGGCAGTAACTAGGATATTCTGCACTTCTTAACTGAAGAAAAAACTTTATTTTTAAAGACATCTTGCAGCAGAAGTGTAAAAATATGATGATCTCTTCAAAATGCAACAAGTGTATTTCATTAACATACATAACCTTTTCACCTTAGTGCATCAGATTATATCAGTGCATTGAGAAGTATTTTTTTTAAAGCAAAAGTTTTCAAACCTAAATTTACATTCTTTTTCCCCCCACCCTTACTACAATGTCAGTAGTGAGCTGAGATGCTACTCAGTTGTTAAGTGCGCTCTTTGGGCTGGGTTCCTATTATACACAAACAACATTATTAAATGAGACTCAGGAGATGGTTTTGCACATTGCACATCCTGAAGTCATGTATTTCAAGATCTTTTTGTATGTGATAACAAAAAAAAAGGAGGAAAAGTGAAATAAAGCAATTGCCTAGGATCACACAGTTTGGTAAAGTAGGGAAGCCGGGATTAACGCCGGGTTTTCTGATTTCACGTTCTGCAATTCAGCAGTTGTATATGCTTCGCTTCCGGTATACCCACCTTACTTGCACACACCCCCGGAACCCCTCCTCTGAGTGCCACCCTGCTGGCATCAGTGAGGCCCTTTAATATCACACACAGACAAAACATTTTGGCCCACAAGAAAATACCCAGGAGTATCCATTCCCTACACTTACTTGTTGTCCCATGTAGGATGGCGTAGCATTGAATTTGGGGTTGCAAACCCTTTGGTGATATCATTGACGAATGTAATGGCATAATACTTTTGCAAACTGGCTATCGGGGCAGGACTCCTTAGCAGTTAAGAGTTGAAAAAAAACATATGCTGTTCCAATCCACTCTTTTCATGAGGAGCAGCAGCTGTCTTAGACTAGTGATATGCTCATGTCTTTGAGTGGATAGCTTAAGTCACAAGAACTGAAGGACTGCAGAACCGAAGTTCTGTCTGTAGATCTATAATGTGAGAGCATGAAGAATACCATTCAAAATACCTTGCACTTGTTCTGTAATGTGGGGTTTCCACATGTTCCATATCTTATTAGCATGAACACGGGTGAACATTGCAAGAAGCTATGCAGATTATTTTTGTGTCGATTTGTTTGTAGTGCTAATCTTATTAAACTATGTTTGTCCTGCATGGTGAATATTTTTTTTATGACCGTACCTAAGTATTATAAGCTTTTTATTATAATTTGCCTTCTGAATATTTTTGCCTCGATAAATTCAGCAGAATGTATTTTGCACAGTTCTCCATCATTGATGATGCAGCTGTTTGGGCCTTCCGCAAATCAGTGTTTCCTACCTTCGAATTTGGTCTACGGATACCATTAAACTCCAAGGTCCCTGCTTGATATTATTAGCTCTCCAAGATTAGCTTGTTAGTGAAGGAGATTACAATTAGGAATTTATTTGTGACAAGCAATATATTTAGTCTGCATTGGATAGAGACTCCGAGGACCGTATGTAGAGATGTCCGTATGTAGAGATGTACAGCAAGTTCTCAAGCTGGAAATCATGTAGATCTGTCTACTGGTGTAACTGCCCTTGTCCTTCAGTCTCATATCATACAGGAACATTCTTTTTTTTTTTTTTAGAACCCCAGGGCTTCGAATTGGCAGAGACATCCCAATTGGCTTCTACATGAATTGTTGTGGATGTATGTAGAGGGTTTATAAAGCACATCTTGCGGCATAGTTTCAAAGTCAGCATGCCTGTGTGCCAGCCATTGCAACACATGAATTTGCTTTGGATGCTTTGATTAGCACTCCTCTGCATTTAGGAAATAAGGCAAAAGAAAGAGATATTGCACTGTTGATAGTGAGTGTGAAGTATTGAACTAAGGGCATTGTGAATTGTATTGGTTTTTTGAATTGCTTTAAAAAATGTGACTAAGCGGAGTCAAGCAGAACGACTAGATTAAGGGGATTGCTTAGCATATGAAATGTGGGATATGGACAAAATAGAAGAAGCATTATGGCGGAGATGTATATGGCGGTAAACAGTTATCTGTATTCTTTGCCTTTTGTTTCACTTAAAAGAAATAGGACTTTTATATTTCTCAAGAAGAAATAAGTGGTGTAGGTGCTAAGCCACGTTTTGAAACCACGAATATTAAACAAAAGTTACCTTACAGATCCACAAAGCCCTTCAGAAATCACATTAATGGAAAGGAATGTATGAATCAGAAAAACAGTTTTATAACTGCTGTTTAATTTCAGTTGGTCTTTTAAAAAGGAAAATGATCCAAATCAATATAAAAATCTGATGGGGAGTATCATTATTGTTCCATATGAATACACTACTTCCACCAGATTGAAATTGTGCTGGAATGTATGGAGTAAACAGCCAAACACTGTGGTTGACAGATTTTTAAAGATTGTGCTTTCCTCAGTTTTCTCACTGTCCACATTTAGAATGTTGTGACATTTAGGCAAAACAATGGAACAACCACAATTATTATTGTAATTAGTATTGATATTGGGGTAATGTAAGAGAAATCGGAGGCATGTGTTATAAGCTTATTCACGCTTTCTCAAAAGCCAGCAAAGCCTTCCAGCCAACACCAAAGGCCAACTGGGCTTTAAATCTTATTCTCAGTTTCAAATCCACAGTCTACTTTAATACATAATGCTGCTTGTATTTATTTCAAATATCTTTCCTTTTTTATTTTTACATGGCATCACACCAGAAATTATTTCAGGATATTGGCGTATTGTAAAGTTAGCCTAGAAAAAGCAGAAAGCTGTAAGACTAACTAAACCCTTTTGTCTGTATGGCCTAGAACTGTTTGCATGAGTACCAGAGGATTAGAATTACCATACATGGCCTGCAGTATGAAATAGGGCACCTCTTGTACGAGATGTCCTACACTCGTAACCTTAAGATTGATAATTGTTGCTTATGCTTTCAGATCTGAACTGAGTGTGCAGAGCAGTGGACTGTTCCTCCAGGCTCCTTGTGAGCTGACATTCTATTAGTAGGCTGTTTAGTAGGGTTGCCAACTCTTAGATTTGAGCCATAGCCCACCCCAGCCCTCCTCTCCCTTAAAGTGAAGACATCCGTGTCCTTTGAGCAGCTGTGAGGAGTGGTAATGTTTTGCAGCGTGAATCTTTTCTGGAGTGACATGATGGGTATTATTCCTTCATCAAGTGCTTTCGTCCGGCCTACTTTTTTACTTCTCTTTTACTTTATTCTTTTTTGTGTGTATGTTTTGTGTTCCCATTTAGTGGTATGTCCCTTGCTATGTGATGTCAGACATGCGCCTTGGAAACCCCTGTGCATGGTTGCCATCTTTAGACACCGGTGGCACAGAGGGAAGGATCCAATGTTAAAAGGGATGCCGTTGAGGTCAAGCTAGAACAGCCATTGAAAAAACATACACAGAGTTAGAACAGAAAAATGTGCCCAGATAATGCTGAAATAATACAGTGGGGCACAGCCAAAACATTTGAACTCAGAGCCTCAATAAACACAAGAAAGGGAAGTTTCCAAACTTCGACCCTGCAGACACCATATCAGCGAGTGAGGGCACTGCAGACAGCACCACAGCAGTAGCAACTTCACACATCACCTGTTTGACTCTTTCAAAGGAGAGACAGATTAAGGGACCAACCTTCCATAGACATAGTCTTTTTAAGCAAATGACTAGACAGGACATGCTTCCAGAAGGAACACTGTCTGACATTGGGGACTGTGGAAAAGATGATGAGCATGATGGCTTTGTGCATCCCACCGACCTCGTACATATGAGACCAATCCAGGAATGGCTGCAAGATCAGTGGCTACAAGCAACAAAATGCTGGAAGATGTAGTATTTGTAACACAAAGTACAGCAGGAGATGACATGGTGGAACCTAAACAACGTAACCGTAGACAGAGCCTTCCTTCAACAAGCTTCATCTGTCACCATTACCACTGATCATCCTACATAGGATGGGGAGCACAAAAGGGTCCCTCAACACCAAGAGACTATAGAAAACAAGGAAAGCATGGCAACATACACACGTTAGAACCAAAAACAGTCTCCTTAGCTTGAAAGGCATTCCAAACACATGTATGGGGAAGGACAGTGCAAGTCCAAAGAACAACTAAGTTTTATCTCAACCAGCAAAGAGGAACAAGGTCATATGCACTGTCAAAGCTAGCACTAACCATTTACGAAATGGGCTATACAGTGACAGATAACCTTGATAGAAGTACACCTACCAGCGTAAAACATGTAGAGACGGACAGGCGAATCAGACAAGCAGCTTGCTTTAACAAACAGAACAATAAATATTCTAAAAGAACCTAAAAGGCGAAGGAGAAGAATATGTTACTGCAGATTTGAAAAGATATGTTCTTTGGTGTAAGAAACAGGATCTGTTCCACATTAGAACACAAGACACAACAGTCGTCAGACACCTAACATACCTTTTTGGAAATAAGCTAACTTACGCTTCACTAAAGGTTCACTACACAGTGATAGTAGCCTACACAAGGGGACACATAGGTAGAGCCTTTTTTCACCACACAGTTCATCAAAAGATTCCACAAGTGAGCAAAGAAATTGCATCATCCAGATATGCACCAGTATCTATGTGAAACCTACCTGTCACATACCAATGAACTGCAGGCACAAGCAGTTCCTCAGAGCTGTTGTGGATGAGGTAGATTACAAGTTCAAAGTGTTTACCTGTGGTATAGAATTTGCACTCAGGGTGTTCTCGAAGTGTCTGGGGGTAGTAACTGCGCACCTAAGGAGCAGGGGAATACACTTATAGCCTTATCCGGACGACTGGCTGGTAAAGGCGATCTAACAAGAACAATGCCGGAAGGACATTCAAACAATGATGCAAACACTCCCCAGCCTGGGGGTCTCCATAAATTTGGAGAAATCAGCCCAAGTTCCATAACAGGAAAAGGTGTTCCTGAATGCCAGACTAAGCTTTAGCAGTACACAAGAGAGTCCTGGCATTGAGAGAGAGCAAACACACCTTTACCAGAGGGGACAGCTTCCGATAGTGAGAACTGTGATGAAGTTGATTGTCACAATGGTGTCTTGTGTACCGCTCATTACACGTGCCAGGTTACACATGCACCCCAGCCAGGAATGGTTACAGATAAATAGTCAGACACCAACAGGATTTGGGAGGGTCTAATAGTTCTTACACGGGAGGGGGGGGGGGCAAGAGATACAGCGATGGAACATGGAAAACATCACTGTAGGCAGACTAGTCGTTTTCGCAAATCCCCCAGTGGCCATCATCACAGATGCATCCAATACACGGTGGGGAGCCACACACAGGGAAACCTGAACATCTCTGTATTTTCAATCCCTACGGAGGCAGGAAAGCACATAGATGTGTTGGAACTTAAGACAGAATTATTGACACTAAACGCCTTTCATACCCAACTAAAGGGGGAAAATGATTCAAATTCATACTGACAACACAACTACAATGATCTTCTTCAGCAACCAGAGGGGAATGAGATCATATGTGCTTTCCAACCTGGCCATCTGGAGGCAGGCCCTCTAAATACACATAACCTTAGTGGCATTGCACCTGCAGGGAGTAAAAAAAATAGAGGCAGACAAGCCAAGTAGGCAAAGAAGTGCCTCAAGTGAATGGAAGCTGAAACAAAGTACTACAATGGGTGTTTTGGAAATGGATCAAGCCAGGTACAGACCTGTTTGCAACACCAGAAAGCTCAAAATGCCAAGACTTCACGTCCAGGTATCTACTACACCTATCAAGGAGGATTACCCTATTGATAGACTGGTCAGAGAAGTTTGTACATGCTTTCCCCAAATGCCCTTGATACCATTGTGATAATCAAGTGTCACTGATTGCCAATGAAGCTAATCTTGATAGACAGAAATAGTACTCCGATCTAATGGAGATCTCACTGGGGGAGGGAAGGGGTGTGGAGTAAAAACTGCCAAGTTTAAGACATACTGACTGCAAGAGAAACATATCTGCCACTCGGAGCCAAGCAGCCTCAATGGCCTTTCTAAGTCTCCAGCTGAGAAGCATAGAGATCTTGAGGTAGGCCAGAAGAAAAAGTACAAGAATTTGCTGCACGGCATAGTGGAGCAAATATGTTCACTGGTGCAATAGAGAGGAGGTCATGATAGCAGAACACAGTGCACTACAGTCATTAGACACTGCCACTTCCTTCTATTGACAACCTCACTTAAGGTCCACTTAGCAGCAATTGTGCATACACTAAGGAACATAAAGAGAGCAGTTTCTTTCTTTTTTTTTTTTTTTGTTGTCCTCATTCAGCCCCGCTTGAAATCTCTCTTCATTCCTGTAACCTCTTCGCCCTTTTACCTAAGAAAAGATAGTCAAGTCAGGGGTGCACCTTTGTTTCTCTTGGTCCGCCTAGACCGACCTGCCAAGGCTTCACTCGGTGCTTAATCATTGGACTGGTGCAAAGGAAAACTCCGAACTACAATTCCACATAAATCCCCCTAAATCCCCCTCCGTGAAAATTTTAACAAAAACAATTTTTCAAGAAGACAAAATTTGACAACGCTCTACCCATTTTAATAAAGGTGCCCACATTTCTACACTTTTCTTTGGGCCCTGCACATTAAGGTCCAAATTCGCCACCCGAAGAGCAGCATTCAACCAGTCTGTAAAGCTCGGCGGGTGCTCCTTCAGCCATTTTTTGCAGATTTCATTCCGTCCCAACACCGTTACAAAAAACAAAAGTGCACGACTGTTTTTATTCACTGTTTTCCATATCTCCTCCTCCTGGGGCTGCCCAAAAATAATTAGTGGGAGTGATATACTGATTTTCCAACCCAACATAGTCGACAAGGCCCTAAAGACCTCCTCCCAAAACAACCGTACCAAAGGGCAGTCCCAGAACATATGTATATCCGTTGCTCCTAACCCACCACATTTCGGGCACTTAATCTCTTCCCCCTTCTTAAATTTAGAGAGTTTTGCTGGAGATATGTATGCTCTATGTAGAGTATAAAGATGATTTTTTCTTAGTGGAGCCGGCTTTATTACTTCATATAAAGTCATACACGACTTCCTCCACCACAACCCAATCTTGTCCCCTGACATCACCTTGCCCCATAACTTGCTTGGTAAGTCAAAATTCTCGTCCAGAGTTTCTAAGATTTCCCAGTACCAAGCTGCCACCTTTTTCCCCCCAGCCGAGACTGTCAAGTCTAAAAAAGAGTCCTCCAAAACATTTACCGCCCCTAATCCCACCTTAGTTACTTTTTCCCACTGTCTTATCTGTAGATATTTTAACCTGGACAGAGAACCATCTGTTATTCTTACCAATTCATCCCAAGAAAGTAGAGTACCTTCTCGCGCAATCTCCCCCCACCTTTCCACACCAGCCTTTTTAAGTGGTAGTACAAGAATATCCTGGAAGCATACTGGAGTACCCGGGGAATCCCAAATAGGGCCCTGATAACTATAATAGTGTACACCCAACTGCCGCCTCAACTGGTACCAGCTCCTTGCTATCCCTTGCAGCACTTTTAGTTTAACTTTTTTGAAAAATTTCGGGTCACCAAATTTAAATAGAAATGACTGTGAGCCCCCTTTTTCAGACGACACCATAGCTTTATACATTCTGCCCACTGTAGAGTCGTCTGGGGATCTAAACAGCATACTTGAATTCTTAAACAAAAAAGCCCACGCATAATATGTCAAATCAGGAAGAGCCAGTCCTCCCTTTTCCCTTCTTCTACGGAGCTTTTTCCATGATATCCTCGGCCCCTTTGAGTTCCAAATGAAACTACTTATTGCTTGCTGCATTTTATCTAAATGTGCCTTATGCATTGCCAAAGGAATAGCTGAAAACACAAAATTCCATTTGGGTAGAATAAACATCTTAATTAAATTTGTCCTCCCAGTAATCGTCAAAGGGAGACAAGCCCATTTTTGTAACATACTTTTACATTCGACTAATAGCCTACGAGTATTCTTCTCTACTAGATCCTTCAAATTTTCAGTCACTGAAATACCCAGGTACCGTATTTCCTGTCTATTTGTCGATAGCCCTCCTACCATATTCCACTTCATAATTTCTGTTTTCTCCGCATTGATCCGGTACCCTGATATCCTTCCAAATTGTTCAGCCAAATCTTTAACTGTATTAAAAGCAAGGGTTAGGTTATTAGTATATATTAATACATCGTCTGCATATAACGAGATTTTCTTTTCCCAACCATTGCAGCGAAAGGGTGGGATATGAGGGTTTTGTCTGATTTTTCTAGCAAATGACTCAATATATAAATTAAACAATACCGGAGACAAGGGACAACCCTGCCTTGTACCTCTTGAAATGGAGATAGGGCCCGTAAGTTTACCATTCACCAAAATCTTAGCGTAAGGGGAAGTGTAAATCTGATTGATTATACCACAGAACTTTGAACCTAAATTGGCCCGCCTTAAAACTGATTTCAAGAACTTCCAATTAACTTGGTCAAAAGCCTTCATTGCATCCAACATCATAACCGCCAAAGGTGCGCCAAACGTTGTGGCCATGTCTATTGCCCCGATCAGTTCGAAGGTTAATTCATGCAAATATCTACCTTTTGAAAACCCTTTTTGATCACTGTCTTACTAAGCCTATCCGCTAAAATCTTAGCTAACAATTTATAATCGCTGTTCAACAAAGATATAGGCTGCGTGTATTGCACAAAGGCGAAACTCTCCTGGGAACCCGGGAGCGCTCTAAAATTGGATCAGTATGATCCTTAGTTGGGGGGGGTTCTCCATGGGTGGGGGTAGGCAAGAGGGTGGTAGCGAGGGGGGGTAACGGGGGGGAAGGTGGGGAGAAAGTAAAAAGTAGTGCCTCGTTCAGCCCAACTATTTGTTACTATTTAAGATTGATAGATGGCTAGTAGGGGGGGAGGTCAGAGGGTGACGAATATGCCACTACAAATTTTGTCATGGAATGTCAATGGCTTAAGGGTGCGACGAAGAAGGGAACGGATACTACAGTATTTGAAGGACTCTACGGCACAAATTTTAGTTTTGCAAGAAACACATCTTACTAAGGCGGAGTGTACTAATATATTACAAAAATTAAGATGGGTGCGAGCATTTGCATGTACAGAATACAGCTATCATAATAAAGGAGTGTTGATTTTAGTTAAACATGTACAGCAGGGGGGTAGCAATTTTGGAGTCTAAATCAGATTTAGCAGGGCGATGGGTAATAGTAAAAATGCAATTTGGAGCTCGGAATTTGATATTAGCAGGATACTATGGGCCCAATTACGATGATATAGAACCCTTAAAGCAGCTTTTTTCTCAGCTTTTGGAATTTTCGGATCCGGTTATTTTGATGGGTGATTTTAATGTAGTTCTGGATAATGAGTTAGATAGGCTTAACTCCAAATCACGAGGTACACCTAAATCGCAACAGTATCTGAGGAGGATGATGAAGGAATTGGGTTTATGTGATATTTGGAGGGACAGGGCGGGGAATAGTAGGGACTTTTCTTTCTTTAATAAGAAATATAGACACGCCTCACGAATTGATTATTTTTTATTGGACATGCGGTTGAGAGAGGAGGTTGAGAATATTACGTACTTGCCCTCGCATTTATCAGATCATTCTGCGGTGCAGTTAAATTTGTGCTTTTGTCAGATTAGTTCCAGTGGTCGGTGGACGATTGATCGAACTCTGTTATTAGATCAAGAGGTGTTGTCAAACTTGCGTAGCGAAGCTGAATTCTTTTTTAGTGTAAATATGGGCTCTGCTCCTCTATCGGTAGTATGGGACACGTTTAAAGCAGTCATTCGCGGGGAATTAAGGTGTCACGTTGTAGATGCTCCTCAGACTCAGTGTGATGCAAATAAAGGTCCACCTCCTGACACCACCAAGTCACCTATATAAACCACGGTGCATTGGAGTAATCAGGTGAGGGAAGGAAGGGGAAGGAACAGCAGGGACGGGATATCTGTAAAGAGAGGAATACACAGTGTTAATATCACATTGCCTGTCTACTCTCGCAATGTCTCGCTAAAGTACCAACGACCGTACCTGCCCATAACTCATGAGGGCAGAACTAGTCCAACGCCTATCTGTGCTCCATCTGAATCATAGACGGACGCCACAAGCCAACAATTAACACCGATGATCTCTAATGGGTTGCTCAACACCCACTTTTATACAAGATAGTCACGAAATCATGAGGAAACAGAAACGAAAAGAAAGGGAATAAAATTAACGACGATAAGAACCTATCTCGTAGTCCTTTCTATGACTCAGTTAATCCACTAAGCCCCCTGTCATAGTCACGCAATTTGTAGGAATAACCCTGTGTTATTTCCTTACGTATTGAAAAGAAAAATCGTCCCGGCAGTTCAATTCCCGCAAAAATAAACATTAACCTTCTGTCGTAGCCAAACATATAATGTTCTCTGGCCCCAAAGATAATCGTTCGTGCTTTATTGGTAACTCAAACAAAAGACCGCCGTGCTTCAGAAGTTACCAGTGTCCTTGTCGAACTGTAATAATGGGAAAAAGAAAGGCGAGGGATTCCGGCACCAAATCGTCTCACCGCTTACCACCTCTCCTTCGTGTCAGGTTCCCCAGGGAAAATAACTCGACACTCCCGCTGATATCGGGAAGGTCCCAGGATTCAAGGAAAACCGGAGGAGGAATTATACCTCCTAAGCAAACAACTCAACCTCGGAAACGCCGTCAACAAGAGCCCTCGTTGTCCATCCGACTGGGTTCTAGGAAACGAATAACGCACATTACTTCCTGTATGTGCTTGATTTTTAAGCGACCTCTTCCCCTCTAGGCGTCATGGGATATGTAGTCCAAAAGGACTACATTATCCCGATCGGCAATGTAGGCGCCGCGGCTAACACCTGACAGTACGCCCGCCTCCAAAGCGCCTCCTAGGACCAGGTTTAGAGGGATGACGGGCATGAAACAGCCGAACCGCCCTAGGGGCATGGATATTGCTTTCCGGCTCCCATGAATCATCCTCAGCATTGTACCCCTTCCATGAAACCAAGTACCACAGCTTACCCCCCGTCGTTTGGAATCCAACACTCTGCGCACCTCGTACTCCAGCTGCCCATCTCTGACCACCGGAGGCACCGCCTGCCGGGTCGCTGAAAGAGCCGGTTTCAAAAGGCTGCAATGAAATACCGGATGGATCCTTAAGGAAGCAGGTAAGTTGAGACGGTAAGCCACAGGGTTTATCTGGCGTAACACCTCATAGGGACCAATGTAACGAGGATGAAAGACGCTACGCATCTTGAAGCGTATATACTTGGTGGAAAGCCACACTCTATCGCCTGGCTGATATGCCGGCCCCTCACGCCGATGTTCATCACCCCACTTTTTATACTGTTCTTTGGCCTTCTCCAGATTGAGTCGTATCTTCTTTTGCACGGATTGGAGATTCTTAATCATGGCATGAACCGTAGGTTGATCCGTGACTTCCCTAGGTATGTTTATGGGCAACATTTCCGCGTGGAACCCCGTGTTAGCACGAAAAGGAGATTCCCGTATCGAGCTATGCCAAGCATTGTTGTATGATAGTTCTGCCAGCCATAGCAACGAAACCCAGGATTCTTGAGCGTCCTTTGCATAGCACCTCAGATATTTTTTCAGGGTTTGATTGAGGCGCTCCGTCTGGCCATCTGTTTGTGGGTGGAAACTGGTGGACAGTGCGGATTCAATGCGCAGCACCTTGCACCACATACGCCAAAACCTAGCAACAAACTGGGGGCCTCTGTCCGAAATAATGGTTCTCGGTAGACCATGTAACCGCACCACTTGAGACAAAATTAGATGGGCGGTTTGACTGGCTGTAGGCAGATTTCTACAAGGGAGAAAATGACCCATCTTGGTAAGGCTGTCGATTACCACCATGATAGCGTTGTACCCCTGATCCATTGGTAATCCTACCACAAAGTCCACGCTAATGGTTTGCCATGGTTTATCCGGAGTGGGCAAAGGTATCAGTCTGCCCTGGCTCTTTGCGTTTTCTCCCTTGGCCCGTGCACATATCTCACACCGAGCCACCCAGGCCGCAACGTCTTTAGCCCAACCTTCCCACCTGAAATGTCGTTGAACTATTTGCGCCGTTTTGGTGTAACCAGGATGACCAGCCGTTACCGCATCATGACACCAATTAAAGGCTTGCACTCGGAGTTCACGTGTTGGCAAATACAAACGATTACCTTGCAACGGTATTCCATGCTTAAGGGTACGGTCCTGACTTAACTCTGCCCATTTCTTCCATTGAGCAGCAGACTTATGCTTAGAAACCTTTTCTAAGAAATGGGAGATATGAAGGGCACAAAGCACTCTTTCAGGTTTGATGATTGCTTCCTCAGGTCTTGAAGCGATGGTTCTCACGTCCTCTTGTCGAGACAGTGAATCTGCCTTGCGATTGTCAACCCCAGGACGGAAGGTCACCACAAACTCGTATTCTGAAAAAAACAGCATCCACCTCATTTGCCGCTGGGTAAGTTGTCTTGCCTCCTTCATATACTGCAGATTTCGGTGATCAGTATATACCGTGACCGGGTGTTGAGCTCCCCATAGGTAGTGTCGCCATTCCTGGAATGCCTTTTTGATGGCTAACAATTCCTTTTCTGCCACCGTATAGTTAAGTTCCGCAGCTGATAGTTTCCTAGATAAAAACGCAACAGGATGAAGCTGTCCGGTGGTTTTGTTTCTTTGTGATAACACGGCCCCAATCGCTATATCCGAGGCATCCGCTTCGACGATAAAAGGGGCATCCGGCTGTGGATGTTGAAGTATAGGAGCGGAGCAGAAGGCCTGTTTCAAAAAGCAAAAGGCCTCCTCTGCTTCCTCTGACCAAACAAAAGACACCCCCTTTCTTAGTAACCTTGTTATAGGTGACACAATGTGAGAAAAATGAAAGATGAATCTTCTATAGTAATTGGAAAACCCAAGGAAGCATTGCACGTCTCTCACACTAGTGGGTACTGGCCACTCCTGAACAGCCTGTATTTTTCTTGTCGACATGCAAAACCCTTCAGGGCTTAAATCCACCCCCAAGAACTCAACCTTCCGGACATGGAACTCGCATTTGCTCAGTTTGCAAAAAAGACAATGCTGTCGCAATGCTAGGAGTTCTAAGGAAACATGGTCAAGGTGGCGCTCCAGGGATGTGGAATACACCAGAATGTCATCTATATAAACGATCACGAAACGGTCTACGTATTCCTTGAGAACATCGTTCAGAAAATACTGGAATGCCGCCGGGGCGTTACACAACCCGAACGGCATTACCAAGTACTCAAACAGACCATAACGGGTTTTGAATGCCGTTTTCCACTCGTCCCCTTCGCGGATTCTGACCAGATGGTAAGCTCTCTTCAGGTCCAACCTTGTATAGATTACCGCCTCTTTCACCTGTTCCAATAACACAGGAATGAGAGGAAGAGGGTATCTATTCCTCACTGTATTCTTGTTCAGCATTCGATAATCGATGCAGGTTCTCAACTCTTTATTAGCTTTAGCTATGAAAAAGAGTGGAGAGGCTGCCGGAGAACAAGATGGTCTAATGAACCCGATCTCCAGGAAGTGATCCAAGTATTTTCTCAAATGCTTGGTTTCTGGGTCTGATAGAGCATATACCCTACAGGAAGGAAGGAGAGCTCCAGGAATCAGATCTATCTTGCAATCATATATACGATGGGGTGGCAATGTCTCAGCCTGACCTTCGTCGAACACATCCTTGAACTCGGCATAAACAGAGGGCAATATCACTGTTTTCTCCATCACTGTGGCCAACTGTAACCCTTGAGCCAATGCTAACATGGGGGATTCGTCATACAAGAAGCAGATATTCTCACACCTCGAGGACTGAAAACTAACCGTCTTGGTTTGCCAATCTATAACAGGATTGTGTTTTCTTAACCAGGGCATTCCTAAAATAATTTCATACTGAGGAGCCTCTATTATATCCAGTCTAATTCTTTCTTTATGTTCCGGAGATACCCCATTGAAGATCAACCCAACGTCCTCAGTATGTTCTGTAAGGGGCCCAGATTTCAGCGGTGTACCATCAACCGCCAACACTATTTCGGGGTCCTTTCTCGGAATGCTAGGAAGTCCCAATCTCCTAACCACCCCTGCATCTATGAAATTTCCCGTGGCTCTGGAGTCTATCATCGCCCATACTGGAAACTTTTGTTCTTTGGACACCAGCTCCACTGCTAACAAAAGGTGGGACGCCTTTTCCTCCTGTGGAAAAAGGGCTAAGGAAGTTAACCGTAACACCGGTTGGGGTTCTATAACGGGCAAATCCTCTTTCTCCGATGTTTTTCCTGCCGTAACCGCTGCCTTTTGAGTGGGGGAGTAGGAGAATCTCTTACGTGGTTTTTGGGGACACTCTCTTACATAATGACCCTTCCTGCCGCAATACATGCACAACCCCTGTACCCTCCTACTCTCCTTCTCGGACTTCGACAAGGGTGCCCTAACGGCTCCCACGTCCATAGGCTCCCCACCTATATCATTGGGAGTAGAAACAGATCGCACTTCCCTTTCTGGAATGCCTGGTCGCCTATCCCCCGCTCTACGCTCTCCCCTTCTTTCTGCTAATCTGTGGTTCAGTCTCAGGGTAAGGTTCACAAGATCTGTACAAGTGGAAGGCTGCGGGTCTATTTGAGCGAGTATATCCTTCATGTCGTCTCGTAAACCTTGATAATAGAGAGACATTCTCTTCTCCTCTGGCCACCCTGATTCTGCCACCAATCTATTAAAGGTCGTGAGATAAGAGACCAGATCAGACCTCCCCTGTCTCAACTCCAGTAATTCCCTGTCAGCACTAAAAGTGGTTGTTCTATGATCAAACACCCTCTCGAAAGCCGTCCGAAAGGCATTCCAGTCTGATAACAAGGGGTCATCGTTCCTGACTAATGGTACGGCCCAATTGGCTGCGTCTCCCGAGAGATAAGAAATAGCGAACATTACCCTGGAAAGGTTAGAGGGAAAAGACCCGGGTCTACAAGAGAATTGTAGAGACAACTGAGTTAGAAAGGCCTGAACTTTCCTGGGGTCCCCTGAATACCGTTCCGGGCTGGCCAAAGGGATAGGAGGGGAGACATTCACGGTTACCTGTGGGGTGGATGCTGAAGCATCGAAGGGATTCCTAGTAAGCCTTTCTACCTTTTCCTTTAACGCTGCTGCCTCCACCCTAGAATTAGCCAACTCTTGTTGCACTACTACTAACGCCTGTAATACATCATCCATAGACGCCATCTTTACATCACACCGAGCGGGAGGAGCGTTATTCGTGGGTGCGTTATTCTGTCACGTTGTAGATGCTCCTCAGACTCGGTGTGATGCAAATAAAGGTCCACCTCCTGACACCACCAAGTCACCTATATAAACCACGGTGCATTGGAGTAATCAGGTGAGGGAAGGAAGGGGAAGGAACAGCAGGGACGGGATATCTGTAAAGAGAGGAATACACAGTGTTAATATCACATTGCCTGTCTACTCTCGCAATGTCTCGCTAAAGTACCAACGACCGTACCTGCCCATAACTCATGAGGGCAGAACTAGTCCAACGCCTATCTGTGCTCCATCTGAATCATAGACGGACGCCACAAGCCAACAATTAACACCGATGATCTCTAATGGGTTGCTCAACACCCACTTTTATACAAGATAGTCACGAAATCATGAGGAAACAGAAACGAAAAGAAAGGGAATAAAATTAACGACGATAAGAACCTATCTCGTAGTCCTTTCTATGACTCAGTTAATCCACTAAGCCCCCTGTCATAGTCACGCAATTTGTAGGAATAACCCTGTGTTATTTCCTTACGTATTGAAAAGAAAAATCGTCCCGGCAGTTCAATTCCCGCAAAAATAAACATTAACCTTCTGTCGTAGCCAAACATATAATGTTCTCTGGCCCCAAAGATAATCGTTCGTGCTTTATTGGTAACTCAAACAAAAGACCGCCGTGCTTCAGAAGTTACCAGTGTCCTTGTCGAACTGTAATAATGGGAAAAGAAAGGCGAGGGATTCCGGCACCAAATCGTCTCACCGCTTACCACCTCTCCTTCGTGTCAGGTTCCCCAGGGAAAATAACTCGACACTCCCGCTGATATCAGGAAGGTCCCAGGCTTCAAGGAAAACCGGAGGAGGAATTATACCTCCTAAGCAAACAACTCAACCTCGGAAACGCCGTCAACAAGAGCCCTCGTTGTCCATCCGACTGGGTTCTAGGAAACGAATAACGCACATTACTTCCTGTATGTGCTTGATTTTTAAGCGACCTCTTCCCCTCTAGGCGTCATGGGATATGTAGTCCAAAAGGACTACATTATCCCGATCGGCAATGTAGGCGCCGCGGCTAACACCTGACATAAGGAGTTATTCCATTCAGAAACATAAACGGTATAAGGAAGAGATTTTTGCATTGGAGCAGGAAATGCGAAAATGTAAAGCTAAAATAATTGAGGTAGGGGAAACGGCAACAGTGAGGTCCAGCTGGGAGAGGTTGAGAAGTCAGATGGAAAAGGTACTACAGGGAAGAATTCAAAGCAAATGGGAAGCAAGCAATTTGGCTCATTTCGAGTATGGGGAAAATGCCGGGAAGTTGTTAGCCTGGAAAGGTAAAGCGGACCGTGTGATGAACTACATTAAGGAGGTCGAAGTGGGGCATTTAGGTGAAAAAACAATAGAAGGGGCGGTAATAGAATCGGCTTTCCGGGATTTCTTCTCGCAACTGTATTCTGAGAAGTTGGAGGTGGATGAAGGTATGATATCAGATTGGCTAGGGGTTGATGCATTCCCTGGATTATCGCGGCAGGAGAAGGAAGTATTGAACGCCCCGATAACAGCTGAGGAAGTTAGGAAAATCCTGACTAGCAGTAAATCGGGAAAAGCGCCAGGCCCGGATGGTATTCCAGTGGAAGTTTATAAGGTACTAGAGGATTTAGTTATCCCAGTGCTGACAGAATTGTTTGGAGGGATCCTGGAGTTTGGCAACGATATTCCTCTTTCATGGAATGAAGCTGTGATCTCCCTAATCTTGAAACCGGGCAAAAGCCCAGCGAAGTGCGCCTCATATAGGGGGCAGTTTCTTGACCACACTGATCATCAAGAGATTCCTAGAGGGAGCAAAGAGGATAGCACCATCATGTTTAGCACCCACTCCCATGTGAAATCCAACCATAGTACTCAGGCATCTAGTGAAAAAAAACTATTAAGCTAATGCATAAGGTTGAACTCAAATAGTTAAGATTAAAGACAGGCTTCTTAGTAGCTATCACATCACCACGCAGGGTAAGCAAATTGCAAGAGCTGACAACACTGGAAATATCCTTACAGATACACAAGAACAGTGTGGTTATGAGAACAGATGCACAGTTCCTCCGCTGGAGCATCACACTGTTCCACATTAACCATTCCATTTAGCCACCTGGATTCTTTCAGCAGCCAAAAACACATACAGAAAGAGTACTGTACAATTAGATGTGTGGAGGGCAGTCATGTACTACCTGCAGGAAACAAAACAGATCAGTATGTCCTTTGCAACAGTGAACAGAAGTTCCAAGGGGTCCTTCGCAAGACGGATAGAACAGACAGTCAAGACATGCTGCTGGTGGTAGTGGAAAATAAACTGAGGGCTCACTCCACGAGGGGGTGGGGGCAGTATTTGCCATTCTAGTGAATATTTCCTTTAACGATCTACATATGGCAGCGACATAGTCAGTCATACATATCTTCACGAAACAATATGTGGGCATTGAAGTCAGTAGAGACCTTTATGTGGGACACAAAGTATTGAAACACCTGTTTGCTAGCCTGGACTCCTTTCAACTCAACCTCTAAAAGGAGAAGCATACTGCTACATAATCAGTGCACATCATATTAGTCAAGGAAAAATGCATACTGGAAAACGAAATGGTTACTTACCTGTGGGAGTGGTTTTGCAGCTTGAAGGATTTTCTGGATTCTCGTTCGACACTCCCACCTCCCTGAAAATGGTGTTGTTTTGATCTAATAAAATTTGAGTAGGTAGGAAGCCAGACAAAAAAAGAAAAGAGTCTCAAGGTGATGACTATACACAAAGGCTTCCAGGGCGTACGTCTGAAGTCAGTCAGTCAAATACATTATTTGTTAAATTGGCACAAAATCACAAATCCATTAAATAAAAGTTACAAGTTTTTAAATAATTTTGAAGTTTCCATTTTTTTTTTTTTTTACAGTTACAAAACATTGGGTTAAAATATTATCCATCACAACTTGTTACTTTAGTGGTAAAATAACAATTATAAGAGATTTTAAGATCATGGCCTATATCTAAGTTAAGTTATACAACTACATCAGCAGATTCAGATAGTTTCCTAATAGCAATAGCAGATCTAATAAAATTTAAGACAGAATGACAAATTTGAATTGTTTAATTTTTGAACGAAGCTCATTGCATCCTTATAGTGTCTAGCTTTTGACCTTCATAATAAAGGCAATATAATAGTATGTCTAAGGGCAGTATAAAGTGTGTAAAATAGGAGAAAGTGACAAGTGCTCTGCTTGGACCTGGTGTCACAGGGACAAATGGGTAGATCTTTCTGCCAGGTACACTGCTTGGGAGAGGTCACTCTAAAGTGAATTAAATTTAACCTGAACAGGGTTAGGAGAGAGCATACTCTGAAACCAGGCCAAATAGGGTTCCATGGTATCCGTGGTTGAAATCTGGATATATGGTTTGAAAGATTTCAGTTTAAATGCTCCACGAAGTCTAAGGCTCAGTGTATGCTCTCTATAGCGCTGTTTCACCACCACTTTTGCATTTGTAGGCAAAGGCTTTGGGTCTGTAAACATATTTTTTTAAGCCCCAAATTTTGTAAAGATGTTTTCAGATATGAAAGCCAAGAGATTCTGTTGATTTTGACCAATTGTAGACAGTCATGCAATCTTGTACCAAACTGGCCTCTGGGTTTTCCAACATCTGACCCACAATAAAAGGGGAGCAACAGCAATCAGGTCCTTCAGGTACTGCAGACCCAGTTCCTCATGACAGATAATATTTGCTGCGTTCTTAGGTACCAACAGTAATATATGTGCAAATTCATTCTCAATGCGTTGTAGCTGATCTGCTTTGCCATGACCTCACAGACCCGTCCTGTATGTAGCTGCTGATACACATTTAGATTTATAGAGCGTCACTATCTGAGGTATTGTATTGGCCTGTGACCTAAATTACAAGCAAAGCAAAATATTGCTTCTATATTTCTTACCAGTTGCTGAGTCTTGGCCTTAAAATGGGAATACCATAGCATATAGGAGCTTTCATGCATGCCTAAATAGCAAAACATTTTCACCTTATTAATAATGTTTCCTCCTATAGTAAATCTTTTGGACTTTGTATTTCGAGGGCCACGTGTCATTACATAGGACTTTGTAAAATTTACTTTCAGATCAAGGTCCTGCATAAAAGATAGAAAAAGGTTTAGCAGACCTTGGAGGCCATTAGCAGTACACGCAATTAAAACAGCATTGTCTCCGTACAGTAAGACTGGGATCTGTCTCTGCCCCATCCTTGCAAAGTCCTTCCCGTACTTTAGTAGGAAGTCACATAACCTCTTGCCCTTCCTGCTATAGATGACATAACTGGTTGACGTAAAGTTAGATAACCATCCAGAAAAAAGGGATCTGTCGACCTGGTCTCCTGAAAGCAAATTATATCATACATAGATTCAAAATGTATCTAGTCTGAGTTTATTTTTGACCGGAGCCCTGCTATGTTCCAGCTAATCATTGATAGAGATGTAGTAGAAACCAAATTCCAAGGAGGGGGGCCTAACGGGTCCACCTCTCCCTCTAATGGAGATATGTCTTGACCTTCTCCTTCCTTTAGCTCCTCTAAGTCGGCCCTTCCATGCATGATTGAATCCATGAGACAATCACTTTCATCTAGGAAGTTCAGAGCCTGAAAACAATTTACAATGGGAGATTTATCTGAGTCTGTAAATCTGCCAACCCTGGATTTTGGTTTCGAGATACTGCGAGGGAGTCTAAAAATAGAACAGAAGGATCATAAAAATGACTTTATGGGTACACTTGAATTCCTTCTTTTGCCCTTGCACAATAGTCCAAATCTGCCAACAACCGTTAGACCAAAAAGGGTTTTTTAAATGTATCACAACGCAATCTCCCTCAGAAGCTTTCTTTGATGGACCAACCCACTTCACTCTGCGTGCCAGTGCGTAGTTTTTGTCCTCAACCAATGGGCAGACTTTCTCATGAAAGCTTATGTATCTTCATTGTTACATCCATTTAAAGGAGACACATTTTCTAGCACCAGAAAATACGGCGTGCATTCAGGGGGTAAATGCAGTGTCTCTTCCAGATTATTAGTGGAGTCAGATAAGAGGGGTTTGAACACCCAGGATTAGCCCCTTTTGTTTTTTTAAGTTTAGTTTGTGCTCTATATATAACACTCTAGATTTAGCTTAGGGTCGAACTAATGGTGGACCAATTACATTCAAGTCTGGATTATGTAAAGCGTTTTCATTCTTTAATGCGGACTCCTGGCTATGGCTGGCACGGGTAACTCTGATTTGGTTATCTGGAGTAGCGCACTAGTCACATTAGTTTGGAAATTATCCATTCTCTTAGTAATCAGTTTAATAAGTTTCTCCTCCAAAGCTACACAAAATGCTTTTAATATAGAATCAGTTAAATAGGTAGAATCATTTAAGGTGTCTTTCCTCATAGTACATTCCCTTATAGCGTCAGGGGCCACCTGTTGTCCAGCATTATCTTCCAATTGTATATGGCTTCTCTTTTTTGGTCCCAAGACTCCTTTCACATTTTTAGCCCTTACTCCCTCCCTTCTCTTTTTCAGAGGTGGGGAATCCACCAATGAGAAATCGAAAATTGGGTCCTTATTTGATTACTTGGTTAGGCTTGCATCCTGCAAAGAAAGCTGCAATGAGTGCACGCGTATTCCAATCTGGGATGGGTCAGACTCTGAGGTCTTTCGCAATGGCTACTCCATTTGTTTAGGCTTTACAAGTACAATTTGCTCCAGTGGTGGCCTCTGAGAGAGCTTCTGCACGGCCCCAATCTTAACCTCCACTTGTTCTAATTCAGTCTCTATAACTCCCATAACGGAGAATAAATAGCTTGTAATTGATGATTGGGCTGGAGGACCCAAACCTCTTTTCCCCCTTTGCGCATTATTCTTTCGCTTCCC
Organism: Pleurodeles waltl; assembly: GCF_031143425.1. NCBI lineage: Eukaryota > Metazoa > Chordata > Amphibia > Caudata > Salamandridae > Pleurodeles > Pleurodeles waltl. The sequence continues at coordinate 1,028,354,004 of NC_090449.1, read as the reverse complement.
CATTAGGATAGGTGTTTTAATGCACCTCAATTATTCTGCGCACAGCGGAGATCACTCAACCACATAGATGAAAGAGGGGGGGCCTGACCCAACCTCTTCTGGCTGCTGACAGGGGAAGACGGGCCTGCTCTTGGTCCAGACATCGCCCGGACCCAGGCTCAGGTGCGTCCCGCGCTGCGGGAGTGCAGCGCTGTTAACAGTCGGGTTGCCTGAACCGACCTCTTTCGGCCGCTGACAGATGAAGACTGGCCCAGTCTTGGTCCAGTCTTTGCTCAGGTTTGTCCCGCACTGCGGGAGTGCAGCGCTGTTAATACCAGGCCGGTGCCTGTCTCCTTCTCCTGGTCAGGGCAGCCTGGGGCTTGTAGTCAGCCCCCGCAAAGTCTGCACAAACGAGCATCCCACGCTGCCGGAGTGCAGCACTGTTAATAACAGGTCGCTGCCTGTCTCCTCCTCCTCCTCCTCAGGGCAGCCTGGAGCTTGTAGTCCGCCTTTGCAAGGCCTCTAAAAACCTGAGACCTGCACTGCGGGAGTGTAGCGCTGTTAATAACAGACCAATGCCTGTCTCCTCCTTCTGCTCAGGGCAGCTTGGGGCTTGTGGTCCGCCCCCGCAAGGTGTCCACAAACGCACATTCCATGCTGCGGGAGTGCAGCGCTGTTAATAACAGGCTGCTATCTGTCTCCTCCTCTTCCTGATCAGGGCAGCCTGGAGCTTGTGGTCCGCCCCCTGCAAGGTCTCCACAAACGTGCAGCTCACGCTGCAGGAGTACAGTGCTGTTACTAACATGCCTGTCTCCTTCGCCTGCTCAGGGCAGCCTGGGACTTGTGGTCCTCCCCGCAAGGTCTGCTCAAACACACGTCCCATGCTGCGGAAGCGCAGCGCTGTTTATAACAGGCAGTTGCCTGTCTCCGGCTCTACGGAAGTGCAGCTCTGTTAATAACAGGCCTGGGCACGTCTCCTCCTCCTACTCAGGGCAGCCTGGGGCTTGCGGTCCGCCCCCGCAAGGTCTCCACAAACGATCGTCCCATGCTGCGTTGGTGCAGCACTGTTAATAACAGACAAATGCCTGTCTCCTCCTTCTGCTCAGGGCAGTTTGGGGCTTGTGGTCCGCCCCCGCAAGGTGCCCACGGACGCATGTTCCACGCTGCGGGAGTGCAGCGCTGTTAATAACAGGCCACTATCTGTCTCCTCCTCCTCCTGATCAGGACAGCCTGGAGCTTGTGGTCCGCCCCCTGCAAGGTCTCCACAAACGTGCATCTCACGCTGCGGGATTGCAGCGCTGTTACTAACAGGCCCATGCCTGTCTCCTTCTCCTGCTCAGGGCAGCCTGGGACTTGTGGTCCTCCCCCGCAAGGTCTGCTCAAACACGCGTCCCATGCTGCGGAAGCGCAGCGCTGTTAATAACAGGCAGATGCCTGTCTCCTCCTCCTGCTTAGGGTAGCCTGGGGCTTGTGGTCTGACCCCTGCAAGATCTCCACAAACGTGCGTCCGCATTGCGGGAGTGCAGCACTGTTAATAACAGGCTCATGCCTGTCTCCTCCTCCTGCTCAGGGCAGCCTGGGGCTTGTGGTCCCCACCCCCCATGCAAGGTCTCCACAAACGTGCGTCCCGAGCTGCGGGAATGCAGCCCCGTTAATAACGGGCCGATGCCTGTCTCCTCCTCCTGCTCAGGGCAGCCTGGGGCTTGTAGTCCACCCCCCACCCCCCCACCCAAGGTCTCCAAAATCGCGAGTCCGGCTCTACGGAAGTGCAGCTCTGTTAATAACAGGCCTATGCCCGTCTCCTCCTACTCACGGCAGCCTGGGGCTTGTGGTCCGCCCCCGCAAGGTCTCCACAAACGATCGTCCCATTCTGCGGTGGTGCAGCACTGTTAATAACAGGCCCATACCTGTCTCCTCCTCCTGCTCAGGGCAGCCTGGAGCTTGTTTTACGTCCCCGCAAGGTCTCCACAAATGCACATCCCACACTTCAGGAGTGCAGCACCGTTAATAACAGGCCACTGCCTGTCTCCTCCTCCTCCTGCTCAGGGTAGCCTGGAGCTTGTAGTCCGCCCCTGTAAGGCCTCCACAAACCCGTGCCCTGTGCTGCGGGAGTGCAGCGCTGTTAATAACAGGCCGATGCCTGTCTCCTCCTCCTCCTCCTCCTCCTCCTGCTTAGGGCAACCTGGGACTTGTGGTTCGCCCCCCGCAAGGTCTCCACAAACATGCGTACCACGCTGCAAGAGTGCAGCGCTTTTAATAACAGGCCACTCACTGCCTGTCTCTTCCTCCTGCTCAGGGCAGCCTGGAGCGTGTGGTCCACCCCCTGCAAGGTCTCCACAAACGTGTGTCCCACGCTGCAGGAGTGCAACGCTGTTAATAACAGGCCCATGCCTGTCTCCTCCTCCTCCTGCTCAGGGCAGCCTGGGGCTTGTGGTCCGCCCCCACAAAGTCTCCACAGATTCGCCTCCCTGAAGTCATAACGGACAGGACATGCCACCAAATGGCCCTTGATGATGCCTAGCAAACAAGAACAAAAGATGAAGAGACTACAAGAGGAGAGTTTGAATCCAGAAAATTCTTTAATCTACTCCCACTGGTCAGTAACCATTTAATTACAAAATGTGTGAAGGCATTTTGTCTTTCCTGTTTTAAGGAACATCAGTTCTGGTTGGTTACGTGACCCCTAAGATTAGGACCAGGTCGGAAGGTGCATGTATTTGGACAAAAATGACATTTCCTAAAATCTGTAAGTGAGCAAGGTAACCCTCTGGGTCCATCAGCAAAACTCAGTTTTTAGATATATATATACTGTAGTAACTGTTGTTAATGATGTGCATACAGCGTTGTGTTGTATATTTCTTTTTTGTTCAAGTTCTAGCTCTGCATCATATATTCAGTTTAATTCTCTTGTTTTTCAGAAGAGAAGTTTGCGCAGGCTGTGTGCTTCCTCCTGGTGGATCTGTATCTGCTGACTCATCAAACTGAGAAAGCCTTGCACCTTCTTGTGGTCCTGGAGAAGATGATTTTGCAGGGAAGCAGTAATAATAAAAATGGGAAACATAACGAGGTAAGTCAGTTTATTGCAGATCTGCACACTAAATAGTGGTTGGGGATCTAATGCTCCAGAGAGATGCAGTTTTTTATCCCAAGTTTACTTTGTGTAGTATGTTTCCCAGATGTCCCCAGTTTTCTCCTATATGTGTAGGTTGACTTCTGAATAAAGATAATATACCTAAATTGATTGACTGTACAGCGGTAATACTGCTTCAAAAGCTGAAATCTCTATCGGAGAATACTAAACAAACATCTTAACATCTAGTTTGTTGGACAGAAAGCCTCACTGGTTGTAATCGTTTCTGCAAGTTCTGTATATCAATTCACTACATTTTTTAGCATATTAAATTGGTTTCTTTGGCAATCTAAGAAAACAACAAGATCTCTAATTGTAGGAAAAGCTACTAGGTTGATAATTCACCTTTTGCTTATTTTGCTGGTGGGATCATCATCTCAGTCCACATCAGACCTTCAAATAAATGCATTGATCCTCTACTGTTCTCTTGTTTGGTAGACCTCCATATTTGATTGCCTGGCCTTTTCTCGTACACATTCAGTAGTTCACCCACACCTTTGGCACCTGAGAGTTAGAGACATCAAACATGCCTTCTCTAGAAGCTTTGGGATATAGAAATGAAAGAAAGTGGTGAACCGGGGTCAGAGGCAAATTTAGTAAATGGGAAATTGAAGGAAGGTGCTAATTCAGATTTTTGGAAATTAAGATGTGGCATGTAAAGAGGGGGCTGGTGAATGTAGAGGGTGGGTGCATTCGAGGAAACCACAACAATGGCTTCTACGGGTTTGGGGGCATTCATGGGTGTGACCAGTGCCTAAAACCTGGCTTTGATTATTGCAGACTAACAATAGTCATTGCTCATCGTGTACATCAAATTTGTATATACAGTTCTTATAAGAGATGGACATGAGGAATTCTGCATCAACAAAATTTACATACATTTCCCTTGGGACACTGTGAGTGGGTAGAATTACCTCTTAGGTTTCGGATGTTGAGGATGGTGTCCTCATCTTTCAAAACAGTAGTCTATTCTGCTTGCCAGCACAGTTTGCCATTTTAAGTGTAAAACACCTCTTCCCACATCCAATCAGATTTCTCTCAAAAGTCTCCAATATCCAAGGTTTCATATAAGCATACAAATCAAAACATCTTCATCTGAGGCTCCCAAGACGTGCAGGTTCTTGTCCCTGTCTGCATTTTGCTGAGAGTTACTGTCAGTGTTCCATGACACTTGAGTGTTTATGCACTGTCCCTAGGCCACCCCGAAGATCATTGCTATCATTTTGAATCTGTTGGCTGGGGGTGATTGCATTGCTTTCCCAACCCTTTCTCTAATGACATTACAATATCCCCTAATGTTTAGGACTTGGAGTTCAGATCAAGAATGTTCTTATTAATCCTATGGTGAATCTTCACCATGCAAGGGGCATTGAGCCAAAGGTCTCAAAGGTAAATGGACAGCAGTTCCCACATTCATCACTCTGTCACCTCTTTTTGGTACCTTTTAGAGGGATTGGGCATTGTGTTCATTATTTCAGAATTCAAGAACCTGTTCTGAAATAAACACCACTGGCACTTGCACTGCTTGAAAAAATGATTACCATTCAGTACTGACACTGTGCTTCTCAGCCACTCCAGCAACAAGTGCTGTCTGTTGTGTCCCTCTACTCTACAATTGAGTCTTGCCTGCTCATTTTCCCGGGTCTTAGGACTTGCTGCCTGCCAGGCGCAGCCTCCATCACTGCAGACCACTTCAATGTCAACCTGGAGCAAGTCATCTCACTGGTTGCAACTTCACGTGCCCCGGGTTTCTACATGCCCAGATATATTCATTTGTGATGTAGCCCTTGTACAGATCTCTTTTTTAACATGTTTTTATTTGCACTTGGTCATAATAAGGCACTGGTGATCATTTTGGTAAAAAACTGAACAGTCTAGTCCCATTTACACTGCATAATGACAACAGTGATGCTTGTTCAATTATATAAATACTAGTATCGTAATACATAACAACAAAAATAGCAAAGAGGAAAATGATACATAGGTACATAGCAGCAGCAAACAGCCAGTACAGCACCTCACAGGGGGCAGAAATCAGTACCCCACACCCCTTAATTGAGGGGTGGGCCCACAACATGCAGGGGCGGCATGCGGACAGTAGGGGCAGTTAAGGGGGAGATAGGAGAGAACAGACAGAGCAACACCCCACATGTTGTCTTCTCCATGCCAGGTCCCATGCAGATACAACACTAAGCCACATCTAGTTTCCAACCCTGCACTCTGCCCCTCCCCGGAGAGGCCTCTGGATCCGGGTTCTAGAGGGTAGCAGTGGATTCATCCACTGGCAGATTATTTCTGTCAAAACATGTAACATTCCTCCCTATATTTCCAAATCGCGGTCCGCATGCTAGTCTGAACACACTGCACTCAGCTGCCTCTCCTATGTCACGCCCCATGACTGAATGTCTGCCATCCATTTCCCAATGATTGGTGCAGTGGGCTGCATCCATGGTTTGCTACCTATCGCTTAGCCAGCATTAATCCCTGGAGTGTGAACCAATGGTTCATCTCGGCTCCATGTCTGGATGTTGGGAGTTCTCAAAGTAAACAATGATTAATGGAGGCCTCCACAGGTACTCGTGTGACGCCTCGCAGAACCCGTAGGCGCTCTCCCCAATACCCTTGTAATTTGTTACAGTCCCACGTCCTATGGAGAAAGACCGCCGTGGCAGACCCGCACCCAGAGCAAGCATCTGATCGAGCTCCATATGCTTGGTGCAAGTAATAAAATTGTGTGAGCTTAAACCTTGCGTTACTGCCCACCTCCCTGATGTGGGCAAGTACTCGTTTCCAGGCACTCTCGGATAGCGGTTCGGACAGATCCACAGCCCATCTACTACGGACCCTGCTGTGTCAATGTGAGGATCCCTTTAAGGAATTTATAGATAAGAGAAATTAAGCCCCAAGTCAACCCAAGGTCCAATATAATGTGCACTTTCTGGGATTCTGCAGGCTCAGCAGGGAAGTCTGTCCAAATCTCCCAAAAATGTATGGGATACCTTGGCATATATTGTAAAAACTGTCCCTGGTGAATATTGAATGTATCTTGTGCCTCGGCCATCATAAGGAACATGCCCTTAAGGTTGAGATCCCCTATGGTGTTTTAACCACCTGCAAACCTTTGTGACAGATCCATCAAACACTGGATAGCTCAAATGGGTTTCAGACCAGGAGGGGGAAAAGGCTAGCATAGGTTGCCCGACGCAACACCCATACCACTGTGTGCTCCCAGACCACCACCACCTGTCGGAAAATGGAAGGGGTGGTCCCCTGGAACACCCGTCTCCAGCATGAGGCCCTGTGGCAGATGTGCATCCCACCTCTCACTCCCCCAGAAGAGTCTTCTACACATTTGGACCATCCATGCATCAATGTGCCGCGTATTGCAGGAGGCTTGCAAAATAGTGTAATTGTAGGTCTGGCAATCCCAGCCACCCCATTTCAGTGTCTAATTTTAGGATATCCAACTTAACACTGCTACGTTTACCAGTCCACACAAGGGACACCAGGAGTTTCTTCAGCTCGGCAAATGTGGTTTTTGAAACATTGTACATAGCGTTCTGGAGAATGTAGAGAAAGGAGCAAAAGAACCATTCTGCTCAGCACAACTCTTGCCATTGGAGAACAGGGGTAGGCAAACCCAGAAGCGGATCTACTCCTCCAGGCCCTTGAGGACTTTGTCCATATTGAGACAATATTGGGCCACCGAGGTGTTCTCTACCTGAATCCCGCGATAATGGAAGTGGTCCTCCTCCCATCGAAACTCGGTGACTGGAAGCTCAGCAGGCCGTGCCCTTACCAGTGCTGCTATGGGGAACAGCACTGTTTTGCTTGTTGAACCGGGGGCCAGACACAGCACCAAATTCAGACATGATCTGCAGTATTGCCACAACCAACTGCCCAGGGTGGGTGACCTACACCAGTGCATCGTCTGCATAATACAAAACAACGTGGGTGGTGCCTCTGACCTCAATACCCCGATCAGCCATCTTGCGGCGAATTCTAATTACCAGTGGTCCCATCCCCAGAGTGAAGAGGGTCGGCGACAGGGGGCATCCCTATCTTGTGCCCCTCTCAGTATGGAAGCACTCCGATACCACTCATCCAGTATGGAGACATGCGACTGGTTCCATATAGAGCAGATTTACCTAGGATAGACACACTGGTCCCAGCCCCATTCCCTGAAGAACTTCCTGAAGATACTCCCAGTTAAGGGTATGGGATGCTTTTTCATTGTCTAAAGCGATCAGTGCTGCCTCAAGTTCCCCATTCACGACCTAATGCATCACATGGTATAATCTTCGTAAGTTCATCTGAGCTCGACTTACCTGGTATATAACTGCATTGATCTTCATGCACTAAGTGGGTGACCACACCGCACAATCTCATTGCAAGGGTTTTTGCAAGTTTTAGCATTGACCTGCAAGGTAGAGAGGAGTCTATAGAAGCTGGGGTCCGATGGGTCTTTACCTGGCTTAGGGAGCTGATTATCTAGTCTTCGCTCATGGTCTGTGGTAGTTTTCCCACAACGTGCGCCTCTTGGAGTGTTTCCAGCATGCGGTGAATGAGTGGAGTATGATTGGAAGTATTCCACTGACAGCCCATCCAGTCTCTGTGCCTTGCAGCATTCCATATCCCAGACCACCTCAATTAGTTTCACTGCTAGGTGCTCTCTCTCCAGATCACAGTCCTGTTCTGCCGCGACCGGGAGAAGTGTCAGTTGATCTAAGAATCTTCAGACATCCGCCAATCGTCTATCCATCGCCTCCCCATTAACAGTTGCAAGATGATCCTCCAGGAGAAGGTTCATTGCATCCTGGGATCCAGCAAGGGTGCCACTCTGGCGCTTCATTGAGAGGATCATTGGGGTAGCAGTTCCCTTTTAAGTAACCATGCTAGAATGTGTCCTGATGTGTCCCCCTCTTAATGTAGTAGCTGGTGATAGTCCTGCTGAACCAATCAGTCCAGCTTGTCCCAGGTCTCTTCCCCCCCACCCCCCAAAACCCTTGCCCCCCTCCCCTCCACTGTCCTCTGGGCCATCAATAATGCTTCCCGTCGGTTTTCCGATGTAGGGACATATCATTGGAGGGTAGCCAAACGCCGCTTTTTCTTGAGTAGCTGTGCCTCCAGTCAGCGTCAAGTCCCGCTAATATGAGACAGATGATGCCTTCAGAGCATCTCACTCTACCTCCCTACTCTCTTCAGAGGATCAGTTAATCTTAACAAATCCGACTGTCACCGTCCTCAGCTCCTCAATGAACTATGTTTCACCAAGTGCTTCAGGGCGGAGTTGCCACAGCGGTACTGTGGGACTATCTCAGCACAAAGTCCATTCCAATAGCAACAGCCCATCGCCAGAGAGAAAGCTACCCAATACCTGAACATGTACTATTTCAGTGGTAATGTCCTCTGTCACTAGGAATCTTTCAAGGTGGCTATACGTTTCGTGACTGGGGACATAACATGTATTCTCTGGCTTCAGAGTGTGTTGTTCGCCAAGCATCTTAACAGCCTATGCGGTTCATCACGCCTCTCAGTGCAGCTACCATATGAGGGTTTGTGCTGTGTTTTGGGGGTTGAAGATGCAAGCCATCATTCAGCACACAATTTAATTCTCCAGCCTACACCAGATGTAAGGAAAGAGCTCATGCTCCATGTCAAGATAGAAGGCCCCATCATCCATGTTGGGGGGCATACACAGTCAACAGGCACATCTCTCTTCCATCCTGTAGGCCACACAGAAGTAAGTATCTACCATCAACATCCGCCTTGAAGCTTTGAACCTGGAAAGGGACCTGAGGCGCGACACATATGGAAACTCCACTGGCATAAATAGAGTAGCGGAGTAGAAATGTCCCTCACTTCCTCTGCACCCTCTGGGCTTTCCCCTCCCCCAGGTGTAAGTGTGTACCCTGTACCTCTTAACATGGGGTTTGAGTGTAGGAAGCTGGTCTGGTGTGTGGTGGACACCTATGGTGTTTGCACCTTATACCAGGTTCAGGCAATCCCTGTTATTTAGTGAACAGTGCCTAGGAAGGCAGAGCTCTCTAGTGGTAGCTGTGGTGAGCAGCCGAGACTTATCTAGGAGGAGTATAAAGCACTTGCAATACCACAGTAGTCACACAATAACTTATCTCACATGAAAGGAAACACAAAGTGTTGCAAAAATAAAGGTAATTTATTACAGTAACACTGAACTAGATTACTATAGGCAGACCCCCAACTGGCAGTAAGTGTACGCTACATATACACGGTAAGTACTAGGAATTAGCACAGAAAAACAGCAAGCATTGGCAACTAATAGCAGAAAATAGCTAGGGCCCTATAGGGTAGCTGTAGGAAGCTGGCTCTGTATATACTATCTCAAAGTGAGAGATAGTGTGCACAGAGTCCAGGGGTTCCCCTTAGAGGTTGATAGTGGCAATACTAGATAATACTAATGCTCTATTTGTGGTAATGTGGTCGAGCAGTTAGGCTTATCGGAGGGTAGTGTTAAGCATTTGTTGTACACAAACCGGCAATAAATGGAAACACACACTCAATGACTTCACTCCAAGCCAATAGGTTTTTATATAGAAAAATATTATTTTCTTAATTTATTTTAGAACCACAAGATTCAGGATTCAAGTAAGTACATAAATTGTAAGGTACTTGGCATAGGTAAATATAGAACTTTGAATGAAAACAGTAATTTACACAGTTTGGCATAAAATGGCAATACGCTATTTTAAAAGTGGACACTGCAAAATTAAACAGTTCCTGGAGTAGGTTAGTAAAGGTTAGTTTTTCAGGTAAGTAAAGCACTTACAAGGTCAGTCTCCAGGGCATAGGCAGCCCACCGTTGGGGGTTCAAGTTAACTCCAAACACCCAGCACGAGCAACACAGGGCTGCTCAGGTGTAGAGGTCAAAGTGGGGCCCAAATAACATAGGCGCCTATGGAGACTAGGGGTGCTCTGGTTCTAGTCTGCTAGCAGGTAAGTACCTGTGTCCTCGGGCAGCAGTCCAGGGGGGTTTTGTAGAGCACTGGGGGGGGATCCCAAACAGGCACACAAAATACATCCTCATCGGTTCAGGGGTGGCTGAATGCAGTGTGCAAACAAGGCTTTGGGTTTTGTATTGAAATCAATGGAGGGACCCGGGGATCACTCTGACGATGCAGGCAGCACACAGAGGGGCTTCACTGGCCAGCCACCGACTGGGCAAAGATGAGGGCCGCCTGCTGGTCACTCCTGCACCTGTAGTTGGTTTCTCTCGGGCCGGGGGCTGTGGGTGCAGTGCTTCTTCCAGGCATCAGGTTCTTTGCTACCGGGCAGTCGCGGTCGAGGGTTCTTCTGGATTCTCTCTGCAGGCATCGTCATGGGGAGCAGGGAGGTCGTCTCAGGGTGGACACGTCGTGATAGTCGCCTCGGGGTCCTCTCTGCAGTATTGGTTTCTCTGGACACGGGCCGGGGGAGTGTTGGGGACTCACACTTCAGGAGTGAGGTGAGAGTCTCTTTAAAGATGGTTTCTTTGTTGTTGCTTTGGACAGAGCTGTTGTCCATGGGAGTTTCTTGGTCCTTTGGTTTGCAGGGTAGTCCTCTGAGACGACAGAGGTCGCTGATCCCGCTTTATGCGTCGTTGTTGCAGGTTCTTTGAATCTGGAGACAGGCCGGTAGGACTGGGGCCAATGCAGTTGTCGTCTCCTTCTTCTCTGCGGGGTTTTCAGGTCAGCAGTCCTTCTTCTTGTTAGGTCATCAGGAATCTGATTTCCTGGGTTCAGGGTTGCCCCTAAATACTAAACTTAGGGGTGCGTTAGGGCTGGAGTGCAGTAGCCAGTGGCTACTGTCCCTGAGGGTGGCTACACCCTACTTGTGCCTCTTCCCTTTGGGGAGGGGGGCTCATCCCTAATCCTATTGGGGTAAATACTCTAAAACAAGACAGACGATTTTCCAAGGAGAGGGTCACTTCAGCTCTGGTCACCTTAGGGGTGGACCTGGCTGAGAGGGGGACTCCTCCTTGTTTTTCTCACTATCTCCCTGGACTTGCTGCCAAAAGTGGAGGCTGTGTCAGGGGGGGCGGGCATGCCCACTAGCTGGAGTGCCTTGGGGCACTGTAACACGAAGCCTGAGCCTTTGAGGCTCACTGCAAGGTGTTACAGTTCCTGCAGGGGGGAGGTGTTTCTGGCCTCAGAGAGCACAAAGGCTCTCACCCCAGGGGGCCAGAAACTCGACTCTCAGTGACAGGCTGGCACAGACCAGTCAGTCCTGCACTGAAGGATTGGGTAAAATACAGGGGGAATCTCGAAGATGCCCTCTGTGTGCATTTTTTAAATAAATCCAGCACTGGCATCAGTGTGGGTTTATTATTCTGAGACGTTTGGTACCAAACTTTCCAGTATTCAGTGTAGCTGTTATGGAACTGTGGAGTTTGTTTTGACAGACTCTCAGACCATATACTTAATATGGCCACACAGTACTTACAATGTCAAAGAATAGACTTGGACACTGTAGGGGCATACTGCTCATGCAGCTATGCCTTCCCCTGTGGTATAGTGCACCCTGCCTTAGGGCTTTAAGGCCTGCTAGAGGGGTGACTTACCTATGCCACAGGCAGTATTTTGTGTGCATGGCATCCTGAGAGAGGGTGCCATGTCGACTTTGCCTTTTTCTCCCCACCAACACACACAGTCTGCAATGGCAGTGTACATGTGTTAGGTGAGGGGTCCCTTAGAGTGGCACAACACAGGCTGCAGCCCTTAGGGGCCTTCTCTGGTCACAGGGCCCTTGGTACCACTGGTACCTTTTACAAGGGACTTATCTGTGTGCCAGGGGTGTGACAATTGTGGAAACAATGGTACATTTTTAGTGAAAGAACACTGGTGCTGGGGCCTGGTTAGCAGGCCCAGCACACTTCTCAGTCAAGTCAGCATCAATATCAGGCAAAAAGCGGGGGGGGTATCTGGAACAAGGAGCCATTTTCCTACAGTGGATAATCCACATACTAAAATAATGGGATGCAAAATTAGGTCCCCCCACCCAAGGATGTGGACCAGTTAGTAGGATGCTGGGAGAACTTGGAACCCCAAGAGGTGAGTTCCTAGATTACCCCCAGCGTCCAGGGAGCAGAAGTAAGTTACCTGGTCTTCTCATAGACTAACAAGGACGCTTAGAAAAGGAAGTTTGCAAGAACCGGACCAGTCCAGTGGAACCCAATGGTGGTTTGCAGATTAAGAGGACCTGCAATTTAAGGGGAGAGAGTCCAGTCCACGAGGAGTGTCCAGGTGGGGCAGGAGCCTTTGGTGCCCTTGGATGCAGGGGAGTGACTTCTTCACTCCATGGGAGATTCCTTCTTGCTTCTTTAGTGCAGCTGAAATCTTGCCGACCCCAGAGGATGCACAGCTGTGGAAATGTTGCTATTACTGGAAGGAGCCAGAGAAACAATGTTGCAAGGCGATGTTAGCTCGGGAGTTGCAGACTTGTTTGGTTCCTGTGAAGCAGCTATTCCAGTGGCCAGGAGCAGAAGAGGTCAATGCAGAGGAGTTCTGGTTGAGTCTTGTACACCGAATCTGGAGAGCCACCCACAAGGGAGTCCCTAAATAGCCCTAACAGAGGCCTTGGACACTCTGCAGGGTGACCACCTATCAGAGGGAGGTCACTGGCATCAGTTACCTGTCCTGACTAACCAGCTGCTCCCAGGGACCTCTGCACCTCCTATTTCCAAGATGGCAGAAGCGAGTGGCCACTTGGAGGAGCTCTGGGCACCACTCCTGGGTTGGTGGTGGACAGGGGAATGGTCACTCCCCTTTCCTTTATGTAGTTTTGCACCAGAGCAGGGACTGGGGTACCTGGACTGGTGCAAACCGGATTATGCAAGGAGGGCACCAAATGTGCCCTTCAAAGCAAGCTGGTGGCGTGGAGAGGCTACCCCTCCCCCGCCTTTTAACACTAGGTTCCAAGGGAGAGGGTGTTGCATCCCCTATCCCACAGGAGATCCTTTGCTCTGGCTTCTCCTGCTTGAGCTGGTCAAGCAGCAGGAGGGCAGAAACCTGTCTGAGGGACTGCAGCGGCATGGGCTGCTCACAAACCCTGAAAGACTGGTAGGAGCAATACTGGGGGGTCCTCTAAAGAGCCCCCAAAGTGCATGGAATTACAAAACCAATACTGACAGTATTGGGATATGATTCTGACAAGTTTGATACCAATCATGCCTCAGTTCGGAGTTACTATTAAGTAGCTAGATCACAAGTGGTGATCTGTGGCCAGTACATGGGTAAAATGGCTTCCCCGCACTTACGAAGTCCAGTGCATTGGAACTGGAGTTTGTAGGGGCACCTCTGCTCATGCAGGGGTACCCTCACAGACAGAGACCTGTACCTTGGACTGACAGGGCCTACCATAGGGGTGGCTTATAGTGCTCAGGTGCAGTGACAGTAGTGAAAGGATGCATGCACCTTTTCATGCAGGCTGCAATGACAGGCCTGCTGGCACATTTTGCTTGGGCTCCCATCGGTGGCAGAATACATGCTGCAGCACTGGGGGGGACCACTTGTGTCCCAATGCCCTGGGTACCTAAATACCATATACTAGGAACCTATAAAGGTGTACCAACTTTTGCTTGTCGAATCGCTTGCAAGATCGTATCCCTGTCCCTGTAGTGCAGTACTTTTGGAAACACAGAGGAAGGGGTATCCCCGCAGATGGCCTCAGTGCCAAAGCATGATGAGCTCTCTGTCACGAAGAAGTGGGATAGCTGGGTCGAGGGGATCACCGCTGCTATCCAGCATTTAAGAAATTGCTCCGGATTCTGTTCCCCTGCTCCCTCCGGGAACCTAAGAAAACGAAGGTTGCAGCGGCGAAAATGGGCCTCCACATCCTCATCTTTAGTCTCTAACTTAATTGTCTAGGCCGTTGGAGCACTCAGGTCAGCCTTCAAGGATGCGACTTCCGCTTTAGAGTTTAGAGATTTCCTGCTCCGTGGCCAAGGAGTGTTCTGCCACCTTATGAAGGTCCAGCCACAAGAGACCATCATCTTGGGAGACAGCCTTAATTTTTGCCTGGACTCTCGCACTTGAGGCCTTAATCACAGCCAATATCTGTGCCCTGGGGAGCCATTGAGCCTCCAGCAGGTTTTCCACACACTATTTGTTTTTGGGGGTGGGGGGGGGAGAGAGGGGGTTCAACATTGCGTTTGACCCCAGAGCTGTACACTGGTCCATCGTGGTCTGTTGGGCCACTCTCTGTGGTCTGTCCTTTCCGATGGTGAGCTCTTCCCAGTGTGAGCAGCTGGTCAAATCTCTCTTTTGTATCCTCTGGTGTGTATCCACTTTAAGTGACAGGCCTCCCTTCCGGGGAGTGGACAAAGCTCCACCCGCAGAGTCACAGCAAGGGGGGGTGGGGGGCCCCCACATTGTCGAACTACCAGTAGCCAGGCACCTCCTACACTGGTCTCAAGCGAAACCCTCTGAGGGATCGGTCCGGGTAATAGTCCACCCTGACCAGCCTGGCACCACCGTGGCACATTTGGCTCCCAGTGGGAGTCACTGATAAACCTCTAGGCGTATACAGGTGCGTGTGTCACTTTAAAGGGGTAGGTCTTCCTCTGTGATAAAAATCAAGAGTCACTAATCCGCCCCGGTTTCCAGCGTCTTATGCATTCCCCGCATTAGTTCCACCACTCTGCTTCCAATAGCTAAAAGCCAATATCTAGGTAGCCTCATGGATTTACATCTGTGGTGTGGTAATGCCTCTCAGCAGAGGCTTACGTCTGCTGCAGTCCTGTTCGGTGATAGCTGCCCTTGCTCCAGAGTCTCAGTCCAGAATTTATTTGGGCCTCCAGCTCCATCCCATCTTTCTCGGCAGTACCTGTGGTCTCTCCCTCCCACACCCCCAACTGTACTTTCTGCCATCGAATTGTCCAGCGAGTAGGTATACCATTCTCACTCGCTTCCTGTAACAGATTGCCGAACTTCCCAACAGCACACCTCATGGGATGTATTGTTAGGCTAGCACTTGAGGTCTGGGATCATGCTCCTCTACAGCCCTCACCGTGGTAGCGTGCTGTCCCCTCCTCTGCAGATCCTCCTTATGTGGGGCAGCCGCGCCTCCCGATGAGGAGACAACAGGTCCTAAGAATAAACAAAAAATCGAGCCATAAACACTAAACCATACCCCTTGATATTTCAACATCATTTCAAAAGGGGGAGGGTAAGAAAAGGAACATAACATGAAAGTCAAGACATATTAATAACATGTATAATTTTATACAAAACACTTTCCTGAGGGAGGGATAATCCTTGCCTCCGTGTCCGTAATAGAATTGAAAAATTCTTGACGTGAAAGCTCTAAATCTTTTTATTCTATGTCCGGACCGGAGGCTCCGATTCTATGCTAGTTTAAAGCTGATCCAGAACAATCGTTGCAACATCTAAAATGGGTTTGTAGTAAAAAGCCTTAAAGGTAGACTCAGACGACCAGTCAGCTGCTCTCAAAATGTCCTCTAGGCGAGAACCTAAAGAGAAAGCTTTAGATGCCATGGTGCCTCTCGCAGAGTTCACGTGAAAGCCCAGAAACTCCAACCTCTGGGAAGGAACCAGGATTGAGTTCTGACTGTTGATGATGAAACCCAAGTCCTGCAGGAGAGATATTGCCACTTCCAGATGGGTCAGTACGAGAAGAGGGCACTGAGACATGATAAGGTCTTCGAGATATATGATCAGACGTAACCCTTTGGCACGAAGGTGCTCCTCAATTGGGGGCACAGCTTTGTGAAGCCCCTAGGCGTCGAGGACAGGCCGAAAGGAGGGACCTTGTATTCGAAACAATGGCCCTCCCAATGAAACTGAAGAAATCTCCGGTGAGAAGGAAAAATAGGAATGGTCAGGTAAGCATCCTTTAAATCTATGCGGACCATACAATAGTTTTCTCTTAAGATGTACCTCTTAAGATGTACCTTAGCAAATGAATGCCCTCCAACTTGAAATGTCTGTAAATAATCCAGCCATTGAAATCCTTTAGATTTAGAACCAACCGGGAACCGCCACCCTTCTTTTCTACCAGAAAAATGGGGCTGAAGAAACCGTGAGGGTGGGGAGAGGATTCTACTATGTCCCCTTTGGCTAGGAGAGCTGTGACTTCCAAGGAGATGAACTCTCAATCTTGTAGGGAAAAATACATTTCCAGAGGAGTAACCCACTGAACTGGGGAATCGTAAAATTTCAGTTTGAAGCCCTGGATATCATCCAGGACCCAGGGGTCCTGGGTGATCTTTTGCCAATTATGTACAAATAAAGCTGTCCTGCCCCCCAGAATCACTTCTGAAATCGAAATAAGTCTCACCTGCAGGGTTGGACTCCTGATAGGAGGTGTAGGTTCCCTTAGATTTCCCTCTCCGGAATCCGTTGCGATCTCCACGGGACCTTGTGTGGTAGAAAGTGGAGGCAGAGTCATGGTAGCCTCTTCTGGGATGTTGGTAGGAACCACATGAAGGGCCTAGATAGTAATTGCGGCCGAAGGCTCTCCCTCTGTAGCGTCCAGCCCTGTTAAAAAGAATGTTTTTTTATGGATCCCTGTGCCTTGTCCAGGTTTACATAGGTGGAGGTGAACTTTGAAAGTTCCTTGAGGAAAAGAGACCCAAAAAGCAGACCCTGAGCCAATGGACTCAGTTCAGACAAGACCAGAACCGTTAGCTTGGAGCTTGGGATCCATCTTGAGTAGAATAGAGCACCACCTCTCACTGGAGATGGCACAGTTTGCGTTCCACAAAAACAAAATAAGGCCCTTTGGGCCCAACCAACCAAAACTTCAGGGTTACCTGGGACCCCTGATTCCTTAGCCTGAAAACCCAATTCCTGGATTTTGGCAAGAGGACCCGAGACATCCAGGAGTTTATCCTGACAACCTCGCCAGGCAAGATCAATGCCCTTTTTCGGATCCTTAGATAATTTCTTACCAAGGTGGGGTCAATCTTTGGTGTCTCTGTGACCTTAGAGGTGAAATCTGGTCTGGGACATTCTGATCTCAGGTGAGTTCGGATGTCGCTATCGAAACTGTTGAATGTGTGCCTGAACGTATTCGGCCACCTCGGAAGGCGGAGTCCTGGAGGAAGTTCTAGGATACATATCTTCCGGTTTCCGTGTGCCGGGATTTGGCCTTGCGTTTACGTGGAGGAGAATCAGGGTCCTTTTACGGAGCCTGTGAAGAAGCAGAGGAATCAGAATTCTTCTTACTCACATCTCTTGGATGAAGAGATTGAGACGAAGAATAATCGTGATCCAAAGACCAAGCTTGCAAAAGTTGGTCAAAGTCAGCTTGATGAGGGTTTGCATCAGAGGCTGAACCTGGATTTTGTGAAAAGGGCAGCTCTTCCTGGCTGCGAGATTGGGGCATCCAGCTCTGCTGCTCCGCAAAACCCAATAAGTGATACTTAATTGGCTGTATAGCCTGGGCCAAGGCCACATTAACAGTGTGTCTAACACCAGCATCAAGGGCATAGACAAGGTCTTGCTCAAAGGACCCTTCAGGATCATCATAAAAGGTATCTTCCCCAGAGTCTCTTTTAGAGCCAGCCATAATGAACAATACCAGGTCACACAATTGAGAATTTAAAGGGCAGACTATCTGCCAATAATAACTTCCAGTGAAGTGGGGAGGAAATGCTGACAGTCCTTAAAGCAGGCTCAGTGCTCAGGGAAAAAACCTAAAGCCAGGAATAAAGTGTGCAGGGAGGCCTGCTAATATTATAAGAAAAACACAGGAAAAAATATCCACCACATAGTGGCAATTCAAAATAGGCAGAGACTAGTTATGATTTATTACAGCCCAACAGTATAAACGAGTGGACGTATATCAGAGAGCAGGTGAAAATCCTTCAGAGATAACACGCGTCTCACACGTGTTCTGAGCCCTTGGGGAATAAAGGCGAGAGGAGAAACACTGAAGTAGAAAGTGGAGAGCGCGTTAGACATAATACGCTGTCCTTGCTCTCCTAACTCCCACTCCACTTACAGAAATGCAAGGGTTTAGAAAAAAAACCTCACCGGGAGGATAACACTCCCAAAATGAAGTGCACAATAAAAGTAATAAACAACAAAAGCCAGCGGAGCGTGTGGTGCACACGTGCAATATATTTAAATAAGTTCGTACCGCTGCACGCGCTCTGCAATCGTAACATTCAACTTTGAATAAACAATGGCACTTAACTGGCTGCGAAGCAGCAAAGAAAGAGGAGGGGTGTTTGACTGAAGGGGTTTATGTAGGGCTGGACTCTATGGTGGTCATGTGGTCTCTGTTACAGGAAGTGATGTCCTTGTTTTGTTTTTCTATTGGCTGCTAAAAAATAAAGCCTGGAAAGATAAGCATAATCGGAGCCTCCGGCCCTGACATAGAATCCAAGCCCGGAGACCACTGCATTGTCTACCAGCATAAAAGGGGAGGAGAAGCAGAGCACAGGCGCCTGGGCTGTCTAACTTATGTCCAGTGCTGCCAGTTGGGGTTGTTTTCCCTCTCTGGTTCATAGGGAGCAATGTGTTGCAGCCCCCAGCGGTCTTCCCCCGGGTTCAGGATGAGGCAGATGTCCCCCTCTGCTCTGGGATCGGGCCTTTCCTCTCAATGTTTACACCGCTGCGGCAGGACTGCCTTGCATCTCTTGTCTTGGGGGCCGTGAGTTGTCCTTCTGTCAATGTTTGCCCTTTACATTACCTCCCCGGCCCGCCCAGTCAAAAATGCAGCATGCCTGGACAGCCTGTGGGGAACTGCATGCCTCTCTCCGCATCCGTACTGCGGTCTGCAGGGTCTGACGGCCGTACGTCCCGAACTGGAGTCCGAGCGACCACCTCTGGAACATCCCCCACTCTGTAGTCCACTGATCGTCCCTCAGGGGTCTCCTCAGCTACGGTGCCGAGTCCGGAGTGGCATATAGCTTGGCTTGCTGCGCAGGCCGCCTCTCGACCCCGATCAGTGCTCGAAGGCGCAATGTTTACCTAGAGTGTGGCTTAGTTTCCCTACTCGGACCCCCCGTAGGCACAGTGAGGGTGGCAGTCCTGGAATGGCAGTATGGTTGGTGTTTATATGCGAATTCCGCAGCATTTTCATGGCGGGGGAGCTCTGTAGGCTACGTCCTGGCGGCCATCTTCCCAAGCCACGTCCAGCTCTTCCACAAATCTGACTCAACGCAGCATCGGGAGGCAGCGAGTCCGCTCACTTGGGGATCTGACAGGGCAAACGTGTGTCCAGTGATCCAATCTTGGGCGATTGCAAACTTGGCAACCTACCACATGCAGTACAGTTTTAATCCTTTTTTGCAACAATAGAAAATATCTTTTTGATTCTTTATATAGTCTCCACTCCACATACTGGTAGTATTACAGTTACATGAAGGCCATCTCCAATCAACCTTCTAGGGACTCTGTTGTCCCTCTATTAATCTGCTACTCCGACTCGCACACAGAAAAACGCTCACGCTGGAATCATTCGCTCTCTTTCAATTCTCATTCACAGTGGCATTCTACACCCCCTGAAGATAACTATCGCCCAGTTTCTTCCATCTAACACATATTCTCATATCATCATACTTACAGACATGACTCCCTTTCTTTTAAAAGTAGCAATTGCCATACACCACGCACTCGGTAGCTGGTAACACTGTCCTTCCAGTTACTGATGTCCTGGCCTTAGAAGCTTAGGTATTGAAGACCTGTTTAAAACTCCTCACATACTATAGAGCACAATGGCAGTGCTTGCTCTCCTGTAGGGGTGGAGTTGTTACAGACCAACGTTTAGATTGTCTTTGTATTTGTAAAGTTCCTATATTCCATGTGATATGCTGAACAGGTAGTTACTAAGGTGATGTTGCCAAAGCAATACTCAGAAAAGTGTTAATGTCTACATGCGTTTTCGCTCATTTTCAGCATTTTATCACCGCAGAGTATCTCTGTTGACTTGCATAAGAGCAAATATTCCTTGCTATATGTCTGCTTTAAAATACACTTTAATATTCTTTAATATGAAGTATTGCTGAAATTCTGCAAAACGCAGTAATTGTGGAGCATGCTTTAACTTTGCACTAAAGAATTCAGGCAGTGTCTCAAATCAGTCCCCTCTGCTGCTAAAACTCCTAGCGGATTGATACTGCTAGTTTCCTTTGCCTGTGTCATTATTTTCAGCATCTCTTACCCTTACAGCATCCAGGATTTGTGCACCCTTGAAACCTTTGTCTCGTCCCCCAGATCCAGAGGAATATTTGTAGTTTCGCTGAGACCATTCTGAAACAAGAGAAGTCTGTAGGATAGCCGCATTAGCTGTTTACTTGTCGAGTATAACTGGCGTATGATTGGTCCAAGCCAGACATGCCCTGGCTTGGTCCTAGAAGGCCAGATCTACCCGAGATTGTTGGCATAACCATGGACTTTATAAGTGAGTTCTGTGTAGTTTTATTGTATGTGAAAGTAGTTTGTGGGTAACCTGAGAGTACTGCGTGGATTCAGTTTTCTGCCATTCTATTGGAATGTTTGGTCTAAACTGTCATCGGCTTCTTCTCTGGTTTGTGATTTGTTGGGAAAGACTAGAGCAGTGATCAAGCAATATTAGGGTACAGTAGTCGTGATATCACAAGTACCCAATGTCCTTCAGTTATTACTGAGTGGGATACATCAGAACAGTCTGGACTACTTTGTCAGAATTTTTCAGCAAGGTCTCGAATGAAAATGTGTGATCGTGGGCCACACACCGATTTTGACCACTCTCTGGAGTACCTATTTCTTCAACTAAGGTTACATATAGGTTAGTTCCAGCATATTGGTAAACCTTCTGTATTCTCAAATACACTTTATGCGTTGAAGAGTCCACCAAACTGAATTCTGTGAACCAGGACTGAGACTGTTTGTGTAGAAAGTTGAATGTTTTAACTCGTACTATATTATTATTTTATTTAGATGCATACTATTATTAAAAAAAAACAAGCAACCAGCATGTGGTTTACTTACTAGCCAATTCTAATTTAACAAGAGTTGGTAATGTGACAGAATCTAAGTAAAGTCCTAGAATTAAAAGTTACAGTTTAGTGTAACATGGTAACAATTAGTTTTCAGAGTAAGTATGCAAAAGGGCAGCCTGGATGGACCCAGCAGCAAAGCTTCTTCGTCTGCACGTTTTTGCAGTAACCTCTGTTGTCATTAGAATGCTTCATTATACATTTTTGGCACAAAATGAGACACAAATGTTTTAGTTTACCATTTGTGTAATGTTTTACTGTATGGTGTCGTAGTAGCAGTAGAGTTGATACTGGTATTTAGCACTTGTGTAGTTGTACCCAATTAACTGTACGTTACTTGTTCCTCGTTTCTAGAAATGCAAAATAAGTAATTTCTTATTATGTAAACCACTGCACGCAAGTCCAAATAAAAGTGGCTGCATTGTTTTCCTTTATGCATACAGACTGGTAACAACAAAGATGCCTGTAACCAGAAAAATGAAGCAGGAGCTCAAGTAGAAGCTGCGAAATCCAAAATACATCAGGTGAGTATTTTGTCTTTCCAGGTGACTGGAGGGAGGGAGGGAGGGAGGGAAGGGAAGGAGAGAGGGAGGGAGGGAGAGAAAGAATTTGCAAAGATTAGAACTAATTTATTCTTTCCGATGGTCACGTAAAATTAAAAGCCTGCCTACACTTAGTGTCATGTGCTTTGCCTCATCTGAGACTGGCACCATGGCCAGGATACTGCCCTGAAAAAATAACATTAATTGAAGCCAACCTCTATAATAGCAACCTTCTTTTCTATAATACCACTGTTGGTTGAAAAAAAATGGATAGTCCATTAATATAGGATACAGTGTACAATAGTTTTCATTTATTCTTGCATCCATTTCTGTATTTGACTTGGAACTGTGTTTTGTCTCTAATTTTCCATGCTGTTTCTTTACTAAGTGTTAGCTGTTGCAAAGTAAGCTTTAGGACTATGGGAAAGAGAACACAGTCTGGCTGTGTATCTTTCCTTAGCTGTCATGGCTTACAGGTGGTGGAGGGGCATAGAGCTCAGAACAGTACCACAGAGGAGCTCCACCAGCACTAAGTCTGAAAGTTATCTTTAATGTGAAAACTAGGCTCATTCTTGAATTTTTTAACTTTTCAAGACATTTTCAGTGTTTTCTCAATGAGTTTCACTTGTGCCATGTGCATAGATTGTCTACAAAATGGTTTGTATATGTAGAAGATTTCTGAACAGCAACTGACTTGACTTGCTTTCTTATCCACATGATATGAAACAGTTCCTTGTGTGCTCTGCCATCGTTGCCTCAGACCCTTTTAGTAATTCTCATAGTTAAACGTATAAGGACCTTCAGTGAATCCTGTCTTGTCCTTCTGTTTCTTAACTGCCGCGCTATGAAATGATTTTCCCCTCTCTCAGTCCAACCCATTTTACCTTGCACAAGCCACTGACGACTTGACTTTGCTCCTGGAACATCTAAATAGTTTGAGTTATTGAACTTTTTTTCTCTCTTGATGTAACCAGGGCTTGGAAACCCTGTTGAGTTACAGTGCAGTTTAAATTCATTATTTTTTTCAAAACATCTGTCTGCTATAATCTGTCTGGATAAGCATCTCAAATATGATTTGAGCTACCTTTTTGTTTTGTGTCCTTGTAGATGAATTACTTCGCGTGGCTTTAGCTGAATCCTCCTTAATAACTAATTCACATATTCCAGTTGCAGCTTCTCACCTTTTGACAATTACTAAGATAATTTCTGTTACTGCTGCACTGCTTGAAAGAGAGTGCCATGCCAACCAGCAAGAGGAGAGTGGCTTTCTGGAAGTGGACATTGTAGGAAGGGTCCACTACTTGGCCAATATTGAGTTCTGTGGGAGTGTACACAGGAGTGCCTGTAATCACTTTGATGACAGGTTAAACAGGATGGTTTGGCAGGGAGTGACCTTGAAGAGTTCATTTGTGTTTTTTTTTTTTTTTAGCAGTGTCCTGCGCCGTCTTTGGATTTAGAGCAGAAAGCCCTATGTAAAAGATTAGGAGATACGAGGTTAAGGTTGCTGAACTTGTGCAGTAGGATTGACTATGTTTGTGGGAAAGGTACGTTATGAAGTATATTAAGCCATAAAAAATAATGTGATCAAAGGCAATGCAGCACATTCGGTGGCATTATTTTCTAGCTATTTTGGCATTTTAGCACTCTTTCGTGCAATTATCCCAGTGATATTGACCATGCATTGATGTCTTAAGAAAGAAAACCACACCTTCGGTATGACTTATTCAAAATGTTATTCACCACCAATAGATAATTTTGTCTCCCATGAAAACACAGGGAGACAGTTTGTTTAAAACCATTACAGTGTTGCACTGATCAGAAAACGAGCATCTGTGTAGGCACTGCTTGAAATAAAATGTGTGCCTTCTGCTCATTCTGCTTATGTTTTTTATGTTCGTTCTATCGGGCCTGTAGAGAGGAGTAACTTTTCATTAATTTGAGCTAGAAACAACTTTTTGTTACACTTTTGAAAGTGTGCAGCTGCTGCCTCAGAATCGTGTAATATCAGTAGTTCTGCATAAAACATAACTTTAGATCAACACAAGAAGTCTTCACAGCTCAAACCCATGAAAGGAACCCGCAAAACAAAACAATGCAGAAGCAAAACTTTGCAATTAGTGGCTTGATCTCAAAACTCAAGTAAGTTCCTTGTTTGGTATTTGGGAGGTCTAGGAAATTTGATTCACCAAGCACTAACCACGAACGAGGTACGGCAGACAACACTTTAATGTGTTGGAAATTCTTATAAACTCTTTGGTCAATTACATTTTCAGAGCAACATTCTTTTCATTTTTAAATCTCTTCTGTGCCATTGCAGAAGAATCTGGCCATTCCTTATAAGCAATACCTAAATCCCTTCTGCACTTGGAGGGATGCTTGTTGTTCTGTACAGAAGAGATCTGCTTTAGCAGTCAGTCTGCTTTGCTCTTTTGCAAAATGACTGGAATACATGTTCATGAGGCTGGAACTCTTCTCTAATGGCAATGTTAAGAGTCAAGAAGTACAGAGGGCTGCAGAAATGGCATCAAGATATTATACACAGTTTATCATAAACACTTGCTCAAATATTTCAGTACTATTTCTCGCTGACTATTGCATGTAGACCTAATAAATATTGTGCACTTGCTTGGTGCACCTTGAAGTTGTTGACTGTAGAGACTAGTTCCCACGTAAGCTTTTACCCTAGGGGATTACCTTTATTTGGTGTACTGCAGCTGCTGTCTTCCATGATGACTACCTTATAGTTGTGGTTAAATGTGTCTGCTCAACTTACCTTATTCAATAACACTTGACTGTGACCTCTGTCTCACTGTAGTGACAGTACCTGTTATGCATTCTATTGAGTGTTTTAATAGTACATATTTTCTATTTCTTCAGTATAAAGTGAGAGCCTACATACAAATGAAATCTTTGAAAGCATGTAAAAGGGAGATCAAGTCTGTTATGAATACAGCTGGAAATGTAAGTATTAGGCATAATTACCTTCCATTGCATTAGATTATAAATATATTAATAACTAGTTCCTAATTAAAGTGTGGATTATCCTGTTGTTTATTTCATAACCACTAAAATAAACCACCAGAGGTTCCTACTTGACGTTCATTGGACATTTGTCGCTTACAACTATGTGCAACCAGAACATTAAATAATCCCTCCTTGCTGTTTTACCGGTTGTATTCACATTTTCTTGCTGGGTTTCATTTCTGTTATATACACTCATCCTAAATCAAAATAGTCCAGCTTTCTGCTCCCTTTTGGTGTTAATCCTATTGCTCACCTCTCCCACACATGACTCCTTCTTGACCTGATATCCTGCCGTCCTTTCTTTTTCACTCGTTCGATATAATCTACACACAGCAGGACTGGAAAGCTTCTAAAATTATAATTGCCTTAAATATTTTAAGATACGTTTTCTTCATTAGTCATCTGTGCATATGTCCTTGTTCTACAGATACATCACTAATTGTCGCCACCCATTTCATATTTACTCTGCCTGTCAAGTGCAGGTTGTTGCAGTGCATCCACCTTTTTGGGGTCAGCTCTGTTTGTTCTTTCATAATATTTCATACTCAAAGACACATCATTTCCTATTTTGTGTTTAGATTTACAAATCTACAGTCTGCCAAGTGAGAATCAGAAAACATTCTCAATCTCAATCAATGTGCACCTGGTCCATACCCCTTATATTTGGCCATATTTCTCTGGAACAATCCCCCACACCCTATACACCAGTTTTTCCAGTGCTGCTCAGGAGTGCATGCCTTGGACCCACTCATGTTTGGACAGTGATTCAGCATCCTTCCAATGTCTGGCACAATCTCTCTTGTCCACCACATACGCTGTGGCAATCAGGGAGCGGACAGCTCGGGTGTCACCCCCCGAGTCTACTATTCCCAATAAAACAATCTTGGGACCAAACACAAGGGGAATCCCACCACCTTGCTGATATGCTGTCCAGAACACCTGCGCCTATGAACGGGTCCAAATAGTGTGATGAAGGGCATCCTTCTACCACAGCAGTCCTTACTCCTGGCAGAGTTTTTCACAGGTCCATTAGTGTACTGTCGTGGTAGGGTCAGGGGCCAGGTACTTATACCCAGTTGTGCCTTTGAAGTGGGGGTGACTTCAAAGTAGGCCCTTGAAGTACACAAATCCCCCTTTCTTCCCAGGCCTGGCTCCAGACTATCAGTCGGGGGTAATCAGCCCTTTGTGTTGAACACAGGACACTGCCAATTCAGGTGTGTCAGCCCCCCCCCCCCTCCTCCTGCCCAGGAGTAGCTATCAGGATGCAGATTAGTTTGTTGTCTCACCCACCCTTCCTGTGTTTGTGGCAGCCTAGGGGGAATGCACAAAGTGCAGCTGTCACCCACCCCATCCATGTATTGGAGACAGGCTGCAAGTCACCCACAGCAATATGAGCATAGAAATGCCAACTTTCTAAAAGTGTAATTTCTAAAATAGTAATGTTAAATTCAACTTTACCATTAAAGAGGATTTGTCGTTAGCATCCCAAAGATGTGGAACATGATGCAGCTGCTCCTTTCTAATCGGGAATTACAGCTTAAAAGTGTATTAAGGAATTCCCAAGGAGATGTGCCGCCTCACAGTAGTGAAATAACTAATTTGGCTGTTTGTCACTACCAGGACATGTAAAACGTAAAAGTATATGCCCTGCCTGCCTTTTACTAGCACAGCACCCTGCCCTTATGGCTACCTTGGGCCTACCTCAGGGGTGACTTATGTGTAATACAAGTGGTGTTTAAGGCTTGATCAGAAGTTTTAAATGCCAAGTCAAAGTGGCAATAAACTGCACACACAGGCCCTGCAAAGGCAAGCCTGAGACAGGTTTGAAAGGCTACTTGTGTGGGTGCCACAATGAGTGCTTCAGGCTTACTAGTAGCATTTTATTTACAGGCTCTGGGTTTATGATATACCACTTTACAAGTGTAGGAAGCTGGCCTGGTGTGTGGTGGGCACCTGATGTGCTTAAACTCTATACCAGGTACAGGCATCCCCTATTAGTGTAGTGTAGGCAGTGTCTAGAAACCAGGCTCTCTAGAGGTAGCTGTGGATGAGCAGCCAACGCTTATTCAGGAGGCATGCAAAGCTCATGCAATACCACTGTAGTCACACAGCACTTACACACATGAAAGAAAGAACTCAGTGTTACAAAAATAAAGGTACTTTATTTTAGTGACACAATTACCAAAAAGTACTAGAGGGGCAACCTTCCAATAGGAGGTAAGTAACACATTAGATATGTACACTAGTAATCCGCAGTAGGCATAGAAAGTATTAAAAAAAACAGTGCAAATAGCAATAGACAATAGTGACACTAGGGGGAGCCCAAACCATATACTGAAAAAATGGAATGTGAATGCAGGACCCCCACCTTGGTAAGTGGAATGTGTAGAGGGGAACTGGGGGATCGAGGGGACTAGGAAACCCCAAAGGTAAGTACCACAGTGCCCCCTAGCGACCAGGAAGAAAGCAGTAAGTGACTGGATTTTCCCAAAACCACCCAAAAGGAAGGAAAAGAAGAAAATGCAACACCCAGACAAGACTGCAAGAAACCAACGGTGGATTCCTGAAGAGGAAGACCTGTGGAAGAAGGGGACCAAGTCCAGAAGTCACAGAAGAGTCCAGGGTTGGGTACTACCCAACCAGCTGTGGTTGCAGGAGTTGGTCGACGGTAGGAAGAAGATGGTCAGGAATGGCCCTGGAGCAGGTGAAGAGTTCCTGGAGGATGCAGTCGATGTCCCACCCCAGATGGATGATTGCAGTCGGCGAGTGGTGTGAAAGAGCCACCAACAAGCCTTGGCAAAGGTAGAAGTTGCGCTGAAGCAAAGGTGGAGCTGCCGGGGACAACCAAGGTCCAGGAGGACTCAACCCATGGGGGAGTCCAAGGCGGACCCTCAGCAAGGCAGAGACTCCACAGAAGAAGAGGCAGCCCTCACAGGAGACCCACTGGACACAGGAGTCATAGAGGAACCCACGCAGCACAACTGGAGAAGGGTCCCACGCCGCAGGAGAAGCATACAGAGGGCTGTGCGTTGCAGGAAGGAGTGCTGGGGCTGCACGGAGCCTGAAGATCCCTTGGAGGAGATGCCAACAAGCATTGGTAGCTGCAAGAGATATGGTGCACGGGGTACTGTCCTGCGTGGGATGTCAAGGGCTTACCTCCACCAAAGTTGGACAGCTGGCAGAGAGGACCAAGAGGACTTTTCCAGACCACCAACTGTGATGCAGGATCCACGCAGCTCAGGATGAGAGGAGATCCATGCAGCCGGTCGTCATTGCAGTTGGTGCCTGCGGATGCAGTGGAGTGTCTCCTTTATTCCAAGGGAGATTCCTTCTTCCTTCTTGTGCAGACTGAAGACTTGCCGCCCTCAGAAGATGCACGGCCGGGGAAATGTTGCAGAAGCTGGAAGGAGCCGTGGAAACAATGTTGCAAGCAGAGTCTTCATCGTGGATGCAGATTGTCGGTTCCTGGAATGTCTAGTTGCGGTTCCAGTGGTTAGAATTCGAAGTAGAGGTTGCGGAGGAGTCCTGCTGGAATCTTGCAAGCCGAATCTGAGGACCCACCGGAGAGAGAGACCCTAAATAGCCATGAAAGGGGGATTGGTCGCCTAGCCAGGTGCCCACCTATCATGAGGGGGCTCTGATGTCACCTGCTTGACCTGGCCACTCAGGTGCTCCCAGAGGTCCCTGCCAACCTTGGATTCAAGATGGCAGAACCCAGGGATCCTCTGGAGGAGCTCTGGGCACCACCCCTGGAGTGGTGATGGACAGGCGAGTGGTCACCCTCTGAGAGGAAATTCTTTGTTCTGCCTTCCTGGGCTTGAGCAGTTCAAGCAGCAGGAGGGCAGAAAACTGTCTGAGGGGTGGCAGCAGCTTGGGCTGCCCGGAAAACCCCAGAGTGCTGTTAGGAGCGAAGGAGCCCCCAGAGTGCATGGAATCATATGTTCGATGGCATCTGTCGCTGTAGATACGCATGTTTTGCAATAGCTCGCCATCTGGTGTTGGGCCGGAGTGTTACAAGTTGTTTTTCTTCGAAGAAGTCTTTCGAGTCACGGGACCGAGTGACTCCTCCTTTTGTCTCCATTGCGCATGGGCGTCGACTCCATCTTCGATTGTTTTTTTACCGCCATCGGGTTCGGACGTGTTCCTGTCGCTCCGAGTTTCGGAACGGAAAGATAGCTAATTTCGGAAGATTTTCGTCGGTATTGTTGCGTTCGGGATCGGCGTACTTAGATTCCACACCGCATCGAAGATCGAAGAGCTCCGGTGCCCTTCGGGGTAGTTTTTCGATCCCCCGTCGGGGCCTGGTCAGCCCGACCGCGTGCTGAAGAACGCCGATGGAACGGACCCCGTTCCGTTTCTGCCCCAAATGCCACAATAAATACCCCTATACAGACCAACACTTGGTCTGTAACCTGTGCCTGTCACCTGAGCACAGTGAAGACACCTGTGAGGCCTGTCGTGCGTTCCGGTCCCGAAAGACACTCCGAGACCGTCGAGCCAGAAGACTTTAGATGGCGTCCGCGCCGACAGCCCACCGAGAGTTCGAGGAGCAGGAAGAGGAAGGTTCCTTCTCGATCCAAGAATCGGACTCCGAAGGATTCGACGATACACAAACCGTGAGTAAGACGTCGAAAACCACACAGAGAAAGATTTACAAGGCCCAGGGGACGCCACTGCCATCAGGCCATGGCTCCACCCATAAATTCGGTGACTGACCGTCGGCACCGAAAAAGGCCCAAACAGTGCCGAGGTTGTCCGACTCCGGTCGAGACACCGGCACGCAGCCTTCTCGGGACCGAGAAAGTGCTGGAGACAAGCCTCGACACCGAGATGCCGGTGTGGACACGGCTCGACGCCGAGACAGCGGCACCGAAGAAGATCGACGCCGAGAGGTTTCGGCCCCGAAAAAGAAAAAAGTCACCTCGGAGCCGAAAAAACACGCAGACAGGGTTTCGATGCCGAAACAAACTGCAAGCGACCCAGCTTCAGGCTCTTATACAAAAGAGCACTCGCTAACCTCCCAAATGCAAAAGCATAGGTTTGAGGAAGAGCTACAAGCAACTGATGTGGACCATACGCAAAAGCGTATCTTCATACAGCAGGGGACAGGAAAAATAAGCACCCTTCCCCCCATTAGAAGAAAGAGAAGGTTGGAGTTCCAAACTGAACAGACACCACAACCAAAAGTGGTAAAAAGAGTTACCCCACCACCCTCTCCTCCGCCCGTGATTAACGTCTCACCAGCACGAACTCCATCACACTCCCCAGCTCACACCACCATAAGCCAGGGTGACCAAGATCAAGACGCATGGGACCTATACGACGCCCCAGTGTCAGATAACAGTCCGGAGGCATACCCTACGAAGCCATCTCCACCAGAAGACAGCACCGCGTATTCTCAAGTGGTGGCTAGAGCAGCACAATTTCACAACGTAAGCCTCCACTCAGAACAGGTCGAGGATGATTTTTTATTCAACACACTCTCCTCCACCCACAGCTCATACCAAAGCCTGCCTATGCTCCCTGGTATGCTCCGGCACGCGAAAGAAATCTTTAAGGAGCCGGTCAAAAGTAGGGCAATCACACCAAGGGTGGAAAAAAAGTATAAGGCGCCTCCTACAGACCCAGTTTTCATCACTACACAGCTGCCACCAGACTCTGTTGTTGTAGGAGCAGCTAGGAAAAGGGCCAACTCTCACACATCTGGAGATGCACCACCCCCAGATAAAGAAAGCTGCAAGTTCGATGCAGCTGGTAAAAGAGTCGCAGCACAAGCTGCAAACCAGTGGCGCATCGCGAACTCCCAGGCACTACTTGCGCGCTATGACAGAGCCCACTGGGACGAGATGCAACATCTCATTGAACATCTGCCCAAGGACTTACAAAATAGGGCAAAGCAAGTGGTTGAGGAGGGACAGACCATTTCCAACAACCAGATCCGCTCCTCCATGGACGCTGCAGATACAGCTGCACGGACAATTAATACATCTGTAACTATCAGAAGGCATGCATGGCTCCGAACGTCTGGATTTAAACCAGAGATTCAACAAGCAGTTCTCAATATGCCTTTTAATGAAAAAGAACTGTTCGGTCCAGAAGTGGACACAGCGATTGAGAAACTCAAAAAAGATACGGACACTGCCAAAGCCATGGGCGCACTCTACTCCCCGCAGAGCAGAGGGAATTACAGCACATTACGTAAAACGCCCTTTCGAGGGGGGTTTCGGGGTCAGAGCACACAAGCCAGCACCTCACAAGCAACACCGTCCAGTTACCAGTGACAGTATAGAGGAGGTTTTCGGGGACAATATAGAGGAGGGCAATTCCCTAGAAATAGAGGAAGATTTCAGAGCCCCAAAACCCCTACTACTAAACAGTGACTCACATGTCACTCACCCCCTCCACACAACACCAGTGGGGGGAAGAATAAGTCATTATTACAAAGCATGGGAGGAAATCACTACAGACACTTGGGTTCTAGCAATTATCCAACATGGTTATTGCATAGAATTTCTACAATTCCCTCCAAACATACCACCAAAAGCACAAAATTTGACAACACACCATTCCAATCTCCTGGAGATAGAAGTGCAGGCACTATTGCAAAAGAATGCAATCGAATTAGTGCCAAACACACAAATAAACACAGGAGTTTACTCACTGTATTTTCTGATACCAAAGAAGGACAAAACGCTGAGACCAATCCTAGACCTCAGAGTAGTGAACACTTTCATCAAATCAGACCACTTTCACATGGTCACACTACAAGAAGTATTGCCATTGCTAAAACTACACGACTACATGGCAACTTTAGACCTCAAGGATGCTTATTTCCATATACCAATACACCCATCGCACAGGAAATACCTAAGGTTTGTATTCAAAGGAATACATTACCAATTCAAGGTACTGCCTTTCGGATTAACAACCGCACCAAGAGTCTTTACCAAATGCCTAGCGGTAGTCGCTGCACACATAAGAAGGCAGCAAATACATGTGTTCCCATATCTAGACGACTGGCTAATCAAGGCCCATTCGTTAATACAGTGCTCAAATCACACAAATCATATCATACAAACCCTCTTCAAACTAGGGTTCACTGTCAATTTCACAAAATCCAAAATTCTGCCGCGCAAGGTACAACAATACCTGGGAGCCATAATAGACACATCAAAAGGAGTAGCCACTCCAAGTCCACAAAGAATTCGAAATTTCAACACCATCATACAACGCATGTATCCAACACAAAGGATACACGCAAAGATGGTACTACAACTCCTAGGCATGATGTCTTCATGCATAGCCATTGTCCCAAACGCAAGACTGCACATGAGGCCCTTACAACAGTGCCTAGCATCACAATGGTCACAAGCACAGGGTCACCTTCTAGATCTGGTGTTAATAGACCGCCAAACTTACCTCTCGCTTCTGTGGTGGAACAACATAAATTTAAACAAAGGGCGGCCTTTCCAAGACCCAGTGCCACAATACGTAATAACAACAGATGCTTCCATGACAGGGTGGGGAGCACACCTCGATCAACACAGCATACAAGGACAATGGAACGTACATCAAACAAAACTGCATATAAATCACCTAGAACTTCTAGCAGTTTTTTAAGCACTAAAAGCTTTCCAACCAATAATAGTTCACAAATACATTCTCGTCAAAACAGACAACATGACAACAATGTATTATCTAAACAAGCAGGGGGGGGACGCACTCCACGCAGTTAAGCCTGCTAGCACAAAAGATTTGGCGTTGGGCAATTCACAACCAAATTCGCCTAATAGCACAATTTATACCAGGGATCCAAAATCAACTCGCAGACAATCTCTCTCGAGATCACCAACAGGTCCACGAATGGGAAATTCACCCCCCAAATTCTGAACACTTATTTCAAACTCTGGGGAACACCTCAGATAGACTTGTTTGCGACAAGGGAGAACGCAAAATGCCAAAACTTCGCATCCAGATACCCACACGAACAATCCCAAGGCAATGCCCTATGGATGAACTGGTCAGGGATATTTGCTTACGCTTTTCCTCCTCTCCCTCTCCTTCCTTACCTGGTAAACAAACTCAGTCAAAACAAACTCAAACTCATATTGATAGCACCAACTTGGGCAAGGCAACCCTGGTACACAACGCTGCTAGACCTATCAGTAGTACCCTGCATCAAATTGCCCAACAGGCCAGATCTGTTGACACAGCACAACCAAAAGATCAGACACCCAGATCCAGCATCGCTGAATCTAGCAATCTGGCTCCTGAAATCCTAGAATTCGGGCACTTACAACTTACCCAAGAATGTATGGAAGTCAAAAAACAAGCCAGAAGGCCATCCACCAGGCACTGCTATGCAAGTAAATGGAAGAGGTTTGTTTGCTACTGCCATATTAATCAAATACAACCATTACACACAACTCCAGAACATGTAGTGGGTTACTTGCTTTACTTACAAAAATCTAACCTGGCTTTCTCTTCCATTAAAATACACCTTGCAGCAATATCTGCATACCTGCAGACTACCTATTCAACTTCCCTATATAAGATACCAGTCATTAAAGCATTCATGGAGGGCCTTAGGAGAATTATACCACCAAGAACACCACCTGTTCCTTCATGGAACCTAAATGTTGTCCTAACTAGACTTATGGGTCCACCTTTTGAACCCATGCACTCCTGCGACATACAGTTCCTAACCTGGAAGGTGGCATTTCTCATCGCCATTACTTCCCTAAGAAGAGTAAGCGAGATTCAGGCGTTTACAATACAGGAACCTTTTATACAACTACACAAGAATAAGGTCGTCCTAAGGACCAATCCTAAATTTTTGCCAAAGGTTATTTCACCGTTCCATCTAAATCAAACAGCGGAACTTCCAGTGTTCTTTCCACAGCCAGATACCGTAGCTGAAAGGGCACTACATACATTAGATGTCAAAAGAGCATTGATGTATTACATTGACAGAACAAAAAACATCAGAAAGACTAAACAACTATTTATTGCATTTCAAAAACCTCATGCAGGAAACCCAATATCAAAACAAGGTATAGCCAGATGGATAGTTAAATGCATCCAAATCTGCTACCTTAAAGCTAAACGACAGCTGCCCATTACACCAAGGGCACACTCAACCAGAAAGAAAGGTGCTACCATGGCCTTTCTAGGAAACATCCCAATGCAAGAAATATGTAAGGCAGCCACATGGTCTACGCCTCACACATTCACCAAGCACTACTGTGTAGACGTGTTATCCGCACAACAAGCCACAGTAGGTCAAGCCGTATTAAGAACATTATTTCAGGCTACTTCCACTCCTACAGGCTGATCCACCGCTTTTGGGGAGATAACTGCTTACTAGTCTATGCAAAACATGCGTATCTACAGCGACAGATGCCATCGAACTGAAAATGTCACTTACCCAGTGTACATCTGTTCGTGGCATCGGTCGCAGTAGATTCGCATGTGCCCACCGCCTCCCCGGGAGCCTGTAGCAGTTTGGAAGTTACCTTCAATTATTTATATATGTATCATCTCAACCTTAAATAGGTGCATACTTAGTCACTCCATTGCATGGGCACTATTACTACAATTCAACTCCTACCTCACCCTCTGCGGGGAAAAACAATCGAAGATGGAGTCGACGCCCATGCGCAATGGAGACAAAAGGAGGAGTCACTCGGTCCCGTGACTCGAAAGACTTCTTCGAAGAAAAACAACTTGTAACACTCCGGCCCAACACCAGATGGCGAGCTATTGCAAAACATGCGAATCTACTGCGACCGATGCCACGAACAGATGTACACTGGGTAAGTGACATTTTCATTCCAATACTGGTAACAGTATTGGGGTATGATTCTGAGATGTTTGATACCAAACATGCCTAGGTTCACAGTTACCATTATGTAGCTGGACGTAGGTAGTGACCTATGTCCAGTACACGCATACAATGGCATCCCTGCGCTCACGAAGTCTAGGAAAATGGAACTGGAGTTAATGGGGCACCTCTGCTAGTGCAGGGGTGCCCTCACACACAGGTACTTGCACCCTGCCCCCTCGGCTAATAGGGCCTGCCGTAAGGGTGACTTATGGTGACCTGGTGCAGTGACTTGTAGTGAAAGGGGTGCATGCACTCTTTCACACAGGCTGCAATGGCAGGCCTGCAGATACACTTTACATTGGCTGCAGCATGTATTATGGCACCCATGGGGATCCCCTGGTACCCCAATGCCCTCGGCCCCATATACTAGGGAATTACATGGGGGCACCTGTATGCCAAATGTGGGGTGTAAGTGGTTAAAGTAACCAAGTTTGAAGGGAGAGAGCTTAGTCACTGGGGTCCTGGTTAGCAGGATCACAGTCAAACACACTGATAAAAAGGCAAAAAGTGGGGTTAATCATGCTAAAAGGAGGCTACCTTCCTACAACAAGGGACTTATAAGTAAGTTAAATGTGCCAGTTGTGTATACACGAATGTTAACAAGTTTAATGAAGAAGTACAGGCACGTTAGCACTGGTCAGCAGTGGTGAAGTGCTCCGAGTCCTAAGTCCAACAAAAAGATACAGTAAAAAGAGGAGGGCAACAGGCAAAAAGTTTGGGGGAAGACCACCTTAAGAAAGACTGGAGTAACAGTATCCCTAATCCCTTCCATGACGTTCTCGCCCCACAGCCACCATGCATACAACTGCCCTACCCCCTTTCTCCTTGGTCACCCCTCCCCCACTGTCAGCAATACCGGTGAGTTGTCCCATAATGCTCGGGGAAGAATTCAGGTCTGCCTGACATCTGAGGAGGAAGTAGTCCAGTCAGGAGGACGTGTCATATAGGGTGGGTGGGGAGAGTGGGCTATTAAGTATACTTCCTCTCAGTGCAGTGCTGGAATCACCCAGCGTCGACTAATCCCAGAGTGTCTTCCCAGGAGCGAAGAAGGGAGTCCAGAGGACTCCTGGAGCAGACGTTGTATCCAGCACTGGGTCCACGACCGCATTAAAATCTCCCCTAGTAGTGTGAAGCCAGGGGTAACTGCTGTTAAATGCGCCACCACTGCCTCCAGGGTCACTCCCAATAATTGCTTCACAGCGCCCACGCCACTCCATCCAACATCTCATCAACAATACAAACCTCCCCTGCTGATCATTGTGTACCTCGTGGACCACCAGCGGGAAGGTGCATTTCAGCAAGATGGCCACATCCCTGGACCCCCTTGTGTACCCAGAAAGATAAACTCAAATCTCCCTAAAAAGGAACACCTAGTCCCCAGAAGATGTCTCTTGTAAGAAGATGACTATGGGGCCATGTCTGTTTACATATGCCATAACCGCCCCCCTCTTGATCTTGTTGTTGAGACCATTCACATTCCAAGTAACTGTCTTATATTCCCCTAATTGACCCCCCCACATTACCAGTAGCTCCAGTGTACTGAAATGTGCATGTAGACTATCAACAGCAAACTTGTGAGACTCAGGACATAGATCCTGTATAACTGAAAAATAAACACAAAAACGCCCCAACTTACTGCTGGAGATGCTGCAACTGGCAACCACTAGACCCCGAGCCTCCGCACCACCTCACACTCCCTCCTCCCTTCCCCCTCCCCCCCACACTTGAAGCATATGTAGCCCTAAAAATGTAATCATAACTTCCCAACAAAACACACACTTGTCAGATGCCCACTGGCCCACATTTCAAAAGGATGTTGCGGTACGTTCTGAACACCTAAAAGAAAATTAATTGCACATTGAGTAGGAGAAGTCACGGAGAGACTGGGTTGTACCTTTGACCTTGGGAAGTGTTAGAAATGGGGTCTCTAGTTGGCAGTCAGTTTACAACCTGTTCAAGTAGGGACCCTCACTCTAGTCAAAGTAAGGTAACTACCCAGCTCCGGTAACCCCTGCTCCCCCTTTGGTAGCTTGGCACGAGTAGTCCGGCTTATCTCAGAAGCAGTGTGTGAAGCATTTGCACATAACACACAGTAATACAGTGAAAACACTACAAAAGGACATCACACCAGTTTCAGAAAAATAGCCAATATTTTTCTGTGTAAAACAGGACAAGCTCCTTCTGGAGCTATCACGGCATCGTGAACAACAAAACCAACAGTTCTGGCCAACCGCGGGGTCGCGGGCCAGCTACGGTGTCAGGAAGACCAGAAAACAGTACCTTGGAAATGTAGGGCGTTGTGATCCTCGCGACAAGATCCGGAGTGCGGCGTGGGTTCTGGAGGTCAGTGCAGGGGTCGTCGGGCCCTTGAAGTCGCACGCATTGCAGGCTGATGACAAAGTCAGGCATCTGCTACAAATAAACCAGGACACTGCAAATGCTACAGCTTGAGACAGGCTCAGTTTTGTTGCTGTAAGTTACAAACCTCTTCAGTATATATGGACAATGGGGGCAAAGTAACAGACTTTGATTTTAACAAACCATGTATTCTTGGTATACAGACAAGTCTTGCTTATGTTCCAGAATGACGTTTTTACTGCTAAATCCATTGGTGCTATTGTGTGAGACAGAAGAGCATCTTTGTGGGTGGTTCTCCTTTTCGTAACTGTTTTCTGCTTGTATTTTATACTATGAACACTGGTTGGCTGTTAGACAGGAAAGTCCCCCAGTGCATGTGCTGTGAGCCTAAAATGATGAACCTTTGGCTCTACCCAGTTTAACTGTTAAATACCATCACAATATTATGTGGCCGAAAGTGCACATGTGCAGTAAAATATAAATATGTGGGCTGCAGCATATCTGCAGGCCTCTTACTGCAAACCTTGGCAACTGCAGCCTAAATACTGATTCAGCACGTCAAAGAAAATCATTTTGCTGGGGATAAAATTCACCATTTTACATTAGCTATGTCATTTCTAGGGTGCCTTGGAACCCACAGTGTTTTGGTGACTGATATGAAATGCAGAATATTCAATAGTAAAATAGTTGCGTCGCTGCATTGACCAGATCAAAGGTCTAGATTGTTTGCATACGCTGCAGCAGCTTCTCCCTATTAAAAAAGGCCTTCACTGGATTAAGTGTCAAAATTGCACGAGTTAGTTTGTGGAAAACACTACAGAGATGATCTGTACACCATTGGAATATTTATGCAAACTTTAATTCCACTGTGACTTTTTTTTTAGTAAACATATTGTGTGGGTGATTTTTAAAAAAGCTTTACTTGAGAGCCTAAGCAACAATCCATTCTGTTTGACCAGGCTTTCCTTTCGCCAATGGCAGCAATTAACTCTTTAAATAGGTATTTAAGAACAAAGGCCTGGGTCTGCCAAGACTGTTTCTGGTGGGAACAAGTTTATCACTGATTAGCTACCCAGCATAGCTTGGAATATTGAGGGTCAGCAAGTACACAGGTCCATACACAAAATTAGACCCAGACATGAAGGTCTGCAATAGCATGTTTGATGCTAAATAGTACTCTGAAGCTGCTGTGATCCTGGCCTGGCCGTCTTTCCTGATTAGAGGAGAGTAAAGTGAATCAGTCATGGTTGGTGATATAGTAGAAGGAGAGGAAGGTTTCTGGGAGTCTCTGACAGAAGGAAATAAGTTCTGCCACTTTGATACAACTCTAGAGTGGATAATTGTGGTGGTATAGAGTGGCTGGAAAGCAACAGTAACTACTATACAAGAGGGCTGCATGGAACAAGACAAACTGGGTTTGGAGTTATCCATCAGTGGTTAGTGGCCTTGAAAACAAAAGCTACCCATTGCACACAATAAACGGGCTGGGTCCGTGGGCCTTTGCAGGAGATGAGCCCAGTCCCTGAAATGCAGAAGGCTGGCCACCACAGGATGGGACTCCATCACTGGCACTCAGTGCCCTCATTCCAGGGCATAGAAGTTGGTGAGACCCTCTGGATCCACTACCTGCTGGAGTCGGGTCTCAAGGAAAGGCGTCACGGAATCCCCCTCTTCATGCGCAGGTAGCCCCACAATGCAGATGCAATTACATTGATCCTGACCCTCCAGGTCATACAAGCCAGCCACCACGCGTTGAGTCTGCCCCTAAAGAGATTAGATCCGATGATCAGCGGACTGAACCACTGGCGTCAGAGTCTGCTCCATGGTCTCCAGGGTAGCAACCCTCTCCAAAATCTTCTGCAAATCCTCATCGATAATCCCAGCTCAACAGAAAGGAAGTCAATTTTGCCCTCCGACTGATCCCCAGAAGCGTCGGTGGTGGGTGGAAATTTATCAAACTTGTTATCCATATGTGCCCTGTCTCCACCACCAGCACCCTACTTGATCCCCTGCAGAAGGGCTCTCGCAGTTGTGTTGTCCTCAGAGCTTTGGGTGTGCCTCACGATGGTACCAAGATGGGACACCTTCCCTGAGGGAAAGCAAGAAGCAGAGCAGAAGGAAAGGGCGCCAACTCCCCCAGTAGCACAATAGGGAGACAAATCAGCAAAGGACCAGGGTTTCAAAAGGGAGTGTTGGGGGGCATCACACCAGGCAGGATATAAGTCTAGCAGCAATGAATGAGACAGGTGCCTCGCGAAGGAACATGCCAGACAACTACCTCCAGGCAGACCAACAACAATAGAGAGGGAGGTCTCCAGATACCCAAAGGGTGTCCCTCCAAAGTCACTGGGCTGTGCGCTGACCCCACCACAAAATAACAGCAGAGGGTCACATTGCCCCAAACTCAGCTTGTCGTGTGGGCTCTCAGTATCCTAAATGAGACTACTGGATTTCTAGGCAGCAGGATCGATAATGGTGTGGGGGACTGAGTCTAACCCACGTGTAAAGAACTCTGCCACCCTAAATCCGGTTTTTGCTCCGGCTAACTAGCAGTGCCTCATTTCTCCCACGGGGAAGAGATGATTGGGCAGCCGAGCGCATGACATCTTTGGAACTTCTCAGGGAAGTCGTGGTCACTCAGATCCAAACCAACTCTCTCATTTACAATATGATCTCATATACAAATGACAAAGGCAGTATAAGTTTTATATAATGTTTTAATAAAACGACTGCATTTTAGATATTAAGGCGTGAGACACAATAACCAGAACCACACAGTAGGATTGAAATAGTCACCAGGAGAGTAAAACATAAGAACAAAGCTATCATCGTGTCTATTAGTTTCTACTCTCCCTCTGCTTGATTTATTTCGAGCACAGCATGTTAAGCTTCTAGCTTGCCTTTCTGAATCACTGGGGAGACATCAGCCCTCATACCTGAGCAAAGGCCTGTGATCTTGGTTCAGCATCTGCAACAAGGCAGTCAGCGTCTAGTTGTGGTTCCCTGGTCGGAATCTCCCTCTTACGTGTATTGGGACAAGGAAGTGATTTTATAACTAACATGTCAGCGTGATCACAAAATGTCCCTACGTAGGAATGCCAAAGACTAAACTCCTACCACGTCTATCGGCAATGTACCAGACTGTATCCTTGACTGAAGCACAGAGTGAACAGGAATGTGTTATGGAGAACTACAGTGCTGAAGTAGGCTAAACAGTGTGATATGAATATAAAACAAGACCGTAGAACTGGCTATTTGAAAAATAACAGTACGAAGCCTAATAAAAAGCATTTAGAGCAAAGTGCACAGAGGCTCTAAGCTGCAAGCAAATGAATAAAATACATCCAGGGCAAAGTGCACAAAGGCCTAAAGCCTGAAGCTAACACGCAAAGGATACGTAAAACTAACCACACTACACCCTCCCCTTGTCGGTAGCAAGTGGTTCCAAAATATAAAAGTATGCCCCAGATATAAACAATACATAAAAATATATATATATATTTCGACAAGGTCAGAAGACAACAAAGTCATAAATTTAGGAAACATGTGACGATAAAGCCAAATTCAATATAATGTCAATTTATCAGGAGAAAAAAAATCCAATTGTCAGACAGAAGCAATAGAAAGCAGTTGCTCCTCCACTTCGATATATGTCAATATCGGAAGATCCACGCCACAAAGTACCATGGAGCAGGTGTGTTCCAAAGCCCCAAAACCATTCAGGGCGGCACCCCGTGCAGGGCCTATGAACGAGACAATACCATCTTCCTCCAGGAAGGGAATCTCATAAACTGCCTCACGAAGCAAACGTAGTGCACAAGTCTGGGAATGAGCCCTAATCGGGAACATCAACAGATCAGTATCGACCACTGGAGGGCGCTGCAGTGAGAGACAGAAAGCCAGTGCATGTTCAAACGAGCACTAAAGGCACCGAAACACGGGTTGCACACAATCCAAAACTGGTCGGAATGACAGAGACCAGTCACACTCCAAATGTCCCAGGAGTGTTGCTCCAAAATGCTGCATCATGCGTTCACGACACAGCTGCGCTGACGGGAGCAGCAATATAGGATCTCGTTGTGGCGGGACAGCCATTGCGAAAAAATAGCAACAATAGCAAGACTCCAGCCAATAAAGCCAAAGTAATCGGGAAACCCCCAAAAATGCTTCCGAAAATAGTGTATAGCAGAAGGTATCAAACCAAATATGGAAGAGAAGGTGTGAGCAAAACCAACACCAACGGCTTTGAAAAAATGTGCAATTCCAGCAGTGCTGGACGCATTAAATATACGTCCCACAAGTTCACCAAAGTGACTCGGAAAGTTGGTATTCAAAAGGGACTGTATTTCCGCTGATGACCTTGCCACCTGTAGTGCGTAGGTCTCGCTAGCAGATGTAAGGGCCACATGCTTTTGAAACAATAAAGCCTTTAGTCGACTCAACTTGTCGAAATTAACCTTGGAAGTAGCAATATGAGGCCAGATGTCCGTTACCTCCCTAATTTGAGTGGGGGGAAACAACACATTCCAGCAGCACGTAACGGCCTTGGTGACAACGACAACGTAAACTATTCCGGCACGCATGCCACAGCAGCGTTTGCTGTTAAGAACAATGTAACTGACATTAGAAAGCACCTGGAAAGTGTTTTTAATAACCGGGACTGGAACTCCCTTCAGATAACAAGCTAAATTAGCAATCGAAGCGTTACACGCTCCGTGCAAGGACAGCTGTTTACAAACCATGGAATGGCTGACAGAAGTTTCGCATTCACTACCGCTAAGAAAAACCTCCCTCAAACCATTAAGACATCTGTATAGAAAGGGAAGCTCCCACACCTCGTGTATGTAACTGTCTCCCAACCGTTCATATCTACCCACCGGAATGTGCTTCAAACAAGAAGTAAATTGCAGAGTGGAGATAGGCAGATTAATTACCCCATGAATCAACCACTCAGCTGACGGAATCTCAGCAACCGTGAAAGGCAGTTTTTCCAATTTTTCACTATTCAACATGACATACGTCGCCTCCTTTTTAGCCATCAGCTGTTGTTGACGAGTTAAATTAAAGGAGACAAAGATCTCTCTGGCACGAATGTGCTGCCACGGAACACGACCTGCCTTCAAGGTCTGAAGAGTCCAACCCAGCTGCATGATGGACCGCGTCTGACTCTGCCCATGATATAAGGAAGACATATCTGATTTAATAATGTCTATAGCAGAGGAAACGATGTTGTCAATTGTGTAAACACGGTCAGAAAGGGTATGCATGCCATTATCCACAACAGATAAAGCCTGTATCAGGTTTTCCTGATCAATTTGCCTCAGCCGGGCCGCTGCCTCCTGTTGTGAAAGCTTCCAAATCTCATTATATACTTCGTATAAAAATTGTTTCTTCCGAGGTACCTTAGGTCCCGACAAAAAATCTTGTAAGTCAGTATCATTAGACAGTAACGTGAGATGTGATTTAACTGCATCCAGCATGGATGATTTCAACCATTGCTGACAAAGCTTTCCCACGCTGTATGTAGTTATGATATCAG
The DNA here is from genome assembly GCF_031143425.1 of Pleurodeles waltl. NCBI lineage: Eukaryota > Metazoa > Chordata > Amphibia > Caudata > Salamandridae > Pleurodeles > Pleurodeles waltl. The sequence goes on along the minus strand of NC_090449.1, from coordinate 1,028,311,581 downwards.
CATGTTCTGGTGAAATGTAACGAGGGTCTGCCCTACTAGTCCTGAACCCCCCTGAAGAGGTGACAAAACGTTGATGACACTTATTAGTGTCTACAGGCCATAATAACCAACGCCCGGATGTACCAATGAAGTGTTAAGCGTACCATTCTGGACCCAGTGTGTAAACTCACTAAACGTAGCATTAACATATCGCTGCCAATTGTTCAATTTGGAAGGGACAGGTATACTAGGCAAATTTAACTCTCTAATCGTTGCCAAGCCCAAACAGCTAGTCTGTTGTACTGTGTCATTGAGGAAAATCATCTGCACAGGGATAATACATGCTCTAAATAATGTGTCCCTGCCTTGCATTTGCCAATTTTTAGTTCCCCAGACACTTTTCAAATCAACAGTCTTAAACCAATATTCATACCCCTCAACCGAAAGTTTAGACACAAACAAATTTGAATACAGTAATTTAGTATCGGTCAATAACATTTGCTTATTAGCATACGGAGTAACTTTAAAATAGTAAGACTTAGCATTTTGTTGATTATGCCAAGAAAAGTATGCAAATTTATCATAATACGTTTTTGAACTCCCTTGTGGAGGAGTTGGGCAATGTTCCCATTGCACATAATCAAATATGGACTTAGGGCTACTTGCTTTATGAATAAAGTGGTGTCCATAATAGTTGTAGCAAAACATGTCACCATGATTATCTCTAAATAGGTAAGCATCTTCATCGTCATAGACAGTATAATATTGCAAGTCTGTCAGCATAGAATCTACTGTCTTCACATCCCAATCATCAGAAACAATGCCTGGTATAACAATATCATTCATTGATAACTTGAGGACATACGGTATTTGAATCAATTCAGTGGGACCATATATATCAAACATTACTTTATCCCACACAATCCCATCTGGAATCGCTATTGCAGAAATGTTTACATTGGACAAGTCTCTTCGAACCATATGAGACGACAAATGTGGTTTTAACACAGTCTCCACGTGCTCAATGTCAGATCGTTCAGGAAGAAAATGACAATGTATTACTAGGAAAAAAAGTTACCACAAATCCCAACCACAAAAAAAGAGTCATAACAGCCATAAAAAGCCACAAATAGTTCCAAGGAAAAACAAAATATGTGCGCTTAAGCCAACACAGCAGCTTACGTGGACCTCGGACTGAAGACATTGAGGACGAGGAGCCGGACACTGCATCATCAGTGTCGTTGAAGCAGCCAGAGGCAGTTCTTGCAAAAGGTGCAACTGTGAACAAAGAAGCAGATGGAGGCTCTCGCCTTGGCACACTATAAATCACATGTTCAGAAACATCAGTAGAACGTACAGCAACTTGATCAAAAGATTCCAAATTAATCGTTGTCTGTGGAACAATCGCAAGATCATCTTCCACCCTCCCCAAGCTCGGAGAGGAAACAGCGTCGGTGTAAATCACCTGCAGTGGGACTTCTTCCCAAGTAGTGAGAGGGATTCCGGAACTACTGGGTGTCCCTCTTGGTCTGCTGTGCAGAATCGGCCACATGTTGACATTATCAATGGAAACAAAGCGATTTCCTTTGGCCCCTTGCAGCGGCGGTAAAATCACAGTTCTCGTGCCGCTAACCCCTAACACAGGGACAGGTGCTCGATAAGAAGGACCAAATTCTTTCTTTACTGCGACCTTTTCACGCACTAGATCCCCAATCCTGGGTATCCAACCAGTAGGAGTCACTGGCTCATCCTTAATTCCTGAGGAGGCAGCACTTGCAGAAGAGTTATCTTCACGGAATCGTTGTAAATCCTGCAAAACAGTGACACAATCATTTATGTCAAAAGGCGTATCTGCCGCCTCCACACCAGGACCATCTAGATCAGGAACATATATCCGTGTTCCGAACAGGCACTCATATGAAGTACGACCCCCCAGTGACTTTCTAGGCAAGTTATTAAGTGCTCTCTGTACTCCCTACAGGTGGGCTAGCCAACTACGACCCGTACCTATAACTCTGGCCGTTAAGGATTGCTTTAAATCACGATATAAACGCTCCATGACAGAATTTCCCTCGGGATGAAATGGAGACGGGAATTGGAGTTGGACCCCCAACGAAGCCATGGTGTCCCTGAATGCCTTAGAGGCAAAAGCAGGGCCCTGGTCCGAATGAAAAGCCACAACTGCAAATGTATCGACAAAGATGCGCAAATCTTTAATAACAGTCCGAGCGTCAGCCGAGCTTTGTGGCCAGACCCACACAAATCTGGAGCACGAATCTACAGCAACCAAAATATATTTGTATGCACTATCTGGTGTCAGCGGACCACAATGATCCAAGTACACACACTGTAAAGGCTTATTTGAAATCAGAAGGGGCGTCTGCTGCGGGCGTCTAGCCGATGAAGCTTTAATTTGTTGACAAACGTCACAACAAAGGACATATTGCTTTGTCTCTTTATAGAGACCAGGCCACCAGTAACAAGCCTGTAAAAGTGAAATCGTGGCAGCCACACCAGCATGTGCAGATGCCACCCCCTCGTGTGCTGCAGAAATTAATCGAGGTCTCTCAATTTTATTGGGTAGTTCACGTACACCAATGCCTGGAATATTAACAGCAGCATGTAGCGCACTACTCAAGCAGTAACTATATTTAGAAGGAAATCCTGTAGGAAATGGCGTGCCATCAGCCGTAGCTTTTATGGCAGCCGAAATCTCTGTGTCTGGTTTGGAACTCGAATGAGTCACTGCGGCCACAGTGGCGACAGCCACTGCTGCTTTCGCGGCTTCATCAGCCAAAGTATTCCCAGCAACGTGTATTCCAACGCGCTGGTGTCCAAGTGTATGTACAACATGGACCTTGGGAAGCGTTTCTTTCAGATCCGCAACCTTACCCCACTACAATTTGTGTTTAATGGTGTTGCCCTTAGAATCTCTGAACCCATTCAACTTCCAATAGTGTAAATATTCATTGAAAGACTGAACACAGTAGTAGGAGTCACAGACCAGCAAGGTTAAAATCGCCGGATCCGCGTGCTCCAACGCTAACAATAGAGCTTTGAGCTCAGCCAGCTGTGCCGTGCAATCTCCCAAGGTTTTAGTATAAGTATGTCGGGGGCAGAACACTTCCCCCTCCATAGTGCCGCTCACCACCACACATGCAGCAGAATACTGTTATTTAGTCCCAACCGCTGGTTGCGCAGAGCCATCGGTATACATGACCACCTGATATTGGTCAATAGGCAATGTGCCAGCAGGAACTGGGTACTCCATTTCATATTGAAGAAATTCTTGAGTCTGCAGTTTAGGGTCAAATATGTAATCTACATCAGTGGCTGTCAAAGACGTAGCCCATTGTATCCATCGCGGGTGTAAAGCTTTCGAATTAGGAACACTCGCTTTTGTAACAGCCTCTAAGGCTGGAATCGGGGAAACGACAATGATGCGTTGGCCCTGGGCAAGCGGTCTTTCTTTAATCACAGCCATCTGTACTGCAGTGAGTATTTTCTCAGTTTTTGCAAATCGTTGTTCTGCAGCTGAATACAAATGAGACTTGTATGCAATCAGGACTGTCTCACCCTCATTAAAGGTGACATATGTAAACCCAACAGCCCCAGGTATCACCCTGATGACTAAATGTGTCTTATTGTCCTGTGTGTGTAAGTGTTTAACTGCTAAGAGATCAGTTTGCAAATCTCGTAGTATATGTGTATGCTCAATCGTCCAAAATCTACTCGAAAAATTCGGACGAATCAACTCGTATAAGGGTTTTATACGTGTAGCATATTCAGGAATGTAAGTTCTTTCAAAATTCAGAAACCCAAACAATGACTGGAGCTTCCGAACCATATTAGGAGGCTGCAATTGAGCACATTTCTCCCAAAAATGTGGCGCTAAGCTCTTGCCCTCACTCGACATCTCATATCCCAGGAAAATGACGCTGAGGAAGTGTAGGAAGTTGGCTCTGTATGTGCTATTTCAAAGTAAGGAATAGCATGCACAGAGTCCAAGGGTTCCCCTTAGAGGTAAAATAGTGGTAAAAATAGATAATACTAATGCTCTATTTTGTGGTAGTGTGGTCGAGCAGTAGGCTTATCCAAGGAGTAGTGTTAAGCATTTGTTGTACATACACATAGACAATAAATGAGGTACACACACTCAGAGACAAATCCAGCCAATAGGTTTTGTTATAGAAAAATATCTTTTCTTAGTTTATTTTAAGAACCACAGGTTCAAATTCTACATGTAATAGCTCATTTGAAAGGTATTGCAGGTAAGTACTTTAGGAACTTTAAATCATAAAAATTGCATGTATACTTTTCAAGTTATTGACAAATAGCTGTTTTAAAAGTGGACACTTAGTGCAATTTTCACAGTTCCTAGGGGAGGTAAGTTTTGGTTAGTTTTACCAGGTAAGTAAGACACTTACAGGGTTCAGTTCTTGGTCCAAGGTAGCCCACCGTTGGGGGTTCAGAGCAACCCCAAAGTCACCACACCAGCAGCTCAGGGCCGGTCAGGTGCAGAGTTCAAAGTGGTGCCCAAAACACATAGGCTAGAATGGAGAGAAGGGGGTGCCCCGGTTCCGGTCTGCTTGCAGGTAAGTACCCGCGTCTTCGGAGGGCAGACCAGGGGGGTTTTGTAGGGCACCGGGGGGGACACAAGTCCACACAGAAATTTCACCCTCAGCAGCGCGGGGGCGGCCGGGTGCAGTGTAGAAACAAGCGTCGGGTTTGTAATGGAAGTCAATGGGAGATCTAGGGATCTCTTCAGCGCTGCAGGCAGGCAAGGGGGGGGTTCCTCGGGGAAACCTCCACTTGGGCAAGGGAGAGGGACTCCTGGGGGTCACTTCTCCAGTGAAAGTCCGGTCCTTCAGGTCCTGGGGGCTGCGGGTGCAGGGTCTCTCCCAGGCGTCGGGACTTTGGATTCAAAGAGTCGCGGTCAGGGGAAGCCTCGGGATTCCCTCTGCAGGCGGCGCTGTGGGGGCTCAGGGGGGACAGGTTTTGGTACTCACAGTATCAGAATAGTCCTGGGGTCCCTCCTGAGGTGTTGGATCGCCACCAGCCGAGTCGGGGTCGCCGGGTGCAGTGTTGCAAGTCTCACGCTTCTTGCGGGGAGCTTGCAGGGTTCTTTAAAGCTGCTGGAAACAAAGTTGCAGCTTTTCTTGGAGCAGGTCCGCTGTCCTCGGGAGTTTCTTGTCTTTTCGAAGCAGGGGCAGTCCTCAGAGGATGTCGAGGTCGCTGGTCCCTTTGGAAGGTGTCGCTGGAGCAGGATCTTTGGAAGGCAGGAGACAGGCCGGTGAGTTTCTGGAGCCAAGGCAGTTGTCGTCTTCTGGTCTTCCTCTGCAGGGATTTTCAGCTAGGCAGTCCTTCTTCTTGTAGTTGCAGGAATCTAATTTTCTAGGGTTCAGGGTAGCCCTTAAATACTAAATTTAAGGGCGTGTTTAGGTCTGGGGGGTTAGTAGCCAATGGCTACTAGCCCTGAGGGTGGGTACACCCTCTTTGTGCCTCCTCCCAAGGGGAGGGGGTCACAATCCTAACCCTATTGGGGGAATCCTCCATCTGCAAGATGGAGGATTTCTAAAAGTCAGAGTCACCTCAGCTCAGGACACCTTAGGGGCTGTCCTGACTGGCCAGTGACTCCTCCTTGTTGCTTTCTTTGTTCCCTCCAGCCTTGCCGCCAAAAGTGGGGGCCGTGGCCGGAGGGGGCGGGCAACTCCACTAAGCTGGAGTGCCCTGCTGGGCTGTGACAAAGGGGTGAGCCTTTGAGGCTCACCGCCAGGTGTCACAGCTCCTGCCTGGGGGAGGTGTTAGCATCTCCACCCAGTGCAGGCTTTGTTACTGGCCTCAGAGTGACAAAGGCACTCTCCCCATGGGGCCAGCAACATGTCTCTGGTGTGGCAGGCTGCTGGAACTAGTCAGCCTACACAGACAGTCGGTTAAGTTTCAGGGGGCACCTCTAAGGTGCCCTCTGTGGTGTATTTTACAATAAAATGTACACTGGCATCAGTGTGCATTTATTGTGCTGAGAAGTTTGATACCAAACTTCCCAGTTTTCAGTGTAGCCATTATGGTGCTGTGGAGTTCGTGTAAAACAGACTCCCAGACCATATACTCTTATGGCTACCCTGCACTTACAATGTCTAAGGTTTTGCTTAGACACTGTAGGGGCACAGTGCTCATGCACTGGTACCCTCACCTATGGTATAGTGCACCCTGCCTTAGGGCTGTAAGGCCTGCTAGAGGGGTGTCTTACCTATACTGCATAGGCAGTGAGAGGCTGGCATGGCACCCTGAGGGGAGTGCCATGTCGACTTACTCATTTTGTTCTCACCAGCACACACAGGCTTGTAAGCAGTGTGTCTGTGCTGAGTGAGGGGTCTCTAGGGTGGCATAATACATGCTACAGCCCTTAGAGACCTTCCCTGGCATCAGGGCCCTTGGTACCAGAGGTACCAGTTACAAGGGACTTATCTGGATGCCAGGGTGTGCCAATTGTGGAAACAATGGTACATTTTAGGTGAAAGAACACTGGTGCTGGGGCCTGGTTAGCAGGGTCCCAGCACACTTCTCAGTCAAGTCAGCATCAGTATCAGGCAAAAAGTGGGGGGTAACTGCAACAGGGAGCCATTTCTTTACACAAGCCCCCCCCAGCCCACAGGCCAGGAGACTCAGCCAACGCTGGAAGAGTCTTCCTAGTCTGTCAGGCGAGGAAGAGTAGAGGAAATGGCTGGTTTGTTGCAGGGCCTACTCTGCCTTACATCCTCCTGTTCAGGTCATTCCCTCTGGGGAACTGACCCACTTCCACAGTGATAGGACCTAGTCTGAACTGCCTCTTGTCTGTGCTTTTTATGTCTTCACCCATTCTCTCTATTTTGAGGTCAGAGGTATCCACCTCTGCTAATCTTATCTTAGCCAGGGTCACCCCTAGCTTACCCAAAGAGGTTACCCAGAGCTGGAGTAACCCCACCATGACCAACAGGGTCAGGGGGCCTAACTTGTTATTTGGCATGGGGTCAGACCACCAGGCCAAGGATAGTGCAGCCATAAAGGCTAACACCCAGCAGAGGCCACTGACAGCTGTCAGTGCCCAGAACCACACCTTTAGCTCTTCACCTACAAGGGAAGGGGCTAAGTTACAGGCTTCTTTGGGTTCAGGGTGCCTGTCTGCTGTATTAGAGTGGGGGGTCACCACATCTTGTAGTAAACACCCTTCTTCCACTCTTTCTTCTGTTAGCTGAGGAGCCACCCACTCAGGCTTAACAGTTGCCTGACTAGCCAGGACTTCTTGTGGGTCAGGTTGGACTTTATCAGAGCCATTTTTGGAGTTCTCCCCTACTGGAGCAGAATCTCCTTGGCTTGCTGGAACCTTGGCTAAAGGTTGTCCACCTTTCCTACTCTGTTTCCTTTTCTTTTTCTTCTGGGGCCTGCTTGCATTTACTGCAGAGGCAGGACTTCCAGAATCCTTGGGAGAGGACTGGCACTGAACCAGTTTCTCTCTTGGGCTCTGACTAACCTCTGGGTAGTCATTTCCAAGGAGACAATCAAGGGGGAGGTCTGTACTGACTACTACCCTTCTCCAGCTAAGAGTGCCACCCACTTCTATGGGCACTAAAGCCACAGGCCTCTTAGTGACCCTATCTAGGCTAACTCTTACCCTGGCAGTCTCACCTGGGATGTACTGGTTTGAGAGCACCAGCCTGTCATGCACAATAGTGTGACTGGCACAAGTGTCTCTCAGGGCAGTGGTTGGGATTCCATTCACCAGTAGGTGGTGGAAGTGTCTACTTCCCTCTGGAATCTCCAACTCACCTGTTGGGCCCTGTTTCCAGTTGAAGGCTAGGAAGACCTCCTCATCTGAGGAGTCATCTCCCATGGCTACACTGGTTACCCCAGGAATTTTGTTCTGGGGTTTGTTTTTGGGACAAGAAGTGTCCTTGGTGTGGTGCCCAGACTGTTTACAGTTGTGGCACCAGGCCTTAGTGGCATCCCAGTTCTTACCCTGGTACCCACCTTTGTTTTGGGTTGTGTCTTGGGGCCCACCCACCTGTTCTGGTTTTTGGGGGCCTACAGAGGACTCTTTTTCTTTGTTTCTAGTGTCACCCACTTTCTCCTGGGGAGTTTTTGTAACCCCTTTCTTTTGGTCACCCCCAGTGGAAGTTTTGGTTACCCTAGTCTTGACCCAGTGGTCTGCCTTCTTTCCCAATTCTTGGGGAGAAATTGGACCTAGGTCTACCAGATACTGATGCAACTTTTCATTGAAGCAGTTACTTAAAATGTGTTCTTTCATAAACAAATTATAAAGCCCAACATAGTCACACACTTCATTTCCAGTTAACCAACCATCTAGTGTTTTTACTGAGTAGTCTACAAAATCAACCCAGGTCTGGCTCGAGGATTTTTGAGCCCCCCTGAATCTAATTCTATACTCCTCAGTGGAGAATCCAAAGCCCTCAATCAGGGTACCCTTCATGAGGTCATAAGATTCTGCATCTTTTCCAGAGAGTGTGAGGAGTCTATCCCTACACTTTCCAGTGAACATTTCCCAAAGGAGAGCACCCCAGTGAGATCTGTTCACTTTTCTGGTTACACAAGCCCTCTCAAAAGCTGTGAACCATTTGGTGATGTCATCACCATCTTCATATTTAGTTACAATCCCTTTGGGGATTTTCAACATGTCAGGAGAATCTCTGACCCTATTTATGTTGCTGCCACCATTGATGGGTCCTAGGCCCATCTCTTGTCTTTCCCTCTCTATGGCTAGGATCTGTCTTTCCAAAGCCAATCTTTTGGCCATCCTGGCTAACTGGATGTCCTCTTCACTGGGGCTATCCTCAGTGATTTCAGAGGTGTTGGTCTCGCCTGTGAGGGAACCAGCATCTCTGACTATTATTTTTGGAGTCAGGGTTTGAGGGACCCTGTTCTCCCTAGATAGGATTGGTAGGGGGGAATTGTCCTCCAAGTCACTATCCTCTTCCTCTGAGTTGCCACCCTCAGAGGGGTTGGCCTTTTCAAACTCTGCCAAAAGCTCCTGGAGCTGTATTTTGGTAGGTTTGGGGCCCATTGTTATTTTCTTTATTTTACAGAGTGACCTTAGCTCCCTCATCTTAAGATGGAGGTAAGGTGTGGTGTCGAGTTCCACCACAGTCACATCTGTGCTAGACATTTTGCTTCTAAAAGTTGGAATACTTTTTAAGAATCTACAACTGGTTCTAGAATCTAATTCAAACTTTTACAAACTTTTAAACTCTAAAAGAAATGCTAAACAGGATCTAACACAAGGCCCTAGCAGGACTTTTAAGAATTTAGAAAAATTTCAAATTGCAAAAATGAATTTCTAATGACAATTTTGGAATTTGTCGTGTGATCAGGTATTGGCTGAGTAGTCCAGCAAATGCAAAGTCTTGTACCCCACCGCTGATCCACCAATGTAGGAAGTTGGCTCTGTATGTGCTATTTCAAAGTAAGGAATAGCATGCACAGAGTCCAAGGGTTCCCCTTAGAGGTAAAATAGTGGTAAAAATAGATAATACTAATGCTCTATTTTGTGGTAGTGTGGTCGAGCAGTAGGCTTATCCAAGGAGTAGTGTTAAGCATTTGTTGTACATACACATAGACAATAAATGAGGTACACACACTCAGAGACAAATCCAGCCAATAGGTTTTGTTATAGAAAAATATCTTTTCTTAGTTTATTTTAAGAACCACAGGTTCAAATTCTACATGTAATAGCTCATTTGAAAGGTATTGCAGGTAAGTACTTTAGGAACTTTAACTCATAAAAATTGCATGTATACTTTTCAAGTTATTGACAAATAGCTGTTTTAAAAGTGGACACTTAGTGCAATTTTCACAGTTCCTAGGGGAGGTAAGTTTTGGTTAGTTTTACCAGGTAAGTAAGACACTTACAGGGTTCAGTTCTTGGTCCAAGGTAGCCCACCGTTGGGGGTTCAGAGCAACCCCAAAGTCACCACACCAGCAGCTCAGGGCCGGTCAGGTGCAGAGTTCAAAGTGGTGCCCAAAACACATAGGCTAGAATGGAGAGAAGGGGGTGCCCCGGTTCCGGTCTGCTTGCAGGTAAGTACCCGCGTCTTCGGAGGGCAGACCAGGGGGGTTTTGTAGGGCACCGGGGGGGACACAAGTCCACACAGAAATTTCACCCTCAGCAGCGCGGGGCGGCCGGGTGCAGTGTAGAAACAAGCGTCGGGTTTGTAATGGAAGTCAATGGGAGATCTAGGGATCTCTTCAGCGCTGCAGGCAGGCAAGGGGGGGGTTCCTCGGGGAAACCTCCACTTGGGCAAGGGAGAGGGACTCCTGGGGGTCACTTCTCCAGTGAAAGTCCGGTCCTTCAGGTCCTGGGGGCTGCGGGTGCAGGGTCTCTCCCAGGCGTCGGGACTTTGGATTCAAAGAGTCGCGGTCAGGGGAAGCCTCGGGATTCCCTCTGCAGGCGGCGCTGTGGGGGCTCAGGGGGGACAGGTTTTGGTACTCACAGTATCAGAATAGTCCTGGGGTCCCTCCTGAGGTGTTGGATCGCCACCAGCCGAGTCGGGGTCGCCGGGTGCAGTGTTGCAAGTCTCACGCTTCTTGCGGGGAGCTTGCAGGGTTCTTTAAAGCTGCTGGAAACAAAGTTGCAGCTTTTCTTGGAGCAGGTCCGCTGTCCTCGGGAGTTTCTTGTCTTTTCGAAGCAGGGGCAGTCCTCAGAGGATGTCGAGGTCGCTGGTCCCTTTGGAAGGCGTCGCTGGAGCAGGATCTTTGGAAGGCAGGAGACAGGCCGGTGAGTTTCTGGAGCCAAGGCAGTTGTCGTCTTCTGGTCTTCCTCTGCAGGGATTTTCAGCTAGGCAGTCCTTCTTCTTGTAGTTGCAGGAATCTAATTTTCTAGGGTTCAGGGTAGCCCTTAAATACTAAATTTAAGGGCGTGTTTAGGTCTGGGGGGTTAGTAGCCAATGGCTACTAGCCCTGAGGGTGGGTACACCCTCTTTGTGCCTCCTCCCAAGGGGAGGGGGTCACAATCCTAACCCTATTGGGGGAATCCTCCATCTGCAAGATGGAGGATTTCTAAAAGTCAGAGTCACCTCAGCTCAGGACACCTTAGGGGCTGTCCTGACTGGCCAGTGACTCCTCCTTGTTGCTTTCTTTGTTCCCTCCAGCCTTGCCGCCAAAAGTGGGGGCCGTGGCCGGAGGGGGCGGGCAACTCCACTAAGCTGGAGTGCCCTGCTGGGCTGTGACAAAGGGGTGAGCCTTTGAGGCTCACCGCCAGGTGTCACAGCTCCTGCCTGGGGGAGGTGTTAGCATCTCCACCCAGTGCAGGCTTTGTTACTGGCCTCAGAGTGACAAAGGCACTCTCCCCATGGGGCCAGCAACATGTCTCTGGTGTGGCAGGCTGCTGGAACTAGTCAGCCTACACAGACAGTCGGTTAAGTTTCAGGGGCACCTCTAAGGTGCCCTCTGTGGTGTATTTTACAATAAAATGTACACTGGCATCAGTGTGCATTTATTGTGCTGAGAAGTTTGATACCAAACTTCCCAGTTTTCAGTGTAGCCATTATGGTGCTGTGGAGTTCGTGTAAAACAGACTCCCAGACCATATACTCTTATGGCTACCCTGCACTTACAATGTCTAAGGTTTTGCTTAGACACTGTAGGGGCACAGTGCTCATGCACTGGTACCCTCACCTATGGTATAGTGCACCCTGCCTTAGGGCTGTAAGGCCTGCTAGGGGGGTGTCTTACCTATACTGCATAGGCAGTGAGAGGCTGGCATGGCACCCTGAGGGGAGTGCCATGTCGACTTACTCATTTTGTTCTCACCAGCACACACAGGCTTGTAAGCAGTGTGTCTGTGCTGAGTGAGGGGTCTCTAGGGTGGCATAATACATGCTACAGCCCTTAGAGACCTTCCCTGGCATCAGGGCCCTTGGTACCAGAGGTACCAGTTACAAGGGACTTATCTGGATGCCAGGGTGTGCCAATTGTGGAAACAATGGTACATTTTAGGTGAAAGAACACTGGTGCTGGGGCCTGGTTAGCAGGGTCCCAGCACACTTCTCAGTCAAGTCAGCATCAGTATCAGGCAAAAAGTGGGGGGTAACTGCAACAGGGAGCCATTTCTTTACAGGAAGGCAATCTTCGATTTCTTAAAATTAAACTTATAGCCAATTTCAGCAAACCCCACAACAATGCATGATACACGCCTTATATGTTGCAAAATCTCATCGTCTGTCAAATATGTCATCAACATATGATAACGCTTCAGGGTCCAACTCGTACAGAATTTCAGTTACACGAGCCGAAAACAGTCCTGGGCTATTCTTATACCCCTGAGGCAAACGACAAAACTTTTCTGAGAGCCAAACGCACTGAAACTGGTATAGTCCCGACTTTCGGGTGCTATATTTTGGCAGAAAAATCCATTCGAGATATCTAACGTTGTTTTATATTTTTTACGCACTATATTATTCATAAGCGCTGCGCTATGTGAATTCTTTATTGCATATGTGCGTGTATGACCATTTAAATGTCTGTAATCCACCACTATCCTATATGAATGGTCCGGTTTAGCAACCGGAAATAAGGGATTATTCATCGGCGAGACACAGGGCTCAATTACACCCTGGTACTCCAATTGTGTAAGAATATTCCTAACCGATGCCCTTGCTTCAAATTTGATAGGATACTGCGGCTGCGGCTGAGGTTCGCCCTTTATTGGAATTACATGATAAGGTGATTGTCTATCCCACCCCACATTATTTCTGTATAGAGCAGGGGCCTGAGCTAGAGCCCATATTTTACTATAGGACTCCGCTAGTTCTCGCGGAACAAGTGGTGAGAAGGAAGGTGTAATAACCTCTTCCCCAACCGGACAGACGCGAACAAAGTCAGACGGCCAATGTTGTTCAGCCAGCAGGACGTCATATGATTTTACCACATGGTCCCAAAAGATGGCGTGTACAATGCGGTCAATGTCCCCTTCTAATCGCAGAGTTACTTTATATACCCTATCAGGATCAGAGACTCGCATATCCGCCGTTTCGACTTGTATGAAGTCATCAGTTGCTTTCACCTCCAGATGCTCTAGAAGACTCCGGCGAACTATTGTGACCTCTGCCGCGCTGTCTAACAGTGCTAACGCCCATGTCTTGTTCGTCAAGAGAACTCTCTTCTTGAGCAGCATGTATAACTGAGACTGCTGCCACTTTCTTCTTTTTAAATTGTTGTTTTTGTTGCAGTGGTTTCTCTTCTTGTTTAATAGAAACCTCTGTTGAGCGTTGTGAATCCTGTCTTGGTTTCACATACTCAGTTCTCCGCTCTGACCGCCCACCTCTCTCACTTCTCTTGTCCGAGGAGTCCTGAAAGGAACGAGATTGGCGTGTATCAGTATATTGATATCTATCAGGCGTCTTCAAATTATCCCTATTCCTGAGATTATACCTATTCTGCGGGGTCTCTGGTTGCGGAGACTGTCCCCCATCTTTCTTAGGTGTTTGCTGTTTCTTTTCCCAGCGCTTTTTAGTACCCTCAGGTTGCTGTTGTTTAGCATTATCTTTATTATTTTTACCCTGTAATTGGGGTTTTTGCGGTCTAGCCCCTAGGCTATCGCGACCAATACTGGAATATGTCTCTGCTATTATTCTCGGAAGTTCCCGCTCCTGATTAATCTGCGGTACGTCCCGAAGACGCATTCGCACTGCTAGTGCTACTGCCTCTCCCTTGAGATTACTCAAAATGATAGAAGAAACTGCGGCAAAATTGCCCATCAACTGCATGCCCAAATCTAAGGCAGGGGCAGCCCCATATTCATCTTGAATTTGTTTAAGCACTTCCGGTAAATTAGCTTATGTCGGTGTGCCGTAGTGTAGAACGCGGCAAACACCGTGCCCCAGGTATTACAAAGGTCCACCGGAGGAACCATCCCATACGGCAAACACATCGTCAATATTCTATGTTTATCCTGAGGTCCCGTATGGGGAAATACTGCTTCCAGCGTATTAATTTTCTGCGCCAGCCAAAATGGAGTCTCCTCACGTTTAGCCGGTACTTTACCCATAACTGAGTGCACAGTGGCCGGATTAATACCCGGAACCACAGCTTGTGGGTGCGCCGGAGCAGCACGCGCTGCGTTTGTTTTTAGTGTCTGCATTACAAACTGAACTAATCGTCTATATGTAGCCGTTAAGTCTGTATATAAACAACGAACTTCAGCCACTGTCAATTGAGCAGCCGCAGGATGAGGTGTATATGTAGCCAATAAAGGCCAGGTAGGACCATCATTACTTAGTGGACCTAACCTAACTTGTGCTACTGTGTGTGGGAGGGCGCCATCAAGCCAATTATGGTGTTCTTGATAAGATAAAGGTATCTCTAAATATGCATAAGCCCTGTATTGTCCAGGGACATTCGCAACAGTGTATTCGTGAAAAGTGTTTGTACCCCCATCAACTGATGGGAATACGACCCAAGAATAAAAAAGTTCTGTTCTATAGGCTTCATGGGCGTCCACCACAAAAGTGACCGGACCCCCCTGGACCGTCAGTCCATGTGCTATCAGATGTCCTGTGAGCGGGTGTCGCATATTAAGCGCTATGTTCACTACATTAGGATTCGCCATTTGTAAAAAACAGCACTAGGTCAGAGAAGGCACACCAATATCGGGGTTTTCCTTTCAAAGTTCAAGCTTGAACAACCAACCACTAAGTAATAGGATGTACCCATCCCGTGGCGGCGGAAATCCTCAGCCCCACGGACGTCTCCGCTTACGGAACCGAGTAGTCAAAATATATATGAGACCGAGAGAGTCAGCCGGACCTAAATATTAGAGCCAGACCAATCATTGGCGGCGCCATGTCGCGTGGGCTCTCATTATCCTAAATGAGACTACTGGATTTCTAGGCAGCAGGATCGATAATGGTGTGGGGGACTGAGTCTAACCCACGTGTAAAGAACTCTGCCACCCTAAATCCGTTTTTTGCTCCGGCTAACTAGCAGTGCCTCATTTCTCCCACGGGGAAGAGATGATTGGGCAGCCGAGCGCATGACATCTTTGGAACTTCTCAGGGAAGTCGTGGTCACTCAGATCCAAACCAACTCTCATTTACAATATGATCTCATATACAAATGACAAAGGCAGTATAAGTTTTATATAATGTTTTAATAAAACGACTGCATTTTAGATAATAAGGCGTGAGCCACAATAACCAGAACCATACAACACAGTAGGATTGAAATAGTCACCAGGAGAGTAAAACATAAGAACAAAGCTATCATCGTGTCTATTAGTTTCTACTCTCCCTCTTCTTGATCTAGTTCGAGCACAGCATGTTAAGCTTCTAGCTTGCCTTTCTGAATCACTGGGGAGACATCAGCCCTCATACCTGAGCAAAGGCCTGTGATCTTGGTTCAGCATCTGCAACGAGGCAGTCAGCGTCTAGTTGTGGTTCCCTGGTCGGAATCTCCCTCTTACGTGTATTGGGACAAGGAAGTGATTTTATAACTAACATGTCAGCGTGATCACAAAATGTCCCTACGTAGGAATGCCAAAGACTAAACTCCTACCACGTCTATCGGCAATGTACCAGACTGCATCCTTGACTGAAGCACAGAGTGAACAGGAATGTGTTATGGAGAACTCCAGTGCTGAAGTAGGCTAAACAGTGTGATATGAATATAAAACAAGACTGTAGAACTGGCTATTTGAAAAATAACAGTACGAAGCCTAATAAAAAGCATTTAGAGCAAAGTGCACAGAGGCTCTAAGCTGCAAGCAATTGAATAAAATACATCCAGGGCAAAGTGCACAAAGGCCTAAAGCCTGAAGCTAACGCGCAAAGGATACGTAAAACTAACCACACTACAAGCTCACCTCTAAAATCCATTGAATGGGTTAAGGCACTGAATAAAACATCATCAATACACTGTCACCCAGTCATCCATTCACTGACTCTTTTTTACATTCACCCTCTAACACAACTAAATAAAACACAGGCTAAAGAAAAAATAAAATAAAAAAGCCACAAGCAAAGAAATGAAAGGGCAGCTATATATGGAGAAAATTGAAAACTAAAGACCTGGGCCAGCCAGCTCAGACACTGAAGCACACTCATTTTCTTTTAGATGGATGTGCACATGTGATCAGAAAAATACTGTGACTCACAGGGCAAGAGAGCAAATGACTGTGAACTGAACCATTACCCCATGCAGTACACTGTAATAGATGGAGGCAGATTGTGAATGGCACTCACAGAAAAATGGCAGAAGAGGGCTATCTCTATGTATCTGTATGGAACATATATGTACAAGGTATGTGTGGCTGTAGATGCACATACTTAGCGTAATCCTGCCATCTAGTGTGTGCAAGTTGTTTTTCTTAGAAGAAAGTCTTTCAGGTCACAAGATGGTGTGATTCCTCCTCTTGCTGGTAATGCGCATGGTCATTGTTGGATTGTTTTTTTTTTCTGCCGTTTGTTTCGGACATGTCTTCTTCTCCGATTTGACAGTTGTCAGACATTCTCACCATATACTTACTTTCCATCTGTATTGTTTCCAAACACTGTCTTTTCTGTCTCATTTGGTTCCATAAAGTGAACTTTGTTGAGGTGACTCGCATCGACCGCGGCCCTCATGGTCCTTCGCCCTTCGGGGCGCATCTTTCATTCTTAGGGGTTCCCCCCCCCCCCCCCCCCCCCAATCATGTCCACCCAGTGATGCAGTGGATGCTTTTTAGATTTTGTCCTCAGTGTCCGCTAAATACTCACACCACCCTCGTCCAGGAATGTAATCTGTGCGCTCCTAACTCCCTCCCCCAATCGCTCACGACAAGGCCAGCTGTGAAGTCTGCTGCTGCTTCAGGTAAAAGAAGCCTCTTTGTGACCTTCGGGTTTGGCGCTTTGAGATGGCGCAAAGGAATGTTGACGACACACCAGACCTCTTCTGACCTGAGGACCTTCAGGAAGAACTACAGGCACAAGGGTTGGCTGCAGATAAAGGGACCTTCTCCCAAGACGATAGCTCTGGCTCCAAGGTCGAGATGCAAGATCTCCCGCCAGCTCCCGACCCTTTGTGGTTGCTGTTCACTTGCATGTATAGTGGCTTATGGGCAGAACAGAGAGCACTCTTCCTCTTTCTGCATGCCAGCCATTAAAGCGTTTATGGAATATCTTAACAGTCATCCTCCCAAGGGTGCCTCCAGCAACTGTGTGGATTCTCAATATAGCCCTTACTAGATTGTTGAGGCCGCTTTCAAACCCCTGCATTCCTGCCCTCTCAAGTATCTTTCCTGGAAAGTATAATTTCTAGTCGCAATAACTTCCCTCTGGCACATCCGTGAATTGTAAGAAACTCTACATTTCAGAAACCTTACATTTAGGTTTGTAACAACAGGGAAATTCTTAAGACTAACACCTAAGTTCTTGCCTAAGGTGATTTCTCCTTTTCACCTTAATCTATAAAACTCCCAGTCTTTTTCCCCACATCAAGAAACAGGGAGAGCCATCCATACTTTAGATGTCAAACGGTCTAAATCTTTTTGCAAGGGAGACCAGCTGTTTTTAGCTTTTAGCAACCCCCAAAAATATGCTTATTTCAAAAGCAGGAATTGCAAGGTGGATAGTGAACTGCCTCTGAACTCGCTCCTGAAAAGTCAAACAAAATCTTCCTGTATCCCACCTGGCACTCAACCATGACCTTCCGTGGGAACATTCTACTAGCTAACATATGCAAAACAGAGCAGCTACCTGGTCAACCCTGCATAGATTTATTAAACACTACTGTGTGGATATTCTTGCTAGACAACAATTTGTAGGCCAAGCAGTCCTAAGGACTCTGTTCCGGACTTCTGCCCCATCCTTACTCTAATGACTGTTTATTTGGAGGGGCTGCTTTGCAGTCAATGTGTGACTGGGGGTGAATGTTTGATTTGTTCTGCATTCCGTCCATCATCTGTTGTTTTTGCATTTGTCGCCCAAAGTGGGAAGGGTGTGCCCAGACGTGGGTCCCGTGCTTGTTATGCCACCAGATTCAAGCTAGCCTGGCTGATGAAGGGTGATACCCTGAAACCGGTCCCAGGATGCTTGTTTCCGGTCCAGGGAAGACCTAGCCTGGCAGTTTGGGCTGGACTGTTCCTATGGGGAACAGAGTCAAGACTGATTTGTATATGGCTGGGTCCCAACTGGAATGGCATGGAAAGCAAAGTAAATTATGGATTAAACCGAGATCTGTGACTGGGGGTGAATGTTTGATTTGATCTGCATTCCGTCCATCATCTGTTGTTTTTGCATTTGTCGCCCCAAGTGGGAAGGGTATGCACAGACGTGGGTCCCTTGCTTGCTATGCCACCAGATTCCAGCTAGCCTGGCTGATGAAGGGTGATACCCTGAAACCGGTCCCAGGATGCTTGTTTCTGGTCCAGGGAAGACCTAGCCTGGCAGTTCAGGCTGGACTGTTCCCATGGGGAACAGGGTCAAGACTGATTTGCATATGGCTGGGTCCCAACTGGAATGGCATGGCAAGGAAAAAACTGATGGATTAAACCCAGATCTGTGACTGGGGTGAATGTTTGATTTGTTCTGCATTCCGTCCATCATCTGTTGTTTTTACAGTCAATGTGCAGCATGTCGATGCCTGTAAGCATCGGTTCGAAGCATGTAGTGCTGTAGATTCATGTGCACTCCCTCCTCCCCAAAAATGTGAATATTTGGACAAAGAACTCTTCTTCCTGTAGTCAAACCATTAACAATGTGCATGTGCACCACACTCTTTCGACCACTCCATCCTACTTTCACCCATGGGATTAAAAATAATCTAACATGGAGTCTATGCCCATGCTGCAAGCAGGTGCTTGCTTAGAGTGTAAGTAATATTTTCCCTATGGGTGTGTTCATGGAGCCCTTTACCAGCAGTTGTGATCATTACATTAACTTACTAATACACAATGGTGCCCACCTACATGGAGTCCAGATGGAAGAGGACGCCTGTTTACATATGGAGCCTCTGTTTCTACGGGTGAACTATTTTCTTACCATGCTTCCTACTGTGCTAACTTGCTATTGCTTGATTCATTACAAATTTCAAGGCCCTGCTGTGCAGGTACCGATACCAACAGTGGGTTCTCCTCTTTGCCCTGATTAGACCTAGACCCCTTGGAACCAAAGCCTTTATCTCATCATTGATGCATTAGGATGATCCATGCTGGGGTCTGATCTGTGCCTGCTGTGGCATACCCAGCAGGGTTTCTTTCTTGTATCGAGAGCGTTCGGGTTGATGTAGGCATCAACAGCGTACCTTTGTTCATCACTGTTTTCAGAAACATTTTTAGCACTTGGGACAGTAACTGATAATACTGTAAAGGTGAAAATGATAACTATTCACAAGTTATTCTCCAACCTTTACCCCTGTATTTGAAAAAATGCAAAGAAAACCTATTGTTTGACAGCCATGTATGGAAAAAAGTCTCAATTGATGTCGAGGTCAGTGTTGATGTCAGCAGTGACACTTCTCTCTGAGACCAAGTTATATGTAGCTCCTCTGCTTGCTACCAGACCTACCAGCGGCAAAACCTTTAGCTAAAGACAGTTTTCACGTGCTTGGGTATTTTAGAACTGTACTCCACACCACTGTCCGTGGGAACACTACCTTTCTGCCTGTAATGAACACCTGAAAGTCAAACTTTAGTATCTGTTAAGGAAATTTCCTGACCCAACCACTAGATGTGAATCTAGAAGATGTGGAAGGTGCAAAATGAGACAATTTGCTAACACCGGTGATGTAGAAATATTAAACTTGAGGGTAAAATCTGATGGTTGACTATTATTGCAGTTTGTCATTGGTAATTAACGTTCATGTATGAAGACTTTTTTTAAAACTATACTAACGTAGTGCTGTAACGTGGCAGTTAATTTAGCTTTTATTTCTAATTTCTCCCTGGGCTTTTAAAGTACCTGCAAATTCAGGAGAATTTAAAGATTTTTAAATATATTAATGCAACAACTTCTGTTTTGTTTTCACAGGCTCCTCCTTCTCTGTTTCTTAAGAGTAACTTTGAATATTTAAGAGGCAATTATCGGAAAGCAGTGAAGCTTCTCAATGGCTCAAATATTGCAGAACATCCTGGTTACATGAAAACAGGTGAAAGTTAAAATATTCCATCATCCTGATAAAGCCTTTGGTGCATTCAGGTTATATAGTGCTTCCATTGGGGAATTGTCTTTGGTAACTCTTGAGCAACTGCATATCCCTTTGAATGATTGCCCTGTTTGCCCTGCAGTCCCTTTGTCACTAACCCTCTCATTCTGACTTTAGGAGGAATTTATTTGGTGTAGTTTGCTAATCCTGTTTTTGTTGTTATGATTACTCTGTCCGTTGAATCAGAGATGTTAGTTACAGGTGATACCTATTTTGCGTAGTTCTGAATGGGGTGAAACGAGGCTCTATTCAGGGAAGCCATGTATATTTTATAAAAATCTGATTAAGGGCCTGATTTAGAGTTTCTTGGATGGGTTACTCCTTCACAAATGTGAAGGATAGCCCTTCTGTTCTGTTAAAAATGCGTTATATCCCACAGTACTTGTAATAAAGCAGGCTTGATGTCTGTCACTCTGTGATAGACTAACCTGTCCTCAAACCTTAAATCAGACCCTAAGACTCCACTTATATCCATTCTGTTTTTTTTGCAGTTAGTCAGATAATAGATTATTCCTTCAGAAATCTGTAGAAAGTTGATCAGTAATCAGCAGTGATCTCCTTAACTAATTTGATAACAGTGATTCTTGGTAGACTGGCATGTATTGCTAAACCATTCATTTTGTTCCTTTGTCAAATCGTAACACTTTCAGGTGAATGCTTACGGTGTATGTTTTGGAACAATCTGGGCTGTATCCATTTTGCCATGGGGAAGCATAATTTGGGAATTTTCTACTTTAAGAAGGCCTTGCTGGAAAATGACACTGCCTGTGCACAACTGGCAGCAATGACAACAGATCCAGGTAAGTCTTCGCATTCAAAATGCATATTAATTCTCCAAAATGATTTTAAAGCATTTCATTTTTTCTGTTCTTTTAAATATTTTGGGCATTTAATTTTACATAGTTTGGAAATGTCAAATTAGTACCATGTCATACGCACATTAAAGTGGCATTCACCTCCAACCGCAGCTATCAGTGAAGGGGACTACTGCATGAGAAATGAAGGGCTCACAACAGAAGTGAAGCCTCCGTACTAAAAGCTCATTCTTTGGGAGGCATTTCTTGGATCAAAAGGGGATGTGAGCTTGATTTGAGAGTTGGGTGGGGGTGCTTTTGCGTGTGGTTTCAGGAATTTGACAATACAACTACCAAATGTTTGTAGCCTAGTACACAGACTTTTGAAAGTGCCACCCACGCTGTGCCGCTGTCGCCATTTGGGAGCCTTGACGGCAGCACCTGGAGGCCTAGAGTGTTAAAACTTGCTTGTTTGGAACTAGAATTTCTTTGACGCGTACAGAATGCACAGTGTAGTGCTAACCGCTGTATAGCCATGGAAATCGAAGCCAGCAATGAGATTATTTCCAAATGCATAGCTTCTGGCTTTAAGAGTCTCATAAGAGTGGAAGAGCATCTTTTTACGCAAGAGAAATACTCCCACTGGCCCTGAATTCCGCAACATGTCCAAGGCAGCTTCTTCTGCACCCCTTATATCCTCCTTCCTCTTGGTGGTAGCTTCCCTTCAGTCACCAGCATTCATTAGGCTTGTGCCATGGCCACCCTTTACTTTAGAAGCAAACCCACCTTTACAGGTAAGGAGCAAAATTGAGGCCTCGTGCTTACTTTAAAAAAGATGCTAGTAACAGTTTCATGAAACGCCCATTTCAGATACTCTCTCTGAAAATCCTGACTGGGTCAGGGGATTTTTGCTGATACGTGTTATGTGAATAACCAAAGCATTACCATTGTGAAGTTATTCTGATCACTCCTGCATAGTCGAAACAGGTGATGGAGTAACGTAGACTGATAGCTTAAGTTCGATGGCATCTGTCGCTGTAGATACGCATGTTTTGCAATAGCTCGCCATCTGGTTTTGGGCCGGAGTGTTACAAGTTATTTTTCTTCGAAGAAGTCTTTCGAGTCACGGGACCGAGTGACTCCTCCTTTTGTCTCCATTGCGCATGGGCGTCGACTCCATCTTCGATTGTTTTTTTTCCGCCATCGGGTTCGGACGTGTTCCTGTCGCTCCGAGTTTCGGAACGGAAAGATAGCTAATTTCGGAAGATTTTCGTCGGTATTGTTGCGTTCGGGGTCGGCGTAGTTAGATTCAACACCGCATCGAAGATCGAAGAGCTCCGGTGCCCTTCGGGGTAGTTTTTCGATCCCCCGTCGGGGCCTGGTCGGCCCGACCGCGTGCTGAAGAACGCCGATGGAACGGACCCCGTTCCGTTTCTGCCCCAAATGCCACAATAAATACCCCTATACAGACCAACACTTGGTCTGTAACCTGTGCCTGTCACCTGAGCACAGTGAAGACACTTGCGAGGCCTGTCGTGCGTTCCGGTCCCGAAAAACACTCCGAGACCGTCGAGCCAGAAGACTTTAGATGGCGTCCGCGCCGACAGCCCACCGAGAGTTCGAGGAACAAGAAGAGGAAGGTACCTTCTCGATCCAAGAATCGGACTCCGAAGGATTCGACGATACACAAACCGTGAGTAAGACGTCGAAAACCATACAGAGGAAGATTTACAAGGCCCAGGGTACGCCACTGCCATCAGGCCATGGCTCCACCCATAAATTCGGTGACCGACCGTCGGCACCGAAAAAGGCCCAAACAGTGCCGAGATCGTCCGACTCCGGTCGAGACACCGGCACGCAGCCTTCTCGGGACCGAGAAAGTGCTGGAGACAAGCCTCGACACCGAGATGCCGGTGTGGACACGGCTCGACGCCGAGACAGCGGCACCGAAGAAGATCGACGCCGAGAGGTTTCGGCCCCGAAAAAGAAAAAAGTCACCTCGGAGCCGAAAAAACACGCAGACAGGGTTTCGGTGCCGAAACAAACTGCAAGCGACCCAGCTTCAGGCTCTTATACAGAAGAGCACTCGCTAACCTCCCAAATGCAAAAGCATAGGTTTGAGGAAGAGCTACAATCAACTGATGTGGACCATTCGCAAAAGCGTATTTTCATACAGCAGGGGACAGGAAAAATAAGCACCCTTCCCCCCATTAGAAGAAAGAGAAGGTTGGAGTTCCAAACTGAACAGACACCACAACCAAAAGTGGTGAAAAGAGTTACCCCACCACCCTCTCCTCCGCCCGTGATTAACGTCTCACCAGCACAAACTCCATCACACTCCCCAGCTCACACCACCATAAGCCAGGGTGACCAAGATCAAGACGCATGGGACCTATACGACGCCCCAGTGTCAGATAACAGTCCGGAGGCATACCCTACGAAGCCATCTCCACCAGAGGACAGCACCGCGTATTCTCAGGTGGTGGCTAGAGCAGCACAATTTCACAATGTAAGCCTCCACTCAGAACAGGTCGAGGATGATTTTTTATTCAACACACTCTCCTCCACCCACAGCTCATACCAAAGCCTGCCTATGCTCCCTGGTATGCTCCGGCACGCAAAAGACATCTTTAAGGAGCCGGTCAAAAGTAGGGCAATCACACCAAGGGTGGAAAAAAAGTATAAGGCGCCTCCTACAGACCCGGTTTTCATCACTACACAGCTGCCACCAGACTCTGTTGTTGTAGGAGCAGCTAGGAAAAGGGCCAACTCCCACACATCTGGAGATGCACCACCCCCAGATAAAGAAAGCCGCAAGTTGGATGCAGCTGGTAAGAGAGTCGCAGCACAAGCTGCAAACCAGTGGCGCATCGCGAACTCCCAGGCACTACTTGCGCGCTATGACAGAGCCCACTGGGACGAGATGCAACATCTCATTGAACATCTGCCCAAGGACTTACAAAATAGGGCAAAACAAGTGGTTGAGGAGGGACAGACCATTTCCAACAACCAGATCCGCTCCTCCATGGACGCTGCAGATACAGCTGCACGGACAATTAATACATCTGTAACTATCAGAAGGCATGCGGACAATTAATACATCTGTAACTATCAGAAGGCATGCATGGCTCCGAATGTCTGGATTTAAACCAGAGATTCAACAAGCAGTTCTCAATATGCCTTTTAACGAAAAAGAACTGTTCGGTCCAGAAGTGGACACAGCGATTGAGAAACTCAAAAAAGATACGGACACTGCCAAAGCCATGGGCGCACTCTACTCCCCGCAGAGCAGAGGCAATTACAGCACATTCCGTAAAACACCCTTTCGAGGGGGGTTTCGGGGTCAGAGCACACAAGCCAGCACCTCACAAGCAACACCGTCCAGTTACCAGGGACAGTATAAAGGAGGTTTTCGGGGACAATATAGAGGAGGGCAATTCCCTAGAAATAGAGGAAGATTTCAGAGCCCCAAAACCCCTACTACTAAACAGTGACTCACATGTCACTCACCCCCTCCACACAACACCAGTGGGGGGAAGAATAAGTCATTATTACAAAGCATGGGAGGAAATCACTACAGACACTTGGGTTCTAGCAATTATCCAACATGGTTATTGCATAGAATTTCTACAATTCCCTCCAAACATACCACCAAAAGCACAAAATTTGACAACACACCATTCCAATCTCCTGGAGATAGAAGTGCAGGCACTATTGCAAAAGAATGCAATCGAATTAGTGCCAAACACACAAATAAACACAGGAGTTTACTCACTGTACTTTCTGATACCAAAGAAGGACAAAACGCTGAGACCAATCCTAGACCTCAGAGTAGTGAACACTTTCATCAAATCAGACCACTTTCACATGGTCACACTACAAGAAGTATTGCCATTGCTAAAACTACACGACTACATGGCAACTTTAGACCTCAAGGATGCTTATTTCCATATACCAATACACCCATCGCACAGGAAATACCTAAGATTTGTATTCAAGGTACTGCCTTTCGGATTAACAACCGCCCCAAGAGTCTTTACCAAATGTCTAGCGGTAGTCGCTGCACACATAAGAAGGCAGCAAATACATGTGTTCCCATATCTAGACGACTGGCTAATCAAGGCCCATTCGTTAATAGAGTGCTCATATCACACAAATCATATCATACAAACCCTCTTCAAACTAGGGTTCACCGTCAATTTCACAAAATCCAAAATTCTGCCGCGCAAGGTACAACAATACCTGGGAGCCATAATAGACACATCAAAAGGAGTAGCCACTCCAAGTCCCCAAAGAATTAAAAATTTCAACACCATCATACAACGCATGTATCCAACACAAAGGATACAAGCAAAGATGGTACTACAACTCCTAGGCATGATGTCTTCATGCATAGCCATTGTCCCAAACGCAAAACTGCACATGAGGCCCTTACAACAGTGCCTAGCATCACAATGGTCACAAGCACAGGGTCACCTTCTAGATCTGGTGTTAATAGACCGCCAAACTTACCTCTCGCTTCTGTGGTGGAACGACATAAATTTAAACAAAGGGCGGCCTTTCCAAGACCCAGTGCCACAATACGTAATAACAACAGATGCTTCCATGACAGGGTGGGGAGCACACCTCGATCAACACAGCATACAAGGACAATGGAACGTACATCAAACAAAACTGCATATAAATCACCTAGAACTTCTAGCAGTTTTTCAAGCACTAAAAGCTTTCCAACCAATAATAGTTCACAAATACATTCTCGTCAAAACAGACAACATGACAACAATGTATTATCTAAACAAGCAAGGGGGGACGCACTCCACGCAGTTAAGCCTGCTAGCACAAAAGATTTGGCGTTGGGCAATTCACAACCAAATTCGCCTAATAGCACAATTTATACCAGGGATCCAAAATCAACTCGCAGACAATCTCTCTCGAGATCACCAACAGGTCCACGAATGGGAAATTCACCCCCAAATTCTGAACACTTATTTCAAACTCTGGGGAACACCTCAGATAGACTTGTTTGCGACAAAGGAGAACGCAAAATGCCAAAACTTCGCATCCAGATACCCACACAAACAGTCCCAAGGCAATGCCCTATGGATGAACTGGTCAGGGATATTTGCTTACGCTTTTCCTCCTCTCCCTCTCCTTCCTTACCTGGTAAACAAACTCAGTCAAAACAAACTCAAACTCATATTAATAGCACCAACTTGGGCAAGGCAACCCTGGTACACAACGCTGCTAGACCTATCAGTAGTACCCTGCATCAAATTGCCCAACAGGCCAGATCTGTTGACACAGCACAACCAAAAGATCAGACACCCAGATCCAGCATCGCTGAATCTAGCAATCTGGCTCCTGAAATCCTAGAATTCGGGCACTTACAACTTACCCAAGAATGTATGGAAGTCATAAAACAAGCCAGAAGGCCATCCACCAGGCACTGCTATGCAAGTAAATGGAAAAGGTTTGTTTGCTACTGCCATATTAATCAAATACAACCATTACACACAACTCCAGAACATGTAGTGGGTTACTTGCTTCACTTACAAAAATCTAACCTGGCTTTCTCTTCCATTAAAATACACCTTGCAGCAATATCTGCATACCTGCAGACTACCTATTCAACTTCCCTATATAAGATACCAGTCATTAAAGCATTCATGGAGGGCCTTAGGAGAATTATACCACCAAGAACACCACCTGTTCCTTCATGGAACCTAAATGTTGTCCTAACTAGACTTATGGGTCCACCTTTTGAACCCATGCACTCCTGCGAAATACAGTTCCTAACCTGGAAGGTGGCATTTCTCATCGCCATTACTTCCCTAAGAAGAGTAAGCGAGATTCAGGCGTTTACAATACAGGAACCTTTTATACAACTACACAAGAATAAGGTCGTCCTAAGGACCAATCCTAAATTTTTGCCAAAGGTTATTTCACCGTTCCATCTAAATCAAACAGTGGAACTTCCAGTGTTCTTTCCACAGCCAGATACCGTAGCTGAAAGGGCACTACATACATTAGATGTCAAAAGAGCATTGATGTATTACATTGACAGAACAAAAAACATCAGAAAGACTAAACAACTATTTATTGCATTTCAAAAACCTCATGCAGGAAACCCAATATCAAAACAAGGTATAGCCAGATGGATAGTTAAATGCATCCAAATCTGCTACCTTAAAGCTAAACGACAGCTGCCCATTACACCAAGGGCACACTCAACCAGAAAGAAAGGTGCTACCATGGCCTTTCTAGGAAACATCCCAATGCAAGAAATATGTAAGGCAGCCACATGGTCTACGCCTCACACATTCACCAAGCACTACTGTGTAGACGTGTTATCCGCACAACAAGCCACAGTAGGTCAAGCCGTATTAAGAACATTATTTCAGACTACTTCCACTCCTACAGGCTGATCCACCGCTTTTGGGGAGATAACTGCTTACTAGTCTATGCAAAACATGCGTATCTACAGCGACAGATGCCATCGAACTGAAAATGTCACTTACCCAGTGTACATCTGTTCGTGGCATCAGTCGCAGTAGATTTGCATGTGCCCACCCGCCTCCCCGGGAGCCTGTAGCAGTTTGGAAGTTACCTTCAACTATTTATATATGTATCATCTCAACCTTAAATAGGTGCATACTTAGTCACTCCATTGCATGGGCACTATTACTACAATTCAACTCCTACCTCACCCTCTGCGGGGAAAAACAATCGAAGATGGAGTCGACGCCCATGCGCAATGGAGACAAAAGGAGGAGTCACTCGGTCCCGTGACTCGAAAGACTTCTTCGAAGAAAAACAACTTGTAACACTCCGGCCCAACACCAGATGGCGAGCTATTGCAAAACATGCGAATCTACTGCGACTGATGCCACGAACAGATGTACACTGGGTAAGTGACATTTTCATTATCTGATGCAATTGCACCTATGGAAATTAAAAGTGCACTCTAAGGTCCCTGCAGGTGGCAATGTGTGTTGTCTGACTACTAACGTTAGTATGTGCGTTGTGTGTATATCTGATACTGT
Source organism: Pleurodeles waltl (assembly GCF_031143425.1). Classification (NCBI taxonomy): domain Eukaryota; kingdom Metazoa; phylum Chordata; class Amphibia; order Caudata; family Salamandridae; genus Pleurodeles; species Pleurodeles waltl. The sequence continues at coordinate 1,028,283,599 of NC_090449.1, read as the reverse complement.
AGGTCCCAGTATGTGTGTCCTTCCCATTTGTGCTTGAGACATATTACACTTAGCATACAACCATAAAATAAATAACACATGCAACTACAACAATCCAGATCTATTGGCTTTGCTGATGCGTGTTTAAAAGAAGGGTTGCTGGCTTTCATGCACTGGTATGCCACTAGGTGTCGCACTGGCACATAAAATAGGCCCGGGTACCAAAACAAATGACCTTCATGCTAAAAAAAAAAAAAAAGGTAGCAGATAATGGAGCTTTGTGACGTATCTTTTTGATGGTCTTTGAGAGATGCAGGAACATTCATTTATAGTTGCTGCTGGCATATGTTGTAATACTGGGGATATACATGAATGAAATTCATTTTGTTAGCTCCTTAACAAAAATATAACATCAAATCCCTGCTCTTCTAATCACATGTTGTATTATTGTTCTGGAGACTGTGCCTTGAATTAGGAACTATAATGCTTAGGAACCTCATGTCCTCAGTCGTATGCCCCCTCTTTGCCTCTCCTGGTCCTGTCTTAAAAAATTTACCAGTCCCATTAGGCATTTTGAAGTGACCTAGACTGTGGATGACATAAAACCCAAGTCAATATATAACTGTTTTACTAGTTGATGTAGCTCTGAACATTGTTCATATATGTAAGTAGGCTTATGCAATCCTTGGTCTTTATGCAGACAGCGAAAATAAAGTGAACCAACGGTGGCTATGAGTTTTAGAAATAGAAAACAGCCCCTGATTAAAAACCACTGCTAAGGAATTCTTTCCAATAGGCGGCGGTCGGCGGTCTGAAGTAAAGTCCCATCTTGCTTTACACAACATGCCTCCCAAAACCATTTGGGTATCTTTCAGTGAGTTTTCTGTTAATGCATCCAGCCATATTGTGCACACATACACCTAAAAGAAGCCATAGTAGGCTTTGACAGTATATGTTAGCAATGAGTAACAGTAATTATTTTGTTGTGAATATTTAGCACCTCTCAGTTCTGAAAATCTGAGACTGTCAGTAAAACAATATTGGGGTCTGTGGGGGATGGGGGGGGGAGGTCTGCAAGGTGTTAAGCACTCTTGTTCTCCCCTTCACATCACTTTCCTTTGTTAGACACTTATACCCTTTTCCTCCTGCTTTGTTTCTGAAACCCTCCATTTCTGTATTTCACATCATCTCGCCTTACTATTCATCACCGTCTGTTTGCTCTCATTCTGCATGTACTTGCTTGCTTCACCATGCCCTCTCTCTCATACACAATCACAGACACACATTTTCTCTGGTCACCTGTAAGAACATAATTTCCTTTCCCTTTGGTGCTATCAGTATTAGTATTTTGATAACTGTGTACCACCTTTGCACACTTTCACATAAAACGATACTTGCAATTACCACATATGTAACCATAGGTGTGCTCTGCAGAGAGGGCAAGGATTGGTTGACCATTCCTGAACATCCTCGTGATAGACAGACTGATATTGTGAAACTTGCCCTGCCTCCAGCCCCTGCTCCAGAAGTCTCAATTGTGCCCCATTATTATGGAAACGCACAAGCATCCGAAGTACCATCAGTGTCACGGCTGAAACAGAGCTAGAGGCACAAAACTAACCATTGCAAGAATGAGCTGCATGCTCCAACCTTATGATTAAAGATTTGGATACCTTAGAGGAGGACTAAAATCTCACTTCTCTCCTTGTGCAGCGCTTTGAAGACACAATATGTGAGAGTCAAATGTTAGTTATCTGCCATGAGTGGGTTTTATCTGTCTAGAAGGCTCACAGCTTAAGGCAGAGAGATAATGAAAGGCATTCAAAGCATCTGGATAGGAGATGATATTTTAAACCTTCGTGCCAGCACTATCTCACCTGCAATATACATAATGGTTTAATGAACAAGAGTCATCCCCTTTATTAACAGAGTGTGCAACTGCTCTAATCCCTGGATTATGTTATTTTACTTTCCAGGAAATTATCCACAACCAGGCACGATAAAAGTATTTTTAGTGAAAATGGAGAAGGACCATAGTCGTGAAACTCAGTCATTACTCCTCCCTGTTTCTGCACCAGACTGTGCGTGTTACGAGCCCCTTGCCACTGTGTGTTAACAAAGGGCCCGGCGCACTCCGTGCGTGCTGAAATCCATGCTTTCTTATGCAGCCCCTTACAGACCACACTCCGTCAGACTTAATCTTTCATAAAACCGCCAGACTGAGAGTCAACTGGTTTGTCAATTTTTTATGCGGATTTCCTTAAATATTTTAGCTTTCACAAGAAAATGTATTGAGAATATTGGAGTCCAACGTAGTTGCTTGGGTTGTTTCACACTGGGACTTAATGATCATTGGTGCCCCTGGAGCCATTGCGCCGGCAGCCAGTGGTATTGGGAGCCTGAAGGCCACTTGACCAGTGCCGCACTAAAGTGGCTCATTGGAAATCCATAGACCTCTGAGGACATAACGAGAGGTGCAGCAAATGTGCCAACAGCCGATGTTGGGCCCATGCATGGGCCAAATAACAACAGTAGGTTGCTCCAGCGAACATGGTACTGGGCTGATTGGAGGAGTGAACATAGCCGTAAGCTCATCAGCAGACAACAGTGAACCTGCCCGCTAGCCAAAGGAACTAGACCGTGCCACAAGTGCCCTGTGTTCCTATAGGCCACAGTGCCTTTACTATCAGCCTCACTGGAGAAGGAAGGTGGCAGTGATGTGAGTGAGAAATTTCAACACCTGTATCTCAGCATTACTCTGTGCCAATACTAGCATAGCTTGATCACGCCGGCATGACTATTGTGGGCTTAGTGTACCACGGCAGCACTACCTGCTGATGGAAGTGATATAGTAGGTTGAATGCTGCCTCAAATGAAAACCGGCCCCTATGACTTTAAAAAGAAAAAAAAAAGGCTCACAGGACAAAAAAAAACAGCCCATATCTGGCCCTTATAATATGGCCCAACTGGCAGTGCCATAATGCCTAACAAAGCAGTCCATCTAGATTAAAGAAGTAATTTATTAAGCTTCTTTTGTAGGTAGGTGGAGTGTCCACTTTCTTGTCTGACCTGCTTTCTTCCTGACCCAGGAACTCCCATTGGCTCCGGTTTTACCTACTGTGTATCACATCCCAACCCACTATTCCCTTGGCAACCTTTGAAAAGCTTATGGTGTTATAGGAATCCAGCTCAATGTATATGCTCCAGCTTTCAGGGCAGCTACAAAACTAAACAAGAATTAAAGAACCCGGGCAACCTTATTCTTATTGGCACAAAGAAAAAGTACTACTAGCTGTGAATTGCTGTAAACAGAAGACATAGTTTAAACTCAGGGCTGTCTAAAAAAGAGAGAATGTAAAAGAAAAAGGCATTGACAAGGTAAAGTATTCGTCCACTAGCACTAGTACTGAAGTGCATGTATTTTTAGGTGGATGTGCACAACTGATCAGGTAAAATGCTATTGTGCACAAAGCAAGAAAGCAAGTGGACTGAGAGGGCAGACCCATTCTCTATGCTTTATATTGTGGCACAAATATCAGCAAAGGTAATCTAGTCTATCCCTGACAAGGCATTACTATAAAAAAAAAGCAGTTCTGGTGTGTACTCTACCATGTTGATGCTTTGGACTGGACATTTTGTATCTACTCTCCCCGTCCCATCCATCCCTGACATTTGTTTGCTGCACTATTGTAGGTTCAAAGCTTTGGTACTTACAGTCCCCTCTGTCCAATAATGTATTGCGATTTATGTAGTGCAAAGCTATTTTGCAACGTAACAAGCACTGTACAGGTTTTGGATAAGAGAAGAGTCAGGGTTGGGTACAGTGGCGGAGTTCCTTTTCTAGTTGGGGCCGAGAGGCTGAGAAGACTTTGAAACCTTTTAGAGATGTTGGATATTGGAACTAGAGATTCATCCTAGCCTCCCTTGCAAGGCCTCCACTACACAATGATTTAGTCAGACTGCACTCTAGCTTACTGGAAAAAGATCACACGTAATCAGAGGCATCACCTGGAAAATATGATGAGGCTTTGGTAAACGTAAACCTGTTGTGTAATCTTGTGCACATTGGTAACATTGGAAGCATTTAGCAGAAACTGGTGAGTTCCCCCCGCTTTACTGGCCAGTGTATCACCTTGAGGAGGAGAACCCAAGGTATAACATGGTAAATGCGATTTAGAAGCACAGTGCATACTTGTGATTTTCGAAAGCGTAAGCAGGAGTTGCTGATCAAGCCACAAGGTGAGCGTTATGTGAGAGCACTTACAAATGATAACAAGATGACAGTTATTGGCCTACATAAACACTTAATAAGTAATGAAATAGGAATGTCAGATAGTTCAAGGACTGAAAATAATACAGTAATCTGTAAAGTTAACTTTCACTACTTGTTTGTTGATCTTCCTTCTGATGGTGGCATAATCGAAGTATTTGAAGGAGTATAAACTGCTGACAACGTTCTTCGAAGTAGGTAGCTTTTTCTTCAGTGGACTTTTCCGAATGTAGTAATATACTCCTGGTGAACCATGAGGGAGTTACCTGCCTTTCCAGATCCTAGCACCCCGTCCTTGTGGAGCTTGTTTGCTTACCCATTGCATATCTGCATTTGGTTGAGTCAAGGTTAAAATCTAAACGCGTTGGTAGTGTGAGATATTTCTGAAATAAAATAAAAAGTTCTGTATATGTAGCTTGTGTTAAAGCTCGTCTATTAATTTAGTATTCTCTTAGTATGGATTACTTTGATTTGACCAGGTAACCTTTCTTGCCATGTTTTTAGGTTTTCAGTGGTGAACTGAGACCGTCTGTTAACCACATAGCTGTCATAGTTCCTATATTTCCTTATTTTTCTTTGCTGAGCTGCCTCAACCAGAGTGCAAACATATTTTTCCACTTTGTTTGAAAAATTTATGTTGAAAGCTGCTTTGAATCTACCTGATTGAGACTTTTTTTTTTTGCTTATGTTACATTTTGAAAATGTTTGGTTCTTTCTCCTCAGGTAAGAAGTTTTCAGGCAGACCCATGTGCACGCTCCTGACCAATAAGCGGTACGAACTGCTGTACAACTGTGGGATTCAGCTGCTGCACGTCGGCAGGCCCCTGGCAGCTTTCGAGTGTTTGATAGAAGCTGTCCAGGTGTACCACTCGAACCCGCGCCTCTGGCTGCGACTCGCCGAGTGCTGCATCGCAGCAAATAAGGGGGTGAGTGAGAACTGTGTTCAAACTAGAACTGTGGACAACACTTAACTGTTGCATAATCAGTATATCTCATTATGTAAAGATCAAAGAAACAGATTTGTAATAGAGCAGCATTGCAATGTTCAACTGCTTTTCAATCTAGTTTTTTATTACTCAGAATAACAGGCATTTTTAATACATAAATGCCGTATGCAACGGAGAGAGGAACTCTGATATTGGTAATACAGTACTGTTCCAAGTGACTGGTATTGTAAAAGGTATTGTTCTAAGATTTATATTGGAAGATTATGCTTATTTCTACATGCCTTCTCCTTTTGTTCTTGGAGTTGGTGCAGTACTCAAAACAATTAGACCAGTGGTGTAACACTTGCGGCTCACATAATCACAAATATGGAGTCTCGGCCGGTGAATGAAGCACCTTGACCTCCATGTTGCTAACATTGTAATACTTTGTGTAATGCTCGCCTACTGACGCACTTTCCACTCTAGCCAACAACTGATTTTCCCTTACGATCCTCCTCCAAATAGTTTTGTTTAAATTGATGTAACTGCTATACAGCATTTCTGTGTCAGATGTTCAGAAAATAAACCAGTAAAAGAAAAATTAAAACACCACTGTTGTTGCTACACAGAAGGGAAGTGCCTGACTTGAAGCTAATTTAATTTCGAATATCCTTGTCCTTGTCTTTAATAAAATCTTACTCTTCTCTATGGGGACTGGCATGACAAAGGTTGTCACGTAGTTGTGGAGTTGTAATGGCAGCTGCATTGCGTTGTTTGTCTTCAAGTGGAAAGCAGGTGTGTCTGACATGACATAAAAAGAAAGAAATTGTCAGCTGTGTGTTTGGTCCTTTGTACCTGGGACACCTGTTGGTTCTAAGAATCTCGCCTGACAGCATTAAAGATTGAAGATGTGATACACCTTTCAACCAACATGACATTTCCGCTGCTCTATGTGCATTTCTTCTAATGAACTATGCCTTGGGAGATGCACCAAGATTCTCTCTCTGCTTTTCTAAGTACCTGTTAGAAGAAGGCGCCTAGGGCAGTAATCTAGGAACGGAATGCTTCCAAGTTTACTGTCCTTGATGAGGTCAAAGCACCTCTGTGACGCAGAACTACTACTGGCATGCTGTGGAGGTTCCAGTATTTCACTTTTAAACACCTTAAGTTGTACGCCTTGCTTTCTTTTTTGCTTCTCAGTAGCCCATACATCCGAATAAGATTTCATTTGAAAGTAGGTTCCTCGGAATGTTGTGCATTTAATGCTGGTGTACAGATTGGTGTCCTTTAATATGCCAGAGTTTTGCATCTGATGACAGCACTGCATTGAAAGCCATGTATTGAAAAGTTTTTAAACGTGAACTTGGAAATATTCATGCCTCCTGCCCGATGACTTCGCAATTAGTGAATTAAGAGAAAACTCATATTATGTCATGTAATATTATGTGCGGCGTAGATTCTTATCATGTATCCATAGAGCAACATGACAGTCTATTAAGTGAACCACAGAAAATATATTTGCCTAGGATCACACAATTTGGTCAAGCTGCAAATCCGAGTTTGATCCCAGGTTCTCTGTGTTCGCATTGTGCAGTTCAGCCACTAACCAGATAGATAGCTCTTTCTCTCCCCTGTTTTACGTCAAAGGTTAATACTTGGTTTTTAATTCTTAGTGCATGAGGATAGATTGCAGATGGTAGAAAGAAACCACATGAAAGTGCAGCTCATTTTGGTATTGAGGATCTAAGAGGACTTCGAGCATATCCAAGCGTCTGGCCCAAGCCTTCAGTGACTCGCTCATTTTTGGTGGAAGGTGGTAACAGAACAAGCTATCATAAAATCTAGTGTTTTTTGCACACCAGCAAACCTGTACCTCGTGGTTCACAAAGTCCTGAGTTAAGGCAGTACTCAATTCACATTTGTGCATCTTTTTTGGTCGCTTATGTTTGTGCACCAGGCTTCTGCTGTGGATACAGATGATAGGCACACAAATGATGCTGAAGCATTGAGGTTACTTAACTTTACCTTAAGTATTCGTTGTTCTTCCATGCCAAAGTTTATATTGATGTCTGAATGTTTCTGTGTGCAAGAAGCAGGAAAATGACATATTTGTTTTTGTTGGTGACATGAGCATGGAATGTGGGAGTGCTCCAGCACTGAACATCCTTGCACTGTTCCTGCATGTAAAGGTCTGCCCCATCTGCCTCTGTATTTGAAGTGCCTGTAGGTGTGTTATTAAAACACAGGTGAGTGAATGACACAGTAGGGGGTTATTTTCCAGAGACAAAGGAATAATTTGTATTTATTCATGTCAGTGAGGCTGTTTTAAAACTTGGGCCTCATTTGCCTCCGGTATATGATGCAGTTGACTTTTTGAATTCTGTATATTTCAGGCTTTTGTTTTGCTTTGTGGGACGTTGTATTGAAAGACATTGTTTAATCCATTCTTGTGTCTTTTGGTGTTAGGGTCCTGCCTTACAGAGTGGGTGGCTCAGTGAATAGTGTGAAGTGACCATAGGAAGGTTTTATTAATAGAACTAGAAATCTCTGTGTATGTGCCCCAGTGCCATCCTAGGTGGCAGTATCATAAATGACCTAGACAGGGTTAGAACAGCAGGTATCTTTTTTTGTTGTTGTAATCTTGCCATACCTTAGAGCTTGCGTTGGAAGTGCCTGGTTGCGCATATACAGGATGCATTGAAAGTTCTCCTCTGCTTCAGACATCCAATGCCTCAAACTCTGCTTGCACACCATCCAGACCTGGATGCCCAGTGTCTACCTGAAGATGAACACAATCAAGACGGAATTCCTGTTTTTGCCAAAAACAACAATTAAGCTATAGTTCAAACCTGGCTCAGTGAAATGAACATTGTCGACTTTGAAAACCTAACGTTCACCGTATGCCAAAGCACCAACTTCACACTCCAGGAAGACATTGCTAAAAAAAGAAAAGCTAAGAAAGGCTGGTACCAGCTTTCTCTTCATAGCATTTCTTCCAGAAAGTGACTTCAGAGCTGCTGATCAAGCCTTTTGTTCTCTCACATCTGGATGGTGGTAATGCCGATATCTATGGACTCTCATTTGCCACAATGGCAAGCATTGGGGAATCCTGCATGCTCCTCCAGAGCCTGAAGAAATATGATCACATCACCCCTATCCTGAGTGAGTTTTTGTGACTCCCTTCCCGACCCACATCATCTTCAAAACCAGCTAGATCATTTACAAAAGTATCCGGACAAGAACCCATGCTTATCTTGCAGATAAGCTCACAATCTCTAGTGGATTTTGGCATACCTCCAGCTAGGACACTATCAGACTGCAGACCAAGAGGTGTAAAAAATTAAAAAAGGGAAAACCAACACGGAGGACTTTTTCATCTGTGCAACCAGCAGCTGGAACAATCTTCATATCCACCAGGACCACCCCAGTGCTGCTCCAATTTGGGGAAGAGTTGAAGACTCACCTCTTAAAAAAAACTCTAAATCACAATGCATAAACCATCCTCAACCCAGCTCTATGTCTTCTTACATCTTGACTTTGTTTTTCTTTGACCTTATCTAGTGCTCCGCAGCGTTTGGCTAGGTTTGAACTAAAGAAATACCATAAACATGCATTTACAAACATGCAAGTGTGTTGCTGGATAAGTTGATAAGTGTGTCCCTGCAATCAGCTTTATGAGAAGATAGGGTGAGAGTGCGTTTTGGAGAGCGTCCGGAGAGCTGGTTGCTTCTTCAGCATCTTTAGACTAGTTCTTCCTTTGACCTCCCCATGTTCTGAGATGGGACCCTAGGATAATCTCAGACCTGAGCAAGGGTACACTGGTGCTTTGGCCTGGACCTACAGCTGTTATTCAGTTTCAGTGGCCTTAATCTGAGTGTGACTCAATACACCTCAGTTGATAATGGAGTCTAGGTGGGCAGTCGTGGGGTTGGCCATTTCGGGCCACCAACCCTGGGGGTTGATTGGTGAAAACGTTCATGCACCTCCCTTGTTGTAGGTGGATCCCACCACTTGGGATGGTGGGCGATGAATGGTGTGTGTATTTATGTTGTCAACATGCATAAATGTGGAGAAAGTTGAGACTAGTTAATCTGTGTTTTCCTATATATCCTTATCTTGACAATTCAGTGGCATGTGATGTTCTGCACTGGATAGTGTTGCAAGGCGATATTCTGCACTCAATATTGTGGTACAACTCTTCAGGGGCGGGTGGTGGGAGATTCAGCTAGGTCATCAGGTGATGAACTGTGTAGGAAGTAGCTAAGGGCCATGAGTAAGTACCTCTGGAGGATTGTGTTTATGGTTCTGCAACCTCATGTCCAATGTATGCCTCACCTTGAGCCTCAGAACCTTCCTGGAATTGTTATTGTGCAGTATTTATGCAAAATAAGATAAGCAATACCAAGCATGCTATCTGTTTTGCACCTCAGGATCTCTTAACCATTGAATATAAACATGCACCAGCTTTTAACCTGTACTTCGGGGAAGAGCAGTTGGAGAAATAAGCACACGCGGCCCTTTCCCATGCAAGGGTCTAAAGTAAATGTCCTACTAACCCATAGTACAACTGTTAAGGCTCTTTTCTAACAAAAATTGTTCATCTTGTGAAAGAAATCTGAAAGTTGGTACAGACATTTACCTTTGTAATAGTAATCATAAAAGAGCAAGACCCCATTCGATCTTGCATATAACAGTCTAATCGAAATCAAAGATGGCCAACAAATATCAAAAAATCATTTTAAATCTTCAGCTTTGTGTCAATTTTGGCACAAAAGTTTTTATACACATCAGTGCATGTCCTCGTCCACCACAGAGCAGTGGAACTGGGTAAGCCAGGTGACATTTGTCTGGTCTGAATGTCACTGAGGCAGGAATCTTTAGTTTGAGAGAGCTCCTCGGTAGAGGAAATGTGGAATTCTAACATACAGCAATATATATATGTGTATAAAGTGTAGTTTCCAATCATATGCTTTTTAAATGTAACAGGACATATCCAGCATATTTCTTTTACATGAAATGTTGTCGGTGGTACTTCTACTGTTGTTCTAAAAGAGAATCTTACCATGAAAGCCAGAACAACACAACATGGGAGGAAGATGCTTCTCACTACAACAAATCTTCAAAGTTATATTTTCACTCAGAATAACAGGCATTTAAAAAATGTAATTGCCTAATGCAATGGAAAGAGGAACTCCGATATTGGCAATACAGTACTGTTCTAAGTGACTGGTATTGTTGTAAGATTTATATTAGAAGAATATGCTTATTTCTACATGCCTTCTCCTTTTGTTCTTGGAGTTGGTGCAGTACTCAAAACAATTAGACCAGTGGTGTAACACTTGCGGCTAACATAATCACAAATATGTGGTCTGGGGCCGGTGAATGAAGCACCTTGACCTCCATGTTGTTAGCAGTGTAAGTGAGATCCAGTTAAATATGACAGAGAGATTGATAAATGGTGGAATTGCACTTTGCGTTAAGCTTTAAATAACAACAACCATTCAAGTAATGGGAAACAGTGATTAAGATGAATTCTGGTAATTTGAGACTGGACATGAGGCAGCTATACGCTTTACTCAGCTCTGCAGAACTCCTGAATAGGACCTAGTTGAATTCACAGATAACATCAGAAAGGGCAGTAAAAGTACAAGCTGTCTAATTTTGTGCTGAGTCAACCTTAACATAACTAGTGGCGGATGCAAACATGCACAGGAACTGCTAGAGGGAACAGTTCACAGACTAACTTTGTTTAGTAGAGTCCTCTTAGATGCAGCACAATTCTACCTGATTCTTCGTAATGAGTTAACAAGATTGATACCATGGTGACAGTAAATCATATATCAACAATTGCTGTATAGTAAGGTTTAACGTTGAAAAGGAAACCTGCATTAGCCTATGCATTGTCCTGGCTATTTGGAAGGTCCACCTTTCTAAGATACTGGGATATATCAAAGAAAAATGATCAGTGGGGACTTTCTGAATGTATCTAAAATAGGTGGGAATATTTGGCTATCTGTGCATAAGGTATTTTAAACTAGGCAGATAATAAAAAACGATGACCGCAGACTCCATTTGTATGCTGAAATGATGCAGGTGAAGTGAGAAAAACAACAAAGTAAGCCTTGATTACTCATCTCTGCTACCCTGTGAAAGGCAAGTGCTCAGAGGGAGTAATTTAATCACTTAGTTGGAGTACACCAGAATTGATGCAGTTGGATACGAGTTGTAGATGTATTCTCCACACTAGATATTGCATACTAGCCACTAAGTATCCCCAAAGGAATGGAGAAAAAAGGGTTTCCGAGAAAAGAGGGTGGCGGCCTCGCTGTGGATAGGTGGTAGCAATGTGTGCACTTAACCTGGAAGCAGAACAGCTAGAGGAACATGCAAGCCATCACTCAAATGAACCCCATACCATAGGCTGCTGATGGCAGTGGAGCTTGGCTGCTCACATCCCTCTGCATAGTGATGCTCCATAGTGGTCAGCATGAGCTATGCAGCTCAACGTGGCTTTTCTCTTACCCACAAAGGAGGAATTCGCAGTGCTGCACATCTGAACTGCCACAGTTGTGCTCCGGCAGACCATACAGTGATGCAAGACTGCGCTGAAAGAGACACGGGTAGCAAGGGTTGGCTTCTGATCCTGTGGATGGAATGAGCATATGACAGGAAAGCAGCTAGAACATGTACCTGCTCTGATGTACATGTGTGACTTTTGTCAGCTATAGTTACAAGAGGGCCTAGAGTCCTGCATTTGAGATAGTGTCCCACACAGTACATGGTCTACATACATGCAAAGGCCTCTCATTTTAAATGAAAGAGGGCTGGAAGAGGAAAGAGGGAGCACTGCTAAGTTCTCAGGCCACCACCCTTTGTTGTGACTTTTCCTCTACATTCCCACAGCAGGTATGTATCCTGTGCCACTTCCACTTCTTCAGTGCTGGGGCTCAGGACAGATCTCAGTATGCTGCTGCTTCCAAGCCTCTTCCTGAGTTTACCTGTAAGTAACTCTCCTGCCACTCTGCTCGGTCTCCAGCCTCGTCTCTGGCTGCCTCGTGAAATTACTGCAGTGAATCCAGTCATTCCTGCAGCGAGCTGTTACGATGTGAAAAATCGCTCCATGCTCTAGGGAGTCTGAATGATAAGGCTTCGCCTAACCCTTATTACAAAATGTCCCCCATTACATTTCCCTTCCAGTATAGTCACCATTTCCCAGTCTCCTCGCCAATTTATGTAGTAGAGTCCCAAAAAACAGGACTTGATTGGGTTAAACAGTAGGCACCCATAACCAACCCTCTTCTTTGTGGTATTGCAGCTCTGCAATGACTTACAATGTAAAGTTGCTACACTAAAGGGTTCTACCTAATGCCATGTCTGGGAAGGGTTTAGCAACTAAGACACTTGCTAATGTACTCGACCCCTTTAGTGAAAAAACAGTTTTCCTGTTAGGAGATTACCTATTTAAGTTTAATGGGATACTAAGACCCTCAAGCTTCGTAGAGAGTCTTCAAAATCAGTGTTTCTGCATATTCATGACAAACTCTTCTGCTGCCTCAGCAGAAAAACAGTCACTCATAATGCTTTTGGCCACACTGAGCTTATTGAGATTTCCCAATACATAGAAATATGCTGTAATTGAATACCCCATCCAGTGGCTGACAGCTGTGTAGTCTCATACATGATCACCTTGAGGATGCAGTACAAGTCCTCATCTGACATCTGAGGGAGTGTCCAAGGCTCAGGAACACATAGCACTTAAAGCCATAGCACCCTACCAGCAATTAATTCAATTTCCTGGAAAAGAATATTCAGAAATCCAGACAGGGCCAACTTTTAGCAGTGTAATCTTAGGCACCTGCATAGATAAAATGAATGGTGGGCAAGTTCAACTGGTTGAGGTCAAAATATTGTTCATTGAGTGTCGTGGTTTGACACCTAAATGAACTATAGGGTCTCCCTTGATCGACCCATTGGCAGTATCCTGATCAAAGGAGTAGTTGTCAGCAGGCTGCACACCTGCAGTAGTAGGACTCCTTTCCAAGTGCTTGAAACAGTTCTTAACCTTGTCACTCGCACCCTGTACAGCCCTCCGGTACTGCTATCCTGTCCATGCATCACTTAGCCTGACACAGTTTCCTACAGTCCCTATCTGGTGAGAGTTTTTATTGTGTCACTGAAATCAGTCAAGGGGCAAAGTTAACTTTACCCTGCTGAGACCATCCCCCTTTTTGCCTCCAATTACAAATCCAGTATTGCCTCACCACCACTCAGGCCTCTTGCACTGTTTGTGCCTTCTGATACCATTTCTTATTGGTGCACTCTTCCCTTCAATTGAAGAAATCTCACTCTGAAAACTTCCTAATTAAATCAACCCCTCTTTGAATTGGAGTCCCCTCTTTTCTCCACATCCCAAGGAATACTTTTCATGTAGAGACAGTAATGTGTAATACTTTGTGTAATGCTCGCCTGCTGACGCACTGTCCACTCTAGCCAACAACTGATTTTCCCTTATGATCCTCCTCCAGATAGCTTTGTTTAAATTGATGTAACTGCTATACAGCATTTCTGTGTCAGGTTTTCAGAAAATAAAAAGGTACACGAAAATATAAAATACCACTGTTGTTGCTACACAGAAAGAAAGTGGCTGACTTGCAGCTAATTTAATTTCGAATATCCTTCTCCTTGTCTAATAAAATCTTACTCTTCTCTATGGGGACTGGCATGACAAAGGTTGTCAGGTAGTTTGTGGAGTTGTAATGGCAGTTGCAGTGTGTTGTTTGTCTTCCAGTGGAAAAAGGTGTGTCTGACATGACATAAAAAGAAAGAAATTGCCAGCTGTGTGTTTGGTCCTTTGTACATGGGACACCTGTTGGTTCCAAGAATCTTGCTTAACAGCATTAAAGATTGAAGAAGTGATACACTTCTCAACCAACATGACATTTCCGCTGCTCTACGTGCATTCTTCTTCTCATGAACTATGCCTTGGGAGATTCTCTCTCCGCTTTTCTAAGTACCTGTTAGAAGAAGGTGCCTAGGGCAATAGTCTAGGAACGGAATGCTTCCAAGTTTACCGTCCTTGATGAGGTTAAAGCACCTCTGTGACACAGAGGAACTTGTGGCATGCTGTGGAAGTTCCAGTATTTTACTTTTAAACTCCTTAAGTTGTATGCCTTGCTTTCTTTTTTGCTTCTCAGTAGCCCATAGATCCGAATAAGATTTAATTTGAAAGTAGACTCCTTGGAATGTTGTGCATTTAATGCTGGTGTGCAGATTGGTATCCTTAAATATGCCAAAGAGTTTCACCTAAATGCATCAGATTACAGTAGTGCATTGAAAGCCATGTATTGAAAAGTTTTTAAACATGAACTTGGAAATATTCATGCCCTCCCGCCCTGATGACTTCGCAATTAGTGAATTAAGAGAAAACTCATGTTATGTCATGTGATATTATGTGTGGCTTTGATTCTTATTATATAGCCATAGAGCAACATGACAGTCTATTAAGTGAACCACAGAAAATATATTTGCCTAGGATCACACAAAGTGGTCAGGCTGCAAAGCAGAGATTGATCCCAGGTTCTCTGTGTTCACATTGTGCAATTTAGCCACTAACCAGATAGATATCTCTGTCTTTCCCGTGTTTTACGTCAAAGTTAATACTTGTTTTTTTAATTCTTGGTGCATGAGGGTAGAGTGCGGATGGTAGAAAGAAACCCCATGAAAGTGCAGCTCATTTTGGGATTGAGGATCTAAGAGTACAACGAGCAGATCCAGGCGTCTGGCCCAAGCCTTCAGTGACTCGCCCATTTTTGGTGGAAGGTGGTATCAGAACAAGCTATCATAAAATCTAGTTTTTTTGGCACACCAGCAAACCTGTGCCATTACTTTTATATGAAATGTTGCAAGTCCTTCTTCTATTGTTGTTCTAAAAGAGAATCTTACCTTGAAAGCCAGAACAACACAACAGGGGAGGAAGATACTTCTGACTACAGCAAATGTTTGAAGTTATATTTTCACCAAGAAGTCTTTGTTTTTTTGAACAACACTTGCCTGGAAACTAGGCGAGACTGGCCTCTTTAAAAAATACTAGCTAGTGTCTCCAGCTTAATGTAACTCCCTTATGAGGTAGCTTTGAAGAGCCCGTGAAGCAGAAAATGCCCTTTAATGAAGAATATTTTATTCTTATATTATATTTTAAGGTAGGTTGGGCTTTCGTGGTGGTTTTAAATTCACTTCTGTTCCTTTAAGCAGCATGAGTGATTTATTTGAGTAAATTTACTGGCAGAAATTACATCATCTTTAGTGTTACTATATTAAGAATATTGTATTAAGATTGTCTTAGTTTACCTCTTGCTCTAGGCAAGACTGCTGGTTCAAGGATGACATTACTTATGTTTGTAGGTGACTATGCCCATCCTACAACAAGTCGCAACTCTCGACCCAGCCCTCCCGGCTCAATAGAAGCACCTCACCAAAAACCCAAACAGTAAAAGGTGATTTGTGGCAGCCTTTGCGCATGAACTCAAGAGTGCGACATCTCAGGGAGTGTCGTGGTTAAATGGAGATTACCCCTTTCTCACATTAACAACATGTCTCAATCAAACACAGGCAATGAAGAAGATGCAGTAAGGTTTCAAAAGGTTTCATTTAACGAAACTGCAATCTGCGATAAGTTCCATGGGCTTCAGTGATTAGGATAATGAATAATGCAAGAAACAGAATGGTAAAGACAAGAGTCATTAATACAAAGACCCCCACCATCTTGCAATGATATGAAATGACAAAGTATGAGATATGTCCTAATATGATGTACCTAATCTCTAACCTAAAAGAGCTAGGTGTAATACACCTAATCTGCCAGTGCCATGTCCATGAGAAGAGCCCTCCAACCCTCATTACCTTGGAATGAGGTCTCTAGCTCAGACTCCGTAGGGACACGAAGACTGGGTCAGCGTCAAGGCGACGTGCAGCAGCGATGGCATCTGGTCGGGATCCCTCTGACTATCTGGCTAAGTGAGGTGCATTTATACTGATCTGCTCGGACCCCTGACCTAGGTCTGCTCCCAAACAATAGATAACAAGACATGCATGGAACGGTCATTTATAAAAACAATTCCCTCAAAGGCGTGAAGAGGTGAAGTACCTAATGTGAACACCTACAGTTTGTTTATCTTTGTTGCTTGATATTGACGCCTTAGCGCGGTGGCACTGATAATGTGAAACTAAAACATAGGCCTAACTAGGAACAAGGTAGCCATCTTCACCAAGAAATTAGGTGAGCATGCTTTGCTTGGATGACTGGATTAGACAAATCACTAAATTGTGCTATACACTTATGCTGGGTTTGAGAGCATTGTTGTGAAAGTTGGCTAGCTTAAGATGGGTGCAACAAAACTTTTGCCTTCCACATAAAGTACAGATCAGGTAGCCTGCCTCCTTCCATGAACAGGTCATATTTTAATTGCAGGTGGCTGGAAATTATGTGTTGACTGTTAGTTGCAGCATGGTTTCCGTGTACCTGCAGGTCATGGACTGGAAAGACCGCCCTGAAAGGATAACTTACTCCAGATAGACCATGTTGCATCTCCAATGAGCACACATTACCTTTATAGAGGTCTGTACAATTGGGTGTGGGAGACAACTACTTTCACAGATTCTAAGAACTCGTAGATCAAATTCTGAAGCAAGGAGAAATTCTTATTAAAACAGAAAATCCTTAGGCTAGTTAAGAGACAACAAAACAATGATCCACTTTAACAGGATGTCAAAATTAGATCAGGTGTACCAGAGCATTATTCACCACAAGCATGAGAACTTAGAAAGTAGACCTCAGAGTTAGAGCAAACCATTGACTCATTCAGCTATTCTTTGAAGGCACCATTGCAAAGGACATTATTCTTTATCAGTATTGCCTTAGGAGCATATTTGATAGAAGCAAAGAAAGGAAGCTTGCTGCTCAGAAACAGTACCCGTACTCTACCATGCAACATTTTAGCTCTCACAAAAGAGATGGGGAATAAAAGGTGTTTTGTGAATCGCACTTCAGTAAGATTTCGTAGGATAGTTGGCTTCTTTATGGTTTGACCTTCCTGTTGCCCCTCATCGTTTTAAATACTCCAGTCCTATCTGCAGAGTTTTTACAGTTAGATTATTTTTGCTTATATTTAATATGGTTTAAAGCTTCTCTTTGTGTTTCTCAATCACTAAAATATGGTTGTCTGTATTTTCTTAAACTGCTCCGTACTTTTGGCTTGCTGTTTTATGTCTAGTTTGTGTGCAGTTTCTTCTATAGTGCTCTACCTGAATTTGTCCTAAATGTTTGTTATGAGACAGCTTATTTATGATTGGTTGGTGCTTTAATTATAGCTTTGAGAAAGTAAAATGTTTAGTTTATTTAGAAAAAATTAGTATGCTTTTTCAGCAGTTGCTCTTTATTCACAACTGTCTTATATTTCTCCCTTTAGAATTCGGAGCAAGAACTCAAAGGTCTTCCAAGCAAAAAGGGTATTGTACAGTCCATTGTGGGCCAAGGATATCACCGAAAAATAGTCCTCGCATCACAGTCCGTACAAAATGCTGTCTATAAGTGAGTGTCTTTCTTTGCCATATAGATTTGTCAGTGCCTCTTGAGATTCTTTCAGTATAACAGGGCGGTATGGCATAATATGTCATCTGACGTATTCAGAGATTTACAGTTGTTTGTTCCTTACATAAGGGTTCAACCAACAAGTACAGGTCAACCTGCATTGGTCGTGCTATACTGCAAATTCTCTATAGAAATCTAGTTTCATATTGTTTGCCCGAGCCTTGTTTACTCCCATGGGGACAATGCAGAGTCAAGTTTATTCTGCTAGACTAGGGCCTGCCAAACATCCTAAACAGGTACATTGGTGAAAATGCATGTATTCTTGATAGCTGAATGTTTCAGGCTTCAACCTGTGTTTGGCAAGCACACTATTGTTGCTAGTAGAAATAGTCAGCAGAGATCATACTTCCTTGAACACTGGTTTTCCAAGGCCTGGCTTTTGCAATTTTGTAGGTCTGTGTTCTGCAAGAGGAAAACTGTAAAAAAAAAAAAAAAATTGTGAAAAGGTTTCAGATTTATCTACCTGCAAACCCTGTGTAAATGTCAGTGGAAAAAAATGTTTTTTGTAGTTTAATGTAGAAAATGATTAAACCACATTCACTGTCAGTATTTTTCAGCCTTCTGGAATGTTTAGCAAACAAGCACATGAGTACTTAGTGCCTGCCTCCACTCCATCCCACTCCCCAACCACATAGATCTACCCTCTCTCTGCCTCTGTTAGTGTATTAAGATGTTAAGGTCTCTGTCCCCCCTTGCATTGTTCTTATGTCAGTCTCTGTGTCCTGGTGTCTTAACCTCGGTCCCTTTTGTGTGTTTGTGCCTCTAAGAGCACACCAGTACTTGCATGCACCCCTCACATGTTATAAGTGAGCTGCTGTGGGGCATTTAGATTACTCTGTCTGGGCAGTTCCAAACAGACTTATTACACAGGAGACCATTGCTTAGCCTAGCTTACATTTCTGCTCTGTTGCCATTGCAGTAAATTAGTTCCTCTTCACTGCCAGTACTGTTTATAATGTATGTTGATAGCTGCTACTGTGGCCTAGCTTTCCTACTCGTCATGCCTTCCTCCTTTCTTGTTTTGAACCAAATGTTATTATTTTTACTAAACTGTTGTCTAACAATCAGATGGATCACATACTTTGCTTTATTAATATTGTTGTCAGACATCATGTTTCAAATGTGTTTTTTTCAGCTGTTCCACATATCATATTGGTGCTGTCCATAATATGTACATATTCTGCATTGACATTCACATTTCATGTAACGATTGTGAACATGAGTTGTCATAATCTTATGTGATATGATCTAATCTTATATTTTTGCATTTTATGATGTGTAACTGAAACTCTTTCAGATAAATCACTTTCTATAGTCATTCGCCTCCCACTCCCAGCTAGTAAGTTCTCTGGTGCTAGATAATGCAATATCTTTAGTTAATTTCCACAGTTTAATTTCTAGGATATAAGAGGTTCCTTGGTGTTTTCCTAACTGAGCTTTGATACCAACCCAGTGCCAAACTCACCAGTCTACGAAGTGCCTATAATGTGGGTGACTTGAGGGAATCATATTTCTGGAATGTTTGTATCACAAAGCCAGCGCACACTGAACTGCAGCTGGGAACCCAGGGAAGTACATTTCAAAATCCGGGGCCTCTATGCCACCCTGTGTCACTGGTAATTTCAATTTAGACATGGATATGGTGGCCCGTGTTGCATATCCTCTCCCCCATCTGAATTTCGAGGTGTCTGAAGATAGACTTCAACACCAATACGAACAGGTTAGCAAAATAAGATGGGGGGGCATTATAATTCTAGCTAGTGCAGTGCTTCCCCTCACTGTCAGTGGTAGTGTTCTCCAGAAGGCTGCACGGGGGCACAATTCAGCAATTGGTACTCCATAATTACCAACCAGTATACCTATTTGTGAATTGTACACCCTGATTTTATGTCAAGACAGGAGGCTAGCATTATGCATAACCTTTTATTCACTACTTCTGGAGCAGCACCTTTAAAAGCTTCCAAATAGAATGAACACACATGACAATAGAATGGAATTTTGAGTCTCATAAGTATAGCTTGTCCACCATTTTCTTCCTCTTTTGTTTGCTGCTTCTGGACAGATAAGTATTGTTTTTGGTATGATTACACGAGTGTGAATTACTAGTGTGTTCTTTGGGAATTATCTACTTTGTATGTATTTTATAGTTGTTTCCACTCAATTTAATGTTCATTAGATTTATTATTTTTCATTTTCATGGTTTAACAGTAGAATTATATTTTGAGAATAAGGAATGTTTGGAATTATTGTTTCTAAAAAAACGATTCTTATTAAGCGTTTATAATCTTAAATGTTAAGGTACAATTGTTTGCTCATATTAAAAGAAATACTTACCATTATAGAACGTACACGACTTGTGCGCATGAATCACTTGGGCCCGTAACCATATGCACCACTTCTGCGCTCGAGTCGCTTGTGCTTATGACGATATGCACGCAGTGGAAGATGCTTGAAAATCCTTGTATCGTCTATTTAAGCAGGTGTAGCATTTTTTGGGGGCCATTGAGCTTTTTGACTTAGCGTTGTGATCGTGCTATCAGGTACACTTGTTTCTAAAGGAAATCGACTTATTGGATTGACAGTAAGGCCGATTTCTAAAGGAATTTGAGGTGTTAAGCTGTTTCCATGGAAACAGTGGAAATAGCTGTGTCCAAGTGGCAGTTTGTAACGATCAGACTCGCTTTTGTTGAACTGCACCTTGTGAGGAGTTAAATTAATAATTTTACACAGGACTGAAGTGATTTTACCGAATATATACATTGAGGAAATAGCTAATTATTTAGAGGCAGACATTATGAGTGAGCCCATTATGGAAAATAGCTCACAGGAAGAGACAATAAGGAAAGTACTGACTAAAGAAATACAATCAGTAGCTCAGGAAACTGTTCAGCAACTATTGAACAAAAAAATAGAAAAGCAGAATTTAGATGATGAGGAATATTATTCAGATTGGATGAGGATGATGTAAATAAGGGCATTAGGGGTAAATGTCTGAAGATGTGTAAGCAGATGGATGAGATGCTGAGTAATGGAGGAATCAGAAGCTGTTGAAAGAAAACAAGATGTCCAGTGCGACATAACAAAAAGTCAGTTACACACTGAAAATAAAAATGATGGTGAATTGGGATCTTAAACTAAAAAAATCAAATTCAGAAGAATATATTCTGGATTTAGAATATAAAGATGATTTAGATGTTGAGGAAGAGATTACAGTGAGACCTAAAATTAAGAGTCTCCTGTTATACAGTTGTTTGGTGAAAAATGATTTGATCCCAAGGATATCCGTCACCCTAGGGGCAAGGAGTGGTGGACCTTAAACTATGTTGCAGATTATATTAAGTCACGGTTATGAAAATCTTTGGAAAAGGATGAAAGCAGTATAATGAGAGCTGAATGCTCTTGACCTGTTATTGAAATAAAAGTGACTACTGCATCTAATTTGGACCCTGATTTAACCACATACTTGATTAAGCTAGGAAAAGATTTGAGAAATCTTTAAAACAATGTCAGGATAAGGTCTTGGATATTCTGGGACCTTTGGAAAATATTTTCGATGCAGTAGAAAATGTCCTCATAAAAGGTGCAGATTTTATATTATTACTTTGCAAGGTTGCTGTCAATAAACAATATGTTTTCTAGGAATGCAAATGCCAGAAAACAGTGTTATTGCGCATTAACCTGAAAGAAAATTAGTTACTTACCTGTAACTGTATTTCTCCAGTATTGGTATCTTTCATAGATTCACATGCTTGAATCATCCCACGGGCATGATTCAAGCATGTGAATCTATGAAAGATCCAATACTGGAGAATTATTTGATTTGGAAAGAAATTTCCGATGACGCAAGAGGGCTGCTTTTTGGTGAAGGGATGGTTAAGTCCCTTACTAAGTATGGACATACCTTTACTACTCTGGACAAGGCACAATATTTGATGAAGAGAGTTTTTAATGACAGTAGTTTTTATGGTAGGGCCCGAGGGAGAGGGCGCCATTCCGACTGCCCATATTGTAAAGCCCAATATCAAATGCAGTATTCAGAAAACCAAGTATATGGCTCATTCAGGAACCAGAGTGGTTCACAATTCTATCCCCAAAAAGGGAGAAGACAAGGTAGATCGAGCAGAAGTAGAGGACAGAGTACTACTCAAAATCAAGGGCAAGGTGAGTATGAGGTCTATTTCCACTTTTATCCCTACAAGTGCAGGAGGGAGGTTGCAGTAATACAAAAATAACTCAAGATGTGTGGATTTTACAGACAATACAGGGTTACTGTATAGAATTCAATCAAGAACCCTTCCAAATGAGAGAACCAAAAGAATTGTTGTTTCAGACAGAGTTGGAGGACATTGTACAGGAAGAAATAATGTGTATATTAGAGAAAAGGGCTATTGTGGAAATAGAAAAGGAAGACAACGGTTTTGTACTTTGTTCTTGGTAGAGAAGAAAGACAAGGGCTTGAGACCTGTCATAAAATTGAGAGGTTTGCATCAGTCTGTAACACACCACCATTTCAATTGTAAGGGATACATTTGTTACGAGACATTCTTCAGGATTTAGATTGGATAGTGAAACAGGATCTCAAGGATGCCTATTTCACAATTCCAGTGGCAAAGGAGAGCCAAAAATTTTTACAATTCCTTGGGAAAAGCGGATGTATCAATTTACTTGCCTTCTCTTCAGATTATCTTCCGCCTCTTGGTGTTTTACAAAATTTCTGAGACCAGTTGAGGTCATTTAAGAGAAAGAGGAATAAGGATGATTGTTTTTTAGACGATTTCCTCATAATGAATCAGCATATTCTAGAGATGCAACCACAATTAAAAATAGTGATGGAATTGTTTCAGGCTTTGGGTTTCATAATGAATTTAGACAAATCCATTCTAGTTCCAATAAGGAAAATAGAGTTTTTGGGCTTTGTAGTGGCTACGGAGATAAATCCATCATAATTGCCCAAGTAGAAGGTATGAAAGAAAAGAGAGGAGGTGAAGTTAATTTGGAAAAAGGAAAGTGTGAAATTTGAGATTTGGCTCAAATAATAGGTCTGATGTCATCCTCTATTGAAGCAGTGTTTCCGGGTCCCTTACTTTACAGAGCTTTTCAACATTTGAAGGTTTCAAGTCTGAGGAAGGGTTTGTTTTATGGAGATATGGTGACCATGACACAGGAGGCACAAGAGATGTTGAGCTGGTGGAAGGAGAATTTGGAGGCTTGAAATGGCCAAGCTGTCTTTGGAATGAGTCCAGATTTTGTTGCAGTAATGGATGCCAGCACCTTGGGTTGGGGTGCAACTTGTCTGGATCAGGAGACAGGTGGAATTTAGAATTTGTCAGAGAAGACAGAACACATAAATTATTTGGAGATGTAAGCAGGGTTGTTTGTGATATGCAGTTTCAAAGAGTTTTTAATGGGGAATTCATAATATTAAAGATGGACAATGTGACAGTGGTAACATATGTGAACAGGTTGGGAGGCAGCGGGTCCAAGAAGTTGACAGAATTGGTGACAGAAATTAGAGAGTTTTGCTTAGAACACAAGAAAGGATTGAAAGAGGAACATTTCCCCAGGCTCCTCAATGTGAAGGCAGATTGGTATTTGGGGAATTTGAGAGATTTCAGTGATTGGAAATGTAACAAAGGTTTATTCATGAGGATTCAACTGCTTTTAGGGCCTTTAGAATTGGATCTGTTTGCCTCAAGGCTAACTTATCAATTACAGAGTTATGTCAGTTGGAGACTAGACCATGGCACAATCGCAATCAATGCATTTACACAGGAGTGTTCAGTAATGAAAGGTTACACATTTCCACCTTTTTCAGTGATACAGAGGGTGTTCGTTCAGGTGAAGAGACAGATGTCAATTAGTTCTTGTAACTCTTGTGGAAGACTCAGGTTTTGGTTTCCAACGGTTATGGAAATGGCTGTGGAACCGTATTTAATATGCTGTCACAGAGGTCTTCTAGTGGGTCTGGAAGGAAGGACATGAGTTGGCGGAAACAGGTTGTATGAACCTCCTTGTATGGAAGATATCATGTGTTCAGGAAGACTAACAGACCTTTTGAGAACAGCTTCTGGTTTTCTCCATGATTTATGGGCACCGGGAACTAGAAATCAATATCAAGGAGCATATAAAGTTTGGACATGTTGCTGCTTGGAGAGGACTTTGGATCCCGTGGAAGTTGATGAGATAGAGGTGGCCAATGTTTTTGCTGTATTATTTGAGAAATGACTGTCTTATAGAATGGTAAATTGTTATAGGTCATCAATTGCAGCTGGTCATTCGTTGCAACAAGGATTATCAATTGGGAGGAATCCAGTAATATGTAGAGTTATGAAAGGAATCCGATTGAAGAGGCCACCTAGAGCGAAATATCATTCAATGTGGGATGTTGATCCGGTTTTACAGTTGTTAATTTCTTGGCCAGAAAACAGGTTTCTGGAAACTAAGCAGTTGACTTTGAAGTTGGCGACTTTGTTTAATTTATTTTAGGAGAGTTTCGGATGTGCGAGCTTTAGAAATATTGCATAGGTTTTTTCAACCAGAAGGAGTGATGTTTCAAGTCTATAAACGATCTAAGTATGTCCGAATCTATATTCTATCCAATGTTTGATGACGTCCCGAAATTGTGCACAGTGAGATGCCTGAAGGAGTATGAAGTTAATGTCCGAAAACAGGAGGTAAGGTGATACTAAACTATTAGTTTCATATGTAAAACCTTTAAAACAAGTGGCAAATGTGACAGTTGCTAGATGGGTTAAGATGGTGATGAGTAATGCTGGGGTAGTTTTGGCCACATTTACATCACATTCAGTAAGAGGTGCAATGGCAAGCAAGGTATGTATGGAAGGTCATTTAGAAGACATTTTGAAAACGGCAGATTGGTCAAATGCTGAAACATTTAGGAAGTTTTAATTTAAATAATTTGAGCATGTTTGTAAATGTGCTTTACGGAGCTTTGAACATGCATAATGCTAGCCTCCGGTCTTGACATAAAATTGCAATTCTTATAGGTTTACTGAACAAAAAAATCTAAATTTTATTAAAAACAAGGAGGCTAGCATTGTCCCACCCACCTAACCCAGGTGATGGTGAGGGGTTTATATTTACATATTTATAAGATGGTTATAACAGTATGTGGGCTGTGTATCTTAAAATGTTCATAATAATATTTAAATATGTGTATATGTTTGCTATAGGTATATGTGTACTTTATGCTTTAACACAGTGTATGAATTAAATTTTATCTGTTTTTTAGGAAGTTTCTTTGAAAATCTTTATTGATAAAATGGATAAATAATAGAATTTTTATTTTGCAGATTGATAATTGAGGTTGAAGATATGGTTATCAGAAGGATTGAGCGAGACTGACGGAAAATTGTGCACAGCCTATATTTATGAGACTCAGAATTCTATTCTATTGTGATGTGCGTGATGTGTGGTCATTCTAATTGGAAGCTTTTAAAGGTGCTGTTCCAGAAGTAGTGAATAAAATGTTAAGCATAACACTAGCCTCCTTGTCTTTAATAAAATCTCAATTCTTTGTTCAGTAAACCTATAATAATCACAATTCCCAAGTAACATTAAGTTCAAGATTCTCATTTTTTCATGTATACTCCTGTTGCAAACTATTTTGAACTAATTCCCATCTATTTGGGAAGACTACGTTTGAGCCTCTCAGTAGAGCAATGAAATCTACCTTACAATGCCTCTTTCCATTTGAAATCGCTCCAGAACCTGGAAAGGATATCACCAGATCAGCACAACAGAGGTTTTTTTTTAATGTTCAGGACGAAGTGTGTGAAGTGCGGCCACTTCAGTGGTGCTTCTTCTGCAACATGGAACAGTATCCTTATATTTATTGAAGCTTTGCGGCCTGGTATAACCCCATTTTTGTCAGGTGAACCAAATTGGGTAATTCAAACAGCTTTGTCTGGCCAATACATTACTCATTTTATAGCAATTATTGAAACTAGGTTCTTCCTTCATTTTTGATGTTTCTTACACCAATATCGGTCCTCGCAGGTGAAGTGGCCCAGGTAAAATGTCTGCAGGTTAGAGCTGAGGCTCCTGTTTCAGTTCTTGTTAGGGATGTGTTAAACCCGTCGCCACTCTAAACTATATGAACATAAAACGGTCAACCACCCTTTGCATTTTAATGGTGACAGTGACTGTGCAGTGGATTAGCGCATCTGTTCAGAGTATTTGATTATTTTAAGACTTTTTGTACTTTAAGCGTTAGAGGTGTCAAGTACATAACCGGTTGAATTTGGACCTCTTTTTACAAATCAAAGGGTCATACTAAGAAGAAAGTTAGCACTTCTACTTCCCTGGTACGAACACTTATGCCCACTTTTGCTGCAGCCAACATTTAGATTACTAATGCCACCAGTGTGATTTGGGTAGAGACATCTGTTTTTTATTTTTCAGATTTATGGTTGATTTTGGTGAGTTAGAGCAAGGGATGGTATGCAGAGCTTTGAAACATGGATCATAGATTCATATTTGAAG
Organism: Pleurodeles waltl; assembly: GCF_031143425.1. Taxonomy (NCBI): domain Eukaryota; kingdom Metazoa; phylum Chordata; class Amphibia; order Caudata; family Salamandridae; genus Pleurodeles; species Pleurodeles waltl. The sequence continues at coordinate 1,028,257,273 of NC_090449.1, read as the reverse complement.
ATTATTTTTCCATCACATTGGTGAATTTGTGTAAGTTGGATGGAAAAACAAAACAAGGATTGTGACTTGATTTACCCAGCCAAGTTGACAAAAAAATCCACGTTTCATTTAATACTTTGGAGAAGGTCATGATTCAGTAACTGCTCTACCCTTAATTTTGAGCCATCTTAGAGTACAGGACCAGACATTTTATAACTTTCTCAGTTGATAACGAACAATGGAGGAGTCCTCCTTCAGGTCCCAAAACAACAATATTGCAGTTCAGCAAAACCACTGAGTCTGTGAAAGCTGCTTTCTATGTTCCTGTACTATTTTGGGGCTTGTCACTTGAGAGTCCATATTAAAGAGTTCAAGATCTGTATCAAGCTTCTAAATCTTGATCGTTGAGCACATGCCACATATTTGTTTATTTAATCTCATTCGCTTTATCATCATTAGTGTCTTTGATTTCTTGTTGATCTCTGTGGCCTTTCAGATTATGGGCAACATAATGCCTTTTTACCAGGGACCTATTCTTTGGTTTACAAATTTTATGGACATTAGACCCTTTGGGGGTCGTCAGTAACTGACTATGGAGACCTCCAGACGCCCTCTGGTAGGTGGGTAGGCCTACTGCTGAAGTTATACTTTCATGTGGAACATGAAGAGGGTTCCAGTGAGACATGGACTACAATGATATTTGTGACCGTTTCTGCTTGTAGGTGTGCAATTTCCTGTTTTTATCTAACACTACACCTCCTTAAATTCAACAATCTTAATATATTTTCCCTATTTCTCTCGCTCAGCGTCACTATTATATTCACATAACACACTTTCATGTCACTTGGGATTCAGCCTTTTGGTTTCTAGAGACTGTTTCATGTCCTAGCCAGTGAGAGCGATAAAGAGTTTAGGGGTCATACTAGAACCAGAACAACTGTCTATGGGCCTGTGTTTTTTACTGTGTTTTTCATAGCCTATGTTCTGAAGGTGAAACCTGAATTTCCTCAAAGTCTCATTTAGTAATTCGGCTTTAAAGGCTTTGGTACTTTGCAGACTAGATTACAGCAGAGGCTCCAGATGGTGCAGAATGCCACTGCTTGGTTTATTCATGGGTGAAGGTATCTTACTGCAGAGAAGAACAGTCTGGTTGAAATAGAAGTATGAGAGGGAGAAAGATCATTGTGTCTAGGCATTCAGGCACAATGATAGTTGCATGTCCCATGTGGGAGCTTATTGTGTTTGTAATAATAGTGCTTTGATACCATACATTTGCCAGCTGATCTAGGGCAAACATTGTTGCCGGTAAGTATAGTTTCTTCTTTTGCTTTAACTTAAACTGTTAGTAGTGACTTGTTCCTGGGGCATAAGTGTTGTGAATATCTGTTAATGTAGCAGACATGTGACCTAGACAAGGCATAATGTAAAAACTAAACTTTTTCTTTACCCTTCTGTGACCGTTTGAAATATGTTGAAGGAATTCTAAGGTCAAAAACCTCTTTATGTTTAAATCTTGCGATATGACTAATGTTTTCTGAAGTTGTAATCTATTTTTTCCCAAAAGCGATGGACAGTCCTCCGCTATTCCTGTAGCCAGCATGGAGTTTGCAGCCATCTGTCTAAGAAATGCTCTGCTTTTACTTCCTGAAGACCAGCAAGACCCCAAGCAAGAGAACAGTTCTAAAGCCAGTAACCAGGGGAACGTTGATAACTGCAGTGAAAACAATGAAGCTTGCAGGTAAAGCCCACTATATACTGTTAATGTCCATATGAAGGCAGAAAAGCCCAATGAGAAGTAGATATCTGAACTTGGAACAGTTCAAGGATCTCATTTGCTTGTTCTCCATTCATCTTTGTCTGGTTACTGTGCTGTTCTGTGTGCGACTGACGTCTTGTGTACTTGCTTTCTGATCTCATATGTGGCTGCACCAATTTTTGTGGGTGTGCATGCATGCATGAGACGCATGTCAGGACTGTCTTTTAGGAAATAGTGAAGCAGTTTTAAAGAGCACTTGGCCATTAGATCTAACTTTAATCTTAGGAATCAGCTGTCCTTATTGCTCAATGCAGAGTTTCCCTAGGTTCTTTTGTAGGGGATTTCCATGTGTAGTCATAAGCACTGAATAGTCCCACCCACATGTGATCACTTCTTTAAAATATATCTTCTTAATTGGAGATTTTTACTTTTCGTCAGGAAGGCGTGTAAAGACACTTAAAAAACAGACAAATAATGCAGATTGTACTTGGGCTACTCTGGCTGAAGTCTTCACAATGAAGTCAAAAAAGGGCCATTACATCTCCTTCACAACCCCCTTTTTTTTATATATATGATAGCGATGTAGGAGAATAGGACAGAGTAGAATCTTAGGTTGCTATTGTATGGCTAAAACAGAGTTTGTGCCTTTAAGAACTTAGAGACCACCAGCATCCCATCATGCACAGCTGGTGGTAGTTGCTTCAGTTCTTTTTTACCAACAGCCTATTCACTCAACGTCTTTGGTCTCTTCCTGCATTCTTCTGTAATTTTCTTACAGGAATTTGTGTTTTTGGCTTCATAAATGCCATATATTTGTCATAAGTGCTTAGACTGTGACAGAAGAAAAGGCCAAGACAGATCTTTACAGAATATGTATTCTCTGTCTTCCAGATACTCATGTTCCTGATACTTGCCATATTTGCATGAACTTTTCAAGACACACCCATAGTGACAGAGAGTAGATTTGCCTTCATGGTGCAGAGGAGCGACAACCTGCAGGTGGGACCTCAGGGCAGGAAGAGAGGGTCAGTCCTCTACCAAGGCTTTGTCCACTGTCTCTGGACAGAAAACAACTGAAAAACGTCTGTCCCGGTCGACGTCGAGAAGAGGTACAGCACCGACCTGTTTGACGTCTACCCATGGTCGAAGTCGAGGATGTGCCACAGATAGACGTCAAGACAGCGGGTACCAACGTTGATGACAACACCATCATCTCACAGACCTCGATCGACGTTGAAGAGCCTATTGAACATTAGGCCACCTTGCTGTTCGCTGTTGATCTATATCGACGTTGACACATCTTTGTCAGTCGACAGTGCGGTCAAGATCGATGTCGAGACACTGTCGGTCGCCATCAAGGCATACCCCGGTTTTAAGACGTCTTCATCGTTCACCGTCAAAGAGTAGGTCGAGGGAACAAGGATGGTAGACGTTGATAAATGTTTTGGCTGCTCCAGGCTTAAGGAAGCTGGCAGAAAAATTACAGATCTACAGTTCACCAGTTTAAAATTATTCTCGCACCTACTCCGTCACGGGATGCACCAGCTGATCCTCTGCCAGCGCCATCTCCGCTTCCTCTTCTACAGCCACCTCAACCACCTACAGCACCAACGCCCAGAACGCCTTCTCCACTATCACCAGAGCCACTTGCTCCTGCAAGACCCCTATCTCGTTCCCATTCATGTCACTACTCCAGACACTGTCAACATAATTCAAGGCGCTCACTCCATCTGCACAGTTCAGGAAGGTCTTGATCCAGACACATCATTGAAACCTCTCCTACAAGTACCTGGGAGATATTCACCGACTCTCTCAGACTGCCTACCTCCACTCATTTTACCTGTTTATGACATTTCTACTTTTCAAGAAGTTTTCGTCAGGGGTGCTAACAAATTAAACATACAGATTTTCCACTCCAGCACCGATTACATCAGTCATCTTCGAGACCCTACAACATAGGTCAGCCTCACGTCCTATAGTTTCAGGTATTTTACAACCTGCAATGGACCTCTTCTTAACCCCATCATCAGTCAAGCCAGCTCCATCAAGGCTTCAGAAAAAGTACCATCCCCCAGAACAGGATCCTGCCTTCCTCGTATGGACCCACCACCACTCAGTCATTGTAGTTGCTGCAAAGAAACAACATGCCACTGCTCCTACTGCCACAGTTCCACCGGAGTAAGAGAGTCACAAACTGGACTTACTAGTACTGCAGCAGCCACAATGAAGGCTGCAAGCGCCACTGCCTTATTAGGCAGATATAACAGCAACAGTTCGTTGAGCGTCACCCTAGAGGCAAGAGAGAGAGAACTTTAGTTAAATTCTCAATAAAGGCCTAGTGGTTTCCAATCAAGTCATTAGCGCAGCAGCAGATTCCTCTACTGGAGGCGCACAAATACTACCATGGTGTCTCTCTCCAACGGCATTCCTGGCTTCGCCTCACCCCTCTCAAGCTACAATCACAACAAAGAATACTCACTTTACCATTTTCTGGTACCACTCTCTTTGGCACTCACACCAATGATGTGATTATGCGGATATAGGCTGAAATGGAGATGCTAAAAGCTGTTGGCTTAGTGAAAGCTAAAGAGCCAAGAAAATCTTTCAGGTCATTCCCGTGCCGTTTTTCTTCACAGAGGGTTCAAACCCCCCAGTGCTACTGGGGTCACCAACAAACGGGTACGCAGTCTCAACCTTACCAACGATCCTACTAGCCCTAAAAGAGAAAGCAATCTAGAGGATTATCAAGTCCGCGGCCTGCTCAGGGAGGTAAGCAACCCACAGAATCAAAACCCTGAATCATTTCTTCACCCTCTTCCGTTACCCACTCCAGTAGGGGGAAGCATCCTACATTATCTGGAAGAGTGGCAAAACATCAGGCAAGGTTGCCTGGGTTAGGTATATTGTTCGCAATGGATATTGTCTCAAGTTCACCAGCCCTCCACCGTCCATTTCTTCAAAATCATCCTTTTTCCAACTTCCACAATTACAAGTGGAAGTCTACATCTCCTTACAGAAGCAGGTGGTGGAGCTTGTTCCACATCATCAGTGAGGAACCAGGATCTATTCCAGGTACTTTGTTGTCAAAAAGAAATACAGGAACCAATTTAGACCCATTCTCGACCTCAAAACGGCCAACAAGTGGATTTGGCGAGAAAAGTTCCAGATGCTGGCATTACACCAAAATTACCCTCAACTACACCAACGGGATTGGCTCTGCTCCATCGACCTTTAAGACGCATACTTTCATATAAAAGTTCTTGAGGTTCGTAGTGGGGCGCAGCCATTATCAGTACCAAATGCTTCCATTTGGCCTGAAGTCTGCACCAAAGATGTTCTCCAAATACATGGCAGTAGTTGCTGCCCATGTCCGAAGACACAAAGTATTAGTCTATCCATATCCGGAGGAGAGACACTTACCAATCCTTCGGAAATCTCAAGCTGTCATGAAAATCCCTCATCCAACCATGAGAACAGTATCCTTTCTCCTCAGCCCATATTTCTCACATCAAATGCCCGTTTCCACATGAGACCCCTGCAGGAATGACTTGATGACCAGGGGGAGCAACTGAGGGGCAGTTGGGATGACAAGATTGAGCTATCCCATCACACGAGCAGTCCTTGAAATGGTGGTGCTCCCCAACCAATCTCCTGTGAGGTACACCATTCCATCAGAAGATTCCTCCACAGACCATAGTCACGGATGCCTCTGTACTAGGATGGGGAGCCACATGGAGCACCTTCAAATTCAGGGCAAGTGGTCACAGAGAGAAAAAACATATATTATCAATCTCCTAAAGCTGCTTGCAGTCCATCTGTCACTGAAAGTGATTCTTCTATCGTTCAGCTCCAACTCCCTGCTTGTTCAGACAGACAGTGCAATAAGCATGTACTACTTCAACAAACAGTGAGGGACAAAGTCCAGGCCCTTGTCTCACGAAGCCCAACAATCTGGAAATGGCTTCTGGCCAGAGACCTCTTGATCACTGCGACTAACCTTCCAGGTGTACAAAATACTCAAGGCAATTCTTTCAGCAGACTCCTCCAAGAAAACCACGAGTGGGTCTTAAACGAGGACGTTCAAGACATCGTTCAACAGTAGGGAACTCCAGCCATCGACTTGTTCGCCACCGCAGAAAACAGCAAATGCCAAAACTTTGCACCAAGGTACTTCCAGCCTGGGGCAATGGGGAATGCCCTATGGATCAACTGATCCAGCAGGTTTCTCTACCCTTTTCTGATTCCCCTAATCGCGGCAGTCCTCATCAGGCTGTCCCACTCAAGAGCAAAGATGATACTCATAGTTCTGGAGCGGCCACGTCAGTGGAAGTTCACAGACCTCCTTCACCGGTCCGTCTGTCCAGATCTCAAGCTGCCATACAGGCCAGATCTTCTGACAAAATTCACAGGCCAGATAGTGCACCACAATCTCTCCTCTTTGAGTTTGGCAGCATGGCTCCTGAGCTAGTGCAGTATGGACATTTAACTCTGCTGCAAGACTACATGGAGATCCTCAGAGAGGCAAAGTGGCCTTCCACACGCTCCGCATATGCCTTCAAATGGAAGAGATTTCACCTATGGTTTTCATCTAAGAATGAGGATCCTACCACTTGTAAAGAAGATGTTATTCTTCCATACTTAACCCATTCGGCACAATCTAGCTTGGAGTTCTCTTCTATGAAGGTTCACCTGGCAGCTCTTACGGCCTACAGAATATGTCCTTCACAAACCTTTTTCAGAATCCCCATCATCAAGGATTTCCTAGGGGGTTTGAAAAAGGTTTTTCCTCCCATTAGGCGCCCTTCCCTTCCATGGGAGCTCAATATAGTCCTTTCACGCCTTATGCAGGAATCCTTTGAACCCATACACAAGGCCTCTCTCCAACACCTGTCTTGGAAAACTGCTTACCCTGTGGCAGTCACATCTGCCCACAGCGTTAGCGAGATCCAGGCACTATGTTCGCATGAACCGTACACCATATTTTATTCTAGCAAAGTGGTCATGAGGATGCACCTGAAATTCCTCCCTAAGGTGGTTTCGGACTTCTGTGTCAACCAGACAATCTCTCGTCCAACATTCTTTCAGAATCCCTCTACTCCAGCGTAAAAAACTCTCCTGTCCCTGGATGTAAGTCGAGTTCTGAAATTCGATCTTGACAAGACACAGGATATTCGCAAATTGGTCCAATTGTTTATCAACTATGGTCCGCTCTGTACAGGCTTAGCCATTTCAAAGCAATCCTTTTCGGTTTGAATAGTCTCAGATATTTTACTGTTTAGTTCAGTTTAGTTTAGTTTTATGGTTTTATAGAGCGCATAGCTACCCTAGCGCATCCCAGCACTAGGAATGTGCTATGAATAGGCTAACTAAACACTCTGCTAGACCAAAAGCACACTCTATTAGAGGAAAAGCGGCTACTACTGCTTTGTTGTGCAATATTCCTATTCCAGATATTTGCGAAGCAGCAACCTGGAAATCAGTTCATATATTTGCTAAATACCACTGCCTAGATTCTGACGCTAGGACAGATGCTCAAGTAGGGCAAGCTTCCCTCAGAAACCTATTCCTTCAAATTTCCTAGTTCATTCTCTGTCTCCCCCTCCAGACTCTGTAGGGATGGGCTTGCTATTCTGTTCAGTACTTATGACTATACATCGAAATCCCGTATGAGAGAAGGAACAGTTTCTTACCTGTAAATCCAGTTCTCTCGTAGGGAAATTTCAATGATAAGTTATAAGCAATCCTCCCTCCTCCTCAGTGGAATAGTCAGAGGTGTCCATACAGACTACATATGACTCGCATCGCCTTCAGAAAAAACTGAAGCAACTGCCACCAGCTGTGCACGATGGTCACTAAGTTCTTAAAGGCACAGCCTCTATTTAGCCAAATAATGGCAGCATATGAGGCTACTCTGTCCTATTCTCCCTCATCTCTATGATAAAAAAGGAGGTTTGTGAGGGAGATTTATTCTGTTACAAATATAATCTCATAATGTACTGCCCCTTTTTTGACTTCATGATGGAGATTTTGGCCAGGGTAGCCTATGTACATAGGCTGCATTATTTCTCTTTCTTAAGTGTCTTTGCAGGCCTTCCTGAAGAAAGGCAAAAATCTCCACTTAAAAAAATATATTTTAAAGAAGTGCTCCAGGGTCCCCCCACGTGGGCAGGACTGTTCAGTGCTTATAACTTATTATGGATATTCCCCTATTTGAGAAAGGGAGTTACAGGTAAGAAACTGTTCCTTTTTCATTAATTGCATACATTCTTTTGATATGGTATGCAACAAGTACGTGAATGCTCAACCTTTAACTTGCCACTTTACTTTGTGGTATGCGCACACTTGCTAAGTTTATCCAGCTTCAAGCTCAGCCTTAAATCATGTTCGTCTTCCATTCCTAACAAACCAACATTTCATCTTGTAAATAGCACCTGCCATTTAGCCACCTAAAAACAATCTGCTCTGCTGTTTGTAACACCACTAGGAACAGCGCTTGGCAACAAGCATGACCCTGAACTGGTGTTTTGCTCCAAACTGTGTGCATCACAGTCTGATAGGCAGACAAATGATGTGGTGGACCATTCTTCCTTGTCTAACTTTGGTATTATTGTTGAAATATTTCTGCAAGTCTGTCTGTCCACCCAGAATTTGTTCAGCTTCTACAGATACCTGCAGATTGTCAGTGAGCCAGCCAGCTTTCCAGCCACTGATATGCATGGCAACCACTCTGATTCCTCTGTCACTTGTACTTCATCTGACATTTGCAGCATCTCAGCCACTGCTAAACAACATCTAAAATATTTTTCACCTTGTACATTACTGGTTTTGTTCACCTCGTGTTTTATTGTGTGCTATGAGCCTTCAATACGTATGACTCTTACTTCCCTACATTTTACATACTGAATCTTTCTTCCACTGCCCAAATGTGAGATTTCCCAATTTGAACCCTTTATAAACTAGCCTAAAATTGCCTTTCTCTTCCTCGTCATTGTGGGTTATCTTTCTAACTGTAAACTGCCCAATTTTTATCAAAATAACACACATGATTATGAGTGATCTCACCTTTTCCCCTCATGCGGTGCTAGGCTTATTTCAGAAAGTAATCAATATTCTACTGTCACCAGTTAGTGAAGCCAGAAATCTCAGTATCCATTCTCACAAGGGCTATGCGGTTGCCTGATAACTTGTGTCCTGAGTCCACTTTGCCTTCATAGAAGAGGGAACTGACAGGCTCCGGATTTCTCACCAACCTCTGCGCTTATTGCTGGTCTGTGATGGTTTTTCACACACCTTAAGGCAAAAAGCCCATGCCCACCGCTGCATGCCTGTACTTGCGGTATGACCCATGAATCCTAACTGTAAGACAGCCACAAAATGAAGAGGCAAAGTGTGGCATCCTGGGGCCTGCCACTGTTGTAGTAGAATCTATATTCTCTGTTCAAAGCTTCCCCATAGGCATGATTCCCCACTAAGGAATCAGCATTCCCATAAGTCATGTGGCTGCAGCCACCTGCATCTGGCCTACGCCCTTCAGCTTCCTTAACTTGTCCAGTTGTACCTCTGCGTGTATGAACAGTTTTTATGCCTCTGTTGAATTATGAAACCATGGTCTAAGAGTGTTCTAATCGACACAGCACGTGAAGGTGTTTATTTTAAGATCTTTCCTCTTCAATTCTTTCTGTTCCAAAAATTAACTCCCTTATTCTGTAAAATGGCTTCCCCGCACTTATGAAGTCCAGCGCATTCGAACTGGAGTTTGTAGGGGCACCTCTGCACATGCAGGGGTGCCCTCGCACACAGGAACCTCCACCCTGCCCTTTGGGCTGGAAGGGCCTACCATAGGGGTGACTTACAGTGACTTGGTGTAGTGACCTGTGGTGAAATAGTGAATGCACCTTTTCACGCAGGCTGCAATGGCAGACCTGCAGACACTTTTTACATGGGCTCCCATGGGTAGCATAATACATGTTGCATGAGCCACTGCGACTGCCCCAACAGACACAGCGGAGGCATCACAGTCCTCAACAAGGACTCCCTCCACTGCACTACTTCGGACGACAACCCAAAACCAATCATGGAACACCTGAACCTCCAGAACAAACCCAACGGCAATACCACCATCAGAGGAACCCTCGCCTGCTAACACCCAACACCCCCCCCCCCCCCCTCCCCACACACACACACACACACCAACCCCCACCCACTCTGGGGACCCAGCCCAAACTTCTGCAACTCCAACCCAGACTTCAGCGCCACCTGGGCCATCGACTCCAACAACTACATCTTCCTGGGAGTCGTCAACTCCACCTCGCTTCCGAAAACATGAAGAACATCGGTCTGTCCCAGCTGGTCACCACCCCCAACCACAACGCAGGACATACACTTAACCCTAAATTCTCCCACACCACCAAAGTAACACGGACCTACCACCACATCGTACATTTCACTATCGAGCAATGCCGTGATGCCTCAACCATACCCCCTACCCTTCCACGCCACAACTAGGGGAAAGTCACCAAAACTCCCTGGATCAATGCCCTCAAGGACACCATCCTAAACATCTCCAACTGGCTCTCATCCACAGCAGACATAGTCGCCCCCCTGAAAAACACCTTCAGCAACAGACCCTCCAAACAGACCACATGGTTCACCCCCGAACTTCGGATCCTCAAATGCCATTGCAGGAAATTAGAGACAGGCGTACCAACAGAACACCCACCAACCTCGACTCCTTTAGGTCTGCCCTCAAAACATACCACCACCAACTCGGAGGGACGAAGATGGAAGCCCTCTCCACCTGCATCGAGAAAACCACCAACCACGCCAGAAAGCTTTTCATCATAGTCAGAGAATTCTCCTGCCCCTCTGCCACTGAGAACCCTATCCACCCACCCCAAACCCTCTGCGACAAGCTATCGGACTACTTCCATCACAACCTTGCAGACATCTACAGCATCTTTGATCTCCAGCCCACTGCACTCGACCTTCACCCTCACCCCTCCCACCAAATCACCGAATGGAAGCAGTTTTCCACTGAAAACAGCATCATTGCATCCATCCATTCTGGATCCCCTACAGACCCTTGCCTGCACCACTTTTACAACCTAGGAATGGAGATAATAGGATCACCCCTTACAGAAATCCTAAACACCTCTTCGCCAAAGCCATCGTCCCCAGCGCCTGGAAACACCCCACGGTCAAACCCCTTCTAAAGAAGCACTCAGTGGACCCCAGCAAACTCAGGAACTGTCGCCCCATCTCACTCATCCCATTTCCTGCCAAAGTCCTGGAAAAGTCCATCAACCACCAGTTCACAGACTACCTCGAACACCTTCAACACATCCTAATTTGGTTTCTAATGAAACCACAGCACCAAGACCACACCCTGATCGCAGTTACCGATGACATCAGACGCTTCCTAGACTTTGGTGGATTAGCAGCTCTCATCCTCCTCGACCTACCCGCAGCCTTCGACAGCATCTCCCACCACACTGTCATCACCAAACTCCACAACATCGGCATCCAAGAAAACACTCTCAACTGCATCTCCTCCTTCCTCTCCAGCCGAACAAAGAGGATCTGCCTCCCACCCTACATCTCCACCCCAAAAGACATCTGTGACGTTCCCCAAGGCTCCTGCCTCAGCCTCACTCTCTTCAACACCTACATGACCCCTTTAGCTGCCGTTGCACGTACCCATGGACTCAACATTGTCTCCTACGCTGACAACCAGCTCGTGCTCTCCCTTACCGATGACACCTCCTCCACACGATCCAACTTCCAAAACACCATGACTGACATCACGCCTAGATGAAGACCAACTGCCAGAAGCTAAACTCAGACAAAACAAAGATCCTTATCTTCAGAAACAAGCCACCCCTTTGGGACCACTCTTGGTGACCAACTGTCCTCGGCCCACCTCCCACACCTTCCAGCCACGCGTGCAACCTCGGAATCGTTTTGGACACCCAACTCACCATGAAGCAACAGATCAACGCCGTCTCCTTTACCTGCTTGCACATCCTCTGCATGCTCTGTAAAATTTTCCATTGGATACCCTCCTCCACCAGGAAAACTGTCACCCAGGCCCTCATCTCTAGCCGCCTCGACTACTGTAATGTACTGTACACAGGAACCATGAAGCAACTCATTAACTGCCTCCAGACCTTCCTGAACACCAGTGCAAGACTCGTCCTCAATCTCCTCAGAAGAACCTGCATCACTCCCCACCTCAGGGTCCTCCACTGGCTCCCTATACAGCATAGATGTTTCTTCAAGCTCATCACTCATGCCTACAGTGCTGGACCCGCCTATCTCAACGACCGCCTCACTTACCACCGACCAGGGAACTCTGATCAGCCACCCTCACCTAGGCACACATCGCCGCATCGGCTGTGAATGCTCCAGTGGGCACTCCTTCTCTTACCTCGCTGCCAAATCCTGGAACTAGCTCCCCCTTCAACTACTCACATCCCCCTCACTGGAGGACTTCAGAAAGCAGCTCAAGACCTGGCTCTTCGACCGCCATCTCCCGCCAGGCCATAGTGCCTGGAGACCCCATGGGGTGACAATTTTCTCCCTGTACATGAACCTCCTGATTGATTGATTGACAAAGATAATAGGTTATGATGTCTGTTAGCCAGTTATCAACACAAAATCATACAAACCTGGTTCCTTGCATAAATGATCCGTTACACAACATTTGCTAATCATTGCACTCTGTACTCCTCCTTCCTTATCACCTGACTCAGTCATGAATGATCAGCCTTGTTGGCCACTTGTTTGTCTCAGGTGCTAGGTAGCTGTTGCCCTTTCTCTCCTTTTATCAAACGTTCAATCATAGTCCTAAGAGTCAGCAAATCCAGTTCACGCTGTGGAGCAGCTCATTCTTAGCCAGGAATCTCAGCCAGGCCAGGGCACTGTGTCCCAATCATTGGTGTTTATTTTTCTCTTGATTCTTCTAACAGTTCATTCTGAGACTGATACTCGGCCTGGCATTGTGCTCCAGTCATCGTTGTGTACATTTTCTGGGTTATTCCTGCAGCTCATTCTTAGTCCTAACAATCAGCAAGGCCCAGGGCATTGTGTCACAATCATTAGTGTGTTTTTCATTCTTGATTCCCAGCAAGTCTAGGACGTGTACTCAGCCTGAGTCATCACAGTCCTGTCTCGGCTGTGCCATGCCATTTCCAGTATCAGGTGCCCAGTCATAAACCATGACTAACCACTGAGCTCACCTTTCCATTGCACTTCTCAACTGCCTGCCTCACCTGACAACTTGTCCAAGGGCCAAAAACATTTTACCAATCTACTTGTCCTGTACTTCTGTCCAGTTGCGCCACATACTCCCTAAATCAGTTAGATGGGCTGAGACGGTGAGTACTGGTGCTGCTATCCGTGCACCATACTGGATACGCAAATACAAGGAAGCAGTACATAGTCAAGCAGTCCTTTTATGCACTGGTATTGTACAATCGGTGTGCAGCTGTATCACTGTGCATTTTACACACTTGTCAACCAGTTTACCTGTGACAAATATTCAAAGAAATAGCGTGTAGAGGTGAAGAATTGATTGAAAACTGCACTTGTGATACTTTTGGCACAGTCTGTTGCAGAATATGAACCATGTGGCACAGAAGGGTATTCTTCATATCACGGCCAACTGATATAAAGATCCTGAGGGCGGTGATGAAATAGTCTTGCAGAGTAAAACTGAAAACAAGAGGCTTCTGACTCTACTAGACCCAGCCTCCATAAAGGAAGATTAGTACTCCACAAATGGCCACGTTTTTAGCATTTTACAGAGCTTGAGAGTAGAACAGATATCATCAACAGGAGGCATTTCAAAATTTAGCAGACAAGTTCCTTCAGAATATAATTTGTGGGCCAGTTTGTTTAATGCTGAATGCTTGGTGAAGTAAACTGGGTGGACGATATTGAGAGAATTTGTTTCCTGAAGTATGTAAGACTGGCATTGCCCCCGCATGCCCCCTTCCCTGTTTAATTATATTTAGCCCTGGGGTATGGGGCCCGTGACCATGCCCCCTTTTATAATTGAATTTGGTCCAGGGGAATGGGTTTCCAGGGCCTAAGACAGCTCTGGGACAGTGGCTGCAGGGTTGTTGGCTTTAGCCCCAGGGGGTAGGGTTCCCAGGGCCTGACAAAGCATGGGAAGAGGGGGGCGCACGCCCCCTCCAATTTTTCCTGAAATTGGGGATGGGATCCCTGAGGCCTAATGAGGAATGGAAACAGGATGGGCACATAGCCCACCCTCCACTTTTTGTTGAGTTTGGGCCAGGAGGTTGGGATCCGTGGGCCTGTTAACTGCCTCTCGCCACGCTTGGCCAAAGCCCGTGCACAGTGTGGAATTGGCTGCCTGCGAAGTCAGGCCAGGCTGGCCAGACTCTGCAGCAAACCTCGCAGTCTGGTGATGGCTGCCTTCAGGATGTTGACTTTACATATGGTTACAAAATATTACTGTACGTTAAAAATAACCTAGAAATTCACTGAAAAAATAAAGATTAAAGTAACATAGTTGGGTGAAATGTTAAGTAACAAAGAAATGTTTTCAACGCGAAAACCACAGAAATTCACCAGTTCATTATCTCAAGTAACTAAAACTCGTGCCCTAAGGTAAATCTAACTTGCGCCCTAACCTTGTACTGCTAATTACTCCACATATTACATCATGCTTATCTTTTGTGACATCATTGATAATATCACTGTAACATTTGAAATGAAATTATTGAATAGAAAAATATGCATGGGGGGCACAAGTTATAGTTATCTTAGAGCAATAGTTATAGTTTTATAACTTGTAGGCTGAGAAGATTAAGCTCTTGGAGTCTGAATCCCAGCCTGGCTACAGATATCTGATGGGAGAAAGTTACGTGGCGAGGGGTGGATGAGTATTGGATTGGAGCAGAGGCGGCCTTCTGTCGCTTGTGTAAAGACAGTATTTGACCAGTTCCTCTACACAAGCATAGAAAGTATACATAAGGGCTTCATTGAATCTTCATACATTTAGCATGTCTTAGGTCTAGAAGTGAATACAAATTGGGGTGAGCGCTGTGTGAAAATCATGAAATATATAAGTAACTTCTTAATTTCCACCAACTGTGCTTTGCCTTTCCCCCATGTTCTTAAACTTAACTTTCCAAAAATCTATTTTGCATTGCAAACTGATTTTGTAAAAGTTGTTCATTAAATACCGTGTTCTGTTCCGAAAATGTAAAATAATTAGTAAAACTGAATATGGCTTCCAGTTATGTATTTTTTTTTTTTTTTTTTTACATTTTACTAATAATGCCATACACAGCTGCAACAGTTGTGATTTTGTTGGCTTGAGACATCGAGGTCACTGCCCAGCATTCACATGTTGTCTTATTTCAGCAGTAAAAGCCATGAAGGGGAGGCCTTCATCACAGCTCCACCCTCATCCCCGTTAAGAAAACAGGAACTGGAAAACTTGAGGTATGTTTTGATTGGGAGTGCAGTGCACATGGATCATGTCTGATAATCCAGTCTCCTCTCCAAGTGTTTTTTGACTTTTAAAGTAAAAGATGCACAGAGTCAAAAGCACATGCACAAAATCAAGTGTCCATCGCAGCACAAGCTAATTGTGCCGTGGGCATACCCAAATTGGAAAGAAAAGCATACAAATGTTGCAGAGAATGATGGCTAAGCACTGGGTGAAGAGGTTGGTGCAGTGATGTGCAAAGAAATGGAAGTAATACAAATGGGTTTAAAGTATGTATTTATGCTGTCAAGCACATATTCATACCTTTGCAGGGATACTTGGCCTTCCAGAATAGCTCTTGCATCTCATCCACTTGCTTCACTGTCTGCAGTGTTAGTCCTGAGTCATATTTCAATTTGCACTTCCTTTTAACAGACATGTGCTTAATCTTTTCGGAACAATTTCCAATTTTCTTGTATAACAGGATACACAGGCTAAGTTCAGAATGAAAAGCAAAAACCTAGAGGGAGAGGAAGGTAGGCGGAGAAGGAGAGAGAGAGAAAAAATCCTTCCTTCCCAGTGGGTAGTTAAGACCTAGTTTCCATAGGAAAAGCGTTATTTTTTTGCCAATTACTTTGTTGCCGTTTGACGAATATTAACAACATTTTCAAAACTAGTACACCAGTCACTTCAGCTGCTGTCTTGAAAGTTTTGGGGTGGTTCATCAAACGGAGCCTGAGAAAAAGTTTGTGCCCTAAAATGCTTTTTTTCCCATGCAGTTTCCCATAGGGATTTTAGACATGACTACAGCCCGAACCGCTCAACGGAATTACACCAAATTTGGCAGAAAGCTAGCTCTTGGTCCAGAAAGAGCTCTTTTTGTTATTTGGGGAAAATCTGTTCAGTAGTTTCAGAGTTATTAAAGGAAAAATACATTTGTATATTTAGGGATGAGGATCCACGCCCCAAAACAAGGCCCTGATTGGCCCGGCCCTGCAGCCAAGCCCCCACTGCATACGTGCACATGGGGTTTGTGAGTAACTGTGAGAGTCTAAATCCCAGCCTCGCTACAAATATCTGATGGGAGAAAGTTACGTGGCGAGGGGTGGATGAATATTGGATTGGATTGGATTGGAGCAGAGGCAGCATTTTGTCGCTTATGCAAAGACAGTATTTGACCAGTTCTTCTACACAAGCATAGAAAGAATACATGAAGGCTTTATTGAATCTTTATACATTTTAGCATGTCCTCGGTCTCTAAAGTGAATACAAATTGATGTGAGCGCTGTGTGAAAATCATGAAATACATAAGCAACTGCTTACTTTCCACCAACTGTGCTTTGCCTTTCATTGGGCATTTCATTGGGCTCTGGATCCACAGATCTGTTGTGAATTTACAATGGGTGCCACACGGAGACCCAATGTGGTTTCGTGGATTGACCCAAAAAATGTTGGCCCTTTGGCCCCCCGCGGTGGGGGTTGGCAGCACACAGGGGCTTGACAGTGAAGTGCAGTGTTTATTCTTTGATTTTCAAGTGCTTGGGCAACCCGTCAGCCTCCATGCCAGCACCAGCTCTGCAGCGCACCAATTCTGGAGATTGCATTGTGAGCAAGAATTAATGTTTGGTGGCAGCCGGCATGAAAAGTGAAGGGAATCCCACAAAGAGTCGAGCGCATCAGACCAAAATTAAAGGATCCCATCTGTACCTTAGTTATTCCCGAGGTAAGTGATTTACAGCGATAACTGTATGTTTGAGCCGAAGCGAACCCGCCCTCAAAAACGTTGATTATACTATCATCTGTACTTTAATCTGTGATGGTGGAGAGACTTCACAGGCCGTAAACTGAGGAGAATAAAAGTATACTTATAAGCATGCAATACAATTGTGAGCTTATTAGGACTATAGACAACAGTATTCCAACCATGTTATTGAGGACCTCATTCACTGAATAATGCATCCATCTGCCTTCCATTTGTTAGGTGAAGGTTTTCCCCCTGATCTAGTGAAATCCGCCCCTCAAACTATTTCTGTGTTGACTCCACCCCTCAAACTATTTCTGTGTGGATGTTTCTAGCCTGCCAAGAGTGACCTTCCCTGAGTTTAGTCTTGCTTTAGATCAACAAATTGACCATATCCAATTCAGGCTGGTTTGAGCAGAGGTCTGTGAAATCAGGGTGAGTTGAAATTTTGATTAAAAGTTGCTTTTTTTTTGGCTTAGGCATCCAGTCAATGCTTCTAGTTGCATACGTCCTAGACCTCTTGCCCAGTACATTGTACATTGTTTGGGCATCCAGAGAACTCTGTGCATCAACCTAGAAGCCAATACATTGTCAGGAAGTGAATCGCTACCAGGATACAGTTCTAAAGAGGCTGTGGACAAATCCTGAACTCCTAGAAGAAGCCTTGCTGCTGTGACCAGGCATGAAAATAAAATGAGTAAACCTGCCCAGCATGAGAAGGAGCTTGATTGCCCCTACCAAGTACCTGTCCTGATCCTAGGAAGTTCTCCACAGAGCACAGCTGGCTACTGTTTGAAGAATGCTTCTAGTAACCCACTGTGAGAATCAGCCACATAGTACCATAGCACACCAGCTAACCTAGAGGGGTCAAGACAAAGCATCACTCGAATCCTGGAGCTCCAAATATAGTTTCTGCATGTGAACTAATCAGCCTGGACCACTAGGTAGTTATAGTTAGGACCTAGTTTCTATAGAAAAGGTGTTTTTTGTTTTGCTAATAACTTTGACACTGTTTGATGAACCCCCACAAAATTTTACAAGTAAATACGATGAGACCGTCTGTCTGGAAAGTTTTGGGGTGATCTGTCAAGTGGGGCCAAGAAAAAAGTGGAGTACTAAAATGCTTTTTCCCCATGCATTTTTCTGTTGGGATTTTGAACAGCAGTAGTACCCGAACCACTGGGCGGAATTACACCAAATTTGGAAGAGAGGTAGCTCTTGAGCCGGAATTTGCTCCTTTTGTAATTTAGTGTATATCCTTTCAGCAGTTTTTGAGTAATTAAAGAAAAAACAAATTTGCACATATAGGGATGCAAAGGCTCTGCAAACCCTCCTGATCTCGTGCTGAGATCTGATTGTCCGACAACACTTTAACAAGGAAGTGTTGGCAGACATGTTGGGACTCTGCTTTATCCAAGTCCCAGAAAAAAATGATTAACAAAAAAGAAAAGGGGCCATGTATGTACACCCTGAACACTTAGATCTGGTGCTGGTGTACCAGAGGCGACCCCCACCTCACGGACCCCACCCAAACTTCACCCCACCTTCCCACCCCGAGCAAAAAAATATATTAAAAAAAAAAAAAAATTGCAGGGTTGCGCAGAATCTGAGTGAACATTTTTTTTTAAAAAGGAAAAAAAACAAGTACAATGTTTAAATCGAGCCCCCTGGTGGGTCAGGCCCCAGGGGCATTTGGAATTTTTAATGCGTGTCAGCAGCGGGGGGTTCCGCAGTCCCGGGGACTGCCACCTCCCCGTGGCAGAGTGTTTATAAGGAAATGCAGGAGGGCCCCGCAGCCGCAGAGACCGGCACGTCCACATGTCAGAAAGTGTGTTAAGAAATGCAGGGGGGTAATCCCTGGCAGAAAGCATACTGGTGACAGGAATTCTCATTCCTTTCACCTGTATGTGACACGCCAGGCCCCCCCGCCACAACCCACCCCCAAGGCCTTAGAACCGCCCCCAACTCCTGAACCCTGAAAACCGACACCCATCCCTCCTTCCTGTAGGCCACCCCAACCCCCCACATCCACCCATATTCCTACATGCACACATGCATTCATACACGCAGACACACATGCCCCCTTCACAAACACACACCCCTATGCACACACACACACACACACACACCCACACCCCTCCCCCCCCCCCCCCCCCCCCCTTCCCTCTAAGACAGCACTTACCTGTTCCGTGGCGCTGCTCTGGGAGGGAACGGGCTCCTTAGATGCTGCTCCGCCAGCATTGCCACACCTCCATACACTGCCACACCTATGACTGCATCATTATAGGCATGGCGGTGTCTTGACTGATGTAGCGGTGAGGGTGAAGCAGCATCCACCCCCGCCAGCATGGTGCATGGTGGGCCTCACCGCAATCAATGGCGGTGAGGCTCCATGCGTCCGAATATGGCAGGATGCCTGCTGCCGCCACTGGCTGTCTTCCGTCGACCGTCAGCATGGTCAGCGGAGGGCCGTCCCGCCATGTTCGTAATGAGTGCTATAGATTTAACAGTTATTTAGGTCTGTAAACCTTATCGATTGAGAAGGGCCTTTAGTTGTTTATGGGAATATTGTGACGTCTTCAAACCATAGACACAAAGGAAGAGAATTACAGTGGGAGAGACCGTTTGTGGGGTTTTTTTTGTTTTTTTTTAATACAATTACCCCCCAAAAGACATGATTCGAATGTACTGGGAAGCTGACTTAGGCGGTAGGATGGGGGAAGTATTTTGTAAAGAGCTTGGTAATGCAATTTCAGGCTGTCCATACAAAGCCTTATTATTTAACTGACATTCATTGGACAGATTTCTATCTAATAGAGACTTCTAGCTGCAGATTCCTTACTTTAGAATATTCCCAGGCATCAGACTGGATCCGAAATATTTGTGAGCAGTACCCCTCTGTGCCTATAGGTGCCGTCGTTTATTTCAGAGTCTGCGTTGTGCACACCAGAAGTGATATGAGTAGTACCTATATAGACACCATACCAACACGCTGACGTCAGTTCTTTCCTATCCAGATAGACCTGATCTAGTTTAAGCTACTCTCAGTCATTTTTTGACTGGCTTTTTTGCTGACTTTTGTTGACTCTTTTTGGGAGATTTCTCTCCTTATGTTAGGGTGTCACCCAAGAAACTGGCCGACCTGCGGTGGCATACCTGGCTGAGATCAGGTGTTTTTTTCCGGGGATGTCCAAGCCTCCCTTATAGACATGCCCTTTGATGACTCTCGTCTTTTTGGAGAGAAGGGGGGCTCAGACTGCAGAGCTTTATGAACAGCAGTGTTACGACAAGATCCCTGGGCTTGTCATTGGCCCCTTGTGATCCCCAGTCTGCCCTCTGCCCCTTTTGTGGCCATGGAAATGGTCACCAACCACTCCATACCCTCCCAGCCACCATGGCCTATAGGCTGCCCAGGCTTGTCGTGGCTGAAGACGGGGGTCCCATAAACCACGCAGGACAGGTAGCCAGCGGTCATATCAGTGAACCCCCCTCAGCAATCACAGCCTTAAAACTCCCTTAGTTTGCCTTACAAACATCAGGGGCATGCAGTAGGAGGCAGGATACATCATCACCTGCACCACTGGCAGTCAGTAACATTGGACCGTCGGAAAGTCACCCTTTTTGGCATGTTTACCCCCACTTTTTACCAATTTATCAGTGTGTTTAGACTGTTTGCACTGGGATCCGGCTAACCAGGACCCCAGTGATTGTGCTCTCTCCTCCAAATGTGGTTGCTTCAGTACCCTTTACACCCCACAATTGACATACTGGTTGTAAGGAAATGCCTCCTTGGCATGGTTGCCCCCTGACTTTTTGCCTTTGCTGATGCTATGTTTACAATTGAAAGTGTGCTGAGGCCTGCTAACCAGGCCCCAGCACCAGTGTTCTTTCCCTAACCTGTACTTTTGTATCCACAATTGGCAGACCCTGGCATCCAGATAAGTCCCTTGTAACTGGTACTTCTAGTACCAAGGGCCCTGATGCCAAGGAAGGTCTCTAAGGGCTGCAGCATGTCTTATGCCACCCTGGAGACCTCTCACTCAGCACAGACACACTGCTTGCCAGCTTGTGTGTGCTAGTGAGGACAAAACGAGTAAGTCGACATGGCACTCCCCTCAGGGTGCCATGCCAGCCTCTCACTGCCTATGCAGTATAGGTAAGACACCCCTCTAGCAGGCCTTACAGCCCTAAGGCAGGGTGCACTATACCATAGGTGAGGGTACCAGTGCATGAGCATGGTACCCCTACAGTGTCTAAACAAAACCTTAGACATTGTAAGTGCAGGGTAGCCATAAGAGTATATGGTCTGGGAGTCTGTCAAACACGAACTCCACAGCACCATAATGGCTACACTGAAAACTGGGAAGTTTGGTATCAAACTTCTCAGCACAATAAATGCACACTGATGCCAGTGTACATTTTATTGCAAAATACACCCCAGAGGGCACCTTAGAGGTGCCCCCTGAAACTTAACAGACTATCTGTGTAGGCTGACTAGTTCCAGCAGCCTGCCACACTAGAGACATGTTGCTGGCCCCATGGGGAGAGTGCCTTTGTCACTCTGAGGCCAGTAACAAAGCCTGCACTGGGTGGAGATGCTAACACCTCCCCCCGGCAGGAGCTGTAACACCTGGCGGTGAGCCTCAAAGGCTCACCCCTTTGTCACAGCACCGCAGGACACTCCAGCTAGTGGAGTTGCCCGCCCCCTCCGGCCCGGCCCCCACTTTTGGCGGCAAGGCCGGAGAAAATAATGAGAATAACAAGGAGGAGTCACTGGCCAGTCAGGACAGCCCCTAAGGTGTCCTGAGCTGAGATGACTCTAACTTTTAGAAATCCTCCATCTTGCAGATGGAGGATTCCCCCAATAGGGTTAGGATTGTGACCCCCTCCCCTTGGGAGGAGACACAAAGAGGGTGTACCCACCCTCAGGGCTAGTAGCCATTGGCTACTAACCCCCCAGACCTAAACACGCCCTTAAATTTAGTATTTAAGGGCTACCCTGAACCCTAGAAAATTAGATTCCTGCGACAACAAGAAGAAGGACTGCCCAGCTGAAAACCCCTGCAGAGGAAGACCAGAAGACGACAACTGCCTTGGCTCCAGAAACTCACCGGCCTGTCTCCTGCCTTCCAAAGAACTCTGCTCCAGCGACGCCTTCCAAAGGGACCAGCGGCCTCTGAATCCTCTGAGGACTGCCCTGCTTCGACGACGACGACCAGAAACTCCCGAGGACAGCGGACCTGCTCCAAAAAGACTGCAACTTTGTTTCAAGGAGCACCTTTAAAGACCCTGCAATCTCCCCGCAAGAAGCGTTAGACTTGCAACACTGCACCCGGCGACCCCGACTCGGCTGGTGGAGAACCAACACCTCAGGGAGGACCCCCGGACTACTCTACGACTGTGAGTACCAAAACCTGTCCCCCCTGAGCCCCCACAGCGCCGCCTGCAGAGGGAATCCCGAGGCTTCCCCTGACCGCGACTCTCTGAAACCTAAGTCCCGACGCCTGGAAAAGACCCTGCACCCGCAGCCCCCAGGACCTGAAGGACCGGACTTTCACTGGAGAAGTGACCCCCAGGAGTCCCTCTCCCTTGCCCAAGTGGAGGTTTCCCCGAGGAAGCCCCCCCTTGCCTGCCTGCAGCGCTGAAGAGATCCGTTGATCTCTCATAGACTAACATTGCGAACCCGACGCTTGTTTCTACACTGCACCCGGCCGCCCCCGCGCTGCTGAGGGTGAAATTTCTGTGTGGGCTTGTGTCCCCCCCGGTGCCCTACAAAACCCCCCTGGTCTGCCCTCCGAAGACGCGGGTACTTACCTGCAAGCAGACCGGAACCGGGGCACCCCCTTCTCTCCATTCTAGCCTATGCGTTTTGGGCACCACTTTGAACTCTGCACCTGACCGGCCCTGAGCTGCTGGTGTGGTGACTTTGGGGTTGCTCTGAACCCCCAACGGTGGGCTACCTTGGACCAAGAACTGAACCCTGTAAGTGTCTTACTTACCTGGTAAAACTAACAAAAACTTACCTCCCCCAGGAACTGTGAAAATTGCACTAAGTGTCCACTTTTGAAATAGCTATTTGTCAATAACTTGAAAAGTATACATGCAATTGAAATGATTCAAAGTTCCTAATGTACTTACCTGCAATACCTTTCAAACAAGATATTACATGTTAAATTTGAACCTGTGGTTCTTAAAATAAACTAAGAAAATATATTTTTCTATAACAAAACCTATTGGCTGGATTTGTCTCTGAGTGTGTGTACCTCATTTATTGTCTGTGTGTATGTACAACAAATGCTTAACACTACTCCTTGGATAAGCCTACTGCTCGACCACACTACCACAAAATAGAGCATTAGTATTATCTATTTTTACCACTATTTTACCTCTAAGGGGAACCCTTGGACTCTGTGCATGCTATTCCTTACTTTGAAATAGCACATACAGAGCCAACTTCCTACACTGGTGTACTCTTGTAAGTCCCTAGTATGTGGTACTTGAGTACCCAGGGCATTGGAATACCAGGAGTCCCCCATGGGCTGCAGCATGTATTATGCCATCCATGGGAGTCCATGCAAACTGTGTCTGCAGGCCTGCCATTGCAGCTTGCATGAAAAGGTGCATGCACCCTTTCACTACTGGTCACTGCACCAGGTCACTGTAAGTCACCCCTATGGTAGGCCCTCCTATCCCAGAGGGCAGGGTGCAGGTTCCTGTATGTGAGGGCACCCCTGCATGAGCAGAGGTGCTCCTACAAACCTCACTTCCAATGCACTGGACTTCATAAATGTGGGGAAGCCATTTTATCTGTGTACTGGGCCACAGGTCACACTACCTGTGGCCCAGCTACATAATGGTAAGTCTGAACCTAGGCATGTTTGTTGTCAAACATGTCAGAATCATAACCCAATACTGATGGCTGTATTAGTAGCATGATTCCATGCACTCTGGGGGCTCCTTACAGGACCCCCCCCAGTATTGCTTCTACCAGTCTTGCATGGTTTGCAGGCAGCCTGCACTGCTGCAGCCCCTCAGACAGGTTTCTGCCCTCTTGGTGCTTGACCAGCTCGAGCAGGGGAAGGCAGAACAAAGGATTTCCTGTGGGAGAGGGAGGCAACACCTTCTCCCTTGGAAATAGGTGTTACAAGGCTGGGGAGCGGTACCCTCCTTAAGCCACCGGTTTTCTTTGAATGGGACATTTGGTGCCCTCCTTCCATAAACCGATTTGCACCAGTCCAGGGACAAAGGAAAGGGGAGTGACCACTCCCCTGTACATCACCACCCCAGGGGTGGTGCCCAGAGCTCCTTCAGGTGGCCACTTGATCCTGCCATCTTGAAACAAAGATGTGCAGAGGCCCCTGGGAGCATCTGAGTGGCCAGGTCAGGCAGGTGACGTCAGTGACCCCCTCTGATAGGTCTTCAGTGTGCAAGGTAACCAAGCCCCATGTGAGTGCTATTTAGGGACTCCCTTGCGAGTGGGTTCCCAGATTCGGGCTTACAAGACTCCACCAGGACTCCTCTGCATCAACCTCTTCTGCTCCTAGCCACCAGAACTGCAACAGGACACTTCAGGAACCGACAAGACAACCTCATCCTGCAACATTGTTTCCCTGGCTCCTTCCAGCAAATGCCACATTTCCACAGCTGTGCATTCTCTGGGGTCGGCAAGACTTCAGTTGCACCAAGAAGCAAGAACCAATCGCCCTCGGGGTAAAGGAGTCACTCCCTTTAGGCAACAACATCCGGCTGCGTGGATCTGCCTTCTTCTGGAACTGCATGGATCCTGCAACACGGGTGGTGGCCCAGAGTGGTCCCATTGGTCCTCTCTGCCCATTTTGGGAGACGGTCAGCCCTTGCCTCTCCTTGCAGGACAGGCCCCTAGTGCACCGGGACTCTTGCAGCAACCAAAGCTTGTTGACTTCTGCTCCACGGAATCTTCAGGCTCCAAGCATCCCTGGGCTCCAGCACTTCATCCTTGCAAGGACCGTCTCTTCTCTGCTGCTTCAGCGACGTGGGACTCCTCTCCAGGCGTGGTGGCTGGGCCTCACTGCAATTTAGTGTGTCTGCTGCCAGCGGGTTGCCTGTGGGGGCTGTTACTGCTTCTGCTGACTCTCCTGACTGCTGAGGGTCAGCCTGGACTCCTCTCCAAGGGTTTAGTCCCCTGACCTTGCTTGTCCTCTTCAGCCCTACAACTCTTCTTTTGCTCCAGCTTGCATTTGCCAAGGCCTCCCATCCACTGATCGACTATGACCTGGCGACTAACGTGGGACATCATCTGCATGACTCCAAGGACTTCTCAGCAGCTCCTAAACTCCACAGCTGATCTTCATCTTCACTTGTCAACACAGATCTTCATCCACAGAAGGGGTGGGTAGTGGCTCCTGCCACGTCGGGACACTCCATTGTGGACTGGACTATGTCCCTTTCTTTTGCAGGTCCTCTTCTTCCAAAATCCACCCTTGGGTTCCTCTAGTCTGGTCCTATTCTTGCAAAGTTCCTTTTTCTAAGTCTTTGAGAAGGCCAGGTACTTACCTCTGCTCTCCAGTTGCTGGGGGGTCACTTAGGTACTCACCTCTTGAGGTCCTGAGTTCTCCCAGCTCCCCTTCTAACTACTCAATGTCCTTGGATGGGGGGCTTCACTTTGCATTCCCCTATTTTAGTATATGGTTTGTGCCCCCTATAAAACCCTAACTATAAGTTGCTGTGTGACTGCGGTGGTATTGCAAGTGCTTGACACTCCTCCTAGATAAGTCTTGGCTGCTCACCACAGCTACCACTAGAGAGCCCTGGCTTCCTAGACACTGTCTTCATTCACTAATAGGGGTTGCGTGGACCTGGTATAAGGTGCAAACACCATAGGTGTCCACCACATACCAGGTCAGCTTCCTACAGGCTGTACAAATAGTCTAAAGGGGCTACTCCTCTTTTTGATTACCCCTCCACCCATGCCACCCACTTACGACCGGCTAAGGGTGGACCACCTCTCCTTGCTCAATTAGGAAGTGCTGGCTCGCTTGGCCAAAGGAGCCATTGATAGGGTACTGGCATCAGAAGTAGGTTGTGTTTGCTATTCCCACTACTTTCTGGGGCCCATCAAGGATAGACACATTCATCCTATCCTAGCTCTGTGGCTTCTTAATCTCTTCCTGAAAAAGGAGAAATTCAAGATGCTTGTGCAAGTTCTGTCTGCCCTGCACCCGGGAGACTGGAGGGTAGCATTGAGCTTGCAGGGTGCATATTTCCACATCCCTGTCCTGCTTCCCACAGACATTACCTGCGTTTCAAAGTGGGCCAAGAGCACTTTGTTTGCTGTTCTTCCCTTTGGCCTTACCAGCTCCCCTGTGGTGTTCACTAAAGTGGTGGTATGGTCGTAGCTCAAACTGTGAAGGTCAGAGGTTCCAGTCTTTTCCTACCTCGACAATTGGCTGTTGAAGGCTGGCTCACCCCAGGCAGTAATCTCCCTCTTCCAGACTACAGCGAACTTTCTGCACTTGCAGGTGTTAAATATCAACGTGCCGAAATCACACCTGACTCTCTCTTATATATTCCCCCTTTCATTTGAGCTGTTCTGGACACAGTGCAGTTTTGAACCTACCCTCCAGAGCCGCGAGTCCAGGATATTCAGGTTATGATACTGATGTTTCAGCCTCTGTCCTTGATTTCGGTGAGCATGACCCTGAGGTTGTTGTGCCTGATGGCCTCCTGCATCCTGATAATGACTCATGTATGTTGGCATATGCAGGCTCAGCAGTAGGACCTGAAGTCCCAGTGACTCAGCATCAGGGGAACCTCTCCATTGTCCAGATATTGGAGGAAACTGTGAAAGATCTATAGTGGTGGCTGACGAACCATGATTGGGTCAGTGGCCGACCGCTCCCCCTTTCCAGCCAGATATGACTGTGGTGACAGATGCATCACTTCTGGGTTACTACGTCCATCTAGGAAAGGTGGAGATTAGAGGACTCTGGTTTCCAACTGAGCCCAAGCTCCAGATGAACCTGTTGGAACTTCGGCTGATCATATTGGCATTGAAAGCCTTTTTTCCCCTCAATCAGGGTAAGGTTGGTGCAGGTGTTCACAGACACCACCATGTGGTACTGCAACAAACAAGGCGGGATGGGGTTGTGGACTCTTTGTCAAGAGTTTCTGTGTCACTGGATATGGCTAGAATGCCAGGGCATTAATCTGGTGGTTCAACACCTAGCTGGTTCTCTGAATGACAGGGCCGGAAAACTCAGCTAAAAATGCTAGTGGATCACAAATAAGGTCTCCATCCGGAGGTGATGCGAGGACTCTTCATACAGTGGGGAGACCCTTGGTTACATCTGTTCGCCACTGCTGACAACGCGTAATGTCAGCAGGTTTGAGTGTGGGAGTTTCCAAGACGACTCTAACTCTGAGATGCTTTTCATCTCAAGTGGAGCTGTAGTCTCCAGTATACATTCCCGCCAATACCACTCCTGCCCAGGGTTCTCAAGCAGATCAGGAATGACCAGGCCCAAGTTATTTTTGTGGCTCCTGATTGGGCACGGAGAGTCTGGTATCTCAAGCTGTTGAGCATCACAATCAGCTTTCCAATCAGGCTGCCACTTCGAGAATATCTTCTGCAGGAGCAACAGGGTAGGGCTCTACCCTCTAACCTGCATACCCTTCACTTTCATGCATGGAGATTGAGCAGCTACAGTTGACAGCTTTCAACCTTCCTCACAATGCTTCTGATGTTATTCTGGCAGCCAGGCGTCCATCCACCAGGATAGCCCACTCCTGCCATTGAGATATTCGTGACATGGTATGATTCCCACAACATTGACCCCTTTTCTGCACCTCTATCCAAGATTCTTCTATTTGTTCTCTCTGTGCCCCAGCAGGGCTCTGTCCGGGGCACAGTTAAAGGTTACCTTTCAGTTATTTCTGCTTTTTTTGTGGTTGCTGGATCAGTGTTCTTAAAGTTTCCTGTTGTGGTTAGGTCTTAAAAAGGCTTACAACATGTTTCCCCTAGGCTATTCAGCATGGCCCAGTGGGATATGAATCTTCTTCTCGCCTTCTTGATGTGTGCACCATTTGAGCTTTTGCACATTGGTCCCTTTGGCTCTTGACCATCAAAACAGTCTAGTAGCTACAGCATTGGGCCGGAGGGTCCCGGCGCACCCTCACTACATCACCTTCTACCCTGACAAGTTGATCCTCCGGATACGTACTTCCTTCCTGCCGAAGATTGTGACTCCCTTCCCACTAGGCCAAAACCTCACTCTGTGTACCTTCTTTGTTCTGCCTCATTCCTCTGAAGATAGACTACACTGCCTACCAACCAAAAAGAGCACTGTTGTTCTACCTTGACCGTACAAAAGATTTTGAGTGGATGATTAACTCTTGGCAGGTACTGAGGAGCTAAGAAGAGGAAGGCTGTGCAAAAAGAAGATGGATAGTGTTCTGCTCAAGATCAGCTACACATTGGCCAAGAAGCAACTCCCTGAGCGTTTGCATGCTCATAGCACCGGAACTAAAGCTGCGACCCTGTGTTAGCCCGTGGAATCCCTGTCCTGGATATCTGTCAGGAAACAGCGTTACCAAACGCTACTGTCTTCAAGTTTCAGTCCATTGCAACAGGCACTTCACCCGTTTGGTCCTACAGGACTTCTTGATTTAAAATTGGCTTTGCAGAACCCCCTCTAGGGACGGCATTGTTTGGGTATTTATTCTAAGGTAAGGAAACATGTACTTACTTTAACTAACGCCGTATTTGGGAGAGTCTCTATCTAGCTACAGATTCCGTTCCGATCCTCCCCGCTCTGCAAGCCGATTGTAGTAGCTGATAGTGACTTCTAGTTGCAGATTCCTTACCTTAGAATTTCCCCTCAGGTGTTAGACTGGATCCAGAAAGAAAAGAACAGTGACACCTGGGGGAAATACTAAGGGAAGAAATCTGCAACTCGAATATGTCTCTACCAGATAAATTGTTACCAAGTGTAAGTAACTTGTTCATAAGGGACATCATTCTCAGAGCCTTATATTTTCCACACTAGTGGTCAGTTCTCATTGTGGCTTTGCTCTCCTGGCATGGAAAGTCACGAAAGTAACTGAGGTTCCCACACCAGGGTGGCACCTATATAGGTACTGCACAGATCACTTCCGGTGCTGATTACCCCAATGCAGAGCCGAACTATGCCACCTACTGGCACGCAAAGGGCAAGGTCAAAAATCTTCCATGTCCAGTCTGACACCTGAGGATATTCTAAGGTAAGGAATTTGTGGCTAAAGAGTCTCTATCAGATAAGATATTCTTTAAGGTGTGTGCTTTAATGCCGAAATGGAGTTGTGTGGCTACGCTGTATGTCGTTTTATGCTAAGAAGCCTTGGTAGACTCAGTTGCATTAGTCAGTGTGGGAAATAATTGCAATGAAAAGGGTGATATAGTTTCAGTTTGCAGCATAATGAGAATCTTCCCGAGAGTAATAAAGGTGGAATAACACATTTTTTTGGGTCAGAGTTCCCTCGCTTGCAAGAATAATATTTCTGAGACTAAGATGAATGATGGATTTCTAACTGCAGTCACTGATGTCGGGCACCCTGGAAAGCCAAGTTAGAAATCCAGTAGAGTACCAGGCATTGTAGCCTGGTACTCTACTGGATTCCATCAACCTCATCATACTTTCCCACTATGAAATGATTAGACCAGTTTTTGGCTAAAATATACAGAATAAGCAATCTGAAGGCATAACAGAACACATTTAAGAATGTAAGATATGTGCGTCTGTGTACAGATCAGCTGCAGTACTGCTCACGGTCTCGTGGTAAAATTGTTGGCGTTTGAAGCCAAAAGACGTTCCGGCTTCACTTGGCTACATTGTGTGATCCTAGGCAAACCACTTAGTTGCTCTGTCTCGTTTCCCTTGCCTACCAAAACTAACAGCACTCTGGAACAGATTCGTTGCTGTTTTTCAGTGCTACCAATAAAAACTACCTCGTGTGTTCGTTTAAGTGCGTGAATTTACCTACAAAGCAATAGAGCATTATGCAACAAATGCGGTGAAACAGCTGACCGCATAACATCATAAATGTTTTGACACGTGGAAATGCAGTGCTCCAAGATGTATTTTCCAATGAAATTGCAAATAAAAATTGCTTAAGCGTAAAAATAACAATAGGCGGGGGAATGTATTTTCACTATCATGCAGTGTTTTTTTTCTGTAATCTTATTTAAAAAGCATTGAGAATGGAATGGCGGTTCAGTTAAAAAAAAAAAAATACATATATTTTTGGGGGTGCGATCCTGTTTCTCGCTCAGCGTGTGGATCTTGTTGACGCTTTCCTCGCCCGCCCCCGACTCCAGAAGCTTTCGCCGGATGGCCTTTTATATCCGCGTCAAACAGCTGGCCACCTCGGACCACCGAAAGCGGCCCATGACGAACGATTTCCTCCAGGCGCCGGCCCTTTCAGAAGTTTCATTTCTGACAGGCATGACAGACGGCGCGCTGTCGCCTTCGTTGGAAGCTTTTGTCTGCGCACGTGACGCGACATCTGGGCTCAGAGAGGCGGCCCGAGCCGGTGGGGGAAGGAGTCACGGGACGCTTCGTGGCCTGCACGTGGACGCGCGGGCCGAACGGAATGACGTCTGTCAGGACTCGAGCGCTCGCGGCGCTGTCTTGCGAGTCCAGTTCCGATGGACCACCCCCAGCAGCAACGTCACTCCCCGCCTGCTCTCCAACTGTCCGCAAGCCCTGTCCGTCCCAGATCGAGGCCTTCCATTGGTCTGTCCAGAACTTAACGGCCTTTCTGGACTGGATGATTGACTTTAGGCCTCTCTTCCAGTGTCATTTGAAGGATTTTTGGGGTCTTTGGACATTTTCCATTTTTGGGGGTGTTGGAGACATTACATTTTATTAAACATTTTCTTCTAATTAAAGACCGCATGATGTTAAACTTTAAGAAATGGGGGTCACTAAAAACAGTTAAAATATATCTTTCTAGGGGCCCCTAACACCCTTATACTTGGGAAAGAGAGAGAGTCACGAGGGCTGTTGAGATATAGAAATAGAGGTGAGGTAGCGAGAAATAAGTTCACTTTATCGGGGAGAGGGGGCTTACAAAGTGGGGCCCCTAAAAGTCTCTGCTCTCTTCAGAAAATTAATCGGTCTGTGTGTTTGTTCACGATGATCGACTTTTTCCCTGTTTGTCTAGTCAAAACGATTCTGGCTAAGATGACTTGCGTTCTTTCTCTCTCTTAATAAAATGAATCGTTCTTTCTCTCCAAAATGCTATGGTTTTGGCCCCTTTTTGTAGCAAGTACTGACAAAGCCAATACTTCTGGGTGTAGCGAGCCAACATATGCACTTTACTGCGAGACACAAGGTCAGGAGCCAGAAGAAATGGACAGAGATGGTGGCATGTGTAAAGCAGTGCCTGTAGCAGTCCAATGCACGCATTAAGCGGAGGCAGGACACATCCAAGCACCTAAGAGTATTAAGTGAGCCAAACTAATGGTCCACTTGTTCAAGCAAAATGTGATTGACAAAGTCTCAAGCCAGTGGCTGAAAGAGGCTGGTCTAGAAAAGCCAGTGGGTGCAAGGTGCAGACCCATAACCCACTCGATGTATGGTAAGCAGTTGAATAAGGGTGTATTCAACAGACGTGGTGTCAGAGCCCAGAACTAAAAATTAGACTGTCTTTCAAAGATGGTCAGCTTTCTGACTCTCTGCTAGTGAAACTAAACCATCTGCCTTCTCCAAGGCCATAAAATAAATTGTTTCCTCTATTGATTAAATGAATCTATCTTCTGGTGGGCATCATAAACTAACGGATAGTCTTAGAAAGGAAATTGCTAGCCCCAGCACAGTGGAAAACGTGATTACACTTCATATTCTGTAGAGCTTTGAGTGATGAAACCGATTTTGCCAGTAATGACAATGACCTCTGTATGGTTTCCGATTCGTTTGTCAGCATACTGGCAGCTTGGTGTTTTTCGAGGACAGCAGAAAGCATATCTAGAATTCTAGCATCATACGTATGTGGATGACCTGAATGCACATGTTGTTCATTGCTTGCAGAAGGCTGCTAAAGATAGGCTTGATTTAGTACACTGATAAACACAATTTATTTTCACTACTTGCTGGCCAGGCGTTCAATTTAGGTTCCAGTGAGTCACCCACAAAGCTGCTCAGTGTAGCTGTAAAGTGAACTGAGCGCATGGCAGGCGTGCAGAATCAACAGCAAAAAATTGACACCAGAGGGCTAGCGATGCCATAGATAAATAGGGAGACTCACACATTCTCCTGTTCCAGGTAACTGCACCTCCTCGTGCCCTACATCTTGAAAAGACCCTTTTAACGTGTGCACTTGGCTGTTTAGTGTTCTGTCTGTACCAGGAAACACATTTCTATGTAGCAAACTATATAAATGTCATGATTCCTTCATAAAATGAGCCCTGCACCCAAAACTACGGCTATCTGACCCCCGCAGATTGCTGCGCCATGGGTTACGGGCCAAAGTCCTGCCCCATCAAACCTACAAAGGTGTGTGTGTGTAAACCAAAGAGACTGCCAGTTTGCTTCTAAATTACACGCATGTTTTATGCTTCTTTATCCCTATATTTACTGCTCTTGCGTCACTCCAAATACCCGGTGTGATTGGCACTGCGTAATCATTCTTAATTAAAATAGTGTGGGCTTTAATGCCCTATTCGTATGTCGAACTTTATTCCCCAAAGTGAGTAACTGGGTTAATCTCCCATCATTATTTCAAGAGAGGTCTGTAGTTTGAGTGTACTAGTTTGAATAGGTATATGGCCTGTTTCCTGCATGTGCTATTGTCTCTATCACAATGTGCCTTACTAACACACTGACTGATGTAAGCACGTGTATCTTATGAAAGATTTGCAATTGTAAACATGTACACTCTGCTTAAACTTAGGGATGTGGTGGGATATTGTGCAGGTGCTCACTTTGAAAGTTTTTTTACCTCCACATTTTGCATACACGAAGGCCCTAGTACTCCCTCCATATTCCGAGCTAATAGAGAAGTTCCATGAGGAATGCAGTGTAGCAGGCCACAAACATTCAAAGCACGTGAATGCAGTTAGTGCCCGTTATCAGATGTCCATTAGCTCAAAAAGAAAGTGTTGTTCATTTCCCTGACTCTGCTTTCAAGCCCTGTTTCTAAGTGTGCCATCTTGATTTAAAACATCCTGCAGTGGTGACCATCTATTATTCAGGAAGGAGGATGACCTTAGTTATTTGTAATTCTTATAATATGTCAGGCACAGTGAGAACTGAATTGCCTCTAAGCACTGTAAACAGGCGCTATTTGTGGCTGATTTTGTTTCAATTTTGAGTGTAATTGGTGGATTCTAATCTAAAACTTGACCTGGTACATACAGTAGCATCAGTACTCTGTACACACACGGATGGTTTTGAAGCTGTTGATTTGTGTACAACTCTTCTATTACTTCTTGCCTACGTGGTCAGTCGTTGAATCAGAAACCGTCATAGCCAATATCTTGAAAGGGTCATGTTTGAAACAATAGGTCTCTGCAGCAGTGTCCTTCAAGTCAAACATATACCATGTATATCTTTCTTGGCACAAACCAGACAGCTGACACTAAAAGGCATATGCATTTTTTTAATGAAAGCATAGAGTAATCGGTAATCATATCATCCTTGGGGTGTACAGTCAGTGCTTGTTAAGTTAACTGAAACATTAACTAAAGAAAACAGTGTTGCAATCGACTACCTCACATATATAGTCTGCGTCTCATCACTGTCGCTCCATCCTTTACAGCAGCCACACTTCTCTCGGTTTCACGGGGAAAAGGGGATATTGCAAGTTTATTGTACTGGATATATTTTCGCTGAAAGAAGCGACTGCGTGCAAACGCAAACTTTTCAGTGTTAAGCATGTTTGTTCTGTTTTGTTAAAGAAATGAACTGAATGGGCTTGAAATCCATATATTTTACAAAGTAGATGTGAGATCTCTTGTGTAATGTGACTAATGATTCCATCAACACAGTGATTCCACCATTCAGATGGGAATTCACCAGGTGTTTTTTTTTAATTTTTTTTTTTTTTTTTTACTGTTTTAGAGTTTGTGACAGGCAGCGAGAAGGTTTTTATGGGGGTAGTCAAAGTAGAGGGTCCTTAGGATAGATTAATAAACATTTGTTGATGTAAGTAGGAATTTTATTGAAACAAACACAGGGCACTTCTAATAGTACTGCGAGCATCAGCTATTCAACATTATTGAAAATAATCAAAGAAAGGAACTTTTCATTTTATGCCTTCCCAGGAAAGCTGATACTCCGTTGTAGTGGTTTGAGTTGGTTATGGTGACAAACCAAGGATCAAGTCTATAGGTTTTATTGGTTCATTGGGAAAAGTTATGTCAGTGGCTGTAGTTCTCATCTGCTTATTTTGAAAAGTCACAACAAAGGCTATCGTCCTGACTTATTATGAACAGCAAATGTTAAAGACAAAAGGCTATTCAGGGTGGATTTTTCTTAAATTGCGTCAAGAGGCAGAGCTTGCATTTACGTGATTATTACGTGGAAGCACAAATTTCTCTAGTTCACGAGGGTATTGTGTTTGTACTCTCTGTGCAGATGGTAGGGATAGAAGATTTGCATGGCGCCAGTCCTTCTTGAGCCATATTAATAGGAAGTGCATGTTGTTTTGACAGCTGTACTTTTGCACACATTACTAATTTTAGGACTGTATGCATTGTGGTTGGATTGTTGGAAAATTTATGCTGAGTACATTAAGGCGTGCCTTGATTACGGTAACAAGCCAATGACAAGGCAGCAGGCCTGACTGGCTCATTCGGGAAAGTTATGTCAGATGCCATAGGTCAGCTGCTTTGGGATGGCATTGTTCATAGTGTTTCATTGGCTGTGTGTTCCAAGGCTGCTGTCACTTTGCAGCTCAACATGGTAACTGTGTTAACATTTGAATGCAGCTACGTTATTCTTAGCAGCATTCCACGATGGCTGTCCGCTGCTATGTTGATTTTATTTTTATTGCCATCATGTCAGCATCAACAGGTAGTTGCATTTTTCTTTTTCCTACGTTTGCTCTTTTAGTTTATCTTGCATCTGCTTCTTCAGTTTGAGTGTTTTTGGTGAATGAGGGCAAGAATATAAGGATAAAGAAGAATGCAATAATGATGTTATCAAGTGCCTAAACGTAAAGGTGACTGATAAGGCACTTTTATTTGGTAGATAGGCATTTTAGTATTGCCAATCCTTGCCTTTCAACATAGCTTAACTTTAACAAACATTTGATCCAACGATCCTGAAAATGCAATGCGTTGTTGGTCAGCTGGCTCACGGTCTTGCTGAGCGGGAGGACATACAACCTGCTTTCAATTATTTCTTAAGTTCAACTTTAAGACACGGGTATTAAGTTATGTTTTATGACCCTATCACTTCCACGCTGCTTGGTTTCCGGAGATCAAAGTGCAGCGCAGGCTTTGGTATATTATGGCTTCGTTTTGTCCCTTCCGATTTCGTGGCCACTTCTGCATTGAAATGGACTTTGGCGGAAAAGGTGGAAGCTCTGAAAAGGCACATTCAGGGTTTCTGTTCTCGGCACAGGCTGGCCGCAGTGTGACAAATCAAGCTGTGCACTTGGACATTTCTGGTAACCCTCCCATTAAAATGTCTATTGTTTGATCGTTAGGCCATAAAATCTAAAGGTTGTGCGCACCGGACGTTGGGCACTGATCGTGCTACAGGAAACGCACAAGCTAATAAAAAACATTCCTGCGTTGACACCATGTTTTAGCACTCTTTGGTGGGTGGCTTTTGTGTGGTTGTGTTTCTTTTTTTTATGTTTTTCCCTTGGGGCCGCTTAATTATTAATATCCTCTGCTCCAGACATTAGATGATGTCAGATGCCGAAGAACCCATTAACACAATTCAATCTTCTAAAGGTTTTTGCGTGGATCCAGAGAGCAGGGAGGTTGTGGTGTAGCCCGGAAACAGTGCTGGAAGTGACTAGATGTGTTTTTACGTGAATGCTATCAACCATACATCAGTAACTCCTATCATGGTGGCTAAATGAAGGCTTGTGTTTCGGGAGCAAATGTTGACTACTCGTTAGCAAACTGCAGTGCATTGTTGGTTGTGGCTGATGACTGCTAGAAAGAGCTATATCACTTTATGCGCTCTATGCAGTAAAATGAGATTTGCAGTCTGCACCTGAAAGCCTGCTCTGTAAAGGAGTACTATGTTTTAACTGCTTTCTGTGTCTTATTGTAGGTGTTCCATACTTGCCTGCAGTGCATATGTTGCTCTGGCATTGGGAGACAACCTCATGGCATTAAATCATGCAGAGAAGCTTCTTCAGCTACCAAAACTATCAGGCTCCTTAAAGTAAGTCACGCCTCTGCTGAACTTGTTACCACTTAATTTGATTAATATGTTGGAAAATTAACAAACATTGCATGCGAGTCATTTGTTAAAGTTGTCGAAACCATCCGCTTGTGGTCCCTCTGCCAGCCATTGCTTTACGTGATATGCTCTTACAATTGCACCTCTCATTGCAAGTACAGAGACTTATGATTTGCACTAACGTGCGGTAGGGTGTAGGTTGTACTTAGCTCTTTAAGATAATTACGTCTGATCTCGTTGCCAAAAAGCCTGTATATATGGACTACATGCAGATGGCCAAAGCAGTGCCAATGTTTAAAAATAAAATCCTGTGCCCAGAGTCTTGCTCAGAACCCCACAGCTAGTGCTATTGAATGTTGGGGGTGCCAAGTAGGGCAGCTAAGTCTTGATTCCACCTCATGCCCCTTTAATCCACCTTTAGACACTCGATGCCCCTTTATTATCTCACTCTTTCAGGTTCTTTTTCATCCCTTTTTCTCTGTGTTGCTGTTTTCCGTCTTTCTCTTCCTCCTTTCCGATGCGTGCTGATGGGCCCCACCTGCAACCACTGGCACAAATTAAGCGCTGGCCCAAAGCATCATTCTGAAAGTCTATCCCTTTTTAGGTCGCACCTGCAATAGCGCTTGAGCTACATGTGATCTCACTTGTCAGAGATATTATATACAACACGGGACTTACGGCCAGCCCATTGCTTAACACGTGATGGCTTCATTGAGACTCTTATTAACTGCCTTCTAATTGGCCTGTGCATGCTTGCTTCACTTCCTCTTCTTTCGATTTAAGCGTGGACCAAGTACTGATTGATTCAGCTTGATTGCTGTCCTGCTGATTGCGCTGTGATTGAGGTACTACTTTTATTCTTTCTTCTTCTCTGTCGTCCTTGTTGAAACTCTTGACATTTGTAGCTGTGTTTTACTATGCCACACAAGTCCTGTTCTCCTTTCAAATGGATGTTTATTGGGACAACACATGCTGTCTGCTTTTACGGTGACTACAGATATTGTGTGCTTCCAAATGTATTTTCAGAAAGACATGGACCTAGTTGTTTTTATATGTGATAGAATTTTTGCCAGATTACATATTTTTTTCTTCTTTTTCCCCTCATGGAGAATTTAACTGGTTTGTTGAGAATCACAGGGGTGTTTTGCTGAGACCTAACAAGTATTGGCAAAACCCATAGATCACACCTTTAAGACTGTTGGCTCTGCCGTTGCCTTTTGTTCCTGCTGTGAAGCTTGAGCATTGCTGACTTTGGCAATGATCTGTGGTCTTTTCGTTTGACTACACAAGTTCAGTTTATAAAAATATGGACTTTTCAATTGTGTCTTCATCTGATGTCGGAAGAGAATGGAAAACTTCACCTAAAATATAATCGTATTGTAGTGTGGAGGTACTTTATCAGGGATTGCAATTTCTATTTCTTGCCAAGATTATTATTTGTATTTTGTATAATGAGTGTCTAATTTAAAAACGTAGGTAATTGTTGCCTGCTATATTTTCAAGATGCGTGCCTACTTCCTTCAGCTGTTTTCAAGGAAAGGCCTACTTATGTTTTTAACGTAAAACTTTTGTACACAGCAAGTCCTCCATGTCTCCGATTGCTTTGTATTGCAGGCAAAAAAATTAAAATCATACAAAGATTTGTCACCAAAATAATTGTAAATACAGGACCCCAAATTTACGTTCTGCCACCACGGTGCTGCCATATATCCGATCAAGAGAACTCTCAAACTAAATATGAAATAAAGCTTTGATGTTCAAAGAATGTAATGTAAATATAGTGCTATGCCAAATTCTTTTTTTTTTTTTTTTTGATAAACCATTTTAATTAGTTTTATATAGAACGGCTTAAAAGCCCAACAGGTCACTGGTACAATCAGCACAGATAAAATAATGTACCATGTAGAGTCAATGCATGACACACTGATGCGCACACAAGAAGCTATGCCAAATTCTTATTTATCTTCCAAATGCCAAACCATGCTAGACAATCTGACTTGTGCTTTATCGGTATCAGTCCTAAAAATGTTTCTGGATTCTGGTGATGTTTTTGTTTAATTATGCTTCAGGATTAACTGTGTGACATGCTTAATTCATGGCAATTTTCCTTCTCTCCTTTTGTCCGTAAGATCCTTCAGACTCTCCTTAAACATTTGAACTTGTGATTAATCTAAATCCTTACCCATAAAACTAAGAGGCCGAGACCGATCACATTGCCCAGTTCAGCCTGCCAGGTGTGAGTGGCTCAGCCAAAGAAATCTCACCCAGCTCATTTCCTTTGAAACTAACAGTGTTACCTCAGTCTGTGCTCCGTAGATAGCATCTGCTGCACCTTTTGCATCTTAAACGTTTGTTGCAGCTAAAATTTGGTTGATGGAAAATGTTACCCCACAAAGGATGGAAGCAACTGTTCTTTGCCGAACCGTGCATTTTTTTTCTAACATTGGGACTTGGTCAACCATTGCAACCACTGCCCAGAAGCCTTCCTGAGAAGTGGTAGTTTTCTGAGCTTCTTCATATAAGTCCTGCGTTCTCGCTAAGAGCCGTTTTCGATATAACGCCCCATTAAATGGGCCTGCGTTGATAAATACAGGGATCATTCGTGGCACTAATTTTTCCTTATAAAATTTCTACTGTGCAATGTTGTCTTAGTGCATTTATTAAACGTGAGTGAGTGGTGCATGTATACTATGCTCCTGAAAAATATTAATGGTTACTTTTCTTTACTAATAAAGTGAACAATTACTTGCAAAGGTGTCCTCATGCTGAGGGGAATGTACTGACAAAACAGCGGAACAGTACTGATGCATTAACAGAGGAGTTGATTATTAAACAAATATCTGCATTTTTAGATGCTTCCTTCCTGACCCACTTGAGATTTGCTGTCAAGTCATGATTTAATCTGAGAGTCATATGCATATGCCATGAATAAAAGAATGAATGATCTAATCAGAGCGGCCCAAGGCACCACTCAGATTTTAGTATTAAGTTCACCGTTGAGCCTTATGAGGCACTGTATGTTATAGGTGCAGTACAGTACTAATCCAAGGGAGGGACACTTCTTCAGTGCAACCAGCAAGAATGAAGACAACCAGCTCAGAACATTTGATTTAACACGTTCTAATGCAGCGTAATGTGAGCTTTCCATGAGAGATTGTTTTCAAAGACTCCAGAGAGATCCAAATGAACTACGTCTTCAACACCAGCTTGATCCACAGTGATCCTGAGTTGGTTGAGTACCAAAACCAAAAGGGCCTGGTTAGAACCCAGCTTGAGAGGTGCTGAGGGTGCTTTTCATATTAATGAGTCTGACGATTGACAACTTACTCCGCCACTATGGATGCTAAAGGCGGCAGGCATTAGTGGAGATTGTTGTGATGGAGAATAATAGAATAAGCCAATGGCTGTTTGGACAGAGGGACCACTAATGCCTTTTTCCAAGCAGTACGAACAAGATCAGTACTGATAGAAATGTTGGAGTTTGTCCACAACCGGAACTAATATGTGAGCAACCAAAAGAAAGAAGTGTGGCAGATAAATATCCGAGAGCATCCAGATTTAAGAGACTGAAGTGAAGACTTGGGGCCTGATTTAGAGTTTGGCGGACAGGGTACTCCGTCACAAACGTAATAGATATCCCATCTTCCATATAATGATTCCCATAGGATATAATGGGATCGTAATACGGTAGACGGGATATCAGTCATGTTTGTAACCCCCTCTGCCAAACTCTAAATCAGGTCCTAAGTTCTCTTCAGCAGAAATGGAGCCAAACTCTAGAAGCAAGTTAGAGTTGGAGTCTGGTGAGTACAGTTAGGGGAATATGTGGGCCTAAGAACATCTGCAGTGCTGTGAATTTTGTCTGTAAACATAACAGTAAATGTTTCATAAAATATCTCTGAAGACGTAATGGAGGCGTTGCAACATACTTTTGTGAAAGGCGCTTGACTGATTACATTTGTTGGCTGTTGCAGGTTCCTGGGCCATTTGTATGCAGCAGAGGCCCTGATCTCTCTAGACAGAATCTCTGATGCCATCACGCACTTAAATCCTGAGAATGTCACGGATGTCTCCCTGGGAATCTCCTCCAATGAACAGGATCAGGGTAACATGATAAGAACTGCTGATGCTTTCACTCACTTTCCTTCTAGAACCCATGTTG
This sequence comes from Pleurodeles waltl, assembly GCF_031143425.1. Taxonomy (NCBI): domain Eukaryota; kingdom Metazoa; phylum Chordata; class Amphibia; order Caudata; family Salamandridae; genus Pleurodeles; species Pleurodeles waltl. Next base: position 1,028,216,797 of record NC_090449.1, on the reverse strand, counting down.
TGCATAAATCAAAGGTCTTTGTATAAACATACACAGGTTTTTGGTTGGTTTGATAACCGGAGTAAAATTAGCACAAGTTTGTCATTTTAGATGCTCTGGTTGGTGTTAGCCTTTTAAGCTCTCAAAGTTAAAATTACTTTTCATGTACAGTTTACATAACCAGTGATGTTCTGATAAATGTATTTACATGTCCACTGTCTAAAGGCACGTACCTCAAGTATCCTTCAATCATTGTTGACAATGAACTAATACATGGTAATTACGTATATGCTATATTATTAAGTCTTTGAATGCATGACACACATGGCTATATTTTTTGCATCTTTTAGACAAATCACCACTGAGCCATTTCCTACCATTAAAAATAAATGAGTTCTTTGTTGTTTGAATGCTGATTAACACAGTTTTTCTGAACCGCATTTCCTAATTGTATATTGTATAAATAAGGCTACATACACAAGGTTCAGACCTGATCATTATTTTTGGGTAGTAGTTCGTTGGCACAGCTATTTCTGACTTGGCCACAGAGCACAACCCGCTACCACCAAATCATTTCATGGACCACTTTTGAGATGATTGGCACACGGCTTCTGATAGCTAAAAAGCATGAGAAATGGCTATCCAAAAAACTCCTTTAGCTTCCTAATCCTGACACCCAAATCATACATAGTCCCCATTATTTTGCTAAATGTCATATTTCACATTTTTCTGTTACTTTTAATGTAATTGCCATAGTTCTACATTGCCTGTCTCCTATTCTGACCACGTAGATAGTGTGCTACGTATTCCCTGGACCAGATTCGACCCATAGCTATGTTGTAGAGCTTTACATGCCACGTACCAGTAATACACACAGCTGTGTATGTCATTTGTGCATGCCGCCATCCTTCTCTTCAGATGCACATATTTGCCTGTTTCCCCATATATATATTTTTTAATTCCCCTCTTTGTGTATTGGAGTATGTTTAGCTTGTGCTCAGCAACTTCCTATGTTGGCCCGAGCAAATTGTATTTTTTTTCTCTTAAACCCTTGCTGTTTTTGGTACTTTAGTCCTTTCCTCGCGTTCGGGAAGTTTATGCGATAAACTCCCTAATAAAGCATTGCACATCATACCACCACCACCAGTTTGCATCCTGCTGAACCACATACCTGGGGGATAGCTGCCCATGCACTCCTGCACTTTGAGTGCCACCAGCAAACCGAGGTTCCTCCATTGCCCCTAGATAATCAGAGTCTTCACCCAAGTTTATGTAATTGCTTTTTTGAAGCAGATAAAGAGCGAGGCACAGAGTCTGGTTGTTACATCCGCTTCCACCTTTGTTGTGAGAAATGTTAAAAGAATGTCGTTAGCGAGGGTTCAAGTAACACGTAGAGTCCAACTTTTCTATTTTTTTGTGTTGTCTTCCCTACAGGGGCTGACAAAGGAGAAACTGAGCCAACAGAATCTTGTAAGTAGAATGCTTTAATCAGATGGAAATGTCACTAGTAAAGAGTATATGCAATTCTAGGTTAGCTGGCATAGTGGAATTGTAAAGACATGCTTCTGGACCTTTATTACATAGTGTTGTTTTATTCATCTCAAAACATTGCTCCTACAATAACATGTTTTTACGTCTCTGCTTCTTTTAAACTCTATTTCCCTCCCACTAATCTGACAGTCTTTAATTCTTAAAATGTTCTTTAATGGTCGCATGCACTTGTTACCTTTTATTTAGTAGTGTTTCAGACTTTTTCTGAAATGATCTTCTACGTTTGCGAGAGGTATAGCTTATGTCCGGTTTAGCTTTTTCTTTGAGATGTTCTAATTTGGGGCCAAAATGTATTTCTAAAAGTGTTTGAATTGGAATGTTAAACTTCCTGAGGTAAAATACTGACCTAGAAATGAGGTACGGCAGAATCTGTAGTTGATGCACATCATGCCAGAGTTTGAGCCACATGGTCTCAAACTCTTGTGAAATGACATTCATAGCATTGATCTGAAATACCATTTTGATTGTGAACTATAGGTCCCCCTCATAATTCCTGTTGGTGTTTTCTCTAGTCACAGTTTTCCAAGTCAAGTCTCTTGGTAAGGGGGAAAAATACATTTACTTCGTGTTCCCTGGGATTCATAATACTTGTGAAGTAAAAGAAAGTTACCGATGACAGAGTGTTTTTTTTATCGTATTTTAGTCTCACTAGGTTGCTGAAATTATTCATTGCTTTTTTTCTCTTTCAAGCGGGAAAGCAGACGCCTCAGTGTTACCCAGCGTCTGTCACAACTGCGCGGACAATGATGCTTTTTAATCTCGGCAGTGCCTACTGCCTACGAAGCGAGTACGACAAAGCACGCAAGTGCCTCCACCAGGTAAGGGCCAAAAAATACTATAATGTTGCGTCGTCTATTTGAGAACTTACGTACTTCTCTGATATCAGAGAAGTGACAAACAGCTTACATTTACACTGCCCTGATAACAGAGCAGTAAAAATCCAGGCTATGGTCTTCTCCTCGGTCTTCATAGACCCCAACGAGGCATTGAACTTGAAAGTGAAAGTTTACTGTGGAGAAGGACAAAAATCTCTGCCATCACCTCCCTTGTATGCTTTGAGTCAGTATTTGAGTGTGGGGAAGAGACGGTGTTATGGACGGAGACCTAGAACACGGGTAGCTTCCAGGTGTATTTGAGTTCCACAGCACTGGGTCTTTTACGGATTCTGATGTTGTTTGAATATTTCCAAGTTCAAGCTGAGAATCCTTAGAGGAAATATATTTGTTACATGTTGTGTATTTAAACACAAACCCTGTAAAAGGCTCTTTGCTAAAATAAGTTCAGCACATTTAGCCATACTGCTTTCTCTTTAAGGAACCACCTCTGTCTGGCAGCTCCTTTCTTCATCTTCTAACCTCTTGTGCTTGTTCATGGGATTCCCTATGGGGCTCTTCTCATTTCTCACAGTAAAAGTCGATAGTGTTTCCTGGAAATTAACTGTGGGCGACAGTGGGAAAATGTCAGTGCTACCTTTTCAGGAATAATCACTGTTCTCCTTTTACAAAATGGAAACGATAAAAAGGCCCTCTTCAAAATCTGCCCCAAAAGTAGAAGACCCTCAGAAAACGCCTGCTGTGTGTACACAGAGCGGGGCATGGGCATGTATGACAGGTGCATGTTATTCAGAAGGAAGGAGAGAATAAAAGTGTGAAGTATTTTGAGGCTGTGAATATACAAAAGAAGCTCTGGAAAATTCTGAAATGTTCTCCAAGTCTACTAGTCATCCGCTCTGTTCTTCAGTAGTTTCAATGCGTAGGACTTGGCAGGTAGACTAAGCAATGTCGGAGATGGTACTGAAGACTATGTTGTATATGTCTAACTGATGACCCTTTTTCCTCTACTCAGCTTGATCCTTGGGATCAGCTTCCAGTCAGGAAGTGGTCATTGGTTATAGAAGGTCTGAACAGTGTTAGACTGTAGATGGGAATGAGTCCATCTTTTCAACTGACAACATAGGCAACTCATGTTTCCCTCCCATTGTCTATCACATACAATCCCATGGTGGAAATCTACCCCGACTATAGCTCGTCTGTCATTCTGTTTATTGCCTCTTACACAGGCTTTTTCTCAGATTTTCTCAGATACTTGAACGTATTGTTTTACTAATACTTTTTTCATATTTGGAATGGTTGACCCAGAAGACAAGGATCATCATGCTAAATATCCCCCCCATTGCCGGATTTTTTCCATCCAACTAGCAGAAGCCAAAAATCACTTACTGTCTTCATGTATGGTAATCATAACCATCTTGGTATCCATTATAGCAGAGTGCGATCTGGCACTCCAAACACCCCAGTGCTAGCGAAGGAACTTGTTTAACCATTCCCGCAATGCCAGGTCTCTGAGGAAATGCCAATTTTCTACTCCCTGCTTCTCATGGCCCAAAGATGGAGAACTTTCGGATGCTGGCTGGTGACTGCATTGATGAGAAGACTGTGAACTCGATCCAGCCCCTGGTTGGTTGTAATGTTCGGATACGTCAAAGAGGTGACACCTGGTGTGCGTAAATGCACTGGGGATGTGGAACCTCCCTTTGCCAGAAACTACTGGAGGAATACTGGTCTCTAATGCCAGCCATGACCCGACTGAAAGATATCTGGGGACTGCTTACCTTGTACTTAGCACAGCATTCATGCAATAACATTGCATTCGAGGCCAATGGGAGGAGGAGACAACTGATTCGGGGACTCTTCCCCAGGGAGTTTGACATGATCAGATGACAGATATTTTAGAGATGGCTCTTAATGATCAGGCTACAGCAAAGGCCACATTAATCCACATAGCCATGACATACATTTGTAATTGGGCAAAGGTGAAGGGGTACTACCCACTGTTTCACCCGTATACATCACGAGATAAACTAAAATCCTTGGAATGTAATCGCCTAGATGCATATTATCTTGATACAGACTTGAGAAACTTGTTATGCAACCGTTATGCGCTAATATAACAGATTAATGGATCTTGTGGGAAGCACACATGTTTTTCAAAAGTTTAAAAACCAATAAATAAAAAAAGAATAAAAAATTCCAGGTATCATCCCACCAGCAGGAATGCAGTGCCCCCTATTGACCGGTGTCTCTAAGGACCCTGCGTGTAGATCTGGGGCGTTCAAACTCTTGGGTAATGCTGCACTTCCTTGTATAAGAACCAAAAACATATATAGACTCCTTTTCTTCAGTACAGATGCCTTGACGCATTCCAGCGTCGAAACCAAAAAGAAACCTTTCTGTCACCACCTTCTGGTGCAGTCATCCTTTCAGTTCTTTATACTTTTGTGGGGAAATTGCTGCCATAGTAGGATCGTTACGTGTTCTGGCACCAGCAAAGTATTGATATTGTTACTGACTAATCTTGCAAAACGCACCTGGAGAGCAGATCTGCATAAGAGTAAGGTGGTCTGTGCCTAGTTATATGGTTTGTAAGCGTCTTGTGCACCAGTAGGATGATTGCATTCCTGTGGTTTTGAAAATCCTTCCCCTCATTTTCGTATGTCATCCATGTGCGCCTTTGCTGGTCCAAATACACCTGTGTAACCTTCAAACACTTGATTTCAAGTACAAAAAGGTTAGGAAGGAAATGAGGTCAATTAAAAGGAAGTCAGTCTTCATTTGACCTAGATTCTATCAGGCAATGGCTTATTACAGATAAAAGTTGGTAAAAATGCAGGAAAATCCCTGGTACCCCCTAAAGTACCAGTTAACTAAAGAAATTAAATGAGTCCCCCTTTCACAGTCTTCTCACCATATCTCTCAATCACAGATCCATTTGTGTACAGGTTGGGGCTTTGCTACAGAGGAATATGTGGAGACGCGCTGTGTCCAGAGAATGACAGGGGCTCCTCATCACATTGTGCTGCTGTTTGAGGCCAGATCCGAAAATGTTGGTGTAATCTGAGAACTACTTCTAATGCATGATATGTCTAACCAAAAGAACTATTTTGTCACATTCCCCCCTCCTAAAATATTTCCATTTATGCTAACGGGCTTAGATACTTTATGCATTTTAAACAAGCACTGGCAAAGCTAATAGGTTTCGCCTATGCAAGATCTCTTGGCTTTGTCAGTGTTTTTAGTGATGTTGCCCAGCAGTGCAGCCTGCTGTACAACACGTTTTAAAGCAAAGGAAAAAATGCTGTGATGCAGCCAGCACTGGCCGACTACAGTTAGAACAATAAATCACGCTATTTTCTAACAGTTGAAATTACAGGGAAATCATAGAAATTCAAGCCCTCACTGCTTATAGAGCTAACGTGGTTAAAACAGTTTCTTTGCTGGTTGCTGTTGGTATAACAGACTGCACAGAATGCACTGTTGGGCTGCGTTCCAGTACTGTTATGCTGCTCTTTGCACAGGAGAAAGTTTTGTTTGTATATCAAGGAGCCACTTTCCGTCGCCACTTCCAACCGTAAGCTTAAATGCGAAGTCCCTAGCGGCTGTCCTAGGGTCATCTTGGGCAATTTTATAGTGCTTGTGTTTTCCTTATGTGGGTGGCCAAAAAATAAAATGAAGAGAGGGGTCTCTTTTGCATGTCCACTCTTATGAGCTCCATAGACACTTCCTTGGGGACACAATAGACTCGCCACAGCTTACGTCACCCAAAAGTGAAACAGAAACACCTACCTAGTTAAGGATCCTATGGCTGTATGACCTTTGCTAATGACAAGCATTGGCAAAGTCCGTAGTTGTTGCGTAAGGGAGCTGTTGGCTTTATCAGTGCTTTTAGCTTTGTTGCACAGCAGCGGGATTGCTGTGCAACATGGCTAACAGTTATGGAAAAAAGTGGTATGATACGACAGCCAACTGCATCATATTTTTTTTCTGATGGCTGGTAGGGGCAAGAAAGGAGAACAGGATGGGGGGCAGGAGGCTAGCAAGAATGATGCAGGTAGGGATATGTTAGACGGGTAAGCAGCAAGGTCACAGGAGGAGCTGACTGCACAAGCAACAAGGTCCCAGGATGGGTGGAACGGACAGGACAGCAACAAGGATGCAGGAGGGGGTGGGAGGAACTGAAAAAAGCAACAAGGGCAGGCGAGAGCGTGAGAGGGATGGGGAGGGCTAGAGAGGGCCTACAAATATATGCACTGTTGTGGAGTGCTAGATTAAAAGTGGGAAAAAAAACACCTCTGCAAGCAGGTGGCCACTGGAAAGACACTGGCCACAGATAAGATATTGTACTTGATCCATGCTCCATCGAAGACAGGAAGACACAAAGATAAGGTAAAAGCAGAAGACACTGACCAACGAGAAGAGGGAAAATAAGAGTGATATGAGAAGCCAACCAGTAGTAAGTCATAAGTAAGGCTCTGTGTTGTTGTCACAACCACCATCTGCCACAACATAAACTTCTGCTCCTGGTAGTGCTACAACACCTGTACTGGCACCACACAATGGATGTTATACATTGGATCTAAGGCTTTTAGCCAGTTTCATTGCAAAGTTGTGAAATACACAATGTTCTGTGCTGTGATATGGACAGTTTAGCCCAGTTTGGGAAAGATTTTCTTAGGGGTTTGGAGTGATTTTTAGTCACCCAAAGAATCTTAATGGTATTTATTTCCCTTAACTCAGTACTATTCTGTTCATCTATTTTATTGTTCCCTTTGCCCTGTCCACTTTAAAAACCCAACTAACGCCACTGGAGCAGGGTACAAGGCTCACCAGAGCCTTTTTAACTGTAACAGACCACAGAATTTTAAAGAATTCTGCATTAGCAATTGCGATATAGTTTTTCTTCCATCAAAATAGTCTAAGACTAGGATTGATCTACAATTTGCGTTATTTCTGATAAACGTTCCTCAGGCTGAAGCTGCGCTATTCTACAGTTGATTGAGGACATAATTCTGCACATGCTGTGTGTGTCCTGGATTCTAAACATCTGTACTTGTTTCAAAATGTGCGGCATTATGAAATGGCATCTGCATGAATATTTGCACAGATCATTTGTTTATTTTTATTTCCAGATAATCTTTTAGTCAAATCCATTCCGATAAACTGAGATTCACCAATGCCATCCCAATTTTTACAAGATTAAGCCAGTCTGTAAAACAATTTTTATAGTAGGAAGTATTACTGCTAATTATGGCCACATGTAACACAAACTACAAACTGAAATGTTCTTAGGTGCAATGTTGATAGGCGAAACTATCCCACTTTGTGATGCTCATGGTTTCCACTTGGTATTCTAGGTATTCTAACCCCATGCATCAAGCTGTCATATGCTATTGTACTTTCTCACATCACTGTATTTCCATTGTTCAGCTGCAAATATGGCCATATTTTGAGGCTCTGCGTGTGTATGTTTGCTAATGGCAGTTAATGTATATTTTTCAGGCTGCTTCCATGATTCACCCCAAAGAAATTCCACCTGAGGCTATTCTGCTCGCAGTTTATCTTGAACTCCAGAATGGTAAGCCAGTGCAAAATACTTATTTGAAGACACGTCCTTCTGTTATCTCGGTTCTGTGTTCCCAACATCTTTTTATTTTCCCCTTTCATAGCTACTGCTATAAAATTGATGTTGTTTTTATTCTGTATGGGCATGTCCCCTCCCCGCATACATGCACATGCGCCCACACACACACACACACACACACACACACACACACCCACACGCGCCACACATACACACCCACACGCGCCACACATACACACCCACACGCGCCACACATGCACACATTCACCTCCAATTCCAGACACGCATCCACCCACACACATCGATACATGCATTCACTCACGCATTCAGGCACGCATCCACACCAACATGCTCACACATACACACACGCACTCACTGCAGCATTCATACACGCATTCACTCACATGCTTACAATCACGCTTACCCCCACAACACTCACAGATGCATTCACACACACATTTATACACACACGCAGACATCATACACACAACACCCCTCACCCTTCCACCCCCTCCTCTGTCAGACGCCCGACTTACCTTGTCCGGCGAGGAGGTCATCCAACAGGGAATGGGAAGGGGCGCTGCTACCACCAGCAGCACCCTGCCAGCAGGACACCGCCAGGCCGTGTTAATGGTCATAATACCGCTGGCGGCGTCCTTCTGGCGGGGCTGTGCAGGTGGTAGCCTATGCACCTCTGACCGTGAGCACAGATACTGCCGGATTTCCGCCCTCAGTGTGTGGCGGAAATTTGGCCGTACCCATATTATGGGAGGCTGTAGACCGCCAGCACCGGTGGTCTCCTGGCGCCCATGGCTTCAGCAGTCTTAAGAAAAGACCGCCAAAGTCATAATGAGGGCCTAATTGTCTTGCATATCCACCAATTATTTTCTCAGTGACTGCCTGGATCAGAGACAACATTGGCCTCTTGTTCTCCTGGGAGAGTGTCTAGTTCTGATAAATGATGGTTACGTTTAAGATGGTTTATCACTGTAGTCTAAAGCAGATGTTGATATTCACTCATAATTGCTGCCTGAGTCTAAACTAGTATCTGAAAATGTTGCTAATTTGTTGACAGGGAAAGTACCTCACTCAAAAGAATCAGTGGACTGATAGAAATCTTATACATAAATAAAGATACATCCTTTCTTTTTTATACGTCTAATATCCTCCTACAGTGTCTCAGTTTTTTCCAAATATTAATTGTTTCAAATTCTTTGATAGTTGCTTGTAATCACGCGACAGCTGCTGTAGCATTAGTTATGCCTTGATTACAAAGGATTTTAATTTCTAATATGAGCATTTGTTGTACCGAAGATAAAACTGGACTTGAATAGTTACAAAAATGATAGGGATATAGTTGACCTGGAGGTCAACTGGAGCAATGTTGGTCTTTAAACAATCTCTAAGGAATTTTGCTTGTAGTTCTGTTCTTAATTTTTTTGTGAAATGTTTCTAAATTAGAACGGTCAGAATCATTTTTGTTAATATTTAATGTCAGATCTTTCCTTTGCGCCTAAATGCTAGGAACCACTCACAGTTTAGTAATATGACACAGATTCTGACTCTGACACAGAGGCAAAATGGCGGCGACCCCCTAGGAGAGAGTCCTTAGCCCATGTAAGAAAATTTAAACAAAGGGCCTAATAGATAATCAGTCTGCACAAACAAGTGAGTAGAAGAAGAGCAATCCAGTAACAATTTGAGAGCTTGGGTGTATGGTACATGGACATCCAGCACCCTTAATGCCAGAAGGCAGCTCCCAGGACCCAGAGAGATAATGTTGTAAATAAGGTGGCCATGAGGTGAAGTTGTAGTGCCTAGCTGGGTGGAGAAAGATTTGCGGGAGCCTGCCCCTGCGATAGCAGTGTCCTCATAATTGTGGATGCGGGGCGGCTGCCTGTCGGGAAATGCTGCACTCTGGGTGGTGAGGACTCCTAGAGCTGTGATCGGATGAGGAGACCCAGACGCACTGTGAGTGCTGGTGTGTCAGGTGTTCAGCGAGCCAGAGGCGGTGGAGAAAGGTTTACAAAGGACTGCTCATAAAATAGCGTTGTCTGCAGCATGCAGAGGCAACGCGGCTAGCGGTCAGCAATGGTGCACTCTGGGCGTCACTGACTCCTGCTGCTGTCGCGAAGTGAAGGGACCCAGAGCCACTGCAGATGCTGTTGGGAAGGGGGCAGCAGTGGTGGCAGCGATCCGGTGAAGAGAACATGCAAGGCCACTGCAGGGATGGGGTGTGTGCCTGTGCAAAGCTCACCGCCCCCTGCCTGATTGACAGAGGAGCCCGGGGTGGGTCCCGGTTGGATTAAGCAAAGTACCATTCCTTCAGGAAGGGAAAAGGCTGTGGAGACAGTGTGGTGAGACGGGGGTGAGTCAGTCTTCAGTGTGACTGAAGATACCGGCCTCAAGAGAGGGACAGCCCAGTAGACTGATCTTGAGTTACCCACAGATCACTGTGAGACTGAAAAATCCTTACAACATATACAGGTGGTGATTGATGCGGCCTGAATCTTGGAGTAAACACCGTCACAAGAGGGGAAAAGCCTTTCAGACATACATGCCATCGGCTCTTGATACCTAAACTCTTAATTGAGGGGTTAGGTGGCTGGTCAAACAACAAAGCACAGCTTGTTCTGCCCACTCCCTCTTTGCCAAAACAACTCTAGAGCTGGGAGACAAACCTGCATAAAATGTGACTGGACATGGGGCAAATATAACTGCGTTTTCAGTACTGCTCAGTCGAACCACCCAGCACATGCCTTATCCTGTAAGATATGTGTAATCAAAAAATAGCTTTTAGACCAGCAAGGGTTTTGTGAGCTGAGGGTTAATTCTTCTGTATGAGACCTTACCTTCTGAAATCTATGAACACTGACTCATAGTTATGCTGCCTGAAGTCTGCTCATGTCAGATCTGTCTTGCTGACTTGAAGAACATATTTGCTGTTAGTCCCAGTACCTGCATGAAATCTCTAGTCTTATTAAGGATACCTCTTTTGTTATAAGCCTGGCTTAAAACAAACGTATCACCATAGAGATGAGCCTTACTTTGAACTGCCTGTGCCAGTATGGGCTCTGTAACTGCTGTCAGAATCCATAGCCTGTAAAATGTGCATAACTTGAGGAGTAGCTGTTGTCATTGGCTTTAGCTAATGCAGGTTCTGTAACTATAGAGGGACAGCTGAAAACATGAGATTTATGTGTCCTGGAGAATAGCTCTGCTGTCATAACATTAACTTATAAGATCTGCTTAATCTAGGGGATAACTGCTGTCACCTGTTATTTTATGTTGTTTTTGTACTGCACAGCATACTTCATATAGATAGCCTCCTAATTGTGAATTGAGTCATGAGCACCGGTGCCTGAGATGCAGTCTGTCTGTTGTGTCTGTGCCTAGCTTCTCCAGCTTGCAAGGAAAATGTTTGTATGTTCATAATTTTTAAGTATTGGTGTGTTGTTTCTAATGCATTTCTCTGGTTTCAGATGGTGTTGAATTAGTCTGTTTCCTTTGATTCATCTCCCAAAACCAGTTTGTAGTGTGCTGCCAATTAGGTTTTATCAGTAGAAGCATCAGGGTTGGAATTGGTGCTTATGACTTTCCTTCCGAACCATTCAGATGTGTTGTGGACCATGAATGTTTGATTGTCATTGGGTGTGAGAGTTAATGTTTTATGTTAAGTAGGTTAGTGGAATAGTGTTTCTAGTAGAGATGTCTAACCACAGATTCCTCATGTATTGAATATTCCCCAGGCATTCCCCAATTGGAGCTGGAAACGTTTCCAGCAGTAGCTCTGTGTGATGGTAAGTGGCACCATGCAGCTCCACACCAACGTCATTCCGCTCAGGAAATGGCATGGCCTCACCCTTTCACTCTCGTACTCCTGAAAAGGCACAAGGGTGTCATCATTCTTTCCGATTTCAGTACTGAAGCTGGTTGACTTCGAAGCCCATCTTGCAACTTGTCCTGGCACAACCAACGTTTTCGGGACCATTTGCAACACTCTAGGCTCATCCAATGTCATGCTCAGACTCTAATAATTCTTTCTGATTCCATCTGAAGTGCCTGTGGGCCCTAAGTAGCTGCAAGGTCTTCCAACTGGGATACCTTGGTGGGTTCGCCCTAGGCTCCAATAGGACCCCGACACCCGGCTCCTTTACTGACACAGACTCCGACTCCACAATCCACACCGGTTCTCAAACCAGGAACACTACTGATGACTCATCACAGCCAGTGGACAGAAGTACCCATTGTGTTATCAGACTCCTAGTCTGTGCCACTACGACCAAGGACGTGTCTGGTTTATGTCGAACCACTACCTGCGATGGGAAGATCCCACACATTGCATTCCTTGTTCGTCCCAGATTCTGACAACTTTTATGACGCTGGTGACGAAATTGGACAACCCCTTCAATGAAGACAATTGGTATAATGACCTTCAAGATGCCAGTGACTTTGACCACCTCTCCTGATTTTGGCTTATCACACCCCCAGGTCCTGCTACTGAAGAGTGCCTCCTTTACGGTAGTCATGCATAGGGCAGCCAAAGTTCTCGACCATACAGGTCAAAACTACTGTCTTGATTGAATTTCTCCAGCTGAAGCAAACCACTACTGATCCTGTCCTACCTTTTAAGTAAAGCACTAACTGATACTCTTATAGGGGCCTGGGCCAAAACTTGCTCTGCTCCCGCCCGCCCACCAAAATAGCCAAATTGCACAACGCCTCTAACCTGCCCTGGGCGATCCTGCATTTTTTTCTCAACACCCCTCTCCTGTGAACTTAGTGGTGCAGGCATCTAATAGTCAAACCACAAATTCACCCTGCTATCACCCATAGGGAATCCAAAAGAGAGGGGACATTTGGGAAGAGAGACATTTCTTCCACCAATTGGCCCTTGCATAGCATATCAATTGGCCCTTAAGTTTGTTAATGCCAGTTGCCTGCTCGGCCCGCTCTTCCCACTCCTTTTGGGATTCGGTCACTCGAGTCATCCCAGTTGTTGCAGACGATCTTTGACCTGTTATGATCCAAATTATACAGGATGGTTATGATGCGGCCAAATTCACAATTCATTGTGGCCTGGACACCACCTATTCCACTGGGAAAGCTATTGGCACCATTCATCACTAGGTGGAGATCAACTTGGTTTTTCAGGTAATGTCCCATTGTCCCTTATGGATATGTCCTTTGATGGGGCTCTCCTTTTTGGAGACCAGGCAGATTCTGCTCTGCAGTGGTTCAAAGAGAACAGGGCTACAGCACGCGTATCTGCCATGCCTCGCCAACTGCACCAGCCCTACCTTTCCTTTTGTGGTTCTGACAGAGGCTTTCCATACCAGCAACCACTTCAACTTCAGCAAGGTGCCAAGCAATTTATTGGCGTAGGCAGTGGCACACACTGACCCCGCAGTCAGGATCAGTGAGGCAGTCGGCCTACTGACTCAACCCATTAAGACCTCTCTGGGCCCCTCCTTCAGTGGCCCCTCTGCCAGATGCCTCAAACATGCTCTTAGGAGCACAGAGCCACCCAGATGTTGGCAGCATCCAATGATTCCTATTGGGTTAGCAAGCCATAACATTGTGCATGTGTGTCCTGCAGCTTGTTGAGAAGGTGTACACCCTACCCTTAAAAGGCTCTTCTCTGCACCCTCCATCGTTTCCAATGCAACTTTGGCAAAGGGGCTATCGAGAGGGTGCCTGTGCCATAAGTAGGCCATGGTGGTTATTCCTACTACTTCTCGGTGCCAAAGAAGGACAATGTCTTTGTCCAATTCCTCCAGAAGGACAGATTCAGAATGCTCTCCCTGGCCTAGATCTTGCTCACCCTGGAGACTGGATGGTGGTGTTGTATCTGCAGGACACCTATTTCCCTATTCCTGAGCTGCAGGTTCATGGGCTACCTGCAGTTCATAGTGGGACAAGAGCATTTTGAGTTTGCAGTGCTCCCATTTGGTCCCAGCAGCTCCCCTCTGGTTTTCACTAAAATGATGGCGATGATAGCAGCACGTTTTCGGAGGTCATGAGTTGCAGTCTTCTCCTACTGGTTTTTGAAGGTGAGGTCATCTCGGTCATCCCAGGAAAGTCTGAAAATATCTGTTCGATGGCATGTGTAGCTGCAGATACACATGCTGTGCACATCCCGCCGTCTGGTGTTGGGCTCGGAGTGTTACAAGTTGTTTTTCTTCGAAGAAGTCTTTTTTCGAGTCACAAGACCGAGGGACTCTCCCATTTCGACTCCATTGCGCATGGGCGTCGACTCCATGTTAGATTGTTTTTTTTCCGCCATCGGGTTCGGACGTGTTCCTTTTCGCTCCGTGTTTCGGGTCGGAAAGTTAGTTAGAATCTCGGAAAAATCGTCGGTATTGTTTGCGTTCGGTATCGGGTTAGTTACAACAGATCGACACCGAATTAAGAAGAGCTCCGGTGGCCCTTCGGGTTTTTTTTTCCATCCTCGTCGGGGCCTGGTAGGCCCGGCCACGTGTCTCTTCAAGGCTGATGGAGCGGACCCCATTCCGCTTCTGTCCAAAATGCCATAACAAGTATCCATATACAGATCAACATCTGGTCTGTAACTTGTGTTTGTCACCAGAACACAAGGAGGATACTTGTGAGGCCTGTCGAGCGTTTCGGTCCAGGAAGACACTCAGGGACCGAAGAGCAAAAAGACTGCAAATGGCGTCGGCGCCGACAGGACAAGAGCGTTTCGAGGAGGAGGAAGAAACATTCTCCACCCAGGAGTCGGACTCTGAGGAGATCGATCCCGAGGAAACGCCTAAAACCGTGAGTAAGACGTCGAAACCAAGAACTCACGAGAAAAGCGCTAAAGCCCAGGGGACGCCACCGCCAACAGGCCATGGCTTAACCCGAAAAGTAGGTGACCGTTCATCGGCACCGAAAAAGGGCGAGCTGGTGTCGAAGTCATCCGACTCCGGTCGAGATACCGGCACACAGCAATCTCGGGCCCGAGATAGTGGCTCAGAGAAGATTCGGCACCGAGACAGCGGCACCGAAACGGGTCGGCACCGAGAGAGCACGACGCCGAAAGTAAAAAAAGGTTTCGTCTGAGCCGAAAAAAGCAGCCGAAAAGGTTTTGGTACCGAAATATCCGGCCTCGGAACCGAAAACAAGTTCCTACACTGAGGAACAAGGACTGTCCACACAAATGAAGACACACAGATTTGGACAGGAATTACAGGCAATAGAGCCAGATCACACACAAAGACGGCTCTTTATTAAAAAAGATACAGGGAAGATCAGCACTCTTCCTCCAGTCAAAATGAAACGCAAGCTTGCCTTCCAAGACAAGGACAAACAGCCACACGCAAAGGTGGCTAACCAAGTAACACCACCACCATCCCCACATCACTCTCCGCAACCATCACCGGTAGCCACTCCACCAATGATGCAATCCCCAACTCATACAGGAATGAGTCAAGATGACCCTGACGCATGGGACCTTTATGACGCACCAGTGTCAGATAATAGTCCAGAATGCTATCCAGCTAAACCATCGCCACCAGAGGATAGTACAGGCTACGCACAGGTGGTGTCAAGAGCAGCAGCATTTCATAATGTCAGCCTTCATTCAGAGCCCATTGAAGACGACTTTCTTTTTAATACACTGTCGTCCACACACAGCCAATATCAGAGTCTTCCTATGCTACCCGTAATGCTAAAACACTCCAAACAAGTGTTTGAGGAGCCTGTTAAAGGGAGAGCCATTACTCCAAGAGTAGATAAAAAATATAAACCGCCACCAACAGACCCAGTGTACATTACACAACAGCTAACACCAGACTCTGTTGTAGTGGGAGCAGCGCGCAAAAGAGCCAACTCTCATACTTCAGGAGATGCACCACCTCCAGATAAAGAAAGTCGAAAATTCGATGCTGCGGGCAAAAGGGTGGCGGCACAGGCAGCAAACCAGTGGCGTATTGCAAATTCGCAAGCTTTGCTAGCCAGATATGATAGGGCCCATTGGGATGAGATGCAACACCTTATTGAACATTTACCCAAGGAGTTTCAAAAAAGAGCGCAGCAAGTAGTAGAAGAAGGACAGGGTATCTCCAATAATCAGATACGGTCAGCAATGGATGCTGCAGACACAGCTGCTAGAACTGTCAACACAGCAGTAACAATAAGGAGACATGCATGGCTGCGTACATCAGGATTTAAACCAGAGATACAGCAAGCTGTGCTGAATATGCCATTCAACGGACAGCAGTTGTTTGGGCCGGAGGTGGACACTGCGATCGAAAAACTTAAGAAAGACACTGACACGGCCAAAGCCATGGGCGCACTCTACTCCCCACAGAGCAGAGGCACATTTCGAAAGACACAATTTCGAGGGGGGTTTAGAGGGCAAACCACAGAAGCCACAACCTCACAAACAAAGCCCACTTACCAGAGCCAGTATCAGCGGGAGGTTTTCGGGGACAATATAGAGGGGGACCATTTCAAAGGAATAGAGGAAAGTTCCAAAGTCCCAAAACTCCTCCAAACAAGCAGTGACTTCAAGGTCACAAATCCCCAACACATAACACCTGTGGGGGGGAGACTAACCAAGTTTTACAAACATTGGGAGGAAATAACAACAGACCCTGGGGTCTTAGCAATTATCCAGCATGGTTATTGCATAGAATTTCTCAAATTCCCTCCAAACATCCCACCGAAAACACACAATATGTCAAAACAACATATAGATCTTCTAGGACTAGAAGTTCAGGCATTGCTACAAAAAGAAGTAATAGAGTTAGTACCAAAACAACAAATAAACACAGGAGTTTACTCCCTGTACTTTCTGATACCCAAAAAAGACAAGAGTCTGAGACCTATACTAGATCTCAGAACATTAAATACCTACATCAAATCAGATCACTTTCACATGGTTACATTACAAGACGTAATCCCACTGCTCAAACAACAAGACTACATGACAACACTAGACCTAAAGGATGCATATTTCCATATACCAATACATCCTTCACACAGAAAGTACCTAAGGTTTGTATTCCAAGGGATACATTACCAATTCAAAGTGTTGCCATTCGGAATAACAACTGCACCAAGAGTTTTTACAAAATGTCTAGCAGTAGTAGCTGCACATATCAGAAGGCAGCAAATACATGTGTTCCCGTACCTAGACGATTGGTTAATCAAAACCAACACGCTAACACGGTGTTCACAACACACAAAATATGTCATAGAAATCCTCCACAAACTAGGTTTCTCAATCAACTACACAAAGTCACACCTTCTGCCGTGTCAAACACAGCAATACTTAGGAGCAACAATCAACACAGCAAAAGGGATTGCCACTCCCAAGTCCACAAAGAGTTCACACATTACACAATGTGATACAGACCATGTATCCAAATCAAAAGATACAAGTCAAACTGGTGATGAAACTACTAGGCATGATGTCTTCATGCATAGCCATTGTCCCAAACGCAAGGTTGCACATGCGGCCCTTATAACAGTGCTTAGCATCACAATGGTCACAAGCACAGGGTCAGCTTCTAGATCTGGTGTTGATAGACCGCCAAACATACATCTCGCTTCAATGGTGGAACAGTATAAATTTAAACCAAGGGCGGCCTTTCCAAGACCCAGTGCCACAATACGTAATAACAGATGCTTCCATGATAGGGTGGGGAGCACACCTCAATCAACACAGCATCCAAGGACAATGGGACATACAGCAAAAACAGTTTCACATAAATCACTTAGAACTGTTAGTGGTATTTCTAGCGCTCAAAGCATTTCAACCCATAATAAGCCACAAACACATTCTTGTCAAAACAGACAACATGACAACAATGTATTACCTAAACAAACAGGGAGGCACACACTCGACACAGTTGTGTCTCCTAACACAGAAAATATGGCATTAGGCGATTCACAACCACATTCGCCTAATAGCACAATTTATTCCAGGAATTCAGAACCAGTTAGCAGACAATCTCTCTCGGGATCACCAACAGATCCACGAATGGGAGATTCACCCCCAAATACTAAACACTTACTTCTAAATGTGGGGAACACCACAAATAGATCTATTTGCAACAAAGGAAAACTCAAAATGCCAAAACTTCGCATCCAGGTACCCACAAGATCAGTCTCAGGGCAATGCGTTATGGATGAGCTGGTCAGGGATATTTGCTTACGCTTTTCCCCCTCTCCCTCTCCTTCCATATCTAGTAAACAGGTTGAGTCAAAACAAACTCAAACTCATACTAATAGCACCGACATGGGCAAGACAACCTTGGTACACAACACTACTAGACCTCTCAGTAGTACCTCATGTCAAACTACCAAACAGACTAGATCTGTTAACACAACACAAACAACAGATCAGACATCCAAATCCAGCATCGCTGAATCTAGCAATTTGGCTCCTGAAATCCTAGAATGCAGACACTTAGACCTCACACAAGAATGTATGGAGGTCATAAGACAAGCTAGGAAACCTACCACTAGACACTGCTATGCAAAAAATTGGAAAAGATTTGTTTATTACTGCCATAATAATCAAATTCAACCCTTACACGCATCTGCCAAAGATATAGTAGGATACTTACTACAATTGCAAAAGTCAAAGCTAGCTTTCTCTTCAATAAAGATACATCTGACCGCAATTTCAGCCTACCTGCAAATTACGCACTCAACTTCACTATTTAGGATACCAGTCATAAAAGCATTTATGGAAGGCCTAAAGAGAATTATACCACCACGAACACCACCAGTTCCTTCATGGAACCTCAACATTGTCTTAACACGACTCATGGGTCCACCTTTTGAGCCCATGCACTCTTGTGAAATGCAATACTTAACATGGAAAGTTGCATTTTTGATTGCCATCGCATCTCTAAGAAGAGTGAGTGAAATTCAAGCATTTACCATACAAGAACCATTTATTCAAATACACAAGCATAAAGTAGTTCTACGGACAAATCCAACATTTTTACCAAAAGTGATCTCACCGTTCCACTTGAATCAAACGGTAGAATTACCAGTGTTCTTCCCACAGCCAGATTCTGTAGCTGAAAGAGCACTGCATACATTAGACATCAAAAGAGCACTAATGCACTACATTGACAGAACAAAACTAATTCGAAAAACAAAACAACTATTTATTGCTTTCCAAAAACCTCATACAGGGAATCCAATTTCTAAACAAGGCATTGCTAGATGGATAGTTAAGTGTATTTAAACCTGCTTTCTTAAAGCAAAGAGAGAGCTGCCTATTACACCAAAGGCACACTCAACCAGAAAAAAAGGTGCTACCATGGCCTTTCTAGGAAATATTCCAATGAACGAAATATGTAAGGCAGCAACATGGTCTACGCCTCATACATTTACCAAACACTACTGTGTAGATGTGTTAACGGCACAACAAGCCACAGTAGGTCAAGCTGTACTCCGAACATTATTTCAAACAACTTCAACTTCTACAGGCTGAACCACCGCTTTTGGGGAGATAACTGCTTACTAGTCTATGCACAGCATGTGTATCTGCAGCTACACATGCCATAGAACGGAAAATGTCACTTACCCAGTGTACATCTGTTCGTGGCATTAGTCGCTGCAGAGTCACATGCGCCCACCCGCCTCCCCGGGAGCCTGTAGCCGTTTAGAAGTTGATCTTGAACATTTGTAAATTTGTAAATATATTACTTTAAACTTCATTATGTACATACGTATTCACTCCATTGCATGGGCACTATTACTAGCATACACAACTCCTACCTCACCCTCTGCGGGGAAAACAATCTAACATGGAGTCGACGCCCATGCGCAATGGAGTCGAAATGGGAGGAGTCCCTCGGTCTTGTGACTCGAAAAAAGACTTCTTCGAAGAAAAACAACTTGTAACACTCCGAGCCCAACACCAGATGGCGGGATGTGCACAGCATGTGAATCTGCAGCGACTAATGCCACGAACAGATGTACACTGGGTAAGTGACATTTTCCTTATTGCTCGATTAATAAAAAAAAAAAAAAAAAAACATTGCAATATAAAACAAAATAATATGACGATCTGCTAGAATCAAAGGTTAAATTCTTAAAAACGTTCAAAGGCTATGAGGGCTAGAGTTTTAACGGAGGCTACATAGAGTCGATGGGAGCCCTGCCTATTCGTTACAGTCGTTGATGGGGGCTGCCTATTCGGGCTCGAAAGAAGAAAAAAAACTAGCCACAACCATCATGAAGAAAATCTTGAACAAAAATGAAAAGAATGCAATGAAATATATAAACTAATATTTAGAAGGCCAAGCACTCTACTTTTGTAAACTTTTGCCTGATCTGGGCCAGAGCGGAAACATTTGTGCACAGTGCGATCACGAATCGTGGGTGAGAATTAAAACTAAGTTCTTAAGATGGAGAGACTTGCGATGATGAGTTGTTTGCGACGCTTTGTGTATCAACAGTTGTCGCAAATCTGCCATGGTCAGTTTCTTTTGAAGCAGTTGTAAAAACTTTACCCCCCTCCAGCAGAATGGAATTGAATCGCCCTTGAGCCAAGCTATTACCGTCGGTCTATAGGAACAGATATTATGAGTTAAAAAGTCAAGTTTTAACAGCTTTCGTCTTTCTGGGCCTAGAGCTGGGTAGGTACCAGGCGTGCAGCAATGATTCCTGATTGTAGCCACAAAGGTGGCAGTTTTGGTCAAGATCTTGCTATTTCCAAGGTGGGCGAGTGTCTTCGGTATTGAAGAATCCCATGAGATAAAGCAAGAACTGTTTTGTATGAATGGAAAAGTGATCAGCTAAGTGACCTTGAGGAGAAAGAGTTGAATAAGACCCTAAAACTGCCCAAGCGTGCCGTCTTTTGGCTAGGGAGGCCTTCTCTGTGATAAATGAAAGAGAGCGGACGAAGATATTAACTAATCTATTGAATTCGGACTTCCCCAGTCCGCATTTCCACGCTTCCTCCATACCCAGGCTAATGATGACTTGGTTTAAATAGCTTCCTCAGGATCCTTTTCTATCACAGGTTTGTTGTGTCTGCACTTCTTGCCAGCAAGAGACGGAGTATGGAGGTATTCTTTTCAAGCCGTAGCCTTCATGATGCTTTGAGAAATACTCCCTGTCGCTGAAAAATCAGATTTATTTTTAAAGCCCATCTCCAGTCTGACCTGGGCCGGGGAAGTGCTTTTCGAAATGTTGAAGACGGCCTTGTATGTTCATCCACTTCCAGACTACAGTGAACATCCTGTCACATTTGGAGTTCACCATCAATGTGCCAAAGTCACATCTGACTCCTTCTCAGATGCTACCCTTCTTCAGATCCATTCTGGGCACAATTCTGTTTGCGCCTTTCCCAGAAAGGAGAGTCCAGGACATTCAGGCTGTGATCCCAATCTTTCAAACTCTGTCCTGGATTTCAGTGAGGTCAACTCTGAGGCTGGTGAGATTGATGGCTTCCTGTATCCTGCTGGTTTAGCATGCCGAGTAGGATATGGAGGCTCTGCAGTGGGATCTGAAGTCGCAGTGGGCCCAACATCAAGGAGATCTGTCAGACCACGTTCAGATTTAGAAAAAGACTGCAAAAAATTTGCAGTGGTTGCTACTGGACTGTGATTGGGTCCATGGAAGTCCCCGCGCCCTACCGCACCCCAAGCTGAGAATGGTGACAGATACCACTCCTGTGTTGGGGCATCCACCTGGGAGATGTGGAGATCAGAGGCCAGCTCCAGGTTAATGTTCGGAAGCATAGAGTCACCAGTTGGAATTAGAAGCCTACCTTTGTTCCATAAAGGGGAGGCTATATAGTATTGCAACAAACATGGCAGGTGAGGCCATGGCCCTGTGCCAGTAGACCCTGCAACTCTGGATATGGCGGGACCATCAAGGCATTTTCCTGGTTGCGGACCACCTGACTGGCTTCTTGAATACTAGGGTGGATGAACTCAGTTATCGACACCTAGCGGTTCACGAATGGCATTTGCGCCCAGAGGTGGCGCAGTTTCTTCTACTAATGGGGAGAACCTTGGCTCAATCTATTTTGCACCACCAAGAACACACGATGTCAGCAGTTCTGCATGTCTCCTAGACTTGAACTCGGGGCTCCTGTATAATTTTCTGCAGATACCTCTTCTGGCCCAAGTTTTGAAGAAGATCAGAATCGACTGAGCCCAGATCATCTTGTGGCCCCGGGGTGGGCACAGAGAGTATGGTATCTACCAGCACTCCTTCCTGGTTATCTACCTTTTGATCAGGCTGGCCCTCGAGGAAGATATACTATTACTCCATCCGGCAGGCTTCTCTACACAGGCCTTTGCAATTTCCACCTTAATGCTTGTAGATTGAGCGTCGACAGCTGAATACTTTTGACCTTCCTGCAGAGGTGGTTGATTGCATCTTGGCAGCCAGGCGTATCTCGACTAAGCCTGTTGTTGGGACACGTTTATGGATTGTTGCAGCATACATTGGCCACACCCTCTCCAGGCAAAGTTATCTGGTGTGTTGTTGTTTGTTTTGGCCCGTGCCTGGCAAAGCTTTGCTATGAGTACAAGTAAAGGGTATCTTTTGGCTTTTTTGTGGTTGCTGAATTAGCCCTCATTGATTAAATCACAAATTGAAAGGCCTGCAACATCTGTTTCCTGGCCTTTGTTTTGCCACAGTGGGACCTTAACTTGGTCCTCACCTTTTTGAGGTTTACTCCCTGTGGCCACACCACAGCAATTCCTTGCAGCTTCTTACTCTCAAGATAGTGTTCCTTGTCGCTATCAGAGAGGTACAGTGTGTACGCAAGCTTTAATCTCTCTGTGTCTCACTGTACAGTACCATTTTCCTGCACAAACTAGTTATGAGGATGTGAACTTCCTTCTTGCCGAAAGTTGTGATGTTGTTCCACATCAGTTTATATATTCTCTGCTCCACCTCAATCCTCTAAGGTGGAAGAGAGACTCCATTGCATGGACCTCAAAAGAGCACTGAGCTTTTACATCAACCGTACCGGACCTCACCAAGTGGGTGACCGACTCTTTGTGGGGTTTACTGGAACAAAAAAAAGGAAGGCCATGCAGAAATGAATCAGCTCCCACTGCCAAGAAGCAGCCTCCGAAAGCACTACAAGCTTATTCCAGCAAGACCGAAGCTGCTTCCATTGCTTTGGCATGAGGAATTCCTGTCATGGACATCTGCCAGCTATATGGTCATCACTCCATATGTAGACGAAGTACTATCTGGACAGCCAAGTTTGCTGAGAGACATTTTGCCACTATGTCTTACAGGACCTTTTGGTTTGAGTCCACTCAGACGTGTGTGTGTTTTGCTTCAAGCATGTCAGTTTGTAATGATCTGATAATTTGTGTATGTTGTGTCCAATGTTTGTTTGAAAAACAAATGCAAAAATCTGGACGTACTAAATCGTGAAGTGGCTTTATGCATAGTGAATAATTTAGTGTGTATATTCTGCCAAAATTAAAGCATCCTAACAATGATTGCAGTTTTTATGGTATTTGGTGGTTGTAATTGCGCATACTTCTCTGGGAAGTATGGCGCCTTCTTCTCATTTGAAAGATTGTATCCCAAAAACAGGACACTGAGGAAAGCAATTTTTGTTCTCCTAAAATTTAATTTATATCCCTGATGAGCAAATCCTAATACACAAATGTGTGTTGAGATTGTCATCTGTCAGATGAATGCCACCCATGTAGGACTGCGCCTTTGTGTCAATACCATGTAATATTGGAGTTACAGAGGCTGAGAACAATCCTGGACTGTTTTTGTTTTGGATTTTTTTACGGACAATGTTGTTCATTAGGGCTGTGCTATGCGAGTTTGTATGGCAAATGTTCGTGTGTGACTATTTAAATGTCTAAGACTATTCTATATGAGTGGTCCGACTTAGCTACGAAAAACAAAGGGTTGTTCATTGGTGATGCACAGGTCAGTAACTCCCTGGCACTCTAGTTGTGAGAGAATTTTCCTCACAGGGGTTTTGCATCATGTTTTATTGGGTTTTGAGGTTGTACTTGTGGGATGGACCGTATAGGTGTGACGTGATAAGGAGAGTCCCTAACTCAGCTCACGTGGTTGCGGTACAGCGCTAGTGCCTCTGCTAGAGCCCAATCTGCAGCATAGACCTCTTTTACTGGATCTGGGACTATGGCTGAAAAAGATGATAAAATTACATCACCTTGTTGGAGCGTTATAACAAACTCTAGCGGCCAATCTTTTTTTGCCAGAAGACTGCTGTACATGAGCATTAATCTTTCCCAGAAAATTACTTTAATTGTGCTCATTATGTCCCCCTCAATTTGAATATTTAATTTGTAAACTCAATCAAGAGGGGCAATTCGCCTGTGTGTGGTTTCGACTTCAATGTGGTTGTTAGTTGCTCTCACATCCAGAAACTCTTGAAGAGTCTGGTGAACTAGCGTGACTTCTGCTGCACTGTCTACGTCCTGTCCTTCAGTAATGTCCTCAATATGTGTGCCATACTTAGCCGAAATCCCTACAGCCGCCTTCTTTTTAAATTATGGTTTGTGTTGTGGAGGTTTCTCTTCCTTTTTTTAACGTGATGCCAGATGAGCAGAGTTCTTTGGTTTCACATACTCTTCTTTCCTACATTCTGACCATCAACCTCTCAGTCTGTTTTTTGGATGAGTCCTGAAATGAACGAGAAGGGCGTGTATCAGTATACTTATACCTGTCAGGTAGTTTCAAATGATCACTGCTTCTTAAATTATAACGTTTCTCCAAGGTCTCCAAATGTGAAGATTCTCCTGGTTACTTATCTTTATTACATTTTTGTTTGTACCAGCATTTTTATTTTAGAAAACTTCTGTACTTACTTGGTATTATCCTTCTCGGAATTACCCTTAAGCTGTGGCTTATTTGGTCTGGCCCCCAAATTATCCTGGCCTAAACTAGTATAAATTTCAGTGATAATTTTTGGTAGCTCACATTCCTTATCAGTTTAAGGAACCTGCATGAACCGCTGGCGTACTGCTAATGCTGCTGCTTCTCCTGTAATATTTCTTACAAATATTGAGGATAGTATGGCAAAATTGCCCATTAATTTCATCCCCAAATCCAGGGCAGGGACAGCCCTGTGTTCATTTTGAAATTGTTATAGCACCTCCGGAATATTCGACAGATGGGGTGCCATGCACTATGGTATATACTGCAGCTATTACTGTGCCCCAAGTGGCACAGTCATCAACTAAGGGAACAAATCCAAATGGCAAATATATTGTGAGAGTTCTGTGTTTACCTTGGGGTCGCGTCTGGGAAAACACTGTTTGTAGCTGATTTGTTTTTTGTGAAATCCAGAACTGAATTTCTTCACCTCTGGTGGGAATTTTAACCATATTCGAATTAATTTGTACCAGGTTTATCTCTAATGTAGCCAATTGTTAGACAGCTAGAGCAGTCCTTGCTAGAGCAGTATTCAATGTTCGCATTACAAATTGTATTAAGCATCTATATAATCTAACTAGGTTATTGTATAGTGGACGCAGGTCTGCTGCCAATACGTTTTGTATATTTGGAAATGGTGTGTAGGCAGCTAGAACTGGCCTTGAAGCCCCATCATTACTGAGGGGTCCCAATCTGACGTTCTCAATAACAGCCTGCAGACTAGAAATGGTAGTATCGAAATAGCTGCATAGGATTTTCCCTAACACCACGGATGTCTCCATATTAGGGGTGAATAGGGAACCCTTGGCATACTTGAGAGAGCTACTCAGGAGGTCTGTTCAGTAAGTACCTAACCATGATACGTTGTTGGCGTTATATGGTTTATATTTTGGTAATAAGACAGATTATTTAGGATGGCAACACCACTGAGCTCGGGATACTGAGTGCAGCCCATCTCGCTTGTTGAGTGTTGGCCTAACTCCTGGCTAGCTCGCAATGCCTCACCCAAACCTCCAAGCCTGTCAGGGTAAAAGGTGATTTGTGACAACTTGAACCTGACATTCTGCATCCTCAGGAAGTCGTAGAAACAGACCATACCCCTTTCACTCGGTTACTCATGCATGTCAAGGCAAGACACAAAATGTGAACTGGATTTCAATTCCTTTATTGAAGTAGTCTCATTCTAGTGTAAAAAGCATGTGCTGCGACAGGCAGTTGAAACAAAGCAAGGTAATGAACATTACAGCCAAAGTGAAGAATATGAACAACCCCTCCATTTTGCTTGGTTCTAGATGTTCTAGAGGTGAATACCAAAACCGTATGTCGCAATCTGAGAGCCTAGAGGTTGTAACCCTCTGCCTGGCCTGACCTAAGGGATTAGCCCAAACCCAACCACATATCTGAATCAAATAGCAGGGGTCTACCTGTTGTATGGATGGCAATCCACTCAGGAAGCCGAACAGCCAGCACCAGGCTCAGCAAAGCAGTCTGTCTTGTAGTATGTGTCCCAGGACGGTCATGACTGGAATGACCTCTACCTTCCTTGGGCCTATGTGTAGTTTATATAATGCCCCGTGCATTGTTCAGAGAACAGTTATGAAGTAATGCTGTGTCTCGGAGATAGAAGCTGGCTCCTGGGCTGGCAACACGAGTTAGCATATCATGTAACGTACATAGCAGTGTTGGACAACGGTACAGATTACATGTGGTACAATGGCTGATTAAACATGCATGGTAAAAGTTGCCTTTCTAGAAGAAGGAACTAATAAAATATGTAAAGGCAATTGCTAAAAGCAGGCTCTCTAAAAACATGAATAAAAATGTGTATGAATGTAAAAAAAAAAAAAAAAAAAAAGGCACAAGCCGTGCAACTAAGCTAAAACAGGGGTGCCCACCCTGGATACTGAAAGAGTCCTCACAACAATCCCTTGGCATTGTAGGGTTGTGTTAAACTTGGGTGCAATCCTATTAATTGTTCTTGGTTTTTTAAGTATCTTTTCATGCCCCAACCATCCTCAAAGGTTTCAGGGCTACCTTTGTTGTTATCATTTTGTCATGTTATGTGTTGCTGTTTGAGAAAGCCTCACATGTCAGTCCTGAAATTAAATATATCATCTGTGAAGGAAATATATTATATATTTAAAAACATATCAAAGAACATGTTTCATTGAAAATGTAATCTTTACAGCATAATCTTCAATCAATCTTAATGTTTCCATTATATTCCACTCAAAATCAGACACAGTTTAAAATGAACTTTCCCATTACGGACCCTGTTCTTAACAGTTGCACTGATTCTTGAACTGTTACTAAGCCAAGACTGAACTTAACTCTACCCATTACATCATCCTTGACCCTTAATTAACATTAATCCAAACATTAAACCTAACCATAATCCTGACACTAATACTAACCCTAACAATAACTCAGTAGTAGTTGTTACTGTTAACACTAAGTCAGAATTTACCCTTGACCTTTTTAGGATTACTAACCTCACACAATTTTTTACCCCCAAGCAGTATCACTGAACTTGATGCTGACCTTTAACCTAACCCCGTCTATACCTAACATCTAGGTGTGCACTTGCCCTACACCTTTAAGCCAAGTAAAACTTTAACCCCAACATGAATTCAAACACTAAGTCATATACCTGGCACTGATCCTAATACCCTGCACTAACTAAATGCCAAACAGTTAACTTTAAACTAAAATAAAAATAATACTGATCATAATCCTTACATTAACTTTTTCCCAAAACTTGACCCCCCTTTTTGGTTTGGTCTGACAGTGCAGCTGTCTGAAGTCCAGTTGTTACCAGTTTTGTAAAAGACTGTTCTTTGGCTTCTTTCCAAGGGTGTATTTCTCTCACATGTCATGCTATCTGTTGTTTGAGGTATCATTCCACCTCATCTGAAGTGTTTTCATTGTAATGTATGAGGGACTATTTTATGTCTCAAAAGTACACCCAGTCATCACGAATGATACTGTTTATCTTATAAATGTTTAGCGTATGGAAAGCATCCCTTTATTGTTTATAGGTTGGGCTTTAATGAGGTAACGTATAGAAGTATATGAACAAATGCAGTTTGCGTGCATAAGCGCATTACAACCATACAGTTTAGCTTTGTCATTGCTTGGTAACCTAGGCACTATTCATAACAAATAGACTCTAACGCCAACCCTGTGCCTGGCACTTACCAGAAACATATTTTCTCTTTTGCCCTGCCCTGATCCTAAACCGGTCTCAAACACTAATCCTAGGACTGTTCCTCACCCTTGCCCTAAAACTAACTTCCTTTAATTCTATTCCTGTTGCTGATGCTACAGTTTCTAAAATGTAAACATTTTCAAAAGTTTGTCTATTTTCTCCTAGGGTTGTATAGTCAACAGAATTCAGACTTTAATCTTTCAATATAAAATTCTCAAATTTTACACAGAATGAAGAGATCATGGCAAAGAGGCTGAAATGAAATGTAATGTGATATCGATGAGTGTTAACTTCTAAGATCCAGTCTCTGCTTTTATATAGTTTCCTATGTTAATTATCTACTTGGAGTAAAAGGATCACTGACACATGGTTGGTTTTTTGAGGGCCTTTTTGTAGAAGATGAAAAAGCGACTGGTCTAGAATTAATTTGCACTATTACTCATGAACATGTCTGGTGTCAACCAGTGTTTAGTGTGAATGAACTACTTGCCCTTTAGAAACTCAAGAATCCATCTTCCATTGGCCAGTTCCGTTGCCTATAAGTGGCAGTGCCAAAGACACTACGTAATTTTTGAAAATCCTTCAGATTCATATTTGGTGTTGAAATGTGGCAAGATTATGCTTGTAAAGCAGTGTGAATAGGTATATAGTGAATGCAAGACTTTAGACTATTTCAACTTGGTCTTCTCTTGTAGGCAACACTCAGCTCGCTCTACAGATCATCAAAAGAAACCAGCTGCTTCCTTCGGTAAAGACATTATCAGATGTCCGGAAGAAGCCGATCTTCCAGCCGATCCACCCACCAATGCAGCCTATTCAGATGCCAGCCTTCACCACAGTGCAGAGGAAGTGATCTACAATCTGCTGGACAGAATTACCACCTGAAACCCACAGGAGGATTACTGTCTGGACTTTTGGGTTTTGGAGGTCTCACCTGCTGCATCAATAAATGTCATCCTGGACTCCCCTTAGTGTGTGGGAAGTTTATTTTTTTAAGCAAATTATACTTATCAAATAAATATAATGGTTTTAATCCCTTTTTGTAAATGTCTTGAAAAAAGAAAAATATCAAAATCGTTTTTATAAAAATATATATGTATAAAACAAACTAAGGGTAATATGATTATGGAAGTATCTATGGATCTTGATTATTTTCTAACAGGTTACAGCCGTTTCGTCTGCATATTCATTTGTGCTCCTTTCCAGTCAAGGCTTTTTTTGAAGGACAAAGAAGGGTCAGCGATTGCGCGTTCATCTACAAGTGAAGGTCTGAGGTGTCTCAGGTCTTCTCCATGACTAGGTAGACACAGACATGTTTCCTATGTGTGGCTAACTGCACTCTGTACCATATCAAGAAGAGGAACGTGAATGATGTGCTTTTTCATTTACTCTGTGTTGATGATATAGAATGGAGGTGTGCAGCACTGATCTAGGAGGGTCAGGTGCATGCTAGGTTTTCACAGTGACTAATCAACATAAATATTTTCATTTAGATGTGTGGGTGTAAATGGATGTTATGCATCATGGAATCGTCATTGATAGTCATAAACACTGGAATAATTCCCACTGCCTGTGTGGATCGCAGAACATCTTTCTGCATAGCCATTCTTCCTTAGGTTCAATATTGTACAATGTCGTTAAACCAAGAACAAATATTCAATGAAAGTCTGAGAGCTGTCATTTTTTCCTGAATACTAAAAATATTGAAGTGGGGTGATTACCTTTATCAAGTTACACCCTTTCTCGTGTAGTAATCCTTTCAGCATTGTGTGCATGATCGGAAAAATGCAGCCTGATTGGTTTACATTAAGTTAAGACAAAAATGGAGTTTGTACCTTTGAGAATCTGGGAGGCACCTCTTTCCACAATGCCATAAACCAGTAGTTACCAGCTAGAGCCGGCTCATTTTTCCGGCTTGCTTCAACAGCATCTCTGAACACCTATGAAGTTTCACACCTCAGAATGTTTTTTCCAGTAGGAATATTTTTTAAACTGTTTTCGCTCCAGGTTTTTTCATCTCACTGTTGAGGAAACTGTATTTGTCCTGTTCCTGGCATATATTTTCTGTCAGAATGTAATTCTTATTCACCAACTGCCTTTCATGTGGAAGGAAGGAAGCAGCCACTGATGCCCAAAGGATCTGCTCACCTTAGACACAGTCAAGGAGTGTGACATTTTTATGAAAATTTCAGAAAGGACATTCTGAGACAGAGAAGGATATCAGAATGAGAGGTTTGATGCAAAATATGAAAGTAGATGAATTAAAAAGAAAAAGAAGGCTAGAAAATGTCTACCTTTTATCATGGCTATGTCAGTGTGCCTCCATCTGAGAAAGACTACCACAGACTGAGATTTTCTGATAAGAAAACTCCTGGCAGATATAGGCATCAACATAATTTCTGTCAACACCAAACCTTGATGTCGAGACCTACAGCATCGCTGTTGATGGGCTTACCTCAGACTTGGTCACTGCCACTAGATGGGTCAGCCTCGACTCCTCAGTGTTGACAACACTCAAGCTATTCACCGTTAGGACTTTTGCTCACGACTTCGAGTACATCACTGTTGCTCACGGAGTCATTGAAACAGATCAGATCTGCATCATCTCATTCCCCGCTTCCAGTTCGATCGATGTTTGTGCATCACTCTTCGACATTGAAAAGACCTAGGTCCACAGTGTCTCAGCCACCATCAATGTGAAGAAGACCTAGAATGATGTCAACTCCATTTTCTTCGACATCTAGAAGATATCTGATATTACTTGTCACCACTAGAGTGGTCTGTGTTACCTTCAATCCATCCTGGAGCTTCTCCTCCATGAATTGCTGAAGAAGCTACAGTTTCTAAAAGTCACTATTTTACAATGTTGGAATACCCTGACAGTTCCTCGACCATTAAGACCAGATAAACCCATTTGAGGGTCCAGTCCAAGTACCTCTGGAGCCCTTAAACCATTCACCAATTAAAAAGGCGTCAAAAGCCACATCCACAACTTCTTTTATGAAGTAGAAGCCTCTATTTCCTGATTTAACCCCCTCCCAAAAAAAAAAACAGCACTAGGAACCAGAGATCATATTCTTGTAATAGATCGTGATCTAGATCTCCTTGGTTGCCACTCATACTTCTTACACCCCAGTACACACTTTGTAGAACATCTCAGGATGTTCTGGTTAGAAGGGCAGCAAAATTAAACATCCCATTTGAGACTCTCTGACCAGGCATTTCTGTTCTATTAGAAACCACTTAGACCATGGCTACTGCAAGACCACTCTTTTTACTAGTACCGGGTCTACTAGATATTGCAGAAACATTTCTCACTACTGCAAATTTACAAGCGTCAACTCCTTGTCTTCTGAAAAATATATAATCCTCAGCAAGAGCATGAGTAGCTTAAATCAGAACTAGAACCTGACATGATCATTGTTACAGCGGTCAGGAAAAAATACACCTCGACTCCCTACCCTGCTGCACCTCCAGAGCTAGAAAGTAATAGATGAAACATAACAGGGAAAAAAGCTGTGTGGGACATCTTCCAAGTACTTAAAAAATTATAGTGCTACAGCTCTCCTTGGCAGGTGCCATGGGGCGTTTTGAGGCTGCATTGCATCGTTATTCTCTTATTCAGTATCAAATAGGCAACACAGTGTCATGAAGCTGGTTAAAGAATGTTCTCTTGTATTTAACCTGGTCATACGCACTGCAGTGGACTTGGTTGAACTTTTAGCAGTTGTCTATTGTCATGGAATCTCGTGAAGAAGATCATATTGGTTTTGTTTATCCTCTTTGAAAGCTAAGGCACACCTAAAGCTTGCTAATGTATTATTTTCAAGATCCACACTCTTCAGCCAGTGCACAGAAGAAGAGATGTTGAGAATGAAGGAGAAGGTTTGAAAGCACAGAAAACAGCAGTATCAAAGCAAATACTGGAAACTATCATCCCCCAACACCCAAGAGATTTCACTCTAGAGGGAGAAACTCTTCATGCAGTATATATTGATGCTGTAACACCCCCTTCAGTTTCCTACTCCTGTAGGGAGTGCAATGATGTCATTCTTGGAAGAAGGGAAACGTATAACCACAGACAGATGGGTGTTAAACATTATTCAAAAGTTTTACTTCATTTGATTCAAGGCTTTCCCGCAACCTGCTCCACCAAACTCATCTCCAAAATGTCCTCGTTTACCACAAAAACTGGCAATAAAAAAGGTCCTATCAAGCCAAAGCAACAAAGGAGTCTACTCAAGATATTTTCTCAAACCCAAGAAAAGCCAACCCAAACAAATTCAACTGATTTTTTGATCTACGGTTCATAAACAAATTTATCATCAAACAAATTCTGAATGTTGGCTCTTCATCAGTCTACCTATTAGTTTTATGGAGGACACATCTATTCACATCTTTGTTTTTACGTTTATACCAAAAGTATTGCAGATTCTTAGTAGGAGATAAGAATTATCTCCATGCTATGCTACCTCCCAGTCTGAAATCAGCACCTCAGACTTTCTTTAAAAAAAAGCATGGCAATAGTTACAACTCGTATAAGGAAGAACTGATCTTTGTTTATCCAAACCTCAACAACTGATTGATGCAAGTGGACTCTCATCCAAAAGTATCACAGGACTTAGGACCACAGCAGAATTATTGACCAAGCCCAACCTCCAGATCAAGAAAAAATAATTCACAGCAACAAGAGTGCAGTGTCTAATATGTATGTGTGGGAACAAGGATAGATTATATTATTGGTTTGTATCAAAAATGATAATATACAATACACAATTCATTCAGCATTTTTATACGTAGAGTGCATTAGGCCTAGACATTACAAAGCCAATTGAATCTGTGTAGTATGACATCAAGTTAGGTACTGTCCTTGATTAGATACCAGAAGATCCCTAAAATATGATACATGTGAATTGTGTGAATTGGTATCCCCAGCTGGCAAGAACTTTAACCCCCTTACAAGTCCTTCTTAAATGGTACCAGTGGTACCCAGGGCAAGCGAGTTAAAGGATTCATCATGGCCTGCAGCACTGATTGTGCCACCCTGATTGACCCATTAAACAGATGACCGCAGTCCTGCCAGTGCAGACTGCAGGAGGAGTGCAGACTGCCCAAACTTGACTTTATCCTCACCAATAGTGGTAAAGTCATAACATTATCTCTAATATAGGTCAGTCACCCCTAAGGTAGGCCTCCTGAGCCCCAGAGGCAAGGGTGCATTATATTAAAGTTGTGGCCTACAAGTTGCTGCTGGCACCGGAACCTCAGACCTGACAAACCTGCAACCAAGGACAAAGAAGAGACATGTGACTGCAACTTCAGGACCTGCACAGAGCAAAGGTGCAATAACCTGCACCTGTGGCAACCATCCTGCAACTGCACAATCACGACTCTTCTTGGCCCAGAGACCGGCTCCAAAAGAAAGAGGAACTACTCTGCAAGCCAAAAGCAGCTGCAGAACTCCATTGACTAGAGGTACTAGTCCCTTGCACAATACCAGAACCAAAGAATCCCTGTCCACTGGGCCCTTGAAGTGGTCGCCCAAATGCAGCGGGTCCAGTGTATTTTTGAAAACACAGTCCTGACCTCCAGCAAGTTTCAGTTGGGTACTGTTTTCCGTCAAACTCCAGGATGTTGAAATAACTAAAAGATACATTTTCTCCTGCCAAGGCTTGTTGGTGACCAGTCGGGCTACCACTAACTTTGTTCCACACTGCACTGCGAAGGAACCCCGCAACATCCTCAACCCGACGCCCCAGTTGCCACCGTCTCACCAGCACCGTCCCAAGCAGCAAAATCAGCACCTGTAGCTCTCCCGCTCGGCACCAAGGACAACCAGAACAATTCTGAACTCGGGCCCCACGAGCCAGGTAAAATTGTACTGACTACTTGTAGTGCTTTCCTCTTATTTAATTTCTAAGCACTAACATAACACAACAGAAATGCACTTCTGAGGTCAAAGAAGACTTTTATTGTTATTTTATTCTTCCCCAACCACAATGTTTATGAATGAATGACGAATTAGTAGCTTTCAAGTCCGCGTTAATCAAACAAAATATATCAGTTTGCAATATACACAGCAGGTTATATTTATAAGATATTGAATGCAAAGCAAAACAAATACTTCACCGTGTAGGAACTATTTACAGCTACATCTTTCTAAGGTCTGCAAGCTGAGACCCCTGTCAGCCGCGAGAAAGAGTGTCATCTACCCACACGGGATGCTGGCAACTGGCGCCAAGCTCCAGCACGAGGTCCGGCAGATTCGAATCTGACTCTCTGCAGCCTGTTACATTCGTTACAAAGGTGTGCCCCCTCCTCTCAGACCTGGGAAACTGAGCAAGCCTTTTGGAGACTGGCCAGGTCTCCAAGACTACTCCTGTTCCCAAGCTCAAGGGAAGAGAAACGACGCCCATGTACTCTCTCTTATCAGGTCTAGTCTACTGTGAGAGCAAAACATCTTGGTTCTCTGGTGCAAAAACACAGCTTGGAAAAATACAGAACTCCACGTTAAAGGCAATGGGCAGCTAACCTAAATATCAAATGCAATGTCATGTTAAAGGCAATAGGCAGCTAACCTAAATATCAAATGCAATGTCTAGTGTCATGTCAAAGCCAATAGGCATCTAAGCTGAATACAAAATACAATGTCTAATATCATGTCAAAGCCAAAAGGCAGCGGAGCTGAATACAAAGTGTAATGTATAATATCATGTCAAAGCCAATAGGCAGTTAAGCTGAATACAAAATGTAATATATGATATCATGTCAAAGCCAATAGGCAGAATATCTAATAGCATGTCAAAGTCAATAGGCAGCTAAATTGAATACATCATGTCAAAGTCAATAGGCATGCAATGTCAAAGCCAATAGGCGGCTAGACTGGATACAGCATGTCAAAGCCAATAGGCAGAATACAGAATGTAATGGCTAATGCAATGTCAAAGCCCATAGGCGGCTAAACTGAATACAGAAAGCAATGGCTAATGCCATGTCAAAGCCAATAGGCACAATACAGAATGTAATGACTAATGCAATGTCAAAGCCCATAGGCGGCTAAACTGAACAAAACATACCATGTGCTACTGGTGAACATTGAGCAACTAATATGCGCAGTGGTGAAACACAAAGTCATTGGTCAAAACAAAACTCCATCAAATAGCAGGACATTCCGCCCTTTGACCAATGAATTTTTGTTTCACATATCTCATATTTCAAACAAACAAAAAAAACATTATCAGCAAATCAAATTTCAATGATCAAAGCAATCCCTGTAAAGCAATAGAAGTGAATTAACACATTGATCTCATAACCTTTCACATCAGATACATCTACATAGAAAAAGACTGGGCAATTTTTTTTTTTTTTTCTGAATGAGTCTCTAATTCAACAGTGTTAGCAATTTGATGTGGCATGAGTTCTGCTCATGTAAAGGTGCACGGTCCACCTGAAAGGTTTTCTGGAAGGTAAGCAAAAGTCAGAGTTCCATACGAGAGGGGAAAAAAAAAAAAACACAGCAAACAAGTTGAACTTGAACTGAAGGCGCAGTTTGCGCAAAATGGATCCATGGTGCTGGCACTTTACTCAGCCAGGTTCAGGTTGGGGATTCGGTCCCTTCCCCGACCCCACACGCACACACCGGAAGGGGGACCACACAGCGCACTCAGGGACAGTGGCGAAACGTGGTAGGATCTGCAAAAGAAACAAGTATGACTTTTCTTGCAAATAACATTTTTCATTTAAACTGCACCCTTCCTCTTTCTTTCCCTGTTTTATAATCAGCAGGACGTTTTTGAGGCCCTTTGTTATATTTTCTGCAGGTTCTGGAGGATCACTTGGGGCTTCAGCCCACACATCAGCACTGAGGTTTTTATCTGCTGCGCCACAGCTCCCCTTTTCTTGCACTGTCAGAAGGGCTGGGGCAGACTCCTTCTTTACCAAACCTCCATTCACTGCATTTTTGTCAAGTTGGGCCATTCTGTCTCCAATTTGTATGAATGAATCAGATTCTTTTCTAGGTATCAGCATAATTTCGATTTTTCCTTGGTAATGTGCAGCAATCACTCTCCCTAAAACCTGATCAATTTGCCATTTCTGTTCTGGTAACTTTCCTCTCCCCAACTGCTCTGTGACTGCTTGCATGACAGATTGCTTTTGTGCGTGCTGCACAGTTTTTATCAAATCTAGGGGAATGTGCATCTCTCTCATCTCTGCCCACCTGTAAGTGGCCTTTTCACATTTCTGGGGCACCCACATAGCCATCCCCACTAAGGCAGAATTCTGGGTGAACACTTCTCTCTCTGCATTTTTCTCATTAACATCTGCAAGGTAATTGAACCAGTTAGGTACAAGCCATGTGGCTAAAACATTATCAAAGAACCAAAAATCAGCATAAAAATGACACATCTCATGTAGCTCTTGCTTTAAAATCTGACACACATTATACAACGCTGTTCCTTCTACGGTGCCAGAAAACAACATTTCAGTCAATGAATCATCAATAAAACAAACATGCTTTTTATCTTCAGTAGACACGAATTCAAATGGTGCACACAATTTCATTGGTAACTCTTTTATCTGTGGTACTCTAGCCCTGTCTTGCAAGTACCAGATCCATTGTATGATTCTAGCTAGGGGCACTATTTTCTTCCCTTGTTCATGATTTAAATGTACATAAGTATTTCCTTCTTGCACTGCGCAGAAACCTAAAGTCTGCATTATTTCATTTGCCAAATCACAAGCGCGCAGCTGCATATTATTTTTCACAGTGACCATGTACAAAAGTGTTAGGATTTCTCTCAAATGAGGGCTATTCTTTTTCCAAAAATCAAACAAGCTAATGAAACTCGGGGTGTCTTGCTCTAAAATCCTTCGTTTTACTTGTGCATTTTGCAACGGTAACTCGTCGTCCGTGTTATCAATTAAGGAATGCACTTTGGCTGCCAAAAACCCTGGCTCACACGGAAACTCAGTGCAGCTCGGAGCTGTCTTAACCCCCTCATTACTGGAATGGGACAAGAAAGATTCTTCAAAAACAGCCCTTTTATAACTTTCAGTCTTATTTTGAATTATTGTATCCTGGCTAATTTGCTCACGTAAATTCCTATTTTCATGTTCCAACTTCCTACATTTCTCCTGCATTTCTCTGTAAGCAGATAAAGGTATCCAGACCTTTCTGTCATCATTACTTCCAAAACACACGTTTTCTACATATATACAACAGGAATTATTTCTCAAAACATTATCAGGCCTTTTAGCTACACATGCATTTTCTTCTGTAATTCCCCAAACAGAAAACAATTCACAGTTTTTCTTAGCACCATCAGGCAGTTCATCAACACATGTATTCTCAGACATGGTCTGCCGTGCTACTGTGATTCTCCAAACAGAAAACAATTTCTGTAATTCTCCAAACAACAAAAAAACAATTACACTTTTAAAGTGTGCACTTAGAAATCTACTAACTCGTCAAACCCCTTCTTAATCACCTCTTAATGACCGACACCCCACGACTCCAGGTACCAATTGTAGTGCTTTCCTCTTATTTAATTTCTAAGCACTAACATAACACAACAGAAATGCACTTCTGAGGTCAAAGAAGACTTTTATTGTTATTTTATTCTTCCCCAACCACAATGTTTATGAATGAATGACGAATTAGTAGCTTTCAAGTCCGCGTTAATCAAACAAAATATATCAGTTTGCAATATACACAGCAGGTTATATTTATAAGATATTGAATGCAAAGCAAAACAAATACTTCACCGTGTAGGAACTATTTACAGCTACATCTTTCTAAGGTCTGCAAGCTGAGACCCCTGTCAGCCGCGAGAAAGAGTGTCATCTACCCACACGGGATGCTGGCAACTGGCGCCAAGCTCCAGCACGAGGTCCGGCAGATTCGAATCTGACTCTCTGCAGCCTGTTACATTCGTTACAAAGGTGTGCCCCCTCCTCTCAGACCTGGGAAACTGAGCAAGCCTTTTGGAGACTGGCCAGGTCTCCAAGACTACTCCTGTTCCCAAGCTCAAGGGAAGAGAAACGACGCCCATGTACTCTCTCTTATCAGGTCTAGTCTACTGTGAGAGCAAAACATCTTGGTTCTCTGGTGCAAAAACACAGCTTGGAAAAATACAGAACTCCACGTTAAAGGCAATGGGCAGCTAACCTAAATATCAAATGCAATGTCATGTTAAAGGCAATAGGCAGCTAACCTAAATATCAAATGCAATGTCTAGTGTCATGTCAAAGCCAATAGGCATCTAAGCTGAATACAAAATACAATGTCTAATATCATGTCAAAGCCAAAAGGCAGCGGAGCTGAATACAAAGTGTAATGTATAATATCATGTCAAAGCCAATAGGCAGTTAAGCTGAATACAAAATGTAATATATGATATCATGTCAAAGCCAATAGGCAGAATATCTAATAGCATGTCAAAGTCAATAGGCAGCTAAATTGAATACATCATGTCAAAGTCAATAGGCATGCAATGTCAAAGCCAATAGGCGGCTAGACTGGATACAGCATGTCAAAGCCAATAGGCAGAATACAGAATGTAATGGCTAATGCAATGTCAAAGCCCATAGGCGGCTAAACTGAATACAGAAAGCAATGGCTAATGCCATGTCAAAGCCAATAGGCACAATACAGAATGTAATGACTAATGCAATGTCAAAGCCCATAGGCGGCTAAACTGAACAAAACATACCATGTGCTACTGGTGAACATTGAGCAACTAATATGCGCAGTGGTGAAACACAAAGTCATTGGTCAAAACAAAACTCCATCAAATAGCAGGACACTACTGAACCTTGGTCCATGAACCTGCATCACCTTTACCCTCAGTGGGTTCCACTGAACTCGACCTGCAAGTGGCCGATTGTCACTAACCCATTGACTGCAACGTTAACGTTTTGCAAGAGTGAAGCACTGAATTATTTTTTCTTTGAAAATTTATAACTCTTGTTATTCGATTGTCATTGTTTTGGTGTCTAAACTTATATAAAATCTGCTTTATTTTTACACATTGGTGTTGGATTTCTTTTGAGTTGTGTTTTAAATGCTTCCCACACTGCGAATATCTGAGCTGTATTAATATTAAAGTAGAAAAACTATTTTATACAAGATCTCACTTTTTGTTTCCAGACCTGATCCAAAAGAACAGTTTTATCGAAATGCCACCTAGTGGGAAGCCTAGGCTACTATTAGCCAAAATCTCAAGCATAAGGATATAATGATCCAAAAATCCAGAATTAGAGAACCTTTTCTATTTAAGCCATGAGATTTGTAAAAATTCAAGCTGCAATGCTGAGTTGAAGTGCTTAGAGAAACTGGTATGCTGTTTTTCTTATAATAGCAGTCAATCTACCCAGCACAATAACCGCAAGGGAGAAGGTTTGGTTGTTTATGCCTATACAAAAGATCCCTTTGATGCAGAACCAGGACT
The DNA here is from genome assembly GCF_031143425.1 of Pleurodeles waltl. Classification (NCBI taxonomy): domain Eukaryota; kingdom Metazoa; phylum Chordata; class Amphibia; order Caudata; family Salamandridae; genus Pleurodeles; species Pleurodeles waltl. The sequence continues at coordinate 1,028,177,320 of NC_090449.1, read as the reverse complement.
GCAAGTACAGAACTTTTTGTTATGTGGATATTCTGGAAATCTGGTATAGATCTGGCCATTCTTATTCTACATAGAACATCCAGGAGAGCCTTTCACGTGGGTATGGTTGCAAAACTGTTGAAGTTTTTGTGTTATGATTGGTGCACGGATCTTTACTTCTAATTTGACATCTGAAAATTAGGCTTCTTTAAGGCATTATCTTGGTTTCTGAGGACAGTCCCATTCCACCACTACTTTTGCACTTTAATTAAACGAGCAAGATGCTTCCATAAGGCACATTACTTCTCTAGTGGTATTGCAAGGCTTACTCTAGGAGGTGGCATGATACAGAGTCCCAGATAAACCTGGAGTCAGTAGAGAACACTTAAACTCTGTGCCTGGTCGGGGATGCGACTTCTAAAAAAGACAAAACGTTTAATAACATTTAGATCAAATGGGCAGTTAAATTATGATTCACCGTTAGCACTTTTGGTGCTGAGTTTCGACCCCAAACGTGTTTATAGACACTTAATGTAACATCTGCCATCTAATTGAAGCAACAAAAGTAATTGACCTGGGCCTGCCACAAAAGTGGTACCTCAAGCAGCATACTGACTGTAACATCAACAACTATGTGTATCTTATTGTTGCAATGTATAGGCATGATGACACAATCTGTGAAACTCGAATAAATGAGCATAGGAGCACAATTGGATGCCGCCTAACCACCATCAAATTGACCAATCACTATATTGGGAAAAAAATCATACTCCCAAAGATTTGAAATGGTTAGATCTTGAAAGCGTTCCTGAGGGACCAAATAAGAATGACTTTTGAACAGGACAACAATGATGGAAGTTCAGAATACACACAGACGCAAGGGGGCTAAATGAAGAAACACCTTTGTCCATACTGTCAATAAAATATGTCCATCAAAGGGAGACACAGCAACAACCCACATACGAGTTAAGGATGGCCAGGCTACTAACACAAATTACTAGTGAATTACCCCACTGAGTAGATGTGCTATTGTGAGCTCGTTTAACTTATTCATGTATTCGGAAGGTCCCCCTGTGACCACCCTTGAGCTCTGGCTACAAGAAAATAGTCTGCACCCAGGGCTAGCAGCACATTGTCCACCATAGTGATCCCATTAATATAGGTATTTTCAGACCAGAGGACACGATACTGTCAAAATGCTATCTAGGGTCACCCAAAGGCCTGTATGGAGAAACTCTTTAAATAGGCCTGGGAGTTATCTGTTAGCAACCAAGGCTGTTCCAGAAGCCTCGCACCATTTCAAGATGGCTCCCGTAGCAAGAGTAGCTGCTCTTAGGCTCACATTCTTCCACAGCGATGTAGGTCATCCCCACAATGAATGCATAGTTGGGTGCATAAATTGAACTGCAACCAATGACCCTGCACCATGCAGATATCTTCAGCGGGGATAGGATTTCTCCATGTTACTTCACAATCAGCAGTAACTAAGAGAGGAATTTGTACTCCCAACGATGAAGGATCCCTTCATTTTTAAATATTACATTAAAGATAATGCAGCCCTAGAGTACGACACACTTTTTTTCCTCACCATTATTGCTTATTCCCAATTAGTGACCAAATGAAGAGAAGCTGCTTCGAGATACCCTAATGGGCTCATATACATTGGCCCAATAGGTATGTCCATAAAAAGCATGGCTTGAAATGTTGGCCCCATAAAAGTGTGCTCTGATCACTTGCGTTGTTGCTGTTGTTTTTAAACAATTGACAGGTGATGTCACAAATGAGTGCCATATGCAAACATTACTATGTGCTGACAAATATCTTTCACATGTTATTTTGTCTCTTTCATTCACAGGGCACAAGGGCTCCAGGAACTCTGGTGAACAAAACATTTTGTTGTAGATGTGAACCCAACATAGTAGATGAGGGTATTCTTTCTTTGATCTATATAAATTGCCATCAACCCATTATGGGCGAATAAGACCTGAAATATATCAACCTTCCTCTAGAACCCGGGGCTTGTTATGCTCAGCTGGTCCACATCAATTTATAACCTTGACATAGTCCATCTCACAGTAAATTTTGACTATGAGGGTTGTCCATAGTCAATTTTAGATCACAGTAGTCTCCAATCTACCACGCTCTCTTCACAGTTGCAGAAAAGGCCACCGCATATGCCATGGATAACACCAGGCATAAAGATCAAAAAAGATCTCGGATAAAGAAACTGTACATGGAGAGCCCACTCAGTAAGGGGCGCACCAATGATGAAGCATCCCTCCGTGTATGAGGGCTTATGCGTACTGAGATAACCATCAGCTGGTTGTAGGTGATGGTACGTGTAAGATCACAAATAAAAACAGTTAACACTAAATGGGATGCCCCACTGACCAGAGAACTTTAATTGCCTCTAATTGTGATCTGGTGGATCACCAGAACAGCACACCAATGTAGTTTTGTGATTGTAATACGTCTGGAGCAGGACGTGTTCTGGAGTGAACTAGACTCTTCTCCTGCCCACATTTTTAGGTCGAGCCTGCAAAGGTGCATGAGTTTTTGCCTGCGAGACCTATTGTTTACAATAAAGAGCTTGGAGCCTGCCCATTGTTTACCATTTGTTGGCTTCATTGTCACTCTTCTTTGTCTCCTAATTAGTGAGAGCATGGCAAGCGTCACTTTCTTTCATTTCTGTGGAGCATGGACCCAGCACAGAATTACCTCAACTTTATTAGTGCCTGCTGCTACTCAAGCTCTGATGAGCTACTATTTCTTCACCCTGCCCACTCCCTTTTGTGCCTGGTGCTACTTCCCCTCCCACCCACTGCTCCGTATTGCTACCTCTTGTCTAGGGCTCCCTTCCTTCTTCCTCCTGCACCTCGCTCATTTTGCTTCCCCCTTACCTCCTCCTGCTATCTGTTATTGCTGCTCCCTACTCCTCCACCACACCTCGTTTTGTTTTTTCCCACTTCTGTTGCTACAATGTCACCTCCCTGCCTTTCTTGTGTTGCTTCCTCCCTCCTGCTGTCCATTGTTGCTACTCCTCTCTCCTCCCCCTCACCTCCCTAGCACAGCTTGCCCCCACCCCACAATTGAGACATGGAACAAACACCTCACACCTTCTTTGTTCAATCCACACTTCTGCAAGCCTACCTCACCAGTGATTTCTGTTCTATACCACGGGTGGCACAGCACAAGAGGGAGTGTTGCTTTTCCAATGGAAAAACAAGTTACTCCCTTTGGATCATTGACTCCCTGAGGGTAGCTTAGTCGGGCAGTCAAGGGTTATTCCTGGGGTGCAGTAGTAGAATACTGGTATTCAGATATGTTTCATGCAGTAATGATGTATAATAATTTCAAATGCAAATAATAATTTCTTACATTTTTGTGCACACATAGGTAGGCCAGTGAAACTAAAACACACATACGAAGGCCAGCGCCTTCCTGAAAACGACATGGCTACATACAATTTTGCTTCAAGTGACTTAGAAGTGTTGACTCGATAAAATAAGTGAGGGCCCTCTATAGTACGATACTTTTGTCCTTGATTAGCCCCGGGGACTTACCCGCAAAGCGATTACAGCCTAGACAGTGATTCGATACGGTCTATGATACACCTGTTGCTGTCTTATTTATTGTTACGTCCTTTGTGCTCAAACCCAAGTAGCTCACCTTTACCAAGTGAAATTGATCCTAATGATAAGGATCAGTGGTGCTCTGGATACTGTCTCAAGTTCTTGGGTGCCTGGTCAACTTGATATGTGGAGGGATCTGGGCACATTTTAGTCAAACTTGACATTGAAATTAGAGAAAGGCAAATAAACTCAGTTTAAGGGAAATTGAATATCTGGGTCACAGGGGACTAGACGGGGGCATTGAGTCAAATAAGGTATCGGTGTGTGCTGTATGAGTTATGTCTCCTGTTAATAGTGATTTAGTAGACGTTTGGATACCTAAATCTACATTCAATTTGTACTCATTCGAGGTAGCTGTTAAACAAGTTAGGTTCAAACAGAATCAAGTGTGAGCTGTTTGCAGCAAAAAATGTTGGTTATAAAATGGTCCCAGCTTACAGAGGTTTGAACCATGGAACAAGACATATAAAGACAGATGTGAGTGAAAATGGTCTATTGGGTGTGTTTCTACAAGGAGAGGGCTTGTCTTTGTTTTGAGAAGCCTAAGGCATCATGAGATCAATTCTTCAGTTATAGAAGAGGCGGCTTTAGAGATCTTTCAGGTAATCATAAGGCATTTGGAACGCGGAAATATATTAAAGATTAAAACAAGTCCCAAACCTTTGAACAAGGTGTTTTGAAAAAAGGGTCAAGAGAATGTCAAGTCGGATTTGCAAGTAGGTGGTGGCTTCAGGAATTTGACTTTGAGGTGGAATATATCCCTGGAGCGAAGAATTGGGTTGCTGACGATTTATCAAGGGTGGCTGGCAGTGGCACAGGCAAAACGGCTGATACCGTGAAGAGGAGTGCCATGATGTAGGTGATTACATCGTGTGTGAGGTCTCTAGATATGTAATACGGAGAGAGGAAGACAAAAGGATGAGTCTGCAAAAGGTTGAGAAGAGGGGGATGGGTAGGAAAGCAGTGTTGCAGAGGGGGTTGTAAAAGCTTCTTCGGGCTCAAGGATGAGCTCTTACAACAGAAGGGTTCGTTTTTCCAAAGAGCATGACTTGTCTCTCTAGAGGGTTTAAGATGCCGTTTCACAAGCAGTGCGCGCAAGAGCCTTTTTTGTCGAGTACAGTCTTCTGGTACGGTGAAGTATATGATGCTACTGATTGATATCTATTCTAGATGGCCTGAAGTGGCAAATGTGAGTAATGTAGGGACAAGAGATGGTAAAGGTTCCCCATGAAGTGTTCAGAAGGATTTCCAAACACAATTCTAACCTATAACGGGGTTCAGTTAGTAACTAAGAAAATGGAAGATGTTTTTGGAGAATTGAGGAATTCAGCTTAAGGAATATGCGGTATACTTCTCAGAGGACAATGGGATGGTTGAGAGACTTAAGACTGTGAAGGAGACAATACAAAGAACAAGGATCTGCAACAAGCATCAGAGGGAGGAAGTAATGAATGTACTGGACACGTATAGGAGGTTCTTGTATTCAACAGGGAAAGTACCTTTTGAACTATTGAAGGGCATAAGAACGGATTCTGTACCATGTGCCTCATCGGTGCATGTTAGAAGGAATATCACATCTGAGGATGCCGTGAGTGGAGAGAAGAAGATTGCAGAAAGGAATTGAGTGTTTCACAAGAGAAATGCAGTGAAGCGCACCAAGGCTGAGTTGGGTCACCTTGAAATATTAAGGACTCTGAGGTTATAAAAAAGACTCTTCAAATGTTCTAAACAAATGAAAGTGATCAACTTATTTTACAAAGGGCCTGGAATTCAGAAAGAGTGTTGAAAGTGTCCTAAATGTTTTGGTCTCAGAAGATGTATGGTGTTGTTATGTTTTGGTCGAAAGTTGTATATTATGTTTTGGTCTCAGAAGATGTATGATGTTATTATGTTTTGGTCTCAAGATGCATGATGTTCTGTTTTAGTCTCAGAAGAGGTATGATGCTATGTTTTGTCTCAGAAGATGTATATGTTTTGGTCTCATAATGTTTTATTAGCATTTTGCAATGAACGATGTAGTAATGGACAATGTGGGAGTGAAAGATCAGCGACCTGTGTTTAGAGTAGGAAAAGAAGATCTTGCACAGTGCCTGTGTATTTGGGTTTATTGCTGGCTTCAAGTTCTCACGTGAATCTTCGGTAGCATGTTGCTGAAGCTTCATTCCTGACAATACCTTTGACGTATTTGATTTATGTGGTTTATTTTACTTTATTTAATGCAAGGTATTTTGCTTTTTCATAAGAGCAATTTAGTGTATGCCCCATTTCCCCTCACCCCCTTCTCTCTTGTCTCTGTTACTCCTATTCTTTAAAAAAAAATACTATAATATGTTTCTATGTTATGATGAGGAGTAATGAGGGAGGTGAGTGGTATTCTGATTGGATGGTTCTTGATCGGAAGGTGATGATGCATAAATGTAGAGAAGGAGCACTCTTGGGTGATGTACAGGTGTTGGCGCCCAATGGTGGCCAAGGCTTTCTATGTAACATACATTTAGTTCTTCATCTTTCTTCAATCTGCATTTCGCTGTGCTTTATTACAGTGTGGCGCTCAGTAAGCACCTCTAGCGTACACAACAGATCCTCTCCTACCTACGCCAACCCCTCTGATCATCATGGTCTCCGCTGCTCTGACAAGACCCCTCAGAGACCTGTCCGTACAGCACTGACTCTCTGCAGTGGTGGAAAGCGGAAAGCCCAACTTCAGACGAGGAGGGAAGGCAGAGCGGGTGGTTGGTGTGTACAGCTTGAGGCCAAGTATTGTTATTAGGTCTATTTGAGACAGTGTTCGGTTTCACCAGACTATTGGTCAGAGGCTCCATCTATACAGTTCTGTTTATTGTTTCAATTAGTTAAAACCATAACAAGTATACACATCTATATAATTGGTCTATTAAATTGTCAATTGTATTTTACTTCCGGTTACTATAGTATTCACCATGGGAGGCAGTGGTCTGCCTCGCACAAAGCCTGAGCACATTGTGTCTGCTTAACAATAGTTCCATTCTCTTTGGTGACAAAGCTGGTTTAAAGTTTGCATTTTGTATGTTAACTATAAATACCAAGTATTCGCATTGCCTGCACTTTGGATGCCAGTTTAGATGGTGATTTATTTTCCATGTGCTGCGATTTGAGTGCTTGGTTATGTGGTGATTTATTTGTGTCTCCTTCACAAATATAAATAATGATGAAATGCATGGCACAACTGCAATGCTTGTCATTTTAAGAAGATCACCAGTAAAATGACTGCACCAGTGAATGTTTTTAAATTAAATTGTAATGCAAGCATGTAGCAGGATTTCGGTTTTTGTTTCTTTATCCCTTGTAGATTGTGCTTGAACCAAAGAAATAAAAAAGAAAACCATTGCACAGCTTATTAGGCCAGATCTATTGCTTTTGCCAATGCTTGTCACCTTTGAGACAGGTAGAAGATACCGCTTTATGAATGGCTTCTCCCTTACTCCTGTGCTTAGCAGTTGACAGCAATGGCAGATGATTAAGGGAAACTTGCCTCTCATCTGCTTAAGGTCAGTCATAACCCCTCATTGAAAAACACCCTTTGTTCACTGTTGTCCATCAATAGTTCTGTATGTACCGCTCTCGGAGCGCAGCGAACAGGAGCGGAAATCTCAGTGGTAACGGATCAGTCAACACCCACAGCAACCTCCAGCTTTCAGAATGCTGTCTCGGAGAGGTATGTAATTGTGCCTGTTGACTACATTTTGTTGGAGGTTCACGGCTGTCAGGTTCTGCCATATCCTGTGCAGATGACATCCCAACTTCATAATTCTTAATCAGTTTTGGAACCAGCCAGACCTTTGGATTCTTCATGTTCGATGGCATCTGTCGCTGTAGATACGCATGTTTTGCAATAGCTCGCCATCTGGTGTTGGGCCGGAGTGTTACAAGTTGTTTTTCTTCGAAGAAGTCTTTCGAGTCACGGGACCGAGTGACTCCTCCTTTTGTCTCCATTGCACATGGGCGTCGACTCCATCTTCGATTGTTTTTTTTCCGCCATCGGGTTCGGACGTGTTCCTGTCGCTCCGAGTTTCGGAACGGAAAGATAGCTAATTTCGGAAGATTTTCGTCGGTATTGTTGCGTTCGGGATCGGCGTAGTTAGATTCAACACCGCGTCGAAGTATCGAAGAGCTCCGGTGCCCTTCGGGGTAGTTTTTCGATCCCCCGTCGGGGCCTGGTCGGCCCGACCGCGTGCTGAAGAACGCCGATGGAGCGGACCCCGTTCCGTTTCTGCCCCAAATGCCACAATAAATACCCCTATACAGACCAACACTTGGTCTGCAACCTGTGCCTGTCACCTGAGCACAGTGAAGACACCTGCGAGGCCTGTCGTGCGTTCCGGTCCCGAAAAACACTCCGAGACCGTCGAGCCAGAAGACTCCAGATGGCGTCCGCGCCGACAGCCCACCGAGAGTTCGAGGAACAAGAAGAGGAAGGTACCTTCTCGATCCAAGACTCAGACTCCGAAGGATTCGACGATACACAAACCGTGAGTAAGACGTCGAAAACCACTCAGAGGAAGATTTACAAGGCCCAGGGGACGCCACTGCCACCAGGCCATGGCTCCACCCATAAATTCGGTGACCGACCGTCGGCACCGAAAAAGGCCCAAACAGTGCCGAGATCGTCCGACTCCGGTCGAGACACCGGCACGCAGCCTTCTCGGGACCGAGAAAGTGCTGGAGACAAGCATCGACACCGAGATGCCGGTGTAGACACGGCTCGACGCCGAGACAGCGGCCCCGAAGAAGATCGGCGCCGACAGGTTTCGGCCCCGAAAAAGAAAAAAGTCACCTCGGAGCCGAAAAAAGACGCAGACAAAGTTTCGGGCCCGAAACAAACTGCAACCGACCCAGCTTCAGGCTCTTATACAGAAGAGCACTCGCTAACCTCCCAAATGCAAAAGCATAGGTTTGAGGAAGAGCTACAGTCAACTGATGTGGACCATACGCAAAAGCGTATTTTCATACAGCAGGGGACAGGAAAAATAAGCACCCTTCCCCCTATTAGAAGAAAGAGAAGGTTGGAGTTCCAAACTGAACAGACACCACAACCGAAAGTGGTGAAAACAGTTACCCCACCACCCTCTCCTCCGCCCGTGATTAACGTCTCACCAGCACAAACTCCATCACACTCCCCAGCTCACACCACCTTGAGCCAGGGTGACCAAGATCAAGACGCATGGGACCTATACGATGCCCCAGTGTCAGATAACAGTCCGGAGGCATACCCTACTAAGCCATCTCCACCAGAGGACAGCACCGCGTATTCTCAAGTGGTGGCTAGAGCAGCACAATTTCACAATGTAAGCCTCCACTCAGAACAGGTTGAGGATGATTTTTTATTCAACACACTCTCCTCCACCCACAGCTCATACCAAAGCCTGCCTATGCTCCCTGGTATGCTCTGGCACGCAAAAGAAATCTTTAAGGAGCCGGTCAAAAGTAGGGCAATCACACCAAGGGTGGAAAAAAAGTATAAGGCGCCTCCTACAGACCCGGTTTTCATCACTACACAGCTGCCACCAGACTCTGTCGTTGTAGGAGCAGCTAGGAAAAGGGCCAACTCCCACACATCTGGAGATGCACCACCCCCAGATAAAGAAAGCCGCAAGTTCGATGCAGCTGGTAAGAGAGTCGCAGCACAAGCTGCAAACCAGTGGCGCATCGCGAACTCCCAGGCACTACTTGCGCGCTATGACAGGGCCCATTGGGACGAGATGCAACATCTCATTGAACATCTGCCCAAAGACCTACAAAATAGGGCAAAACAAGTGGTTGAGGAGGGACAGACCATTTCCAACAACCAGATCCGCTCCTCCATGGACGCTGCAGATACAGCTGCACGGACAATTAATACATCTGTAACTATCAGAAGACATGCATGGCTCCGAACGTCTGGATTTAAACCAGAGATTCAGCAAGCAGTTCTCAATATGCCTTTTAACGAAAAAGAACTGTTCGGTCCAGAAGTGGACACAGCGATTGAGAAACTCAAAAAAGACACGGACACTGCCAAAGCCATGGGCGCACTCTACTCCCCGCAGAGCAGAGGGAATTACAGCACATTCCGTAAAACACCCTTTAGAGGGGGGTTTCGGGGTCAGAGCACACAAGCCAGCACCTCACAAGCAACACCGTCCAGTTACCAGGGACAGTATAGAGGAGGTTTTCGGGGACAATATAGAGGAGGGCAATTCCCTAGGAATAGAGGAAGATTTCAGAGCCCCAAAACCCCTACTACTAAACAGTGACTCACATGTCACTCACCCCCTCCACACAACACCAGTGGGGGGAAGAATAAGTCATTATTACAAAGCATGGGAGGAAATCACTACAGACACTTGGGTTCTAGCAATTATCCAACATGGTTATTGCATAGAATTTCTACAATTCCCTCCAAACATACCACCAAAAGCACAAAATTTGACAAAACATCATTCCAATCTCCTGGAGATAGAAGTACAGGCACTATTGCAAAAGAATGCAATCGAATTAGTGCCAAACACACAAATAAACACAGGAGTTTACTCACTGTACTTTCTGATACCAAAGAAGGACAAAACGCTGAGACCAATCCTAGACCTCAGAGTAGTGAACACTTTCATCAAATCAGACCACTTTCACATGGTCACACTACAAGAAGTATTGCCATTGCTAAAACTACACGACTACATGGCAACTTTAGACCTCAAGGATGCTTATTTCCACATACCAATACACCCATCGCACAGGAAATACCTAAGGTTTGTATTCAAGGGAATACATTACCAATTCAAGGTACTGCCTTTCGGATTAACAACCGCACCAAGAGTCTTTACCAAATGTCTAGCGGTAGTCGCTGCACACATAAGAAGGCAGCAAATACATGTGTTCCCATATCTAGACGACTGGCTAATCAAGGCCCATTCGTTAATAGAGTGCTCAAATCACACAAATCATATCATACAAACCCTCTTCAAACTAGGGTTCACCGTCAACTTCACAAAATCCCAAATTCGGCCGCGCAAGGTACAACAATACCTAGGAGCCATAATAGACACATCAAAAGGAGTAGCCACTCCAAGTCCACAAAGAATTCAAAATTTCAACACCATCATAGAACGCATGTATCCAACACAAAGGATACAAGCAAAGATGGTACTACAACTCCTAGGCATGATGTCTTCATGCATAGCCATTGTCCCAAACGCAAGACTGCACATGAGGCCCTTACAACAGTGCCTAGCATCACAGTGGTCTCAAGCACAGGGTCATCTTCTAGATCTGGTGTTAATAGACCGCCAAACTTACCTCTCGCTTCTGTGGTGGAACAACATAAATTTAAACAAAGGGCGGCCTTTCCAAGACCCAGTGCCACAATACGTAATTACAACAGATGCTTCCATGACAGGGTGGGGAGCACACCTCGATCAACACAGCATACAAGGACAATGGAACGTACATCAAACAAAACTGCATATAAATCACCTAGAACTCCTAGCAGTTTTTCAAGCACTAAAAGCTTTCCAACCAATAATAGTTCACAAATACATTCTCGTCAAAACAGACAACATGACAACAATGTATTATCTAAACAAGCAAGGGGGGACGCACTCCACGCAGTTAAGCCTGCTAGCACAAAAGATTTGGCGTTGGGCAATTCACAACCAAATTCGCCTAATAGCACAATTTCTACCAGGGATCCAAAATCAACTCGCAGACAATCTCTCTCGAGATCACCAACAGGTCCACGAATGGGAAATTCACCCCCAAATTCTGAACACTTATTTCAAACTCTGGGGAACACCTCAGATAGACTTGTTTGCGACAAAGGAGAACGCAAAATGCCAAAACTTCGCATCCAGATACCCACACAAACAGTCCCAAGGCAATGCCCTATGGATAAACTGGTCAGGGATATTTGCTTACGCTTTTCCTCCTCTCCCTCTCCTTCCTTACCTGGTAAACAAACTCAGTCAAAACAAACTCAAACTCATATTAATAGCACCAACTTTGGCAAGACAACCTTGGTACACAACGCTGCTAGACCTATCAGTAGTACCCTGCATCAAATTGCCCAACAGGCCAGATCTGTTGACACAACACAACCAAAAGATCAGACACCCAGATCCAGCATCGCTGAATCTAGCAATCTGGCTCCTGAAATCCTAGAATTCGGGCACTTACAACTTACCCAAGAATGTATGGAAGTCATAAAACAAGCCAGAAGGCCATCCACCAGGCACTGCTATGCAAGTAAATGGAAGAGGTTTGTTTGCTACTGCCATATTAATCAAATACAACCATTACACACAACTCCAGAACATGTACTGGGTTACTTGCTTCACTTACAAAAATCTAACCTGGCTTTCTCTTCCATTAAAATACACCTTGCAGCAATATCTGCATACCTGCAGACTACCTATTCAACTTCCCTATATAAGATACCAGTCATTAAAGCATTCATGGAGGGCCTTAGGAGAATTATACCACCAAGAACACCACCTGTTCCTTCATGGAACCTAAATGTTGTCCTAACTAGACTTATGGGTCCACCTTTGAACCCATGCACTCCTGCGAAATACAGTTCCTAACCTGGAAGGTGGCATTTCTCATCGCCATTACTTCCCTAAGAAGAGTAAGCGAGATTCAGGTGTTTACAATACAGGAACCTTTTATACAACTACACAAGAATAAGGTCGTCCTAAGGACCAATCCAAAATTTTTGCCAAAGGTTATTTCACCGTTCCATCTAAATCAAACAGTGGAACTTCCAGTGTTCTTTCCACAGCCAGATACCGTAGCTGAAAGGGCACTACATACATTAGATGTTAAAAGAGCATTGATGTATTACATTGACAGAACAAAGAACATCAGAAAGACTAAACAACTATTTATTGCATTTCAAAAACCTCATGCAGGAAACCCAATATCAAAACAAGGTATAGCCAGATGGATAGTTAAATGCATCCAAATCTGCTACCTTAAAGCTAAACGACAGCTGCCCATTACACCAAGGGCACACTCAACCAGAAAGAAAGGTGCTACCATGGCCTTTCTAGGAAACATCCCAATGCAAGAAATATGTAAGGCAGCCACATGGTCTACGCCTCACACATTCACCAAGCACTACTGTGTAGACGTGTTATCCGCACAACAAGCCACAGTAGGTCAAGCCGTATTAAGAACATTATTTCAGACTACTTCCACTCCTACAGGCTGATCCACCGCTTTTGGGGAGATAACTGCTTACTAGTCTATGCAAAACATGCGTATCTACAGCGACAGATGCCATCGAACTGAAAATGTCACTTACCCAGTGTACATCTGTTCGTGGCATCAGTCGCAGTAGATTCGCATGTGCCCACCCGCCTCCCCGGGAGCCTGTAGCAGTTTGGAAGTTACCTTCAACTATTTGTATATGTATCATCTCAACCTTAAATAGGTGCATACTTAGTCACTCCATTGCATGGGCACTATTACTACAATTCAACTCCTACCTCACCCTCTGCGGGGAAAAACAATCGAAGATGGAGTCGACGCCCATGCGCAATGGAGACAAAAGGAGGAGTCACTCGGTCCCGTGACTCGAAAGACTTCTTCGAAGAAAAACAACTTGTAACACTCCGGCCCAACACCAGATGGCGAGCTATTGCAAAACATGCGAATCTACTGCGACTGATGCCACGAACAGATGTACACTGGGTAAGTGACATTTTCATTTTCCTGGTGGCTGACGAGCAGCAACTTCTTTGTGTGCACACAGAGAGACTGAGGCCAGGGGAAATCCTTGATGCTTCTGAGGAGAGGCAGTTTCCTTCGAAGTAGTGTAAATTGTAATCGTTCAGGTCCCTTTCAATATAGACCGTTGCAAACAAGCCATAGGACTTTATGGGGGAAGCTGTATGCAGGCTTTCGGCTCTAGAAAGTCATTCTCAATGAGGACTGGAACTTTCTGCCTCAATCAGTGTGTCTCTACTGAGTACCCAAAGGACCGTAGCATGTGACGCACAGCACACGCACACCATACGGCATGGTTGTGGTCTTTGCCTCATATCCTGCTCGCCTCTGGATAATTCTGTGGCCGTGCTTGAGCATGGGATGATACAGAGTGGTATAAGCTTATGGGGAATTAAAAAAAATAAAAAAAATAAAAAGTGGCGAAGAGCTTGGGGGTACCTTCTTTAAAAAAAAAAAAAAACTATGAACCCTTTGGACTACTAGAAATAAGTTGAAAAGGGAGAAGGACCAAGAAAATGGTGCACTCCCTGTCGGACGCTCGTTAACACAAAGCATATGTCTGGACACTTTCCGCGTTGAGATGTCCAAGAACTTCAACGGCACAATGTGCACATACACGTGGAAGTGAAGAACCCCTATTGAGGGGCAGTAGTTTAACTCCCCTAAGCGTGACAATACAGTTTGGGGTACCGCATGTCCAACAAATCCTTGTGCTAGACTTCAGAACCAAAATAAGACTGAGTTTTCCCAGTTGGCTCACAGATGGGAATACTGCAATGAAGGCGCATTCCTCGGCAGAAGAGCAGAACTTTTCAGCAGTTCAGGGGCCATCGTCCGTACATAGATTTCGAGGAATGATCCAAAGTCATCTGTAATTTGAATATTCCAGTTAGCAATCATCCGTAAGCATGTATGTTACCGAGAACTTCCAAAGACTGTTTCCTCCACCCGCAGTGTCACTTGCAACTGAATCACGGTTACAGAAGGACTCACCACCCTGACATGAAGCATGGCCAAGCTCTTGCACTGACAGGCTTTATCCTGGTCCACTGTAACAGACAGTCAGGGCCACATGTAGATTATAGCACAGCAGAGGAAGGATCTTGGAAGGTCCATTGTTGGTGGCGCCGTCATACTGCCGCCAGCTGTATTACATTGTATTGTGGCTGTAAAGTGTGCATTGGGTAATTGATTTAGTGCTCATAGAAAGTGTTTCCCTTGTAGTTCTGCACTAGAATAATTCTAAAAGGGTATCCTGATACAGTAATGTAGGGTCACAAGATGCATTGATTCACGCTCCAAAATCAGCAAAGTGTTAGCAGATCTGTTTCTTGAGGGTAATTGTCAACTGGCACATGTAGTTAGTTGCAACAAATTTATCATAAATTTCCATGTCCTCAGTCTAGTTTCTTTAAACATCATTGAGTTCAATAGTGTCACTGCTTCTGTTTTTGTTTCAACTTAACGTTATACATGAGTGGGTGAGGTACTGGAACTGCATACCTCACTATCCTTTGATAACGATAGCTGGAAACACAATAGCGACTGGCGGCAATGCTGGCGGGCTGCTGGTCAAGTATTGGCCTCACCCTTGACTGTAGCTACCTTGGTTTCAGTGCCCCTTGGCCACCTCAGCCTCAAACACAAATAACCTCTGCTAATTCTACCACTCTAGGGTCCCTAGGCCACTGACCTGTTGTCTGGGCATTTCACCTTGTGAAATGCATGTGGACTTTGATTTCCCCGGCTCTGGTGTTACCATTGCACACCCATAACTTCAGGCATTCATGGGAACATGACAGGAATATGGATATTTTCTGTATAGCCGATGCTTTTCATGGCCTCGGGCGGGGACTTCAGGTGCTCTTTGGCCGATTCCAGGGGTGACTTATTAGATGAGGCCCTAGATGTGGACTACAAAATGGGAAAAGATGTCAAACAGGCTATCAACACCACTTTATAACAACATCTGGGCACATAACCATTTATTGACTTATAAACTATGGAGTAATGTAGGAGGTTTGCCCAATGCTAGTGCTCCCTCTCAGCACTCCACTTGCTCCCCTGGAGCTCTAATTTGGCAACATAAACAACTTGTGTAGGCTCTCCAAAGGCATCTGACAGTTCATAGGGCTATTACAGTAGTGCAAAAATTCTTTAATTACTTTGAATGTTTCACTTGTTATTGTCTTCAACGTAGAAAATCAGTTTGATGGATTACTTTCTGTGCAGCATGTTTTTCAGGACCTCAAATTCTCAGAGACAACACGTGCTTCGCAGGAAAAACCACATTCTCACACACGGTTCAGTGTTTGCAGTGCATAGCAATCTTGTAATTGGTATGTACAAAATCGATGACAAACTGATTTCTGTTTGCTGTTGCCTGTATACTTCCTACCGGTTGCCCGGTCCGTGGTTTCAAGCTGGTAAATGCGGTCTTCTGATCACACTTAGGAGCCTTGGGGCACCAGGAATGCTGGTAGGTGCAGGTAAGTGAGCCCTGGTAAGGCATAGAATACGTGATCAGGATCTACTCATCTGGAACAAGCAGGGGTGTTCCTGGGTGCAAATTTAAGCAGCACCACAATCAAGATGGCTGCTGCATTCTCGCAAGAGTGCCATGACTCATTTAAGACCTGTAAGAGGCTGTTCGCTTGCAGGACTTTTGCAGAGCTTTCTACAGCCTTTCGTGTGTGCTGAAGGGAATGGGGTGATAGTTGGACCAGACTCCTCAAAACTGGGGGCCAGGAGACAGGCCTAGGTGTACAATGGAGACTGCACCTTGGCGATGTGACACCCCCATGATGTGGGTTATTACAGTGTCCTCTTACCCCGGATTGTGACAAATGGAGGGGTCATATAAGGCATAGTTTGCCTGCGTGCAGCGGCTCACATCACATCCTGACGTATCCTGGCTCTTCCCTGCCTCTCAGTCTCCATGATCTGCTCACTGTTGCCTCCCTCCTCCAACCTCCATTCTAGCTTTCCTGCTCTAACACCCTTCTTCTGTGGCCTAGCCCTCTGGCCCTGTACCTTCCCAACATCTGTCCCTCCTACAGCTTTTTTTGACACCTTAGTCCTAAGCATATCTCTTCATGTCAGCCCCTGACACACTTCAGAGTCTCTAACACTCAGTCTCTTCTGTCTACACCAACCCCTTTGACCATCAAGCCCTGTGCAGCCCTAGGTTTTCCTACTCCAAAACACCACCCCATCTACCTATCATTTCCTCTCCTCTTACCAAGCTCTTCCAACAACCATCTAAGATACTCAGAAACAGCACAGTGCCCAGTATTCACATAACATCTGTTCATTCCTTTTGCATCTAACCGTCAACAAACACACTGGTTAACGGCACCCAGTCTGGAGGAAAGAGATGAGTGTACCACTTCTCTTCCTCTTTGTCATCCTGATGGCTACTAGCTCCAAACTCTTGACATCCTATCCATCTTAGACTCTCTAACCCTCCTCAAGCCCTCCCACATCCAAAACGTCCTCATCCCTTTCCCACAGTCACTACTCTGGTTAAGTCTTTACTCAACCTCTTCAAAGACTAGAAAGAACACTGTAAGGGAAGGCCTCTTTTTGTATGGCCACCCCCATTTTTTTCGGCTGATGGTACTGGTTTTTCGACTCTGAAAGTGCACTGAGGCCTGCTAATCAGACCTCCGTGCCAGTGCTATGACCCTAAAGTATATGTCATATTGGCTGCACCCAGTTGGAAATGGCTAACTCACCTGTATGTCTCTAGTAGATGGTGCTCTTGTTCCCAGGGCATGTAAGTTAGAGGGGTACCTCAGGGCTTGCAGCACTGGTCGTGCCTCCCTGGAGGTCTCCCAAGTATAACGAGTCCCCCGGTGTGTAAGTCACCCCTCTGGCTGGCCTACCAAGTCCTAAAGGCAGGGTGCAACGTATGGCACATGCAGGGCATGTATTTTACATGTCATGACAGTAAAACATGCAAAACTACTATTTGTACTGTGGAAAACATGATCGCCCGGTTGGCAAGAACAGGGTTACGCGCTGATCCCTTAGCTGTGCTAACTCCCAAATGGTGCAAATAAAGTGAGCACTCCAAGATATTAAACAACTTGTTACATTAAGCCCAACTTGTATCCTAAGTCAAAATTAATGTAACTCATTGCAGTGTCCAGCTTTAGCAAAGCTGCCAATTTGTTGCCTTTAAAACTGCTATGCCTTCCTGAGCACACATGGAGCCTGTTCCATGAGACAGTTTTCTGCCCTCCTGGAGAGACGGGACAATGACTCTCAGGAAGTAGAACAATGAGGGACTGTAGGCCAGGGAAGCAGCACCTGCCTCCTGCAGGAAGCCATTTTGATGTTAGCCTGAAAAGGCAGGCTTCAAAGGTCAAGCCACCTTTGTATGGCAGATGTGTAACACTTAAGGGGAGGGCTGCCCCAGTGTTGAGGTAGACAGGCTGGACCAGGGAGCAGAGAGTTGAAACCAGTTGCCAAACCAGTTTCCCCAGGGGTGCATACTCCTGAGGGAGCACAAGGGGTGAGTGAGTGAGGTCTGACGACTAGAGGGGGTCTTGCTATTTTGGGGGTGGGCAGAATTGTGCATCCTGAGATAGCCAGATGCCACACTCCAGAGGAAGTGGTCACCAGGTTGGAGGGAACCTAGTAGCCGCATCCTGCCCTGAGGGCATTTTCCAAGCATAAAGAGGGCACCCCTGGCACCCAGACCTCAGATCTTGACCGATTTGGAAGAAGGACCAAAGAAGGGCTATCCTGCTGCACTGAGGAGTCAGCAAAGAGAGGCTGCGTCGACAAGGACTGGGTTCCATGTCCTGCTCAAGAAGACACTAGTCAAGCAAAGAGAACTCCGAGAACTAGCCAACTGGCCCTCCTGATCCCTGCACAGAGACACAACAGCTGAAGAAGCCTGCCGGAACTAGTTGTTAGCCCACTTCCACTGCCGCCGTGCAGCACCCTGAGGACCAAGACCCAACACACAGGAGTGCACCCGAGCCTGCTGAGCCCAGGATTGCTGTTGGGGGGGGCCTCAGAAGGTGAGTTGTTTACCCAGGAAGGATTGGCGTGGGACTGTGACAACAGATGACTGGTAGTCCAGTGGGAACTGGTTTCGACCAGACCAGATGGGACTTTGTGGGACTTCGACCCTGCAAACAGCCCCCTCACCATCTTCGTGGATAGAAGAATCCCTGTAGGAAGACCCCACTTCCCACGTCGTCCATGTCACATCTACAGCATCTTTAGAGCATCTTCAGCATCCTTTATCCCTTGTATCAGGACCGCTTTAAAGGAAACCATTGCAGTGTGGATAAAGTGCATGGAACTGCTGAAAGACTGCTTACCTTGTGATGGTAACTGTTTTAGAGGAACTTGCTGTCCTCCTGACTAGCTCTTTGCTGAAGTTGGTCAACCCTTAGTACTTCTAACCGACTGCATTGACACTTACCTAAGTTTTCTTTGAAAAAGTTTCTAAGTGTCCAGTAAGTTGACTTTGCCAAAGCTTGTTTGCAGTTGAGTGAAATTGGTTTGATTTAGTATTGATTGTAAAATCTATATCTCTGGAACCTTGCAATGGATCTTTTTCGTTCTAGTGTCTCAGCCCGTATAAAAATACAGTCTATTTTTTTTTATAAATTGGTGGCGGATTTCATAAGGCTTGTGTTGATTTCTTCTTGAACTGTTTTGCTGCAGTTTAAATGCTTTACCCTTGTTCTCCTCTGTGTAGGCTTTGCTGCTCAGTGCCACAGCTACCCAGGGTTGAGCTGAGGGTTTGACAGACAAAATCTAAGGGGGTTGAAGTGGTTGGTAATTGTATTACACAGCAAGATTGCACTACCACACCATATAATACACCCCATTTCCTCTCAAACACTTTCCAAAATTCTTTCATCTTCTTACTGCCATTTCTCTGCTAGGACTGGGTTTTCCCCCTCTTTCTCACCATATCATCTCCTCTTTCCACCTACTGTGTGCATTTCTACTAAGGCCTTTCTGTGTCCAGCCTCTGCCTCATGGTACCCACCACCACACTTGTGCTACCTGCTGATTACCAAACTTCTTTGAACAGGGACCTGCAGTCTAGGATGCTGAAATTTACCTCATCAGCAAGAACCCAAATTCATAACTGTCTGAAGCCAAGACAAAGATGATGATGCCAACCAACATACACACAACTTTTGCTGCCTTCCCACCATGAGCCGGCTGGCAACTTTGACCTGGCCCTGACCAATCTTCAATGGCCTGTTCCTTGGAGAATTAATAGAAATAGCCATATTCACCCAGATTTGCAATGTCCCATGCTCAAACCACAAACTTGGTTTCACCATGTTAGTCTCACCTAATCTACTCTCATTTCCATATCCGATGATTGGAAAAAACTAATCAACTGAAACGGCATTGCCTTACTTCTAGTATTGAACCTGTCGGCCATATTTGATGCAACTGACCAACGCTCGCTTCTCAAGAGCCTACAAGAACTCTGTATGAAATAACTCTCCCTGTAATGGATCTCCTCCTGTGTGAAGGTCACTGGTACATTTAAACATACCAGTAAAATCATGTATGCAAACGGACAGCCGCCCATTGGAAGTCAATAAGAGACATTAGAATAACATACCCTATTGCAGTCATATAAGTCTCTTTGTAGCACTCCATTCCAAGAATTGTTCATTTGCACCAGTGTGAGCGCCCCACCCCGCGAGGAAATATTTGCAATCAATGATGAATGAGTATGGTGTAAGAACGATCAAACAGGATCTTGTCTGCGTGGCCGGATCCACCCCAACATGAATCAGAAATTGCACTGCTTGGTGCCCATCAACAGCTTCTCATTCTTGATAGTCAACAATACACAAAGGGATAAACTTGGCTGAAGGTGGATGGTGGTTCATTGGTGTGTCGCTTAAAGCACTGGAGGTGGGTGGGGGTTCATTGGTGTGTCGCTTAAAGCACTGGAGGTGGGTGGGGGTTCATTGGTGTGTCGCTTAAAGCACAGGATAGCTCCCACATAGATCTGTTGTGCCCAATAACGATACTCGTCTTGTTCTCGGGGTCAACCCCATGAAGTCGACCGTGAGCAGTGATAACGCAGTATTTGATGTTGAGTGACGTGTAGACCATTGCATTAGCACTTCCACACTTATATTTGTTTTAAAATGTTATTGAACATTTTCATTTATATTTTATACTATTAGATTTTATACAGTGCAGCCTTGATCCTCGCTGGGCATCCAGGGCATTTTGCAGATAGTAAAAATATTTTGAGTCAAAATTAGATATCTAGTGGATATTGTAGAAGAGTATATTTCAGATACGGTATCAGGTCTGTTAGACTACAGACAAGTCATACATGTGATATGGATTCCGCAGTTACAGGTATCTGGTAAATGCCCCTTCAGGTGGTGGCTGGGCATATATTTGTTGCGAGTTCAAAACTCTGAGGGCATTGCCAAAGAAGGAGTGCCTTGTGGTAGAGTTCTTGTTGGACCGAGGGATTCAGTCGCAGGACTGGTTTTCGTCTTACATCTGGGTTTTCACCAGATGTGTTACGTTTTTGTGAAAGGTATTCTGGTGAGCCCATATATAGCGCCTTATATGTGATACCGGTGGTCTTGGGGATGCTGCGCTTCTATGTGGGTAGCCAGTTTAAAGACACCACTTAGATATTGCCTTGCATAGGGCGATGTGCTCTAGTAGTCAAAGAGGCCATTTCGTAAAGGAGGTCACAATAGGTTGTACAACCTACCCAGACATCATCAAAGGGACATCCCAGAACCCTTGTTGGTGGTGATGTAGGATTGGGGTAGAGGACAGAATTCTGTCTGTTTTTTTTGTGGATAAATGGGGAACAGGAAGAGCAAACCTTCCCCCATGCAGTATGAGCAAAGTACTTGCTACTGGGCAAATGACCTTTCACTTTGTATGTCGAGCTTTGCCTGCCAACACTGGAAGCTTTTAAATACAAGCTTAGACCCGTATACATGTCTGTATTAAAAACTGTGCGTGTACACACACAGCTGTGCAGGAATTAAAAATAATAAAACACATAATAGGCAAGAGCCCTAATCAGGTCACACCAGATTATATCGGGTGTCATTTATTCGGCCCTTAATGTGTGTAATTAAACGAGTCGTTACTTTTTTGGGAGAAAAACGACACGAAGGCGCTAATGAGATTAACGTGCATTTTATTAATTTAGCAATTACTCTCGCTTCTAAATTAGTGAGTTTAATGGCCCGGTGCACCTTACTCAAAGAATAAAAGCCATTGACCCATGCTAGTGAGGGGTGCTGCCGGGAGTCACGGCTCATCTGATTGGATGGCAAAAAGTCGTGATATTGACCCGTTCTCGCTCTGCTTTCCCGCACTGATGTCCGCTCGTTTATTACGAATTTTACTCCAGCATGTAAAATAAACCTGTGTACGAGGGGGAGGCAAATAGATGAGCTCCACTGGACGGTGCGATGGCTGGAGAGAAATATTTTTACAAGCACAAAGTCAGCAGAGCATCACCTTGTCACCAGGGCAACGAAAAAAATGACAGATGGGGAAGAGGCGGGCGGAAGGCAGGGTACATCAGTGCTTGAAATGGCAATATAGACGTGCCAGTACCATGGGCGTCAATTCACCAAAATGGCAGGGGTAGCGGAAGTGATATCACACGCCCTTTGGCCTTTAGTGTCACTCACACACATTCTTACACATACATATACATTCAGACATACATACTCTCTCTCACATAAACACACACTTACCCCCAAGCATGCACACAGCATACATTTAAAAGCATTTTTTACGTATCTCAGCTGCCAGGGAGAGTCATATTCCATCTAACTGTACTCCATTTTGTACTACAGTGATTGTGAATATTATGTTAATATTCACTACTTGTGTAATCAAAAAAAGACAGAAATCAAGAAAAGGGGACCATAAGAACGAGCTACCACTGTGTTCTTGGCACTGGTTTTGGCACCTCTGCGGCCAAGGGTCGCAAGTGACCAGCCAGCAGCAACCCCTGGCGACCCCTAAATGACGTCCATGGCCAGTACTCCGTCCCAGAGCACCTGTTTGCTGCTGAGAGGTATGGATATTCTATCTCCCGTATTGCACACCAGGTGAGGAGTACTGGTACTCGCCCTTTCGAATTAAACATTTCTGGTACTCCGTATCTGGCAGCACCTGCCAATTTGCAGCACGGCAGGGAAGGCAATAGTTTCATGGAACAGAAGTCCCCTGCATTCGTTGACTCACTCAGACCACTGTTCGATCTCCTTATGCAGCTCTTAGGCACTCTGATGTCAAAAACCTTTTGTCAGAGTAATAGTGTGGCCTGGGATCCCTGGGGGTCCATGAAGCCTCCTCAAGGGGTCCACGACTGCTTAGAAAATTAAATAAAATTAACAGATTAATAAAATGTATATAAATAAAGTGTCTGAATGTACAATTGAAAACTTTGAAACGTACTGTAAATGTAAAGAAATTTGAAATTGGGGGCTACAAATTAAATTAGTATCCTCAGGTTGATTCGTGGGAGCAGTGTAGGTGCATCAAACAGAATATAGCATGGACTATGTGTGGCTTCTATTGAATATAGAAAAGCCCCAAACTTTCTACTATTTTTTTTATGTATATTTCTTTGCAACTTAAATAAGATGTATTACCTTTTGCGTATGTGTTTGGTGAATGCTTGTTTCTGTATTTTTTTTGTATTGTTGTGTGTTTCAGATCATCAACAATGTTTAGGTCGGGGTTCCCGTCTCCCAGTAACAACTCAGTGGGGAGGTCTCCGGTTTCAAAAAAATGATTCAGTGGAGGTCCCCAAGTTCCAATAATGATAAAGTCGGGGTCCACAGATGTCAAAAGGTTGGGAGCCACTAGTGTAACCCACTGGCGGCCCTCAACATTTGAACAGGTGCAGCACTGAGTCTAAGACTGAACGATGCTTGGTGAACACGCCGCCAAACCTTAATTGAATAGGTTGGTACCTGTGTGCCTCTCCAGAGCATAGTTACTTAGGTTGTATCTGGGCTGCTCCAAGTAACACTGACCTACTAGGTTATGGCTGCCTCTCTACACATAGAAAACAATAGGATCAACACAAATCCAGTAATTTGTAAATGGCCAGAAAAGCCATGTTGCTCCAATGTCCCAACGAATGATCCATGTTTCTTCTCGAAATCATCACCATGTTTTTTTCAGTCTACATTCTTGCTGGAGTTTCTCCTCAGACTTTATCAGCAGGGGCGGCAGGTGGATGTTGCCAAATTATGGAACAAAGCTTTGCGTCCACTAGTGGAATTCACACAAATGATCGTAAAATGTTCAAGCTGGAGATTAGAAAGATAACAAGCACTGGCAAAGCCAATAGGTCTCGCTTATGGGCAAGCTATTGCCTTTAGCAATCGGGTGGGGGTGGTGAACGGGAGAGCGGGTGGGGATTTAAACAGTTAAATAATACAGGAGCACAAGCAAGCACCAAGATAAACAAGCAGCAAGATATTTTTTCCTTTGGTTTACAGTAGTGTGGGTGTATAGCAAGCGTAGATTGGATGTGTTTTTTATAATAAAATTGCCTTTAAAGTTTTGCTAATTTATTGATGACTGATGGATGTTATGTTACAAGGAAGATTTGGTTTGACAAAGCTCACTTCCATTTTCTAACCTGGGTGTCACTGGTGAACACAGTAAAATGGTGCCGTTAACAACTTAACAGACTTTGAAGTTCATTCATTGTTTTCAAATAAAGGGTCCAATGTGTTTCAATTCAGTATCCCTATGTTAGTTCACGCTCGCCCTTTCTGAAAAATTGAACACAAAAAAAATCACATCCAGTTTGAGAAAAAACATAAGCACCTTGAGGAGACCTGCTCCGACAGAAGTGTGCTGGCTAAACCAGAGAAGTCCGGGTCTTGGTCACACGAGCACTGTACCTTGTGTTCAATTAGTTTTGGAAGTTGGGCGCAGTGAGATTGTGAAAAGGCCCCACTAAAGTAGTTCCATCGCTTTTTTTTTTTTAAGAACAGCTTATCCCTTGACGACAACCCCCTCAGAGGCATAGTCGGAAGCAGGTTGCGAGCTGGATTTAGACTGGCTAGGCAGTGCGGCCCTGGATCCTCGGTAATGTAAGTGGTGCTCAGGTAAACCACTTCAATCCCTTCGTATTGAGTTGGTCCTACGTATATGCGCGATAAACATAAATAAATGGCAATGCTGTGCTGGATCTAAAAATGCACTTTCAGAGAGGTCGCCACATGCTACCAAGGCCATAAACTGCCCTTTTATGGTCCATCAGTGGCAAAGGAGACATCAACTCTTTTGCTTCAAGTTGCTGCACCTGGGATTCAGAATGTAAACTTGTCAATTTATTGATCTGTTAACTTATCGAGCTGTGGGCCCCATAAAACAAGCCTTGACAAAGCCAATAATTTGGGATTTTGTTAAGCGAAAATGTTTTTCTTGCTTCAGTAAGACGCAAACAACAAATGCGGTATATGCGGCTGTAAAGCTTTCGTCGCATATGGAGAATAGTCATAGCATAGACTGCGCACTCTGGAAAACATAGGTGCAGTATTGTTTACTATTAAGAGTTGCAGTGTATACAGCAGAAATACAAGCTCTGCTCGCAAAATGGTACAGAAATCGTATTTGTCCAGGCACCCCTGTGCCCTGTCCTATGCTTCTCTGCCCTTTCATGCCACCTTCACTTCTCCCCTTCATCCATTTCTCAACCCACTATTGCTTCCTTGCTCGCCCTTCCTCATCTCCCATTCACATCGCTCTCCATAGATGTCACGTGACCCGACGTCACACTCCACACCTTCAGCCATATTGGCTTTTGTATCTTTCACCTATTCCCAGAAACACCTCAGCTACCTCTCCCTGAACAAGTCTGAGCATCACAAAAGGCTTTGTGTGTGTAAACATGAGGTCCTCCTCTTCCTGAGTCCCAGAGCTACTAACTAGTTCTAACCATTATGGTCTTTTGGCCAATCCCAGAAAAAGAGAAAAAGCAGAGGTCGTCGGCAGCAGGGCTGCAGATTCTACAGGGTCACCCAGCAATGCTGTTGCTCAGGTTTTAGCAACCTTACTGGTTCTGACGTTGAACAGGTTACTCCAGTTATACAGGATAACATCTCAGACACCAATAGTGTTTTCACTCCAATGTCAACTTCAGATATACCTTTGAAAATGCAATTAGCTTTCCCCCATATTAGCAGCTTTTCAGTGGATGAACATATTTTTTGCTAATAGAAATCTGAGTTTTGGTTTTAGAAAAATATGCTGAGTTTCGTAAAAAAAATAGTTTGCCCTGAAATGGCAGCTTTGGGCTGACTTGGCTTTTACGCTGGAGCTGCCCAGTGTGACAATCTTTGTCAGTGACCACCCCCTCCACTGATTTCCTCACTCCCACCTCCCAAACTTTCCCCTCATCTCTCCATAGCCCTTCTCTCGCATGTATTTATTTTCTATTATAGCTCTACTCCTACCAATGTAGGGTATCAGGGCACTTTACAACACACACAGTATACAGAGACAATGAGGACTGCAGGGTGTCATCCATACTGATGGGCAGTATATTCTAAGAGTAACTGGTCTGAAGAACCACATACTCAGGATCTAAAATGTAACACAGTGGTTGGCTTTATTAATAAGAACGTATTTTTACCGAAACAAACCTTTTTTTTTTTTTTTAATTTTATTTTAGAAATCGTAGGTTAATGAAAGACTGGGATAAAAAAAAAAAACATATGGTTCTAACCTATGCATTGCGGTTTGCATGAGGCTATTTGACGCCAGTTCATAACTCATTGTGATACATTAGGTCCTGCAAGTAACGAAAGGATCTCAGTGACAGAAGCAGTAGTACACCGACCTACCAACATAAAACACGATTCTGTGCTCTGCGTGTTTCATCGGATTTGCAGTGGGCACATTCATCCTCTCTGCTACTTTTTTGATGAGTCAAAATTATGAGTAGACAAAACGCTGACCTCTCAATAGAAGGTACCTTAATTACCAGAATTATTTTAGATTACCCCCCCCCCCCCCCCCCCCCAAGCCTGCTTTATGCCAGCTAGTCATTGATAGTAAATGCATGTTTGGTCTCAACATGTAATTGGCAATATTATATAATCAAATGTACTACTGCCACACACAGACAGATTCTGCCTTGCCTGTCTGTGTATCTCCATTTGGATGTCACAACCTACTACCATTATGCAAGTCCTGTATTATATTTGGGGTGAACACCATCATACCTTCAGTGGCCACAGCATGTCAAGAATTATCACCTTTTTGCCGTAGATATGCCCATTATTCCAAGACCACCATTATACTGTGGATGGACACATCATGTGTTCACTCACACACAAACTCACTCGTACATAAATATGCAGATCAGCAGCATCAAAAACCTCTTACATACGTACCCCAAGGTACGTCCCGTCTGATGGGCCAGCCCGGACCCCCGTCTGATTGCCAGCCTGGACCACCAGCCAATCAACCGTGCAGTTTTTTTTTGTGCTCCATTTCACTCCAAGGTCTGAATTTGCGCTACAGAGATCATGGTGTGCCTCTTACCTCTAGAGTGGCAAGGCAAAAAGTGCAGGTGGAGCACCACCCAAACACCCACATTTGTCACACACATCTTTGTTCCAATCACTGGGGACAGCAATAAGTCATAGTAAAGGACAGAATTATAAATTTCTGGGGGCATCTGAAAACTCAGTCACTCTATACTCTATAACACTCTTGGTCTGTTTGTGATATATGTCTATCACAGCAAGCGGTAGTCCATTCCGTTTTTTAAGTCTTTAATTAATATTACTGTTCTGAATGTTGTTGTAGATGCTGTGTGGCCCTGGATAGTATTTGAGCTTTAGTGAGCTCTATTCATTTGTTTTACAGAACTCAGACGCTCATCACCTCCTAGTCTAAGTCGTGACTGTGAAAGTGCATCACTCTTTGGAGAATGAACCAGTAAAACGTGCACGTAATGAAACGTGCAACAGTACTCGAGGATCTGTGATACCCGTGGTAAATAACAGATACTGCACAGCTTGGCTCCATGTCACGAAGGCACCTTGTATTCAGGCCAAGGCTTTCATCGACCGTGATGAATTCTGGAACTTGTAGTACCTGTTTTATTTGCACTTGAATCACTGCACTGTCAGTGCAAAAAAAGACTCTACAAGCAAATTATTTCTACAGCGGAATGAAGAAAGACGAAGAAAGTGGAACATATATATAGATCAGATAACGTAACACGACGCAACAATATGTGTTTTAAGTGCACGTTCACCCCTAGGGGCATCTTGGTGCCAGATAACCTACACACAAGGGCTCCACTGTACCTTAGGATAGATTGACACACCGTGAAGCCTTCCTGCTGCTATGCGTTGCGTGCGCGGAAGAGGGCGCTCTGGTGCAAAGTCTAGCGTAGGAGAAGGGCCGCAAATAGGAGCCTCCGAGTATCGCGGATCAGTAAATCCCAGAATCACGACTGCAAGAGGGAAAAAACCTACATCAGCCGTGTGGGTAAGCGCTTCAGTGCCCACAGAGGGGTAATAAGCGCTATTAATACTATTGTACTTCACAAAATGTATTTGTAATGTCAGGTATTAATATACGTGAAAAATGGAATACAGTCTTTAAAGTATTGAGTACAAAAGATGAAAAATACTGTTTACCATAGAAATAGACACAAAGGCCCGGATTTACTAGATTCACACGACGTGCATCGCAACAACCAAAAAAGCTGCGCTGCCTTGCGCGAGGAGCAGCGGAGTACGCGATATTTACAGAAATACGGTCCTCTCCTCCCCGCCCCAAGGGCTGCTGTGCACCACGCACACACCTTAATGCCGCAGTGCACGGAGTGCGCGTGACTCTGGCATACCTTTGGTACTGGAAGGGTACTCTTCCAGTGCAAAATACTATGCTTAGACACACTTTAAAGCTTTTCCTAAGTTGTGTGCTGCACAGTGCAGCGCGCATGCACAGAGGGAAAAGAAAGGAGAAATGAAAACATTTCTCCTTTTAAAGCCGGTTTCACATGGCGTTGACATTTGGCACAAAACAACGTTTTTGTAGATAGGGTTTTATGTCAAAAGGCATGGGTGGTTGAACCACCCAGGTAACGCCTCCTTGGCGCTAAGTAATGCAAAGCAGTGCTCTGCGTTACTTTAAGAGGCAGATTTACTAAAATGTCACGCAACGCAGAAGCCAAACAATGCCGCAGTGCACCACAAGGAGAGAGCAGGAGAGCGCCAAATTTACAGAAATATAGCACTCTTCTCCATAGCAACGGCAGTGCCGGATTAAACCATGTGGAGCCCCCTAGGCAGTCGATATTTAGGAGGCCCGTCACAAATTATCTCCTAGTTCATTTTTAATTTTACCAACCAACAATTTTAATAAACCAATTTTGTTACACAAAACTAAATATTACACATACGTAGTTTGCACCAAATATTTTCACAAACTGACAGCTGACAGAAGATGAGCTTTTAGGAGACAAACTGTTATGTGAATCTGACGTCTATGGTTTATGTACTTTAAGTTGTTAATGGGTACATACATTAATACTGTATTTTCTCTACAATCTTTAATGTAAAGTTTTGGTTTCTTTGAGTTGATTCATTTTTTTTTTTACTTTTGGAAACAATATAAGAAAGCTTGATTGTAATTTTCTTTCATGATCAAATCAATATTATTTTGATCTGTTGCCGCAGGGCCCCTAAAAGGAGTGGGGCCCATAGGCAGGTGCCTACTTTGCCTATTTGGTAATCAGGCCCTGAGCGCTGGTGCAGAAATCTGCTGTTGTGCGCCATGAACACACCTTTATGGCATAGCGCAGGGGTGTGTGCGTAAGGTGTCATTGTGAGTCTGTGCACTGCTTTGCTCTACTTTTGAGTGATTAGCGCTGAAAAGTAAGTTAGTAAAAAATAAGATTTAGCATTGACTTGCATCACTTTTGTGACATAACCACGGTGTAAAATCTTAGTAAATGTACCCCACAATCAACAAACTAGAACGAAAAATTGTAATTGGAGAGAGTTTTTTTTAAATAGATGTGGCTATTTTGGGTTGTTGTGGTGATATCACCCTGTGGGTTGAATGCCCACAGCAGAGGTTTGCATCATCTTTCATCCATCTGAGATTGACACAATTAGTACTGTCCATTTAACTAATAATAAGAACACCAAACGTTTAATTGCGGCGAGACGATTCATTTTGTTTGTATGTGTGATAGAGAGACAGGCGAATTTTATAGCAATTTGGACAATGGGGCGATTCCAATGAAAATTCTTATGGATTGCTGAACATAGAAAGAAAATTACTGTAAAGTACTGTGAATTTAGCTCTTTCTGCAAGTACTGGGCATGATTCCGATTTTTTTTTTCTGCGAGTGAGAGAGTGGAACTACAGGAGTAAGTCACGCCTCAGTCACAAGACAAAAGTAATCACCCACGCGCTTGTGCAGGCTTTGCAGATTCGGTGAAGAAAAGTCAGGGCGGCACACTATTATTTTGCCAGTGAACAAAATATTACACCCACACACAGTTCTTATTGTTTGGATCACAACATTATGGGGCAGATATATAAAGGTTTTGTGTCACCCTTGCAAGGAGGTGCAAGGGCGACACAAAATCTAAATCGGATTTATCAAGTCACGCAAAGCCACCTTGCATGGCCCTGTGCGGCTTGATAAATCCAGAGTAATGCAAAGCAATGAAAATTGCTGCGTTGCACGACCCTGCCCCAGAGAGGCGTTACATGGGAGGGGCATGGGTTATCCCATGCATCCGCCCATTGATTTTGGCGCATTCCCAGATTTAGCAATACTGGTAAGCATGGGAATGTGTCAAAATGCCACGCCTCCCCACATGAGGCGTAACAAGGAGAATTATTTTTATTTCACCTAATATTTCCTCTTTCTATGTGTGTTGCATTCTGCAGCAGACATAAAAAAAGGAGAAAGCCTCAGAGGATTGTTTTTGTGCAGGAAGGTGTACAACAGAGGCACACTTGCACTACGACGCAAGGGGGCTTGAGTTGGCACTAGGCAGCCAAAAGGGCACCGGCACGAGGAAAGTACAGGAATGCTCTGTAGTATGTTGAATACGGTGTATTGTTACTCTTTCCTGCTAATGCAGCACAGCAAGGTGGCTTGCTGTGCTGCATAAGAGCAACATAAATATGTCCCTATATTCTCTTCTGGTGTAAAATCTTCTTGCCAGAAACTGGTAATGCATTGAATTGTCTCCAGCTAAAACCCTGAAGTGCTACACTGGGTGTGTTTCTTGCAAATGCAGGACCATATTCCAAACTTGCAGCTGCCACGTCATGATAATGATTTAGTAAAACATTCTGCCCTTTTTGGAATTACGTGTAAAGCTCCCTGACATTCGTTGGTCATGTTTGCTCTGTGTAAAACAGCAAATAAGTAAAATAAACTTGTGCATTGTTTTCCGCCCACCATGACGCTCTAGACAAAGGCTTGCCTTATGCAGATCAGTAGCAAACCTACTCCTCATGGGAATGGTCCGTCCTGAACTGCCAAGCGAGGCCCCCACCAGAAGCGACCACTAGCAACCCAGACCAGTTTCGCCCTACTTGGGCTCATCTGTAGGGTCTAGCTTGAGTCCTATGGCACAGTAAGCATGGGGCCCAAGTCTGGGCATTCTCATTGCATCTAGGGTGTCAACTACACCAACAACAAGGTGATGAATGCATACATGCCAACACACCTGATTTAGGCGGGACACTCCTGAATTTTTTAAGCCAAAACTGGCTTTAATTTAGCTGCCTCCTGCTTGAAATTGCATTCACACCAATTAAAGTTACTTGAGAAAATATAGTCCCCTATTTTTGTCTTCAAAATCTCCATCTTTCCTCTTCCCAGATGTTGGCAAATATGTGGATGGCAGCTGTAAGCTAAGGTAGTAGTCTCAATGATTGAGATCGGCCTGCAACTTGCCAGTCAGGACTTTGGAGACTGAGGGCGCCACTTAGTCTTTCATTCTTCTGAGCCTACAAGAGGTGCATTGAAAGAACTTCAAAGCACAAGGCTGCAGTAGTAAGCTTCATACATAACTCAGATATTTAAATACTCTTGTGTGTGAAACAGCTTTATCTGTAATTAATGCATAGAAGTGCCTCGTCCACTGTTAATGATCAGCTTAGTTGAGATACCTGAGTAAAGAAAAAAAGCAAATTGGTAAGAAAGATTCCTTTAATCACCAAATCGCCACAGTAATTAAAAATACCAACTTTCATCTCATGTCACTGATAAGGATTCAACTTCTTTGCAGCATCCATTTCATAATGAGCGTACCAGAGGCTTGTTATTATCGAGACCTGATTATTGTAACATTGACCATGCCAGAGATTCAATGAAAGTGATCGTAAAACTACAAATCTACAAAATCAAGCACCCAGCCTGTGCTTGAAAGAAATTGTTTTGTCACCGTGTAAACCTAAAATAGTCCTACGAACAGCAAGGAAACTCTGATCATACAAAACGGTTACAACTGCAAGAAGCCCGGGGAGCGGTCAGTCAGGGTGCTGGGTGCACACCTCAGGCAGTGGCGGCTGCTAAGTTTTAAAAGAGGATTAAATAGTCCCACCTCCCCTGCCGCCTGACTGTTTAGATGTGCATTTTGGGCAATAGCTTCGTAGCCAATCCAGGCACTCCTCTAATATAGCCTTAGAACCCGCTGTAGCGGGCTCTACCGGCTATTAAAGGCCCGCTCCCCGCGTTAAATGCCCGAGCCGAAGGCGAGGGCATTTAACAAGGGAGAGGGACTTTAATAGCCGGTAGAGCCCGCTACAGCGGGTTCTAAGGCTATTAGAACATTCTGCCACTCAGGGCAGAATGTTCTATTAAAAAAAAAATGTTCAGGGAGCCCGAGGGGATTAAAATTCCCTCGGGCTCCCTGAGGCTTTGTTCACAGCTGCTGCTGTGAACAAAGCGAACATTGGAATGTGGGCGCTGTGGGCTTTTACCGGCCAGTAAAAGCCCGCAGCACTCCATTGTTTTCAATGGAGCTTCCAGCATTCCAATGTTCTAATGCTTCTTATACTACTAAACAGCATAGGAGCAGTGCCAGGATTGACAGGGACAGGCAGACACAGCGCTCAGTCGGAGACTGATGTGGCTGAGTCCCTGCTCTCTTAGCTCTTTGGTAGTGTTGATTGCGAAAGCCTGATCTGGGCTTGTCAGGCTGGCCAGAGCAAAAACACCGGCCAATCTGACATGCGCAGTTCAGTTAACCTAGCCTCAGCAACAGCAGATACCTGCCTACTGCTTTGCTTGGAGTGAGAACTCTGAGGCCCGCGCCCCAAAAGGAAGCCATATTAATGGCACAAAGAAGAAAAGTATTTCAAGAGTTAAATATGTGAGTAATTTGACTGTCTGGAATGTAATGGCTCGCATTGGGGGTGTGGTCATCGCCTGACACTCCTATGGATGAGCCGCCCCTGATCTCTGCATCTTTCTACCATCAGATATTGAGAACTGCTCTAACCTAGCTTTGTTACAAAAAAAAGAAAAGAAACCGATTCAAAGAAACAGTTCTGTCCTTCATCAAAGCTCATGGGACTACCCCCGTCTTCTCAAGGAAAAGGGCCCCAAAGGGCATAAAGAAACCACCAAGATAACAATTAGGGAATGTCATGTGGGGGGTCAGGCAGGGATCTTGCACAGATTTCTGCTCTGTGCTGTAACAGTGCTATGATGTTGCTTCTGTCACAAGCTTGTGTTTCAAAAACATTTAAATAAATGGCTGGCTGACATGCTATAGTATCTCACAATGGCCACGGTTATAAAAGTGGAACTCATCATCTGTGTGAAGACACAAGGTCAAAGATTTTAGGATTATCAATCTTAAAATTCTGGAATTTGGAATCAATGGAGGGGATTTATGGACCGTTGCATGAGTCTGGAGAGACCCATAAACAAGGCCAGAGAAAGCCCACAGAAGCATCGCAAAATATGGTCTGATTGGTGCCAGTACATAGGGTATCCTTTTTGAGTCGAGCGGGGAACAGCCCAGACTCTGGACCGTGAAATTATGGCTTTTGTAACTCAGACGTTTGCCCATTGGCCGGAATGAGGGAGATTGGATTTGCACTGGTGTTGCTCCAGGATGAGGGTATGTGATGATTATGCTGTTTATGAGTTAGGGATGTGCTCAAACAGCTTAACTAGTTGACCATTGCTTATAAATGTCTAGGGGCATATTTATGAAGGTTTGCGTCACTCATGCACCACGCAAGTGTGACGCAAAACCTAAGTCGGTTTTATCAAGCTACTCAAGCCCACTTTCCATGTTGCAAATTGTCGCAATGACGCTAGGCGGCCAAAAGGGTGCCAGCGCATGGAAAGGACAGGAACGTGTTGTATTATGTTAAATACAGTGCATTCCTGCCCCTTCCCTTTCATGCAGCGCAGGGCAGCAAGGTGGCACGCAGCACTGCACCACGTGAAAGCTTCATAAATATACCCCCTAATGTGTAAATGTTTCATTAAAATGCAGGAATGCTTTGTCCTTTTTGTTTTCTCTTTTGTATTGGTTTGTTTACACTCCCTACTTTTTTTCTGAACCACACTGTTAGCCTTCCTTGTTTATGTTTAGTTTTGAGTAATAATGCCCTGGTTACTTAATATTAACCTTCATTACTCTGAACCCAAGTCATCCTCACCTCAGTAGTCACTGGGTCAGCAATAGCTTCTCACACAGAACCTTACAAGGAAAACAAGTTGTAGTTGTTCCCATCCCACCCCAAGATGCTGGCTTCCTCTTTCCCTGAATTATTATTAAAAAAAGGAAGTTCCGTCTTTTGCTCCTCCCATCCCTTCCCATGCATCCAAAAACAACTGAAGCTGGCTTGGAAAGGGAAAGGAGGGATGCGACACTTGACTGTGGTGAGGAAGACTTGGGCTTGGAGTAATGAAGATTAGGTAACGGGTATCACCTCCGCACCAGCCTTCCTCACCACGGCAATCATTAGATGAGCCAATACCAAAGCATAGATCGGTTTCATGGTCATATATAAAGGTAAACAATCTTGTGAGCTGTACATGTAATGCAAAATAAAGCCAATAATCATTAACAGCCTGAATGATTTCACCATATCATATGTTAAACTCACATATTAGTTCAACAGTTGCATTCAATAAAACTGATGCAAACTCCTTAGAAGTGTTGCCCGCAAGTACTGGCCTACAGTGATACATACATTTATGAAATTATGACCACGTGGCATGTCAGATTTCTTCTATAGATACCTCCTTAAAAATGCCCATCAGGTAGACAAATTCCCATTTGACCTTGTTGGCTACTCAACTCCACACCCTGAGCTTCATAGGCCAGCAAATAGTCTGCTTAATCCATCTGCTCAAAGTAGAATTGGATGGTTTAAGTCCACTCCCTACTGGACCAAAAGTAACAAGTAGGTAATCTAAATTTCAAAAAGCTTCCATAATCTCTAGAGGTAGTACAACTGAAATCTTTATATTTAGTAAATGAAAGACAGACACTTCCTTTTATTGAGGGTTAGGGAAGAAAACCGACAGAACAACTTTCCATGACCTATTAGATACAGAAGTAATCGTAGGTAAAAAGTCTGGGCAAGGGCAGCTTTAGTATTCATAGTGCACGATGTGACAATCTTTGTTGGCACCCACCATATGACCTCCTTCTTCATGGATTCCCTCAGTACTACTCTCCAATGGTGCCCCTAATCTCTTCTTGTCCCCGCTCTCACATTCATTTTTTTAGTGCTACTCATCCCAAAGTAGACTGTCAGGGCACTTTACATCTCAAAAATATTATACAGAGACAATGAGTCATATAAATGTGTAAATCAATGTATAGGAAATGATACTAAGGCAGTCAGGTCTGCAAGGTGTTGGAATTACATGTTATCCATAGTAGTAGACGTTATATGATGAGAGTGCTTGGTCTGGAGAAATGAAAGGGCAGATTACGATCCGCAGTAACAAAGGTTGCTGCACTGTCTTTTGTGAAACGCAGAGAGCACAACAGCAGCATATCTACTAAGATATTGAATTGTAATTGTATTTATATAGTGCTTTTCAGCAAGTAGCACACTACTCAGGACCTCAATGGATTAGTGGTGGATTAGTATAGGGAAATATAACTTGTTAATTTGAGGGGTGCACATGTGAGTCTGGGATGGATACAGAAGAGAAGAGTCTAGATAGAGTTATTTGGGAGTTCATATTAGTTAAGGTTTGGGATGAGTCAACGGAGGAATAGAGGAGAGAAGCGTCTACAAAGGGTTATTGAGATCATTGTAGTAAAATGGGGTTTGGGGTGTGTCAAAGAGGGATAGAGAAGGGAGATCTAGAAAGGGTTATATGGGGAATCATAGGCGTAGAATGAGGTTTGGGATGAGTTCGAGAGTGAGGGTACAGTATATATTTAGAGAGGTACAGGATGAGAAATAGAGTAGTACATTGAGAGAGCTGAACTTTTTTTGTCTACAATAGCAGTAAAGTAATAAATATGTAGATACATAACTACATGGAAAGTGTATACAATAATAAGGAAAATAATAAAGGATATAAAAAGGAATTGCTAAAGTTCCATATGTTCAATTATGCATAGAGACAAAATTGGACTTTTGGGTTTTGCTGTACGTAAAAAATTTATTTGGTATTTTTATGTATTTATTTTATTTTTATGTTTTCCTCAATATTTTAATAGTGAAACACTTATGGATCCAATTGGTATGATCATATTTACATATTGTAATAATAAAAAAAATAAACAAAGACCCATACGCATCAAATCAAATATTTATTTACCATAAGTAATATATACAAGATACTTTTGTGCAGCCCTCTAGTGCTGGCATACCTAAAGCTGCTTTGCGACAATACACACCCCCTTACACCACAGTGTCTGCATAACATCAAGCTTAGGTTTTATACTGGAATAGTACCCTTCCAGCAGACCATTCTATGCTTTGACAAAGATAAACACTTGACCACTTTGTATGTGTGCTGTGTGGAGCAGCACATGTGCAAAGTTAGAAAGGTTAGGAGAAAATATGCATTTTGGTGTAATGTTTTGATCACAGTCCCTTTCTACCAAAGTTAGTAAATAGGTATTAGCACCAAAATCCATGGGTGAGTGCATGGGAACGTCCTTGTACCGGGAATGGTATGCCTCTTTGACGTAAAGTAGTGCCTAGTGGTACTTTGTGGTACTTTCGGACTACTGCCCTACGCAATTCTGGATTTGTGTTTGAACGTAAGCCCCAAAACAACAGTGTACACCAGTGATGCACACCAGGTGCAATGTGTTAGTAAATCTGCCCCATAAACTTGATATGAAGATTGAGGCGTCATTCTAATAAAATTGTATTGCTACCCAAAGGAATTCTTTTTGGCACCCTTAGAATTATGAAAGATTGAGAGGAAACACAATAAAGTGTTTTAAACCTATGGCTTTCAATTTGCATGAAACGCTATGATGCCAGTTAATTGATTTTTATGCTGTTTTAGAAGGATTGCTACTTAAGAACTCCAAGTAGCAAAAGGATCTCTTGTGACAAAAGCAATAACTTACTGAGCTATCAAATCAAAATACTAATCTGTGATCTGTATGTCACACAGTGTGCTTTGTAGCTGAAACATTTACCCTCTCTACTACTATTTCAATTCAGAACTTTCCTTTAAATGTGTTAGCCGCAAGAGTTAATATGCCATTGTATTATCCATAGAAAATTCACCCACAAAGATCTCTGCAGTGTATTATGCAGAGGGCTCTCCCTTGACCTTGGGACCCAGTGCAACGGCACCGGTTGCACCACCCTAAAGCTGCTTTGACTTCAGATTCAATCTCAACAGTATTTTGTCTGAAAATATGCTTCGAAAGGGGTCAGATTTTAAACATTATCCTAGATACCCTGTTCTCTTAGCTGAGGAACTACCCACCAAGAAAATGATCTTGAGATTTGAAAACATGATATTCATCCTCTCCGAATTCTCAAAAAAGTGGAAGCTGAAGAGGCCCCAAACAAAGGGAAGAACCCATGACAGAGAAGGATACAACAGCCTTTGTGTCTTCAGAAAAAAAAG
Organism: Pleurodeles waltl; assembly: GCF_031143425.1. Classification (NCBI taxonomy): domain Eukaryota; kingdom Metazoa; phylum Chordata; class Amphibia; order Caudata; family Salamandridae; genus Pleurodeles; species Pleurodeles waltl. Next base: position 1,028,139,856 of record NC_090449.1, on the reverse strand, counting down.
CTCTTCATAATTCTAGATGCCAACAGATCTAGATGATCCAAACGAGGACCTCTGAAGGCCTCAAGCGCTTCCCACTGGACAGACCCAATTTGAATTAATCTGACAAAAAATCTAGAATCTTGATAAGTTGTACTTATACCGATTCATATCCTCTCTTCTTGCATCATTTCATAAAGGAATTCCAAATGTCTTAAATAGGACTTCAGGGTAGAAGGGCATCTGGAATTCTGGCTAAATTCTATGACCTCTACCGAGCCAATCCTATAGGGCAAATGTCTGTAATTTCACCAGAGGAAGGAGAGTCCTTAAAAGGGGTATGGCTGAATTGGGATCTCCCAAAGGGGTTGAACTGTCAACTCCAACAAAGGTGGATACAGGGACATCTCTCCCAACCAGAACTATAAGATGAACTAAAGACCCTTCCTCCCGAATCTTTGTAGTACCCCGGGAATCACTGGAATGGGAAGAAATATATATACCAGGTCCACCAGCTATTTGAATGATATTGCATCCAATGTGCACACCTCTGAGCATGGAATAATTGTGCAAAGTGTGGGACAAGTGCATTCTCTTTGGCGGCATAGAGGTCCACTTATGGACACCCAAACATCTTCTGCAACTTCCAGAACACATTTCTCATCAAAGACATTGCACTCATAGGAGGAGAGACTCAGCTCGCTACCCAGTGCTCCCCCCAGGAGATAAACCACTCTCAGGGATTAAAGGGTGGACCTTGCCCATGCACAAATTTCCTGATCAATAACCAGAGAAACTGGGCTTTATAACCCCCTTGACAGTTCAAGTACCTCATCACTACTCTTGTCTGTTCTTATTTGGGCGTGATGACCTAACAGATGGGGGGCACATTTCTACAGTGCTATGTGGACCAGTTTGAGCTCCCTGAAGTACATGAAATAGAAGGCTTGAAGTTGATTCCATTTCTTTTGGATTGGCCAGGACTTCAAAGTGCTCTCCTACCCCAGTTTGCTGGAATCCATGGTCACATCCCTTGTTGGAATTATATGAAAATGAAGTCCTGCATTGGCAGCCTTAAGTCAGAACACGGCACTCTAACTGAAGCATGTATAGACCGAGTGCCCTCTCAGATGGATTGCAGCAATCCCATAAGCATGGGGAATGTTCTCTTAATGTGTTGTAAGTGCATTAAAATCTCTTTCATCCACTAAAGCAGGATCTATTCATCATGCTTTGAGCCAGCTATCGCAGGGCCTCCAGCTTGCGCTGAGTGCTGCCTCAACCAAAAACGAGTCCGCTATAGCAGGACTTAAACAATGGGTTTCTGTGTCTGCTTAAGCGAGACCTCACCTTCATAATTAAATAATCAATCCACTTACCTGCAATTTGCTTAAAGATCACTTCGCAGAAACTAAAAAGCAAGAGGACGAAAAGCTGTGACTTCCTTTTCGTATAATAACTCTGGGGAAGAGGAAGTCAGCCATCTTGGAGAGGGAAGGGAGCAACTAGAATTTTTGTTTGCTTGTAAAGAATTATGTAAGGAGTTATTGCTGATCTAATGACTACTTTGGCAAGAAAGACTGGCAAGATGGTAATGACCTCAATTCTCACTCTTCAAATACTCTATATATATATATATATGTGTGTGTATATATATATATATATATATATATATATATATACATATATATATATCTACATATATATATATATATGTATATATATATATAGGTAGTTATAGGTAAGATCACGTTTCTATACAAAAAGTTTTTTTTTTTTACTTGCCTATATCTTTGGCAGTGCTTGACGTATCTTCACAACAAAACTTTCCCAAACAAATTGCCAGTACCGTCAGCTGCTGCCTGGAAAGTTTCAGGGTGATTCGTTCAGGGGTGCCAAGAAAAAAGGGGGGTCCCAAAATACGTTTTCCCCATTAATTTTTCCATAGGGATTCTGAACAGCGATAGCGCAAAAGCTACTGGATGGAATTACACAAAATTTGGCAGGAAGGGAGGTTCTGGTCCAGAAAGAGTGTTTTTTCTGTTTTGGTGTAATTCTGTTCAGTAGTTTTTGAGAAAAAAAGGTGAAAACAAATTTGTATATCTAGGGACGCAAAGGATTCGTGACCCCTAACGATCTTCTGCTGAGATCTGATTGGCTGATAACACTTCAAGTGTTGTCAGCCATCTTGGGACTCGGCTTCAGCAGAGTCCCAAAAAAAAAAGTTTAAAAAAAAGGGGGGCCAGGGTACGAACAGCATGACCCCTTAGCTCTGGTGCTGGGGTCTCCAGGGCTAAAAAGCTTTTTCTTTAAAATTTTACGAGCGGAGACACGGTGGATCTGTGAATCCGCTCCTAATTTTTTTTTTCAAATGAAGCGCGGTCCCGGGGGATTTTTATAAAAAAAAAGTGGTGGGGGGCTTCGGTCCCCTCCCAATGCCCTAGGTAGTGCCACTTCCGAATGGCTCATTTATTTGGATACCGGGAAGCCTCCCTGTAACCTTTGTTTTTTAAGTGAATTTCTATTCGTTTTTTTTTATTCTGTTTCCTAACTATAACGTCCCTCTAACCTTTGTTTTTTTCAGTGAATTGCTAGGTTTTTTTAACGTATAGTAATTTTAATTACTATACATTAATCCAACCACTGCCGCACACAGCCTTCAGCCTTCGGCCGTGCGCTGCAGCGGTTGGCCACAGGGCCTGGCAATCCCCCTACAGGGTATAGAGGATGCCCGTAAGACCTGGCCTGCAGCCAGACCCTGCGGCCAACACCCCCCAACTACCCAAACCCACACTGTGCACATCCGTTTTGCCGTGCGTGGTGGGCGTTAGCCGCAGCTACTCTCGGTGTGAGAATGGGTGTGAAAGGGTGTATCTGGGGGTGAGAGTGGCTGTCAGATTGTCTGTCTGGGTGTGAGAATGCATATATCAATATTTTAGTGGGTGCATCAGTCTGTGCATCCGGTCTGTGAGTGGCTGCATGAGGGTGTCAGTGGGTCTGTGAGTGGGTGCGAGAGTGTCTGAGTGGGTCTGTGAGTGTGTGTGTAAGTGTCTACGTGGGTATGTGAGTGGGAGAAATTGATTGAAAGAGAGAAAGAAAGTGAGAGAGATAGTTTTTTTAGGCTTTAATATCTCATATACTTAGAATGAGCTATTTTTGTTAGATTTAACAAAAAAATGTATTCAATAGTTTTTAAAAAGTCTAAAAACATTTATTTAAAAAAAAATGGTAATGAGTCCAGCTGGATTCTAACCCCCATAGCTCAGTGTTAAAGTCTGCAACCTTCACACTGAGCTATGAGGGTTTATTTATTTGTTTTTAGCCCTTTATGGGCTTTCAAGGACCCTGAAGGAGCCCTTAAAGGATCCCCCGCTGTCCCTATATATATATATATATTTTTTTTTTTTTAAATAATCAAAAGCCCTTTACAGGCTATGTGGGACAGCAAGCAAGCCCTCAAAAGCTTCCCCGCTGTCCCTATTTTTTTTTTTTTTTTAATACAATGCCTTTACGGGCTTCCCCGCAGTGCCAATGCTTCAGCAAGCACGGAGCTGCTTTATCAGCAGCTCTGTGCTTGAAGAAGCATTTCATCTCTGTCCTCTGCACATACGCAGAGGACAGAGATGAAACTTCATATTTTGACAGCAGGACCTGCTTTAAAGGCACGCCCCCCTCCCGCTCCAAATAACGTGTTGCCCCAGGGAGTGGTGGTTCCCGGGGCAGCGGGGGGGCAGACAGCGCCCCGCCCCATATATCATCAAAGCCCTGGGGAAGTCACGCCCTCGCAATGCACTGCTAATTAAACCACAAATTAGAGCACTCATGACATCTTTTATAACATCATTCATAATATCAATGTAATATTTGCAGTAAATGTTTTGATGAAAAAACTGTGCATGGGGGTATGAGTTATAGTTACCTTAGGGCACAAGTTATAGTTAGTTACTTGAGGTAACTGTAACTATAACTGGTGAATTTCTATGGTTTTGTACGTTTAAAATGTGAGCCTAACTATAACCTCCCTGTAACCTTTGTGTTTTTAAGTGAATTTCTATGGGCTTTTTAAATTCTATTTCCTAACTATAACGTCCCTGTAACCTTTGTTTTTTTCAGTGAATACATATATACATTTTTTAAATCTTCTTGTTGTTAAAAGGTGTTGGAAGCCTACCCATGAACTTTACTTCTTGTGTATGATGTCTCCTTTTATGTCATTGTTAAACTCAGAAACATGGAAACACGCTCAAGCCCTCAGCTACAATATTAAATGTAGTACAGATTTGCAAAATCTCTTGGTTTCACTCTTCACTACAACAGAACCACCAAGTGACTACACAAGCTAAGGTGGCCTTAGCAAAGACCTACTGGTCGCATACCTTAGAGCAGTGCTCCATGCTTTGGAGATGCCCAAAGTAGATGAGGTTAGGCCAGTGCGTAACATTATCCCGCCCCCAAGCCTCAGCGGTGCGGGGGGCCCTCAGCACAGTACACTGTGCATGGGAGGCAGGCCCCTGACTGGGTCCGGATCTGGGAGGGATGGGGCACCCTCCATGAATTTTGCAGGGGGTGGACACTCAAGTTTTATTATGCCGCTATGTTAGGCACCAGTTGGAGAGAACAAAACACAGGTGGCTTCACCCAGTCTTGCGTTTCTAACAATCCTGAACAATAGTCATTCCAGAATGTTCCTTTGTTTGATGAGATCTGTTAGGGTTTTGAGACCTATTGTGACATCATTCACTGAATGTCCCTTTTAAGGGAATGTGGTGAATGAGCTGACCCATGCAGCGTTGTGGGTGTTAATAGAAGCACAGAAAGGTGAATTCACAACTCCTGTGGCTTTGGTGATATCACTCCTGTGTTTGTACCTCAGGACAAGGGTCATTGGCGACTGAGCCAGTATATAATAAAGGCCTATTTATTACAGAACCCAGAGCATTTCAAAACACTGGGTGACTCCGCGAGGAAGCGGGTAAGCTTGTTCGGAACAGGCCTGGTTCCAAGAATTTGCATCGGGATGGGCCAAGGGTACGTTCGAGTGGACTAATGTGTGTCCAAACTTTGTCATTCTGGAGGTTGCCTAAAAGCCCAAGATTTACATCACATCTTCTTTTAAACAGGCATACAGTGCATTTAGAGCATTATTTGAGAGTAAGAGCTACACGCAACAGCCCCAACCTTTATCATTTCCAGCAGACCAAGTTCCAACACAAGCACCTGGATTCCATGCAGATTGTATTAGTAGTTCAGGCTTATGGAGGTGCCCGTGGCACACCTTAGCCTTGATGTTTTCCATTAGGAAGATTAGCTGCTTACTCCTTGCAATTTGCCCAATACCTATTTCTTTGCCCTTGCATGTTGCCCAATACCTATTTCTTTGCATGCTGTGAACTTTGTAACTGTTTATTTTCATGTCATTCTTTCTGCAGTGTGTTTTCATTGATAAAAAAAAGTTTTAAAAAACAGCAACACTTTTGGAAAAAAGAAAGCAATGTTGTTGACAACTGAGAGCAGTTTTTGGCAATTGCAGTCAAACAAGTAACCTTCTGGGGCTGTATCACACAGCGTGCCCGAGTTACAAAAGTGGCAGCAGATGGTTGCACAGCCCCTTCTGTAATGCTGACAGCACGGGCACACATGTATAGCCAGGGCTATATTCAGAAGTTTTTCCTTCATTTCCATGGGGTATGACCCCACACAAACAAGGGAATAATGTTCCCTCTTATCCCACCCATATTATGGATGTGGGCACAGAAGCAAACAGGCACATAACATGGAAAACAAAAGCAGTCATCCAGACTAAGCGTATACTCCAGCATGGTTGGGTTTTGTATCAGTCCTAACTGAATGATCCATAAAGTTCATTTGCCTTTCTTGGGTCATGTCATGTCATGTTATGTTGGTTTGTAAAGTGCACTTTCACCCTGGGTATCCTAGCACTGAGCGGGTGTGAGATTACACAAGCCTAGCGCCTAATTTGGTCACTTGAAAAGCGAGGTCTTCAGCTTCTTGTGAAATTCAAGAAGTGAGCGGGAGGCTCATGCTTTAGGAGTGATGCAGGAGAAAGCGCAGCCACTGGGTCTGGTTTTTCATGCGTGGGATGTGTGCAAATATGAGTCTTGCCAAGTTGAGGTGGCTGGAAGGTTTGTGAACGCAGATGGTATTGTTCAGGTATACTGGGCCAGAGTACTTTCCAAAGTTTGGGTGAGGAGTCTGAAATGTGCTCATTCGGGTATGGGTGGCCAGTGTAGCTTCTCCAGGTGAGGTGAGATGTGCGCGTGTCAGAGGTTGGGAGTGGTTCTGGCTGCCGAGTTCTGGACGTTCTGCAGCCTCCTAATGAGATGCTTGTTTATCTGGCACAGAGGGTGTTCTTCAAATCTCTGTTAGTATCTTCAGTATGTGGAAGCATAAAGCAATGAACCACCAAAATACCCTATGATCAACACAATCGTTGACGAATATATACTCGCATCTATGGGAACGACTATATGATTGTAATTTATACATGAGAAACGATAAAATCAACCTGTCAAAACATACTAAGATAAGGTAAAGTGGTAATTAAAATTTGAATAATCTCTATATACAAACTACCACCGCAAACCGAAAAGGAGTGCTATACCAATAAGTGAAGCCCTGAGGAAGATATCCCTGACGAAACACATGTTGGCTTGTGCTCAATGTGGACATCATAAAGTTTTCATAATGGACTCTAACTTGTTAAGAATGCTGGGCCTGCGCTCAATGTGGACATCATAAAAGGCTTTACAATGGACTTGGACTTGTTATGAATGCTGTAACAATCTGTCTTGAATCTGGGAAGTGACAGGATTTGAGTAGGAAGTTATGAAGGCTTACGTGTTGATTTGGTTTTGATATCATACACGTAACATTACCTCATTATTATACTATGTTGAAAAGATAGCAGTGAGAGTTGAATTTTGTTTGAATTTAATATATCTATACAGAAATATAAATACAGAGTTTGAATCAATTACAACCAGTTGTGTGCCTGAATTTAATCAACAATGATGACACTGGTTTGAGTCGTGATGTTGGGTTTGCAGTTGAAGGTGATTTGAAGCTTCATGGCTTGGCTTATTTAGTTCTGAGGTGAGTCTAGATAATTAGCATTAATTCCACCACGTGTATATCCTCCCACATTGCATAACCTACAGTAGCCCTTTATTGAAATGAATTATGATCAGTCCCATTGCGAGTAGATGTGGTGAGACAAAGAGTATCACCAGTGCCACTGAAATTACATGGTAGGTGAGGACCAAATTATGCAGCAGATATGACTGAATTATGCAGTAAGAAAAGAACAATTATGTGGAGTAATGCGGCAACATTTTGTGATTACTTCATTATTTTGTCATTTGTTTTTTACGTGCTAACACTGTTTGCGCCTGTGTTGCACCTCATTAGCACAAGTTTAACAACCAAATATAGCAAAGAGCAACTAAAGGTGAACAGTCAATCTTTGGAAAAGGTCTTCTACTGCTCTGCAACATGTATTGCAGCATTTTGTCATAACTTTTGGTGCCTTTAACCAAGAAACATGCCTTAAATCAGCAGATTATGCAGCAGATGATAAATTATGTGACAAATTTGGCAAATCCATAATTTTGCGGAAAGCACCAGAGTCAGAAAACTGCATAATTCCAGTGGCGGTGACTGTAACCTAGGAATGTGCAATGTACTGTAACAAAATATCAGATTATGAAATGCTCACATTTGCAATTCTGCCATACTGGTGAGAACAAATTCAGCCCAACACAATATCTTACTTGAGATAAAAGTTATTTACTTCACCCCAACATGTGGCACAAATCAGACAGACACGCTCAGAGCCTGATTCACAAAGATAAATGTACACTTTGTGTACGTTTGCTATTTTTTGGGGTATTCCTAAAGTTTATTGTACAAATAGTAATTTATGACTTTAAAGACTCCACACATAAAAAGTTAGGCCTGTCCTATCTTTTTATGTGGAGAACTCTTCACCTCGACTGCCGCATCTCTGGAGTCGTAAAATTACTGTCAGTAAAAGTACACTTGTAGTTCTTGAATACAAAATGATAGTAAACTTTAACAAAAGTGTGAGATTACCTTTGTGAATCAGGCTCTTACTCTTGTAGGTATTATAATTCCACATTAATTTTTTGGGGGGATTTATGATTCCCTCACCCGGGAGGCTGCTCATCCACTGAGGCATGCGCTACTTCTATGTGAATAGTATAATGCATGCCTCATCCTACAGTATATTACTGCATGCATCTTACACAAACTAAAATAGATAAAGACTCTCAGAACCCCCACACAGACCATAAATGAGGTACAGAAGGCTGTTCACAGGCCTGGTGGCCCTGGTGTCATTGTACCTGCTGCAAAATTAGCAGTTAACCCTCTGTCTCCACTCTCCCAGCTAGAGATGGGGACCCACTGAAACCTCGATCCAGGCATGAGCCTGAAGCACGGCTCTGGCTCAGCTTGAGGTCCTATTGGAACTTTGAGTCCATAGCGAGCCGAGCTTTCATGTACCTTCTACCTGCACCCTCGGTCTACCTGAATGTGGTGTTACGCGAGAGCTTCCAACTCTGGACAAGCTAGGTTCAAGCCTCAGCGTTGGCTCAACATCCTGTGATCCTGGGCAAAGCACCAGTGCCTAAAAGAAATGAATGTGACTTTATGTAATGTAACTGGTGTTCATATAAAGTGCTTCAGTACCTCTAAGTAGAGTTTGTACTATGTAAAAACTTCAGAAAATGGCACAAAGAGCTAAAAACAAAGCATTAACATAAAAAGAGTTACAGATAGTCATTCAGTGGTTGATGTGTACAAAGGGGAATCATAAAACTTGGGCAAATTACAGCTTCCCCCACTTAAATTGTGTGATCTTGGGCAAATATTTCACTGCACCAAAACTTATTTTTCTTCATATTTGCGCATGAAAGCATATTCAAATACATGAATCAGAAAAAAGAACTATACAAAAACCTATTCTGTTTGATTTAATAGACTATTGTTGCTCTGTAATAATCTGGGCCACATACAGGTGTCATATGCTAACTGTCTTGCCTGTTGGCAGGGCCGGCTTTAGGGCGGTGCAAGCGGTGCAGCCGCACCAGGTGCTGACCTGAATTTGAGGCACGCTGTGTTTAGCAATAACTTAGAAATTTGCGATTCAAAGCGCTTGCTGAAAAGTTCCTTGTGTATCCAGTTTTCAGGAAGCAATTAAAATGTAAAGATACCTCTTGTGATTAATGTTCCTGCTAGGGAGAGAGATGGGAGTTTTGTCTAGCTGCAGCTTTGACCCAACATAAAGTAGTGTGGATGGTTACTATGCCTGCTCTAAAGAACAGAGCTATATTTTATGCGGATACCTGGGTGGATTAGTAAAGCCAACCTTTACAAGCGACTTAAAACAAATGAATGTATGTGAAAGGGATGCTAATGAGAGATGAGGGGCACATTTTCTGGGTGGTAGTGAGGGAATCCGAGGAGGTGGTCATGGGGTGGGTGCCAAAAAAGACTGTTGCACAGGGCATTACCAGTGCTAAAGCCGGCCCTGCCTGTTGGCTCACTAATAGCATTAGATAACATAGGAATGTATCACTTTTAATGAGTACTTCTCAGTGGAGGACTATGTTGGGACATATTGATTACAACGCATTCATGTGTTAAAGAAAATCTTTTTTAAACTTTGAAGAGTATCTTCTTTTACGTGGTTTGTTTTATGCTTCACATAGTAAACATTTTTGGGGCTCGGCTCGTGCATGGACTCTAAGAGCCAAGCCAGACCCTTAGTTCGGCTCTGGCTTGGCTCTCACTGTTAATTTTCTTGGCTCCCCCACCGCTGCCCGGAACACAGCGCTCGGTTGCAGTTTTAAAGACTGAAAACAACATTACAGTGTTCTGGTATTGAGAAGGAGGAAGCACTTAATAGGTGCCTTCTCCATGGCCTCTTCTGGGTGGGCCGAAGGTCATGTTTGGATGGGCCTGGCCCGCCCACCCGCCCCCACCACTAGAACCAGCCCTCTCCGGAAAGAGACCTTTGTAAAGCATTCTCATGGCCGACTGGGCCTTGTAGGTACTTCTATAAAACTCTGAAATAAATAAATAAATACGAAGTGTTTAAAAAAAGAAAAACACTACTTATCTTGCAGCAAAAGAGACACTTTTGTCAAGGCAATCCACGTCTTTTGCTGTTATCAGGTGACAAAAGGCCTCAAACATCAAGCAGCCGTGACCTAAGGAACCCTGTAGTACGCCCATCGTTGGTGACTATTGGAGATGCTGGACTGGGTAAGGTGAACAGTTTTTTAGGGTCGAGCTTGTGCTGCATGTGCCTGCGCATGCGTTTCGCTTGTGAGACGCTTTAGGAGTCAGAAAAGGGCTCAGAGCCCCGTTCACGTCACATCAGTTGTCTTTCATTGGTTCATGGGCTTGCCTGTTAAAATCTGCTTGCTTTCATTAGTGGAAGGCGTGCACACGTCATACCTTTTCTGGTGGTTAGCCCTCCTTGAGCGCATCGACCAAGTACTGAAAACATGCGAGGCTCGCTGTTTCCTGTCTGGTTTGTGGACTACTTTTTATCTTTTGTTCGCAGCACGATCTCGCTTGGCAGAAGACGAGCGCTTTGCATGGTTATGTAGATAATTGCATTTTTGCTGATAGGTTTCATCACGAGTGAACTGTAGCAGCACGATCGCGCTGTTTTTTTCTTTCAATGTGGAAAGAAAAATCCGGTTTGGGGTTCACAACTGCTAATAGCTGTAACTCGGAGAAATGCGAAACCCTGGTGCATTGCAAATGCTTGTTTTCCTCTGCCCACGCTCGCTCAAGGTACAAGCTGATGTTCTGAGTATGCAAACGTTCAGTTTCCAGCTAACCTCAGACTACTGCCCGCCGAAGTAAAACTGCTCTCAAAAATGTTCAATAATCACAGGCAGGATTTGTCCCGCTTTGGGTTGTCAATGTCAGGGTGACGGAGAAGCCCCCCACCCCCTTTGAAACCAATAATGTTCTACTTAGGGATTCGAAAACGTGTTAACACTTCCGCATGAATATGAGCTGGAGCCCGCCCAGTCTCGCGGGACAGGTAAATGTGACACAAAAGTAAACAATTTGGGCAGAAAGCCTGCAGGAGTGAATTGTTCTGAGTTACGCAGGGCGTGTTACCATGGGCCTCGCAGTTCAATGGCGTGCCCGCCCTTACGTAATTAGGAAGCCCGCAGGCCTGCGATGAATGACGGCTGCTCACGTTCGTGCCAACGTTGCGTAATGTTTGTGTAACAAGTACGCTAAAGTATATAAACAGTGAAAAGAAAAAAAAAAGTTCCTTCTTTTCGGGATCGCAGTTTTGTCTTGTTTTGAATACACTGCCGCCGAAAAAAGTAAAAGGGCTTTAGAGGCGTCACGGAAGGCAGGGCTGGAGCAACAATCGAGCCAGAGCCACTGGAATTATGCGGCAGTATGCGGCAGCGTTGACTAAGTCATGCGCAAGAAAATGTGAATTGTACGGCCTTTTAGTCCTTCACTCTTTTGTCATTTTTACACGTGTTAACTGTGTCTGGGCGCAGGTTTCACCTCCGTGGTACCAGTTCCACTCCTTAATGTAGAGAAAGGTGACCAGTCAGCCTTTGCGATGGGACTTCCACTGCGTTGCAACACGTGCTGCCGCGTTTTGTGAACTTTTGATTCGTTTGAGCTAGAAACTAATGTTTTTGTCCAAATCTGCAGCTTGTGCAGCATGTGAAGAACTGAGTGGCAAATGTAGCAAATCGATAATTATACCAAAAGTACTGCGCCCACTATATTGCTTAATTCCAGTGACTCTAATTAAAGCCTTTGTAGCAACTGGTTCACGTCTCTATCACAGATGCCCTAAATAGGATGCCAATTTGAATTTAATAGTCAATTGCTAAAGGAAAGGGAGTGCCCAGCAGTAAAATATAATTTTAGCTTTGAGAAATCCAATTACGGGAGTTCACTTTAAAGCAGGTGATACTGTGATCAAATCAGTTCTAGGTGCACACAGTTTGTAACATGCAAGAAAACTGGCAACTGAAAAGGTACGGCATGAAACATGTATGGTTTGGGGAACAGCCACCCTTCACATCTGTCCTGAAAGGCAATATGTTGAACACATGACGACTCTGCCTGGGCATAGTGTTCCACAGAGTGGAGGAAAACTGTGTAGTGTTACTCGCTCTCCTACAAAATACAATGTAATGATGTATGAGCGTAGGAGAAAACTCACCCCTTGGGTCTGGACTCAGTTGAGCACTGAAAAGAGTGAGATCCCTAGAATACCACTGAGATCCTGTACGATGAGGCAGGTATCAGGTGAGTACAGGTGAGGTGGGGATTTAGGGCCAAATGTACGAACACATTTCCCCATTGACGCAGAATGGGAAAAACCCTTTGGTACATCTGGCCCTTTGTCTCCATCTGAAGAGCAGGAAGGTCGAAGCAGTTCTGATGCTTTGGGGGAAGTTGTTGTATTGTTTGCAACATTTATACAGTGCTTACTACCTCTGCGTGGGACACTGAAGCGCTAGCCTACCTGGGCAGCAAACTCTACCCTGTATGGTATGTGGTTGTAAGGAGTTGTTTTTGTTTAGATCCTAAGTGAGAAGTGTTTCCGCGTCATGAGTGATGACCACCTGGGTGCAGTTATGAGATGTAGCGTTTAGCAGGGTGCTGGATGACAAGGTGTGAGAGATAGACCTGCAGTTTATGGTTTTCAGTAAGTTGGCAGTTTTGCATGTCCCTTCAGGCCTGGACTGGCCCTACAGGGCACTGGGTTTTTCCCTGGGAGAATGGAAGGGTTGGGGCTGGTTGTGGTGCTAGGGGCCCTAGAGATTACTGGCTGTCTAACACAAACTTTAAAAAATATATGTTTTGGCAGTTGGTTTTCTACTCTATAAGTCTGACATAAAGAGTGAAACTTGCTGCCAGGGAATGAGCAGTGGTGCCAGGCCTTACAACTTAATGCACCTGAGACTTACGTATAGTTCTTTTTGCAGAATGCTGAACAAAACGCTGTCAATCGCTGTCAGAGAGTGGAATGGGCATATATTTTATAGAGACGTAGCGCGCTCCCCTGATGTGGGGTTTGTGCTGTCCCGTGGTATTCCACTACCTCATGGCTCTCCTCACCATGAGCCATTGGCATAGCGTCAATGATGCTGTGGTACCAGGGCCCCGGCGCCTGATGAGCCCACTGAACCCGGATTTTTGCTGTACTTACCCCTGGGCCTGTCTTGCTTTCTTGCACTATGGCTTATCACGCCATTGCTGCGACATTGCCCTCAATGTGTGTCTGGGACTGGAGGGGACTCTTTTCACTACAATGATGCTCTATCTAATAAATCATATATTTAACATATAGGGAATCGACTTGCGACACAGTATGGGGGCTCGTCTGACAAAATTTGCCAGTGCTGTTTTTGGTTGCCAGTGGTGCTCTGGGCCCCTTTATAGTATTTCATATGATGGTATTCTACTTAGCTGGTTACTTGCTGGGCTGTTCAACCTGATATTCTGTTTAAAGGTTTTGGTCCTGAGCAGGCCTGGTTGGAAAGGGAAGTTGTGGGTAGATCAGCTTGGATGGTCTTTATTAATATCATCCATATTCAAATGTCACTTTCAGATGTTCCAGACCCTGGGTGCGTGGATGTCAACGCCTGACTTATATTCTTTTTCCTTCTTACGTCTCTTCTTCAGTGAATGTCCTGCTTCCGGTGTGGTGCTATCCACCTGAGGTGGTTAGTTTCTTGGCCAGGGATGTAGGCATAGCATCTCTGATGGCTTTGTAGATTATACAGCTGGTCTTGAAGGTGATACTGGTCTGGAAGGGAACTTGGTGTAGTTATGTAAGTGCAGAAGTGATGTGGTCGAACTTCTTCACACCCGTTATTATATGTGATGCAGTGTGTAAGATGCCTTCCAGGTGAATCAGAGGGGTGTCTGACGGTAAATTGAGCAGGACATTGACTTCATTCGGGTGGGTAAAAAAACAGGTTTGGAAGCAAGTTTCACGTTCTTCAAGGGGCAGAGCTGACACCATGTTACCTTGTTTTCCTTAGTTCTATAATCTTTGAATGTGAAGTCTGTGTCAAGGGTGATTTCAATTGATTTTGTTTTGTTTGTCAGCGACAGGGTGAAGCCAAGAGTGATGCTTGAATCTGTCATTGTTTGGAACCGTGATGAACAGGAGTAATTATGTCTATGTAGAGATTTGAGAAGACATCTATGTGAAAAGTAAAAATGAGAGAGAGCGTAAGGCTGAAAGGGTGGACGTTAGGGGCAATCTCCTCTTCTGCATGTATTGGTGTCATGACATAAACATGCTTTAAAGTGGAGCCTACTATTTTGAAAGTCACCCTTCTCCCTGACCGGCTGTCAACAGAGAGACTGAGGGCACAGGGATAGGGTCACATTGAATCCCACGCAGAGATTTACAAGCTCTATGTAAACGGTAGCGACAAAGTCCATCATTTGTCTGTGTAACTGTTAATATTTAGTTTCCTTCAATAGCATGTTACAAAGAAGGTGAAATTTAAAATGACTTTTAACTTTTGAAAAAACACATCATTCATATGCATTTGTAAAGAAATTAACACTACCCCGTAGTTGTAGTGAAGATCCCCCTTTATATTGACCCCCCATAATCCCATCCTTGACACTCGAATGCTAGCTTTATATTTCTCTCTGCATATTAATAAATGATAAGCTGAGGCTAAAATTTAGCAGGACGTGAAAAGAATCCTGCATATTCCAGCTTTGAGTTCCTTATTGAAACCAATCCCCTAGTTTGGAACTCTGGGTTTATAAAGAGACCCCCAATATAAATAACAGTGAAATAAGGCAATTCTGAAGAACACACCAAACTGTATGTTTGGAAAAAGGGGGTGCCTCAAATCATGCCAAAACGGTTATCCTTACTGTAACATAACTCATAGTCAGACCACGAAGACTGGGCGGAGTAGTAAATTTTGAGGATATTTACAGCGCAATAGAGAACCCTCAATTGTATTACCATTACGCTTTGGACAACTAGTTCCAATCAAAATGTGTACCTTGCTTGTGAAGGCTGTGACCCCAAGAGAAGACCACTTACAAGCACATCAATTTATGTCACATCTACATAAGAGTTACGTAAGAGGGCAAGGCTGCTGATTATATCAAAGGAGAAGCCATCCAAACAATGGTGATGATCACAAGCCCTAACAAACCTCACAATATAAAAGTGAGTGGGACACATTTTAAGTTCCTTGACTTCACCTGTTGCTGGCAGAACTAAGCAGAACCACTTCAGTGGGGCTTACTAGTCTCCAGTAGTCACAATAGCTAAGTTGTTCAACACAAGTCCACATTACCGACAACTTGGAAGAGGTGTAATTTTGACACCCCAAAATTTTACTTTAACAGAACATCCACAATTTTATGAACTGGAGGCTGTGTTAAACCTCAATTTCATGAGGCAATGTGTCCCCACTTCCCAACACATCAAAAATATCAGAAATACAATCAATTATGTGGAGGCCTCACTCAGAAACTGAGTTCTGTGTCAGATAAATAAATGTTACGTTTTTGATACAAAATTTAAAAGATACTTTACAGAATATTTACTACGCAAGCTCTCAGCAAATCAAGCATTACAGAGAAGGGCAGAATCCAAAATGTTCTAAGTCCCAGTTGAGCAGCAAAATCAAGAGTGAAACTGACAGCATCCCTAGCAACACCTATGGAAAGTCTCTGGCTCTCCCCCAAAAGCGAGGGTTTTTATACTTTATTTTCACATAGGAAATCATTAAAACTGCAGATATGATCACATGTATTACAATCTCAGCAAATCGGAGCACATATTGGTTCAGCATCATATTGCCTTAGCACCTCAGCAACATCACACTCCATAAATATTGATCCTGCCTAGTCTATGCTAATGCCATCCAAAGATGGTGGCACAAACCAGATACATGAACAACAGCAAGCTATTATGAACCAACAGTGCGCTGTGAGCTAGAAGAAGGACCTTGAAATAAATTTACAGTTTTGTGACTAAACCTGGGAAGATTCATCAAGAACAGCATGAGCAATGGCAATGGAAATAAACAAACATGATCCTGCTTGATTACATGCTGCGGAAATAACAAACAGTGAAACGTGCAGTGGAAGGCCAGGGGAGACATTCATTTTTATAAAACATGGCCCAAACTGAGACCTAGTTACTGATTGTACCAGAACTCTTATTTATGCAGTTTTTCCCATAGGAATATTTACTGGATGCTTTAAAAATGAAACCCCACAATGTTGCCTTTGATTAATTTTATCAGATCAAATTAACCAGAGGGGAAATGCAGAAAGCACCAAAACTGGTATGTTCCTCCTCGGTTGGATGGGAATTTTGTTATAAGGGTATTTATGGCACCCGTTAAATTCCAAGCCCTAGCATATTGGATTTTACCAGGTACCACAAATACCGACCCTATATCCTGGTCCCTCGTAATTGGGCCCCTTGGCTCTGAAGGGCACTCGGGGGATATGATAGTTTTCACTGTATGCCAAGCAAGTCCTCCCCAGAAGCACGGGGGGGGGGGGGTTCTTCTGCTCCAACTGCCCTTTTGAGAAAATGCTGACTGAATGATGCATTTTTTTTTAGAACAATTTGCCTTAAGTTGCTAAAAAAAAAAAAAGCATCTATGATGGGCAGTTTAAAAAAATGCAATTTAGACTCGGTTATAAATTGCAATAACATCTATCTATACATCTCACTTCCTTTCAAAACTAATGGAAAAATTAAAGTGAAAAAAGCCTGCTGATGGACGAGTTTAAGCTCAAAAATGTAGTTTGAGGTGGAATTCATTCTAACAGATAGCGCCCGCTGTTGCAACAAAGCGACCAAGCTGTTGTCAGGTTTTACGTTTCCAATACGTGAGTCACGCAGTGAGGGTCGGCGGTGTCCATTTCAATGAGTTCCCCTGCTTTCTTGTGGGCAGAGCAGAGCGCCCGCAGACTGCCTTGTACTAGATGGAATGAGCTCCCTTGTCGTTTCTTCTCAGGCTGTTTCCGCCGCCAAATTGTTACATCACCCATTTCCAGGAAGCTTTTTGGTACGTCGGTGGGGGCCCACCGCTGTCATCGACTGTCTGTATAGCGCTGTTATGAGCAGCAGAATCAATGGAGCAGAATTCAGAGCGTGTGTCATAGTAATTAATTAAAAAAGGAGCAATAAAATTCTCTTCCCCTGCTGTTCTGAGTGGGCCCATTCTTCAGGAGAGCAGATGGTTCTTTTTGGATATAACTGAGGGCCTTCGCGTTTATTGAGAATTCAGCTAATTTCCGGACAGTCCCTACCTCTGAAAGGGCAACAGGGCCAAGGCAGAGTCAATCAAACGCTAGTCACGTTTGACTCTCGACTCTAGACTAAAGCAAATTGTCCCTTAAGAATTTTTCTCTCTGCAGTTTTCCTGCCAGGTTCCACCGGAGGCCCAACATTACCTTTCTGTCCTGCGACCCCATTTGCCTCCTCAAACTTCAGATCTACTGTCCAAGCCACCTTCAGCCGAAACCCTCCTCACTTTAACCATCAGCTCTCACTCAAACACCAACACCTGGAACTCAAGGAATCCGTCATCTCCACAGCCCCATGTGGCCATTTTGTGTTCATTGTGTACTATGGCTGGTCTGTGGAGATATTGGTGTATCTGCTGTATTCATATACAATAATCTGTCACTCCCCAAAGATCTCTTAAAACACGGTCTCTGTTTCCTTGCATTGGTATGATCCTGTTTACAGTTTGATGTGACCCATGTATTGCATTGCAGCATTTATATAGCGCTTACTACCCCTGTGAGGCGCTCTGAAGCACTTGCCTACATGAGTTGCATGTCACACTGTGCAGGGTGTGGCTGGAAGGATGTTATTTGTGTTTTGATCCTATGTGGGCAGTGTTTCCAGGTTGTGCGTGATGACCACCAAGGTGCAGTTATAATGTAATGGGACGCAGCACGTAGCAGTGTGTTGGATGATTAAGTGTAAGAAACAGATACACAGTTTTATAATTTTCAGATGGTAGCTTTGAACATCTTCCGGGTCCCTTTGACACTATGTTTATCTAGTTGCTGCACTGGTTTGTCCAGTCTGAGATTCTGTGTATAGTTGTGGCCCTCAGCTGCCATGGCTGGAGGGAAAGAGAAGAGGAGAGATCTTCTGGGATGGACATTTTTATTATCACCCTGTATCTGAGTGTCTGTGGGAGATGTAAAAAAGCAGTCAGATTGTATAGATTTTTGGGACCTGCAGTGAACGGCCTAAAGTCCTCCGAAAGTGTCCAGTAATGTGTAACATATCTCTACAGTTATTTCATACCTGTTCATTTTATGATGTTTGGCTGTACAGTGCTGGTCATGAGCAACCCTCAGAGCAGGTATGTCTTATGTGAATGTAATAGGTAAAAGTTACAATTTGTTGCTGACTTCTGTGTACTATGGTTTTAGTATTATTGTGGGCCATAACTTATATATGGAAGGACATAAATACACACTGCCACGGCAAACCATAAGTTAGCCCTTTCTGCTTACTTACATAATAAAAGCAGTTTGTTGGATGAGTTGTTTGTGAATCGTGTTTTGTAAACTGAGGATTGTGGTTGAGGGTATGACTGTTTTCTGGGCTCTATTGTTGGGATGCGGGTGGTGAAGTTATCTACGAAATAGCCAAGTTCTCAACTGTCTTCGGAAGTGTGGATGATCCTGGGTCCTTCTAATGCAGACTAGTAGTGAGTTCCAGAGTTTAGCGGCTTGTACTGAGAAAGCTGTGCCTCCTACGGATTTCTTATGGTGATAAGTGGTGCAAGCCTGGAGCACAGTGTTCTGTATGGTTTGCACTGCTTGAATTTACCTTACAGGTACAGAGGTCCTTTTCAGTTGGAGGCTTTGTGGACACTGGAGAGTGTCTTGAACTTTGCCCTTCTAGCTGTAGGAGGGCAGTGGAGTGATTGCAGGACTGAAGTCATACATTCTCTTGGGTGAAGGTGGAGAAGAAGCCTTGCAGCAGTATTTTGGATGAGTTGGTTTTTGCATATAATGGTTGCAGGTGTGCCAAGGTGTAGGCGACTGGCATAGTCAAGTTTGGAGATTATGAGAGTTAGGATGGCTCGCAGTTTACATTGGTATGCAAGGTATGGGAAGATCTGACATAGACATAATAATCGTGCAAAGGATTTTGGATTTAGGTCATCATAGGCATAGACATCCATGCTCTCTTCACTGTCCCAAGGCGTGGATCATCTAATTTAAATTTTTTGCAGCTTCATGGGCTTGGATGCAGAGGTATTATAGAAGTAGATATTTGTGAACTACCTATCTGACTGTGTATTAGAGCTAGCAGATTACTTGAGGGACACAATTATTTTTTGTTCGCAGCCAAAGGAGGCTTTGGCGTAGCAAGAAGTGGTCAACATACCCCTCTGTTGCTTGCCTTACTAACAAAGCTGTTGATGCTTGTTGAAGTTAGGTAAATAAATACCCACTACATCTTTTTCTGTTGTAATTTTCTGGCTGCTGTTTGGAGTTCTTTACAGGGGCATCGCTTCGGTGGGATGTTTGGGGTTTTACAACCCCCTAATAAATGTATTATTTAATAAATAGTTGGGAACAGGAGCTTTCAGTTGGTATTGAAAGGTGTCTGTTGGATTTTACATGGGATTTTTAAATTCTCATTCACACAAAAATACACAGTTCTGCATTCTTGTCTCTATTGTGAAGGTCTTAAAGCATGGTTATTTTACAAATAGTGTGTTTTAAGTGCCCCTCACAATCTACACGCCGTTCCCTTTTAACTAGCCCCCAAGCCCCCTTCATGTGCTGCTTCTCCTATAATGATGTGCCAGCGTGATAGTCGGAAAATCTGAAGGCCCCCTCCACCCCACCCTCCAGTTTTACTGAACAACCTACGCCTCGGTTTCTTTATAAAAAATTTCTTCAGGCTGTTGAAGAAATATTCTAGTAGCTCAACTGGGAGCATTCATAGTAACAACAATTGGGGAGAGGATTGTTTTAACTTTAGGCCGACCAAACACTGCACAAAAAAGACGAAAGATTTGGGACCAATGTTACAAACGTCAAAACGTACAAAATATCTAAGGTTTCTCTTTGAAAAGAGAAGAAAATATTAACAAAATGGAGGACCACATTACAGAATATCAGAGAATTAACAAAGAAAAGAGCCCTGAGGCATTGGTGGCCACACTGAAAGTCCAGTAAAAACATTTCTGCAACAAATGTTAGAAAATACACAATAGAACTGCCGTGCTTTGCAAACCTCGCTACCTGTTCAACATTTAAATTTATATGTATATTTCTATTTAAGTGCACACCAGACCAGGAAGGTGGCATAGCACTTTATGTGGCATGGAACATATATTAAGTATGATAACGCCCAAAAATGACGATGCATGGGGTATTATATAGTTCAGACAACATTCGTTTGGGACAAGAACATATTGTACAGAGCTAGGTATGATATATACATACAATGTATTTAATAAACTATACAACATACATAGGTAATTTACAAGAGACAGGAGGTATAAACCACCCTGAGGGGCAGTGTTAGACGAAGGCTGTTGGGCAGTTAATAGAGCAGGGAAGAAGGGTGCAAGGCATGAAAGGAGTTTATAAAACCGCTATCCACAGATCTCAGAAAAAAAACTGAGTTGTGAATGATTCACTCTCTCTTCTAGCTTGTCTAGAACCGTACTTTGGTGTAAGACTAAATATTTTAGGATACATATATTCAGGAATTCAGACTTTTTGAATCCCATAGTGCCGTAGCCCTATATAATCAATATTCTGGATTTTTATTTAATTATTCATAATCCCACCGTGCAGCGTTTAGAATGTTGAATGAAACGTTTTCCATATCTTGGTCACCTGACACCGCAGGGCCTATGGTCGCCTGCGTATAGTATTCAGTGTGACGTAGCACGTCGTCCTGCCTGTTATTACACCCCTCGTTTCCCTCTCGTGCGGTCCCGCTTTACACTGTTTGCAAATATTTGTTGAACGGTGGATGTGAAATGTGCCCTGTGCACGCGCTGTCACCCTGGAGAGGGTCAGGTGGCTGCACACAACCGAATCAAATGAAAATTAAAGAATAAAAGGAAAATATGTTGTAATTGAAGGAAGGTTCAAGTTTCAGAGAAAAAGAAGAAAGGCGATATTGCAAACGAGATAAACTAGCTGGAGGTGAAGAAGAGGGGCAAGGAGACTTTGAGCAAAAAAATAAGAAAAAATCAATCATGGTTGTAGGATTAAGCAAGGGGAGAACGAAAGTAATTGACACACGATACCAGCCTAAGACTTTCCGAAGAGATGTGGAAAATCTATAAACTGTGTATTTTTAAAAAGAGTAACATTACTGGGGTCTACATGAAAGAAATATATACATAGGAACAGTGAGCCTTTCCTGGCTTTTTGTCGATTGGCTAGCACCCTCTGACGTCACTTCCGCGCTTGATCTTCTAAAAATGTTTTGTTAGGTAATTTATAGCGCCTGGAGCCAGACAGACCACGCATGGACAAAGACAGGCCGTGTGTTTCAATTTACTTTGTTGTACTTTACATTTTTCTGCAGTTTCTGCCAGAAGGGGCTTTGAAGTCGCAGTCGGTTAGCTAAATCCTAAAAAAAGACTGTCAGGATGTATTAAGGCTGGAGGAATGAGATTTCTGTTCAGTTTGACGTCATCGGCGAGTAACCTCTCTTGAACAGGCCGCGCCGGTGCTATCAGAGGCCGATCTCGGAGCCGTGGACCACGCCAGGCCCGGTGCCAGGGGCTGGGAACATGCTCACTACTGCATAATCACTAGTGGATGGATCCTGTGTCTGTCAGGCTGCCCGGCCCCGACAGACCAGGGCTTAAAAGGAAGTCACGTTGTGCGGTAATAAACACAGCTTCGAGTGGAAACACCTGCTGTCGAGGAGCATTATATTCTCATAGCGCCGACAACCTCAGGGCGACTTCCGAGCGCTATACCGATGGCAGAGAAAAAGAGATTTGTGATAAAAATTAACGGTACAATATTATACATCTATATTAGTATAGTCTACCTGAAAAGTATACTTTTTGATGGAATGACGTGGTGTTTGATGTTCCAGATATTGGGATTAACAGTGGTGGGAGCGGAGCTGGCCAGAGGAAGTTTCGTAAGGGTGGTTGGTGGAGGAGAGCAGATGCATATTCAAAATGTAGTTCACGAGGAAAGGTTCTATGCATTTAGTGTAGGTTCCCCGTGCAAGTAAATGAAAGAGAGTTCTGCTCTGTTGTTTAATGCTATGCTATTCAATTTTGTAATACTATGCTATGGTGAGGTGTGTCGTTTTATGTTAAACTACACGATGTCAAGACAGTCTATTCTATAATGTGATTTGCTGGGCTATTTTATGTACTATTGTCAAGTTATAGATTAAGCTACGTCGCATAATATAACGCTATTTACAGTATCTTGTGTTCTGCAAGGTCATTCCATGTTGTGATGTATTACATGTTCTGCTCTTCAGTGTTATGCATTGTAATGCTGTCGTATTACAGTGATTCGTCTAAGGCTATGATACGTTTTGCAGTGTTATGATGGATTATAATATGTAATGCTATGGTTTCCAGTGCTGTTATGTAATGGTGTCATGGCATAGTACGCTATGCTACATGTTTGACAATGTAATATCATGTTATAATATGGTATGCGTTTCTGTGCTACGTTATGCAGTAATGAGTATTGTGACTAGCAGTGGTGGCTGCTACGTTGTAAAGGTGGTGGGGCGCATAAAAGATTACATTAAACATCAAAACAAACTTACCTTGCTTGATGATGGTATTCGGAAGTTTCCTCCTGCCTCGCGCTGCCTGCTGATTAATGGCATCCAAGCCAATCCAAGCACTGCTCTCTTGCTGATTACAATGGTAAACAGCATAAGAGCAGTGCTAGGATTGGCTGGAGCAGGCAAACACAGCGCTCCATCGAACCCCTCACGGGGCTGTGCCTCTGCTTCTCAGCTGCCTTTCAGCTGTTGATTGCAGATGCCTGCACTGCGCATGTCCGGTGGGCCAGAGTGAAATCACTGGCCAATCTGACATGCGCAGTTCAGGTAGCACAGCCTCAGGTATCTCACTGAATTGCTGTGATGCAGTAGGAAGGAGAGGGGTCCCTATGGACGAACTGCCCCTGGTGAATAGAATAATCTTTGCCAAAATGCCTGTATCTCATAGAATGGAGCAATAGTAAATTGTGAGCAACCGAGATTAGAGGTCTGGTGAGCTGATCAAGAAGAAGAAAAGACTGGGGTATTGGGGTGCAGATGACATTGAAGCCTTGCCCATGGTTTTCGGGTGGGTGATGCAGACCAAGGGCTGCAGGCTTAGAATTGGATAGTTATAGTTTGGGGGTGGGGCTTAAACAGGAAGTGGGCGGGGCATGGGTTAGGACCTCTTCTGGTAAGTTAGCACGCCAGCTACCAAAGGTCAGTGGGGTCGGTTGCCATTTTTAAGCCCCTCCTCCCAACCACCCCGAAAAACAGTTGTTGAGGGTGGTCGACAGGGATTGTGGGAAGAAGTCGTTGCAGGGTGCATCAGCAGTGGCGTAACATTAGTCCCCGTGGTGCGGGGGACCCGGGCTCTAGGAGTCCCCTTCAGCCAAGTACCCTGGTCTGAGAGCTCCTCCTCGATGTACTTTGCAGGGGGGCCCCCTCATGTTTTGTTACGCCACTGGGGAGCAGGTGTGTCGATGGAGAAGAGATTGCGGATGGAGATGTCACAGATGAGCCGGTGCAAGTGGGCAGGTTCCTGACATTGTGGTTAGAATAGCGCACAGGAGGACCAGCCCGGGGAAATGGAGAATTCAAAGTGTATTTCTATGTTAACAGGTTAATTGGGGCATAAGATGTTAGCTATGTAAGGGCAGAAAACATTTGGTTGGGGGTTACGGTTGTTGAAACAAATGAGTTGTGCAGGTGAATGGATGCTGTTTAGGTTGAGTCTTGTACAATGAGGTGCTACATATAGTTTGTATGGCATTTGCCAGGCGTTTTTTGTGATTTGACATGCATGAAGGTCAATTCATTAAAATGCCACGGGTAGCAGAAGTGACATCACATGCCCTTTGACCTTCAGGTACACTCACACGCATATGCTTACACATAGTCACATACACACGCACTCTCTCTCGCATGTAAACACACAGTCACACTGAAGCAAGCACACAACATACATTCAAAACCATTTGTGTGCTTACCTTGGCTGCCAGGGAAGGTTATATCCCAGATAATTGTACTCCATTTTTAAATTACACTAATAGTGAACAATGAAAAATTATTCACTATTAGTGTGATAAAATATTGAGAGAAAAAAAACTGGCAGTCAAACCAAAGGATCAGCAGCCACCGTGTTTCTGGCACTGATTTTGTCACGTGAGGCCAAGGGCTCACAAAGACAGTGCCAGGGGTCGCAAGGGCCAAGCAGCGACCCCCTGCCACCCCCAAATGGTCCGTGGTGATATGCACCTGTCTCAGTAAAGCGTCCTCTTCCACACAGTAACGTGTCAGCAGGTTGTCAGGATGTTCTGTCTCACCCAGGGTAGCTCTGTCTCACCCAGGGTAGCTCTGTCTCACCCAGGGTAGTTCCGTCTCACCCAGGGTAGCTCTGTCTCACCCAGGGTAGCTCCGTCTCACCCAGGGTAGCTCTGTCTCACCCAGGGTAGTTCTGTCTCACCCAGGGTGTCTCACCCAGGGTAGCTCTGTCTCACCCAGGGTAGTTCTGTCTCACCCAGGGTAGCTCTGTGTCACCCAGGGTGTCTCACCCAGGGTAGCTCTGTCTCACCCAGGGAAGCTCCATCTCACCGAGGGTAGTTCTGTCTCACCCAGGGTAGTTCTGTCTCACCCAGGGTGGCTCCATCTCACCCAGGGTAGTTCTGTCTCACCCAGGGTGTCTCACCCAGGGTAGCTCTGTCTCACCCAGGGTGTCTCACCCAGGGTAGCTCTGTCTCACTCACCCAGGGTAGCTCCGTGTCACCCAGGGTAGCTCCGTGTCACCCAGGGTAGCTCTGTCTCACTCACCCAGGGTAGCTCCGTGTCACCCAGGGTAGCTCCGTGTCACCCAGGGTAGCTCTGTCTCACTCACCCAGGGTAGCTCCGTGTCACCCAGGGTAGTTCTGTCTCACCCAGGGTAGCTCCGTGTCACCCAGGGTAGCTCTGTCTCACTCACCCAGGGTAGCTCCGTGTCACCCAGGGTAGCTCCGTGTCACCCAGGGTAGTTCTGTCTCACCCAGGGTAGCTCCGTGTCACTCAGGGTAGCTCTGTCTCACCCAGGGTAGCTCCGTGTCACCCAGGGTAGCTCCGTCTCACCCAGGGTTGCTCCGTGTCACCCAGGGTAGCTCCGTGTCACCCAGGGTAGCTCTGTGTCACCCAGGGTAGCTCTGTCTCGCTCACCCAGGGTAGCTCCGTGTCACCCAGGGTAGCTCCGTGTCACCCAGGGTAGCTCCGTCTCACCCAGGGTAGCTCCGTGTCACGCAGGGTAGCTCCGTGTCACCCAGGGTAGCACCGAACGAGGCATCGGGAAAGAGGAAAGGGGCGGCCAATGCCAAAGCTTGATCAGTAAGATTGGGGGTGACGAGGGGGTGAGCTTCACATTTTCCAACAATCAAATATATTGTACAACAAGCAGGGGCTAAGCGGGAGAAAATACAATATTTTGTGAAATTGCTGACCTTTTTCAAGACTTTCAAAACAGAGAAGGGGGGGGGGTGCAGCGCGTGCGTTTTTGTTTGTGAAATCACAAGTGAAATGCGGCAGACACATCACCACACCCGACGGAACGCACCTCTACCCAACTGTGTATCAGAAACACGGGTATTAAGGAGGTGTCCCACCCCAAACACTGCCCCCCTGTAGGAAGTTGGCTCTGTATGCACTATTTCAAAGTAAGGAATAGTATGCACAGAGTCCAAGGGTTCCCCTTAGAGGTAAGATAGTGGCAAAAAGAGATAATACTAATGCTCTATTTTGTGGTAGTGTGGTCGAGCAGTAGGCTTATCCAAGGAGTAGTGTTAAGCATTTGTTGTACATACACATAGACAATAAATGAGGTACACACACTCAGAGACAAATCCAGCCAATAGGTTTTTATATAGAAAAATATCTTTTCTTAGTTTATTTTAAGAACCACAGGTTCAAATTCTACATGTAATATCTCATTCGAAAGGTATTGCAGGTAAGTACTTTAGGAACTTCAAATCATCAAAATTGCATGTATACTTTTCAAGTTATTCACAAATAGCTGTTTTGAAAGTGGACACAGTGCAATTTTCACAGTTCCTAGGGGAGGTAAGTATTTGTTAGGTTAACCAGGTAAGTAAGACACTTACAGGGCTTAGTTCTTGGTCCAAGGTAGCCCACCGTTGGGGGTTCAGAGCAACCCCAAAGTTACCACACCAGCAGCTCAGGGCCGGTCAGGTGCAGAGTTCAAAGTGGTGCCCAAAACACATAGGCTAGAATGGAGAGAAGGGGGTGCCCCGGGTCCGGTCTGCTTGCAGGTAAGTACCCGCGTCTTCGGAGGGCAGACCAGGGGGGTTTTGTAGGGCACCGGGGGGGACACAAGCCCACACAGAAATTTCACCCTCAGCGGCGCGGGGGCGGCCGGGTGCAGTGTAGAAACAAGCGTCGGGTTCGCAATGTTAGTCTATGAGAGATCTCGGGATCTCTTCAGCGCTGCAGGCAGGCAAGGGGGGGGGGTTCCTCGGGGAAACCTCCACTTGGGCAAGGGAGAGGGACTCCTGGGGGTCACTTCTCCAGTGAAAGTCCGATCCTTCAGGTCCTGGGGGCTGCGGGTGCAGGGTCTCTCCCAGGCGTCGGGACTTTAGGTTCAAAGAGTCGCGGTCAGGGGAAGCCTCGGGATTCCCTCTGCAGGCGGCGCTGTGGGGGCTCAGGGGGGACAGGTTTTGGTACTCACAGTATCAGAGTAGTCCTGGGGTCCCTCCTGAGGTGTTGGATCGCCACCAGCCGAGTCGGGGTCGCCGGGTGCAGTGTTGCAAGTCTCACGCTTCTTGCGGGGAGCTTGCAGGGTTCTTTAAAGCTGCTGGAAACAAAGTTGCAGCTTTTCTTGGAGCAGGTCCGCTGTCCTCGGGAGTTTCTTGTCTTTTCGAAGCAGGGGCAGTCCTCAGAGGATGTCGAGGTCGCTGGTCCCTTTGGAAGGCGTCGCTGGAGCAGGATCTTTGGAAGGCAGGAGACAGGCCGGTGAGTTTCTGGAGCCAAGGCAGTTGTCATCTTCTGGTCTTCCGCTGCAGGGGTTTTCAGCTGGGCAGTCCTTCTTCTTGTAGTTGCAGGAATCTGATTTTCTAGGGTTCAGGGTAGCCCTTAAATACTAAATTTAAGGGCGTGTTTAGGTCTGGGGGGTTAGTAGCCAATGGCTACTAGCCCTGAGGGTGGGTACACCCTCTTTGTGCCTCCTCCCAAGGGGAGGGGGTCACAATCCTAACCCTATTGGGGGAATCCTCCATCTGCAAGATGGAGGATTTCTAAAAGTCAGAGTCACCTCAGCTCAGGACACCTTAGGGGCTGTCCTGACTGGCCAGTGACTCCTCCTTGTAGCTTTCTTTGTTCCCTCCAGCCTTGCCGCCAAAAGTGGGGCCGTGGCCGGAGGGGGCGGGCAACTCCACTAAGCTGGAGTGCCCTGCTGGGCTGTGACAAAGGGGTGAGCCTTTGAGGCTCACCGCCAGGTGTCACAGCTCCTGCCTGGGGGAGGTGTTAGCATCTCCACCCAGTGCAGGCTTTGTTACTGGCCTCAGAGTGACAAAGGCACTCTCCCCATGGGGCCAGCAACATGTCTCTGGTGTGGCAGGCTGCTGGAACTAGTCAGCCTACACAGACAGTCGGTTAAGTTTCAGGGGGCACCTCTAAGGTGCCCTCTGGGGTGTGTTTTGCAATAAAATGTACACTGGCATCAGTGTGCATTTATTGTGCTGAGAAGTTTGATACCAAACTTCCCAGTTTTCAGTGTAGCCATTATGGTGCTGTGGAGTTCGTGTAAAACAGACTCCCAGACCATATACTCTTATGGCTACCCTGCACTTACGATGTCTAAGGTTTTGTTTAGACACTGTAGGGGTACCATGCTCATGCACTGGTACCCTCACCTATGGTATAGTGCACCCTGCCTTAGGGCTGTAAGGCCTGCTAGAGGGGTGTCTTACCTATACTGCATAGGCAGTGAGAGGCTGGCATGGCACCCTGAGGGGAGTGCCATGTCGACTTACTCATTTTGCTCTCACTAGCACACACAGGCTTGTAAGCAGTGTGTCTGTGCTGAGTGAGGGGTCTCTAGGGTGGCATAAGACATGCTGCAGCCCTTAGAGACCTTCCTTGACATCAGGGCCCTTGGTACTAGAAGTACCAGTTACAAGGGACTTATCTGAATGCCAGGGTGTGCCAATTGTGGATACAATGGTACATTTTAGGTGAAGGAACACTGGTGCTGGGGCCTGGTTAGCAGGGTCCCAGCACTCTTCTTAGTCAAGTCAGCATCAGTATCAGGCAAAAAGTGGGGGGGTAACTGCAACAGGGAGCCATTTCTTTACACAAGCCCCCCCCAGCCCACAGGCCAGGAGACTCAGCCCAAGCTGGGAGAGTCTTCCTAGTCTGTCAGGCGAGGAAGAGTAGGAGAAATAGGCTGGTTAGTTGCAGGGCCTACTCTGCCTTACATCCTTCTGTTCAGGTCATTCCCTTTGGGGAACTGACCTACTTCCACAGTGATAGGACCTAGTCTGAATTGCCTCTTGTCTGCCTCTTCAATGTCTCCACCCATTCTTTCTATTTTGGTCTTAGAGGTATCCACCTCTGCTAACCTTATCTTGGCCAGGGTTACCCCTAGCTTACCCAGAGAGGTTACCCAGGGCTGGAGTAACCCCACCATGACCAATAGGGTCAGGGGGCCTAACTTGCTATTTGGCATGGGGTCAGACCACCATGCTAAGGATAGTGCAGCCATAAAGGCTAACACCCAGCAGAGGCCACTGACAGCTGTCAGTGCCCAGAACCACACTTTTAGCTCTTCACCTAAAAGGGAAGGGGCTAAGTTACAGGCCTCTTTGGGTTCAGGTTGCCTGTCTGCTGTATTAGAGTGGGGGGTTACCACATCTTGTAGTAAACACCCTTCTTCCACTCTTTCTTCTGTTAGCTGAGGAGCCACCCACTCAGGTTTAACAGTTGCCTGACTAGCCAGGACTTCTTGTGGGTCAGGTTGGACTTTATCAGGGCCATTTTTGGAGTTCTCCCCTACTGGAGCAGAATCTCCTTGGCTTGCTGTAACCTTGGCTAAAGGTTGTCCACCCTTCCTACTCTGTTTTCTTTTCTTCTTCTTCTGGGGCCTGCTTGCATTTACTGCAGAGGCAGGACTTCCAGAATCCTTGGGAGAGGACTGGCACTGGACCAGTTCCTCTCTTGGGCTCTGACTAACCTCTGGGTAGTCATTTCCAAGGAGACAATCAAGGGGGAGGTCTGTACTGACTACTACCCTTCTCCAGCTAAGAGTGCCACCCACTTCTATGGGCACTAAAGCCACAGGCCTCTTAGTGACCCTGTCTAGGCTAACTCTTACCCTGGCAGTCTCACCTGGGATGTACTGGTTTGAGAGCACCAGCCTGTCATGCACAATAGTGTGGCTGGCACAAGTGTCTCTCAGGGCAGTGGTTGGGATTCCATTCACCAGTAGGTGGTGGAAGTGTCTACTTCCCTCTGGAATCTCCAACTCACCTGTTGGGCCCTGTTTCCAGTTGAAGGCTATGAAGACCTCCTCATCTGAGGAGTCATCTCCCATGGCTACACTGGTTACCCCTGGAATTTTGTTCTGGGGTTTGTTTTTGGGACAAGAAGTGTCCTTGGTGTGGTGCCCAGACTGTTTACAGTTGTGGCACCATGCCTTAGTGGCATCCCAGTTCTTACCCTGGTACCCACCTTTGTTTTGGGTTGTGTCTTGGGGCCCACCCACCTGTTCTGGTTTTTGGGGGCCTACAGAGGACTCTTTTTCTTTGTCTCTAGTGTCACCCACTTTCTCCTGGGGAGTTTTTGTAACCCCTTTCTTTTGGTCACCCCCAGTGGAAGTTTTGGTTACCCTAGTCTTGACCCAGTGGTCTGCCTTCTTTCCCAATTCTTGGGGAGAAATTGGACCTAGGTCTACCAGATACTGATGCAACTTTTCATTGAAGCAGTTACTTAAAATGTGTTCTTTCATAAACAAATTATAAAGCCCAACATAGTCACACACTTCATTTCCAGTTAACCAACCATCCAGTGTTTTTACTGAGTAGTCTACAAAATCAACCCAGGTCTGGCTCGAGGATTTTTGGGCCCCCCTGAATCTAATTCTATACTCCTCAGTGGAGAATCCAAAGCCCTCAATCAGGGTACCCTTCATGAGGTCATAAGATTCTGCATCTTTTCCAGAGAGTGTGAGGAGTCTATCCCTACACTTTCCAGTGAACATTTCCCAAAGGAGAGCACCCCAGTGAGATCTGTTCACTTTTCTGGTTACACAAGCCCTCTCAAAAGCTGTGAACCATTTGGTGATGTCATCACCAGCTTCATATTTTGTTACAATCCCTTTGGGGATTTTTAGGATGTCAGGAGAATCTCTGACCCTATTTAAGTTGCTGCCACCATCGATGGGACCTAGGCCCATCTCTTTTCTTTCCCTTTCTATGGCTAGGAGCTGCTTTTCCAAAGCCAATCTTTTGACCATCCTGGCTAACAGGGGGTCATCTTCACTGAGAGCATCCTCAGTGATTTCAGAAATGCTGGACCCTCCTGTGAGGGAAGCAACATTTCTGACTATCATTTTTGGAGACAGGGCTTGAGAGGCCCTGGTCTCCCTATTTAGGACTGGAAGGGGGGAATTGCCCTCCAAGTCACTAATTTCTTCCTCTGTGAAGTCATCCTCAGAGGGGTTGGCTTTTTCAAACTCTGCCAACAGCTCCTGGAGCTGAATTTTGGTAGGTCTGGAGCCAAGGGTTATTTTCTTTATATTACAGAGAGACCTTAGCTCCCTCATCTTAAGATGGAGGTAAGGTGTGGTGTCGAGTTCCACCACATTCATCTCTGTATCAGACATTATTTTGCTAAGAGTTGGAAGACTTTTTAAAGAATCTAAAACTGTTTCTAGAATCTAATTTCAAACTTTTAACAAACTTTTAAACTCTAAAAGACAATGCTAAACAGGGACTTAACACACAAGGCCCTAGCAGGACTTTTAAGAATTTAGAAAAATTTCCAAATTGCAAAAATGAATTTCTAATGACAATTTTGGAATTTGTCGTGTGATCAGGTATTGGCTGAGTAGTCCAGCAAAGGCAAAGTCTTGTACCCCACCGCTGATCCACCAATGTAGGAAGTTGGCTCTGTATGCACTATTTCAAAGTAAGGAATAGTATGCACAGAGTCCAAGGGTTCCCCTTAGAGGTAAGATAGTGGCAAAAAGAGATAATACTAATGCTCTATTTTGTGGTAGTGTGGTCGAGCAGTAGGCTTATCCAAGGAGTAGTGTTAAGCATTTGTTGTACATACACATAGACAATAAATGAGGTACACACACTCAGAGACAAATCCAGCCAATAGGTTTTTATATAGAAAAATATCTTTTCTTAGTTTATTTTAAGAACCACAGGTTCAAATTCTACATGTAATATCTCATTCGAAAGGTATTGCAGGTAAGTACTTTAGGAACTTCAAATCATCAAAATTGCATGTATACTTTTCAAGTTATTCACAAATAGCTGTTTTGAAAGTGGACACAGTGCAATTTTCACAGTTCCTAGGGGAGGTAAGTATTTGTTAGGTTAACCAGGTAAGTAAGACACTTACAGGGCTTAGTTCTTGGTCCAAGGTAGCCCACCGTTGGGGGTTCAGAGCAACCCCAAAGTTACCACACCAGCAGCTCAGGGCCGGTCAGGTGCAGAGTTCAAAGTGGTGCCCAAAACACATAGGCTAGAATGGAGAGAAGGGGGTGCCCCGGGTCCGGTCTGCTTGCAGGTAAGTACCCGCGTCTTCGGAGGGCAGACCAGGGGGGTTTTGTAGGGCACCGGGGGGGACACAAGCCCACACAGAAATTTCACCCTCAGCGGCGCGGGGGCGGCCGGGTGCAGTGTAGAAACAAGCGTCGGGTTCGCAATGTTAGTCTATGAGAGATCTCGGGATCTCTTCAGCGCTGCAGGCAGGCAAGGGGGGGGGGTTCCTCGGGGAAACCTCCACTTGGGCAAGGGAGAGGGACTCCTGGGGGTCACTTCTCCAGTGAAAGTCCGGTCCTTCAGGTCCTGGGGGCTGCGGGTGCAGGGTCTCTCCCAGGCGTCGGGACTTTAGGTTCAAAGAGTCGCGGTCAGGGGAAGCCTCGGGATTCCCTCTGCAGGCGGCGCTGTGGGGGCTCAGGGGGGACAGGTTTTGGTACTCACAGTATCAGAGTAGTCCTGGGGTCCCTCCTGAGGTGTTGGATCGCCACCAGCCGAGTCGGGGTCGCCGGGTGCAGTGTTGCAAGTCTCACGCTTCTTGCGGGGAGCTTGCAGGGTTCTTTAAAGCTGCTGGAAACAAAGTTGCAGCTTTTCTTGGAGCAGGTCCGCTGTCCTCGGGAGTTTCTTGTCTTTTCGAAGCAGGGGCAGTCCTCAGAGGATGTCGAGGTCGCTGGTCCCTTTGGAAGGCGTCGCTGGAGCAGGATCTTTGGAAGGCAGGAGACAGGCCGGTGAGTTTCTGGAGCCAAGGCAGTTGTCGTCTTCTGGTCTTCCGCTGCAGGGGTTTTCAGCTGGGCAGTCCTTCTTCTTGTAGTTGCAGGAATCTGATTTTCTAGGGTTCAGGGTAGCCCTTAAATACTAAATTTAAGGGCGTGTTTAGGTCTGGGGGGTTAGTAGCCAATGGCTACTAGCCCTGAGGGTGGGTACACCCTCTTTGTGCCTCCTCCCAAGGGGAGGGGGTCACAATCCTAACCCTATTGGGGGAATCCTCCATCTGCAAGATGGAGGATTTCTAAAAGTCAGAGTCACCTCAGCTCAGGACACCTTAGGGGCTGTCCTGACTGGCCAGTGACTCCTCCTTGTAGCTTTCTTTGTTCCCTCCAGCCTTGCCGCCAAAAGTGGGGGCCGTGGCCGGAGGGGGCGGGCAACTCCACTAAGCTGGAGTGCCCTGCTGGGCTGTGACAAAGGGGTGAGCCTTTGAGGCTCACCGCCAGGTGTCACAGCTCCTGCCTGGGGGAGGTGTTAGCATCTCCACCCAGTGCAGGCTTTGTTACTGGCCTCAGAGTGACAAAGGCACTCTCCCCATGGGGCCAGCAACATGTCTCTGGTGTGGCAGGCTGCTGGAACTAGTCAGCCTACACAGACAGTCGGTTAAGTTTCAGGGGGCACCTCTAAGGTGCCCTCTGGGGTGTGTTTTGCAATAAAATGTACACTGGCATCAGTGTGCATTTATTGTGCTGAGAAGTTTGATACCAAACTTCCCAGTTTTCAGTGTAGCCATTATGGTGCTGTGGAGTTCGTGTAAAACAGACTCCCAGACCATATACTCTTATGGCTACCCTGCACTTACGATGTCTAAGGTTTTGTTTAGACACTGTAGGGGTACCATGCTCATGCACTGGTACCCTCACCTATGGTATAGTGCACCCTGCCTTAGGGCTGTAAGGCCTGCTAGAGGGGTGTCTTACCTATACTGCATAGGCAGTGAGAGGCTGGCATGGCACCCTGAGGGGAGTGCCATGTCGACTTACTCATTTTGCTCTCACTAGCACACACAGGCTTGTAAGCAGTGTGTCTGTGCTGAGTGAGGGGTCTCTAGGGTGGCATAAGACATGCTGCAGCCCTTAGAGACCTTCCTTGACATCAGGGCCCTTGGTACTAGAAGTACCAGTTACAAGGGACTTATCTGAATGCCAGGGTGTGCCAATTGTGGATACAATGGTACATTTTAGGTGAAGGAACACTGGTGCTGGGGCCTGGTTAGCAGGGTCCCAGCACTCTTCTTAGTCAAGTCAGCATCAGTATCAGGCAAAAAGTGGGGGGGTAACTGCAACAGGGAGCCATTTCTTTACACCCCCCCACCCCCCACCGAAGCTAGGCCCCTGGGGAGGCACACGGAGAGATGAGACAACAGGAGAGGGAAGGAAGGAGAAGAGAGAAAAGAGGGGGAAGAGACGGGAAGAGGCGGCAAAACAGAGAAAGAAGTAAGAGGGGAGGGGACAATAAGACAGAGGAAGGAGGAGAGGGAAGGGGACAGTAGGACAGAGAAAGAAGGAGGAGGATAGGGGTGGGGACAATAGGACAGAAGGAGGAGAGGGAAGAGGACAGTAGGACAGAGAAAGGAGGAGGAGGAGAGAGAAGGCACCGAGAGGAGAGGGAAGGGGGCAGTAGGACAGAGAAAGGAAAGGGAAGGGGACAGTAGGACAGAGAAAGGAGAGGGAAGGGGACAGTAGGACAGAGGAAGGAGAGGGAAGGGGACAGTAGGACAGAGAAAGGAGGAGGAGGACGGGGAAGGGGACACTAGGACAGAGAAAAGAGGAGGTGGGGAGAGAGGGCATCAGGAGGACAGAGAAAGGAGGAGAGGGAAGGGGGCACTAGGGCAGAGAAAGGAGGAGGAGGAGAGAGAAGGCATCAGGACAGAGAAAGGAGGAGAAGGAACGGGACAGTAGGACAGAGAAAAATGCAGAAGGAGAGGGGTGGGGACAATAGGACAGAGAAAGAAGCAAAGGGGAGGGGACAATAGGAAGGAGAAAGGAGGAGAGGAAAGGGGACAGTAGGACAGAGAAAGGAGGAGAGGGAAGGGGACAGTAGGACAGAGAAAGGAGGAGATGAAGGGGGGCAGTAGGACAGAGGAAGGAGGAGAGGGAAAAGGACAGTAGGACAGAGAAAGGAGGAGGAAGAGAGGAAGGGGACAGTAGGAAAGAGAAAGGAGGAAAGGGAAGGGGACAGAGAAAGGAGCAGGAGGAGAGGGAAGGGCACAGAAGGACAGAGAAAGGAGGAGAAGGAAGGGGACAGAGGGACAGAGAAAGGAGGAGATGAAGGGGGGCAGTAGGACAGAGGAAGGAGGAGAGGGAAAAGGACAGTAGGACAGAGAAAAGAGGAGGAGGAGAGGGAAGGGGACAGTAGGACAGAGAAAGGAGGAGGAGGAGAGGGAAGGGGGCAGAGAAAGGAGCAGAAGGAGAGGGAAGGGCACAGTAGGACAGAGAAAGGAGGAGAGGGAAGGGGACAGTAGGACAGAGAAAGGAGCAGGAGGAGAGAGAAGGCACCAGGAGGAGAGGGAAAAGGACACTAGGACAGAGAAAGGAGAGGGAAGGGGACAGTAAGACAGAGAATGGAGGAGCTGTAGAGAGAAGGCACCAGGAGGACAGAGAAACGGAGGAGAGGGAAGGGCACAGTAGGACAGAGAAAGGAGGAGAGGGAAGGGGACAGAGGGACAGAGAAAGGAGGAGAGGGAAGGGGACAGTAGAACAGAGAAAGGAGCAGGAGGAGACAGAAGGCACCAGGAGGAGAGGGAAAAGGACACTAGGACAGAGAAAGGAGGGGGAAGGGGACAGTAAGACAGAGAATGGAGGAGCTGTAGAGAGAAGGCACCAGGAGGACAGAGAAACGGAGGAGAGGGAAGGGGACAGAGGGACAGAGAAAGGAGGAGAGGGAAGGGGACAGGGGGGACAGAGAAAGGAGCAGAAGGAGAGGGAAGGGCACAGTAGGACAGAGAAAAGAGGAGAGGGAAGGGGACTGACGGACAGAGAAAGGAGGAGAGGGAAGGTGACTGGGGGACAGAGAACGGAGGAGAGGGAAGGGGACTGTAAGACAGAGAAAGGAGGAAAGGGAAGGGGACAGTAGGACAGAGAAAGGAGCAGCTGTAGAGAGAAGGCACCAGGAGGACAGAGAAAGGAGCCCCAGGGAAGAGAATGGGGAGCCCAAGAGGGAAGGAGTACTGTGTGGGAGAGAGGAGAGCAGCAGAGGGAGGGGCAGAATGGCACAGAAAAGGACAGCATGAGTCAGAAGGAGGTAGGACAGAGAAGGGACCCACAGTAGAGAGATGGGGCAGTAAGGAGAGAAAGGAGCCACTGTAGAGGGAAGGGGCAGAAGAGCACAGAAAGGGCAGCATGGATCAGGAGATAGGAGAGAGAGAAGGACCAGCAGCAGAACGCCAGGGCAGTAGGGAGACAAAGGAGCGGCACAAGACGGAAGGTGGCTCCAGGAGAGGGAAGCAGGGAGCAGGAGAAGGAAGGAGGTAGAAGGGAGAAGGGAGAAGGAGGCAGCAGGAGAGGGAAGCAGGGAGAAGGAGAAGGAAGGAGACAGAAGGAAGAAGGCGGCGCCAGGAGAGGGAAGCAGGGAGCAGGAGAAGGAAGGAGATAGAAGGGAGAAGGAGGCAGCAGGAGAGGGAAGCAGGGAGCAGGAGAAGGAAGGAGACAGAAGGAAGAAGGCGGCGCCAGGAGAGGGAAGCAGGGAGCAGGAGAAGGAAGGAGATAGAAGGGAGAAGGCGGCTCCAGGAGAGGGAAGCAGGGAGCAGGAGAAGGAAGGAGACAGAAGGAAGAAGGCGGCGCCAGGAGAGGGAAGCAGGGAGCAGGAGAAGGAAGGAGATAGAAGGGAGAAGGTGGCTTAGGGAGAGGGAAGCAGGGAGCAGGAGGAGGAAGGAGACAGAAGGGAGAAGGTGGCGCCAGGAGAGGGAAGCAGGGAGCAGGAGAGGGAAGGAGACAGAAGGGAGAAGGAGGCAGCAGGAGAGGGAAGCAGGGAGCAGGAGAAGGAAGGAGATAGAAGGGAGAAGGTGGCTCCAGGAGAGGGGAGCAGGAGGAGGAAGGAGACAGAAGGGAAAAGGTGGCTTAGGGAGAGGGAAGCAGGGAGCAGGAGGAGGAAGGAGACAGAAGGGAGAAGGTGGCTTCAGGAGAGGGAAGCAGGGAGAAGGAAGGAGATAGAAGGGAGAAGGCAGTGCCAGGAGAGGGAAGCAGGGAGCAGGAGGAGGAAGGAGACAGAAGGGAGAAGGAGGCTCCAGGAGAGGGAAGCAGGGAGCAAGAGAAGGAAGGAGACTGAAGGGAGAAGGCGGCGCCAGGAGAGGGAAGCAGGGAGCAGGAGAGGGAAGGAGACAGAAGGGAGAAGGAGGCTCCAGGAGAGGGAAGCAGGGAGCAGGAGGAGGAAGGAGACAGAAGGGAGAAGGCGGCTTCAGGAGAGGGAAGCAGGGAGCAGGAGAGGGAAGGAGACAGAAGGGAGAAGGAGGCTCCAGGAGAGGGAAGCAGAGAGCAGGAGAGGGAGGAGACAGAAGGGAGAAGGCGGCGCCAGGAGAGGGAAGCAGGGAGCAGGAGAGGGAAGGAGACAGAAGGGAGAAGGCGGCGCCAGGAGAGGGAAGCAGGGAGCAGGGGAGGGAAGGAGACAGAAGGGAGAAGGCGGCTCCAGGAGAGGGAAGCAGGGAGCAGGAGGATGAAGGAGACAGAAGGGAGAAGGTGGCTTCAGGAGAGGGAAGCAGGAGGAGGAAGGAGACAGAAGGGAGAAGGTGGCTTCAGGAGAGGGAAGCAGGGAGCAGGAGAGGGAAGGAGACAGAAGGGAGAAGGAGGCAGCAGGAGAGGGAAGCAGGGAGCAGGAGGAGGAAGGAGACAGAAGGGAGAAGGTGGCTCCAGGAGAGGGAAGCAGGGAGCAGGAGAAGGAAGGAGACAGAAGGGAGAAGGCGGCGCCAGGAGAGGGAAGCAGGGAGCAGGAGAGGGAAGGAGACAGAAGGGAGAAGGAGGCAGCAGGAGAGGGAAGCAGGGAGCAGGAGGAGGAAGGAGACAGAAGGGAGAAGACGGCTCTAGGAGAGGGAAGCAGGGAGCAGGAGAAGGAAGGAGACTGAAGGGAGAAGGTGGCTCCAGGAGAGGGAAGCAGGGAGCAGGAGCGGGAAGATACATAAGGGAGAAGGCGGCGCCAGAAGAGGGAAGCAAGGAGCAGGAGAGGGAAGGAGACAGAAGGGAGAAGGAGGCTTCAGGAGAGGGAAGCAGGGAGCAGGAGAGGGAAGGAGACAGAAGGGAGAAGACGGCTCTAGGAGAGGGAAGCAGGGAGCAGGAGAAGGAAGGAGACTGAAGGGAGAAGGTGGCTCCAGGAGAGGGAAGCAGGGGACAGGAGCGGGAAGATACATAAGGGAGAAGGCGGCGCCAGAAGAGGGAAGCAAGGAGCAGGAGAGGGAAGGAGATAGAAGGGAGAAGGAGGCAGCAGGAGAGGGAAGCAGGGAGCAGGAGAAGGAAGGAGACAGAAGGAAGAAGGCGGCGCCAGGAGAGGGAAGCAGGGAGCAGGAGAAGGAAGGAGATAGAAGGGAGAAGGCGGCTCCAGGAGAGGGAAGCAGGGAGCAGGAGAAGGAAGGAGACAGAAGGAAGAAGGCGGCGCCAGGAGAGGGAAGCAGGGAGCAGGAGAAGGAAGGAGATAGAAGGGAGAAGGTGGCTTAGGGAGAGGGAAGCAGGGAGCAGGAGGAGGAAGGAGACAGAAGGGAGAAGGTGGCTTCAGGAGAGGGAAGCAGGGAGGAGGAAGGAGACAGAAGGGAGAAGGTGGCGCCAGGAGAGGGAAGCAGGGAGCAGGAGAGGGAAGGAGACAGAAGGGAGAAGGAGGCAGCAGGAGAGGGAAGCAGGGAGCAGGAGAAGGAAGGAGATAGAAGGGAGAAGGTGGCTCCAGGAGAGGGAAGCAGGAGGAGGAAGGAGACAGAAGGGAAAAGGTGGCTTAGGGAGAGGGAAGCAGGGAGCAGGAGGAGGAAGGAGACAGAAGGGAGAAGGTGGCTTCAGGAGAGGGAAGCAGGGAGAAAGAAGGAGATAGAAGGGAGAAGGCAGTGCCAGGAGAGGGAAGCAGGGAGCAGGAGGAGGAAGGAGACAGAAGGGAGAAGGAGGCTCCAGGAGAGGGAAGCAGGAGGAGGAAGGAGACAGAAGGGAGAAGGAGGCTCCAGGAGAGGGAAGCAGGGAGCAAGAGAAGGAAGGAGACTGAAGGGAGAAGGCGGCGCCAGGAGAGGGAAGCAGGGAGCAGGAGAGGGAAGGAGACAGAAGGGAGAAGGAGGCTCCAGGAGAGGGAAGCAGGGAGCAGGAGGAGGAAGGAGACAGAAGGGAGAAGGCGGCTTCAGGAGAGGGAAGCAGGGAGCAGGAGAGGGAAGGAGACAGAAGGGAGAAGGAGGCTCCAGGAGAGGGAAGCAGAGAGCAGGAGAGGGAGGAGACAGAAGGGAGAAGGCGGCGCCAGGAGAGGGAAGCAGGGAGCAGGAGAGGGAAGGAGACAGAAGGGAGAAGGCGGCGCCAGGAGAGGGAAGCAGGGAGCAGGAGAGGGAAGGAGACAGAAGGGAGAAGGCGGCTCCAGGAGAGGGAAGCAGGGAGCAGGAGGAGGAAGGAGACAGAAGGGAGAAGGTGGCTTCAGGAGAGGGAAGCAGGAGGAGGAAGGAGACAGAAGGGAGAAGGTGGCTTCAGGAGAGGGAAGCAGGGAGCAGGAGAGGGAAGGAGACAGAAGGGAGAAGGAGGCAGCAGGAGAGGGAAGCTGGGAGCAGGAGGAGGAAGGAGACAGAAGGGAGAAGGAGGCAGCAGGAGAGGGAAGCTGGGAGCAGGAGGAGGAAGGAGACAGAAGGGAGAAGGTGGCGCCAGGAGAGGGAAGCAGGGAGCAGGAGAGGGAAGGAGACAGAAGGGAGAAGGAGGCAGCAGGAGAGGGAAGCAGGGAGCAGGAGAAGGAAGGAGATAGAAGGGAGAAGGTGGCTCCAGGAGAGGGAAGCAGGAGGAGGAAGGAGACAGAAGGGAAAAGGTGGCTTAGGGAGAGGGAAGCAGGGAGCAGGAGGAGGAAGGAGACAGAAGGGAGAAGGTGGCTTCAGGAGAGGGAAGCAGGGAGAAGGAAGGAGATAGAAGGGAGAAGGCAGTGCCAGGAGAGGGAAGCAGGGAGCAGGAGGAGGAAGGAGACAGAAGGGAGAAGGAGGCTCCAGGAGAGGGAAGCAGGAGGAGGAAGGAGACAGAAGGGAGAAGGAGGCTCCAGGAGAGGGAAGCAGGGAGCAAGAGAAGGAAGGAGACTGAAGGGAGAAGGCGGCGCCAGGAGAGGGAAGCAGGGAGCAGGAGAGGGAAGGAGACAGAAGGGAGAAGGAGGCTCCAGGAGAGGGAA
Organism: Pleurodeles waltl; assembly: GCF_031143425.1. Lineage (NCBI taxonomy): Eukaryota > Metazoa > Chordata > Amphibia > Caudata > Salamandridae > Pleurodeles > Pleurodeles waltl. The sequence goes on along the minus strand of NC_090449.1, from coordinate 1,028,099,755 downwards.
GCAGGGAGCAGGAGGAGGAAGGAGACAGAAGGGAGAAGGCGGCTTCAGGAGAGGGAAGCAGGGAGCAGGAGAGGGAAGGAGACAGAAGGGAGAAGGAGGCTCCAGGAGAGGGAAGCAGAGAGCAGGAGAGGGAGGAGACAGAAGGGAGAAGGCGGCGCCAGGAGAGGGAAGCAGGGAGCAGGAGAGGGAAGGAGACAGAAGGGAGAAGGCGGCGCCAGGAGAGGGAAGCAGGGAGCAGGAGAGGGAAGGAGACAGAAGGGAGAAGGCGGCTCCAGGAGAGGGAAGCAGGGAGCAGGAGGAGGAAGGAGACAGAAGGGAGAAGGTGGCTTCAGGAGAGGGAAGCAGGAGGAGGAAGGAGACAGAAGGGAGAAGGTGGCTTCAGGAGAGGGAAGCAGGGAGCAGGAGAGGGAAGGAGACAGAAGGGAGAAGGAGGCAGCAGGAGAGGGAAGCTGGGAGCAGGAGGAGGAAGGAGACAGAAGGGAGAAGGTGGCTCCAGGAGAGGGAAGCAGGGAGCAGGAGAAGGAAGGAGACAGAAGGGAGAAGGCGGCGCCAGGAGAGGGAAGCAGGGAGCAGGAGAGGGAAGGAGACAGAAGGGAGAAGGAGGCAGCAGGAGAGGGAAGCAGGGAGCAGGAGGAGGAAGGAGACAGAAGGGAGAAGACGGCTCTAGGAGAGGGAAGCAGGGAGCAGGAGAAGGAAGGAGACTGAAGGGAGAAGGTGGCTCCAGGAGAGGGAAGCAGGGAGCAGGAGCGGGAAGATACATAAGGGAGAAGGCGGCGACAGAAGAGGGAAGCAAGGAGCAGGAGAGGGAAGGAGACAGAAGGGAGAAGGAGGCTTCAGGAGAGGGAAGCAGGGAGCAGGAGAGGGAAGGAGACAGAAGGGAGAAGACGGCTCTAGGAGAGGGAAGCAGGGAGCAGGAGAACGAAGGAGACTGAAGGGAGAAGGTGGCTCCAGGAGAGGGAAGCAGGGGACAGGAGCGGGAAGATACATAAGGGAGAAGGCGGCGCCAGAAGAGGGAAGCAAGGAGCAGGAGAGGGAAGGAGACAGAAGGGAGAAGGAGGCTTCAGGAGAGGGAAGCAGGGAGCAGGAGAGGGAAGGAGACAGAAGGGAGAAGGCGGCTCCAGGAGAGGGAAGCAGAGAGCAGGAGAGGGAGGAGACAGAAGGGAGAAGGCGGCTCCAGGAGAGGGAAGCATAGAGCAGGAGAGGGAGGAGACAGAAGGGAGAAGGTGGCTCCAGGAGAGGGAAGCAGGGAGCAGGAGGAGGAAGGAGACAGAAGGGAGAAGGTGGCTTCAGGAGAGGGAAGCAGGGAGCAGGAGAGGGAAGGAGACAGAAGGGAGAAGGCGGCGTCAGGAGAGGGAAGCAGGAGAGGGAAGGAGACAGAAGGGAGAAGGAGGCTCCAGGAGAGGGAAGCAGGGAGCAGGAGAAGGAAGGAGACAGAAGGGAGAAGGCGGCTCCAGAAGAGGGACGGCGGCAGCAGTAGACAGAATGAGACAGGAGCAAAAGAGAGAAAGGGGGAGCAATGGAGGGAAGGAGCCGCGGTGGAGGGAAATATGCAACAGAAGAGAGTAAGGAGTAGCAGCAGACAGAAGGGTGCAGAAGAGAGAAAGGGGAAGAGAGGGAAGGACTTAAGATGGAGACCAGATGGGTGGCAGTGTGAGGCAAAAAGGTCTCAGAGAGTTACAAATCAAGGTAAAGATGGAGTTGGGTGCTTAAAAACCATGACTTTGTAGGAGTATTAATCCTCCAAAATGTAAACCTGCGAACAGAGTGGCTACATCTTCTATCTTAGCTTGGTTTAGTTAGAGTGAACATGATCTTGCAATGTGGCGAAAACGATTCTGCAGCAGGCCCGAAAACTTTGTGCCGGCAAAAGCGAACTATGTGGAAACTTCGCAGAGGTATGAAATTCTGATCTGAAATTTCGTGAAACTTTGCAGATGTAAACATTCTTTGCACACCTCTAGTTAGGATCCATCCAGGAAGTGGTGTTGGAACTAATGGTTTGCTCACTAGGAGGCTGCGGTCTGGTATGTTTCAAAGGCTGGGATTGATCACAGACCAGGCAGGGTAAGCAGTGGGATGCCCACTACCCAGCATCCTTTGCGCACTGTGGCCCTTGGTACCTGAGCTTGCTTCACCAGGTTGGTCTTCACATGTTTTCTGAAGACCAGGTGGTTTGATCCTGTAGTCGGGGTTGGCTGGCCCAGGAACCTTTCAGCTCTTTCGACCCTGCTCGATAGGACCTTAACAGGTCTCAAACTGTGCCTTGAAGTGAAGTAACAGTGTAACAACATATGGCAATGGTTTGCCTTTCTGTAAAACAAACTGTATACATTAAGCATGTTTCTGTATATATGGTAGTTTTTGTGTGTATAGTCATGCAACTTTGGAAGTTAGTCTTGCATTGTGCTCAGAAATGGTCTTCAAATCCATTGCAAACGTACACATGTAGGTAAAGTGTATGGCCCGTATTTATACTTTTTTTTGCGCCGCTTTTTGACGCAAAACGGCGCAAACCTACAAAATACAATGGTATTTTGTAAGTTTGCGCCGTTTTTGCGTCAAAAAGCGACGCAAATGCGGCGCAAACAAAGTATAAATACGGGCCTATATTTCTGCAGCTACACAGCCTGCAGTTGCCCCAGACTGACAGTTGTGTTAATGATGTCTTTTGTTTGTACATAAACACAGTATGTGCGTTGACATGCCGAGACAAGCACGTTCAGAGATAGAAGAGCAGGCCTCGTGGGCGCTGTAGCAACAGGTACCCACACAGCCCTTCCTCTCAGAACAGGGACATGCTGGGCCGGCGCTGGGCATGGGCAGGGGGACACCTGCCCGGGGCCCTACATTCAGCCCACCAACTTGGAGCCCCGCACCAGGACGCCACAGTCGGGCCATGGCAGCACCCTGGTCCCCCTGTGCCCCCTGCCTTTCCAGTTGAACGAAAGGTATCTCTTTGCAATTGGGCCCACGGGAAGGGGCCCTTCCTCTGGTCCCAGATGCGAGGAGACCCGTTCTGCAGGTTTGTCCTGCCTGGCTACCCACACAGGGGCACCCTGAGATGCCTGTTGCCCTGCAGTTTACCCCCACCCAATCCCCAGTATGAACACACAAACAACTGTTACACCTTCAGCCCTTTATCAGCTGTCAGAGGTGCTTGTGGGTGGCTGAGAGGGGGTCTGCACAAGAGGGGTCTGCACAAAGCAGCTTCAGGAGCAGGGGCATCTACTGAGAAGCTAACAGCCTGAATGTGTCACTTTGTTTGAACATTACAGGGGGCCGCCCTTTCTCTTTCTGCCCGGGGTCCCAAAAATCCTAGGACCGACCCTGGTAACATGAATAGTGCACTGTCTACAGGGAAACATATACACCGGCCTGCAGACATCTATGTAGACATTACAGGACAGGCTATGATTGACCAAAGGGGAACCAAGTCACAAATCTGTAAATTATTTTCTGTAACTCATAGGAAGGATTCCAGCCCACGAATAACACATTTTAACCACAGGAAACCTAAAATGTGTTTTTCCATGGGAGATAAAGAATGTACATGGTAGCTATTTGATTGTGGTTTGTTATCAGCATTTGTATAGCGCACTCCTGTCGTGCGCATGGTCTCATAGCGCTAGGGCGTGCCTTTCTGCCCAGCACTGAGCCTTCTTACTGCCTGCAGTGAGGGTTTCACGTATCTTTCTGATGGCTCCGTGTAATTATCTGCCTGATCGTGTAATAGAGTAGCTCTGGGATCTGGAATTGGTGGTACCGTAAAGAGCACTGTACTGTAAACACAAAAATCATGTTAAGTGGGCGAAAATCCACTTACCAGACATCATGTCAGCATCCTGTATTCTCTAACTCCAGTGAGTCATGGCCCCTAGTACATGGAAGGAAATAGGCCCACTGGCTGCTGTTTAACTTATAAAATACAGCAATAGTCAGGAGGCAGTGGGGCCCTCAGGTCTCTCTGCTGCAGTGCTACAGCATCTGCTGCACTAATGGAAGCTATGCCCTTGTCTAAACGAGGAAGTTAATGACACCTCCAATTGGTCACTAAGGGCCTCGTTACGAGGCTGGTGGTCTTGAGACTGCCGTACTCCAGGCAGACCGACCGCCAGGGGACCGCTGTTTCCGCCAGGAACATGGTTCCCAATGGGCTTACGGTGGTCGGAGTCATGGTCAGCCACAGCACCGCTGAGTTCAGTGCCGCCATGCTGATCACAAGTTCACTTTCCGGCAGTCTTTTCCTGGCGTGGACCCCACCATGGAAAGGCTGGCAGAAACACAGTGCAGGGAGCCACAGGGGGGGCCCAGCACTGCAGGGCCCCCCCTGCCCAGCACCCTCGGAATGCGCAGTATGCTTTGCAGACAGTGCGCATTCCAAGGGTGCTGGTGTGCTACAGTATTGGCCTCAGCTTCCTTCAGGGAGCCGAGATCAATACCGTAGCACTGTTCCCACCAGGCTGACCGGCAGGAACAGCGTAATATGATGTTCATGCCGGTCAGCTCGGTGGGAACATCGTAATACGATGGGGTGTGAGGCAGCACATCCCGCAAATTTGGCGGTTGGCTCATCCAACAGCCAAACTCGTAATGAGCCCCTAAGTCTACAAGCCTGAACCAAGTCTTTGTTGTGTGTTAGGACCCAGGGATGCTTTCTTGGTTTGTTATCGTCATCGAAATACACAGTCACCTGTTTTGTATAATTGTCAGACATTTTAGTGATTGAACAGACTTTCATCAAAATAACCCCACTATAATTGTGTTAAAACACATTTTGAAACAAGCATAGACACAAACAATGGTTCTGTTTTTAATATGCAAACTAATACAGAGTATTCTTGTGAAAATGCCAAATAATTAATAAAGCAGAGAAATAGAGAAGATAGCACGTCCAAGTATCACCCTATTCATAATTTGGTGCATGCTCTATACAGCACCAGTTGCTTATGGTACTGCTGCAAAGTAGAAAACATACTCAAGAAAGGGTGGTCGTTAAAGCAAAAATGCAATACAGCAAAGCAAAGTATTTTACATTTCACCGCTAATCTGTGTTTCCATATGGTATTGAAAGACATGCCTGGTTATTGAGTCAGTTTCCAACTTCCAAACTCTTCACGATAAAGTAGGGCGCACCCAAATAGATATTTAAACAATTAAATGTCCAATCCATTTGTAAGTATAGTCATGGCAAACACAGTGATTTTTGTGATTTCTTCTTTATTGGATTCTAAAAGGTTTTCTTATTACATAAAAATAGATACCACCACAGCCAACATGTTTGGTTCTATTGAACTTCTTCAGGGCTGTAAATATGATACATACAGGTAAATTAATATTTATATCATATTACAACAATAAGACATACTACAGTCAGTGACAATGACAAAGAAACAACATAATTAAACACCATTAATACACAACAAAGACAGCAAACAGAAATTAAAGAAACAACCTATATATGTCACGTTTATTACCTTTTATTCCAGCTTTGAAATGTCATGAAGGTTTCAAACATCGGTCCTTAAAGGTTCTGGTCTGCCTACTGGAAAGGGTCGCCTCTACCTTGGAGAGACCAGAACCTTCAATAACTGACATTGGGGACTTTTCCAACGTTTGGAAGCAGGAATAAAAGGTATTGAACATGATGGATTGCAATGCCCAAAAACCTGTTCTGGTTCCAATACAATGAATGCACCGCAACCCACACCTCCAGAAGGCAGTAGAGGCAACCCATGCCTTGATACAGACTGTTCAACAACAAGCCCAAGAGCTGGAACAACTACAAAATGAAAATCTAGCCCTGCGTCAGGTTTTGGCAACCAAAACATCTGCTGTGTTGACTGTCTCAGCTACAACCCCTCGCTGTTCTGGTGATCCGTATAAGTTAAAGAAATTCCTGTATTCATTGACGGTGTTCTTTGCCTTTCTCCCATCCAGTTTTCACAAGACAGAACCAAGGTCTTTTAATTGATCAGCCCCTTGTCTGGTCCTGGATTGGCTTGGGCGACACCTTTGGTAGCCACAGAAGATCCCCGATTATCCAGTAACATGATCTTTATAGCGGATTTTAAGCACATGTTTAAAAGACCTGGCTTAGAAACCTCAGTGAAAGAGTACTTGTGTGAGATCCAGCAAGGGTATCAGGATGCCCTACAATATATCTCTCAGTTTAGACAACTGGCTGCAGAAACCACTTGGGTAGAACAGACCTTGATAGCACTCTTCTGTAGCCTATGTGATGAAATCAAGGATGAGTTGGTACATTTTCCCCGCGCTGAGACTATGACTGGTCTTATGAATCTAGCATTGTTGATAGAACACCGCCTCATGAACGCTGATTAGAGAAACAAAAAGCACGTGCCTCACCACATACTGGAGCAGCATGTTCAATCATGCACCAACCTCTTCCTTCACAATTGGAGACACCTCCTACAACTAGTGAAGAACCCATGCAGATTGGTCTGACTAGAAGACCGTTATCTGAAGTAGAATGAGAAAACAAGAGAAGATCAGGGCTGTGTTTATATTGTGGTTCTCCTGGTCAAGTGATCCATAATTTTCCAACTCATCCAGAGAAACCGTTGGAAAACGCCAGATCGCGTTATCTGTGATAAGGAAGGGGACGGAGTGGTCTGGAATACCTTCAATCTGTTCTTCAAATGAGACTTCCAACTCTCTTTTTCATCTGCCTATGCTTCTGGGTTTACCCAATGGAACAGAAGAAAGAGCAGTGGCACTCTTGGATTATGGTGCTAGTGGTATGTATCTGCATGAGATATGGGCAATAGAGAGATGAATAAGTTCAGTACTGAAAGATACGCCAGAACAAGTGCACACGGTATATGGAACTCCGCCAGCAGGATACAAAGATACCCCAGGCATGAGCAAGAAGCACCAATGGAGCGAGGAAACCTCAACAGGAAGCGAAGAGTGTTGCAACACAAAGAAAATGAGAAATTCAGCTCCTTATATACCCACAGAAAGGAAGTGACATAACAGGAAGTAAGAGGCATTCATCTTGGATATGGAATGCGTAATAAAAAAAAGAAGGAAACCGCCATGTTAGAATTGTGCAGATAAATACTGTTCCCTAAGCATTATGGGAACAAGAATAAAAGGAGGTCAAAACAGCAAAACATGGCCCCAGGAGATAAAGTGAGTGAGCCCTAAGCACATAACGTAGGAACCGCAGCTCTAACTGGAGCTGTGGCGTTCAATTTATGTACCGCGGGCTGCCACACAGATCTGCGATGCACCCGACCAACACTGCAGGCAAGCATCGCGGAGTTCCTCCGCTACACTAAAACGGCCACAGTGGGCTGTCGTGTTGACCCGCGGCATCCCATAAAAGGGAAGAGAGAAGCCCAGGTCGCACCACAGCCGACGGTGGCAGGGCAGGATGCATTGCAGGCTGAGTCAGAGCCCGTGGCGCGACAGTACATGTTAAATAGTTATATAATCCTGCTTCAGGATTATCAGCAATACACTTCCACTGTCTGGGAAAACAACCTCACTCCCAACCCCGATATTTGCACAATGACAGGTCACAGGCTTCAAAAATGGAACCCTTAGGCTTCCATTACTCTACTTCAATTATACATACAATGCATGTACCACACTGGCAACATGAACAACCACGCACAACATACACTTGGGATGTTAGCACTAGGTGCCTTTTGCATGTGTGGTTCCTCAACCAAGAGTGGGATTTGGTAACAAACTAGGTATAAATCTGTCATTGGCGAGATGGTCCAAGCCAGTGCCAAATAACTAATTTTTAGGGTGTTAGGGAAATAACCTTTGAACAGAACAGCAAGGGAAGAAAATTAAGTGAGACTTTTCTTTTCCCACTCCCCTTGTGCAGTGTACAGACCCTGTGCCAAGGTTGGGATAATCCAGACTATATTTTAAAGGGCTGCTGTAGGCTTGGCATTTAGCAGGCCGGGCTCTTAATGTTTAAATGATATGTACTCCTGGACTCTAATATTTAAGCTGTCCTTTCTGTCTTGCGAGTGACCCTCTCCTTACATTCAGTTTTCTGCATTCCTTCTATTTCTGAGTACAGCCTTCTCTCAGTCACATGCCTATCTATTTTAATCGCGGTCATGTTGACCTTGTAAAAAATTACAATTTCCCAGAACTAACCAAATGTCTCAAAAGATCAAAAGAAAGCCTCTACCAAAATTAACCATATTTTTTCAGGTATCAAAAATACGATATTGTAATTAATATGGAGATAAATGGTAAGTGTAGATGATAAGTTAATAACAGACTACTACTATAATGATATCTGATTGTATTTAATAAGCATAACACAAAATCATTCCATCATGGTTTTCCTTTTTATTTGTTTTCAGACAAAAGTGCATTTCTGTTACACTACTTTATTATCATTTAGGACATTTACAGATCAAAATGGTCATATGGGAGTAGCCTTCATGAAATATTACATTTTCAAAGACTCTACCAAGCTGTTGGCAGGCTTCTAAATTTAATTTTATGCATTACATTTTGCTATCATGCTCCACAGGTAGAAAGAGTAGATGAAGTAAGAGCAGTAACTATGCAAGATAAATTAGTGCTAGTAACATAATGGGCATAAGCAGTAAGTACTTTTATAAGAAAGATTTTCCCTGTCCCTGCTTGTTCATTTACATATTGCAATGTAGGTACATAAGTTGTACATTCACATATTCCATTTTCATGTTGAAGTCCATGTTGTACTGATTTTATATCTATTAGTGAATTGCTGTTGTTCACTATTTAATTGTGTATGTACTTTTTGATTTGGTCCACTGCATTTTGAACATCGTCCATAAGAACCATAGATTCAGTATCAATAACTGGTTGTTCAAGTGAATCAGCAGTCCTTAAAGTAGAAGTATTATTAGCAGATAGAGTATTGAATTGAATTTCTGCACTATTGTTATTTTTCTTTTTCTATTTCTTGATTGAGCATTTGTTAGTATGTCTGAAATGTTGGCAATGCAATGTCATTTTTATAAACATGAAATGCATCTTCATAGCATTGAAAGTACCTATAAGATCTTCTTAGGACCTTGGTTTCAATAGTCAAAGCAGAGCTAAATAGTAAACATCTTTCCTTTTTCTTGCCTAACAACTTAGTTTGCAATGATTAATAAGAGTAGGTTTACTATGGTGTATTAAACAACCATATTTATGTCTTTGTAGAAGAAATAGAGATCCATTGTTTTCCAACAGTCAGCAGAGTCTCTATGGTTGATGGTGGTATTGAGTAGAATTGGGCTGTAATTATAGCCCACTTTGTGTTACTAACCAATTGCATAATGCTTTACCTCCTAATCTTATTTCTTATCTAGTTTTGTATTCATTTTCATTGTCATGTAACGACACGTGTATAAAATGCCTTTCTAATACTTGTTAAATGTTATTGCTGCAGAGTAGTCTATTTTTATACCTCGTTTTGTTTTTGGTCGTACTTTGCTACATTTGTAGCCTAAATTGTATTTCAGTCAATAATTGGCCTCCTTTCAAAATTAAATTGTAGGTATCATGTAGTTTCCTAATGGCAGTCATATAACTCTTTATGTATTTGTCGACCTCAGTGTTCCTTATTCTTGTATGTCGGGCATGAGCAAGATGGTTAGGGTTTGGCTGCCATCCAGCCTGGCTGATTCGATCATGTCAAAGATTCTTGTAAGTGGACCTATGACGTCCAATAGTTTGTCCTGACAGGACAACCATGCCTTATCAACTCCCTTACGAGGGTCTTTGCCCTGTTTAGTGAAAAATGTTAACATCTGTTCATCAATGGAGGGAGTGGAAGTAGCTTTGTGTGGAAGGACGGGGCGTGGACATTCGGACTTGAGCTTTGCTCTGGTCTGCTTATCTAGGGGAGAAAATAATTTCTGAGCCACGTAACGACCGACATGGTCAGCAGGGAGCCATTCGGTGGAATTGGGGCGAAGTATGTTGGAGGGGTCAAACATGGGAAACCCTTCTGAGTCAAACAAAGGGGGGGAAACAGAAGGACCTTTGGGTTTCTTGGGAGGAGGTGAAAAAGAATCAGCGTCGTCTTTGTCAGAGACATAGAAATCTGAATCCGCATCTGGGATATCATCATCCGAATTAGGGGTAGAGGTATAGGGAGTGGGGAGGGGAATGTGGCGTTGTTTGGCTTTACGTTTCAAAGAGGGTTTGGAAACCATATTGTTATACTCCTTGGCAGGAGCCTTGTGAGGAACCGCGTCCTCTGTCATATGTGAGGTAAACTCACTCTCCGTTTGTGCCGGAACCATAGGGTTGGCAGGCTGGCGTTGACTGCATTCCCCCGCAGCCTGGGCCGAAGATTTGGATAAAAGGTTAGAAAAATTTGACTCCAAATTCTTAGATAATTTCTGCATAGATGACGCCATAGCCTGTTGAACAGAACTTTTGATAAAATTACGTAACTCGTTTCTTATGTCCTCAATTTCACTGGGAACACCCCGTTCCATAGCTGAGGAGTTGGTTTCCATGTTAAGGATAAATAAATAACAAAAGGAATTTTTCCTGGTGAAAATATGGCTTTAAAATTACAGGAATTAAATTCTATCAGAATTTCCTATGTGAGCTGGGCAGCCGGGGGTTAAATACAGAGAGGACTGAATGTAAACAAGGAAGAACCCTCCTACACGAGGGCGGGGCCAAGGGAATTGGTGCCGTGAGAACCAGGAAGGCAGCCGATAAAGGCACAAGGGTATTTGAGGTGAGGAAGCGTTTAGGGGCGCTCCGTAGGCTTTCCTCTGTTCGCGTCAGGCAACAGAGTGACGGTTGGTCCTGTACGCGAGGGGAATCCTCGAAGGAGTGGCACGTGCGGCGCGCGTTGCGCATGCAAAATAATTGAAATTCCTGCCTCGGAAGCACCCGCTGTGTGCTGCCGAGGACAGGAAAAAACGAAAGCACGAGCGCGAACAAGCGCTTATGAAATATAATGCGGCAACATGCCGACAACAGCAAATAACAATATGTTCATATGAATACAACGTAATAAATATAAAAGAAAGATAAGACGATATAAAAGCGTGACTTATCTTGACTGCAGCAGCAAGAAAAGAGGGCTGCTTGCAGTCAAGTGACGTCACAATAGCATGGAGAATACTGCTATTGGTCAACCTGTTCTATACTACGTTTTCAATCCCATTGGCTGTCTGTGTTAGCCACATGGGATTTGTAGTCTTTTTTGTCTTGACTGCTGTTTTAATAAAGCAAGAAGAGAACGCATAATAGGAGCCTCCGGTCTTGTCATAAAATTGTGTTTTGAGGCCCCACTTTGTTCTCTGCCCCCCGTTATCTAACTATGCATCATCAGACTATGTAGAAAAAAATAGGTCAGCTAACTTTTGTGGCAATTCATCAAACAGTGACAAAGTAATTAGCAAGCAAAAATCTGAAGAATATTTATTTCCTGGAATCCTAATTATAACTACAGAGTGGCTTCAACCATTGCTGATAAATTCTCGTAACACGTTCCTTGTCCAGAAGAACAGATGCACTGCGCATACGCCTAGGTTCATCACTGCAGAGGCATCAGTATATGACAATTATCCTTGTTTATTTAAGTTTCTACACCACTCATAACGGATAGCTAATGTGTTTCGGCAGACACTTTCTTACCAGGCCAACCTGTCAACAACACACAATGCTTTTTATGCAGTCCTATCTCCATTTTGCCTTCAACAGCTAGACCGTTAACCTCATTTTCTATTCTTGTCTTTTCACATTCACCATTGCGATCCCTAAGATATTAATTATTAGAGATACATAAAAATTGAATATATATTATTGACAATATTCTCTATTAATGATTCTACAGGGAGTTTTACACAAGCTTTGCATTTTCTAATTCATATATCCGTACAATATCATCAGTACTTGTACTTAATGGCGAAATAGACATATTCAACAATTCATTTACCATGACCATTCTTTCTGCTTTTTCATCGTTATCTCTTAAAGTGGCAAGTGCAAAAGTGCAGTAAAATTCTTTCTAAAGTGTCCTAGTGCACTTGTCTCGGATGGTTAGTAATATCTTCCTATTCAACCTAGTTTACATTTCCATTCAAGGTGCAATTCTCGGTATCCTGAGTGCAACACACCTAATGTATATAGAATAAATACAAAATTAAATATATTATAGTCTATAAATATTAAGGGTCCATTTCGTAATATCATAGCAAATTCCTTATATACATACACATATAGGAACAATAGAGACACAACTCAATATCAGACTATGTTATGGTATGTTAAAGCGACTTTCAAAGCACACGATTACCCGGAGTTGTCTTGGCACTAACTCTACTAAATAGGATCAGAAAATTACTAATTACAAAAAAGCCATTTTTTAATGCTTCCCTGAAAGATAACAGACTGGGCATGGATCTAATATGGAAGGATAGGAGGTTCCATGCTTTGGCTGTACATGTCACAAAGCTTCTTCCTCCCCATTTGGCACATTTGACCCTAGTGACTGTAAATTTCTTCGCCCCAGAGGAGTGCAGATTCCTGTTTGGATCATACCAATTGAAGTTATGTTTCAGACTACACCTATACCTCATCTCCAATTGTCTAAAATCATAAATCTAAATATGGAGTAATTATCACAATGATAGATTCCTCTAGGACAGGGGGGGTGGGTGGGGGAGAGGTGGGGCTAAAAGTAGGGCAAAGAGGGCAGGGAAAGAGAGAGGAGGGGGAAAATGAGGGGAAGGAAGGGAGAGAGGAAGGGAAGAAGAGGAAAAACCAGTCAGCACCAACGTACATAATTAGTATTGCACATCAAAAAGTTGCTTCAGTGATTGCATAATTTGTAATAGTCTTGTGTCTGATGTGCAGGGTGGAATCACACATGCACATGGAGTTCAATTACCTGCAATCTCCTTGAGATAGATGTGTGGATTCAATTTATCATTCTCAACGTACAGAACTACATCAAGAAAGTCTATTCTCGTTGTACTCCATGTCACCATTAATTGGATGTTGACTTAATTATTATTAAATTTCTCAGTTTATTCACTTAACAATGATTCCTCTCCATCCCAAAAGCTGTTGCTGTCTTACAGGATGATTCTGTGTTATTGATGTTCCAAAAAGCGCTCCGGGGGATTGGGAGTCAAGGCTACCTGTAACCTGGTGCTAATCCACTGGAATACCTGTGTCCAGAATTATCCTAGGGTGGGGCAGGTGAAATGAACATGTAGCCAATTTCCTGTATTATGTCTGTACCCGAAACACTCCCCGGAAACTGTAGGAAACATTTCATGTATGTAGATCGGTGTGTAGTAAATCATCCATTTTGAAAGAAAAGCCATCCTTTTGAAATTGGGCCCTCTAATGGCTTTATGAATCATTTGATTGTAGTGGTGCAAAGTTCGCGAGTCGATCTTGTACCCAGTGGTGGCTTCAGTCTTATCAAGGGTGGATGGACCTACGATTGTAGAAGTCTGTTGCTGAAGTATGCATTACCAATTGCCCACTCCTGTCAGACCACTTATAAAATATGCTTGACTAATAGTGTGGATTAGTGAGTTCATTGGTGGCTGAATGCTTTGCCTGAAATTATGAATCAGAGTGTAAGAATAAAACAAAACTAGAGGGATCGCGGGGTTACCTATTACCACCTGATTCCTGGTTTTCATACTCCCCACCTGTATAAAATCGCTGAATTAATGGATTCCCACATTTCCCAGCCCCTGATGGCTTCAGTCGCTAACTGTAGACCTTGCAATCCACATTCCCTTATTGACATATGTAGGAAGCTGGCTCTTTATAAGATATATCAAAATGAGATATATCATGCAGAGTCCAGGGGTTCCCTTACTAGTAGACAGGGTCTTGCTCTACCAATCCCAAGGTGCTCTTTTTAGGGGGAGTGTGGCTGAGTAGCCTTAGACTTATCAGGGAGGAGTGTGAGACCTCTTCAAATACACACACAGTCAGAAAATGAGACACACAACTCAAATAACAAATATCTTTATATACGCTTTGGCACCAGAATCAATTTCTTCAGGTAAGTGCATTTTGCAAGAAAAAGGTTTTGAAAAGTTGACAGTGCAATTTCTGGAAGCTGCAATGTTATCCTATACATGAAAAACAAAGACGGCAAAATAGGTACAGTAAAGTGACTTACTGGACTAATCTCCTGGACTTCAAGGAATTATTGGGCAAGATTCAGGACCACACCAGCAGGTCACACCGAGCGGCACTGGGGTGGTTGGATGCAGAGGTGCAGTACAGCAGATGGTGCCCAATGTTATTCAATGGGGATAGGTCCAGTCGAAAAGATGCTGCAGGGGAGAACTGGGGATCCAGTCGAGGGGAACCAGCAAGTGGGTTCCAATCTTGGGATGTCCAGGGACTTGAGGGCAAATAGGGTTCTCTTCTCCATGGGCCAGGGACGACAGGTGCAGAGGTGCTTTCAGTTTGTTCTCCACTGGAGCACTCACGGTTGAGGGGGACTGCATGCAGAAGCTGCAGGCAGCGTTGACGAGTCCACAGTGGGCTTCGTCTCTGGAGGGCTGGGGAACCATGCTGACACCATTGGTCCACTTTGACTCCGGTTGTGCAGTGGTGCTTTCTGGTTTTGAGTTTTAGGCAATCCGGAGGCCTCGCAGTTTGTCTTGGGATGCCTGCAAGATGCAGGAAAGCAGCCCCCCATTCCACAGGAGATCCTGGGTCTTTCATGAAGGCAGGCAGTCCTCCCAGGCTTTGGAGGCACAACAGCTGCAGGCTGAAATGACTTTGGCACAATTTCGGCAGGAGCAGCAGACAGGCTGGGTCCAGGTCTAGTGCTTCTTCCTTTGCTTTTGCGGCTCTTCAGTGTCCTTCTTCTTAGATCAGCAGGAATCTGCTGTACTGGTGCTAGGGCCTCCCCTAAGTACAGCATTTAGGGGTCACTACAACCCCTATATGACCACTTCCTGTGGTAAGTGGGCGTAACCCTGTCCCAGAGTTCCTAAATCCCCTAACACCAAGATTGCAGATTTCTAAAAATTGTGTCCACATTGTGTCCATACCTTAGCAGTGGTACTGACCTGAGGGTTGGACCAGGCTCCCTGAAAACTAAATGTCCGCCTGTCCAGGTGCTGAATGGACCCTGTGGCAGGAGGGGTGGCAACTCTCCTTTGAGTGAAGCCAGATCTGCTTACCAAGGGCAGTGGGCTTCCTTGAAGCCCCCTGCTTTGACATGCAGATTTACAGGTCATCCTGTTGGGCAGGGTGTGCAAGCACATCTTCTACAGCAGGCTTTGTCTCTGATTGCCTGAGAGCAAAGGTTCTCACCCTTGGAGATAAGATTTGTGTTTAGTGGTGGCAGGCTGGCCAAAACTAGACAGTCCGCACACTGGTTGTTGATAGATTTTCAGAGGGCACCTCTCAGATGCCCTCTGGGCGCATGTATTAATGAATCCATCACTTGCATCAGTGAGGGTTTATTAATATGAGATGTTTGATACCAAACATCCTTATTTTCAGTGAAGCCATCAAGGAGCTGGGAAACCCGTAGTGACCGGTTTCCAACTCATGTACTTAAAAAATGACTTCCCTGTTCACTCACTATGGGGGTCATTATGAACACGGCGGGAATCCCCGCTGTGTTCATGCTGGTGGTTTTATCACAGACTGCCAGCCCCCTTGAGACCCTGCCGGGCGAATAATAAACTTTCTGCTGGGCCGGGACATTGCTGACGGCTCCACATGGAGCTGTCGTCAATGCTGATGTGCGGCGGGTGCAGCAACACCTGCGCGCAGATCACTGCCCGTAAATCAGGCAGTGACCTGCACGACGGGGCACTGCACAGGGGCCCCTGCACTGCCCATGCCAAGTGCAGGGGCCCCCAGGGGCACCCCTTCCACCAGCCTTTCCCTGGCGGGTAAAACCGCCAGGGAATGGCTGGCGGAACAAGGGTTCTTTATCCGCAGGGCAGTGCTGCTTGCAGCGCTGCCCTGTCGGATGAAGAATTCCGCCATCGTCAGGCTGCCTGTCGGCGGTATCCTGGTGGTGGTGGAAGGCCGCCTGTAGCGGTCCCCACTGCCTTCATTATGTGGCGGTCGAGACCGCTAAGTTCATAATGAGGGCCTATGTCTGAGAATTGACAAAGATATAGCAGGGGCATATCTGCTAGTGCAGATATGTCCTCACGTGTAATATAATGCACCATGCCTTAGGGCTGTAAGGCCTGCTGTAGGGGTGATTCACATATTTTGCAGGCAGTGTTAGGGGACATGGCACACAGGCTGTGTGCCATGTTGTGTTTGAACTTTGAGCTGCACCAAAACACACAGTTTGGAATGGCAGTCTGCATGTGCTACGTGAGGGGTCCCTGAGGGTGGCACATTACATGCTGCATCCCTTGGGAACCTTCTTTGGTGCCCATGCCCTAGGTACCAGGGCACCATTTACTAGGGACTTACAGGGGGGAAAATATATTGTCAATTGGAGAACAATTGTACAGTTTTAGGGAACTCATGTACTTGCATGGCACTGGGGACCTGGTTAGCAGGAACCCAGGGCAAAAAGTGGGGGTGACCATGTCAAAAAGGGTCACTTTTCTACAACTTAGCAGGGTGAAATTGGGGAGACTGGATCTCCTCTTTAATTTCGGTGTATCAATAACGCATTATGTGAGGAAGCTTGTACTTGGTATGTTTAGGGAGCTTGGGAATCTTGAGAAAGTAGGGAAGCCCAATATTATCTTCCAAGAGCATTTGTTTAAGGTAAAAATTATTGAGTAAGTTAGAGGGAGTTGCTGCCTGCATCATCCAATCTATAAATGCAGCCTGATAGTATTTCTTGAAGTGGGGGTTATGCTAATCCCCCATCTGCAGTATTCAATTGCAATGTCTTCAGCTTGGTACATGCTTTATTTCCCTGCTACCCAAATAGGCGCAGCATCTGGTCTATTTTGTTAAAATATTTTTGAGGAACTTTAATCTTGACGTTAGAGAAAACAGGAGCCCTACGTCCATTAATTGTTATGGGCAGATTCTGCCAGTGCTGCAGTAGCCTCCCCACTTTGTTAGAAGTTGTTACTTTGTTGAGTTGGTATAAAGCTGAGAAATTGTGGGACACAAATACGCTCAGATATCTGATCGGCTGAGAAATTGAGAAGTGTGACTGCATACCAATAGGCAGAGCTAGCTCAGAGCTATTAAAAAGAAGAGCTTCTCATTTTGTGTGATTCACTCTATACCCCCCTAAGTTGGTGAGTACTTTGATGTTATTGAGCGCTCTGAGGATGTTCTGTTCTTCTGCTGTCAGATACAGAATCATGTAATCTGCAAACAATAATCTATGGTGCGCCCTGTAAAGGGGCCTTAATCTGGGGGTCTTGGCGCAGAGTGGCTGCTAGAGGCTCAATCACTGGAGCAAATAAGACCAGAGACATAGGGCAGCCCTGGCGCGTGCCCCAACTGATAGATAGAGTTCCAGCCGTGCTTGAATTGACTATGATTTTGGCTTCTACTTTATGATATAGGTTTTCCAACAGGCTCACCAACTTCAAAGGAAAGTTGAAGCGATGCAGGATAGCGAACAAGACCTCCCATTGGACCAGGTCGAATACTTTTTCTGCGTCAGGCATAATTATCACTGCCTTCATTTTATTATATGAAAAGTAATCTATAGTCTGCAGCAGGGAGTTGATATTTTTTTAGATAGTTCTTCCTGGTACGAATCCGCATTGATCCCCATGGACCACAGCTTGTGCAAGTGGAGTTAACCTAGATGCTATGGTTTTTGTAAATAGCTTGTAATCACTATTCAAAAGAATAATGGGGCCATATCAACCAGGCCTATCTATTGGTTTATTTGAAAAGTAATCTATAGCCTGCAGCAGGGAGTTGGTATTTTTTGAGATAGTTCTTTCTGGTAAGAATCTGCATTGATCCCCATGGACCACAGCTTGTGCAAGTGGAGTTAACCTAGATGCTATGGTTTTTGTAAATAGCTTGTAATCACTATTCAAGAGAAAAATGGGACCATATGAACTCGGCCTATCAATTGGTTTATCTTTTTTTAAACAGCTAACAATTACAGCCTCTGTAAATGAGCTTGGCACCTCCCAGCCATCAAGTATTTAATGGAAAAGTGTAACTAAAAATTCTGTGATTTGGGCTATAAGGATTTTATACATTTGGACAGGTAACGTTATTCCTGCAAGCTTTCTCACTGGGAGATGTTTTGATAGCATTTTTTACTTCATCGAAAGTCAAGGGCACTCTTGCGAGAGATTGAAGCTCGTTGTTAACTAATGGCAGTACTCATTTATCTGTTCTGGGGCGGTTTGGAATGTAGAGGTGTACAAGTTGGTGTAGTGTTCTAAAAACACCCTATTAATATCCTCCGTTTGATTGACTGTCTGGTGTTTTGCTTCATCATATATGGTCTTAATGAGCGCACAGTTGCATCTTTTCTTTATGAACCAAGCCAGGAACCTCCCGGTGTTTTCACTTTCCTTGTATCATTTTTGAAAGCACATTTTTCTGATTTAAAATTTCTTGGGACTTTGACCGCCAGAACCTGGCTGGCTGTAACGGGTGTCGTGGGGCCCCTGGGGGCCCCTGCAGTGCCCATGCCAATGGCATGGGCACTGCAGGGGCCCCCTAACAGGGCCCCACCAAGATTTTCAGTGTCTGCCAAGCAGACACTGAAAATCGCGACGGGTGCAACTGCAACTGCTCCATTCGGAGCCGGCATCCTTATGGAAGGGGGTTTCCTGCTGGGCTGGCGGGCGGCCTTCTGGCGGTCGCCCGCCAGCCCAGCGGGAAACTCAGAATTACCGCTGCGGTCTTTTGACCGCCGCCCGCCAAAGTCAGAATTACCCCCATAGTCTGAGTCGCCTAGGGATCCTCTCTGGCTAGTTGGTTTCTCTGGACACAGGCCAGAGGCGGCAGGTGCAGAGTAGTTGGACTCATGCTTCTGGAGCGAGGTGAGAGTCCCTTTAAAGATGGTTTCTTTGTCTTCTTTTTTTGGACAGGTCTGCTGTCCATGGAGTTTCGTGGTCTTCAGTAGTGCAGGCAGTCCCCTGGAGGCTTTTCAGGGGTCACTGGTCCTGCAGAACACGTTGCTTCTTTTCTTGCAGCTTTTTGAAGCAGGAGACGGGCTGGTAGGGCTGGGGCTGAGTCAGTTGTTGTCTCCTTCTCTTCTTTGCGGGGTTTTCAGCTCAGCAGTCCTTCTTCTTTCTTCAG
This sequence comes from Pleurodeles waltl, assembly GCF_031143425.1. NCBI lineage: Eukaryota > Metazoa > Chordata > Amphibia > Caudata > Salamandridae > Pleurodeles > Pleurodeles waltl. Next base: position 1,028,080,546 of record NC_090449.1, on the reverse strand, counting down.
GTCGTCAGGAATCTGAAGAGCTGGGTTCAGGGTCGCCCCTAAATACTAAATTTAGGGGTGTGTTAGGGTTAGAGGGCAGTAGCCAATGGCTAATGTCCCTGAGGGTGGCTACACCCTCCTTGTGCCCACTCCCTCAGGGGAGGGGGGCATATCCCTATCCCTATTGATCCTAATCCTCTAAAGCAAGATGGAGGATTTTCTCAAGGAGGGGATCACTTCAGCTCTTGGCACCTTAGGGGTGGTCCTGGCTGAGGGGATGACTCCTCCTTGTTTTTCTCATTATCCCTCTGGACTTGCCGCCATAAGTGGGGGCTTGTCCGGGAGGGCGGGCATCTCCACTGGCTGGAATGCCCTGGGGCACTGTAACACCAGGCTTGAGCCTTTGAGGCTCACTGTCAGGTGTCACAGTTCCTGCAGGGGGAGGTGTGAAGCACCTCTACCCAGGACAGGCTTTGTTTCTGACCACAGAGTGCACAAAGGCACTCGCCCCATGTGGTCAGAAATGCGCCTGGAAGTGGCGGGCTGGCATAGACCGGTCAGCCTTACACTAGCAGTTGGGCTAACATACAGGGAGCATCTCTAAAATGCCCTCTGTGTGCATGTTTCAATAAATCCCACACTGGCACCAGTGTGGGTTTATTGTGCTGAGAAGTTTGATACCAAACTTCCCAGTATTCAGTGTAGCCAGTATGTTGCTGTGGAGTTCGTAATGGCAAACTCCCAGACCATATACTTAGTATGGCTACCCTGCACTTACTATGTCTAAGAATTGACGTAGACACTGTAGGGGCATATTGCTCATGCAGCTATGCCCTCACCTGTGGTATAGTGCACCTTAGGGCTGTAAGGCCTGCTAGAGGGGTGACTTACCTATGCCACAGGCCATGGTTGGTGAGCATGGTACTCTGAGGGGAGTGCCATGTCGACTTTGTCTTTTCTCCCCACTAGTACACACAAGCTGCAAAGCAGTGTGCATGTACTGAGTGAGGGGTCCCTGAGGGTGGCATAATACATGCTGCAGCCCTTAGGGACCTTCCCTGGCCACATGGCCCTTGGTACCTGGTTAGCAGGGTCTCAACACACTACCAATCAAAGCTGTCATTAACACTAGGCAAAAAGTGGGGTTGACCATACCAATAGTGGCATTGTCCTTCAATCGGTTGATAGTTTGGCAGAACTCAGGTGCTATGGTGGCGCTGGCCAGGTTGAAGATACGATGAGGGCACGGATCAGAGGGTGCTCCCGCTGAATGGAGTTCATGGGTCTTTGGGTGTCCTCTTTGGTGATAGGGGTCCGTGGTGGTATTTGTGGGCAGTGTGGGTGGGATTGGGTTCTTGAAGCCTTCGTAAACGTCCTGGAGTTTTTGGTAGAAGAAGCTGACGGGGTCATCGCAGAGGTCTTGGGAGGGAGGGATGGGTGGATGGATGAGGAGTCTGTCCCGGGGTTCGTGAACTCTTTGACGATGCGAAGAGCTATTTGCTGTTGTGAGCGCTGGTGGTGACGCGTTCTTGAATGGCAGATTTTTTGGCAGCTCTGATGTTCTGGTGGTGCGTAGTGACAGCGTTCTTGTAGGCTATGCGGTCTTCTGTTGATTTGCTGTTACTCCATTTCCGTTCCAGTCATCTACAGGAGCATTTAGACTCTTGTAGGTCTGTTGTGAACCATTTAGGTATTTTGCTATGACGGTTTCCTGTGGGTTTCATGACGGGGTTATGCTGTCCTCTGTGCAGCTCCACCTATATGCTGCTGCTACTGCCTCTGCTGCGAGCGAACTGGGAGCCTACCTGACTCTCTTTTCTGTGAGCGGGAGGAATGCGGCCACATTGTTCTTCTCGCACTGATTTTTAGCACCAGGAGCTTGTTCCATGCTGTAGAATCAGCGTGAACTGCACCACGCACTGTGCCTGAGGGTGCTGCTTATTTCTGCCACTCGAGTAGGTTTTCTACTCGAGCGCCGGCTTTCTCAACGCAAACAGTCGCGACCTGCCATGACCGCCTGCAAATGGAAATCTCTCTGGGAGCCATTCTAGCACCTGAAAATCACGCCACAGTTGGAGAAGTTTTGCTGGAACTCCACACTCTAAATGGAGGGAAGACTGTGCAAAACTCTGCAAACTCTGCCGGCAGAGCACACTTTTTCACCTACCCTAACATATAATGCTTTTTATGCATTCCTATCTCCATTTTGCCTTCAACAGCTAGACCACCAACCTTATTTTCTATTCTTGTCTTTTCATTTTCACATTCGCCATTGGGGTCTGTAGGAAGTTGGCTCTGTGTGTACTATTTCAAAGTAAGAAATAGCATGCACAGAGTCCAAGGGTTCCCCTTAGAGGTAAGATATTGGCAAAAAGAGATAATTCTAATGCTCTATTTTGTGGTAGTGTGGTCGAGCAGTAGGCTTATCAGAGGGTAGTGTTAAGCATTTGTTGTACACACACAGGCAATACATGAGGAACACACACTCAAAGACAATTCCAGGCCAATAGGTTTTTATATAGAAAAATATATTTTCCTAGTTTATTTTAAGAACCACAGGTTCAAGATTTACAAACAATACTTTAAATGAAAGGTATTTCACTCAGGTATCTTAGGAACTCTGAATTATCACAATAGCATGTACAGTTTTGGCAAAAATGGCAATAAGCTATTTTAAAAGTGGACACTGCAAAAATGAACAGTTCCTGGGGAAGGTAAGTAATTGTTAAGTTCACAGGTAAGTAAAACACTTACAGAGTTCAAAGTTGGATCCAAGGTAGCCCACCGTTGGGGGTTCAAGGCAACCCCAAAGTTACCACACCAGCAGCTCAGGGCCGGTCAGGTGCAAAGGTCAAAGTGGTGCCCAAAACACATAGGCTTCAATGGAAATAGGGGTGCCCCGGTTCCAGTCTGCCAGCAGGTAAGGACCCGTGACTTCGGAGGGCAGACCAGGGGGGTTTTGTAGGGCACCGGGGGGGACACAAGCAGGCACAGAAAGTACACCCTCAGCGGCACAGGGGCGGCCGGGTGCAGAGTGCAAACAGGCGTCGGGTTTTCAATAGAAATCAATAGGGAGACCCGGGGGTCTCTTCAACGATGCAGGCAGGCACAGAGGGGGCTCCTCGGGGTAGCCACCACCTTGGCTAGGCAGAGGGTTGCCTGGGGGTCGCTCCTGCACTGGAGTTCGGTTCCTTCAGGTCCTGGGGGCTGCGGGTGCAGTGTGGTTTCCAGGCCTCGGGTTCCTTGAAGCAGGCAGTCGCGGTCAGGGGGAGCCTCTGGATTTCTTCTGCAGGTGTCACTGTGGGGGCTCAGGGGGGTCAACTCTGGCTACTTACGGGCTCGCAGTCGCCGGGGAGTCCTCCCTGTAGTGTTGGTTTTCCTCAGGTCGAGCCGGGGGGTGTTGGGTACAGAGTGGAAAGTCTCACGCTTCCGGCAGGAAACGTGTGGTCTTTAAAAGTTGCTTCTTTGTTGCAAAGTTGCAGGTTTGTTGAACAGGGCTGCTGTTCTCTGGAGCTTCTTGGTCCTTTTAGATGCAGGGTAGTCCTCTGAGGCTTCAGAGGTCGCTGGACCCTGTGGGATTGCTCGATGTTGCAGTTTTTTTCTCGAAGTGGGGAGACAGGCCGGTAGGGCTGGGACCAAAGCAGTTGTTGTCTCCGTCTTCTCTGCAGGGCTTCAGGTCAGCAGTCCTTCTTCTTCTTAGGTTGCAGGAATCTAGTTTCCTAGGTTCTGGGGAGCCCCTAAATACTCAATTTAGGGGGGTGTTTAGGTCTGGGAGGGCAGTAGCCAATGACTACTGGCCCTGCGGGTGGCTACACCCTCCTGGTGCCTCCTCCCTGTGGGGAGGGGGGCACATCCCTAATCCTACTGGGGGAATCCTCCATCTGCAAGATGGAGGATTTCTAAAAGTAAGAGTCACCTCAGCTCACAACACCTTAGGGGCTGTCCTGACTGGGGAGTGACTCCTCGTTTTTCTCATTATCTCCTCCAGCCTTGCTGCCAAAAGTGGGGGCAGTGGCCAGAGGGGCGGGCATCTCCACTAGCTGGGATGCCCTGTGGCGCTGTAACAAAGGGGGTGAGCCTTTGAGGCTCACCGCCAGGTGTTACAGTTCCTGCAGGGGGAGGAGAGAAGCACCTCTACCCAGTACAGGCTTTGTTCCTGGCCACAGAGTGACAAAGGCACTCTCCCCATGTGGCCAGCAACATGTCTGGTGTGTGGCAGGCTGGCAAAACTAGTTAGCCCACACTGGAAGTCGGGTATGTTTTCAGGGGGCATCTCTAAGATGCCCTCTCGGTGTATTTCACAATAAAATGTACACTGGCATCAGTGTGCATTTATTGTGCTGAGACGTTTGATACCAAACTTCCCAGTTTTCAGTGTAGCCATTATGGTGCTGTGGAGTTTGTGTTTGACAGACTCCCAGACCATATACTCTTATGGCTACTCTGCACTTACAATGTCTAAGGTTTTGCTTAGACACTGTAGGGGCATAGTGCTCATGCACCTATGCCCTCACCTGTGGTATAGTGCACCCTGCCTTAGGGCTGTAAGGCCTGCTAGAGGGGTGACTTATCTATGCCATAGGCAGTGTGAGGTTGGCATGGCACCCTGAGGGGAGTGCCATGTCGACTTAGTCATTTTCTCCCCATCAGCACACACAAGTGTGCATGTGCTGAGTGAGGGGTCCCCAGGGTGGCATAAGGCATGCTGCAGCCCTTAGAGACCTTCCCTGGCATCAGGGCCCTTGGTACCAGGGGTACCAGTTACAAGGGACTTACCTGGGTGCCAGGGTTGTGCCAATTGTGGAGACAAAGGTACAGTTTAGGGAAAGAACACTGGTGCTGGGGCCTGGTTAGCAGGGTCCCAGCACACTTTCAAATCATAACTTGGCATCAGCAAAGGCAAAAAGTCAGGGGGTAACCATGCCAAGGAGGCATTTCCTTACACAACCCCCCCCATCCCAAAAGAGGATGAGACTAACCTTTCCCAAGAGAGTCTTCATTTTCTAAGTGGAAGAACCTGGAGAGGCCATCAGCATTGGCATGGGCAGTCCCAGGTCTGTGTTCCACTATAAAGTCCATTCCCTGTAGGGAGATGGACCACCTCAACAGTTTTGGATTTTCACCTTTCATTTGCATTAGCCATCTGAGAGGTCTGTGGTCAGTTTGAACTACAAAGTGAGTACCAAAGAGGTATGGTCTCAGCTTCTTCAGGGACCAAACCACAGCAAAGGCCTCCCTCTCAATGGCACTCCAGCGCTGCTCCCTGGGCAGTAACCTCCTGCTAATGAAAGCAACAGGCTGGTCAAGGCCATCATAATTTGTTTGGGACATTACTGCCCCTATCCCATGTTCAGAGGCATCAGTCTGCACAATGAACTGCTTGGAGTAATCTGGAGCTTTGAGAAATGGTGCTGTGCACATAGCTTGTTTCAGGCTGTCAAAGGCCTGTTGGCATTCTATGGTCCAGTTTACCTTCTTGGGCATTTTCTTAGAGGTAAGTTCTGTGAGGGGTGTCACTATGGTTCCATATCCCTTCACAAACCTCCTGTAGTAACCAGTCAAGCCAAGAAATGCCCTGACTTGAGTCTGGGTTTTTGGAGCTACCCAGTCCAGAATAGTCTGGATCTTGGGTTGGAGTGGCTGAACTTGGCCTCCACCTACAAGGTGTCCCAAGTAAACCACAGTACCCTGCCGTATCTGACATTTGGATGCCTTGATAGAGAGGACTGCTGCTTGCAGGGCCTGCAAAATCTTCTTCAGGTGGACCAGGTGATCCTGCCAGCTGGAGCTAAAGACAGCAATATCATCAAGATAAGCTGCACTAAAGGACTCCAAGCCAGCAAGGACTTGATTCACCAACCTTTGGAAGGTGGCAGGGGCATTCGTTAAGCCAAATGACATTACAGTAAACTGATAGTGCCCATCAGGTGTAGAGAATCCTGTCTTTTCTTTTGCTCCTGGTGCCATTTTGATTTGCCAGTACCCTGCTGTCAAGTCAAAGGTACTCAAATATTTGGCAGCACCTAGTTTGTCAATTAACTCATCTGCCCTTGGAATGGGATGGGCATCTGTCTTGGTGACAGAATTGAGTCTTCTGTAGTCCACACAAAACCTCATCTCTCTCTTACCATCTTTTGTGTGAGGTTTAGGGACTAAGACCACTGGGCTAGCCCAGGGGCTGTCAGAGTGCTCAATGACTCCCAATTCCAGCATCTTGTGGACTTCCACCTTGATGCTTTCCTTAACTTGGTCAGACTGCCTGAAAAGTTTGTTTTTGACAGGCATGCTGTCTCCTGTGTCCACATCATGGGTACACAGGTGTGTCTGACCTGGGGTTAGGGAAAAGAGCTCAGCAAACTGTTGTAAGACTTTCCTACAGTCAGCTTGCTGTTGGCCAGAGAGGGTGTCTGAATAGATCACTCCATCTACTGAGCCATCTTTAGGGTCAGTAGAGAGGAGATCAGGGAGAGGTTCACTCTCAGCTTCCTGGTCCTCATCTGTAACCATTAACATGTTTACATCTGCCCTGTCATGAAAGAGTTTGAGGCGGTTCACATAGATCACCCTTTTGGGGGTCCTGCTAGTGCCTAGGTCTACCAGGTAGGTGACCTGACTCTTTCTCTCTAACACTGGGTAAGGGCCACTCCATCTGTCCTGAAGTGCCCTGGGAGCCACAGGCTCCAGAACCCAGACTTTCTGCCCTGGCTGAAACTCAACCATAGCAGCCTTTTGGTCATACCACATCTTTTGGAGTTGTTGGCTGGCCTCAAGGTTTTTACTTGCCTTTTCCATGTACTCTGCCATCCTGGAACATAGGCCTAGTACATAGTCCACTATATCTTGCTTAGGATCATGAAGAGGTCTCTCCCAGCCTTCTTTCACAAGAGCTAGTGGTCCCCTTACAGGATGGCCAAACAGAAGTTCAAACGGGGAAAACCCTACTCCCTTCTGAGGCACCTCTCTGTAGGCAAAAAGCAGACATGGCAAGAGGACATCCCATCTCCTTTTGAGCTTTTCAGGAAGCCCCATGATCATGCCCTTCAATGTCTTGTTGAATCTTTCCACAAGACCATTGGTTTGTGGATGGTATGGTGAATTTGTAAGTCACCCCACACTTATTCCATATGTGTTTCAGGTATGCTGACATGAAGTTGGTACCCCTGTCAGACATCACCTCCTTAGGAAATCCCACTCTGGTAAAGATACCAATGAGTGCTTTAGCTACTGCAGGGGCAGTAGTGGACCTAAGGGGAATTGCTTCAGGGTACCTAGTAGCATGATCCACTACTACTAGGATATACTGGTTCCCTGGGGCTGTGGGAGGTTCAAGTGGACCCACTATGTCCACTCCCACTCTTTCAAAGGGGACCCCCACCACTGGAAGTGGAATGAGGGGGGCCTTTGGATGGCCACCTGTCTTATCACTGGCTTGACAGGTGGCACAGGAGGCACAAAACTCCTTTACTTTCTGGGACATGTTGGGCCAATAGAAATGGTTGACTAACCTCTCCCAAGTCTTTGTTTGTCCCAAATGCCCAGCAAGTGGAATATCATGGGCTAAGGTCAGGATGAACTCTCTAAACTCCTGAGGCACTACCACTCTCCTAGTGGCACCAGGTTTGGGATCTCTTGCCTCAGTGTAAAGAAGTCCATCTTCCCAATAGACCCTATGTGTTCCACTGATTTTTCCTTTGGTCTCTTCAGCAGCTTGCTGCCTAAGGCCTTCAAGAGAGGGACAGGTTTCTTGGCCCTTACACAGCTGGTCCCTTGTGGGTCCCCCTGGGCCTAAGAGTTCAACCTGATAAGGTTCCAACTCCATGGGCTCAGTTCCCTCAGAGGGCAGAACTTCTTCCTGGGAAGAGAGGTTATTTTTCTTTTGCTGTGTTAAAGCTGGTTCCCCAGTCTTCTTTCCTTTTCTCTTGGAGGGTTGGACCATTATTCCAGGCTCCAACACCACTTTTTCACCCTGAGCCTTGCACTGTGCCCTTGTCTTGACACACACCAGTTCAGGGATACCCAGCATGGCTGCATGGGTTTTGAGTTCTACCTCAGCCCATGCTGAGGACTCCAGGTCATTTCCAAGCAAACAGTCTACTGGGATATTAGAGGAGACCACCATCTGTTTCAGGCCAGTTACCCCTCCCCATTCTAAAGTTACCATAGCCATGGGATGTACTTTAGTCTGATTGTCAGCGTTGGTGACTGGATACGTTTGTCCAGTCAGGTATTGACCAGGGGAAACCAGTTTGTCTGTCACCATTGTGACACTGGCACCTGTATCCCTCAGGCCTTCTACAGTAGTCCCATTAATCCAGAGTTGCTGCCTGTATTTTTGCATATTAGGGGGCCAGGCAGCCAGTGTGGCTAAGTCCACCCCACCCTCAGAAACTAATGTAGCTTCAGTGTGAACCCTGATTTGCTCTGGGCACACTGTTGATCCCACCTGGAGACTGGCTATTCCAGTGCTAACTGGAGTAGTAGTTGAAGTGGAACCTTTCTTGGGACAGGCCTTGTCTCCAGTTTGGTGTCCCTGTTGATTACAGCTACGACACCAGGCCTTTTTGGGATCAAAGTTTTTACCCTTGTACCCAAAATTGGATTGTGAAGAGGCTTTGGACCCTCCCTCCTGAGCAGGTTTTGGGGCCCTGTAGAAGACTCTTTACTTTTACCCTTGGATGTCTCAACACTCTTCCCCTGGGGAGTCTTTGTGACCACTTTCTTTTGGTCACCCCCTGTGGAAGTCTTGGTCAGCAGTCCTTCTTCTTCTCAGGTTGCAGGAATCTAGTTTCCTAGGTTCTGGGGAGCCCCTAAATACTCAATTTAGGGGTGTGTTTAGGTCTGGGAGGGCAGTAGCCAATGGCTACTGCCCTTAGGGTGGCTGCGCCCTCTTTGTGCCTCCTCCCTGTGGGGAGGGGGACACATCCCTAATCCTATTGGGGAAATCCTCCATCTGCAAGATGGAGGATTTCTAAAAGTAAGAGTCACCTCAGCTCAGGACACCTTAGGGGCTGTCCTGACTGGGGAGTGACTCCTCGTTTTTCTCATTATCTCCTCCAGCCTTGCCGCCAAAAGTGGGGGCAGTGGCCGAAGGGGCGGGCATCTCCACTTGCTGGGATGCCCTGCGGCGCTGTAACAAAGGAGGTGAGCCTTTGAGGCTCACCGCCAGGTGTTACAGTTCCTGCAGGGGGAGGTGAGAAGCACCTCTACCCAGTACAGGCTTTGTTCCTGGCCACAGAGTGACAAAGGCACTCTCCCCATGTGGCCAGCAACATGTCTGGTGTGTGGCAAGCTGGCAAAACTAGTCAGCCCACACTGGAAGTCTGGCATGTTTTCAGGGAGCATCTCTTAGATGCCCTCTGGGTGTATTTCACAATAAAATGTACACTGGCATCAGTATGCATTTATTGTGCTGAGAAGTTTGATACAAACTTCCCAATTTTCAGTGTAGCCATTATGGTGCTGTGGAGTTCGTGTTTGACAGACTCCCAGACCAAATACTCTTATGGCTACCCTGCACTTACAATGTCTAAGGTTTTGCTTAGACACTGTAGGGGCATTATGCTCATTCACCTATGCCCTCACCTGTGGTATAGTGCACCCTGCCTTAGGGCTGTAAGGCCTGCTAGAGGGGTGACTTATCTATGCCATAGGCAGTGTGAGGTTGGCATGGGACTCTGAGGGGAGTGCCATGTCGACTTAGTAATTTTCTCCCCACCAGCACACACAAGCTGGCAAGCAGTGTGTATGTGCTGAGTGAGGGGTCCCCATGGTGGCATAAGACATGCTGCAGCCCTTAGAGACCTTCCCTGGCATCAGGGCCCTTGGTACCAGGGGTACCAGTTACAAGGGACTTACCTGGGTGCCAGGGTTGTGCCAATTGTGGAGACAAAGGTACAGTTTAGGGAAAGGACACTGGTGCTGGGGTCTGGTTAGCAGGGCCCCAGCACACTTTCAAATCATAACTTGGCATCAGCAAAGGCAAAAAGTCAGGTGGTAACCATGCCAAGGAGGCATTTCCTTACAGGGTCCCTCTCAGATCTGCACATACATATAGATGGAACTATTGATCTGGGAAAAGAGTTTAATGTCCATCACAGTGGATCCATAGGTGATCAAATAAAGAGATTTATTCAAATTTTCAACCAAATTATAAAGCCTTCTGTCTCTATGGACACATATAATCACAGAATCCAAGCGTGGAATTTAATAAGATGTACAATTACAATTGTAAAAAGATGTACAATTATAGCCAACACGTTTCGTGACACAGTCGCTTCTTCAGGGCTGTTTAAAAGACAAAAAATGCTACTCAATATAATCGCAATAATAATAATGTTATACATAATAATGCAAAATACTCCAAATTTCAAAAGTGCACCAAAATCCCCAATTTTAAATCAGACATTCCAAACTTAAACATGAAATATTAAACATTTATAAAGCATTTACAGAGATCATAATCACTGATAAAAATTGTTCTTATACACCTATTCTCATTGAATATTGCAGATGAATGCTTTACATTTCCTTCTTCTAAACGTATTCTCTTCAGATGATGTAACATGATCTGTTTATAAATAGTGTGTTACAGCCTGTTTCTTACTGAATGGTATAACGTGATTGTTAAATAAAATTGCATACCTAGTAAGCATGTATTGAACCTCTATTATGTTTCAACAAGTCCACAGTGCCACTCATGCTGAGCTAGAAAGGGACAAATCCTTTTGCCATTTTTACAACAAAGTCTTTAAGCAAAGGATTAGGAGTGTCATCTACGCCGAGCTGAAAAATGACAAAAGCCTTTTACCACTCCAGGCATAGTATTATTATAGCTTTGGATTGATAAAGTATCATTTAGGCCACCCTGGAATGAAAAAGCAACCTCTGACATGTGTTTCGCTTTAGTTAGAGCTCATCAGGGATTTATAAGTTTGTCCAGACACAAGGGGGCTCCCAGAATAAGTCAAGATAATACCCTTTCAGGCTTAGAGTGCAGAGTAAATTATGTAAAATAGAAAGCAGGGAATTCGGGATAGTTCCCAAGTTTAGGCTGAGAGCTGCTTCTTTATATGGGGCATACTACAATACTGGGAGCACTCTGAATCTGCTCACCTAAAAAAGTCTTTTTAAACATAGGATTAGCATAGTGCCATCCACACCGAGCTTGAAAGAGACAAAGCCTATGGGCCTTTTTACAGCAAAGTCTTTAAGCAAAGGTTTTGTTAGTTTCTTGCTCGGCATGGATGGCACTGTGCGGATCCTATTAAAATTCTGCTGGAAAAAGAGACATTTGAAGTGAGCAGATTCAGGCCCATATTTATACTTTTATAGCGCCGCATTTGCGCCGTTTTTTGACGCAAAAACGGCGCAAACTTACACAACACAATTGTGTTTTGCAAGTTTGCGCAGCATTTGCATAAAAAAATAACGCAAATGCGGCGCTAAAAAAGTATAAATATGGGCATCAGAGTGTTGTTACATGCATACGACCCATTTGGTGTCTACGTTTGCATTTCTCAGTTGGTATAAGAGAGTCAGAGATTACATATATCTGTGTGTATCCTTATACATGTCTCCAAGTGATCACTATGATTATTTCACATTGAGCAGAACCAGTGTGTAATCAGTGCAAATGGAATGAGCTAAAATCACACTTTATGTGCATAGTGAGTGCTGCACATACAATATCTTGGACAATACTTGTACACTGTATACCAACCTACTGCATGCAGAGTATGTGCACATTTTTAGAGTAACTGTGATGGAGACTCACACTTTCTCTCATCTCAATAGAGAAAAGCAAACATAGTACCAAATGGTTTGGTTTGTACGAGTATGGCAAATGGAAGTTTCACAGTTGAATGCACACAAATAGGTATCCTTGTGAGGTTCCGACGAAAGACGACTAGCCCGATGAGGAATAAGTGTGATGGCTGAAACACTTTGATCCAGGGACACCAAGGATTCTAATTTCCTTACTGTATTCCCACCTAGTTTTAACACAGTTAAGGTGCCCTTTGAAAATAAAATTAACCCTCAGCGCATGCTAGACTATTTAAAATCTAGGATCCGACTCAATAAACAAAGATCTCCATTGGCTATCAAGATTGAGCCTGTCCAGATACACTAGGTATCTGAACTAAGACTGTATTAAGAAGCATGCAACTTGGAATCCCAGTGATTGAGAGTCCTTTTAACACTATAGAGTGATCCCCTTGGGCGGGTTCAGAGAGCTGGGCTAAGCACAGGAAGAGTTCCCACCTGTTGCTTTGAATAGGAGTCTTGTTTTACATTTTGAAGTGTAACTTTTTATCTTCATTGGAATAATATAACTGTATTTTATAGCATTCATATCACCTCCTTAGTAGCATATCATTTCTGCCATTTTCTCATGGCTGGTGTGCCAGTATGAATAATACCCATGCCTATAGACTGCATATGGACAATTTTCAAAAGACCACAACACAGATGGATTTAAAAGTATGGATGTTTCACAAATCTGGTCATAACATATTGGCCAGACTGGCACATGCTGGCTTAAAACAAGCTAAGAATGCTGTATTGTACAATTATTGCAATGAAAACAAAAACCTACAACTGAATTCATACAAGAAGGCCGTGCAACTAAAGAATATTCTACAGCTAAAGTCTAGTATAATCAGGATTCTGTATCAAAAGTCACTGTTGGCATCTGCCACCCTCTGTAATTTATTATAAAAACTCTTTAGGATGATGGTCAACCAGACACACACAGAGCTTTTACACCACAATAATTATGTTGCACCCAACCAAATGGCAAAATAAAAAGCGCATACATAGCTTATGGCTTTCTTTGTTGGGACTGTTTAATTATATGCGGGTTGGCCACATTCTTCCAGGTCAATACGGGCACTGTTTCCAGTTCTGGTCTTTTATGCGTTGCAAGCTTCCTTTGCTTTCTTTGAGGTAATTAGATTGATACATCTGAAAAACAATGATTTGTTGTTAAAAGATGTCCGTAATGACCTGGTGCGAGGTAGTTTCTCTAACTAGACGTGAATAGACATTTGAAACATGTATATGGTAATCGCCAAAAGTAGTCAGAAGGAACAAGGAAATGCAACAAAGCAAGGAGTCTTGGTTGAGTGGAAAGTAATTTACAACTTTGGCAAAGGTTTGCAGGATAGGCCAGTCTTACAAGTCACCTAGATGGGGATATGGAGGTCAATTGACATTTACGACTTCAAATGACAAAAATGTGCTTGACACTTGCGTGTGGCTATTCTTTTTCTCCATTCTAGAAGTTTTCTGAGATAATGAACAAAAATGTATTTGCCAAATCATCTGTGCTTTAACTGGGCAGGCACTGTCCGATAATGAATTGATGGACTTCTTTTATTTGAAAGGGCTAGTACCAGCAATTCTCAGCACTGCTATAAAATATTTATTTGGAGAGTACCAGCACCTCCCAGGAGTAAATAAGTACTCTGGATAGTGAGTACCAGCACTGCTATATTTCCATTTAAAGCACTGCACATCAGTGTCACTGAAGACAACCTGTAGATACAGATTCTCCTTTCATCAAACACATAGAAAAATATTAGTCTCTTGATAGCACCTGTAAGGAAATGCCTCCTTGGAATGGTTACCCCCTGACATTTTGCCTTTGCTGATGCCAAGTTATGATTTGAAAGTGTGCTGAGGCCAGCTAACCAGGCCCCAGCACCAGTGTTCTTTCCCTAACCTGTACCTTTGTTTCCACAATTGGCACACCCTGGCATCCAGGTAAAGTCCCTTGTAACTGGTACCCCTGGTACCAAGGGCCCTGATGCCAGGTAAGGTCTCTAAGGGCTGCAGCATGTCTTATGCCACCCTGGAGACCCCTCACTCAGCACAGACACTCTGCTTGCCAGCTTGTGTGTGCTGGTGGGGAGAAAACGACTAAGTCGACATGGCACTCCCCTCAGGGTGCCATGCCAATCTCACACTGCCTATGGCACAGATAAGTCATCCCTCTAGCAGGCCTTACAGCCCTAAGGCAGGGTGCACTATACCATAGGTGAGGGCATAGGTGCATGAGCACTATGCTCATGCACTATGCCCCTACAGTGTCTAAGCAAAACCTTAGACATTGTAAGTGCAGGGTAGCCATAAGAGTATATGGTCTGGGAGTCTGTCATACACGAACTCCACAGCACCATACTGGCTACACTGAAAACTGGGAAGTTTGGTATCAAACTTCTCAGCATGCCAGTGTACATTTTATTGTGAAATACACCCCAGAGGGCATCTTAGAGATGCCCCCTGAAAACATACCCGACTTCCAGTGTGGGCTGACTAGTTTTACCAGCCTGCCACACACCAGACATGTTGCTGGCTACATGGGGAGAGTGCCTTTGTCACTCTGTGGCTAGTAACAAAGCCTGTACTGGGTGGAGGTGCTTCTCACCTCTCCCTGCAGGAACTGTAACACTTGGCGGTGAGCCTCAAAGGCTCACCCCCTTTGTTACAGCACCCCAGGGCACTCCAGCTAGTGGAGTTGCCCGCCCCCTCTGACCACGGCCCCACTTTTGGCGGCAAGGCCGGAGGAGATAATGAGAAAAACAAGGAGGAGTCACTGGCCAGTCAGGACAGCCCCTAAGGTGTCCTGAGTTGAGGTGACTCTGACTTTTAGAAATCCTCCATCTTGCAGATGGAGGATTCCCCCAATAGGATTAGGGATGTGCCCCCCTCCCTTCAGGGAGGAGGCACAAAGAGGGTGTAGCCACCCTGAGGGCTAGTAGCCATTGGCTACTAACCCCCCAGACCTAAACACACCCCTAAATTGAGTATTTAGGGGCTTCCAGAACCTAGCAAGATAGATTACTGCAACCTAAGACGAAAAAGGACTGCTGACCCGAAAGCCCTGCAGAGAAGACGGAGACACCAACTGCTTTGGCCCCAGCTCTACCGGCCTGTCTCCCCACTTCAAGAAAAACTGCAACAGCGACGCGTTCCACAGGGTCCAGCGACCTCTGAAGCCTCAGAGGACTACCCTGCATCTAAAAGGACCAAGAACTCCAGAGGACAGCGGCTCTGCTCCAAAGAAGAAACATCTTTGCAACAAAGAAGCAACTTTTAAAAACAACACGTTTCCCGCCGGAAGCGTGAGACTTTTCACTCTGCACCCGACGCCCCCGGCTCGACCTGCGGAGAAACAACACTACAGGGAGGACTCCCCGGCGACTGCGACCCTGTGAGTAGCCTGAGTTGACCCCCCTGAGACCCCCCCAGCGACGCCTGCAGAGGGAATCCAGAGGCTCCCCCTGACCGTGACTGCCTGCTTCAAAGAACCCGATGCAGCCCCCAGGACCTGAAGGATCCGACCTCCAGTGCAAAAGCAACCCCCAGGTGGCCTTCTCCCTTGCCCAGGTGGTGGCTACCCCGAGGAGCCCACCCCCCTTGCCTGCCTGCTTCGCAGAAGAGACCCCTGGGTCTCCCATTGAACCCTATTGTAAACCCGACGCCTGTTTGCACTCTGCACCCGGCCGCCCCCGTGCCGCTGAGGGTGTCCTTTTTGTGCTGACTTGTGTCCCCCCCGGTGCCTTACAAAACCCCCCTGGTCTGCCCTTCGAAGACGGAGGTACCTACCTGCTGGCAGACTGGAACCTGGGCACCCCCTCTCCATTGAAGCCTATACGTTTTGGGCATCACTTTGACCTCTTCACCTGACCGGCCCTGAGCTGCTGGTGTGGTAACTTTGGGGTTGCCCTTAAACCCCAATGGTGGGCTACCTTGGACCCAACTTTGAGCCCTGTAGGTGGTTTACTTACCTGCAAAACTAACAAACACTTACCTCCCCAGGAACTGTTGAAAATTGCACTGTCTAGTTTTAAAATAGCTTATTGCCATTTGTGTGAAAACTGTATATGCTATTTTGCTAATTCAAAGTTCCTAAAGTTCCTAAGTGAAATACCTTTCATTTGAAGTAAAACTTGTAAATCTTGAACCTGTGGTTCTTAAAATAAACTAAGAAAATATATTTTTCTATACAAAAACCTATTGGCCTGGAATTGTCTTTGAGTGTGTGTTCCTCATTTATTGCCTGTGTGTGTACAACAAATGCTTAACACTACCTTCTGATAAGCCTACTGTTCGACCACACTACCACAAAATAGAGCATTAGAATTATCTCTTTTTGCCACTATCTTACCTCTAAGGGGAACCCTTGGACTCTGTGCATGCTATTTCTTACTTTGAAATAGTACATACAGAGCCAACTTCCTACGGCACCCATTAGTGACATGAGGATCTACCCACTGAATCTGATTCTCACAACTTTGAGAACAGCATCCATTTTTGGAGCACCTTAATATAGCCCTGTTCCCTTTAAATAGCCCTGGTAAAAAAAATCATTTTTAGCAGCTGCACATGGTTTCTATTAATCTAGTTTATCATATATGGGATTTTTGCATAGCTATTAAAATGATATGGGGACATTTAGTTGTTTCTGACTATGGCCCTCATTACAACCCTGGCGGTAAATCCCGCTTTCCGCCGTGCAGAAGACCGCCAACATACCGCTGCGGTCGCGTAATTCCGCTACAGGTATTATGACCCACAGCTCGGAATCCGCCACAATACAGACACCCACACAAGTCCGCCACACCAAAGGTCAGTGATAAACTGGCGATACCAAAACCGACACCGTCACACTAACAGGAATACGCCCACACTATCACGACCCACGAATCAAAGCGGCGGTCATTCAACCGCGGTAATCCATTGGCGGTTACACACCGCCGCGCTCAAAATACACACACACTTACAAAGCACAACCACGTTGGAAAAATCGAAATACACACACCTGATACACATACACACACCACACCCACACACCCAATCCAATATAAAGCATCCACCCACATCACCCACAAACCCTTACTACCAAAATTTTGAAAGAAGATCAGTGAGAGAGACTACCTAAAACAACACCAGCATCCACAGACACACAACACCATCACTTACACAACATCCACGCACCTCAAACAACACACACCAACACATCCCCTCACACATCACAACACACACCACCTCACACATCACCCACACCACATCATGGCACTTCAAAGACATCCCAGGGTCTCTGAGGAGGAGCTCAGGGTCATGGTGGAGGAAATCGTCCGGATAGAGCCACAGCTATTCGGATCACAGGTGCAGCAGACATCTATTGCAAGGAAGATGGAGCTATGGCGCAGAATTGTCGACAGGGTTAACGCAGTGGGACAGCATCCAAGAACACGGGATGACATCAGGAAGAGGTGGAACGACCTACGGGGGAAGGTGCGTTCCGTGGTATCCAGACACCAGATTGCTGTACAGAGGACTGGTAGTGGACCCCCACCTCGTCCCCCACAACTAACAACATGGGAGGAGCAAGTCTTGGCAATTATGCATCCTGAGGGCCTCGCAGGAGTTGCAGGAGGACTGGACTCTGGTAAGACATATCTTTACTACTTTATCCCCCACACCCCACCTGCATGCCATCACATACCGCCACCCTTACCCTCACACCCATCACTCCAACAACCCACAGATACCCCACTAACACTTCCCACACATCCCAAAACCAAGCCCTGTATGTAACACCAATGCATGGACACCCATCACCAAAGCATGTCCAGTACAGAGACTCACTCATGCACCAAAATCACCAATCACACAAGGACCAAGCCAATAATGCAAGCACATGAGTACAGGGTCACTCACCCATTGCACAAGATGGCACACACAGATACAATAACTACGCATTTACACCCCAACAGGACCCCTACCCAACGTCACCGGACAGGAGGTGCCAGACATATACAGTCCCTCCACAGAAGAGACCCACAGTGATGACAGCAGCTCTGCACCCCTGGATCAAGATGACCAGCCCTGCCAATCAGGGACCTCAGGACAGTCGGTTCCCCTGACACAGTCACAGACCACCACAGAGCCTCCCCCCTCAGGAAACACCAGCACAGCACCCACCCAGCAGGCCCATCCCTCTGTCCCCAGGATTTGTCAATCAGCAGCGTGTCCACCACTACAGGGAACCCAGGCAACCCCACTAACACAGGACGATCAGGGACCTGGGGGCAGTGGGCAAACGGTTCAGGGGACAGAGGCACAGGATAACAGGGGAGCTGGGAGGACTGCTGTGCGACAGGGGGGGACAGGCCCAGGGAACCCACTCTCCACGAGGCACTCTCCAACATCATGGGAGCTTACCACCATTCCCAGGAGACCATGGGCACGGTACTGGCCAAGTTTCAGGAGACCCAGCGGCTGCAGGGGGAACACTACCTGGGGATCAGGGAGGACTTGAAGTCTATCAACACCACCCTGGTCACCATTGCAGGGGTGCTGGCAGACCTTGTCAACACCATGAGGGACACAGTGGCACACCAACAGGCCCCTGACACTAGCCTGGACGATGAACAGCCCTCCACCTCCGCCGGAGCTAGTGGACAGGAGGCACCGCCACAGGAACAACAGGCCACCAGCACCCCACCCCCTGCAGATGGAGAGCCACCCCGCAAACGGTCACTGAGATCCAGGAACAAGACAGAGAACATTGCCAAGACCCCCGCCAGGAAATAAGACCCCCCTGAATGTCACCCTTTTGTCCCACTATGTCACCCTGTCCATCCTTAAACTGCCATTGCTCCACTTCCTATGCCCCTTTGGACAAAGCACCTGTGAAACAAATAGACTGGACTCTGCCATGGACATACCTCCACCATCACCCCAGCCCATTTTACAACCCCCTCCACTTATTTGCACAGGAATAAACACACTTCAATCACCAAACAATCTGGAGTCAGTCTGTGCTTTCACAAATGTGTAATTGCAAAATCTATGGAATATAGCAATGTCAATTTACTTGTTCACATACCAATGTAACACAGCTGTAGGCCAGGAGTAAACATAGCAGAGGGCACAAAGTGGGACCCAGATCTGTGAAATGGAAAGTCAAAGTGACAGGTTAGGGTCCATACACTGAGTGAAAATGACAGACTTATGCAAGCTCCAATAATAGTATGAGATGTGGGAAGCAGTGATATCTTCTTACCTGTGTCTCACTGGAAGTATTGCATGATGATGTTGTTTCGGTTGTCGATATCCTCTTCTTCTGCCTCCTCTTCTTCACTGTCCACAGGCTCCACAGCTGCCACAAGACCACCATCTGGCCCATCCTCCTGCAGAAAAGGCACCTGGCGTCACAAAGCCAGGTTGTGCAGCATAAAGGAGGCCACGATTATCTGGCACACCTTCGGTGAGTAATATAGGGAACCACGTGTCAGATGGAGGCACCAGAATCTGGCCTTCAGGAGGCTGAAGGTGCGTTCTATTATCCTCCTAGTTCGCCCATGTGCCTCATTGTAGCGTTCCTCTGCCCTTGTCCTGGGATTCCTCACTGGGGTCAGTAGCCATGACAGGTTGGGGTAACTAGAGTCACCTGCAAATGTTGAGGGACAACTGTTAGACACACACTAACCCTTAGGGACAACCCCATACCCAGAAACCTAGGTCAACTGTATTGGGACCTTGGCCTCACCTATTAACCACACACGGTGCCTCTGGTATTGCCCCATCACATAAGGAATGCTGCTCTTTCTCAAAGTGTAAGCGTCATGCACAGAGCCAGGATACTTGGCATTCACATGAGAGATGTACTGGTCTGCCAAACACACCATCTGCACATTCATCGAATGGTAGCTTTTCCGGTTTCTGTACACCTGTTCATTCCTGCGGGGGAGACAAATGCCACATGTGTACCATCAATGGCACCAATGATGTTGGGGATATGTCACTGTGGGCAAATCCTCCACTTGAGGGAAAACGATGTAGCTGTGCATGTGTTTCAGCAGGGCAGACAACACTCTGGACAACAAGTTAGAGAAAATTGGCTGGGACATCCCTGATGCCATGGCCACTGTTGTTTGAAAAGAACCTCTGGCCAGGAAATGGAGTACAGACAGGACCTGCACTAGAGGGGGTATCCCTGTGGGATGGCGGATAGCTGACATCAGGTCTGGCTCCAACTGGGCACACAGTTCCTGGATTGTTGCACAATCAAGTCTGTATGTGATTATGATGTGTCTCTCTTTCATTGTCGACAGGTCCACCAGGGGTCTGTACAGCAGAGGATGCCGCCATCTCATCACCTGCCCCAGTAGACGTGCCCTATGGAGGAGAACAGCGAGCAGAGAGTCATCCAACACTGAGGTATCACAATGTGTTATTTGCAGAAACGTTATTAATCCGCAATGTGCCAGTATCTGTCTGTATTCCCGGCCTAGATAGGTGTGACGCAGTTTTCATCCATCCAATGTGGCCCCCTGAAATGGCGGTTGCCTGACCTGTAAGGTAGGACAAGGGGATATGAGGTAACTGCGCTGGCGTTGTACACCGTCGCGGTGGGCGGTCGAAGACCGCAGCGCAATTCTGCATTGGTTAACATTGGGCCCTATGGGTCCCAGGAGCCAGTGACGGTACGCACCGCCGCGGACGTGACCGCCATTTTCTGTCTGTTCACTCACTTGATACCTGACCTTCAACAGGAAAGTACCTACACTGCAAGAGCTGCTGTGACCTGTGTCTTGAAGCAACAATGGCTACAGTGTCTGGGGAAAGGGCCCCTGCCTTCACTTCAGAGGAGTTGGAGAAACTAGTGGATGGGGTCCTCCCCCAGTACATGCAACTGTACGCTCCTCCAGACAAACAGGTGAGTACACTGTGAGCATGCTGCATGGGCAATGCCTGCTTTGAGTGGTGTGGATGGAAGATACATGGGGGGGCTGAGGCCTGCATGTGCGGATGGTGAGTGTATGTACGTCAGGGCATGGGTGGGAACTGGTGGGCAATGAGTATGACGGTCCGGACGGGTGAGTAATTTCCTTTCCCCCTGTACCATTCCTCTAGGTCAACGCCCACCAGAAGAAGGGTATTTGGCGTGCCATCGCCAAGGACGTCCGGACCCTCGGGGTCTACCACAGACAGAGCACCCACTGCCGTAAAAGATGGGAGGACCTGCGCCGCTGGAGCAGGAAGACGGCCGAGGCCCTGCTTGGGATGGCCTCCCAACGTGGAAGGGGTGCCCGTCGCACCATGACCCCCGATGTCCCAGATCCTGGCGGTGGCCTATCCAGAGTTGAATGGGCGCTTGAGGGCATCACAGCAGCCACAAGGGGGTGAGTACACTCTCATTCAGCTGACTCTGCGCACATTACGAGGTGTCTGGGTGGGGGAGGTGGGCAGTGGGTTCCCCTAGGCCAGGGCGAACTTGGTAGGCAAGGTTCCTTGTGAGGCAGGCTCTGTGGCACCCCAACCCCACTAGTGGTAAGAGCCATCTACACCTAGTCAGTCTTCTGTGACTTCCAGGTCTGCAGCAATTGGGCTTAGGCCTCGTACCCCAGGGTCAGGTGAACTTTCTAGGAACTGTTAGTGCATGGCGTAGTGCTGAGGGCTGCTCCCTGTGTGTTGTGTCTGCCAACTGT
This sequence comes from Pleurodeles waltl, assembly GCF_031143425.1. Lineage (NCBI taxonomy): Eukaryota > Metazoa > Chordata > Amphibia > Caudata > Salamandridae > Pleurodeles > Pleurodeles waltl. The sequence continues at coordinate 1,028,059,064 of NC_090449.1, read as the reverse complement.
AGTGGTGTTGCATGCACTGAACATGTTTTTCTTCTGTCTCCCCCCCCTTTTTGTGGTCTCCCTGTTCTTGTGTGCAATTGCATTATCAGGCAGAGGAGCATTGGCACCGGAGGAGGAGGGAGCTGCAACCCACTTGGCCCTGGAGCAACGGAGTCTGAAGTCACCAGTGGGACGGAGGGCGAGGGGAGCTCCACGGCGGGGACAGGAGCAGACACCAGTGACAGCGACTCCTCCTCTGATGGGAACTCCCTTGGGGTGGCAGGCCCCTCTGTGCCCACCGCATCAACAGGTACAGCTGCCACCCCCCCACCAGCACTCCCCTCCCAGCAGCCCCTCAGCGTGTGTCCTGTGCCCACTCACCCAGGAGGATGGGCATCTCCTTTGCCCTAGGAACCTCAGGCCCTGCCCCAGACAGCCCTGCTGCCCTCAGTGAGGAGGCTATTGACCTCCTGAGATCCCTCACTGTTGGGCAATCTACCATTTTGAATGCCATCCAGGGTGTTGAGAGGCATTTGCAACAAACAAATGCATACCTGGAGGGGATTCATTCTGGGCAGGCGGCCCAACAGAGAGCATTTCAGGCTCCGGCCTCAGCACTGATGGCAGCCATTGCCCCTGTGGACAGCCTCCCCCCTCCAACTTCCTCCACCCAGACCCAATCCCCTGTACCTCAGCCTATCCCAAGCACACCATCAGACCAGCATGCACACACATCAACACACAAGAATGGACATGGCAAACATAAGCACCACACATCTCACAGGCGCTCACTCGAGCACCATCCCCATGCAGATATAGCAACATCCACTGCCTCCACTGTGTCCCCCCCCCTCCACGTTATCCTCCTCCCTCCCTGTCTCGTCTTCACTCACACCTGCATGCACTACATCCTCAGCCACTACCTCCATCACCAGCACGCCCATCACCACACACCGCTCACGTGCAATCACCACCCCCACTACCATGCACACATCCCCTGTGTCCTCTCCCAGTGTGTCTGTGAGCCCTCCTCCCAAAGTACACAAACGCAGACACACACCCACCCAACAGCCATCCACCTCACAACAGCCTCCGGCCCATGGACCTTCACCCAAATTCAGCAGACGTACACCTCCTACAGCCACTACCTCTTCCTCCACTCCCAAACCCCCTCCATCTTCCCGTCCCAGTGTGTCTAAAAAACTTTTCCTGGCAACCCATTGACCTCTTCCCTTCACCTCCCCCCGTCCTTCCCCTAGGGCCAGGCTTTCCAGGTCCCAGCCCAGCACCTCAGCCACCAAATCCCCAGGCACAGTGGTGCCAGCAACTGCGGGGTCATCGAGTGCGCCACCCATCAGAGCTGCCAGTGTGCCACGTAGCGAGGGCAAGGACATTCTGCCACCTGCTAAGGTGAAAAATGTGCCCACATCCCGGAGGGAGAAGCCGAAACTACCAGCCACCAAGGGCTCAGCAAAAACAAAAGGGGATAGTGTCAAGACAACTGCGGCACCATCAAAGGTGGGGAAGGGACAAAAGCAGAAGAGCAAGTCAGGAGAGGGCACGGTGGCACCGACTGAGGGACCAGTGTCACACCTTCTGTCCACGACCACACCAACCTGTACGGCAGCGAACACTGCTAGCTGCCCTTCCACCAAAACCGCCACCTGCACCGCCACCTGCACAACCATCTGCACAGCCACCGGCACGTCTACAGCCTCAGCGACAGTCCCCAGCCTCTTCCCCTGTGGGCAGCTGTCCGAGGCTGCAGGAGACGTCCTGCTGTGTCCCTCAGCAGGTGCTGACCCATGCACCACCGCCAGCACTGCCGCCACAGACACCGCCGCAAGCACCGCCACCGGCCCCGCGACATGCTCGGACAGTGGCACCACCGCTGACATGGCTATCATCCCCAGTGGTCAGTCGTCTGAGACTGGTGGAGAGTTCCTGGACCCTGGGCAGCTTCCATGAGGTACGACTTCCATCACTGTTTGCACCTGCAGGTGGAAGGCGAAGCCGCAGCAGTGTGGGGTATGTTGCTGCCTCCATGGCGTATCATGCTACCTGTACCTCGGCAATCTCGTGGCACACACACCCAGGTGAGGGAATTGTACCGGCCACACTGCACGTGGTGCACTCTGGGCAGCATGCCCCCTCTAGAACCAGTGGAGAGATACATCCACTACCTCAGTCCTTGGTAGGATGAAGCACTCTGGGCACCAGGCCCCCTCCAGAACCAGTGGCGAGATACATTCAGTACCTCAGTCCTTGGCAGGATGGAGCACTCTGGGCACCAGGCCCCCTCCAGAACCAGTGGAGAATGACATCCATTTGAGAGACTGTGGCTTTGCACTCCCCAGGATACAGCAGTGAGCACACCACCCATTGGAGAGGCTTGAGAGACTGTGGCTTTGCACTCCCCAGGATAAAGCAGTGGGCAAACCACCCTCTGGAGAGACTTGAGAGACTGTGGCTTTTCACTCCCCAGGATACAGCAATGGGCATGGAGCCCCCTCGTGCAGCAGTGGCGTGTGCATTCATCTGGCTGAGGTGCCCCCCTCCATCTCCCCTGAGGTGCCTCTATATTTTCGACCTGATGCCCCAGCAGTGTTCTCTCCATTTCCAGTCAGGTATCTAGTGTGGGCTTCGCCCATTCATTTTGGGCCCAGTGGTCCACGGACAATGATTAGTACACTATCCGGACTTGTGTAGTTGGTGTACATATTTGTATATACTGATTTTTGAACTTTCACTATCTGATTATTCATGATTACAATTGTTACAATCATTTCCTTTTGTCCTTGCGTTCTTCCAGGGGGTGGGGGGTGTATATGTAATGTTGCTGCATGTATTTGTGTGTATGGTGTTGTGGGCGAGGGTATTGTGTGTTGCGTGTGTCACTTTCTTTTCCCTCCCCCCTCCCCTGTGTTGTAGGTGCAGTACTCACCGTGGTCGTCGACGGCGCCTGTCCTGCTCCTGATAGAGCAGGAGGAAGAGCAGCATTTGTAACACCTGTATTTTGGGCTCCATGGCATCCTGGTTCCTCATTGGGTGTCGAGAGGTGAGTGTTTTCCCTTCTGTGTACTGTTTCCACTGTGCTTTTGTTAGCATTGGTTCCGCCCTGGAAAAGGTGGCGGATAGGCGTGTTGAAATACAGTGGGCGCTACTTTGTCTTCCGCCTGTCTGTTGGCGGTTACAGCCGCAGTGTTTATTTCTACCCCCGTGGTGGTCTAAGTGTTAAAGTGGCTGTCTGTGTTGGCGGTTTCCGCCATGGTCGTGATTCCATTTTATTTTTCCGCCGGCCTGTTGGCGGTATTACCACCGTTTTAACGCCTGAATCTCAGCATTTCTCTCCAAAGCTTCATTCTTTAGTCCAGACCTCTCCAAATCCCACTCCTGAGCACACATGGACCTTGCAATCTCCTCTGCCTTTGATTTACAGCCCTGTGCTGCCCATGTGTGTTTTGGTTAAAGAGGTACAAGGTGTTGCCCTATGTTGTTTGTAGTTACAGCTAATTTTGCAGGTCTCTCAATTTAACCTCTCAATTTAACTGGTTAAAAGCGCCTTTTTTGTTGGTTGGCAGAATAATTCTCAAGTACCTGGATCTTTGCGGCTTTGCCCAGGCAAGTCAAATAATTGTGTTCCCCCAACCAGACAGAAGGAATGGAAACATTCTGACTAAGTGGTTAGCTCTATTTGATGGTTTCACGTGGGTTTCAGGATTTTGCCTCGATTCCGGTAAGCTGTAACGTGAGAGTGCCAGTTTTTTTTTCTTACTCTGAGTGTTTTATGTGCAGCGTTGTGTTGACCAGCGCAATGCAGCAATTAAAAGCATGAAAAAAAGTTATATGAAGAATGTCCAAAATGCTGCTTTTTTGTTAAATCAATTGATAGCAAGCTCCAAAATTGTGAACATTAAAATTAAGGCCATATATTTATACAAACGCTTACAATTTGTTTTTATTTTATTTTTTTCTGAAATCAAACAAACCTTTCCTCTGCCAATGTAAAACAAAGAGATGCTGACATCATCATCAATATACTTTATTGTAAATCCCACAGTGAGACAAAATAAAATCAGAACAATGCATTCCAGTCCGTAAATTTAAAGGAACAGCTTTGATATGCACCCACATGTTAGTCGTTTGGAGGGGAAATGGTGTGTCATCTTGCAGCAGGGTGTCTGTAACTAGGTTGTCCATGTCCCTAACTTTAAACGTGCTGGAATATTTTTATTTTTCTGTATCGCTCGCTCGCTGTTTTAGATCGAGGGATTGAGATTGCCGTTTTTTAATAAACCAAATTATTATTGTTTTTTTAAAACACAACGATAAACATAGGAACAGAATGAAGTGCACTCACAATACAAAGGTTCCTCTGGCCAATCATTGGAACAAGCATTGGCAATGCCAATTGGTCTGGCTTTAAATGAATGCTGTGGTAATGTGAAGCATTGCAAGTAAATAGCATGAGAAAAGGTATGCATGTGTGGGGAAGCAAGGAACTGTAGAATAATATTGGTGTAGGGTAAAAGGTCAGGTGACAGTTGCAATGTCAAGGCAGATATAAAAATCCATGTAGGTTAATGACTGCCCTCCTCCCATCTGTGCTGTTGCCAGAGGAAAACAGCATACATTATCTTATTATCTTAGGCACTTTATTAGCATTGGGATGTCAAATGTGTGCCCCTGAAAGTTCAAGCTTAGGCAGCTGGATAAATAAACAAAATTATCACAATTGCGTGGAAGGCAAGCACTTTTTTGGTGGAAGCCCAATACGTCTGCCCAGTTAAAACATGTACTCCTCCACCCAACATGTCGGCAGAGCCAAAGCCCATCTCTTTTCATGCTCACGTAATTGTCTGGCAACAGCTGCACTGGTAAGCCACACCATAAAAATCATTAGAACAGGTCAACTGTCCATTAGTCCATAACATTCCCACCATTTTCCCTATGTCCGATTGTACTGTATTTCTGCGGCTAGCCTCTTCTTTTGTAAATGAGTTCTTCCATTTTAGCATGGCTTTCCTTCAAGCTGTTACAGGAGCCGGGGCAGGAGATTTCCAAAATTGGGGAATCTATCTTTTGGCAGTCAGAGTCCCCATACCCACTAGCCTGCGATCTCCTTTGCTGCTTCATAGATCTTCTAAAATTCCTAGAATACCAATATGCGTAGAAGGGTCAGCTAGCCTCCAGATAATTTTAGGCAGAGTGGTAAGTATCGTGGATCATTCGTATGCTATGACTGGGCATTTCCAAACCAAGTGGAAGAAATCGCCATCAGTGTCATCACATCAAAATCACTTGGGTAAGGAAATCCTTAATGGATTTCTAGGGGTAAAGTAAGTTCCATGTAGATAGTTTAATTGTATAAGGCACAGCCTCAAGAAAATATCTATCTCTTGAGGTGCACCCTTTGCATGCCTCCAGTCACTTACATCTGGAGGCTTCCCAGCATTCTTTGAGTATCAGGGACAGATGAGTGGCATTCATGATTAGGGATTTAAATGTGGGAGATTCCGCCCAACCCAATGGACCTTGGTGAGTCTGGCTTCCAGTGGACTATAGTCAGGGTAGTTAACTAAGGAGCTGAGGTGACAAGATAGTCAGGGCCGCCTTTAGGACTGGTGGCGCCCTGTGCGACAGTTTATTGTTGCACCCCCCACCCCATGACCTCCTCCTCGGTTTCACTCACTACCACCCGCCTAATGTGCTCCTCATCTCTCCATCGCTCCCCTTTCACACACATTCATGTGTTTTAAAGCACTTGTAAAGGTTGGCTTTACTAATCCACTCAGCTAGCAACATAAAATATATGGGCATATTTAAGAGCCCCTAGCGCCATTCTAATGCCACATTAGTGTCATTTTTTTTTACGCATATGTGGCGTTAGAAGGCCAAAAACGTTGTGCCATATTTACAAAGTGGCGCAATGCATGCATTGCACTACTTTGTATCCCTTTGCGCTACATTATGCCTGCGCCAGGCATAATGTATGCAAAGGTGGCATTCCCCCGTTAGGGAGGGCCAAAAAAATGGCACAAAGAAATCTGACAGATTTCTTTGCGCTGTTTTTTTTCCGGCACTTTTAAAGCCTGCTCAGAGTAGGTGTTAAAAGGAGGCGTCTTTTAGTTACAAGGGGCCTCTGGGTGCTTTGCAGGATTAGCATCAACATTTTGTACGCTAATCCTGCAAAGTGCCGGACTAGCGTAAAAAATTCTGACACTAGTCCCCTAACTACCGTCCCATACCCATAGGGCATACTTAAGAACCCCTAGTGCCATACTAACGCCACATTAGTGTAATTTGTTAAGCTAATGTGGCGCTAGAAGGCCAAAAACGCTGCGCCATATTCACAAGTGGCGGAATGCATGCATTGCGCCACTTTCTAACCTTTTGCTCTATATTATGCCTGTGGGAGGCATAATGTATGCAAAGGGGGCATCCCCCATTATTGGGAGGGGGGGCAAAAAAATCTGACAGATTTCTTTGTGTCATTTTTTTCCAGCACTTTTAATGCCTGCTCACAGCAGGCATTAAAAGGAGGCTTCCATTGGTTACAATGAACTCTCGGGTGTTTTGCAGGATTAGCGTCAACATTTTTTATGCTAATCCTGCAATGCGCCAGACCAGCAAAAAAAAGTCTGACGCTAGTCCCCAAACTACCACCATGGTGGGCCTTATTTTAAATATGACGCACACATGGTGGCATTAAGGGGGTGCTAAAGGGTGCAACAAAAGTGGTGCAGCACTGTGTGCAGCGCCACTTTTTTCAAACATGCCTCATAGGGCAGTGCTTAATTTGTAAATGAAAAGGTGCCGGTGCCCAAAGCGCTCCTCTTAAACTCGCGGCTGCTGCTGTTAAATGTGTGAACACGGAATACAGAGGCAGCGTAATCCTGAAGCCATCTCGGGCCTCTTCAATCCATTTACAGGCACTCCCTGCCCCTTCAGCTTACTTTTGCGGATTTCTACCTTTTCCCATTGTGACACTTTTTCATTTTTCTCTTCCTCCGTCTTTCCCATATGTGTCTTTTTCTCGCAGTAAATTCTTGAGGCAGGAAAATAAGCGCTGGCCCTCAAAACAAGTGCCGGTGCTCCGCACCGGAAACCACAAGCACAAATTAAGCACTGCCATAGGGGTATATTTAAGAGCCCCTAGTGCCACTCTAACACCATATTAGTGTCATTTTTTTACACTAACAGGGCGTTAAAAGGCCAAAAACACTGCAACATATATACAAAGAGGCGCAATGCATGCATTCCGCCCCTTTGTAACCCTTTGTGCTACAATATGCCTGCACCAGGCATAATGTATACAAAAGGGGGCATCCCCCGTTAGGAGGGTCAAACAAATGACGCAAAGAAATCTGTTAGATTTCTTTGCGTCATTTCTTCCAGCACTTTTAACGCCTGCTCAGAGCAGGCATTAAAAGGAAGCTTTAAATGGCTACAATGGGCCTCTATGTGCTTTGCAAGATTAGCGTAAAAATTGACGCTAATCCTGCAAAGTGCCGGACTAACATAAAAAATTCTGACACTATTGCCCTAATTACAACCATGTTGCGCCATATTTTAAATACAGCGCACACATGGTGGTATGAGGAGAGTGCTAAGGGGCGCAAGAAAAGTAGTGCAGCACTGTGTGCAGCGCCACTATTTTCAAATATGCCCCATAGGGGCATGTTTAGGAGCCCCTAGTGCCATTCTAACGCCACATTAGTGTAATTCTTTTTAAGCTAATGTGGTATTAGAAGACCAGAAACGCTGCGCCATATTTACAAAGTGGCGCAATGCATACATTGCGCCACTTTGTGACCTTTTGCGCTACATTATGCCTGCTCCAGGCATAATGATTGCAAAGGGGGCATCCCCCCGTTAGGGTGGGCCAAACAAATGGCGCAAAGAAATCTGACAGATTTCTTTGTGTCATTTTTTTCCAACACTTTTAATGCCTGCTCACAGCAGGCATTAAAAGGAGGCTTCCAATTGTTACAGTGGGCCTCTCTGGGTGTTTTGCAAGATTGGCGTCAACATTTTTAATGCTAGCCCTGGAAAGCGCTGGTGTATCATAAAAAATTCTGACACTAGTCCCTAAACTACCACCATGGTAAGCCGTATTTAAATATGTTCATACATGGTGGCATTAGGGGGGGTGCTAAAGGTCGCAAAAAAGGGGCACAGCACTGTGTGCAGCGCCACTTTTTTCATATATGCCCCATAGGGCAGTGCTTAATTTGTAAATAAAAAGGTGCCGGTGCCCAAAGCGCTCGCCTTAAACATGCAGCTGCTGCAATTAAATGTGTGAACACGGAATACAGAGGCAGCGTAATCCTGAAGCCATCTCAGGCCTCTTCAACCCATTTACAGGCACTCCCTGACCCTACTGCTTACTCTTGCGAATTTCTGCTTTTTTCCATTGTGAAGCTTTTTCGTTTTTCTCATCCTCCATCTTTCCCATAAGTGTATTTTTCTTACAGTAATGCTTGAGGCATAAAAATAAGTGCCGGCCCTCAAAAATAAGTGCCAATGCTATGAACCGGAAACAACAAGCACAAGTTAAGCACTGCCATAGGGGAATATTTAAGAGCCCCTAGTGCCAGTCTAACACCACATTAGTGTCATTTTTTTACACTAATGGGGCGTTAGAAAGCCAAAAACGCTGCGCCATATATACAAAGAGGTGCAATTCATGCATTGCTCAACTTTGTAATCCTTTGCGCTACATTATGCCTGCGCCAGGCATAATGTATGCAAAGGGGGCATCCCCCACGTTAGGGGGGGGTTAAAAAAAATGACGCAAAGAAATCTGTTAGATTTCTTTCCGGCATTTTTTTCTGGCACTTTTAATGCCAGCTCAGAGCAGGCATTAAAAGGAGGCATCCATTGGTTACAATGGGCCTCTGGGTGCTTTGCAAAATTAGCATCAAAATTTACACTAATCCCGCAAAGCGCCGCACTAGCGTAACAAAATTCTGACGCTAGTCCCCTAACTATCGCCATGGTGCACCCTATTTTAAATATGACACACATGGTGGCGTTTGGGGGCGCTAAGGGGTGCAAGAAAAGAGGCGCTGCACTATGTGCAGCGCCACTTTTCTTAAATATGCCCCATAGTTCAGTTTTTTGCAGGAGGCATATTAACCCTCTAGGCTACTTTATGTTGAGTCAAAGCTGCCACTAGGCAAAACTCCCACCTCTCTCTCTCTCTCTAGCAGCAACATTAATCACAAGAGGTATCTTAACATTTTAGTTTTTTCTTGAAGGCTAAACGCACAAGGAACTTTTCAGCAGGTGCTTTTAAATCTCAAGTTTCGAAAGTTATTGATAAACACAGCGTCCCCCTGAGGTTGGCGCTCTGTGCGGTCGCACCACTTGCACCACCCAAAAGACGGCTCTGATGATAGTGCATGATGAAGTTGCAGATAGTTATAGAACTGTGTTTTGTGGCGATCAAAGTTAATTTGAAGGGTCACAAACTCTTTTATATGTTTTCCTTGCCAACATCCCCCTAGCCTAGATTCTAGTTAGGTCCCATCTTGCACAGCCCTCCAGATGAGTGCTACACAGACACCACTGGCCCTGCCATAAAGGAGTTTTCATTGTGGATTTTTTGCCCCACGTTGTACCCCAGTGGAGGATATATCTCAAATTTAAAATAATTATTTAATAACTTTGGGGAGTGAGAGCAGATGAAAGGCTCCATATATTTACCCTAGGATGTTCTCTACCCAATTAGAGCGATTTCTGTGCAAAATATCAGGCCTGCATGTCCACTAAACAGCCAGCCGCTCAACACCAGAATCTGTGAGACCCAGTAAGAAAGTCAGGGGTCCACCATGCGCATGCCTCAATCATATATATTCTGGGTAGATTGGTCAAAAGCAAAACAGAGTGTGATTTGCCCATATGAAGGAACACACTTTGACTCGTAGACTTACAAACCAGCTCTTAGATATTACCCAGTGAAAATGCTGTAGTGTCTATAAAAACCTTGGTAGCACCAGCGTTTTAAATAGAGTCATTCTTGCTAGTGTGTTTAGTGGAAGCTTGACTCAATTGCACAAGTCGACATATGTACTGGTGAGCAGTGGGGCTCCACAATAGCTCAGGTTCGAAGGCCATATGCATGGCGAGATATTTGAAACAGAGTCTGCGGATGCAATGTCAACATTGCCATGCCACTGCCTCAGTGCCTTATCTGATGGGTTCAAGAAGCAATTTTGCCTGATTAAACTACATGCCAGATACTTATCCATATAGCTCCAACAACTGGGATCCCGTATCATGGTAAAGTCCTACAAAAAGGAGTACATCATCACCATCGAGCGATATACAGTCTTCATGATCACCTCCCCATGAAATCTGAAATGTGTGCATCACCTCTGACTATTTTGCAAGAGGCTCCATTGATAGAGCAAAAAAAAAAACAAGGATAAAGGGCACTGATGTCTAGTACCACAATCCTAGGAAACAAGGGTGATAGGGAGCAATTCACCTTTACTTGGATCAAATGGTGGGTATAGATGGCCCTTACCAGAGATAAGTGGTGACTGAAACCCATCTTCATCAGCACTCTAAATAGGAAGAACCAATCAAGTGAATCAAAAGCTTTTTTGAAGTCTATAAGCCTGAGGACTCTGTTCACCTGCATCATCTGAGCGTGGGCCAGCACAACATGTACTCTACTGATGCGGTGGCGGGTGCTGCAATGGTGGATGAACCTGCAGTGGTCCAGGTGAATCAGAGAGGTGATAGCTCATCATATTTGTTAGGCTAGGATTTTGGCATTGACCTTGAACTCTGTGTCAATTAGGAACATGGGGTAATGTGAGTGGCATCATTCTGGCTGACGGCCTGGTTTTTGGATGGTTACTATTGTTGCTAGGTTAGGTATGGGTGGAAATTGACCCGTATCGGAGGCTTCCTGGCATAGTCTCAGGGAAAAAAGAGAGGATCAATTTGAATTTCTGTAATATTCAATTGGGAACTCACCCAGTCCAGGGTTTGCTTGACTGTAGATCACAAATAGCTTCCTAAATCTGTTCTGCCATGACAGGTTGCTGAAGATCTTCTGTGTCTTGAGTGGACAGAGTCACCAGGAGGAGGACTTCCATAAGGGGAGTGACTTTCTTCTGTTCAGATCTTCCCAGATGTACATAGAGAGTACAATAGTAGGAGGTGAATGTTGAGGCAATCTCTAGTGCTGTGTTTACTTTTTACCTATCTGGGTCTATTAAGTTAGGGACCATTTTAGAGGCAACATTGTGAGTTGCTAACCAATAGAACAATTTACCAGATGTATCTCCCATTTCGTAGACCCTTCCATTTGAAGCCATCCACCATTGCCTGTCTTTATCTAAGTATTGTTGTAGCAGGGAGGCCTTATCAGACTCTAGTTGAGCATAAGCCCCTTTGCCCCTGGTAATGGCTGCTATCACGCTGTAGTTTAAGGACTCTAGTTTCAAGATGGGCAACAATTTGATTTTTCTTTCGCTGTTTCCCTTTCAAATACGCTTTGGCTCTACCTCAGAGCCTTGCCTTGCCCTCCGCTATCAATTCTGGTCTCTCGTGAGACTTCATCTGTATTCCCCGCCTAGGATGTACTCAAAATCTGAATCCATCAATGGCAGCCCACTTGCCTCTAGCAAAGAAAGGTGAAGTGGTAGCTCCTGTGTCTGAGTTGCGTCCACCAGCATGCGGGAAATGCTTAGGCCACATTTTGAGTGTTATTGTTGAGACCACTAGGTCCACCCCACCTCATCCTTAATGCATTCCACCCTCCTGTGTAGGCACCAATACAGTTCTAGTTGTTTAAGACTCTTACGTTGTCCAGATCAGAGCCCCCCCCCCCCCGGACTCAATGCTCACCTCTGTCGCAAGTTGCTCCGCTGGGGCAGTGGGGAGCCTCCAGGCATCTGCGGGCTCTCCGCTTCACTCCAAAATGCAGGGGATCATTACATGGGTCTGCAGCTTGTCATGCGGCCTGCACATGGATGTCAGCCTCAGGAGACTCACATGAGCCACAATTGCAGGTCCTGGGTTCTGTTGGTTACGATCTTGTGCTGCAGACACTGGCGATATTCAGAGGACCAGTGTAGGAGGCTGAACTGGCTTGTAGTGAGTACCAAGGGGTACTTGCACCTTGCACCAGGCCCAGTTATCCCTTATTAGTGTATAGGGTGTCTAGCAGCTTAGGCTGATAGATAATGGTAGCTTAGCAGAGTAGCTTAGGCTGAACTAGGAGACGTGTGAAGCTACTACAGTACCACTTATTGTCATATGCACAATATCATAAGAAAACACAATACACAGTTATACTAAAAATAAAGGTACTTTATTTTTATGACAATATGCCAAAGTATCTTAGAGTGTACCCTCAGTGAGAGGATAGGCAATATACACAAGATATATATACACAATAGCAAAAATATGCAGTATAGTCTTAGAAAACAGTGCAAACAATGTATAGTTACAATAGGATGCAATGGGGACACATAGGGATAGGGGCAACACAAACCATATACTCCAAAAGTGGAATGCGAACCACGAATGGACCCCAAACCTATGTGACCTTGTAGAGGGTCGCTGGGACTATTAGAAAATAGTGAGAGTTAGAAAAATAACCCTCCCCAAGACCCTGAAAAGTGAGTGCAAAGTGCACTAAAGTTCCCCTAAGGACAAAGAAGTCGTGTTAGAGGAATAATGCAGGAAAGACACAAACCAACAATGCAACAACGATGGATTTCCAATCTAGGGTACCTGTGGAACAAGGGGACCAAGTCCAAAAGTCACAAGCAAGTCGGAGATGGGCATATGCCCAGGAAATGCCAGCTGTGGGTGCAAAGAAGCTTCTACTGGACAGAAGAAGCTGAGGTTTCTGCAGGAACGAAAAGGGCTAGAGACTTCCCCTTTGGTGGACGGATCCCTCTCGCCGTGGAGAGTCGTGCAGAAGTGTTTTCCCGCCGAAAGAACGCCAACAAGCCTTGCTAGCTGCAAATCGTGCGGTTAGCGTTTTTGGACGCTGCTGTGGCCCAGGAGGGACCAGGAGGTCGCAAATTGGACCAGGAGGTAGAAGGGACGTCGAGCAAGACAAGGAGCCCTCTTAGCAGCAGGTAGCACCCGGAGAAGTGCCAGAAACAGGCACTACGAGGATGTGTGAAACGGTGCTCACCCGAAGTTACACAAAGGAGTCCCACGTCGCCGGAGACCAACTTAGAAAGTCATGCAATGCAGGTTAGAGTGCCGTGGACCCAGGCTTGGCTGTGCAGAAAGGATTTCCGCCGGAAGTGCACAGGGGCCGGAGTAGCTGCAAAAGTCGTGGTTCCCAGCAATGCAGTCTAGCGAGGTGAGGCAAGGACTTACCTCCACCAAACTTGGACTGAAGAGTCACTGGACTGTGGGAGTCACTTGGACAGAGTTGCTGGATTCGAGGGACCTCGCTCGTCGTGCTGAGAGGAGACCCAAGGGACCGGTAATGCAGCTTTTTGGTGCCTGCGGTTGCAGGGGGAAGATTCCGTCGACCCACTGGAGATTTCTTCGGAGCTTCTAGTGCAGAGAGGAGGCAGACTACCCCCACAGCATGCACCACCAGGAAAACAGTCGAGAAGGCGGCAGGATCAGCGTTACAGAGTTGCAGTAGTCGTCTTTGCTACTATGTTGCAGTTTTGCAGGCTTCCAGCGCGGTCAGCAGTCGATTCCTTGGCAGAAGGTGAAGAGAGAGATGCAGAGGAACTCGGCTGAGCTCTTGCATTCGTTATCTAAAGTTTCCCCAGAGACAGAGACCCTAAATAGCCAGAAAAGAGGGTTTGGCTACCTAGGAGAGAGGATAGGCTACTAACACCTGAAGGAGCCTATCAGAAGGAGTCTCTGACGTCACCTGGTGGCACTGGCCACTCAGAGCAGTCCAGTGTGCCAGCAGCACCTCTGTTTCCAAGATGGCAGAGGTCTGGAGCACACTGGAGGAGCTCTGGACACCTCCCAGGGGGGGTGCAGGTCAGGGGAGTGGTCACTCCCCTTTCCTTTGTCCAGTTTCGCGCCAGAGCAGGGCTAAGGGGTCCCCTGAACCGGTGTAGACTGGCTTATGCAGAATTGGGCACATCTGTGCCAAAGAAAGCATTTCCAGAGGCTGGGGGAGGCTACTCCGCCCCTGCCTTCACAACATTTTCCAAAGGGAGAGGGTTACTTAAGTGCAGTGTAAAATGGCTGTGAAATAACGTGGACGTTATTTCACTCAGGCTGCAGTGGCAGGTCTGTGTAAGAATTGTCAGAGCTCCCTATGGGTGGCAAAAGAAATGCTGCAGCCCATAGGGATCTCCTGGAATCCCAATACCCTGGGTACCTCAGTACCATATACTAGGGAATTATAAGGGTGTTCCAGTAAGCCAATGTAAATTGGTAAAATTGGTCACTAGCCTGTCAGTGACAATTTGAAAGAAATGAGAGAGCATAACCACTGAGGTTCTGATTAGCAGAGCCTCAGTGAGACAGTTAGGCACTACACAGGGAACACATACATATAGGCCACAAACTTATGAGCACTGGGGTCCTGACTAGCAGGGTCCCAGTGACACATAACAAACATACTGAAAACATAGGGTTTTCACTATGAGCACTGGGCCCTGGCTAGCAGGATCCCAGTGAGACAGTGAAAACACCCTGACATACACTCACAAACAGGCCAAATGTGGGGGTAACAAGGCTAGAAAGAGGCTACTTTCTCACAACCAGGGACTCATCTTCTATGCTTTTTGCTTCAAATCAGGAATCATATTAATGGTTCCAAGTATGCAGTCCTTTATGCTCTACTATATCATAGGCAGAAGCAGGCTGTGTATTGAGTGTCCAGCAGCAAGGATTATGAACGATGAACAGGCAGACAAATGGAGTGATCCCAAATGTGGATGCCATCTTGGCCTCCCTGCCCATGCAGCAGGAATGGCAGTTTTGCATTGAAAGTCTTAAGTAAAAATTATTTTTCTTGTGTTGTTCCAACAAATCATATTAAATTAGGTGAAGCAACACATCTATCTATCTATCTATCTATCTATCTATCTATCTATCTATCTATCTATCTATCTATCTATCTATCTATCTATCTGTGTATGGTTGAGACAACTAGTTCACAGGAAAGGCTAATAACGTAATAATCCAATTGCTAATAACTTTGGCCTGTTTTACTAGTCTGCATCAAATTACCAATAAAACGTTTTCAACATCTAAAATTGATGTTGGAAACTTTAGTGTAAATTGGTCAATGGGTGGCAGGTAAAGGTAAATGGGGCTCTCAAAATGTGTATTTCACAATCAAAGTCCATTATGCCGTGTTGTTGATGTGCAACAGAAATTACACAGACGCAGCTGAAAGAAAGCACTAGGTTTTACTTGAAATGTGTCAGATGCGTCCAAGATACAGCAGAGTACAAAACCAATATATTTTTACGAGTTCATATACCGAAGCATGAGTGAAAAAAATAATTCTAATTGGCGTAGATTTTTTCCATTGATCTGCCATTTTGCTGTTTGTCATACATGACCTCTATTTTAAGAAGTGAGCTAAAAAGAGCATACAATTTTTCCACCTTACTTAGACTCACTGTGTTTAGCTCATAATATAGTCGATATGACTTGTGAGCCACAAAAGCAAACAAATAGTCTAACAGGTGATACAATCTCTAGGCTCCCTTGCCTGTATCAGGGACTAATGGGTCAAAACACACTGGGGCAAATGCCCTCCTTTCGCCCTCCTGCACTACAGAATAGTGCTCAGGACGGTTCCAAACAAGGCTGCATGTTTTCACCTCCCTAGCCCACCCAGGAAAGGTCCTAGGGTGCCAGGGAGAGCAGCAGATGAGGTGGAATCGTTCACCCCTTGATCGCTCCTCATGCTTTCCCACAGACTAGGAAGAAATGTACATTAAACCATACTTAAAGCCACTTCCTCTCTTGCAAGGAACCAGGCAGTTCTCAGCTGTCACGAGCATCTTCAGCAAACTATTTGTGCAGGAGTATTAGGACCAAGGCCGTTTTATGTGTGGAGACTCAACACTGTAAAGATACTACTCGTAAATCCCTTTGTGAATAACAACCAGTTGTAAACGTACACAAAAGTGTACGTTTACCTTTGTGAATCAGGCACTTAAGGGCATATTTATGAAAAATGGCGCACAACTGCGCTACCACAGTTGTGAGTCTTTTTTCTTAATGCTGGCTAACGCCATTCTTTAAAGCCATCCATGCGCCATATTTATGAAATGACGCACGATGGCGCTAAGGAATGGCTAATGTGAAAAAAAAGACGGTAGCCGGGGGGGGGAGGGGTATGGTGTTAGGGGGAATGGCGCTAGTGGGCCACAAATGACGTTAGGCTGGTTAGCGGGAAAAGTTTTGCCGCTAGTCAGCCTAGCGTCATTTACTGATGCACAAGCAGCCAAAAAATGACTCCTGTCTAGGTTTAGACAGGAGTCATGCCCACCACCCCAATGCCCACCACAGGGGACCATTGTCCCCTGGGCAAGCCCAAAATACCCAGTGCCAGGCAGGGGGCCCCATGTAAGGGTCCCCCAGTGGCACTTTAATAAAATATAAAATATACTCACCTAAACTTACCTGGGATGGGGTGTCCCCTCCTGTAGTGTTCCTGTGGTGTGGGTGTTGCTGCAGCTTGGGATGGGCATCTTTGTGCCCATTCCATGGTGTTTCACCATGGAAATGGGCCTACCTGCACCCTAACGCCTGGTCGGACCCAGGCGTTAAATAATGGCGCTAAGTGGGCTTAGCACTATTGTTTAGGCCTGCCTCCTCTTTGCGAGACGTTTCTGCACCAGTAGGTAAATATGAAGCTAGGGGGTTAGCGTCATGTTTAGGATGGAAACGCCTACCTTGCATCTCATTGACGCAAGGTGGTTTCATGCACCCTAAAGATGGCGCTAACTCCAATATTTTGACGCTAGACGGGTCTAACGTCAAAATAAAATTATGGAGTTAGGTTAGTGCTGTTTTAACGCCAAAATAAATGGTGCTAAGGCGACACTAACCATCCATAAATATGGGCCTTGGTCACTTGCAGTCAATCTTCTCACGCACTTTTGCTCCCTTTTTGACGCTCAAACGCACATATTATCACTCACTACCTGTCATTGACTCTCACTCACTTTTCACTTACACATGTATGCTTACACATACACATTCACATGCTCTCTCTCACATAAATACACTCTCACCGGCAAGCAAGCACATTTAAAAGCATAGTTTTACTTCATGGCAATGACTTTATACATTTACATGAAATTTATTGCACCTGTACTTTCCTATTTCTGTATTGTACCTTTTTATTTTTTGTCATTAATGTTTATACTTTTTCTAATTCCACCCTAGAACTCACTTATCAAGTCAGTCCTTTTTTATTTTGATTATATTTTTGATTTCCTAATTTCTTGGGACACATTGTCTCATGAATCTGAGGTTAACATTGTTCCTGATCCACCCAACCTGTGGGCTCTTTTTTTTAGGTTTAGGATTTTAGAGGTACAGCTCACCCACACTGGACTCATTTGGACCCCCCTCCTTTTAGAGTGTCGAATAGGATATGATGTCATTTAGAACTGGTTTGGATTGGGAAAAGATGTTAACATTTATGATAATATATATAAAAATAAATGTTTAAATACAATGAAGACTCACCAAAGAACACATCTAGGATAATATATAGATAAGTGTTTAATTACAATGAAGACTCACCAAAGAACATTATATATTTATCTCTGTATACACCCTGAATTTTAAAGCAACAATTTGCAGACATTTAAGAAATATCCCTGCATGCAGCATTTCTAAGACTCCTGCATGCAGGAAGGAAATCACCCCATAATTCACTGCACACTTTCTAAGGTGTACAGGAGGAAACATTCCTGTCCGAAAAGATGCAGCAGCACCCCCACCAGCCAGAAGACAGGCTCTGAGAAGCTATGAGCAGGGTCACCCACAAATCCAACATAGATGGAAACTCCACCCAGGGATGCGGTGGTGAAACAGTAAGGATTTTATCCTGGCACTTTGGCTTCCCTTAGGAGCTCCAGTTCTGTGGGGCAATTTAGAATGGAATTGCTTAACCAAAAATGGTGCATGAGCTTTTTTTTCTGGTTTCCATGAACAATCACAGTGTTTATATTCCTTCTGCTCAATAAGTAATTAGAGTTTCCCTTTAAGGTACCCAAAGTCACAGATCTCCTGAACCTCATACTCAGGTTGCCCATCAGCTAGTATGTGAGCTAGTTTCTCTCCTACCTGGTGGTCTCTATGACGGAGATAAGGTTTTAAATGAGAAACATTAAAGGAGGGATGAACTCTCCAGGAAATGGGAAGCTTGAGTCGTACAGTGATGGAATAAATAATTACAAGTTTTTTAAAAGGGTCAAAAAATCTAGGAGAAAACTTACCTACAAATAGAGCAAGGCAAATTGATAGAGGACAGCAAAACTCTGTCTCCTATCTTGTAGGTGGAAGTTGGCAGCTTGTAACCTCTATTTTGACTTATTAGTTTGCAAGTTTTGAATTCATTTCTCTCAAACCTTCTTTAACCTTGACAATAGATTTTGGACTGCATGCACTGGATCATCTGTTTCCAATGATTCTAGAAAGGTTTGAAGATAGATTCCAGATAAGGCAAAAACTGGTGAGAATACAGGAGAAGTTTGGATCGAGTATGTGAACGCTGCTTCAGGTAAAAGAATCTTTCAGTTGTTTTGGTCAGCAGAAATTTAGAACTTTAGGAACTCTTTAAGAGTTTGTTTAATCTTTCAGTTTTCCCATTAGTGTGAGGGTGATAATCAAAAGCTAATGCTATTTGGATGCCAAGTTTATGACACAGGGATTTCTAAAATATAGAAATATTTTGAGGTCTATGATCAGAAATCATTTTTCAGGGTACTCCATGGAGCCGGGATATGTCAGAATGGAAAACCTTGGTCATTTCTGAGGCAGTCAGTAAATTGGGAAGAACCGAAAAGTGGCCAATATTACTATATGAATCTACTGTATCCACTATTGGGGTGCAATTGTCAGACAAAGGCAAATCAACTATAAAGTCAGAAGAGATGATTTTCAAAGGTTTAAAGGGAAATTTACCTGTCAATAATAATCCTGCTTTTTTTTTGTTTCAGATTTACTTTCGACACAGACCTCAAAAGTGTTGATAAATCTTGTAATATCGTGGGGAAGAAATGGCCATCAGAACTTCTTTCAGATTAAATCTTCTGTAAATCTTCTACCTCTGTTTCTGGAGAATAATAAATCATGGCATAGGTGAAGTATGATTCTTTGTGAACTAGAGCATTTGTATTCTTTTTTTGACTTATAGCTGATTTTATGGCAAAAAGTTCTTTCTCCAGAACAGAATAAGTTCTTCCTGCTGGGGAGAATTTTAGAGAAAAAATGGCAATTCGACGTTCTTCACCTGGACCGAGCTAAATCAAGACAGCTCCCATAAATTGGTATGAGGCATGAGTCCCGAGAATGATGGGTTTGGAGGCATCAGGTTGTTGTAAAATGGGAGCTTGAGTGAACTTTTTCTTAAGCTTTTTGAAGGCTAAGGTAGCACTGTGGTTCTACTGAAAGGTCTTGTCCTTTTTGAGCAGATCCTTGATCGGAGAGACAAGCTTGAGGAGGTTTTTCATTAATTTACGATAATAACCTGCCAGACCTAAAAAGCTTTTCATTTCCTTTATTCAAGTAGGAATGACCCAATCCAAGATGGTTTGACCTTTCCAATATTCCTTCGCTATTGTTTCAGAAGAACTCGCATAGCCAAAATATTCTACACATTTTTTTAGATAAACATTTTTCTGGTTGGTCAACGTGATATCAACTGTCTATTGGATATTGTGAAAATATAAGGATGTCATCTCGATAGATGACATGTTTAAAGGATCAGCTCTGAAAAGATTGCATTTATAAAGTGCTGGGAGACAACATGGGCATTACAAAGGCCAAATGGCATCACACAATAATTGTAATGCCCAAAAGGTTTTCTGACTGCTAGCTTCCACTTATCACCTGATCTGATCCAAATCAGGTATAAGGTTACTCCCAAATACAGTTTAGTGAACATCTAGGCACTGGGACAGCCTCCAGAATCTCAGAAATGAGGGGCAAAGGATAGTGGTTCTCGATAGTTACTAGATGTAAACCCCTATAATTGATACAAGGCCAGATTTCTGAAGACCCCTTTACACCAAACCCCAAAAAGCACATTTTGTTGATAAAAATCTAGCTTTCTATCAAAATTGGTGTAATTTTGGTCAGCCATTTTGGCTATAGCACAGTTTAAAAAATCCCCATGGAAACTGCATGAGGAAATTAAGTTTTGTGACCCCCTCTTTTCTTGGCCCCCACTTGACAGTTCACCTTGAATCCTTCAAGGACGTAGCTGAGGTGGATCAACTTTGTTTTTCTGAAGACTTGTCATATATATGACATATATATATATATATATATATATATATATATATATATGTGTGTATATATATATATATATATATATATATATATATATATATATATATATATATATTTACACACACACACACACACCTGCTTCACCCCCAGCTTTGCAGCCATATCCCCTTGTGGGTAAGGTACATTGACAACCTTTTCCTAATCTGGGAGGGGGACACCAAAATGGCAGAAGGATTTATTTACATACCACAAACCAATGTTCCCAACTTGAAATTTATTTATAGAATAAGTAAGGTTTACGGTGAATTGCTTGATATAGTCATACGAGTAGAAGGCAATACATGGAGTACCTCCGTATAGAGAAGGAACCCGCACCTTTCTGTAGCTTCACATTTATTTCACGTGTAAACATCACAAATTGTTATCCATAGGCACCAGTCATTGGTGCAAGTCTGATAGACTTGCACCCGAGGGTAACTATAACATTATCATACACAGTTTTCTTATCAATAATTTTTTTGCAAAAGTTGCAGTGATAATATCAAAGATGCCGTAGAAGATGTCATCAATGATATAATATGTGGAGTAAATAGCTGTGCATGGTGAAGGCGTGAGTTATAGTTACCTTAGGGCGCGAGTTATAGTTACTTGAAATAACTCGAAATATGCTGAAATTCTGTCATTTTGTACAAGTAAATTCAGAACCTAACTATAACATCCCTGTAACCTTTGTTTTTTTCAGTGAATTTCTATAGTTTTTTAAGGTAAAGTAATTTTAATTACTACGCGTTAATCCAACCACTGCCGCGCACAGCATTTGGCCATGAGCGGCAGGTGTGGGCTGTGGATATGTGAGTGGGTGCATGAGTGTGTGAGTAGGTCGGAAAGTGGGTGTGGGAATCTATGAGTGGGTCTGAGTGGGTGCATGAGTGTCTGAGTGGGTGTGTGAGTGGGAGCGTGAGTCTCCATGTATGAGTGAATGAATTAGTGTATGAATGAGTCTGTGAATGTTTTTTTTAAAAATGTTTGCATATTTTCGAATATTCTAGAATACTCGAGAATATCCTCAAATATTCTAAGATATTCGCAAATATCGTGCATGGTGAAGAAAAATCATTTAAAATCCATAATTTGACCCTACAACACCCCTTTATGACACCCATGGTGTCAGGGTACCTTCACCCTGACCCCTTTTACCACTTAAACTACTGAACAGATTTACACCAAATAACCAAAATCACAATAAGCATACCGAAAGTTAACTTTCTGCCACATTTGGTATAATTCCGTCCAGTGGTTCTGGCTATAGTCATGTTCAAAGGTCCTATGGGAGTTAACATGGGGAAAGCAACTTTTTTGACCCCCTTCCTTTTTCTCAGCCCCCACTTGATGGATCACCCTGAAACTTTCCATGCTCAACAAGAATCACCAGGGCACTTTTTTTTAGAAAATTTCGTGAAGATTTGTCAAACAATGCTAAAGATATAGGCAAGTCAAAAAACACTTTTTCTGTGGAAACATGCACATATATAGACATATCCTGAAAGTGACGATGAACACCGGTCTGCAACCTGAACACTAGTGGTGCCTTTTTTCCCTGCCTTACCGAATGGTGCTTATCATACAACCAACTCCTTCTGTTTCCCAAAGGCCGACAGACACTCAGGGCACATCAAGGTAGATCACTTTATTATTGCAGGAAACTCGTACAGATGCATTTTGGCAGGAAACCTGCCTTTGTCAATTATGCACGTGCCATTTTACTCACACAAAAAATTTAGTCACATGCACCAAACGTCATCATAAACATAAAAGAGTTGACACAATAAGGTCTGAACAGAGTACCAGTCTGCATAACAGGCAATAGTGCATATATCCTTATATTACATCATATGAGATAATTTTAATATTTTGAAGCAAATACTCTGTGCATATAGAAATTGTGAAAACTTCCAAAAAAGAACATAATGTTAACAATAGGTACTACAATGCTTGTTGCTGCTTCACGCGGAACAAAATTAAAATCAAACAAATAGGTTCCACTAAGTGGGACTTATTATTTTCAGTCCAATCCCTATAAAACAGAGTCAATGAACCACTGATAATGCCCCAGTGGGCATAGATTCCTTGTAATACATCATTTTTGGTCCCTCACGTAAGTCTTTTAAGTATACATTTCATAGCCAGTGGACAAGATTCAATATATCCATAATGACGCCCAGTCTGAATATTGCTTATATGGTACTTCTTCCATTCTGTCAAGCCCATCACACATAAATGAACTGTAAAAAGAAAATACAAATTAGTAAAACATTACAAAAGTCAAATAAAAAAACACTCTATCAATTGCAAGTTATTTCTGAACGTTAACAACTGGATGCGCTCCCAACACCTTTTTCAAATACTAATATCTCGATACCTGCAGAACGGATTTTCACCAAAGCTCAGAATGTATGCTTTCCTATTGAAGATCTACTTTGATGAAATACGTCCAATTAACAATTTTTGCTGTGGTGAAGAACACTATTTCCTATGGGAGCTAAAACAGTTAAATTCATTGTTAAGGCCACCCCACTTTTTAAAATTTCTCATTACACAGATGGACAAAGAATTGACATGCTGACACTTAGGCCCTCATTACGAGTTTGGTGGTCTTCGGGCAAGACCGCCATGGAAAATCCTGCAACCATCCCGCAACCATACTGTTGGCGGTACAGTTTCTGCCGTATTACGAGTCACAATCTCCAAGCCGATGAAACACAGCCAGAAATCCAACACCGCCAGTGCCACTGACGTCGAAAGAGCGACTGTCTGCACGCCGGGCCCACCACGCCCACACCATTCTGGCCGCCATATTATGAGTTACATTTCAGTTCAGCGGAACATGCATGGCATGAAACCATTGGCGGTGCACACAGTGGCGGGCTAGAAAATCACCGCCAATAGAAGGCAACACCAGATTGGACAGTTCAAATACCCTACACCTGAAACACATACACACACTACACACACCTGTTCAGTGCACCATAATACACACACCCTCCAACCCTTGTGAATACTACCACAACCCAGAGACACACAATCCACAAACCACTGCACATTGAGCATCGATTTCACTCGGTGCACACACCTCCACAACATGTCACGCCACAAGCACCCATGCTTCACCAACAATGAGTTGCTGGTCAGGGTGGACAAGATCGTCAGAGCAGAGCCTCAACTGATGGCAGGAAAAGTCCAGCAAACATCTTTGGCCAGGAAAACAGAGCTATGGCAGAGGATCGTCGACAGGGTGAACACAGTCGGCAGCTACCCATGCACAAGGGAGGACATCGGAAAGAGGTGGAACGACCTCAGTGGGAAGGTCCATTCCATGGCATCCAGGCACAACATCGCCCTCAACAAGATTGGCGGTGGACCCCCACCTCCTCCCCTTGACTTTACATCCTGGGAGGAGAAGGTCTTGGACATCATGCATCCTGAGGGCCTGACTGGAATCATCAGAGGGATTGACTCTGGTAAGGAAGCAACACCCTCCTAAGCACTAACCACTCCAGTCCTGCATGCCTCCCAAGCACCCACCACTCCCCATTCTATCACAAACCACCCACTATCACCCCACCTTCCTACTCTGCATGCCACACCAACCCTCTCCTACAATCCACACACCCACCCCGCACAAATGCACGCTAAACCTTCACTATCTCCTCAACTACCACTCCCACAATCCATCACTATGCACGCCGGATCCGAGACACACTCACACCTCACAATGGAGCACCTGCATTGACAATCATCCCACAGCCCACACCGATTGCTAGCCAACACTGCCTCACCACCTATGGCAATTACAGCAATGTCAAACAGCAAGCCCACGACTACATATGATGTGACAAGCATGGCCGAAAGCCCATTCACCGTGCAGTATCTGCATTACTGCAAATGTCATTGCCATCCCTGGGTAACGAATCCCACTGCAAGCAGCACACCATGACAATACAACGACATATCCATGTACTAACTATCACCCTTTCCATCCACAGCTAACCCTCCTACTGCCACCCAACAGAGGATGCCAGGGTCAGACAGCCCTCCCAGGATGAAGGCCCCAGTGGATGTCTGGAGGACGACGAATTGCAAGGGCCATCTGGGGCGACTGTCCAGTCCACCCCCAGCACCCCCAACCTGGACGTCCCGGACTCACCCTCCTGTGTGGCTACAACACCACAGCTAGCCCCTCCTCCCTAAACCTGTGCCTCAGGGACCACTCAATTAGAGGTGTGCCCCACAGTACAGGGGCCTGGGTCAAGGGCACCTGCCCCAGACAAAGAAGGCCATGGTGCTACTGGGAGTGGACACACTGTGCCAGGGGCACAGGCACAGGGGGCCAGGGCTAGTGGGAGGGAATCTCTGGTCCAAGGCTGGGGGCAGCAACAACATCAGACTGGCCAGGAGGCCCTCACCCAAGTTCTGGTTGCAAACCACCAAACCAAGGACACCATGGCCCAGATCCTCACTACCCTGCAGGAGACCTAGAGGCTTCAGAAGGAGAACCATCAGGAGGTCATGCAGCAGTGGCAGACCCACAGTGCCACCATAGCCTCCATAGCAGGGGTGCTGACGGAACTTACCACCACCCTGCGTCAGTGCACCTCCCACCAGCAGGCCCCTACCATTAGCCAGATCACATCTGAGCCCTCCACGTCAGCCTCAGCCAGTGGAATGGAGGCCCTGCCACAGGACACGCAGGACAACAGCACCCCTGCCCCTGCCCCTGTCGCTTAGGAGCCCCCATGCAAGCAAGGACGTCCAACCAGACATCCAGCCTCCACTGACGCCAAGAACACCACCACCGCCAGGAAGTGAGCCCCTTCTGGACATACCCCCTTGTGTGTCACAGCGACACCCTGTTGACTGTCCACTGTCATAACACCGTTTTCCCATGGCCATCATACTGGACTTCGACTCCCCAAAGGTGGGCCAAAATCTCTGATGATCCCACTCACCATGACCCAACTTATCAGCCCTTGCACTTGTATAATTAAAATAAACACCTTTGAGCACAGTTTCTGCCTACGTCTTTATCGACCATGAGTACAAAATATACAGCAATGACATGTGTAACAGGCAGACTATTGTCCTACCAATGTATGCGACAGTGCCAGAAGGGGAGCACTCATTTACAAGTTCTGTAATACAGATAACAGCACCACATCTAAAGTAATGGGTTCACCTAATACCCACATTGAACACACAACCCTGGTAGCAGCCATGCAAACGGCAGACATAGCTACTGGTTACATAGCATGGCTTTTACACATACCTGCATGCCAGTGAAAGTATTGTTGTAACAGCTCTGCTCTGGAATCAGCTGCATCCTCGTCATCCTCCTCCTCATTACTCCCCATGTCTCCTTCATCAGCCACTGGCACAGCTGCACCCTCCTCAGCATCCAGTAATGGGATGTGACGTCTGAGAGCCAAATTGTGTAACATACAGCACGCTAGAATGATGTGGCACACTTTCGCTGGTATGTACAGTAGGGCCTCTCCAGTAAGGTGCAGGCACTGGAATCTGGCTTTCAGCACTCTGGAGGTGCGTTTGATGACCCGTCGGGTCCTATCATGGGCCTCATTGAAATGGTTTTCTGCTGCTGAAGTCGGATGCCTGACAGGTGTCAGTAGCCATGGCAGGTTGGGATAACCAGAGTCACCTGTGTGCACAGAGGTAATAGGCATATTGAAAACTGTAGGTAAATCTGGAAGGATGTAGCATGTTCAGAATACAGAGGCACACATATGACACGTTACATACCGATGAGCCAGGCACTATCCCTTCACAGTGGTACCATCAGGTGTGGGATGCTGCTTTTCCGCAGAATGTAGGCTTCATGCACTGAACCTGGGAACCGGGCAGTCACTTGTGTGATGTAGAGGTCTGCGAGACATACCACCTGAACATTGGCTGAGTAGAAGTTATTACGGTTCCTAAACTCCTGTTCACTCCTCCTGGGTGGCACCAGAGCATTGTGGGTCCCATCAATAGCCTCGATCACATGTGACACGTGCTAGAACGTAGAACGCTGCTTTCACAGTGGGCAGATCGTCACGTTGGGGAAACCTGATTTAGTTGCCTATATGTTTGAGTAGGGCACATAGGACATTCTTCAAGATGTGGCTGAACATGGGCTGGGACATTCCGGCCGCCCAGCCCACTGTAATTTGGAAGAACCCTGAGGCAAGGAAGTGGAGGACTGCCAACATCTGTGCTGTGGGTATGATGGCATTGGGATGACGAATACCAGGCCGCAGATCTGGCTCCAACAGCCTCACAAGCTCCATGATGGTCTGATGGTTTAGCCGATAGCTCTGGATGACGTGCCGCTCTTCAAGGGTGGCAAGATCGACCAGGGGCCTGTAGACAGGAGCATTCCTTGCCATCATTCTTCCCCTGTACCTGGGAATAGGAGGGAGTAGCAATCATTATGTGCATAAAGGACTATGTGGACGCAGTGAAGCTGTGCACAGGTCGCTGTAAAACATCCATGACGCACCTCATAAACCCCCTCTATACACATTGTAGAAGTAAAATGGCAGCCGCCTGTTCTGCATGCACAGGACAGATGGAGGTGAGCGAATCCCGCCGGCGAAAGACATCATGGCGGTAGGTGGTCACAAACGCCATGCAACTCCTCATTGGTTAACATGGTTGCCTATGGGAGACATGAGCCAATGGCGGTCACTGACGGTGATTTCCGTGGCGGCATGACTGCCATTTCATGTGCTCATGTTCACTTGACTCCTGGCACTCGTCCTGAGAAGACCTCCACTGCGTGTGCTGCTGTGTTCTGCCACTGGTAGCCAAGATGCCACGTGCTGCAGGGGATAAGGCCCCAACCTTCTCTTAGGGAGAAATAGAGAAGCTTGTGGAGGGTATCCTATACCTGTATGCCCAGTTGTATGGGGCACCAGAGCAGCAGGTGAGTCCACTATGATTGTACTGTCTGTAAGTGGTACGAATGTGGACGGGGCCTTGGGACGAGGAAGAGTGACTTGTGGAAGGACCTTGCTGAGGGCTGTGAGAACAACTGGAATGTTGAAATGTGCGTATGTTCAGGAGATGTGTTGTATCCAATGCAGTCCCTAAGGTGCCACTCTACATGACTGCCTCCTTTTCTCTGTGTCATTCATGCAGGTGAGCGCCTATCAGAAGAAGGGGATTTGGCGTGCCGTCGCCAAGCAAGTGTGGACCCTGGGGGTCCATGCCTGGTGGAGCAGTCACCGCAGGAAGAGGTTGGAGAACCTGAGGCCATGGAAAGGCTGGCGGAATGGGGGCATCGGGGGGCCCCCATGCACAGCCCCATTGCGCATTTAACTGCCTGAATTACCGGTAGTGAACTGCGCAACGGGTGCTGCTGCACCCGACGCACCACAACATTGCTGCTGGCTCAATAATGAGCCAGCGTCAATGTTGTGATGAGTGTTCTGCTGGGCCAGCGGGTGAAAACGCTGTTTTTGCCTGCTGGCCCAATGGAACACTCCTAATATGGCGGGCAAAAGACCTCCATTACTGGTGGTCTTTTGCCTACAGAATCGTAATGAGGCCCTAAATGTCTCTCAAATCACATCTTCATTTGTCAAAGGATGACAGAGTTACTACGAAATTAACACCCTTTGACATCTTTTTTTAACGAATGTATGTCGGACCAACGCATGCTACAACAACGCATGCCTGAACAACGAGGTCGGAACAACGACTGCGTTGTTACCACTAATGCCTTTACCACAAATGCCTTAACTATTTTTCGTTGTAAAGGCATTCCTGGTAAAGGTATTAGTGATCGGCATCCATGGTTCCAGCATGCGTCCCCCCGGCCCCCACCCCTACAAATTACCCAAGCCCCCCCACCCCCTCCCCTAAAACCACGCCAACCCCCCACCCTTGCCCCTAAAACTACCCCAACCCCACACCTCGTCCCTAAAATTACCGCGGCCCCCACCCTGCCCCTAAAACCTAAAACAACCCCAACCCCATCCCTAAAACCTAAACTACCCCAACTCCCACCCCTAAAACCACCCCGCCCCTAAAACTACCCCTAGCCCCCCACCCCGCCCCTAAAACCTAAAACCCCCCTGACCCCTTACCCCGCCCCTAAAATTACCCGACCCCCCAACCCACCCCTAAAACCTAAAACCACCCCAACCCCCACCCCTAAACAAAAAAAAAACCCTCACCCCATTCCTAAAACCTAAACTACCCCAACCCCCACCCCTAAAACCTAAAACCACCCCAAAACCCCCACCCCTAAAACTACCCCGAGTCCCCCACCCCGCCCCTAAAACTGAAATCCCCCCACCCGCCCCTAAAATTACCCACCACCAACCCACCCCTAAAACCTAAAACTACCCCAACACCGACCCCTAAAACAACCCCAACCCCCACCTCATCCCTAAAACCTAAACTACCCCAACCCCCACCCCTAAAACCACCCCAACACCCCTGCCCCTAAAACTACCCCGAGCCCCCCACCCCGCCCCTAAAACCTAAAGCCCCCCTAACCCCCACACCCCGCCCCTAAAATTACCTGACCCCCCAACCCACCCCTAAAACCTAAACCCACCCCAACCCCCACCCCTAAAACCTAAACCACCCGAATCCCCCACCCCACCCCTAAAAACCTAAACCACTCCGACCCCCCACCCCCAAATACTAAAAATACCCGACCCCCACCCCGCCCCTAAAACTAAAAATGCCCCGATCCCCCCGCCCCTAAACCTAAACCACCGCGACCCCCCACCCCTAAAACTAAAAATACCCTGACCCCCCACCCTCGCCCCTAAAACTAAAAATACCCCTTCCCCAAACCTAAACCGCCGACCCCCCACCCCTAAAACTAAAAATACCTCGACCCCCCCCACCCTGCCCCTAAAACTAAAAATACCCCTCCCCCGCCCCTAAACCTAACCCGCCCGACGCCCCTCCCCTAAAACTAAAACTACCCCGACCCCCCCTTCCCCTAAACCGCCCCTAAAACAAAAAATAACCCTACCCTCCTCCCCTAAACCACCCTGACCCCCCACAACTAAAAATACCCCAACCCCCCGCCCCGCCCTTAAACTAAAAATACCCGACCCCCCAACCCCTAAAACACCCCCACTTACCTGACTGATCGCGTCGTCCTCCTCAGCCAACTCCCTTCTTATGTGCCTTAACCACGCATGTGCGTGGTTCAGCACATGCGTGGTTAAGGCACCAAACAACGAAGTCGTGGTTAACGAAAGCGTTGTTCCGCTTTCGTTGTCCATGACTTCGTTGTTACGGAGTCGTGGTTAAGGCCGCTTCCCTTTTTTAACTGTTATCCTTCCTCTTAGCAGCTGTACACAAATGTAAAAATGGCAAAAGTAAGCCAAACGTGCTGTGTTTTTGACAAACTGTATGCAAATTTGTAAAACATTATGAAGTTATATGTATGTAAAACACCATTTCAATGGGCCAGGTGGGCTCTCAATTGTAACAACTCGATGCGCTTTCAACACTTTTTTCATATGTTAATATCTCACACCAAAGCACAAAATTCATACTTTCTGAGTGAAGTTCTACTTTGATGAAACGTTTGTAATATGTCTGTTTAACGATTTTTGCTGTAGCAGAGAAATGAACTTGCTATGGAAGCTAAAACGGAAAAAATGAATTTTGCAGGCCACCACGCTTTAACTTTTCCCCTTACACAGATCTGCATGGAAATTGGCATACTGACACTTAGCCAGTTTCACTAAGGATGTGTCAAATTTCGTGCTGAGTTGTGCCAACTTTTAAGCAACCAAAAAAAAATTCTAATGGAAAGAACAACTGATTAATAACTATAGAGTAAAAATTGTGCCCTAATCTAACTCTATAACTCGTGCCCTCGCAATGTAATGCTAATCCCCTCACTTATTACGTCATTCATTTCATTTTTTAGAATGTTTATTTTGGCCTAGTCTTAAAACATCATAAAATCATATATACATATGTATATATATATAATCAGTCTCTTACATATACATACAAAAACACATTAAAAGCACATGACACAACCATACATAAAATTACCACATTTATAAAAACATTTTAAGAGCACCTTTCTTTAAAAATCTGATAAAATGTCCTTGACAGTCACTGCAAACCTCACAACACATCCAAAATTTTTATTTCTGCTTGCCTCTGTTCACGTATGCTATATTTGAAAAAGAGTGGCTTTAGAATCGTCTTCCGGTATGACAGTAACTTCAAACAATCTACAAGGATGTGCAGGCTGTCACACTTTACCTCCAACCCACAGGTGCATTTCCCTGCTCATCCATCATTCCTGACTTCACATTGCTGCTAATATGGTACAGTTTTATACCAATTCTAAGTCTTAATATCTCTGCTCTGTGGTTTGGTAGAGTATATAGGGGAAACACTCCTCACCCTGCCATGACATTAACGTAAATTGAATGGAGGTTTTCCCCTGGAATACTGCATGTCGTGGTCTCTGGCTTTATTCCTTACCAAGGTGTGAAGCTCTCCTTTTGTAATCCCAATCTGGATGTTCTCATTTGGGAGATCTAGGCCCAGGGTCCTGCCTATTTCTCTTTTTTGCCCACATCAAGGAGGCTGATCATTCTATAGCAGTGGTTCCCAACCTGTGGTGCAGGGACCACTGGGGGTCTGCGAAGCCTCCTCAGGGGGTCTGCGACTGCGTAGAAAATGAAATAATATTAATAGATTAGGTCGCCAGCTTTCCGTAATGACTCAGTGGGGGATCCCTGGATTCCAATAATGAGTCAGTGGGGGTCCCCGGGTTCCAGTAATGATAAAGTGTGGGTCCACAGAAGTCAAAAGGTTGGGAATCGCTGATCTATAGTGTTTGGGGTTTTCAATATCATCTTTCTTGTGTAAGGGTCTGATGCTAGAGCTGTTCCATGTTTCAGGGAACCTGCCAGTAGACAAGAATCCCTGAAACGTGCAGTAGAAAAAATTCACCAACCAATCAATTCTAGTTTCAATTATGATGGCAGGTAAGTTATTTGGTCCGGCCGCTCTAGTTAATTTCAATGCCCCTATAATATCTTTAATATTTTGCAATTCAAATTGTTCTTTGAACTCCTCCGTACAATCAGTCCATTTTAATCTGTGCTCTTCCGCCTGGCTGGATCCATATAATTCCTTTATATAATTCAACCATGCTTCTTCTCGCAGTGCACATCTTAAGGGGCTCTGTTCCTTCCCGCAGTGTTGCTGCACAAGCTGCCAAAACTTTTTGGTATTTTTTGTTTCAATGGGGTCTAACATGTTCTTCCAGCAGCTCTCTGTGTAGGCCTTTTTTTACCAATAATTACTTTTTCATATTTTCTTTTTTAGGTTCCAGAGATTTTTATGCTTCTTGCAATTATAGCTCACCCAGAGGGACCTCCTTGCTTCCCTTATCATCCTTTTTAGTTGTCTGCAATCTTTATCATACCAGACATTCCCTGTCCTAGCATCTTCCAGAGTCTTTTTCTGCATACTTATTTTAGCTCTTAACTTCACTTCTGGAGACTGTACCACTTGGAATATTATTTTATCATACCATCCCGTATCATTATCTGATATTTGTGCCACATCTTGGTTCTGCTGGAAGTTAGCCAATTCTTCAAGAGGTCTCTCTGATATTCTGGTGGTTAGTTGTTTAATATATTCCACCTCAACAGGGAGGACCGATTCTCTGCCTGCATTGACCCCTAGCCTAAAGCCCAAATGAAGGGGGTAGTGATCACTTCCTTCTCAGTGTTTTACCTCAAAGCTTTTAACCTTGTCACTTATTACATCACTCATGATGTTCTATTACATCATTGATAACATTTTCCCAATTAGCAAACCCTTTAGCATCCACGGTAAGTCCCTAGTAAATGGTACCCCTTGTACCTAGGGCCTGGGGTACTGAAGAGGGTCCCTAAGGGCTGCCCCTCACCAAGTACATGACAGGATGCCATTGCAGGCTGCGTGTCTTGGTGCAGACAAAAGTGAAAACACAACATGGCACACAGTCTGTGTGCCATGCCCCTAACGCTGCATACAATATATGCAAGTCACCCCTCTAGCAGGCCTTACAGACCTAAGGCAGGGACTTTATATTACATGTGAGGGCATATCTGCACAAGCAGATATGGCCGTGCTATGTCTTTGTCTATTCTTAGACATAGTAAGTGACCACAGAAGCCATTTTAAATACATGTGCTGTACCCTGGGCAATATGAGTTCCCCATCTACATGATGGCTTCACTAAAAATAAGGATTTTTGGTATCAAACATCTCATATTGGTGAGCCCACACTGATGCCAGTGTTGGATTCACCGATACCTGCACCCGGAGGTTACCTTAGAGGTGTCCTTTGAAAACCTACCAGCTATTAGTGTGTTGACTGACTAGTCTTGACCAGTTCAGCCACCTTAGACATGTTTCTGGCCCCCCAAGGTGAGAGCCAGTGCAACCGAGGGCCAGAGACCAAAGCCTGCACTGAGCAGGACTGTTATCACCTAACCCAGGCAGGATGGACAATCTAGGGCGGAAAGCTTCAAAGGCCCAGCAGCCTTTGTAATACGACCCGAGTCTCTCCAAATGGCGAAGGTGACCGACCCCCTTGTCTTGACCAGACTTTTGGAGGCAGAACACGTGGGCAAATTAGGAAGTCTGTTCACTTCCCAGTCTCATTCCTAAGGTGGACAAGATGAAGTGGACACCACTTTTTAAATTTGTCCACCTTTGTTTCGAAGGAATTAGGCTATTATGATTAGGGTTATGCCCTCTTTCCAGCGGAAGTAGTCATAAAAAGGGTGTAGTCACCCTAAGGGGTGGACAACCCATTGGCTGCCACCTGGCACTACCTGTAACGCCCCTAAGTTAAGTATTTAGGTGGCATCCCTGAACCCTAGAACTCAGATTATGACAAACTAAGAAGAAAACGACAAAGAGACACACCCACAGAAGAGGAGAAGAAGAAGAAGCTGACCTGATACCAACCCCATTGGCCTGTCTGCACTCCTCGATGCACTCTGCACCAGAAGACACCTCATCCTGCAACTGAACGTCCAGAATCCTGAGTGGACTGCCTGCCTTTGAAAAAGACTCAAGTCTCCCGTGAGCAGCGGACCTGCTCTCCAACTAACTCCAAGGAAAGGACTTTGCAGCCCCCAGAACCGCAAAGACTCGACACCTGAAGTCACCACTGCACCTGTCGTCCACAACCTGAGGAGAACCTGAGCACCGTTGCCAACAAGGTTCTCCAGCTGTCCATAGTCCATAGTTGTTGTTTCACTTCTCCTGAACTCCCTGAAGTTACCTGCAGCCTCTGAACACAGCCCCCCCTTTCCTGCAGCGTCATGTCTAGGGGGAATCAATAAAAGTGTGTTTCCCATTTTAATTCCCATAGGGATTTTGAACATGTAAACTTGCCACTAAACTCACAAATCCTTCAAATGATATCATGTGTGTGTAGGAAGCTGGCTCTGTATGTACTATATCAAAATTAGATATAGTGTGCACAGAGTCCAGGGGTTCCCAAGAGACTTAACAGAGGCTAAAGTAGATAATACTAATGCTCTCTTTTGTGGTAGTGTGGTCGAGCAGTTATACTTATCAGAGGGTAGTGCAAAGCATTTGTTGTACACACACAGACAAAGGAAGAAGCACGCACTCAATGATTTAACTCCAGACCAATGATTTTTATATAGCAAAAATGTATTTTCTTAATTTATTTCTAGAACAACAAGATTCAAGTTGCAGGTAAGTACTTCAGTAGATTCATATTTCACACATATATCAATAGTACTTTTTTTAAAATTGATAAGTTATACAGTTTTTGAAATATTGGCAATGATCTGTTTTAAAAGTTGACACTGCACTTTTCAGAAACAGTTCCTGGGGGGAAGAAAAGTTAGTATGATTTACAGGTAAGTACTCGACTTACAGTTCCAGTCTCCAGAGGTTACGAGGTCTACAGGTTGGGGTTCATGATAACCTCAAACACCCACCAACAGCAACACGGGGCCGGCCTGGTGCAGAGGTCAAAGTTGAGGCACAATTAACACAGGCTCCTATGGAGACTGGGGGGCACTCGGAATCAGGCCTGCCTGCAGGTAAGTATCCGCGACTTCGGAGGGCAGACAGGGGGGTTTTAGAGGCGCACTGGGGGTGCCACATGTAGGCACCAAACATACACCCTCTCTGTAACTATTAAGTAGCACTTTATGCCAATACGTATGATGGATGCATTCAAGTCACACAGTGCCAGAAGGTCTTAGAACTGATGAGGGAAAACAAGCTATGGCATGAACCAGATCACTATTTCACAAGCATGCAAGGCAAATGTTATACAGGTCAGCTGCCGCACATAGCTTGTGACAAAACGTCTTCAGCTAGCGCGCTGCAGTATATGCTATCTGATCTGAAATAAGATAACAGAGGGAAATAACATGAATAAAAGAGATCCAAAAAGATGAAAATCATCATGTCTTGTCCCCACATAATAAATGTCACTAAGTGAGAGAAGCAGTTTTTAATTCACACCATTGTGGCAGAAAAAAAGAGAATTGGTGAGGGTACAGATACATGAACGAACTGATGTGTCGAGCATATCACACATGTATGTACAGTACCAGCGGGCAAAACTCCTATATAGCTTAAAGTCTTGGTACAAAGTGACAATGATATCAAAGGTTGTGAATGGGAAAAGCCAGCACCATGCCAGGACTGAGCCAGGATTATGCGTCCAGAAAAAAAAGGTTACTCTGTCTCAAATGTAGTGGATATTACATGTACCCACCATAATACAAGTGTCATAGATAAAGGTACTTACAATATGTCAGATGTCACGTTTGTGAAGGAGTAACTCGTCAGCCAAACTCAAAATCAGGCCCTTAGTCTAAATACTTGTATCCATATCAGGGAGGATTTTCAGTTTTTGTTTAATATATATATATTTTAATCCCTCACACTAAAAACTAGATTGCCTGTAGACATAGTTTTCGTAATGTTACCTATTTCAGGGAATTTGTGAAATATCGCAGTATGTTAATCATTAGCTGCTGAGATCTGCATGTAATTTGCACATCATAAGTTTGAATTCTGCTGGGTCACCCAGTCTTTCATCTTCTGAGCTTTTTAAATTGATGATCAATGAATTGAGATAATTATAACATCTACTATTCATAATGTTTTAAAATTACAAGAGTATGAGCCTGATTGTGAGTTTGACAGACAGTACTTCATCTGTCAGGGTGGCAAAGGGCATTACCCCCGCCATCCTGACAAACTCACTTCCTTCATGCTGGGTCCTTTAATTGTACAAACAGTTAAGTGGACAACTGTACAAATAGTTTAGACGGCTGTTCACCAAACTTTGAATTTTTTTTGTTTTTCAGAAACAAACTTGTAAAACAGGTAAACAAAAGTATATTGCCCCCACACCCTGCAGGCTTTCTCCCAGAGTGTGGGGGTCATTATGTTTTTTTCCTGTCCCTCACCACCAGGTTTTTCCCAGTGGTGAAGGACATGGAAAAAGAAATATTACACTGTTCACCCTAAGTTGGGTGGGTGGTGTTATGTCCTTCCTCTGACTGTTGAAGGATTTTTTCCATCGATTGAGCCAACGGGGGCTACACTCACGGAAAACTTAGGGTCTGCTTGTTTCTAAATGAGACAGGAGGGCCAAGAGTTTGGGAGACAGAGTTCTATGCCAGGACAGAGAACCCTGGCAATCAAACTCTAAATCAGGCGCTACGTCAGTAAGCACTAAATAAATACTACTTGGTGTGAGGATGGCGGTGGTAAGCATTTTCACAATTTGTTTAAAAAATGAAGTCGTTTTAGGGAAATATGAGATCCGCATTAGACTCAGGAATGATGGCTAAAAAGGTACTGAGACTCCCTCAATGTCATGGAAATGTCGGTTTTTCCCCCTGCTTCTTCACCAAATTTACTGCTAAAAAAAACATTATTGAATCCACACATTGTGTCTAGTTTTCACCCAATATTTTTACTCCCCATGGTGAGAACAATTTTGGAAGCAGTGGTGGAATGACAATTGGTGACATTATTTGGAGACGTCCATCTTTTTCATCCCGCCCATCAGTTTCATTGATTTTTCATATATGCTGATGAGGCTCAGCTTATTTTGAGTTTGAACTGATACCTCCATCAATTCTCATTGTGCATGACTGATATATCTAAGTGGATGCATTAAAATTCACTTACACTCAATGATGATAAAACCAAAGTGATTATCTTCAGTAACCAGTCAGTGTGGACACAAAAACTAGTGATCTGCCAATCTGATGCTATTGCCCACTCTAGTTCCTATGGCTAAAAATCTGAAGTATTGTTTGATTCTAAGGTTCATTTTTACCTCACATAAGCAAAATGGTAAACAGCTGCTTGTGACTACAGAGAGTTATTTGGAAGATTCTTCCACTGCTTCTGGTGGTCTCTAAAATGACCATTTTTCTTGCATTCATTTTGTCATTTCATGACTATGGGAACTTTTTGCTATTATGCCTTACTAAATATTCCATCAAAAATCTCCAATTTATTTTAGATCTGTGCAAAATCCGCAGCGAGCCTTAGCCGCAGCACGGCAGAGTGAGACCAGTTACATATCTTCCCTGGCTCTCCATAGGAAATAGAAGCCTGTGTAGTGGCTTCTGTCTCCGCCATATTGCAATCCACTGTCAAAAGAAAGATGTTTGTATGAAGGATTTGTTCACCACACATACTCCTGTCAGAACCCTGAGCCCCTCCTCACAATTTCAATAGGCCGTCCCCAAATTTAATTTTTTTTTAGGGCTAATGTCAGCAATCATCCCAAAAGCCTGGAATAAAGTGCCCATTGACCTACGTTCTCAATCAAATAGAGTGAGGTTTTAAAAGAGCTCAAAGCCTATCTCTTCGACCTTAAAACTTAACGTAGCGCTCATTTTTTCCAGTGCTCTATTCTAGCTCTGAGTGGAGTACTGAAAGAGCCGGGACACCTCTTTTTGAGAAGCATCCGTTCGTGCTATACCAATATTCAACGCAGTAGCTGAACAAGCTTATTAAAGGCTATCAAATTACTGCACATACTCCCCCTGTCCTGGTTCCTTTAATAATTCGCTTTTTTCACTGGCACAACGTGTGTAATTAAAACATCAAGCGTAGAAAATAATGCATTTCAAAGATTATTAGGATTTAAATTCATTCAACTCAATATTTCTGGACTAAAAACTTTTTTATATTTGCATCAATATTTGGGGCACGTTGGCTTTAACTATTTGTCTTTTAACACAGGTGAAGTTTGGTATATATAAAATATATCTAAATATAAAAACATTCTACCCAAGCCATATATCAGATTTTTTGCCCGAGTAGCTGACAAATGGATACTACAAAAGTAAACTTCACTGCCCATCTTCGTCTAGTTCAACAGCTCCTAATCTGTGGTTAGGGTTGCCACCTGATCTGTTTTCTACTGGTATGTTCGATATTTTAAGGACCTGGTCGGTAAAAAAAAAAATAGGAAACTCATCTTAAGCCAGTATTTCCCCCGCTTATCACTACATACTTCAAATAGCAAATATAAGAAGACAGTACATTAAAATATGCTCTAGAACAGCTTAATGAACCCTGGCTGATAAGTAAAGTAAACAAAAAATAGAAGAGTCGTGTTACCAATGAATACAGTTGATTTGATATGAAGTTCTATTTAATTATCACATCTGGCCCTTTGCAGGCTGGAATACATGAACAAATGTATATGTTTATTCTGGACAGATAACAGCCCTATTTGTTGTCCTGGGACCCATAGTTGACCTCAGCTCCACCACAGGGTGCCTGTGACTGTTTGGAAAATTAATTAATTTTAGCAGAATAAGAAAGAATATTACATAAAAAGCATTTTTTTAAACACTCAATAGATGTGAAGGAATTTGAAATTGGATGTTGGAAATGAAATTTGCATCCTTGGCTTGATTCAGGGGAGCAGCACAAGTACAGCAATCAGAAACTAGTACTGATGATTTAGTGGCCTCAATTAAAGAATTTGTAGGCGCTAACAAATAAAGAGCAATCATTAGGAGCTATAAAGACAAAGTAGCATGCTAAAGCTCAGCATATCGCTTTGCCCCTTCAGAAATGAAACGACATTTAGTTTTTTGATATATTGTTTTTTTGTAAATTAATTAAACTATTCCGTAATTTATTTTTGTTTGGTGTGTACTTTTTCTGTATTTTGTGGATGTTTTTTTGTTATTCAAATCGTAGAAACTAAGGGATTCCCACCTCCCAACAGTGATCACTCACATACCAGAGACGATAAAAAACAAAAAGCAGACGTAGAGGTCTCGAGGGGCTGGGGGTGGGGAAGTGGGGATTACACATTAGTATGTGACGGATCGATGCAGTGTAGCGCGTTTGAATTCCTTGGTTCCTGCTGCCAGGAGGCAGGACACCGGAAGCGCACAACAGCCCGCCATGACCGGAAAGGTTAAGTAAGGGAGGATAGCCAGAATTTTTTGAGGCTGGAAAGAGGCATTCTCCTTGTAAATTTACTCGCCACACGGCCACCCACAAGTAACCATTAAGGAGCGTAGAGAGCGTGCAGAGGTTCAGTGCGGTGAAAAATATTTCGAGTGCAGATCGACAAAAACACTGCAGCACAAGCTATGGTGAAAACACACTACAGTGCGCATCAAAAAATACATTAACTAACATATATCGGCAAGCATCGCAAACGTGTAGTGTTTCGAAAGCTTTCTAATACTCCTTTCATTGTGTGCACTCTACGAAATCTCTCATGAATAAATAAATATTAAGGCGCATCCTCTCGCGTTTGCATTTTTTTTCTGGGCACGTGCTCCATTTGTTTTCTTGGCGCTAGCGACAATTTTTTCAAAACCCATTATACCCTTGTTTGTTCACCTCAGGGTCTCCCAAGTAGGGAGCAGGTTGTTCCTGGCCAATATGTATGCACGCAGTAATGCTGCCCAGCATTTCATCTCACCGTAAAGCCAGTGACACGCTGACCTTTGCCCCGTCCCGAGACAAGTACGTTTGTGGTGTGTTTACTGCCCTTGTAAATGCTGTGCTCAGAAGTTGACGTTTTTCTATAACTCAATTTGAGATGTTATTATTTTTCGGCGAGGCTGCATTTGCTCAGGAGTTCTGCATGGGGTTGTAGTAAAATACTTTACTAGGCATTATTTATTCGTCATTTTGCCTTCACTGGATGTCATGTCGCTTCACCGGATTTTTCTCTCTGTCGTTGTGTCACTAAGACCACGGTAGCGATCTCCTTATGTACACCACTCATGGAGGATTCCCTTCAGCCACCTTCTGTAGGGTGGAATCCCAAAGAGGGAGAGGCGCCGAGAGGACAGTCAGCAGGTTTTGCCTCCAAGGGGCAGTGGACAGGGACTCTGCCTACACTAGTCAATGACTGAGTGGGCATTCTTCACTCAGAGCGCTACTCACTCGTTTGTGGAACGGTTTCTGAGTCAGGATGGGAAGTACAATGGATGAATGTCTGAGTATAAGACACCTTTTGGAAAGATACCTTCTTGTGCTTGACGATGTACACAGAAAATAACAACAATATGCAATAACCTATAACCATTGACAATGAACTCTTACTTGGCTGTAAACATGCTCTTTATTGTACACTTCTACTGAGAACTAATATAAACAAGGGTGGAGGAGTGCTCGCCTTGTCCAGCAGGTGATGAAGTGCCTGTTATTCATTCATTAAGTGTTCAGAGACCAAGACCATCTGTGGTGGTGAAGAATAGGTGAGGCTTCAAGACTGTGAAATCTCAGACTGTCATCCCTGAGCCAGACATGGAAGGGTTTGCAACTGCTGAGGGTGGAGTCTGGTGCGAGGATGGATCTACCATCAAACTGTAGCTAATAGGTTGCAAGGCTGATTGATTAATGTTAAGGAGTTCAGCCTTAGGCATATGATTGAAATGTAGATGCAGAATCCCTTGGTGAAGTAGCCAAGGGGGATCCCATGCAAAGTCTTGTATAGAATACACAATACACTGCACTGGATCTTTCTTTAATTGGGAATGTGTGCGGCTAAAATTCAGAGTACCTCAGTTCAAATGGTACTGGTTGATGGCGGGTGATCTCAGTGGCGTGCAGTCGGGTCATTTGGAGTGTGTAGGTTGTACTGCAAAGGAGCTCTTCCACCATTCAGTAATCCAGACTGACGGTGCAGGTGTTAGGGCAATGGTGATGCCTTTGGGGTATACCTTACCTATAGCAAGCTTGTTTAATCAATTGCGGATCGGGCACAAGGCCTATGTCTCCCATGCTTGAATCCAGGACCTTAGGCCACCTTGCACAAACTGATGGTAGGAGCGTCTGACTTCCTACTGGAGATGAAATAGTGGTATTGGTGTGTCATCAGACTGCTAGTACACAAACTTGATATCTCCATCAGCCTTCTTCTAAGGCATGTGTGGGATGTAGGAGGTTTGGGCTTTTCAGGCCCTCAATAGCCCACCGTCAGATGCACTGAAGAGCACACCCGAGCAGGAAGTAGTTGAGTGACGATACCAGTAAGTGACACAGAACTAGATGGAAAAGACATTTTGAAATAGCAAATCCATGCAGTTCTCAAAATCACAGGGTCTGCAACCACAGAATGAGTTTGAGGTATGTATTAAACCCATTTTGCTAGTCTGAAAAGCCCTTCTGACTTGCAAAATGGGCTTAGCAACCCATAATGAATCAGAATTAGGAAGGGGTGTGTAGGGGGTGCCCTGTCCTGATTGCAGTTTAGTATGGCAAGTATCAATTGTTTATGAATGCAATTTAAGTCATAAACCATTGCTGAGTTGCCAACACTTCAAAGGAGGTGGACACCTTCCCTTTGTGAATTGTATTGGAAGCCTTAGGGGAAGGGGATCGGCAGTGATTCAGTTGAACACTGGTACCTCCCCTCGATGTTTTCCCAAATAGGATTTTTTTAAAGCAGCACCAGTTCCTTCAAGGAAAAAGCCATTAAAAGAAAAAAAAGCTTCCTGTTTGTGAATTCAGACCCAGGGATGGTGGCCTGCTATTTCTTGCCGGGCACCATACATGTGTTTGCAGCTAGTCCCTGAGGGTTGTAAATAGCTACCTGCCTAATTAATGTTCATTAGGCAGGTCGTTCTGTGACCCCATGCTATTGGAGATTTAGGAATACAACCTGTTAATATAAATGTCGCATTGTAAAATCAGAGACAAGTTGCAAACAGTTGTGTGCAATTTGTGACCACTTTTTGCGACCTGTCTCATTGTGCATCTGTCCCAAGGTCTCATGAAGAAACAATGGAGCCACGCCCAAGAAACAACATTATGCATTTAAATGAGCGATTTGTGGTGCTCAGAAGTGCCAAAACTTCTGCGTAACTCTGCGGGAGTCAGAATCAACTTTTTTCAAGTATTATACTAGTCATAGACTGTACTATTGTACAGGGTGCACATCACAAGCCATTCACAAGCTATCTCTTTTAGTGACACATAAATGTGCTAATATAATAGCAACAACTAAATATGGAGGCAGATTCTTGGCCAATAGTTGATTCTGCTTAGTCTAATATAATATAATGTGTAGTACATAAAATAGTTTGTTGGTACACAAAATCATAAATTTGCTTCCCGTAGTGCACCAGCCTAGAATCAACAGTGATCCTATACAGATCATTTGCACCCATTGAATGGCATAGAGGACAGAATAACCTTTTCCACTAACCCCATGACTATAACCTCTTCGAATGCTGAATATCTGAAAAAGAGTAATGCAAAATAATCCTTTCTCTTTAACCAGATTCTCGATATTTTGCTCAGGAATACAGAAATGTTATGGCAGGACTGCTTGAGTTAATCTCAGTCGCTGGTAATTACACTGGACGACATCCCAGCGAGTGTTTTGTCCACCATGCTACCTCAGATTGGACCCAGTCATATGCAATTAAGCCTTGCTACTCAGTGGTGGCCAGCTCATATTTACAATGGGGGCAAGAAGGGAGATACAATAAAAATAAAAAAAGGGACCTACTTGTTGACGATCTTCTCTCCTTGCAAGGCGTCGTCTCTCCCAGTTCCGACGCACGCCGGTCACGGGACCTAGGAAACTGCACAAGCCAATCCTGATGCTGGTTTCATGCTGGTGCTGTGGGGCATTTTTTTGAAGCGGCGACACTCCTCTGCCCCTGTTGGTACTGCTCTAATAAGAACACTCCATCCCAAACTGTCAAGCCAGGTCCTCTATGAACCAGATCACATGCAATCTAAAATTGATTTTAGCCTGTTTGGCCCGCTTCAGTCAGATGTAGCTTGGTTCTAGTGGCACAGTGAACACAGGACCCACATCTGGGCATACCTGTTGCACTAAGGATTACAAAAAAGCAATAGACGGAATGCTTGAATTAACTCAGCCACTGGTAATTACTCAAGCTATATCTCAGTCCATTGTTTTTTGCCCAACATAGCACTTCTGATTAGACCCAGCTATATGCATATTAGCTCTGATTCTGCTATAGTTGGAATGGTCCAGCTTGAACTGCCAAGCCAGGCCCCTTCTGAATCTGACTCGGAACACAGGCAACGCATGACTGGTTTCAACCTATTTGGGTCTTTTCAGTTATGTGCAGCTCGAGGCCAGAGGTGCAGTGAGCACAGGATCCACATCTGGGCACACCCATCATAATAGAGGGCACTTAGGAATAAAAAAACGTGATGGATGGAATGCTTGAATTTAATCTGATGGAAAGCTTGAATTAATCTTAGCAACTGGTAGCTACTTGGGCCGCATCTTAGTCCATTGTTTTTTGGAGACCATGCCACCTCAGATTAGACCTAGTCATATGCAGACTTGGTCTTGCTCCAATGGCAATGGTTCAGCCTAAACTTCCAAGCAAGGCCCTTCTCTGAACTAGAACAAAGAAGAAAACAAGTTACTTTAGTGTAACTTAAGTTCTGCAGTATTGGCAACTTTCATAGACTCACATGCTTGAATCTTCTCCGTCGTTGAAGAGGTAGTCCCACGGTACCTCAACATAGCAGTCCATATCATTACCATAGGCCCCAATGGCAATGAGCATTGCCTTTAATATCTATGCGCTTTTTAAAAAAAGGATCAAACCTTAACAATGACCAGTCATGCAGCAGCACACTCTAGAACACTCCCAAGAGTGGCAGAATCCCTCAGATTTTCAACCGCACATCGTGTGAAGGGAGTCTCCCTGGGCTCTGCTCATTTTTTCCCCTCAATTCCCTGGTATTGTACCTGTTACTTCTAATTTGATATAGCTGAAACACCTAAGAAAGGATTATTTAGGCCCTGTAATTCATGTGCTAAGA
The DNA here is from genome assembly GCF_031143425.1 of Pleurodeles waltl. NCBI lineage: Eukaryota > Metazoa > Chordata > Amphibia > Caudata > Salamandridae > Pleurodeles > Pleurodeles waltl. Next base: position 1,028,015,255 of record NC_090449.1, on the reverse strand, counting down.
AGAGGCTGCATGTTGATGATCCTCACAAGTGTTGCATATATTGCCTTCACTCTCACCATAAGGTGAAAGATTGTAAAATTTGTCGCACTTTTTCATCTAAGACCCTCAGAGATCGTGAAGGGAGACTTTTAATCTGGTTACAGAAATCTAAAGCCTCTGTACTTGTCACCTCTGAAGAGGACTCTGATTTCTTGGCTGCTTCTCACAACAAACCGTCAAAAAGGAAAAGGCCACTCCCAAATGTTTAAAATACCTTGCTTTGTGCTCTAAGTAGAAAATGTAGCGTAGGGGATTCTGACCACTCTGTTGATAGAAATATGAGGGGCTAGACTCATTTAATCTTGATTCCAGAAAATCTCTCATACACTTTAAACATAGAAATCGGTCTATGCAGTAAATTGTATAGATAGGCTGCATAGAATAAAATGTCATCTCCATACAGTGAGAGGATAACAACCCCAAGTATAAAGTTTAAAAACGGAAAACAGAATTGTTGAGCAACAATGACAAACATTCCTCAAATATATTTTCCATGATGGCCTAAAATGTGATTTTTTAGACTACATACATCAGAATGACCTAGCTCAGCCAAATTAAGTGCCAACACCCGTGAAAAAGTTTGAGTGGTGCCATGCAGCAGTAAAGAATTACATTCATGTGTTTCCTCATTGTTGTGATCATCTCTGATGGTAAGTGGGGTAATAATGTGAAAGTCACTGAGAAGAACTCTGGAATGAGTGATGCAAAAAGTGAACACAAACGTAAACAATGAAATACAAAACAGATGTAGTTCATTCTAAATGAAGTTAGTATACTTTACATTTTAATTCAATACAAAAAAACATATTATTTTTAGGTTTAATGTGCAGTGGCCCTTGAGCTATTCAAGCTGAACATATTGTTTTCTATACACACTTTTGGGAGCTTTAGTTCTTAGTTTATTTTACTCTCACCTTCTTTTTATTGGCTGCATTCTGCCAGCTAAATTTAAATGCATGATTGACTATTGTACATTTGAAAAAAGTACAATGAGTCCAAACACATGTATTCATTTCTCCTATGCCTTGTATACACAAAGCAATGTTTTTTAGTTGTTAGTCACTGCAACAAGCATTTGTAATTGCTTTTGAGAGTTCTTTAAAGAATTGTTATTGTCATTTTGAAGCAAATCCTTCACAAGGGGCAGAGTTAAATATCTTCACAACCAACTCTAAACTAGAGTATAGCGTAACACTAGCAACAGTTCTCCATTATGAATGTCCTAATGTAGCCATTATTAACCCTCGCTTCCCTCCCAGTGTCTAAGTTTCATGTACTTTCTGTTTTCACACTGTAACATAAGGCATAAAAGATTCAACAATCATTTCAGAAAAGTTGTCAATTTTTGATGCATATGTATAAGACCTAATTCTGAAGTCAAAACAGAGACAGTGTTAAAGGTCACACATCCTTCATAGTATTAAATGTGTTTTGTGTTAAGTTATTATATTGGCTTACACTGCTATTTAGAAGAGATTCAAAGCAAAATACGACTATATGTTTGTTTATATGTTTTATAAAATAGAAATTGTGTATTCTGGGTTAACAACATGCTACATATACACTAACTAGTACCTTGTTTAAAGACAGTACTTCCGAGTCACTGAATAATGCCCAATAGTGAGTAATCACTTGTAGACAGTGCTTAATTTGTGCTTGTTGTTTCCGGTGCTGAGCGCCGGCACTTATTTTCGAAGGCCGGGGCTTATTCTTCTGCCTCAAACATTTGCTGCGAGCAAAAGACACATTTGGGAAAGACGGAGGAAGAGGAAACTGAAAAAGCGTCACAATGGGAGAAAGCAGAAAGCTCCAGGGGTGAGTTTAAGGACAGGGAGTGGCTCTAAGTGGATTGAAGAGGCCCGAGATGGCTTCAGGATTAGCTGCCTCAGTATTCCGTTCCCGCACATTTAACTGCAGCAGCCGCGTGTTTCAGAGGAGAGCTCTGAGCACCGGCACGTTTGTATTTACAAATCGAGCACCGCTTGTAGCCTCTTCTCGAGTAATCTTCAGTTCGGTCCCTGCGAGTGCTGTACAAACCTTATCATAGATACTGACATACAATACTATAATCATATGTTGATAATGCTAACTGTAACCTATTGTCCCCACGTGTTTTAGCAAGGTGACTTCTGACAGCTATAGAAAACATGTCTATAAACAAAAGATATAATGTGCTATTTATAAATGTGTACATATATGTATGTATGGATACATACAATTAAACTTTTGGCTATTTTTAGTGTAAAAAGGCAGTGGGATGAAACACATGAGTCATCGGAATGATATCATGCACGTGAATAAGTATTTACACTGCACAGGAATGAGATCATCACGGTATTGCAGCGTCTTGCTAAATAATTTGTTTATGTTCTCTGAGAATTTCTTCAATAACAGAACCAAACTGTCCAGTCAGCAGTACAACTATGAACAATGAAAACAACACTAATATCCTGTATAATTAGCTGTTAATTTCTTGGTGGACATTACAAAAACAATATATAACCTATGCTATTATCCAGCAATCACAAAAATAATGAAAAAAAGACATTAGAAAGTCGCTCCTACTGACTGACATACCTAAATAAACACTTTTCATGTTTTACTTCAAAATACCACACACAGTACTACATTATTCTACTTAGTGCTTTCAGTCAGCATGTTTTCTAATTGAAACAACATACCTTATCTTTTATTAGCTAGGAGTATGTATAACAAATGTCTCATAGTCTAATGATGCTTTCTCAGTTTCCTGATGAGTGTGGGGAGGGGTAATGACTCAGAGAAGAGAAGCCTCTAGTGGGTCAGGAAGCCTCTACCCGCCCTCCGTCCACAACTGCAAGTAGCAACACAATGCGCTCCATCTGCATACACGGGTAATGCCATTTCCAGGTGTATTAGCTCAAAAAAGGAAGTTTAAGCGAACATAGGATGAAAAGGGTTACATTTGTGCAGTAAGGTAAACCGAGACTTGGGTCCTGTGTGAGAGCTCTCTGCCTGTTTGAAGCCATTTACCATATACACAATAGTGCAGAAATCAGTGCGTTTCTCTAGTAAGTTTTGCTTATCTGCTGTACTAGCATGGGATTTGCACTGCAGTATTAAATGTATAGATATGCGTTTATTGAAACTGTTGTTCTGTTTATAGAGCAACATTTATTTTCACTGCCAAGCCATACCTCGGCATTCAAATATATAATGTTTTCATTTTACAACAAAGTTTTCGTTAGCCTGATAAATGTCCGAAACATGGATTTTCTCGGAGATATGAACACGGCGCCTGATGCCCACGCGTTCATGCTTACGTGAGCCTGCGATATATCATTGTAATTAGGTAATAATACGAGCTATTGAATCACAAGGCACCTGCGCGGATGGAGCTGCGCGGGCGGCGGGCGGCAGGTCCGCGGCTCCACGCGCAGCCGGTCGCCGTCGTTGTGTGGGCGGGGCTCGGGTTGTTTTGTTCATCAGGAGCTGGCAGCTCGGTTCCGGATTGAGCAGCTCAGTCACAGGAGGGGGGCCCTGAGAGCCGCACGCGCGCACTCCCGCCCCCACACTCGCTCGCCGCCCGCTTCAGCAAAACAAGCAGCCGAGGGGGGCCGAGGTCCGCTGCGGGGGGCGTGTCCGTCAGGAGAGGGGGGCTCTCGCTGCACCCCACCCAGCCCCTGCACACCTACCTGACCCCTCTGCGGCTCGGCCAGCGCGCGACACGATTTATTGGTCGGGACGAGTGAGTTTTTAAAAAAATGTTTTTTATTTTTGGGGGTTTGTTGTGATTTTTTTTTTTATTTATTTTTTTTGCCTTTTGCGAGGCTCTCGCGAATGAGAAATGGCTTGCACGTGGTGCACTGGAGAGGAGCGCGGGGCCGCCGCTGGCGCCTAGAAGCCGCCCGAGTGAGCTACACCCCTGCAGCCAGGGAGGGTTTTTACCACTTGACTGCATGGCATTTTACTGGGTCCTCCCTTTAAAGAAATGGCAAAGTGGAACAGGAGCCCCCCGTTGCACTGAATGCATCGCTTCAGCCTCCTTTTAAACGGCCCGCGGGAGAGGACCCCCTTCTCAGGACTGCACCACTGGAGCTTTTATTTAAACTACTTTCATTGAGACTTTTTTTTACATATAAGGAAAAGGTCACTGGCTCTTCCCTGTAAACAAACAGATCGTTGTATCCCTGTCGGAGGAGCGGATCACGGGATCTCCCCTGAAAGAAACGCATCACTCTCTTTAATATCAGCCGCATGGGACTCCCCTCTGATGGAGAATCGTGACTAGAGACCCACGCCCCTTTTCTAGAAATATGCCACCGGAACTTCTCTTTTAAGAAATTGTTTTCTTCTGACTTTCGGACCCTTGCCCAAGAGGTGATCGTGCTTCGCTTGCTGGCCCTTCCCTCTTAGAAATTGCTGACATTTGTGGAAATTGGCCAGGTCATCTATTTTTCCCAGATGCATAGCTGGGCGAGGGGCGTTTTGCTCCCCATGGGACCGGGTCTAACCCGGTTTTTGCATCCCTTCTTGAAGAGACACAGTAATCAGTACGTTGTTATCTGACTGATTGGAAAATAGGGCGGAGGCAGAAGGCGCCCTCGATCATTGATCCTTGAAACTCACCGACCTGATCCGTGTAAACAAACGGGTGTGGTAAACACGGAGTCGGGAGAGGAAAGCTTGGAGAAAGGGCGCAGGGTACGTACTGGGGTCTCTTGTGATTAGGGCAGTGACTATTTTTTAGGACACATTCTCCCTCTCAACCCCCATCGCCTGGCAGTATTGATTGGTGGCACGCTCCTGAGCCTATTGGTTGTGATCATTGTGAGTACTAGTGGATATCCCTCCGCGAGGTTGTGGGTCTTTGTACAGGTTGTAAGTAGTAGTTCCAAGTCTTCAAACCAGAGAATTTGTGGGTTTTTCAAGACTCTAGTTTCAGGTTCTTCTGTTAAGGTGGGCTTTGGTTCTCAATCCCTTTACGTCACAGGGCCGAGTGGCACCACTCTTGTGTTGCTCCTACCTGTTAATTGTACCCCATCATTAGACAATTGAGCTTTAAGCTGCACATACCTTAACGAAGTTTGTTGTTTCAGTAGTCCTTAGTTAGTAACACCTCCCTCAGGCTACTGAGGGTTAAGTCTACCAAGCACAGGACAGCTAGTATTTCAGGAGGGAGCCCTACAGACCTACGAACCCTCCAGAGTCTTGTATGCACATGGCTGCTTTCCCAGAGTCAGACTTCCAACTGTGCCATCAATGCAAAGAGTTGTGTAGTGGATCCTCTGCCCCTACCTCATCAGGTTCATCATCATCCTCCTGCTCTTCCTCATCTGGTACCTGCCTGCTCCCTGTACGTCGCCGGTCTCTACACGTACTGCCCTGCCTTCACGCCTTCTGTCGGCAGTGCCTAGAGGGCCAGTGTAGCCCTGGTGAGCCCGTCCACTGCCCTGCCTGTGACTGTTCAGAGGCTGCCATGGATAGCACCGCCTTCCTACATCTCAGCAGTCTCTTGGATGCTGTTGAGGAACAGCAAAATAATGGCCGCAGTGGAACGAATGGAAGCAGTGGCCACCATCAACATCATCGTGGTGGATCCCTGCTCAGACGAACTCCGGGACCCAGCCCGACTGGTGCACGCTGCAGCTCGTGTGATGAAGGGACAGGAGCAACCTCCCACTGCCTGGACTGCCAAGAGAACCTATGTGCAAGCTGTGTGCGGGCCCACCAACGTGTGCGCTTGACAAAGGACCACTTCATTGTTGAGCGTTTTCCACTAACTTCTTCTGCCATTGTTGGGCATGAAGCACCAACTTCAACCAACAGCCCAGCTGGCTCCTCTGTCTCCACTGCCACATCCACTTCTCTCAACAACCACCATCAGCAGACAACACCTGTTTCTCAGCTCTCCCAGGCTTTCCTCCATCACCTGCAGTCACCATCCTTCAACATCCTATTCTCTGACCGGACCACCTACTGTCAGCAGCACGATGATGAGGTAGGCGATCAATTTTATCTACTTAATTTTCTGTCTACTTTTGACCCCAACCTGTATGATCTATTGGTCCCACTGAAGTAATCATGTTGTATTTCTTTGCCATTTAAAATGGGTTTAACACTTCCATTGACCTAGGTGTAGGTGGGTGGTAGGTCTCCATGTAAGATTTTTTAAGTTGTAGTATTTTACCATTTTAACTTTCAAAGTTGTAAATAAGCATTGTTTTATAAGACGGATAAATCAAGATGCTCATTCTGACATATATGGCACCAGGATAGTTTTGGATTTTGGAGCTCTGTAGATCTAGTATCTTGACTGAACTAGACATTGTATGTTTTTGTAGCCTGTAGTTTCCTTGTTACTAGTGCTGCTTGTGAGATTATCTTCCTTTCTAGTGCGATTATGGTCTTATTTTCGAACTATCATGCCGTTTCAAGGTGGCTGGCCAGAGGGTAGATATAATTGTTTTTTTATGGCAGTCAGGGGACTTTGGGTAAGAGTTTGAAGTTGATATTTTACTCCCAGATTTTGCGACTTGTGAGCAAGTATTTGATTTTTTTAATCAACAAAAAATACACATCAGTCGATAGTTCAACTTTCCTTTGTAGTTAGAAATTCCCGTTAATGAAAGAACGTTTGGATATTTACATTTATTGCGTTTGAATTTGTTAACTTGGAAAGCAAGGAACAAAAGAGATCAGATGTGAAGGTCTCTCTGTTAGTTACGCTTTCAATAGCTCAGATCTTTGGTGATATCTTGTTGACCATGCAGTTGCAGGGACTGTTATGTTAAAACTTAGATTCATGTGGTGGCTAAAAAAGTCCGAGTTGGACAGAAGGAAAGCATTCTGTTCATTGAACAAATTAACGTGCTTAAGGTTGTTTTTTTTGTCATTATGTCAATACTCCTTAAAGATCACCTAAATGTTTTTTTTTCCTTTATATATTTGTAGATGATCGTTGTTGCATAATTGCACTTTCTTTTTTCAGTATAAAAAAATGTGCCAGTAATAGAAACGTAGTGTATAAATGCCAATTTCGACAGCGGCACTAAAAACAATTTTTGTGTGCTTAACTGTATTATTGTTGTGTGTGTGTGTATATATAGTTTTAAAAATACCCAGAATGTCACTGACTTTTTGCAGAGGTAGTTTAAAATAATAGATCTGCCTTGGGTAAGGCAGTACTCAGCCTTTAAGTTTAGAGCTCTTGATGACCCCAACCTAGCTAAATCTGCAGGTAGGTAGGTAACAGGGAGAAGCAGGAGGCAGACCCTTTTTCGGCTTGGGGATACATTTTTTTTGGGGACGCATGTTCACTTAAATTCAGAGATGGTGTGAGGCTTGGTCTGTGAGAACAGTTACACTACGCTATGTTTACCAGGTATCATACTGGCTAGTACTCTCACTTTTTAAGGAACATATGTGGATGTTTGGCATGCCTTTTTGTTCTGGCCACATTACTATAGCAACATGCGTAATGTAGGGCAGTTGGACAACAATACCTGCTTTCCACTACTCCATGAAACGATGCTCCGGCCGACCATCCAAGGTGGCTTCAAGACCACTGGGTGCAGGTGCTGCTTGGGAACCAATGGTTTACTGGGATGCAGACAATGAAAAGTTTAATGAAATGTTGGTTTCCCAACCCCTCATGGCCCTGGTCTTTGAGAAGAGAATATGCTATTGAAGGTGAGGCCAATATACTTCCTGAGCTTCCCTTGGCAAAGTAAGCAGTGGCAACAAGCTCATCATAGATGTCATGCCTTGGCTAGACATTTGAATCCATTGTAATTTCACAGAAAGGTGTCATGTCGGTGTGAAGATTGTGTGTTGAGTGGGTGGTTCAATCCTGCCCATTCTAATTTGATGCGTTCGCTATAGCCGTAGCAATTCTAAATTTGTTAATATATTTATAGGCTGCGTTTGCTTAACCCCTCCCGCCCCCCCAACTACAATTAACAAGAGTCGAAGAAATAGTAATGCTGTCTTTTTCTACAGTGTCACCTTGCTCATTACTAAGTGAGACCTGTATGAAGACACACCGATATGCTGAAGGTAGAATCCTGAGTTGTTTGACGCACCAGATGGGATAGCTACTCCTGGGGTGTTGACTTACAATGAGGAAAGTGACAAACACTAACACTGCTCTTTCTGCTAGGCAATAGAGGGCAATCAGTAGCTTAAGAGTGTCCCCGATTTGTTCATGTTTGTACTAGCTGGAAGGTGATTTTATGTCTATGCCCCCTTTGGGTCATCTTTAAACCCTACACTGCTTCATTGGTTTCTTGATGGGTGCCATACGTAACATAAACTGTCATTGGTCTAGCCTACCACCCTAAGGTAAGTTCCACCGAAAGCTTTTTTTCTAGGGCCACAATTCCTTGCTAACTGGTTTCAGGTGGGTGTAGTGGCATCTTATTGACATTAATTGGCTATTGCCTCTCCAAATACTGTGGGCCATACGCTGTATTGAACCAAATTAAGACTCCTCTATCTAGGACGGGTTTCCTGTTGGCAGTCACAACACCTAAGATAGTTTCTGCTAATGTGACCTCACGGCAGCCAGACCTAGATTTGGAGATCATCACATCCCTTATGGCAAAAACACAAGCCCATGGAATGAGGTGACATGGAGACCAGATAAGAATAATGCTTCTAGTTTGAGCTGACACAACTGGCAGGGCGGGTTATAATTGATATTTATATCTGGAAGGTATTGACACAGGGACACCTTTGCCCGTATAAACACTGGCTGGTTCTATTCGTACCTGGTCAACACAACAGTGTGACAATGTATACATCAGAAGTCCACTTGATGGTCCATCAACTCTTAACGAGTTGAAGGTCCCAAACTCCTCAACTACGTGCTGTGTCCATATTTTGTTTTACCTAACTTGCAGCACCTCAGGAATTATATTCCTCCTTATCATGGTAGGTTTCCAATATCCTGTTTATTTTGGAGACGCCACTGTAGATAAAGGCCATACTGATGTTTGCCTCCGATTACCTGACTACTCATTTCATAAGTCATTGATGACCCATAACCAAACAGGAATGTACACCAGTGTGGTTAGAGCAAACTCTTGGCACCTGCTGCTTTTTTTCAGGGACTTGTGTGACTTGCCAATGTTGAAAGCAAAGGCTCATGTCGAAGCTGCTGCTGATACAAGCATGACCTGGTCCATTCAGTACCTTTTTCCTAACGTGCTTTTTTTTTTTTTTTTTTTTAGGAAGGAATTTGAAATGGCAGAAAATTTGTAGATAAAACCAAGTTGTCGTTATTATTATAGCACAACTGCTAGCACGTCTCAGATATTCCGTAGTTGAAGGGTGACTAATTGTCCCCAATTTCGTTTCCGCTACAAAAACCCAAGTTATTGAGTCTATTACATATAAGCAAAGCTGTAGTGCCAGCCTCCTCCCTTTAATTTATTTGGAGACCGCACCGTGGTAAGGCAGGTACTCGGGCTCACTGTTTATGCGCCTAATCTGTACTTTCTCAGGGGCCCTTCATGGGTAGGGCATACCGCTAGGTTCTGTTGGACTGGTTAGTTGCCTTTGTCCTTTTATGGCAAGGTAGTGGGTTAAGTAGGACATTGTGGGCTCTCGAGGTCTATACTGTGCATCGATAGCACTGGCTGAACCAATGGAGCTGCTCCATTTTGTGTTGTGTTTTGCTACTTGTTGGGAAAAAACAATGATCTTGTGTGCCTCACTTGGTTCTTTTTTCAAAAAGTAGAGAAAAAATAGTTACTGCAACTTAAACCGAAACATAGTACAAAAACGTTTGCTGTATGTATCGAATGTGGCCCAGATTGAAATTAGAGCAGGTGTGGTTAGCTAAACTCGTCGTTATGCGGAAACAAAAATGAGGGAAAGGTATTTGACCATTTTTCATCAGGTGCAAAATATTGGGTATGATGGCATCAATGCCTTGTTGGTCATTCGTATAAACAACAGTCTGATCTGTTTACAAAGGGTGTATATATATAAAACGTCTGGTTGACCGTTTGTTAAAAAAAATGCATAAATTAAACTGGGTAACGCAGTTCCTAGACTGAGTCCCATCATTATTCGTCCGTTTAAATGAGTGACACTCAGATGCATAACCGAAGTACATTTTATTTAAACTGCCTTAACATGTCAAAAATATGTAAACTTAATGCTGTCTGGAAGATTTTTAGACCGATTTCATTGTATGAAAATATGACTTGTAGTCGATTGCATGATAGTATTTGATAGCTGTTATTTAAAGCACTTTAAAGTGTCTAAGTAAATCTATAATAACAAGTGCTACATACAGATACACACGTTTTCTTTCTGTTCGTAGGCTAGTCAAACCCCCGTGTTTTACGTGTTCCTCCTTTTGAAATCTTGCCGCAGTTCACACATTTTATTGGAGCCTCAGCGATTCACCATGAATGATTTGGCCAAGAATGTGGTGTTATTGAACCCAAAAATGCCAAACTGAGCAGAGATGCTCTGTGCGCATAGATGGGTGTGCTCTCGTTCTTGGATGTGATTTACTCGGGTTGTCTTTTTGGTTTGGTTGTCGCAGGCTGTGAGACGTTGTTGGCAACCGAGGCTGTGTTAAACCTCTGAAATCTAAAAAGCCATTCGAGAAATTAAAGTTTTCGCAAGAAGAGCAAACAAATTGCAGTGTTGCAAACCCTGCTAGTTGTGTTCTTTCTTATGTCATTGCTGTTGCTGGAATATCGACGCTCTGTTTCTTGGCCGCAATATAATGGAATTGTGGAGTGTGGACCTTGTCATCAGGTGCCTCCTGTTGACAGTCAAGGGTAGGATAGGACCAAGGAAGAGAAGGTGCAGTTTGCTTGCAGAGTCCCCGCGGTTGCCCACCGGAACAGTGGTTTTAGTTAAAGCGTGGCAAAAGCAAACGGCCAGGAACTGAAGTCCGCCACGGAAACTAGTTGGACACGTAAAGCGGTTGCTGGCATTTTCGTCCTTCTCTGCTTGATGGGAAGACGGGCGAGGATGCCGGAATGCCAATTCTAATTTTTGCGCTTTGGCGGGAGAACATCAGGGGGCAGCCCATAATCACGGGGCGTTTTCAGCTCTGGCGCACGGTTGAAACCGTGAAGTGGAAAATGATAGTTCGTTTGAGGGAGCACGTGGCTCGGTTTGTGTACACTTGTTGTAGTGAAGAGTTAAGCTTCACGCAGTGAGGTCTGTAGCCTAACACCCGTGTATCGTTTGTGAGTACCGAGATTAACATTTTCCCCCTATTATCTTTACAATTCGTACTGTTGAAAGTGTAGTTTATTCAGTGATTTGTTCTTGAATAAAAAAAATAAAAAAAACTTGCCCGAATAACAAGTGTTTCTCGGTTTGGGGTGGGGGGGTGGATTGTGTGGGTAAGAGAAATAAATGAAAACGACGGTGTTTTGTGACCTCTGTGTAATTAACAGCTTAACACTTGTTCTGTTTAAAACCGTATATGCAACTGGATCTTTGAGCTAATGTGATAACTTTGCCTTAATATAAAATAGTTCTCATGCGTTTTTAAAATGTCGAGCATGAATACAAAATGGCACGTGCCCACGCTGAACACATCATGTTGTCACTAAGTGTTAGCTAGGATGCTTGTTTTGCAGTGAAAACTCGTATCGTGGTCTTGTCTCTGCAAGAAGAAATTTTATTGATGTGTGTATACGTGTGTGTTTTTATGTTTCAAAATATGACTAATACAGTTGTCTCATAAACGATATTCTTGCTACATAAGAATTTATAATTCTTTTGTGCTTTATTTGTGAAATTTCCACGTGAAAAAAGTGCATTTCATTGCTTGCTACCATTGCCTTATAATGATTTTCATCATCTGCCCTGATTTCAGGTAGGTCTTATAAAGATCTCCGGTGTATTTTCTTTTTATTCTTTTTGCAAGTTTTGTAATAAAATAAATAAATAACTAGAAAAGTGGAGGTTCTCTAACTACACAAACTAATCTGGATCTGCATGTTTTTCATTGACCTTTTAACGCCATTGAGAGTGAGCAGGTAATTAGAACTCTTTACAACTAGATATGTTCCATTTTGGAAAAATATTTAGGAAAAAAACATTTTTTTTTTCCCCGGACGTGAACACTGATTGTTTTCCTATTTAAATGTACGTTCTCACAGATGCTGACGTATTATTTGCAAATTAATCTTCTGCCTCTATAAATTGATACACAAATGCAGTATCCTTAAAAGTGGTTCTGAATATTGACTCAACGTTCACTTTATATACTTTCTCAGAATGACTTGTGCTTCTTTCTTTTTAGCATAAATCTAATGCGTGTAGTTGAGTGCCGAATGGAGAGCCCAGGATAATTTTAATATTTGTATTAACCACTTTCAGAGCTTACTCCACAACCCGAATTGACAGCTGCTGCTTGGTTCACAGATGTACATGTTACCCTAACTCAACATCATTTCACTTGCTTAGTGACCTCCAAGACAATGCTGCCCTCGTTAGAGGTCTAATAATCCATCGGTAAACTGTAATAAAGAAGAAAAAAAATATGAGGTGGAGGCAATTTTCACCTTTGTCGAGTTTGATTGCATCTATTCCACTTTGTAAATGTGAAGGTTGAGATGTTAAATCTAAAAAAAATCGGTGAACACCGAGTATACCTTGCAATGATTTGTGTCTGTGACTTTGCCATTTCACACATTTCCAGATGTCCAGCCCACTGAGATTTTAGCTTCTATGAACAGCACATATATGCTTTCTCTGTCGTAAAGTATTTTCACATTTGAAATGTCTTGATGCTCCTTTCTACTGCATAAGTAGAAATATTTCTAAAACAAACCGTCTGTTTTTTGTTACTGAGTGAACCATGGGTTTAGGGTTACTTTACCCAAATCCCTGTTTGGTGATGTCACAGGCACCAGCTGGTCTGTTCCACCAGACTTACCAGCAGAGTCCTAGCAGAAGCAGTTATAGGGACCTATGTTAAGGTAGTCAGGAATATATAAGAAGCGCATTTTTGGGCTCAAAAAACGGTCTAACTGTTGGAGTGGTAGATTTTAGTCCTGGATAAATCAGGAATAGTTTAAGTTAAAGGCATAAGCACAACTTCTAAATTTCTCAAACGGGCATATGATTTACAGCAGCGATGGTGTGCCCATGACTAGAGTATTCCAGGATGGTAGGGTGTTTCTTGGAGGTACTTTTTAGCTACTTTGCATTAAATTGACAATTCTCGGTATAATTTCGAGAACCTATGAACAGGAAGATTGCCCTGGAGTTGTAGAGAAGATCACTGCAATAGGAGGAGTCATCCGTGTTTTGGAGCACTTCTACACCAACCATTCATGACCGAATAATTGAGGGAAATGTCCTAAATATGGAGTGTTGTGTGTGGTTTTTTTTTTTTTTTTTTTTTTTTTAAAGCATTGTATCGTATACCTGTATTTGTGCTTATTGCACAGAATTTACGCTTCTGTGTGTAAAAACCACCTGTCTGAATACTAAGCTTTTTCTCCCTGTGATATCCGCAAAGAAACCTACCCCACCTTCTGTGTGATTACTTACATCAGATTACCTGGACCACAATTTGCTGCCCAGTTTGAAGAGCATAGATTTTAAACTTGGAACAACTGTTTACAAATAACTACCATTTATACATTTTGGGGATACTGTCCAAAGATAGTAGTGAACAACAAGTTAACTTATGGTTGGAACACCTTAACAGCTTATGTGTTTTTTTTTTTTTTAGCCCCCCCCACCGCACTTCCTGAAATTCCCTTTTGAAAATAGTCAAGTTGTGGTTATAAAACAAATCATTACCAGTAAACCGTAAAATTCGTCAGTTATGGTTAGCTTCTAAGTGGATAACTTGCATAATGCATGCAGTTATCAGTCCCGTAAACGATGTTGTGTAACTTTATTTATTGCATTAACACTTTTGGAAAGGTGACTTTGAATATAGTATTGGTTTGAATATTTTGTTGTTTAACAATGTTGTGGTTTTAGGTGTTTTTCAGCGGTGTATATTTTGTGAGGTCAGAAGGATTGTATTTGGTGCTTGCAGTATGTACAACAAATATGCACACAGCGTGTCATATCCGGGTTATCACTTTTCGAGTGTGGAGAGGGCAGCGACTCAGGAGGTGGAGCCTTGAGTGGGTCACGGTGCCCATATCTCAGCAGTAGTAATGATACCTGCAAAGCTGTATGCATGTTTTATGGCATGACGTTATCTGAAAACCAGGGTGTAAGGGGCTAAATTCATGCTGTGAGGTATTAGCAGAACTGTTTTCCTGCTTGAAGTAACTGAAACATGCAGTCTGAGAGACAGTAACGCGTTTTTTTTTTTTGGGTCCCTTTCTCTGTAATTTGGTGATAATAGCATAAGTTTTGACGTTTTCACTGAAGTAATCGTTGTTCAAATGTTGGTTTATTAGTACAGTTGCTCCGAAAAATGTGACTTTAGGCCACCTTTATTTGCATCGGCATGGCATAAATTTGAAATATGACATGTCCGTGTGCAGCAAGGCAGCACGTGACTCCATGTTGACATCCTCTTGACTTTTTAAGTCTGATAAGTTACAAGATGCAATATTGCAGTCCTATTTCATTCAACCACCCTTTAATTTCGGTGAGTTCTGATGGGCCTAATGTTTGTGTTTTTCAGGTTAGTTATACTTAATCCCTCGACCAGTATGTAGAAGATTGCTCCTGTGTCTTTTAAATTTATATTTCTCTCGCAGTTCGTTCCTTGGGGTGAAGATTGACGTGTTTGGAAGTCATTTAAAAGGTTTTCTTCTTTGTAGGTGTTCTCGCTACTTGGATTTCGACCTGATTGTGGGTTGTGTCTAATCTTGGACTTGGGAGGCATTGATTGGCAGTGGGGTCGGTGAAAGTATCTCTCGCAGTGATAATAAATTGTTTCTAAAGTAACCGAGGACGCAGGCGGTTCTGGGAAAGGGATATTCTAATTCCCCTTCTGTGGTTCCCCTCAGAAATGGTGCCAGATTGCCTCGTCAAACTTTAAATGTGACCGATTGCTAGAGGAATAGGGTGGTAAAATGTCATTTTATTACCATGTTGCAGAAATCCAGGTGTGGGTGGTAAAAAAATATATAAAAAAAACCTGTATATTTATGTTCTCTGCCTCAGCCCACTGTCCAGTATTTCTAATTACTGTTTTCGTGTGCAAATCATAGAAATTGAATGAAGTCTTGCCCTCTGCTGTTAATTTGCAGGGTTAAATGCAATCATCCAGGACACAGGCAATTGTATTTTTGAAAAATGATTTATTAAAATTCAGGTTCTTTTTGGATACACGGCAGAGGTTAATTTGAATACGTTTTTCTACATAACTAAAATTCCTGAAGTTCAAAAAGAAAATGTTTTTCTAAAATAAAAATTGCATTCTAGTGACTTAAGTAGGGAATGAGGTGTTGGGGTGGAAATATTGCACTCTGTGAATGCGGTAGAATACGCAAGGGTTGAGGATTGGTACAATAGGGTGTGTGTTTTTTTTTTTTTTAAAGATTGTTGAGTATCTTCCGTGTTTTATGCTCCGGTCTACAGAAATGCAGTTTGGGACAGTTAGTGTCTAACATTGTAGGAACTTCCTGGGGGTGTGGCTTTTTACTCTGAAACGATGGGTTCCACGTGGAATGTGAGGTTCTTCATAAAGTGAACCTAGATCTATGGTGAATCTGTATAGAACCTGGAAATCCAAATCGAACTGTGTGCAGGCAGATGGTTAATTATTTACGAAGTTCTATGTGAGTGTCGGTGCTCGTGCTTTAAGAATGGGTTGGTGACTTGGGATATAATGTGTACAATACACAACATTACGGTTTTCCACATTGCTGTATCCTTATTAGAATGTAAATACAAATTGTAAATTATCAGTAAATGAAATTGAAGGTCACGGTTATTGGGAATGAATAGCTCGCCTTGCTTACTGTTGCATGAAACTTTTTTTTTTTTTTTGTTGAATTGTCGAAATGCAATTTCAGCCTTGTTCTAGCCAACAAAAAAGTTGTCCTTTTTAATGTCTGAGGTCCCCTTTCCCATGAGGTTTTTTTAGACCCATATCTAAGCACTTGATAATTCTGACTGATGAGGAACCAGAGGCTCAGGAAGTTCAAATGGATTTGTGCAGTACTGCGCTATTCAGTCGCACAATTAAGGCACACCCCGTTGTCTGCTTTTAGGATGGCGCAGTAATCAACTTAAACAAGTAGACCATTTCTTTTGTAGAACGTTTTACTTAACAAACCACTAATAACTTCTCTTAGAGTAGAAAAAGAAGCCCAACAAACCCTGTGCAAAGAATGAATACGCAACAAACAAAATTATAAAATAAAAATATCCTGACCTAATTATAAATTAGGATAACACATATTCTCAGACTAAAAAACGGGACAACACAGAGAAATATGGTAAAATTAGTGTCTTTCATTTATCGTGTAGCACTGAAAAATATTTTAAAAACCAAAGATCACAAGAAATGAGCCTTCGTGCTCAGTTGAGCCTGGTTTGAACCATTCCTGTCACAAGCACTAGGCCCAGCACACAGAAGTGTGCTAGCATTGTATTGAGACAAGGAGGGGAACACTGGGTGGCAGGAATTTGGTGGCATCCTGCAGATTCTGGCTTTTTACATGGCAGAAATGCAAGGGAAGGCGCTTTTAGGGAAAGTTTGGGGTTTGCAGGGCATTGAGCTTAAACTGTTGTGGGATCCACACGAGGTATACCAGCCTGGACTCCCACCAGATATGTAGTTTTCAGGAATATCAGGGGGGGGGTAGGGTTTCTTGAGTGATCGCTGTACTGGGGCCCAAATATTGCAGCTAACCCCTTTACCAAATCAGCTTAATTTGTGATAGGAAATGTTGATGTTTCCACATTGCGTTTTTGGGCCTTTTATATCATGGGTCCCAAGGCCCCCCACGTGAGGTCATTTTGATTGGGAGACTTGCCGGAGCGCTAGGGGGTATGCAATTTATGGCTCCCTGCACATTAAATCACAGAAGTGTGTGATATTGTGTGTTTTTAGCCAAGGTTTATTGGGCAATTTGGAGTAAGAAAACCATGTGGGATCGAAACAAGGCACACCATCCTGGACTCCCCTGTGTCTAGCTTTCGGAAATGTCTGGGTTTAGGAGCCCCCTTCCCCCAGTCACCGGCTGAACTAAGGCCCTAAATCAACTGCTAGCCAAGTTCCAAAAAAGGTTGGTTCTGAGAGGAAAAAGTTGATGTGTCCATGTTATGTTTTGGGCCATTTCCTATTGTGGCAGCTGGGCCCACCACACAAGTGACATACCATAGAAGATTTTGGGTGGCGTGTGGCGCTGGCTGGTAGAAAGTTTGTGATTTCCCACATCTTCCAGAAGGAATGGTTTCTTACCTGTAATCCTAGTTCAATCACAGTAGAATCTCCATTGAAATCCTAAGCATTGAATAGTCTTGCCCACTTGTGAGGATTCCGGAGCACTTCTTTACATTATATCTTCTTAAGTGTAGACATTCAGCTTTCTTCAGTAAAGCCTGGAGAAGCACTTACGTTATTAGATTTTTTTGCTGCCTATAAATTAAGCTATATTGGCCTACTGCTTTAATTTGCATTTAAAAAAGGGTTAATATAGTCTTAAAGAACAAGGAAAACTTAGCTGAAATAGTGTTCTCTTCATAAACCTCATCCACATACCTTTTAGTTTAAAGGGAAAAAAGATCAAGAAAGGAAGAGGGCAATGTAGATTTATAGGCTGCAACTGCCGGTATAAAAATAGTCTGTGCCTTTTAACTCGCAGTCCATCCGTATCCCATCATGCCCAGTAGGTGGTTACCTCCATTATTTATCGAGCCAGCAGTAGTACTAGCTAGGGAAACTACCCATTATTCGCCTCTATTTCTTAAACTGGGGAGGATGCCAGGTTGTTTAGGATTTTAGTGGAGAGTACCCTGAGAGGGAACTAGGATTACAGGTAAGAAATTATTCCTTCACTCGCAGCAGATCTCCATTGATAATCCTAAACACTGAATAGAGTAGCAATCCCATCCCTACAAACTGCTGTGTAAAAAGAAAACATACGACCCATAGATAAAATTAAGCGAATAGATTCTGCAGAAAAGCATGACCTACTTCAGCATCTGATCTTACACTGGAGTCCAAACTGTAATGTTTGGTAAAAGTTTGAACAGATCTCCATGTAACTGCTTTGCATATTTCACCAATGGGTATATTCCTCATCGAAGGAGCTATGGCCGCTTTTCCTCTGGTGGAATGAGCTTTGGGATTACCGGACAGAACTTTTATTTGCTTTCTGGTAGTGTAACAAAATGCAAGACACTATCCACCTGGGTATAGATTATTTAGACATGGCTACACCTGTACGAACAGGGCCATAGTTCACAAACAGTTCATTAGACTTGTGTATGCCTTTTGTTTTGTCTAGATAATATTTTAAGACTCATAAGTATGGAGAGGTATTTCTGCTGGAGAGGAAGGATACTGAAAGAAAGTAGGCAAAATAATGGAATGGTTAATGTGAAAATGTGAATCAACTTTGGGTAGGAATTTCGGATGAGCCCTCCTAACCACCCTACTGCTAAGGAACACTGTACACGGTTCTTGAGGGCCTAAAACCTCAATCTCATGAACCCTACATGCTGAAGTAATAGCCACTAG
Source organism: Pleurodeles waltl (assembly GCF_031143425.1). Lineage (NCBI taxonomy): Eukaryota > Metazoa > Chordata > Amphibia > Caudata > Salamandridae > Pleurodeles > Pleurodeles waltl. The sequence goes on along the minus strand of NC_090449.1, from coordinate 1,027,996,579 downwards.
GAAAACAGCCTTCCATGAAAGGTGTAGTAATAAGGCATTCTGGATGGGCTCAAATTGAGACTGTATGAGACATGAGAGTACTATGTTCAATTCCCAAGAAGGGTAGGGGATGGCGTATTGAGGGAAAACGTTTAAAAAAAATCTCTAAGTCTTTAATAACAAGGGTTTTGAAAAAAGATTTGTGAAAGACGTTTTCTATAGGCAGTAATTGCTTCGAAATAGACTTTAATAAAAAAAGAATTGTAAGCCAGAATTGTCCAGGTAAAACAAATATGGAAGAATAGCTTCTTCTTGGGACGTTGTTATATCCAAGTTCTTATCAGAACCTCAGATACAGAATATCTTCCATTTTAAAGAATACGCTTGTTTAGCCCCCTTGAGACTGAATGTTCATGCATTCTTATGAAGATTCAAATGTCCATATTGTATGAGTCCAGGAGCCATGCTGACAAACTCGAAGAGGAGAGAGTGGGATTAACTATCTGACCTCCGACCTTCATGAGAAGGTTCAATCTGTATGGTAGTTTCAAGTGTGGGTGCTGAGACATTTGGAGTAGGTCTGTAAACCACTATTGTTAGTGTCTGTCCGGAGCTATCAAAATCATTTTGGCCTACGAGTATGACAGCTTTATGATTACTGTTTGAATTAGGAGAATCTGAGGAAATGCGTAGAGAAATTTGAAAATTTTCGATCCATAGGGCATTCCCCATTGTCCCTGGTTGGTAATTCCTTGGGGCTAACTTTGGGCATTTTTTGTTTTCTGCCGTTGCAAATAAATCCATGTGAGGAACATCCCACATGCGCAAGATGTTTTAAACGATGTTATGTAGAACCGACTTGTGATTTTTCTTGAAGAATCCTCCTTAAGGATTCTGCTTGAAGATATTGTACCCCCAGAAGATGGGTTGTAGCCATTCTCAAGTCTCTGGCTCGCAACCAATTCCAAATTGTTTCGGTGGGATTCCTGAGACAAGGCTCTGGACCTAGTTCTCCCTTGCTTGTTCAGATAGTACAATATTGTCATTCTGTTTGTCTGAACATGAAGGGATTGCATCTTGAAGGATGGTAGAAAAGACTTCAGCAGTAGATGAATAGTTTGAGAAAGTTGAGGTGTTAAGTCATTTCCTTTGAGGTCCATGGTCCTTGGATTTGAAAGTGATCCATGTGCACGCCCCAAACTAAAAGAGCAGCATCTGTCGCTCTTGTCTAATAGGGAACATCCTGATGAAAAGGTATCCCTGTAGGAGATTTTTTTGGTTTGCACCACTATTTAGGGTACTTTCTCGCTTTGAGGGAAAGTGTGATCTTGACTTCCCAGTTGCTTTAGTATTGACTCAATTGGTCCTACAGACATTATTGTACTGATCCCATGTTGAGACAGGCATTAGGTGTCAGAAATATGCACTATATCATCGAGCATAGGAGAGATGACACATTTCTGAATGTAGGATGAGGGACTTTCATGAGAGATTAAAATTTCAGACTAATGGATAACCGTATCTCTTCCGAAGGGTACACTTTTGCTTTTAAGGTGATGATTGTAGCTCCTAGATAATGTAGAGTCTGGACTGGTGAGGAAGTTGATGTGTTGTGATTGACATGGAGACTTAATCGGTTGAGAGTAGTGTCCATTATTCCATACTAGAGCCTTACTTGTTGTGTTAACACCTTAATGAGCCTATCATCTAGGTATGGGTAGATTAATAATCTGAGTTTCCTGAGATGTGCAGCGACCACTGCCATGCACTTAGAAAAAGTTCTGGAAGCTGATTTGAGGCCAAAAGGAAGTACTCTGTACTAGTCGTGTTTGTGACCTATTACAAATCTCAGGAATCTGCACTGTTTTCTGTCTATTGGAATGTGAAAGCACGAATCCTGAAAATCTGTTGAACAGAACCAGTCTTCCTGATGAATGTGGGGATGCATTTGATGCAATGTTAGCATTATGGACTTTTCTCTCCATATCCATCTGTCTGTGATATTGAGATCTACTATGTCTCTGAATTTGTTTTTGAGACCTTTCTTTTTCTCCAAAAAATAACTGGAATAAATGCCAGTTCCTCATTGGATGGGATGAGAACTCCACCCCATGCTTCTGTAGAAGGATAGTCACTTCTGATCGCAGCATTTGCAAATGTTGATTGGATGGTTTTGGTGTAGGGTTGTTGAATCTGAGATAACCATTCTGAAAATATTCAGAACCCAGGCATCTTTTCTGTGATGGATTTCCACTCTTTTTTTTTTTTTTAGATATTTTGAGATACTTCCCCCCTACCGGAGTGGGTAATGGAAGAAGGGAAAGCAGAAACTTGTTGTTTGGAGCCCATAGGAGGTTTTCTTCCTTCAACAAGTTGGTGGCCAGCTCATCCTTTAAGTTGATGTCTTTGGTGCTGCTGGAAAGGTCTTTGCTGCTGCTGCTGTTGGTGGTACCTTGCAACCATTGAAGGTTTTGAACACTGTGGCTAGAAATACCTTCTCTAAGGTCAAACCGTGACAGTAGCAGTGGGCTGCCAATGAAGATAAATCACCACTAGCACTAATCACAGAGTTTGAAACCATCATACACTTATTCATGACTTTGAAAAAATCCTCTCTGCGGCCTGTTGATAGGTCTTCCACAAACTACTGCAAGGAATCCAATACGGCTCTACCATACCTGCCTTGCATGGCAGATACACTTGCTGCTTTCACGGTAGAGGCAGCTGTTTCACATAACTTTCATCCCACCGAATCAAGCTTCTTACTCTCCTTGTCTGTTGGAAGTGTGGATGAAGAAGGAGTCAAATGTGCTTTCTTTGTTGCTAGGATAATGACTTAATCAGGGAGAGGATCTGATCACATAAATAATGGGTCCTGCTCTGGAGGCCTTTATTTTTTCTGAAGCGCAACCTGATTTGGCTGCAGCTGGTGAAAGGAACAGTTCCATGGCTGGTCCCCATAAACCCAGAATTAGGGGTAGGAACGGTCTTGCAGCCGCACGTTGGTGAAGAATTTCAAAGAGCACCAATGTTGATGGGGCAGGTAATGGAATCTTCAGTTTTGTTGCCCCTTGCACAAACACCTCTTGGAATGTTGATGTCCACAACTGGAGAGACCCTTGGCTGGGTTGAATTGGTCGCTGAATATCTTCCAGTAGTGGAGGAAGAGGTAGAATATAAAAAAATCTGCATCTTGATCATGTCCTAGATCTGGACCTAGGATGATGGTGATGAGTGCGACTAGAGGAGCGGCTTCATGAAGCGTGCCAAAACCGATGACTGTCCCAAAGATGCGTGTGCTTTCGATCTGGACTGAGGATTGACGTCTGAGTGGAATCGGGAGACCTTGTTGGAGAAGGACCTTCCAAAGGTGTCTCCGTCTGAGGAAGATGCGAATATGGAGTATGTTGAAAGAGGTGCTGAAAGAGCAGGTGGGGGTGGAGGAGGTGTTGGAGCACCCAGAACTAGAATGGATGATGATGGAGAGGGACATCTAGGAGTATTTGGAGTTAGAGGTGTATGACCATTGTTTTAGTCTTGATTCTTTCCATAAGTCTGGAATGTCTCGACGTCAGCAGACTTCATCAAACGTCTCCTGTGTCTTGACTTTGTGGAATTCTTTGACGTCTACCTCCTATAACTCAACAGTGAATGTCTCCTCCTTTTCAACTTCGACCCAGCTCCCAATGGCAAAGCATGTTAGTACTGTACCTTGTCTCGACGTCAACCTGGAACGACAACGTTATTTTTTGAAGATGGTCTCTGTTTTTGGATCTTCTGTTCCTAGAGTTCTCAGAGGAAGGTGAAAGAATCTTGGTGGAGGACTGACCTTCTCCTCGCTCATGTGACGTCCCCCCTTCAGACTGTGCCTTCTGCTACCTTCATCTCTCTTCTGTTTCATGAAGATGGATCTTCTCCCTATCCTGCAGGGTATGCCTGGAGAAGGTCTTGCAGTGTGGACATCTGTCAGGGGTGTGGCTGTCGGGAAGGCAGATGAGATACAGGCATTGTTAGGATCTGATCTTTCTACCAGGGGCAGGGCATTTGCCAAATAAAGATGGCATTTTAATTGACTAAGGAAATAACTTTCTAATGAGAAAATGTTAGAAAAACGCTACAAATGTCGAAATCCGCTGAATTAAGTTGTAGAAAAAAAAAATCCTGAGTGAAATTTTTGAAGGAAAAATAGCCAAAAAGGCTGAGCTCAGTGATCCAAGATCCTGTCCCCAGAAGCCAGAAAAAAGAACTGGTGAGCTGTGACCCCTTAAAGGCACAGACTCTTTTCATATCTAATTTTTCCTGGTTGTTTAAGTATATGTAACCCTTTTTACGGTCTCAGCCTACCAGACCGCACAGCAGTTTGCTTTGCGAAAGACAGCTTGGGCAGTTTCATTAAGTTGACCTGGGAATGCATTTTGCTAGTTGCTTGCAGTTGGCTTTGTGGTTTGTAACTCTTGTTTTCTGGGTTTGTTTGCTGCCTTTATTTGCTTAAGTCTCCCCAGCTCGCGTTTGTACCTGCCCACGTTGAAGCCATGTTTACAGTATACTTCTGCAAACTCCTTTTCTGTAATAAACAAGCCTGTAAGTCTGATCTTAACACATTTGCTGGGCACTTAAAGACCAAGGTCAAATGTCAAACTGTATCTTTCAGGGGAGCCTGTTTGTTTTGCTTTCGGCTGACTTCAAAGTGAGTGTTTACAGGAAAAAGGAATTCAGTGCACTTTCTCCATGGAGCCTACCTGTACCTTATTTTTAATTTTATTTTAGATCTAGCCACCTCCAGAGGCATCTCGTTCCTCAGCTGCACAAAACATTTGCCTTTTTATTCGTGGGGCAAGAAGTAAACTATTAGCATTGTCAGGGTGGGTGGAAGCATGAATGCTTCTAAAATCATGTTTCAACACTGTTAGGCAATTTACACTGTTTAAGGCCCATTCACTGTCAAGCACAGGATAGGATCTCTTCACAAGAAAGAGCCAGCCACATTGTAACCCAGTTTACCAGTGCTTATTTTTTACTTTGATGTGTAAAGCATATGCTCTATTTATGACAGCTGGGGCAACTTGTTTTGGAGAGTTTAAAAGCAATTTTTATGAAAGCCTTTGTGTTTTATGTTTGGCTACACAACAATTATGTATTCAGTCTGCAACTGTGCCTGTGTTTTACTATTAAACAAGCAGTCATAAGTGCAGTTACCTTTGAGGCACTAGGGCCATCATTTGTATGGTGTAGTGGCACAGGGGGCAAAAGGTGTAGGAAACCCACTGAACACAGATTAATGCTATATTTACTACCCCCAACTTGAATAAGCTATGGCTGATGGCTCCCTAGCGACAGCCTGCCGGCCCAGTGCTCCGTGTAGCGCAGTGCGAGCGCCTCCTACTCCTCCACCGCAGTGTTTACTCACCCTTCCTTTCTACTTTCTCGTGCTTCCTCCTTCACAGGCTTCTTCTCCTTCTCACCTAGGAACCTGACATACAGATTAACATTAAAGTGAGAGGTTATCCTAATTTGACTTTTGTGGTTATAAGACTTGATGGATACAGATTTTCTGAAAGACAGGGTTGAGGCTGCTGCATTTCTCCCAACACATTTTTTGGGTCCATGAAGGATGAACAATTCCAAACCCCAGAATCGTGCAGTTCTTAAAATTTTCCATTGTCAACTTCTGTCTGTCACTTTATTACCAAATTTAACAGATGGAAGTTAACACTTGGCAGACATCATCTTTTTTTCCTCTTTATTCTCTTGCATTTTACAGGTGGGGAAGCAGCATGAGAATGTATCACTTTATGCATATATTTATTGACTATATTAATTTCCACTGGAATTGTGCGACCGCAGCAATTTCTTTTTCCACATAATTGTAACCCTTCATCTGCCGCACAATCTATAGATTTAAAAAAAATTGTTTCTAGCTCAAACGGTTCACAGGTTACTGAAAATGCAGCGGCGCGTGTTGCTGCGCAGTGAAAGGCCCTTTGCAAAGCTGGACTTGTTACCTTTCTATTGCTTATGGCTATATTTGGGTATTAAAATGCTACTAATAAGGTGTGACCAGACATTGTTACCAAGTTAAAAATGATGAAATAATGAAGTAATACTATTGAGAAATGTGCTGCGTAATTTGCCTTTTCTAGCTGCATAATTTACACAACCCTGCCAGATAATTGGTCTCTCCTGCCGCATAATTCCAGTGGCCCTATCTATAGTGCTCCATGCAAAGCAGCAAAGTATATTGAGCTGATTTCCATGAAGAAAGGCGTACGATTGGCTACAGTTTACCAAGTGGTCAGCTGTTAAAATTATGAAAAAAATGAAGGAAGAAATGCTGTCAATGATAAAATTACTGGATATTTTTTTTTTTTTTTTTAGCATTTCAAAGCCTAAAATATATGCAAAACACTACCTGTTCTAGGTGAATTTCTAATGTCCATGCGACCTTTTGCTCAAATCTGATATCCGGTTGGCCCAAAGAAGTAAATTATCCTACGCTGTCATGCTCGAGATGGCAGTTGCCCTTTATTGTGCACCAGTAATGCTGCAAATAGTCCTGCAATGGGATCTAACCTTGATGGATGAGACAAGAATGGCATATGTGCCATAAAACATTGCGTGGTACTAGGAGGCCATGATGTTGTCTAATGAGAACTGTTACCTTTTTTAGGTGATAAGTTAATCGATCCTTCATCACACTTGGAAGAGAGTTACCTTATAGAAGCAGATTACTACTGCTCTCTAGGTTTCTACTCTGGATAGTTTAATGGAGTAGTCCATACATTCCATGCTTTAGATCATTTGATAGGTGGGTCAAGAAGTTAACTGTTGGGACGGAAGTGTTCTCTGCTTGGTATCGGACGTGTACCCCTGCCCTGTGTGCCCAACTGTATTGATGTGTGTAGGAAAGTGTCCCTTTTTTGACAGTCACCCCCACTTTTTCCCTACTATTTTAATGCAATTTTAACTGAAAGAGTACTGGGTTCCTGCTATCCAGGTCACCAATGCCAGATTTATTTCCCTAAAACTGTGCAATTGTTCCCTAATTGGCAGTACATCCCCCCCCCCCCCTCCAATAAATCCTTACTAAATGGTACCCCTGGTACCTAGGGCATGGGTACCAAAGAGGTTCCTCAAGGGCTTCAGCATGCATTGTGCCACCCTCTGGGACCCCTCATCTAGCCCATGCAGACTGCCATTGCACAGCTAAAAGTGAAAACATGACATGACACACATCCTGTGTGTCATGTGCCCTAACACTGCATGCAATATTTGTAAGTCCCCTCCTACAGCAAGCCTTACAGCCCTAACGCAGGATGCATTATATTACATGTGAGGGCGTATTTGCACAAGCAGATATATCCCTGCTATGCCTCTGTTGATTCTTAGACATAGTGAACGAACAGGATAGCCATTTTAAGTGCATGTGCTAGACAGTGGTCAGTGCGAGTTCCCCAGCTACATGATGGCTTCTCTGAAGTTGGGATGTTTACTATCTAACTTCACATACAATGATTTATTACTACATGCACCCAGAGGGCACCATTTGAGGTGCCCCCTGAACAACCTACCATTTACCTGTTTGCTGACTAGTTCTAACTATGCTGCCACCACCAGACACGTTTCTGACCACCCCCCCAACCTGCCCCCCACCAATAGTGAGGGCCTTTGCGCTCGGGTGGACAGGAACAAAAGCCTGCTCTGGACGCTGCATTAGTACGCCCCGCCCAACTGGATGACCTGCAAATCTGCATTTGAAGGCAGGGTGCTTGGTATCTGGCTTCACTCAAAGGAGAGGTGCAAACCCCTCTCCCCTTGCCCCTGGGCCCATTTGGCACCTTGACAGGTGGTACATTTAGTATTCAGAGAATTAAAAATCTGCCATCTTGGTGTTGGCAGAATTAGGAACTTGTTGCCAAGAGTGCTGCAGTGCCAAGATATTTTTGACTACTTACTAAGAGTCTGAGTGGACTCTTGAGCTATTTATATAGCAGATACATTAATATAGGGGAGGAAAAATGTATATTAAGCCACAAGATATATGTAAATATAGCTTCTTCTTTGTGTGTGTGTGTGTGTGTGTGTGTGTGTGTGTATATATATATATATATATATATATATATATATATATTTTACACACACACGGCTTGTATTAAAGCTTGACTAAATGCTTTGCATTTTTATGTATATGTTGATTTCAGTTATTTGTTAAAAAGAAATCCATTCAACCCAGCCCACAAACCAATGAAAGACACTGACGTGACATGGACGGGACTCTGAGCCCTTTTCTAACTATTAAAGCGTCTCGCAAGAGATACGCATGCGCAAGCACATGCGATGCCGGCTCAACCCTAATAATGATTTGTTAACTTTTGGTGTTTGTGGTTTTTTTTTTTTTTTTTATTTTAACTTTCATCCTGCTGTACAACATGGCTAACAACATTGGCAATTTTTATTTTTTTATTTTAAAGTGCACTATGACGTGACCAACTCTTGTCATGTGTTCTTTGTTCTTTATTTTTGCTGAGAGGGAATGGGAAGCAACAAAGAAAGGGAGTAGAAGGGAGAGGGACTGGGTACAATAGGGACAGCGGATGGGGAAGGAGAAAGAGCAACAACACTGACCTCGGGTGGGAACAAGCAATAATGCGGACAGTAGGTGGGGCCAATCAACAACATGGACTACAGGTGGAATGGGAAGGAGAGCAACAGCAGGTGAGAGCAAACAATGACATGAACAGCTGGTGTGGCAAGCAGCAATGTGGACAGTGCGAGGGGCAAGAACCACTAATGGGGAAGTGGCATGGAGGATGGCAGTGCGGTAATCGAAACAACACAGAACGAGTACTCAAGGGAGACTGCTGGAAAAGACATGAACTCTAGTTGAGTGATTGAACAAAAAGAAAACTAGCATTTGCAATGTAATGGATCTCGCTTTTGCTCGAGTTAAAGCTATTAGCGTTGTAAACTCCTAAGCTGACGTTTCGTGCCACATAAATTGAAAATGAAAAGTAATACAGTTTCACAAAAGTGAGCCAATTCAAAGTGCCTTGGCATCAGCGTGAAGCAGCACACAAAAGGAAAATTAAGTTCGCTCGCAGTCAATCCTATCTGCAAAAGTGGAATTAGTCATGCACCAGGGGCGATATCCAAGGTGGTAACTAAACCGCCCCAAGATGGGACAAACGTAAAGCAGTTACCAATGAAAATAAAGTATTTTTGAAAGGCAAGCCCATGAATGAGTGATGGGCGTGGTTAAAAGCCCAGACACACAACACGTCAGAAAAGCAGCACTTGCACGCTGCTATGCTCGACCTAAAGCGTAGCGCATGATTTAAAGGAGTTCTGGAAGACACGAGTACTTGGGTCATGCTCCCGGGTATTGCCAAACACAAGAAGTGGAGGTGAATGCTGCACATGCCAACTTATGAAAAGAACGCAGAAAAGGGTGACCATAGACCAGCAAAGGTAAACAGTGGGCGGTTTCTAAACTCTCCAAGTAGATAAAATGTCTCACAAGTAACAACAGATGCTTTCTCGGATAAGACCAGAAAAAAATATCTATCTCTCCCGAACTTCATGGAGCAAAGGAGCTGAGGGAAAAGGCAACAGTATATTTTTCATTTCATCTCTAAGGGTTTGCGTAGAATTCAGAAACTAAAGATGCTATTGCCTGTTCTTTTGTGCTTCCCTCTCACACCACACTTGAATTTTTACCACTTTCTGCTCCCATGAGTTTAATCAATATATTTAGTTAAAACATTTCTTAATCTTGCATGAGCAGATTTACACTGTACTAGTCAACATGAACTGTTTTTTTCGAGAAGTGCTTTTACTGAGCACTAATTTAGTCTGACTTTTTTTTTTTTTACATTTGTAATAAGCACATCATAACAAACCTGCTGTCAATGGGTAATTGATTAAATCTATTGAGTAGAAGTACAGTCGGGGGTACCTTAAACACAAACCATCTACTTCAAATTGATGCAAATGTTGCTTCACCTTTTCTGCTGTCCTTTGAATTACTTCATTGTGTTGATTGGTAATTGCAGCCTGTTTTCCTTTTTTTTTTTTTTTTTTTTTTTTTTGCAATATTTTGATTTTAAAACTATTCTCCCCGTATTAAAAGTTAGATATTTTACTCCAGTATCCCACCTTAAAGCATAGAAGGTGCTCCGATTACTTTTACAGACACAAAACACAATATTTTTTTGACCACGGTTACAAAAATAAGAGGAGCTTTTGATAGGATGTGCTTTTAAGATACTTCTACGTACTGTACTATTAGCATATACTGTTTGCTCTTTAAAGTGTTTTTTTTCTTCAATGTTATGCTTGAAATTGGCTCAGATAATCTTGGGTTCTGTGTTTCACCGTCGCATGGGGGTGGAGTTTTCCACATGCTGTAAAGCCACTTTATGCTTCAGAGTCTGTGGTTTACGGAACAGGAACCCTTTAGGTGAAATCTTTCCGGTTATTTAATTGCTAGTGATACATTATTCATGGATGCGCGTGCAGGAGCACTTCTGAAGCGCTCCAGTTTCATGCGATTTTTAAACGTGTATTTGATGTGTTAGCTGTGAGGAAAAGAAGAGACAAATGTGAATAAGCTGTACTCAGTGTTTGAGCTCGCCACGTTGTTTGGACTCGTCGTGCACGCAACATAAAATGGTGATGGCCTTCCCGTAGCGGGGCTCTCTTCAGTTGATGCACTATCGCGATACTGATGCTGCAAAGCGCAAATATCGTTCACCTTAAACAAGACACGAACCTCTACATCCGTTTTAACATACATTCTGACTAGTCGTTTTTAATCTCTTGAACTTTTTAGAAAGGAAATTTGTGAATTTCGGGAGCACAGTGGTTTTTGTATGATACGGGTGACAAGTGCATGCATTTTTCATTTACTGATAAGTTTTTGGAAAGCTATAACTATGTGGCTGAAATTACATAGCGATTTCATGTAAGCAACCCCAGTCGTGTGTTACTGTGACTTCGCAGCAGTACAGTGTTTCTGTGAAAGGAGTGGACATCTCGGCAGTAGTCTAGTCCATAAGAGATTTCTCAAGAGGTGAGTCTTGTCAGACTGAGGGCCCTGAAAGGACTTCCGGACCACAGGAGAGTCATTGAAGGGCAGTAATACCCCTCCTCCAGCCCCCCGAGTTTGAAACGCATGCGTTTCAAAAACCTACTTTGTTTTCAAACATAAGCTGCTTACAGAGTACAAGAAATCCCAGTCTTGGCCACAGCTCACGTGCTTTAAAATCACGCACCGACCCCCTTCTACTAAACAGGATGGAGTCGGTATTACTAAGTCAGGCATCGTGGTTTGTGTCCAACCAGGAACTGTTTCTGGCTAGAGGAAGGACCGGTGACTTTGACTTAAAAAAAAAAAAAAAGTAGGTGCAGCCTATTGGCTTCTAATACACGCCCACTGCAGTTGGTTAAAAATTCACATATCTTGTTATAATGTCTTCAAATATGCTAGAGGTTTACGAAATTCACATGACCTTTATTTATTTGTGTGTATGTATGTATGTGTGTATATATGTATGTGTGTGTGATATATATATATATATATATATATATATATATATATATATAGTGTGTGTATATATAATATTTTTTTTCTTCAAAAAACGATAAAGTTAGTGCGGGCACTGTCATTTGTAAGTGAACTAACTTTAAATTGATTTGAGGTGGCATTCATCTGATGCACCCCTTAAGTCTATAGAGGTTTTAGATATTGGCCGAACAAATTTACTAACTGCTATGGTTCCCTGCTATATGTACATTAATGCCCGTATGTGGCTGATGCTAATTTAACAGCACTGCTGTATCAGAAAGCAACATATGGCTTCAAAAATGGGCTTGTTGCTGGGGAAAAGGAATCGTTCAACTGGCGAGCTGTCGGTTTGCCTGGGACTCTCGAATGTCCTTGCCCAGAGCAGCGCCTAGAAGCCTTTTTTAGGTACATGATTACAATTCTCTCTGGTGAGTCACTTCACCATAAATCCAGGGAACTGCGTGGGTGGGAACTTGTGGACCATAGCATCTGGGGAGAGCTGGAGATAGGGTCAGTGCTTTGTGAGTAACAACAGACTTTATCTGTGGGCAGCAAAAATATATTGTTTGAGTAAAAAAGCAGAGCAATAGTGTATAGCTTGAAATATACCCTTGGGCACTCTAGGCACACTGAGGTTGACAAATTAATGGTTCTTTACTTGTTTATTTTTTCAGACTTTTAATTGTATGTTGCATGTGCTAAGGTAATGATCCACTGCGAGGATAAAACGAGGCACACCCTCGAGGAAAAATAATGGGGCATCCGTTTTAAATTGTTTTTAATGGGTCCATTTGCTACCAAGGCGCTTTTGGGACAGTTGTTAAACTTTGATGACGGCAATTGTAGCCGTCCTTTGGAACTGAGGAGTGATATTGGCCTCCATTGATTTCAGTTGGTATGTGTTTTTATGTACGCGTTACAGTTTATTTTTCCTATTGGACATAGTGACGTTTGGATGTTGGACAATTTTTCTCTAAGCTTCAGTGCAATTCAATTGTCACGGGTGTAGTTGGTTACACTACATGTAAAGACCACGTTGGTGAGTTAGAAGCCGGTTCACGTGGAATTTTCCCCCCTTCATTCTTCTTTGCTTAGGACAGGGCCATCTTGTTAGCTCTTTAAGTAGTGTTTTGCTTTCCCTAAAAGCTCCCAGTTTGGAGAGAGATGAGAGCTGAAGCAGCTGAGTTAGAATGATCTTTGACAAATTCTCTAGTGGGCAAAGCCGGGAATAGAATTGTCATCCTGGTTTTATTGGCAACTGGACCAGTCACAAAACCTCACCCAGACCCGACCCCTGTCTCCACCCCCCCATCGTAATTTGTTAAAAGAGCATTATTCACCTAATTAACTGACATTTCATGTTAATAATTGCACAGCACTTTGAAAATTAAGCGAGGTATGTGTTTTTTTTTGTTTTTTTTTCTTCTTCTTCTGAATTTAAGAAACGTGCATTCTACCTTTTTGTATACTCGTAGCACTATTTTGCGAATATAAATGTATATGTTATGGTTAAAAGTGCAGCTGTTATATATATATAATACCCGCTAGGTAGGTAGGTAGTGGTGCTGAACTTGGAGGAGGTCACATAGATTATTTGCCGCTCTGTGCACACATGATTCGATGTGTCCTAAACTATCCCGGCGGAGATCACTTCCCCACGTTACGTCCTTTTTGCTTTCGTAAATGGCACACATTCCACAGTGAAGTGCAAACTTAGTAATAGGGCGTTTGTACATTCTGATTTACAATTCTTTCCCTAGATAAGTGTTTGTTCCTTTTTAGGTTTCTGCTGTCTGCAGGTGAAAACCGCTTTGGGGCAATGCTTTTTTTAAAAAGTGAAGTGGGTTTAGAACTAGCCCATTTCATTACCACTGGGGGCACCTTTTGTCATTCACATTTGCTTGCTTCTTATTTACTGGTTTGCCTTCCTCTTCTTGTTTGTCCCTCCCCTACCATCCGTTTGATTGGCTGACTTCTGTCCTTCCAGGGCTTGCATTTAAGGAACAACTTTTTAGGTGCAGCTGTCTGGTTTGCTAAAGACATCTTGGAGTTTTAGAAGGTTGACCTAGGAATGCATTCCACCCATTGATAACCATTGGCTTTGTGGTTTGTAACTCATATTTTGTGGCTTTCTCTTTGCTGGTCTTATTTGCTTTAGGCTCTCCAAGTTCAGTTCGTCCCTTCCATTGCCTAAACCATGTTTACTGTATTCTTCCATAAACTCCCTTTCTGTAAACAGGCCTTTAAATCTTGTTCTAATCTTGTTACATTTGCTGTGCATTCAGAGACAGAGGTCAAATGTCAGGTGCTGTCTTCCAGGGGCGCTAGTTCACTTTTCTTTCTCTGACTTCAAAGTAAGAGGATTTATGTGACAATCTTGTTGGATACTGGGGGTAGGAAGGAGTTTTTATTTTATTTTAATTGTTTGTTTTCTAGCACACATTTAAATGAACTGTGCAAGTATTTCCAAATATATCAAAATTAGAAACTAGTATTGTTGTGTTAGATAGTGGAACATAGAATGTAGAGGCTGGGTAGGAATAGAATGTAGAACGTGAATGCGGGAGGCGGTTGTAGGATAACTGGAACGGGCGAAGAGTGTGGACGGCACCACGGTTTGTGTATATGAGAATTAAAAAATATATCCGAAGGCCTTACCGCGTACGGCAGCTCATTACAACAGGAACACAAATGAAGCACTTTTTTCTTTATTTCTGAAGTGTGTTGGTAGCAAATACTTAAAATGATCAAAGCAAATCATTACACTAGGTGATGCAGTGTCCACACATTCAAATGTATGCACTGTGTAGTTTTATTAGTAACACTGTATGTCTGTGCGAAGTTAATGGTCGTTTTAGTTGAAAATGTGTTGTCTGTAATGGCTGTGCACTACTCTTAAATTACGCCACTGCATTCTACTATGCTGCATTGCATGCTGCTAATTTCAGTCCCACTGCACTTTATGCCACTATACTTTGCAACACTTGATGCCAGTGCACTCTATGCCACGCCACTGTATGCCACTCTGTGCCCCTCCAACAAACACACTGTCACTCCACTCTAACACTCTGCTCCATTGTTCGCTATTCCTCTCTGACACTCCACTGACTCTTCTCTGTGCCAGTAACTGGTGTACAACATGGAGAAAACAGTGGTAGTTCCAGTTACTCTTACATAGTTGAGACCTATTGGCTTTGCCATTGCTTGCTTCCTTTTTCATTCAGCACTCCTTGTGAATGCATGTTTTCTTGCTTTCTTGTGTGTCGTTTAACCCACAATGTCTTGCCTTCACCCACTCCCTTGTTGTTCACTTGCCTCTTGCAATATTTTAAATAATATAATATATAAAAAAAAAATTGGTATGGAGGGCCTGGCTGCTGAAAATTGCTGCTGCCCATCTTCTACATTCTACATTTTAAATCACACTTTTGCTTGCCTCTGTTTCTTCCACGCCTACTTTGTTGCTTCATCCATCTCGCAAACTTGCACTATTTAAATTTAATCCCCCACTCCCCGACACATTTTCTTTTTTATGTACTGCTTGTTTGACATCCGAAAGTATCACTAATTAAATTCTTCAACTCGTAGATGCAAAATATACATAAATCAGTAGCTATGTTTTACATTGCAGCAGTTTTAAGGTTTTATCAAGGACTCCAAATGCAAGCCAGCCCAAACTGACGTTGCCAGTGCTTGTTAGATCTTGCCCAAGACAATGCATGTGCTGTTGGTTGCGAAATAGTTTAATTAAAAGGGCCTTGGAACCTGCCCATTGCTTACCAGTTGTTGACCTTATTGTCACTTTTATTATCTGGCTCCTGATTGGTCCGCACATGTCGGTTTCACTTTTCCTTCATGCTGCGGTAGAGCGTGGACCAAGTACTGATTGCTTCTTTTTTCGGAGTGTGCTGCTGCTTGTGGTGGAATTAAGGAACTTTTTTTCCCCCTTCCACCGTTGTCATCGTTGCTTGTTCCCCCTGTCTCTTTTCCTTTGTCATTGAAACGAAAACAGGAGATGAACCTTAAGTGGATACGTAGCAGACTACTAAACTGAAAGCATATGTTACTCGTAGGGCACCTGATGTGCCACCCTGAGTGGCTGCTGCATTAGGTTGTCCGCTCCATAAGGATTTCTTCATGAATGGATCGTATGCCCCTTTATGTTCCACTACCTTGTGCTGTACATCTGAGCCTCTCCAATATCGTTCTCGTGGCCCTCCTTATCTGTTTGGGAATTTGGGCCTAGTCTGTCGATGCTGTACTCTTGCCCTGCGTCCATTCTACTCCATTCTTCTAGCTGTACATCTGAGCCTCTGCCTTGTGGCTGCAGAAGCCGGGCGCAGAAAAGATTGCGAGTTCTTACATGCAGGTGGCTCTTTTGTTTAATGTTGCCAAGGTCTGGGGACAGGTAACCTGGTCCCCAAGTGGGCTCTGCTGAGTTTTGAATTAATTTCTTTCACTTACATCATGCCTGCAGTTACTCTGTGGCAGGCAACCTGCTGCAATTCATGGGCAGTATGGCAGACCCTCTGTGGGTGAAACCTTGGCAATAATCTTACGACAGCAAGGTGAGGTGTGGGAGCTGTATTTCATAGCTCGAACATCAACACTAAGGCACCTGGGGGTCCTATACCTTACCCAACCGACAGCGGTGTGAGATGAAAATAAAGTGTATATATGCGCTATTGACTAAGGCCCTTGACAAGGGCCTTGTAAATCATATCCATGACTAAATGAATGAGCCTCTAGTTTTTTTGTCCAGAAACACCCCACCTCGTCGTTTGACGAGCACACAGAATCACTATCCTCTCCTACGCAGATGACACCCAACTCATCCTCTCCCTCACCCGCAACCCCACCACCGCCAAAACCAACCTACACGCTGCTCTCCTCGATACCGCCAACTGTATGACTACTAACCACCTCAAGCCAACAAAACTGAGATCATCTTCGGCCCCAACAAAACCACATGGGACGACTCCTGGTGGCCCACCGCCCTAGGCCCTGCACCCACCCCCGCAAACCACGCATGGAACCTCTGAATCATCCTGGCCCCCTCCCTCTCCATGACACAGCAAATCAATGCCCTAACCTCCTGCTTCCACACACTCCGCACTCTTTTTAAAAAAAAAATAAATAAAAAAAAAATCCTTCAAATGGATTCCCCCAGAGACCAGGAAGACAGTCACCCATGCACTCATCAGCAGCAGACTAGACTATGGTAACGCCCTCTACACCGGCACCACACTCAAACTCAAGCGCAAACTCCAGAGAATCCAGAACACAGCCGCACGCCTCATCCTTGGCCTCCCCTGCCACGAACAAATCTCACCACACCTCAAATCCCTTCACTGCCTCCCCATAGACAAGAGAATCACATTCAAGATCCTCATCCACGCTCACAAATCCCTCCACAACACCGGCCCAACCTACCCCAACGAAAGAGTGAACTTTAACACTCCCACCGCAACCTCCGATCAGCCGACCTCGCCCTAGCCACAGTCCCCCGCATCCAACGCACCACCACAGGAGGCAGGTCCTTCTCCTACCTCGCCCCCAAAACCTGGAACTCACTCCCCACCAACCTTCGCAAAACCAAAGACCTCCTGCTCTTCAGAAAGAACCTCAAGACATGGTTGTTCAAACAGTGACCCCCCCCCCCACCCCCCCCCAGCGCCTTGAGACCCTCACGGGTGAGTAGTGCGCTCTATACATTTTTTGATTGACGACCACTAACGTAGATTTGCTTGGGAGTAAAAAGCTCCTCGACCTGGCAAAGGCACTGAAAATGAATGGGTGACAACTTTGTGCAGAGGTTGGAATTCCGCTCAATGTGAAATTTACTGCAACTGATAAATACTGGTTGTGATAAGGTCCTCCTCCTTTGGCAATTTCAGCCGGTCAAACCTGCCAGAGGTTAAAAGGAGAACATTGTACATTGCTTAGGTGTGGTAAAACGTGCATGAAGCACCACAGTTTGCATGTTATGTCCCAAATCAGAATTTGGGACATTTTATTGCACCTGACAATCTTAGAACCCTGTGGAGTCGAGCACGAACTCGAGCCGAAGGAATGAAAGCACTTTACATGAACTGGATTTACATTACACAAGGACACGTTCATTTTATGTAGGCACGGGGAGATTGTGATTTGCCGAGGATCACAGGATGTTGAGCCGATGCCGAGACTCGAACCTGGTTCCCCAGCTCATAGCTTTGGGTGATATTGCTCATCCTCTCCAAAAAATTGCATGGGTCCTCCGTCCCACTCATGCTGTGATTAATCAGGCTGGAGACAGACGTTTCTGAGCCTTTCAACTACCACAGAAGCAGTTAGTCCTGCTCGGTGCTGCCAGTGTTGAGCTGGTCCTTTAATTTTGAAGTTTGTTTTTCTGGAGTTTCCTATACCGATTTTTGTAGCAGGTTATTCTCGCTCTACTTATTCACTCTCATACTAGCATTATTTGGTTAACTTGGTATATAATTTGCAGTTCCTCTCCCAGAAACCATCCGTAGTGCGGAATTTGTTGAAAAAGTAATTAAACCCGTAAGTGGAATGTGTTACTCAGCCATATGTTGTCAACCCTGCCCTAGTTGATTCCCTCTTAAAAACCTTGAAAATAAGATTCACTTGTTACCTCAAATTAAGGCCTCTGGGAAAATCTGGCCACATTACAGGTTTCCTGAACATGCGGATTATTTGTTCCTGTGTCTTCCACGTTTTTGTGTTTGTTTCTCGCGAAAGATGCCGTTTGTGTTAATTAACAGTTACTGGAAGTCGGCCATTGTGACCCGGGCTGGTAAAAAGAGAAATGGAACGCGACCGTAATGAAACATAACTTATTCAACGGTGTTTGATGGAAAAACAGATGCAGTGATCGCGGAGGGGCGGTGCCCGAGTGCTTGGCTTTTTAACGTGTTGTGATTTCTGTGTCTTCGTGCCTTTTTGGTCTGTTATCTAGCGTCCACGCCAGGATATTGCAATGTTATGCACACAGCTGGATTGCCAATTTAAAGAGTTTCACATGCCCTTTCGTACATTCCAAAAGAATTACCGGAGTTTCCGTCGCTATTTAACTATCAACATAGCCCTTGCTGCTGCGGTTGCGCAATTCACGCCGATCCCGTTTGCAGTACTTTATGGAAAATTCGGAAACTGCCCGTGTTGAAAATGTTTATCATGTCCATTCCTCGCAATATTTACAACGCTTCCCGTTTTTGCAATGAAAGGGCCTGTTAGCCTTGTGGCACGTATTCCAATCAGTTTTTTTTTTTTGCAGATTCTATGTTAGATGGTAGGTAGCAAACAATTTAATCTAAAGGGAATTCCAACTTATCATATCCGTGAAAATAACACAGAATCACCTTATCAGCTAATTTTCCGGGTACACGTGGGCTTCAGGGGTTTCGCCCTAGGGGCGGGTGACAGTATTTTTTGGGCCAGGTTTCTACTATACAAAATCAAGGACAAACAAAGCTGTAAATAGTGTGCGTCTTAGTCACTCATCGAAATAATTAACGCAATTTACAGTGCGTTGTGTGGTGATGGCCAAGAGGAGCCTTTTCTTTGTCTTGGGTAAGCAGCAAACTCATTTGCTAAGATAAATAAGCGCCTCTCCCAAGGGCGATCCGAGTTGGCGCTTCCTGAGGCTGGGTGTTCGGAGTGAGCTGTCAGGGCCATCACACGTCGTTCCCATGTGGCCTTCAGAGGAAGCCCTCATTCCAGGAATGCTTTGTTCGACGCCCCTGCGGCTATGAAAGGAGCAACCCATCTCTCTCTGGAATGCTGACCCCCTTTCTGGTCCACTGGAGCTGCAGCTGACCCCTGACCCCATTTGTTGTCGTGGCCCTACTGAGCAGCCCTTGAAACGGTATCTCTCTCATCCTGTACCGTCGCCCCTATAGCTGTTTTGGTATTTGGGGTGGCCTGGACTGGCAGTTTGTGTGGATTTTTACGAATTATACAGAGCTTTTAAATTTAAGATTTCAATGTGTGTGTGTGTGTTTTTTTTTTTTTTTTGTGGCTGGTGACGACTGTCAACAAACCGAGCCCCTATTACGTAATTCTAAATTGTGCGGACTTTAAATGTTACATCTGGGTAGAATTTGTTGGAAAAGTAGCCACTAATCGGTATTTGGTGAAATTGGTAGAATTCACACATTTTGCCTTGTCTGAATATATGTAAGACGACGAGCATTAGACGAACATTTAAAGGATGCTGTTTGTCACATGCGTGTTCAGGTGAGAGGCCGCCATTGGCAAAACCAATGACTCTGTCCTTGGTAAGCTGGCGTGACAGTATTTATTTTTTATTCTATTGCTAACATATGCCACAAAAATAAAAAGAAGATAAAGCAACTGCCTAAAATGGGAAACAACTTGCTTGTAGTAAAACATATGTAATCTTCTTACTGGCCAAATGCGTTACTCACATTTGAATTACTGTAACCTGAAAACCAAGTTTATACCCACAAAGATTACTTTAAAGATTAAAAAAAAAACAAAAAAAAAACGGAGACTGGACAATTAAAAAAACAAAAAAAAGACCACCAACGCTGTTACTAAAGTGAACTCCTTTTTAAGCGAATGTGCACAGATCTGGCAGAATGCGGCCACTCACTCCAGGGAGCCAAGGGCTCGAGTGAGTTGACCCAGTGTCCCCTGCTATCTGCTTTGGTGGTGAGAAGCAAAGAAGCAAAATGTGAATTATACCTGACTAAAACAGACAGGTGGATTAGGTGGCCTGACCCAAAGTCCTTCTGTATGAGCAGGTACTGATGGTTTTTTTTTTTTTTTTTTTTTTTTTTAAATTCATTTTAAGCTAGTGCTACAAGTAAAATGTAAGCCATACCTTAAATAAAAGGGCAACCCCGAGTCATAAAAGTGCTACAAAGAGCATGTGATTATCATCGCACAACATATTTGTTTCCTGTTATAAAGTGTGTTCCTCAAGGTTAGAAGTTCTGTTATGAAAGAACCAGGAAGATAATAGTATATCATGTTCACATACCCCTAGTTCCAGTGTGCCTGGTAGTTTAGGTAGTTTAGTGTCTTTAAGGGTGGTTTGTTGCAGTTTTAAAGACCGTTTTGCAGCGAGACCATAACTTTTGAGGGAAATGGGGAAAGTTGGGAGCTGTTCAAAGAACTGGCCTTTTAGATGCACAGCGCGTGTACTTTCGGTTTCCCCATAATACATCTGGATCGAGTGGTCCTACCATGTAAAGTGCTTTTGGCTGGAAAGCCAATCTAGAACTGGCTGATGGGTAACACATGGCATGAGTTTGCCTTCTGTTAACTTGCCCTCTCTTCAACCTCCACCATCTCTTTGACTAGTATCCGTCCCGTTTAATCTGCACCTCTGGCAGTTCAGTGGCTCCTGCATCCCTGGAGAGGTTGTGGAGGCCTGATGTGCCTGGTATGTAGTTCCATGGCTTTTCTCAAAGCGCTGTAACACGAGGTAGGGGGAGGGGACCCTTCAACTCTCATTTGCTGGAAAGTCACTTTACTCCTCGGAAGCTAATAGTTCTGAGAGGTTGGAGGTGAATTTAAAAGGCTATTTGCCATAAATAAATGTGTATAGTGGGATTTGTGGAGGTTAAATAGGTCTTGGTTGCCGACTCCTTTTGAAAGCTTAGAATCATTTCTCACAACCGTATGAAAAGGCAGCATGGAGTATTCTTTGCCGCGTATATGTAAAAGTAAAGATATATATATATAATATATATTTTGTAGAGATTGATCTTCACGCGTGGATGAAGTACCCGTATCTGGGAGTACATTGCTAAACGCAGGGCAGAAAGAAAAGTGCTCGTGGGCGCTAGGTGACGTTGCCGGATGCGCATATCTATGCCACGGAGTTGTTGTGGTTGTCGTCTCCACTACCTGATAGTTTTATAGGTGCTTGGTAATATTCATCGTAGAATCTTTGTTTATACACTTGTGTGCCTCTGTGCTACATACAGCACTGCTTTCCTGGTAGCAAGGACACATCGAATATAAAATATACCCCACTACTCGGATCTCCAGGAAGAGCGGGCCACAGGACTGTGAGCTGTGAGGGAGATGCTTTGAAACCGAGTTGGTCATCGAGGGGGGCTCCTAGTGTTTTACCAGAAATAATTTTCTCCGCCTTTACTCCTTTCTAATAGGGGGAAAAGATTGGTATATTTTGACAGTTGGGGAGCAGGGGCCTGGAATTGAAGGGTATTGAGGGTGAATTGTTGGCCCTGACCCGACTTAAGTCCCGAGTTCCATTCCGATATGATTTGTGGTCAAACGTGTAATCACCGTTTTCAGAGGACGCCTCCAGTTCCATAGGCTGCTAAAAAACGGAGCGTGTACACATGGCTACATTTCTTATCAAGCACTGTTCGAAGTGTGTCTTTACTTATTATTTTCGTTGACAAGCGCTAAAACTGTAGCGTGTGTGGAAATATAAATCCATGTATAATGCGTAATTTCTGGACACAAATAGATCTCCCCGTACGTTGAGTTGAGACAAGCTTTTGTGAGCACTGGAAACGACTCTGCCACCCACCCACCCACCTCCTCTGGCTGTGCCTCGGGATGTTGGAGGCGAGTGCGTGCCTTTCTGTCTGCCCCATGTAAGATCATGTAGATGAGTCTAAATGACTGGTAAACTGGTATGCATAACTGCATTGTGATATTCGAATGGGTAACACATTCATTGTTTTTTTTTTTAATTAGGAAACGGTATTGTTGGGTACTCGGTAACCCATGCATCACTGTATTCTTGTTTGTGCTTTTTCATATACCCTTCTAACCCACGTTATTATCATTGCCGTCTAAGTGCTCTGGTGTCGTATAAGAGTCCTGTTTGAGCTCTATTCCGCGGTGCTCGTCTGGGATCCTGTTGAGCGCTCCGCTGCCTTTGGGCTATGGACTGTATTATGTTTTATAAACAATAAAAATCCACGTTATCCTGGATGTTGAGGCCACCCTGACAAAGCGGTGTAACAGAGGCACAAGAAGGCGGGGTGCGGCAGAGTTCACCCCTCCACCCACCCTCATTCCAAGGCCCATCATTGGGAGCTATTTACATTGTTGAAGACTATCTTGATTGGAAATCTGTACACAAACTGGATGCATTCCTTTGGTTTGTTGTTCCTTAATCTCTAAAATGGACTGTCGTGGAACATTTTTATCGTTGGTTGGATTCCACAGCATTACACCACAAAAAGCACGATTATCAATTTGCTTTGTAAACGGGGTGTTTGTGTAGTAATTCGAAGGTACTTTCGTGACTACCAAAAACGCTCATAAAACGCGATCTAAAAAAAAAAAAAGTCGGAGTAAAGACTAGAAAGTGGCGGTGCTGATGGAGAACGATTAACGAGAGAGATGGCACAGGAGGTCGCTGACTTTAACCTCAAGAACCCAACTTTGCCAACCTTCTTTAGATGAAAACCCGTGGTTGCTATAACCAAATATTTAAAATTGCATTTTATAGTGCTTGCTACCCATAACTTACAGTGTGCATCCTAAAATAAAGTTTGTTTTAATCTGGTTTCCACTCTAGACCAGGGTGTGTAATCTTGAGCAAATCACTTTATCCCCCTACCTCTGTTTGGTTATCTGCTAATGTTAGAATCACTTAGAAACGAGCTTCATGCCTGTGTTAAGCCCTGCAAAAAGTTACTTGAATTTAGGCATACACTGTGGCATGTAGTGAACCTCCAGACCGTACCTTTGCTTCAGGATTTGTTAACTTCATTTCTCACTTTAGCCCTATTTTGGATATTCCTGTGTTAAATTTTTCTTGGAACATTCTTAGGTACTCAGCTTGGCATTTATGTTGCTGCCATCTTTTAAAGGCAAACAGGAAGGGACTAAATTGTCCCTAGATGTACATACCTGAAGTTGATAACATAAAACACCATTGGCAAAGCCAGTTGTACTTGCTGTCTCCGCACTAGTCGTTTTGCCAATGTGTTTTAGTCGTGTTGTACACCAGCGTGGCTGCTGTTCAGCTTGGCAAAAAGGTAGAGGCATAGGGTGATATTGTATTGCCTTTCTTCAAAGGAACTGGAAATTTTTCTTGTGTTTGAGCAGTGGCGTCCCCCCCCCTCTGGCAGTCACAAGTAGAGTGGCAGAGATGGAAGCCACACTCGATCCTGTATCCTCAATACATTCTTTTGTCATTACATTTGTGACTTGGACTCATAGATCGCTACATAATTTTGTTGAAAAGCGGCCAGTTCCAACTTCGTTGGTGCCAATGATTGCAGCGTGGTTCTTGGAACCCTTTGTTTGACTTGAACAGAGCACCGGAGGCGAGCGGTACTGATTGCAGTGGTATTCTCATAGCATCACCCAGGTTGGTGACTCCATTGGCCAAAACTATGCTGTCGTGCGTTGGATTGCCAGTCTATATTTGCACAGGACCATTGCGCTTTTGGAAGTTATTACCTTTGCTACAAGCACCAAACTCACTATGAGCACCAGTTTGAGCCATATGCATTAGGAGAATCTACAGATTGTACTCGTGCAGTGCATCGCAAGTCTACTCGCCTGTCTGGCACTCTACCAATCTGCTCCTGCAGTTCTACTGTTTGGTGCGGCAACAACAGAATATTTTCAGGAGTCTCCGGATTGTACTGTGAACGCGTCCGTCTATGTTAATTTATACACATCAGGACTCGTTTTAGGCCGATGAATCTTTGGACCCAGTGGTGAGACACCGTAGGACGAGGTAACTGATCAATACATCGATTTAATATGTCAATAACATGATCAATAGTTAGCACCAAAATGTATCCCACCTTAGACATTAATAAACCTTCGGCGCTACCATGACATTTCAGTCATGAATAATCACACTTTAATGAAGTTTTATGAGTTTTATTCCCTATTGATTACAATCTAATAGCAAATGCGTCCATCTCAATATAAAGAAGCAAATAAGCATAATCACAAGATGACAATCATGATAGACTTTCAACATTGCAAAGATCAGAAACATAGACAATCCGTTAACTACAAGCAGATCGTAATACAAGTTCAGCATAGTACCAAGTCAGTCACGTCAGTTTGTCAGTCTGAAGGGATGCCTCATCTAACCTCTAATTAGCATTAGCATGTTGGACTTCATGCAAAACAATTTAGAACATCAATTTGGAAAAAGCATCTAAATAAGGTCTCTAATCAAAACATACAGCAGTTGGTACCTAGAAAGAAAAGGCATATAAATGAATTTTCAGTAGCAACATTATAATTACCCTCCTCTGAATAGGTCAGCATACAGGATCAGTCTTCGTCCTCAGGACATCAGTTAGATCACCGTCAGTCTAGCTAAGTTAAAGCAAGAGTCACTTTCCTCATAAGGAGGAAAGTGTAATGGGGCAGTCTATGGGCAAGGATGGTTTTGTCTAAGTCTCAAATCACCAAATAGAGTGACAGAGTTTCGGGATGCAATCGATATCATTCCTTACCTAATGCTCTCTTGTCTCCTGTGTCATGGGTTTTTTATCCCTTTTTCGTAATACATTCCCCCAAAATTCTATTGGTCAGTCAATACACCCCACCATTGGTAACCTATCAAATTATACATTAAGTAATGCATTTTGTCATTTCTTGATACTCTCCTAATTTCTAATTGGTCTTCATAATTGACGTATTTTCGTAGGTGGCTCATCCGGGGTTACTTCATCGTCTTTACACATATCAGGTCAAAAGTTCTCTTCTCGTTTCATCGTCCTTGGAAGTGTCCATTAATGTTTCGAAGTACATATCTGTTAAACTAGAAGCTACTAGCATGCGGAAGGGAGAGTTGGGCATTGTATCAAATAAGTAAGGAAAAAGAACAATCGCTGGGTCATGGTCTTTTGCAAGTCAGTACACTGAAGAGACAGAAAAATACGCTTTAATATGAGAGCTACACAGTTTTGCTTGACTCACGCTAACTTAAGATATATTATTCTAACAAATGCAGTCTAACGTGTTTTAATGTGCACAGCTTTGGCAATCTATGAACGATGATTTCTTACAGTTGACATTAGTTCACATACATGAAAATCCTTTACGTCAATGAATATTTTATTTAATGCAGCATTGTTAATCATAAGCATTTCACGTCTATAATATGTAATATTAAACTACGCTCTCTCAGTACAATGTACTTCTGCAGTGCCCTTGCTTCATGATTGGCTGTAATATCACACTGAGAATATTAAAGGAAAGATCTGGGGTCGAAAGTTATCTTTGGTAGACCTTCCTGCTTCGAGGGAACTCATCCTGTAGTTTTAGAGTTATATTTTGACTAAAGGTCTTTTCTCTATGTAATCATCCTTTTGGCAGTATTTAAAGACCTTGTAGCATATTTATTTTATATTCCTCTGACATTATGGAAGCTTCGTTGATAACACCACCACCCCAATTCTTGGCTCAACCTTAAGAGCCAACAATAGAATAGGAAGAGTGGGTAGATATCTTTGACAACTATTTTGAAGCATTGGATGGGCAGGATTTTCATCCAAGTAGGAGAAGGGTGTTATTGCTAAATGCCTTTGGCAAGGAAGGATAACATGTCTTTAAATATTTATCTTCATTACTACTTCAAGTGGGTCGATCTCTGATAGATGTGTAAAGCGAAACAAGGAAAAGACTTAAGTTGAGATTTACTAAAGGGATTACTGTGGTTAGGAGGAGACATTACATTTATATGCAGCCACAGAGGTCTGGAGAACCAGTGGATGACTTTGCATTTAGAGTATGGGAATTGTCCCTCAAATGCCAATTTGGATCGATAATGGACGAAGTGTTTAGGGACCAATTAAGTGCAGGAGTAGAAGAATGCAGGAAAGATTGTGGGCTGCTAAGAATCTTTCTCTAAAGGATAAAAGGGTCGGAATATTAGATGTGGGAAATTAATAATATAGATGTGAGGGGATGTAATTATGTGTCATCAGTAAACAAGGTGGCAAGTGAGGTGGTAGTAGCAGCCAAGCCTAGTAGTGGTAAATCCTGGAAAGGGTTGTCTAACAGTAGACCAACATGTAAGTTTTGTGGGAGGTGTGGTAGTTAGGCATACTACAGAGCCAAACATGTTTTGCAGTAGGTAAAGAATGTAGAAAATGTAGACCTAAGGGACATTTTGCTAGGATGTGTTATGATCTAGCGAAAGGTAACGTGGCGTAGCAGTGTTGTCAGAAGTCTTTTCTGATTTCATGAGTGTAAGTGTAGATAGAAGTTTGTTTGTAGAGGATGGTGACAGTTGCTCAGGTAGAAAACCTATACGAAAGGCAGAATTAGTCATTTGAGGAAAGCAAGTGGAGTTAATGGTGGATTTGGCGTCTTTTTATATACCGTTATACCCAAAAAAATTGTTTTGGTGGAATGGCCCAGGTGAGGTTACTTCCCAAAGATATCGACCCTGGTGGGTATCGAGTGGTGGGGCAGATAGATGATATTAGCTATAGGTTCACTGACATCAAATTCAGAGGTAAATCTGTAAAAGGCAAGGAGTATGTGGCAGAATCTAGCCTGTTCATTCTAGGATGGCTTCTTCCATATGATTTGCACATCATAATAAAGCCACATGCTCCTTATCAAGTCATGGGGGTGGTGGAAGAGGTTACACTAGATGATCTAATCTGAGAAGCGGGGAGTGTCTTAAGAGAGGAGATGGGGGAGCTGAAAGTTTGCGTCCATAGAATAAGACTGAAACAAGGGGTAGTATCAGTTCAACATAAGATCAGGAGGGTACCCATTATGGTTGGGGCTGAAGTAAAACACTAGATGAGATATTGGAGAGTGGTGTGATAGAACCTATGAAAACGTCAAGTTTGATTTCTCCAGTAGTCCTCATGGGGAAAGTGGATAAGAAACTTAGGTTCTGTGTGGACTGAGAAGTTTGAATCAGAACGTGGTGACAGATTTTCCTCTTCTCAACATAAATTAATTTAAATTTGATGCTCAATGGAGGAAGCCTTTTCTCAAAATTATATGTTAAACCTGCTTATTATCAGGTTCATGAGAATTGCATGCCTTTGACAGCATTCATAACTATGGAGAGCAACTTTCAATTTACTAGGTCACCCTTTGGCCTGTCATCGCAGCCAGTGTCTTCCGGAAGGATATGAGTGAGGTGTTCATTGGCTTTGATAATGTCCTCTCTTTTCAGGATAACATTTTGGTGTTTGGGGACAGTGTGGAGAGTCACAATCTTGCGTTAAAACAGATTCTGGATAGAAGTTCAAAACCAGGTATGACATAAAGGAAAGCGAAATGTGTCTTCTTGGTGAATGAGAATGGAGTATCTTGGGTACACTTTGTCAGCTGAGGGGATTAAACCGAATAATGTTTTGTTATCTTTATTAAGTTGGCAACTGCGCCTTGGGACAAACTAAGATCCTATTTGGGTTTAATCGGGTACTATTCCAAGTTTGTTTAAAAAAAAAAAAAAAAAAAAAAAAAGTTGCTTCTAAGACAAAGTTTGAAAAACTTGTTAAGGAAGGGTGTGCATTTTTCTTAGGGTGTTGCACAAAGCCTGGGTTTTGACAATATCAAAAGGGAAGTGTGTGAGGCTGGGATTTTGATTCCATTTGACTACAAATGCAAAACTAATGTGACTGTAAATGCAAGTGCCATTGGGATAGGAGCGGTGTCGCAATTTCATGGCTCTACAAAAACAAAAAAACTGTTGCATTTGTATCCCACTTCTTAACGTCTACTGAACAAAATTATCCTGCAATTGAGAGGGAGGCACAGACACCAGTGTGGGGGATGGAGCACTTAATGACATATATGTAGGGATGTCTTATTGTACTCCACACAGATCACAAACCTCTGGTAAACGTTTTATCTTCAGGAGGAGCAGGGAATGGATCTGCCAGACTTGCCAGGTTACATGAGTACAATTACACTGTTGATTATATATCTGGGTGGAGAAATGTTCAGGCAGATTGCCTTTCACGTCTGCCATTAGATTGGGAATGTGTGGTAAAAATGGGTGGTTGTTCGGAGTGGAAAGGAAGGAGCTGTGATTAGTGTACGTGATGCTGTTTGGTGGAGGTTGGGAGTGGTGAGTGACAAACAATGGTATAAGGCTGTGGAGAGTGATAAAGGTTTGAAATAGGTAATTCAAATGATTGTGAAAGGTGGCAGGAGAGATAGTACATTACCGACAGCTTTGAGGTCTCATGGTAAAGTGCTGGAAAAGTTTGGCTCATTGTGTATATGTGGACTTTATTGGTCCTATGTTTAGGGTTACACATGAGTAGATTTGCATTTGTCTTGGAAGATGTGCGTTCTAGGTGGTTAGTAGTGAAACTTATGTCACATTTCTACTGCATACATGATGAGCGTCTTGATGGACATTTTTTAGGGACCAACGGTTTCCTATTTGTCTCATTACAGATAATGGTTTCCAACTGACGTCTCTTGAGATGAGAGAATTTTTGTCATCATGTCGGGTCAAGCATTCGCATAGGTCTCCCTACAATTCCCAAGCTCATGGAATTGTTGAAAGGGTGAACCTTTTGGGCTATGATGCCATTCAGTTGGCACTGACTAATAAGTTGAATGTTGATGTTGAGGAAATCATTTCTTCTGTGAATGCGTTGCCTTTTTATTTGATGAGGGCTAGGAAGCGCAGTACTAACTTAGCTTGTACCATCCCGGATGTATTAATTGATTATGTGTGTAAGGACATAAACCGATCAAGGTCC
The DNA here is from genome assembly GCF_031143425.1 of Pleurodeles waltl. Lineage (NCBI taxonomy): Eukaryota > Metazoa > Chordata > Amphibia > Caudata > Salamandridae > Pleurodeles > Pleurodeles waltl. The sequence goes on along the minus strand of NC_090449.1, from coordinate 1,027,967,350 downwards.
CCAAATGTGGTAGCAGGGACAACTCGGCATCTCTGGGTGGTATGAATAAACATGAAAAGAGGATTTTACCAGATAACTGAGTTAAAATAAAGTCAAGTCAACTGGTGAAAGTGTTGACTTGCACAGTAAGTTCTGTGGACCTTTTTGAAGTGAAGGAAGTTCATTGTTGGCATGTGGTGTTGACCAGTAGTGAAAAGTGGAATCTTAGATTTGCTAGGTATGGATCACAAGAGTGCAGTGGCTTGGTTAATGAAGATGTGGAAGATTCAACTGTTACATTTCGGTCTGGGTCTGATGACTGCTGTGCTAATGAAAATGTCCAAGAGAATGTGGGACATGAGAGCATGGTTTCTAGTTCAAAGACTGAGAAGAACTCCAAGCTATTTGCAAGATTTAATGAGATAAATTGTTGTATTGCTTATTTTAGTTTTTTATTCAATGCTTGATCCTTGGGTATTTGTTTATTTTTTTTATTGTGCTACAGTTGTTTTAACTGTGTTCATTATTAATATAATTTGTTATCACTTATTGTCTTGTTTGTTTAGCTTGGATTACAAAAGGAGGGAGATATGTTTTAATGTCTTTCTTCAAAAGAATTGCTATGTTATGTACTATTATGTGTGTTTGAGCAGTGACGTCCCACCCGCTGGCAGTTACATGTGGACTGGCAGAGAGGGAAGCCATGCTCGATCCTGTATCTTCAGTAAACCTTCTTGTCTTTACAGTCGTGACTTACTCATACAGTGCAACAAGTGACATAGTGTTATGGAGGTGTTGTGGTGCAGAGTGGCGTCTGCATGGTGTGGTGGCGCACTGCCATTAGACAACACATTTTCAAGTGAAATGACTATTACATTTGCACAGACATACAGTTTTACAGATAAAACTATACAGTGCACAAACAATACTGTGTGGAAATGGCATTACCTACCGTATTGATATGTTTTGATCATATTCATATGTTTCAGCTCATTGCAGAATTAAAAAAAAGTTTTATTTGTGTTTTTTCTTAATTCTGATATATTCTGAAGTATCTGCACAGTTCATTTACAAACAATTAAGTTTTGTTGTGTGCTACAAAAATACCTTTCCTTTCACTTCAAGATTGTCACAGAAATCCTCTCTGAAGTCAGAAAGAGAACACCAAGCTCCTTCAGAAAACAGAGCCTGAGATTTGACCTCTCTTTGAATGCACAGCAAATATGACAAAGTTAAAGGCCTGTCTACAGAAGGCAAGCAGTTTTTGAAGAATACAGCTAATGGGGTATGTTACACAGGAGGAACAAAGACCTACTGTATAACCTAAAATAGGTAAAGCCATCAAACAGCTAGCAAATGTGAGCTGCAGACCACCAAACTAATGGCAAGCAATGGGTGAAATGATTTCAGGCGAAGCTTTCAGAATGTCCTTGCATAGTCTTTATATTCCCGACATCTGCGCTATTTGGTATACTTTGACCTAATAACTTGTTCTGCCACAAAGGCAGCATTGGGGAACTTGCCATACAAATGGGTTCTTGCAGACATAGTTTGGGAAGTGCCACACACCTATCAGCCATGTTTCTTGACATTGAGTTTAGTCAGTGATCTATCAGTTACCAAGCTGCACCATTAAATTCACAATGCAAGTTTTGGGCCCAAGCAGTGGGACTAGGTGTTTCACCAGGGCCATTTAAATAATTGCATTATTTTCTTGTTAAGGCTGCCAGCCCTCCGGTGCTCATACCTGCTAAACACAGTGGCTTGTCCAAACTGTTCTGCAGTGGCTGATTTATTATCCTTGCTCCAACTCTAGTAAAGCTTTATTGTGGCTTTTTACAATTAGATGGCCATGTTGTGGTTGTGCATGCGTATAAGATATCTCTACCCAGATGGATGCTGCAGTGGTCCATTGCTTCCCTCTTGCATGGGGAAAAGATGAGGAATAGTTGGAGACAAGAAAAATCCAATCAGAGCAGAATATAGAGTTGGAAATGGGAGGACTGGGAGGAAATTGTTAAAAGGTAGCTGAGTTGGGAAGAAGACAGGCAGCACGTTGTAAGTGAGCAAAGAAAGAACAGTTCTAACAGGTTGCTAGGGAGCAAAAAGGATAGCAAGCATTTGCAATTCAATAGGTCTCGCATTTGCTTGAATTTGAGCTACTGACGTTGTAAACACATAACTGGACTTTTCTTGCTACATAAATTGGTCAACCCTGCCGCATAATTTGGGCCTCTGCCGTATAATTTCAGTTGCTTTTCATATAACTAAAGGACACCCATTTACTACAAAGTCTTGCCCTGATGACCTTGAACGTTTCTTAGATTGTTTTTAGTACAATTCTCTTGTAATTTATTTTTAATGTGAGTGATGTGTGAGGGACTGTTACTGATTTTACTTCTGAAACGGCCTCAGTGCTCCAATGCTTCCGATTTGAGTTTGTGCTTCAAACTGCCATGGAGCGCTAAGGGGAGAGACAAAAGCAAAATTTAAATGACTGATTCGGTAACAGTGTGAACAATGTGACTTAACTGGTAATTATGCACAGCTCTCTAATACCGCTGATCGAGTTCACGCTATATGAAACTTCAAAGCACCCTTGCCGCCATGGAGCACGAAAGGGAGGGACAAAAGAAACAATGTGAGATAACTGGTAGTCCTGCAAAGCACTTCAATACAGCTGATCGAGTTCACTAAGTATGAAATTTCAAAGTGCCATGGCCGCCACGCAGTGCGAAGCGGTGAGACGACAAAAGAAAAAATTGTTCACTCACTCTAAAGTATATCGTCAATTGTGCAGTGATCCATGTAACAGGGTCAATCTTCAAGGCATAATAAAACCATCTCAAGGCGGGACAAACGTAAAGCATTTACCAATGATATCAAGGGATTTTTCGAAAGGCAAGCCCAGGAACGAAATTTAAGTGATGGGTGTGGTTAAAGCCCCCAAAATAGATTAATACATGTTGAAAAGCAGAACTTGTGGACTGCTATGCTCAACCTAAAAAAAAAAAATGGATATTGCCACCACCATTTCTGTGTCTAAAAGTCGATGTAGGAATCTTGCCAAAACCGAACGGAGAAAAGAGCAGAAGATTGCAAGCGGATGGTGGCCATCACTGCAGTCTAAAGCTAGTAGGTAAGGAGCTGTGAATGGATTAAAAAAGCGCATGCAGAAACGGGCTGTTGTGTGTGTGTGTGGTGTGTTTTTTTTTTTTTTTTGGTATAAGAGGGTTGAAGAGAGGAAGCAGTGCAGAAAGCAATAATTGATGTGAAGCATATGAATATTTCTGAGTGAAGGCAGACCGGCAAAAGCAACTAAATCTATCAGTGAGACTAAAGTGATCTGTGATTGAAGCGGAACAATTGATGATACACTAATATGTTGCCGAGTGAAAGCACGACTGAAGAGATAACCAAAGGCTTCGGAAGAATTTTTAAAGGGATACATTTGAATTTTGCAGAGTGAAAACCGAACTACGTAAATGACGGGGTAAATTGCAAAAGATCAAAGTGTACAGGGTTCAGAAAGAGCATGTGAGGTGCACCAAGAGCACTGTCAAGATTGGCAAGAAATTAATTAAGAATTAAAAACAAACTGTCACAACAAATGCAAATGTTACTGCTCCTATAAAAGGTGAATACACATATTTACTGTTGAAACACGTTTACTTACTGGACAATAAAGGAGCAGTGTATTTGCAGGTACTTAATGCCATGGCCAGCAGAGGGTAAAAACCTTTTAGTATTTGGAAGCAGTGCCAGAAATGTGAAATCACATGACAGCGCAACTGTAAAAAGAATCACTGAAGCAAAATTCACAGCTGATACGAATTATAAATATTGCGGCATAAGTAAATGTCATCATAACCCGTGGAGATCTTTAAAGTGAACTAAAGCTGGAATATGGTGAAAACAGTAACTGTACAAACGCAAAATAGATACTGCGGTCAGTGGGGAAAGCTCAAAATCACTGTAAAACAATTGAATGATGAGTAGGAAAACAAACTAATAAAACAACAAGGGTACAATAAAACAACATGGGAAGAATACAAGAGATTTCTTGGAGAAAAAAACTGCCAAAATTCAGTGTGAGGAACTCTAACATGAACTGACACAACATATGCGTTCATAAAAAGTGATCTTTTGGCAACAAGCCGGTTCAATATTCACTGTGAGGGGGCACCATTATGAACTAACATTACACTTGCAATTATTATTGAGTCCTTAGAAGGTTGACAAAACTGAGTGTTTACATAGCTTTCTTGTGTTTGCAAATAATTTATCACACAGGCACACGTATCTATCCCAGCATTTGGGAAATGGAATAGAGGTGATTCTGTGAAGAAAAATAATTAAAACATAATGGTATTCATGAAATACAGCATAAAAAGTAATGACGGAATTGAGTGCAGCCAAACACCATGGAGTACGAAGGGGAGAGACAAAATAAACTATGTGACGTAACATAGTCCTGCGAAATGCTCCAGTACTGCTGATCGATTTCGCACTATATGAAACTTAAAAGAGCCATGGCCACCATGCAGCGCAAATCGGTGAGACAAAAGTTATAAAGTAGTTCACCCACACTGAAGAATATCAGCAATCTTGCAATAATCCATGTAACTGGATCAGTCTGCAAGGCATAACAAAATGGCCTCAAGGCAGGACATACAAAAAGCATTTACCAATGACATCAAGGGATTTTTGAAAGGCAAGCCCAAGAACGAATGAAAGTGATGGGCGTGGTTAAAGCCTACAGAATGGATTACAACATGTCAAAAAGCATCGCTTGCGCACTGCTATGCGCGACCTCCCGCCCTTCCAATGCAGAGAAAGTATCTGGTTCACAAGGTGTAACAAAATCGAAACCACCATGTTGATTACTCCCGAATCCCAAACAAGCATTTGTAAAGTCAGTGGGTCTCTCCAGTGGGAGAGCTATTGGTTTTATGATGTCTTTTAGCAATGTTGTACAGCAGCATGCACAAAAGTTAGAGAAGTAGAGAAGAATGGCATAGAGAGGCATGGCGTGGCATAGAATGGCGTAGAGTAGTACATTTGTGGGTGTAAGTAATTTAAATAAGGCTCCAAACTTAAAACCATTGCAAAGGTATGAGACATAAAGGCGGTGAATGGCTGAAAGGCAACTAAAATAGGTGTTCGGCGGTAAGCATCATGAAGATGTAAATATGTTGTTAAAGTGGCATTTATACATTTTACAACGTAACAAGTAATTTCATTTTAGTTGGGCGAGTAAGTCAAAAGATGCAGGCATAGATAAACAATGTTCCAAAATGCATTTGAAAACAGAAAAAACGTAGAACACAGCACGGTAATTGGAAACCGATGAAGTGTCTTGAAGTGTGACAACAAATGGTAAGCAATGGGTGGGCTACAAGCTCTTTTGTTGTAAACAATATCTCTCACAAGCGAGAGCACATGCAGGGCATACACTCTTGCAGGCTAAACCTAAGATCTGCATCGCTTAACAAGCTTTGGTAAAGCCAATAGGTCCTTCATTGGCAAGCTGGTGTTTGAATTTTGTTTTTTTTAAACAAGTTGCTGACACTAAGAAAGGTCTATAATCCAGACATAAAAACATGAATAAAGATGTTTGTCCCTGTTACTCATCCTGTGAGAGGTGTGTTTGGCAGTAGGAAAATTTTCTTTTTCTTTTTATTTTTTATTTTTACATGCATAGTTAGGAAAAACATGGTATCTGTCCATACTCCCCTTCCATATCATCAGAAGTTAACTTGTGCATTCTGTTGATACATTAGTGGTAATCCTCTATTCAGAGTTGCACAGTATGGTGTATAATTTCAAATTAGAGTGTGAAAAGTTATTTTTTTGTATTCTTCTTAGTTATTACAGTTTCTCAGTAGTATTTTAAATTTGTTTTATTAATTTGTTTTGCACATTGTAGTGTGCATGTCCTCAAACTGTGTGCCCTTGGGCAGCTTTGCCATGGCCTCTTGAAGTCTTTCTGCAGTTGTTGTAGTACCTGCCATATGTTTTCTCAGTTCTGTTTATATCAAAGAGAAAAGTGTGCTTATTAAGGTCTAACCTAGTCAGCACTGTCTGCAAGGCACGTTGTATTCAATCTATGGACTTTTAACCTTGCCCACTCCTGCCATTTGTTCTTTGTTTTGCCATTCAGAAAAGCTGGGTTTTTACTGATGCATTGGTTCTGATTTGCCCGCCTTTGAATGCTTGGTTCACACCCAACCAATTTCACTCATTGTTCTTTTTTGTTTTCAACCCCCAACACTTCAATGGTTCCTCTTGATCGGCCATCGCAATGCATGGTTACCAGTTGGCTCCACAGCTTCGCACATCCTCTCTTTTCAGTGGGGTACGATGTGCTAACGTTTACCTATTGCTGTAAGTGCTTGCCTTTTAAAGCCTGCGTGCCCATGCCTCATTAAAACCAGCTAATGTGGTGCTTTGAGGGGGGTAATAGGCGTGGTCTTGTGATCCACTGTGTGTGAACACCACCGCACTGTAATAAGTGGACTCTTAATGTATGCCCGCCACGAGCGCTATAAAGAACTCAATCTGGGGTTAGCGGCTCCTCCAGATGCAGCATAACTAATTATTACCTCTTGCCATTACCCTTCTGCCTGTTGCTGACATGGGATGTTCCTTACCCTCAGTGTATGGTGGTTTTTTCACAGTGGCTTCCGTTGAGCATGTAAAAAGTATAAGTACCTTGACAGCAAACGAATATCAGCTGACTGTATTTTAACTTTACATTAATTTAATGATGTTGCAGTATTTACATTCTACATCTACGCACATAGCCTTCCGCCGAGGTGACCTGGGTATGAAGTATGTTCATTCATGTTATGGTGCTTACGAAGTCTTCAGAGCTGTTTGTTTTATGATGTCTGTCATCACCGGGTCCCCCTCTAGGTTGGGTGGGGGGCAAAATAGTAACCTCTCCTACGATACAATGTCTTTTTAAGCGCACTCATGGCTGGAACTTTTGTATTACAGCTTGGAGTAGTTTGTGTCTTAAGGGCCTTGTTTATAATATTATTGCAGTAGGCCTGCCTGAAAATGTGTAAAGCACTATGCCCACATATATGGTTACACTGCATCACGTTCTGCCATTCTGTTTTCATGTAGTGATGCTGTCCAGAGGCTGACTGTATGGTTACATGTCCCTGTTTTTTTACAAATGTTATTTTTATAGTGCTGTCCTCTAGGAGCTGTTCTGAGCATTACAGTTGGTATACTACAATATGCGCTGCACTTGGAAACTCACCCCATAATGCTTAGTGGGTGTAGGAGGCTGGACTGGCTTGTAGTGAGTACCTAGGGGTACTTACACCTTGCACCAGGCCCAGGTATCCCTTATTAGTGTATAGGGTGTCTAGCAGCTTAGGCTGATAGATAATGGTAGCTTAGCAGAGCAGCTTAGGCTGAACTAGGAGAAGAGTGAAGCTCCTACAGTACCACTAGTGTCATATGCACAATATCATAAGAAAACACAATACACAGATATACTAAAAATAAAGGTACTTTATTTTTTTTACAATATGCCAAAAGTATCTCAGTGAGTACCCTCAGTATGAGGATAGCAAATATACACAAGATATATGTACACAATACCAAAATATGCAGTAATAGTATTAGAAAACAGTACAAACAATGTATAGTTACAATAGGATGCAATGGGGACACATAGGGATAGGGGCAACACAAACCATATACTCCAAAAGTGGAATGCGAACCACGAATGGACCCCAAACCTATGTGACCTTGTAGAGGGTCGCTGGGACTATTAGAAAATAGTAAGGGTTAGAAAAATAGCCCACCCCAAGACCCTGAAAAGTGAGTGCAAAGTGCACTAAAGTTCCCCAAAGGACATAGAAGTCGTGATAGGGGAATTCTGCAGGAAATACACAAACCAGCAATGCAACAACAATGGATTTCCAGTCGAGGGTACCTGTGGAACAAGGGGACAAAGTCCAAAAGTCACAAGCAAGTCGGAGATGGGCAGATGCCCAGGAAAATGCCAGCTGTGGGTGCAAAGAAGCTGCTGCTGGACAGTAGAAGCTGAGGTTTCTGCAGCAACGACAAGGGCTAGAGACTTCCCCTTTGGGGGATGGATCCCCCACGCCGTGGAAAGTCGTGCAGAAGTGTTTTCCCGCCGAAAGACCGCCAACAAGCCTTGCTAGCTGCAAATCGTGCGGTTAGTGTTTTTGGATGCTGATGTGGCCCAGGAGGGACCAGGATGTCGCCAATTGCGTCTGGGGACAGAGGGGGCGTCGAGCAAGACAAGGAGCTCTCTCAGCAGCAGGCAGCACCCGCAGAAGTGCCAGAAACAGGCACTACGAGGATGCGTGAAACGGTGCTCACCCGAAGTCGCACAAAGGAGTCCCACGTCGCCGGAGAACAACTTAGGAGGTCGTGCAATGCAGGTTAGAGTGCCGTGGACCCAGGCTGGACTGTGCACAAAGGATTTCCGCCGGAAGTGCACGGAGGCCGGAGTAGCTGCAAAAGTCGCGGTTCCCAGCAATGCAGTCTGGCGTGGGGAGGCAAGGACTTACCTCCACCAAACTTGGACTGAAGAGTCACTGGACTGTGGGAGTCACTTGGGCAGAGTTGCTGGATTCAAGGGACCTCGCTCGTCGTGCTGAGAGGAGACCCAGGGTACCGGTGATGCAGTTCTTTGGTGCCTGCGGTTGCAGGGGGACGATTCCGTCGACCCACGGGAGATTTCTTCGGAGCTTCTAGTGCAGAGAGGAGGCAGACTACCCCCACAGCATGCACCACCAGGAAAACAGTCGAGAAGGCGGCAGGATCAGCGTTACAGAGTTGCAGTAGTCGTCTTCGCTACTTTGTTGCAGTTTTGCAGGCTTCCAGCGCGGTCAGCAGTCGATTCCTTGGTAGAAGGTGAAGAGAGAGATGCAGAGGAACTCGGATGAGCTCTTGCATTCGTTATCTAAAGAATCCCAAGAGACAGAGACCCTAAATAGCCAGAAAAGAGGGTTTGGCTACCTAGGAGAGAGAGGATAGGCTAGCAACACCTGAAGGAGCCTATCAGAAGGAGTCTCTGACGTCACCTGATGGCACTGGCCACTCAGAGCAGTCCAGTGTGCCAGCAGCACCTCTGTTTCCAAGATGGCAGAGGTCTGGAGCACACTGGAGGAGCTCTGGGCACCTCCCAGGGGAGGTACAGGTCAGGGGAGTGGTCACTCCCCTTCCCTTTGTCCAGTTTCGCGCCAGAGCAGGGCTAAGGGGTCCCTGAACCGGTGTAGACTGGCTTATTCAGAAATGGGCACCACGTGTGCCCATGAAAGCATTTCAGAGGCTGGGGGAGACTACTCCTCCCCTGCCTTCACACCATTTTCCAAAGGGAGAGGGTGTAACACCCTCTCTCAGAGGAAGTCCTTTGTTCAGCCATCCTGGGCCAGGCCTGGCTGGACCCCAGGAGGGCAGAAGCCTGTCTGAGGGGTTGGCAGCTGCAGTGAAACCCTGGGAAAGGCAGTTTGGCAGTACCAGGGTCTGTGCTACAGACCACTGGGATCATGGGATTGTGCCAACTATGCCAGGATGGTATAGAGGGGGCAATTCCATGATCATAGACATGTTACATGGCCATATTCGGAGTTACCATTGTGAAGCTACATATAGGTAGTGACCTATATGTAGTGCACGCGTGTAATGGTGTCCCCGCACTCACAAAGTCCGGGGAATTGGCCCTGAACAATGTGGGGGCACCTTGGCTAGTGCCAGGGTGCCCTCACACTAAGTTACTTAGCACCCAACCTTTACCAGGTAAAGGTTAGACATATAGGTGACTTATAAGTTACTTAAGTGCAGTGTAAAATGGCTGTGAAATAACGTGGACGTTATTTCACTCAGGCTGCAGTGGCAGGCCTGTGTAAGAATTGTCAGAGCTCCCTATGGGTGGCAAAAGAAATGCTGCAGCCAATAGGGATCTCCTGGAACCCCAATACCCTGGGTACCTCAGTACCATATACTAGGGAATTATAAGGGTGTTCCAGTAAGCCAATGTAAATTGGTAAAATTGGTCACTAGCCTGTTAGTGACAATTTGAAAGAAATGAGAGAGCATAACCACTGAGGTTCTGATTAGCAGAGCCTCAGTGAGACAGTTAGTCATAACACCGGTAACACATTCAGGCACACTTATGAGCACTGGGGCCCTGACTAGCAGGGTCCCAGTGACACATACAACTAAAACAACATATATACAGTGAAAAATGGGGGTAACATGCCAGGCAAGATGGTACTTTCCTACAGTGGGGCATTCCTTTTACAAAACATTTTGGCCCATAACTCGCCACTCAACGTGCTTTTTCTATCTAGGTCATCTCTGGGTTGGGGGGGGGACCCCAAAATAATAAAAAATAAATAGTTCTCTATTTTCAATTTTATCTGGGATAGATGAAGAAGGTAAGTGGAAGTGCTTTAGTTATATACAGGCACATTGGAATTATGTGACAGAGAGGACCAAATTCTGCAGCAGGGTTGACCAATTTATTTGGCAAGAAAAGTCCAATTATTCTTTTACAACGCCAATATCTCTAACTCAAGCAAATGCGAGACCTGTTGCTTTGCAAATGCTTGCTTTAGTCCTGGTGTTAGCCAAGATCCTTTGATTTTTATTTTAATAAATTGATTTGTGTAATATAGTTATAGAAACTTTCATCCAGCCCTTGTCATTCATTGGTCTGTTACTTGTGTCATTTTCACTTTTCTTCCACATGCGTTTATTATATCCTGCACAATGTAGGTTGCATGTGAATAGCCTTGACTGTTTTATCCGGCTGTGGTTTGTCGAACTGTCTTACAGATTTTTGTTAAGCTATCCCATATAAGGTTATCGTCCTGGCTCCGGTGTAGAGGTTTTGCGTCTGCCTATAAACCGATTCAGTTTTCAGTCACTGACTGCCCTACCACTTGCATCTACAATGACTGACATGCGCACCAGGACAAGTTGTTGTACTTGTCTGGGGAGGAGGGAGGAAGGGAGTTACGGAACAGGCATGAATTATTGAGTGTGTAATGCTTGGAGGTTAAGCTTCAATTGCGTGAACATACAACGTGGTGACTAAGCTGTCTGGATATTCAGTACTGTCCCACACAGGCCCTCGTGGAGATTATAGAGCGCTGCGGAAATTCTGTTGGTATTTACACGTGTTCATTTTCTTTTCTTTTTCTTTTTACATTTTTGGCAACAATTGTCTTTTTGTTATTGCCCGTGATTTGAGGTCTAGCAGACGTTCCTGCTTGTGTAGAGGGAATGAGGAATGTCCTTTTCATATCAGTGCGTTTTTTACAATATTCCTCTTTTTTTTAAAAAAAATTATTTTGGCTCTTTTCCCAAAATTAGGGAACAGGGGATAAAAATCCTTTTTGGGGCTGAGACACTGCACAAAAAACATCTTCTGAGCCGTGAATATATTAGACTAGAAGCCCATTTCATTAAGGTTTCTGGTTTAACAGATAGTAAGTTGCCTTCTTGAAGGACTGTATTGTATTGATGCTACAGTTATAAAGCACGTCATACCTCTGTCGGGGTTGCAGCTCTGTACGTTATAGGTCGGGCATTTATGTGGTTCTATTATACATGATAATTTGGGGTCCAAGTCGCAAAGAGGCATTTTGCACTTAGGAGTTGTTTAAAAATCCTAACTACACGTGTTATATTGTAAAGCACTTTACCTGCTTCATTTTACTACATCCTTGTGTATAATTCAGGGTTAACAGATCTGTTGATTGTGGTGGGCAGTAGAAGGTGGGAATGTCTTGGGAAAAGCACAGTCCCATCCTGGATATGGTTGCAGTTGCAAGAGGAAATCTGTATCCCAGGTAGGAATAGTCAGGGAGGACTTTGGCTGGTTTACAGTTGGCTAGGGTTTCTCCAGAGGGAAAACAATGTTTTTTTTAGACCGGCTGCAATTGTGCAATTACAAATACTAAAATGCCTTGGCATGGGAGGAACTTTAAATTATCTTTTTTTAAATTTTATTTTAGAGGTACGCCTGGGAAGCTTCAACTGACGGAGCTTCCCCAGCCGATTTCTTTTTTTTTTTTTTTTTTTTAATAATCTTCTTGGTGTTGCCAAAATGGCAGAAATGCACTCCAAATTTAGGAGTAAACCTACGTGTGTACTTTTTTTTTTTAATTTTTTTATTTTTTTTGTTTTTTAATTCTGAGCCTTGGGAATGAATTCTTCTGGGGATTCAGGACATTCCCATTTTTTTTTGTTTTTTGCATGGAGCTGCTCTGTCCTGGTGCTTCTTCCTCATAGCAGGGCTCCACTTATGCACATGCAATGCTATGTACAGGCTGCAGTGGGGCACTACAGTGTTGAAAGCCACAATAGAGGGCAGACAGGGCCAGCAACCACAGGTGTTTCTGCATTGATCGCTCCCTTAAGCACTCTTAAAGTAATGATAAACGTTGCACCCTGGTAGCACTGAAACTGTGGCACTGTTTTTGGTTGATATGAACTTGCTCATGACAAAGGGTTGACCCCCCTCCTTCCCGATCTTGTCTCCATATTTGGTACAGTGTCCTTGGCTGGCCAGATCTTGAAGGACATGACAGTTCAGTGGCCAGTAACCTCGTTGGAGGTCTTCTCTACAGTTCTTTCAGGTCATAATCGGTAGAGCACCTTTCAGTACTCTTGAGCCCTAACTCACAAGGTTATAAGGTATCAGTAATAGATAACAATTTCCACTGGTCCTTGTGATCTTGCCATCCATCCCATTAAAGGAATGGAGAGAGGCCCAATCTGAATTCTGGTATCTGTCCAGATTATGTATTTGAACTTACTCCTTCTTCTAACTGGTATGGGGTACAGACGGCACCCAGAAGATGAAGACAAGAGGTTTAGTTTTAGCAGTGCGCAGTCTTCACACTGTTGCTCACATCTTCACTCTGCTGATCAAAGAATTGGCTCCACAAGTTTGTCATTCCATAAATCTGTTTTGTCTTTGTAACATCAACTACATTGCGTGCAACATTGTAAAACAAAAGGCTTTGTCTGTGGTGCCGTCTTTGCTTCTAAAGCTGGCGTGAAAAGTAGGCAAATTTTATCCACCCTTCAGGCTGGCTTTAAAACCAAAGTCAGCACGATAGACCATTGCCTTTCTTTTTACAGTATTGCACTGGAAGTATATCACTTTACAACAAAAACACTTAAATGTGGCCTTTGTCAATTGGGGGCTGTGTTTGATTTGGTCCCCAGAAGGTCAGCCCAGAAAGAAATATGTATACTGCATAATCTCTTGCACATATTCATGGGATTTCACGCTGACAACTATTCTCAGGTTCGTTGGAAAGGGAATGGCGAGGTAACAGAATTTATTGAGATTAAAAGGGTTGCATTTTGGCCCCAACCTTATTCTCACTTTACATAAGTGGTGTAATTAAATTTCTCTTAGACAGTGAACAATTGCCCCAGCATGGTGGACATAAGATCCCAGCGCTTTTTATTTTGCAGATAAGTTATTAATATCAAAAACATCTGTGGGGTTGCAAGCTTTGTTAAATAAGTTTCTAGACTTAGACTGCAAACAATGTACCTTGAAATGGAACACTAGCAAAACAAAATATATGATCTTTAATCAGCACAGGTCATCTAGAGGTAAAGTGAAATGTTTGAAAGGGTTAATAGTTTTGACTATCTCGGAGTACTATTCTCCAACACCTTTATACCCTACAACCTTCATACCATTAAAGGTGAGCTGATCATACCAAAACTTTTTTTTTTTTTTTTTTTAATGCATAAAGTGACAATATTAAGATCAGTGACTTGAGCCCTGCCCTATAGCTATGAAACTTTAAGGCCCAATGAGCTACTTTATATGGGGCTGAGATTTGGGGATATCTGGAACAAAAATGTTTCATTATAAAAGAGAACAACTTCATCAGCTTTCTTCTCAACTTGTCAGCTAATTCCCCAATACTCCATCTTTCGTTGGACTTCAGTCGAAAGTGGACTTGTAGTAAAAGCAAATCTCAGGCCACTGGTGTTTTCGCAATCCACTTAATTGGCTTCCAATAGAACCCTAAAACCCTCTGCTGACCCCAGCGAACCCCAAAACTACTGTTGTCTGCCTGCTCTCATTCCCAGTGAAGGTACTGCAAAAGATTATCAACAAGCAACTCAAGACATACAATTACTTGATGCCTCCTAATCCAACTCCTGCAACAATCACAGCATCAAAGCTGACCTGATCGCAGCCACCAATGTCATCCGCACCCTCCTCGACCGAGAAGAAACAGCAGCTTTGATCCTCCTCAACCTCTCGGCAGCCTTTGACACCCTATCCCAACACATGCTGATAAAAGACTCCACCACATCGGCATCCAAGGGGATGCACTCAGATGCATCACCTTCCTCACTGGAAAAACCTAGAGGATCCACCTTTCACCTTTGAAACCAAGGAGATCACTGGGTGGTGTCCCCCAGGCCTCAACCCTCAGCGCCACACTCTTCAACGCATATATGACCTCGCTGGCCAATATCATCCGATCCCACAGTCCACATATTTTCCTACGAAGATAACACCCAACTCATTCTCACTCACCAGCGACCCCCTCCACCTCCAGAAACAACTTCCTCAGATGCATGGCGAGCATTGCTGACTGGATGAAGAACTGCCTGCAGCTGAACACAGACAAGACAGTAGTACTGATCTTTAGCAACAGCAGCAACACATGGAATGACTCCTGGTGGCCATCAGACCTAGAATCCGCACCCCCCTCCAACCGTACCAGAAACCTTGGAATCCTCATTGACAATAAGCTCACCATAATATCACAGATCAAAGCAGTCTTCTTTGCTTTCTCCCCCCCCCCCCCCTTTTTTTTTTTTTTGCATGCTACACAAGATCCCTAAGTGGCTAACCCTACACACAAGACGCACAGTGACACAAGCCCTCATCACCAGCAACTGCACTACAGTAATGCCCTCTATGTAGGAATCGCCACACACCTCCTACAGAGACTTCAGACCTTATAGAACGCAGCTCCCAGACTCATCCTTGGCCTTCCCTGACTAACCCACATCACGCCCCTCCTCCGGCAACTCCTTTGGCTCACTGTACAGAAGAGATGTCTATTCAAGCTGCTGATCCACGCACACAAGACGCTAAACAACCAAGGACCTTTGTATATTAACCACAGCCTGAACTTTCAGCAACCGTCGAAGACTACACTCTACCTCCCTTTAACTTGCCCCTACTCCCTGCATGTACCGAAGCAGAAGTGGAGGACACTCCTTTTCTCGCATAGCAGCAAAAACCTGGAATATCCTCTCCACGCATCTCTGGACCATCACCTAACTTCCAGAATTCCAAATGGCCCTAAAGACCTGGCGGTTCGAATAAACCTCTGGGACCTAAAAGCACCTCAACACCCTATGGAGTGAGTAGCTGAGCTTTTAAATCCTGATTGATTGATTGATTTATTGAAATGGACTGTCTGAGCTTATGTAAACCGATAACATCAATGTGCGTATTGTGGCTAAAATATGGAAAACAGGCATTTGCAATGCAATGGGTCTCACATTTGCTCGACTTGGATCTATCAACGTTGTAAATTCCCAAAGTGGACTTTTTTTGCCACTTAAATTGAAAATGAAAAGTAAAACAGTTGACATAAGCGAGTCGATTCAAGGCACAATTGCTGCCAGGAGTATGAGCGCGAAAGAGACACAAAAATACGTTCACTCGCAGTCCAACATCGGCAATTGTGCAATTAACCATGTAACGGAGGCAGTCTGCAAGGCGGTAACAAAACTGCCCTAAGGAGGGGCAAACGTAAAGCTTTCATCAATGATGACAAAGGATTTTTGAAAGGTAAGCCCAAGAACGAGTGAAAGTGATGGGCGTGCGGTAGCTCGACCTAAAAAGGATTCCCCTTTTCGCCAACGCCATTTTCAGCTGGGACATTGTACTTGATCACAAGTACTTCTGCAGTAAGATTAGGTCAGTTCCAACTTTGGGAAAATTTCCATCAGACGTCCTCAAACTAACTCGGGAATCTACCTATTCAGGAGATATATTTACATCGTTTATACCTCTGTTGCTGTTAGCTCTGTGAAGGTGTGCACTCTTGATTGTACTTTCATTGTTTGATTCATTCTCCCTTTTGTAACCTTTTGTTCAGTATGCTGTTTTTAAAACTCTGATGCCCCTTGCGCCTGGTGCGCTCATGCCGGCCGTGGCGCTTTGAATTGTTTTACTTTATATTTTCAAGTTACGTGGCAAGAAAGTGAAGTTAGGAATTTACAACGCTAATAGCTCTAACTCGAGCAAACGCGAGACCCATTTAATTGCAAATGCTTCGTTTTTTTTACCCTTATTTTTTCACTGTGGATTTGTTTAACTGCATTTGAAAACCTGGTGCCCTCAGCAAATGTCCATATTGAAACGTATTTTAGTTATTTTAGGAGCCTTTTTTTTTTTTTTTAACAGACCTTCATTGGCACTAACTCCTTTTTTTCTTTTTACATGTCTTGGAGCAAGGTGTTTTTAATCGAAATGTACCCATCTTTCTCGGAGGAGAGGTTTAGAAACGCTACCAAGGGCTTAACCAAGTGAGAAAGATTTTTGCGACCAAATCCCACCGGCTCACTTTATAAAATACTTGTATAAATGGGATTATTCTCCTAGAATTTAAACACAAATGCAGTGTTTACTTTTGGGGTTAGCCAAGATCTTGAGTTTTAGTACAATTATACATTGGGATAATAAACGTAATTATATGAGACTTCGGGTTAGCACTTCATATTAATTGGTCTGTCCTTCACGCCGTCTACTGTAGCATACAGCATGAGATAGTGGGTTAGTCCACGTCAGCCAATGGCTAACTTTACTGCGGGTGACCGCATTATATTATGTGCACATCCGCACACAAAATCTCCTTCAGTGGCAGGGACCACTATGGAAATGTCTCATATTTAAGCCCAGACACACTTTCTCCATTGACTGCTGAGATAGCCGCCGTGATTCATCGACTGGTAATCTGAAATATATTTACAAATATTCACTTGGAGAAACAAATGTAACTATTGGTATCCCAAATTGAACAGTGGGTTTATGAAATAACGGCACTCTGCCCTTTTAGTGGTTGTCATGTCTCCAGCATAAAGTGTTTTTTTTTAATTTTTTTATGTGCCTTTCATTGATATTTAAACATAGTTGTAAACCAAGACTATACGGTTGCAAGCTTTTGAGGAGCAGATACGGATAATGCTGCGGTTTTGAGTCGTAAATCGTCACTCACTCACGCAGTCAATAAGCGTCTTATCCATAGACCCGAGGGGGTTGGAAACGCGATCTTTTGAATTTTCGGGTTCGACATTCCATGATTTTTTTTAAATGTTACTTTCCAAGTTCCACCTAAAGTTACAAAATAATATTTAAACAAAGTAGCGTTGATACCCAGGGCACGTGGAGAGCAAACTCAAAAGCAGAAAGGGGGGGGGCAGCAGATAATGTCAAATTGCGAGTTGCAAGAAACGTGCTTTTTATTTTGGGAAATTGTTGGCTTGCCTGAATCGGAAGTTCTCGCCAGGCACCCGCCTGGCTGGCTTGCTCACATGCCATCCAGGCCCCAGGAAATGAGGCATCGTGTCTCACCGATTTTATTCTTCCATTTCCCAGTGCTAATGATGACAAACCCCCCTCACCCCCACACACACGTGGAGGGCTACAGAGGCTTTCAGGCCAGGATTCTGGCCGCAGCCAGACACCTCGAGTTCCTGTCTTGAGTACTCCTTACCGTAAATGCGGTTTACCCCAGCCTCCATCCGGCCACCCGGGCGGGGGTCGACTGTCAATTTCCTGGGTAATTTACAGTAGGATTTAGTCAAATCTGCTTTTAGTCAGGAGTTTCATGGGGACCCGGAACCCACCGCCCCTCCTGACTCCCCATTTCCAAAGAATATATTTCGGCGCTTTAAAGGTATTGGAAGGAAGGGTTCAGGTTTTACCCCATATCCCCATGCCCCGTGCCTATTTTGTGGGTTTTACGATTGGGTGTGGTCTAGAGGTTATATTATTCGAATGTGGTGCCAGTGTTTAGAAAGGTCTTGTCCTAGCTTTCTTCTTCGACCGAACAGCGTGACCCCGAGTTGAGACACTGCCCTGTGCTTCAAATAGTTTGTCAAAATGGGGAAGTCTTAGAACAGAGCTGATCAACGGTATTCAGTGCTATAAACCGATATTTGAACGTGTTGTCATACTCAGAGCTTTAACAAATATGTTTTTTTGTAAAGCAGCAGTGCTTTACCATTTTACCTTGGACAGAAGAGAAATACTTGCATTAAGTGATGGGACCTCAGAGACCTAGTTTTGTTATTCTTTGTAATTATTGTGATTTGTTGTGCCTTACTTAGTGATGTCTGTTCTTCCAATTTTTCGAAGACTAGGAATACATTCAGACTGTGTGATCAGGAGACTGGGTCCCATATCGTCTTTCCTATTTGGTCTGCTAGGGTGATCCTGGGCACATCACTTAACTTTGTATCTTGAGCCACATCTATTTTTAAATCATTGGAATGGGCTCCAATATTAATTGCACCATAAATGTGAGGGTGTGTGTGTATGTATGTATATGTTCGATGGCATGTGTAGCTGCAGATACACACACACATATATATATATATGTGTGTGTGTATGTATATATATAGATATATATATATATATATATATATATATGTGTGTGTGTGTGTGTGTGTGTGTATGTATATGTGTGTATATATATATATATATATAACATTACCTAGTGGTGTTCACCACTAGGTAGTTATAGCTGGGATATAGTTTTTTTTTTGTTGGTTTTTTTTTAAGTTGCATGTAGCTTTGGCGCCGGTTGATGAATCTTCACGAACTTTTCCTGGACAAAAAAACAACGCTCACATCAGGCGCTGTCCGGAACGTTTTGGTGCGATCAGTCAAGCAGGGGCCATAAAAAAAAGGGGAGGGTGTCCCAAAACGTGTTTTCCCCATGTTAATTCGATAGGATTTTTTTAACAGGTGTACAGCCCGCTGGATGGAACTGCACCAAATTTAGCAGAAAGGTAGCTCATAGTTCAGATAGCGCCCTTTGTTATTTGCTGTAAATCTGTTCAGTATCTTTTGAGATATTAAAGAAAATCCACATTTGTGTAATATATAGGGATGTGAAGGCTCCGTAAACCCTTCCAATCTTGTGCTGAGATCTGATTGGCTGCCAACACTTAAAAAAGGAAGTGTTGGCAGCCACCTTGGGACTGCCTCAGCCAAGTCCCTGTTTTTTTGGGGAAAAAAAAGGGGGCCAAGGGTAGGGACACCCTGTTGATCTTAGATCTGGTCCTAGAGAGACCCTCATATCAACCCCCCCCCCGAGCAAAAAAAAAAAAAACGCTTAAACATAAATATTTGCCGGGGGGAGGGGGCTCCTAGGGCTTATTTATGCCCCAGGGACCGGGACCTCCCCGGGTAAAAATTGTTTTGCTATAGTAGGGGGATAGGAGGGTCCTGTGGACCCCCAAGTCCCAGGGACTGTCCTCTCCCAGGGTTAACATTCAATTATATGTGGGGGATATGACCCCTCCCCCCCCCCCCTCCAGTTTCGGGGACCGCCACCTCCCTGGGGCTATTCATTTAAGTGCTTTTTTGGGGGGGGGGGGGGGGGTTGGGCAGTCCACACAGCCACCACGTCCCCGGGCTGAACTAAAATAATGAAGGAAGTCTGTTGTGGACCCTCGGGGGACCACAACCTCTCCGAGGCTAAATATAAATGTTGTAGGGGGCGGTGTGCCACCGCCCAGCTAATAATGTCCCTGGGGACTGCTACCCTCGGGCAGTCTCCTGCTATGTCCCAGGGTGCCCATGCCATGGACATAGCTGTTTTGCTCTGACTTGGCGGGAGCTTTGACAACTCCTGCCAAGTCAGAGCAAACACAAGTCTGCTCCCAGCAAGCGAAAGCTGCCAAACAGCTCTCACTTGCTGGGAGCGCTGAGGATTCTCCCTCGGTTTCCATGCCTGCAGACATAGGGGCAGAGAACCAGGATTTGATTGTTCTCACACAGAGAGAGAGATGCATGTTTAGCAGCTCCCAGTCTGTGACGGAAATGCTGGCTCCCGCTGGAGGCGGGAAGCCTGCTTGGGACCGCAGGGAGCCTAGCAGCTCCCTGTCTGTGTCAATACCAGCTTTTGGGGATGGAGTCTCCGGGACCAAAGTAAGCCAGAGGAGACAGGGTGAACAGCCCCCCCATCCTCCACACTGGCCATTCACCCAATGAGGTAGCACTTACTAAGCAGTAGACAGTGCTCCAGTTGGATAGACCTTTTGTGCACAACTGTGGACTCTTGTTGGTTAAATAAGCAGATGAGCTTCCATTCTGGGTTCATTTCACAGAAATTAAACCTCCACAGGAAGCACTTACAAATATAAACTTAGCAGGTGCCCCAGTTGAATCCCCACTTCTGGAAAGGACAAATGATCTACCTCCTGGGTTTGGCAAAGGCAAAGCAAGTGCGATTCAATGTTGAAAAACAATCTGAAGTCTTGTGGAGGTGAATGCATTGGAGTGTAATCAGACACTCACACCCACATACACTCACACCCAGACAGACACTCACAGCCCCTCTTGTACCCAGAGACACCTTTTCACACCTATTCTCACACCCAGAGAGACAGACACTACAGCCAACTCCTGCTGCACACAGCCAAAGGCCACGTACAGCATGCGGTTGGGTGGTTAGGTGGGGTTGGGTGTTTATTAGGGGCCAGGCCATGTGAGCAATTTCTGCTGCGCACGGCCAAAGGTGGTTTGTGGCAGTGGATGGGTTAACATATAGTAATGAGAATTACTTTATTTAAAAAAAATAAAAAAAAACATTGGTTACAGAGACGTTATAGTTAGGTTCTGAATTTACGCACACAAAACCATAGAAATACAGCAGTTATAGTTAGAGTAATTTCAAGTAACTATAGCTCTCGGCCTAAGGTAGCT
Organism: Pleurodeles waltl; assembly: GCF_031143425.1. Classification (NCBI taxonomy): domain Eukaryota; kingdom Metazoa; phylum Chordata; class Amphibia; order Caudata; family Salamandridae; genus Pleurodeles; species Pleurodeles waltl. Next base: position 1,027,946,370 of record NC_090449.1, on the reverse strand, counting down.
AAAACGCTCAACCTCGCCTGCACGCTGGCATGAACCGCAAGCCTCGACTTCATGGTCCGAACTCAAACACCACAAGCAATTTTCGTGTGGGTCTGTCACCGACATTCGGCCACCGCACTCCCTACATGGTTTAAAACCCGATTTGTGTGGCTGAGACATAGTAACACTCTAAGTTAAACAGTAGCTCCCTGGAGCCTCGAAGAAATAACTGTTACACGAAGGCACAGAAAAAAGGGAACTGACGTCTGCACGTCGATGAGGACCTCTTATTGCCTGGATGACGTCATACGGCGTCGCGTGGGAGTCGGTCAATTGTGACGTCATCGTTGACGTGCAGAGCAAGAAGAAAATTTCCATTGGATGCTGGTGCATGGGGGAAAATTCATTAGGTGAGGAATCCACAGGTAGCTAGTGTATCCACCAGAAAAGGCGTTACCGAAGGTAAGTAACTTGTTCTTCTCTTCACAAGTGCTGCTGGTGTAGCCGTGTTGGTGGTTTGAAGGGCTAGTTACAGTGAATGGCTTTACATCTGTCTGACAGGACAGCTGTTACGTGGACTTCAACTGTACATCACTGATGAGGCCTTGTGAGGCTGAAACATGCCTCTGGTAGTTTGTTTTCCTTTTGGAGAGTGCCTGGCCCAAAGTTTGTTTTGGATTAAGCTACATGGGGCAGAGCTGACTTCTGTCCATGGTGCTGGTCTGCCAGTATTGTCACAGACGAGCACTAAAAAGATGGAATAGAATTCACCTGGAGAAGCTGCCAGTGCTGGAGTACGTTTCAAGCGGTTTCTTTCATGAGGCCTCAGTGACAGGGAATTGGCATACAGTGGTTGGTCTGGAGATGGTGGAATGTAAGGAAGCAAATGAGACAAACGTGAGTAATGACTTTTTGGAAGAGCTGGATCTTCAAAAGTAAGCATTTGCAATGCAACGTGCCTCGCATTTGCCCGAGTAAGCCATTAGCATTGTAAATGCCTAACCGGACTTTTCTTGCCACTTAAATTGAAACTGTAAAGTAAAACAGTTGACATAAGCGCGCGGGTTCAAAGTGCCATGGCTGCCATGAGTGCGTGGGAGAGAGATAAAAAAAAAGTTTGCGCGTAGTCCAACTTATCGGCAATTGTGCAGTTATCCATGTAACGGGGGCAGTCTTAAAGGCGATAACAAAACCACCCCAACGAGGGACAAACTGAAAGCATTTACCAATGATAAAGGATTTTTGAAAGGCAAGCCCAGGACCGAGTGAAAGTGATGGGCGTGCGGTGTCGCGGTTAAAAGCCCACGGTTACTACAACAGGTCAAAGCGCTTCTGCGAACAACAGGGCTTTGTGTTCAGTGATTGGCAGTCATCGCAGACAGTATGAGGCTCATTACTGGTGGCACTTGGTAGGGTCGAAGACCTAGTAGTGTAGCAGGAAACCGTGTGGACTATGCATGGCTGCTACAGAGATCTGTTTGCTTTACTCAGTGTTTATTATATGTAGAAGCATTTATAATTGTTTTATGCAGTAGTGCAGAAACGCGAGTTTGCTGTTAATAACTGATAACGTTCACCCAATTGTGGTACTGAACATGCTTAACTTCGAAGGGTGGAAGGGGTGGGTGCACCGTGCCGGGATTTGTAGCCATGGCTTCCAGACACTGCACGTGTCAGCCGTGAGCGTTCAGCTCACTGAGTCATCCTCTCGGCTTAAGTCTCGTAAGCATACATTTTTTATGTAGATATTCTGTGGAGACGGTGTTGGGTGGCTTAGAAAAAGCTAACGTCAGTACAACTTTGTTGTAAAACTGTCGGCTCTATTTCAACACCTGCTGATTTCCAGTAATACCTGCTCCAGGCAGATGGTCGAGGAGCACACTTAATTAAAGGTGACCCTGTGTCCTGTTTTCCCAGTTCTTCTGTGTGTGCAAGCTATGCCTTAAACCAGAAGGCCCTATCCCCAGCCCCATCACGCACACTCCTTCCTTCCTCCGCAGGCGGTGATGAGTCAGTGGCCTGTCACCAGCCGCCCATCTGAGTCACTGGTTCTTCCTTGTCGCACACAAGCGGGCATGTGTGATCCTCGGCCAGATAAGCCCGCTCCAGACATTCGATGCAGCTGACTCGGGGCGACCTGCGTTAGTCATTCGGAGGATTAATTACTGCCAGGGCTCCTTCACGGACTGCCTGTAATCGGTCACACTTCACCCGACAAAGCCTGCTGGTTGGGTCCGTTTTCTGCACCAGGGTTCACTTTTTGTGACTCGCTTGGCCTCGAAGGCGCGAATCTGTTGGTTTCGCTGTCGGGCGCGCTTTAAGAAGGGCTTCTTATTTCTATTACACCATCCAGTGTGTAAAAACTGTTTCCTAGACTGCTGTTGGATTGGCTCCAGCCACGAGATTGCAACGTTGTCCACAAAGATAAATAAAAACACATCTCGCACACAACCATATACCTACGATTGACTCCACAAATTGAGGAAAGAGAGACAAATATACATGGCGTTGGCAAGTGCACCAGTCATTCCTGTTGTACAGGACGTGTAGGGTGCCATATGTTAAAATGCATTAAGGGTATGTAAACGCAATTCTACAGTTTTTCTAGCCATGCTCAGATGCATCGATGCAAATGTTCATCGCCTGCGCACGATAAGTACTTTGACATGAGTGATATGCTCGTGAATCACAAGGGGATGAAGGAGAATCTCCAGTAAAGTGTCAACCTCAAAAGGATGAACGGCTGAGTGGACGCGCCGGGATCTGAACCTGCAGTTTTGCGGTCAAACGCAGGTTTCTCTAGTGGATGTGTTAATCCACTGTTCAACCAGGATTTGAGTTTGCATTCAGTCTGCGTGCAGTGTGCTAAGCGTTGCACGCCCTGGCCCTTCCGGGCCGGCCGCCCCCTCCCTCTCCGGCGGGGTATCCGGTTCAGACGGCTCCCAGGTCCGTCCGTCCTTCCTGTGTCCTGTCTGCTTCCTCCGGTTTCAGAAATGTCCCCTCGTGCTGGATTCATAAGCGTGTAAAGAACTACCAACCCCCCAGAAAATCTCAAATAATGTTTAACCACGGCGATGAAATCCCAGCCGTTTCTTTCTTCTACTCACGAATTTGGCACCATATTCACTCGCCATGAAAAATGCTACAATTATTTGCTATGGTGGCGGGCGTTTTGTTAAAATGCAATACATTTGCAGTTAATAATAAAAACCGCATTCGTACCAAAACTGAATTACTAGATAAGTTATAATCGTGGGGATTGTGTGCACTAGACTAGTTTTTTTTTTTTTTTGTATTAAAAAAGCGTTATGTCGCGCTTCAACTAAGTTTATGCTGGGTTCTGTTTTTTTAATTCGTTACTATTTTTTAATTTGCGCTTTCTAGAGAGCCTGTCTAGAGATAGCTTTAATTATCCAGAGAACGTACACTCGGAGTATTGCTTATTTTTACATTGTTTACACTGTTTCCAACGATTGCAATTTAATACAGGTTGCGTCGGATAAATACGTTTTAGCTGGTGCCAATGTAGATGTTAAAGCGATTGCTGCGTCAAATTTAAGGTTGAAAGTAGTGACAAATTGAAATATTTTAGTATGTTCTAAAATTATCGTGCAGATGTGGGAAGAGACCTTAGACCACAAGAGAAAGCAGGGAGATGTTAGGAAATCCAGGTAAATGATGGGTATTCCTACTGTTATCATTAATATAGAGGTTAGAAAAAGTGTAGCTGCAAACTAATTTCGATTAGAATGTGAAAACGCACACGCTGGATTGTGACTCATTCAATTGTAAATCTAACAAATTATTTCAAACTGTTAATGTATATAAATTGTGAGCTATTTTCTATCTTCTGTTATGAGAACTCCTTACCGAACGAGGGACAACTCCTAACTGGAGGAAAGAAATGTGATCAGTATTGGGTAGTGCGATATAGTAAGTGGGCTCAGCTTCTTGCCACTTGTAGTGAGGTAGCTTAGTCAGAAACCACCAGAATCGTGCAAAATGTGATACTGATATAGGAATTGGCAGTGTTAAGTAGTCATATGAACATTGATTTTTGATGTAGACCCCCAAAATCTGCCCTGCCCCACCCACCATATTAGGCATGTGATGCCATGATACAAAATGGCCACCGCATAGGCCAGTAAATTATCATAAATGTAATATTAGTCTTCCAGCGCATAATTGTAATGTTTTTTTTCAGCAAAGTATTTAAAAAAAATGTTGCAATTTAATTAACTCATACTACAGTATGATAACTATGTAGATATACAGGGTGTTCCACATAACTTGCTCACCCCCCCTTAACTTTTGAACAACTAAAGATAGAAATTTCAAACAAAAATCATGGCTCATCAAAAAATGCCTAGTTTATGTTGTTTCTCTTTTAGGGGCACTTCAGCCCCATATATAGGGGGTACCAAAAGTCTATTACACATTTTAAATGCCACTCTGCATATTTTGTGCTCTATTTTTGTTACCATATAAAAACAGATTTTGTAAACTTTAACCATTAAAACATTTTCTGATTGAAAAAGAATGAAGATACAAAGGATGATTTTTATTGTTCTGTTAGCCAACATTTTTATTTTATTTTATTTTTTAAGGTTACAATTTTGTCATTCATCTAAAACATGACCTCCTGATTGCATTCTCCATCACACAAACAAAGACTAGTACGTGGAAGAGACAATTGTTTACATTTACAAGCATGGGTACACAATGTTTTACATCCACACTTGAGCTCCTTGCAGGGTCATCATGAATAGGAGGCTGCTGAAAGGCATTGATATCACTTATATATACATTTGGCTGTTTTTTGTTGTTGTACATGGTAACTGCAAATACCACTATGGTAGGAATGAAGTACATTTCTTGGTTCACTCATTTTCTTCAATTTTTAAGTAGGATGATGTACCCCGTGCAGCTGATTTTCTCTGTGTCAACGATATGGCTATTTCGTGGAATGACTGAGTGGATAAAGATGGCAAGGGGTTGTGATCAATATTGTCTATTGGGCTTGATGGGCACACAACCCTGTCAGTGCGGGATTATTTACATTGTTTGTAGTTATTGTTGCTGACACTTCTCACACGTGCTCATATGACACGCATACGCCAAATTTTTGCAGTTTGTCAACCAATTCCTGTTTCTGAGTTTTTTATCATGCACAATTAATCCAATATAAAGAGGTAGTGGAGTTTCATTATTTTTTGTGGCAGATGTTTCCTTTAGTGGCGTGATTCAGAACAAGTTGTGAGACTGAAAAGCTGCACTCTCCTCTTATCATTTACTGTGCTGTCATTTGAAATGTTACAACCTTCTATAATCATTCGTATTAGATTTAGCATCGCCATCCCTACTGACTTTCTTGGCAATTTTGCTCAAACTGTCCATTAAACCCATCTACTTCAAGTTGAAACATTTCATTTCGCATAATAGCAGCTGCATTGGCCAGTAAGACACCATCCTGAGCAGCATTTTGTTTACAGATACTGAATATATTTTCTTATATCGCTATTGTGTATTAGAAGAATATCTCTACCTTTTGGTTCAGCTGTAAGTTCTGGCATGACGCAAGATTTTTTAAATTTTTTTTTTTTTTTTTATTGTGTGCGGTGTACATATTTGTCTCCATTTTCTACACCTAATTCTATCATACGCAGAACTACGAATGATTTGATAAAGTAAATACTGGCGATACTTTAACGTTTTGAAGTTTATCTTCAAAATAGTCTACAACTTCACTTAATACCATGCCTTTGATTTAATATCAATTTGTTGTCTTCACTTTTTGCTTTGTTCTTTATTTGCGAAACCGGTTATAAAAACGAACACAACACTTTTTGTCGTACTTCAATTAGGTTGTAACCATCTCACCGCCAATTAACTTGAGTACTTTTGAGTCCCCTAATAAAACTGTAGCAGCTGGAACTGCAGATGGATCCCCACCTAAACAAGAAGGACGATCACCCACGCCCTCGTCCGCAGCAGACTGGACTACTGCAACACACTCTACGTGGGAACTACAACCAAGCTCCAGAAAACTGCAGCGTATACAGAATGTCTCTGCACGCCTCATCCTCTACATCCCACACTGCAACCACATCTCAGCCCACCTGAGAGACCTACACTGGCTACCCGTCAACAAGAGGATCACCTTTAAACTCCTCATCCACGTACACAAAGCTGTCCACAACGCTGGCCCTGCCTACCTCAACGAGTGACTCACCTTCCACACTCCCAACTGACAACTCCGCTCCGCCAACCTCACTTTTGCCACTGTCCCTCGCTTCCACCGAACTACAGCCGGTGGCAGATCTTTCTCCTACCTTGGTGCCAAGACCTGGAACTTCCTCCCCATCAACCTACGACAGACCCAGGACCTGCTGACCTTCAGGAAACGCCTCAAGACCTGGCTGTTCGAGCAGTAGCGCTCTCCCCTACCCCCTTCCTCTCAGCTCCTTGAAACCTTAGCAGGTGTGTAGTGCGCTTTACAAATGATTGATTGCAACTCAATTCAAGTGTACGCACATTTATAAGCTCTGACCCTGACTCTTCGTCACATAAGAAACTTGTATCTTTCAATTCACCAACTACAAACTAGTTAAAGTTTTTTTTGATAACCTTGCAAGTTTGTCAAATTTTGTTCCTACAAGTTTTATGCAATTTTCCACAGTTTTAATTTGTTCAACTACATCATGATTTTTTTTTTAACCATTTTTTCTTGATGATTAATGCAAGTCCTTTTATTTTGTCAAAAGCTAGCAGATCGTCAAGTAAACTTTTGTACCCAATTCCATTATCCGAACACTTACAATGAGCTGCATAAACTAAAACTTCTGGTAAATCTTGTTAACACAATACACACAGACCCCAAACAATTTAATTTCTAACATTTTGTGTACCAGATAAAACTCTTCATTAATATTTTTACAAATTCACATCTTCTTTTAGTAGACATTTTTACTTATTGAAGGCAGATAATCTTTTCACAATTTCAGAAACCTGCAACAACAAAAAATGTTTACAAGGACAGCATAACATACCTTATGATATAAATAAAAAAAGTATTTACTTACTCGAGCCATAAAAAATTTCTCATACTTCATCAGGGGTCAACTAAATTTGAGAATTTGTACCACTTTTGCCATTCCTGACTAGAAAAACGTGCAAAATTGTGATGGCTGCCTAACATTAGATTCATAATCGCTATAAAAATAATAGCGATGGCCATTTTCTTTTATGACTTTATACCAGCAATGTAGCCATAAGGTTTTTGGGGTCTATATCATCACTCATTTGTTCCCTTATTATTAAGCCATGTGCAAAGTTTCATGTTGATATTTCATTTTGCACGATTCTAACTTGAAGCTACCCCATTGTTGCAGTTAAAAATGAGTTTGAACCCTGGCATGAGGGTGAGAGTTTCACACTTTGCAGTACAGTACCCTTGAGTTGCAGTAGTACTGCTTGTCTAATCTGCAGTTGACAACTTTTGTGTTTTACTTTGTACTTACAAACCTTGTATTAATAGATTGAGTAGTAAAGTATGCTTATGTTTAAGATGCGTGTGGCCTATCGGCTCTTGATGCCGCCACTGGGGCCCCAGGTGCGAATTATGGTCTATGCACTAGACTTTGCATCGTGTGATTATGGGCAGATCACTGAACTTCCTCGAGCCTCCGTGTGTTTTAAAATGTATTCATGTAATTCCCCACTTGATGTACACAATCAATCACTGTCTCCTCATGTATGTACAGGTGTCTGTATGTGTCACAGCTAGATTCCACTCCCAAATTGACATCAGAGAAACATTGTTTTCTTCCTCAGATTGCATTTTAAAAAGACTGTACTGTGAAAAACTCCATTAGTCACTTCACCTAGTAAGTATTACATTACGTCCCTGAAGAAATTAAACCCCGTGGGTCCTTATTTTTAGCATAAATAAAAAATGCAAATAAATAAACCCATATGCTCTAAGTCTAAACAGGCTATTTATTCCTAAGACTCAAGTATGAACAAAAATAAAAAAATAGCATTTCACACTTTGCACCAGCTTTCTGTTTGTTATATATTGTATGGATGCTTTTATTGCACAAAATGCAGCAGTTTTAAATATATGGAAAATAGTTCAATTTGCTGTGAAACATGGATTTCGTCATCTTAGTGACCTGGCAAAACCACTTTGCAGAGCTTTACCATAGGGATTCTAGTATTTTGTGGCATTAATGATCAGATTATGTGGCAAGATTATCCAAATTATGCAGCAGCAAAAAAAAAAAAATGCAACACATTATTTCGCAGTATTTTAATAGTTTTGAGCTGGAAATGCATTTTGTGACGTCTACAAATTTGGTGGCAAAGTTTATGGCAAATGGAGTGAAGCCATAAATATTTGGTAAATGCGGGATCACAGGAATCGCATAATTCCATGGGCCCTCATCAATCTCGGTTGTTTTGTCAGCAATTTATTTGAAAATTTCAACATTCAAATTCCAATTACAATCCATTTTTAGCTGCTGTTGAAACGAAGTAGCTTTTTCAAGGCAAGTACCTCAAAATAAATATACAGTCTAAAATATAAATACAAAACAGGTAACATGTGATGTGTGGTCCTGTTATGGGCATCTCCAGTTCCTGATGACAATTACAAACCATTCAGTCTTGTGGCTTATGATGTCACCTGAAGCCCTCAATGTAAATATTGTACCATATTTACGGTTACAAATTACGCATCCTCCCTCCCTCTTTAATAAATTTCCACAAAAAGACATAATTTGAGATGCAGTTGTGATTGTGAATTAAAACTAAAAGCACTAAAATGACTTCGTTATTGTTTTAGACTGCAATTTATTGCTTGCCTTACAGTAATGGCAACCAGTAAATCACAGAATGCAGTGCTTATTACCTCACAGTATTTTATACTAATAAATAATGCCACCTAAAGCACAATGTAATGCAGTATCACATGTTCAGACCAGTAATACTGCTGTCATAGTGGTCTCTTTCCTAGTGTTAAATGGTATGTTATCCCTTCTGTAAGACTACTAATGAGATTTGTAAATGTCTCCTAAAGGGTGATGTCATAAGCAATGCGTTTTGGTGTGTGTGTGTTACGGTTTAGATGGTTATGAGAGAATTGTAGCCCTAACCATAACTTGCAAATTCATTTTTCGTTCTTAATTCATAACAATGTTAATTTCACTTTAACTGTTATTTTTCCCCAGTGTAATATGTACACGTACCCAACAACTGCGCAAACCATTAATCGGGTACCACATGCAGTGCTCATGATCCTATGCTTGCTGTTATTGATGGAGGCAGAAATGACCCAATGTCACACTTTCAATGCAGTGGAACTGATAGGTGATTGTACAGTTTATATTTAACACCATAATGAACACCAGATGTTGTCGTAGTTTGGACTCTTGCTCTAGGCAAGACTGCTGGTTAAAGGATGACCGTACTTTTGGTTGTAGGCGACGATGCCTATCCTACAACAAGTTGCACCTGTTGTCCCAACCTTACCGGCTCACTAGCAGCACCTCACCAGAAACACAATAGTAAAAGGTGATTTGTGGCAACCTTTACGCATGGACTCTAGAATAAGACCTCTCCGGGAGAGTCGTGGTTAAATGGAGATTACCCCTTTCTCACAGATATATCATGTCTCATACAAACACAGGCAATGACAGAGATGCAGTAAAGTTTCAATAGTTTTTTATTTAACACAACTGCAGTTTGCGATATGTTGCATGGGCTGCAATGATTAGGATAATGAATAATGCAAGAAACAGAATTGTGAAGATGAGAGTCAATATTACAAAGACCCTCACCATCTTGCAATGCATGTAAAAGACATGAGGTGTAATATGCCCTAATACCCTAATATGATCGGCCTAACCTCCTACCTAAAGGAGAGCTGGGTTTGCTAAACCTAATCTGCCAATCCCATGTCCATGAGAGGAGCCCCCAACCCTCGTTACCTTGGAAAGAGGTCTCTATCTCAGACTCAGCAGGGACACGAAGACTGGGTCAGCGTCAAGACTACATGCAGCATCGGTGGTGGCGATGCCCTCTGGTCGGAATCCCTCTGATTATCTGTCTAAAGAGTGATGTATTTATTCAGATCTACCAGGACCTCTGACGTAGGTGTGTTCCCAAACAATAGATAACAGACATGCTTGAGACGGCAATTATTATAAACAAATCCCTTGAAAGTATAGAGAGGGACAATCCCTAGGTGTGAACACCTACTGTTTGTTTGTCTTTGTCGCTTGATCTTGACGCCTTAGCGCAGTGGCACTGATAATGCAAAGCATAACAAGTGGCCTAGCTATATACAAGGCAGCCATCTTAGATGAATTAAATAATTAAAAGGGCTAAGACAGAGCAAGCTAAGTAGGTTAAAAGTCACTAGGTGACGGGGGCACGAGTCTGCAAGCCAGGGGCTAAGCTAACTCCTGTTCTCACAGTAAAACAGACTAGAATTCACCACAATGTAGTATTGGATCTCTTGCTCCTTCACATAACATGACCATGTACAGGTGGTGGCAGCCATGTAAAAGGGGCCATTCAGTGAACACAAAGAGGAAGTACTCTTCACAGAATAGCACATCACTAACAATCACTGACAATAAACATTCTAACATGCTGGGTTGTTTGAGGCCTGCTTGAGTTTTGAGACTTAATGTGCCACCCTTAGTCGGGTGGCCATGTAAACGGCATTGCTTTTCCTGTTTATTAAAATAAGACAATGGTCCGTGACCTTCAGTGTCTTATGCTGGTGGACCGGAAAAGGCATGCAGGCCCTGACCACAGTGGCAGCAAGTAGAGGCATAGAGAATTAGACGACATGCTTAACATTAAGGGCATTACCCACTGGTAAAGAGGTCGACTTCTTAAAAAGTTGAATGAAAGTACGGATGAGATCAAAGTCACAACGTATTATTATTTTATTATCATTAGAATGAACTTAGAGCAGAGATGCATACACTGACCAGTTGCTACTCATTTGGTTGTTTTTTGGTAAATATTCCATATGGATGTATCAATATCATACTAGCAGCTTTAGATATATCCATTATTGATATTGTTCATGTAGGTATTGTATTGGTGTTTCTTTTTATTGTATTACTTATTTAAAAAGTGCAATGAAAACATTTGCTGTCTCGTAGCTTACTGCTATGAGTTGCACAATAATATTCGGCACAGGGACAGAAACTGACAGATTGAGAAGTACTAAATATGGCCACCATGTTGGTCATTACATTGTGAACATCCTTTTCTTATCAAAGGAAATAGTTGTTAAAATCAGTGGCACAAGGATTTAGTTGGGTGTAGAAGTTTGACTAGGGCTTGGTGTAGAATGTTACTCACAATGGGTAAAACAGCGCACCGTATAAAGGCTGAGATTTCTAATGTCACATGCTGTACTTCACCTATGGAGCCTCAGGCAGAGGCTATACATTGATTTAACTTTCAACGTTAGTTGGATTCATGACAATCCCCTATTCGGTACTAATATTAATGTCAAGGCTGAAGTTAAATGTCTTGAGGGATTATGTGTAACACACACTGTTTGGGGGCCACAGTAGATTTCAGAAGATATCTGCCTCTATAGAGCAGGCTTACCTTACCTTTGCAACTGGAGAATAGAATATTGTAAAGAAAAAAAAAAATCAAATCTGCAGATGTACATATGTATGCACTATTTATATAGGGTAAACCTGGCCAAAAGACAGTGGAGGACTATACAGGTTCAAGGCTAGGATTTAATTGACAAATTATTGAATAGGTAACATGGGCTCTTGCAACGGACCCAGACCCTTACTGTATCATGATGTAGTGTTCTTTGAAGAGCTCAGTCTTGAGCTCAACTAAATTAGAACAGTGTAAGACTGTTACCGATACAGGGATGTTGCTCTAAAACCAGGTGCATAAATAAAGAAGGCATATTGTAGTGCCTTTTTTTTCCCGCTTCCAGTATGATGGTGTCCGGTTGAGCCGAGAGCAAGCTGAGACGAGGAATGTGTGGCTTAAGTTGAGGAATTCCTACTCTTCTTTTTTTTTTTTTTTTTTTTTTTTTTTGTGTGTATTTTATTAGAGCACCCTATATCCATATGTAAAGGTCTGGGAGCAACAAGGATGAATTGCGATTCAAACCAGTGACCTTAAAATAATTATAATATACATTTATTTGTGTCTGACGGTAGCACTTAGTACAGAGTTTAAAGGCAATGCTTGGGTTTAAGCACTGTATAAGATAAGACTAAACTACAAGTGAGGAATGCGTACCCTTGTGTATGTACCTTGCTTGGCGGAAGAAGAAACTGGAAGGTTGCATAAAGCAACATGAGCAAATATAGATGGTTTATAGTGAAAGTCTTAAATAAAACGAAGAGCTGCTGAGCGAATGAAAGGCGTGTAACCAGCATTCATGACCTTCAGGTGGAATGCTAGAGCAGTGACGAGCTCTTGTGGTCTGATGCTGAGGGCTGTGTCCCTAATCTGTGCTGTCACCTGAACATCCTTGGAGTCGCACTGATTTTTCCTGACCTTGAATAAACTTTAATTTGTAAAATTTCAGATGCCCTATCTTTTTTGTAATACTGTGCTAAACCTGAGCAGACACAGTTGTAATGGTGCAGGAGGTGTGGTGATCCCCATGGATGAGGTGCACAATTGCAGACTAGGAGTGTACCATGGAAACGTACCTATGTGAAGGGCTGTTTTTTTATTTATTTTGTATTGTTGCTTTTTTAGCAGTGTAACCCTTAACCTACACAAGGTTGTGGCGGTATTTTAGAGGAGTGGGCTTTGCTACTAAACCACGTAAGAGAACTTGCATTTTTAAACTTGTGTGGAAATTGGCAGTGTATGTCTCTCTCCTGATGGTGATGGCAAATAGAAGTGACTACTTGATGTTGAACGGAGGGGCCAATGTAAGATCTTGAACATATGTGAGGAAATACTTTACCAATAAAGATCAATTTCTGCACCGCTCTTAGTGGATTTCACTTGTTTATTTATTTATTTTTTTGGCTCAAATAAGATGGCTTTTAAAAAAACATCAAAAAATAAACTGCAGCTTTCTTAACTAGCTGGTCTGTGAGCATTATTGATCCAAGTTTTTTTGCTTTTTTACACTTCTCAATTAGAGGGTAAACATTCTGAAAGATTGCTGGATATTTAAAGGACGCACTTACTCAAAATTTCGAGGTCAGCCTCCTGCCTTGGTGGCATCTGGAGAAACTAATGATATAGTGCTGCACTGACCTTTGACTTCCCATGCTGTTGTTTAAATCTGACCCAGTGCTCAGATTTTGTTTTCCAATACTGCAGACCATTTGGCTTTTGTCCTTTTCCAGATGTGGCTCCTGTCCAGCTCTGTGTGCTTGGAAATGGAGGGGACACATGAAAAAGTATTGACGGTACAGATCGCTGATGAAGGTTTATTTTTACTTGAACTAGATGCTAGTTTCTGCATTATTCTGGTATTTTATTTAATTTACAGAAAACATTAAGGCTGATGGACTGTTTTATGGTTCTTTAGGATAGTGCAAACATGATCTGCAGTTGTAACTAGGGTGTGTTTTTTTCACCTTTGTTCTTTGAAATCTGTTCTGCTTAATTTCAGTTGGGACGCTGACCTGAACCAAAATGACTTTGAGCCTGATTTAGATCTTGGCGGAGCAGACTACTCCGGCACAAACGTGCGGCTATCCCATCTGCCATATTAGGATCCCATTCTATCCTACGGGGATCGCAATCTAAGGGATGGGCTACCAGGCTAGTTTCTGAAAGAGTATTCCCTCCGTCAAGACCTAAATTGGGACCTTTAACCTTCCCGGTGTTTAGTTTGCTTTAATCATGTGTGTTTGCATCTAGAAAATAACTGTTTTTATTACCCTCATCAGAATAGGCTTTGATTTATCTGAATAATCTGCTGAATGCAGTAAAGTACTGTGTGAACCAATGTCTCCACTAAAAAAGAAAAGCGTTTGTAATTTAGTCATACAGAATGTAGTAATGTAATAGTTAAATTAAGTGTACTGAATATCACTTTCATTTTTAACAAAATAAATTGTGTTTTAGAAATGTTTTTTTTTTTTTTTTCGTCAATTTTGTAAGTTGTGGAGAAGGATGCTTTTCTTGCTGAGGATGGCTGGCTCTACCAGAATCTCCGTCCCTCCTCCCAGGTTATGCAGACCTAAAACTGTCTTTTTGGAGTAATCTGCCCTTCATCTGCATATGTTTGGATGCTTGTTGCCACCAGCCGACTAATGCTGCTGGACACATGGACATTAAGAGGCTTCTCACTGCCAAACATTTGTGGCCAAGCCAAGAACAGAAACAATCCTCTATCAAATCTAGGATGCCTTCCTAACGATAGCACATGAGGAAAGAGCATATATCTTGGTACTCGGAGCTATCAGAACAGCTATCAGAACAGCTTTCAACGCAGATTACCACAAAATCCTAATCTAGCATTTCTCAGAGGGAGCAAGGGTGACTTAACTCCTCCCTTACCTGGCTTGCACCTTTCCTCTTCTCCCATTGACATCGACTGACTTCTGCGAAGTTCCACAAGGATCTCCCCTGTTGCTAGTGCTGTTCAATATCCACTTGGGCACAGTTGCAAATCATAGGAAGCCATTTACACAATGACCTTCCAATGTTCCTTCATGTCACTAATGCCAAGATGTGAAAACTTGCATTGACCATCAATATCTTGTGAATTTTAGAGTTAAACTGAACTTTAGTTCTGCTAATACCATATGTACCAAGTATTCCTGATTCACTGAACGCCAGTTAATTGCATTCAGTTCCAAAGTAAAAAGGCTAGGTGTCATTTTTGATTACCGAATGGCCCTCAACTCACCCAGTCACCTACTCTACCTACATTTATGCATCTTCCTTTTCTTTCTGACGGCCGCCATGAGTGCGAAGCAGACACACAAAGGGAAAAAAGTTCGCTCGCAGCGAAACCTATCTGCAAAAGTGCAGTCATCCACGTAACCGCCAAAAGTGCAAATATCCATGTAACAGGGTCGATGTCATGCAAAGCGCTCGACTACTGCACAGCGAGATCGTGCTGCCTACAAAATAGAAAATAGTCCAGAAACCATATGGAAAACATGGAGCTGCATATGTTTTCAGTAGTTGAGAGAGACTGTATCGAACTGAAGGGCATTTCAGAAGGGTGGCAATCGAATAGAGCTCCAAGGCGACCGATAAGTTGACAGGCATATGTAGTGTGAATATCTGTGCAGGAGTAGGTACAAACAAATGCAGGAGATGTTTTTTTGCCATTTGCAGAGCACCCCTTGAAAGTTGTCCTTTTTTTAGGAGACAATGTGAACTGATTACTCATGAAAGTTGTGAATTGGCAAAGGGTATGATTTTAGGTAGAAAAGGCTTTTGGTCTCTAAAAGATTAAGACACCACTACTCTGGAAGAGGAGGTTTTTCTCTAATTTCTTGACAAGAGTCTTGCTCAAAGGGGCACTAAACTCGAACGTAATTAGCTCTAAATGCACGGATCCTGTACTCTTGTTGCTTTACATCCATATTAGCAATTTAAAAATAATTTTACCATGTATATCTACATTTGTAAAATAAAAATGTTTATTTTGTCTACGTGTGGCATTTCTTGAAAAGGATTACAAACTTAAAAAAAAAAATGATGACAAATGAGCCGCCGATGATAGTCTTATTTGGATAAAGGCAAAACACTGAGTGAGACCTGCAGTTAAAAGTGACCTTTGGGAAATTTGGAAGCAGAGACCATATGACTGGGCCATTTCTAACAAGGAAGAGCAATGTATTTTTCATTTCTGATGGAAACAACTTTGTGGATTCCTCACCTGATGAATACTCCCATTGCGCCAGCATTTGACGGAAATCTTCTTCCTAGCTTCTGCACGTCGACGAGGACGTCACAACTGCCCATGCGACGCCGTCTGACGTCATACAGACAATAAGAGGTCCTCGCCGACGTGCCGACGTCAGTTCCCTTTTTTCCGTACCATTCGAAACGGTTATCTTCGAGGGAGCTACTGTTGCTGTATCGATAGTTTTGTTTTTTGGCCATTTTTTTACTTTGCGAGATTACAATGTCGCAAAGGAAGTCAGGATTCAAGCCCTGGCGTGAGTGTGGTGGCAAAATGTCGGTAACGGACCCACATTCTGACTGTTTGTGGTGTCTGTTGATGTTGATAAGTGTGATTCTTGTCAACATATGAATCCTAAGGCCCTGAAAGAGCGTGAGGCCAAGCTTTTTCTTCCGAAGTCGAAAAAGAAGAAGAAGAGACATCATCGAAAGTCGTCGTCACCGAAGTCTCATCGGGACTCCCGGCGTCGTCGAGATTCACGGCGCCGGTCGAGTAGGGAGAGGTCTCGGTCGAGGTCTCCATCGGCTCGACGTCTGAAGACTTGGGAAGTCAGTCCCACTGTCACTCCCCAGCCGACGCCGCCGTTACCATCTCCGGCTTCACCGACTTCACCCATGTCATCGGGCCATCCTCCTTCTGTGTTCGAGGTTCCGCAGCCTCAGATGTTTTCTCTGTCCTTGCAGACGTCGAGACCGGTGTCCCCTTCGAACCAGGCACCCCAGTACCCGGCTTTCCCGGCCCCTGGAGCTGACAGTACCGCATTCCTGAATGCGATGTTTTCCATCTTCCAGCAGATGGCTCCAGGTGGTGGACCGGCTGGTCCTTCTGGGCTTTTGGCCTTCAACATGGGTGCTCTGGCTCCACTTCGACCGGCACCCTTTATGCCCTTTCTCCCCCTAGGGAACGTGGGCTCGTCGCCGGGATCAGCTCCGGTAGCTTCGGCTCCTACGGCTTCGGCTCCTGCGGCTTCGATTTTTCAGCCTGTGACGCCGTCTAGACCTCCTCCGACTCCGGGACAGTCTTTACACCTTTCGGCTCCTCGTTCGGCGCCGAAGCCAACTATGGTGTCTGTAGACCCGGCGTCTGACGGATCCGACGATCAGCGTCATTCTTCGGTGTCTGCTGACGCCATGTCAACGCCGAGAATAGAGAAGAGGCTGCACTCGAGGAGGCTTGCTCTCCGCCTCCTTGAAGAACAGGAGTACCAGAGACGAGCCTTGGAGGAAGGGGAGATCGAGGACTCTCGTGAGGGTCTCCTTGGACTTGACACTGCTAGTGGCCTAGATACCTCCCCTGAATGGGACTTGTCATCACCTGGGGAGTACACAGAGGAGGCGGCCACTTTTCATTCTGTTATCAAAAAGGCAGCTAGCTTCCTGGACCTCCCTTTGCCAGTGACTGAAGCCAAGCAGAACATATTGACGGAAGTGTTGCACCCTGCCTCTACATCAGCAGAGCCACTTTTGCCATTCAATGAAGCGCTACTGGACCCCATAATGGAAGTCTGGAAGAATCCGGTGTCTTCTTCAGCCGTCAATAGATCGGTGGCTTGGAGGTATCAGGTTGCACCGGCTGAACCAGGTTTTCTTTCCAAGCATCCGACACCTGAAAGCTTGGTGGTCCAGGCTTCCTGCTCAGCAAGGTCTGCTCCTGGGTCTTTTCCAGCTGTACCCTCGGATAGAGACTCCAAGAAGATGGACATGTCATCCAAAAAGGTGTTCTCATCATGTAGCATGGCATTGAAGTCCACCAATGCTACATGCATTTTAGGAAGATACATTTATGCCCTGATGGACGAGATTAGATCAACGAACACAGAGGTTCCTCGGGAGTTATTAAGCCTGGTATCTGACGCTCAGGCAGCTGCAACTCAGGTTATCCAATCTGGGTTGGATACAACTGACTCGGTTGCTAGGGCAATGGGCACTGCTGTAGTTACGAGGAGGCAGGCCTGGCTCCATAACTCAGGATTTTCCTCTGATGTGCAGTCGACCCTACTGGACCGTCCTTTTGATGGTGACAAGTTGTTTGGTGCCAAGGCGGATTCGGCCTTATAAAGGTTCAAAGAGAGTAGGGCCACGGCCAAGTCGCTGGGCTTGCAAGCCACTTCTACTTCCTCCAGATTTTTTAGGAGGTTTCGAGGATTTGGTCGTGGTTCCTCCTCCTCCTCCTCCTCCTTTCGAGGGAAATTCCAGCAACCCACCTCTGCTCTCTCCTATAGATCTTTCAGAGGGAGGGGTAGGGTCCGTACCAGGGGAGCAACTCAGCAGCACTCTGCCTCTTCCTCTGGAGGGGTGCAGCAGGGGAAGCAGCCTTAGGCTTCCATCAATTCCCACTCATTCAACTCCTGTAGGGGGGGAGGTTACTGAATTTTCTCCACAAGTGGGAAGTCATAACATCAGACTCCTGGATTACCAGCATTGTGAGAAAGGGCTATACCCTTCCCTATCGGGAGTTTCCATCCCCCATCCCACCCCGCCCATCTTATTGTTCAGAAGAACACCTCCTGTTGTTAGAACAGGAGGTTCAAGTCCTCCTTTCAAAGGGCGCAGTGGAGTTGGTCCCAGAGCAGGAAAGGGGTCAAGGTTGTTACTCAAGGTACTTCCTGATTCCCAAGAAGGATGGTCCGTTGAGACCAATCCTGGACCTAAGGATCTTGAATTGGTTCCTCAAACAGGAAAAGTTCAAGATGCTGACCCTAGCTCAGGTGCTATTGGCGTTGAACAATGGAGATTGGATGGTGTCTGTCGACTTGCAGGATGCTTACTTTCATATCCCGATACTCAAGTCGCACAGGAAGTATCTCCGGTTTGTGGAGGGGTCGCAGCACTATCAGTTTGCGGTCCTTCCGTTTGGTCTTACTTCAGCACCTCGAGTCTTCACGAAGGTGATGTGGGTGGTTGCGGCAGAGCTCAGAAGGAAGGGGATAGCAGTATTTCCTTATCTGGACGACTGGTTGATCAAAGCCAGGTCTCCGGAGCTCGTGTTGCATCACCTGCAGTCGACAACCCAGTTGTTGTTCGACCTGGGCTTTTTGGTGAACATGCCCAAATCTCACCTAGAGCCCTCTCAGCGCCTCCTGTTCATAGGGGCAGTACTGGATACAACATTGAATCGAGCCTTTCCTCCGCCTCAGCGGATTCAGGACATTCAGGCGTTGGTTCCAATGTTTCAAAGTGGAGCGGTCATTCCAGTCCTCAAGGCCTACGTCTGCTCGGTCTGTTTGCCTCCTGCATACTGTTGGTCACGCATGCTCGCTGGCACATGAGGGCTCTTCAGTGGTGCCTCCGAAGGCAGTGGTCTCAACACAAAGGAGATCTCAAAGGCTTGGTGAGGATCTCCAGAGATGCTGCCATGGATTTGAAGTGGTGGATTGCGGAAGGCCGTTCTCGCAAGCTCCTCCAGTGGCCACAGTAATAACGGATGCTTCCACTCTAGGGTGTGGAGCTCATCTGGGGGACCTGGAAATCAAAGGTCTTTGGTCTCCAGTAGAACAGATGTTTCATATCAATCTGTTGGAGTTACGGGCTGTACGTCTGGCTCTCAAGGCCTTCCTCCCATCCCTTCGCGGTCAGTCGGTTCAGGTCTTGACGGACAATACTACTGCGATGTGGTATATAAACAAACAGGGAGGGGTAGGGTCGTACCTTCTCTGCAGAGAAGCTCTTCGGCTATGGTCCTGGGCAAAGGACCATCAGATTTGCTTGGTAGCAAATCATCTGGCCGGAGTCTTGAACGTACGTGCGGACAATCTCAGTCGCCATTTCTCGGCCGATCACGAGTGCCGGCTCCATCCAGATCAAGTCCGTCTAATCTTCCAGATGTGGGGGTTTCCTCGGATAGATCTGTTTGCCACCCGGGAGAACTTGCACTGCCTGTTATTCTGCAGCCTCCAGTATCCGGTACAAGGAGCGTTGGGGGATGCGTTTCAGATGACCTGGTGCGACCAGTTGCTTTACGCGTTCCCCCCCCCCCATACCCTTAATTCCTCGAGTTCTGAGGAAAATACGCCAAGACCGGGCCCAAGTCATCTTAATAGCTCCGGATTGGCCAAGGAGGGTATGGTACACGGACCTTCTCCAACTCTCACTGTGCCCTCCGCTCAGTCTCCCTCTCAGGGCAGACCTCCTCTCGCAGTCGCAGGGGCAGGTTTTACACCCCCACCTCCAGAGCCTGCACCTTCATGCCTGGAGATTGAACGGGGCAACCTGAGTTCTTTCTCTCTCCCGCCTGATGTAGTGGATGTTATCTTAGCGGCCAGGCGACACTCCACTAAATCTATCTACGCTAATAGGTGGTCTAAATTTGTGGTTTGGTGTGGAGAGAGGCAGATTGATCCCTTATGTGCTCACTTGTCGGATGTTTTATCTTTTGCATTGTCTCTAGCACAGAGGGGCTGTGCAATGGCTACGGTTAAGGGATACTTGTCTGCTCTTTCAGCCTTTATTTGTCTTCCGGACCAGCTTTCTTTGTTTAAATCCCCTATAGTACTTAGGTTCTTGAAGGGTCTTATGAATAAATTCCCTCCCGCTCCTTTCGTTATGCCTCAGTGGGATTTGAACTTGGTTCTAACTTTCTTTATGGGGTCCCCTTTTGAGCCTATGCACTCTTGCCCCATGAGATTATTGGTCCTAAAGACGGTCTTTCTGATTGCAATTACTTCTGCAAGGAGAGTGAGTGAGTTGCAAGCTCTTTCTGTAAAACCCCCTTATACATCTTTTTATGGGGATAAGGTGGTGTTGAGGACCAAGGCTGCTTTCCTTCCGAAGGTTGTTTCACCCTTTCATATGTCCCAGACGATTACTCTTTCCACGTTTTATCCTCTGCCTCATCCTTCAAAAGAAGAAGAGAGACTTCATCGCTTGGACCCAAAGAGGGCGCTAAGCTTTTATATAGACAGGACGAAGGATTTCAGGCTGGAGGATCAGCTCTTCATCGGGTACGTGGGACAGAGGAGAGGAAAGGCAATCCACAAGAGAACACTCCAGGTGGGGGGTTCTTTGCATTAAAATGTGTTACTCTTTTTAGCAAAGAAGGAACCCCCTGATGGTATAAGAGCTCATTCCACCAGAGCTAAGTCGACCTCTTCGGCCTTGGCTAGGGGTGTTCCTGTGGTTGACATCTGCAAGGCCGCAACTTGGTCGTCCCTTCACACTTTTGCGAAGCATTACTGTTTGGACTCTGAGGTCAGAAGGGACGGCCATTTTGCACGGTCAGTGCTGCAGGATTTCTTGGTTTGACCATTTAGGCACCCTCCACCGAGTGCGGTACTGCTTTGGGACTCTATTCATTAGGTGAGGAATCCACAGGTAGTTGTATCCATCCGAAGAACGAGTTACTTACCTTCGGTAACGACTTTTCTGGTGGATTCATTAGCTACCTGTGGATTCCTCACGGTCCCACCCGCCTCCCCATTGCCTGTCTGGTCTAACAAAGTAATTCTTGAGTGTGCTCCTCTTGGTTTTGAGGACTTGTACATATTTTGTATATATGTTAATATGTATATATATTGCTCATATATTTATTTGTTTTCTTTTCTCTCTTTTTTTAAAGAATTGAGTGGTTAGAATGATGTAATTATTTAGAATATCATTACATTTTGCAATTTGTTCTTTTATCTCAATGGCCTATTATTCTCAGGCACGTAAAAAATGTTGGTACTGATGTCGGCACGTCGGCGAGGACCTCTTATTGCCTGTATGACATCAGACGGCGTCGCGTGGCAGTTGTGACGTCCTCGTCGACGTGCAGAAGCTAGGAAGAAGATTTCCATCGAATGCTGGCGCAATGGGAGTATTCATTAGGTGAGGAATCCACAGGTAGCTAATGTATCCACCAGAAAAGTTACCGAACGTAAGTAACTCGTTCATCTGGAGGACAATAATCTCATGTTAACTAGAATTTATATTGGCCCCACTTCTCATGGGGTTCAGTGTCCAAGCTAAGATTGATTAAATTGTTTGAGGTGGCACATGCAGGCTTTGGTTCCAATCCTGCCTTTAATAGTCGAGCAAACATTGAGTGATGTTTGGCGTATCACTTCATCTCGCTCTAGCTGAAATTGATTGTGTAATGTAAAAAAGTAAATACGTAGTGTGGGGTGTCTCAGGGTTTCATCTTGTTAGCCATTTTATAGCACTCTCTTTGAGACCTGATGATGATGGAAATGGGCCTCTCCATCCACCAATATGTTGATAACTACGAGCTCTGGAGAAAGGTGTCATCTCTGTCAGTTCCACAGGTAGTGCATGTCTGTCTCGTCATCAAGGACTTGCATGTCTCTCTTCTCCTTAAAACTGAATCCAGCCGAGGCAGTGCTTAATTTGCTTAAAAAAGTGCATGGGTCTCAAGTTCTACTTAGAAGCTCGCATCTGAATACCGAGGCTTTGCCTAGTTTAATATCACCTCATGCCTTTTTCTTCTCCTACCCTACACTTACTGTCTCAATTCAAATGTTAAATTATATGAAAAGTAGTCATTTGATTATATTCACTCTGCTACTGACGTATGAAACAGTTCACCGACTACTGATCAAATGTACTGTCTTGTTACTGGACATAGCCTTGCTTATAGAAATAGATTTTTAAACACACATTTGTTAATTTTTCAAATGCTCCTCTTAATTTGAGAGAACTGTTTAAAATGGTGGCCTACTAGCAAATTATGAGCACTACAGTTTTTCTTTTCGCTTTTCTTTCTTTTTAAAAAAAATATATTTAGCTCTTGTCTACGGACTGCTTTAGCAGTCTTGTCAATATAGACCTATTTATTCCAACACAGGGGTGTGGAATTTATTAAGATATCTACTTGTCCAGGGGACAGGTTGCTTCTCAAATCTACTTGTCCTGTAAAAAGATCTACTTGTCCCTTTGGTGCCATGTAGTGTGGTGCCAAATTATGGCAGCAATCTCATTATGTAAGAGCTCTGATAATAGCCTCTGTGATTATGCCAGGGCTACTACCATAGTAGGGCTTGACTACTTGCAGTTTCAATCCC
Source organism: Pleurodeles waltl (assembly GCF_031143425.1). Lineage (NCBI taxonomy): Eukaryota > Metazoa > Chordata > Amphibia > Caudata > Salamandridae > Pleurodeles > Pleurodeles waltl. The sequence goes on along the minus strand of NC_090449.1, from coordinate 1,027,923,496 downwards.
TACTGTAGCAATTTCCTTATTTTGCCACCTTTCTGCAGATCTGCATACTGGGGCTGGAGGAAGCAGTAAGCAATAGTTCCAGGGCTGGAATGCCTTTGAGTCTGCAAACCTACTAACCTGCATGTTTTAAAGATTTTCACCAGCTTCTCTCTATTTACCCATGCTAAAATACAGTTCACAAATATTTTATAGGGGTACGACATATACCATGGGTGCACTATTGTGACTTTCTTTAAGAATTTGGGGCCACATGTAGGTAGGTTCAGATTTGTGAGTCGCAAATCCGAATGTAGGATGGTGTCCCTGACACCATCTGTGATTCGCAAGGGCTTCGCAAATGCCCACCTCATGAATAATCATGAGGTGGGTCGCAATTTACAACACCCTTGCGAATGGTGGCCTGCTGGAGACAGCAGACCACCATGTCTGTGACTGCTTTTCAATAAAGCAGTTTTTTTTTTTTTGTAATGCAGATCACTGCCTGCTCTGAAAAAATGTTTACAGTGACATTCACAATGGGGAAGGGGTCCCATGGGGACACCTTCCCTTTTGCGAAAGTGTTAGCACCAATTTGAAATGGGTACAAACTGCGATTGGTTTGCGCCCGCGTTCGCAAAACAATCCTACATTGCACTGCGAGTCGCAATTAGGAAGGGAACACCCCTTCCTAATTGCGAGTCGCAAACCCGTTTTGCGATTGGGTAACCATGTTACTGAATCGCAAAACTGGGTTTATGCATCGCAATGTGCTTTTTGCACGTCGCAAACAGCGAAAGTCGCTGTTTGCAACATGCAAAAAGCTACCTACATGTGGGTCTTGGTCCCTAATTAGGTCTGGTGTTAACAAAGACATTTTGTTTTTATTAAACTTCTATTTCTCTCTCTTTCAGCTGGCTTTACTGTGAGTGATCGCATTCTGCTCTTCCACAAGGAGCATATTGGCACACAAAGTAGTTCTGTTCAGTGTCAGGAACTACAGTGGCAATCACTGACGTAACGAAACTGGAGGGTGCTCTTTTGCAAAGAACATGGAGGAGCCCCATCTCCAGACTCACTCAGGGCAGGTGCTGTGCTGAAGGGGCCCCCTGGAGGGCGGCTGCGGGGCCTTTGTTATGCCACTGGTGGCAATGTGTGCTTTTAGAGTTTAAAAACGTTTTTTGTTTTTTTTGCCAGTGTTTGTTACAATGTTGAGGGCCTGGTAGCTCACACAACAATAAAGTGTTACAAAAGCCATGTCAAAACAAGACACGCATTGATGAAACTAAAAGACTTATAAAAATGTCAGATCAGTTGGCTTTGTCAGTGTTTGTTTATTTTCATGCTTCCCATAATCGTGTTGAAAATGGTTACACTGATTTTCCATTAGAAATATTTTTGGGAAATACTAGCATGCATCAAAACATTTTACTAAATGACACTTCATTTGCATCTAATCAGAGCGCATTCTGGGAACATTATACTTAGCCTCATAGACTAAACTTTTCAAACGTGTATACACGTGTTTTTTTTTTTTTTTTTTTTTTTTAACCTGGAACCAACGTCGGTAGTGAAGTGTGACCTTAAAACCATTTATTTACAGCACTCACCCTAATAATGAAGGCTTTCAAATAATGAACCATAAATACAAGTTCGAACAGCATTATCTTTTGGTAACACATTACCTCAACTGCAGAGAGTTCCACTCTCTGTAAACAGGCAGCCAAAGGGTTTGTACTGCAGAGGGTTGGGCCTACTTGTCCCAAGGACAAAGTGAACATAAACTTGTTGCCCTTGACCCCAAACAAGATGTCCCGGGCGTCGGGTGATAGGAATTCCACATCCCTGCCAACACTTTAGAGGGGGTTTTGGGGTCAGCCTTTTGTTCATTGGTTGGCTTTTTTGTCAAATAATTTGCTACGTATTCGATGGCTTTTCTTCTTCTTATGTTTATCCCTCTCCTGGAACATAGCTTGTAGACCAGTCCCTTGATTGGATGACTTGCACCCTTCCCACACTGACATTAGTTTGCTACTTTTCATTTTTCTTGTTGCTTTCCATAGGACTGCATATCTTTATTTCTTCCCCTCCTTCAAGTGCTGCTTTCATCCTCACAACCCTTCTCCGTGTTATTTCCTCTTGCACTCCTGTTTGTTCCCCTTCTAAAGTTTCTTTTCTCCTAATTCACCTCCAAAGTTCCTCCGTTACACCCCTGCTCCTCTCTGTTGACAGTTGTTCTTTTCTGCTCAGCTGCGTTGAGTGGTTGTTTTTTCCTCCACTCTGGTTTTATGTTGCCACACATGCCTTTACCAAGCAGATGCCTTCACCACACAAGTAAGTATATGTAAGATAAGTGTTTATGTATATATACGTACATGCACGAACATATGTTGTGTTTTATTTATATATACATCTGTGTGTGTGTGTGTGTGTGAGAATAAATATATAAAAACTCACTCCGCTAGGCCTGCAGAGGATACCATCCCTGTCCTTTATAGCTTTTAACCTTTTTTTTTCCACGCCTCAGTTCTAATGTGGCTGCTGCCACATCGTTGTTAATGTGGTGGCAGTCGATTATTTCTCATCTTGATCTGTTGGGTCCGTCGATCCTCCACGATGTGATGTAAACGAAGTTTTTTTTTTTGTGGGGGGGGGGGTTCCCTATGCTTTATTTCTATTAAAAAAAAAAAAAAACTTAAAGGTTTCACACAAAATACCAAACTACACTTTTTGGACCCAGACCTAGTTTTCTTCCAAATTTGGTGTAAATCCGTTAAGCAGTGTATAATTGTCTAATAGGCTGCAAAGAGAATGCAGAGTTCATCTTACAGCCTATTTTTTTTTTTTTTTTTAAAGGACCAAAGATGACCAATCGAGCGACCGCAATCTTCAGAACACTTCCAGCAGAGGCAACATCACTCAGATTTTCTAACCATAAGTGGGAAATACCTCGCCGGCCAAGAAAGAGAGCCACTAAGGGGAGAAGGGTGGGTCGCATGTGAATATTTGAAAGATACCAATACTGGAGAACAAGAGTTACAGGTAAGTAACAAAATTCGCCAGTATTGAGGTATCTTTCATAGATTCACATGCTTGAATCAGAATAGCTAGCAGTGCAATACATAACAAAGGTAGACATTAATATAATAGTGGATATATGTACACACATAGAAAAGACTCCCCTTATAGGAAAAGATGCTGAAGTACTCTTTACCCATGGCTGTTTGAGAAGTATGCCCTGCATCCAAACAGTAATGCTGGGTAAAGGTGTGCTTGCTCCTCCAAGATGCAGCACGGCATATATTTTCAATGGACACCCCAGCCAATAAAGCCATTGTTGTGGCAATTGCTCTAGTAGAGTGTGCTTTTGCTTTCTGTTGTAAAGGCCTGCCCACCTTAAAGTGGCAAAACTGGATAATAGTTTGAAATCCATCTTGCTGTGGTAGGCTTAAAGACTGGTCCGCCTTTATTGTTGTTGCAATAGGCCACAAAGAGCTGATCGGTAGTGCGGATATCTTTAGTTTGTTGCAAGTAAAATTTCAGACATCTCTTGACATCAAGAGAATGCAGTGTGTTCCGCTGGTGTCTGAATTAGGGGAAAAAAGTCTTAAGCATAACTGGTTGATTGAAATAAAAATCAGTGGGGACCTTTGGAATGAACTTGGGATTTGTTTCATGGAATCAACTTGTTGTCTTTGAATTGTAGGAAAGGTCTACTGATAGTGAATGCTTGAATTTCGCTTACTCTCCTAGCAGAAGTAAGGGCTAATAAGAGCCACCTTCCAAATGAGGAAGTTTAGCTCAGCTTTGTGTATTGGTTCACATAGATGTCTAATCGATTGGGCCAACACGGTGTTAAACTAACATGCAGGTGGTGATGAATTTATTGGCGGAAATGCCCTGAAAGTCATTTAGGAAATTGAAGGATTAATCTGTGAGACCATAAGAAGGGAGATCCCAGAGTTCATCTATACCTGGAAATGTGGGCCAAATCTACTTTCACAGTGGAGTGAGTTAAGCCAGATGTTGCTAGAAATAGCAAATATGATAACACAGGAGACACGATGAGGTGTATTTTAGATTTTTCGCACCAAATACAAAAATGCTTCCACTTGAGGCAATACGTTTTGTTGGTAGAGTGAGCTGCAGCTTGTGCAAGAATACTCTTAACAATTCTCTGGAAGGTCTAGGTGCTCTAGGTTATAGTGCTTAGGAGCAAGCTGATAAGTGCAGTGAAGTCTGATCTGGGTGGACGACCTGGTGATTGTTCATTGACAACAAATCTGGTTGATGCTGGAGTTGAATGTGGCTGTCCATTGACAGCATGAGTAGCTCAGTAAACCAATGTTGTCTGAACCATCGTGGGGCTGTGAGGATCAACTGGCATGTCTTCTGTTTGTTCTTCCAACAAACTCGGGGATAAGTGGAATTTGGGTTGGGTGGAGCATAGGTATAGATCCTGGACCATTGCATCAAAAGGGCATTCCCTCAGGATCCTTTTCGTGGGAACCTGCTAATTAAAAAACTGCATTTCTTGATCTCTTGCGATGCAAATAGATCCAGATTGGGCTTGCCTCATCACTGAAAGATACCGTCTAGGGCCAGTTAGTTCAGTTCCCATTTGTGACTGCTATGGGACGTGCTGCTCAAGGTGTCTGGTAGAGAGATGTGTACTCCTGGGAGATGTTCTCCCCTTAAGGTCACTTGATGTCAAAGTGCCCAGCTCCAGATGGTCTGGGCTTCTTGGGACAGAATTTTGAACCGCGTACCTCTTTGCTTATTCATGTAATGCATATTTGTTGTGTTGTCTGTTCTTAGAAACACAGCGCAACCTTTAACTCTTGGCAGAAAAGCTTAAATAGCCAGTGAGATTGCTCTGAGTTCTAGAAAGTTGATATGCAGCTTCATCTGTGCTGTGGTCCATTTGCTCTGAATCTGTAGATCTTGTAAATGAGCTCCCCATCCTTCTAGCGAAGCATCTGTTGTAATGATGTAGTCCGAGACCAGAGGAAAGAAAGTCAGTCCCACTGAGAGGTTGTTGGAGTTTGTCCACCAGGGAAGAGCTGCCTTCTGATTGGATGCATTACGCCCCCAATTGCTCTTGGAAAGGCTGCATCTTCAAACCAGCATGAGTTATTAAGAAAATGGCTGAGGACATCATGCCCAATAAGAGATTTGATTAGGTCAACTGAAGTACACTTTCTTTTCAAGGGAAGATGAGCCAGAGAGAACATTTCTGCTGTCTGTCTACAGACAAGAATGCCTTGTCGAGAGTGGCTCCTAGAAAGCTTATCCTTGTGGAAGGTGTAAGAAGAGACTTCTGCAAACTTACTGTAAGACCCAGTGTTTGAAAAAGATGAAGACACCTTGAAGTATTCCTTGATGCCTGCTGGGAAGATGGAGTCTTTCTCAGCCAGTCTTAGAGGTATGGGAAAACTTGAATGCCTTGTTGTCGCAAGTGAGCTGCCACTGGAGCAGGTAGCATTGTGAATATCCGGGGAGCAGGTTGGAGACCAAAGGGAAGTACTTTGAACTGATAGTGAGTACGTGTTACTGTAAGTCTGAGGAATTTGCTATGGTTGGGATGGGTGGGGATTTGGAAGTAGGCATCTTGGAGATCCAAACTTGTAAGAAAATCTCTGTGATTTAGAAGCTGGAGAACTTCTTGTAGGGAAACCGTACAGAAAGATTGTATATTCAGGTAACTCGAGTTTCCTGAAGTCTAGTATGGTACGCCACTCCCCTGATTACTTTCTTACGAGGTAAAAACTGTAGTAAAATCCCTTTCCTTTCTGGGAATGTGGAACATGTTCTATGGCTCCTTTTGATAACATGGCTACAATTTCCTTGCGAAGAAGATTGTCCGGTCGCAAGGAATTTTGTCAGTGGAGTCTAGGGTGGAAATTGAGTAAACTCCAGAGTATGGCCATATTCGATGATGTCTAAGACTCACCTGCCTGTAGTTAAGTTGCTCCATTGATGTAAATAAAGGGAGTTTTTGGCACCCACTGGATGCTAAGGGGATATAGCAGGCACTTTGAAACTGTCACTGTTTCCTAGTGCTGTCACTGGAGGAACCTGGCTGCCTTTGTCTTAGCTGTCTGGAATAGGCTGCAGATGGTGGAGGTTAATAAGGTTGATGTTGCTGGTAGGCCAATTGAAAGAGTTGCTCATATGATTGTGGGTATCTACCACAATACGAATATGAACCGTGGCCACTTGCGCACAAAAAAAGAGACTTGTGGTATTGAAGCGTTCCGAGGGATCAAGCTGTCTCTGTGCCTGCTTTTATGGATTGCAGGGCATAGTCAACCTGCTTTCCAAACAAGGAGTCCCTACCGAAAGGCATATCTAGGATCTTGGTTTGCACTTCTGGGTGGAACGATGTGGCTTTAAGCCAACCTTTATGTCGGACCACAGCCAAACCTTTGAATTGGCCGAAGCCAATGGAGGCAAAGTCCATTGTGCAGGTGAAAATCTTGGATGCCGCTCTTTCTCCCTCCTTCAGAATATGCGTGGCTTTAGATTTCTTATCGTCCAGTAAGAGATCTAGATACAAGGCTATGTCCGACCACATTCGGCGATCGTAATGCCCCAAAATAGTCAGGAAGTTTGTGGCGTGGACAGTTGTACCTGACATCAGTGAATCACTTTCCAATGTTACCCAACCGCCTACCCTCTTTGTCCAGCTGAGATTTTATTGGAGTCGAAGGATTCTTTGACTTTCGTTGTGCGGCATGAGAAATCACTGAATCAGGCTTCAAGTGGCCGATCAAGCAAGCAGGTGAGTCCACCAATATCTGCAGGCGGCGAATCAGCTTGTTGGGGTGGTGAAGGGGAATGTTGCGGTATGAGATAATCATCCCATTCACTACTTGTGGTGCCGTTGTCAGTTCTCTCCTTCCTCCCTGTCTCTGTCATCGTTGACATGTTCACTGTCTGATGAAGTGTCGTCTCGAGGGAGCAATGCAATACATGATTGCGGAGTCATCCTCGGAGTAGAGGTGGAGGAAGGATGTTCTGGAGATGTATGAGGCAGTGCTGCTAATGGCTGTGCTGCAGCTGACGTTGGGAAGCCCTTGTAATAATCTTGCAGAATACTTTGTAAATCTTGCACTAGAGTTGCTGGAACCTGGCCCATGTTGGTATTGCCTTGGATAATGGCGACTCTGGTATATAGTTTCATAGTAATCCTGTTCCTCCTCGTCATCTTGGTACTTTTACATGGAATTACTCAATACTGAGTGGTTCCAACAAATACAAGGGACCGCAATGGGTTCAAAATTCGCCCCTTCCTATGCATGTCTGTTTATGGGCTGGTTTGAGGAAAATACATGCTTGGGGAAAGCATGCCTCCCCCTGGACTGAATTTATTGTATTCTGGGGAGGTATATTGATGATATCATTTTAATATGGAATGGGACCATTGAACAACTCACCTTGTATCACGCTTTCCTCAACGACAATCCCTACAATGTAAAACTTAGCCTACATTACAGTAAAGATACTATTGATTTTTTTGGGATATAAGATTTTTCATACAACATAATTGTATACAAGGTGTTCTAGATAGGAAATCCACATCCTGTAACAACCTTCTCCATGCAACCAGTGCGCACACATTTTCTGTAATCAACAATATTCCTTTTGGTGAGATGACACGTGTGCGATGCAATTGTAGTACTGATGATAAATTCCTTGAACAAATTGGGCATGTCAAACAGATTTATCAAAAGAGGTTACAGTAACAAGACTCTCTTTAAAGCGGAACAACAAATTATGAGAACATCAAGGAAGGACACTGACTTTAAAACCTTGTAGAAACAAAAACTGTACTGAACATTTGTCATTTGTGACTCGATACACAGTTCACAGTCAGGGTATTTACAAAATACTAAAACACCACTGGCATTTGTTGACCGATTTGCCGGGACTTAAAGGGCTCCTCCCCAAAACACCCAAGATCACTTATCGCAGAGGGAGGACACTAAGGGATCAACTTTGCCCTAGTTATGTCTCTGTACCCAATGCAACGACGTGGCTTTCCACAAAACCTTCATTTTTTTTTACATGTCGTGAATGTAACGTTTGTGCTTTTGGTATGGACAAATCCCAAAACTTTTTGCTATAACAACACTAGGACTCACATTATTAGAAGTTTCATTAATTGTAACAACAAACTTGCGATCTACATTTTAGGGTGTGCATGCAATAAAATATATGTGCGTAGTACCATACCACCTCTCAAACATAGAATACAGGAGCATATACGTGCCATCAAGAATAATGATAGTAGGTACCCACTGACATCTCATATGGCATTGGTTCACCCTCATGACAATTTTTGATTTGGTTTCAAGGGATTGACCATATCCCAAAACATCCCAGAGGAGGGAATAGGGAACTACAATTGCGTAAAAGGGAGGCAGCTTTGATATGCTGCCTAAGAGCAGTCGAGTTGGGCCACAACACAGATCACGAATTCCATTATTATTTATAATCCAGTGCTGCTATTCTATAACATGATGTGGTTTTATGTGTATGGCAATCATCCAATACCTGTCTTGCGAGCCTATTCAAGTTATAATTATGATTATGGTATGCCTCTTAAGACCCTTGTCTATGTTTCACCTATAGTCACCCTCTTATGGTCAGAAAGGATAAGTTACTTACCTGTAAATCCTAGTTCTCTTCCAGGGGTATCATCATCAAAGTCATAAACATTGAATATTCTCGCCCTTGTGCGGGGACCCCGGAGCATGTATAAAATACACACATATAAAGTATGAAATATGCACGAAAAAATATATAGCATTTTTAGTAGACATATCTTTCATACTAAACTCATATATACTTGTGTAAAACAGCAATGCAGGCTATAATCATAAACAGGCTAAAATGCTTTATTTCTATACAGGGAGTGCAGAATTATTAGGCAAGTTGTATTTTTGAGGATTAATTTTATTATTGAACAACATCCATGTTCTCAATGAACCCAAAAAACTCATTAATATCAAAGCTGAATCTTTTTGGAAGTAGTTTTTAGTTTGTTTTTAGTTTTAGCTATGTTAGGGGGATATCTGTGTGTGCAGGTGACTATTACTGTGCATAATTATTAGGCAACTTAACAAAAAAAAAATATATACCCATTTCAATTATTTATTATTACCAGTGAAACCAATATAACATCTCAACATTCACAAATATACATTTCTGACATTCAAAAACAAAACAAAAACAAATCAGTGACCAATATAGCCACCTTTCTTTGCAAGGACACTCAAAAGCCTGCCATCCATGGATTCTGTCAGTGTTTTGATCTGTTCACCATCAACATTGCGTGCAGCAGCCACCACAGCCTCCCAGACACTGTTCAGAGAGGTGTACTGTTTTCCCTCCTTGTAAATCTCACATTTGATGATGGACCACAGGTTCTCAATGGGGTTCAGATCAGGTGAACAAGGAGGCCATGTCATTAGATTTCCTTCTTTTATACCCTTTCTTGCCAGTCACGCTGTGGAGTACTTGGACGCGTGTGATGGAGCATTGTCCTGCATGAAAATCATGTTTTTCTTGAAGGATGCAGACTTCTTCCTGTACCACTGCTTGAAGAAGGTGTCTTCCAGGAACTGGCAGTAGGACTGGGAGTTGAGCTTGACTCCATCCTCAACCCGAAAAGGCCCCACAAGCTCATCTTTGATGATACCAGCCCAAACCAGTACTCCACCTCCACCTTGCTGGCGTCTGAGTCGGACTGGAGCTCTCTGCCCTTTACCAATCCAGCCACGGGCCCATCCATCTGGCCCATCAAGACTCACTCTCATTTCATCAGTCCATAAAACCTTAGAAAAATCAGTCTTGAGATATTTCTTGGCCCAGTCTTGACGTTTCAGCTTGTGTCTTGTTCAGTGGTGGTCGTCTTTCAGCCTTTCTTACCTTGGCCATGTCTCTGAGTATTGCACACCTTGTGCTTTTGGGCACTCCAGTGATGTTGCAGCTCTGAAATATGGCCAAACTGGTGGCAAGTGGCATCGTGGCAGCTGCACGCTTGACTTTTCTCAGTTCATGGGCAGTTATTTTGCGCCTTGGTTTTTCCACACGCTTCTTGCGACCCTGTTGACTATTTTGAATGAAACGCTTGATTGTTCGATGATCACGCTTCAGAAGCTTTGCAATTTTAAGAGTGCTGCATCCCTCTGCAAGATATCTCACTATTTTTGGCTTTTCTGAGCCTGTCAAGTCCTTCTTTTGACCCATTTTGCCAAAGGAAAGGAAGTTGCCTAATAATTATGCACACCTGATATAGGGTGTTGATGTCATTAGACCACACCCCTTCTCATTACAGAGATGCACATCACCTAATATGCTTAATTGGTAGTAGGCTTTCGAGCCTATACAGCTTGGAGTAAGACAACATGCATAAAGAGGATGATGTGGTCAAAATACTCATTTGCCTAATAATTCTGCACTCCCTGTAGAGTTTTTTTTTTTTCATTATAAAATTACACTAGAGAATAAATATCTACCCAAGCCCCCAAAACCGGGCTTAGGGAAATAAGCAGTAGTAATCACTAGAGAAAAAAACTACATTGAAAAACAATGAAGCATTCTTAGCCAATAGGCTGCATGCAGGTTAACACAGGAGAACCATAAAAACTTTGGCACCGTGCCTTTAAGACCCTGAGCACCTCCAGTATCCCACCATGCCTCAGGGGTGAAGGAAAGGTGACAGTTGGTTCACAGTTAGGTCAGTACTTTTTTACGGTGACAATCTGTGTAACTGATTTGAAAGACAGTCTGTCCTGCACTTCTAGGAGACGTGCGTCCGAGGAGGAGGGTGGGTTGTTTGACTTTGATGAGGATACCCCTGGAAGAGAACTAGGATTTACAGGTAAGTAACTTATCCTTCTCTTCCAGGGGATCCTCATCAATAGTCATAAACATTGAATAGATTAGCAAGCCCATCCCTAAACTCTGCGGACTGTCTAATAGAAGTGCAGGAATAGATACGTATTATGTAAATACATTTCTCAGAGAGGCCTGCCCCACTTGGGCATCTGCTCTTGCATCTGAGTCTAAACAGTAATGTCTAGTAAATGTATGTACAGACTTCCATGTAGCAGCCTTACAAATCTCAGATATTGGAACATTGTTAAGGAGGGCAGCAGTAGCTGCTTTTCCCCTTGTGGAATGCGCTTTAGGCCTGCTAGTAATTGTTTATTAGCCAGCTGGTAAGTATTAACAATACAAGAAACTATCCATCTTGATATCGTTCGTTTAGATGCTGCCTCTCCTGTCCTCAAATGACCATAATTTACAAACAAGTGGTTGGAATGTCTAATCGATTTCGTTTTATCCAAATAAAATTTCAGCACTCTTTTCAAGTCTAAGGAGTGCAATGCTTTCTCTGCCGGGGTAAAGATATAGTCTGATTGATGTGGAATTCTGACACCACCTTCGGAAGGAAAGATGGGTGAGTTCGCAGAACCACTCTATTGTCGTGAAAAACTGTGTACGGTTCTTTGGAAGACAAAGCCTGAATTTCACTGACCCTCCTCGCGGAAGTAATGGCCACCAAAAAAGCCGTCTTCCACGTAAGGTGTTGTAAAGAGGCCTTGTGTATAGGCTCGAAAGGAGGGCCCATAAGTTTTGACAATACTATGTTCAGTTCCCATGGAGGAGAGGGTCTCCGAATGGGCGGAAAAACTTTTTTCAAACCTTCTAAGAAATCCTTGACTACTGGTTTCGTAAAGAAGGATTCCTGAGAAGGTGACTTACGATAGGCTGTAATGGCAGACAAATGTACCTTAATAGAGGATACCTGCAGACCGGACTTTGCCAGATGAAGTAAATAAGACAGTATGACATCCTCCTGAGCCCGTATGGGATTCTGACCTTGTTGACAGCACCATATGTAGAACCTCTTCCACTTAAAAGCGTAAGAACGCCGCGTGGAAGGTCGTTTGGACTCTTTCAAGATGTTCATGCACTCCTGCGAGAGCCCTAGGTGTCCATACTGCAGGAATTCAGGAGCCATGCTGTCAAACTCAGAGAGTGTAGGTTGGGATGTAGAATCCTGCCCTCCATCCTGCTCAGAAGATCCGGTCTGCACGGCAGCCTCCTGTGAGGTTTTTCCGATAGGTTGAGGAGATCTGTGTACTAGAATTGACAGGGCCATTGTGGCGCTATGAGAATCATTCTGGTTCTGGATTTGTAAAGTTTGTTGATCACTGCCGGTATGAGGGGAATCGGTGGAAAGGCTTAGAGAAATATCCCTGACCAGTCGATCAACAGGGCATTCCCTCGAGATCCCGGACGGTAGAACCTGGATGCGAAGTCTGGGCATTTCTTGTTTACTTCGTCTGCGAAGAGATCCAATTGAGGTCGACCCCATTGAGCGAAGATGTCTTCGACGACTTCGCCGTGTAGTACCCAATCGTGTGCGTCCTCTAGTTGTCTGCTCAGGAAATCTGCTTCCACGTTTTGTTGACCTGGCAGGTGAACCGCTGTAAGTGACATTCCTCTGGCCAGGAGCCAATGCCATATTGTTTGGGACTCTCGAGATAGGGGTAGGGATCTAGTTCCCCCCTGTCTGTTCAAATAATACATTGTGGTTGTATTGTCCGTTTGTATTAGGAGAGATTTCCCCTGAATCAATGGAGTGAAAGACTTGAGAGCCAGATGGACCGCTCTGAGTTCCAGCAGATTGATGTGGAACTTCTTTTCCTTGTCGGACCACAGGTCCTGAGCTTGAAGGGGACCCAGATGAGCCCCCCCCATCCCTGAAGAGACGCATCCGTTACCAGAGTGTCGGATGGAACTACCTGGTGAAACGGAGCACCTACTGACAGGTGAGGTCTGTGCATCCACCATTGCAATGACTGAAGTGCTGCTGTCGGTAGCCGCACTCTGTCCTCCCAGCGACCTGTCCTTTGGCGCCAGTTGCTCTCCAATGCCTCTTGGAGGGGCCTCATGTGCAGCCTGGCATTTGGGACAAGGAAAATGCATGATGCCATGGAGCCCAGCAGCGATGTCACCGGACGGGCCGTAGGTGTGTCGGCTTTTAACAGGTCTTGACACTTCCTGTCTATTGATAATAGTCGTTCCTCCGAAGGATACACTCTTTGGAGCTCTGTGTTTAGTATAGCTCCCAGGTAGTGAAGGTTCTGTGTTGGAATCAAGGTTGACTTTTGGTAGTTGACTTGAAGACCTAGAGACTTGAAAACCCTGAGCACAATGTCCCGATGGCTTCTCGCCTGATCCGGAGAAGAAGCCTTCATTAACCAGTCGTCTAGGTGTGGGTAGATGAAGATCTTTTGTTTTCGAAGATGTGCCGCTACAACTGCCACACATTTCGAGAAGACGCGGGGGCAGATTTCAGGCCGAATGGTAGAACTCTGAACTGATAGTGCTGCGAAGCTATTTGGAAGCGCAAGAATTTCCGATGCTTGGGAGCTATTGGGATGTGAAAATATGCATCCTGCAGGTCGATGGAGCACATCCAGTCTCCCTGATGTAGTTGAGGGAAAATCTGGTGAAGAGCTAGCATCCTGAACTTCTGTTTTCTTATGTACTTGTTCAGCAGCCGTAAGTCCAGAATTGGTCTGAAAACGCCCTCTCGGCCCTTTTTCGCCACCAGAAAATAACGGGAGTAAACCCCCTTTCCTCTGTGCGCAGGTGGAACCTTTTCTATTGCTTTCTTTTGTAAGAGGGCGAGAGCCTCTTTGCGCAGCAGGCTGAGATGAGATGGATTGCATTTGGCTGGTGGCAAGTGTGGTGGAGGCTGTCTGAAAAGAAGAGAGTAGCCATTTTCGACAATGTTGAGCACCCATTTCTCTTTTGTGATCGAGTGCCACTCGTGAAGATAACTTGTGATACTTCCCCCCCCCCCACCGGAGTGGTGTACAGTGTCGAGGGAAGCGAGCTCTCATTGTTTGGCCGGCGCTTTCGGTGTGGACTGCTGAGGTCTACTTGACCCTCGCTCCCTTGTGGTCTTACGAGCCTGAAAAAGAGGGCGGCCCTGCCGTTGTTGTGGCCTTTGGGACCAGTGAGGGGTTTGAACCCTCTGCTGGAAAGGGCGCCTGTTATAAGGCCTATACCTCCGCCTGAAATCTTTCTTTCTTTCCAGGCCTACTGCCCTCATGGTGTCCACCTCGGTCTTCATGCGGGCCATTTCTTCATCTGCATGGGTACCGAACAGCGAGTTCCCGCTGAATGGGAGATTTAGGATGCGCTGTTGTGCTTCCTGCTTTAAACCAGTCAGTCTCAGCCAGGAAGACCTTCTTGCACAGATTCCATGTGCGTACCCATGTGCAGCTAAGTCCGCCCCATCTGCCGCCGCGCTGATGACCTGGTTGGATACCAGGCATCCCTCTTGCAGGATCTCTTGAAATCCTGTCTGTCTTCTCTGGGCAATTTTTCTGTGAATCTGTTGAGGGAGTCCCACAGAGAACGGTCATACCTGCCCAGGAGTGCAGAAGCGCTGGAGACTCATTACAGATGCCGCCGTACCGCACATCTTTCTCCCCAGAGAGTCTAGATGCCTGCTCTCTTTATCCGGGGGGACCGTGGAGGATGATGCCACCGAGTGGGTTTTTCGGGCTGCGGCCAATATTACAGAGTCCGGTGGCGGATCCTTTCTTAGGAATAAAGGGTCCTGTTCGGGAGCCTTATATTTTTTCAGAATCCTAGCCGGGGCAGATTTGAGTGTGGCTGGGGCCAGAAAAGTGTCCATGGTTGGCTGCAACAAACCAGGCACTAGCGGCAGTAGCTTTTTCGACACTGATCTATGCTGCAGAGTCTCAAAGATGACTGACAAGGAGATAGATGGCTCTGGAACATCTATATTTAATTTCTGCGCTCCCCTTAACAGCACCTCGTTAAAAGTGGTAATGTCATCCACCGGTGAGACCCTAGCAGGTGGAGAATCTGTTAGGGTGGGGGAGTAACGTCTGACAGATGATCCTGACGACGACCAAGAGGGTGATCTTCTGTGTCGTGATCGTGACCTGGATCGCCGTTGGGAACGAGACCTGCTGCGAGACGCTCTAACAGAGCGCCCAGGCCTCGCGGTCGGTTGGCGAGGAGCAGAACGAGCCCGTCCTGCCCGCGCTGTCGTTGATGGTGTTCTCGGGAGAGAGGCAGTAGGAGAGTACATTCGAGAGTACTGTGAATCCGGGGAGGCCGCTGGTCTATTAAGGCTCTCCAACCATCTTGGTGATAAGTTGATGGGTGAAACATGCCCCGATGATGCCGCTCTCGAACGAGATGAATCGCTCCGTATGGAGACCACTGGAGATGGTGCGGCCTTATCTGCTGGAGAACGATGCTCTACTCCCTGCAAGACAGGTAAAACCTGTGTCGACGTCGACTGCTGTGCCGACGTCGAAGGGCACACCGGTTGTTCCAGTCTCGACGTTGAATGCCTCGACGTAGAGTGTCTTGACGTCGAGCGGCGATCTCTGGACCTTGACCTACTCGCCGTCGTGTGCCTCGACGTGGAGCGGTGGGTGGCCGACGGCGGATGTCGCTCATGCCGTCGTGGCGATTTCGACGTCGTCTCTTGACGTTGGGGGGCGTACTGTCTTCGGCGGCGAACGGGCACGCTGGTGATGGCTCGACGTCGATCGGCGGGCTGCCGTCGATGGAGATATGCCCCTGCGATGGCCATGTTCCCTCGACGCCGTATCCTTCGACCTCGGGCGGGTCGCCGTCGACAGCGATCTATGCCGGTGAGACGGTGGCAGCGACGACGGGGAACAAACAGGTACTTTCCTACCTGCTGACGTCGACCTAGCCATTCTCTTCTGAGAATGGCCTGTTGGTTGCCTGGGAAGTGAAGAGGACGATGTTTTCTGCCTCTCATGAAGCCTGATCTTTTCTCTATCCTTCAGAGTCCTCTTTGACATATTCTTGCAGTGCTTGCAAGTGTCAGGGCAGTGACTCTGAGGCAGGCACACAATACAAAGAGAGTGTGGGTCTGACTGGGCCTTCTTCTTCCCACAAAAAGGGCATTTGACAAAAAGGGAAGGCATTTTTCTGTCAGGAAAAAACTGCCAAACTCAGACAAAGATGTTATCTGTCGAGTGAAACAGGAAAAAACGCTGTTTTAAAGGATTTTTCGGAGAAAAACTCAGAAAAACTGAGAGCTCAATGCTCCAGGATCCTCTCCGAAGAAGCCGGAAAAAAGAACTGACCTAACTGTGAACCAACTGTCACCTTTCCTTCACCCCTGAGGCATGGTGGGATACTGGAGGTGCTCAGGATCTTAAAGGCATGGTGCCAAAGTTTTTATTGGCTAAGAATGCTTCATTGTTTTTCAATGTAGTTTTTTCTCTAGTGATTACTACTGCTTATTTCCCTAAGCCTGGTTTTGGGGGCTTGGGTAGATATTTATTCTCTAGTGTAATTATATAATGAACAAAAAAAACTTCATAGAAATAAAGCATTTTAGCCTGTTTATGATTATAGCCTGCATTGCTGTTTTACACAAGTATGAGTTTAGTATGAAAGATATGTCTACTAAAAATGCTATATATATATTTTTTCGTGCATATTTCATACTTTATATGTGTGTATTTTATACATGCTCTGGGGTCCCCGCACAAGGGCGGGAATATTCAATGTTTATGACTATTGATGAGGATCCCCTGGAAGAGAATTATTCTTTTTGTTCATTGCAGTTGAACTTATCAATAACCAATTTATTTGATTAATCTATCAACCTGTAAATGGGCCCATTCATTGATTATTTACAATTTTGTATTATTACTATTTCTTATCACTTTTCATGGAATTTGGAAATAGAATGTGATTATTCATTTGGGCTAGTACTTGCTAAACATACACCATTCTGGTCAATATGCTCTAGCTTCATTTGGGTCCCCACCATTCTTTCTTCTTTTTTGCCCAGCTTCCCTTTTCTCCACTTTATTTCTTTACATCTCGTTTTTGCTTGTAACTCTTGCTGGTATCCGGTCTGTATTTTCTTATATCTAAATTACCACTAAGATGGCCGCCATTCATAGTCCTTTTTCTATTTCCTCCCAACGTTGCTTATGGCAATCAGGAAATTGACTTCTATATGATGGCTGACATATGCAGTCCATCATTTATATCGATACTCGCTTCCTGGGCCCGTCTTGACTTCCGGGATTCGGCGTCCTTTTAAAACCCCTCAACTCCTGCTGGGAGCATGCCTATATTCAGCGGGACGGGCGGCATATGGCCGGGCCCATTTCTCTTTTTGGTGATTTCTCGCCCAGACTTGAGACCCGGCCTTTGATTTAATCGGACTCTACGTGCACCAATTTATGGATACTTTTAAGCTCTATTCACGAGCATTCCTTTGTTGGATTTACTTTCAGATCGTCTTCTACGGGGGTGCCGCTCGGTCTTTTTGTGGTGCATCTTATTTGATAATTACAGAGGGGCACGCTATTAAATGTTTGTCCCATGATTAATTAGTGGTACATTCATTATAATTACTTGTTTCTGAACCCCTCTCTTTTTTATAATTTAATTTGCCATATGGGAGTTTAGGATATTTTCAGTATTCTCAGTATCTTTGTTACAATATATAGGATTGGTAGCTAGTGTCCTTGGTTACACATATTAGTGTTAAATTTACTTTTTGTTTCCTTATCAGGCTCATTATACACTTTGTGCAATCGAACATTAAAAGTAGCTTTTGTTCGACTAGATACCACTTGGGTATGTTTGCTGACTTCACTTTACCTGCTTACACTATTCTTTGAACACAAATTGGAGTTTTGACACTGGGAAGAGGGTTCCTCTCTTGAGCTCCTAATATTTCGTGTACCACTTTTTCTCCATGACAAATCTGTTCTTTCACATTTTTTTCACGCTTCTTTCATGTTGTGCTTCTGGGTTCCCCTTTTTCTGACCCTTTCATCTGATTTTTTTTTTTTTCTCTTCTTCTTGCCGGTTCCCTTGACCACATAAGTTTTTGTACTTGCTTAGAAGAATATACCACTTACGCACTTCTTACTGTATTACTGATGTATTTTCACACTATTTATTTTTTCGTAAAGCAATCTTGTTTTATTTGCTACATGTATGTAAAAAAACATCTCTGTTCTGTACTTTGTGTTATTATATTATTCTTTTTATGGTCGTATGTCACTTTTCAGCCCTAAAGAAGCCCAATGGTGAAGGGCGAAATGCGTTGGCTGTGTCTTTTCTGTGTACTTCATGTCGTAACAAGTTCCCTGCATCAATAAAAGTCTTCGGAAAGAAAACGACCGAAGTCTTGTACCATCATTAATATAACAGTATTGGACTCTTTCTGCTTACTACGTCCTGTTCAGTGCCTTGGAGTGGTGCACCCCCGTATGTTTTGCATTGTTGGGGCTTGTCTATTTGCCCATTAGGCTTCTTTTTGCAGCAGGGGCCTTGGTGGAGTTGCACACCACGGATACTAACAGTTTTTACTCTTTTTATTGTGGTTTACTGGGTACTTATAGGGATCGATGCATTGCCTTTGAGCCTGCTGCATCGTTTCGGTATAGTCTATTAAATATTTTGATGCATGGAACATTTAAAATACCATATTCCAACAGGTGTACCCCTCATCTGAATGTGGCCTAACTGAAGGGGAGGGATAATCTAATTGTAAGCGAAAGTCTGAAAGGTGTGGTTTTAGCTTTTTAAGGAATGTGAGGCGATGTGGGGTTGTTCTTATGGATTTTGAGATCTGGTTCTATGGCCCGGGGGCTAGACAAGAGAAGGCCTGTTAAGTGTTCTTAGTCTTCTGTGGTTTGGGGACCTCCAGAGTCGATGTCTGAAATGTTCCCTTTTATATACATTTGTAAATTATATCTCTCTCTAATCCCTATCAAATTTATACCAGGGGTTGGTAGTATGGCTGATGGTTGCAGAAGCATTTGCAACGTAAGAGGTATGCACTAACAGAATTAATGACAAATCTCCTGGACTTACGGTTGTACAACTGGTTTACCGTAAGTATACCCACTGTCAGTACAGTAAGTTGCTACAAGAGGATTTTCCTGTAGTGGTGAAGTGCAACATGTTTAATGGTCATATTTCTATAATGACTGAGCTCTTAAGCAGAATTTCGAGAGGTGTATGCTAGACATAACTAGTGTCTTGGTGTAAGAGTCCGATATTAGAGATAATGCTTTCATGATTAGAGTCTCGTACAATGGAGTAAAACATGCCAAACACTACATTCAAGTGTCAGGTAGTTGTTAATATGCCGATTTATTTTTATTTAAATTTTTCTATTTTTTTGTTTTTTGTAAATAAGTCTTGTTAAGACTGCCAACTGATCAATGCCCTCTAATTCTCAGTCAATCTGGGTGTTCTTCTTTTTTTTTTTTTTTTTTTTTTTTTTTTAACCAGACCTGTTTTTGTTTCCCAGTTTGGCTGCACATGTCATTCAGATCATCACTAGATATGTGGATAGAGGAGTGGGATCTTTGTGCTGGGGACAGGACCAGCACCTGAACCCCACAAAGGGTGTCTCTCAGGTTGAATTGGTGAAGTCTGGCACAATTTAGCTGAATTTAACTCTGTGCTTGAATCGATAAAGCATTTCTGGTCCTTAAGAGGGGCACCCAGGGGCCTTCCTTATAACCTGCAATCTTTTAGTTGAGAGGATGGTCTTCAAAGTTTTCTTGAATTCAAGCTCAATATATCTGAATGCTGTACAGACACTTAAACAACCCTAAACGTCTTGATTGTTCATCATTTGAGCTAAACTAATTAATGGTTATTAATTAGCTTAGGGCGTGATTTAACCAGAGACAGTGGAGTACTTTACAAAAGAATGGAGAAAATGTTTGCACATATAGATATAATGGAAATTATTAACAGTAAAAAGTTGCAGGTGGTTATTTTCTTTTAAAGAAGGTTTCTATAAGGATTTGATTTAGCTTTTTTGTTTAGTTTTTTTTTTTTTTTTCTTCTCCACAAACTTTGTATCTGCTATTCCAGGTAGCAATCTATATTCTTTTCACAAATTTTCAAAGCTATATTTTGTTTGTAGTTTGCTTTTAAAAAATATATTTTTATGAATAACAGTTGCACTCCTTGTCTAATTGAGGATGTATTATGTTTGTGAAAAAAAGTCTCTTCTGGTAAGAGGCTGAATTTGTACAAGATAGAATACATGGATTCGGATTAGGCTTCAAGATAGTATTTTATTTTGCAGCAGTGGGTCACCCCCTAAAGAGGGTCGATGACACTCTCTGTCCGAGAGCAACTGACCTATTCTCCTTTCTTCCTATGTCTTATTGCAGTACCCATTTTACCACATTATAAGTGCATCAATAATTTCCAAACACGTTCAAGCAAACGTTTCCTGTAACACCGTTGAACCACAAGGACAGGATGTTCAAGCACAGAAATAACATTTCTGAAAACATAGGGCGGTTAGGCCATCTGCAGAGTTTTTAAAGCATTTCTAAGAAACCAGCACATTAGTCAGAAACGAAAATGAGCAGAGCTGCTGAAGGCATACAGTTTTGCTCGTAGTATATAAAAAATGGGGCTAAAGGTTAGACAAAATGCAGCCATCACTCCAAGTTAAGAAATCCATTTTCCACATGTTTCAAAGCCCCACTGCTTCGTAACTCTACATCTTTATTTTTAAACTGTGGGTAGTTACAAAAAAAGAATGACTAAGCCAATAGGCTTTTTTTTTTTTTGGGGGGGGGGTTAAAGTGTGGGTACTAGTTGGATATCTTTGTCTGCTACTTCCACCTACTGTTCTAGTACCAAATTCCCATAATGAAGCTACATCAATTTGGTTTCTTAGACTGCATTAGCAGATTTCAGCTATACCTGCAGAGAAGAGTGCTATGAAAACTCAAACTATTGGGTAATAGATGTTTTTGACAAAGAGCAGTATTTATGGTGAATCTTTAAACCCACCGGTACTCCCACTGAATCGTATCAAAAGCCTTAGCTGCGTCAAGTGACAAGACCACTGCTGGTTCAGAACCCTCCCTGGTGCCCTCGATACAGGCATATAACAGTCTGAAATTCATCCATGTGCTTCTGTGTGGCATAAAGCCTGACTGATTGGGGTGTATTAGTGTCTCTGTAAGTCTTCTCAGTCGGGTGCCAGTAGTTTAGTTGGGTTTTTACACTTCACATTCAGGAACAAAATTGGCCTTATGGATTACAACAATAGTGGCTAATCTCTGGTCTCTGGGAGGGCACCCTGTCACTCTGCATCCCAAAACATTTTGGGGCCAGCTCACTTATCTGTTTCCTGTACGGCTCTGACAGTAGGCCACTCGGATGCTGCACTTTCCCTGACTATGTCTCGAATAGCCAAGGAACTCCCTCATAGCTGTGTGGGATTGCTTGGTGTGTTTACTATACAAGGAGCTACAGCAGTGAGCAAATTCATTTGCACTTTTTCCATTACCTCGCACCACCTCAACCTTCTCAGTCCGCAGGTCATGCACCCAGCTGCTCTCCTGTTCTCTACTGCCCAATGACGCCAGTAACCGCCCTGCCCTATCTTCTTCCTCGTAGACCTTCCTTTGGTAGGCAAGAACAATGTTGCGGGCTGCATTTTCTGCCATGGTGCTCCGATGTTCAAGCCCCCCCAGTTCCCCCACAGCCTCCAGTTCCTGTGTTTCTTCCTCAAGCCTGTCAGTCCGCTTTCATTTTTTCCTTTTTCTCCCATTGTTCACAACATTGGTTAGCCCTGGAGGACCATTTTATAGACCTTCTATAACATGTTCGGCGATTCCACTGTGCCTATGTTTTCTTGCAAATGGAGCTCAGTGTCCTTGCTAATGCCCTCCATAATGCCTTCATTTCTGAGATACCAAAGTTCCAACTTCAACCCTTTACCAGGTGATCGAGGGACATGTATGTTGCTAAAATCACCCTAAAGTTCTTAATCTCGCCTGATGCACTAAAGTGTTGACTAAAGAGGTACAGTGTTGGGTCTTCTTTCTTTCCTCAAACGTTGATAGTCTAGTCTTGTTCTTGGAGTTGTTGATTTGACAAGTATTTTGATTCATCCTGTGTTTTAGTTTCCTCCAGGACCTTTTAAAGAGTAGGGATGGAATTTTAATGTTTAACTGAGTATCGCCAGTATATAATTTGGATGGAGACAGACCGCTTCATTCAAAGAGTGACCTAATGTGTATATGATACAACATGAGGGAGATAAGAACGCAATAAGGAACCCTGCGGGAGGGAGGAGTATCTTCAAAGCAAATAGTGTCTTGATTAACCCGCTGTAACCTACAAGCCAAAAATACTGAAACAAGTGTCTTAGTATCTGCATGAGATGTAATAACTTCATTTTCGGTCAGTCCATCCTGCACCATTGCTCTGCCTTCTGGCCTAATTTAGGGAGAGTAAGCTGAAAATGCCAGTAGAGGCTTCAGCTTCTAGTCTGTAGACATTCTGTCTCTGCGGCATGCAAGTCCTACTCCTTTAGACCCCCTGTTTGTTCGAATTTTTTTTTTTTTTTTTACTTTTTTAAAAATTATATTTTAAAAATATCTTGAACCCTAGAAACTATATCTTATGCATTCCTGTTCTTTAAGAAGCTGACACCTGTCATCTTAACATTTACATAACCATCAAAAGAGGAGCTTTTTGTCCGCTTGAGGAATATATAAGCCCTCAAACATGTAGACTTGTATGCCACACAGAGTTTTTTTGTAGATGAAGAATGAATGTCGCACGGAATTTTCTTACACTATTTCTGTCAAACGATGGGTGCAGTTGCTGTTCAAAGAGCTGTTTAATACCATCCGTGCTGCTGTACATTGGTCTGTTAAAAAAAAAAAAAAAAAAAAAATTCTTGTGCTACTTGACCAAGACGTTCAAATGCACATGTTGGCATTAGTCGAAGTGGTGTAACCAACCCGCACACAGATGTGGATCATGCTTACTAACAAATTGCATTTGTCGAAAATTAACAGATGGGTGCAACAACTTTTATACTGGTGTACAACATGGGGTATATGTCCTCCCCAACGAGAAAACAAGTGCGAGGGGTTACACTTTTGCTTTAAGTACATTGTGTAGCTTTCATCTGCTCCTTAGTTGTTTCCTGACAATGGCACCTTCTCTGTGGGATGGTCATGCGGTGTTTCAAACCCAAATGGTTCGAGAAAGGCTAGTTGGCTCTTCCGTGGGATTTCATGGCCCTTTTATTCTGTATAGAGAGTGAAGGGAGTAGTTTTTTTTTTTTTTAATATTAATGACTTATTATATCTGAACTTTTGAGGGCTGTCAACTGACAGAATGCATACCTTGCACGCATAATCTTGTATTCTTGGATTGTTTGGGATAAAGTAAGCAGATGGGCTGAAAACCATTGTACCAATAGGAGTATCATTGAGTCCCAGTTTATCTGTGGCTGGTGTTGTAAGTGCCCTGGGTGCAAAATAATGACAGGCCGGCAGTGAATCTTACATGGTTTAAGAGTTGAGATTTTAATGCTTTGTCTAGTTAACCACTATTTGAATGCGTTATGCAATAGAAAAGAATGACATTATGGTGAGCTTTGAATTATAAGCCCTGAAATGAAAACGTGCTATTTCCAATGGAAATGTTTGTATCAAGCCGAGAAATTGACTCTCAGGTTAAACCTTATTATGAAGCGCCACATGAGCTAGAAGCCTGTGGTGTAGATTTATAGTATTAACGAATCTCCTTATACTAAAGACGTTTTCTCTGCAATCTGTTTCTTCAGGTACACCTTTGGGAGGTAGATGTTCTGCCATTTATGCCCAAGGATTTCAGTGAAGGCCAGTTTTGGTTGTGGCTAGTCTTCTGACGGGCCACCTGCCATGTGGTCTAGCAGTGTTCCTTGTGTTCAAGGGCTGGCACGTTCACATCCACCTGCCAATTCTGGACATCCAGCCTGACAGCAGAGGGGTACTGCCCTCTCGGTTTAATGTTTTTTTTGCGTTTCTAAAGGGTTTGGATCCTTCTTTTAACAAGGCACACAGTGACCTTTTAACAGCAGAGCCACAAGCGCTGCTGTCATGTCTTTTGTTACTAGTTCTTTAAAATATACCTAATTGGATTTGACTACCTAAAGAGGAATATTACCTTCACATCGAGCTATTGGATGTTCAGTGTATCATTTCACCTTCTTTTGATTGTTTGTCTTGATATGCATAAAGGACTATTTTACTTCTCACAAGTAAACCGAATCGCCATTCGTTAAATTATTGAAACCGTACATACGTTGTGTTCAAAACTTCTGCAAAATGGAAGCTACAGAAAAGAAAGCGTTCGTTTTTAGGTCTTCGCTGCAGATTTCTCTATCTGTCTTTGATGGACCTATTAATTTCCAATAAATGCAATATACTTAAATTGGTCTTTGGGCCAGCCACTACCCTTGATTGGATGGTTTGGCTGCTTTGGATTTCATGCCTCCCCCCCCCCCCCCCCCCCCCCCCTTATTGTTCTGTTTATCCTGACCATCATAAGCATTTCAGTTTCAGTGTTTTGATTGAATAAGGTGTGTCTTTCACTACTCATTTGAGTGGGTTTTACCCCTCCTTTTCTTTTGCAGTAAAGATTTCGTGGGCGTACATGATTTTCCTCTCTCCCACTTTTCTCTTGCTTGCTGGCCTGCCTGTTCTCTTGTTAACCCCTCCTCTGCTCTCCAGTACTCGTTGTCCCACTCCCCATTTTAAATATTTTATTCCATTGAGGGCCCCGTAGCTGAAAAAATGCGACAGGGCCTCTCTTCCTTCTCCCTTTTTTTGCACTTATGTGCATGTTTTCTTTTTGTAAATTGTAACTTGCCATACTAACCTGCTCTTCCACCGCTTTCACGTGGTAATTTTTAAATGGCTGCTCTGCATCATGACATGACACACATGCACACATTGGCAACCGTCTTCGAATGGGTTTTCAATAATGTGGAGTCTCAACTTATTGGCTTTACCAATGTTCTCCGTCACAACCATTGTTCAGATACTTTTGTCTGTCCCTAGTATACAAATTTGGATTGGAATGGTCCATAGTTTTATTAATTGTATGGCATATGTGTGTCTGACATAAATGTCTGACTTCCTGGCCTTGCCAGTGCTTCTTGCTTAACTAAAATATATGCTTTAGGCTCTATGGTAATGACAAAATATGGCTTACAAAATCCATAAATGGTTTACGCAAACTAGATTTTATGTTGTGCTCAGTTCTGTGTGAAATATGTGGTCGCAGTTCATTGCAAATGTTTGGTAGTTTTGACATGTATTACCAGTTTGTGTACCCGCCCATAACATTCCCTGTCACCATTCAGTATTGCACGGAGATAAATAGGTTAGCTTGGACAAAGCATAATATGCAAGTTAATACATGTGTAGGTTAAAAAAAAAAAAAAATCTTACAGCAAATAACTTTATATGGTTTCACGTTCAAAACTAGATCTTCAGCAAAAGTCAGTGTAGGAAGGTCCTGGCTTCTGTTTTACCGAACCTCCTGATTGAAATGATCAGAATTTAATAAACAGGCACTAGGAATTAAGCACACCTTGACAATTTCTCACCCTCTCGCAGATCTGAATTGGCCCATTTTGGCAATATGGCATTGCCATAAGGGCAGGCCTTACAGACCAGTGGTTGCTGGGTTTGTGGACACGTTTCTTAAAGGGTAATGCGTTACCACAGTAAGATGTAGAGTTGATAAGCAGTTGCTACCTTGCATGTTTCAAAGCACTTTGGAAGTGATTCTTTCTCTCCTTTCACACTCAACTCTCATTAAAGCACGATTCAGTTTTGCACAATGGTATTCACAAAATATTGTTAAAAAGGTCACTAATTTTCTTGGGGGGTGCGCAGCCTAATTACTACCAGAATCCTGCGCAGAAGCTACCGTGGCTGATGAGGGTGATTCCCTGAAATCGGTCCCAGGATGCTTGTTTCCAGTCCAGGGAGGCACCACCTCATGTCAGTGAGGCTGCAGCACTGTTAGTGCAGATGAGCAGACAGTGTAATTGGGTGAAATTTAAATTTTGCCTGCACAATAAGCTTAATTTCAGGAAGTTTGTTATGCAAAATTCCAGAAAATATGCAATTATTCCACTTTATGTAAGTACTGGGCATGCACAATAAAGGTATGAACTGTATTATTCACAGTAAAAATGAACCAAATTGACAAGGACCGATTTAACGCTAAAATATAGTGCGAAAAGATGAATTTGAATTTTGCATAATTATACGTTTTTTCATACTTTTGCTTTAATTTTACATACTTTGTTTTTGTGTATTTCCCATACCCTCCATTACAGTCTGCCCCGTGCACTCCATGTCTTTCCACAGGAGTGGAGTTATCGTATGCAAACTGGTGCAATAGATGTTAATGGGTTCTGCACTTTTTGTTGGTGGAGGAAGTGGACACTGGGCCGTTGCTGAAGGGGGAAGCACCTCGGAGGGCTACCAGAAGTTATTGTAACACTATTATAATGGCAGCTTGTGTACAATACACATGCTAACGAGCTATAACCATAACCAGTATGGCATGTTTTAAATTTATTTGTAGATTTACCTTTAAAGAATTGTGACCATTATCCAGACATCATAGTGCTCAGCTGAAAATTTACCCTTTTTAGTGTTTGGGTAATCTCCGCAGTGAGGAGCAAACCTTAGACTACTAGTTTGTTTTGTGATGAGCTTTACTCGAAATATCCCAGAAATGGCTGTATGACATGGTCAACATCGAATTAAACACTTGTTTAGTTTAATATAAATGCAGGAAACATTTAAAATCTGACCGGCAAAAAGTGTGTGTTAAATTAAAACTATTACAACGTATAAAAACAGTAAAAATGCCTTTCATTAAAATTCAACTTGCATAATTATGTTGTCTAAAGTGCAAGAGTGAAGTCTTCTTGTCTGAAGTTGAAAGATCCATGCTACACCGGCCCTAAGATGTTTACAGAACGTGCAACAGATAGGTTAGTCACTCTGTATATCGGACTAAGAAGGAGAAAATGATAAGTCACTGGCTAGTTATGACAAAATTCTCGGTGTGAACTATATACTTAATACATCTGCAAGCCAAACTCTGGATTGTACTCCACGTCACAAAATAAGTGCTTGTTGACCAGTTTGTGTTCCCAACTTGTTCCAAGGATAACCTTGCCCTTTTTGGCACATCTAGGAATGGTGGACGAACACACAAAATATGTAGGACAGATTATTTCTTACAGCCACAGAGATGAGTTTTTAACATGTAAGGTACAGAGTAGTGGGGTGTAAAACTCTTGGGTGTAACAGACCTTCCCTGGCCTTTTCATTAGTTTCATTAGTTTGATCTTAAAATGTGCTTGGTAGCAGGCATCTTTGACCATCACTGTATACATTTATAACCGTCCAGACATGTGAGCCACGTATAATGAATGTTTTAATATTTTATTTACTGCTTTTTTTTTTTAAGTATCATTGGACATGACAAGATTCTATTGTTCCCTAATGTTAGGTTGTGTGATTACGAATTCCAGGTAGCTTTTCCATTAATCCAGGCTACCTCCTCTGTTAAGTTCTATTTCGTCCCACTTAAGATCTTTAAAAAGAGCATCTTCCATTTTATTAAATGAATGAGTTTGTGCTCAGTTTGTGAGCAGTCTGTAAGTAACTGGGATGCGAACGGTATTTTCCATGTGGCTGCATTAGGACTGTTTTATGGACATGGTGTTGTTCACCTGATGTTGTACCCGATGTACACAGACTGCTGTTTGCTTTCCACTAGCCTTTTGATGTACCATTTGGAATACTTTAATGTAGACATATCTGGAATTTAAGACTTACAACTGATGAATAGCACATGTTAACAGCGGCACAGGGAATGCGAGGAATGTCGCTTTACATAATGGTGGCATCGGGATTGGTGCTGATGCTGACTTTAAGGATACTTAGTAGCTGAGAAGGAGCAGTGTTAAATATGTCATTACTATTATTCGTGCAACACATAAAATGCCGGCTTAAACGGGCTTCAAAGCATTTACTTAGTCTGTATACAGAAATATAAAAGCAGTACAGCGGAAATATGAATGGGAGATGACATTAATTGCTAGCAACACCTTACAATACAACAGAATCTGGTCAAATATGGGATTACAGTATGGTATTTTTCAGTACAACTGCAGAAACAAATTGGAGAAAAGGAATATATCGCATCTTTGGCCTTACATAGAGTATAAAAATATAGCCATTTACTTACTGATTTAATTTGCACGTAATTGCCCATTAGTATGGTATTAAAGGTTATTTCGTAATTAAGGTAACATTCCAAACAGTTGTCTCAGCAGACTGGTAAGTTAGTTGTGACCCTTCTCCAAGTTGATGTGTCTGCAAGTGTGTGCCCCTGCCAGTTGCAGCCAACTGATCCACAGGTTCTAACTTGAGAACCTTCTCAGGCTACTGATATAGACACCGCGTTTGATGAAAGTGGTGTTTCTTAAAGTAGATTAACAATTGGACTGCCTAGCACCCACAACATGGGCTCAATGGAGTGTGAGGCTTTTTTGATGTGAAAGCTGTTCTTGATTCATCTGCTTATCACCTGACTATCTTTAGCCTTCCTGAAGCAGTAATTGATGCAGGAAAAGAGGTGGATGCTGATCATGCTAAACCACTGGTATACAAAATAGAACCCACTGGCTTCATTACTCTGGCTTACATGCACACACTCCCACACACACACACATTCCTATTACCACATATGCACAGACTCTTGCTTTACATACAGGATATCCCCTTAAAGATTTTGATTTCACATGAGTGAAGTTTTTACTTGAGACGGCCCAATAGGCCTCTCTCTTAATGACACTGATAAAATGATGTTGCTTTAAGGATTCAAAAAATTGTTTGCTGCCATCAGAGCTTTGTGTGCAACAGAGTACAGGACAGCAGTCCTCCATTCACTGAGAGGACATGCTTGATGCATCAGTCCAGGTCACTGGACAGGTTCTGGAGCTTGCATTGTCAATGACCAGTCTAGGCCTATGGTCACATGTTAGTGACTCGAGGGCCAAAACAAAAGTCAAGCTACAAGATTAACAAATTTACTGGCACTTTGGGCCAAGTTGCATGCTAGTTCACCATACAGTGAACATTCCCATCCCAACAAATTGTGTTTTTTGTGTGCCCAAATAGAGACTTGGACTGGCACTAGCAAACCTTTAACACAGGATACTTCAGTAGACATCAGATGGTTTGGTATTTTGATATTTAACATCCAGGGGGATATTTGTCTATTTGATTTCACTAGGAACAAATGGATCTGTGGGGGCACTGAACGGTTGAAGTAAAGAATCTACTGGTTACTACCAGTAAAAGAAAAATCACATTAACTGAAAATATGATTTGATGCCAAATATTCCCATGGTCCAAAGTTAATCAATGAGACTTTTCTCTAACAATTCAATAGATATCTAAAACCCAATTACCAATAACAGAATCCATTGTAAACTGTTTGTAACCTGTTGTTTGCAATTTTCATTGGGTAAAGTGGATACTTGTAGGACAAAATGCCTGTTAATCTGTACCTCTGTGACAAATAATTTAGGCATTCAATGCCAAGTAATAGATTACATAACTGAGCTCTTGTCACCTTCAGTTTTAAACTAAAAAACAAGGGCCTCCCAAATGTCACTAGCTTGACCGCTTCAAGTGTTGTTTGGTTTGTTAATCATGAAATTTAAATTTTAGAATTCTGACGTTGCTTTGTTTTCTCTTAGTTGTATTCCAGTTTAATGGAAATCCTCATTTTCTTTACTCCTCACATTATCAGTTTGTCTATAGAAGGAAGCTGTACAGATATTTAGCTGGGTGACCTATTTTATAGGCATTCTCTCTGTAGAGGTTAGCATTTGTATGCCATTGGATCACTTAATCTCCAAAGCAGTTTAACTCATCCACAGAGTGGTTAATGCCCTTAAATGCCAATGAAGCACCACTCAATGTTCTAAACTTTGCAAGTGCAGTGCTAGATGTGAAGAGAGTGGATGTGATGGGGAAGATCATTAATCCATGAATTGGTGAGCTCTTTGGACCATGACAGTAGACAATATTGACCAGCAGGATCTGCATGGGATGGGTACCAAAGTAAGAGCTCTTTTGGATAAACTTAAAGGTGGCTTAGTCGTTAACAGAGCCAGCGTAATGATTTTAATACTGTCAGTAATAACTGTGTTCAAGGTAAGGAATACAGCATCTGCAGATTATAATTTCTTTTGTGGATTTACAATAAAGAGTATTAGCATGAATGTGGAATTCGTAGTTTGTCATGTTGAGAGCTAGAAGTTGTAACTCAGTCTTTGCTACGTTGGGGGCATGGTAGAATTGGGTGTTTGGCATCTTGTGAGCTTAAATGTTGAACTGGGTCTTTGGCTTGCATGGTGTGAAGTTGAACATTTGCAGAGTAGGACAATTGGTCCAAGAGGAATTGGAGCATCTACATTCTCTCATGTTCCTTCAATTGAACTTGCATATTATGCTGCAGACTTGTTTTAAACCCCATCTGTAGGTATTGAAGCAATGTGGTTGAAATTACCTTTCACAGAGCCTTCTCTTTTCTACCAGAAAATTCCATGTGTATATTTTCTTTTGCATGCTATTGAGTTGGATGTCTTACCACTAGCTTGTAAAGGATACCCTCTGTTGTTCACTCTCATTGTAGTTTATGCTTTTTAACTGTACTTTTCCTGCACTGTCTTTTTGGTTACCTTCATCTCTTTAGCTTCCTCTTGTTTTACAGGTGCTGCATTTCTACTGCGACACCTGCTCAGTCCCCATTTGTCGAGAGTGCACCATGGGACGGCATGTGGGCCACAATTTTATCTACCTCCAAGAAGCGCTCCAGGACTCTCGTGCCCTTACCATTCAGCTGCTTGCGGATGCTCAGCAGGGACGCCAAGCAATTCAGGTGAGGTGTTTGTTACTGTAGTTACATCAAAATTAACACACATCTTTAAAATAGTTTTTTATCTTTAAATAAATATCCTTGCTAAACAGTGTGGATGCTTAGGAAGCCTACAATTAAAAAAAAAAAAAAATCCTTGTTTTTACTGTTTACCGTTTAAATACACTTACTTATAAAACCCCAGCCCAAAGCCAGCTGTCGATCCTTCATGGACACTTTTCTGAAGTCACTAGTGGAACAAGCCCCTCTTAGGCATTTTCAAGATTCCTTGTACAATTCGAACAGCATATGTTTGACAAAAATCTTCAAAACATGTATTTTTCAAATAAGTAGACCTTTTAAAGATGGAGAGGTATCTCAGTTTGATCAATTGGCATTCAGTGAATAGGCTTGGGTGCATTCAAGGTTCATTATTACTGTTGAAAATGTATATTATACATCTGTGCAGTCTGAAATTAAGGCGTATACCATCTTATGTAGCTGTAAAGGTCACCAGGGAGGATATGCCAGTTAGTGTGCAATTGTCCAATGTCCGGTGTGCTGCTACTCCGAATTTGGTATCAGCATTTTGTGTTGCTTTCATTTTGTTGAGGAAAAAGGGGTACAATAGTATAGTTCTGTAGAATCTTACAAAGTACTTGGATTCTAGGTTACGTTTTCTTGATTGTCTGCTTAAAAAATAAAAAAAGGTCCTTTCACTAACGTTGACTTACTGGCTCATAACAAGCAATTATCTTTTCGATTGCCTGGATTTTCCAGCTCAATCATTACTTCTTCATTTTTCTTGTTTTGTGAGTTGGCATTCGTCTGCTATCCTCTGCTATGGTTTCAAAAGGTTTAGATTAGAAAGCAAGACTGTACCTCGAGGGTGTGCACCACTTCCAAATCTGCTTCTGTGATGTAGTTGTTTTCTCAGGCGGTATCCGCACCAATTTCATTGTCATTGCTTGTTTCAGTTAACTGGACTTTTGCTTGTTCCAGTAATAGAACGTGTTGTAATTTCTGTAGTGCTAACTACACCAAACCCTTCCACTATTGATCGTTTCTTCTAATTGTCTCATCAGTTGTTTGCAGAATAGATAGTGGTATTTCATCCTTTAAAGGTTTGACTTTCTGTGTTTGAAAAGGAACTGCTTTGAGGTGTGTGCTGATGAATACTAGTGGCCTTTTAACACCTACTGCATCTTGATCCTTTTTCTACGATCCTCTGCCAATCTAATAACTGGTTAACTCAAACTTGAGCTAGTCTCATGTGACTGTGTTACTGAGATTCCGCGGGTGGTGGGTGCCTTCTAAGAGCTACCACATTGCTAGTTGGATTGGTTTTTTAGAAGAGATTGAACAAAAAGCTGGCTTCATCAAGCTTTCGTCTTGTTTTAAGATAACACTTCCTTTTTCAATGGTATCCTTTCAGCTCTTCTTTGACAGGCTCATCACACTGATCCAGTAGTCGAAAATGTTAAGTGTGCCATTAGTTAATTGTATAAGAATGTGTCATAAGATGTTAAAAGTTCAGATTTCTTGTATGTAACGGCCGCAGGAGAAGCTAGGCTGTCAGATATGCATTTTTAGGACAATGGATTTGATACTTATTCGTTTTTTTAATTATTTAAAAAGTGCTGTATTTCTGAACTTTATCTTCGCAATAGAAACCAAAAGGAGAGCTGGTCAGAGAAGGGAAAACAGAGCGACAAAATAAGGACAAATGTTTTAGGAATAAACCAACAGGCATTACCAAAACCAAGAGGTTTGGCATTGGCAAGGTAGTGGTATTGTATTGTAATAGTATTTATATAGTGCTTACTTCCCCTGACGAGGCGTCGAAGTGCTTTTCGGCGAGTAGCACGCTACTCCGGAACCCGATAAGAATTCGTGATGGATTAGTATGTGGGAAATATGAGTACAGTTTTAGTATTATTATGAGTTAATTTGAGCCGTGGATATGAGAGTTTGTTAGTTAGATTGACAGGAGTAATGGAGGGGTGGAGGAGGAAAGAAATCCAGAAGTGTTAATTGGGAGTATATCCCTCATTTACTCATCCCAGGGGCTTGGGATGAGTAAAGTGGGATGGAGGAGGGAAGATTCTGTGGAAGGGTTAGGGAGATCATAGTAGCAGGGTGAGATAAATTAGGGCGAATTTAGTAGGGTTGTTTGGGAGGTCATGGTAGTAGTACGTGCCAGTCATCACTGAAGCACAACTAGTACCCTTATGAACTAGGTAATTGAAGAGAGGATGATTAGTCCTGGGGTGGCGGGTAACCGATCAACATTGGGGTCACTCTGAACATTTTAAGAAGTGACTAGATGCTGTATAAGGAATGGTTTCTTACCTGTAACTCCAGTTCTCTCGTAGGGGTATTTCCATGATAGTCATAAGCACTGAATAGTTCTGCGCGCCTGCGGGGACCCCGGAGCACTGATGTGAAGTATATTCTTAAGTGCAAACACCAGCCGTTTGAAGAAAAGGTCTGTCAAAAAAAACACTTAAGAATAACATTGTGCAGCCTATGTGAACAGCTACACAGGCCAAATTGTTGAAAGGAAAATCAATAGTAGTGTAAATTCATGTTCAAACACCTATTTATTCTAGAAATGTAATAACAAATACATTCTCATACTTTATTTACACCTCTGATGAGAATAAAACAATGCAGGGCAGTGTAGCCCATAGGCTGCCATTATACAGAATGTAAATAGAGCTGTGCCTTTAAGAAAGCAAAGTCTTCCTGTATCCCATCATGCACAGCAACAGGCAGTTGCCTCAGTTCTTTTTGAAGGCTTTTAACCTGGAACAAGCTTTGTTGGAGTACCAACATCAACCATATTTATGGCAACTTTTTCTATGTGAACTCCACCGGGGAGGAGGGAGGGTTGCTTATGACTATCATGGAAATACCCCTACGAGAGAACTGGAGTTACAGGTAAGAAACCATTCCTTCTCTCGTAGGGGATTTCCATGTATAGTCATAAGCACTGAATAGAGTAGCAAGCCCATCCCCATAACCGCGGTGGAGCAGACAGAAAAAAATAGTGCCAAAACACTAAAGTTATGCAAATAAGTTCTTAAGCAAGGCCTGTCCAACCTGTGCATCCGCCCTAGCGTCTGTATCAAGGCAGTAATGCTGAGTAAAGGTATGGACAGACTTCCAAGTGGCAGCCTTGCATATTTCTGCCAAAGGTATATTTCTCATTAAGGCTGTAGTAGCTGCCTTCCCTCTAGTAGAGTGGGCTTTTGGCCTACCACAGAGGGACTTGTTCGCTAACTGATAACATAACATTATACATGAAACAATCCACCTGGATAGTGATTGCTTAGACGTGCCCAACCCTGTTCTAAGTGGGCCATAGTTAACAAAAAGCTGTTGTGATTTACGTAAGCATTTTGTCCTGTCCAAGTAAAATTTCAAAACCCTCTTTACATCCAGAGAGTGCAGCGTTCTCTCAGCAGGAGTAGCTGGATTTTGAAAGAAAGTTGGAAGTGAAATGGTTTGATTCACATGAAAATCGGAGACGACTTTCGGTAAAAATTTTGGATGAGTTCTCATTACCACTTTCGCAGAATGAAAAACCGTGTAGGGTTCCTGAGAGCAAAGGGCTTGGATTTCACTGACCCTACGCGCTGAAGTGATTGCCACCAGAAAAGCAGTTTTCCATGTGAGATGTTGAAGCGATGCCTTATGTATTGGCTCGAATGGAGGTAGCATCAGGCGCGATAGGACAACATTCAATTCCCATGGAGGAGACGGCCTTCTAATGGGGGGGAAAAACCTTTTTTAAACCCTCCAGGAAGTCTTTAATAATTGGGATTCGAAAAAAGGAAGGTTGCGATGGGCTCTTCCTGTATGCTGTTAGAGCCGCCAAATGTACCTTTATTGATGATAATTGTAAGCCCGATTTTGCCAATGTTAGGAGGTATGGCAGAATAGACTCTTCTCCACAGGATATCGGGTCAATGTTGTTGCCTAAACACCACACACAAAATCTCTTCCACTTGCTTGCATAAGTGGATCGTGTGGAAGGGCGCTTAGCTTCTCTCAGGATTTCCATACAGTCCTGAGGTAAGTTCAAGTGTCCATATTGCACTAGCTCAGGAGCCATGCTGCCAAACTCCGTGATGAGAGGTTGGGATGAGATATCTGCCCTCCGAACTTCGTGAGCAGGTCCGGACGATAAGGGAGCCTGATGTGTGGTTTGAGTGACCGGTGAAGAAGGTCTGGGAACCACCATTGTCGTGGCCATTCCGGAGCAATCAGGATCATTTTGGACTGAGCATTGGATAACTTCTGGAGGACCGCCGGAATCAGGGGAAGCGGTGGAAAGGCGTAAAGAAATGCTCCTGACCAGTTTATCCACAGGGCATTCCCCAGTGTCCCTGGATGGTAATATCTGGAGGCGAAGTTTTGGCATTTTTTGTTTTCTGGGGTTGCGAACAGGTCTATAGAGGGGGAACCCCATAGTGCGAAAATGGAATGAACGACGTCGTCGTGTAGAACCCACTCGTGGTTCTCGTCCATTACTCGGCTGAGAGCATCCGCTTGCACATTCTGGATGCCCGGCAGGTGAGTTGCTACTAGCGATAGGTTCCTGACTAGAAGCCAATGCCAGATTGTCTGAGCCTCCCTGGATAAAATCCTGGACCTGGTGCCTCCTTGTTTGTTTACATAGTACATGGTGGCCACGTTGTACGTCTGAAGAAGGAGAGTTTCCGCTCTCAGAGAGGGAAGGAAAGCTTTGAGCGCAAGGTGGACCGCTCGAAGTTCCAGCAGGTTGATGTGATAGAGACTCTCTTTCTGTGACCACTTGCCTTGGACTCGAAGATGTCCCATGTGCGCTCCCCATCCGAGCAGTGACGCATCTGTTACGATGGTTTGAGCTGGAGGCTGTCGTTGGAACGGAATCCCCACCAAGAGATTGTCGGGTAGACACCACCACTTGAGGGACTGTAAGGCGTGGGGAGAAAGGAGGACTTTGTTCTCCCATTCGTTCATTAGTTGACTCCATTGATCCTCCAGGTTTTCCTGTAATGGTCTCATATGGAGGCGAGCATTGGGAACGAGATGGATACAAGACGCCATCGAGCCCAGTAGGGAAGCTATTACTCTTGCAGTGGTCTGTGGAGCCTCTTGCAGTTGTTTGCACTTTTGGAGAATCGATAATCGTCGTTCCTCCGAAGGAAACACCTTTCCTAGATTTGTATCTATAATGGCTCCTAAGTAATGCAACCTCTGAACCGGTGTTGCTGTGGATTTCAGGAGATTTACTTGAAGACCGAGTTTCTGTAACAGCTGTAGAGTCCATTTGAAATGTTGTTGCGTCTCTAGATAACTGGAGGCCTTTATGAGCCAATCGTCTAGATAGGGGTAGACAAAAATTCGATGCTTCCTCAAATGGGCGGCTACCACCGCCATGCATTTGGAAAAAGTCCTCGGCGCTGATTTTAGGCCGAAGGGCAGAACCGCAAATTGGTAATGTTTTCCGACGGTGAACCTTAGGAATTTTCGATGTTTCTTGGCCACCGGAATATGAAAATAAGCGTCGCAAAGGTCTACTGCACAGAGCCAGTCGCCCTGACGAAGATGTGGGTAAATTTGGTGCAAGGATAGCATCCTGAATTTCTCTTTGCGAATCCACTTGTTTGCTGTCCTTAGGTCTAAAATGGGACGAAACTCTTGCTTGTCTTTTTTTGGCACAAGGAAATACCTCGAATAAATCCCCTTCCCTTGCTGGCTGATCGGGACGGGTTCTATGGCTCTTTTTTGCAATAGGATGGTGACTTCTAACTGAAGAGCTTCGAGGTGTCGGTTGGTTGTTTTGGGTGGAACAGATGGTGGAGGACTGGTGAATCTGAGAACGTAACCATGTCTCACAATATTCAAAACCCAGGCGTCTGATGTGATGCGTAGCCACTCGTCCAGATGATTTGAGATACTTCCCCCTACCGGAGTGGGTAACGGAGGAGAGGGAAGCAAAGATTCAGGGCTTAGACGCGGGCACCTGTCGAGGTGTCTGGGTCTGAGGTGTTGAACGACCCCTTGTCGACCTTCTGGAGAAGCCCCTCTGATGCTGCTGCTGCTGCTGTTGCTGAGGGCGTGAAGACGTCCAATGTGGAGTCTGATACCTGTGGGTGAACAGTCTTCTTTGATATGGTCGGAATCCTTTTCGCTGTTCTTTAGGTCGCTCCATGCCTACCGCTTTCAGGGTATCCAGCTCCGACTTCATTCTGGCCATCTCGTCATTGGCATGAGAGCCGAACAAAGTGGAGCCTGAGAAAGGTAGTTTCTGTATCCTCTGCTGTGCTTCGGGTTTAAGCGATGTAAGCCGCAGCCATGCATGTCTCCTGAGCGCTATACCATGAGCATAGTTATGTGCGGATAGTGTTGAAGAATCCGCCGCAGCACTTATAATCTGGTTAGAAACCATAGCTCCCTCGCTCACGACCTCTAGGAAATCTTCCCTTTTGTCCCTAGGGAGATGCTCCGCGAACTGCAGTATAGAGTCCCAGAGGGATCGATCATATCTCCCTAAAAGCAGTGGCACTGGCTGCTTTCATGGTGATGGATGCCGTCGAGCATACTTTTCTTCCTGCAGCATCGATCTTTCTGCTCTCTTTGTCTGGAGGAGCAGAGGAAGACGGTGACGTCGAATGCGATTTCTTCGCTGCCACTATAACTACCGAGTCTGGTACTGGGTCCGACCTCAAGAATAGAGGATCTTGCTCTGGTGGACGGTACTTTTTAATGAGTCTGGAAGGAGCAGACTTTGTTGTAGCCGGCGTGAGAAAAATGTCCATTGCTGGCTCAATAAGACCCGGAACCAGTGGAAGTAAAGGTCGTGAAGATGTCTTTTGATGCAAGGTCTCAAAGATCACAGATGTCGATGGGGCCGGAGCTGCTAGCGGGATATTCAGCTTGGTTGCCCCTCTCACTAAGACCTCCTGAAATGTGTTGACATCATCTATGGGGGACACTCTTGGGGACGGTGAGTCCGATAAGGTTGGAGAGTAGTCCCGTGTGGACGATGAAGAATGTCCATGATGTGATTCCTGACGATGGTGCCTAGAGGTAGATGTACGCCTCGATGAATATCCAGAACGCCCTGCAGATCGCGTTGGGGTCCTCGGAACAGGCTCTGGAGGAGCCGTAGGTGTTACCGGCGTCTGTGGTAACGGCGACTGCCTTTGCGAGAGCTGTGGCGATGCTGGAAGTAGGAAAAGCGAGGCCGAGGATTCCGAGGTTGTATAAACCCTTCTAGGCCTCTTAGATGGTCTTCTCGACGTTGAAGCACTCCTCGACGTCGAACTGCGGTGACGGCGAGTGCCTCTAGACGTCGACTCGTCTCGCCACTGCGAACCTCTCGACGACGACCCTCTACGTCGGTGCAGTGACGGTTTTACAAATGTCACACGACTCCGGTTTGTGGCTGGATGGAAGACAAATTATATAGACCCTATGTGGATCTGTTTTAGCCTTCTTTCTGCCACAAGAAGGACATTTATCAAAAAGTGAAGGCATTTCTAACTAGAAAAACCTCAAAATTCTGTCAGAATTTAACAGAAATCAGTAGAAAATGATCACTCAAAGGTAAAATCGTTGGGTGAAAATGAAATTCAGAAGATATTTCAATGAATTTCTGTCACAAAAAGCTTTGTGAGGTAGAGCTCAATGCTTCAGGGTCCTGTCAGCAGGAGCCGGGAAAAAAGAACTGAGGCAACTGCCTGTTGCTGTGCATGATGGGATACAGGAAGACTTTGCTTTCTTAAAGGCACAGCTCTATTTACATTCTGTACAATGGCAGCCTATGGGCTACACTGCCCTGCATTGTTTTATTCTCATCAGAGGTGTAAATAAAGTATGAGAATGTATTTGTTATTACATTTCTAGAATAAATAGGTGTTTGAACATGAATTTACACTACTATTGATTTTCTTTTCAACAATTTGGCCTGTGTAGCTGTTCACATAGGCTGCACAATGTTATTCTTAAGTGTTTTTTTTGACAGACCTTTTCTTCAAACGGCTGGTGTTTGCACTTGAGAATATACTTCACATCAGTGCTCCGGGGTCCCCGCAGGCGCGCGGAACTATTCAGTGCTTATGACTATACATGGAAATCCCCTACGAGAGAAATAAAGTTGAACTTTTATTCCACTCAGTTACAACCACCCCTGGCATGTTAGCAATCATATCATTGTTCTCTTCTCCTCACCTCCATCATCCTTGCAGAATCTTCCCCCAACATTCTTAAGTCATCCTTAACCAACCTCCACCACCCTACCAGCATTCCTTAACTCTCATAGAGGTGTACGTTCACATGTTCTGCATACTTCTGCCATCTAGTGTTGGGTCTGGAGTTATGGAAGTTGTTTTTCTCCTTCGAAGAAGTCTTTCGAGTCACAAGGTAATAGTGACTCATCTCTGCGATATTGCGCATGTGCATCAACTCCACTGTTAGATTGTTTTCCCACAGGCAAGTGAGAAAGCAGTGAAAGGTATGTGTAAGAAAAGTGTACTTGGAAAATGTCGAGAAGCAATTTTTAGACTTTAATGCGCATCACAGAAAACATATTATTAACACAGATGGTGTGATTAGTTTTGAATTACTGTCATCCCCAAGGTTGGCTAAGTATGTTTCTATAAAAATGACAATTCTCTGTGAGGTGGAGTTCGGTAGGTAAGATCCCCACTATAACCATCCTTTACACCTTAAACCGTTATTACTGTCTCACTTTGGCAGCAGTTGTCACTAGGGTACCTCGCCCATTCCACCTCAGGGATGCCGTTTGGGGGCGTCGTCCTCCGCCTGGCTCCACTGGCTCTGGTTATGCTGTACCAAAGTTGCCGTTGGCTCCTCTCATTTTGCTGGTCCTACACTGTTGGTGAGCCTCTGCTGCAATGATCTTCGCATGGCCGCCTCATTCAGACTGGCTGGTGTTCCTGTGCCGATGTCTTCTTTCTTAGTTAGCCCAGTATTAGCCTCTTCTACAGTGGTGCACTTACTGGCTTATTCAAAGAGTGCCACCCAGGCATAGGACGAATTCCTTTAAATTCGTCAAATTTTCCAATAGCTTCCGTGGCCGGCTGCAGTGGTGCTAAAACTCCTCCTCTTCTTCCATACCCCATCACACTCTGTAACTGCGGTTAGGGTAAGGGCAGATCTGTGGCCTAATTTTGTCAAAGCAAGTGCTCTTTCTGGGTTGGATATCCTGGCCCCTCTAGGCCAGCTGCACTGACTGAAACTTCGCTAATATCAGCAGATGAATGTTTTCTTCAAGTACGTATTACACATCGGAATTGAGAATAGCACTTATTCTAGTCTTCCAGTGTAACTTATAACATATACTGTTGTGGCAATAAAGAACGGTCTTATAACAGCCTTCTATATGGCCTCGACATAACCCTGTGTGCCTACCTGCAAGTAGAAAATGTCTCCTTTCCTTACATCTCCTCACATAGATGTTTATTTAATGTATGCTCTGGGGTCCCCGCTCATGGATGGTAATATTCAGTGCTTATGACTTTGATTCCCCTGGAAGAGAAAGATCTTGCTCTCATCCTGAAATGGAGGACTCACAAGAAGATTTTCTACTGCAGCCTGCCACTCAGCCCGTCTGGGTCCATGGGCCAGACTTCTGTTCCGCAAACCTGAAGTGGACAGGAGAAAATTCTCCTGCGTCCAAAACAGTTCCATTATTTCTTAGAATTTGTGTCTGCGCATCCTCCGCGGTAAATGTGCTCCTCTAAAGTGCTATGTAGAACAAGTGTAATAATAAAATCGGTTTCTTTTGGTTATTAATACAGTGCAAAGGCCAAATCCCATATTACAATAGAAGTGCATGACACTTGATCATGATACTGTGGATCTCTACTGCTTCACGGTAAGCTGAAGGCATGATTTTTTTGTTCTATCTTTTTTCGTTGAAATTCGTTATTTTCTTGACTTTCAAATGTTACTTCGTGGAATTCTGCTGAATGCACTTTTTTTTTTTGTTGTTTTTTTTTGGTTTTTAAAGCTATTATTGTACCCCAGCGACAGTGTTGTGCATTTCTTTGTCCATCTTCCCTCTCTGTAGTTCGATCTAACTTTCAGTAGTACCCTATATGTGTATTAACTTTTCTTTGTAATTGTGAAATTCTCTAATTCACTGAAACTCATGACCTTTCGAAAAATAAAGCACATTGGGAATTCACAATGGTGGGTGGCATGCTATAGATTTTTTTTTTTTTTTTTAAAACCTCGACCCGTGTACTTTTGTGCTCTAGACTAGTCTTTAAGTCTACCCTTTGTCTCATTTTGTTTTTCCCCCTATTTTGCGCAATGCGAGACTTGGGAAATCCACAAATTTCAAAATGAGGTGATGGGAATATTTCAAGTCCATCAGCCAGTCAAGTTTCATTAAAAAAAAAAAACATGTGTTTGACAATAACTTATGAAGGTCCTGCTTGTGAGTTTCTGGTGCTGCACATCTGGGTGAGGTTAAGTCCTGAGAGATAAGCAAAACTTCTCTTGATGCAGTGGCCAGCACATCAGCTCTTTTGCCCAGAAGCCTTTGTGTTACTGTACCACATCACATGGGACTGTGTGAGGAGGTTGCAACTTCTCCTGGTCCTACTTGAAGTTAGTTTATACTCTGCTACAAAGGCTGCGGGTAAGTCAGGGCTGGCTGAGTAGAGCCCGTGTATAATTAGCAAAATTGTCTAGGTACTTTGATGGACTGTACCTGGATGGACTGTACCTGGATGCCACTGACCCATCTAACCTCTGCCCCATCACCAAGCTCAACAAGCTGCTGCTGAATAGTAAATGAGAGGTGTAGTCATGTAAGAGCCCATACATCTTACCTCCATGAGGTGGCCATCTTGGTTTGAAAATCCTTTGAAAACCACTAGAGTGCGAACACCATCAACCACAGTATAAACTTTCATCTTGCCTGAAATATCACAAAATGGCTCAACTATGACTGCCAAGTTACATGTGGGCCCACAGTACCTGCCTTCTATAAAAGAGCTGAAGTAACGAATGGCAACAAATGAGGAGCGTAGTTTTGTTTGAACGTACGCTCACGCAATGTTGAAATCTGCATTTTTTTAATTACATGAAGCTATTCTGATGCTCTCTAGAGCAACTGCATGATTTATGTTTTAATATGAATGTTTGCTTTTTTTTTTTTTCTTAACTGCTGGCATACTGATAAAACTGTTTTTGTTACCCTCTTGGGTCGAGTTTATGCTATATAAAAACACAAACTAGATAACCTGCATAATAGATCTACATTTTAACTCTAAGATACCTGTTTTGCATGTTTTTCAAAGGTATACATTTAAATTATTGACAGAGCTACACCAAATAAAAAAAAAACAAGTTTTCTGCAGTTTTGCTGTATAACATACTTAACTTTATTTGGCTGTTCTCCCTCCGTAACCGCTAGCTTTTTTTTTTTTTTTTTTCTTTTCATCCCTACCTGGATCTGCACGAAACGTTGGCTTGCTCAACCCTCACCACTTCACCAGGGTTGCGTATAATTACGTGCAGGTTCAACAAACCGTGGCAGAGGTATTCACCATCAAATATGCACCTTCCAGTAAAAACACAGAGTACTATGTATGAATATAGTGCACTTTGTTTCTCGTGAATTTCAGGCAGTAATTTGTGGTAAGTCCCATGAAACAGTGCTTTGACACAACTGTGAGATGATCAATATCCAAATGTTAGTACAGGTACTGAATGAAGTGTGGCCCTCCATATCCCCAGTGAACATTTCAGTTGATGAGTTACATTACGTTTCAGCTGGATTTAGTGGTTGTACATGGATGTCATTATACAGTGAAGTATATGTCCAACTTACAAAAACATAGACTTTACACGGATTCGGTATAAATACCGTCTGAGGCTAACAAGCACCAATAACCAGTTATAAGATGGACGGGAATTTTGTTTATGAGGTTCAGAACTTTACAAAACAGCAGCGAAATCTGACCTAGAAATGCGCAGTTTTCCTTTCTTTTTCACAGACCCTATCTGCGGTGGTCGGTTATCCTTTGCGCAAATATGAGTGTATGGCCTGAGCAAATCCTTGTGAACTACTGGGCATGTGCCTCCAAATATTGTCGTCGGGTCGATGCATGACATAGGGAAACCTCTTCTTAAGACTGCAATAACAAAAACACCCTGGCCATCTGGGGAATATGCATAGTACATTGATTAAAAGCTTTGTTTGCCCTTGGGGGAAGGAGGGCGTAATTTCATTTGCACTCCCTTCTGCAGGTTTGAGAGGAAATCCATTTAGAGGAAAGCTGAATTTGAAAGGGATGCCATAAATGAGATAATTTAGCATTGGCCCCTTCTACTCCCCCCTTCTTGTGGCACCCCTGCTGAATAGGGCCTGCTGGCCTCTTCTGCCTCGCCTGACAGTTGTGTTATTTAAGTGTTAGCCTGCAGTAGGCCTAGGCCCATTAGCAGAGGCAGAGGAAGTGCTTCTGTTATCTCGCACATCAAAGGCCTGCTGGGGTTTGGCACTGGCGAATGGGCGGAGCCAGCTGGCCAATACCCCCTTTGTCCCATTGAAACAAATTCTATAGGGGGACTGCTTATGGTATGGGCCTGTTGGCAAGGCAATGAGCGTGCATTCAGCTGAAGACTAGAGGGGGCGGTGTTTACTGACCACCTACTACTGAAAAGGAATAATACGCTCTGGCCAGCCAACAGGGTTCCCTGCTTTGCCCAGAAGGCCACCCTTGGCTTGTTTTAGTTCTCTTATTTCACCAGCGGACAGTTCCCATTGGCAGTATGACACCATCAAGAGTTTCTTCTCGGTTGAGATTTGTTTTTGTGAAACACTTTCTTTTTAGATTACCTTATTAAAGCATACACCACACCCCCAGGGAACGCTAGCGCCTTTTTAAACGTTTTATGCCAACATGAAATATTCTGCTTAGGTTCTCTGTTTACATCGAAATCACTCGTCTGTCAGTAGCTTGCCTGGTCATTTCTCCCGGAAGAGACAGTAAAGAGTTTCGCAAACCGGGAGATCATATTGACCAGGGTTTATGAAATGGAGTCTGAAAGATGGATGGCACAACGAATTACGATCAACGTTGGTATTTGAAGAAATGTGCTCCTTAAGTACGAGAATCTCACATCGCGAGAGCTTAAAATCAGTTGCATTTTAGTAAATCAGTACGAGGGTGTTTTACTTGCAGAGGTACTTTCCGTATGGTTTGCTGTATTCTATTAGGCCGGGATTTAAGAAATGAACTTTTTCACCGATTGATAGTATCTATAATCACAGGTCGTTGCCATGAGGAGGGGCGCAGGACACACAAGATACCAT
This sequence comes from Pleurodeles waltl, assembly GCF_031143425.1. Taxonomy (NCBI): domain Eukaryota; kingdom Metazoa; phylum Chordata; class Amphibia; order Caudata; family Salamandridae; genus Pleurodeles; species Pleurodeles waltl. Next base: position 1,027,879,293 of record NC_090449.1, on the reverse strand, counting down.
ATTTGGCATCAGGACCCGTAAAGTATTGCCCTGACTTACTCTACGTAAGTGCCCGTCTCAAAATAGTTGGATTTACCAGAAGGAAACTTTAGCGCACTACGCAGGAGGCAGTATGTCGCCGGAGACGTGCTAATAATATCCGTTTTAGACTGACTACATGTCTCAGAGCAACCTAAGCACGTGTACACAACGAGACGGCGCGTTTGTAGAGCGCGATTTCCATTAGAAGTGAGTAATCACAATTTTATTTTCAGCTGTTAAGCGGTGTCCTGGTAACATGAAGCACAGTAGAACCTATTTGTGTTTTTACCATGTTTCACCATAATGCCACTTTTTGATTTTACCACATATTGCATATGAAACTCTTTGGCAGTCTGTGCGCAGATGCATAGACCGCATCAGTGCTTCCTTTTTTTGTTTTTTGTTTTTGTTTTGTTTACAAACATTAAGTGCCTCCGCCAAAGTTTTGCCCGGTCCACACCCTGAGGCTGTCTAGTATCAGGGTGCTTAATGCCAAGGCTGCCCATTCTTGATTCCACCTCAGGCCTCTCACATTCACCACCAGACACTCCCGGGACTTTTAGCTCACTCTTGCAGGTTATTTTTCATCCATACTTTATCTCTCGCTGTTTTTTTCTATCTTCCTCTTCTACCTTTTTAGGTCTTCTACCTTTTTAGGTCGAGCGTAAACGTACAACCTCTTGCATACTTTTAAGTATACTTCTTCTGTGGGCTTCCAGCTTTTTCATTTGTTAGTTTCAGTGTCCTTTGAAAATCCTTGCTTGCTAGTGGTCTGTCATGCCTCTTTGTTCCTCCTTCTGTGTAGGAGCAGGGACCAACTACTGTAACTACTCATTGTCCTCATTATTTGGTCTTTAGGGGACTTTTTTTTGTTTTTACTTTGTTTCTTGCTCCTGTCCAGGGAAGCTTCCCTTTTTATTTGCAGAGCATTCTTTCTCAAGCTTAGATAACAGCCTGATTTATAGCCTTGTTTACAGCTTAGTCATATTTGGTCTTTGTGGGCTTTCTGCACCCTCTCTCAGCTGCCTGGCTCACACCCTTCCTTGGCTTGGATTTTCTTTACCAAGTGTGCCTGCCTGTTGCTTATAGCCTAGGCACTCAGATCTAGCAGTGCTCTGCAATCCTTAGACACAGTGCCCACTTCTGCTCCATACTTTGATCTCACTCGCAGATCCATCAGTTCACACACTCCCAGCCTTCAGACCTGCCAGTGCCAGGAACCCCACACAGTGATGTCTGCCAGAGCACCTCAGTTCTTCCAGTCAGTACAGTGCATCAGTGCTCCGAGCCCACAGCCCTGCCAGTGCCAGGAACCCCCACACACGCTGTCTGCCAGTCAGTCAGTCAGTACACACTGCTGCACCAGTACTGGGACCTGTGGTGCAGCTCCATCAGTGCACCTCAGTTCCCACACACACCTCAGTTCACACACACACACCAAGCCCCTCAACCATGCTCAAACCCCACACAAGCTGTCTGCCAGAGAACCTCAGTTATTACAGTCGATACACTCTGCTGTTCCAGTACTAGGACCTCAGGCACAGCTCCATTAGTGCAGCTCAGTTCTACCCCAGCAAGGTTACTTCCTTTCCTATACTAGGACCCTGCTCACATACAGTTCCATCAAAGCAGCTCAGTTCTAATATTCAGTCCCACTACCAAGCTAATACTGGACCGAAAAGAGGAAAACACAGCTCAGCCAGTGCACCTCAAGTCCGACATCCAACGCCACTGCTGATGGTAACCGTTACAGCTCTGCCAGAATCCATCAATTTTGCGCACATTTCTTCTCGGTACTAAGACACACACACACACACACACACACCACACCACACCACACCACACCACACCACCCCCCCAAGGTCTCCTCCCTTCTGTGGTTCAGAGACAATGCCAACCCCATGCTGGGCCCCACTCACAGCTTCCCCAGGGCACCTCCAGGCTAACACTCAGCAATACTGGCATGCCAATACTAGGTTCCCTCACATAGCTCCATCAACATACCTCACTTATGACCTTGTGTGCCAGTTACTATTCCAGTATGCCACATACAACTGTCAGTGCATCCTCAACCCTAACCTTCAGCAACACATTATTCCAATACCAGGAATTACACCGCGCTCCGTTTTCTAATTCTTCACCTGCTGCCTTACTGTTATTCCAGCACTGGACCAGGACACAGCTCTGTCTATACCCCCAATCCTCATCTGAAGCGCTCCAGTATTGCTGTATTGGGGTTCACATGCAACTTTGCTAACGCACCTCCTGTTGTTCTGCAGTGCCCCCTGCTGTTCCACACTCTAACTTCTGCTTGGGGATGTGGGGGGAGCCAATTAAATCTATTCTTAGCTGCTATCTTTATTTGGGAGGGTCTGTTTCGCCTACTTCACTCAGTTCTTTTCTTTACTCTGTTTACTCTCAATGTGTTTTTTCTCCCCTACTTTTCTCTTTCCAGCTATTAAAATCCATATTCGCTCATTCTTTCAAATGTTTATTTCTACTCCTCTCCCTTTTTCAAATATTTTCCTCTTGCTACCTCCTCTTTCAAACTCTCAGAAACATGGTTATTTCTTTCCTTGTTTCATTACTTTCTTTTTCCTCATCAGGCATTCTTTCACTATTTTTGTCTCTTCACTTCATCCTTTCTTTTTTATTTGCTATTTCCTTTGATTCTGTATGTGTCCTTTCACTTTTTTTTTTACATCTTTCTTCCTTCCTTTCTCTGGTGTTTTTTCTTATATTTATCTGTCAATTCATGTTTTACTGTAAATCCCTCTTTTTCCCGTCTGCATGTGGAAGCCACAAGTTACTTGTCGGGACCCGAAGTGTCAAAGTGGTTTTCCTGTTCTTTGTCTGTTGGAAATGTGTTGGTACATACATGCCCTGGTTCTTTTGCTGCTTGTTTCTCTCACGATCTTTTTTTGTTTTCCTCTCTGGCGTTCATTTCTTTTTCTTTTTTTTTCACACTTTTCATTATTTTTTTCCTCTTTCTTTCGTTCGCTAGCTACCTTCTGCTTTTTCTTTTGTCTCATGTTTGCTCTATTTCTTCTTAGTTGTGTATTCATTTTCTCATTCTTTCTTTCCCTTCTTTTATTTCTTTGCTACTTCTTCTTTCTTCCTTTTGTCTGTTGTATTCCTTTTGCTTCTCTTTTTCTCCCCCATCTGCTTTCCCTCCTGTGGCCTAGTTATCAATGGAGCAACAGGTGCAGTGACACCAGGACCCAGAGACCTAAGGACTTCACTGAACTCTAATTACTGCTGTATTTTCTTACCGAAATTCCAGTCAACAATTTTCCTTTCTTACTTCCGGGCCCATGACACTGTTACTACCCCACTTGTCCTCTCCATCTTTACCCCTCACTCCATTTTTCCTTTCATCCTCCAATCCGTCCCAAATGATATTTTTGTTAGGGTGTTATGAGCATTACACTCTCCCAAAAGTTTATTTCGGAAAAAGGTTTATATGATAATTGTATATGTTTTAAGATAGAGGAAGACGGTCAGTGGAAGTGCTTTAGTTAAATACTGGGCCAGTGGGATTATATGGAAGGAAAAGACAACATTATGAGGCAGGACTGACCAATTTATGTGGCAAGAAAAGTCCAGTTATGAATTTACAATGCCAGTAGCTCTAACTCAAGAAAATGCGAGACCTATTGGATTGCAAATGCTAGTTTCCGATGCTGTCTTGTGTTTATCATCGGCACACTTTTTTCCAACATTCAGGGATTTAAAAATGTTTATTTTTTATTTTTTAAGTGCTCTCATGGCTGGAAGTTTTGCTTCACAGCTGAGAATAGCTTGTGTTTTAAGGGCCTTGTTTGTAATATCATTGCTATAAGTTTGTTACCTCTGAAAATGTGTAAGGCACTAGGGCCTCTAGGGGCAAATTATATTGTTGCACTGCATTATTTAATGCAATTTTCTTCTTGTGTGGTTATACCCTCTAGCGAATAAATGTATAGTTACATGACCATGTTCTTTACAAATGCTATTTTCTTTGGGGTGTCCTGTAGGGGTACTTGTAAGCATTACTCAGATCAACATACTAAAATATTTGTGGCACACTGAAACTTGCCCAGTAATGCCTTGTAGGGCATTACCTTTACAAAATAATTTTGCTCATAAGTCCTTTGACAATGGTACCAGCTTCAAAACATTGACCACAATGTGCTCTTTCTGTCTACATTATCTATGGGTTCTTACACTATGTAAGTGGGGATGCCAAAATAACCCCTACCACCATTCATTATCTTTTTAAGCTCTCTCATGGCTGAAACACACTTTTGTTTTGCAGTTGGGAGAATTTGTTTCATGGGCTTTATTTTTAATATCATTGCAATAGGCCTGCTAGCCTTGAAAATGTGTAATGTATTATGCCCTCTAGGGTCTAAATAAATGGTTATACTGTATTACTTTCTCCTGAGTTGTTTTTCTATGGGATTATGCCCTTTAGGGACTAACAGAATGGTTGTGACCATGGTTCTTACAAATAATTTTGTTATGGTGTTTTGAGCATTATAGTCTAATCCCAAACTATTATTTCTGATGATTGTATTTTAATAATCCCTCCTTTATTATAATTATGACCATGGTTCAGGCCAACTTAACATCCTTATACTATAACTGTTTGAACACTCTTGAACACTCTTGATATATTTGAGTGACCCTTCTAGTTTATTTCTTCTCTGTGGCTGTCTTGTGTCTTTTTTGTGGAAATTGTTAGTCAGCTAGCACCTCTGATGATGGGGTGGTGAAAGTGGTATTCTATTGGAATTAACATGGCATATTTTAATTAGGATGCTAAACAATAAGTTATATGCAGGGCAACTGGAATCATATGGCAGGAAAAGACAACATTATGAGGGAGGGTTGATTAATTTATGTGGCAAAAAAAGGCCAGTTGTGAATTTACAATGCCAATAGCTCTAAGTCAAGAAAATGTGAGACATATTGGATCGCAAATGCTTGTATCAGATACTGTCTTGAGTTTATCATTAACAGTAGATTTAGTTTATTTTTCTACAAATATTGACTGATTGTAATGTGAATTAATTGTGACTTGATTGTTTTGACATCAAGACTACTCTATCAGCTTCTTTTCTTTCTTTTTTTAATGATGAATTTATTGGCTTTGGAATAAAGTCACTTTACTGTTGTAAAGTGGCAGTTGGAGTGAGGTTTTGGAGTTGCTGTTTCTATAGACATATTGTTGTGGATAAGATGGCAGCTTTTCACACAGAAGAGCATACTCCTTTCTCTACTTTTATAATGTTTTACATCTTTTTCTTGGTCATTCAAGTGCTGTGCCACATACACCAGGAACTACCATAATTTAAAAATTCTGTTTTTATTAGGTTGACGGAAAATCCATTATAGATTCATTGAACTGCAACATGGGGATGGCTTTTGAAATGATTGTCTGTAGCTGTACCCATGTGATGTGGTACAGTAACACAAAGGCTTCTGGGCAAAAGAGCTGATGTGCTGGCCACTGCATCAAGAGAAGTTTTGCTTATCTCTCAGGACTTAACCTCACCCAGATGTGCAGCACCAGAAACTCACAAGCAGGACCTTCATAAGTTATTGTCAAACGAGTTGAAATCCATTCCTTTAATATACAAATAAGTCCACTGAAAAGTGCATCAAACCTATTGTTGCCCAGGCAACAGTTAAAATAAATCAAAACGTTTGAAAAACTCCCTGTGAGCTTATGTTAAAGCTTTGAGCGATCTTTCCTCAGGTTTTATAAAAGCCAAGGCTGCATTGCTTGCCAGTGTCTGAAGATCATGGATCTCACAATCCATTAGAGTAACTGATAAAATAATGTTTTATTAATGCAGTGTACCAAGGATGTCTTCTTGACTGAGGACATCATGGCATTGCATTCTGTTCCTTTATGAATTTGTTACTATTTAAGTAACTTTTCTAAAGTTTGTTTACTTTCATGGTTATGACAATCCAAAAAAATCTTTGAACTGATATAATTCAAATAAAATCAAGCCTTTGCCGTAATCTTTACCCAACATTGCTTCAGTTTTCACAATCTGTTTGCCCCTTAAGTGGATTTCTCCAGAGGGGGGCCATTTTCTCTTTGTGACAGAATTCCAAGCATGTTTAGAGCTGGTCATTGCTCAACCTGTCCGTGACAAATCCATGATTGCGATGACCATGTTACCTGTAACTGCAGTTCTCCATCTTTTTTAAAAATGTTTTTATATAATTCATTTTTATTGATTCTGCAACAAACAAAGCATACAGTGCAGTAACAGAAGTCACAAAATGGTTAGAATGGTACAGCTCTGTGGAACATGATTACACAAACCTAATACGGCAGAATATGCCCTCACAATGGAATAGGGTATCACAAGTGAAGTGTGTGTGTGTGTGTGTGTTCGCGCACGCATGCGCATATGCATGCATGCCCACCAAACTAAAGGTGAACGTGTGGCAAACTAGGGAAAGTATGGACCGGTAGGGACAGGTGGCACCCTCGTGATGCGCCAACAATTCACTATCCAGGATCAGATGGAGATGTTAGGGGATCACTTGATGAGGCCTATCCCAAATGAAGGGCCCTCAATATGGGGAGAGAGGTGATTGCACTTAGGGGGGGGGGGGGGGCGCCGATAACTGAGTAAGGAAGCACACCGGTCCACACCTAGTGTCACATGGCCAATTCTAGCTGGTCAGCTGGGCCTTGGATCCGAACCAGCTATCCAGACAGGTGTGAGGAGGTGGGGCAGGTGAGAAGGGTGAACTCATGAGGGAAAGGAGTTATCCTTCTGGGGTGGGGGAGGAGGGAGTGGGGGTGGGGCTGGGTCACTACCTGGAACCGCCTTCAGAGTGGAGTCAAACAGTTAGCCAGTTTCAGCACCAGGGTGCTTGAAGGTTTTATAAAATTAATCCGTAAGTCCATCGGTCCCTGGAGATTTCCCAGCGGCCAATTCAGTAATAACAGCTTTGGTATAGTTGGCTGTGACAGGAGCCTCTTTTTCTCCCCTTTCCACTGGGGTTAGTTACGGAAGAGAGATGCCCTCCAGGAACACCTGGATAGTGATCTGTGAGACCGAGAGTGGAGGAGAATGCAAGGCCTTGTAGAATCTTACGGAAGCTTCATGAATGTCACTTTACAAGTACAGCATAGTGTTCTCAGGCTGGTGGAGAGCTGTAACTGGGGGCTGGTTACACAAATTTTTTATCAACCACGCCAGTAAGTGTCGATTTGTCCACCTGAGTGTGTACTGGCAACATCGGTTGAGTAGTGTAAGCATCGCAGTTGCTTTGTCAACTAGGCTGCTTCTTGCGCAGCTGGAACACGGAAGGTCTTAGTGTATGGTCATCTGCACCTTATAACGGTCTAGATTCATTTGTTAGACCTGATGTAGCTCTTTGATGACGTTTCTAAGTTCACCCAGGTCGGAGTGGATTTGTGCACCCTATTGCCCACCTTAAAGGCCTCACACTCCACTGCTGGAGAGGTGGTAGATCTTTTGTTATGCTCAACGTAATCAAAAATATGAACACCTAAGCGTGGAGGTTTTCCAAGGCTGTGGGTTACACAGCCAAGTGTTAATCGGAGAGGGCATCCTGCCTCGGGTCAAGCCCAACAGTAGGAGGTTTTGGAGGTACAGGTCGCTACCAAGGTAGTCAGGGAATAGAAGGTGATGGAAGGACAGTAATCTGATGTATTGCATTGCATGAGATTCTTGCAGTAGTGCAATGTGGACCAATTGTGCTTCAGGAAAGAGTGCATTTTATTTTGCCGGGATGTTTTCTCATTTCCCATGATTTTCCAGGAGCCTATCTAGAACATCTGGGTTGGAATTGTTTTGTGTAAAATTGCCATTCATTCCTTGTTGGTGTCTGGGGCCACTATCCTATCGGGTGCTGGGAGACCCCATGTGAGATTGATGAGGAAGCTAGTGGAGGTGCCAGCTCTGTGATTAAAAAAAATAAAAAATCAGGAAAACAATTAGCAGTACTAAAGTCCAAGCAAATGCAATGGATAGAATGCCAAACACAGACTGTCTAACCAGTTAAGAAAACCCCCACAAGGAGAAAAGGGCTGTATTTAAGACATGGCAAGACAACTATGTGGCTGAGGCTCTTTGACGTTGGATTGGTGCTGGGGTGTGGAACAAAAGGGCCAACAGATAATGGAGCAGGGGGAATCGGCCAGAGGAATTGGCCAGTGAGCCTCCACATCTACCAAGGGTAGCCTCCAAAACAAGGGCGTCGGAGAGCAGTCTGTCTGCCCAAAAGCCACTAATGGGAAGAAGGGGGCAATCGTCTGATCTCGGCTCTCTCGTGGGGGGAGTCACCTGTCAACAGTGGTGGGGAAAGCAGACAGAGTGAGACCCTAAGCCGAGGGGAGACTCGACAGGGGAAACTTAAAGGAAGTCACCTGCTATCTGTGGAGTAACCCGTGGTAGGAACTTAGCCTCATGAAGTGTTAAAGCTAAAGCGTCACCGTCCTCCGGGTCAATTTCTGAGGAGCCAGCTCACTCCAATCAAGGATAGCGAAAGGCAGCACCAGCATTTTGGCCACCCCGAACCTGCTCTGGGATGGAGCTGTTAAGGATGAGGCTTTATTCGTTCCTCCTCTGGAGCATCAGTGTCTTTCCGGGCAAGGCAGGTCCCCCGGGCAACCCTTACACTTTCATATTCACATCTGCTCTCCACACATATCACAGATATGAAGGATCTGAGAAACTGATTTTTGGGTCCATGATGATTTTATGTTTTGCAGGGAACAGGAGAGTGTATTTAGGTCCCATCTCTTGCAGTTTCCATGTGGGCGTCAAGATTGAGGCCCTCTGAAGTTTGACAGCTAACATGAAGTCCAGGAAATTCGAATGCAATGGTTGTCTAGGTTGTCCGACCTGTTAAAAAGAAATAGTGTCACGATCTTTATAATGAAGGATCTTAACGACCACCAAGTGCAAAGGGGCCATCCGCGGGGGTGGCATGTGGGCCACTCTTGTTGGTTTGCTCTACAGAAATGTAAGGTGTGAGCTTCTGCACGCACACCCCAAATCCCTGAGCCGTGACCCGAAAGTCATTCCATGTTCTGTGCCTTGCAGCACTATGGGGGAGACACAACACAAATCCTGCTCAGTCTCTTCTGACAATGTTTGGGAACGAGGGCCTTGAGGTGCCTCCCCAATGACTAGAAACCTTCCTTGTTTGTCTGGGGGCTAGGTGGAATAGAGCCCCCAGAGCCTCCCAACAGACCAAAAGAAGGACTGCCCAGCCAGGGTGCGCTGCTGAAAAGGTCCTTGCCAGAAGGGTTGGTTCAGCAGGCCCAGTGGTATTGGGCCTCCTTCAAGCTTCAAGAAACAGGATTTGGGAGGGTCCAACTTATAGTCAGCCACAGGCTATAGAACCCCAGCAGGTCTGTGGGCCCCTCCTCAACATCCGATAGGCTCTGCATTAGCTTCCTATTTATAGGTGTGCCATTTTCAAGGCTCTCTGCATGTGTCCTAGAGCTCTAACCAGTAATAATCCTGCTGCCATCCAATCTCTCATCACCCAGTATTGCCCAAATCAGGCACAGGGTGCAAGCAACATCCAGTTTCTGCTTTTTAATCTTCATAGAAGAGATCATAGATGCTTTCAAAATGTATCCCTCACTGGAGGAAGCCTATGTATGACATACAGATATCAGGGCACTCAGGAATAAAGTTCAGTCCTCCATATGTGTCAAGACTTGGTAAGCCATCAATTATAAGTCGGACCGGGATAGTAGGCAAAGGTTCAATTTAATCTTGAGATGCAAAATCCATTAGAGCAACAATAACCATCCTTGGAAACCAATATCCACAATTCAACAACAGCCAGCACGTGTTTCGTCCTATGTGACAAATATTCTCAGACTTCATCAGGGCTTCCATAATAGTTGAAGGGACTTCAGAGCCGAAAAGCTTAATAAGCTCTCCTGGAATCCCCATCACAAGTGAACTGTATCTAGGTGTCTCTTATATTATCTTTCAAAATTTATGCCATACTGCTCAGTATATAGCCCACTTCAGCTCAGAAAAGCGGAGAACTGCGTTTCTGTCCTCCCGCGGCGGTCCTGTGCATGATAACACGAAGCCTATGTATGAACCAACAGAATATACCTCTATACATGATGGAGTTCTGTAATAAAGGTTGTACGTGCACTGCGTTCCTCAGCAGAGAGGGCATCCCTCGTGGGTGCAATACAAGCACTTTATGTGGAGCCATCATCATATACTTTCCTAGACCTGCAGGTTTGAAGAAATTTTTTGGGGACTTGGTCTTTGAGGATTTCCTAGGTGCAGCCGTCGCACACCACAAAAGGGAAAATGTCTCGCTTATGCATAAGAAGAAATTAAAGAAATTCACGAAGGGAAAGCTTGAAGAACCTGTTAAAAATGGGATTGAAAGGATTCCCATGTATTTGCCAGACTTGTGTTTGAAAATCTGAGTGGTTGAGCCTCTAGAATGAGTAGTGTTGTGTCCCTCCTTTCCATTGGTTGGATTTGCAGCCTGAAAATGAGGTGGATGGACTGCACACAGTCAGTGGCTTACGCAGTGTTGGGTGTACTTTTACACGTCGATGTAAACCTTAATTACAGAGGTTTTACAGCCTGATCCTATTGACTTAAGCATGAGAAATGTTGAAAGATACAGCCTGTTTACCAAAAGATGGTTGTGAAAGGTTCTGCACCTACTGGGTTGACTCCCATTCACCTACAGTAGTCTTAACTGAGCACAGGACTCCCACAACTAAATTAATGAATGTATGTCTGGTAGATTCTTCTAATCTCAGATTGATCACTTACAAAATCCCCCAGGGCAACAGACTGGATCCAGAGCTTTTCTGTAGCGGTGTTCCTGCACACAGGTAAGTGGTGTTGTGCAACTCCTTACAAACTTCAAATTACCCTGGAAGGGAAACAGCGTGGTAACATATAAGTGCCACTCCTGTGCACTATTAGTTCCTTACTCTCTGCATCTCCTGATATGGATTCGGAGGTCTGCTCCCAACTTTGTTGGTTTTACAACATCTCAAAACCTTTCCATGGTGTGTTAGGGAATGATGTCTCCACTGAAAATGACAGGCCTATGCCAGGGGTGCTGGAAGATGATTACAGACCTGCAAAATGTGCCTTTGTTGCCTGATTCAACTTAAAACAGTGTTATAAGTGCATCTCCATGCCTCCAAAGGCGGGAAGTGAAGTTGTACATTGCAGAACACAAGAAGTTACTACCTTCGTATAGATCCAACTCCTGGACCTAGACACAGGTTGTTTCTGCGACTGTTCCAGTTCTTGATTGAATTCTTGCAGTACGTCCAAGTTCCAATGGAAGCATAGAATTCAAAGCGGGATCTACCCCATCCCACCTCACAGCCAATCTCACAGTTGGCTGTGATGCACCCTGAACTTCCGGGAATGTCCTTCAGCACCTGTAGCAGATCGGGACCTTTAAAGAGGACAGGCTGCAAATATTTAGTGCTCTCTCACTTCCCTCTGGCACACCTTTTGGCCCAATGGAAAAGCCGGGGACCCCAGTCAGGTTACTGGTGGCAGTTTACTCCTGGTGCCATCTGCCCCTCGGGACTAGTTACTGGACTGATACCAACTCCCACATCTGCCCTAACATCCAAATCCGTACCAATGCAATAGGGGCATATGGATGACCTGGTTCAGACTCTCATATAGAACCCCAACCTTCCTGGGCTGCCTATAATTTAGGGACGTGCAAAGACTAAAGGGATCAGAAGGAGCCTTCTTTAAGCTACTTTAATAAACCATATTATTTATAACTCCCTTTTAAGATGGCGCCCAGCCACCTTTCGGATCCGTCTGACATACGCAGATGTGAAATAATATCGGTCAGAGCAATCTCAGAACCCCATAAGAACACCCTTTAAAACACACCAACACAAGCTAATATTGAGGGACAAGAAGCCATGGGTAGGCGAGACACCTGAATACTTTCCCATCGCAACTAGATAGATGAGTGTCAAACCTATGAAGTATGTGCATTGTGATATTAGATTATACAGTAATATGACTATTGCCATGATTGTCTTGCAGTTACTTGCAATGGAGAGAAAGTGGGGTTTCTGTCTCCCTGCATTCAGTGGGGCTCTGACCAACCGGGATTTTGGTAAATGGCTATCCTTTCTTTGAAACGGAACCATTACTTGATATAATACATACACAAGAGGGTGTAAGGAAACCGCCACTTTCGGCTTTGCTGAGACTGGATTGATCTGCTCAGTCACATGAATCTTGGGTTACTTTTGCACTACCACCTAAGACCGCTGCATGCCTACGGTTGGCATTTTAATATTAAAAATAAGAGTTAGACATATATTTGACCATCCATAGGCAATTTTGACCTCCACCCTGATCTGCGACTTAAGACCCCTCTAACGGAAAAGGGGCAAGTTGTGGTTCGTTTAGACTACCAGATGCAAGAAACAGATCTTAACAGTTCTCTGTAAAGGTTCCCATAGAGTATTGCATAGCCCACCCAACGTGGGGCGTGGCCCGATGATGAAGCTTGCCACATTGGCCAGTGGGGGTCTGTGCTTCCTGAAAAGTATTCACTTTGAGCCTCATCAGGCCAAAATGGATATACTACCTTACTTCCAGAGCTTTCAACCTATTCCTGTCCAGAACATCAGAAACGTTTGTGCTAGTTACTGGTGCATTATGGGCCTGACATCTTGCTGCAAAGTTGTCTTTTTCTGTAAAGTTCAGGGTTGCCCTGAGGCACAATGTCTAGCCTATAGTTTTTTGTTTTTTTTTAAATATTTTTTTATTGATTTTATGTTTCAGATATGCAATACAGACTGTTCAATTTTCAACAACAGGATCGCCCAGTGCAATATCTAGTATCAAAACCATTTAACAATCGCTAACCTACCCAATAAACACGACTCGGAACACTTTCAGTTTTACAGTATCATTTCTAGCTGCACTTGCCATGAATTTATCATTTGTTATTTATCTTTTAAAGGTGTTCGCTCGTGACCAGTGTGGATCTTATTTTGCTGAGTGTAAGTTCCCTGGCCGACTAATGGGGGCTCCATTCAGATTGGTGAGCGCGGGCGGCTATCCGGGTGTTGCTGCGCCCCGTGCGTCATCGGTAGTCTTGTGTTGGAGAGCTGGTGGGTTGTTACTGCAGGAGGGGGTAGAGGGTTAGGTGTATGTGCTGTGGTGCCTGGGCGCCCTGTGGGTTATATCTCTGTGGTGGGGGGAGCAGAGAGATTTATATTGCAGTTATTGCGGGTGTGTGTTCCCTGGTTCATGGGGGCATCTCGTCGTTTTTGGCATTCAATTTGGTTACTAGATTTTCCCAGGTAGTGCACCCTGTATGTTGTCGCCCCTCGCGCACCATTCTTTTTAGTACCTGATGTTCAGTGCGAGCCCAACGCAGTATTAGTGAATGCCAAGATTTACAATCAGGAGCTTTGGGGGCTTTCCAATGTATCGCTATTAATCTTTTGTACATTAAATAGGCTAGGTCTACAAACTTGTGTAGGTATCTTTGTTTTTTTGGTCTTTCTCAGTCCCAGTAGGCAGGACCCTGGGTCTGCTGTCAACGCGAGCCCAGTTAGCTCGGATATCTTCCCTACCACCTCCGCCAAGACAGTTTGTATATTAGGGCAGTCCCATACCATGTGGTAGAAGGGTGCTGACGGTGCTTTGCATCTAGGGCATACTGGCTCAGTATCGGGGAACATTCGGTTTATCCTAGCTGGGGAAAGATATGTTTGATGCGTGAAATTGAATTGGGTGTACCTAAACCTGGGATTCCTTGACAAGCCGCGGGTGTGGGACAGGGCTTTTGGCCAGTCCGCTTGTGGGATCGGGGCGGGGAGTACAGCGTTCCATTTCCCCCAGGCTTTCTCCACCTGTGGCTCGGGAGTCTTGTTGAGGGTTCTGTATAGGCTGGATATTTTTATTTGGTCATTATGTTGAAGAAGATGGTGAACCACAGGGGAGATCGCCGGTTCCGAGATGCCTGCCCCCCATATTTTTCTAATTTCGTGGCATAAGGCATGGCATGTCAGGAACTGGCCGGGGCTTATCTCTTTGAGGGCCTGGAGAGCCTCGAATGTCATTAACTTGCCATCTTCAAAACAATCTCCCACTGTCTGTACTCCTACTTCACTCCACGCCCGCGCAGCTTGCATTCCGGTTGCGGTCCCCGCCAATAAATAGTTCAGTGGTATGTGTGAGGAGTAAGGAAGCCTATCCGCTCCTTTTTGCACATATTTAGCCCAGCACACGTGCGCAACTGCAAGCAATGGGTTGACCTGTTCCGTCTTAGGGAGCTTAGATGTCAGCCATCTTATAAGGGGGGGGTCCCATTCCGCCGGGGCTCCAGGCTCGTGGATTCTGCCTGTTCTGGTCTGTGGATCCAATTCTGGACCCACTGAAGTTGTGCAGCTGCATAGTATCGTTCAAAGTTGGGGGCTCCTAGGCCACCATTGTCCAGCGGGCGTTGCAGCGTGGTTAGAGCCACCTGTGCTCTGCCACCGCCCCAGATGAGCTGCAGCAAAGCTGTGTTTAAATTGCTAAAGAAGCTTTTGGGAATAGTGATCGGCAGAGCCGCAAAATAATATAGCAGCCTAGGTAGGATCAACATGTTGGCAATCGCCACCTTGCCGGGCGGCGAGAGCGGGAGCTTGTTCCAGAACTGCAAGGTAGCGCCCTCCCCAGATTCCAGTCTCTTAGATCTTCTGTGTAGTGGTATATATTTATCCCAAGATATTTAAAGGTTGTCGGGCACCACTTTAGGCGCCCTATCTGAGGAGCATCCTGATTGTTGGGTGCCCTCTTTGCTAGGGGAAACGTACAGGACTTTTCCCAGTTTACCACAAGGCCTGACAGGCTTCCAAACTCAGCCAATAAGGATATTACAGAGGGAATAACTGCGCGGCCGTTCCTGATGTATATTAAGGCATCATCTGTGTATAATGAGACCGTGTGATATAGCCCGTTTCTGATTATTCCCCATTCATGTTCCATGAGATGTATTCTTGCCGCTAGCGGTTCCATTGCTATGGCAAACAATAGCGGGGATAGGGGGCACCCCTGTCGTGTGCCTCGAGAGATCGAGAAGCTGTCGGAGATCACCCCGCCCGTCTTCACCCTCGCGCTTGGATTGGAATACAGTGTCCCTGTCATGCGCCATTGAAAGTAACACTGAAATGGGGAAGGACACGTCAGGACTGCCTGACGTGTCCTTCCCCATTTCAATGTTACTTTCAATGGCGCATGATCGGACAGTGTCTTTGCTAAGTATTCTGATTCGGTAACCAATGTCCCTATTTCGGGGGTGCCCCATATTATGTCTATTCTAGTGTGGGTGTTGTGTGGTGCTGAGTAAAATGAATATTCTCTTTGTTCTGGGTGACCTAGTCGCCATATGTCATGGAGTCTCATAACGCTTGCCCATTCTTGCAGGGGACCTATGGGTTTCCTGTTAGTTAGTGAGCTCGGATGGGCACTAGTTCTATCTAATACTGCGGATGGGGTGCTATTCAAGTCGCCGCCCCAGAGGGCTAGGGCCATGGGGTGGGACAGTAATGTTGGAGTGAGAGTGGTGAGAAAACCTGTGACGCCACTGTTTGGGGCGTATATGCCGACAACTGCTATTTGTCTGCCGTCTAGTCTGCCCTCCACCACTACATATCTCCCTCCTTGATCTATCTTATGTGTCGTCAAGAGAAATGGGACTCCTGCCGCTATCCAGATCAACACCCCCCTCGCATAGGCCGAATATGTTGTGCCTATCAGCTGGCCTCCCCATTTCGTGCGCAGGTCGCGTAAGTCCCCATCTAGCATGTGTGTTTCTTGTAGAATGGCAATATGCACTCCTAGTTGTTTAAGTCGAGCGTGCACTCTAGCCCGTTTACTCCGCCCCCCCCCCCCCCCAGGCCCCTGATATTCCATGTTACTATAATATACTGGTTTTTGGTATTATTGCTGGAAGGCATCATATGGGGCTTTGGGGGTACATTGCTGTGTTAAGGATCTGGGCTCTAGAGTTGGCCCACCTGGTCACTACCTTTCTGTGGCTGGTATTTAAGTGTAGCAGGTGCAGCTGTTCATTTTGTGCTTTAAGTGATTCCGGTACATGCGTTCCTATTAAACTATTAACCCCACCTCGCCTTATTAAATCCCCTATACTACTTACAACTATTGTGAAACTACTAAACTTAAGAATACGTGAAGTAACCCATATCCGGTTGGATTTGCATGGTGGGATTCTCATATCGTACAGATGTGGCTCTTATAAGGGGCTCACATCTTTCTGCAGACTTAGTCTGCTAATACCATTGGGCGCCCCTCGAGACGCAAGATTGTTCCCTCCAGCACCGCCCGCCAACCGTGATCCGCCCCCAGGTGTCCCCAATAACTTAAGTTAGTATTTATATCAAAGATACACATTGTTGGAGGCGCATTTTCCCCACGCCTCGCCGGTGCCACAGAGTCTCTGGAAATTTTCAGGTTTCGAGTATCGTCGCTGGCGGTCTCTCAGGATGAGTGTGTGAAGTTTAAAGTTCGTCAGCGGATCTGGGGGTGACCTTTGGCCCACCTAGCTCTCCTATTATTGTAGATGTGGAACTGGCCGTGTCTGAATCTGATCCCGGCTCTTGCTTTGCATGTGTAACGGTGTCTCTTTCAGCACTTTTGCTCTTTCTTCTGCTGCTTGCCAGTCGTTAGGCTGGCCTCTGGTTCGTCTTTTGGATCGCTTCCTTGCAGGAGGAGTTTGCCATTTCTCATCCCCTTCCGTGTCTTCCCGGGGGTGAGCTAGGCCCTTGGCATGTAGCCATGTCCAGGCATCTTCGGGGTTTGTGAATATGTGGGTGCGGTCCTCTGGTACTACCCTTAGTTTTGCAGGGAAGAGCAAGGCATATTTTATGTTGTGTTCTCGTAGGCGTTATTTAATTTTGACGAAAGAATTGCGTTGGTTCTGCACCTCTTGTGTGAAGTCTGGGTATGCGTTAATAATCGAATCTTCATACTTAAATGGGCCTTTGCTGCGGAATTGTTGCAATAATGCATCCCGATCTCTGTAGTTCAGGAATCTAGCAATCAGTGGTCTAGGGGGCTGGCCAGGGTCCGGGGGTCTACCCGGGATTCTGTAAGCCCTTTCAACTGAGAAAAACTTGGATGGGGCCCCATTTAACACCTCCTTGATTAGCCATTGTTCCAAGGAGATTTCCGATTCCGGTTGTCGCATACTTTCTGGAAAGCCCAGGAACCTCACGTTGTTGCGACGCGCCCTACTCTCCATGTCCTCCGATCTCCTCCAGAGTACCTTCAGCTCTGCATCCATGCGCTGGATCTGTTTTTGGTTTCCTTGCGCCATTGGAGCTAAATCGGATATCTCGGCTTTAGTTGTTTTCACTCTTTCAGCTAGACTTCGGTGTTCCACTCGTAGGAGGTTCAAGTCTTGTGCAACTGCATCAATTCTGTTTTCTAGAGATGACTTAGTGTCCAAGATCGCCTGCAATACTTTCTCGAACTGAGCAGAATGCGCCAGGAGTGTGTTTTCTAGTGTCTGTAGGGATGGGTTAGATTGTTGGTCGGTAGGTGTTGGTCCTTGGGTAGTTCGGTCCAAGTTCTTGGCTGATTTAGCTCTGCCGGCCATTTTGGCTGTCTCGAGGTCTCCTCCTAGTCTGCAGTGATTTCACTCTTTTTGGCCCTTTTAATTCGTTGAGTTAAACTTTTGCTGAATGACCTGGATATGGTGTGCACATACTGCGTTGAGAGCGTGGAGTTGGCCAGCAGTGTCAAGGGAGGGCGTAGCTTTGTTTATGCGTGCTTATAGCCTGTGGCCATGCGTTCATTGACAAGTACTGCGGCCGCCGATTTTCACGACGGTCCGGCGTTGAGTTCCCGTCGGGCTGTCTGCGGGGCCCACCGGTGTGCGTGGGAAGCGTAGCAGCTGGAGGAGAGCTCTCACCTTCGTAAATGGCGGCGGGGCCTGGTGCCAGAGGTTTCCCCGGATGGAGGGGGAGCGTAGTTGAGGGCCGAGGCAGGCGGCGTAACCCGGGAGAGACCGAGGAAGAGGGCGAACGACAGGAGCCGCGGGTGGGCTCCGTGCAACGCAGGGCAACCAAAGCAAGCGCCGACCGTGGGGGACCGGCGCGGCCTCAGCGCCCGCAGCACGTGCCAGCCGTCCGTGCCATGCAAGTTAACAGGGCCAAGCCTGTGGAGGCACGCGGCGCTTATTAGTCTTGCGCCCTTTTTTCCCCCCCTTTTAGGTTTCACGCGCCGCCTGTCCCCATCCTAGAGGGGGCGGGTGGGTTGCGTTGATGATGGGGCGGCGAGGGGGGGGGGGTGGCTGGAAGTCCAGGAGTGTCCCCTCTGCGTGGGATTTAGTTATTCCCCCCGGGTTTTCCCCCTCACCGCAATATGCTGGCTCCTGTTCATGGTCCTCTGCTCCCTCCTGGGCTGTTTGCAGCGATGCATTATGGTTCTGGGCAGAAGTGCCCTTTCTTTGTTTTTGAAGTGTGTCCACGCGTCTCCGCTGCCGCGATGTCTAAAATGGCGCCTTGGCCCCCCCGGGCCGGCCCGGCGCGCCCCGGGGGTACCGTGTGGAAGTCCTTGTTTGGCCCGCTCGGCCGCGGCGCCTCGACCCCTCCGGCCGCGCACGGCGAAAGCGCATCCGGAGCCGCAGAGGCAGCTCCTCCTGCCTGTCGCGAGTCCCCGGGGCCCGGGCTCGGCCCACTAGCTCCCCGAGGGGCACGCTCGGTCCGCGGCAAATGCCCCGGTCGGGCCAACGCTCCAGCTGCTTCGGCAGAGTTGCGGGGGGCGCCCTTCAGGATATCTTGGTCGAGCCGGGGACAGAGCGCTCGTATCAAGCGACCGTCCCGGCCGCCATTTTGGCTCCTCCTCCTGTCTAGCCTATAGTTAAGACTAAATTTTACAGGTGTCAGTTTTTCTTCTTGGTTTGATGTTGCCCCCAGGTCTCCTTTTCCCACGTCCTGAGGTAACTCTTTTCTCTTTTAATCCATCATCCAAACTAAGTTTTCGGTGTGACCGAAGCCTGCAAGTTCCTGCTTCTCTGTCCACTTTATCTGACTGCACCCTCCAGCAGTGTCCATGTAGCCAGTGTTTTGCCGTTCTAGTATTTGCTCAATCTGCCTGTTGCCACCAGCTGCTTATCTCCCTCAGCCCTGAATTTTCCTGAAACTGGTTGTAACCAAGGTCTGGATTGGGAAGATGTGCAGCATGAAATTGTCTGGTAAATAGCAATGTGGTATAGTATTGCAAGGCGGTGTTAGTGTAAATTGGTCACGTAGTGTACTGCACTACAGGGTCAATCAGAGCATAAACTGTCTTGAAATAGTATTTTTGGCTTTTCATGTCATTTGCACAATTTTCATATGTTCTACATCTTTTTCAGCTGAGCATCGAGCAGGCCCAAGCTGTTGCAGACCAAGTAGAAATAAAAGCCAAAGTTGTTCAGTCTGAGGTCAAAGCTGTCACTTCCAGGCACAAAAAAGCACTTGAAGAAAGGGAGTGTGAGCTTCTTTGGAAGGTGAGCAGGTCTTTATTTTTTTTATTTTTTTATTTCTCTTGTGAAGATTAACTGGTAAAATCTTTAATTCTTTGCAGATTACCAAAAACAGGCTTATTCTGCTAGAACCTTTTGCGACCAAACCCTTGTCTGCTTGAATGCCAGCATCCCCAAGGGGATGTCAGGGTTCATCTCTCCTCTTTTCAACTTGTGATCTACTTTGTCCCTTTGCCACAACTTATTCAATACTTCAGTCTATCATGTTGCAACTACGCTGATGCCACACAGATCATGTCCCAGTTCAAGAATCTCAATGACACCATAATAGCCAGATTGACAAGACTGGATGACCATAAACCACCACCTTTTAAGCTCATTACTCACTAATTTGAAATCCTTAGAATTGTAACCTGGCCATCTGCATAAGAAATCACTGCCTAGTCTGCCGACAAAGATCAACCCAAACACACAATCCATCAAAAGGCCTGGTGGGGCACGGGTGTTTGTGGGCATGAGTGGCCATGATTGAGACAAGCCAAGACACTTCTATGCATCATAGGCTCCCTTCCGGGCCCTAAGCAACCTAGAGTCACAGCAGGGGACAGAGGGTACCAGCGGGTCCTGAATCAAGGCGTCTGAGTGGTGCCACTGGAGCGATTTTACAGAGAGGAAACATAATAAAATTTTGGCCTAGAGAGTGGCGCAGCCTGAGGCTCTGTACCATAGAGCTATGACCTTGTTCTGTTAGCATGGATTTTCGCCGTAGCATGGAAAAGTTGCACACAATCAGGATGAAACTCCACCCAACCAAGCTACATGCATGATTAGCGGTGACAGTCTCACAAGGTATGAGTGGATTTGTCTTCAAGCAGCCCGCTCCCCTGATGACTTTTCTTGGTATGGTGTGCAGGGCTGTGCTGGGCCTGCGCTAGGCTGGACCTGGGCCAAAATAAATGAGGCATTGTTAATGAGACCCTACTGGGTGGAACTCAGACTGCAACCTGGGCACCATGGCCATTTTCCTACGATCGTGTTTTAGGCTCCGCTGCCACAGCCTGCCTAAGGTCAACAAGCTCCTGCATTGGGGGGATGGGGGTTGGGGCAAAGGCCAATAATTGGGCCCATGAATCCTTATGCATCTGACTTCTGTGACTCACTTGGACATGTCTTGAACCCCAACACCAGTGTGAGGCGAGAGGCTTTCTCTGTTCTCCGGTTAAGGCACCCTCTAAAAAGAAAATGCCCAAAATTATGTTGATAAAGGATTATCCCAATACCCAGTGTACAAAAAGACTACATTCCCAAGAGGATCCTGAGGATCCACTGTCTCAAGCATCCCCCCCTCCCCCCAATCTAGGATGTCTCCTCTGCTAATCTAGCGGAAAGGAAGGAATTTAAAGAGATCACTACCTTCCTGAGGTGAGAGAAGAAAATAAGTTACCTGTAACTATAGTTCTCCAGTATTGGAATCTTTCATAGATTCACATGCTTGAATCATTCTCGGTCGTGAGATGGGAGTCCCCGGTACCTTAGAAAAGACAATGTCTCCAAAGACATAATAGCAATAACATTAAATCTCCACTTTTTAGTAATCCATCCAAGGCCTTATGTAAAAAGGACCAAACTTGGGCCTCAGCCAATCAGAGCGCCCCACCCTCTAGAACCCTCCTGAGAGAAGCTCCAGTACCTCAGATTTTCTAAGTACTAGTGCGTATCTTAAGGGTTGAACAAGAGATATTGAAGGTGAGCTTCCCCCAGGAGGCGGGTGGGTCGCATGTGAATCTTTGAAAGATTCCAATACTGGATACTACAGTTACAGGTAAGTAACTTATTTTCTTACTCCAGTAGTGGAACTTTCCTAGATTCACATGCTTGAATCAGACTATAAAGCAGTATTCAGAGCACATTGCATTGACTTCACATCATTTAAATTAGTGAGAAATCACGGAGTTATCTGCAATAACATGAAAGCATTACATTCTATAAAGATAGTATCACCTATTAGCATACCTATTTATATGCTATGAAAACTATATACAAATGAAACCTACAAAGATCAAACCATGCAATGTGCGTAACAGAAGAGAAGGATGGAGGGAGGTAAAATGAGCTCAGTTACTGGAACAGATGTAGCAGGACCACCTGACCAACCGCTACATCTCCTTTAGGGATGGCATTCAGACAGTAGTGCTTTGTAATCGTGTGAGTACTTTTCCAGGTGGCTGCTCTTCAAATTTCCTGCAGGGATACACCTGCAAACAGTGCCATGGACGCTGAGACCGATCTCGTAGAGTGCGCCCTTACCGAAGAATGTAAAGGCTTACCAGCTGCTTGATGGCAAAAGTTTATAGCAGCTACTATCCACCTGGCTATACTCTGCTTGGAAAAATTTGAGATTCCTTTTGATGTCCAACGAGTGCAGAGCTCTTTCTGCCGGAGATGTCTGGTTCGGATAGAAAGATTTCAAAATCAATAGTTAGTTAATATGAAAGTCTGATGGCACCTTTTGGAACAAATTTCGGGTTAGTATGAAGTATCACCCTATCCTGTTTAAATTGAAGGAAAGGCTCTTGAATGGTTAATGCCAGGATCTGGCTGACCCGCCTAGAAGAAGTAAGGGCTAGCAAAAGAGCTACTTCAAAGTGCTTCAAATCCGCCCTGTGTATTGGTTCAAATGGGTATTTCATAAGCTGAGAGAGAACCGTGTTGAGTTGCCAAGACAGTGGAGGAGGCCTTACTGGTGGAAAAACTCGAAAGAGCCCTTTGAGGAATTCTTTGACCAATCTAGAAGACCAAAGAGATGGCAATGTCGGTGAATGTCAGTTTTGGTTTCCCCCACCTCCTGAAAACTTGGTCGAGCACCTCCTGGTTCACCGCCCATTCGTGACAGGAGGATGTCAGTCTGCTGAGAGTGTCTGCTGTCTAGTTCTGCCTTCCTGGCAGATGTTCCGCTTGTGGACTGATGCCATTACGAATGGCACAAATTCCAAATAGTTTGCGATTCTCAATAGGAGAAGAGATTTCGTTCCCCCTATCTTGTTTAAATAATTTGTTGCAGTATTGGCTTCTCTTATGAGAACCAATGAGTATCTTATCATTGGAAGGAAAGCCTGCAGGGCCAGGAAAACCGCTCAAATCCAGGAAATTGTTGTGATATTTCCAGAAAGAGGTGCTCCACCTTGCGCTGATCTGAAGGTCTTGGAGATAGGCTCCCCAGCCCTCTAGGGAGGCATCTGTGGTAATGACCAACGGAGGACAAGGAGGTAGAAAAGGAAGGCTGACTGCAATGTTTAACTGGTCCGCCCACCAGTGGAGCACTTGGATCATTTGAGAAGTTACTGTGATTAAGTCGCTGAATGAGCCCTCTTTCTGAATCCTTTGAAGATCTAGGTCCTCTTGCAGGGGACGCATTCCCAGTTGACAAAAGGCGACTAACTGTATGCAAGAAGACATCATCCCCAGAAGCAACTTGTAGCTGAAAGACTTTTTTCTTTGTACTCTGTTAGATAAATGAGTCGTGTTTGCCTCTCCACCGAAGGAAAAACCTTGCCTCTGGTGTGGATTTTTGTCCCTACAAAAAGGTCGTCACTTGTTGGCACTATGTTCGACTTGTTCCGATTCAGAGTGAGGCCCAGGCTCGTTGAATAATGCCATGCAAGCCCTTGTTGAGTCATGAGCGTCCTGATATGATCGTGCTTTTATCAGCCATTCGTCTAAGTAGGGAAAAATTTGCAGTTTTTTCCTTCTTAGGGAAGCCGCTACCGGAGCTAGGCACTTTGTAAAGATTCTGAGGGCGGACTTCAGGCCAAATGGAAGAACCCTGAATTGGAAATGGCTGCCGGCTACTGTGTAAGGCAGATATTTTCTGTGGGCAGGTGAAATCGGAAAATGAAAGTAAGCGTCCTGCAGATCCAGGGACGTCATATAATCTCCGGGATTCATGCGGAGAAGAATGTCTTGCAATGTGACCATGCGAAAGGTTTGACGTTTGAGATATTTGTTTAAGTCCCTGAGATCAAAAATGGGACGCTAAGACTTGCAGTTTTTGCGCACCAGAAAGAAACAGGAGTAAAAACCTCTGCCTTTTTCTGAAGAAGGAACTCTATCGCTCCCTTCTTGAGCATGGTCTGAAAGAAGCTATGAGGAGGACGAGAAGGTGGGCGTTGAATGAACTCTAAAGCATGGCCAAATTGAACAATCTTTCGGACCCACTGGTCCGATGTTATTTGCTCCCACTTCCCATAGAAGTGTGATATCCTTCTCCCCCATCTTTTGGATTTGTGGTGAGGTTGTAGCCAGAGCCTGGAACTTGTCATTGGTGTCTGACCGCCTCTTTGCTTTGATGTGCTCTTCCCCTGGGCGCGTCTTGAATAGGATGCCTGGGGTGGTTGCCTTTTGAGAATAGTGAGGTCGGAACTGCTGTGCAGTACAGGAGGGGTAACAAAAGCTCTGTAATTCCCTCGATATGCTGTAACTTCTCGACCCCTGGAGGCACGAAAGGGCATCTTCTTAAATTGAAGGGTTCCTAAGGACCTTGCAGTGTCTGTATCCGTTTTGATGGCTTGTAGGGCCTCATCGATATGCTTGCCAAAAAGAGCCTCTCTCCATCAAACGGTAGGTCCAATACTTTATTCTGAACCTCCGTACAAAAGGAAGTCACTCTAAGCCAGCCCTGACGTCGCACCACTGCCACATCAGCTAGTTGCCGAAAAGCTGTTGTCACAATATCCATGGCGCAGCTGAGGCTTGCTCTCCCTCCAAGAGGATGTTCTTGACCCTCCGCCTTAGAGCCTCCACCTTAGGTGGTCTAGATACAGAGCAATATCGGTCCACAGCTGACTGTCATACTTCCCCAGGATTGCCAACAAATTTGCTGCTCTTACTATCAGCCCCGACATGGACGAGAAATGCTTTCCAATGTTGTCCAGCCTTCTCCCTTACGTGACTGGAGGAGCTGAAATTGGCGTGTTTTTTTAATTTTTTTTTTTTTTTAAATTTATTATTTTTTTTCTCTCAACACCTCTGCGCTGCCTGGGTTATGACCAAGTCTGGTTTTGAGTGACCAACAAGACAAGCTGGGGTGACTTCTGGTGCCTTCGATTTTTTTTTTTTTTTTTTTTTGTCCAATCTAGATAAGACTGCAGTCACCGTAGCTGGATTTCTCATCACCTCGAGACCTTCTTCCCAGAAGTAGCCCACTATGGGTATGGAGCAGATACTCTTTTGAAAAGGCTCCTTGAAGTCGTATAAAAAGCAATCCACCTGCTTTGATGGCATGGGCCATGCAAATCTCTCTTCTACTCTTTCTCAAGCATATTATGGAAACCCCCAATATCTCCTGGGGGAGAATCCACTGGAGTAGGCGATGGAGATGAGGGTGTCGGCAATATATAGTTGTCCGAATTCGCATCCTGCAACTGTCCTTCCTCCCTCTCCTCATCCGAGGAGTCAGTAACCTGCATGAAAGTCCTTTGCAGGGTACTTCTGGCCAGTCTAGGAGATAACCTAGGCTGTGGCACTGGAGTGGCCGGCACTGAGGGAGGAGGCGCCATTTGTATGTCCGTTTGTGGTACCGATGGAAACTTATTTTTGTAATCTGATAACATCAGTTGTAAGTCAGAAATAAGGGAACTCAGGATACAGACCATATCCTCTGGCACATTTGGCTGCTGTTGTTGAGGAGAATAATACTGCTGATAATATTCCTCTTCATCCTCTTGACATTTAACATGGAGCTAGGAAGGACCATGGGCTGCCACAAACGGCCCATCATCAGAATCTTCACAAACAGGAAGCCACTGTCGAGAGACTGGTAACCCTTGCCGTCGATGCAGCCACTGTATAAGTTCTTGACGATTACTTAGTCGATGATTCCACCGTCGGCGGTCTGTCGTCAGGAGCTAAGGAAGGCTTTCTGAACACAGTCAGAACCTTTGGAGGAGGCGTAGAAGGGTCTGAGGAAGGTTTAGGCATCTCCTTTGACATTGAAGGCCAATGCGTGGACTTTGAGGAAGATCGTCTCTCCTGAGGTGAGGATGAGACTGCGGCCTTCACCAGACCCCTTGTGAGGTCTTTTTGAAAGTCTCTGAGGTTTGTTTTGAACCCTTTTCAGAATGAGGTGATCTTTGTCGGGATCTTTTAGAAGACCATGAAGACTCTTCACTGTCAGAGTCTGAGACCGGGTTCTTTCTTGATTTAAGCTTCTGGAGCCATATTAACAATCTTCCCTCTCTATCCTTCAAAGTTTTTGAGGAATAGGTACAACATACCTTACAGTCAGTAGCAGAATGCTCGGGATAGAGGCAATAAATGCAATTTCTATGAGGATCCTCTGAATGGAGCCTTTTCTTCCCACAAGTACTGCAGGCTTTAAAGAGAATTTTCCTTTCTGTCAGACATTATGTTGGTAAAGCAGGCTCCAGAAAGTGTGAGTGTAAATCAGAAACACTCAATAACCAAGTAGAAATTCAGATGTAGTGAGTATGTCTTCCTCCACAGGAACAAACTGAGCAGATCTCAGAGGAGACTTCCTAGTATGATGTGCAGTAGAAAATCTGAGGTACTGGAGCTTCTCTCAGGAGGGTTCTAGAGAGTGGGGCACTCTGATTGGCTGAGGCTCAAGTTTGGTCCTTTTTACACAAGGAGTTGGATAGATTACTAAAATGTTGCGTTTTAATGTTATTGCTGTGACCCTGCATCCTTGCAGGCAGGTTGCTTCCTCCTCACCACTGCTCCGGTAAGTGCTGCCATTGTTTTGGGCTTGTTTGGGCTTGTCTGGGCTTCTTGGCTTCTCCTTTCCCGGAAGGCCCCGCCCCCTTTCCCTCCTCCAGAGCTCTTCCCGCTCCTGACTCCTGCTGCCCCGCACTCCCTTTGGAGGTTTCCCTTCCTCCTCCCAGCTGCCACTCCCTCCCACCTCCCCTCTATGCCGGCCGCAGCGCGGACGCACGCCGCTGGTGCGCCAAAGGCAAGCCAGTCTGCGCCCGTCCGCGCCAAGACCATGGCCAGCGCCTGACCCCCTGGCCAACAAGCCTCCCACGCCACCAAACACCTATACACTGCCAACGAACTCCACGCCCTTAATCCAGGACGCTCCTCCATCTGCTTGCAGTCCACACAGACGCGCACCAAAGGACCCTTCTGCAAAGCCTGCAATTTCATCTGCAGCCTAACCTCTAAACTCCAAATCAAAACAGACAACCACCTAAGATGCATCCTACTTAACACCCGCTCCGTCCACAACCATGCAATTGAACTCTGGGACCTCCTGATCACATACTTGCCCGACATCTCATTCCTCACCGAAACCTGGATGAATTCGGCCTCAGAGCCAGACGTAGCCATAGCCATACCAGAAAACTACAAGATCACCAGAAGAGACCGAATCAACAGACCAGGAGGCGGAATCTCCTTAGTCCACAAAAACACCATCAGAGTCTCCACCAACTCCCACGACACCATCAACTCCGCCGAGCACCTCCACTTCAAAATACACATCAACGCCAACAACACACTCAGAGGAACACTGGTCTACAGATCCCCTGGACCCAGACCGCAGTTCTGTGACATCGCCGACGCCATCAGCTACCAAGCCCTCGCCTCAATAGACTACATCCTCCTTGGTGACCTAAACATCCACCTAGAAAATAACGATATCAACACCACCAACCTAATCGACAACCTTGCCAACTTTGGCCTCAAGCAACTCGTCACTACACCCACCCACTCAGCAGGCCACACACTCGACCCCATCTTCTCAGCCAGCAACCACGTCTCTGTCAGCCACACCACCAAACTCAGTTGGACAGACCACCGCTGCATCCACTTCTCCTACCAAAAACCAGTCACTCACCACCACTGCACACAACCCCCCCGACGCAACTGGAGCAAAATATCAACAGATCAACTGATCACTCTTGCACGGGCCCCAAGACCCCAACCTAGCCACCACCAACCTGTATCGCTGGATAGAAGATTGTGCCAACACCCTCGCACCGCTCAAAAAAAAACCAAACACCTCCCACAGAATCAAGGCCAGCTGGTTCACCCCAGAACTACAGGAATCCAAAGGGCTATGTCGCAGAATGGAAAAAACCTGGCACCTTGACCCTACCAACTCCAACCACATAGCTTTCAAGGATGCCCTACGCAAACATCACCAACTGATCCGCACCACCAAAAGGACCCACTTCAAAAACCGCATCAACGCCAACGCTCCCAACAGTAAAGAGCTCTTCGGCATCGTCAATGAGCTCTCCACCCCCATGACCTGCTCCAACGAACCCCTGCCTTAACAGGAGTACTGTAACTCACTGGCAACCCACTTCCGTCGAAAGATAGAAGAAATCCACAATAGCTTCAAACCCCAGACCCACCAGCTTACTACAAACACCCAAGAACCGAACGCTCCAAGCAACACCCACCTCATCCACACCTGGACCCCCGTCAACATGGAGGACACCGCCACCACAATGGCCTCCATCCACTCAAGATCACCATCGGACCCCTGCCCACACCATATCTCCAATAAGGCAAACATCATCATCGCTCCCCACCTCTGCAAAACCATCAACAGCTCTTTCGAGTCAGCCACCTTCCCAGAAAGTGGGACCAGACGACCCCAAGAACTACCGGCTGATCTCCCTCCTCACCTTCCCAGCCAAGGTCATCGAAAAAATTGTAAACAGCCAACTATCCCAGTTCCTGGAAGACAGCAAGGTACTTGACACCTCCAAATCCGGATTCCACAGAAACCACAGCACTGAGACTGCACTCATTGCTGCCACAGACGACATTAGGACCATGCTCGACGAAGGAGAAACAGCAGCACTCATCCTCCTAGACCTCTCCGCAGCTTTCGACACGGTATGTCAT
Source organism: Pleurodeles waltl (assembly GCF_031143425.1). Taxonomy (NCBI): domain Eukaryota; kingdom Metazoa; phylum Chordata; class Amphibia; order Caudata; family Salamandridae; genus Pleurodeles; species Pleurodeles waltl. The sequence continues at coordinate 1,027,850,874 of NC_090449.1, read as the reverse complement.
CACACTCTCCGCACACGCCTACACAACGCTGGAATCCGCGACAAGGCACTTGACTGGATCTCGTCATTTCTCTCAGGCAGAATCCAGAGAGTCCGCCTCCCACCGTTTCCAGAATCCTCTGTGGCCTTCCCGAAGGATCTTCGCTCAGCCCCACGCTCTTCAACGTTTACATGGCCCCCCTCGCCAACATCGCACAAACCCACCACATCAACATAGTTTCCTACGCAGACGACACTCCGCTCATCTTCTTCCTCATGAAAGACCCTACAACTGCAAAGAACAACCTCCACAACGGACTTCACGCCCTCGCCAGCTGGATGGAATCAAGCCACCTCCAGTTAAACACAGACAAGACAGAAATCCTCATCTTTAGCACCAACCCCCTCAACTTGGAATGACTCCTGGTGGCCCACCTCCCTAGGAACCGCACCCTCACCCACCACCCATGCACGCAACCTAGGCTTCATCTTGGACTCCACACTCAGCAGGTCAATGCCATCTCCTCTTCCTGCTACAACACTCTCTGCATGCTCCTCAAAATCTTCAAGTGGATTCCCGTCGAAACCAGGAAAACTGTGGTCAGCAGCTGATTGGACTACAGAAACGCCCTATATGCAGGAATAACAACCAAACTCCTAACAAAATTGCAAAGAATCCAGAACACATCCGCCCGCCTCATTCTGGACATCCCACGCCGTGACCACATTCCCCCCCCCACCTCAGAGACCTTCACTGGCTACCAGTATCAAAGAGGATCACCTTCAAACTCCTCACCCACGCACACAAGGCCCTCCACAACACAGGCCCAGCCTACCTCAACGACAGACTCACCTTCCACACCCCCACCCGCAATCTTTGCTCTGCCAGCCTTGCTCTCGCCTCCATCAGCCGCACCGCTGCCGGAGGAAGATCCTTCTCTCACCTAGCTGCCAAGACCTGGAACTCCCTACCGCTCCACCTTCACCTTCACCCGACCCAGGACCTCTTGACATTCAGGAAACTCCTCAAGACATGGCTCTACGACCAGTATTTCTCCCCCCCCCCCCCCCCCCCAGCGCCTTGAGACCCTAACGGGTGATTAGTGCGCTCTATAAATCCTTTGATTGATTGATGTCTTTAGGGACATTGTCTTTTCTAAGGTACCGGGGACTCCCATCTCGACGATGAGGAATGATTCAAGCATGTGAATCTATGAAAGTTCCAATACTGGAGTAACATTACTTCTCACTGGTGCTTTCCAGTCAAGGGCCTGTAGCAAACAATGCGGGATAGTTCTGAGAAAAAACATTCTAGGTTTGAATGTTGAATCTGAGGCATTGTCAATGGCTGGTGCCACCTAGCACTTGTCTGCAGAGACAGGTGTGCCCCAAGACGACCATGGAATGCAAAGAAAGCAAGAAACTTTTGTATTTACAGGAGAAGGAGAACCGATAAGCAGCATCAGAGGGTGACTGGTATTCCCCTTTCATTCACCACACCTTGCTAGGAGGTGGTCTTAGTGATCTTTGTATTATTTGAAAAGAATACACTCTGCCCATTTGTCCCTTGTTGGCTAGCTGCCTGGTAGGACATGACAGCATCATCTACTACGGACACATTTAACTCTTAGCTTACAGGGTTGATGTTGGAACTCTGCTGACATTTCTGAACTTGAATTTACTGTACTCTGCAGGGGCCTGGTTTTGTGACCAGCAATGTGATTAGTAATCAATCACTGTTGTCAAGACTGATTGTTTTTGCAATGTTTTACTTAAGTTTTTAGACACTTTTGTGCTTTGATCTTGTTCTCTCTGTGCATGATAGGTTCAGATTGTTTGTTTTTCACTGCAAGCGGGTGGGAGTTTTACTTCAGATGGAGAGGGTTCCTAAATGTGGGTATGCAACCCTATGGACAACAAGCAAGCCAAAGTAGGACAGTGGGGGTGCAAAGCATTTCATATTGAACCCACTTAAAATAACATCGCAGTGCACTCTGAAACTGAATGACTATCATATCAATAGTGATGCTGAGTGTTCCGGGGCTTAACTCCCTGGGAAAGAGTAGAGCCCTCTTGAGGTTGTTAAAAGGCAGGGCGATGGATGTTGCACTCCTACAGGAGGACCCGCCTGTTACCAAAAGATATACCACAACTGTAATTATAATTGTTCTTGTCCCAGTTTCATTCTTTGTATTTCTGCAAGACAAAGGGGTAAGGAAGGGTTTTATGCTGACCTTTCCTGCAGAGCACCCCACTTTTCAACAGGCAAGCTACTCACAAGAGACTATTTTGATGTGACTCTCCAGCCTGCAGTACCTAGATCTCAGCTCTGCTATACTGGCCCAAATGCCCTGCCATCCCTGCTGCAGGGCCTCTTGGCTCTCAATTTGCAAATGTTTGAAGGCAACCACGTTGAAGGCAGATTATATGTTGTACTCCTCTGTGTGTAGATTCTATACAAACTTTGATTGTTTTCTTGTTAATAAGTGATCTGTTGGCTTAGATTCCCTCTACAGACATTGGAGCAAAGATCCTAGCTGATAATGGCAGTTTGGTTGACCTTGGATCCAATATTCCTATTGTCCCCCCTTATGCAGGTTTTGGGTTATTAACGAAGTAGCCTTGAGGGATTCAGTTTTGCAGGATAAGATAAGGAAAGCTGTTGAAGTGTATTTTAACGAGAATGGTTTGAGAGGTGAACCTGGTGTAGAATCCACTTAAGGCTGTAAAAAAGTTGTGTGTGGAATTATTTTCACATACAGCATTGTTAGAGAGGCTTGGGAAGCAAAGAATGCAGGAACTGGAAAATGGCCTGAAGCTTCTAGAACCTTTGCATAAAACGGGTAACTCACTTAGAATCCGAAGAGAGCTATGTCGGGTCTGGTAGGGAAGCTGGAATAATTCCTAATGCACATTGCAGTCAAGAAATTGATTTATGTTGAACAATCCTACTATGAGAAAGGAGATAAGGGAGATACCCATTGCCTACAAGCTTAACCAGTTGCACACTAGAAATCATATTAAAGAGATTAAAAATGAGAAAGGTGAGTCACACTGATACACATGGAATGCTGAAGACCTTTACCACCTTCTACACCATATTATTCACTGGACAGCCTTTGGAGCAGGATCTTCAGACATCCTAACTAGAGACATTCATTTTTTTTAGGGACTGGATGGAGTGCACTGCTTTAGAGGAGGGCATCACCAGCGCGGAAGTCAGGGCAGCTATATAACAACTATAATGTTTAAAGCTGCTGGGCCAATAGCTTCTCAGTGTCCTTTTATACAGCTTTCGATGGCCTTTTGACAGCACCCCTTGCCATGGTCTAGCTATTTTCTCATCACTGGGCAGATAATGGATACATTGCTGGAATCACACCTCACTCTATTGTCTCAACCAGAGAATGACCGTACTTTGTGCTCCTCTTACAGATCTATCAACCTCCTTAATAACAATGTAAAAAAAATATCAGAACTGGTTACCTGCCTAGATATGGCTAGATGTGGTTTGCCCCATCCTGATCTCCCTGTAGCAGTCCTATTTCATTTAAAAACCCCAATGCAATGCTCTCTTATTGTGGTGACTTCTATGACAGAGGCTGAGTGAACAAAACAGTCAGTTTTTTCCTCTTTCTTGATGCAGGGAAGACCTTTCCGAAGGTTGACTTATTTGTATCTTAAAAATCTTAGATTTTTTATTTTGGGGTCCAAAGGTGTTTGGTCCAATACTGACCAACTACAAAAAACCGACCACTAAGCATAAGATAAAGAGTAAGCACTCCTCAACCATTCCTATCTATTGTTTGATTGTCGTCCTTTTGGTGAAACCCTTCATCTACAGGATGCAAAACACTCCCAACTATAAAGGGGATACGAGTATGGAATCACAAATGTAAATCTGTTATTTACATGGATGTTTTCCTGTGCTTTCTGACTCTTGCAGCGTTGAAGGCAGGACTGTCTCTTGTCTCTGGCTTTAAAATCGACTACACAGCCATTTGGATAGGGGTGGTAGCTGGCCAGTGGGAGGCCTGAGAGGTCTTGCTGGCCAACGGCTTCACTTGATCACCAGGCCCTATCCAGTACCTGGCTATAAATCTACCCCACACAGCAGTTCAACTGTATCGAGAGTAATTTCACTCCACTATTAAAGATTTTATACGAAGACTTGTATCACTGGTGGAAGTTTAAGATCTCTTTTGATTGGGGGAATATTCTGTATATGAATTAACTTCCTTTCCTATCTGTTGTGTGGCGAGGATACTCCCATTATGATTCCCCACAGCAGTTCAAAGCCACATCCAGAAGCCAGAAGAGACTACCGTCTTTTGTTTAAAGGGACCAAACCCCTAGAGTCTTGAGGACAACATAGCACGCTTGAGGGGTGGGGGGGGGGGGGTGGGGGGGTGGTGTTTGGAATTTACCAATATTAGGGCTTATCGGCAAGTGGCCCAAATGCAGCACGCAGTAGATTATAGCTCGTATCATAGTGGCAAGTGATGGTTTACAATAGAGCACTGCTTTTCTTGTGTCCCACTTAGATACCTCTCTTATGGCTACCTGATGAGTTTAGACCGAGACCAGGGTCCATCTTAACTACTTTGATGATATTTCTAGATTAATGGCAGCAGCTCACAAGCAGAACAGGAGCTGCAAAATTTACCTTGTCGATGTCCCCAATAACCCACATTTTTTCTTTTGTGTCTGGCATCATTGATCTGGGTTTCTATTAATAATAAACCACATTGCATGAGATCTTTTCTCCATTGGGGGACTAAATTCCAGGTAATTCAAAAGAGGCTGGTGTTGAGTATAGAGGATGAAATTGACTCAAAACCTACACTGGGCAGGCTCCTACAAGGTGGTACAGTTAGCTGGGATGGAAAACACCCCACTTGAAAAAAACGGACTTAAACGACTATAGTAAAGTCACTCTTATTGGCATGGTTACCCCCACTTTTTGCCTGTTTATCAGTGTGTTTAGACTGTTTTCACTGGGATCCTGCTAACCAGGACCCCAGTAATTGTGCTCTCTCTTCCAAATTTGGTTGCTTTGGTACCCATTACTCCTCACAGTTGGCATACTGGTGTACCCCTATAACTCCATAGAATACAGAACTTGGGTACCCACAGCTTTGGTGCACTAGAGGCCCCAAATGGGCTAAAGCATGTATTATGCCACCATGGCTATGTCTGCAGGCCTGCCATTGCAGCCTGCGTGAAAAGCTGCATGCACCAATTCACTGCTGGTCACTGCACCAGGTCACTGTATGTCACCCCTATGGTAGGCTCTCGTAGTCCAGAGGGTAAGGTGCAGGTGCCTGTGTGTGAGGGCACCCCTGCATGAGCAGAGGTGCCCCTACGAACTCCAGGTATAATGCCCAGGACTTTGTCAGTGCGGGGAAGTCATTTTACTCGTGTCACTACCTGTGGCCGAGCTACATAATAGTAACTCCGAACCTAGGCATGTTCCTGCCATCTTGGAAAAAAGTTGTGCAGAGACCCCTGGGAGCATCAGGTTAGTCAGAACAGGTGACTGATGTCAGTGACACCCTCTGATAGGTGGTCACCCTGCAGAGTGACCAATCCCCCTGGTAGGGCTATTTAGGACCTTGCTTGCGGGTGGGGTCTCCAGATCTCAAATTCAGAGGATTCTACAAAGCCATGTGCCACTTATTTGAGTGGGCCAACCCCTTCGGAGTGTCTTCGGGCCCCCTGGAGTCAGAGGAGGCCCTATGAGGTTCTGCATCAGCGGCTCGGGCCTCGGCTCTGATGGTGTCTTGTGGATCCGATCACAGATTAGCGACGGTCGTGCCAACACGACCTTCTCCGGCGCCAGTCCTGGTGCTGACGCCGCTCATGCCCTCCAGTGGCGCCAGCCCCATTCTCATCCCCGATGACTTAGTCGGAACTGCGTCAATTGACTCAGACTTTGACGCCAACAGGGCCCATTGGTTGTAGGTTGTTGTCTGAGGATTTTTCTGAGCCAGGCGTAGGGGAAGAATGGGAGTGGTCATCGGACCCTTTAAAACACCAGTTAGAAACATCTATGGACTTGAATGATGAATGGGGTGATGCCACTGGACTGGACACATCTCCAGATACTGGCTTGCTTTCTCCCCTCTAACGTGGCTACAGAGGAGGGAACATCCTATGCAGTGGTGGTGAAGAGGGCAGCGGAGTTCCTCTACCTTGAACTTCTCTTGTTGGAAGTCAAGACTAACCTCTTGACAAGTAGTTGAACCTGAGGCTTCCTCATCAGAACCCTTGCTCCCTCTCAATGAAACACTGACTGACTGTCCTGCTGGTAACTGGTCTCAGCCCAGCACAGGGGCTCGCTGCCATTGCGCTACCCCAGATGACCAGAGTTACTTCACCCAACATCCCAACCCAGAGAGTTTGGTTGTCCAAGCCTCAACTTTCCACAGCACGTTCCTTGCTGCTCCCCCGGACAAGGAATCCAAAAGGCTGGACACGTTGGGAAAGAATATTATTATTATTATTATTATTATTTTTTTTTTTACTTCATCAACCTGGCATTGCGGTCAGTGAACACCTTGTACCTTTTGGACTGCTATTACCACATTCTGTGGGACATGGTTACACAAGTGCTGCCACAGGTCCCGGAGGAGGCTCAAGCCGTCCTCTCCCAAGCAGTCAAGGACAAGGGAGATACAGCAAAGTTCACTATCCGGTGTGGATTGGACACAACAGACTTGCTGGGTAGAGCAGTTTCATCACCAGTGACATTTAGACGCCAATCCTGGTTGTGAACATCTGGCTTTTCGGGGATGTCCAGGCCAACCTCATGGACATGCTCTTCAACTGGACATGTCTCTTCGGAGAGAAGGCAGACTCCGTGCCGGAGTACTTTAAGGACTTGTGGACTACAGCAAAGTCCTTGGGCCTCTCAGTGACCCCATGTCCCCAGTCTTCCTTTCGCCCCCTTCGTGGCTATGGAAGGGATGTGCCACAGTGCCAATCCTTTACCAGCCACCCTCTTGCGCAAGCTCCCCAAACCTTGCGTTGATGGGGTGGAATCCGACTCCATGGGTCGGGTAGCCAGAAGTCCTCCACCACCAACCCCCCGGCAGCTGCAGATCCCAGGCCCTCCTAGTTTTCTAATAAGGGATCATGGCTGTCCAGTTGGTGGAAGAATGTTACCATCTTCCCCATTGGCAGTCCATTATATCAGGCAGGTAGGTCCCTCAGGTCATTCAGAGGGGCTACTCCCTCCCCTTCAAATATGTCCCTCTTATACTGCCAACACAAGAACATCTTTCGAAGGATCATCATTCCTTACTTCGAGAGGAAATTTGGGCTCTCTTGGCCAAGGGAGCCATAGTGATTGCTCTGATATCAGAAGTAGCCAGTGGTTGTTATTCTTGCTACTTTCTGTTTCCCAAAAAGAACGAGGTTCTTTGACCTATTCTAGACCTCCAAACGTCAGTCTCTTACTGAAAAAGGAGAAATTCAAGATGCTTACTTTGGCTTAGGTCTTGTCTGCCCTAGACCAAGGAGACTGCGTGTTAGCATTGGACTTGCAGGATGTGTATTTCCACATCCCCATTTTGCCTGTCCACAGGTTTAAGGTAGGCCACGAGTACTACCAGTTCAACGTGCCCCGCTTTAGCCTTACCAGCGCCCCTCGGGTGTTCAAGGTGATGGCAGTGGTCTCAGCTTATCTGCGGAGGTCAGGGGGTATCAGTCTTCTCCCATCTTGACAACTGCCTGGCTCTCGCACCTTCAGACTACAGCAGACCTGCATTTGCTGGGGTTCACTATAAATGTGCCGAAGTCATACCTGACTCCCTCTCAGCTGTTCTGGACACAGTGCAGGAGGCTTATCCTCCTGAGCAGCGAGTCCAGGATTTTCAAGCTATGATATGGATGTTTGAGCCTCAGTCTTAGATTTCGGTGAGAATGACTCTCTAAGGCTGCTTGGCCTCATGTCCTCCTGTGTCCTTTTGGTGAATCATGCCAGACGGCATATGCAGGTACTGCAGTGGGACCTAAAGTTCCAGTGGGTGCAGCATCAGTGGAATATCTCTCACGTTGTCCAGATCTCAGAGGGAACTGCAAAAGACCTGCAGTGGTGGCTGACTTACCACGATTGGGTCCATGGCAGACTCCTCTCCATTCCCCAACCAGATATCACACTGGTGACAGATTCATCAGTTCTGGTATGGGGTGGCCATCTGGGAGAGGTGGAGATCAGAGGACTCTGGTCTCTGGTGGAATCAGGACTCCAAATCAACTTGCTGGAGCCCCGAACTATACGAAAGCATTTCTTCCCCATCACGGGCAAGATAGTGCAGGTTTTCATGGACAACACCATCTCCATGTGGTACTGCAATAGGCACTTCGTCTTTGGACACGACTGGAACAGCAAGGCATAACTCTAATGGGTTCAGCGCCTGCCAAATGCTCTGAACACCAGGGCAGACCAACTCAGCCGTCGATGCCTAGAGGATCACGAGTGGAGTCTCCATTCGGAGGTGGCGCAAGGACTCTCAGCAGTGGGGAGAGCCTTGGTTATAGCTCTTTGCCTCCGAAGGGAATGCGCGATGTCAGCCGTTTTGCACGTTGGAGTTTCCAAGGCAGCTATCGCTTGTAGGCGCTTTTCATATTGAGTTGAGCTCAGACCTTCTGTACGCCTTTCCACCTATACCACTTCTGCCAAGAGTGTTGTGGAAGATCAGGAATGACCGGGCCCAAGTCATCCTTGTGGTCCCAGACCGGACACGGAGAGTCCGATATCCCGAGCTTCTGAGAATTAGCATCGATCCTCCGGTCAGGCTGTCCCTTTGGGAGGATCTTCTGTTGCAGCTGCAGGGGAGGGTTCTCCGCCTGAACCTGTGAACTTTCAGCCTTTATGTGTGGAGATTTAGCAGCAACAGTTGACAGTGTTCGACTTTCCTCCCCGAAGTCTGTAATGTAATTTTGGCAGCCAGGCATCCCTGCAGTAAGACTGTATACACCTGGAGATGGCAAAAGTTTGATTTATATTTTACCGTAAAAGTCTATCGAGCCTCTTTCTGCCTCTTTCTAATATTCTTCTCTTCATTCTAACTCTTGTCCAGCAGTGCTCTGCTTTGAGTACTCTTAAGGGCTTTCTGCTCTGTCTGACTTTTTTTGGCTGCCTGACCAACCCTCTTTATTTAGGTTCCCTACTGTAAATAGGTTTCGCAAATGGCTTGTACATCATTTTTCCCAATTGCACTTCACCATGCCACAGTGGGACTTAAATCTGGTTCTCACCTACCTTTGTGCGTTCCCCTTGAATCGATGCACAGTTGTCCCCTCCAACTACTTACCATCAAGACATCCTTTCTAGTGACAATAACTTCTGCCAAGAGTGTGTGAGCTGTAGGCTTTGTCATCCAAGCCTCCCTATTTGACTGTTTCCAGACAAAGTAGTGATTAGCACTTGGGCCTCTTTCCTACCAAAAGTGGTGACCCAGTTCTATCAGTCACCCGGCCCACTTTTTACACTCCTCCACATCCCTCTAAAGAAGAGGAGCAACTCCACCCTCTGACACAAAGAGCATTGGCCTCCTACCTTGACCACACAAAAGAGTTCTGGGTGGACGACCAACTCTTCGTGGGGTATGTTGGCGCAAAGAAAGGTCAGGCAGTACAGAAACTAACCATTTCCCTCCGGGTTGTTCTTTGTATTAAAATCTGCTACGCTTTGGCCAAGAAACAGCCTCCTGAAAGCTTAAGGGCTAGTGCCACTGGCAAAAAAGGCTGTGACCACTGTGTTAGCATAGGGAAACCCAGTCATGGATATCTGCCAGGAAGCAACGTGGGCATGCCTATATATATTTGCAAAACACCACTGCCTGGACAATCAGGCCTGCAGGAATGGGCGTTTTGCCCGTTCGGTCCCACAGGACTTTCTAGTTCAACTAATTTGTCCGCACACCACCAATGGAGTTGGTATTGCTTCGGTATCTATCTAAAGGTAAGGAAACTGCAGCAAGATGTCTATCAGATGACCAAGTGACTTACCCTAGATAACAAATTATCCGGTAGAGACCATATCCTTACAGATACACCCATTCCTCCCTGCTCTGCAGACAGATTTCTAGGGCTAGGGATGATCCCTTTAAGGGTCCTAATTTAGACACACCAATGTTGGTGATCTCCATGGCTCTGCACTCCTGGCGTGGAAAGTCATAAGTAACTGATGTCTGTGCGCTGAGGTGGGGTGTAAATATAGGTGACCGTGACGCCACTTCCAATGCCATCGACGCTGCACAGACCAAGCAAAGCCACTTGATGGTGCACAAGGGTACTGCTCATGCAAAACATCTTCTGGATCCAATCTGACACCTGGGAAATTCAAAGGGTAAGGATTCCACACCCTCATATTGTCCATCAGATAATTCGGTACCGAATGCAAGCAACTTGTTCATTAATTGCTTACCAGATAAGTCTCCCACAGGATTGCATAGGATGCTCAATAGCTCTGAACTCTGTTGGAATTACAGCGGTTAGAGAAGCACATTTTATCATATGTGGCCATAGTGAAGTATACTGGAACAATATTGTAGCACAAATTAATTAAAAATATAAAAGCAATTTCTTTTTTTTTTGCCCTACAGGTTCTGTTAGGATACTCTGGGGAGATTAGTATATATCTGTTAACATCCCTGTTTGGCAAACTGATATTACATCTTTTCCTGATAGGCAGGTTTGCTGTTGTGCTGGTGTGGAAGCAACAGATTGTCCCTCTCACACATATACAGTGGAGAAAGGTTCAGAACATGCACAGCAGGTAAAACTGTCAGCTAAATTTACATGATATAGTTCCTAGATTTCATATAGAATGGCTATTTAATATTTAAATGAAGAGGGATTGTGCTGCTGGTGAGGACATCTTGGGTGATGACTGGCTGCTTTGGTGAAAAAGTCAAGGCCATGTGAGGCATTATCTTCATCGATTGGCCCATCGAAATAGTGAAGCTATGACTTGAACTCTACCCTTTATTTCAACAGACTTGGATATTAGATAGGCTCCTCTTTCATTGATGCATGTAAACCTGAAACTACTTTGGTCTCTGAACACATTGAGCCACTACTGAACTGTCTGTATATTATGTTTTCCCGGTAAAAGTGATGAAAAGTTATAACGTTTTTTTGTAGTTTTTAAAGGCCTAGAATCCATCCTGAATGCAAATCCTACCTAGATCTTCGTGAGAGGCCTCCGTTTCAAGTGAAATGAGAAAGTTTATTGATAATTAATACAATATTTAAAGGCTATAAATACATTTGATGACATGAGTAAAATAATATAATAGCAGTTCAATTTCATGAAAATTGCTTTGAGTAAACACAGTAGATACATTAGTACTTGGAAACATAAGTATATATGCAAATATTAAATATACTGAAGAGAAGCAGGTATAAACAATATAATTAAGTACAGTGAAAATGCAAAGAAAAGCAATTAATGGCGGTTTAGAAACCTCTTCACTTCTAGGAAAAGGATTACATGAAGAATAAGCCAAAGAGTTTAGATAATTTGTAACAGGTAACCATAACATGTCTCTTTTAATAGCAAGGGATACGGGGGAAAACATAAGCCCTATCCAACCGATGATTATAACATATACCATACAACCAAGCTTGAAGGGATAATTTAGAGGAGTCCTTCCAATTTTTCGTAATTTGTTAAAAAGCAACCGCTAATAACAAATCCAAGATGAAGATTTTACTTTTTGGATAACAGGACCAATCGTCTGCAAGACGGCCTAAAACAATATTTGTAAAGGTTAAGGTAACGCGAGTGTGAAAAATAGTGTTAATTTGATTCCATACTTTAACCCAAAATTGAAATGTATATGGACAATCAAAAAGCAAATGTTTGAGGTCTGAGACTGGCCCGTTACAAGTAGAACCAGAAGACTGAAGGTTAGAGTTTATTATATGTAAAGATGAAGGTGTAATTAATAACCTATTTTTTTTTTTTAACATATTTTTATTGATTTTTCAATTGTGACATACATTTCAATGCGCTCAGTTAACAGCAATACAAGGATATTGTCAGTTACAGTAATTTGTTGGGCGCTTGTTATTAAACTTAACAAACAACTAATAACTTCCGTGCACCGCTAGATCCGCGCATTTATGTCTAGACTTTCAGGCAATGCCGGCACGCGCATTTAAAGCTTTCTTTCGTGTGAGGTTTTAATTGCCGGTTAGGGTTCTAGATGAGGGCGCCCCCTATGGAAGGAGGGGGGATTAATAACCTATTATATACATAAAAAATAAAGTTTGAATTGCATTAGCTGCTCTGGAGGATTTTCATTATTTAATCCACACTTTATCCCATAAAGGAAGTGAAAGTGAAATATCCAAATATTTCTCCCATTGTATTTCTGTTGCTGATTTTAGGTCTATCATCAGGATGAGCTGTAATTGTTTGATAAATGCAAGAGGCTGATGTCGACTGTAATAGCATATTCTTAAATGGAGAGAGAAGGATGTGCCAAAGGTGCTTGCGGAACTGGAAAAGATTGATATGAACTTTTTACAACATGCATTAGAGCCTCATTTTTTTTTTTTTAAAAGAGGTTGGAAACGAAAAAAGAAGTTGTGCCTGTACAAAAGAAAGAGGGGAATCATTTTCAAACAATTGATGCACCCATCTTAACCCCTTCAGATGCCACAATTTCCAGTAGACGGTTCTATTATTCAACTTGATGCGCTTATTGTACCAAATTGACGAATTTAGAAATTGTTAGCTATCTTCATTGCATGAAGCAAGAATAGGCTGCAGAATTCTGCATAAATTGTTCAAAATCGGGACGGAGATAGATGTTGGTTTATTTGACAGAGTTAATACCTCTGGAAATGTAAACGGAACAACAAATGACTTTACAACTTCAACCCATAAAGGTAAAAAAAGCAGAATCATCTTCCTTCAATAAACAAGAAGCTTGCTTAAGAGAAAAAGCCCTATGGTAAGTACAGAGATTCTGAAAGTTAACCCCTCCGCAGCTTTTTAGCCTCATTAACTTTTGGAGGACATTCTGGGTCTCTTATTATTCCATAAGAATTTAGTTAAAATAGAATTCAGCTTCTTGAAATAAAAACAGGGGATACTAATTAGAATGTTTGATCAATAAAAGAGAATTACAGAAAGCAACATCATTTTCAGATAATCTAATCCACCCCCCCACGATAAAAATAAAGGGTTCCATTTAGATATAAGAGAATCAAGAACAGAAAATAATTGCAAAAAATGTCATGAAATTATATCTTCAAGAGAAGGTTTAAACCAAAGACCTAGATATTTAATTTTATCACTGTTCCAGTGAAAATTTGAAGATTTAAAATCTTCAGGAAAGCAGAATTTGTTTAAAGGAAGTATTTCACACTTTAAGTTATTTAGCTTATACCCTGAAATAGATACGAAATTCTGTACTTCGAATAGAAAAGAAAGAAGTGAATATTTTGGATTCAATTTAAAAAGTAAGATTTCATCAGCATAAGCCGAAAAATGTATCTGAATTTCCCCATATTGGAAACCATGTAAATTTGGATTAGCTCCAAGTTTCAATAAAAAAGGGTTCCAAGGCAAGAACAAATAAAAGCGGTGACAACGGACATCCCTGACGGACTCCTCTATAGAGGGAGAACAAGGAAGAGATAAGACCATTTAGAAAAATAGCAGCTTTAGGCGAAGAGTATACTAATAAAATTAGATTTGTGAATTTAGTTCCAAAGCCAAACCTTGAAAGCGTTGAAAAAATAAAGAGCCAATTAACGCAATCAAAAGCTTTTTCAACGTCTAGAGCAATTGCAGAAAGAGAGTCCTTATATGTCACAGATTTACTTAAAATACTGGAAAATAATCTTGTACTGTCAGAAAATAGATGTCCTTTAATAAAACAAGACTGCTCTTTACCAAATAATTTAGGAAGCATCAGTTCCAAACGCATAGCAATAATTTTAGCAAAGATTTTGTAGTCTAAATTAATTAGAGATGTAGGTCTATAATTCTTACAAAGCTTTGGATCATTTTTATCTTTTGGTATAAGAACTATGAATGCCTCTTGAAATTAACCTCCAGAGGTTTTTGGGTTAACAAAATAGGTAGAAAGCTGAAATAATCATGGAATTAATAATTTAGAAAAATGTGAATAAAATTCAATAGTAAAGCCATCTGGGCCTGGAGCTTTACCTTTCCTGATAAGATGTAGAGCATATCCTTAATGGAAATATCATTATCAAGAGCAGAAAACTCAGAAGAGGGAAGTACAGGTGGCTTAATGATAGACAAATATTTATCATTAAGATCCTGCGTGGGATAAGTTTCAGGAGTATATAATTGTGTGTAAAAATGAGCAAATTCACCCAAAGTTTCTTCATTCTTATGTATCATAAAATTGGAAGAGTTATAAATAGAATCTATCTTTGTTCTATCTTTTTTAATTTTAATATAATTTTCTAGAAAAGTTTTCCCGATTTTGTTTTGTCCTTCATAGTACTTAGCACTAGATTTGAGAAGATAAGAATTAGCAATATCAGTTGAATTTTTATTGAAAGTTAATTCAGTTGGAAGTAATTCATTAAGGCAACTTGTGGACTTGGAAGAGTCCTATAGATTCTCTAATTGTTTTGATACAATCCATCAAATTCAGTAATTTTTTAGTAGCTGTTTTCCTTTTATTGACAACATACGAAATAATAAAATCCCTAGAGGCCACTTAAAAAGTGTCCCAAATAATTTGAACTGATAGCTGAGGAGTATCGTTTTCTACAAAAAATTGTGTTGCAAACTTCTCGAAAAGCTGAGTAAAATTAGTATAAAAAAAACTAATGAATTAGTAAATCTCCATCCATTACCGGGCTGGTTATGTGCGATAAGATCAAGATCCAGACTCACTGGAGAATGATCCGAAATTATTATAGACCCAATTTCCGAACCCAAAACATGTTGTACGAGATGCTGTGAGACAAATGATCAATCCTTGATTGGGAAGAATGTACAGGGGGGGGAGGGAAAGGAAAATTCCTGTAATGTAGAGTTACACAATCTCCAAACATTCGTTAATGCTCTTTGTTGAATCATCGAAGTAAACTGAGAAAATATGGTGGATGGTACAAATCAAGAGCTAGATTTACGATCAATAAAAGGGTCCATAACCATATTACAATCTCTCCCAAAAATTAAATATTTATCTGAGAGAGACATTAACTTAACTAAAATTTAATTCCAAAAAGATTTATCAGGTTGGGTTGGAGCATAAACATTAAATATAGTTAAAGGTACTTAGGCCATAGTTTCAATGTATATTATCTACCCATGACATCAAATTCTTGAGAAATATCCGAAATATTCAAAGCTTTATGGCACTGCACAATAACTCAGTTTCTCTTCCCCATGCGCAGAGACGAAAAAAACATGACCTACCCATTGCCTTTTAAGTTTGGCCACTTAATTTTCTAATATGAGTCTCTTGCAATAGGGCAATATCAGCTCTCAATTTTAAAATGTGTTAAAACTCTTTGACGCTTTATTGGGGATCCCAAACCTTTAACATTCCACGAAGGAACGCTAATTGTCATTTAATGTTCATAATGTAAATAAACCAACTAGAGTTATAGAAAAATTGAACCAGTAGAAATAATTTAACGTACAAAAAGAGAAGAATAGAACTATGAACAGCTGGAAATAGAAAAAGGGAAGAAGGAAAAAATAGTAAAAGAAGAGGAAAAGAAAGAAACAAAATACAATATAGAAGGGAACATTAAAACTACATTAAAAACATATAACGAGGAATAAAAACATACCTACAAGACAAATACAACGTGAGGGTGGTCAAACCACAAAGGGAAGAGGACGCAGCCTTTACTCCACGACTGCAGACACGGAAGAAAAGAGGGCCCAGGCCACTCAGGCTGCTTCCACAAAAAACGGATACTTTAAGATAATATGTCACTCTTAAGAACATCAATGGGCATAAACATTAAATAGAGAAATAAAAAAGAAAAAGCAAGAAAAAATCAATACAATAGTCAAGTTTCTGATATTTTAGAAGTGTCCATCTTTTCGCCTTTACAAGAGTCAATAAATTGCTGAAATAATATTGGGTCTTCATACGTGGTGGTCTTATTATTGTAGGTCACCTTGAACAAACATGGATGGAAGAGACCATATCGAGCATTAAGCAACTTTAATGCCGGACGCGTATCCAGAAATTTCTTTCGTTTATCCGCCGTCGACTTAGCATAATCCTGAGCAAAAAAGAGATTGGAACCTGACCACGTGACCCGACCTTTGGCCCTTGCTGCTCTTGAGAACCTTTAGCAGGTCTACATATTCCAAAAAATAACATATTATTCCTGCTCGTTTCTTTGATGTTGAAGCCAAATTTGAAGGATGACCAAGTCTGTGTTCTTTGTATATTTAAAGCAAGAGAAGTAGGCAGATCCAGAAGTTTGGGCAGAAAGGAATGAAAACAAGATAATGAGTACGAACCTTCAATTCCTTGAGGTAGACCATAAATATGTAGATTATTTTTTCAGTTCTGGTTTTCTATATCCTTTGCATGCTTCTTCAACATAACGACTTTAGACTGCAGAGACTTTATAGATGCAACTGAGTCCTCAAGCACTTCCACTCTTCGTTCCACAATAGAGACTCTGTTCTCCACTCAAGACCATTTGTCGTCCAATATTTGTAGTTGTTTATTTGTATCTTCTATATTTGGATTAAGAGCCCTTATTTCCTCCAGAAGTAACTCCACAGATGTAGTATCTACAACTTTAATAGGAGATGGAGGGTCCTTTTTAGCTCTCTTATTTGTAGTCGTCGAAACAGTTATTGGAAACTTGGACGATATTTTAATAACAGCAATAGAGGGAGAAACAGACATTGAAGGTGTAATATCAAGATTAGTAGCCCCTGTAGTCTCCATATTTGACAAAGGAGCAAATGGGTTCGACAAAGGAATACTACCAGAACTTTTATGACTTTGTACTTTGATATTAGTCAGTTGAAGGTTCCTAGATCTGCCCATAAGCAAAAGTATACAGTTTTGCTCAATGTGTAGTAAATCTTGTATGAAGTAAAATTCACCTCAGAAATGAGTGGACCAAAAAACGAACTAAACTGGACAAAAT
This sequence comes from Pleurodeles waltl, assembly GCF_031143425.1. Classification (NCBI taxonomy): domain Eukaryota; kingdom Metazoa; phylum Chordata; class Amphibia; order Caudata; family Salamandridae; genus Pleurodeles; species Pleurodeles waltl. The sequence goes on along the minus strand of NC_090449.1, from coordinate 1,027,833,754 downwards.
CTGTCAAATAGCAGGATATGAAGAGCAAAGAGCATAAGCATACACTTTTAGGCCAAAAAAGTGCAGAAATCATCTCTCAGGCAGCAATTTATAAAGAAAAAGAAAAAACAGTGAGGTGAAAATAAAAACAAAATGGCGGTTGCATTCGAATCGTCAGATGACCACCATTTAATTCAATGAATTTGGGCATAAAAAATACTTTTAAAGTTATTCTAAGGGTACTAATGCACTCCACGCATATTCCCCTAACTTTTCCTCTCAAAAGTATTATAAAAAATACCCTTGAAAAACAAGCCAGCTCCCTCGCCTCCCGCCGCCGTCACGGAGCTCTGAAAAAGGTGGCCATCTTCATACGGCACCAAGCCACGCCCCCAGAGGCCTAATTTTAAAATTTTGGTAACAAAGAATGACAGCAGATACAAGTCCATGTACTAAACTGTTTGGCCATAGCTGATAAAAAATGATTATATTTTCTAATGTCTTTTGTTTTGTCTAGATAATAAACTATATCCCTTTTTACTACAAAGGTGTGAAGTGGATTTGAGTAAAAATGTGATAACTTGCTCCCAAGGAATACAAAATTGTGCTTTAGAGTACAGAGCATGTATTTCATGAACCCTCCTTGCTGTAGCAATAGCAACCGGGAAAACCAATTGTTTTACTCAAAGAAAGGGCTTGTTATTTTCAGGCCTCTTATTTGCAAGCGGCACTTTCTGACAACCTTCCAGGAAATCTTTAATTAACCCTACAATGAGTTCTTTGAATGGCCTTTTTGCTAAAGGCTATATTTTAGCACAGTGTGTATCTTTATGGATGCAACTTGTAAACCCACCTTATTGGAGACGAGTGAAGAAAACATGTTACTTACCAATAGCTGTAGTTCTCCAGTATTGTAATCTTGCAAAGATTCACATACTTGAATTATTCCCCGTCGTCCAGATGGGAGTCCCCGGTACCTTAGAGTAATGTTTCCATACACATAACAATAGAGGCATTATGCTTTTCAGTTTATTATCATAGCGGTCATTATGTAAAAAAAAGGAGTCCACCAATCAAATACTATGTGCTATGCAATGTGCAGTATTAGAAAAGGGATAGTGGGAAGCAAAAGGTAGGTCACTTTTACCAGGAAAGATGCCTCAAGACTGCTTGGCCTACAGCCATAATCCCCTTTATGAATTGATTCCAGTCAGTGGTGTCTCGTAAAGTGTGTGTGTGTGTGTGTACTGTTCCAGGTAGCTGCTCTGCAACTGTCCTGCAGTGGTACACAAGTGAACAATGCCATTGAGGTTGAGACAGATCTTCTGAAATGAGAATGTACTGAAGCTTGTGGTGGCTTACCTGTAGCTTGGTGACAGAATTTAACTGCCATCGCTGTCTTCCTATCCTAGCTATCCTCTGTTTGTAAATGGGTTGCTCTTTTCGCAAAGTGCTGTAAGCCATAAATAGCTGGTGAGATTTCCAAAAGCTTTTTGTCTTATCCAAACTTGATGCACCTTGTGATGTCCAAAGAGTGAAGAGCCCTCTCTCAGCTGGTGTTGTCAGGTTCGGGAAGAATGGTTTTAAAATCAAAGGCGTGTTGATTTAAGTCCAATGGGACCTTAGGGACAAACATAAGGTTTGTGCGAAGAACTACCCTGTCATCTTTAAACTGTAGGAAGGGCTCTGAAATAGTGTGAGCTTGGGTCTCACTGATGCATCTGGCCAAAGTTAGAGCCACAAGAAGAGCAACTTTCCAAGATAAGTATTTTAAGTCCACTCTGTGAATAGGCAAATGGGTGTTTCATGAGCTGTGAAAGTACTGTGTTCAGTTGCCAAGATGGAGGGGGAGGTCGTACTGGAGGGAAGACTAAACCATCCTTTGAAAACCTGTTTGATTAGTCTGGAGGACCATAAAGAAAGCAACATCGGTGAGATATGGCCGCCAGGTGAACCTCAATGGATGCATGAGCTAATCCTGAAGATGCCAGATGTAATGGGTACAGCAATAGCTGCTCAGGTGATGAAGATGGTGGATTTATCTGTTTCCTTTGGCAACATAAAAAAACCTTTTTCATTTGTGACAGTAAGTCTTGTTTGTACTATACGCTCTGGTCTTAAAGTATCTCTCTGCATTCCTGAGGGATATTTAGATGGGTGAATTCATTGTGTTCGGAGCCAGGTCAATATTTTCAGATAGTTGGGATCCAGGTGTTGGACTTGGCCTCCATTCATTCAGAAGATTCGTGAGACCTTCATTGGAATGTGATGTTTCTCTGAGAGGAGGAGAAGCTCTGAGAACCATTGTTGATGAGGCCAATATGGAGCTATCAAAATTAACCATCAAGGTTCTGTCTTCATCTTCGTGAGAACTCTTGAAATCGTGGGAATGGGTGGAAAAGTGTAGGCAAAGATTCTGCACCATGCCATTGAAAATGCAGCCCCCCACGATCCTGGGTGGTGATCCCAGCGTGCGAACAAACTGCCTTTGGCGTTCTGAGGACTCACAAAGAGATCTAGGTTGTGTTTGCCCCACACCGAGAATACCTGGTTGAGTGCCTCCTTATTACATTTCCACTTGTGGCATGATGGTCTTAGTCTGCTGAGAGTGTCTGCTACCTCATTAAGTTTCCCTGGTAGGTGCTCCTTTCTTAAATGCACTCCATTTTGAAGAAACCATTTCCAAACGTTTTCAGACTCTAGAGAAAGGGGAAGTGATCTTGTATCTCCTTGTTTAAGTAGTGCATTATTGTTGTGTTGTCCGTGCGCATGAAAACAGCAGAGTTTTTTTATTTTTGGGAGGGAAGCTTGTAGAGCCAGAAATACTGCTTTGAGTTCTAGTAGATTGACGGGAGAATTCTGAAGAGGTTTTTGGCACTTTCCTCTGACTTGTAGGTCCTGGAGGTATGCTCCCCATTATTCCAGGCAGGCATTAGTGGTAAAGACCAGCAGGTAAGGTGGAAGTAGAAAGAAGAGTCCTATTGCAAGATTTGACTGCTGTGTCCATCAAAGAGTGCTTCTATCATGACTGAAGTGACTTTGATGGTATCGTTGAATGAACCTGTTGTCAGAAGCCATTGAAGATCTAATTCCTCTTGTAGAGGTTGCATTCTTAGGCGGCAGAATGAAACTAGCTGAATGCATGACAACATCATCCCCAAGAGAGACTTTTAGAGTACTGAAAGAGACTTTTCTCTGAACTGACTTGGCTAAGGATATGATTTTGCTTTGCTATTGTGGCACAGGCTTTGTTGCAGAATGTGTCTAGTGTACCTCCCAAAAATGTTACAACTCTTGATGGCTGGGGTTTCGTTTTCTTCCTGTTAAGAGTCACACCTAGGTGTCCGAATAGGTCCATGCAAGCTTTTGTTGACCTCTGAGCAGCTCGGCCGAATGTGCTTTTATGACCCAGTCGTCTAAGTATGGGAATATAATATGTGGTATATTTGTTTCCATAAGAATAGTGCCACTGGAGCTAGATACTTTGTAAATATCCTGGGGGCTGATTGCAGGTAAAACAGACGAGTTTCCAGTGGGTAGGATGGATCAGGATGTGGAAATAATGTGTCTTGTAGATCCAGAGTTCACCTATAATCTCCATAACTTAGATGGAGGAGAATATCTTGCAACGTGACCATGTGGAACAATTGTTTTTTGAGGTGTTTGTTGAGATCTGAGGTTGAGGGTAGGTCGCCATTCCTTCCAGTTCTTGCGAATTAGTAAGAAACTGGAGTAGAATAATTTTCCTTGATGTGAGTAAGCCTCTATCACTCCCTTTCTGAGCATGGTCTTGACCGCCATCTTGAGAGGTTTTAGATGCTTTGGAATAGAGGTATGTGGTGGATGTGGACAAGTGTGGCTCAATGGTTAGAGCTGCAGACCCTGATGCAGAAATCTGGCCTGGGACCAGGGTTCAATTCCCACCTCGGCGGGTCTTGGGCTCAATTTCCTCGGACCTGATAATTCTCGCATTGGTGCCTAATCTAATTCATGGGTCCCACTCTGTAACTCTGGGCAATAGCTTGCTTAATCTCCACAACGGCCCCAACAGCGCTGGGATGCCTGGCTTCACCTTGGAGGTTACCCAGGAGTGGGCACCTCACAGGGAAAAGCCAGGAGGGGTTCCACAGCGGTAGGCGTACAGCGCCTTGAGACCCTAACGGGTGAGTAGTGCGCTATACAAGTACGAAGTTTACAGTTTATCAGTGTGAAAATGGGGTATGAATAAATTCTAAGGTGTGGCCGAATTGAGCCAGCTGTAGCTCCCACTAATCCAATGTTATCTCTTGCCATGTCTCTATGAACTGGGATATTTTTCCTCTCAATCTTAGTGTCAGAGCTGCATAAGTTGCTAGAGCCTGTAGCAGGTCATGGGCAACGACCTGTTTCCTTTGATGCATTGCTTTCCCTCTAGGAAGAGGTCTGGTGTAAGCCACCTGGGGCAGTTGCCTTTTCAAATTTTGCAGTCAAACTGTTGAGATGAAGATGTGTAGGAGGAGTAGCGTAATTGTTGAAATCCCCCTCTATAAGCTTGTGTCCCTCATCCTCTGGCTCCACGAAAGGCCAACTTCTTGGACTGCAGGATCCCCAGTGACCTGGCGATGTCTGTGCCCTTAATTTCTTGCAGGGCTTCATCTACATGTTTACTAAAGAGAGCTTCTTTGTCAAACGGAAGATCTAATATCTTGTTTTGTACCTCTGGTCTGAAGGTAGTAGCCTTAAGCCACCCTTGCCTTATAAATACAGCTGAACCTGCAAGTTGTTGAAATGCAGTGGTGGCAATATCCATTGCACGAGCTATAATTTCCGCAGAGGCTCGCTATCCTGCTAGTAAACTTTCTTGCCTCTGTCTTTGCGTCTTCCAGGAGTTGGTCAGTATATGGGAAGATGTCAGCCCATAATTGTCTATCATAGCATCCCAAAACCACCAGGGAATTTGCAACTCTAACTATGAGTCCTGACAGTGAGGATAAACGTTGCCCAATATTGTCTGATCATTTCCCTTCTTTACCGGTGGAAACTACATTTAGGGTAGATGGACTTTTAGAACGTCTTTGTGCTGCCTGCGATGTTACTGAACCCGGTTTTGGATGGCCAGTGCTGGAGTGTCTGCCGGGGCTTTATACTTTTTGTCTAACCATGGGAACACTGCGGTTAGTGTAGCCGGATTCTTCACCTAGGGTGTTATCACCTTATACCAGGTCCACCTTACTAGTGAGGTGTAGTCAGTGTCTAGGAAGCCAGGCTCTAGAGGTAGCTGTGGATGAGCAGCCAAGACTTATCTAGGAGACATGCAAAGCTTATACAATACCACTGTAGTCACACAGCACTTACACTCATGAAAGAACCACACAGCGTATACCAAAATACTATATAGACAATAACCCAACTGGAGGTAATTAAACACACTATTATATACACATTAGGAGTCAGGAATTAGCATAAAATGCAAAGGAAAACAGTGAAAATAATAAGTACTGAAGGCCCGGAAGGGGGGAGGGGGGGGTTTGGGTGGAGACGACAAGGGGAGGACCAAATCATATACTAAGAAAGTGGAATGCGAAAGTCAGGCCCCCACCCAAGGAAGTGGATTTGGTAGATAATAGCTAGAGGAACTAGGAACCCCCAAAAGGTAAGTACCAGAGTGCCCCCAGGGACCAGAAGAGGAGAGTTAAGTAGCTGGTTTTCACCAAACCCACCAAAAGGTCTTCAGAAGAGCATTTTGCAAGACCCAGACAAGACTGCAAGAAACCAAAGGTGGATCCTGGTAGAGGACCAACTCCATTTCACGTTAGTGTCCGGTGGTAGCAGGAGCCACTACACACCAGTCTGTGGATGCAGGGCCAGTTTGACAGTGGAGGAAGACAGCCAGCAGTGCAGCACTGGAGCAGCTGAAGAGTTCCTGAAGTGATGCAGTCGAAGTCCTACGCCGGAAGAAGAATTGCAGTCGGTCAGTGGTGTGGAAAAACCACCAACAAGCCTTGGCAAAGGTAAATGCAGTGGAAGAAGAAATGCGGAGATGGTGGGGACCAGCAAGGTCCAGGAGGACTGAACCCACGGAGGGGAGTCCCCTGTGTGACCCTCAGCAGTGAGGAGAGTCACAGGAAAATGAGGCAGTCCCCACAGGCAGCAAGCACAGGAGTCTCGATGAGGCCCATGCAGCACACATTGGAAGGGGTCCCATGTCGCAGGAGCAGCACGCAGAGGGCTGTGCTTTGCAGGAAATAGTGCTGGGGGCTGTAGCTACACATAGCCTGATGATCCCTTGGAGAAGAGGACAACAAGACTTGGTAGCTGCGAGAGACTCCGTGCACTGGGTACTATTCAGCGTGGAGAGGCAAGGGCTTATCCTCTCCCGAGTTGGAAAGCTGGTAGAGAGGACCAAGTGGACCACTTACGACCACCAACTGTGATGCAGGAGTCATGCAGCTCTGGAGGAGAGGAGATCCGCGCAGCCAGTCATTGCAGTTGGTGCCTGCGGATGCAGGGGAGTGACTCCTTCACTTCCTTCTTGCTTCTTGTGCAGACTGAAGACTCACTGCCCTCAGAGGATGCACAGCCGGGGAAATGTTGCTGGAAGGAGCTGGAGAAACAATGTTGTAGAGCAGAGTCGTTGCTGTAGATGCAGATTGTCGGTTTGTGGAAGGCCCAGTTGCAGTTCCAATGGCCAGAAGGTGAAGTAAAGGTTGCTAAGGAGTCCTCCTGGAATCTTGCACGTCGAATCGAGGACCCACTCAAGAGGGAGACCCTAAATAGCCCTGGAATGGGGACTGGCCACCTAGCAGGGTGACCACCTATTAGGAGGGGGCTGTGACATCGCCTGCCTTACCTGGCCACTCAGATGCTCCCAGGGGCCTCTGCTCTTCTTAGATTCAGGATGGCAGAATCAAGTGGCCACCTAGAAGAGCTCTGGGCACCACCCCTGGGGTGGTGATGGACAGGGTAGTGGTTACTCCCCTTTCCATTGTACAGTTGTGCGTCAGAGCAGGGACTGGGGGTCCCTGGACTAGTGCAAATCAGTTTATGCAAGGCGTGCACCAAAGGTGCCCTTCAAAGCACATGAGTGGCTTGGGGAGGCTACCCCTCCCAGGCAATGTAACCTCTATTTCCAAAGGAAGAGGGTGTTGCCTCCTTCTCCCAAAGGAAAACGTTTGTTCTGCCTTCATGAGCTTGGGCTGGTCAAGCAGCAGGAGGGCAGAAACCTATCTGTAGGATGGCAGCAGCGCGGGCTGCCCGGGAAAACTCTGCAAACTGGTAGGAGCAAAGCTCTGGTTCCTCTAAGGAGCCCCCAGAGTGCATGGAATCATACAACCTATACTGGCAACAGTATTGGGTTATGATTCCGACATGTTACCAAACATGCCCAGGTTACCATTATGTAGCTGGATACCTGTGTCCAGTAAACGGGTAAAATGGCTTCCCCACACTTTTATTTATATAATAAAAAAATATATATATATATATGTGTGTGTGTGTATATGTGTGTATATATATATATATATATATATATATATATATATATATATGTATGTGTGTATATATATATATATATATATATATATATATATGTGTATGTATATATATATATATATATATGTTCGGTGGCATGTGTAGCTGCAGATACACATGCTGTGCACATCCCGCCATCTGGTGTTGGGCTCGGAGTGTTACAAGTTGTTTTTCTTCGAAGAAGTCTTTTCGAGTCACGAGATCGAGGGACTCCTCCCATTTCGACTCCATTGCGCATGGGCGTCGACTCCATGTTAGATTGTTTTTTTTCCGCCATCGGGTTCGGACGTGTTCCTTTTCGCTCCGTGTTTCGGGTCGGAAATTTAGTTAGAATCTCGGAAAAATCGTCGGTATTGTTTGCGTTCAGTATCGGGCTAGTTATAACAGATCGGCACCGATTTTTGAAGAGCTCCGGTGGCCCTTCGGGGTTTTTTCGATTTATTTTATTTTTTATTTATTTTTTTCTCCCAAACCCCCCCCCCCCCCCCCCCCCGTCGGGGCCTGGTCGGCCCGGCCACGTGTCTCTTCAAGGCTGATGGAACGGACCCCATTCCGCTTCTGCCCAAAATGCCATCACAAGTATCCATATACAGATCAGCATCTGGTCTGTAACTTGTGTCTGTCTCCAGAGCACAAGGAGGATACCTGTGAAGCCTGTCGAGCGTTTCGGTCGAGGAAGACATTAAGAGACCGAAGAGCAAGAAGACTGCAGATGGCGTCGGCGCCAACAGGACAAGGGCGTTTCGAGGAAGAAGAGGAAAGCTTCTCCATCCATGACTCGGACGAGCTCGATCCCGAAGAAACGCCGAAAACCGTGAGTAAGACATCGAAACATAAAACTCACGAGAAGACAACAAAAGCCCAGGGGACGCCACCGCCAACAGGCCATGGCTTAACCCGAAAGATAGGTGATCGATCATCGGCACCGAAAAAGGGCATGCATGTGGCGAAGTCATCCGACTCCGGTCGAGATACCGCCACACAGCAATCTCGGGCCCGAGACACAGGCCCCGAACAGATTCGGCACTGAGACAGTGGCACCGAAATGGTTCGGCACCGAGAAACCACGACGCCGAAAATAAAGAAGGTTTCCTCGAAGCCCAAAAAGGCGACTGAAAAGATTTCGATTCCGAAACATCCAGCATCGGAACCGAAAACAGGTTCCTACACAGAGGAACAGGGATTGTCCTCCCAGATGCAAGGACATAAGTTCGGAGAGGAACTTCAATCTGAGCCAGACTACACTCAAAGAAGGCTCCACATTCAAAAAGACACAGGGAAGATAAGCACTCTTCCCCAATTAAGATGAAAAGAAGACTTGCCTTTCAAGAAAAGGACAAGCAGCCACAGGCAAAGGTGGCAAGACAAACAACTCCACCACCATCAATGCATACATCACCGGTAGCCACTCCACCACTGATGCAATCTCCGACTCATACTGCAATGAGTCAAGATGATCCTGATGCATGGGACCTTTATGATGCTCCTGTATCAGATAACAGCCCAGACTGTTACCCTAAAAGGCCGTCGCCACCTGAAGACAGTACATCCTACATGCAGGTGGTCTCAAGGGCAGCTGCGTTTCATAACGTCACCTTGCATTCAGAACCAATTGAGGATGACTTTTTATTTAATACACTCTCCTCCACTCATAGCCAATACCAAAGCTTACCTATGCTCCCAGGAATGCTAAAACATTCAAAACAAATATTTCAGGAGCCTGTTAAAGGCAGAGCCATAACTCCAAGGGTGGAAAAAAAGTATAAGCCACCACCAACAGACCCTGTTTATATTACGCAGCAATTAACACCAGATTCTGTGGTTGTTGGGGCAGCTCGCAAGAGAGCAAACTTTCATACCTCGGGAGATGCACCACCTCCAGACAAGGAGAGTCGCAAATTCGATGCTGCGGGTAAAAGAGTTGCAGCACAAGCAGCAAACCAATGGCGTATTGCCAATTCACAAGCACTTTTGGCAAGATACGATAGAGCTCATTGGGACGAAATGCAGCATTTCATAGAACACTTACCCAAAGAGTTCCAGAAAAGGGCACAACAAGTGGTAGAAGAAGGACAAAGTATCTCCAATAATCAGATGCGGTCATCAATGGACGCAGCAGATACAGCTGCAAGGACAGTAAATACTGCAATAAGGAGACACGCATGGTTGCGTATGTCAGGATTCAAGCCGGAAATGCAACAAGCCGTGCTGAATATGCCCTTTAATGAACAGCAGTTGTTTGGGCCAGAAGTCGACACTGCTATTGAAAAACTCAAAAAAGATACTGATACCGCAAAAGCCATGGGCGCACTCTACTCCCCACAAAGCAGAGGCACATTTCGCAAAACACCATTTAGGGGAGGGTTTCAAGGTCAACCTACAGAGGCCACAACCTCACAAGCAAGGCCCACTTATCAAAGCCAATACCAGCGGGGAAGTTTTCGGGGGCAATATAGAGGGGCACAATTCCCAAAAAATAGAGGGAAGTTCCAAAGCCCCAAAACCCCTCAAAACAAACAGTGACTTCCAAGTCACACATCCCCAAAACATAACACCTGTGGGGGGGAGACTAAGACAATTTTACAAACAATGGGAGGAGATAACAACAGACACTTGGGTACTGGCAATTATCCAGAATGGTTATTGCATAGAATTTCTCAAATTCCCTCCAAACGTCCCACCGAAAACACACAATATGTCAAAACAACATATAGATCTTCTAGGACTAGAAGTTCAGGCATTACTACTAAAAGAAGCAATAGAATTAGTACCAGAACACCAGAAAGGAACAGGAGTTTACTCTCTGTACTTTCTCATACCCAAAAAAGACAAGACTCTGAGACCTATATTAGATCTCCGAACATTAAATACCTACATCAAATCAGATCACTTTCACATGGTGACATTACAAGACGTAATCCCACTACTCAAACAACAAGACTACATGACAACACTAGACCTAAAGGATGCATATTTCCATATACCGATACATCCTTCACACAGAAAGTACTTAAGGTTTGTGTTCCAAGGAACACATTACCAATTCAAGGTGTTACTATTCGGAATAACAACTGCGCCAAGAGTTTTTACAAAGTGCCTAGCAGTCGTAGCTGCACATATCAGAAGGCAGCAAATACATGTGTTCCCGTACCTAGACGATTGGTTAATCAAAACCAACACTCTAGAAAGGTGTTCACAACACACAAATTATGTCATAGAAACCCTACACAAACTAGGTTTCTAAATCAACTACACAAAGTCACACCTTCTGCCGTGTCAAACACAGCAATACTTAGGGGCGACAATCAACACAGCAAAAGGGATTGCCACTCCAAGTCCACAAAGGGTTCAGGCATTTCACAATGTAATACAGGCCATGTATCCAAATCAAAAAATACAAGTCAAAAAGGTGATGAAACTCCTAGGCATGATGTCCTCATGCATAGCCATTGTCCCAAACGCAAGGTTGCACATGCGGCCCTTACAACAGTGCCTAGCATCACAGTGGGCACAGGGTCAAATTCTAGATCTGGTGTTGGTAGACCGCCAAACATACACCTCGCTTCAATGGTGGAACAGTATAAATTTAAACCAAGGGCGGCCTTTCCAAGACCCAGTGCCACAATACGTAATAACAGATGCCTCCATGATAGGGTGGGGAGCACACCTCAATCAATACAGCATCCAAGGACAATGGGACACTCACCAAAAACAGTTTCACATAAATCACTTAGAACTATTGGCAGTATTTCTAGCGCTGAAAGCATTTCAGCCCATAATAAGCTACAAACACATTCTTGTCAAAACAGACAACATGACAACAATGTATTACCTAAACAAACAGGGAGGCACACACTCAACACAGTTGTGTCTCCTAGCACAGAAAATATGGCGTTGGGCGATTCACAACCACATGCGCCTAATAGCACAATTTATTCCAGGAATTCAGAACCAGCTAGCGGACAATCTTTCTCGGGATCACCAACAGATCCACGAATGGGAGATTCACCTCCAAATACTGAATACTTACTTCCAGAGTTGGGGAACGCCACAAATAGATCTATTTGCAACAAAGGAAAACGCAAAATGCCAAAACTTCGCATCCAGGTACCCACAAGATCAGTCTCAGGGCAATGCGTTATGGATGAGTTGGTCAGGGATATTTGCTTACGCTTTTCCCCCTCTGCCACTCCTTCCATATCTAGTAAACAAGCTGAGTCAAAACAAACTCAAACTCATACTAATAGCACCGACATGGGCAAGGCAACCTTGGTACACAACACTACTAGACCTCTCAGTAGTGCCTCATGTCAAACTACCAAACAGACCAGATCTGTTAACGCAACACAAACAACAGATCAGACACCCAAATCCAGCATCGCTGAATCTAGCAATCTGGCTCCTGAAGTCCTAGAGTTCGGACATTTAGACCTTACACAGGAATGTATGGAGGTCATAAAACAAGCTAGGAAACCTCCCACTAGACATTGCTATGCAAATAAGTGGAAAAGATTTGTCTATTACTGCCACAATAATCAAATTCAACCCTTACACGCATCTGCCAAAGACATCGTAGGATACTTACTACATTTGCAAAAATCAAAGCTAGCTTTTTCATCCATTAAAATACATCTTACAGCAATTTCAGCTTACCTGCAAATTACGCACTCAACTTCTCTATTTAGAATACCAGTCATAAAAGCATTTATGGAAGGTCTAAAGAGAATTATACCACCAAGAACACCACCAGTTCCTTCGTGGAACCTCAACATTGTCTTAACACGACTCATGGGTCCACCTTTTGAGCCCATGCACTCTTGTGAAATGCAATACTTAACATGGAAAGTTGCATTTTTAATTGCCATCACATCTTTAAGAAGAGTAAGTGAGATTCAAGCATTTACCATACAAGAACCGTTTATTCAGATACACAAGCATAAGGTAGTTCTACGAACAAATCCTAAATTTTTACCAAAAGTCATATCACCGTTCCACTTAAATCAAACAGTAGAATTACCAGTGTTCTTCCCACAGCCAGACTCTGTAGCTGAAAGAGCACTACATACATTGGACATCAAAAGAGCGTTAATGTACTACATTGACAGAACAAAACTAATTCACAAAACAATTATTTATTGCTTTCCAAAAACCTCATGCAGGAAATCCAATTTCTAAGCAAGGCATTGCTAGATGGATAGTTAAGTGCATTCAAACCTGTTATCTTAAAGCTAAAAGAGAACTGCCTATTACACCAAAGGCACACTCAACTAGAAAGAAAGGTGCTACCATGGCCTTTCTAGGAAATATTCCAATGACAGAAATATGTAAGGCAGCTACATGGTCTACGCCTCATACATTTACCAAACACTACTGTGCAGACGTGCTAACAACACAGCAAGCCACAGTAGGCCAAGCAGTACTACGAACACTGTTTCAGACAACTTCAACTCCTACAGGCTGAACCACCGCTTTTGGGGAGATAACTGCTTACTAGTCTATGCACAGCATGTGTATCTGCAGCTACACATGCCACCGAACGGAAAATGTCACTTACCCAGTGTACATCTGTTTGTGGCATTAGTCGCTGCAGATTCACATGCGCCCACACGCCTCCCCGGGAGCCTGTAGCCGTTTAGAAGTTGATCTTGAACATTTGTATATTAGTAAATATATATATTACTTTAAACTACATTATGTACATATGTATTCACTCCATTGCATGGGCACTATTACTAGCATATACAACTCCTACCTCACCCTCTGCGGGGGGAAAACAATCTAACATGGAGTCGACGCCCATGCGCAATGGAGTCGAAATGGGAGGAGTCCCTCGATCTCGTGACTCGAAAAGACTTCTTCGAAGAAAAACAACTTGTAACACTCCGAGCCCAACACCAGATGGCGGGATGTGCACAGCATGTGAATCTGCAGCGACTAATGCCACGAACAGATGTACACTGGGTAAGTGACATTTTCCATATCCCTCTCTTTATACACACACACACACACACACGGGACGTACATGGGGGCACCAGAATGCCAAATGTGGGGTATACTAAGTGGCTCTTAGTCACCCTTGCCTGCGTAATATGGCTGCTCCAACGAGCTGTCAAAAGCCAATATTTGACTCTTCCTTTGCGGAGTCTGAGTACAGCTGATGCTTTCTCTCCCTCATGGAGAGTAGCTTTCATCTTGCTTTTATCATCTGGCAATAAATGTTGATACACGGCTATATGACAACATCTTTTTGTTGTTCCTGCCTACTGTTGCAGTGGCATTAGCTATATCTGAAAATATTTTCCCTGCAATGTCCATTCTGTATCCTTTTCGATCCAGTGACACTGTACCATGCACAAACATGTTGGCAGATTAGAGATGCTGGAATCATTGTATTCTTGTATTCTCAGTATACAGCCACAACAATAATTTTAACTGTGGTTTGGATTCCCTCAAATAAATCAATTGGGTAAATCAATGACCATGTTTTTAACTAGCAGTTTGGAATGTGTGAGAACTCCCATTAGTGGTTGAGCTCACCCTAGCAGTATTTACCACCTAAGGTGAGAAAAACACCTATGATGAAGCATGCCACAATATGGTGGGTGAGGCTTATTTTTGTTCCTAATATTTTAATATTTTCACAGGGTGTGGTATTCAAACACGCATAGGTAAGAATTTTGTGTACTAGATTGGGAGGACGTGCAGGGGTCCATTTTCCCTTCACTCTCCTTTCATTGTATTGGAAGAGTGTATGGTGCCATCAGGTTTCTGGATAGCTGCTGTACTGCTTGCATGATCAAAGTCTGCTGTTCGGTGACCTAGTAGGCAAATAGGTACATTTACAGGAATTTTGTTTTTATTTTCAATTTGAGGTACGACCGCTGCCACTGTAGTTGGTGGTTAATTTTATTCCATCTTACCATATTTGATCCACCAGAGGGATGGCTTTGACTGATCATCTAGCTGGTTCTTTAAAATCTTATAATAAAGTCAGTTTGCTTAAAAGTAAATGGCAATTCAAATCTCTTCATTACCCTATCCCCTAGGGAATGAAGTGTATTAATGTTGTCTGGTGATGCTTAGAAGGCATTTGACCAAGTCTAATGACCCTATCTCAAGGACATCCTGCGTCATTTCAGCTTCAGCTAATGCTTCCACACGTGGCTTTTCAGTAACTATGGCCAACCTAGTGAACACATGGACATCAGTTCCATTCCCCATACGCAGAGGCATGCTCCAGAGGTGCTTGCTCTCACCTCCGTTTGCGTTCTGTATAGAGCCTTTAGCCAGCAAATCCGAGAGAACGCTAACATCAAAGGGGTCGTTTTTGGGGTTCGGGTGGAGCACATATTGTAAGCCTCTACACGGCTGATGCGATTGTAGCCTTGGAAGACCCGATCCGGACTCTCCCGGCCTTTTTTTGACTGAACTAGAGACCTTTTGCCAGGCGGTGGGATTCCAGGCTAATTTTGCTTTTCCCTGTGACAGAGACATAGTTGGCCAGTCAATACCCAATCCAGTGGGCAGACACTTCTGTTCTCTAGCTGGGAGTTCACCCGGCCTAGTCAGCAAAAACAAACAAGCCACACTGAACTATTGAACCCTTCACAGTCAGATCAAGGATGGCCTATCCAGGTGGAAGCACTTTTGCCTCTCCTGGCTTGACCGCTTTGCAGTTTTGAAGATGACTGTATTACCGAAAATCCTCTTTGTTTCAAGCCCTTCCACTGGAACTTTCTACATACTCAATTCAGTCCCTACAATGGGAACTAGACCGCTTTGTCTGGGACGCAGCTACTTAGCCCCAGGAATGGGGGGGCTTTGGGATCCCAAACCTCATCCAATAATTTCAATCGGCACAACTCTGGAATATGGTTGAATGGACCAAAGATGAATCTTAGAAGCACTGACTGTTTATGGATAGGGCAAATGCTGGGCAGCATTTTTGGAAAGTAGATTTTCTGATGAAGGTGGCCAGGCAGGTGTAGCTATGTTGTGGGTTTGGAATAGGGTGAGTGTGCACCAACGTTTTTGGTAGTTCCACTCCCCTTTGTCACTGATTCATAGGCAACCTTGACTTCACACCAGGTCTCGATCAGAAGGCTTTTCAGCAGTGGCAGTGAGCCAGAAGTCACTCAGTGGGCCACTTTTTCAATGAGGAGGGCCCAATTCCATTTGATAGCCTCTGCGGTGACTATGCACTGCTTGATAGTGAAAGATTGCAATACCTTAAGATAAGATACTGGCTTACGCACCTGACAGTCTGACCTGGGGCACAATGTCTCCTCATGCCCTTTGAGCATTGGCTAGTGACCAAAACCTCAGACAAACGCTTAGTTGGAGCTTGGGCTCCATCTGACACAGGAGTGGGAGGAGATGTACTACAGAGCACGATGCACAGCCAGCAATACATCCATTATTGAAACTGCCACTAAAATAGCTACATATAGGTACCTCACACCAGTACGCCTACATAGAGGGAATCCTGCGTGAAGCTCCAACTGCTGGCATGGCTACAGATCCCTGGGGACTCTGCTTCACCTCCTATGGGACTGCCCCAAACTTGCACAGTATTGGAATCAAATCCTAGATGTTACCAATATACATCTCTACACACAACTATCTTGATACCCTGCCTATACAATTCTGGGACTCCCAAAAGCACGTACCTTCCCATTCAAATCCCGCAGGGGCCAACAGAATGGACTAGCCTTAGGTGGAACTCTTCAGAGTATGCTTACACACTGGGGCACAGGACACTTCAACACATCAGCAGTGGCTACGCCACCTATTGCATATAATGGACATGGAGAAGCTCAACCCTCGCTTTCACAGGACAAGAGGGCTCTTAAGGTGAAATCTGACGTCCCTATATCAACTTAACTTTCCTCCGAGTTTAGGGAACCTGCATGCCCCAAATACCACCACTTGTTGCGCCTACCAGACATTGCCACAAATACGCAGCCCGACGATGCCGACTAGGTCACCAACTTCCATCTTGTGACAAGCCACATTATATGTATTTCTATTGCTCGGTGTGCTCGAGCGGTGGGATGGAGGGGTGTTTAATGAGCTATACTGTTCCCTTTTATATGACTGATATCAATGACAGGTGACATAATCAAGAAAAATAGCAGTTTCCTTTGTCTTTCGTTTTGAAAATGCCCAATAAAGAGATCTGAACCATATTAACAGCATAAATGCCTTTAACAAACCCTTCTTTAATATAGCAGAGAGATGAAGTAATACAGGACAGTGTAGGCTCATAGGCTGTCATTATATGAGTAAAAAATAGACTGTGCCTTTAAGAACCCAGAGACCACCAGTATTCCATCATGCTCAGCAGATGGCAGTTGCTTCAGTTCTTTTTGATGCAATGGTTGACTGTATGTATGGAATATGTGTAACTCTGTCCAGTCCACCGGGGAGGAGGGAGGGTTGCTTATTACTTACATGGAGATTCCCCTACAAGAGAACTGGGGTTACAGGTAGGGAACTGTTCCTTCTCTCATTGGGGATTTCCATTTATAGTCCTAAGCACTGAATAGAGTACCAAGCCCATTCTACTAAGAACGGTGGAGAAGACAAAGGAATAAGTAAGATATCCAATTTAAGCAAACTGATTTCTGAGTGAGGCCTATCCTACTTGAGCATCTCCTTTAGCATCCGAGTCTATGCAGTAGTGCTTGGTGAATGTGTGCACAGATCTCCTTGTGGCTACCTTGCAAATATCCACTATGGGGTTATTCCTCATTAAAGATGCAGTAGTCTCCTTACCTCTAGTAGAGTGAGCTTCTGATCTACCTGTTAATATCTTGTTAGCTTTTTCATGGCACAATAGGATACAGTAAACCATCCATTGAGAGATGAACTGTTTAGATGTGGTTAACCCTTTACAGACCGGACCCTGGTTGGTGAACAGTTGGTTGCTTTGCGGATGTTGCGTGTCTTATTGAGATAAAAGTTCAAAAACGTTTCTCACATTTAGGGAATGAAGAGTTCTGTCAGCTGAAGTGAAGGGATTCTGCAAGAATGTTGGTTATGAGATGATCTGGTTGACATGAAAAACCAAAATAACCTTAGGGAGGAATTTCGGGTGAGTTCTCATGACCATTCTGTTAGAGTGGAAGACTCTGTATGGTTCGTGAGAGCATAGTGCTTGGATTATTCTACCCCTGCAGTTTGATGTTATAGCTACAAAGAAAGCTGATTTCCAAGAAAGATGCTGGAGGGAAGTCTTGTGAATTGCTTCAAAATGTTCCTGCATGAGTCACGAAAGGACTGTGTTAAGTTCCCAGGTAGGTGAAAGACGCATAATGGGAGGAAAAACCTTTTTCAACCCTTCTGAAAATAAATTTAAAAAAACCTTCACTACATGGTTCTTGAGAAAAGATGTTTCTGAAGGACATTTTCTGTAGCCAGTAAGAACTGTCGGGTGAACCTTCATAGAAGAGAATTGCAACCCAGATTTTGCCAAGTGTAGCAGGTATGGAAGAATGACATATTCTAGGCAAGTAGAAGTGTTCACGTTCTTGGAAGAAAACCAAATGCAAAATCTCTTCCACTTGAAGGTGTAAGTGGAACGGGTGGAAGGCCACTTAGCCTCCTTGAGGATCTCCATGCAGTCTTGTGGCAGGTTCAGATGTCCATATTGCACTAGTTCTTGAGCCATGCAGCCCAATTCAAAGAGTCAAGATTGGGGTGAACCATCTGACCTCAGAATCTACATGGCAGCTTTAGATGTGGACACTCTGACCGGTGAAGCAGATTGGAGAACCACTTCTGACATGCCACTCTGGGGCTACGAGGATCATCTTGGCTCTCTAGTGGGACAGCTTGATGAGGACTGCGGCGGAAAGGCATAGAGAAATTCACTGGAGCAGTCGATCCATAGAGCATTTCCCAGTGTCCTTGGTTGGTAGTACCTTGATGCAAAGCGCATCTTTTTTTTTTTTTGCAGTGGCAAACAAGTCGATGGTTGGAGTGCCCCACAGTTGGAAGATGTTTTCTTGTGTAAGACCCATTTGTGGTTTTCTTCCACAACTCTGCTGAGATCTGCCTCAGCACTTTGATCACCTGGGAAGTGAGTTGCTGTGATCTTCAGGTTCCTGGCTAAGTGCAATTTCCAGATGGCCTGGGCCTTGTGTGACAAGGACCTGGACCTTGTTTCCCTCTGCATATTGAGGTAGTACATGGTGTTTGTATTGTCTGTCTAAACAAGCAGGCTGTGGGGCATGAATGATGGGCGAAAGACTTTGAGTGCTAGATGAACTGAACGGAGCACGAAGAGATTGATGTGATAGGTCATCTCTCTCTGAGAGCATGTGTCTTGACTCGGGAGGTGATCCATATGGGCTCCCCATCCCAGTAGTGATGCATCCATCACTTTGGTTTGAGAGGTGAGCTCTTGGTGGAAGGACATCTTTTGCAAGAGATTGGCTGGAGAGCACCACCATTTCAGGGACAGTTTTGCATGAAGGGACAGCTTGAGCTTGTTCTCCCAGTTGCCTGTTAGTTGGGCCCACTGATCTTCGAGACATTCTTGGAGACATTGCATGTGGAGGCGAGTATTCGGAGTGAGGAAGATGCAGGAAGCCATCAAAAAGAGAAGAGAGGATACTGTCCTCGCTGTTGGCTGAAATACCTTCAAGAGAGAGTGACACTTCTCAAGGCTCAATGTGCATGTCTCCTCCGAAGGACACACTTTTGCCTGAATAATGTCGATGGAGGCTCCTAAGTAATGTAAAGTATCAATTGGAGTAGGTGTGGACTTGTTGTGGTTAATATGAAGCCCCAATTGTCGAAGGGGGTCGTAGGTCCAATTAAAAGTGTTAGGCTTCTTGAGAAGTTGACACTTTTATGAGCCAATTGTCTAAATATGGGCTGCCACTTCTGCCATGCACTTTGAGAATGTCCTGGCTGCTTACTTTAGGGAAAATAGAAGTACTGTGTACTGGTAATGTTCCTACCCCACAACAAACCTCAAGAACGTTTGATGCTTTCTGGCGGTTGGATTATGAAAGTACGCATCTTGAAGATCAATGGAGCAAAACCAATCTCCCTGTTGTAGTTGGGGATAGATTTGATGTAATGCCAGCATCTGGAACTTTTCTTGCCAAATCCATTTGTTGGCTATTTTGAGGTAGAGTATGGGTCTGAATTTCTTCTTGTCTTTCTTTTTGACCAAGAAGTATCTGGAGTAAATGCCTGTCCCCCGTTGTTTTGTGAGGAAGGGCTTCCACTGCCGCCTTCTGTAACAGGATGTTGACTTCCTACCATTGCAGTGGGACATGGAAGTTGGCTGGTTTCGATGGTATGGACAAGTGGTGGGCTGGTGAATCTGAGACAATATCCATCTTGCACAGTGTTCAGAACCGAGGCGCCTTGCGTGATGTTTTGCCACTCTTACAGATAATAAGAAATGCTTTCCCCGACCGGAGTGGATAACGGAAGGGTGGGAAGAAAGGACTGAGGGCTTGGATGTTGTTTGTTTAACCCCTTGTGCACACTGTTGTGTAGGGCGTCCTCTCGCCTGCTTTTGCTGCTGTTGGATCCTTGGTGGTGTTGGTGAGATCGACCGGAGTATTGATGAGGGGTTTGAATCCTCTGTGGGTAAAAGTGACATTGGTAGTTTCTGAAAGATTTCCTTGGTTCTTTTGGTCTTAAGGGTTTCCAGCTCACTTTTCATTTGCACCCTCATCATTGGTATGACTTCCAAAGAGAGTGGAACATCAGAATGGTGGGTTCTGGATCTGTTGCTGAGACTCCCGCTTGAGGTTTGTTAAGCGGACCCATGCATGCCTCCTTAAGGCCACTCTGTGACAGTATTCGTGGGTGGCTAGAAAGCGAAGAGTCCACTGCTCCACCTGATTGGAGACCATCGCACCCTTGTTGACTATCTCCATTAAAACCTCCTCCTTGTCTCTGGGACGATATTCAGTGAAATGTTGGATGGAATCCCAGAGAGCTCTCTTGTACCTGCCCAGGAAGCGGTTGCACTAGCTACCCTCATTGAAGTTGCGCAGCACTGCAGACTTCGCAGCCATCTTCTTACACTCCTTATCAGGAGGAACAGATGATGACTGCGCAGTGTGGTGCTTTTTGGCAGCTGAAATTAGCCCATAGTCTGGAGGTGGATCAGAGCGAAGAATAGAGGATCTTGTTCCAGAGGCTTGTATTTCTTTTGTAATCTTGACGGAACAGGCTTAACTTTGGACGGTGCCAAAAAGAGCTCCATTGCTGGTTCTAGAATGCTCGGGACTAGTGGTAGAAGGGGTCTTGAGGCTGTCCGTTTATGTAATGTCTTGAACATTACAGATGTGGAGGGTGTTGGTTTCAACATCTGTATAATAAGTTTGGCCTTCCATCTTACCGGGACCTCTTGTAAGGTTGTAATGTTGGCCACTGAGGAGATAGGAGGCGGTGGAGAGTCAGATAATGTTGGTGAATATTCTCTTGCCGACGTGAGGGACATATCTCTAGATATATGATGAGATCCTGTGTAAGATCTCGATCGTGATCTTGAGTGTCGTGACCTATGGCACCGGTGAGTGGCGCAAAGGTGTTGGAGTGAGTGAAACTATGATCGCATCCGCGATGGCGAGAATAGTGGCACGTTTGGGAGCACAACCTATTCCTTGGAAACGGCGTCACTGTAGGTGGAATTGGTGCTGTTGAAAGGGGCACTGCTGGTGAAGGAGGTGCCATCCTCTGTGGGCTGATGGAGCTGGTGTAGGAGGAGGCGACTGAGATGAAGATGGTACTACAAGGGGAGAGGGTGAGTACATTCTTGTGATGAATAGATTCTTCTCTTCTTGTTTCCTGGTGTCTCCTCCTACTGTAATGCCTCGACGTTGACCTACTCCTTGACGTCTACCTCCGATGGCACCTCGAAATCGATGCACTCCATCCCGAGAATGAGTCACTTCTCAACGTCGACCAAAGCCTTCCCATTGATGGTGTATGGGTCTTCAACGTCAACTGGTGTTTCGATGACACCCAATGTCGCTTTCTCGCCATCGACCCAGCTTTCGACAGTGAAGGGGTAGGAGCTGTACCTTGCCTGGGCGTCGACCAGGACTGGTAAGGTTTTTGCGCTGAAACCCTCATTTCAGATATCCCACGTCCTTCAGAGGTTGATGGTAGAACCCTGGTGAAAGACTGACCTTCCCCTCAGTCTGAGGTCCCACGTCCAGCCTGTCCTTGTTGCAGACGTCTCTGCTCAGTCCCATGGAGGCAAATCTTCTCCCTCTCATGTAAGGTGCGTTGTGAAAAGTTCCTGCAGTGGTGACCTAAAGCAGGAACATACAATGCTAGATGGCAGATAATGCAGACTTCATGAGGGTCTGTTTTGGCTGCCTTACTCCCACAGGCTGGGCACTTCTTAAATAAAGAAGGCTTTTTATTTGACAAAACACTTAATACTTGATGGCATGTGTAGCTGTAGATACACATACTTTGCATAAGTCTGTCATCTAGTATTGGGCTCGGAGTGTTACAAGTTGTTGTTCTTCGCAGAATCTTTTCAAGTCACGAGATCGCGGGACTCCTCCTCAGTGATAGCGTGCATGGGTATAGAGTCCTCTGATAGGTTGTTTTCTCTCCGCCGTCTGGTTTTGACGTGTTTCCTCTTGCTCTGGTGAATCTTAGTTCGGTATCGTTCAAACTTTAAATTCCATCGTTCTATCAATGTTGGTATAGTTTTTGACTGTGTATTCCATATTTTTATTAGTCAATCCGAATTTCATTGTCGAGTCGACTTAACTCCCTCAGGGGCATACATGCCTTTCTTGGGCCTGCTTCGACAACTGTAGTTGGAGAATGATAGGCTAATGGAACGTACTCAGTTTCGGGTCTGCCCTCCGTGTCACTCCAAGTTTCCGTAAACAGATCAACACTTGGTGTGTAATTTGTGCATCTACCTGGAACAGTAAGAGGAGACCTGCGACGCCTATAGGTCTTTTCGATCCAAGAAGACCCTCCGGGACCAAAGAGCACATAGCCTAGAAATAGTGTCAAAAACAACAGATAACACACTCGCCATCTTCAGAAAAGAGCACGCGCACAAAGAAGTTGGACACTAGGCAGCCCTTCCGAGTAGGCCTAAGATTCGGACATCGAGTCAATCCATCCCAGCGGTGCAATACGTGAGCACACCAGCAACATCGAAACAAGTAAAGACTTTTAAAAATACTTTTACATTTGTTGTCGGTCCTCGAATGCCCTCGGGCCATGGTAGGATCCGAAAAATACTTCTGGGTGCCCCACCCTCCGGTTTGGCACCGAAATTAACAAGGACCAAAATGCCTTTGGCACCGACCAAACAGGCATCTGCATCCCAATCTGTTTCGGGATCGAGTCGAAAATTGGAAACAACCATTCAGAGCCGAAGAAATTATTGCCATCTACTTCAGAGCCACATTTTCGGTTCAAAAAAAGGATTCGGTCTCAGAGTGTAGAGCCGAAAATTGTAGTGGGCAAAGATTCTACAGTTTCCTTTGAGGAGACCTCTTCTGTTGAGCCTATCCTCGAAGTGATGGACACTAGAGAGCGCAAAATTCACTTACAAAAAGAAACAGGAAGAATCATGGCTTCTCCTCTAATTCCAATCAAAAGGTGACTTGCAATCCAAGAAACATTGGACACTGTGCTTCCCCCTAAAAAAGTTTCCAAAGAAAAAAACACTGCTCCAGAACAACCTCTGCCTTCACCACCTCATTCTCCTGCACTTCCCTCTACACCACCACCACAATCTACATCCTTTATTCACCCACAGGTTTCTCTACAAGCTTCATTATCACCTCATCATGGGTGAGCTAAGTGATGTTCCACTAGATGTGGATCCATGAGATCTATACAATCCAGATCCCATTCTTCCTAACCTTTATCTAGCAAGGCCTTCTCCCACTGACGATACGACTGCATACAACCAAGTTATTGCAAGAAGAGCCGCTTATCATAATGTGCAAATGCATACAGAGCCAATCAAAGATGACTTTCTCTTTGACACACTAACCAAAACACATTCTCAATTCCTACCCATGCTGCCAGGCACGCTCAGATATGCTAATGACCTATTTAAAGAACCTGTTAGGGCAAGAATAATCACACCAAGGGTAGACAAGAAATATAAAGCTGCACCCTCCGATCCAACTTTCATAAAAACGCAACTACCACCAGACTCTATAGTGGTAAGTGCAGCATGAAAGAGGGCTAACAGTCAGTCCACAGGGGATGCTCCTCCTCCAGATGGGAGCAAAAAACTGGATGCAGCAGGCAAAAAAGTAGTTGCTGGAGCTACAAATCATTGGAGAATTGCAAATTCGCAAAGCATTCCTGGTGAGTATAATGGGAACCACTGGTATGAGATGGAGGAGCTGTTGCAACATCTTACAAGGGAGTATCAAAAAAGAGGACAGAACGACAAGCCATCTCCAATAATTCCATCACATGTGCCATTGATGCTGCTGACAGAGGCACGTGGTGTGAATACTAGCGTTCTTATGAGAAGGGATGCGTGATTAAGGTGTTCAGGATTTAAACCAGAGATACAACAAGCAGTATTGAACTTTTAACAAAGAACATTTATTTGGCCCAGAGGTAGATACCACTATAGAAAAATTTAAAAAGGACTGTGACACAGCTAAAACTATGTGTGCCTTGTTAACTACACTCAGCAGGGGTAGTTTTCGTAAGCCACAATTTAGGGGCGGTTTTAAAACATCAACCACCGAACCTTCTACCTTGCAACAAAAGTAAGCAACACTTTTCTACAACAGAGGTTCCTTTCGAGGATCTTATAGGGACACAAATAATATAGGGAGAGCCAAAGCATACGCCTCTACAGGATCTCCCTCTAATACAACACCTGAGGACCCTCCACTGGCTCCTGATCGATAACCAATCACCTTCAAGCCACTTACCCACACATACAAGACCATACACAGCGCAGGTCACACAAGGCTGTACACAACGTAGGACCGGCCTACCTCAACCACCACGTCTCCATCCGCACCCCTGCCAGATTCCTCCGCTGACCCTTGCCACCATCCCTCACATTTGTAAAACATCTCCAGAGGACGATCTTTCACCTACATCACAGCAAAGAGCTGGAATAACCTCTCCCTGCTCCACAAACAAAGCCCATCGCTCACCATCTTAAGGAAGAACCTCAAGACTACCATTCAGAATAAAAGCAGCTCCAAGGGTATTCACAAAACGCTTAGTTGTAGTAGCTGCATTTTTAGAAGGCAACACATTCATGTCTTCCCATACTTGGATGATTGGCTCATAAAAGCCAATATAATCCAAAAATGGTAGAAGCATACTCAACACAGTAAATCTTCTACACAATTTGGGATTTACAATAAATCATCGCAAACCCCACCTCCAACCGTCACAAATACAGACTTATCTTATATTCTCAATACTCTTTCAGCAATGGCATATCCAAATCTAGCAAGGATTCAGGCTTTTCAAAATCTCCCTCAATTGCAGGAGGATCATACTTGCACAGTAAAACTAGTGATGCAACTATTGGGTTGATGGCTGCCTGCATTTCCATCATTCCCCGTGCAAGACTACCCATGCGTCCATTACAGCAGTGCCTGTCTCGTCAGTGGTCTCAGTCACATGGTCATCTTCAGGATCTAGTGTTGTTGGACCACTAGACTCGCCGCTCTATGAAATGGTGGAATCCCACCAACCTCTCAAAAAGGTGGCCATTTCAGGACCCTGTGCCTCAGTCACTCTCACAATAGATGCATCACAGATGGGTTAGGGAGCCCACCTCAACAACCGTACAATACAAGGAAAATGGGATCCCATTCAACAGACTTATCACATCAACTATTTGGAGTTGCTAGCAGTCTCCCTAGCACTCAAAGCATTCCTTACACAAATCTCTCACAAAGTAGTTAGTTTGTACAGACAATATGACAACATTGTATTGTCCGCAGAAATGGGGGGTGGGGGGTGGAGACATCCTGCATATCTGACTGTCGAGCTCATAATCTGCGGTTGCTCTCGACAGTCAGGAGACCACCATGATAGAGGCAAAAACTACAAAAAGGCAACAGGCCTTCTCCATTTATGCACCTGGGATCTGGTACAGTGTCACTTTATTCTTCACAACCACTGTAACCCTGCTCAAATTTAGCAAGGAAAGAGCTTAATACACACCTCTTTAAAGAACACTACATGACAATGTACTAACAGTGTACTTCTGCACTTGGAGCCCAGCTGCCTTTCCATTCATTCTTGAGTTCACAACACTCCACTGCCATTTGTCTAGGTTCATGCTCTACAGATACCACATCAATTCCCCCCCTTTCCATGAAATGAATGGGCTGTGTTCAGAGTCAAAAGATCATCTCTTATAGAAAGGTCGGGAAGGAGGACAGCTGGGAGGTAGGTGGATAAGAGGTCCTCAGACCAACAAGAATTATAGGAGCTTTTTGAGTTTGAATTTTAGAAAGGACTTTTTGCATTGAAGAAAATCTTGAAAAATAAAAGTGAGATTGCTTGTCTTCCTGGTGGCAAAAAGGTCTAGGTTATTGAACTAGCTAAATATTTCTGGGTCATGTTCTGAACTGTTGAAAGGATACATGTGAAATGTAGATCCAAGTAATTTGCTGGCTACATAATCAGCCTTAAGGAGTTTTTAAAATGCAAGAAGCAATGTTTTGCTGCACAGGTGGACCGGCAATGTGCTCCACCATATTATTGCAGCAAATATCCACCAGGTGGGAACTCAGGCTGTAATTCCCAGTATGCTCTTAGCTGTTTGTGGCAGTAAGTCATATTGCACTGCCAAATACTCACTCTGGCTCAGGGAGGTGTCCCCACTGCATTGCGACCTGTTACCAGGCCAGTAGTAATAACATTGTGGTCAAGCGCCAGGCTCCGTTGGGAACATTCCTGACATATTCCAAGAGAGCAACAAATGGGGACCTATGGGGCTGGTGGTCAGTGAAGGAGGCAGTGGTGTAGACAGCTGACCGGAAGTGCTCTCCCACAGGGCACTCCCAGGCTAAATGGAGGTAGGAAGCACCATCATGTCCACACTTACAGCAGCGAGCATCATCCAAGAGCCCTGTGTGGTAAAGTATTTCTTTGTAATCACATTCAAAACCAGCCAAGGAGATTGAAACTGCTTGCCCTTCCGGACGCATTCTGAACACGTCCACCATTGCAAGTCCGTTATCACCTGAGGATGGTGAAAATCTTAGGCTTCAAGTCTCCATGGAACTGGACCCACTGAACATGCAAAGCCCTTGATTGCATCTCATTCATAAACAATTCTGCAGAATGACTGTATGTGGCCATCAAGCCCAAAATAAATCCCTATATAGGTTTGCTTGTTCTGTACTAGCACAACCATTTCTTGAAGCATGGTATCTACTCTACGGTTGGATAAGCCCACTGAAGATGAGCTGAGAACTGTTCCAACATTATAAATAGTCGGAATTTAGATCTAGAATGTCATTTTCAAAATTAAAGAATGACTGTAAATTGTGCTGTTGACTACTGGTATGCTAGTTTTCAAAGTGAGGATAAATTGCAACAGAAGCCCTTATCAAGAGGTGCCATGACCTTTCTGAAAACTGTGTTGACGGGTGGCACTCTGAACTGGAAAAAAAATAAAAATAGTCCCCCAAAGTGAATGAGTTGTTGTCATTCAGAATATTCAGTAGGGCTATAAAAAGTAGGAGTGTCATAGTTTGAGTCTTGCTCTAGGCATGAGTGCTGGTTTAAGGATGACAGTACTTATGTTTGTAGGAGACTATGCAGTCCTACAAGTCACAACTGTCGTTGCAACCCTCCCGGCTCACAAACAGCACCTCACCAAAAACCCAAACAGTAAAAGGTGATTTGTGGCAGCCTTTACACATGGACTCAAGAATGTGGCATCTCAGGGAGTGTTGTGGTTAAACTGAGATTACCCCTTTCTCACAAACACCATGTCTCAATCAAACACAGGCAATGAAGAAGATGCAGTAAAGTTTCAATATGTTTTATTTAGCAAAAGTGCAATCTGCTATAAGTTGCATGGGCTGCAATGATTAGGATAATGAACAGTGCAAGAAACAGAATGGTAAAGACAAGAGTCATTAATACAAAGACCCCCACCATCTTGCAATAACATGTAATGACATAAAGTATGAGATGTATCCTAATACTCTAGCATAGTGAACCTAACCTCTAACCTAAAGGAGGCTTAAGTATGATAAACCTAATCTGCCAATGCCATGTCCATGAGAAGAACCTCCCCCCCCCCCCCCCCCCCCCAACCCTTGTTACCTTGGAATGAGGTCTCTAGCTCCGACTCTGTAGGGTCTCGAAGACTGGGTTAGCTTCAAGGTGGCGTGCAGCAGCGATGGCATCTGGTCAGAATCCCTCTATCTGTTTAAGTGAGGAGTATTTATGCAGATCTGCTTGGACCCCTGATGTAGGTCTGTTCCCAAACAACAGATAACAAGGCATGCTTGGGAAGGTAGTTTAGATAAACAATTCCCTGGAAAACGTGAAGAGTGAAAGTACCTAATGTGAACACCTACAGTTTGTTTATCTTTGTTGCTTGATATTAATGCCTTACCATGGTGGCACTGATAACACAAAACTAAAACACTGGCCTCACTAAAAACAAGGCAGCCGTCTTGAAAGATTTAATTCAATAAATGTGCTAGAACAGAGCAAGCTAAGTAGGCTAATAGTCACTAGTTGACGGTGCCACAAGTCTGCAAGCCAAAGGCTAAGCTAACTCCTGGATCCCATTAAAACAAACTAGGATTTACTACAGGAGCAAGTGAGATCCAGGGACACCTTCCCATTCTGACCTTGAAGTATTAACAGCACTTGATGAAGGATCAACATCTTAAACTAGAGAAGGATGCATACAAATCTGTGTGGGGTGAAATTGGAGGGGAAGTGGGTGGTGGTTGGGAGACCCACAAGTCTGTTACGGAAGAAAAACTTACACCAAATCACATGATTTAATCTGCAAGAGGAATCCAAGTGTACTTGTGTCAGGTCAAGTGGAAGAGAAAGAGGAAAAAAACTGGATCCTGTCCATCTCCTACCAGTCCCTCAACCTTACAGTTTGAAAAAACTGTTGGAATCGCTGGTGGCCATGAACCCTAAAAATGTCAATACTTCCCATGAAATGTATGTGCAAGCAGATAAGTCATAGAGCTGTGTTAATCATGTCACTTTACTTCAAACCTTCTGGAGACTCGTCTGCTAATTCTCTAGACAGAGGTTGCCAAATGGCTTGTCTATAAGTTGGCGGTCACACCACTGGATAGCCCTATTGTCCTTAACTGTGTCTACACGTAGCTTCTCTTGACCTCATTGAATGTGCCACCACATCATCACCTGAGTAGGCCATAGCTTCTCAGAGTAGAGTGTTGGACTATACAGCATCCTTGAATGTTCTTTGTTGTCAGTGGCCTGTATGCTGTCTTACAAACGGACTTTTAGAAATTTGGAAGACATTTGAGGCATCTTTCTGATCCGAATGTTTGAGTAAAGAAATACTATTAAGATACTGTTAATTTTTTATAGTTGACGGTCTCCAAATGAGCAGTTAATCGGACCAGCAAGTGCCAGGTGTTTACGAACCATGGTTGTCTGTTTGATTTGTTTTTTAAAAGTGTCATCAGAACCTAGTAGGTTGCTTCTTGGCACTATCTTGGAAAGCTCTTCTTAAACTGTGGGCCACAAACCCCTCGGAGCCTCTACTGTCTAAAAAATGTAGTTAATTTTATCTAAATAATAAAGTGTGTATATAAATAAAGAAGTAAAATGTAACATTCAATTTTAAAACGTTCTGTAAATGTTAAGAAATTCGAAACTGGAGGCTAAAAACGAATTGAATATCTTCTGCTTGATTTAGGTGAGCAGAGTATATATGGGATCATCAACATCGAGAGCACGTGTTAGAAGTGGAAAAAAGACAGTGGTACGCTAGAGTCTAGCACAGTGGTTCCCAACCTTCTGATTTCTGTGGACCCCCACTTCATCAATAATGGAGTCTGGGGACCTAATCTGTTCATATTATTTAATTTTCCAAGCAGTCGCGGCCCCCTTGAGGAGCTTTCACGTGCCCCCAGGGTTTTTTTATTAAAAAAAGCTAATTTAGAAAAACTGGAATTGTCTATTTGTGAATTAAATAGAATATTTCGTTATTTGTGTAGTTTTGTGTATAATTATTTCTGTAATTTTGTGTATTGTTGAGGTTCAAATCCTAGAAATTGCTTAAACCTGCATCCCTGGCATCCATTAATGACTCGAGAAGAGGGGGAAGGACTGGATTCCAGTAATGATTCAGTGATCCACACAAGTCAAAAGGTTAAGAACTACGCTTGGGGAAATAACTATTCTAAGGGAAAGGGTTCTCGTGGGGTAACAGGAAAAACTGCTGATAGGAAGTAACAGCAGTAAATACAAAGACTCTGTAGCCAGGAATGTCTGCAGTTTTGGAAGTTCAAAAACAGCATTGATTGGAAAAATGTTCTATGCTTAAAAACGTTTGTATCTTGCTACATTAACAGCAAATTGAGTGGGCCGGACTTAACAAGGTGTAATGAATCTGGCCTGTTTTGATAGAGCAGAACCTTTTCCGCACCAAATCTATACTGATTCAGACTTCTAATTTGTCTTTAAGAACCGCCAGAGGTATAGAGAGGGAATGTTTAGTTGGTGACCGGGCATTTGCTATATATTTGCTTAGAAACACTCTGAAGTGTTGCAAACAAAATTTAGTTGCCATGTATATATTTGATTCTACTGAACTTTAACAACACTGGTAAAAAATTTTAACATGTTGTTCTTTTTTCACATAGGTGGAAAAAATTCGTCAGGTGAAAGCCAAGTCCCTCTATCTGCAAGTGGAAAAACTACGACAAAATCTAAGCAAGCTAGATAACACAATAAGTGCAGTACAGCAGGTCTTGGAGGAAGGGCGCAGCATGGACATTCTGCTAGCCAGAGATCGTATGCTGGCCCAAGTGCAGGAGTTAAAGAACGTGAGAGGCATCCTGCAGCCCCAGGAAGATGACAGGATCATGTTTACTCCACCTGACCAAGCTTTGTATCTAGCAATTAAGTCAATTGGTATGGTCAGCAGTGGAGCTTTTGCTCCTCTTACAAAAGCTACTGGTGAAGGTCTCAAACGAGCATTGCAAGGCAAGGTGGCTTCATTTACTGTAATTGGCTATGATCACGATGGGGAGACACGTCTTTCTGGTGGTGACATGATCACAGTGCTGCTGGTGGGCCCTGATGGGAGCTTTTTTGGTGCTGACGTCAGTGATCAGAAAAATGGAACCTATTTGGTGAGCTACCGGCCGCAGCTGGAAGGTGAACATCTCCTCTCTGTCATGGTGTGTAACCAGCACATCGAAAATAGCCCATTTAAAGTTAGTGTGAAGTCGGGCCGCAGTTATGTTGGCATTGGTCTGCCTGCACTCTCATTTGGTGGCGAAGGAGATAATGAAGGCAAGTTGTGCCGCCCTTGGGGAGTCTGTGTAGACAAGGAAGGCTACATCATTGTTGCTGACCGTAGTAATAACCGTGTTCAGGTGTTCAAGCCGTGTGGCACCTTCCATCACAAGTTTGGAACATTAGGATCCAGACCAGGGCAGTTTGATCGACCCGCTGGAGTAGCCTGTGACAGCTCTCGGAGAATTGTTGTTGCAGATAAGGACAATCATCGCATACAGATCTTCACATTCGATGGACAGTTTATTTTAAAGTTTGGGGAGAAGGGCACCAAAAACGGGCAGTTCAATTACCCCTGGGATGTGGCAGTCAACGTAGAAGGCAAAATCCTGGTGTCTGACACAAGGAACCATCGTATCCAGTTGTTTGGTCCTGATGGTGTGTTTCTGAACAAGTATGGTTTTGAAGGGGCCTTGTGGAAGCACTTTGATTCTCCCAGAGGGGTGGCGTTCAACCACGAGGGGCATCTGGTTGTGACTGATTTCAACAACCACCGCCTGCTGGTCATCCACCCAGACTGCCAATCTGCACGGTTCCTGGGCTCAGAAGGCACAAGCAATGGACAATTCTTGCGCCCGCAGGGTGTGGCAGTGGACCAGGAGGGACGCATCATTGTGGCAGACTCTAGAAACCACCGGGTGCAAATATTCGAATCCAATGGCAGCTTTTCCTGCAAGTTTGGTACACAAGGAAGTGGCTTTGGGCAAATGGACCGTCCTTCTGGAATAGCAGTTACTCCAGATGGCATGATTGTCGTGGTGGACTTTGGAAACAACAGAATTCTTGCCTTCTAACAGGTTGTGAAGATGAAACTGTCTCAGGGATGCTAAACAGAAATACAACACTGCTTAAGACCTACCTCATCGTACATGTTTTTGCAAACAAATGTACTATATTTCTGCAGGGAATGAGCCTGTGAAGTCCGTTCTATCTACCTCATTTTCCTTTTTATTTTTGGGACTGTTTCTTCTAACAAAATGTGCAGTCAATATTTTACCCAAGCCTCCCAGGTTTTGGGAGGGGAGGTTGCATAAATGTGTCTTCTCACATCAAGAGGTTTATTTCTTAAACTCTGGACTAAAAAGAATATAGAGGTGACAAGATAAACTTTAAAAAACTAGACGTGGCATTGTTTGTAAGAATGTTTCTTGTTGATGATTTTTTTTTAAAAAAATTTTTTAATGCTGCTGCAGAAGAGAATGACTTCAGTGTTCTCTCACTTACCTCAGCTTCTTCCTGTTTTACAAGTGTCTGCTTCTTAGAAGTCTGACATTGATCCCCGCGCCCTGGAAGTGGTTTGGGATCACATAGCTTGTGAGAAACAACTGTTCAAATAGATGGAGTGGATTGTTGGAGTGTGGATGGTGTTTTTTTTTATTTTTTAAAGTCCATACTTCAGAGTGAAGCTTATATAGAACATGCACAAATCTGTTAATGTTTTTTAAAGAAATTTGTTGGAGAGAGAGAAGCATTTCTTTACCCACTTAGTCTTTGCTTGGTATTTCATTTCCATCTGATTTGTGCATAGGGTACATTTTGCAAAATAGTATTGAGTTTTAAAAAGCCGTTTTTGACAAAAAGACGAGTTATGTTACATGCATCACAACAAAAAGATTGTTTTTCCTTTATAAAAAAAAAGCACAATTTGGACAGGTTTTTAAAGTCAGGGATGTATCCAGTGATGGCACATTATGTTGCATGTGTTTTGAATGATGTAGATCCTTAACTGGGAAAGCTGCTTGTTGGTGGACCATTGTTATACAATCAAAATATTCCAGAATGCTTCAAACAGCCATTTGCAGTAAACTGCTCCGATGTTATGAAGTCTTAATTTTAAATCGTAGGGTATTTCTTATTGTTCCATACTCTGAAAAGGCACATGCAGATGAAAAAAACCTAATAAACAAGAATGTATCTGCTTGTTAATGTGAACGTCAATCTTGGGGCTAGACCAGCAAAGTGCCCAACGTGCACGGCTTGCTTCTGGCACTGGAAAGTTAGATTGTGTTTTCTCCTAGGCCATTTGTTTGAGAGAACAAACTGGCTGTAGGCGCAATGCATATCTTTGTAAAAGACTGGAAGTGTAATGTACTCTAAAGACGAGTCCTCCAAAAGTCTCTCAGAAACATGCCAGTACATTAGATAGTAGGTGCATTGTGACCATAGTCTTTGTGCATGTACGTCATGCTTAGCCCTCCTCTCAATGCCATCTGGTAATTCATGTGCGTATGTTTGAGCGCCATTTACCCAGATGAACACTTATGAAAAATATCCTCTCAAACCTGCAAGAAAGTCTGTACTGACTTGAATCCGCCATTATGACGAGGTAGGATGATTTTTGTTCCCTATTTTTCTTTTTTAGTTAAAGCAATCCTGGTGTGAATGCTCCAAATAGTCTCTTCAATGGCGGCCTCATGTCAGATGTTTGGAAGTTGGAAAAACTCAGGTTTACAACATGCATGCAAAGGTACCAAAGACATTAAAGTGCTTGGGCGGTTTCATGCTTGATGCTGTACATTTTAGTTGCACAGTTTATAAAATGTGTAAATATTTTGAACTAGATAGTGTTCTACTCCTGCAATGACCAGAGATGATAATATAGACAAGGTAACACATTATATCACAGACCTGCGTAAATATTATTTGCCTGGCTGTACCAAGTTATCTAAATATCTGGCCAAGCCTTATTGTGTGTGTTGTTTTTTTTTTTTTTTTTTTTTTTTTTTAGCCTTGTCCGGTTAGCATCATAGGTCTGGTTGAAAGTCCTATGAATGTTACCTGCACCTGTCTTGATTCAAGCACAAGTTGCAGGTTCAGTTAATTGTGGGAATCATACCTTCTATGGCGATTATTTGGTAAAATAATACGTGTAGGATTTCCTGCTCCCAGTGCGGGACTAACAGATGCGCAGAATAATCAACCAACACTTTTCTCTGCGTGCTGTTTGCGGTCATGCATGGCACTCATGATATTTTTCCCTATACCATTTATCCTGCTAGGCAACGCAAAGCACTCTTCTTCCAATTAAAACATAATTTTAGCTCATGATTATGGAGAAAGTTTGATACAAAAAGGAAACCTAAAAGCATTCTTGTGCAGAAAGGGGTAGAAACCAGTATTGGTTGTAACTTTTGAGGTCTGTTTAATATTTGCAATTGGATTATGAAGCAATTGTATCTGTATGTCTACTGACCTACTAAAAAATGTACAGATGTGAAGTAGATTACCTCAGACCGCATTACAGTAGATAGATGCAAATTTCAGAATAAAATAAAAAACAGCTCTGAAATCTATGGTCAGTTTTCATAATTAAAAATGAAAACTTGTCAGTGGTCCAGCAAAAGAAGAGAAGACAGAAGACCAGGAAATTTGTACTTTTAAGATAAACCATACCTTGTCTCAAATACCATGTTGTAGGTGGAATGAAGAACCATATCTGGAAAAGATCATAGAATATTGTTAATCACTTAAAGTCGAAGTAATTATGATTAGATGTACTTCTCAATACATTAAAAAAAAATATTTTAGGGAAGAGGCTCGATTTGGAAAGTCATTCTTCATGTCGGCCATAAAGATGACGGAAAAAGTTATAATTTGCCTACAAAATTCAGGGCACTG
The DNA here is from genome assembly GCF_031143425.1 of Pleurodeles waltl. Lineage (NCBI taxonomy): Eukaryota > Metazoa > Chordata > Amphibia > Caudata > Salamandridae > Pleurodeles > Pleurodeles waltl. The sequence goes on along the minus strand of NC_090449.1, from coordinate 1,027,799,146 downwards.
CAGTTCATCTTTAAATACCATGAATATGTTCCTCGTTCAAAGCTGTAGTGTTTGCACACTTAATTGTCTCCTGGCTGTTGGGAAGTATTCTCCACAAATTGATAGTATAGTTCAGCTGTGTCTGACTTGAAAGCTGTAAAATGAATGCTTTGCCAACACAGTAGCTAGTAATGAAAGCTATTAATGTGTCGAGAAGTTCCATTGAATGTGTGTGCCAGTGGCTGAGCGCCTATTAGTTTAAAGCGGATACTTTTTTTTATTTTCTTCTAATATAGCAATTTTAGGGAGCAAGTACATTCGATATCCCGTATAAGTCTAACTTACTTGGGAACCCTTAGGAACATTTCAAAAAGAGGATATAGTGCCTAAGGAATTCGACCTCATAGAATGGGAGCAAGGCTCTTCTGAGAGAGCCGAAATACACTCTGCATGCAAAGCTGTGGTTAAGCCAAAAAAATATTTATTTGTTAAGATTTTTGTAGGGTTTGATCCAATTAAATCTCCCCCTCTGTTTTTTTGACGTGTTCATTAGTTGTTAAAAAAAAAAAAAAGGAAATATGTGCCAAAGTTTAGTTAATCCGTATAGTGCCAAAACATGATAGTATTTAAGAAAACAGTTTGGAACTGTATAAAAACACACTGGTAATTTCGTTTATCAAATATGGAAATTGTTCTCTTTAGTATGTTTCCCCCTTTGAGTCGACTATTCCATGTCACTGTGATTTAAAAAGAAAAACACTTTACACAAATGCAAACATAAACCTGAAACTCTACCTCTTTTTCCATTAACTGTCTACCTCAATTCAATAACAGTCTCTTGGAAAAGATATGAATCCCCATTGCATTTAAAATGTACTGTGCCTGGCAAAATGTTAGCTTTTAATTTTAATATTATTGAACAATGCCAGATGTTGGTACTTCTGTTAAACTCCACTTTGGTTCTTACGGTGGTGCCATTGACTGAATTATTATTCAGGCAGATTAACCTAGTACATTCTCTATAACCTCCTTTTGCACCACTTCACATTATGCAACTTTTAAACACACCTTTTTCAGTATTATGGAGAACTACTGTTGATAAACATTTGGGGTGGTTTTGTTTTAATTGTATTTGTGTTGTTTTAAGACCTATAGGTCTGCTCTCTACAAGAGAAAAAGTTTGTTGCATGCGCAAAAAATTCCACATAGAAAATGAGTGTAATGGTATAGGTTCTTTATTATGCAAAAAAATACCAAATTTTCGAAGGGAAGATATTTTTCCACTTCCTGGCCCAAGCAAATGATCGCTCTCCCTTTACAGCCCGGTACCCTCTGCTACATCCATAGCTGTAAAAAAAAAAAAAAAAAAATGTGGTAGGCAAATAGTATCTCACTACAATGGTATTTTGGTATTTGCAGGTTCACAAGCTATACCTTTGGTTGGAAAAAGTGATGGTCGTCCCCTCACATTGCATATGGGGTTTTAATGAAAAAAAAACTGATTTGCTGCATCTTTATTGAGCCAAAATGAAAACCATAGTAGTGAAAGATGATCATTTGCTTTGGGCCTGTTAATGATTTACTTACGGGTTACCAAGCTAGCCAGATTGATGAACAACTTCAATGTTCAACCACAAATGGTTCTAAAAGCTTTGTGTCTCTGCATGGTCGTAGACCGTTTCCTAATGATTGTATTATCTTTAAAGCTCAGGTAGATAATTTTAATGCTCTGCACTCTGACAGAGCTATGGACTGAATGTTTTAAGTGTCTAAGTAGTGATATAGTAATATTTCTCGAACCACCTTTTGTGTAACAACTTTAAAAATGTTTGTCTCAAGTCTGTGTGATAGCTTCTTCCAGAAGTCATAGATGTCATGCTTTTTTTTTTTCAATTTGTTGTGGGTGCTGGGGTGTCCTTTTAGTGTTAAAGGTTTGTCTATAACCCAAGATAGTTTAAAAAAAAAAAAAATGTATGTCCACATTTTAGACGTAGTGACAAATGTGAGTCTTCCCTTGTATGTTATGTGTAGGAATACAATCAAGTGCAGTTTAAAATGTAACTTTCTTTTAAAAAAACAAAAAAAATATATATATACACATTTTGTTTACATTTCTAGTTAAGGGTATTTAATTTTGAGACATTTCTGATTGCAGTTCTTCTCCATAAATGGGTGAAGGAGGTAGATTAATTTCTAGTAAATTAAACTAAGCTAATTTAAGATTCATTAGATGTATCTGCTTACTGAGATCTTAGTACAAAATACTGTTTATCCCATAATATATTGTGTGCAGTTATACATTTACAGGTATGTACATGATCAAGGACCACTGAGGAAACCCTGGCAAAACTCAAAGGCATTGCCACCGTCACAGCTTCCCCCATCATTAAAATAGTAGGGAAACTTACTCTGCTACGTCCCACTTCACTAAAACTAATGATATTCAGTGGGTCTGATTTACCATTTCAGCTTCCTTTCATGTCGGAATAATCTAAGATTGCAAATAAAGGGATAATCATCTGTACCTTCATCCTATGTTGTGATGGTTGTCCCTGCACTCATTCCATGTTACCTGGGGGACTATCACACTAGATACTAAGATCTTTACGTTTAGTGGTACATTAGCATGCCACGTTTAAATCTTCAGCAGATAAACCAAAGAGATTGCTGAATACATTGAATTATTGTGAAAAAAGATGACACCCCTCAAATTCTAATCTGTTGCTTGGAGCACGAGCTGTAGAAAACAGAAATGGAGTAGTGTCCGTCTGATTTTAGCAGCGGCATTCCGTATACACCTTGAAATCCAATTAACTGAAGTTGCTGTGGTTGCAGCTTTGTTTCCACTGTTAGAACAATAGTTGTATTTCCAGTGTTGTAGCGGCTGATCAATGAAAATTGTTTTGTTCCGCATCAGTGTCCCAACCAGTCTTTAAGTGTCCCAAGTCCGAAACACAGACGTATTGCAGCAGAAGCTCAGAGTCGGGGTTTACGGTCAGCACAGATAGGACAGTTCTTTAGCACCCCTTTAAGGATACACGGGAGCAATGAGGCCCACAGAAGCCACATAGCGGCAAGAAGTGGTTGCAGCGAAATCAGCAAATGAACATTTTGTTAGCTTAGTAAGCAACTTCACGACAACAATGTCGCTGCTATTAGAACATTCGACTCCATCTGTAGCTAATGCAAAATAGTTTTTCACCCACACCCCGTGGTAGTGAATGCCCATCATGAAAAATGAAACTGTCATTTATTGCAAGCTGTGGCACACGATTATTAGGTCTGATAATGCCATCCTTGTAAACAGACCCTTCCTGCGTACAACTACCCTGCTGCTGTGCCACGTGTCAACACATTTGTGATTTTTGCAATATCTGTAGTGTATTGAGAACAGACAGGCACCAATCTAAGTTTACATGTAGAAAACTGCAAGGGAAAATGGTACTATGTGGGACTTGAGAGTAACACTGCATGCAGTAAAATAATACAGGCCACCCGCTCAATATTCTTATATAGTCTGACTATGCTCCACAATACCTATGCTGCAAAGCTGTACTTGATTGTGTCCCTTTTTAAAACTTAAACTGTGCATAATCTGTCATGTTTCCAGTTGGCGTATTGTCTGAATCACTAGAAACATCATTATTTTTCTATAAGAGCACAGAAATGTCGAACACTCGAAAACCCAGCAGTGCAAAGGCAACGTCTTCTAGGATAAGTTTATGGCATAATGTAGTGCAGTTAATGTTTAAAATGGCAGCTAAACAACCCTTCTCCCACCCCTTCCATCCTTGCCCCACCTTATTTGATTTATGATGCTCTCACTCTGGCTTAGCCTCGACTCTCATAAAACTACCATGCCACAAGATCCAGAGAAAGGCAGTAAACACCCCTGCCATCCGGGATGTCTTAAGTGTGCAGGAAGCTGCGCATCTTGAGCCAATTGCTTTGTAGTTTCCTTGCCCGGCTGCACTCGGGCCTTTTCAGTTTCTGTGATTAATGAAAGCTTCACCCTGTTCATAAAAGCAGGTCTCTGTAGCCAGGCCTCAGAGCTCTGCTTTTAATAGGCTGCTGCTCTTAGTGTGATAATTGATCCAAGAGGCACAGGTCATATCATTAAATTGGGGGATGGAACGGGCAGTGTGAAGGCCCTACTTAAGGTCACACCATGACCAAAACCTTTACTCCGTGTCCTGCATGGCAGGGCTGTTCGTGTGAGGCATGACAGGTTATGCGCATTTATTTCGTAGATCAAATGTTAGAACTGACCTATGTGTTACTGAGGCATTTGAATGTATCATCTATCACCACCACCATGGTCCACGGAGTAGGCTGAACGACGTAGCAAAGAGATGGTTTATCAGCTACTGGCAGCCTTAAAATAATGTCAGTGTCTCTGTGGACTTTAAAAGTGTTCCTATGCAGTTTAATTTGTGTAATCAATAAATGTTCTTTTTACACGAAAGCGTATTCTGTTTATTTTGTGGAGGGGGCACAACATGGTTTCATTAATATTTATTACATTTTATTGTCTTGTAGTTAAAACAGAAGTGAAACTCTTATGTATTAACAAGTCCTCGTATACAGAACTGTAGGTACTGCCTTTGGGAGTTTAAGTACAACCAAAACCAACCAGTAGTCGCTTCAGACAGCTGTGGGCAGATACACTAGTATGGAGATAATAAGGCAATAATAGAGCAGAATATGCTGAGTAGACTGACATCAGGATGTAAACGCCTTATGGAGGAGCCATGAGTATAGAGGTAAAGGGTATGGTTGGAGCGTCTAAACAGTAAATTTAGTGGGAAACTAACTAGTTGTCAAGAGTTAATACTGCTTTATGAAAAGAAATAAATGTAAACGTGGGGCCGCCAGTTGCTTAAACTTTATTTGGCCTGTGGGACCTGGAGATGTTTTTATGTGTGTACTAGTAGACCAAACCCCCCCCCCCCCCCTCTCTTCAGTTGTTTGTGATGTCCCAAGCTGCAGGCAAGGCACAGGAGATCAATTGTTGGCCATACAACACTTTTACGGTTGTCTCCATACCCTTACTGCGGTCCCTTACAACACCTTAATACTTTTTATGTCTGTTCTTAGCGAAGATCTTTTAATTTTCCCTAACGTATATGTGTAACTTTCAGGAGCTGTGAACTATCCCTCTTAATACATTGTTTTTTTCACCAGGTGTCAGACTGGATCCGTACTCTCTTTGAGCAGTACCTCTGCAAAGCCAGTATGTGGTGTCGAACAGCTCTGCAGCAGAAGTGAGGTGTGCAGTGCCTATGTAGATGACACCCTGGTGCACTGACGTCAGTTACTTTCTTTCTGTCGCAACTGCACAGATCTAGAGATCTACCTGTCATTTATTGGCCAACTTTTTTGACCCCCCTAGTCGACTTTTTTTGAGCTATTGCTCCCTGCATGCAAGTGATATATCCCCCAACAATCCCACAGCATTTAATCCCTGTGAGGAATATCACAGACAGATGTCTGTCTCTGATCCTCACTTAATTTGCATGTGGTGGTTGTGGTCAAACCGTAACTCCAAGGCCTGTGCTGACAGCAAGTCGATGCATCCTATGGCGATTTGTGAGTGAGCAAATAAGCTTCTGGCGGGCAGCAGAAGAAGACTCCGCACCTTTCTCAGTTCCAATCCTGAGGGATATGCCAGACCTGTACCCTGAGCTGATACTGAGATCTTCATCTCATTCCAAGTCATCGTTGTCCAAGTTGGGTTAGTCGAATAAGCACAAGAAGTCTAAGTGTTTTGTCTTCTCCTAGCAAGCGCTTTGCTTCTAGGACCCACTCCCACAATCTCCCTGTGAAGCCGGCAGCACACTCTGCTCAACACATCACCGAATTCCCTGGAGCTGGAAACCAGTTCCCAACTCCGAGTTTTATGATGTGTGTACTCTATCTTTGGGCTGTCGGCTTCCTCTGGCATGCCTTCGGGCCGCATGGAGTTGAAAGGTGCCTGTGCTGGGTTACAGCTGGAGGCTCTTCACTGATGCCAGCAGGGCCGTCTGAATCCTCTCATGGAACAGGACTGATTCTGGCACCAAGACCTAAGGCAGTTTCAGTCCTCTCTGTGCTGTTTCTGGTAAAACCGATGCCACTCGAACAGGAAGGAATGGTTTCTTACCTGTAACTCCAGTTCTCTCGTAGGGGTATTTCCATGATAGTCATAAGCACTGAATAGTTCCGCGCGTCTGCGGGGACCCCGGAGCACTGATGTGAAGTATATTCTTAAGTGTAAATACCAGTCCTTTGGAAAAAGGTCTGTCAAACATCACTTAAGAATAACACTGTGCAGCCTATGTGAACAGCTACACAGGCCAAATTGTTGAAAAGAAAACAGCTGTAGTCTAAATTCACGTTCAAATACCTATTTATTCTAGAAATGTAATAAAAAATACATTCTCATACTTTATTTACACTTCTCATGAGAATAAAACAATGCAGGTCAGTGTAGCCCATAGGCTGCCATTATACAGAATGTAAATAGAGCTGTGCCTTTAAGAAAGTAAAGTCTTCCTGTATCCCATCATGCACAGCAAAAGGCAGTTGCCTCAGTTCTTTTTGAAGGCTTGTAACCTGACATGAAGGAACAAAACATTAGTTGGAGTACCAACATCGATACTATTATGGCAACCTTTTCTATGTCAACTCCACCGGGGAGGAGGGAGGGTTGCTTATGACTATCATGGGAATACCCCTACGAGAGAACTGGAGTTACAGGTAAGAAACCATTCCTTCTCTCGTAGGGGATTTCCATGTATAGTCATAAGCACTGAATAGACTAGCAAGCCCATCCCCATAACCGCGGTGGAGTAGACGGAATAATACTGACCAAAAAAAACAAGTCATGCAAATAAATTCTTAAGCAAGGCCTGTCCAACCTGCGCATCTGCCCTAGCGTCTGTATCAAGGCAGTAATGCTGTGTAAAGGTATGGACCGATTTCCAAGTGGCTGCCTTGCATATTTCTGCCAAAGGGATATTTCTCATTAAGGCCGCAGTAGCTGCCTTCCCTCTAGTAGAATGGGCTTTCGGCCTGCCACCAAGAGATTTGTTCGCTAACTGATAACATAACAGTATACATGAAACAATCCACCTGGATAATGATTGCTTAGACGTGCCCAACCCTGTTCTAACTGGGCCATAGTTAACAAAGAGTTGCTGCGATTTACGTAAGCATTTTGTCCTGTCCAAGTAAAATTTCAAGACCCTCTTTACATCCAGAGAATGCAGAGTTCTCTCGGCAGGGGTAGTTGGATTTTGAAAAAGTTGGTAATGAAATGGTTTGGTTCACATGAAAGTCGGAAACGACTTTTGGTAAAAATTTTGGATGAGTCCTCATCACTACTTTCGCAGAATGAAAGACCGTGTAGGGCTCTTGAGCGCAAAGGGCCTGGATTTCGCTGACCCTACGCGCTGATGTGATTGCAACCAGAAAGGCAGTTTTCTACGTGAGATGTTGAAGTGATGCTTTATGTATTGGCTCGAATGGAGGTAGCATCAGACGTGATAGGACAACATTCAGTTCCCATGGAGGAGATGGCCTCTTAATGGGAGGAAAGACATTTTTTAAGCCCTCCAGGAAGTCCTTGATAACTGGGATCCTAAAAAAGGAGGTTTGAGAGGGGCTCTTTCTATATGCCGTTAGAGCGGCCAAGTGCACTTTTATTGATGACAATTGTAAACCCGATTTTGCCAAACTTAGCAAGTATGGCAGGATAGTTTCCTCTCCACAGGATATCGGGTCAACGTTGTTGTCCAAACACCACACACAGAATCTTTTCCACTTGCATGCGTAAGCCGATCGTGTGGAAGGGCGCTTTGCCTCTCTTTGGATTTCCATACAGTCCTGAGGTAGGTTCAAGTGTCCATATTGCACTAGCTCAGGAGCCATGCTGCCAAACTCAATGAGAGGTTGGGATGAGATATCTGCCCTCTGAACTTTGTGAGCAGGTCCGGACGATGAGGCAGTCTGATGTGTGGCTTGAGTGACCGGTCAAGAAGGTCTGGAAACCACCATTGGCGTGGCCATTCTGGAGCAATTAGAATCATTTTGGACTGGGCATTGGATAGCTTCTGAAGGACTGCCGGTATCCGGGGAAGCGGTGGAAAGGCGTAAAGAAATGCTCCTGACCAGTTTATCCACATGGCATTCCCCATTGTCCCTGGATGGTAATATCTGGAGGCGAAGTTTTGGCATTTTTTGTTTTCTGGGGTTGCGAGAAGGTCTATAGGGGGGGTACCCCATAGTGCGAAAATGGAACGAACGTCGTCGTCGTATAATACCCATTCGTGGTTCTCGTCCATTACGCGGCTGAGAGCATCCGCTTGAACATTCTGGCTGCCCGGCAGGTGAGTTGCTACTAGCGATAGGTTCCTGGCTAGAAGCCAATGCCAGATTGTCTGAGCCTCTCTGGATAATATCCTGGACCTGGTGCCTCCTTGTTTGTTTACTTAATACATGGAGGCCACGTTGTCCTTCTGGAGGAGGAGAGTTCCCGTTTTCAGAGAAGGTAGGAAGGCCTTGAGCGCAAGATGGACTGCGCGAAGCTCCAGCAGGTTGATATGATAGAGACTCTCTCTCTCTCTCTCTCTGACCACTTGCCTTGGACTCGAAGATGATCCATGTGCGCTCCCCATCCGAGTAGTGATTCATCTGTTACGATGGTTTGACTTGGAGGCTGTTGCTGGAAAGGAATCCCCACCAAGAGATTGTTGGGTGAACACCACCACTTGAGGGACTGTAGGCCGTGGGGAGCAAGAAGGACTCTGCTCTCCCAATCGTCCATCAGTTGACACCATTGATCCTCCAGGCATTCCTGTAAGGGTCTCATATGGAGGCGAGCATTGGGAACGAGGTGGATACAAGACGCCATCGAGCCCAGTAGAGAGGCTATTACTCTTGCAGTGGTCTGTGGAGTTCTCTCTAGGTGTTTGCACTTTTGGAGAATCGATAATCGTCGTTCCTCCGAAGGAAACACCTTTCCTTGATTGGTATCTATAATGGCCCCTAAGTAATGCAGCCTCTGAACAGGCGTTGCCGTGGATTTCAGAAGATTGACTTGAAGACCGAGATTCTGTAGCAGCTGTTGCGCCCATTTGAAATGTTGTTGGGCCTCCAGATAGTTGGAGGCCTTTATGAGCCAATCGTCTAGATAGGGGTAGACAAATATTCAATGCTTCCTTAGATGGGCGGCTTCCACCGCCATGCATTTGGAAAAAGTTCTCAGCGCTGATTTGAGGCCGAAGGGTAGAACCGCAAATTGGTAATGACTTTTGCTGACGGTGAACCTTAGGAATTTTCGATGTTTCTTGCTCACCGGAATGTGAAAATAAGCGTCGCAAAAGTCTATCGCGCAGAGCCAATCGCCCTGACGAAGATGCGGATAAATTTAGTGCAAGGATAGCATCCTGAATTTCTCTTTGCGAATCCACTTGTTTGCTGCCCTTAGGTCTAGAATGGGACGAAGCTCTTGTTTGTCCTTCTTTGGCACTAGAAAATACCTCGAATAAATCCCTTTCCCGCGTTGATTGATCGGGACGGGTTCTATAGCTCTTTTTTGTAATAGAATAGCGACTTCTAACTGAAGAGCTTCGAGGTGGTGGCTGGCTGGTTTGGGTGGAACAGATGGCGGAGGACTGGTGAATCTGAGAGCGTAACCATGTCGCACAATATTCAATACCCAGGCGTCTGATGTGATGCGTAGCCACTCGTCAGGATGAATTGCGATCCTCACCCCCCCCCCCCTCGGGGGAAGCGAAGATTCAGGGCTTAGACGCGGGAGCCTGGTGAGTTGCCGGAGTTTGCGGCATGGATCGACCTCTTGTCGACTTTCGCTGCGTCGAGAAGGGCCTTTGATGTTGCTGTTGTTGCTGAGGACGTGAGGACATCCAGTGTGGTGTCTGATATCTGTGGGTGAAAAGCCTTCGCTGGTAGGGACGGAATACTTTTCGCTGTTCTTTTGGGCGTTCGATGCCTACCGCTTTTAAAGTGTCTAGCTCAGACTTCATTCTTGACATCTCGTCATCGGCATGAGAGCCGAACAAAGTAGACCCTGAGAATGGTAAATTCTGAATTCTCTGTTGAGCCTCTGGTTTGAGAGATGGCTATCGCAACCATGCGTGTCGTCTTAGCGCTACTCCATGAGCCTAGTTATGTGCCGCAAGTACCGAAGAATCAGCAGCAGCGCTTATTACTTGGTTGGAAACCATGGATCCCTCACCCACGACCTCCAAGAAATCTTCCCTTTTGTCCTTGGGTAGGTGTTCCACAAACTGCAGTATAGAGTCCCAAAGGGCCCGATCATATCTTCCTAATAAAGCAGTGGCACTGGCTGCTTTCATTATGATGGCTGCGGTAGAGCATACTTTTCGGCCTGCAGCATCGATCTTTCTGCTTCCGGAGGCGAGGAGGAAGACGGTGATGTAGAGTGTAGTTTCTTTGCAGCTACTATCACCACTGAGTCCGGCACCGGGTCCGACCTTAAAAATAGAGGATCTTGCTCCGGTGGGCAATACTTTTTAATAAGTCTGGAAGGAGCAGATTTCGTTGTGGCCGGTGTTAGAAAAATATCCATTGCTGGTTCAATAAGACCTGGGACCAGTGGAAGTAAAGGTCTTGAAGATGTCCTCTGGCGTAAAGTCTCAAAAATCACTGAGGTTGATGGGGCGGGTACCGCCAGCGGGATATTCAGTTTGGTCACCCCGCGCACTAGGACCTCTTGGAATGTATTCACGTCATCTATGGGGGACACTCTTGGGGACGGTGAGTCCGATAGGGTTGGAGAGTAGTCCCGTGTAGACGAAGAAGAATGCCTATGACGTGAATGTGGAGATCTACGATGGTGCCGAGAAGAAGATGAACGTCTAGAGGAATGTCTGGAATGTCATGGATTCCGCTGGAGTCCTCGGAACAGACTCTGAAGGGGGGGCCGGAAGAGGTGCCGTAGGTGTTACTGGTGTCTGCGGCAACGGCGGCTGTTGAGGAGAGAGCTGCGGCGAAGCTGGAAGCAGGATGAGTGAGGCCGAGGATTCTGAAGTGGTATAAACCCTTCTAGGTCTCTTTGACTGCCGCCTCGACGTCGACACACTCCTCGACGTCAAAGTACGGTGACGTCGGGTGCCTCTTGACGTCGATTCCCCTCGTCGCTGAGATCCTCTCGACGACTACCTTCCTCGCCGTCGATGCGATGACGGTGACCGTCTTCGGCAAGCACTCTCTCTCGACGTCGATCATCCTCGCCGCGTCGACGGCGAACCGGACCCAGATCTTCTCGACGTCAACCGCCCTCGTCGCGTCGACGGTGACCCAGACCTTCTCGACGGCGAGCGTTCACGCCGTCTCGACGGCGAAACGGCTGCCGACATCAAACAATGTTTCTTTCTCGCCGGTGAACCGGTCCTCGACGGCGAGCATGTTGGCGCCGTTCCTAGTCTAGACGTCGATGCCCTCGACGTCGTCAGAGACCTATGCCGTTTCTGAGCAGGTCTGGCCGAAGTTGCAGAGGAAACAGGGTGAGCCCTGGTAGAAGACTGACCTTCTCCTCGCTCTGTGGCAGACTGACCACTTCTTCTCCTGTCCTCTCTTGCTTGAAGTCGAATTTTCTCCCTATCGCGAAGAGTCCTACTGGAGAAAGTTCTACAGATGTCACAGGAATCAGGTTTGTGGCTGGATGGAAGGCAAATTATACAGACCCGGTGTGGATCTGTTTTAGCCTTTTTTCTGCCACAAGAAAGGCATTTATCAAAAAGTGAAGGCATTTCTAAAATAGAAAAACCTTAAATTTCTGTCAGAATTTGACAGAAAAGATTAGCAAATGTTCACTCAATATTAAAAACGTCGAGTGAAATTGAAATTCAAAAGATTTTTATTGAATTTCTGTCAAAAACAGCTTTGTGAGGTAGAGCTCAATGCTTCAGGGTTCTGTCAGAAGGAGCCGGAAAAAAGAACTGAGGCAACTGCCTTTTGCTGTGCATGATGGGATACAGGAAGACTTTACTTTCTTAGAGGCACAGCTCTATTTACATTCTGTATAATGGCAGCCTATGGGCTACGCTGACCTGCATTGTTTTATTCTCATGAGAAGTGTAAATAAAGTATGAGAATGTATTTTTTATTACATTTCTAGAATAAATAGGTATTTGAACGTGAATTTACACTACAGCTGTTTTCTTTTCAACAATTTGGCCTGTGTAGCTGTTCACATAGGCTGCACAGTGTTATTCTTAAGTGATTTTTGACAGGCCTTTTTTCAAAGGACTGGTATTTACACTTAAGAATATACTTCACATCAGTGCTCCGGGGTCCCCGCAGACGCGCGGAACTAGTCAGTGCTTATGACTATACATGGAAATCCCCTACGAGAGAACTGATCTCCGAAATGGCACCGCCACAATGCTGCTCGAAGAAGGCAGTGGCTGGAAGGTGCTGAGCCACCCTGGACGTGCCAACCTTTGGCAGACCCACCCTCCCAGACGGAGGTGATGATGAAGAGGACTATGGCCCATGGATGATAAATCTTATGAGGAGGTGGTGACGCTAGTGGTCTGGACATTTCTCTAGGCTCTGGCGTGGTTTCTCCTCCAGGCTCCGCCACGAAGTAGCATTATTCACTATGGTGATGAGGAGTCCCTTGACCTGCAGCTTGCATCTGTCGAAGTCCGGACTAACGTCTTGACTGAGATGCTTCAACTGGGGGTAAGCTCTCTGGAGCTGTATCTCCCCCTTTAATGAGACCCTCCCCAGCGTTCTTCTGGGGGCCTGGCCCAAACTCTGCAGAGGGGCTCCCGGGCACAGGATGATTGCCTGCTGCCACTGTCTTGCCCCTGGAGACCTGCCCTCCTTCTCCCAACAGCCTGGTGGTGCAGGCCTCGACAGTCAAGCTGAACCCAAGTGCATTTCCCTAGCACACGACCAGATAGGGAATCAAAGAGGCTGGGCACCTAGCATTGCAGTTGGTGAACACAGCATGCTTCATGGGCCAATACATGAACTCATACCATGTGGGACACAGTTGTGCAGCTGCTGCCCATGGAGGAGGGCCGGGCCATCTTGAACCACACACTGATAGTTGAGACGCAGCGACGTTTACCATTCAGTGTGGACTGGACACCACTGACTTGCTAGGTAGGCTCATGGCTTCAAAGGGTGGTACTCCTCCGTTGTGTCTGAGGTCAACTGGACTTTCAGGGTATGTCCAATCTTCCCTGACACACAAGCCTTTTGATGGCTCCTGCCTTTTCGGCGATAAGGCTGGCACCTCGCCTGAGCGCTTTTAAGGGAAGTCGGGTCACTGCCATCTGTAGGCCTCTCCTTTGATCCGGAAAACAGCAGTTCTCCTTTCGCCCATTCCGGGAATGCTGCCACAGCTTCCAAGCACCAGCAAATCTAGCCTTGTCCCCCAGGCCAGCAGGGGACCCAGTCTTTTTTTGGTCAGGGACGAAGACCCCACAGATTAAATCGAAACCACGCCCAGCCTACTGTTCAGTCCCCCATCCTTCTGGCTGCCACAGCCTCTAAACCTCTCTACTGAGCCCTCAACTCAGCACAACTGTTAAAAATGGGTTCTCTAGTTGGCAGTCGGTTTGCACCCTGTCCAAGTAGGGACCCTCACTCTAGTCAGGATAAGGGAGATACCCACTCAGATAACCTCTGCTCACCCCCTTGGTAGCTTTGCTCTTGAGAAGCCTGACTGCTTGTGCCATGTGTTAAGCATTTGCACATAACACACAGTAATAAGTGAAAACACTACAAACTGACACCACGCAAGTTTTAGAAAAATAGAAAATATTTATCTATATAAAACAAGACCAAATACGATTAAATTCCAACATACAGTAATACAAATGCAAGATTTACTCAAAAATACAGTTCCTTGAAGTCGCTAGCTCCACCTGGGGCTATCATGGTGTTGTGATCAACAAAACCAACAGTTCAGGCCGGCCGTGGCATTGCGGGCCAGCTACGGTGTCGGGAAGACCCACAAACAGTACATTGGATTTGCAGGGTGTCGTGATCCTCGTGGTGAGCTCCGGAGAGCGGTGTTGCTGATGTCGCAGTGTCGGTGCAGGAGTCGTCAGGCCCTTGAGGTCACACGCATTGCGGATTGAACTCCAGGCTGATGAAGTCAGGTGCACCTGCGTGGATGGCGTTGGGGCTGCGGTGCGAAGCGGGGCGATGTGATGCGCGGTGCAGGCAGCGGCTCAGTGACGCCATCCAGCTGCGGTGTGAAGCAGGGCAGTGCGACGTGCGGTGTCCACAGGTCACGGTGCATGCAGGGGTGTAGTTGCTGAAGTGCTGTCATCAGTAGGCCCAAGCCAGCGGTGCGGATCGGACGGTACTTTGTGACCCTCACGAGCGGTGTCCACAGGCCACGGTACAGGCAGGATGCCTGGTGACGATACAGGAGTCCACGGTGCTGGCTTTGGTGGACCGGAGCTGCTGTACGGGACAGTGCTTCGTGTACCTCATGAGCGGTGTCCACAGGCCATCGTGCAGGCAGTGGTGCCGGTGTCCGCATGAGCGACGACATCGGGGATGCCCAGGCTGCAGTGTGAGCAGGCGATGCCAGAGTGCAGGGCCCACAGGTCGCGGTGTGAGCAGCGGCTTGGTGAAGTTGTCCGATGTTGGGGAGACCAGGGTCGCGGTGCGAAGCGCAGCAATGCGACTCCATATGGCGTCAGGAGGTCACGGTGCAGGCCAGCGGTATCGTTGGTGGGGTCACGGTGGCTTCTCCTCTTGAACAGCACAAAACACACCGTTCCCAGTGCTGCAGGTCGAGGAAACTGAAGTCTTTGGTGTCCCTCAGACTTCCAACAGGAGGCAAGCTCTACTCCAAGCCCTTGGTGAATTTTCTCAAGCAGGACACACAACAAAGTTCACCCTTTGCACTCTTTTCAGGCAGAAGCAGCAACTGCAGGCCAGTCCAGCAAAGCAACACAGCAAAGGGACAGTACTCCTCCTTCAGTTCTTTAGCTCTTCTCCTGGGCAGAGGTTCCTCTTGATTCCAGAAAGATTCTAAAAGTCTTGGGTTTTGGGTCTTCTTCGTATACCCAGTTCTGCCTTTGAAGTTGGCAAACTTCAAAGTAAAGCCTCAAGTGTGTGCAAGATCCCTCCTTGTCCAGGCCAGGCCCCAGACACTCACCAGGGGGTCGGAGACTGCATTGTCTGAGGGCAGGCACAGTCCTTTCAGGTGTGAGTGACCGCTCCTCCCCTCCAGCACAGATGGCTAATCAAGATATGCAGGCTACACCCCAGCTCCCTTTTATATCACTGTCTAGAAGAGAGGTGTTAACAGCCCAACTGTCAAACTGACCCAGATGGGGAATCCACAAACCGGCAGAGTCACAGAATGGATTAAGCAAGAAAATGCCTACTTTCTAAAAGTGGCATTTTCAAACTAACAATCTAAAAACAACTTCACTAAAAGATGTATTTTTAAACTGTGAGCTCAGAGACCCTAAACTCCTCATTTTTATCTGCTCTCAAAGAGAATCTGTACTTTAAGGATATTTAAAGGCAGCCCCCGTGTTTACCTATGAGAGAGAGAGAGCGGCCTTGCACAGTGAAAACCGAATTTGGCAGTATTTCACTGTTAGGACATATAAAAGACACGTATATGTCCTACCTTAAACATACACTGCACCCTGCCCATGGGGCTACCTAGGGCCTAACGTAGGGGTGCCTTACATGTAGTAAAAGGGAAGGTTGAGGCCTGGCAAGTGGGTGCACATGCCAAGTCGAATTGGCAGTTTAAAACTGCACACACAGACACACCAATGGCAGGTCTGAGTCATGTTTACAGGGCTACTAATGTGGGTGGCACAA
This sequence comes from Pleurodeles waltl, assembly GCF_031143425.1. NCBI lineage: Eukaryota > Metazoa > Chordata > Amphibia > Caudata > Salamandridae > Pleurodeles > Pleurodeles waltl. The sequence continues at coordinate 1,027,783,324 of NC_090449.1, read as the reverse complement.
CCAGTGCTGCAGGCCCACTAGTAGCATTTGATTTACAGGCCCTGGGCACCTCTAGTGCCAGTAAATCAAATATTCCAATCATGGATAAACCAATCAACAGTAGACTTTACACAGAGAGCATATGCACTTTAGCACTGGTTAGCAGTGGTAAAGTGCCCAGAGTCCTAAAGCCAACAAAGACAGGTCAGGAAACAAATAGGAGGAAAGAGGCAAAAAGACTGGGGATGACCCTGTAAAAAGGGCCATTTCCAACAACAGCAGGCACCACCTGCCCCAGTGGCAAGCGCTAGCCTCTGGGAAGTGGGTGCTCCAAATCATACAATGGGATTATAACTTTAATTTCTGGAAGCACTGCTGCCCTTGTCATCATCCTTAGAATGGCTGATGGAGGACTATGTCTTTGTACATCATCAGGAAATGTAGGTTCTATTGGCTTAAGAAGCCATTGAGAGGCTACTTTCTGATGGCAAAAAAGAACGGAGGCTTCCATCCGATCCTAGATTTTCATCCTCTCAACCCCTTTCTATGGAAAGAGAAATTGAAGATGCGCACATTGGCTCAGGTTGTCTGCCGTGGATCCCGTAGACTGCATGGTAGTGCTGGACCTCCAGGACGCATTTCCACATTCCCATCCTCCAGGATCATAGGCATTACCGGTGGTTCACTGTAGGCCAGGAGCTTTTCCAGTTCGCTATGGCCCGATTTGGCCTCCTCCGTGCCCTTCAGGAGTTCACTAAATGATGGTGGTTGCAACACATCTGCCGAGGTCAGGGATTCCAGTCTTCCCCCTTCTTGGTGTTTGTCCCAGGCAGTCATTGCCCACCGCCAGGAAACTGCAAATCTTCGTCTTCCAGTGGGGTTCACTATGCATATGCCAAAGTCACACCTGACTCTCTCAGACGCTCCTCTTCATGGGAACCCTTCTGGACACAATGCAGATGTGCTTACCCAGAAAGTCTGGGGCATTTGGGCTGCAATCCCGATGTTTCAGCCTCAGTCTTGGATCTCAGTGAGACTCTGAGGTTGCTGGGTCTGATGACTCCCTGAGTCCTGCTGGTGAAACCTGCCAGGTGGCACATGCAAGCTCTACAGAGGGACCTGAGGTCCCAGTGGGCACAGCACCAGGGGAATCTCTTCATCCTTGTCTAGATCTTGTGGGAGGCTGCAAAAGGCTTACAGTGGTGGTAAATGAACCACGATTCAATCAATGGCAGACCCCTCTTCCTTCCGCACACAGAGTTGCAAGTGGTGACTGATGCATCACTTTTGGGTTGGATGGCCACCTGGTAGAGCTGGAAATCAGAGCACTGTTGTCTCTGGCAGAATCTCAGGTCCATATCAACCTCCTGGAGCTGTGAGATATCTGCTAAGCGTTGAAAGTCTTCCACTCATCCATCAAAAGGCTGGTGCAGGTGTTCACGGGCAACACTACCACCATGTGGTATTGCAGCAAACGGAATGGAGTGTTTCTCAGCCCCTGCCTGCTTCCACCCCCCTAGCCTGCCACCCCTCACCCCAAATAGCCAAAAAGGGCTCAGCATTTGGGGGAGCCTCACCAGTTAAGAGGGTTAATTTTGTCTGTTTGTGTCCCGGTACTCTTAGATCATGGAACAGAGCACCTCTCCTTCTTAATTGTGGTTTCTTTATCATAGGTGTCCATTCCCCTTAAGATTGGACGAATCCCTAAAGGTGGTATCCTATCTGGGAGGTCAAAATAATAGTTCTCCTGGATATGAGCTAGGATCCAGTAGTTTAAAACACCCAGCTGGTATACCCAGAGTATATTTTCGTTTTGCTATTGGGTACCCGTGGTGTGGTTAAAAGAAATAATTATGGGATGCCTCCTAAATACGATTCAAACATTTCACGCACCATCTTGAACTCCCACAATTGGTCAACTCCCTTGGGTATTACCCCAATACCCCCCTCCCCCCGAGGGGGAAGGGACACCTATGATGAAGCATGCCACAATTAAGTGGATGTGATCCCTTTCCATTATCTAAGGATACCTGGATATAAGATTAAGACCCAGAAGAAAGGATATCACTATCTAGTACTTATAGTTCAAGGCTGGGAGGCTGTATGTAGTAGCCACTTCCTCTCACTCTTTCTGTATTGTGTAAGATGAAACATCTTTTATAGATCTACATGCTTTAATGATCCAAGTTGTTGAGCTGAGAGACCCATGGTACTCAATTTGCGGAGTGCAATGTTAAACATGGCCTACAAATTTTTAGCAAAGTCACATCAATAACCCACTGCCATCAATTTAGAAAGAACCAAAGTACAAGTTAGAATCAAGCTCATACATCACCACTCCACCAGAGGCTACCATATCTCAGGTTTCTGATGTATACTTCCAACTGTAGATTCCTCTAGAATCCTCTGCAGGCACCATAACAGCAGTGCTCCGGTGAGCCTCTAGGTGGCAATGTGTAGCTGAGCATCAGCCTGCACACTGACACCAGATCTTTTTTTCCTGCATCTTTGAACGCAGATCCAGAGTCCCATTTCCTTTTTGTGGGTTGATAATTTCCATTCAAAATTATTTTGGGGAATGATCTCTCCTCTGAAGGCTTGAGGATTCAAGCACTGCTTTGATTGTTGGAAACAGATGTCTGTCAGATCTGCACAAGGTGTGCCTGTGGTGTTTGGGATTAGGGAGACTTACCCTTTTTCCACTGTTGTGTTAAAACTGTACTGTTATGCACTCAAAGGGGAACCAGAACTGTAAAGAGAAGCTGTACAGTCCAAATGCCGAAAGATGTCCCACACCTCACTTAGGTCCCACTCCTGTGGACTAGACGACTGTCACAACAGGTCCTCTTCATGGTTGTGGTTGTCGAATAGATCCAAATCAAAATCTGAGAAGCATAAGCGGAAGCAGGATTCAACACCATCCTGCCACTTCCTGTCCAAAGAGTTGTAGGGAGGGTGTCGAGTTGCCAACCAATCTCTTGATTGCAGAGCTGATTCCTAAACTGGTCCCGTTGGCACCACTAATTTCATGGGGCATCTGTGACCCTGCAACTGGTTGAGGCCATGTTGCATATTTCTGGCACTCTTCTGGATCACTCTAGTGTGCCTTCAGTTCCCAAGGTTCCGTAGGGGCCTCTAGTCTGGTTACTACAAGCAGATCTGTTATTGATGCCATATGTGCCCCTTGAATCCTGCACCCACTCCAGTGCAGACTTCCAATCCAGTGCTAGTTACTTCACTAATGACACTGATCGCAATGTCCTAGGTGCCAGAGGTCAAGCCTCTTATAATTTTGGTGACCGATCTCGACCAGAATGTGCTTTTACTCCACTATAGCGCATCTTGTTCCCGTATGCTTGGATTCTGACAAAACGCCTCCTCTTGCAGGAGGCCTTCTTCAGCTTTATCATTGTGGCTTGGACTCTAATCAACTTGATTATATTTCACCCCACACTGATTATGACATATACTTTCAGGAGGCTATGGACTGCATACCTCCCCCAACAAATAGTTTATTTCACCCATTGGACCTACAATAGAGAAGAGTGCATCATTTTGCAGTAATGATTAAACATGCAGCTGAGGTCCTGGACCTACAGCTTTCAGCTGCCATCAGTTGAAGTCAAGACCAGTGTCCTCACTGAGGTTCTGCACCCCGAGAGAGCCATTGCTTGCATTTAATGAAATCCTGACTGGAGCATATGGGTGTTTGGGCAAAGTCTTTCTCTTGCCCACAAGTGAACAAGCAGTTGGCCAGAAGCCACAGACCAGGGCTGGATGACCTTGTCTGTCTTATACGGCACCCAACTCCTGGGAGTTTGCTGGCTCAAGCATCCATAGGCAGTCAACCCTAATGCATTCCCCATTACACCTCCAGACAGGGAGTCGAAAAGGATTGAGGCTTTCGAGTATCAGAAGATCTCTTCCCCCAGATTCATGTTCAGTTTGGTCAATGCAGTCTGCCTCTTAGGCTGCTATAGGCATGTCCTTTGGGACACAGCTAGCAAGATCTTGCTGGTGGTTCTGGAGTAGTTTTGGGCCCCTTTAGCTCAAACCATTCATGGCAGAAAGGATGCATCATCAGGACTGCTTGAGGTGTGTGATGGGCACTAGTGTGGTCCTCCACTGCTGTGTGGATGTGATCTACCATTGTTTCAGGGAGCGTCTCTCATGGACATTCCCTTTGATGGGTCCTGAATCTTTTGCGAAAAGGACAATTTTGCCCTTGAACGCTTTAAAGAAAGCAGATTCCTTAGGCCTTTCTACCCCTACCCGACACACTCCTCATTAGCCTGACCCATCTGAGGCTAGGTGAGGTTGGCTCATACACACAACAGGCCCTGTCGCCCTAGTACTTCATGGCTGGGGTCCTAGATTATGCAGACAGTGTGGGACAGCAGGGCCATGATTCCATCCAAACGTCACCCCTGTGGCATCAGCCTCCAAGCCACTTAGGTTTGGGTGCACAACTACCCTGTAGGAGGTAGCGATATGCCTTTTCTTCCAGGTGGCAGGCCATTACATATGACAAATGGGTCTTCCAGATGGTCTAGCAGGGCTGTGCCTTGCATTACTTTTCGACCAACCTCAGCTTCCTACCAAAGAGCAGTTTTCAGAAGAGCACCATCCATTTTGCTGCAGCAGGTGTCTGCGTTACTGGCCAAAGAGGCCATTGAGGGCCCTGCCTTGGAAGTGGATATTGGCATCAGTAAATAGTGGGAGTAATAGCCTAAAGACTGAGGCCTTTATCCTATTTTTGATCTTCAACCTCTGTGTACCTTCCATACAGAAGGGTAAATTCAAAATGCTCACACTACCAAAAGTTCTGTCTGCCCTTAATGTGGGAGAAAGATTGTTTGGCCCCACAGGACATCCACTTTCATGAGGCTGTCCTGCAGTTCCACCAATGTTACCTGGGGTTTCAGGTTGGCTAGTATAAATTTCAGCTTACTGTGAAATTGGCCTTACAAGAGCCCCTCGGGCATTCACAAAAGTGCAGGCCGTTTACATTAATTGCACCAAAGGCCATCAGCTGGATGATCAATTTATCGGAGGGGGCCACTTTGGAGCAAATTAAGGTAAGGCGGGGAGGACCATAAGCTGATAAAATTTCCTAAAAAGTCTTGTTCTGCCTATGTAGAAATTATGGTATAGTCTAACATCTAGCATATAAACTGTTCTTTCTGCTACAGTGCTGAGATTTTTGACGAAAGTCTTAAAAATGACAAGTTTGTTTAAATGAAAATCCAATAGCACTTTAGCAATAAAGCATTTATCTAATCTTAAAATGGCCCTGTCATGAAATTTTAGATAAGGATCTTTTGTCATTGGCTCAAAATTACTTTTCATAAATTGTGAAATACTGTATTGAGTTGACAAAGAATTGGTGAATATTTTACAGGTGGAAACTCTACATAGTCCTCTCGATAATTTCTTGATTCTGTTCCACGGAGTGCAGGCTGATTTACTACTCTCATGTAACGTGAAATCGCTGCCAAGTGGACTCTAACTGAAGCATGGCTAAGGCCTGGATTCAATTATTCCAGAAGGTAAGGAAGGCTATGATGGTAGAGCAGAATAAATTGAATATAAATTCTGTTGCTTACACGAAATACAAAAGTGTTTCCATTTGGCCCCTTATGACATATATGTTGATACAGATATTTCTTTAGCCAATATTTCTCTGCAGTCATCTGGAATATCCAAGTAAGAAACCCCATTGTATGTAAGAGCCATGCCAAAAAACATAGCAACACTGGTTCCGGATGCTGAATTTGGCCCTTGCAGCTAGAAAGCAGGTTTGGCAAACATGGAGATGGTATGTGTAGTTGCTCCGAAAGGAATAGAAGCTCTGCAAGACGGTACTGCCATGGCCACCATAGGACAATCAGTATTGTTCAACATAGTTCTCATTACTTTTTTCAGGACAGTTAGGACAGAGGGAAGCAAGAGAAAAGCATAAGCAAAGGTCCCTGACCAAGCGATCAAGATTCATAATAACATAATCTCTTATTCTGATTGGTTGTAAGCAGGTCTACATTCAACTTGCCCCTGTGCCAGAAGTACTTGTTCATTTGGGTTTGTACCTCCCACTCGTGACTCTCCTTGTATGTTCTGTTTAGGGACTCTGCCCATGCTTTCTCTATTTCATGAACATACTCGACTTTCAATTGAATGTGGTGCTGAATTACCCATTCCATGTTTTCTGAGCTTCTCTGGATAGAGGAAGGAACTGAGTGCCCCTTTTTTTTGTTTACGTAGTACATAGATGTTATGCAGTCCGTGTGGCTCAATATGGAATTTCCTTTTATTCTTGGAAGAAATAAATATAAACCTAGAGCGATAACTCATTTCCAGAAGACTGATATGAAGGCATGTTATGTCCACCAACCAAAAGCTACTTACAGCCAAATCATGAAAATGCACTCCCAGCCATCAAGAGATCTCCGTTGTCATTGCAGAACTGGATTTACCCTGAAGGAAGAAAGGAAGGTTACTCCTACTGCTGTATTCTTGTGCTCGCTCAACCACAAAAAGGATTGTCTCAACTCTGGTGTTATGGCAATACGGCCATTTACTGATCCTTGGCTTTGCAACTGTTTCTTGTCTAGTTCCTCTTAAAAAGGTCATGTACACAGGTGGTTTTTGGGAACAAATGATTGCAAAACAGTATCTCTCCCAAAAGAGACAGTGGCTCTGTTGAGTTGGGTAATCATGTCCATCACTCTTTCGATGGAAAGGCTTTGCCAATGTTTGTGTCCAAAAATAATCTGAAACAGTTTATATTCTTACATAGTCTTAGCATTGATTTGTCCTTGTTTAGCATTAGACCTAATCGCTGAAAATCTGACTTTCCCTTGACTTACCATTCATCAAGTTAGAGGAAAACTTAATGTCTGTTTTCTCAGAAGTGCTGCGACTGGGGCCATACACCTTGTGAAAATTCTTTGGGCTGCTATAAGGCCAAATGGAAGAACTTTTATTTGATACTGGTGAAAAAGCTGCTTCAAATCTGAAATATTTTATTTGGGATGTATGGGATATTAAACTAAGTGTCCTGTAGGTCAAAGGCGGGCATAAAGTCTCCTTCCTACAATAGTTGGACATTTTCTTTCAGCATGTAAAATGCTTCTTGAGAAATTTGTTCAACTGATGCAAAATTTAACATTGGTCCCCATTCACCTGACTTTTTTTGTTCTGGTAAAAAGCAAGTAAAAGCCTGTATTTTGCTGAGAACTGGGGATTGTTTTGAGGGACCCTTTTTTTCCATCTTCGCGGAGATCTCTGCATGTAAAAACCATAGATGTTAAAATAGAGGGTTTTTTCACGGTAGAGTACGTGGAGGTTTTGTATATACTCCAATTTATGTCCCAGATATGAGATCCAGAAGCCATTTATTTGTTCCTGTCTCCCACTGGCTGTAGTAAGGAGAGATCTTTCTACCTACAGGAGTTCCCTAAGGAGGTGTGACCATTACTGGAAAGCTGTCACTGATGTCTGGATGATCCCCAACGTTTCGCCGGCCTTCCGATGAGGGGCCTGTCTTAGATCAGAGGCCTTTGGTGGTGATGGCTTGTTTTGAGGAATACATTCCTGATGTAGTTGGTATGGCTAGTATCTTCACCCTCTTTAAGGGTACTGTCCACTTACTCCAGCTCCTCTAAAGAGCTGGGTTTGATGTTGCAATGAACCAAGAGAGTTTGCTGTGTCAGATATATATATGTTCGATGGCATGTGTAGCTGCATATACACATGCTGTGTGTACGTCTGCCATCTAGGGCTCAGAGTGTTACAAGTTGTTTTTCTTCGAAGAAGTGTTTTCAAGTCACAGGATCGAGTGACTCCTCCTCTTCAGCTCCATTGCGCATGGGCATCGACTCCATGTTAGATTGTTTTCTTTCCGCCATCGGGTTCGGGCGTGTTTCCTTTCGCTCCGATAGTTTGATTAGGAAAACTTTGAAAACGCTTCTTTTTTCGACGGTATTGTATCGATCCCGTTACATCTTCTATCGACACTTCAGTACCGTTGGAACAGATATCTCTACTCGCCCTTTGGGGCGTGCGCGCCCAACTCGGGCCTAGTCTGGCCTACCGCGTGCAAGCCTCATGGATCGGACTCCATTCTGATTCTGTCCGTGGTGCCACGCTAAATTCCCTTATACAGACCAACATCTCGTCTGTAATCTCTGCCTTTCCCCCGACCATCAGGAAGAAAATTGCGAGGCCTGCAGATCCTTCCGGTCGAAAAAGACGCTCCGAGACCGAAGAGCACGGAGACTCGAGATGGCATCAAAAAGCACCGACCATCTCAACATCAAAGAGAAGGAAATCATGCAGACCGCAGTCTCCGTTCAAGGATCTGAACACGACCAGGATTCTGAGAAGGACAGACCGGTCACGGCAGGACAGCACGTGAGTACGTCTGCCCCTGTGTCATCTAAGCCCAAACATAAGGCCTTGGGAATGCCACTGCCAGAAGGCCATGGCTCGACCTGAAAGAAAACGCTTGGTGACCAACCCACCAGCTCAGTACCGTAAAAGGCCACCCCTCCGAAGCCATCGGACTAGAGCCGAAGCTCCATCTCCGAACGGAGCAAACACCGCTCTTTCGAGTCAAAATATCGAAAATCATTTACGGAGCCGAGACCATCTTCAACCCCAACTTTTTCGATACCGAAAAAGCCAGCTTTGGAGCCGAAAAAGCCTATTTATACTGAGGAGCATGGACTTTCACAAGCACTTAAAGAAAGCCACAAAACTACTGAGGAGGGCTCACAAATAGAGGCAATGGATGAAAGGCAATCCAGGATTCATATCCATAAAGAGACTGGCAGAATTTTAACCACTCCTCCAAAACCAAAGAGGAAATTAGCCTTTCAGGAGGAACTGGACACTACACAGCCTCCAGCTAAAGTGCCAAGAACAAAGGAGACCTCCACCTCCTGAATTTTCTCCTCCCCAGTCTCCTTCTCACTCTCCACATTTACATATCTCTCCTACTACCAGTCCTACACCTCTGAAGTCACCATCGCACTCATTTGATTCGCAGCAGGACAATGTAGATCCATGGTATCTTTATAATACAGACACCATTCCAGACAATAACCCAGATTACTATCCCTCTAAGCCTTCACCACAAGAGGATAGTACAGGCTACACTCAAGTGATAGCTAGGGCGGCAACATATCATAATGTCACCATGCATACTGAGCCATTAGAGGATGACTCCTTCTTTAATACACTCTCCTCCACGCTTGCAACATATCAGTCGCTTCCTACGCTCCCCAGCATGCTGACCAGATATTTAAAGAGCCAGTAAAAGCAAGGATAATTACTCCTAGAGTGGAGAAAAAAATATAAGCCACCTCCTTCTGATCCTGACTATATTACCCAACAGCTACCTCCAGACTCGGTAGTTGTAAGCTCTGCCAGGAAGAGAGCAAGTTCGGAGTCGTCAGGTGATGCACCCCCACCAGACAAAGGGAGTAGGAAGTTTGATGCTGCAGGGAAAAAGGTGGCATCTCAGGCAGCCAACCAGTGGAGAATATCCAACTCGCAGTCATTGTTGGCTAGATATGACAGGGCCCACTGGGACGAGATGAAAGATATCCAACATCTCCCCAAGGAACAGCAAAAAAGGGCACAACAGACAGTAGAGGAAGGGTGTAAGCCATCACTAATAATCAGATCAGGTCAGCCCTAGACTCTGCAGACACAGCAGCCAGAACCATCAACACTGCTGTAACCATAAGGAGACACGCATGGCTTAAGTCTTCAGGATTCAAGCCTGAAATCCAACAGGCAGTGCTCAATATGCCATTCAACCAAAAACAACTTTTCGGCCCAGAGGTTGACACTGCAATTGAGAAGATGAAAAAGGATTCAGATACCGCAAAAGCCAGAGGTGCACGGTCTACCACACAATACAGGAGATCCTTTCGTAAACCCCAATTTGGAGGTGGATTTAGAGCCCAAACTGCCGAGGCATCCACCTCACAGCGAAAGTCGGCCTACCAACGTCTATACCAACGAGGTGGTTTCAAAAGTACTTATAGAGGCCAGTACCCCAGAGGCAGGGGAAAATATCAAACATCAAATCAAGCCTCACAACAAAGTAAGCAGTGACTTGTTCCGTTCCTTCCCAATTCACACCTCCCCTGTGGGGAGAAGACTGCAAAAGTTCCACAACAATTGGCTAAACATTACCACAGACAGCTGGGTATTATCAATTATTCGCAATGGCTATTGCCTAGAATTTACACAAACTCCACCAAACATTCCACCAAAACCACACAGGCTATCCACACACCATATCACTCTGTTGCAGGAAGAAGTCAAATCTCTATTACTCAAACAAGCAATAGAAGCTGTGCCGCAAAATCAAATAGGGACAGGAGTTTACTCACTGTATTTCCTCATTCTCAAAAAGGACAGAACGTTAAGGCCAATATTAGATCTCAGGACCCTCAATCTTTACATCCTGTCAGAACACTTTCACATGGTCACACTACAGGATGTTATCCCACTACTTCAGCAACACAATTTCATGGCAACATTAGACTTCAAAGATGCGTATTTTCACATACCCATCCATCCTGCGCACAGAAAATATCTCAGGTTTGTCATTCAAGGAAAGCATTATCAGTTCAAAGTGTTACCCTTTGGAATTACAACAGCTCCGAGGGTATTCACAAAATGCCTGGTGGTAGTCGCAGCCTACCTAAGAAGACAACACATTCATGTCTTTACATATCTAGACGATTGGCTAATACAATCAAACAGTCATACACAGTGTCAAAACCATGTGCATTATGTAATACCAACCCTGCACACTCTAGGGTTCTCCATAAACTACCAAAAATCACAACTACAACCTGCGCAAATTCAACAGTATTTAGGGGCAATACTAAATACTCAAAAAGCGCTTGCAAGTCCAAATACGCAAAGAATACAATAATTTCACAATCTATTGCTACAAATACAGACAGGTCAACAGTACACTGTCAAATTTGTGATGAAAGTATTGGGCATGATGGCATCCTGTATTGCAATTGATCCACATGCGAGACTAAATATGCGGCCCTTGCAACAGTGCCTTGCACAACAGTGGTCACAAGCACAAGGTCAACTTCAAGATCTAGTGTTGATAGACCGCCTAACGAACAAGTTACTTACCTTCGGTAACGCTTTTTCTGGTGGATACAATAGCTATCTGTGGATTCCTCACCTTATGAATTCATCCTTGCGCCAGCATCCGACGGAAAGTTCTCTTCCTAGCTCTCCACGCCGACGAGGACGTCACAATAGCACGTCTCCACGAGACTCCGTCTGACGTCACCGTGCCAATAAGAGGTCCTCGTTGGCGTGCTGACATCAGTTTCACCCATTTTCTACGTGCCTTTGAGGTGAACCGGTGTAAACAGACTTCCACAACAACTCCAATCAACACATATATACATAACACCCTCATGATGCAACATATATATATATGGAAAATGTCCCTTACCCAGTGTACATCTGTTCGTGGCATGAGACGCTGCAGATTCACATGCTGTGCATATCCCGCCATCTGGTGTCGGGCTCGGAGTGTTACAAGTTGTTTTTCTTCGAAGAAGTCTTTTCGAGTCACGAGATCGAGGGACTCCTCCCATTTCTGCTCCATTGCGCATGGGCGTCGACTCCATCTTAGATTGTTTTCCCCGCAGAGGGTGAGGTAGGAGTTGTGTATATAGTAATAGTGCCCATGCAATGGAGTAAGTATGTATGTACATAATGTGATTAAAAGTGCTGTATTTACAAATTTACAAATGTACAAGATTATTTTGTATCAACTTATAACGGCTACAGGCTCCCGGGGAGGTGGGAGGGCGCATGTGAATCTGCAGCGCCTCATGCCACGAACAGATGTACACTGGGTAAGTGACATTTTCCGTTCGATGGCATGTGTAGCTGCAGATACACATGCTGTGCATAGACTAGTAAGCAGTTATCTCCCCAAAAGCGGTGGTATAGCCTGTAGGAGTTGAAGAAGTTTGAAATAATGTTTGTAATACTGCCTGTCCTACTGTGGCTTGTTGTGTTGTTAACACATCCACACAGTAATGTTTAGTGAATGTATGAGGCGTAGACCATGTGGCTGCCTTACAGATTTCTGTCATTGGTATATTTCCCAGAAAGGCCATGGTGGCACCTTTCTTCCTAGTGGAGTGTGCCTTTGGTGTAATAGGCAGTTCTCTCTTAGCTTTAATATAACAGGTTTGAATACATTTAACTATCCATCTGGCAGTGCCTTGTTTGGATATTGGATTCCCTGCATGAGGTTTTTGGAAAGCTACAAACAATTGTTTTGTTTTGCGAATTTGTTTGGTTCTATCAATGTAATACATTAGTGCTCTTTTTATGTCTAATGTATGTAATGCTCTTTCAGCTACAGAGTCTGGTTGTGGAAAGAACACTGGGAGTTCCACTGTTTGATTTAAGTGGAACGGTGATATAACTTTAGGCAAAAAATTTGGATTTGTGCGTAGAACCACTTTGTTTGTATTTGTATAAAGGGTTCCTGTATGGTAAAGGCTTGTATTTCACTTACTCTTCTGAGAGATGTGATAGCTATTAGAAAGGCTACTTTCCAGGTTAAGTTTTGTATCTCACAAGAGTGCATGGGTTCAAATGGTGGACCCATGAGTCTTGTTAATACAATATTGAGGTTCCACGAAGGAACTGGTGGTGTTCTTGGTGGAATGATCCTTTTTAGACCCTCCATAAATGCTTTTATGACTGGTATTCTAAATATCGAAGTTGAATGTGTAATTTGCAGATAGGCCGAAATTGCTGTGAGATGTATTTTAATGGATGAAAAAGCTAACTTAGACTTTTGTAAGTGTAGTAAGTAGCTTACAATGTTTTTCGCGGACGCGTGTAATGGTTGAATTTGATGATTATGACAGTAATAAACAAATCGCTTCCATTTATTTGCGTAACAATGTCTTGTAGGTTTTCTAGCCTGTTTGAGGACCTCCATACATTCTTGTGTAAGGTTTAGATGTCCGAATTCGAAGACTTCAGGAGCCACATTGCTAGATTGAGCGATGCTGGATTCGGGTGTCTGATCTGTTTGTGTTGAGTTAACAGATCTGGTCTGTTTGATAGTTTGATATGAGGCACTACTGACAGGTCTAGTAGTGTTGTGTACCAAGGTTGTCGTGCCCAAGTTGGTGCTATTAGTATTAGTTTGTTTTGACTCAATTTGTTTACGAGATACGGAAGGAGTGGGAGAGGGGGAAAAGCGTAAGCAAATATCCCTGACCAACTCATCCATAACGCATTGCCCTTGGAGTGAGGCTGTGGGTACCTGGATGCGAAGTTTTGGCATTTTGCGTTTTCTTTTGTTGCAAATAGGTCTATTTGCGGTGTTCCCCAGGTTTGGAAGTAGGTTTGTAGTATCTGGGGATGAATTTCTCATTCGTGGATCTGTTGGTGATCCTGACTGAGATTGTCGGCTAACTGGTTTTGAATTCCTGGTATGTATTGCGCTATTAGGCGGATGTGATTGTGAATCGCCCAATGCCAAATCTTTTGTACTAAGAGGCACAACTGTGTTGAGTGTGTCCCTCCCTACTTGTTTAGGTAATACATTGTTGTCATGTTGTCTGTTTTGACAAGAATGTGTTTGTGGGCTAATAGTGGTTGAAATGCTTTCAACGCTAGAAACACTGCTAGTGGTTCTAACTGATTTATATGAAGTTGTTTTTGTTGAGTGTCCCATTGTCCCTGGATGCTGTGCTGGTTGAGGTGTGCACCCCACCCTACCATGGAAGCATCTGTTGTGATCACGTATTGGGGCACTGGGTCTTGGAAAGGCCGCCCTTGGTTTAAATTTATAGGATTCCACCATTGTAGCGAGGTGTGTGTTTGGCGGTCTATTAACACTAGATCCTGAAGTTGACCCTGTGCTTGTGTCCATTGTGTTGCTAGGCACTGTTGTAGTGGCCGCATGTGTAATCATGCGTTTGGGACAATGGCTATGCATGAAGACAACATGCCTAGAAGTTTCATCACTAATTTTACTTGATACTGTTGGTTTGGGTGCATGCCTTGTATTACGTTTTGGAATGCTTATACCCTTTGTGGACTTGGAGTGGCAATCCCTTTTTTTGTGTTGATTGTTGCTCCTAAGTATTGTTGTATTTGGCACAGTTGTAAGTGCGATTTCAGGTAGTTTATTGAGAACCCTAATTTGTGAAGGGTTTCTATGACGTATTTTGTGTGTTGAAGACACTGTTTTTGAGTGTTGGTTTTTATTAACCAATCGTCTAGGTACGGGAATACGTGTATGTGCTGTCTTCTGAAATGTGCTGCTACTACTGCAAGGCATTTTGTAAATACCCTTGGTGCTGTTATCCCGAATGGTAACACTTTGAATTGGTAATGTACTCCCTGGATTACAAACCTTAAGTATTTCCTGTGTGAAGGATGTATGGGTATATGGAAGTACGCATCCTTGAGATCTAATGTTGACATGTAGTCTTTTTGTTTGAGCAAGGGGATTACGTCTTTAAGTGTCACCATGTGAAAGTGATCTGATTTGATGTAAAGATTTAGTGTTCTGAGATCTAATATGGGTCTCAGAGTTTTGTCCTTTTTGGGTATTAGAAAATACAGGGAATAAACACCTGTTCCTTTCTGATGGTTGGGTACCAGTTCTATTGCGTCTTTTTGTAACAACGCTTGGACTTCTAGTTGTAATAGATCCAAGTGCTGTTTGGACATGTTGTGTGTTCTTGGAGGTACATTTGGTGGTAATTGTAGGAATTCTATGCAATAACCATGTTGGACAATTGCTAGGACCCACGAGTCTGTTGTTATTTCCTCCCAATGTTGGTAATAATCTGTGAGTCTCCCCCCCCCCCCCCCCCCCCCCCCACTGGTGTTGTGTTGGGGATTTGTGACACTGAAGTCACTGTTTAGTTTGAGGTGTTTTTGGGCTTTGGAATTTTCCTCTAGTTTTAGGGAACTGTCCACCTCTGTATTGTCCTCGAAAGCCTCCTCTTTGATACTGGCCCTGGTATGTGGGTCTGGTTTGTGAAGTTGAGGGTTCTGTGCTTTGGGCCCGAAACCCCCCTCTAAATTGTGTCTTCCTAAATGTGCCTCTGCTCTGTGGGGAGTAGAGCGCGCCCATGGCCTTGGCCGTATCAGTGTCCTTCTTCAGCTTCTCTATAGCTGTGTCCACCTCCGGCCCAAACAACTGCTGTCCATTAAAGGCATATTAAGCACAGCCTGTTGGATCTCTGGCTTAAACCCGGAGGTGCGTAGCCATGCGTGTCTCCGAATAGTGACCGCTGTATTCACAGTTCTTGCGGATGTGTCCGCTGCGTCCATTGACAATCGTATCTGATTGTTTGAGATACTTTGGCCCTCTTCCACCACTTGCTGTGCACGCTTTTGGAACTCCTTGGGCAGATGTTCTAAAAAGTGCTGCATTTCATCCCAATGAGCTCTGTCCTATCTTGACAATAAAGCTTGGGAATTGGCAATGCGCCACTGATTGGCCGCTTGTGCTGCAACACTTTTCCCCGCTGCATCAAACTTCCGACTTTCTTTGTCGGGTAGTGGTGCATCTCCAGAGGTGTGTGAATTAGCCCTTTTACGTGCTGCGCCTACTACTACTGAGTCAGGTGTCAGTTGTTGCGTGATGTACACAGGGTCTGTAGGGGGAGGCTTGTACTTTTTCTCCACCCTAGGTGTGATGGCTCTGCCTTTAACGGGCTCTTGCAATACTTGTTTCACGTGTTTCAACATCCCTGGTAACATTGGAATACTTTGGTACTGACTGTGTGTCGACGAAAAAGTATTAAATAAAAAGTCATCCTCAATGGGTTCAGCGTGCAGTGTCAAATTGTGAAAAGCCCCTGCTCTGGACACCACTTGCGTGTAGGCAGTACTGTCTTCCGGTGGTGATGGTTTTGCTGGGTAGCAGTCTGGACTATTGTCTGATACTGGCGCATCATATAGATCCCACGCATCTGGGTCATCCTGGCTCATCCCTGTGTGCGTTGGAGATTGCATCATAGGGGGGGTTGCAATTGGTGACGGTTGCGGTGAGTGGTGTGGTGATGGTTGTGGCGAAAAGCGTGGTGGAGTTACTGCTTTTGCCACTTTTGCTTGTGGCTGTTTTTCTTTGTCTTGGAAAGCAAGTTTCCTTTTCATCCTTATAGGAGGGAGAGTTCTTATTTTCCCTGTTTCCTTTTGAATATGGAGCCTTCTTTGCGTATAATCTGGCTCCCCTGCTTCTAGCTCTTGTCCCAATTTATGGCCTTGTAGTTGTGCTGAAAGGCCTTGTTCTTCGGAGTAGGAGCTTGTTTTTGGCTCTGAAGCTGGGTGTTTCGGTACCAAAACTTTTTCTACAGTCTTTTTCGGCCCCAAAGCCACTTTTTTTGGTTTCGGTGTGCCGATCTCTCGGTGCCGACTTAGCTCGGAGCCGGTATCTCAGTGTCGAGTCTGGTTGGAGCCAGGTTCTCGGTGTCGAGTATGCTCTGTGCCGGGATCTCGACCGGAGTCGGATGACTTCGACACGTGTGTGCCCTTTTTCGGTGCCGATGGATGGTCACCAATTTTACGGGCTAAGCCATGGCCTGCCGGCGGTGGCGTCCCCTCGGCCTTCATGATATTGGCGTGAGTTTTGGCCGGGGCTGGTTTACTCACGGTTTTCGGTGCCTGCTCTGTTTCGGGCTCGTCCGAGTCAGCAATGGAGAAAGTCTCCTCTTCCTCGACGTCGTGGTGTCCTGACGGCGCCGATACCATTTGAAGCCTTCGTGCTCTCCGGTCCCGTAGCGTTTCCTTCGACCGAAACGCCCGACAGGCCTCGCAGGTATCCTCTTTGTGTTCGGGGGACAAACACAAATTACAGACCCGATGATGATCTGTGTAAGGATACTTGTTGTGGCATTCGGGGCAGAAGCGGAATGGGGTCCGTTCCATTAGCTTGGAAGACGCACGCGGTCGGGCCGACCAGGCCCCGCCGGGGAATAGAAGCCCCGAAGGGCTACCGGAGCTCTTCTTGATTCGGTGTCGATCTGCGTTAACTAATCCGATACCGAACGCCAACAATGCCGTCAAATTTTCTGAGATTTAACTAACTTTCCGAACCGAAACACGGAGCGAAGAGGAACACGTCCGAACCCGACGGCGGAAAGAAAACAATCTAAGATGGAGTCGACGCCCATGCGCAATGGTGCCGAAATGGGAGGAGTCCTTCGATCTCGTGACTCGAAAAGACTTCTTCGAAGAAAAACAACTTGTAACACTCCGAGCCCAACACTAGATGGCGGGATATGCACTGCATGTGTATCTGCAGCTACACATGCCATCGAACACACACACACACACACACACACATATATATATATATGAAAAATATCAATCTATACATATATCTATACAACCACATATCCTAGTGCAATCAGACAGGCAACGGGGACGCAGGTGGGACAGTGAGGAATCCACAGGTAGCTATTGTATCCACCAGAAAAAGCGTTACCGAAGGTAAGTAACTTGTTCATCTGATGGATACAAACTACCTGTGGATTCCTCACCTTATGAATAGAGTCCCAAAGCAGTACCGCACTCGGAGGTGGGTGCCGTCTGATTACACCACGAAATCCTGTAAAACAGATCGTGCAAAGTGGCCGTCCCTCCGAACCTCACCATCTAAGCAATAATGCTTAGCGAAAGTGTGGAGGGACGCCCAAGTTGCCACCTTACAAATGTCCACCACTGGGACTCCCCTTGCCACCTTACAAATGTTCACCACTGGGACTCCCCTTGCTACCTTACAAATGTCCACCACTGGGACTCCCCTTGCCAGGGCCGAAGTGGCCGACTTAGACCCGGTGGAGTGAGCCCTGATTCCCTCAGGAGGAACTTTCTTTGCCAGTGAGTAGCTAACTTTTATACAAAGAATGACCCACCTGGAGATTGTTCTTTTATGGACTGCTCTGCCCTTCCGCTGACCAACATACCCCACGAACAGCTGATCCTCTAGACGAAAGTCTTTCGTCCTCTCAATATAAAAACTGAGAGCCCTTCTAGGGTCCAATCGATGGAGTCTCTCTTCCTCTTTAGAGGGGTGGGGAGGAGGGTAGAAAGAGGGAAGGGTAATAGTCTGTCCCATATGAAAAGGAGTGACAACTTTTGGCAAGAAAGCCTCCCTGGTTTTCAATACCACTTTATCAGGAAAAAACAAGGTAAAGGGGGGTTTTACGGAAAGGGCTTGAAGCCCCCCCAATCCTCCCAGCAGAAGTTATAGCAAGGAATACCGTCTTAAGAACCAAATACCTTAAAGGACATGAATGCATGGGCTGGAACGGTGAACCCATCAGAAATGTTAACACAAGATTTAAATCCCACTGAGGCATGTGAAAAGGCGTGGGGGGGAACTTATTAAGTAAGCCCTTAATAAACCTATTTACAATCGGCGATTTGAATAAAGAGGGCTGATCTGGGAGACAAAGAAAAGCCGATAGAGCAGCCAAACAACTTTTCACTGTAGCTACTGAACAGCCTTTCTTTGCCAAAGTAAGGGCAAATAACAAAACATCGGCAAGGTGGGCCTTCAAGGGATCTTTCCGCTTCTCTCCACACCAACTAACAAATTTAGCCCACCTATTGGCATAAATGGATTTAGTGGAGTGTCGCCTGGACGCTAGAACATCCACTACATCCAGTGGGAGAGAAAAGGAACTCAGGTTGCCCCGTTCAATCTCCAGGCATGTAGATGTAAGCTCTGGAGGTGGAGATGTAGAACCTGCCCCTGCGACTGCGAGAGGAGGTCTGCCCTGAGCGGGAGACAGAGCGGAGGGCACTTTGAGAGTTCTAGAAGATCTGTATACCACACCCTTTTCGCCAATCCGGTGCCACCAAGATGACTTGAGCTCTGTCTTGGCGAATCTTCCTCAGGACCCGAGGAATCAAGGTTATGGGGGGAAACGTGTAAAGCAACTGGCTGCCCCAGGGTATTTGAAACGGGTCCCTCAACGCTCCTTGCAACGGATACTGGAGACTGCAGAACGACAACCAGTGCGCATTCTCCCGAGTGGCGAATAGATCTACTTGCGGAGATCCCCCACATCTCGAAGATGTACCGGACTAGATCTGGATGGAGTGCCACTCGTGATCGGCCAAGAAGCGCTGACTGAGACTGTCCGCACGTGCGCTCAGAACCCCGGCCAAATGATTTGCTATCAAGCAAATCTGATGGTCCTGAACCTAGGACCAGAGCCGCAGAGCCTCTCTACATGGAAGGTACGACCCTACTCCTCCCTGCTTGTTTACGTACCACATTGCGGTAGTATTGTCTGTGAGGACTTGAACCGACTGACCGGGAAGGGAGGAAGACTTTGAGAGACTGACGTATCGCCCACAGTTCCAACAGATTGATATGAAACATCTGTTCCACCGGAGACCAATGACCCTTGATCTCCAGATCCCCCGATGAGCACCCCACCCTAGAGTGGAGGCATCCGTTACAAATGTGGCCACTGGAGGTGGTAGTGAGAACGGCCTTCCTTGGGAAAGTTTGCCCCCCACTGGAGATCCGCTGCAGTGTCCCTGGAAATCCTTATCGAATCCTCGATATCCCCTTTGTGCTGAAACCACTGCCTGCGGAGGCACCACTGAAGAGCCCTCATATGCCAGCGCGCATGAGTGACCAACAGAATGCAAGAAGCGAACAGACCAAGCAGGCGTAAGACCTTGAGGACCGGAACAACCGCTCCATTTCAAAACATTGGAATCAGCGCCTGAATGTCCTGAATCCGCTGAGGCGGAGGGTAGGCCCGATTCAATGTTGTATCCAGTACTTCTTCTATGAACAGGAGGCATTGAGAGGGCTCCAGGTGAGACTTGGGCACGTTTACCGAAAACCCCAGGTCGAACAACTAATGGGTTGTCACCTGCAGGTGATGCAGCACCAACTCCGGAGACTTGGCTTTGATCAACCAATCGTCCAGGTAAGGGAACACCGCTATTCCTTTCCGCCTGAGATGTGCTGCAACCACCATCACCTTTGTGAAGACTCGAGGTGCTGAAGTAAGTCCAAATGGAAGGACCGCAAACTGGTAGTGTTGCGACCCCACTACAAACCGGAGATACTTCCTGTTCGACTTGAGTATAGGGATGTGAAAGTACACATCCTGCAAGTCGACAGACACCATCCAATCTGTGCCAGAGTCAGCATTTTGAATTTCTCCTGCTTGAGGAACCAATTCAAAATCCTCAGGTCTAGGATTGGCCTCAGACGACCGTCCTTCCTGGGGATCAGGAAATATCTTGAATAACAACCCTGACCCCTTTCCTGCTCCGGAACCAACTCTATTGCATCCTTCGATAACATGGTCAGAACCTCCTGTAGCAACAACAGAAGATGGTCCTCCGAACAAAACGAGGGACGAGGGGGGAAGAGAGGAGGTAGCTCCTGAAAGGGGAGATCATATCCTTTTTCCACACTATTCAACACCGAGGAGTCTGCTGTTATCAACTCCCACTTGCAGAGAAAAAGATGAAGCCTTCCCCCTACAGAAGAGGCATGTTCAATAAAGTGGAGAAAACTAGGGCTGCCTTCCCTGCTGTTGTCCACCAGAGGAAGAGGATGACAAAGAAGGGTGTTGCTGGACTGCCCCTCTAACTGTAGCCCTGCCACGCCCTCTAAAGGGTCGATAAGATGAGTTGGCAGGCTGTTGAGCCGAGAACTGGGGCCTCTGAAACACCACCCCACGACCAAACCCTCTAAATCTGCGAAAGGACCTATATGGAGCAGCAGGGGTAGCTTGGAGTTCTAAGGACTATGCAGTTGCTCTGCTCTCCTTTAAAACGTTCAAGGGCAGAGTCCGCTTTCTCTCCAAATCAGCTGTTCACCATCGAAGGGCAAGTCAAGTAAGGTGGTCTGTACGTCCGAGGAGAATCAGGAGGACTTCAGCCATGCATGCCTCCTTGTAGCAACAGATGTCCCCATCACTCTAGCAATCGAGTCAGTGGTATCAAGGCCCGATTGTATAATCTGTTGAGGTGCAGCCTGCGCATCCGAAAAGAGTGTTCCAAAAGGCTTCTGCGCCTCCTGTGGCAGATCTCCGACCATAGCCTTGGCAGAGTCCATAAGGGCATGGACATACTTGCCCAGCACACAGGTAGCGCTCACAGTCTTAAGCACCATGCTGCAAAACAAAAATCTTTTTTTGAAGACTGCTCCATTCGTTTGGACTCCCTATCAGACAGGGCCACAGGGAACGAACCAGGAGCAGACTTTGTGGAGCAAGACACTTGAACCACTAAACTCTCTGGGGTTGGATGACGTGAGAGGAACTGAGGATCCTTGGGTGCCCCCTATGTCTCCTTGCCACCGCTCTATTAACAGCTGGAGCTGAAACTGGCTTCCTCCACAAGTCCATAATAGGCTCCAACAAAGCCTCGTGGAAGGGCAGCAAAGGATCAGCTGATGATGTAGAAG
The DNA here is from genome assembly GCF_031143425.1 of Pleurodeles waltl. Classification (NCBI taxonomy): domain Eukaryota; kingdom Metazoa; phylum Chordata; class Amphibia; order Caudata; family Salamandridae; genus Pleurodeles; species Pleurodeles waltl. The sequence goes on along the minus strand of NC_090449.1, from coordinate 1,027,761,846 downwards.
GATGCAGCACCTCCGTCAGTAGATTGGTCTTCACCTCTGCTGCAGATAAAGGCAGGTCTAAATAGTCTGCTGCCTTTCTAATGACTGAGTGGAATGACGCTGCCTCCTCCGTAAACTCCCCCGGAAATGAAATGTCCCATTCCGGGAAAGTATCCAATCCACTGGCCGACCCCAGTCCTTGGAATTCCTCCAAAGGCTCTTTAAGCTCCCCCTCTTCTAATTGCCGGTATTCTTCTTCTTCAAGAAGACGCAAGGCCTCTCTCCGACACCTCAAGCGGGATTCTAACCTCGACATCGACTCCATCGACGCCGAATCCCGACCGGGCACAGAAGATGCATGGATCCGAACATCACTCGGACCCGGCGCTGACACGGACTCCAACGGCACCTCCTTCGGAGTCGGTTGGCACGCAGGTAATGGAGCCGGCTGGCCAGGGGAGAGCATCGGCGTCGGCTGATGCGGAGATGGCAATGGCGCCACAGATGTAGGTGGGGACGCCATACCTTGAGGAGACACCATAGACGTTGATCTGGCACCCTCAACCGGGCAGAACGGCATAAACGGCTTCGACTGTTATGGAGCCGGGGAGCCCAAAGAAAAAGCTAATGGCCTAGTGGGACCTGCCGGTGCACCAGCAGGGGCCATAGCCTGGAAAACAGCATACATGGCATTTAAGAATGCCACCAGATCCGCTCACAGAGCCGGGAAGGCAGGATATTGCTGTTCTTGATCCTGCTGCTGCACATCAGGCTCTTGCCGTGCCGGAGAAAACTGAGAGCCATGAGGAGCCACCTCATATACTGACGGCGTCAGACACTTCAGGGCTTTGGGGCTGCGGAGTCACAGTAGGGCTCACTTCCCAATTACTCCGACGTCAAGTTGATGGAGACCTCGATCGGATCGGTGCCGTGAACCATGACGATGCCGAGTCATGCCGAAGCCACCTCTTATGCCTCCTGGAAGAGGTTCGAGAGGAAGCACTCTTGTGGTCCTTCTTCTTAGCCTTCGCTAAGAAAAGCTTGGCCTCTTTCCTTAAGTACCCTAAGATTCATACTCTGGCACGACCCACACCGACTCGACATCGTGCTCAGAGCTAAGGCACCAAAGGCAGTTCTCATGTAGATCCGTGACCGACATCCTACCTCCACACTTACTAAACGGCTTGAAACCCGATTTTCTCGGAGGAAACATTGTAACAACCAAGGATACACATTATCCAACGAGCCAGGAACAAACTGTTGGCGTCGAAGGCATGGAAAAAAGGAAAACTGACGTCAGCACGCCGACCTCTTATTGGCATGTTGACATCAGACGGAGTCGCGTGGAGCTGTGCTATTTTGACGTCCTCGTCGACGTGGAGAGCTAGGAAGAGAACTTTCAGTCGGATGCTGGCGCAAGGATGAATTCATAAGGTGAGGAATCCACAGGTAGTTTGTATCCACCAGAAATACATGTCCCTTCAGTGGTGGAATTCCACAAATCTAAACAAAGGGCGGCCATTTCAAGACCCTGTGCCTCAGACCATACTTACAACAGATGCTTCAATGATTGGCTGGGGCGCTCACCTCAACAATAACAACATTCAAGGACAATGGGATGCCCAACACAAACAGCTACATATAAATCACTTAGAGCTGTTAGCTGTCTTCCTAGCACTCAAAGCTTTTCAGCCTCTCCTTATTCACAAAACTGTATTGATCAAAACAGACCACATGACCACCATGTATTATCTAAACAAACAAGGAGTGACACATTCGTCCCAACTCTCCCTCCTAACTCAAAAAATTTGGAAATGGGCAATACACAACTAAATTCACCTGGTAGCACAGTACTTTCCAGGGATACACAATCAATTTGCAGATGTTCTTAGCAGAAACCAACAGACAAACGAGTGGGAGAATCACCCTCAAGTACTTCAAAAATACTTTCATCAGTGGGGAACACCAGACCTAGATCTGTTCACCACCAGCGAAAACGCAAAATGCCAAAACTTTGCATCCAGATACCCACATCCCCTATCCAAGGGCAATGCTCAATTGATCAGGGATATTTGCTTACGCTCCCCCGCCCCTCCCACTCATTCCCTTTCTAGTCAACAAACTGCGTCAAAACACACTCAATCTGATACTCATAGCGCCAACATGGGCACATCAGTCATGGTACACAACACTATTCGACCTGTCAGTAGTGCCACACTCCCAACTCCCAAACAGACCAGATCTGTTGACACAAAACAAAGGGCAGATCAGGCACCCAAATCCCAACACATTCAATCGAGCGAAATGGCTCCTGAGGTCATAGAATTTGGGTATCTACAACTACCAACTGAATGTATGGGAGTAATTAAGCAAGCAAGAAAACCCACTACCAGACAGTGCTATGCCAACAAATGGAAAAGATTTGTAAATTACTGTCAATCTAAACAAATTGCCCCACTTTCAGCAGCAATACAAGATATTGTATGCTATTTGCTTCATTTACAAAAATCTAATTTAGCTTTTTCTTCCATAAAAATACATCTCACTGAAATTTCGGCATATTTGCAAAATATACAGCACAGCTCTTTATTTAGAGTTCCTGTTATCAAAGCCTTCATGGAAGGTTTAAAACGCATCATCCCACCTAGAACACCTCCAGTACCTTTGTGGAATCTAAACATAGGGGGTCATTCTGACCCTGGCGGTAAAATCCGCCAGGGCCAACGACCGCGGGAGCACCGCCAACAGGCTGGCGGTGCTCCCTTGGGCATTCTGACCGCGGCGGTACAGCTGCGTTCAGAAACGGAAAACCGGCGGTGTACCGCCGGTTCTCCGCTGCCCTGGGGAATCCTCCATGGCGGCGCAGCTTGCTGCGCCGCCATGGGGATTCCGAGCCCAATACCGCCATCCTGTTCCCGGTGGTTTTGGCCGCCAGGAAGAGAATGGCGGTATGGGGTGTCGTGGGGCCCCTGGGGGCCCCTGCAGTGCCCATGCCAATGGCATGGGCACTGCAGGGGCCCCCGTAACAGGGCCCCACAAAGGACTGAAAATCGCGACCGGTGCAACTGCACCCGTCGCACCCCTTCCACTCCGCCGGCTCCATTCCGAGCCGGCATCCTCATGGAAGGGTGTTTCCCGCTGGGCTGGCGGGCGGCCTTCTGGCGGTCGCCCGCCAGCCCAGCGGGAAACCCAGAAAACCCGCGGCTGTCTTTTGACCGCGCAGCGGTATTCTGGCGGGCCCCGCCTGGCCGGCGGCGGAATGAGGCCCATAGTGCTTACGCGACTTATGGGCCCACCATTTGAACCTATGCACTCATGTCAAATGCAATTCTTAACATGGAAAGTTGCCTTCCAAGTCGCAATTACATCATTGCGAAGAGTTAGTGAAATTCAAGCTTTTACAATTGAAGAACCGTTCATAAAAGTACATAAACATAAAGTTGTACTACGAACTAACCCTTCATTTCTTCCTAAAGTAGTATCACCTTTTCATATCAATCAAACAGTGGAACTGCCAGCCTTCTTCCCACAGCCAGATTCTGTGGCAGAAAGAGCTCTACATACATTAGATATTAAAATAGCTCTAATGTACTACAGAGAAAAAAAACATTCAGGAAAACTAAACAGTTATTTGTTGCTTTTCAAAAACCTCATACTGGTAACCCCATTTCAAAACAAGATTTACCAAGATGGATAGTAAAATTCATCCAAACATGTTACCTTAAAGCTAAAAGACAACTCTTAGTTGTACCTAAAGCACATTCCACGAGCAAAAAAGGGGCTACAATGGCAATATTAGGAAATATACCAATGGCTGAAATATGTAAAGCAGCTACTTGGTCAACACCACATACATTTACTAAACATTATTGTGTAGATGTTTTTAGCAGCGCAGCAAGCCACAGTTGGTCACGCTGTACTAAGAAAATTATTTCAAACAACTTCAACTCCTACAGGATAAGTACAGCTTTTATGGGAGGAATAAATCCTTTCTAGTCAATGCACAGCATGTGTATCTGCAGCTACACATGCCATTGAACGGAAAATGTCAATTACCCAGTGTACATCTGTTCGTGGTATGTTCCACTGCAGATTCACATGCACCCTTTCCACCTCCCCGGAAGCCTGTAGCAGTTTAAGTTAAACAAACACTTGTACATATTGTGTGTGTGTGTGTGTGTGTGTATATATATATATTCCATTTGCATGGAAATCTCTGTTCTTTATACTCCATCACTCCTACCTTACCCTCTGCGGGAAAACAATCTAACATGGAGTCATTGCCCATGCGCAATGGAGCCGAAGAGGAGGAGTCACTCAATCCCGTGACTCAAACACTTCTTCGAAGAAAAACAACTTGGAACACTCCGATGGCAGACGTTTGCACAGTATGTGAATCTGCAGCGGAACATGCCACAAAAGATGTACACTGGGTAAGTGACACTTTCTATATATATATATATATATATATATATATATATATATATATATATATATATATTTTTTTTTTTTTTTCACTTTTCCTTCAATATACTGAAAGGAATATGGCACTCCACAGCTGCTGAAGAATAATATTTATTGACACGCTAAGGAACGCGTTTTGGCGTTTTCCGCCTTTGTCAACCTCGCGGTCGCCATCTTGGACTCTCTTTATACCATACACCCAAAACTTATCTTAACATCAGATAGAATTCATTCAATTTTAGTTATTCAACTTGATAGCCAGAATTAATTAATTTTCTACATAATAATTCCATTTAAAAAAATCATTCATTTTGCCCCATTCGAAATACTCTTCGTAGAAAACGCCAAACTGAGCACAATCCATACAGACTGAAAAGAGCCAACAAGGATATTGAGAGTCTAACAATGCAGAGGATATATATAGCATATTTAAAGAACTTGAGAAATTAAAGAAAAGAGAATTCACTAAATGGTGGGAATGTGAATCCCTGACAAGATATTCAGATGCTGAATGAGTCACTACAGGATTAAGAATCATGATCTTTCTAACATATGATAATCCTAATCCAAAATTACTCAAAGAATGGGCCGCTCATAATGCCAAAAGCTCAATGTAAATGATGAAAATTTAAATGAAATATGCACAAAGTGATAATGATATAGCATTGGAGAAGATTGAGCTAATGTGTCAGAAAACTGATCTATGTACGGATAAGAAATTGGTGGAAAATCTAAATCAAACCATGGAAGAACGTTTACAAAGAATGGAAGAGGATATTATTCAAAAAAAGGCATGGAAATTCAATAGAGACAACATAGATTATGAAACAGGACATATTTGCAAGGAAATGTTTTGATTCCAGCGATACATAAAAATGAGTTAAAACCACCTGGTAGACCCTTTGTAGCAATACAGGGGAGTCTATTTGAATTTGTATCACAATATATTGAAATATTCTTGCATTGATTAGTGATAAGCTTACCATCATATTTGAAGGATACTACAGAGTGTCTTCGATTTAAGCTGGGAATCTGATATGCTTCTCATGACCCTTGATGTCACGGCTCTATACACTAGCATCCCACATCAGGATGGTATAAGAGAAATAGAACATTTTTTGAGAGCAAGACCTATCAAATTTTATAAGCATAGCAAAATGTTAATTATGATGACTGAGTGGTGTCTCAAGCACAATATCTTTTTCTTTAATAATGAAATTTTTGAACAAAATTGCGGGACAGCGATGGAAACGTGTTTCGCTCCAAGTTATGGGGTGGTGGGAAGAGCAGATTCTCAGCAACCCTCCACTGGAGATGTGGAATAAATATATTGTGATGTGGCTAAGGTATATTGATGATATCTTTATTATATGGAAACGTGATATGGATAGTGCAAGAAGATTCATTCAACAAATTAATGATAACTATTTGAATTTGAAATTTGTGGGTAATATACATGCACAAGAGATTGAATTCTTAGATGTTAAGATTAAGATAGATAAAGGTAGAATGACAACTACATTATATAGAAAACCTACTGCAGGTAATAGTATACTGCATGCAGCAAGCTTCCATCCCCAAGCATTAAAAGGGAATATTCCATTAGGGGAGCTATTGCGAGCCAAAAGAATCTGTAATACAGACAAAGAGTTTGAGATAATACAGGAAGAGGCATTTGAGAGACTTAGATTGCGAGGTTACTGAGACTTGGCATTGGAGATGGCGAGAAATAGTCAAATTACGTTCTAGAGACTCCCTTCTATTTGATATAGGAGATAAGAAGAAGAAAAGCAGTAAGACAGGAACAGGTATTCAGAGGTTCATAACTGCGTACAATACAGCGCACAGATTAGAAGAATACTGAGCAAACATTGGCATGTATTGAAAAGTGATACTGTGATAGGGTTGGAAATACTTATAGACCTCCGATTACATTTAGGAGAAGTAGATCAATGAGGGATAGATTGGTCAAAAGTGATATTAGGAAACATGATAAAGATAATGTGTGGCTGCCATTACAGGATACATTTTTATAAATGCTCTAAGTGTAAAGCATGTCAAAACGGAGAGAGTATAAAATCCTTAGTGGTTGGACAAAAAAATGGTACACAAAATTAAGGGGCGATATACATCTAAGAGTGATTTTGTGATTTACATCTTAAAATGTAGTTGTCCCAAAATATATGTAGGGAGCACAAAATTGCAGGTTCACAAGCGGATTCTACAGCATTTACGAGCAATACAGAACAAGGACGATACCTATCCTGTTGCGCATCATATTCATGATATACATAATGGAAATCTGGATCAAATCAAATAGTGTGATCAATGGAATAACCAAGGACATTAGATGTGGTAATAAAGAGTTTAAATTGAGAACATTAGAATCAAACTATATAATCATGCTGGACACTAAAGAACCAATTTGATTGAACAGAAGCGAGGAATGTATATATACTTGCAGTAAATCGTGTTGGTGAAATAGGATATAGATTAAGGACATTGGAGGTGATAATAGAGAGTTAAAATTGAGAACATTAGAGTCAAAGTATATATTTATGCCGGATACCAAAGAGCCAATTGGATTGACCAGCAGCGAGGAAATGTACATACACTTGCAGACAATTCTATTGTAATTGTAATTGTAATCGTATTTATATAGCGCTTACTACCCCTGACGAGGCGTTGAAGCGCTTTTCGATGAGTAGCACGCTACTCCGGAACCCAACAAGAATTAGTGATGGATTAGTATCGTTAAATAATGAGTACAGTTTTAGTATTATTATGAGTTAATTTGAGCCGCGGATATGAGTTTGTTAGTTAGACTGGAGTAATGGAGGGATGGAGGAGGAAATAAGTCCAGAAGTGTTAATTGGGAGTATATCCTTCATTTACTCAACCCAAAGGCTTGGGATGAGTAAAGGGGGGTGGAGGGTGAAGAGTATGTGGAAGGGTTAGGGAGAGCATAGTAGCAGGGTGAGATGAATGCAAGAGAATTTAGTAGGGTTGTGTGGGAGGTCACAGAGGTAGAGTGAGGTTTGGTGAGTTAGATGTGGAGGGAAGAGCTTAGGCAGAGATATTTAGGAGATGAAAGTGGTAGAAGGGATTTGGGATGAGTCAGAGTGAGAATGGAGGATAGTTTGATAGAGACATGAAATAAGAGTGATGAGTAGATAAGTGTGATAAGATGAGAGCAGGAATTCATAGATATCTAGTATAACAACCCAAAAAAACCAGGAGCCATGCAATGATCCACGAACATTCCAAGCACAGAAACAACACATACACATACATACATACACACACACATATATATATATATATATATATATATATATATATATATATATATATATACACACACACACACACACAATACATAATTAGAATCATGGGTAAAAATACTTAGTCAGACAGGTTTAAAGAGAGTGTGTGTATTTTATTATTATGACATAGTAGCAATACATATTTTCCAAAGAAACTATAAATAAATAGAAATATACATATAATCTGAAAAAAATATTTATCCACATAGGCATATGCAGTTCATAGTTGTTTGAAAAAGGTGGTTATGAAGGAAAGAGCCAACTCTTGAGTAGTTTTCTGAAGACAAGAAAGTTATCTGTGGCTCTTATAGTTGGGGGTAATGAATTCCATAGTTTGGCTGCTTGGACGGAGAAGGATGTACCACCTATAGTCTTTTTCTTGTATGGTGGTGTTCTAAGGTGGGGTGCCAGTCTTGTGCGGAGGGTTCTTTGTTGGATGTATTTGGTCATTTTCTTTCTGATAAAAAGAGGTCCTGTTCCATGTATAGCTTTGTGGGTGATACAAAGCAGCTTGAAAGTGCATCTTCTGGCAACGGGTAACCAGTGTAGTGCTCTCAAGGCAGGGGAGATGTGGGATTGCGGCTTTATATGTAGTAGTAGCCTGGCTGCGGAATTCTGGATACGTTGTAGTTTTTTCATAACAGATAAAGATGATCAATGGTAGAGGCTATTGGCATAATCCAGTTTGGATAGTACAAGTGAGATAGTAGCTTGCACCTTGTGTGGAAATCCGAGGAGGGGGAAGATGCATCGTAAAGTCTTTAAGGTGATGAAGCTTGTGCGTGCTAATTTGTCTACTTGGGCATTGATAGTTAACTTGGAATCCATGGTGATTCCTAGGTTTTTAACTGCCTTGGATAATTGAAGAGGTGGTCCGAGATCGTCAGGGCAGACGCACAGAGGGTCATAACGTTTCCAGTCACCACATATGAGTATTTCTGTTTTGGAGGTATTTAGTTTGAGATGGCTCCAGGTCATCCACTGATCAACGGCTCTGAGGCAACTGAAGATTTGTGAGTTTTCAATGTTTTTGGGGTCTTCTAATTTAAGTAGTATTTGTGTGTCATCTGCATAGTTGTAGCATGTGAGATGGAAATCATTGATCAGTTCTGGTAAAGATATCATGTAGATGTTGAAAAGCAAAGGTGAGATGATTGACCCTTGGGGGACCCCTGCTTTTGTGAGGTAGGGTTCGGACGAAAAGGGGGGCGAGTGGATGATATTTGCTCTTTTTTAAAGATAGGAAGTAATCCAGTCGAGAGCAATCCCTTGTATGCCAGCTTCATGGAGTCTTTGAGTTAGGGCGTCATGGTCAACCGTATCAAAGGCAGCCTGTATTCCTTCTGTTTCTTGTATATGAGACAATTATGTATTAAACTGTGTTGACACGCAGTTAGAAACAAACACATAAGGACCAGTGAGGGTTTAAAAGATTCGCAAGAACAGCAAGATAGCTAGACTTCGGAAGGGGATGTCAAGTGAGACCTTTCACTAGATTTAAGAGCGCTTTTCATTGAGCCGAGTTTAAAACAACCCTGAATAAAGCAGACTTCATCCAGGGTGTGAAAACATACCAAGGTCTGGCAAAGGCATTGTGCCATAGTTGTATGTATACAGTGCTTCAGGTCCTGTCGAGATTTTGGACTGGTAGCAGACTATTTTGTGGGATTGTTATGTTATTCACGTTTGTATAGTTTGAACCACCATTGTTGTGGCATCACAGAGTATTGCCTATCTGTATGCCCTCTCGTAGGGATCTCAAAAGATCATCAATCAGATGGAAGGAACCACCTTTTGACAGTGTCTGTATTTGGCAACAGTATGTTTGTCATGTGCCCTATAAGGGTAGTGATTTATGTTGTGCATGAGGGCTAGGGTTGTAATGTTTTTGTGTTTTGTTTCTACGCCTAAGTATCATATTTTATGTTGTCCTTGCACTTACATACCGTTTCTGAATCTGAAGCAAAAATGAATAAATGATAGAATGCTTAAGTATTATTAACTTATTATAGTTGCATTCTGTTGTCACAATGCATGCTGCTCGCGGCCAGGTGAAAGGCAGATCGAGTCAGAGAGCAGTTTGAAGTACTGAAAATGAAATGTTGCTTTTCGTTTTTCTGCTGTTTTTTTTATTTTATTTTTTAACTCTACAGTACCAAGCAGAAAGTAGATATTTTTGCAACAGGTTTACTTTTTGCATTCTTTAGGAAATTATAGAAAAGTTGGAATCCTTCTGCATGTTTTTTGCGGCGCCTTTTTTTAATTGACTTGTATTCGACTGCTTCAATATCTTTTGTCAACAACCACCTAACAACACTTTTTGATGTATTTAATTTTGCACTAGTGATTCTATTTTTCTCTTCATGTTTTCAAACATGGCCTCTCTTTCATATGAAAAAGATACACACCAAGGATTTAAGTGGTTTGTGGGAAAGATCATGGTGTGACCATGCATTATAAGGGATAAAGTACCCCCAACCGTACATAAGGACATTGCAAGTCACCTCGGAGTTCCATAACCTCGCAAAGGAACTCGGCCTTTGGCCTAGTTATTCTACAGAAGCCACGGGCCTCCTTGGTGACCCGCAATATCCCCATAAGGTATGGCAGGAGTTCTTAAATCCATGTTAGTATTTGGGATGCATGTGTGTTGTCTGTGTGCATGGTGGCTTTGCCCATTTTATTTTATTTTTTTAAATAGTTCCCTAGGCATTGTCTATGCTTATTTCCAAGAGAGGCTGTGTCTCGCATGCATGCCTTTGTCTAACCTACCAGCTGCCTTTATTCCCTAAACACGGAAGGTGCAAGTGTTTTGCTTAGGAATAGTACTGCTGTTTTCCCTACGCTGTGAGCTGCGCTTCTGCTGAGCTAAGAGCATCTTTCTCAGTCATTTCCTAATTTAATGGATCTGCTTGTTCAGTGTGCATCGGTATGCGCTCTTGTCACTCTAGATGGGGTGTTGTTATTCATGGGAGTGAGGAAACAGGGCTGGGGTGTTCCCCTAACTGGCCTTGATTTTTTTTGTTTTTTCAAGCGTGCTTCCCTACTTAGGGGCTCGCTCCAAAGCAAAGAGATTAAAGAGGGTATCCGACCCCCTGGTTGAGTGGCTTTATGCCTAGCAAGAATGTGTCTCTGTCCCAGTTGGATGAGCCTCGGTTTTCCCTAGCTAGAGAGGTATTTATTAAGTGAGGGTGGTATCCAGCTCAAGGGGCTCCGGCCTGAGCACGAGGGGCTCAAGCAGGGGTCACCATGGCTCATATCTATGGGGTCTAGCCTGCAAAATCCTGCACTGCCTGTTCTTTCTCTTTGCATGCCCCCAAAATATGAAACTACTGACCAGTAGTGCTTAGACTGCTCAACTCTGTCTGGCTTTGTAAGGTCTCCCTGAAATCTACTTTTGATTTGCCGGGCGTCCCTCTCCAATATGTTTCAAAACCCTTGAACGGTTTCTCTCCAACAATGCAAGTTTACATGACTACCTATGACTTTTATATGCTATAATTTAGGCTGACACTGAAATTTCACACTGTCCCACGACTAATTTTTGTAACCGTATGTGCTATTATTGTTAATATATTAATTTGTATATGAATTTTAACAATAAATGTGTAACGACGCGCTTTGACGCACCACGGGGACTTGTTCGCGCCTTATAAAAGTTCCCAAAATATATAAAATTTCTGAGTGTGTCTTTCCCGGTTCGGCGGTTCTCTGTTATCCTGGCTAGTGAGGTCTTTATTACTGGGGGCGGTCTTCCGCTCAGGGGTCTCCTGTGTTTGGGTTAAGGTGCAGTGCCTGTGGCGGGTCGCGCATGCCCAGCGACATCTGCCGCTCTGCATATAGGAGCTTGGCGCCAGCAGCAGCAGCTGACATCCAACCAGAGCTTCTTGTGGTGAGTAGATGCGGGACCCTGAGCAGAGAGACGGGACCCGCCCTCACTGGACAGACAGCACCCCAGCTAAAAGAGGCTCGCCCCCCGAAACCTACCTCCTACCAGGCGCTTCTTCTGAGGGGCAGTCTAGTCTGAGCGACGACATCGTGCCCTAAGTGTGAGGTGGGGGAATCGGTGTCCTTGCACCCCTTCTTAGCTTCTTGCTTTCTTTTATAGGAGACCTGAAAGACACCAAGCAGGATGTCCAGACGCAGGTGAGCTCTTGTACCAATCTTTTGACTTATCTGTCCATAAGCTCTGTGGTGTCCATGGCCTTAACTTATTTGTATTCTGTAGTGATCGCTTGCAAGCTAGAAACTTTAAGCTGGAGTCGGAAGGAGAGACCGCTGCGTCTGTGCTGCGCCCCAAGAAGAGAAAAGCAGAGGTAAGGTTCTGCGATGTGACATGGGCGGGAATTAGCCCCTTTATGCATGTGCCAGGCAAGATTGACACACTGTCTATCCCTTTCAGGATTCGAAGGGAGAGCATGACAACCACCCGAAGATTAAAAGCAACAGTTTGAGATTCAGGTATGTTGTGGGAGAGTGCTTGGATGTTTGATTCTGGCGCAAAGTTAACATGGGTCTCTGTCAGGACGCTTCTGATGGCACAGATATATAGTCTTGCTCTCTATACACTGCCTTTGTCGGTCGCTGCATTATGACTGCCCGACCTGCCTAGCGCCCTAGTTCTGCCCCCTCGATCCAAATACTGTCGTAAATGGTAAGCCCTCCTGCCTGTGCACAGCAGCTGCTTCCCTTTGGAAGTCGCCTCCCGCTGATCTTGGCGCGCGCGCCTTCTCCGCGACTGGTATTTACCGCGTCTTTCGTTGCTTACGGATGGGTTGTATCTCCGAGCAGTGTGTTAAAGCAGCTAACGAGTAAAACAATCCGGGCAGAGAACGGGCAGCAGCTCTCATCAGGGCACCCGTGGCAAATGCTTTGTGTTCCTTGGCAATACCACCCAGAGTAGAACCGGCAATTTGAGAAAAACAAACCGGTGTCGCTGCTAGTTTCTTGCATTTTAGTTTTCCCTTTACTAGTTACCCACGTTCCTCGATCATTGATCGCGACTCCCGAGTCTCTTATTTACCGGGGTTGCCGCAGCTCAAGTTAAGCTGGGAAACTCGTCCACAGAGCACTTTTGAAAGTCCCGGGGAAAACTCCACGTGACGCTTTCTAGCCAGTGGGCGCGCGCAGGCTGGAGTGTCACTGTAAACGTCCGCCTCGGAGGAGGAACAGGAAGGGGCGTCTCTTTCAGTGACCGGCCGGTGTACTGCCTCTTGACGCTCCAGTCACAGACCCGGAATATGGCAGGGTCCATTGGTTTGTTTTTGACCCAGGTATCACTGATTAACTTATTCATGGACGCTTCTGTCCTTTTCGCAACTCGTGAAGAAAGAACTGATCACCCATCCGGCCGGGTCACTGGCTTTCTGCAGAGAGAGCTCCACTGCAATAGATTTTTTTTTTTTTTTTTTTTTTTTTTTTTTTTACACATGTTTCAATAATGTACTTTCTCCTTGGGAAATGTTCCAGCCTTCTCTGCTGACACGTTTCAACTGTTATTTGGAATATGTGTCAATGTAGTGTATATTATTAGATGTATATTAGTGGAACGCAAACTTCTACAGGTCTCCGCCGGACAGTGCGCATACTTCAGCTGTTAAATGCGCCATGTTTTGTGAGCAAGCAGCGTCAATCAAACATAGTAATATTTGTTCTCTTTGCAGAGCTGCTGGTCCCCGCTGATATCCGGAGGCGTTAGCCCCTGCATCCTAATTGAAACTCCACACAAAGACATGGGCATTACGAGTGATCTGTCCAGCTTCACACAGTACAAGTTTAAGAAACTCTTCATAACGCCTTCCCCGCTGCCCAGCCTCAGGCAAGTTCTAATTGACTTATTCAGGTTATTTCAGCTTCTGTTTTATAAATTGGATCAACCTGGGGGTGGGCGATCAACTGCTAGTCGTTGTTTGTCTATTCATATGTTGTTTGTGCAATTTCACCTGGGACTCGCCGCTGCCTTCAAAATTCTGGAAGATCCATAGTAGGATATGAACACAAGAAAGAGAAAATACCACAACGCCCCATATATTGTTTTATTGTGTTTTTTAAGGCAAGGAAACACATAAAAATTGCTCTGGCTTGAAATGAGGACTACATTTACTCAAGCAACTGGTGGCGCTGCTGAGGTCAAAGCCGCCTCAAGTACTTCCCCCCCCATCCTTTGTCCAACAAAAGGTCACGTTCGCACCCCTTCCCATGAGTGAAGCGTCCCCATTATTTTTCTGCATAACAAAAGGCAAGCAGGATAAAAGGCGGGATTGGGTGCGAAGGAACCCGTCAACCGCATATCGCAGTCTCCCATTGGTGCCTTCGGCTGTGTTTCCATTCATTAACGCTCCCGACCCTCCCCCAGCCCAAACACTGGTAAGCACAGCAGCACCCCATAGAACATCGCTGTAAATAGCCTTAAACATCTTACCCTAGGGCCTATATAACATGTCGTGGGGGTGGAATAGGAGTTGTATACACTTGAAGCTCTTATATAACAGGTGGTGTCACAATTGGACTAATACCAAAACTACAGGCCGATTTGTCCCTGATTTGCAGGGTCTGTGTATCATTCTTGCTTATCGGTTCCCCCATCACAAGTGCAAGATACTCGACAAAAATAAATACAAGGCTATGATTCGCAAGCCTTTGAAAAACTCCCTGTTTACTAGGTACCATTGAGCATTATTTGGCAGACAAAACAATAACTATACCTCTCCCTAAAAAGCCACTGGTGCTAAAGCGAACATTTTGTATCAGCTCTTGATGCCCAAGCAGGAGCATTAACTTTCTTTATCATTGCCATGTAAGATTTGTAAGCAGTATCCCTGCAAAGTTTTTTTTTGTTTGTTTTTTTTATAGTGTGACTGTACGTTTTTAGACTGTTTTCCCGCACCATTTCCTGTCTTTACAGACGAAGGCTGGATTGAATAATGATATGTAACATGCGCTGTCTGAAAGATAATCCGGTTTTGTCCTCGCTGGAGAATGTAACCGGAAAACGGGCAGCAAGTTTGACTCGCTGTTTTTTATTTTTGTAGCTGGGGAAGCTCTAAAGATGTTTGGCGCAGAATGGTGAACAAGGAGACCAGACATGTCCATGACAAACATTGGCTTCTGCAGCATCCAACGCCCAAAAAAAATAATTTAAAAAATGAGATCGATACTACTGGACTGGCTGTTCGAGGTTTGCCCGTGGGCCCCACCACACAGTACCGGCAGGCCTGTCCCTCAAGGGGTTCTTCTACACTTTGTAGGCGTCACTAGCGCCCAAGCCCACGCGGCCTACACTGACAACTGGTGGCACAAAAACCGCGGCCATTTAAATGACCAGTCCGTGGGGATGGGAGGAACTTTATTCATTGATTCATTTATGGGTTAATACTCAAATTTTTTTTGTATTTTTTTTTTGTTATTATAATTGTGTACAGCAGGATCGAATTGATCATGCATATATACGATAAAATATCAAATTCAGGGTATAACTCATTCTTGCTATATTTTTGGGAACATTATTGTTGGAATGCACATATATTGCATTGAAGTCTTGTTATGATGCCAGTATATGGAAATTGGCATGTATTCTATGATATGCCTAAGGGTAACTGTATGACTATCAACATCGTTGTGCTCAGTTTGGAGTGTTCTACGAAGAGTATTTCGAATGGGGCAAAATGAATGATTTTTTATGGAATTATGTGCAAAACAAATTAATTCTGGCTATCAAGTTGAATAACTAAAACTGAATGAATTCTATCTGATGTTAAGATAAGTTTTCAGTGTATGGTATAAAAAGAGAGTCCAAGATGGCGACCGCGAGGTTGACCAAGGCGGAAAACTCCGAAAAGCGTTCCTTAGCATGTCAATAATTATTATTCTTCAGCAGCTGTGGAGTGCCGTATTGCTTTCAGTATATTGAAGGAAAAATGATGATTTTAGATGCAGTGGCACATGTATTGCATCAGCACCATCGACGCTTTGGAGCAGACGAGATACGCAGAGTTCAGTGCTGATGAACGAGTTACTTACCTTCGGTAACGACTTTTCTGGTGGATACATTAGCTACCTGTGGATTCCTCACCTAATGAATACTCCCATGGCGCCAGCATTCAACGGAAATCTTCTTACTAGTCTCTGCACGTCGACGAGGACGTCACTCTAGCCCACGCGACGCCGTCTGACGTCATACAGGCAATAAGAGGTCCTCGACGACGTGCGGACGTCAGTACCAATCATTTTTTACGTGCATGAGAACAACCAGGCAATGCAATGAAAGAGCAAGGCAACATCCCATTACATTGTAAAAATACACAACATTGCATGAATAACTGTAAATCTTTTATATATATATATATATAACTCTCTCTTTTTTAAAATATATATCTACACATCAAGTATATACACAGATATATACATATATACATATAATATATACAACATCTATTGCACCCTCAAAGACCAAGAGGAGCGTACTCAAGGATTACTTGGTAAGACCAGAAAGGCAACGGGGAGGCGGGTGGGACCGTGAGGAATCCACAGGTAGCTAATGTATCCACCAGAAAAGTCGTTACCGAAGGTAAGTAACTCGTTCTTCTGATGGATACAACTACCTGTGGATTCCTCACCTAATGAATAGAGTCCCAAAGCAGTACCACGCCCGGCGGTGGGTGCCTAAATGGTCAAACCAAGAAATCCTGCAGCACTGACCGTGCAAAATGGCCGTCCCTTCTAACCTCAGAATCCAAACAGTAATGTTTTGCAAAAGTGTGAAGGGACGACCAAGTTGCGGCCTTGCAGATGTCGACCACAGGAACACCTCTGGCCAAGGCCGAAGTGGCCGACTTAGCTCTGGTGGAATGAGCTCTAATGCCCTCAGGAGGATCCTTCTTTGCCAAAGAGTAACAGATTTTAATGCAAAGAACAACCCACCTGGATAGTGTTCTCTTGTGGACTGCCTTTCCTCTCCTCTTGCCCACGTATCCAATAAACAGCTGATCCTCCAGCCTGAAATCCTTTGTTCTATCAATAAAGAAGCTCAACGCCCTCTCTGGGTCCAGACGGTGCAGTCTTTCTTCCTCTTTGGAAGGATGAGGCGGAGGATAGAACGTGGACAAAGTAATTGCCTGAGCCAAATGGAAGGGTGAAACAACCTTCGGGAGGAAAGCAGCCTTGGTCCTCAACACCACCTTATCCCCATAAAAAGTTGTATAAGGGGGCTTTACTGATAAGGCCTGCAACTCACTCACTCTCCTTGCTGATGTTATAGCTATCAGGAAGACTGTTTTTAAAACCAAATACCTTAAGGGGCAAGAATGCATAGGTTCAAAAGGGGACCCCATAAGGAAAGTCAGGACCAAGGACAAATCCCATTGCGGCATAACGAATGGCTTTGGAGGATATTTATTTAGAAGACCTTTCAAGAATCTGATAACAATAGGGGATTTAAATAAAGATGGTTGGTCTGGAAGACATATGAAGGCTGACAAGGCCGATAAATAACCCTTAATGGTAGCCACTGCACAACCTTTCTGCGCTAGAGACAGAGCAAAAGACAAAACGTCCGATAGATGAGCATGCAAAGGATCAATCTGCCTCTCTCCACACCACGCAACAAATTTAGACCATCTATTAGCGTAGATAGATTTAGTGGAGTGTAGCCTGGCCGCTAATATAACATCCACTACCTCAGGCGGGAGAGAGAAGGAACTCAGGTTGCCCCGTTCAATCTCCAGGCATGTAGGTGCAGACTCTGGAGGTTGGGGTGTAGAACCTGCCCCTGCGACTGCGAGAGGAGGTCTGTCCTGAAAGGGAGACGGAGCGGAGGGCACATTGAGAGTTGGAGAAGGTCGGAGTACCATACCCTCCTTGGCCAATCCGGAGCTATTAGGATGACTAGAGCCCGGTCCTGGCGAATCTTCCTCAATACTCGAGGAATCAAGGGTATGGGAGTAAACGCGTAAAGCAACTGGCCGCACCAGGTTATTTGAAATGCATCCCCCAACGCTCCCTGCATCGGATACTGGAGGCTGCAGAATAACGGACAATGCGCGTTCTCTCGAGTGGCAAACAGATCTACCCGAGGAAACCCCCACCTCTGGAAGATTAAACAGACTTGATCTGGATGGAGACGCCACTCGTGGTCTGCCGAGAATTGGCGACTGAGACTGTCCGCACGCACGTTTAAGACTCCGGCCAGATGGTTTGCTATCAAGCAAATCTGATGGTCCTTTGCCCAGGACCATAGTCGAAGAGCTTCTCTGCAGAGAAGGTACGACCCCACTCCTCCCTGCTTGTTTATGTACCACATCGTGGTAGTATTGTCCGTTAGGACCTGTACCGACTGACCACGAAGGGAAGGGAGGAAGGCCTTGAGAGCCAGACGTACAGCCCGTAACTCTAACAGATTGATGTGAAACATCTGTTCCTCTGGAGACCAAAGACCTTTGATCTCCAGATCCCCCAGATGAGCTCCCCACCCTAGAGTGGAAGCATCCGTTATGACTGTGGCCACTGGTGGCGACTGCTGGAACGGCTTTCCTTGTGAAAGATTGTTGCTTGCAATCCACCACTTCAAATCCACAGCAGCATCTCTGGAGATCTTGACAGTACCCTCTAGATCCCCTTTGTGTTGAGACCACTGCCTTCGGAGGCACCACTGAAGAGCCTCGTGTGCCAGCGAGCATGCGTGACCAACAGAATGCAGGAGGCAAACAGACCGAGCAGACGAAGGACCTTGAGGACTGGAACTACCGCTCCATTTCGAAACATTGGAACCAAATCCTGAATATCTTGAATCCGCTGAGGCGGAGGAAAGGCCCGACCCAATGTTGTATCCAGTACTGCCCCTATGAACAGGAGGCGCTGAGAGGGCTCTAGGTGAGATTTGGGCTCGTTCACCGAAAAACCCAGGTCGAACAACAACTGGGTTGTTGACTGCAGATGATGCGACACAAGCTCCGGGGACTTGGCTTTGATCAACCAGTCGTCCAAATAAGGGAATACTGCTATCCCCTTCCTTCTGAGTTCTGCCGCAACCACCGACATCACCTTCGTGAAGACTCGAGGTGCTGAAGTAAGACCAAACGGAAGGACCGCAAACTGATAGTGCTGCGATCCCACCACAAACCGGAGATACTTCCTGTGTGACTTGAGTATCGGGATATGAAAGTAAGCATCCTGCAAGTCGACAGACACCATCCAGTCTTCCTTGTTCAACGCCAAAAGCACCTGTGCTAGGGTCAGCATCTTGAACTTTTCCTGCTTGAGGAACCAATTCAAGATCCTCAGGTCCAGGATTGGTCTCAAACGACCATCCTTCTTGGGAATCAGGAAATACCTTGAGTAACATCCTCGACCCCTTTCCTGCTCTGGGACCAACTCCACCGCGCCCTTTGAAAGGAGGGCTTGTACCTCCTGTTCTAGCAACAGGAGGTGTTCTTCTGAACAATAAGAAGGGCGGGGCGGGATGAGGGGCGGGAACTCCCGAAAGGGAAGGGTGTAGCCTTTTCCCACAATACTGAGAACCCAAGTGTCTGTTGTAACAGTCTTCCATTTGGTGAGAAAATGCTGCAATCTTCCCCCTACAGGAGAGGAGTGAGTGGGAAATGGTGGAAGCCTAAGGCTGCTTCCCCTGCTGCACCCCGCCAGAGGATGAGGAAGAGGCAGAGTGCTGCTGAGAGGCTCCTCTGGTGCGGACCCTACCTCTCCCCCTAAAAGATCTATAGGGATGGGAAGAGGCAGGTTGCTGATATCTTCCCCGAAAGGAAGAGGAGGAAGAGCCACGCCAAAATCCACGAAACCTCCTGAAAAATCTGGAAGAGGCCGTGGAAGAAGGAGCTTGGAGCCCTAACGACTTAGCCGTGGCCCTGCTCTCCTTAAAACGTTCCAAGGCCGAATCAGCCTTGGCTCCAAACAGTTTGTCCCCATCAAACGGGAGATCCAACAATGTGGACTGTACATCCGCAGAAAAGCCCGAGTTACGGAGCCAGGCCTGCCTCCTTGCCACCACAGTTGTGCCCATTGCTCTGGCTACCGAGTCGGTCGTATCCAGTCCCGTCTGGATAATCTGGGTCGCAGCAGCCTGGGCATTTGAAACAACATCCAAAAGACCCTGGGGAAGCTCTGTAAATGATGAGGAAATGTCATCCATCAGAGCATGAATATACCTCCCCAGGATACAGGTTGCGTTGGTGGCCTTCAACGCCAGACTGCAGGACGAAAAAATCTTCTTGGACTGCGCCTCTAGTTTCTTTGAATCTCTGTCCCCAGGCACCGTCGGGAAAGAACCAGGCGCTGAGTTAGATGAACAGGAGGCCTGCACCACCAAGCTCTCCGGCGTAGGGTGCCTAGACAGAAAACCAGGGTCAGTCGGAGCCGCCCGATACCTCCTGGCCACGGCTCTGTGAACTGCTGGGGAAGATGCCGGCCTCTTCCACACCTCTAACACCGGATCCAGCAGAGCGTCATTAAATGGCAAAAGAGGCTCCGCCGCAGCTGAGGCCGGATGTAGCACCTCTGTTAGAAGGTTTTGTTTAGCCTCCACCACCGGCAAAGGCAGGTCCAAAAAACTAGCTGCCTTCCGTACCACTGCATGAAAGGAAGCAGCCTCCTCAGTGTATTCTCCCGGGGACGAAAGATCCCACTCAGGGGAAGTGTCCAGCCCACTGGCCGACTCCAGACCACGCAGCCCATCACCCGAGTCCTCTAGCTCTCCTTCCTCCAGGGCTCGTTGGTACTCCTGCTCATCTAATACACGGAGAGCACGTCTCCTCGAATGAAGCCGTTGTTCAATACGCGGAGTCGACAATGCCTCCGCCGAAGTCGAAGATCGGCGCCGATCTTCATAAGCCACCGACGCCGCGTCCGGCGCCACAGGTAACTTCGGCGCCGACGAAAGAGCAGTTGAAGCAGATGGACCCACCGGAGTCACAGGCCGAAATCCCGACGTCGACGGGATGGAAATCCCCGGGGCCAATCCTTCTGAAGCCACCGGAGCGGCCACCGGCGCCGACACTGGCGCCGAGCCCACGTTCCCAAAAGGGAGAAAGGGCATAAAGGGTGCCGGCCGAAGAGGCGCAGGATCACCCAATGAAAAGGCCAAAGGCCCAGCCGGAGCACCCCCTGGAGCCATCTGTTGGAAGATGGCATACATCGCATTCAAGAATGCGGAACTATCGGCTCCAGGGGTGGGAAAAGCCGGATACTGGGGTGCCTGTCTCGGAGGCGACCCCAACGCTGGCCTCGACGTCTGCAACGCCGGAGAAAACACCTGAGGCTCCAATACCTCAATCACCGACGCCTGTCCAGGTGAAGTTGGAGACGCCGGAGAGGGCAACGGCGTCGAAGGATGCGGCGTAACCGTGGGACTGATCTCCCATGTCCTTCGGCGCCGATCCGAAGACCTGGAACGAGTCTCCTTCGAATGACGCCGAGATTCTCTACGGCGCCGGGAGTCTCTGACGCCGATGTCTTGGAGAAGAAGACTTCTTGTGATGCTTCTCCTTCGATTTCGCCATAAACAGCTTCGCCTCACGTTCCTTGAGGGCCTTTGGATTCATGTGCTGGCATGAATCACAAGTCGAGACGTCGTGGTCGGAGCTCAAACACCAAAGGCAATCGGAATGAGAATCCGTCACCGACATCTTGCCTCCACACTCACGACAAGGCTTGAATCCAGACTTTCTCTGCGACATTATTACCACAGCGAAAGACTACGCAGCAAAAATACACTGTAACCACAAAAGTAACAGTTGCTCCCTCGAAGATAACCGTTTCGAATGCACGGAAAAAAGGGAACTGACGTCCGCACGTCGTCGAGGACCTCTTATTGCCTGTATGACGTCAGACGGCGTCGCGTGGGCTAGAGTGACGTCCTCGTCGACGTGCAGAGACTAGTAAGAAGATTTCCGTTGAATGCTGGCGCCATGGGAGTATTCATTAGGTGAGGAATCCACAGGTAGCTAATGTATCCACCAGAAAAGTCGTTACCGAAGGTAAGTAACTCGTTCATCAGCACTGAACTCTGCGTATCTCGTCTGCTCCAAAGCGTCGATGGTGCTGATGCAATACATGTGCCACTGCATCTAAAATCATCATTTTTCCTTCAATATACTGAAAGCAATACGGCACTCCACAGCTGCTGAAGAATAATAATTATTGACATGCTAAGGAACGCTTTTCGGAGTTTTCCGCCTTGGTCAACCTCGCGGTCGCCATCTTGGACTCTCTTTTTATACCATACACTGAAAACTTATCTTAACATCAGATAGAATTCATTCAGTTTTAGTTATTCAACTTGATAGCCAGAATTAATTTGTTTTGCACATAATTCCATAAAAAATCATTCATTTTGCCCCATTCGAAATACTCTTCGTAGAACACTCCAAACTGAGCACAACGATGTTGATAGTCATACAGTTACCCTTAGGCATATCATAGAATACATGCCAATTTCCATATACTGGCATCATAACAAGACTTCAATGCAATATATGTGCATTCCAACAATAATGTTCCCAAAAATATAGCAAGAATGAGTTATACCCTGAATTTGATATTTTATCGTATATATGCATGATCAATTCGATCCTGCTGTACACAATTATAATAACAAAAAAAAAATACAAAAAAAATTTGAGTATTAACCCATAAATGAATCAATGAATAAAGTTCCTCCCATCCCCACGGACTGGTCATTTAAATGGCCGCGGTTTTTGTGCCACCAGTTGTCAGTGTAGGCCGCGTGGGCTTGGGCGCTAGTGACGCCTACAAAGTGTAGAAGAACCCCTTGAGGGACAGGCCTGCCGGTACTGTGTGGTGGGGCCCACGGGCAAACCTCGAACAGCCAGTCCAGTAGTATCGATCTCATTTTTTAAATTATTTTTTTTGGGCGTTGGATGCTGCAGAAGCCAATGTTTGTCATGGACATGTCTGGTCTCCTTGTTCACCATTCTGCGCCAAACATCTTTAGAGCTTCCCCAGCTACAAAAATAAAAAACAGCGAGTCAAACTTGCTGCCCGTTTTCCGGTTACATTCTCCAGCGAGGACAAAACCGGATTATCTTTCAGACAGCGCATGTTACATATCATTATTCAATCCAGCCTTCGTCTGTAAAGACAGGAAATGGTGCGGGAAAACAGTCTAAAAACGTACAGTCACACTATAAAAAAAACAAACAAAAAAAAACTTTGCAGGGATACTGCTTACAAATCTTACATGGCAATGATAAAGAAAGTTAATGCTCCTGCTTGGGCATCAAGAGCTGATACAAAATGTTCGCTTTAGCACCAGTGGCTTTTTAGGGAGAGGTATAGTTATTGTTTTGTCTGCCAAATAATGCTCAATGGTACCTAGTAAACAGGGAGTTTTTCAAAGGCTTGCGAATCATAGCCTTGTATTTATTTTTGTCGAGTATCTTGCACTTGTGATGGGGGAACCGATAAGCAAGAATGATACACAGACCCTGCAAATCAGGGACAAATCGGCCTGTAGTTTTGGTATTAGTCCAATTGTGACACCACCTGTTATATAAGAGCTTCAAGTGTATACAACTCCTATTCCACCCCCACGACATGTTATATAGGCCCTAGGGTAAGATGTTTAAGGCTATTTACAGCGATGTTCTATGGGGTGCTGCTGTGCTTACCAGTGTTTGGGCTGGGGGAGGGTCGGGAGCGTTAATGAATGGAAACACAGCCGAAGGCACCAATGGGAGACTGCGATATGCGGTTGACGGGTTCCTTCGCACCCAATCCCGCCTTTTATCCTGCTTGCCTTTTGTTATGCAGAAAAATAATGGGGACGCTTCACTCATGGGAAGGGGTGCGAACGTGACCTTTTGTTGGACAAAGGATGGGGGGGGAAGTACTTGAGGCGGCTTTGACCTCAGCAGCGCCACCAGTTGCTTGAGTAAATGTAGTCCTCATTTCAAGCCAGAGCAATTTTTATGTGTTTCCTTGCCTTAAAAAACACAATAAAACAATATATGGGGCGTTGTGGTATTTTCTCTTTCTTGTGTTCATATCCTACTATGGATCTTCCAGAATTTTGAAGGCAGCGGCGAGTCCCAGGTGAAATTGCACAAACAACATATGAATAGACAAACAACGACTAGCAGTTGATCGCCCACCCCCAGGTTGATCCAATTTATAAAACAGAAGCTGAAATAACCTGAATAAGTCAATTAGAACTTGCCTGAGGCTGGGCAGCGGGGAAGGCGTTATGAAGAGTTTCTTAAACTTGTACTGTGTGAAGCTGGACAGATCACTCGTAATGCCCATGTCTTTGTGTGGAGTTTCAATTAGGATGCAGGGGCTAACGCCTCCGGATATCAGCGGGGACCAGCAGCTCTGCAAAGAGAACAAATATTACTATGTTTGATTGACGCTGCTTGCTCACAAAACATGGCGCATTTAACAGCTGAAGTATGCGCACTGTCCGGCGGAGACCTGTAGAAGTTTGCGTTCCACTAATATACATCTAATAATATACACTACATTGACACATATTCCAAATAACAGTTGAAACGTGTCAGCAGAGAAGGCTGGAACATTTCCCAAGGAGAAAGTACATTATTGAAACATGTGTAAAAAAAAAAAAAAAAAAAAAAAAAAAAAAAATCTATTGCAGTGGAGCTCTCTCTGCAGAAAGCCAGTGACCCGGCCGGATGGGTGATCAGTTCTTTCTTCACGAGTTGCGAAAAGGACAGAAGCGTCCATGAATAAGTTAATCAGTGATACCTGGGTCAAAAACAAACCAATGGACCCTGCCATATTCCGGGTCTGTGACTGGAGCGTCAAGAGGCAGTACACCGGCCGGTCACTGAAAGAGACGCCCCTTCCTGTTCCTCCTCCGAGGCGGACGTTTACAGTGACACTCCAGCCTGCGCGCGCCCACTGGCTAGAAAGCGTCACGTGGAGTTTTCCCCGGGACTTTCAAAAGTGCTCTGTGGACGAGTTTCCCAGCTTAACTTGAGCTGCGGCAACCCCGGTAAATAAGAGACTCGGGAGTCGCGATCAATGATCGAGGAACGTGGGTAACTAGTAAAGGGAAAACTAAAATGCAAGAAACTAGCAGCGACACCGGTTTGTTTTTCTCAAATTGCCGGTTCTACTCTGGGTGGTATTGCCAAGGAACACAAAGCATTTGCCACGGGTGCCCTGATGAGAGCTGCTGCCCGTTCTCTGCCCGGATTGTTTTACTCGTTAGCTGCTTTAACACACTGCTCGGAGATACAACCCATCCGTAAGCAACGAAAGACGCGGTAAATACCAGTCGCGGAGAAGGCGCGCGCGCCAAGATCAGCGGGAGGCGACTTCCAAAGGGAAGCAGCTGCTGTGCACAGGCAGGAGGGCTTACCATTTACGACAGTATTTGGATCGAGGGGGCAGAACTAGGGCGCTAGGCAGGTCGGGCAGTCATAATGCAGCGACCGACAAAGGCAGTGTATAGAGAGCAAGACTATATATCTGTGCCATCAGAAGCGTCCTGACAGAGACCCATGTTAACTTTGCGCCAGAATCAAACATCCAAGCACTCTCCCACAACATACCTGAATCTCAAACTGTTGCTTTTAATCTTCGGGTGGTTGTCATGCTCTCCCTTCGAATCCTGAAAGGGATAGACAGTGTGTCAATCTTGCCTGGCACATGCATAAAGGGGCTAATTCCCGCCCATGTCACATCGCAGAACCTTACCTCTGCTTTTCTCTTCTTGGGGCGCAGCACAGACGCAGCGGTCTCTCCTTCCGACTCCAGCTTAAAGTTTCTAGCTTGCAAGCGATCACTACAGAATACAAATAAGTTAAGGCCATGGACACCACAGAGCTTATGGACAGATAAGTCAAAAGATTGGTACAAGAGCTCACCTGCGTCTGGACATCCTGCTTGGTGTCTTTCAGGTCTCCTATAAAAGAAAGCAAGAAGCTAAGAAGGGGTGCAAGGACACCGATTCCCCCACCTCACACTTAGGGCACGATGTCGTCGCTCAGACTAGACTGCCCCTCAGAAGAAGCGCCTGGTAGGAGGTAGGTTTCGGGGGGCGAGCCTCTTTTAGCTGGGGTGCTGTCTGTCCAGTGAGGGCGGGTCCCGTCTCTCTGCTCAGGGTCCCGCATCTACTCACCACAAGAAGCTCTGGTTGGATGTCAGCTGCTGCTGCTGGCGCCAAGCTCCTATATGCAGAGCGGCAGATGTCGCTGGGCATGCGCGACCCGCCACAGGCACTGCACCTTAACCCAAACACAGGAGACCCCTGAGCGGAAGACCGCCCCCAGTAATAAAGACCTCACTAGCCAGGATAACAGAGAACCGCCGAACCGGGAAAGACACACTCAGAAATTTTATATATTTTGGGAACTTTTATAAGGCGCGAACAAGTCCCCGTGGTGCGTCAAAGCGCGTCGTTACACATTTATTGTTAAAATTCATATACAAATTAATATATTAACAATAATAGCACATACGGTTACAAAAATTAGTCGTGGGACAGTGTGAAATTTCAGTGTCAGCCTAAATTATAGCATATAAAAGTCATAGGTAGTCATGTAAACTTGCATTGTTGGAGAGAAACCGTTCAAGGGTTTTGAAACATATTGGAGAGGGACGCCCGGCAAATCAAAAGTAGATTTCAGGGAGACCTTACAAAGCCAGACAGAGTTGAGCAGTCTAAGCACTACTGGTCAGTAGTTTCATATTTTGGGGGCATGCAAAGAGAAAGAACAGGCAGTGCAGGATTTTGCAGGCTAGACCCCATAGATATGAGCCATGGTGACCCCTGCTTGAGCCCCTCGTGCTCAGGCCGGAGCCCCTTGAGCTGGATACCACCCTCACTTAATAAATACCTCTCTAGCTAGGGAAAACCGAGGCTCATCCAACTGGGACAGAGACACATTCTTGCTAGGCATAAAGCCACTCAACCAGGGGGTCGGATACCCTCTTTAATCTCTTTGCTTTGGAGCGAGCCCCTAAGTAGGGAAGCACGCTTGAAAAAACAAAAAAAATCAAGGCCAGTTAGGGGAACACCCCAGCCCTGTTTCCTCACTCCCATGAATAACAACACCCCATCTAGAGTGACAAGAGCGCATACCGAT